>NC_062563.1:108830350-111431600 GCF_022837055.1 Prionailurus viverrinus
TATATAGAGAGAAATGGAATTGCTGGATTGTAAGATAAGGGCATCTTTCGTTTTAATAGATGTTGCTAGATTGCCTTCTAATGTAATTGTACCAATTTATTTTCCACTCAGTGGTATGTAAGAGTTCCCATATCTTCCTTATTTTTGCAATTTTGATGACTACATCACAGGCATGGAACTGCCAGAGTACCCTAGAGTCGATTCTTCCTGTAAATGGGCTGTCTGTGTCGATGATGCTCAGAGTTGGATCTCCTTATGAACCAGCCTGGCCCAGGCTTCCAGGAGATATGAGTCTTCTTAGAACTGGGGAAGAATCAAGAAAGAATGGCATGGTGGCTGAGGATTGCATGCACATTTTAATCATTGTTGTGTCCCCACGATGTAGCACAACCTGAATCTCAGTAAGCAAGGCTCAGTAGGTATTCAATTGAGTGGAACTAATCATTAAGCCTGATCTCTTTCCGGTTTTCACTTCTCGAAGCTTCAATTTCCCCATCTGTACATTACAGATGATGATAATTTAAGGGATCACCCAAAGATAAAAGAAGATATAAAAGTGAAAACATTTTTAAACTCTAAAAAGCAATACAAATTAAGTTAGAAAAGATTTGAAAGCTGTTTCTGTGTCATGACTTCTTAGTATGATCAGTTAACATTTTAGCAGTTCAAAACCATTGCCAAATTTCTCATTGGCATTCTTCTTGGAACTCTAATAAGTCCTGGGGTCCCATATGCCTAGACTCTGCTCAGTATCACATATAAAGATACACAGCAATTTTTAAAAGGTATTCCAACTTTATTTACAGATCTCAAAGAACATCAGAGAACCCATTTATGGTTACAGAGACACACTTGGGTTCCATTCTATTCTCTCTCTCTCTAAATCCCCAAACTCTTTCTCTAGGACCTAGTTGATTGGGCTCTTGGTTACCTCCCTTCTCCCTTTCTTCCAACACTTTGAAGGTTGACTTAACTCCTTTCTAGCTAAATTATTCCCCTTCTCTTCTCATTTCCCCACTCAGGTCTACATTCTTTTTACCTTAGATTATACATCACAAATATAGCAAGCTAGGGCAAGCTAGGAAACACTGCCTGGGAGAAGAATAGATATTCATATCTCAATAAATCATCCCAGAGCATAAGGTCTTGTTATGGAAGCCAGTAACATTATTTTCCCTTTGAATGTTTCAAAAACAAGATTTGTAAACACTTTCTGCTTCGTTTAAGTGGTCCTTCCTTGAATGAAAGAAAGAAAGAAAGATTGCTCACCACTGATCTATACTCTCAAACTTTCACTTAGAGATCTCATGATTGATCCTACCATCTTGACTTATATGACTCACATGTACACATCACGATCTAATTCCCTCTTGCACTTCCTAAATCTGTCACTGTCCTTGTAATGTCTCCTCCTTAATGCCCTTTCATCCCCTCAAACTCAACATACTTAAAAGTGAACTCACATTCCTTCCAAATTTAGCTTCCCCGCAGGACTTCCATATTTCCATTGTTGGCATTTTAAGAAATTATGTTTATTGCCCAGGTGTAGTATTATCAGAAGAAGAACAAAATGGGGCCAGAGAGACTAATTAAGAGACTTGCACCACATAGCAGAAACAGACTGCATTCAGATTTGCAGACATGGTGTTTTGGGTTTATTTGGAATGACCTGAGAGTTAGGTGAGAGATAAACCCTAAATACCAATATCAGCAACTTAAGAGTATTATACTTTTCAGCATTAAAATTCATGTAAACATTTTCAGATATTGATGCCCCGTTAACAGTTTCGAGGTTGAGATAGAGAAAGACTGCCTATACGTGGTGCCACATTTATGCTTGTAAAAGGCTATTCACAAATTTCACAGAGGGGTCAGCTATTTGTAAATAAAATACAGAGCATCAGGGAAATTTTCATGAGTTTCCTTCCTTTTGTTATTCCGTCAACACAGGTTTAAACCATTCTGATGGTATCAGATGCTTAGCTGGGGAAGTTCATAACTGAGTCTTGATTTAAACATATATAAATATTTTATTTTTTTATTTTAGAGAGAGAGTGGGGAAGAGGGGCAGAACGAAAGAGAGAGAATCTCAGGCAGACTCCATGATCAGTGCAGAGCCTGACACGGGGCTTGAACTCGTGAACCATGAGATCACTGTGACCTGAGCCAAAGTCAAGAGTCAGATGCTTAACTGACTGAGCCACCCATGCCCTCCTAAACATATATATTTTTTAAAGTATCTTTAAGTAACCAAGATGATCAGATTTCAGGCAGGAAGTTTGGCTCCCATACCAAGAAGAAATATGCCTTGATCCATCCAGATGGGCTTTGCTATGAGCTCAGACCCAGCAAATGGATCCATGTCCTAGGCAGAGATCTGGGTCAATTTGAGAAATGGGTTATCTTCACATCAGCTTGAACTGTGAGCAGGGGTAGGAATAATGGAAAACTCCTGGCACTTTATTTGAATTATTTAACTTAGCTTTTATTGCTATTTTTTTGGTGTGTTTTGATCAAGAAAACCTCCATACCAGGTTTAAACCAAATTAGTGAATTTTTTTTTCCCAAAGAGATGAACTTTCTAGATCTGTAAGCAGATAGCTTTACCACAGGTTTTGTTGGGAGTGGGGGATGGAGTCCTCCTAAGAGTAAGAATTACTAGAATAAAGTTTTCTTCTTTTTCTTCTTCTTCTTCTTCTTCTTCTTCTTCTTCCTTATTTCTTTTGAGAAAGAGAGAGAGAGTAAGGGAGGGGCAGAGAAAGAGGGAGAGAGAGAATCCCAAGCAGGCTCCTCACTTCAGCGCAGAGCCCTACGCAGCCCTACGCGAGGCTTGAACTCACGAACCATGAGATCATGACTTGAGCCAAAACCAAGAGTCAAGAGTCAGATGCTTAGACAACTGAGCCACCCAGGTGCCCCTAGAATAAAGCTTGTTTTAAAAAAGGCCAGCATGATAACGCTCTGGGCAATAACCTACTCTGGAAAAAGTGTATATCACTACATTTGTTCTGGACCAACTCGATCTGGCCCCATAGTGGCCTCACTCTATATTTGGGAACTAAGGGTCAGGGCAATGCCCTTTAACTGGGAGTATCTAAGGGGAACTGTAGGCTAGATATTATGTAAAAAGGAACTGGGGAACACTATGCTGTAATCTACCATGGAATAAAAGGTTAATATAATCAGGAGTTTCATCAATAAGATTATCTTAGCATCTCTTAGTCTCTTACCCAGCCTGTAACCCACCTGTACTTTCTTGCAGTCCCTTGATACTTCGTTATCTATTTTTCACACAGCCTGTACCCCTCAAGGATTAGTTGAGTTAAAAAGATATTAACTGCAGTGCTGGCCAAACAGCTCCCCCTCAAACTCCTGGCTTCTCAAGAAGATAGGAAGTTCTTGTCTATCCAAACAAGGCTCTAGGATCTTGTCTAATTTGTTTGTCTTTTCAAGACCTCACCTGGTAGCAATATTGGGTAGAGGTACTCTGTGCCTTGTTTTGTTGTTGGTGTTGTTATATGTGCTTGATGATGAGAAAATGGTATCTGGTCTGATGAACTCTTGGCAAGACAGGAAATTTATAGTAGGATGTACAAGACCAGGTTTCCTGTCCCCAGAATTTTATGGCAATGAGGTTTCAAGAATGCTTCTGATGATATGATTAAGAGGGGAGCAAATGTGGATTTTGGAGATTTAAAAAAAATTTTTTTTTTAACGTTTATTTATTTTTGAGACAGAGAGAGACAGAGCATGAACGGGGGAGGGTCAGAGAGAGAGGGAGACACAGAATCTGAAACAGGCTCTGGGCTCTGAGCAGTCAGCACAGAGCCTTATGCGGGGCTCGAACCCACATTCTGCGAGATCGTGACCTGAGCCGAGGTCGGACGCTTAACCGACTGAGCCACCCAGGCGCCCCAAGGAGATTTTTAAAATCAGGACCCAAGGGCCAGGTTGGACTTGAGGATTATATAATCTGAATGGCATCCCTTGGTGTTGAGCAGTACAGCAGCCCTGAGTTTGTCGTGGCTATAAAAAAAAAAAAAAAACTGAATCAAAGTTTAGGCTAAAATATAGTGTTCAGATAACAGGTAGTTATAATCTTCCTATCGTCAACATTGATCAGACTCCCTGTGGAATACTGAACTCACCTCCTGGTGCCAGAATTTACAAAGATATTCACAGGGCACCTGAGGGGCTCAGTCAGTTGAGCGTGTGACTCTTGGTTTTAGCTCAGGTCATGATCCCAGGGTTATGGGATCAGGCTCCCTGTGGGACTCTGTACTGAGCATGGAGCCTGCTTGGGATTCTCTCTCTCCCTCCCTCTCTCTCTCTTTGCCCCTCCCCAGATGGTGCTCATGTGCACGTGCGCTCTCTGAAAATACACATTTAAAAAATACTTACTTAAAAAATAAAGTGAAAAAAAGATATTAACAAATTAAATGTGTCCATAATGAGGGTGTCTGGATGCGATGTATGAAGACTATAATGTATGACCAAATTGAAGGGGATCTGGGAGAATAACACTAAAAGGAGACACAATAGCAGAACAGGGACTATGGGCTTCAATAGTTAGACTGACACTGACCTCCATAGTGACAGATCTGATGACACTTTTCTGTCTCCCTTCTTGTCAATCTCTTTCTGGCATTTATCACAAGCTTGATCACTCTCTTAAAATTCCCTCTTTCGCTTCATTGATATCAATTGTATTAGTTCAGCAGATGGTAAAATTGAATTAGAAGTGTAAGATGCACCTGTGAAGGATAAAGAGGGAAGGGAGCAGGAGTAGGAGGGAAGACTCTCAGACTGCAATGCATGGCTTCATACCTGTGAAAGGAGAGAAAGAAGGAAGAAGGACTGGGTAGGAAGAGCCTCAGTCTTCAGGGACGCTCTGTAACTGGCTCAGTAGGCTCACGGGGGGCCCCAGAGCAAAGCTGTCCACTAGAGGAAATTCCATGGGCAGGAATGGCCAGCTGTGCTCAGTCATTTGTTGAGAGCATCTGGGGAGACTGAGACCTCTGCATGAGTTCTGTGATGGATCCCAAAGGCATGGTAGCTGGAGGCTGTCAGCGATTCACACTCCTACAGCAGGTGCTTCCTTGAAGGGACTCCTAAGTGGTACACACCTATGGCTACCATACCATTCCATTTCCACATAATGGATTCCACCTTCCTAGCCTCCTTTGCTAGATCCTCTGCCTTTGCTCACAGTCTAAATGTTGGGGTTTTCTAGGAAACTGTTTTCTGCCTACCTACCTATTCTACTTATTTTCCCTATGAGAATTCATCTCAACCCACAGTTTCAAAGACATCACCCAATGTTGATGCTGAGTCCATATGTTCATTCAGACCATCATTTTCTCCCACCTGGACTGCTATAATGGTCTCCTATTCTCCCAGCTCATCTCCAGTCTTGCCACCTGCCTTCAATTCACTCGCCACCTGCAGCTGGTGGACTATTTCTAAGGAGCAAATTAGACCATGTTACTTCAGTGCTGAAAACCCACCAACAGCTCCCTTTTGTTCTCAGGAAGAAATGTGAATTATTCAACACAACTTACATGCTCCTTAATGGACTGGTCCCTGCTTACCTTCTAGCCTCGTTTGTCATTCTCCTTAAAGGGAACTACTTTAGTTTCTTCAAATGTAATCTCTCTACCCTTGGTATGGAGTATACCTTCTTGCCTGGCTAATTCTCTACTTGTCTTTTAAGTCTCAGTCTGGAGGGTCCTTCCTCTGTGAAGACTTCCATAACCTGCAAAGACTAGATTCGGTGCCCTCCTATGTGATCCCAGAAACTGTGTGATAAAGGGCAGGTGAAATCTTGGTTGTGAATCTACAGAGGGCAGTGAAACACCACTTGGGTGCTAAGTATTGGAAATCGGAGGGACAATATTTTACATACCAGAACTTCTCTCAGGAAATATACTATATGAGATAGAAAGGAATACTATAATAACAGTTTGATGTGGGTGACAGTTCTCCCAAGGACATGATAGGCAAACATTCTCAATCCAGTCACCACGCCCCCCCCATCCTCCACCCCAGCCCAACCCTAGACATTCAGAAATATGTGTGGCTATTTTTGTTGTTGATGCCAGTGTGGCTGGGAGCAGTATTAAAATAGAGGACAGTCCCACACAAGGAAGAATTGTCCTACCCAAAATGCTAATAAAACCTCCATTGAGAAACACTGTACTGGGACATATGCAAATCTGGGAGCAGAACTGAATTGCTCAGAACATCAGAGTGGGAGTTGAAAGTTGACACCTGAGGACTTCCATCTCCACCTACTCCCCATGCAGAGCTCTACCTTACCTGTAAAAAAATATAGAGTATACCATTTAAAAATACATTTGTTTTTGAGAGAGAGTGAGAGACAGCATGCACACGAGAGAGCAGGGGAGGGGCAGAGAGAGACAGAGAATCCCAAGAAGGCTCTGTGCTGACAGCAGGAAGCCTGATGCGGGGCTCAACTCTTGAATGATAAGATCATGACCTGAGCCAAAGTCAGAGGGTAACTGACTGAGCCACCCAGGTGTCCCTGTTTAAAGAAAATTTTAATATATTGGCTTGAAAAAGAGCCAAATTATTAGCCCAAGGAGCACCTAATAAATATCTCCTTCTAACTCTGCTTCCCTGCACCCTAGTACTTATCTCATTGTAAAGGAATTATCTGAGAATTTGTAGCCTCAACTTGAATTCAGGGACCATTTGAATTCAGGCCCCATTTCACATTCAGAATCTAACAGTGTTTGGCGTGTAATAGATAATAAATATTTCTAAACTATGACTCTTAAAATTTAAAAATTAGCCGTGACACCTTTCCTAAGTTTCAACTCTATGTTTTTGTTTTTTTTTTTTATGTTTATATATTTTGAGAGAGAGAGAGAGAGTGAGACCGAGCAGGGGAGGGGCAGAGAGAGGGGGAAAGAGAGAATCCCAAGCAGGCTTCATGTTGTCAGAGCAGAGCCCGATGCAGGGGCCCCACCTCACAAACTGTGAGATCATGACCTGAGCTGAAATCAACAGTTAGAACCTTAACCAACTGAGCCACCTAGGCACCCCTCAACTCTATTTTTCGTCACTAATTTTACATTTACAGTTGAGCATCTCAGTCTTACCAGGTAAGAAACAGAATCATTTACTTCGACCTAACGTTAAAACCCTCCCCCAAATAAGCCTCATACCTCTGTTATGGCAAATGCTATCACCCTCTTGGGACCTTCTCAGTTGTTTAAGCCTATTTGTCACCCATTGTCTACCTGTTTCCTCACCCCACGTACCTTTAATTCCACAGTCCAATGATCTTTATGTTCTTTGTCTTCTGTCTTCAGCATCCCTGGCCTCCATTCAGGTTCTCCTGTATATGTTATTGCATTTGTTTTCCTAAATAATATCTCCATTCCTATCCCCATGACTTGTCACCCTTTAAAGCATTCTAAAATGGGGTGAGGGGAGTGGGAGGTTGGGTTAAATAGGTGACAGGTCTGAGTGCACTTGTAATGAGCAGCAAGTAATGTATGGAATTGTTGAATCACTATATTGTACACCTGAAACTAATATAACATCGTAAAAAATAATAAAGTTACACTTATACCAAAAAAAATTTTTTTTAATTCTAAAATATATCCAAAATAGTAGCAATTAATACTCTGTGGGCTTACTGTGGTAAGGCACTGCTGACTTTTGTTTCGTTTTGACTCCATAACAGCCCCTCAGTGAAGGGACAAAGCTAGGAATCCAGGTAGCCTGACTCAGAGCTCTGCTAGGCTAGGCTGCATGACATCCTGGAATTCTCTGTCATTGTTTTATATATGTTTCCATCTGATTCTCCTCCTCTGGTGGATGGCCTGGTTGTCGTCTTTTTGAGCCAAGGCCTGCTTTGTGTTCCTTTCCCAGAGCTGTTGGTCTACTGAAATGTGAGTGGTGATTATGAGGTCAGTAAGCCAAGGAAGTGGATCTGATGGGTGGTTCAGACAAGAAGTCTTCAGGGTAAAACTGAGAGCTGGTACAGAGACCAAAGAATCCCTAAGCCACACACCCATGAAGGATGGGCTAAGAGAAGGGTGGTCTGAATATACTGTCCATTTTAGCCTTTACCTGCTCCCTACTGTGTGATGCTCACATGGGTGAGTGCTTTAAGGGGCTTAGGGCTAAGTGGCCAGCCTGGAGCGTACGACCTCCCCTTAATTTCTTTGGCTAACTCCAACACATTTTTCAGGATTTACCTTTAGCATCCTTCCTATATCTTCCTGCCTGCATTCCTGCCCCTCTTCTGTGCTTCTCAGTTATGTGAGACTGCCTGAGGGCAGGCACTGTGGCTTTTCTTCTCTGTATTCTGTACCACTAGAATTTAATAATCAATGACTCTAAATGCATGACAGGGAGGCAGATTTGGGCTTAGCATAAGATAATTTTTTAAAATTTATTTTTGGGAGACAGAGAGAGTGGGAGTGGGGGAGGGGCAGAGAGAGGGAGACAGGATCTGAAGCAGGCTCTGCGCTGACAGTGGAGAGCTGAACGCGGGACTCAAATTTACAAACCAAACCGTGAGATCATGACCCGAGCCAAAGTCAGACACTTAACCGACTGAGCCCCCCAGATGCCCCAAGAGAAGTTTTATATACTGTATACTGTAAAGCAGAGTACAGATTAGTGGCTGAGAGCCTTCATGTCTTACCCTGTTCAAATTTCAGCTTTCTATTACCTTGAGCCAGCTTAATTTGTCTGTACCTCAAAAAATGATGATATTAATACCTATGTCATTAAGTTGTTGTTGAGAATTAAATGAGATAATACATGGAAAATACTTGGCTCAGTTCCTGGCACCTCATAGGCACTAGGTAATGCTAGATATTACTATTGTTTTTATTATTGTTACTTTGATCATTCACTAGCACTGTCTCATAACAAGGCGGGTTGCTTTTGGAAGCAGTGAGTTTCCTTTTGTTGAAGGTATTCAGGTAGCAGTAAAGACAGGATAGATGCTGTAGAAGCAGTTCTTAAATTGAAAAGATTAGATGACTTCTAAGGATGCTTTTAATCACAGAAAAGGGAAGCTATTTCTCAGATTCAAAGAAAGTGTGATCATTAGTGTTACTTCTAGCAAAGTTGAGGAGCACTGGAATAGGAAAAACAAAGACATCGGATTTGGCATCTGCATGTATCTATATTACAAAGAACAAAATATTTTATTCATTGTGAGCAGTTAATTGCAAAAGCCCTTTTATTTATGCTGTAACCCATATGGCAAATCAGGCCCTTACACGAAAATCAATCCCTTTTCAAAAGGACTAGCTAGCTCGGCCCTGCCAAAATGGAACAAACAAAACCTTAAAGACTGTTTCAGTCCTACTGAAATGTCTTTTCCCTTTGAAAGAAGTCTATTAGTGATGCAAATGCAAAGTTATCTGCACAGATGATAATCCTAGCGAACAAAACAGTGAAACCATTATGAGGTTCTCTTGCTGAGAATTTGGCTCCCCCGCCCCTGTTAAAAAGGCAGAGAAAGCGAGCTGATTCCTATTTGGGATAGTTTATTAGGTCTGCTTATCTGAATCCTGGACTAATTATTCTTATGTTTGGCTTAAAGGGGCCAAACAATTCTCCAAATGTGGACAAGCTGAAGAAAGGCCTGCAGTCTGGGTCCCTAGCAAGTGCCTTAAACAGGCTAAAGCAGGAATGGAATAACATTTATATTCGGGAGTTCAATTTTCAAGATACCAGAGCCTTAAGGTAAGATCTAGCTAGAAGAAATCCAATGATAAGCACTCATATGGGAGTAATTTAAGTGATGTGCACATGTCACTCATGCTTTAATTAAAACAAAGCTATTTGTATGGGTGAAGAGACGGTCATTTTCCAACACCTTCTATTCAATAGTTACTCAGAGTAAACAACTTCTTTGAGAACTTAATATGCAATCTTCCTGTGGGCAAAAGGATTGAAATGAGAAAAATGAGGCAGTTAACTGTAACTGGCTTGACTATTATTTGATTACACTTATTTTATCCTTAAGAGGCTTGATAAGACCTAGTTTTTCAGGAGTCATCAGGCATTAGGGAGCACTACTGGTTAGAAGGTGTGGTGCCTATGGATATTAGGAAGGCATTTCTGAAGCAAGGTAGTATTGTCAAAGTGGCCCTCACCTACTTGGTTAAAGCTTTTGGACATGCCTAGTGGACGGTTTATTGAGAACAGAAAATTAACTCTCCATGTCCACACGCTTTCTTGAACAGGTATTAACAGGTGGAGCCGGTGTCCACAAGACTGGACGCGATGCTCACCATCTGGGTCTCACTCTGGGTGGGGCTTTGGGTAGGTACACTAAAGAGCTTCCGGATCAATCATGTGTTTACATTTCAGGCGCAGGATGGGTCTTGTTCACACTCCACCCTCCACCACCTTTCCTTCGGAAGGTTGCTCACAGCTTGCACTGTCCCCGCCCGGGTCTTTGATAATCCAGGCGTCTCTGGTGAAGAAGGTCAACCACTGTTTTAATTCTGGGCTCCGCCAGCTTCCCACGCTCTCCACTCGGGCTGGTGAGCAGCCGCTCAGCGTGTTTTTCCCCCAGAGCTTCCCACGCCCTACCCACTCCACACGCCTCCTGGCTGCCCTCCAGGCCTGCCCTCTTTTGCAGCCAGGCAGGCCAGCTCCAGTGTCGGGATATCTAATCTAGCAAGGCTCACTTTTCTCAGGGGCTTTCCTCAGGGCCACCCTTTCCCCGCAATCTCAGAAGGTCTCTGGCACTCGGCTGTGTCTTCTGCGTGCAAGTGCTTCTACAAATAAACTGGGGCTCCTGGCTGTCTTGCAAATTAAAACTTTACTACCTGCTTAAGGTTGGGACATGATACAGCGACATCAAACTTTGCTGTTCAGGGAATCAGAAGCGAAAAGGAGCTACTTTTTTTCCGTCCCACTCCCCGCGGCCCCTGGGACAGGCACACCTTCCCGGCAAGGCTCGGCCGCAGTTGCGCGCGGGTCGGCAGCGCGAGAGTCCTGCGCGGGACCAGGGTCCGGTGCGGCCGGGCCGCCCGCCCACGCCCGGCAGGCGCGCGGAGCAGGAGCGCGCACGGGGCCGCACGCGCGCGGGGCCGACGAGCGCTCCCTCCGGGATCGCGGCTGCGCAGTCGGGCCGGAGCCGGGAAAAGGGGGAGGAGGGTGGAGGAGCCGGAGTAAGGGGAGGGGGAGGAGCGGCGAAGGCGGAAGCCATGTTGGAGTTGCACCCCGAGCGAGGGGCTGCGAGCGTTCTCCTCTCCTTGTGGGTGTGACCCGGGTTCGGCTGGCGGCGGACTGCGGGGGCGGGGACGGTTAGCCGGGTCGTCGTCCGCGGCGGCGGCGGCGTGAGAGGAGCGGCGGCGGCCGCAGCGTGGAGCCGGGCGATTGTGACCGCCGGGGGAGCAGGGGGCCGGCCGCGGCTCCCACTCTCCGTGTGGCCCCCTGAGCGCCCCCCCTCCCCTGCCCGGGAGGGAGGCGGGGGGCACCCGGGGCCCGCCATGAACCCCGGGTTCGATTTGTCCCGCCGGAACCCGCAGGAGGACTTCGAGCTGATTCAGCGCATCGGCAGCGGCACCTACGGCGACGTCTACAAGGTAAAGGCGAGGGGCCGCGCGCCGCCGAGGCCGCGGGGTCGGGACCCGTCGCGGGGAGGGCGGGGGGCGCCGCCGCTGCCTCTTGGGCACCCGCGTCCGCGCTGTCCCTCCGCGGGAGGCGCGGGCGCCCCGGGAGCAGTGGGGGAGGCGGAGGAGGAGCGGGCGCCCGGGGGGCTCTGCTGCCTTGGAGCGAACAAAGGGCCAAACGAGTCACCCCGAGACCTCCGAGCCCTTACCTGAACCCTACCCTGGACGCGCAGTGCCCGGCTAAGGCTGGACGCGAGCGGGCCGCTCTGCTCGTTACAGCGCGGAGAGGGTCTGGCCGTTTGCTGCATTGGCAGGGTCAGAGCGACGAACCAGACGGCGGGGGTTTGGCGTATGTCAAACCGGTGTCCATCAGACGGACCCGGGACTGCCCGCCGTGGGTCGGGCACTGCTGCCCACCGGGCCGGCGGTAGTTTGGAGCCTGGGCAGCCTCCGCCCACAGCCCCCCAACCTCTGGCCTCTTAGCATCCGCATACCAGTTTTCTTTTAATCTTCCAAGTATTGACTTGGGTCAGTAAAACAGATCTAGTTAGTATAATTTTTTTTCCTGTTTTGGAGAAAAAAAGCAACTTTGTTTTCTCCAAATTGAATTGGACTGTGGTGCCTTATTAAACTTGTTTTTGTCAGTGACATAGAAGATTCAGATTCTTTTTTTTTTTTTTTTTTTTTCAACGAATACTCGTTGCAAGGGTACTGGTTTGACTGGGTTAGAATTCAAAGTCCATTAGTCGTCCAGCTTTCCTGTTGTAAAGGTACCCCCTAGATAAATCACCCTTCCGTGGCCAGCTCAACTCTTGGCCTCGTAGAGACTGCCAAGATGGGGATAGCGCCAAATGTGGCAGCAGTCTTGATTTATTTGTGTATCTTCTTACTGGTGACTGACTGAAGTACAACTCCTGTTTCACATAACATCAGAGGATGCACAGAGAAACTTAATTTTACTTTGGAAAGTTTCATCTTAACTTTATTTTGCCCACGGATGGCAACTCACAGGACAGCCAGAATTCTGCATTTGTCTCCTTTTGTGGATGATTTGCTTTCCGTCATCACCTGTCTCATCAGTTTTTCTCCTGAGAATAATACAGGCATTTTGTGCACACCTGTCATCTATATGGTACTGGGCACCTAAGCACTTGGGTTGTAGCAGAAAAAGATAGATATGTTCCTAAATCTTACTGGGAGTTTATCTATTTTGGGGAGGGGGCAAGAAGACCATTAAACAACCACTTAGATAATTATTTTATTGCAGTTTTATTTCGTGCTGCCCAGGAGAAAAGAAGATTAGGATTAGGGTGATGAGAGCACAGTAACAGGAGGACCTCATCTCTGGGGAGTCAGAGGCAATGGGGAGAGAAGATTATGCCAGATAGAGACACATAATCTGCAAAGGCTCTGAGGCCCCAAGGAACAGGGGGAAGATTTGAAAGGCCTGAATGGCCTGAGAAGCCAGAGAAGGAGGGTGGCCCTAGATCATACAGGCCCCTTAGGTCTTATGAAGCGGTCAGATTTTTCTGTAGGACAATGGGGAGCCATGGTAGGGTTTTCAATGGAAGAGTAAAATTAGATTTGTACTTTTAAAAGATCTGCTTTACTGCAGCGGAGATTGGAGGGGAAAGAACAGTTAGGCAGCCATTGCCACAGTCCAGGTAAGAATGACCATTGGCTATGTTTTGGAATTGGTGTGATTATGAAAGTTGAAGTGAATGGATCCAAGTAGATTAGAGCTATTTAGGGGAATCTAGTTATATTCAATTGAAAAGGTAACTAAAACTTTACTAGCGTGTAAGTCTTAGGTGGCAGTGTGTACAGTAAGTTCTTTTCAAGAATAATTGGCCATGTATTTACTATATTTAGAAAAAACAGCTGGTAGTTAAGCCACATGATTAAAAAGGAAAAAAAAAAATTAAGGCCTATAATTTCCTAAGGACTTCTAAGTGCAATACAGGTATAAGTTGATTACTCGTCATCTGTTTAAAGTAATGATAATGAGAACTAACATTTGTGGAGTGCTTATTCTTTGCTAGGTACCGATGTAAGGTTTTTCCGTGTATTAATTTACTTACTGCTTACAGCAACCCTATGAAATCGGTGCTGTTATTAACTCCATTTTGCATTTGAGGAAACTGAGGCACAGGGAAGCTGCGGTAACTTGCCAGGGTGGGTAAGTGGCAAAGCACAATTCGAACCTTATCCTTTAGAGACTGCATTCTTAACAATAGCAGTACTGCCTGTATAAAGATAGGATATGAGCAGGTGATGTCTTACTGAATTTTCCAGTGGAGAAATCAGGGCACACCTTTTAGTTCAGCATACGTGTTGTAGCCATACTCTGTGTTAGAGTGGATCTTGAAGTAGTAGTCGGAATACCTAACTCCTACTGTGCAGCCAGGCCTCATTGTTTTTGTAGAGTCTGCCAAGTGGACACCAGATAATAGAGGCTTGATCCCTGTGCCAGACTTTTCCAATACCAGGGGCCCAAAGCAGAAAACTCCATGTGGTTTTTGGCATCGTACACCCTGCTTGCTAAATCACCCAAAGCTTAAGCTGTTTGTATTTTTGTCTGTAATCACGTCCACATATAAAGATAAAAGATTTTTTTTGTATTTGTTTGGCTGTTTTAGATTTTTCTTAACTGTACAAACTGTGTTTATTAGAGAGGAGTACATAAGAGGGTTTGTTTTCAAAAGCCAGTGTGTGTAATGTGCTCCTTAATTTGTCAGTTTAGGTGCTAAAAATGGAATAATCAGATTAAATAAGGTAGAGACTTAATTGTTTATAGTCATTCTTGGAAGGTGGGTGCTTCAAGGGATTTTTATTTTCAAACTGTATCCTAATGTGATAACATGCTTGTTTAAGGTGGCATGGTTTAGTTAAAAAGCACTGAAGTAGAATGTGGAAGACCTGGAATTTATTAGTTGTGCAGCCTTGTAAAATCATTTAGCCTCTCAGCTGTTTTGTTGTGAAGGTGTTATTACCATCATATGCCTGTTTATGGTGTTAGATAAATGACTTGAGTTTTACCCAACAAGTTTTCATTTTTTCTAGGCCAAAAAATACAAGTATACATTCTCTCTGCACTACCTTAAAGTACGTGAAAATAGAGTTTAAAAAAAAAAAGTCATACTTTTAAATGTCCTGTAACTGTATGGACTTTATCTGTGAGATGAAGTATTTGTAGCATCGGTTACCTAGGGACCTAGGAGTTGACAACTAGAGAGCTCAATGACTGGGCCTCAGGAGGTCCTCTGACATTAATAGGTTTAATGTATGTATATACATATGCATACGTATATATATACGTGTGTATATATATATACATGTGGGTGTTCTTTTGGAGAGATGGCTTATAGTGTTCATTACATTTAGAAAAAAGAAAAGAACAATCTATAGGTTTGTCATTTCAGAGAGTTCTCTTGGAGAAATTAGGCAGTTTACCAGATCACATTATCAATGTTTATCAACATTAATAGGATTTTCACATGCGTTGTACTATTTTTTCTCAGGTAGCTTTTTCAGTTCGTCATATTCCTACACCATGTCTTGTTGTTTTTCTACATTTATTGCTAGAGAGAAGCAGAAGATACTAAAGCTGGAGATAGGGTCTTACTGTGTCTCTAAGGAAGTGTCTCATCTAGTCTCATGGCTTAAGCTTGATCCTGTGAATGACTCCCAAATGTGTTTCCGGTTCGTGCTTTCTCCTGAGCCCTAGCCCACTGTCTCCACCTGACCTCTTTCTTTACAGAGCACATCTGCCTCCAGATGGGCCTTTCCTTATATTCCACTTCTGTCAAAAGCCCCAGTGTTGGCAGTTTGCTAAGGCTTGGGCCTTGGAATCATCTTTTAGTCCGGACAGGACTTTGTAGGCATTTCCCAAAATGTGTCTGGGATGCTCCAGAGAAAGCACTACTATCAGTATACCGAAGACTGAGACATCATGTGGTAAAGAAACCTGTTAAATGTTGCTTAACCCAGCAAACTCCAAACTTGCTTGTCTGTGGGATTCTTTTTCTCTGTAATCCATATTGCTTGTCCTTAGAATCAGTGTCCTGTAGAGAACATGCTTTGGAAATGTTGATATTGATTTTATCTGTGTGTGTTTGGAAGCCATTCCCTGTGAAGCAGAGGCTGCACTGTTGCTAAGCATCGAAGTAGCACTCACATGGTAGTCTGGGTAAACAGACGGAGTCTCTATGAAAGCTGATAGGAGCAAAACGGAAGATTGGGCAGTGAAATCAGAAAATTCATTTGTTCAAGCATTTAGTGAATTGTGTTGGCTTATTTGTAGCTCTGTATCTTTCAAGGTGTTCTGATTAATATCCTCAAACACTAATTCTTTCATTATACTCCATGGTTATAAGATTGGAAAACTCAGTTCTGAAATCTAACTTCTTTTGAGGAACATGAATACCTTAAGCCTGGAGAAAAGAATAGCTGAAGGAAAATAAAACCTGATTGTCTAAGGCTATGCTTATTTTTCACTTCCATGGAGGACAAAGTCTAGGGGGACCTGAGGTCCTAAACTTCAGAAAGGTCGTTTGAGTATTTAAGGTAAAATTAAGGTAGAATTTTCCAGCATCAGTAGTTACTTGCGATGGCAAGTGACAGTGGGACAGATTGTGAGATCATTTTTCTTGAGAGCTTTAAAAACAACAACAACAAAACCCAGGTTATCTGACTTTGATATGGATCTGACTCCCTAAAGGAGGTGCTTACCTCCAAGGTTTAATATGTATACATATTTACTTGTGACAGAACATTTAATACATTATTTTGTATTGAGAGTGAATAGTTGGTAGTTCTCTTTTGAGAGTACACTGAACAACCATCCTACATTGAATAGCACTACTGTGAAAGGAAATGTGTTAGGGACTGTGAGTGGAGTTGCAAAAATGACAAGATTTGGCCCTTGGTATTTATAGGGACGTGGAATGTGGACCTACTTTTAGCTATCATAGTTTTGAGTTCAAAACCTTTTTGATTTCTTCTTTTCTATTATATTAAATCTCTTACTGGCTGAGAGATTGTCTAGACACTCCATAATCTGGACAGATGACTTCTCTGTAGCTTAGTAAAGTGGTTTAAGAGCTGGGTTCTGTCTGGAGTCAGAATGCCTGGTTTCACCACCCTTAGCCAATTACTTAATCCTTTTTTCGCTGCCTCAGTTTACTCAGCTGTAAAGTAGTGATGCTTAGAAAAGGGCCTTGTACTCTGTGCCTCTAATCATTAATTGCTTCTAGTATTATTTATTATATATTTCTTTTGCTACTGGCCTAACCTACCCTGCTTCTCATGCTCCTGCCTCAGGGTTTTTGCACTTGCTGTTCTGGGCCTGAATTCTGCCCTCCCCCGATAGCTATATGGTTTGCTTCTTTGTTTTCCTTGGGTTTCAGCTCACATGTCACCTTTTAATGTGTCTGTTCCTTACCACCTTATGGGAAACAACACCCCATTCTCTTTTTTTTAATGTTTTATTTATTTTTGATAGAGTGTGAGCAGGGGAGGGGCAGAGATAGAGGGACAGAGGATCTGAAGCGAGGTCCGTGCCAGTAGCAGCAAGCCCGATGCAAGGCTCAAACTCATGGACAGCGCCATCATGACCTGAGCCTAAGTCCCACGCTCAACTGACTGAGCCACCCAGGCACCCCACCCTACTCTTAACTTTCTGTCTTTAACAGGGATGCATCCAGATTTTGTAGGGCCTGAAGTTTATATAGTTTGGGGGGGGGCCCTCATTAAGTAAATAAATAAAAGTAAAAAGTTTGGTATAAAAGTGAATATTTAGAATGAGAAAAGATGTCCCAACAAAATGTTGTAACCTTAGAGTCAGGTCCTTTTTTGAGATCTCTGTAGGCATTGACTCAGAAGTGGTCTCATAAAATGCTCCCTGTTAGCATCCTGTTACTGGTCACCTTCTATGTTCTGCATGTCCCAGTAATTCTCAGCACTCACAGAGGCAAGTGAGGAAGCCTGAACTTGAAGTTCTGTTAGCTTTATAGAAAATTCACCCTCTGCTCTCTTCCTAATTTTCGTTTTTATTATGACGTTTGTCACCTTCTATTTAGTTGTGTATTTCCTTTCTCTTCCTACTATAGTGTAAATCCAGGAAGCTGGTGGTTTTGTTTTGTTCACTACTGTGCCCTAGCGTGTGACACATATTAGACTCTCAGTACATATTTGTGGAATGAATGAATGAACTGACAAAGGGAACAAACTGTATGCTATGTGAGTTTAGAGAAAGGAGATCATTGTTTCTGGTTGGGAGAAATCACAGCAGGTTTTACAGAGAAGGTAGCATTGGGCTGGATTTAAAGTTCTGGCAGTAGTGGGTACAGAATGAATTACGCATTGTGGATTATTATTAGGTCTAAACTAAATCAGTAGGCCTAATGTGAGTATCTTTTGCATGTTAAGTGATGGTCATATCTATTATGTGCATGTGAAGATACTCTGTCATTTTAAACTGAAGACTTTTAGTGACTAGTGAGTATATGGAACTGTTATGTATTGGTTTTATTTTGTTTTTTAATAGAATTAAACTGGGCTTTTAGGAAAGGGTTTTGTTTACCAGTACCAAAAGGCCTTAGATTCAAGAGATGAAAACATGCTATTTTCTGCTTTAGCTTTGTCAGTCTTTTTTTTCCTGGAGGATGCCACGTTTCAGAGTTCCAGGCTGCCTTGACCTGAGATTGTGGGTTGGGATTCCTAGTGTGACAATGCATTGCTTATCTTAGTCCTTAAACTCTGTAGAATTTTAGATTTGACTGTGAATTTTAGTTACGTTTAAATAAGACTTTTATTTTGTTTGATTGAAGTCTTGTTAGAAGTTTGAGATGGTCATCTACCTTCTCCTGCTCAAAAAATCTTCTCTACATTGCCTGTGGACGAAAGTGCATCTTTTTAAGCCTAACATTAAAGGCACTGTCCTTTTTGCCCTCTGGCCCCTAAGAATGAGTTAAGTTTAGGTAGCTGGGAGGGGGAAGGGAGAGAGAAGAGGCTGGCAGAGAAGGGAATGGGGTGTTGGTATTCCCAGGTGTATGTAAACTATAGGGGTAAAGGCTTGGGGACTAGAAGAGAAGATTAACTTGGAAGGCTTGTGTTGGGAGCATGGAGAAATAAGATTTGCTAGATAAGGGAGGGCCAATTTTAAACTTCTTGGAAGCTAGATAAAGTTATTTAGGTATGAAGTGGTAGCACGTTGGGAACTCTAAAGGTTTCTGTACTGTACAAGGAGTAATGTTAAAAGTGCTCAAGATTATTCTGGCAATCATGAAGAAAATGGATCAGAGAGAAAAGATGGAAATATCTGCTAAATAGAATCTGTGATTCTTAAACTTTTTAGTTTCAGAACCCCTTTATGCTTTTAAAAGTTATTGAGAACCCCAAACTTGTTTGTTGTATCTATTGCTATTGACTATTTTAGCAGTTAGACATAATCGAGTTTTAAAAAATACCAATTTATTAAAAAGAATAAACTTATTACATGTCACATAAGTGACATTTTTATGAAAAATAACCGTATTTCCAAACAAAAATTTAGTGAGGAGAGTGACATTGTTGTACATTTTCCAAGTCTCTTTAATATTTGTTAAATAGAAGACAGATTCTCAATTCTTCATTTATTCTATTGGGACATTTTGTTTTGTTGACATATATAAAAAAATCTGGTCGCTAAATGTATTTGGAAAAGGAGAATATTTTACTAGCCTTTTCAGATAATTGTGGGTATTTTCTTCTGATTCTTTTCCACGACTTGACAGTTCGTACCTTCTTAAAAGTTAGTTATCATGTGGAATCCAAGACCATATCAATGAAGCTTTCTTACTCTTATGTTTAAAGTCTCTTCTTGGACTTAAATGGATCTTTTTTTTTTTTTTCTTTTTTAACATCATGCATTGGTCATTTAGAAAATAGAGATTAACTGAGTTATCCTGATCTTACCAAAGTTTCCATATTTCATTACACAAGGTCAAAAATCATCATTCCTCTTGATGGAAAAGCTTTTTTTTTTTTTTTAAAGTTTATTTATTGAGAAAAGGGAGAGAGGGGCAGAGAGAGAGAATCTCAAGCAGGCTCTGCATCAGCACAGAGCCCAATGTGGGGCTTGAACCCACAAACTGTGAGATCGTGACTTGAGCCAAAGTGAAGAGTCGGAGACTCACTTGGCTGAGCCACCCAGGCGCCCCATTGGCAGAAAAGTTTTGAGGTACTGATGGCAGATAGAAGTTTTCCAAGATTCATATATCTCTCTGAAAGTACTAAATGTATCACTTGCAATAAATACTGTTGGTTTTTTTCACTGAAGTGACAGATTCATTAGTTCATTTTCAATAAAATTTCAAATACTTAAGCATGACTGACCAGTTCTTTTAAATAAAAAATGGTGTTCTGTAGAAAAAGTGGCTAGTTCAGTTTGCAGCTCAAAATCACACATGCTGTTCTTTGAGACAACCATTGTACTTTGGTATGCAGTGGAAGTGTTTTGTGGATATCATCAAATAGAATATTAAAATGACTTATATTAAGGGTTAAGAATTAATAAAATCAATAATTATGCTTCAATAAAGGCATTCTTAAGTGAAACTGGTATTTTGTTGTTGTTGTTTTGTTTTGTTTCTCCTTTTGAGTGCATGGCAGTGAAAAATATGGTGACTGGTAGTACATTGTGGGACCACTGCTTTGATTTGTGCCAAGGCACCAGCAGTTTTATCACCATTGCTTTTGCTTTTTTAGTGCAAATGTCAACATGGTAAAAGGAGGCAAATAACATTTTCATATTATGAAAATCATTTTGTCCTTTCAAACCCTCAAGATAGGGACTCTCAGGGATTCACAGAATTGTGCTAGAATATTATATGGAATAAGCTAAGGGTGAGGTATGTAGTGATGGAGCAGACAAGGTGAGAAGAATGGCAAGGAAGGAACTGATGAGAAGCATCATGAAGAAACATTTGATGGGGCTTTGTGAAGAAATATGAAGATGGAGAAAAACGATTTAAAGAGGACATCAAAAACTTTTTTTTTTTTTTTTAATTTTAAGGCGGCTCCATGCCATGGTGGGGCTCGGACTCATGACCCTGAGATCTGGAGTTGCATGCTCTACTGATTGCACCCCAGGACTTCAAAATTTTAAGCTTGAGGAGCACATAAAATAGTTGTTCGAGCCAATTAGTAGTGGGAAAATGATGTCAGTTACAAAGACAGTAAAGGTGAGAGGGAGGAGCTCTGATGGAAGTAGGGATCTTTTACTAGAAAATAGGTATCTGTGAGATTCGTTGTTGTTGTTTTTTGCTGTAGTTTCTCTGAAGAAACACTAATAGTGACTTTTCCTTTTTCTGTGGAGTGTAACAGTTCTTTGGCAGTGTCTTTAAGACTAATGAAAATTGGTCAGGGTCAGTACCTTTCTCCCAGCACTTAACTGAGGGATTACTGGAGCACCTGCAAAAGATATGTCTTCCTGTTGAACCGTGCTACACATTTGAATGGTAACTAAGGTAGGAATTAGTGGAACAGTAAAATATGGACTAGATATTTTTATTGTGCCATACATTTAAAAAATTTTGTTTTATTCTTACAGCATATACATTATACATCCACATCTTTAATAATTTTAAAATTATCTAGCTCTTGGGGTGCCTGGGTGGCGCAGTTGGTTAAGCGTCCGACTTCAGCCAGGTCACGATCTCGCGGTCCGTGAGTTCGAGCCCCGCGTCAGGCTCTGGGCTGATGGCTCAGAGCCTGGAGCCTGTTTCTGATTCTGTGTCTCCCTCTCTCTCTCTGCCCCTCCCCCGTTCATGCTCTGTCTCTCTCTGTCCCAAAAATAAATAAACGTTGAAAAAAAAAAAAAAAGACCGTGCAGAGAGTAATTATAAAAAAAAATTAAAAAAAAAATTATCTAACTCCCAAGAGATAAGAGATACTCTTAGTATTTTGATATATTTTCTTCTGTTTTTTTAATAAACAAATATTTTACAAAGCTTTTATGCTGTTATATATTTCTAAGGTAGAATTAGTCTACTTACAGTGAAATGATTCGATCTTAGTGTTCAGTTAGGAGGCGCCTGGGTGGCTCAGTCGGTTAAGTGTCCAACTTCAGCTCAGGTCATGATCTCACAGTCTGTGAGCTCGAGCCCTGCGTTGGGCTCTGTGCTGACAGCTCAGAGCCTGGAGCCTGCTTCAGATTCTGTGTCTCCCTCTCTCTCTCTGCCCCGTCCCTGCTCATGCTTTGTCTCTCTCTGTCTCAAAAAAATAAAAAACATTAAAAAAATTTTTTTAGAAGAGTTTTAACATACAGAAAACTGCATAACCCACACCCTTATTAAGAAAGAACATTTCCTTAACCTCAGAAAATTCCCTCATGCCCCTTCCCAGTCTCACACCCCCCTCTCCCATGGCAATCACTATTCTGATTTCTGTCAGTGTAAAAGCTTTTTTAGAACTTCATGGAAATGAATCACAAGTGAGTTGCCTTAGCACCTTTGACGATAAATATATGGGGATATTCTGGCTTCCGTTGTGTTCTGTTGAGCTGTATGGCTGTACTTGTACCAGTGCATCACAGTCTTGCTTACTATTGTTTTATGGATAGTCTTGGATTCAGGTAGTGAGTCCTCCAACTTTGTTCTGTTGCTGTTTTTTTTTTTTTCAAAACTGTTGGCATCTATTTTAAGTCCTTTGTTTTTTCCATGTGAATTTTAGAATTGCTTTTCAAATGATATAAAAAAGCCTGCTGGGATTTTGTTTGGGAATAATTATAAACTCACAGGAAGTTACAAAAAGAGTACAAAGAGGTCTTGTGTACCCAACACCTAGCCTCTCCCAGTAGTGACATTTTTATATGACAACAGTGCATTATCAAAACCTGGAGCTCGATTGGCACAGTGTGATTTAACTAGACCTTGGATTTCACTGCTTTTTGCATGCTCTCATTTTTACGTGTCTTTGTGCATAATTTTGTGACATTTGATCATGTAGATGGTCCGCTGGGATTTTACTGGGATTTGGTAGGATCTGCAGCTCAATTTGTGGACATTTGAGATCTTAATAGCATTGAGTCTTCTGATCTATGAATATGTCATTTCCCTCTATTTATTAGATCTTTGTCTTGTCAGTGTTTTACCTTTCTTTTCTTTTTTAACTTCTAAATTTTATCCCTAGTCTTTTCTCCTAACATTGTAGTAAAAGATAACTATTAACGTAATATTTCTTCAAGGTGGTGCAGTAATCGAATGTGGGCGACATTTTCAGTTTTTATTAAAATCTTCACTGTATTAGTAATGTCTGACTTCCTTTCACTTGACCTTGTACACTTTAGCTCTGAGCATGTGGACTCCTTTTAAAATTGGCAAAAGTGAAAAGAAAATGGGAAATGACTATTTAAAATCTGTTCACTTGAGCTTTCTTATCTGAAGATTAAAACAAAGTCTTTAAAAATCTGAGATATTTTTGTATATGAGATAGGGGTTTATGTGTGCATATTTTGTAGATTTCATATTTTTTGAACTTATTAAAGAAAAATAACTTAAAGTTTGCTTCATCCTTAAGTGAATAATCAACAACAATATACCAGATTGTTTAGGAGATCCTAAAAAATTTCTTTCAGATTTTGAGGAGCTTATGCTCAGATTGAGGAAACAAAATATGCCTAAGTGGAACATCTAAGGAACATTCCTAAGGCAGCAATTTAACAATTAAAAAAGCAACAATGTGTCATAAATTCTATAGAAATTCAATTTAAGGGTAAGATGACCTGGGGTTAATCGGTAAAGACTTTCTGGAAGAGCATATCTTGACTTGGGACTGGAAGAAATACTGGGTTTGCATTTGTAGAGAACATTGGAGAAGCCATGTGAGTAAATATGGATAAAAATACTGCTGTGCAGTCGAAGTGGGCAGAGAGCCATTTTGACTAAAGTAAGGGTCCATATTGGGAAATGTGATAGATAATGTTTCAGATACCCAAGATACAGACAAATGAATGCCAACTTAAGGATATGAACTCATTTGATTTATAGTATAAAAGTTTCCAAATTCATTAGGGCCAGTCTTGTCTTTCTAGCCTGTTTAGTTCACTATTTCGATGGTATTAATTGAATTTTCCTTTATTCCTCCCCCCCTCCCCCAATTCAGCTCAAAGTTATACATTTCATTTTTATACTTTTGGTGATTACCTTAAAATTTCAACAGGCATAATCAGGTTAATGAATATCTCTGTTCTCTTTCTGGTCCGTACATGGACTTTAGAATGCTTAATTCAATTACTGCCTTTTTGTATTGTCTCTTGTTTTGGTTCTGCATTGTTTTACATCTTTCTGATTAGTATTTATTAACATTATTTTATACAGACAGTTCTCTTTTACATTTACCTATACGTGTTCAGTTTCATTGTTCACCATTGTTTCTTGGCATTGTACTCGTGTTCTGGGTTCAGTGTTCTTCCTGGTGACCACTCTTTGGTAGGGTTCTTTCTCTTTCTTTCTCTCTCTCTCTCTCTCTCTCTCTCTCTCTCTGTCTCTTTATTTCTCTCTTTGTCTCTTTCTCTTTCAAGTGAGGGACTGTGTAAGGTGAACTCAGAGTTTTTTTCCCTCCCTCAAAAATGTCATTATTGTATCCTTACTTTTAAATCTTAAGTTAGCATGGCATAGAACTCTAATTTGACAGTTATTTTGTCTCAGAACTTTGAAGATATTCTGTTGTCTTCTGGTTACCTATGCTGTTGTTAAGTCTGTTGTCAAAAAATAAAATGATAAAAAAAAGTTTATTGTCAATTTAATTCTTGTTTCTTGTAGCTAATCTATTCTTTCTGATTGACTTTTAAGTTTTTTCTTTTTCTTTTTTTTCTTTTTACTCTGGTGTCCTGTAGTTTTCACATTGATGTTTTTTAGATGTAGATTTGAATACAAATATTTGTTGTTTTTCTATAAGGAGTAGCATATTTCTTCAGTCCTGGAAAATTCTGAGCTGGTATATCATTGACTATTATTTCTTCCCCATCTCTCTGTTGTTTCCCTTTAGAGCTCTTATCGTATGTTGTATCCTTTTATTTCACCATGTCCCATAAAGTCATGGTTTTTCCAGCTCTTTATTCTGTGTCTTCTGTTATGGTTCATGTGTATAGTATCTTTGTGTCTGTGTATAATCTGTTGCTTTTTAAAAATCCTTTTTTCGGGCTCCTGGATAGCTCAGTTGGTTAAGCAGCTGACTCTTGCTTTGGGCTCAGGTCATAATCTCATGGTTTGTGAGTTGGAGCTATGAGTTGGGCTCCATACTGTCACCACCTAGCCTGCTTGGGATTCCCTCCCTCCCTCTCTCTCCCTTTCCTTCCCTCTCCCCCCCCTTCCCCCACATGTGCTCGCTCTCAAAATAAATAAAGAAAAATCCTTCTTTTGGGTGGAAATAATTTGAACTCAGGAAAATAGCAAGAATAATACGAAGAACTCTTTTATACCCTTACGCCATATTCAACAGTGATTAACACTGCCACATTTGCTTTTTCACATTTTCTCTTTCTATCTATACATATTATTTAAAAAAAATTTTTTTTAATCCTTATTTATTTTTGAGAGAGAGAGACAGAGTGGAAGTGGGGAAGGGGCAGACAGAGAGGGAGACACAGAATCTGAAGCAGGCCCCAGCCTCTGAGCTGTCAGCATGGGGCTCGAACTCACAGGCTGCGAAATCATGACTTGAACCGAAGTAGGACACTGAACCTACTGAGCCACCCAGGTGCCACTATACCTGTTTTTTTTTATCTGAACCATTTGAGGGTAGGTTGCAGACATCATGTTCCTTTACTTGTAAACATTTAATATATATTTCTCAAAGTAAATATATTCACTTAAAACAGTTATCAAAATCAGAAAATTTTAATATTAGTACAATACAGTTGTTATCTGATTTCCAGACCTTGTATTCAGGTTTCTACTGATGGCCCTAATGATATCCATAATATCATTTTCTTCCTAGTCCAGAAACCAGTCCAGGATCATATTTCACTTTTCGTTTCCAAGACACTTCATTCTTTTTTAACCTAGAATAGTTTTTTAGCCTTTCTTTGCCTTTCTAGACACTGACATTTTTTAGGAGTATACATCATTTATTTTGCCGGATTTCCATTTTGGGCAGAAATGTATATAAATGATGTGTGCTCTGTGAATAATATCAGGAGGCATGTGATGCTGACTTGTTTCATTATTAATATTTTGATCACGTGGTTAACATGGAGCTGCCAGATTTCTTCAGTATGAAGTTATTTTTTCTTTTGTAATTAATAAATTGTGGGGAGATATTTTAAGACTGTATAGTATCTCTTTCCTTACCTAACTTGCAGCCATCAGTTTTAACATCCATTGGTGAATCTTACTTGAGTTATTACTATGTGGCTGCAGAAGAATGCTTTTCTAACTCCATTAACTTCTTCTGCATTTATTAGTTGACATTCTGTTGTGATGAAGAGCTTTTACTTCTCTATTCATTTTTGGACTTAATGGATTTTTTTACTTTATTCGTTGGGTTCTAATTGATGATAATCATTTATTTTGATGTTCAAACTACTTCAGATTTGGTCAGTTGGATTCTGTCTTAGTTCAGGCTGCCAAAACAAAATATCATAGACTGGGTGGCTTAAACAACAAAAAATTTATTTTCTCACCATTCTGGAGACTTGAAGTCTAAGATCATGATGTGCCAGCACAGTTGGTTTCTGGTGAGCGCTCTGTTCCTAGCTTCTAGATGGCCACCTTCTCACTGTGCTCACAAGGCAGAGAAGGAGGGGGTATCTCTGGACACTAATCTCATCATGAGGGGCCCAAACCTCATGACTCATCTAAACCTAATTATTTCCCAACGCCATCGCTTTGGGGGTTAGGACTTCAACATACAGTTTGGTATGTGTGGTGTGGGCACAGTTCAGTCCAGAGCAGATTCCGTTGCTTTTTAAATTATAATAGTTATATTTCTAGAAGCTCTGTTTTATTACTTTTCAAGTCTGTGTATTCTTTGTACATAGTTTCTTGTTCTTAGATTTTTGATTCCTTTTTCTAACTGATTATTTTTTACATATTTAACATTCTCTTTCAAGTTACCATTCTGTCTTTCCAAATTTTGAGAAGTTGTAGTCTTGCTGTTTGTTGTTGTATTTGCTGACTCACTCATGGTAGATTTTTATTTTAATTCTGAATTCATCAAGTTTTTTCTGTAAGAATATTTTTGTGGCTCAAATTGTGGGGGTGTCTTTCCAAAACAGTTCTGCTTTTGCTTCTTCCAGGAACCTCAGGAGTCTCTTTGGTCTGGGACTGATATTTATGTTAATTTCCCTGTTTGAAATTCCTCACACCTTATGGATAATGCAAATTTGAACCCCAAACCCAAATGAGCAGCTGGGCTCTTGGTTTTGAATTCTTAAGGGACTTTTTTCTTTCTCCCTGTTCAAAGCCCAAGCAGAGACAGGCTGTTGTTATCCTCCTCCTGTGCTTGTGCGTTCCTTTTTTTTGTTTTTTGTTTGTTTTGTTTTTCTTTTCACTTTACTGAGGTTGCAGTCCTTGCCAGGTCCTAGTTTTATCCAGAGGTCTCTGTCCCAATGTATTGTTTTGAGTTAACCCCAAGATCTGTTCACCTGTCCTCAAGTTATTTTATTTATTTATTTAAAAATTTTTATTTATTTTTGAGAGAGCACAGACAGGGGAGGGTCAGAGAGAGAGGGAAACAGAATTCGAAGCAGGCTCTGTGCTGTCCTGTCAGTGCAGAGCCTGACTCGGAACTCGAACTCAACAAACTCCTAGATCAGGACCCGAGCCATAGTCGGACACTTAAATGACTGAGCCACCCAGGCCCCCCTGTCCTCAAATAATTTAAAAACCCAAACATCTAGTTTGTAGAGGCCAATTTCTCCCCTTCTGCATCCCTTCTATTTTTTATCCTTATCCCACTGTTGTTGGAAGCCTCAACTCTGGTTTTCTATTTCCCTTCATTTATGGTACCCAGGATTTTACTTGTATTTTTTGTGGACCCCATTAGTTTTAGGTTTACAGAAAAATTGAGCAAAGAGTACAGAGTTCCTATACACCCCTATTAATGTCTTGTATTAGTGTGATACATTTGTTAAAATTAACAAAACAGTATTGATCCATTATTATTTTTTTTGCTGCTTTTTTTTTGTTTGAGCATGAGCTGGGGAGGGGCAAAGAGAGAGAGGGAGACAGGAACTGAAGCCAGCTCCAACCTGACAGCAGAGAGCCAGATGTGGGGCTTGAACTCAAAAGCTGTGAGATCATGACCTGACTTCTCACAAGCTGCGAGATCATGACCTGAGCTGAAGTCGTATGCTTAGCCAACTGAACCACCCAGGAGCCCCTGATCCATTATTATTAACTAAAGGCCATTACATTAATGAACTTCAGTTAAGTTTACTTTAGGGCTCACTCTTGGTGTTGTACATTCTGTGGGTTTGGACAAATGTGTTAGGACAAATGTGTTAGATATGTATCCATCAAGGTATCATACAGAGTATTTTCACTGCTCAGAAAATAATCTGAGTCTGCTTCTCTGTTCTCCCTAACCCCCTCTCCTACCTCTGGGAACCACTGATCTTTTTACTGTCTCCATAGTTTTGCCTTTTCCAGAATGTCATATAATTGGAATCATAGGTATGTTGATTTTTCACACTGCCTTCTTTCACTTAGCAGTATGTATTGTTTCCTTCGGGTCTTTTTGTGGCTTGATATATCTCATTTGTTTTTTTATCACTGAATAATATCCCAATGTATGATCGTACCACAGTGTATATATCCTTTCACCTATTGATTGACATCTTGGTTCCTTTAAAGTTTTGGCGGATATGAATAAAGCTGCTATAAACACATGTGCAGGTTTTTGTGTGGACGTAAGTTTTCACCTCATTTGGGCAAATACCAAGGTGTGCAATTGCTGGGTTGTGTGGTAAGACTGTTTAGCTTTGTAAGAAACTGTATCGTCCAGAGTGTCTGCACCATTTTGCATTCCCAGAAGCAGCAAATCATGATCCTGTTGTTCTACATCTTTGCTAGCATTTGATGTTGTAAGCATTTTGGATTTTGGCTCTTCTAATAGGTGTGTAGTAGTATCGTTGTTTTATTTTTTATTTTATTTTATTTTTAAAAAATGTTTTTATTTATTTTTGAGAGAGAGAGACAGAGTACACGCAGGGGAAGGGTAGAGAGAGAGAGAGAGAGGGAAACACAGAATCTGAAGCAGGCTCCAGGCTCTGAGCAGTCAGCACAGAGCCTGACATGGGGCTCAGACTCACGGACCGCGAAATCATGACCTGAGCCGAAGTCAGACACTTAACTGACTGCGCCATGCAGGCGCCCCTCATTGTTTTAATTTTCAGTTCGCTAGTGACCTTTGATGTTGAGCATCTTTTCATATGCTTATTTTCAATCTGTATACCTTATTTGATGAGATGTCTGTTCGGATCTTTTGTCCTTTTAAAAATTGGATTGGTTGTCTTATTGTTGAGTTTTAAGAGTTCTTTGTGTATTTTGGATACAGGTCCTTTATGAGCTATGTGTTTTGCCAATATTTTGTCCCAGTCTGTGGCTTGTCTTTTCATTTTCTTTACAGTGTCTTGAGCAGAGCAGAAGTTTTTATTGTAGCAAAATCCAGCCTATAAAAAAAAATTTTTTTTTGGCTGATCATGCCTTTGGTGTTGTATCAAAAATCTCATTTCCAAATCCAAACCAAGGTCACTTAGATTTTCAGTTATCTTCTAGAACTTTTATAGTTTTGCATTTTATGTATAGGTCTTGATCCACTTGAGTTAAATTTGGGAGAAGTGTTAAGCTCTGTGTCTAGATTCTTTTTCTGTCTTTTTTTTTGCATGTGGCTGTCCAGTTGATTCATTACCATTAGTTGAAAAGACCATCCTTTTTCCATTGAATTGCCTTTGCTCCTTAGTCAAAGATCACCTGACTATATTTGTATGAGTTTGTTTCTGGATTCTTGTTTTAGAGCTTTCTAACAAAGTAGCACTGACTGGGTAGCCTAACTGGCAGAAATTTATTTTCTCATAGTTCTGGAGGCTAGCAGTCTGAGATTAAGGTGTTGGCAGGATTAGTTTCTTAAGAGGACTGTCTCCTTGGCTTATAAATGGCTGTCTTCTCCTAGTGTCTTTACATGGTCTTCCCTCTAACTGTCAGTATTCAAACACAGGTAGTTTGAGATTATTAAAAAGTGGTAATCTGGAGTCATATATAGCAGAGAACTAGGGGAGGTAAGTACTGGTAGACCAGTGAATCTAGTTAGGAGGATATACTTGATGTCCATAGAGTCATTTTCTTGAGTGTTTGGAATGCAAAGAATCTAATTGCAAGTGATTCAGAAGGTAAGAGGGGATGGTGACATCTTCTGTAGTTTGTTGTTGAGAAGTTTCATTCCGTTAGTTTACTTCTGGTACCATATTATTCTTGGGCTTTTAGTGTGTTCATCAGGAGTGTTTGTTGAGCATCTGTGCTGGGCTTTGGCTGATGTGGAGGATGTGATCCCTCTTCTCAGAGAGGTGGCAGACTAGATATAGGGATAGGACCAGGTTATTTATTTATTTATTTATTTATTTAATTTTTTTTTCAACGTTTATTTATTTTTGGAACAGAGAGAGACAGAGCATGAATGGGGGAGGGGCAGAGAGAGAGGGAGACACAGAATCGGAAACAGGCTCCAGGCTCTGAGCCATCAGCCCAGAGCCCGACGCGGGGCTCGAACTCCCGGACCGCGAGATCGTGACCTGGTGAAGTCGGACGCTTAACCGACTGCGCCACCCAGGCGCCCCATGGACCAGGTAATTTAATTACAGCATTAAATAGTATGTATTATTTTGTGGCTATGTATTGGATTATGTGATTCTTGGTAAAAACTGAGAAATGAGACAATGCTTCAGTCTACTGCCAAATAGGAAAGACTTTTTGGAAGAGATAGAGTGAAAGGTGGGCCATGAAGTGTGGTTTAGATTTAGGTGGATGAGGTGGAATGGTATTATAGTGGAGATGGATATTGCAGAATAAAAACCTGATGGGGGAGGAATAAGCAAGAAGGGGTCATGCAGGAAACTGGTCAAACATGCCTCAATCTGTATTGGAGAATACTAGGAAGTATTGGATATTAATAACAATAATTATAATAGCAAATAGCATTCATGAAGTACTTGCTATGTACCAGTTGTGGTTTTATGTAAGCACTGCACAAGTATTCTCATTTTAATCCTCATGGCATTATGAGGTAGGCATTGTTGTTATTTCCTTTTTATAGATGTGGAGACTGAGGCACAAAAAGAAAGGTCAAGAACAGACCCAGAGTCATACATCCAGTACGTGGTAAAACAAGGATTTGAATTCAGGCAGTCTTTACTCCAGAACCTATGCTTTGTAGCCAGTTACTATGTTCTGCTATAGAGAGTAGTTGAGACCAAAATATGTCTTGAGAAACTGTCTCACAAATGAAATATGATAGAAATAAGGGAACCACTGAAGATGTTTGAGACAAAGTCTAGATAATGAGCTACTTGATTGCAGGGTCCACTTAGTCCCATGGAGGATTGGTGGGTGTGATGTAGGGTGGACATGAATCCTCAATCTGATATTTCAGATTATCTAGAATATCTTGTTCCAATCCAAGAGTGAATGGTAATGATGTGACTCAGATTAACAATAGGGGAAGTTTTGGACATAGATGGCCTAGAGAAGTTGAGTGAAGAGAGATGTGGAATTAGGTTTTGGGCAAATTGAGATAATATATTTAACTAGAAAGGTGTTGTCCCATTCCCCTCCCCTCTCCCCCTGAAGTGGTAGACTAGCAGATTTAAAGGGACCCTAGGGAGGTACAGTTAAGGAAAGAGCACACATGAGAACAAGAATTCTTCAATAATCAGAGGCTAGATAAGGGACATCTTTTGTGCTTAGTTTTCAAAGGAAGAAAAGCTCTCATCTAACTTCCTCTTCACTTTTAATATCCAAGGAATTCAAGATTCATGGTTTCAAGCTTTCCTTTGAGGCATAACATTTAAGTGAATGAATGAAATATATGACATAAAATACCTGTAAGTACACGTTTGTGGAAGTTATAGTCTTTAGGAAAAAGTTTGCTATTATAAGTTACTGAATATTTTTTTAGTTGAAACAGGTAAGAATAATGCAGTAAATAGAGATAAAGATCACCTACTATTTTTGTTATCAGAGTATTCTTTCCACACGTTGTTCATCCTTAAAATCCATTTTTGGATTTCTATTATCCTTCCAGTGCCTCAGGAATAGATAACTTATCTCTCACTGTCCCCATGTACTCTTCTCTCTCCATGTCCTTCTTAGTAGGTGACAAAGTTGACAGAAATGAGAAGGCATTGAAGGTACTGAGAGATAAACCAGATGGACAGTATCATTATTAAAACTTGTTCATCTTTTTCTTTCTGTTCCTTGCTCACCCCATGCTCCACTACCCTTTCTCCCTTCAATAAAAACTCAACCCCAAACCTTCAAAGAGCATCAAGTAGAGACTATAAAGCCTTTTGCAGAAACAGACCAACAGACACAGTTAGGTTGTTTTTTTGAATGTCATTCAGTTTGAACAGTAATGTAAGTCATTGTCATTTTTATTTCAGTCATTGTGTTGACATTTTTCTTATGGGGGGGGGTCTCCTGTTTCTGGTTAGTGCTGTGACGTTGATTTGCCAACACAACTGGAGCAAGTTGATTTGCTAACACACTGGAGTAAGATGTTTTGATCTGGAATGTTGAGATTTTTTTTTTTTTTCCTTCAGTAAACTGTGGTTATGTGAGGTTTGACAAACTTTTTTTTTCCCCAGAAACCAAAATTGAAGGTTTCCGTTAATTGCTGGGCAAAGTTGCTATTTTTACCGTGGGTTTAAATTGTTTGTGCTGAGATGTCTTTAGCTGTTTCTATCATGTTATAATGCAATATTTGAATTAAAATTTAAAGAATATTTCTGTAACAACTTTCATAGGAAGTGATCATATAAAAAGTGTGAAATTTAATTAGGCTATGTTTTATAAGAGTTTAAGACAAAGTATTTTAAAAATATGACTTATCTTGGTGGTCTGGAAAAGTCTGGAAACTAACCTTATGGGATCTAATTTTTTTAGCAACATTGTTAGAAACTATTTACCAGATATGATCAGCTCTTTTGGGAGACAAATACTTTTTTGTTTATCAGCCAAGATTTAAACTCACCTTTTTAAACTTGTAACATTAAAAAAAAATTGAATTGTTTAATTTAGTTAAGATTTTAAAAAACAAACTTTATTTTAGAATAATTTTAGATTTATAAAAAAAACCTACAAAGATAGTGATAGAAGAGTTTCTGTGTACCCCTTCCCCAGTTTATCCCCTTTTGTTAATGTCTTATTTCACCATGGTATATTTGTCACAACTAAGGAACCAACACTGGTACATCACTATTAACCAAACTCCACAGTTCATTTGGATTTGACTGGTCCCTAATGTTCCTTTTCTGTCCCAGGATCCCTGCAGGATAGCACATTACATTAACTCATCATGTCTCTTTAAGCAGAATTTTCTGGTCTCTGACAGTTTCAGACTCTTTTTTGTTTTGATGACCTATAACAGTTTTGGGGAGTGCTGATCAGGTATTTTGCAGTGTGTTTCTCAGTTTAGATTTGTCTGGTGTTTTTCTCATGGTTAGACTGGATTATGAATTTTAGAGAGGATAAAATATCCATGCTATTAACATGACTTATCACTAGTGATATTAACCTTTTATCACCTGGTGGTAGTAATGTTTTCTAGCTTTCTGCATTATAAAGTTATTTTTTCCTACCTTTCCATGTTGTGCTCTCTGAAATCACAAAACTCAGCCTCACACTTACAGGGTTAAGTTGCATCTTTTTTTTTTTTTCCAATGTTTTATTTTTGAGAGAGCAAGAGCAAGAGTGAGAGTGGAGGAGGGGCAGAGTGAACCGGGCAGAGAGAGACGGAGACACAGAATCCAAAGCACGCTCCAGGCTCTGAGCCTTCCACACAGAGCTCGATGTGGGGCTCAAACTCATGAACCATGAGATCATGAGCCGAAGTTGGATGCTTAACTGACTGAGCCACCCAGGTGCCCCTCATCTTTTTGAGGGAGGGAGTAGCTATATAAATTAACTGGAATTCCTCTGTATGGAGATCTGTGTTTTTGCCCTTCAGTTATTTTATATCTGATAGATTTATTTTATACTTTGGGTTATAATCCAGTAGTCAGATTGTTCAGATTGTTTCAGTTTAGCCATTGCGAGCTCTTTCAGGTTGCTTCTTGTGTCCCTTTGACAGTATCTATTGTTCTGTTTTTGATACTTGTTTACTTTCTGGTAATATAAGATGTTTCAGGCTCCTCATGTATATTCCATTTCTCTAAGGATCCCTGGTTCCTTTTTTTTGGAAATAGTATAAGAAAGCAAGATATAGGCTCTGGGTATATTTATTGTTACTGCTATGTTATTACTTCTAGGCCCTCTTTAGTGTATAGAGCAAGGAAATCACTACTAACTAAATTACTGTGTTACTGGACCAAATATATATTTAAATACAACTAACCTATATATATATATATAAAATTATTTCTGTATCTAACCGTATCTATTTTAGGCTGAACATGCGTTCATACTGCTGTCTCAAAATCTAAGCCACTACCCCATGGTTCATTCTAGTCTTGCCCTACTGCTGATCTGTAGCCTTCTTCTCCAGTAGTGAGATACCTGGCTCTCACCATCCACTGTCCATTCATGTATTTGTTCAGTGTCAGTATATCTGTATAGCTTTTTAGGAATTGTCACAACTCTGTAAGTTTTCAAACCAGACTGTTCTCATACATTTTTTTTAAGTTGCTTGTTTACTGTTTGAAATAATAATAATACACCATGTGCTAACTGTTGGTTTTATGAACTTTTATATGTAATAACCAAATTTAGTCTTACTCCATTGGTATAATGTAGGAACTATAATTGTCCCTCTTTTACATATGAGAATAGAGGGGCACAAAGAGCTGTAGTCCAAGAGGTTCCAGCTTATAAATGGCAGAGCAACAGTTGAACCCAGGCAGTGTGCTGGTGAAGTCCATGCATTTGGCTACACTGCCAAGAGTAGGTGTGTGAACATGGAGCTATACATCTGTCACGTTGGCTTCTAGTTTTTAAAGAAGTATTATCTTTTGCCAAGGTAGGAGGGTCAGAAGTGATTTAGTGATACCAGAAAAATCCCCAAGGTGTCCCCCTGTACATGGGAGGGGACAGATGTTAGAAAAGAGTAAATTTCCTTAAAAAGCAACCATGGCGAAAAGGATCTTAGGAGATAAGTTTGTTTTCTTCTGGTCAGCTGGGGAGATTGTACTTGTGAAGAAAGTAGCTGATGCTTTTAAAAATGTTCTGGAATTAACAGCTTTTCCCCCCTCTAAACCACCCCACCACAATTGCCAAAAGATTATTTTTTCCTTCTGGTAGAAGCATGTGGTTCTCACCCTCTTCACATATGTCTCTTGCACAGAGGGGAGAGGAGTGGGTCAGAATTGCAGTTAGCAAAGGCGTTCAGCTGGCTGCTAATCAAGAACGAAATCAGTTGAAGGGATTTCTTTATTAACATGCCAGAAACATCTATTCTGTTTCAGCAGAGCCTGTTTAGCATTTGGTTTCATTGGTCAGTTTATATAGAAAAGCTTAGTTATTCTGGAGCATTGCTTTCAAACACTGCTGTCCCCTACTCCTCAACATCTGACTTAAATTTTAACAGCTTTGAGATATAATTCACATACAATGCACCCATTTAAAGTACAATTCAATAAGTTGTATAACCAGTCTGATTTATATGTGAGTCTTAAACTCAGAGACAAGATAGTGATAGATGGAATTTATTCTTCCAAATGTTGACTTATAGTTCTGTTTTTATATTAACTGCTGTTAATGGAAACCAAAGGTGACTGTTACTGCCTAACATTATTACCTTGTAAAGAGTGGAGAGACATTAAAACCATTAGAAACTCTCAGAATGTGGTTTAGTTCTCATGGAAATAATGCACACAATTGCCTTGTTTTCACCGTAATTCTATTTTCCCTTCTCCTTCTGTCTCTTTTTCTCCCACTCAGTTTTAAGGGCATTTAGTCCTATAAACCTGTTTCAATGGAGTCATAATTGACTGGATTGTATTATTACTCGTCTACCAATAAGTGCAATGGGAAAAGGTCTTTTTTATGTGTGCTGAGAAGTCCCATTTCTTTAGTGTGGAGCATGTTAAATTTCTCCTGTTGCTTAAGCAAATCAGATCAGTTAGTGTAGAAAATCTAACGTTAATCATTAATTCTGAAGCTTGTTCAGTTGGGCCACATGATTCTTAAATGACAGCCACACATTTGGAACTGTTTGAGAACCATAACTTTTAAAAAGCACCACACTTCCTAGGAGGGGTTTGGACTTCACAAGTGCAGACTGTCATTTGACAGAAAAGAAAATGTGGTTGTGAACATAACCAATCAGGGGCCATTGTACTTGGCTTATGGGATTGCGTATAGCCTCTTGAACTTCTTAGTTCTTCCAAAAATTGTTGGTGATGGTAGTTATGATTCTCTGTGAATTTGGGCCTTAATTTCGGGTGAATGAATTACCATTATTTTTTAATGAATTACCACTTACATAACATTTGGCTTCACATATGTTGTGATTGTGTTGCTATTCTCACAAGTAACAGTATAATACAATCATACCACTGATTCTGTACCCAGTCCAGTCCATCCTCTGTATTCATTTGGTCCCCATCTTCAGGATGTGAGAATAATGGTGGACATCAAAGGTTGGTTCTGCTCCTGTTTCTGGCTCCCTTGTTATTTAGGTAATTGACTATGGTTCAGTTACTTAAGCACTCAGGGCTATAGTTTTCTCATCTCTTGCTAAGTCCTCTTTAATTTCTGTTGAACTTGGTAACTCCTGTTGTTTTCTTCGTGTTGTCCAAGGAATTTAGCCTGCTGCTGTATGCGCTTTTTACTGCCACTGTGTGGTCTTTGATGACTTTCTTTATAGCCTAGGTAAAACTGTATGTCGAGATGCAGTTTCTACTTCTAAGGGGAAAAAACCACATATAATCGTTTGTTGGGTCTCTTTGCTGGTGACTTCAGGGAGGTAGACAGAAATTACTTATATGTAATAGACAATGAGAAGGTGGAAAAAAATCTTTAAAATTATTGAAATGGCATTTTGGTATCTGCCAAGTAGATATGACTTGGTCAGATGGCCAAATAGGAATTTATCGTCTTGACCTAGATTGCCACATTTGAGTTTAAGCTCTGCTGGTTTGTGACCTTGAGCACCTAATTTAACTTCTCTCTACCTCAGTTTCATTTGTAAGGGGGAAATGTTAATAGTACTTACTTTAGAAGGTTATTGTGAGGCTTAAATAATAAAGCATTTAAATCTTTGTACAGTACCCTGTACATACTAAGTACTTCGTAACTGTTAATGTATTTGTTCCTGTTCCCCCCCCCCCAAGCTCTCCACCCAACGTGGGGCTTGAACTTTGACCCTGAGATCAAGAGTTGCATGTTCTACCAACTAAGCCAGTCAGGTGCCCCTATTTGTTCCTGTTCTTTATTACCTAAGTTTGAGCTTATATTCGTTCATTTATTTTTATTTGATGTCAGCCCATCTCAATCGTATTCTCTCTACCATATCATCCAGATTTTTGTTTGTTTTCACTCCTGTATAGCACTAGTCAGTCTGCTATTTTCTTGTTTTTGTGTCCACCAACTGGAATGTAAGCTCTGTGGGATCATGGACTTGTCTGTACCATTAACTGTTATAACTCCAGCATCTAGCATAGTGCCTGCAATGCAGTAGGAGCTCAGTATATATTTTGGAGGAACATTAATTGCTGCATTTAGTTGTTCAGTGTATATATCCAAGAAAAGATGGCATTGACTTTGCAGCTAGGCATGGTGGACATTTTGGTTTTCTCAAGAGCTATTTTGTGGTCTTTTTTCCAGGTCTCTGACCTTCTGGCTACCAGTGGATTTTGCCTCTGGAAGTATGTTCTCTGACTTGATTCTTCTTATTTTATTTGGCACATGAGTGCAATTTTCCAGAGTTTGTTTTCTGGAACATTAGATGCTTAAAATGATCCTTAATTAAAAGATTAAAGGATTCTGTGATCAAATGAGTTTGGGAAATGGTACTGTTCCTTTCCTCCACTTGAGATTCACATTATATATTAGTATAGTGAAGAGTCTCAGAAGTCCTGCAGTAGATACACTTTTTAACCTTGATCAGTTATTTTTCTAAATTAGTTGATCATGAACCTAAACAAATATATTTATTTATTTGTTCTTTTACCTAATGACTATAATATCCCAGTTCCACAGAACACACTTTGGGAAATGCAAGGCTAGCCTACTGCCAAAAGCCTGGTTTACCTTCACTCAGTTCCTTTCCATGTAAAATTATGTCAGGAAAATTAAAATTAAACTTAAATATAGTGATAGTACTTTGAGAACTCTCTAGAGTGCCATAAGGCACTACTTGTCAAGAATTTCAATCTATTCCTATTAGCCACCATGTAACTGTAGCAGCAGGTATCTTTGGAATCTGAAGGCACCACATTTCCCTTTCTGCAGACCTCACATTTTTTCAGTGCTAATGATCCCAGTTGTTCTTACCCTTAGAATTGTTTTTTTCAACTCTGGAAGACTTCTGTGCTCATATATAGAACTGAGGTACTTGGCGTACCCCAAACTGGATGAATGATGAAGCTCTTGCTACATCAAAGTTCACTAGTTCTACTTTCTCACAAGTTTCACCTGGCCTTCCAGGGGAATGGACTTGCAGAATTCTAACATTGTAGTTTTACCATATAGCAAAGACATAAAGCATAAGCTAACAATAGCATTGTGTTCATATACCTCGTACCATACCTGGCATGTAATTGACTACTAGTAAGTATTTAATAACCAAACAAGACACTGAAATCATGCACCATTCTCCTTGTTTTCACATAGTGAACTGCAGTCACTGTCTAGAGAGGGAATGCAATTTGGTATATTCAGTTTGGATTATGCACTACAACTTTGTGGTATGATTTTTAAGTAGGAAAAATGTAGGCAAAACATCTGCATTTATGCCAGAAGTAAGGGAGTCAACTGGCTGTTTCTTTGTACTCTGCTTTTAAATTAGATCCTAAATAACAGCTTTAACTAAACATAGAGGTCAAGAAGACTTGCTTGTTGCATGTAGATGTCCATTTTCTAGTACTTTCAGGAAATCCACTCTCAATTTAAGGCATAAAATTATAGAGTATATCTTGCTTTAAAAAATTACTGTTTAATTATTGTCTTGTATTTAAGAGGACATTGTATTGGGTTCTGTCCATTTATTTACAACTTTAAGTAAAACAGTATAATGACATCAAGTTTTTTGTTCTTTTAAATACATTTAATTATTTCTAAAATGTTTACTTAATGCCTGTGTAGATTATATGCTATGGATATATTTCATTTGAATGAATAAATAGAAAAACAGTGCTAGACTATTAGTATCAATAGCTACGATATATATGTTCCTTTAACATCATTATACCACATAGCCTTTATGTATTTCAAATGGCTGTTTCCTATGTTTTGGTTTAATTGCTACAGTAAGAAAGTTTCACTTTTGAGAAGCTAGAAAGCTTTTCCGAAGTTAGAAAACTTTTTATATTTTGTATTATTAACAGTACTGATTATGATCTTCAACCAGAGACCTTTTAGAAAATAATCCTTTAAATACCATTTTCATTATAATTAAATTAATGTTTGTCTCTTGAAGGCAAATTCTGTTTTTCTTCATATACTTGTGTGTTTGTTCCCAAATCATGTAATAAGATTCTAGACTGTTACAGTTTAATGACTATAATGTTAATAGAATTTGTTATTGTAATGTATGGACACAGAACCAAAATTTAATGTATTTAATTTAGATATAAAGCTTTAAAAAAATTCTAATTTTTTCCAGTATTACCAATTGCTTTGTTGTGGTTATATTACTCCAAGTTATTAAAATGGGTCCAAGCTGTTGCATGAATATAGGGAACTCAGAATTCTTGATTCTGGCTATTTGTGGTAGATCCTGCCAATCCGTCTAGGATTCTTCTGCCTCTTCTACTTAAGTAATGCAGTGCCCTGTTCCTGAACTAGAAATCAGCCTTCTTGGTTTTTTTTTTTTTTTTTTTTTTTTTCAACGTTTGTTTATTTTTGGGACAGAGAGAGACAGAGCATGAACGGGGGAGGGGCAGAGAGCAAGGGAGACACACAGAATCGGAAACAGGCTCCAGGCTCTGAGCCATCAGCCCAGAGCCTGACGCGGGGCTCGAACTCCCGGACCGCGAGATCGTGACCTGGCTGAAGTCGGACGCTTAACCGACTGCGCCACCCAGGCGCCCCAGCCTTCTTGTTAAAAGACAGACTCCTAGGCCCTCTTCCACTCTTCTAAATTACTGTTCTCCCATCCAGACTGACAGGTAATTGGAACCAAAGAGAGATTAGCCAGAGTTACCTCTCTAGCTGGAGAGAATCAGAAAAACCTAAAGAATGTTAGATATAATCCTATGCAGCATTTTGTGTCTCAGGCGCACGGAGAGAAGATTTTCAAAGTACTTTTATCAGTAGAAGTGTTTTTCTGCCATTTTTAGTGCATTGTTGGAATTAGCACTGGAAACTATCTGCTTACACACTATTGACCCTCTTAATGCTATTCCTTCCCTGAACCACACTGTCTGTATCTTAGTGCCTGTGAATTAGAGGCTTGTGTTTACATTTGTTATAGTAGTAGGTAAATTGGCATTTATGTAGACTCTAACATAACTACCAGTTGCATTTAGACTCTGGATAATTAGTCTGTGTCCATAGTGTTAAATTACTGTCGTCTTTAGTTTATCTCTGAGTTTAACTCAATATCTACTTTTTCTTCTGATTTCTGCTCTTCACACTAAATTTTTCTGGATAAGTTCAGAGAAGTGTTTATACTGGCTAAGTGTTCATACTGAAACACTGAATCCAGTTTCAAGTGGATCTTTATTGAGTCTTAGCAGTATTACGCATCTTTAACTCCTTTTCATATTTACATCCAGCACCTATTTTTAGGCCAAATTCATTTACCTAAGACCCTGCATTGGTTTTTAAAGATTAAACAGAAATTCAATAAATTGTTCATGTATGGAGGGAGCACTTACTATGCATAAGCACTACTCTACTATGTCTTGGGCATAAAAATATGAACAAGACATTCTGGGAGCTCACAGTCTTAACAGGGAAGACAGACATACAAATAAGCATAATAACAGTGTGATTTTATTTTAGAAGTATATTTTAAGTTCTGTGATGTGGTACGAATACAGATTCTACCAGAGAATGCCAAGAAAAGTTACAGTGTGGGGAAAAAATGACCTTGAAGTTTTCTTTTTCTTTTTAAAAAATGCTTTATGGATGAGGCGCCTGGGTGGCTTAGTTGATTAAGCCTTCGACTTCGACTCAGGTTGTGATCTCGCAGTTCATGAGTTTGAGCCCCATGTCTGGCTCTGTGCTGACAGCTCAGAGCCTGGAGCCTACTTCCACTTCTGTGTCTCTCTCTCTCTCTCTCTCTCTCTCTCTCTCTCTCTCTCTCTGCCCCTCCCCCGCTCACGCTCTGTCTCTCTTTCAAAAATAAATAAACATTAAAAGAATGTTAAAAATGCTTTTTGGAGGTGTAATTGATGTACAGTAAACTGTACATATTTAAATTGTATGATTAAAATTTTTACGTATGTATATACCTGTAAAGCCATCACCTTTATCAAAATAATAAATATGCATAATCCTCAAAAGCTTCTTTGTGCCCCGCATATAATTGCCTTTTTTGTCCTTAACTAGTCCCCAGACAACCACTGGTTTGCTTTCTGTCCGTTTAGATTAGTTTGCATTTTCTAGAATTTTATATACATGGAATCATACAGTAGGTACTCTTTTGTCTGGCTTCTTTTATTAAATTATTGTGAGATTCATCCTTGTTGCATGTATCAGTAGTTCATTATTTTTTATTGTTGAGTATTGTTCCATTGTAGGGGTATAACATAGTTTGTTTATTCATTCATGACTCTTATTCGTGCTATTTTTGTTGTATTAAGAAATAATTTGCCAAACTCAAGGTCACTATGGTTTTCCCCAAATACACTTTTAAATAGTTTTTCCAGCATTGTTGATGTATAGTTTATAAACCATGAAAATTATCCAGGACTGTATTATTACAGTCTGAGGTATATAATTGTGTTTCTTAAAAAACAAGAAAGAACCAAAAAATTAAAAGATTAAGCATTCACCCTGAAGAATCAGAAAAAGGACAGAGCAAACTCCTAGGCACTAGAAAAAATGTAAATAAAAAGGAGGGAAGGAAAAAATTTTTTAAGTTTTTAAAAAAAAATGCTTATTTTTGAGAGAGAGAGAGAGAGAGCATGAGCAGGGGAGGGGCAGAGAGAAAGGGAGACAAGAATCTGAAGCAGGCTTCAGGCTCTGAGCTGTCAGCATGGAGCCCGGTGCAGGGCTTGAATTCATGAACTGTGAGATCATGCTCTGAGCCGAAGTCACATGCTCAACCGACTGAGCCACCCAGCCGCCCCCGGAAGAAAAAGTTTTTTAAAAGTTGATCAAAGAAACCTAAAGCTGTATATTAAAAAAAAAAAAAAAATATATATATATATATATATATATGTATATATATATATATATGTATATAAGAAAGATAAGTTTCTAACAAGATCACATAAGAAAAGAGAAGGTGTAGTTTTTATTTATTATTAGGAATAAAGAGAGGGCATACCTACCAATATAGCAAATATTTACATATTCATAAGGGAATATTATGAGCAGTATATGTCAATAAAACTGAAAGCTTAGATGCAGGGATTGTAAAGTCAAGACAGGGTCTAGGCTGGAGACTGTTGTCAGCATTGCAGAGAAGAGAGGATAGTGGCCAGAACTCCAGGGCACTAGGAGTGGAAACGGAAATAAAGGATGTTCACAGAATTTATACTACTGTGAATGGAGAGGTGAGGAGTGGCAGGGAAGGTTTAAAGCATTCAGTTATAGGATTTGGGCTTGGATGGTGTTGTGTGGTGGCATTACACCTGAGGAATAGCAGGGTTTGGGGGAAAGAAGGTTGAATTTGAGGTATATTGGGGGACAAGTGGAATTATCTCATTGGTTATGTGGATCTTGAACTTAGAGAAGACTGGCTAAAGTGCTTATTTTGCCACAGGATTGGGTTCTTGTTTTTAAATTCACCTGCTTGTTTTTCTTTTTGTGAGCATGCCTTTAAACGTTCCCAGAAATATAAAATACCTTTTTTAAAAAAATCAGATTAAACCTTCCTTCATATAAATATTATTTACCCAGCTAGATCTCAGATATGAGAACAAAGAGCCTACTTAGAGAGCAGTCTGTTGTAATAAACTCTAAAACGTATGCTTGTAACAGGAGCCCTTAACTTTTTGGCACAGTTTCTATATAAGTATTCAGATTTCTCTGAGTGATGTGGCTACGACTTAGACTGTGATTCTCCAGAAGGCACGGTCAGGCATATCTGACCCCGCTCCTAGGCAGCTGGGGCAGCCTTTACTAGAATATAGCCCTTTTGTCTTAGCATTCATTTAACTAGTGAAGTTCCTAAAATAGTTTTTAAATTAGTCACTTTCACTTATGTTAGTGAGGTGCTAAATGTAGACTTTATTTTCTCCTTATGGTCCTAGCAAAACTTTCCGTCACCCAAAGAGGGAAGCAAGATGGTTCTTGTGTCCTTTTTTGTTCTACTGGAAGAGAATGTGACAGGTACTGGAAGTGGTCTTTCCTTTTAGGCTTTCATTTCTTGACTGGATCTAAGGCTGCTGTTTACCAGTTTTAGCATAATCCCAGCCTGACCTGTGCTGAGCTGGCTGTTACTAAAACCTTTACATTGCTAGAAGTATTTACTGCCTGTTGCCAAGTCCTGCTGACTTCTATTGACATATAAAGTGCAACTATAAATTTGAACAATGTGAATTGCATGCTTTTTTGCTACACAGTACAACATGTTTTCAAAGTGTAATACATTCTCTAGTTTTAATAGATTTGTTTGAAATTTGGTACGAACATAGACAAGTATGATTACATTTGTGATGTTGATGTTTCACACAGTGATCAATGTTGTAATTTTAATTATTCTTTTAAGTATCACTTGGGAGAGGCTTATAGCATGGTCCAATAAATTTTTTTGAACAAATATCAACCAAGTCAACAATTTCTTTTCATCTTTTTATTTCAAATTTAATTGTTTTAAATTTAACTTATTTTTTGAATAGGGAATGTATTTATTTACATGGTTCAAAAATCAAAATGCTGTTTTTAAAAAGTATACCCTGAGGAGTCTTGGACCTGCCCATCCTCATCCACTCCTTCTCCCCAGCCCATTACATGTCATTATTTAAAAAAACCCTTTTTTTAAAATGTTTGTTTATTTTTGAAAGAGAGAGTGCGAGTGGGGTAAGGGGCAGAGAGAGGAGAGGCAGAATCCGAAGCAGGTTCCAGGCTCTGAGTTGTCAGCACAGAGTCTGGTGTGGGGCTCGAACTCATGAGCTGTGAGATCATGACCTGAGCTGAAGTCGGATGCTTAACTGACTGAGCTACCCAAGTGCCCTACATGTCATTATTTTTACTAATTTCTGGTTATTCCTCCAGATTTTATTTATGCAAATAGTTCAAATATGTATTTTTATTTCCTCCTCCTTTTACTCAAAAGGTAACATGCTATTATTCTTCACCTTGTATTCTTTTTCAGTTTTATACCTTGGATCTCAGTACATAAAGATCTTCCTTTTTTTTTTAAATGTGTAATATTCAGTTGTGTATGTATGTCATAGTTTATTCAAACCGTTACCTGTTGCCAGTTACTTGAATGTGTTCAATCTTTTGCTATTACATTTTCATGGTCAATAATCTTGTTTATGTATTTTTTTAAGTTTGTGGTGTCTTGTTTATTGGGTCCTAGAAATGTTTGCTAGGTAAAAGAGTAAATACATTTGTAATTTTGAAAGATATTTTTGTATTCCCTTCATATAAAGGTTGTACATTTTCCACTAGCAGTGTACAAGGGTCCCTGGAGCATCCGGTTCCCTAAAGAGTGGTTGGACTTACATCAGATTTTGCCAATCTGATAAGAAACACTGTCTCAGTGTGGTTTCTGGTTTGCATTTGTTTTCATGAGTTAGGTGAAGCATCTTATCTGTATATTTAAGGGCTATTTGTATTTCTTTTTCTCAGGTACTTTGTCTACTTTTCTAGGACTTCTCTGTTTATAGAAATTCTTTATATGGGTCTTTCTGGACTTTCTATTTTGTTCTTTTGGTCTCTGTATTCTTTTGCCACTTGTACTGTTTCAACTTTTGAGGCTTTATAGTAAGTTTTAATATCTGTTAGAGCTGTTTTCTCATTGCTCCCCCCCCCTCCCCCGCCAGAGTTTTCATGGTAATTATTGCTTATTTTTCATTAAGATCTTTAAAGTTAGCCTGTTCTGGAGGAAAAGCAAGTTGGCCTTTTTTGGGATTTGTGTAAATTATAAATTAATTACCTGAAGAGTTGACACATTTGTTAATGTTTACTCCATGTCTCCAAGAATATGATTCTTCCTTTTTCTTCATTCAGTTGGTTCTTTTTAAGGTTTTGTGTTTTTTTTAAGTTTATTTATTTATTTTGAGAGAGAGAGAACAGGGGAGGGGCAGAGAGAGAGAGAGAGACAGAATCCCAAACAGGCTCTATGCTGTCAGTGCAGAGCCCAGTGTGGGGCTTGAACTCGCAAGTGAGATCACTACCTGAGTTGAAATCAAGAGTAGTGTGCTCAGGGCCGCCTGGGTGGCTCAGTCAGTTAAGCGTCTGACTTCGGTTCAGGTCATGAGCTCGCGGTTTGAGAGTTTGAGCCCCGCATCAGGCTCTGTGTGGACAGCTCAGAGCCTGGAGCCTGTTTCAGCTTCTGTCTGTCTGTCTGTCTCTCTCTCTCTGCCCCTCTCCCACTCATACTCTCTCTCACTCTCTCTCTCTCTCTCTCTCTCTCTCTCTCTCAAAAATAAATAAACATTAAAATAAATTAAAAAAAAAAAAAAAGTAGTGTGCTCAACTGACTGAGCCACCCAGTCGCCCCCTAAAGGTTTCTTCATAAGCTTGCACATTTCTGGCCAAGCGCAAATATATAAATATTTTAATGTTTTGTTGCTGGTGGAAATGAAGCCTTTCTGCTGCACGTCAAGAATGCTGTGTAGTTGTTGTATATTATGTGAACAATCAGAGTAGTTGACCTTTAAGTTTCCTTCCAGCTGTTTGGATATTAAGTGTAATGCATAGTTACTACTCTCAAGGAGCTTGCAGTGTGCCTCAGTATTTGCAAAGACAAGATAGAATGTGGGGGAAAAGATTCTTCCATCTTTTGCCAAATAATTAATAATGAATATGCAGATAAAATAATTCCTAATTTGTAGAATATATGTAGATCTCCATGACTGTTAAAGTTCTGTGCATGTCAATATTTCATCAGTGACTCGATTTGGCCCAAACAGTACAAAATAAAAAGTAATACCTTTTTTATATAACTTGGAAGGAAAAAAAAAAAAAGGAAATGAGGCCTTTTCTCCCTTTAAATCTTCTGTTGTTTTTTGCATTTATACATATTGGCTATTGATTTTCATACATTCATTTTATAGCCTACCATTTTGTTAGATTCTCTTAGATTTGTGCTCAGAATTTTTAATGCTGTTTTCAAGTACATTGGAAAGAGGTGCCAGGTATTATATAGCTTTTTTGGAAGGGTTGCTAAATTCCTGGTTGAGAGACCTTATTTATTACCTATACATTTTTCCTGGTGTAGATATGTAGGATGATGAACCCTAGCAAGTTGAAAAAGAATCAATTCTTTGATTTAAAATTTCAGGGTTTTTACTTGGTGGGTGTGTTAAGGGTGATATGAAATCCATTTATTGGTATGTGATGCAATTTACTTAAGTCAAATAACCCAGTTAGTACATGTGTTTTTGAATAATTTAGTAACATTTTTTTTTATCTTGTAGAAGTTTCATTGAGTGTAATCAAGTTTTTATTTTTTTCCTATTTTTTAACATTTTTAAATTTATTTTTGAGAGAGAGAGAAAGGTGGGGGGAAGGGGCAGGGAGAGTGAGAGCGGGAGACACAGAATCGGAAGCAGGCTTCAGTCTCCATGCTGTCAGCACAGAGCCTGACATCGGGCTTGAACTCATTAACCATGAGATCATGATATGAGCTGAAATCGGACAATTAATCAACTGAGCCACTCAAGCGCCCCTTATTCTTTTCTTTATACAAATAGTAAGTATAGGAAATCTACAAGAAATCACCAATTTGTATATTGTGGCTGACCAAGACTTTGCATCAGTATAGGCTCTACTTGAAGAGTTTTCTAATCTTTCATATTTTAGAAATAAAGATCTGCTTCCCTCAAAAAGTGAGAGGGTTTGAGCCTTGAGTGGCTCAGTTGGTTAAGCATCTGACTCTTGATTTCGGCTCAGGTCATGTTTTGTGAGTTTGAGACCCACATCGGGCTCTGTGCAGGGAGCCTGCTTGGGATTCTCTCTCCCTCCCTCTCTCCTGCTTGCACACACACACTCTCTCTCTCAAAATGAATAAATAAACATTTAAAAAAAAGGTAAGAGTGGTTTCTCATAAGCTGTGAAGAGAGGGAACTGTTTTGGGATAGTTATTTTTGTGGAAATTGTTTTATGAAAAGTGCTTTACTGTGATCTTTTAAAAATTTTGGGACTTGAAGCTAAAGCATGTTTTCTTGAGCAGAAAAATATTCCCAGTTCAGAAGCATAAACTGAATTGTCTTATTTTACCCAGATGGACTCTGTAGTATTAGGCTGTTAGCATAAAATTACTTGCATTTCCCTTCCTTGCTTTTCTGATATTTACATATATATGTTCTACACAGGAAACACAGTATCTGTCTTCTGAACTTTTTAAATGGGCTCTAGTCTTACAGATATTAAACTTTTTAGGTTTTAAATAAAGCATATATATCAGAAATACTTTGAAGAGTAATTGAGATCTCAGTTGTTTTTTTCCTTGATCTCTCCCTTTTTCAAGATAAATGAGAAGGAATTATTTGCTAAAGTGTTTTACTTTGTTATGTAGCGTGCTTGGGTTTCTGATTCTTTGTATGATGAATGTGAGAAAAGTAAGAGAATTGAAAATTGGAGTAAGTGTAGAATGCCACAGTAGATTTTAGTAATAAGAGTCTTAAGTCACAGTAGTAAATAATAATAGACAAATGGGATAAGGATAATATGAATGTCCTTAGCGGTAATTAGGAAATTATATTCATCCTAAAAAAACAAAACCAGTAAACTGTTAAAGTTAAATTTGATGGCATTTAATAGTGAGAAAGGACGCCGATAGTGTAGTCTTGCAAAATTGAATTATGTAATGTCTCTTTTGTATAAAAGAATAGTTTCAGAGGTATTACGTTTCCTTTTTAGATATAGTTAATGAAAATCTGATGATTGTATGTATTGATTGACAAAGTGAGCAAAAGCCAGTATTGTCAGGTAATAGAAAAAATTACTTGCCTTATTAAATCCACTATGAGTTAAAAAGTGTGTGTGTGTGTGTGTGTGTGTGTGTGTGTGTGTAGGTTGTTTGGTTAAATCTGCTTTTTATATACTTGTTTTAGATTTGTCAACAGCAGGCCATCAGGTTTCTACTCTTAATCTCTGTGGTATTTTTCACACATCGAAAGCCCCTTACAGATGAGTTTATTGCACATTATGATATTAGTGCTTCATTATGAGTTGATGTTATTTCTTGAATGGAAACAATGGCATCTATCCTTTTTTTTTAAACTAAATATTAGAGTGGTAGAAAGTTGTTTAATTTCATGAGTGTCTGAACTACTAGTATTTGCTCTTAATGCTAACTAAGGTGATAGTTTCTAATTGCTATCACAGGTGGAATCATTCCTTGGTTATTTTTGCTTCAGATTTTTAAGAATTAGGAAATAAAAATCTTTCATATTTCTATGTGTTTATGCTTCAAAGGCACAAAATCTTCTTGGTCAAAAAGCCTGTATCATACATGTAATGTCAGATCACAATTGATTATCAGAAAATCCTTCCCTGACTTCCTCTTACCTAAAGATCTCCTAATTATTCTTACAAGCACAGTATTAAGTTTCCAACCCCGTAAATGTTTTTCTTCTACATCAGACCATCTTCCCTCAAGAGCTCATTATGAAGAACATCTTGCACAGCGCCTGGCACTCAGTGTTTGTTAAATGAAGCAATTGGTGACTTTGCAAGTATTCTCTATGTTTTCCTCAAAAATGAAATCTAGGCACAAGTGAAGTTCACAATTAAATCTTTAATTTTGTATTTGTAGCAATTGAAAGTGTATATGGTGTTTGCATAATGAATACTCATTGTCAAAGAATTGTCTTTGAATAACATTCCTGATTATGAGTAACTTGGTTATTAAGAGCATAGCTTTTTGGAATCAAGACAGTCTGGATTTAAATTTGTTAATTTCTCAGAGAGCCAGTTATGTGTTCTATAAAATAGATTTAATAATAATGCCTGCCTCATAGGATCATTGTGGAGGAAATGAGCTTTACACATAAAGCTTCTGGCACAATGCCTGGCACATAGTAAGTGCTTGGTAAGAGGCAGTTCTTTTCTGTTCATTGCTAGTGTGGTAGCATCATCAGCATTATCAGTTTCTGAGCAAGTACCATGGTTCATATGTTGAACCAAGGACAAAACATTTCTAGTTAGGAAAGCTGTACAATTATGTCAAGTTAATATTCTGCTGTGTTAGAGTGCTAAAAACATATTGTTGGCTATGAGTTAATATTTTATTAAAGATAACCAAACCACATTTTAGGAACAAAAAATCACCTTGTTCAAGCACTATTAACTTGTTGTGGGTAATTAACAACTATAATTTTTTGAAGGTTATAGGATATTTGTAATCGGCAAAGATTGATTCTACTTTTTGAGGCTTTAGGATATTAACATACATAAAAGAGATTGCTATCCCAACAAATAAGAGCCCAGGACCAGATGGCTTCTCAGGGGAATTGTACCAGACGTTTAAAGTAGAGATAATACCTATCCTTCTCAAGCTATTCCAAAAAAATAGAAAGAGAAGGAAAACTTCCAGACTCATTCTATGAAGCCAGCATTACTTTGATTCCCAAACCAGACAGAGACCCAGTAAAAAAAAAGAGAACTACAGGCTAATATCCCTGATGAATATGGATGCAAAAATTCTCAATAAGATACTAGCAAATCGAATTCAACAGCATATAAAAAGAATTATACACCATGATCAAGTGGGATTCATTCCTGGGCTGCAGGACTGGTTCAATATTCGCAAATCAATCAATGTGATACATCACATTAATAAAAGAAAAGATAAGAACCATGTGATCCTGTCAATTGATGCAGAAAAAGCATTTGACAAAATTCAGCATCCTTTCTTAATAAAAACCCTTGAGAAAGTTGGGATAGAAGGAACATACTTAAACATCATAAAAGCCGTTTATGAAAAGCCCACAGCTAATATCATACTCAGTGGGGAAAAACTGAGAGCTTTCTCCCTGAGATCAGGAACACGACAGGGATGTCCACTCTCACTGCTGTTGTTTAACACAGTGTTGGAAGTTCTAGCATCAGCAGTCAGACAACAAAAGGAAATCAAAGGCATCAAAATTGGCAAAGATGAAGTCACGCTTTCACTCTTTGCAGATGACATTATACATGGAAAATCCGATAGACTCCACCAAAAGTCTGCTAGAACTGATACATGAATTCGGCAAAGTCGCAAGATACAAAATCAATGTACAGAAATCAGTTGCATTCTTATACACTAATAATGAAGCAACAGAAAGACAAAGAAACTGATCCCATTCACAGTTGCACCAAGAAGCATAAAATACCTAGGAATAAACCTAACCAAAGATGTAAAAGATCTGTATGCTGAAAACTATAGAAAGCTCATGAAGGAAATTGAAGAAGATCTAAAGAAATGGAAAAACATTCCGTGCTTATGGATTGGAAGAATAAATATTGTCAAAATGTCAATACTACCCAAAGCTACCTACACATTCAATGCAATCCCAATCAAAATTGCACCAGCACTCTTCTTGAAGCTAGAACAAGCAATCCTAAAATTCATATGGAACCACAAAAGGCCCCGAATAGCCAAAGTAATTTTGAGGAAGAAGACCAAAGCAGGAGGCATCACAATCCCAGACTTTAGCCTCTACTACAAAGCTGTAATCATCAAGACAGCATGGTATTGGCACAAAAACAGACACATAGACCAGTGGTAGAATAGAAACCCCAGAACTAGACCCACAAACGTATGGCCAACTCATCTTTGACAAAGCAGGAAAGAATATCCAAAGAGACAGTCTCTTTAACAAATGGTGCTGGGAGAACTGGACAGCAACATGCAGAAGGATGAAACTAGACCACTTTCTTACACCATTCACAAAAACAAACTCAAAATGGATAAAGGACCTGAATGTAAGACAGGAAACCATCAAAACCCTAGAGGGGAAAGCAGGAAAAAACATCTCTGACCTCAGCCGCAGCAATTTCTTACTTGACACATCCCCAAAGGCAAGGGAATTAAAAGCAAAAATGAACTATTGGGACCTCATGAAGATAAAAAGCTTCTGCACAGCAAAGGAAACAACCAACAAAACTAAAAGGCAACCAACGGAATGGGAAAAGATATTTGCAAATAACATATCGCACAAAGGGCTAGTGTCCAAAATCTATAAAGAGCTCACCAAACTCCACACCCGAAAAACAAATAATCCAGTGAAGAAATGGGCAGAAAACATGAATAGACACTTCTCTAAAGAAGACATCCAGATGGCCAACAGGCACATGAAAAGATGCTCAACGTCGCTCCTCATCAGGGAAATACAAATCAAAACCACACTCAGATATCACCTCACGCCAGTCAGAGTGGCTAACATGAACAAATCAGGAGACTATAGATGCTGGAGAGGATGTGGAGAAACAAGAACCCTCTTGCACTGTTGGTGGGAATGCAAACTGGTACAGCCGCTCTGGAAAACAGTGTGGAGGTTCCTCCAAAAATTAAAAGTAGACCTACCCTATGACCCAGCAATAGCACTGCTAGGAATTTCCCCAAGAGATACAGGAGTGCTGATGCATAGGGGCACTTGTACCCCAATGTTTATAGCAGCACTCTCAACAATAGCCAAATTATGGAAAGAGCCTAAATGTCCATCAACAGATGAATGGATAAAGAAATTGTGGTTTATATACACAATGGAGTACTATGTGGCAATGAGAAAGAATATGGCCTTTTGTAGCAACGTGGATGGAACTGGAGAGTGTTATGCTAAGTGAAATAAGTCATACAGAGAAAAAAGATACCATATGTTTTCACTCTTATGTGGATCCTGAGAAACTTTACAGAAGACCATGGGGGAGGGGAAGGGAAAAAATGTTAGAGAGGGAGAGAACCAAACCATAAAAGATTGTTAAAAACTGAGAATGAACTGAGGGTTGATGGGGGGTGGGAGGGAGGGGAGGGTGGGTGATGGGTATTGAGGAGGACACCTTTTGGGATGAGCACTGGGTGTTGTATGGAAACCAATTTGACAATAAATTTCATATTAAAAAAAAGAATGTATGTAGATGAAAAATTGCCTTTATATTCTACCTTACTCTAATAAACTTAGTTTATTGAAAAAAAAAAGAGATTGCTAGTTTTCATCTGCTTCACACTAGGAATTGCTGCTGGAGTGGAAATTGGCAAGAATGACTGAAAGAAACTGGTATCGGTGTTGCAAAACTGTTGAAGAGATAGATCATGACCTGAAATGAGGGCTCTGAGGAAGTAACATAATCCTCTTGTCAATGTCATGAACTGTTTGCCTTACAATATTTAAACTTTAAATATGCTTACTTTGAAATGCCAGGATTCCTAACTGGGAAATACATATGGTTTAGTAAAGTTGCATTCCTCATATAAATCTATGCCTTTCAATAAGAAATCTTAGGGACATTCTCTTTTTTTCATGGAAAACCATAAAACTGAAATCTTTGTGCTTTTCTTTGGCTCTGTGCATGGTATAGTGATACTGCTTAAAGCCTTCAGAGATTGAGAATCTGCCAACGCTGAATAATTTAGCCTAAATCGTAGATGAATCACATCCTCAGTTTCTTGTGTGCAGTTTTTATCTTGTATGTGGATTGTTGTGGTGCTTTTAAAAGTTATTAGCACAACTTTTTAACACTTCACCTTTTCTGTTTCTAATGCATGACTTTTTAAAAAATCAAAACACTAAAATAGAGGTGTGTGGGTGGCTCATTTGGTTAAGTGGCGGGCTCTTCGTTTCAGCTCAGGTCATGATCTCTGAGAGTGAGAGAGATCCCCATGTTGGGCTCCATCTCCTGGTCCTGAGATAGAGCCCCTCATGGGGCTCCACTTCCTCCCCCCACCCCGTGGAGCCTGCTGAAGATTCTTTCTCTCCCTCTCCCCTCTTTGCACCATGTGCTTGTGTTGTCTCCATCACTCTCCCTCACTCTCAGAACAAAACAAAAACACAAAACACCAAAATAAGTGAGAGTCCCTTCCTTCTACCTCTCCCTTCCTGTTACCTACATCTAGCCACTGGTTCCTTGTATATATATGTTTCTAGAGCTTTTCTATACATGTGTGAATTCTGTGTGCAGAATTCTGTGTGTGCACTATATACTCATACATGTAGTTTATATCATTATGCGCCTTGCTCTTCTAATTCAGTACCGTGTTATGGAAATCATGTCCATATATAAGGCTCTACTTCCTATGGCATTTCATAGTATGAATTTACCATAATTTTATTTGATCATTTCCTAGTAATCAGCATTTAGGTTGTTTTTATATTTTATAAATATTGCTGCAGCGAATACATACACATATTTGTACATTTTTAGAATATTTTTGGAATAGATTGTTAGGGGTGAAATTATTAGGTCAAAGGATATGTGTTTTAAAATGGTGACAGTAAACAATTATTTCTTTAAAAATTATTCTCCCAATACCCTCCTCTAAATATGTGGGGATGTCCATTTTACTCCTGTTTTTTCCTTTCATTCATGTCATTTATTCAAGTCATTAATTTATTTGAATTTTGCCAAACTGATATGCCAAAATATGCATTTTATTATTTTAACTTACATTCTTTGATTTTAACTGGGCTTAATAATTTAAAAATATTTATTATTTATATTTCTTCTACAGATTGCTATTTTGTATCATCCTTCATCCATTTTCTACCTACTTATTTTGCCATGTAGAATCCTTAATTGTATCTGGTGAGATATGTTGCTTCTTTTTCTGTGATTTCCTTCATGTTAGTTTTGAGAGGACCTCTCTCCATGATTATCAAAATGCACTATCTTTTTTCTAGTAATTCAGTAATTGTGCTTTTTATATTTAAGTCTTACAACACCTGAATTTATTTTTGTGTATAGCATGAGATAAAGGAGTCTGATTTTTTCCCCCCACCTGAATAAACAGTTGTTCTAAAAGGGTCTTTTCACCACTGATTTGAATTGCTGTCTTTATCATATTCTAAATTTGGACTCTTTTGTTCCATTGATTTATTGGTCTATTCATGTGCCAGAAACACACTTTTCTAATTATTGTGTCTTTTTCATATGTGTTTTGGTACTTGATACAGCAATATCCTCTTCATTAATCTTTGAAAAATTTTCCTTGGTTAATCACACGTTTTCACTTCCAGATGTATTTTTAAATGTTCTTTGCATGTTTTCTAGAGAAAATTTGCTAATGTGCAGTGGGATGGCATGCCCTTTGCTCTTTTAGGCTGTGAACAGATGACTTAGTAGTCTCAGATACTCTGTGCTCTTATAGCAACGCTTTGACCATACTGACCTTTGACTTCCTGTGATTGTCATCACTGGCTGTCACTGCCTCTTACCTTTTCTCTTTGCTACTCTGTTCTCTTTTAGCATCTTACCAACACAAGAAGCCTCTACTGATTTCTTTGCCTCTGTTCTTCAGCACTTGTGTAGAGCTTCTAACCTTTTGTTGCTCACACTGGCCAATCAGAATGTAAGCAATAGTAGTACATCAGGTTATGACCTTAGGTTTTCCTCACTCTTAGCCCTTTCATTGTTGCTGGCTGCTTAGAGTGTGCTTTACAAATGCCAAATAAACTTTTTTTTTTTTTTTTGAGTCATGCTTTTGGAGCTGTTTCATTGCTCAGATTTACAAGAGGTCTGTTCTTATAACTGAGATATTATTGGATAATTATTATGATAGTGTGTTTGTGTCATGCACAGTTTGAGGTGACATACTTACTTGCTTTACTACCTTTGCTCTAACCTTTCAGCTAAGTCCTTAAATGTTGTAGTAGGATATATACCATGTCAACATGATCAGACCGAGTTTGGAGTTAAACGGTATGATTAACTGTACCAGTCTCTACTGTTGGATAACAGCTTCATGAAAATTTGTATTTGTAAAACAGATAATTTTAAAAGATGGGTTTTTATGTTATATAATAATTATTTGGTTTGCATAAACGTCATCTTAACTAGACACGTAACTATGAAGCTTCTTGATTTTAATGGCTTTTTTATGGAAGTACTATTTTTTTTTCTGAATATACCTAATAGAGTTCATTTTAAGCAGATTCATGTAGATGTCTCAGTATTTTCCTGGGTTATCCAAATCTTGAGAATCACTTCACTGAGTTAAGACAGTGGAAAACAAAAGTATAAAAATCTCACACTGTGTCTTTGGTCTTAGGTACACATTGAAATTGTTCAATTTTTTAAATAAGATTTTTTTCTGATTATGAAAATATTTGCTTATCTGATCATACTTAGCGAACAGAACATTGTAACAAAGAGAATAAACATTACCTGCCCTGCTGCAAATATAAAATGAAATTTCATGCATTTATATGGAGGCTTGATTAATAATGGAATAATAGTTGATAGTGGGCACTTATATTTACCTGTTTTGTTCTAAGCACTTTATAAGTACTGACTAATTTAAGTCTCACAGCTACCTCATTTATATAGTTTACGTCATTTATTATCTTCATTTTACAGATGAGGAAACTGGCACATGGAGGTTGAGGAACTTGCTTATGGTCATATGGGCTAATAAATGCATTATGTGTGTATTCATAATAAATGATGGAGATCAGACTTAAACTCCTAGAACATGTATATAACCACTGTCTTTATTGCCTTTGTATGTATTAGTATTTGCATGCATATATGTATCATCTTGCCTACGTATCTGTTTATTTTAATAGAATAAGAGTTTCTAAAAGGATTATTGTAGTTTGCCCATAGGATAAATAAAAAATAAAAGTGAAAATGTTCACTTTTCTAATTTTAAAAAATAGATTTTTTAAAAGACTGATATTATGAATTCATAGGTATTTGTTCCATATTGTGAGTTTCTTATTCTGGGAGAATAGAGAGTCATTACCTCAGCAGTTTAATGGATTTACATTTCATCTGACTCACAGGAAAGTCTCTTTCCAGGTGAGATTGACTTTGGGAGGAGGTTATAACACTGACCAAGGGCAGTAGGAGCTCATTGTCCACTTTCTTTACTTCAGCCCTTAAAGACCTATGTGGGCTTATAATGGCAAACCACAAGCTATCCTGTCAAAATGTGGTACCTGAAAATAATATTCAGCAGCACCAGGGAGATCAGTTCCAGTTATTGTTGGTGATCTGGATATGTAGCCACTGCTGTGCCTGTTTTTGGCCTTGTGACCACATTTACCCTTGTCTTGTTCTGTGAACTGGTCTTCTGTTTTCCATAATCTGCTCTTAAGTTCTTTTTCCTGTCCATCTGGCTAAGGTGTTTCATAACTTACTTGAGGATATGCGGTCTTGATACTTTGCAGCCTGACTGAAGTCAGGTCCAGCTTTATTGGAGAGTAATGGCCCAGCTCCATTGTGGCTTTTCATGTGAAGACTGTTCTAGACAACTCTGGATTGGAAGTGCAACAGAGACCATAGCTGTTTATTCCTGAAAATAATTGCTTAAGTAAACATAGTGTGGTTCTTGTGAATTTTGGCTCTGGACACCACAAACTGGAAAATGTGGGATGAAATAGAATTTTAACCATTTTTGTCCATTCCCATTAAATTATTTCAGCTTCATTGATCATCATTTCAGGCCTGCTGTAATGCAATATGGCCTTAGAGGTTGTCCTACCTTCCACTGGCTCCTCCTGCACTTTATCCTCCAAGATTATGGTAATGTTATAGAAGTAAAAGCCCAGCAGTAACAGAAGCAAATGAGATGCATTTGAAGGGTTTTAGGAACACAGAAGAAATGTGGAAATTATGGTATTCATATTGGGGATTCTCCTGTAATAATAGGTGACTTTTTACTGAAAGGAAGAATAATGGTAGAATAATTTTATATAGTGTGCCTCTAATATCGCTAGGAGTGCTTTATGAAAGTAGCATTCATTGATTTGATGAAGTTAAGTTTGTCTCTCTTCGGAATATATTTATGTTTGTATCATAAAAAAAGCATATGTATGTCCTCATATCACTGGGTTTGGTGTTGTATAAGTTCTTTATATTTTTTGGATACTAACCCTTTATCAGATATGTCATTTGCAAATATCTTCTCTCTTTCACTAGGTTGTCTTTTAGTTTCAGTGGTTGTTTCTTTCACTGTGCAGAAGCTTATTTTGATGTAGTCCCAATAGTTTATTTTTGCTTTTGTTTCCCTTGCCTCAGGAGACATATCTAGAAAAATGTTGCTATAGCCAATGTCAGAGAAATTACTGCCTGTGCTCTCTTCTGTCTAGCATTTCTATGGTTTCAGGTGCTACATTTAATTCTTTAATCAGTTTTGAGTTTATTTTTGTGTGTGGTGTAAGAAAGTCATCCAGTTTCATTCTTTTGCATATAGCTGTCTAGTTTTCCCAACACCATTTGTTGAAGAGACTGTCTTCTTCCCATAGCATATTCTTGCCTCCTTTGTCAAAGATCAATTGACCATGTAATTGTGGATTTACTTCTGGGCTCTCTATTCTGTTCCGCTGATCTATGTGTCTGTTTTTGTGTCAAGGTCCTATTGTTTTGATTGCTTTGTAGCATATCTTGAAATCTGAGATTGTGATACCTCTACTCCTGTTCTTTTCAAGAGTGCTTTGGCTATTCAGGATCTTTTGTGGTTCCATAGAAATTTTAGGATTGTTTTAGTTCTGTGAAATATGCTGTTTTATTTTAACAGGGACTGTATTAAATCTGTAGATTGCTTTGGGTAGTATGGACATTTTAACAATATTTATTCTTCCAGTCCAAGAGCATGGGATATCTTTCCATTTGTTTGTGGTCATCTTCAGTTTCTTTCATCACTGTTTTATAGTTTATAGAACACAGGTCATTCACTTTCTAGTTTTTTCCTAGTCATTTTATTTTTTATTTTTTATTTTTTTAAATTTTTTTTTTCAACGTTTATTTATTTTTGGGACAGAGAGAGACAGAGCATGAACGGGGGAGGGGCAGAGAGAGAGGGAGACACAGAATCGGAAACAGGCTCCAGGCTCTGAGCCATCAGCCCAGAGCCCGACGCGGGGCTCGAACTCACGGACCACAAGATTGTGACCTGGCTGAAGTCGGACGCTTAACCGACTGCGCCACCCAGGCGCCCCATTCCTAGTCATTTTAATATTTTTGATGCAATTGTAAATGGGACTGTTTTCTTATTTCTCTTTCTGCTACTTCATTATTGGTGTATAGAAGTTCAGTAGATTTCTGTACAGTGATTTTGTATCTTGTGGCCTTACTGAATTCATTTATCAGTTCTAGTAGTTTTTTGGTGGAGCCTTTAGGGTTTTCTATATATTGCATCATGTCATCTGCAAATAGTGTTTTACTTTTTCCTTATCAGTCTGGGTGCCTTTTATTTCTTTTTCTTGTCTGATTACTATGGCTGTAACTTCCAGTACTGTGTTGAATAAAAGTGTGGAGAGTGCACATCCTTGTCTGTTCCTAATCTTGAGGGAAAAGCTCTCAAATTTTGACCATTGAGTGTGATATTAGCTGTGGGTTTTTCATATATCCTTTATTATGTTGAGGTATGTTCCCTCCAAACCTACTTTGTTGAGGGTTTTTGTCATGGATGGATGTTGTACTTTGTCAAATGCTTTTTCTGCATCTTATTGAAATGATCATATGGTTTTTATTTCTCTTGTTGATGTGATGTATCACGTTGATTGAACCACCCTTGCATCCCAGGAATAAATCCCACTTGATCTTGGTGAATGTTGGATTTTGTTTTTAAAAATATTGTTGGATTTGGTTTGCTAATATTTTGTTGAGGATTTTTATATCTGTGTTCATCAGAAATATTGGCCTGTAGTTCTCTTGTGGTTTGTAGTGTCCTTATCTGGTTTTGGTATCAGGGTAGCATTGGCCTTGTGGAATGAATTTGGAAGCTTTCCTTCCTCTTCTGTTTTTTGGTTTTTGGGTTTTTTTTTTTTTGTTTTTTTTTTTTTTTTTTTGGAATAGTTTGAGAAGAACAGGTATTAACTCCTCTTCTTAAATGTTCAGTGGACTTCACTTGTGATGTCATCTGGTCCTGGACTTTTTGGGAATTTTTTGATTACTGTTCATTGCTGGTAATCAGTCTGTTCAAATTTTCCATTTCTTCCTGATTCAGTTTTGAGAGGTTATATGTTTCTAGAAATTTATCCATTTTTTCTAGGTTGTCCAGTTTGTTGACATATAATTTTTCATAATATTCTCTCTAATCCTCTGTATTTCTGTGGTGTTGGTGGTTATTTCTCCTTTCTTTTCTTTCTCTTTTTAAAAATCTTTTTGTTTTGTGAGAGGCGAAGAGGGGGAGTGGGGCTGAGGGGTAGAGAGAGAGAAAATCCTGAGCAGGCTCCACGCTCAGCACGGAGCCCCGTGTGGGGCTCGATTTCATGACCCTGGGATCACGACCTGAGCCGAAATCAAGAGTTGGATGCTCACCTGACTGAGCCACCTAGGTGCCCCCTCCTTTCTTTTCTGTTTCTGTTTGTTTGAGTGTGCGTGCTCTCTCTCCTCCCCCTCACTCTGTGTGTGTGTGTGTGTGTGTGTGTGTGTGAGAGAGAGAGAGAGAGAGAGACAGACAGACAGACAGACAGAGAAAGAGAGCGTGTGTGTCTGGGTAAGCAGTTTATTTTGTTGCTTTTTTCAAGGAACTAGCTCCTGATTTCATTGATTTTTTTTTTTTTTTTTTAGTTTCTATTTCATTTATTTCTGCTCTTTATTGTTTCTTTTTTTTTTTTTTTTTTTTTTTTTACCATTTTTGGCTTTTGTTTTTTCTTGTTTTTCTAGTTTCTTTAGGTGTAAGGTTAGGTTGTTTATTTGAGATTTTTTTTTTTCTTGAGGTAGGCTTATATTGTTATAAACTTCCCCTCTTAGTACAGCTTTTGCTGCATCCCAAAGATTTTGGACCATTGTGTTTTCATTTTTATTTGCCTTCATATATTTTTTGATTGCCTCTTTGATTTCTTGGTTGACTCATTGTTTAGTAGCATATTATTTAACTTCCATATATTTGTGTTCTTCCCAGAATTTTGTTGTTGTTGTTGTTGTTGATTTCTACTTTCGTAGTGTTGTAGTCAGAAAAGATGCATGCATGGATGGTGCCCTTGGGTGGCTCAGTCGGTTAAGCATTAGATTCTTGATTACAGCTCAGGTCATGATCTCACGGTTTGTGGATTTGAGCCCCGCATTGAGCTCTGCACTGACAGCATAGCATGGAGCCTGCTTGGGATATTCATTCATTCTCTCTCCCTCTCTCTCTCTCTCTCTCAAAAATAAATAAACATTTAAAAAAAAGAAAAAAATGCATGGTATGACTTCAGTCTTTTTGAATTTGCTGAGATTTGTTTTGTGGGCTAATATGTGATCTCTTCTGGAGAATGTTCCATTTGCACTTGAAAAGAATATGTATCCTGCTGTTTTAGGATGGAATGTTCTGAATATATCTATTAGATACATCTGGTCCAGCGTATCATTCAAAGCCACTGTTTCCATGTTGATGATCTGCTTGGATGCTCTGTCCATTGATGTCAGTGGGGTGTGAAAGTCCCCAACCATTATTGTATTACTATTGATTACTTCCTTTATGTTCACTGTTAGCTCCTTTATGTATTTGGGTGCTCTCGTGTTGGGTACATAAGAATTTACAATTGTTATATTTTCCTGTTGGATTGTTCCATTTGTGATTATGTAGTGTCCTTTTTTGTCCCTTGTTACAGTCTTTTAGTCTTTTTTGTCCGATGTGTGAGTACTGCTACTCTGGCTTTCTTATCACTTCCATTTGCATACTAAATGCTTTTTCCATCCCTTCACTTTTGTTGTGTGTGTGTCTTTAGGTCTGAAATGAGTCTCTCCTGGGCAGCACAAACATAGGTCTTGCTTTTTTATCCATTCCATCATCCTGTGTCTTTTGATTGGAGCATTTAGTCTGTTTACATTCAAGGTAATTATTTATAGGTATGTACATATTGCCATTTTGTTACTTGTTTTATGGTTGTTTTTGTAGTTCTTCTCAGTTCCTTTCTTGGAAAAGTGGGTCTTAATCTTTGGGTTATGGACACTTTGAGATACCTGATGGAAGCTATAGAATTTCTTTCCAGAAAGATGCATTAACATATTATCAGTTTGCATTCAGTGTCAGAGGCATCTTGGGTTCCCTGAACCTATCCTTGGGTCCCAGGTTAAGAACCCATGATTTAGTAAAGGACAATTAGCTTTGTATATCTCTGTAACCTTTGAAAGCATCACTTTATGACAGTTTATAGGTAATTGACAATACTGAGTTAACAGAAAATGCTAAGTTTTGTACCACACACCTAATAAATATATAGTATTTCTTTGAATTGAAAAAAAAATGTACATTTTTTCCACCTAACGTAGCATCCCATTACCTGGAAAAGTCAGTCTTCATTCCTCAGGAATACTAGTTTGTGAGGTGTTAACTCTGTATTTCCATAAAATAAACTATACTTAGCATTTTAATCATTAATGTTCTGGAGCCTTTTTGTGCTAGTGAGATTATGAGCATCTCTTTCCCGCTCTGTGTTCAGAGATTTCAAGCTCTGGTAGCCATGGTGGGAGTGTTTACAATGTAAAATACCACCAATCAAGGCTTGCTCACTCCTTTTCCCCCAAACTGATTTTTTAAACATTTACCAGCATGAAACTGATATTAATTACTCATTCGGCAAACATCTTTTGAGTTCCTGTTCGAGACACTGTCCTAGGTGCCACAGGATACAGCAGGGAATAAAAAACATTTACTTAAGTGAACATCATTTTCTAAATCTTAAATTTGCTAATGAAAATGGGGAAGAATTGGGAGTTCCTTTTAATCAAATCATGGTGAGAGAGTGGAGTCAAAAGCAAATGGATTTCCTTACTGTAAACTCTTCAGACTCTTTTTTTTTTTTTATGTTTATTTTTGAGAGAGAGAAAGAGACAGAGCATGAGCAGGGAAGGGGCAGAGAGAGAGGGAGACACACAATCTGAAGGAGGCTCCAGGCTCTGAGCTGTCAGCACAGAGGCTGATGTGGAGCTCGAATTCACAAACCGTGAGATCATGACCTGAGCTGAAGTCGGCCTCTTAACCGACTGAGCCACCCAGGTGTCCCTGTTCAGACTCTTTTAATGTACTATTGTACATTGTTAATCTCTAGGAAGAGAATATATAGTATTATTTTCAGTGCAAGAAACTCTTTCCCCCCACCCCCCTCCAGAATATATTTAATATCTTTCAGAAATACTATTCTGCTGCCCTGTGGCAGTCGCATCCTAGATGTTAGGAATTAGTGAATGAAGGGCATTTACTCAAAGAGTGTAGGTCAGAGTGTGGCCGGGGCTTCTGAAGACAGGCCTTCCCACCATCTGCTTTATAGGTGGTTCATTTATGGTTTGTGGATTGAATTGTTTATTGATGGTGTCCTGAGTCATTCTGTTGTAATTTCATTTCCAGTAATTAAAGAACATTTTATTTTACGTAGTGGAAAAGCATTGTTCTACTTCTATTGTTGTTAAATTTAGAAAAATTCTTTTCTTCTTGATCCGCAGTTTCTGATTTGGGGACTCCTAATGGTATGTGCAGGTGAATGGCCACCACCTACCCCCTGCTGCTGGATTTCTCCTCAGCAGTGGGCCGTGCTTGCTCTGGAACCTCTGCCTGTACTGGGAGTCTCTGAAACCCTCTTCACCTGCTGCGTCCCCTTCATTAAGCTGTAGTGTTTCTCAGAGTGTGGTTGTTGGATTGTATCACAGTTGCTCGGGGGTTATTAAAACTGTAAGTTCCTGGGTCTCGTCGCAGACCTGTTGATTCAGAATCTGTTATAGGTGAAGCCCAAGAATTTGTGACTTGAAGCACATTTATAGGTGATTTTTGTTGTTTAATTTCCATGTTGCTCAGCTGGTTAATTATTTAAATTCCATTTTTGGTAGTTGTATATGTTATTTCATACTGTTATAGGGCTATTGACATTTTGGCTAAGACTTTTACTCTGTGGCACTTTATAGGCACAGCAGGACATTTAAAATCCTTGGCTCCTACCTATCGAGTGCGTTGTCATCCCCAGAATGCCTTCACACATTCCCAAACACTTCCTTTCTAACACAGGGGGCTAGTGTCCGCCCTAATTAAGCATCACTGCTGTATACTTCTTCTACTATTCTAGAAGTTACTCTTATTAATACATGTATCTAATTGAAGACCTCACATTACTCGCTAACTCTACACACCTCCTAAATAATACACATTCCCAAGTGCCCTTTAATATCAATCACACCTTTCCATTTACATGCCATTTGTTCAGTATTTGAGTTCTATCTTTTTAAAAATGGCATAAATTAGACATTATTATTACTGCTCTCTACAGTCATCAGTGTTTGTTTATATCAACCCAAGATTGCCAAATTACTTTATTTTTGCTCCTTTTGGCGTTTAGACTGTCTTGAAACTTTTTTTAAAATCTTGAACTATACCTTTAGAAGGATATATTCCATGCCTTTTGGTGGTAAACTCAGTTTTTATCAAAAAATGTATGGGTTTTTTTTTTGTCCTATTTCTTGAATGATGTTTTTACCTAGGAATGCAATTCTAAATGACTTAATTACTCTTACCAGAGTAGTATTCCAACCTTTATTATTTTTCTGAGAAGTCTAATTGTTCCTTTATAGGAACCTTTCTCTGTCTGATTTTAAAGATCACCTCCTTGCCTTTGGCGGTTTGCAGTTTCATCTGATGTGTCTGGATGTGGATTTCTTTTTTATTCTTCTTGGGACTTTTAGTGTCTCCTGAATATGGCATCCTCTCTTTATTCTGGAAAAATTTCAGCCAATGTCCCTTGAAGTATTGCTCCTTCTCCATTTTTTTCCTGTTCTTTCCTTCTGAAATTTTAATCAAATGTAAGTTAATCTCTCTTTCTTGAGGTGAGATTTAATGAGACGGGCTGGTTTTAAGATGTCTCTTAATCTCTTTCATGTCTTTTATTTCTTTGGCTTTCTTTCCTGATTCAGATCAGTCATTTTGTTTACTGATTCTTTCTACTCCAATTAGGTTTTTAATTTCAAGGATTATATATTTTTTCCCCAGAAATTCTATTAGGTGTTTTTTGTTGTTTTTTTTTTTTTCCTGTCTGCCTAGTCATTTTTGTTAGCCTCTTATTTCTGGCCTATATATTCAATATTTTATTTCTGTACATTTTTATTTTATTTTTTGAGAGTGGGAGAGGGGAGGGGCAGAGAAAGATAGGGGATCCGAAGCCGGCTCTGTGCTGACAGCAGTTAGCCCAATGCAGGGCTTAAACTCACAAACCATGAGATCATGACCTGAGCCCAAGTCAACCACTCAACCAACTGAGCCACCCAGGTGCCCCAATTTCTGTAAACTTTTAAGGCATACCTAATTGTAATTTTATATTATATATCTGTAAATTCCAAAATTTGAATTTCTTGCAGGTTTAATTCTGTTTTTTATAGCTTTTGCTGCTGTGGTAGTTTGTTTCCTTTTGGTTTGATAATTTTGTTAATTTCCTATTTGGATAATAGTCATATTTAGGAATCTCCTGGGATGTGGGTTGAAGGTATGTTTGACTTCACGCAGAGAATTTGCTTCTCTTTCTGACAGGTGCCTTGCATTACCACCAACCTAGAAACAGCTGAAATTCATTTATTGGCTTGAGGCCCTGGTCCTTGTAAGAAGTGTAAATTTATACTTAACTGAGAACAGGCTTGTAATAATTTTCACTGAACCCCATTCCAGTGAAGTCCTGATTCATATGGTTGTGTTTTTATTTGCTCTCTTTGTTAGTGGCCAGACATGCCCAGCCCCCATACCTACTCATTCACTGAAGGGTGTGGCCTTTCACGGGTATTGCTGGTTTTAAGTAGTGGTCTCAGTTCCACCTTTCATCACATCTAATAAAAATCAAAATTCAAGTCTCTATATTTGTTTTTTTTTAATTTTTTTAAAATGTTTATTTATTTTTGAGAGAGACAGAGACAGAGTGCGAGTGGGGAAAGGGCAGAGAGAGAGGGAGACACAGAGTCCGAAGCAGGTTCCAGGCTCTGAGCTGTCAGCACAGAGCCCAACACGGGGCTCAAACTCACAAGCTGTGAGATCATGACCTGAGCTGAAGTTAGTCGCTCAACTGACTGAGCCACCCAGGCGCCCCTCAATTCTCTATATTTGAAGTTTGAGCTAAGATCATGGTTTTAGCTCTTGCGCACCACTCTAATTTCATTAAATAAACACATTCAACAGATATTTTTGCTGTCTGTGGATTTCTTGTGAGTTTAGCAGTGCATTTAAAAGAGTATTTGTTGTGGGGCGCTTGGGTAGCTCAGCTGGTTAAGTGTCTGACTCTTGATTTCAGCTCAGGTCATGAACTCATGGTTCCTGAGCTTGAGCCCCATCTTGGGCTCTGAGCTGAGCCTGGAGCCTACTTGGGATTCTCTCTGTCCTTCTCTCTCTACCCTTCTCCACCTGCTCTCTCAAAATAAAGACTTTACTTGTTGTATCTTATTTGCTTTATCTAGGTATTTGTAATATGAGGGATTCTCATATCTCAGCTAATGTATTTCCAAAAGCAAAAACCTCAGGTAATTTCTATTTACACTGGGGTTTGAGCACCACTGGGCCAGAGATGCTGCTGCTGTTGCTTCTATAATGGGAAGTTGGAATTTGGTTATCTGCACCCTTATGTTTTCCCAAACTCAATGCCACTGTTGAGTTTTAACCGTATTAGTAGTTAAATTGACATTTGTAGTCTGCCATTGAAAAACGTTACTGATACAGAATAAGCCCACTTTGAATTCTGAATTAAACTTTGAAGCATAATTGATTATGTTGCCTTTTATCATGCACAGATTATTTTCCACTACATGCAGTCCTGTGCTAAGTGCATTTTTTTTTTTAATGTTTATTTTTGAGAGACTGGGAGAGAGCACAAGTGGGGCAGGGGCAGAGAAAGAGGGAAACAGAAGATTGCAAAAGGGGAGCTGCGCTGACAGCAGACAGCCAGAGGTAGGGCTTGAACTCCTGGACCGTGAGATCATGACCTGAGCTCATGACCTAAGCTGAAGTCGAACACTTAACCAACTAAGCCCTCCAGGCGCCCCTGCTAAGTGCATTTTTCACAAAAAGTTAGCATGATAGTCCTAATCTGTTTTTTTTTTTTTTTTAATTAGCACCATATAGTCCCAGAAATTTAGATCTTTAAACATCTGGTTTTAAAGGGGCACCTGGGTAGCTCAGTCAGTTGAGTGTCTGACTCTTGATTTCAGCTCGGGTCGTGATCCCAGGGTTGTGGGATTGAGCCCCGTGTGTGGCTCCATGTTAAGTGTGGAGCCTGCTTGAGATTCTCTCCTGCTCCTTTCCCATTCATGCTCTGTCACTAAAATAAAACAAAAAATTTTTTTAAAAATCTGTTTTTAAGAAATAAAGAGCGATTTAAGGTGATTCTGGAAAATAGAGGCTATTGTAAAGATAACGTGTGATATGAAACTGGAAAGTTGTCAGGAACTCAAGGCAGCTTTGGAGATCTGTTCCTTTCTCATGGTCTCTTATAATTTTTTTCTGCGCATTTCTATTCTCTGTTCTTTATTAACTATCTCCTCATAGTATCTTTTCTACTTCTTCAAATCTTTACTTTGCCAAAGGTCTTGCTTGCTAAGACACTGGCATAATTTTATGGCATAGTTTTCACACTGGGTTACATTGTGTAGTGGTACTGTTTCTCAGGATTTCCAAGTTCACACTTTTTAGACCTGTGATGTCTAATATAGTTGTCACTAGCTACACATGGCTATTAAAATGAAAATAATGTGTTGGATCTGTATACTGTTAACTGTAAAACACTGATGAAAGATACCAGAGAAAACCTAAACAGAGATTGGTGTTCATGGATTGGAAGATTACATAGTAAAGATATCAGTTCTCTCCAAATTGATTTATAGATTTAATGCAATTCCAAATAATCCCAGCAGGATTAAAAAATATATATACAGACAGGTCGATTCTTTCTTTTTTTTTAATTTTTTTTTTTAATGTTTATTTATTTTTGAGACAGAGACAGACAGAGCATGAACAGGGGAGGGTCAGAGAAAGAAGGAGGCACAAACCTAAACAGAGATTGGTGTTCATGGATTGGAAGACTACATAGTAAAGATATCAGTTCTCTCCAAATTGATATATAGATTTAATGCAATTCCAAATAATCCCAGCAGGATTAAAAAATATATATATACAGACAGGTCGATTCTAAAATGTATAGGGAAAGGCAAAAGACCTTGAATAGCTGAAGCAACTTTGAAAAAGAAAAAGAAGAATCACATAATAATTAATTTTTAAAACTTTTTGTAAAGCTACAGTAATCAAGACTGCATGTAGTATTAGTAAGGGATAGACACAAGATCAGTGGATCTATATAGAATCCAGAAATACACCCACACAGGTATAGCCAACTGATTTTGACAGAGGTGAAAGGCAGTTCAATGCAGGAAGGATAGTCGTTTCAACAAACAGAACAGTTGGACCTATTCCTGCAAAAACAAAAAACCTGGACCTAAGTGTCCCACCTTAAATAAAAATTAAAGTAAAATGTATCAAATCTAAATGTAAAACTTTTTTAGAAGAAAGCATAGGAGAAAATTGGGATTGAGCAAAAAGATTTTTTTGGACATGACACCAAAGCACAATCCATGAAAAAAAATAGTGGATAAATTAGACTTTATAAAAAATATAAACTTTTACTCTCTGTATTAGTTTACTAGGGCTGCCATAACAAAGTACCACAGATTGGGAGGCTCAAACAATTGAAATTTTAGTTTCTCGCAGTTGTGGAGACTGGAAATTCAAGATCAAGGTGTTGGTAGAGTTGGCTTCTCCTCAGTCTCTCCATGGATTTCAGGTGGCCACCTTCTTGCTATTTCTCACATGGTCTTTTCACTGTGCGTGCACATCTCTGGATCCCTTCCTGTTCTTGTAAGAATGCTAGCCCTACTGGATTAGAGCCACTCGTATGGCTTCATTTAACCTGAATTACCTCTTTAAAAGGCCTGTCTCCAAATACAGTTACATTCTAAGGTATTGGGGGTTAGGACTAAAACATACGAATTTTAGGAATGAATGCACACAATTCAGCCATAACACTCTGCAAATGATGCTATTAAGAGAATGAAAAGAACTTGTATCTGGAATATATAAAGAACTCTCAAAACTCAACAATACGAAAATAAACATCCCAATTAAAACATAGGAAAAGATTAGAACACACTTCACCAAAGGATGGCAAGTGAGCACATGAATAGATATTCAACATCATTAGCCATTAGGGAAGTGCAAACTGAAACCACCACGACATGCCATTACACACTTGTTAGAATGGCCAAAATTAAAGGTACAATACCAGTTACTGGCAAGGATGTAGAACAACTGGGACACTCATAAATTGGTGCTGGAAATGGACAGTGGTACAGCTACTTTAGAAAGAGTTTGATAGTTTTTTACAAAGTTAAGCATATACCTATCATATGACCCAGTTTCACTCCTGGGTATTTTTGTAACCTGTACTCAAATTTCTAGGAACCTTGATTCATAGTCACCAAAAACTAAAACTAGCTAGTATTATCGCTAGCTTTCACTGGTAGAGGATGAATGGTGGTATATCCATACAATAGAAAACTACTAAAAAATGAGAAGGAACGAACTAACAGTACATGCAGCCACTTGGTGGAAGAAGACAGTTTCAAAAAGTGACATGATGATGGGCGCCTGGGTGGTTCAGTCGGTTAAGCGTCTGACTTTGGCTCATGGTTCGTGAGTTTGAGGCCTGCGTCGGGTTCTGTGCTGACAGCTCAGAGCCTGGGGCCTGCTTCGGATTCTGTGTCTCCCTCTCTCTCTGCCCCTCCCCTGCCCATGCTCTGCATATCTCTCAAAAATAAATAAACATTAAAACTTTTTTTAAAAAGTTACATAATGAATGTTTAAATTTATATGAAATTCTTGAAAAGACAGAACTGTAGTGGCAAAGATCCAGTCAGTGGTTGCCAAGGGTTGGGGGAGGCAAGAATATAACTTCCAAGGGAGTTTTTGCAGTAATGGAACTTTTTTGCTTCTGGCTGGTGATGATGGTTATACAAGTCTATACATGTGTTGAAACTACTAGAACTATGTTTTTTAAAGTTGATTTTTTCCAGTTATAAGCTAAATAAATCCTGGGGATGTAATCTACAGCATGTACTACAGTGATCACAGTTCTGTATTGTATATTTGGAAGATGGTGAGAGAATCGTTCTTAAAAGGTCTCATCACAAGAAAAAAGAACTTTTAAGTGTGTGTGGTGGTAGATGTTAACTAAATTTATTGTGGTAACCAGTTTGCGGTATGTACATATATCAAGTTATGTTGTACACCTGAAACTAATACATTTTAAATGTAGTAATGCCTCAGAAAATTAAAACTCCCAAATATAAATATTATACTGTATGCACAAATATATAAAATTCAGTTTTTCAGTTGTACTAGACATATTTTAGTTGATCGATAACTACATGTGGCAGTCTGTTTATTGCACAGTGCAGATACAGAACATTTCCATCAATGCAGAAAGTCCTGTTGGACAACGCTGTTGTAGAGTGAGAGTCAGCCAGTTTTTCCTGTAAACAACCCAATAGTAGGTCTTTCAGGTACTTCATATGGTCTCCTTCTCAACTACTCAACTCTACCATTGTATTGTGAAAGCAGCCATAGACAGTACTTAAATGAACATGGCTGTGTTCTAGAAAAACTTTATAAAAATGGACCTGTTTCAAATCAAGAAACAGACTCTTAACTACAGGGAACAAATAGGTGGTTACCAGAGGTGAGGTGAATGGAGGGGATGGGTGAAATAGGTGAAGGGGATTAAGAGTACACTTTATCATAATGAGCACTGAGTAATGTACAGAACTGCTGAATCACCGTATTGTGCACCTGAAACTAATAGAACACTGGAATTAAAAAAAAAAAACGGATATGTTTGCTGACCCCTATGTTAGAGAATCTGGCCTATATCCTTTCTTCATGTCAGCTCAGGGTTTATTGGTGGAGTGACCTTGTGTTTTACCATTCAAATTAAATAAAAATTTAATTATAATTTTGAGAATGAAAGTGGGCACTATTAAGAATTCTGTTAGGACTTAGGCATAAACTAGGAGTGTCGTAAGCAAACCAGGGACTGAGATCACTCTGGCTATCAGTCTTCTAGTGTATTTAGTTGCCCTTGTGGTAGGCTCACACTCGTTCAAGTAACTGGAAAAGCAGTCAAAACTATTCCTTCAGAAGGGACTGTGGGTTAGCCATCTCCCTCTGTAAGGGAGTATTTATATGGGAGGTACCCTGAGGCTTGGCCCTCCGTTTACACTCAAAATAGCCCGTGTTTTCTGTCCCAGTGCCCTTGCTCATGCTTTTCTTTCTATGCCCTCTTTCCCATCCCTCTTCTGTGTTTGTTGTTATCCAGCCCATCTTGCAAACCTCTGATTAAATGGTAATCTCCTTCATAAAGCCATCCCTGTAACACCCCTTTCAGACTTAGAAGTTGGTATTTATTTTATGAAACTCATGGCACAGTGCTTTATACCATGTCTCCAGACCTGGTGGGACGTCAGAAGTACCTCAGTAGCTTTAAGTACAGATTTATGGTTCCTGTCTTAAATCTGTTGATTGAAAACCAGTGGTGGTGTTTTGTTGTTGTTGTTGTAGCTAGTTTAGTATATGGAATCTGTTAATTTAGACTTAAATTATTCGATGTAAACATTGACCTTTGTAAGGAACGTTAGAAATAGCCTTTTTTCACTTTCTTGTTTTTATTTTTTTTTTAATTTTTTTTTTTAACGTTTATTTTTGAGACAGAGAGAGACAGAGCATGAACGGGGGAGGGTCAGAGAGAGAGGGAGACACAGAATCTGAAACAGGCTCCAGGCTCTGAGCGGTCAGCACAGAGCCTGACGTGGGGCTCGAACTTACAGACCGAGAGATCATGACCTGAGCCAAAGTCGGACGCTCAACCGACTGAGCCACCCAGGCGCCCCATTCACTTTCTTGTTTTTAAATTGCGGGAACATAATTGGGAAGAAGACACAGGGAAATCACTTGCTCAGATCCCATTGCTAGTTACTGGCAGAACTAAACTTCACATATCTTCACTCCCATTTCTGAACCTTTCTTCTTCATATTCATGTCAGACAAACCTTTCTAAGGTGGAAGCTTTGAATACCTGGAAGTGCTTGGTCATAGTCGATGGTCAGATTATTTTATTGGTAGTGATGGTCTCTAACTCACTTTATATAGTATGTAGCATACTTTTTGCTTCTTAACGATTGCTTCTGGATTATGTTGTTTACTCCCACTCTCACACTCAAGGGATATTTTTCTGATAGTTGGAGACGGTGCAGTAGTCAGCATGAAATTATCTCAGAAAAATCCTTTCCCAAATTCCATCATGAATGGCCTCTAAAAGGCTGACTGAACCAGGCTGACTTCTGGGATACCTTTGAATCATAACAGTTTGCAAAATCCCCTCTAAACTGAGACCAGTTCTAGATCTGTAGGACTTTCCTAACCAGGCCCACTCCCATTTGAGAAAGGTTACCCAGGATCTTTGGGAGTGTGTGTGTTTGGGATGTCCAAGCCAGAATAGAGATAGGGAAAAAGGCATGGGGGAAGTGATGATGACCTAAGCTGAGCTTTAAAGGATTATCTAGGAGTTAGGCCCAGGAAGGAGTTGGGGCAAGCATTCATCTCGGCAGTATGTTCCAAAGGGCAAACGTGTGGATAGCATTGGGGAATGGCAAGTTGTTTAGTTTGGCTGCAGCACAAAAATGCAAATTAGGAAGTGACAGGGGCAATATAGTAGAGAGTTTTATAGTTAAAATGCTATATTTCTCAACTAGATACACGCATGCAAAAGAATGAAATTGGAGTTCTCCTGGACACCATGCCAAAATTCACTCAAAATGGATCATAGACCTAAATGGAAGAGCTAAAATTCTAAGATGCTTAGAAGAAAAGATAAGAAAAAAATTTTTGTGACCCTCGGCTAGACATTAGTTTTTTAGCTATAACACCAAAAGCACAAGCAACAAAAAATTAAAAACTTGATCAAAACTAAAACCTTTTGTGCTTCAAAGAACACCATCAAGAAAATCAAGACAATCCATAGGTTGGGATTAAATATTTGCAAATCATGTAACTGATAAGAGACTTACATCACAATCTATAAAGAATTCTAGGTCAGTAATAAAAAGACAACACAAAAATGGGCAAAAGTTGAATATGACATTTCTCCAAAGAAAATATTCAGATGGCCAATGAGCATAAAAAGATGCTCAACATCATTAGTCATTAGTGAACTGCAACTCAGACCACAATGAGATACTACTTCACACCCACTAGGACAGCTGAAATAAAAACCGTAACAACAAATGTTGGCAAGGATGTGGAGATATGGAACCCTTGTGTGTTGCTGGTGACAATATAAAATGGTGCTGCCACTTTGGAGAAACGTTTGACAGTCCTTCAAAAAGCTAAACATAGAGTTGCCGTGTGATTCGGCACTTCCCCTCTTAGGTCTGTCTGTACCCAAGAGAATTAGAAACAAAAATGTGTACTCTAACGTTCATAGAAGCATTATTCATTATAGCCCCAAAATGGAAACAGCCTAAATATCCTTCAGCTGACAAATCGATAAATAAATTGTGGTACTTCCATACAGTGGAGTATATTCAGTAACGAAAGGAATCATGCACTGATACACAATACATCATGAGTGAACCGGAAAATGTTATGCTCAGTGAAAGAAGCCAGTCACAAAGGACCACATTTTGTATAATCCTATTTTTATGAACTATCCAGAGTAGTCAACTCCATAGAGGTAGAAAGTAGACCAGTAGCTGTCAGGAACTGGGAGGAGGAGGAATAGGGAGTGACTGCTAATTGATTGGTGTAGGGTTTCTTTTTGGGGTGATGAGAAGTTCCAAAGTTAGAAAGCAGTGATGGTTATGAAACTGTGAATGTACTTAAAACCACTGAATTGTATGCACTGAAAGGGTAAACTTTATGGTATGTGAATTATATCTCAATAAAAGCTGTTACGAAAAGTGTTGTAATTAGTGAAAAATTTAAATTCTCTGACAAGGAATTTGAGATTTGTCTTTATAAAGAGGGTTCCTTCCTTCTTTCTTTCTTTCTTTCTTTCTTTCTTTTTTTCTTTCTTTCTTTCTTTCTTTCCTCCCTTCCCCTTCCCATTTCCCTTTCCCTTCCCTTTCCCTTCCCTCCCCCTCCCCCTTCCCGGGAGTTGGGTAGGAGCAAAGAGAATCCCAAGTGCAGAGCCCTGTGCAGGGCTAGATCTCACCAACCGCGAGATCATGACCTCAGCCCAAAGCAAGAGTCAGATGCTTAACTGACTGAGCCACCTAGGTGCCCCTTGAATTTTGTCTTTAAAGCAATGGTGTGTATTCCTGAAGAGTTTTCCGTTCAAGAACAACATGATCTGAATATCACTTTCAAAATAAGTGAAGAATGGTGGGCAAGCCAATGATGTGGCAGACAACTCCTAGGTCTAGATGCTAAGAATATTTATCCTCAGTTTTCTGCCCTGAGCAAGTCTGAAATTTTCACATTATTGATACTGAATTAAAAATTTTTAACTTTAGGGGTGCCTGAATGGCTCATTCAGTTGAACGTCTCACTCATGATTTGGCTCAGGCCATGATCTCATGGTTTGTGGGTTTCAGCCCTGCATCAGGCTCTGTGCTGACAGTGCAGAACCTGCTTGGAATTTTCTCTCTCCCTCTCTCTCTGCCCCTTCCCCGTTTGTACTTTCTCTCTCTCTCAATATAAGTAAATAAAACTTAAAAAAAATTTTTTTTAACTTTGTACATGGCAATATTTTATAATATTTACCTTGTTCTCATTTTCTTCCTAATAAATTGCTCTGGGTGATTGCAAAAAGATTAGTAGTTGCAGAGTATAGGAGATAACTATTACTTTTTATATTTAACTCAGTATATAATCTTGACCATTGTAAATTTAGAGACAGCAAAACATGATTTAGCTAGAAGACCAAGAATTTTTTTTTTTTTTTTTTTTTTTTTTTGAGAGCAAGCGAGTGAGCGCAGGAGCTCGTATGCAAGCAGGGGAGGGACAGGGAGGGAGAGAATCTTATGCTGGCTCCATGCAGGGTGTGGAGCTCGATCCACATGGGGCTCAATCTCAGGACCCTGAGATCAAAGAATCTGACACTTGCTTAATCAACTGAGCTTACCCAGGAACCCCAAAACCAAGATTCTTGATGAATCATAATGCTTTAAAGACTTTTTGTTAATAAATGTCTGTCTGCTGCGTTTTGATGCAGAAAAGCTCAGAAATTCAACTTGTCTGGGTTTTTTGTTGTAATTTTTCTTTTTGTGAATTACCTTAGTTCTGTCAAATAAAGTTACATACTGGAAAATATTTCAGAAGGTAAAAAAAAGTAGTAATCATTAGGTGTCTTCTGTTTTTTTGTTCATTCTAAAGAATCATAATTTTAAGGACTCGTTTGTTATCCTTAAAATTCTGGAATGATTTAAATTTTGAAAAATTATATCTGAAGTCACGCCTGTAGTAAACATTGACTTCAGTCTGATAAGTGCTACTGATAAATAGTTTGCTGTCCCAGTTTCTCTGTTAAATATGTGCTGGTGTTAATTATTAGTAAATCTGTTTTTAGAAGAGAGTTGTACATTGTGTCCAGTAGCCATTTTGGACACTCTGTAACTTGTGTTGTCAGTAGAGATTGTGCCCTCTTGTGGTCAATTAGGAACAAAATTTCAGCTATAAAAAATCATCCTGGCTTTCTGTGAGTTCATATTCTCTCTGCTCTTCTGTAATGGAATCACCCATACTCTGATCTTTCTTTCTTTCTTTCTTTCTTTCTTTCTTTCTTTCTTTCCCTCTCTCTTTCTTTCCTTCCTTCTCTTTCTTTCTTTCTTTCTTTCTTTCTTTCTTTCTTTCTATGTTTATTTATTTTTGAGAGACAAAGACAGAGAGAGCATGAATGGGGGAGGGGCAGAGAGCGAGGAAGACCACAGAATCCGAAGCAGGCTCCAGGCTCGGAGCGAGCCCAGTGCGGGGCTCAAACTCATGAACTGTGAGATCATGACCTGAGCTGAAGTTGAACGCTTAACCAGCTGAGCCACCCATGCGCCCCTGAATTTCTTTGGGTGAACAGAAAACAAAACCATGGCAGGATTTTTAAATGGAGAATTGAGAAGTGGGGAGAGTAGCATCTTGTCTTAGTTTATTTGGAGAAGTGCTAGAAAAGATGGGGGTTAGAGGACAGAGTATCTAGGGGGAGCCTGACAGGGCAGGTTCATGAAGTGTGAGGAGAAAAAGCAAGTAGTTGTGATAATGTTTGAGAAGATTTATGAGTCCTGTTTCTGTGATATACCTGAGTATTGTACAGGTACACTTTGCTGGCCCTTCACAAAATGCTCCCAGAATGGTGTTCTGATTTTATTTCTGTTTCAGTGTGTGTGTGTGTGTGTGTGTGTGTGTGCGCGCGCGCGTGTATCTTCTCATTCAAGAGAAGGGAATGAGCACATATCTAGCACTATATTGAAATGTCTATCTCATTTAACAGAAACTAAGTTTAGTTTGAAGTAACTGTTCAAATCTGTTTTGTACTGCTTATAATAAGTTGGCCATGGTAAGTGTTCATTGGTTATGGGAATTTTTTCAGAAGGAATGAATTTTCCCTACAAATTTCAGTTAAAATTTTTTCTTAATTTATATGGGGAGATCTCTCTTTTATAAAAATATTTATTTAAGTAATCTCTGCAGTCTTCGTGGGGCTCAGATTCATAACCCCTAAGATCAAGAGTCACATGCCCTTCCAGTTCAGCCAGCCAGGCACCCAAGTAGGGGGAGATCTTTTTAATACCTTTGAGTTAAAAGGTTAAATTTTATATTTCAGCAATGGCCGTGCCCCATATCTACCTTCCTAGGTTATCATCTGACCTTTTTAATGCCCCAGTATTCTTAGAAGGGTTCTATTGTTAATGCTGCTATCATTACTTGTAGATGATTCACTGATCTTCACCAATCCATTAATAAGAAAGTGTTGTGGGGCGCTTTGCTGGCTCAGCTGGCAGAGTGTGTGATTCTTGATCTTGAGGTTGTGAGCTCAAGGCCCACATTGGGTGTATAGATTAGAATTGTGTGTATTGATCTTCATTGGCTGATATGAAAGTTAAGTTTCAGTGAGCAGTTTTATGTAACAGTTATAACAGTTGCAAGTATTTTGAAAGTTCTGATCAAATTATAAAACATTTTAAGTTGACAAAGAATTACTGCCATTTGCATACAAATTGAAAAGACAGCTTCAGCTTATTACATAATCACAGTTGTAAATACCAGCAATTTAATGTTATTGATTGATCTCTTAAATAATTTTTATTTTTAATATATGGCTTGTGAAATATACTTGATTTGTACTGAACTGCACTGAATTGATTGTACCATCAGCTGTGTTTAAACAGATGCGCGGGGGGGGGGCTGTTTTTATATTTATATTATTATATACTTATAAATTATTAGCTTTTCATATTCTCAGATTTTTAAGATTAAAAGTTTAAGGCTAGTTAATGAATTCAAAATTTTAAATGGACTTAGAATGAATGGCAATAAAGTGTAATGCTTAAAAGCTCAGACTCTGAAATCAGTCTTCTTGGATTAGAATCATTACTGTTGCTTACTAGCAATATGGCCTCGGCAAGTTCTTTAACTTGTCTGTGCTTCAGTTTTGTCATCTGCAAAGTGGATATAATATTAGTACCTACCTCATAAGATTGTTGTGAGGATAAATGAATTAATAAAAAATACTTAGGACAGTGCCTGGCACATCCTGAAGTCTCTGTATGTGTTAATTATTATTATCACTGTTATTAAATTTACACTTGAATTAATGTTGGCATTCATTGTAAAGAATATATTGTTTGCTTTGTAAATATAAACCCCTTTTACAGTTCTTGCATTAAAAATTATCTCTGTATAACTGAAAATAAACAGTAAACTAAAATGACATTTATAAAGTTTTTCATGAAAACTTTTTTTTACAGTATTTTTTCTTCTCTTTTAGGCACGGAATGTTAACACTGGTGAATTGGCAGCAATTAAAGTAATAAAACTGGAACCAGGTAAACTGAAATTTGATGTTTCTTATTGCTGTAAGCCACTGCATATCTTTAAGGCTGATTTTAATGATGTTTGGTCAGCATTTTCTGATTGTTCCTAACATCTGGGAAATAGAACTGGGGTCTACTCTTTTCCTCCTCCTCTTTGAGTTCTGTAGACACCTGACTCAGTTCTTCTTGAAAAAATAACTCATAATGGGGGGAGGAGGAGAACTCCTGAAGAGACTGTTCCTTCTAACTCAGTTGAGCTAACTTGTCACCAGTCTCTAGTGCTGTTTTTCTAGGTTAGCACTGTCCTATACTGAGAGGGCATTGTGATGCCAGGGGGAAAACACTGAACTGAGATTGGAGTGCCTGTAGTCCAGTTCTTTCTGTCCCACACTCTTGCTGTGTGAACTTGGGCAGGTAGCTTCTCTGGGTCTCCTCTGTTTTCTCAGTAGACCTAACCCTCCCATTTTATGAGTCATTAATATTGTAATACTAGTTACCTTCCAACTTGAGCAGCTTATTGTAGAGCCCCTAGATGACTCTGCTTTTTTTTTTTTCTGCTTCAGCTATATTTTCTCTCTGAAATCCCCTACCCTTTACAAAACCCATGTCTTTCTGAGCTAACTACATACCCTTGTTTATCCTCTCTTAAAAGTCCTTCTTCGGGGCGCCTGGGTGGTTCAGTTGGTTGTGCGTCTGACTTTGGCTCACGTCATGATCTCACGGTTCGTGCTCTGGTGCTGATGGCTCAGAGCCTGGAGCCTGCTTCAGATTCTATGTCCCCGTCTCTCTGCCCCACCCCTGCTTGTGCTCTGTCTCTCTCTGTCTCTCAAAAATGAATAAACGTTAAAAAATTTTTTTAAAAAATCCTTCCTCTTTTTTTCTCTTTTCTATCATAAACAAGTAGCTGTGCTAAGTGTCTAGACTGAGTTCCACAGTGATGGTACTGCCTTTCTGATGGCTTCCTTCACAAAAAATTGATAATACATGAATTTGGTAAAAACAGGTTTTATTCCTGGTGTGAGCAGAAATCCATTTGGTAGTTTTTTGTTTCTGTTTTTGTTGTTTTAAGGAGGGCATTTTTTTTGAAAAGTCCAGATAGTAAAGTATTTTAGGCTTTGTGGACCATATGTGGTCTCTGCATACAGTTACCCCTCTTTCCTCCCTCTCTGTCTCCTTTCTCCCCCTAAAATGTAAAAACCATTCTTAGCAAACCAGGCCACCTGCAGCTGTAGTTTTCCTGCCCTTGATTTAGATCATCAGTAGACTTTTTAGAAGTGCCATTAAGATGAAATTTAAGGATGTGTTGATGGACTGTGATCAAACCACACTTAAATATAATGAATGAAAAAATACTTTCTCAGTTACACATATTTACAGATTTTGTATAGTCTAATACTCTAACATACAAGATAGTTTTTTCTTTGAATCTCCTCTGTTTTTTAGGGGATATCTAAAGTTGGTGAAATCTGAGGTAAGAAAAAAAAGTGAAGATTTGGCATTTGAAGCAGGGTCTTCATTTGTAATCAGTAAGGAGTGGCTCTGTTATTTGATGAAGTCATCTCTAATTAGAAGCAATTTGTACATACATCATTCCTTCCAATCAGTTTAGTGTCTCCTGTTTCAGGTCTTCCTGCCTCTGCTCTAAGAGCACTTAACCACATCTGTATTGTCATTCTAGAAATGCCTTTCTTTGTTCCAAGGCTTTTGGTCAAGTTTGTGTCCATAGCACTGAACTTAGTGTCTGGTACACGGTACCTGTTCAGTACCTCTTAAAACTTCTTTAAAAAATTAGGAACTTGAAAAATCTTTCTGTTCATCAAGTCCTTTGTTTTCTGATTAATGCAATGTTTCTGTTGTTAGGATGTGAATCTTAAACTGTCATGTATATGTTGATCATTGTTTTAAAAGTAGAAAATACAATTAAATAAAAAGAAGAAAAATCATTCATGTTCTATCCAGAGATAACAGGGTTATTATCATTTATATGTTACTACATATACCCTTAAGTTTACTTAACATTGGATTCCCTACCTAGATCTTCATAGAAGCCACCTGACTTTGAATACTTTAATTTCACATATCACTTGTTGGTGAGCTTGAAATATATGGCCCGGTGTTTAAAAACACAGGTCTAAAGCCAGGCTACTTTGATTGTAGTCCTGGCTTTGCCACATTGCTTAAGCTTTCTGGTTCTGTTTCTTGATCTCTAAAATGGAACTAATAACAGTAGCTTCCTCTTAAGGTTGTTGTAGGGATTAAATGAGCTAATATATCTAAAGCACTTAAAACAGTGTCTGGAACAAAGTACCGTAGTACCTTCTATAGTAAGTAGCTGTTATTACTACTAACAGTACTCCAGTTCTTGAGATATGACCAACCATATTCCATCTATACCCACCACCCTCCTTCTTCCATTTATAATTTTGAATGAGACCCCAAATATCAAATCATTAATATTTCAGCATGTATGGCTAAAGGATAAGAACTCAAAGTATAACCACAAACAGGAACCCTTACAGGAACATAAAATGGTGCATCTACTTTGGAAAAACAGTTTGGCATTTTTCTTAAAAAGTTAAACATTAATTTGCCAAATGACCCAGCAGTTCTTCTCTTGTGCATCTGCCTGCACGACTTTCACATACAAGTTCATAGTAGCATTATTCACAGTAGCCTGAAGTTGGAAAGAACTGCCCATCAGCTGGTAAATGAAGAGACAAAATATGTCTATAAAGTGAAATATTATTCAGCAATAAAAACAAACTGCTGATGGATGCAATGACATAAATGAACCTAAAAACATGCTAAGTGGAAGGACCCAGACACGAGAGACCACACAGTGTATGATTCCTCTTATGTGAAATATTCAGAAGAGGCAAATCTGTAGTCAGAAAGTAGATTAGTGGGCTGGTGTGTTTGTGTGTGTGTGTGTGTGTGTGTGTGTGTGGACTAACAGTTAATGGACATGAGGAATCTTATTGGGGTAATATTCTAAACTGGTTTACAGTAATGGATGCACACCTTCGTAGATTATTAAAAAAACTATTAAATTGTACTCTTGATATGGATGAATTACATGATTTTAAAATATGCCTCAGTAAAGTGATCAAAATATGTAACCACAATACCATTGTTGTCTTTCAACAACTTTAATAAGTTTCCTAATAACAAATAAGTCCCACGTACTGCAATTAGTTGATATGTCTCAAATTTCTTTTATATTTGTATATTCCTTCTTTATCTCTCCTTCTTTTTTTTTAAAAAAATCTCTTTTTCCTTGCAATTTTTTGTTGAAAAAAAAACTAGGTTGTTTGTCATGTAGAATTATTCCCTCAGTCTGGATTTTGCTGATTGCCTCCCTGTGGTGTCATTTAATATGTTCTTCTGCGAATTGGTAGTTAGCCTGAGAGGATTAATAAGATTCAGGCTAGATTTGGAATGTGGTGGAGGGAGACAACTTCATGGTGGCATGTTTACATTTTTCTAAATTAAAATTCTGATGGACTGTCTATGATTTTTGGAAAAACAAAAACCAAATCTGAAATACTTAAGTGTATGTAATGAAGAATTACATCCAAGTTTGTTATTTTGTTCCTTGTTTTTCTTTTTTTTTTTTAAGCAGCTGATATCCAGTTTGAACCTGACACTAAATGAAGACTTATTCAGACATGTGGACAAAATTGTTTGCTTAAATGTGAAGTTAGTGTGTTTATGTCACTGGGACTTACAGTCTTATTCATGTGGCTTTAATTTATATTTGGTTTCCTTAGTCATCCTTTGATTAACCAAAGCCTGTAACATTTTTTTAAACTTTTCGTTTGAATTCCAGTTAGTTAACATAGAGTGTAATGAAAGTAAAAAAAAAAATACAATTAAATAAAAAATAAGAAACTAAGCATCATTCATCATTCTACCAAGTGTGTGAACCCTGTCAACAAATACAGTTAAATAAAAAGAAGAAACTAAGCATCGTTCGTCATTCTTCCAGGTGTATGAACACTGTCAACTTCTGATGATTCTCTGGATTTTCTTGTATGTTTATATACAAACACCCACACATACATAAACATATAGGAACCACACAGTTATGTAGACCACAAAGGGCTGGTAGAAGTTCAAAGATTGGCAAGAGTACACGACTGAGATTGGCTTAATTTGCTTGCCTGCCATGAACCAGTGAACAGGCACCACAGAGGACAAATAAGATAAGGATGCACGTGAGTGGACATGGCTCACCAGGGCGTCCCCAGGTCCTCGCAGAAGGTGGGCTACACCGGTGGTCTGTGCAGTGAGTAATTTGTCAGCCACAAAACCTAGTTTGCCATCATGTATGCTTTCAGGCTTGGAGAGTGACATCATCTGTAGTCAGCAAGTGGTGCAGCTGCTGTTAGAAAAGGCAATTATTTGTTGTGACACTGCTCTATGCTTTTGTGTTCCATTTCTTGCAGTGTCCTCGGACCTGTAGCAGGCCTGGCCATCGCCTGCCTTACATGTAAACACATGTATGTGTATATGAGTACACTTTATTCATATAAAGGACTTATTTTGTGTATTTGCTTTTCGTTTGGAAAGCATTTCATGAATATTTTTCCGTGTTAACATTTTTATGCCAGTGTTTTTTTAGTTGGCTGCATAGTAGTTGGTTATATAAATCACATTTATTTACTCAGTCCCTAATGATTGTAACACATAAGTTTTCACGGTTAGAAACAGCATTACTGTGTACCTGCGAGGATATCTTTTGTTTTTATACATGATGATTTTGTCATGATGAATTCATAGCTGGTCAAAAGATGTGTCCATTTTTAAGAGTTACGATATATACTAGGAAGGTTGTGCCTGAAATTTCCTGTTTTTTCTCCCTATACTTTTGCCCACAAAGGGTATCATTAAAATAAAATCTTTACTATTGGGCAGAAATTGATACCTGTTAATTAATTGGCATTTCTTTGTCTTCTGGTAATTGGATTTTTTTTTGTGAAGAACTTGTTCATGTCAGTTATTTAACAGAAATGTATTCAGTGTCTACTGTGTGCCAGTCTGTGATCTCACTGTCCGGCAAATAGTGGTAAATAAGGCAGACTCTTACCCTTGAAAAGCTTATATTTTAGTTCAAAGAGACAGTAAACATGTGGTGAAACATGTAAACAAATACTTTATGAACTAAAGTAAGGTAATGTTGAAAATAGTGTGGTCATGGGAGGCCTCTCAGAGCAGATGACATTTGGGTTGAGACTTGAATGATGAGAAGATGACAGTCCCGTGACAGGCGTGGGGAAGAGCATTCCAGGTAGCCAAGATCAGGTGCAGAGACAGGAATGAGTACAGCGCAGTTGAGGACAGAGAGAAGGCCTATATGGCTGGATCATTGTGAGCCAGCGGGCGTATGAAATGAAATGAGGTTGGAAAGCTAAATTACAGGTGGCCTTGGGGACTGTAGTTAAAGAGATTAGATTTTATTTGAAGTGTACTAGAAAAACTTTTAAAGAATTTTTGACATCTGAGCAATGAAGTGGTACTATAAGTACTATTAGTGAAATGGAGAAGACTTAAAGGGTGGATGGAATCAGTAATCCTGTATGTTTTATTAGTAATTCTGTATTTGTTATGTGTGTTTTAGACATCTGTTAGATGACCAATTGCACATGTTAAATAGGCAGTTTGACATATGCATTTGAAGCTGTGGGAGAAGTTAGGTTAGAGATACAAATTTAAGGGTCCTTGGCATATAGGTGGTAGTTGAAGCTGTGGTAGTGGATGAGGTGCCATAGGAAGAAAGTAGAGAGAAGAGAAGGCTGTCTGGCTGAGGTTATAACCCTGGATGACTGCAATATTAGAGGCCTGCCAGACGGGGAGAACCCAGCTAAGAGAACTTGAGAACAGCTGACAACTTAGGAGAAATACCTGCTGGGTGTTTTGTCTTGGGAGCTCAAGGAAGAAAGTCTTTCAGGAAGGAGGGAGATGAAACTGTCGGATGATGCTGAGAGATGTGGAGTAAGATCAGGATGGAGACTTGAACATTGGTTTTGCAGACTTGGACAACTGGTGGGCTGCTCGAGCAAGTTAAGGGGAGAATGAGAGGAAAGGAAATGAAGGTAGTAGGAAGGATCCACCTCTCAAGGCCTTTTGCTGAAAGGGTAGCAGAGAAATGGGGCATTAGCTAAAGCGGGACCTGGGGTTATGGAGGGTTTGTCTAGAATAGATAATGGTAAGTTATGTTTTGTGCCATTGAGAATAAACCAGTAGAGAAGAAGAAATTGATGTTGCGGAAGATACTGCAGATAACTCCAGGAATAAAGTATGAGAAAATGAAAAGAGGTAGGATCCAAGGTATAAATCTGAGAGCAAGGAGAAATGATTCATTTTAATAGATAAGGCAGAGGACAAGTATACGCATGTTCGGTGGTGGGGTTGATAGTGGGAAGCTTACCTGATTGGGCCCATTTTCCTTTTGGAACTATAGGGCATGGTTATCAGCCCAGAGTGAGAGTTGGAGGGTGTACTGGAGATGTAGTGCTGGAGGTAAAATACGTGAAATAGTCTCAGGGACTGGAAAATGATACATAGAGTAGGATGGTCTGGCATTGATCAGTGACCCATTGAAATATGAAGCTGTAAATTTGTACTCTGTAGATATTGCCATGGTACAAGGGAAAGGAAAGCTGAGGTGTATCATTGTAATTTTGCTGGAAAGTATAATGGAGGGAGAGAGGTCTGTCTCAGGAGTTAAGGGTGATTGTAAAGGAGTGGTTATATTGCTTGTTCATGGAGTCTGGGCAGAGAAGGACAAGAAATTGGTATGGATAGTAAAAAATGATAAGCTCAATGAGAACAATCCTCGAGATTGGAAAATTGTTGGAATGGGAGAACTTTAGTCAGTCATATGGAAAGATTGGATGACCTGAATGGGATACTTGAAATAGAGGCTTTAAAGGTGGTGCGTTGGAGGGGCACCTAGGTGGCTCAGTTGGTTAAGCGTCCGACTCTTGGTTTTGGCTCGCACCATCTCTTGGTTTTGGGAGTTGGAGCCCTGCATTGGACTCTGCGCTGGTAGCACAGGGCCTGCTTGGGATTCTCGCTCTTTCTCCACCCCACCCCCTTTGTACTACTGTCTGTCTCTGTCTCTCTGAAATAAATAAATAAACTTAAAAAAAATAAAGGTGGTGCGTTGGAGCACTTGGGTGGCTCCGTCGGTTAAGCATCTGACTCTTGGTTTCAGCTCACGATTGGTGGATTCGAGCCCCACATCAGACTCTGCTGATGGGGCAGAGCCTGCCTGGCATATATTCATTCATTCATTCATTCATTCATTCGTTCGTTCTCTCTCTCTCTCTCTCCCCCTCTCTCCCTCTCTCCCTCTCTCCCTCTCTCTCCCTCTCTCCCTCTCTCTCTCTCTCCCTCCCTCTGTCCCCCTCTGTCCCCCTCTGTCCCCCTCCCTCCCTCTCTCCCTCTCTCCCTCTCTCCCTCTCTCCCTCTGTGTGTGTGTGTGTGTTTGTGTGTCTGTCTCTTCCTCTGCCTCTTCCTCTTTCTCTTTCTCTCTCTCCATAATCAACATTAAAAAAAAAAAACATCTAATTAAAAAAAATATCTAAAGGTGGTATGCTTATGAAGGATGATGAGATGCCCATGTGAATAGGGTGGGGCTGAAATAGAGATTGTTATAGCTGAGCAGGTTATGCATCCAAGAGGCCTGGGTGTTTTGATGATCATTTATGAGGATGTCGAGGTCACGAAACATGAGTGAAGTAATGATGAGCCAGGTGCCACAGTGTCAGTGTGTGAGGGAGAATGGCTAAGAATTCCAGAAATGCAGCTACAAGGAGTAGGAGGTGATACCCTGTGACAGCAGCCGCTTCAGGAGAGGCTGGGCTTTGAAGGAGAGAAGGGGAAGGGGTATTTGGAAGCAACAGCGAGGACGGAGGATATCCACCCCGCTTCTAGGTCCTGCAGGACGTGAGCAAATTTCTACACCCTGAGAGGACTAAAGAGGAAGCAGCATCCTAGGGGAAAGCCAGCTTTCAGTTAGAATGTGAAGGTGAAGGGAGCCTGAAGAAGGGCTGGAGGATGAAGAGGAGGTCCTGATGACCTGTGAGATCAAAGGATGCCCATTTTTCTATGGAGATACCTGTCTTTTATTGATTGATTTTTTTTTTAATAGAGAACACTTCTGGGGTGTCTGGGTGGCTGAGTTGGTTAAGCGTCCAACTTTAGCTCAGGTCATGATCTCACAGCTCTTGAGTTCGAGCCCCACATCAGACTCCATGGCTCTGTGCTGCCGACTCGGAGCCTGGAGTCTGCTTCAGATTGTCTGCCTCTCCCTCTCCCTCTGCCCTTTCCCTGTTTGTACTCTGTCTCTCTCAAATATATGTAAACATTTTTTAAAAATTAAAAAAAAAAAAGAACACTTTAAAAAAATGTTTATTTATTTTATTTTGAGAGACAGAGGGAGGGAGAGAGAGTATCTGAAGCAGGTTCTGTGCTGTCAGTGTGGAGTCAGACTCAGGGCTTGAACCCACAAACTGTGAGATCATGCATGACCTGAGCTGAGGTCAAGAGTCTGATGCCTAACTGACTGAGCCACTCAGGCACCCCTATTTATTGATTTTTTTTTTAAAGGTCTTTTTCTTTGACAGGTTTTAATCCTTTGGTAAATTGCAATTTTTTTTTTCTCGTATGCCTTTAAAATTTTGATGACTTTTGGATACAGGTAAGTTTTTAATTCATATGTAGCTAAACCTATCACTATTTTTCTTTATGCTCTGAAGGTCTTGCTCATTCCCCTTGTTTATTTTTATGTGTGTGCATATTTTATATTCACTTGACTATTATTGTACTTTTTTCAATATTTAAATCTTTGATCCATGTGGAATTATTGTGTATCACCTGAAGTAAAGATCGAACTTGATTTTTTTTTTTGTATAATTAAGTCAAGCATCTTAGTCCTTCGGTATAATTGGGTCTGTTCTGGGCTTTCTGTTTTAATTTAAGGAATTGCCTATTTATTTTGTTGCTAATGCCACACTGAAACTAGATTTTATTTTATTTATTTAAAAAAAATTTTTAATGTTTCTTTTTGAGAGAGAGAGAGAGAGAGAGAGAGGACATGAGTGGGGGAGGGGCAGAGAGAGAGGGAGACACAGAATTCAAAGCAGGCTCCAGGTTCTGAGCTGTCGGCACAGAGCCCAATGCGGGGCTCAAACTCACGGACTGTGAGATCATGGCCTGAGCCTAAGTCAGACGCTCAACCAACTGAGCCCCCCGGGTGCCCTCTGAAACTAGATTTTAAAATAATACTTGTTCTTGAGGCAGATTGATTCAAACAATATTTTTATAGGATTGATAGTGGTATATGTTTGGACAGAGATAAATAATGTATTCAGTGACAGTGGAAAATAACAATATAGGTAAATTTTCTAAAATCCTCCTTTAAATTGCAAGAATTATTTTGACTGTTGTTTGTAAGTATTTCTCAAATGCACTTATCTCAAATAGCATGCTGAGAGCAGTGTACTCACCATGATGTAACTGATAGTTATAAGTTAAATCCTCAACACCTCATGACAGAGAAATGTTGCCTCCCAGAGAAAGGCTCTCAGCGGCATTTTTTCCTATCGTTTGGTGTCACTTCTTGCTTGTTTTTATCAATAAACATTTACTGACATGCATTAAGATAAATGAAAAGACACAGTTCTTGATTTTGAAGTGTCAGCCCTTTATATCTGCCCCCTTTATCTGCTGTTTCTTTTGCATTGGCGGCCAGGAGATTGGACAGTTAGATTTGTTAAAATGGCACTTACTGAAAAAGTAAATAATGCTATGAGTTTATCAGAAGAACTTTCCTTTGAGCTTTGAGTCCTCTCTTTTGCCTGATCAAGTTACTTTTTGTCTATGCCTGGTTCTCACTTATGTTCTGAAAAGTTAATTACTAAATAAGTGCTTAGTTTTGAAGTCTAATTGTTATTTTGGAAGAGTTTCTGTGATGGGTAGCAAGAATCAAAGAGTGGTATGATGGTGAAGGAATAATGGTTTAGAATGTAAACTTTGGACCCAGAGTCCTTTGGTTGTAATTGAGGCTCCATCACAGTAAGTGCCATGACCTTAGCAAATTACGTAACCTGTTTTTATACCCTCCTGCAAAGTGGGTATGGCAGTAGTTCCTATTCATAGGGTTGTTGTGAAAATTAAGTATTTTAATACTTTTAAAGCATTTAAAATAGCTATTATTTTTATTAATAGAGACTTAAAATTTTTAAAGTATAATTTCATGTATTGTGAAATTGAAATTAATAAAATTAAGTAAGCTATTATGTTTTCTTTCATTCTAGGAAACAAATGTAATAACTGATTTCTTAAACTGTCTGCTGACTTAATACTATCCCTTATTATTCTCCTCTGTCCCAACACACACACACACACACACACACACACACACAGACACACCTTAAACACAGTAGACCTCCTTAGAGACGTTTATGCACTTTGAGTTAGATTTTTCTTTGTGATAATCTGGGGGCTGTGGAATAAGGCAAGCTTGGGAAATTATTTTCTTAAGCTTATTTTCTTTACAGTGACTACTCAAATGCAATGAAACCAAGTTCTAGAATTGCCTTTTTTGAACTTAAATATTCTGTCCAGAGTAGGCTATAAAATCCTTGGTGAAGGTGGCTTTTTTTTAAAATTATAACCTTGAGACTTTGTATAGTTCTAGGCACATAAATGCTCAGTAGGTATGTTATTGAATGAGTACTAGTGATCAGCTATATTTTTTTAAATTTTTTTTTTTTGTTTAATTTTTGAGACAGAGACAGAGCATGAACGGGGGAGGGGCAGAGAGAGAGGGAGACACAGAATCGGAAGCAGGCTGCAGGCTCTGAGCTGTCAGCCCAGAGCCCGACACGGGGCTCGAACTCACAGACCACGAGATCGTGACCTGAGCCGAAGTCGGACACTTAACCGACTGAGCCACCCAGGCGCCCCAGTGATCAGCTATTTAAGTGTCAGACACTGATACTGTCAGATACTAGAAAGGCTAGAATTTCCAGAATGATGATTTTTTTTAATGCAAAAATATTTTTTGATGTAAAAAAAAAAAAACCACGCTTATGAGGTCAGTTGCTAAAGTTCTTATACTTTGCCGAAAAAGTAACTTTATAGCCTTTTGTAGGCTACCCATCCTAATTTCTGGAGAACCTTTTATTATTTGCAAGATAAAATTAAGTCAGTCTCATGATAAATAAAATTCTTTTTAAAAATTTTAATTTCAGTATAGCTAGCATACATATATATACCAATATATATAGTGTTATATTAGTTTCAGGTGCACAATGTAGTGATTCAACATTTCTCTATGTTGCTCTGTGCTCATCGTGATAAGTGTACTCTTAATCCCCTTCACCTGTTTCCCCCATCTCCCACCCATATCTTCCCTCTGGTAACCATCAGTTTGTTTTCTGTAAGAGTCCGTTCTTTAGTTTGTCTCTTTTTTTTTCTGTTTTTTGTTTCAGATCGATCCTTTAATATGTACATGTTTAGTATTAAAATTAAGTCTGTGTCATCTATGTAAGTGGCATTGATAGGCTCTGAAATGCTGGCGGGGAAAGTACAGCTATCATATTAGGTTTGTTTTCTGTTTTCTATGTCAGAGGAGGTATAGGGGAGATTTTGGCAACATAATTCAAGTACACCCAGAAATGTAGGAAATGATGATATGCAGAACTTGGTTTAACAGGAATTCACTTTCTTATTAGTGTTTTTCCAGATGGTGGAATTTTTCTTCTGAAATTCACATACCCACATAACAATAACAATAATGGTGATAAAAGTCACAGCGACCACTTTTTGAACATTTGCTGACGGCTGCATGCCAGACTCTATACTAAACTCTTCATATGCATTGTCTCCATCCTCAGAGTAACACCTTGCAGTAGGTATGGTATTATCATCCCCATCTCACAGATGTAGAATAGAGGCACAGAAAGATTAATTTGCCTTAGGGCTTTGTAACAGTGAAGCAAATTCAAATCCAGGTTTGTGTTTTTTCTAGAGCCTGTGCTATTGTGTATATTGCCTTACAGATACTTTATGGAATGTTGAGAATAATTCCTGGTTCTCCAGCAATGTTCTTTGAAAGTTTTGCCTCTTTATTGAACCCGTGTTCATTTATTTTTAATTTTTAACTAAAAATTTTTATGTGTTTTATTTAAGGTAATTGCAGAGGATAGAAAAAATTATAAGAACAGTACAAAGAATTTTGGTATTTCACCCAGATTTCTCAATACTCAATTTATTATTTTTGCTATATGCTTTCCTACATTAAAAGATAGACTCTTCCCCTGAATACTTTAGTGTGTATTTCCTTTAACGATGAAATGTCATTGTCTTACATAAGAGTACAGTGATCAAAATCAGGAAATTAAGACTGATACGATGCCTATTATTTAAACCCCAGACCTTACTCAGATTTTGTCAGTTGCCCCAATAATACCCTTTTAAGGCAAAAGAAAATCCAAGGTGATGTGTTGCATTCAGTTCCAGGTCTCTTGAGTTGCCTTTAATCTGAAAGAGTTCTTGAGCCTTTGTTTTGGATTCTAGGTATAGTTACTGCTACTGAAGTATCCTTGTTACTAGGCTGCCTTAAGGGATGGAGTTGGGAAATAGAGGTCCCATGTATGTGCACACACGAATATGGATTTACCCACACCTCCCCCTCCCTCCTACCCATATGATTGTCTAAAACCAATACCAGTCTAACACCACGTGGTTCATTTTCTCCTTTTCATGTTTGTAACTCTCTTCTCCAGTAGAGAAACCTAGTTTCCATTATCCACAGTATATTCATTCCTTTGCTTAATCCTTGAACACAGAAGTAATTTCAAATTTGTTAATCCATATCTCTTTGAGAAATCAACTACTAACTAGAAGTCACTGTTCAGAGTTCTGTTTATCTTTAGAACATATACTGTTCTTATGTTTGGTTCCCTACCACCCTTACCCTTTCATAGTGTTTATGCTATTCATTTGAAGTCTGTGTGGTGTATTAATTTCCTAGAGCAACCATAACAAAATATCACAAACTAGATGGCTTAAAGCAACAGAAATTTATTCTCTCACAGTTCTGGGAGGCCAGAAATTGAAAATTAAGGTATCAGTGGAGTTGAATCTATCTGAAAGCTCTGGAGAGAATATGTTCCATCCTTCTCCTTCAGTTTCTGGTGATGGCCAGCAATCTTTGGAGTGCCTTGGGTTGTAGAAGGCTTGAATCTCTGCCTTTGTCATCACATACTGTGCTCCCTGTGTCCAAATTTTTCCTTCATATAAGGACATCAGTCATAGAGATCTCCCTTAAGGCCTCATCTTGACTTGATTACTGCAAAGACCGTATTTCCAAGTAGGGTCACATTTACAAGTACTAGAGGTTAATTAAGACTTCACCATATTTTGGGGGGAGGGGGGGACACAATTCAACCCATGATATATAGCCAGTTCATTTGTTTCTGTTTGTATTCATTTGGGGGATGCCTGCCTCATCTTTGATTTTATTTCTTTTAGAGTGTTTTTAGAGCATATGAAACTTTAACATGATTCTAAAAGGCAGAACTATACAAAAAGAAATATTTAGGAAGTATTATATTTCTGTCCTTTTTACCCTATTCCTGCTCACCCCCTATTGATAACCACTGTCTTTGGTCTCGGGTTTATCCTTTCCATGTTTTTTTGTTGTGCCGTTTTGTTTGTTTGGTTGGTTTTGTTTTTTACCCAAAGGGACAGGTATATGAATATTTTCTTGTTTTCTTTTTTTATTTCACAAAGGGTAGCATACTATAGATATCTCTTTGAATTTTGTTCTTTTCATTTAGCAACATGTCTGGGAAATCACTCCAAAATAGTCCATTACACACACACACACACACACACACACACACACACACACACACACCAAAGTTAATTCAGTCACTGTCCCATGTGTGAGCATTTAGGTTCCAGTGTGTTGCATTTACAAATAATGCTGCTTGAAAAATTTATGTCATCCATATTGAAAAATGCTACAAGGAGGTCTCAGAAACATGCCAAAATGAAGGAACCCAGACATAATAGGTCTCTTGATGTATGGTTCCATTTATATGAAATATACAGACTAAGTAAATCCTTAGAGACAGAAAGCAGATTTGTGGTTGCTGGGGAAGAGGGAGGAAATGGGAAGTGACTGCTTAAGTGTATAGGGTCTCCTTTAGGGGTGATAAAAATGTTTTAGAATTAGAGGTGATGGTGGCACAGCATTGTGAATGTACTAAATACCACTCAATTGTACACTTTGTTATACGGATTTCACCTCAAAAGTATGTATTATCCATAAGTTAAAATAGCTGCTTATTTTTTCTCATGCGTCTTGGTGCTTTGACATTTCAGCCCTTGAAATATGCAGTGCATCTTTAAATGCTGAGGTTCATCATTTTAATGATGGTGTGCATAACATATATACATTGCTCGCACATTTTTTTTGGTTGCTTTATCAGAATTTAGAGTAATTTTCTTTACCTCTTCTGTCTCTCATTTTGCAGAGGTTTTGGGTTATGTTTTGTTTTTCTCATACACTGGAGAGAGTTGAAGTCTAATGATGCTGGAGCTTAAAGTATCTGTGGGGAATTGGGAGCATGGTCAGGGATGGGAGTGGGTCGTAAAGGATGGAAGCTAGAAGGATATTAAGGCCAGAATGTATACCATGACACTTTCTATGCTATGCCAAAATGTCTGGAGCTGTGGGTTATAGAAGGTTATTAGGGAGAAGACTAATATTTATCCTGTGTTTTAAATATAACTGGCAGTAATATGACAAATGTACTGAAATGTAAGTTAATACTGGAAATAGGGAGACCAGTTAAGAATTATATTGGGAAGCGTATTAGGGCTCAGGTTAACTGCCATACAAAGAAACTCCAAAATGACCTGAGTAAGATAGACATTTATTTCTCTCTCATGTAACAGTTCTGAAGTGAGCCCAGACTGGTGCATTAGTACTGTTACATGAGCTTCTTGAGGGATGCCTGTTCCTTCCATTTTATGCCATCACCCAGTAGAACACACATTCACCTGCTGTGTGAAGCAGGGTCATTGGTGTGTCCATCTTTTTCTTGTAGGAACCGAGAGACAAGTATTTTAAGGCAAGCAACTTTTAACTAATGAGTCTGGAAGTCGCACACCAGCTCTGCTCATTGTCCATTCCTGGAAACTTGCTTACGTGGTCACACAGATTCATGAGAGGCTAGGAAATGTGTTCTTTAACCTGACAGCTATATGTCCAAGAAGGAAAGAATGGCTATTAGAGGTAAAAATAGTAGTCTACCCCAAGAGGCAATTTGGCTGTTATTATGAGGATTTGAACCAAGGTAGTTACAGTAGGGCTGGATTGGAGAGGTATTTAGGAAGTAGAATGAAGAGAGAACGTATTTCCATTGATTTGAGACATGTTGATTATGAGGTGTTTAGAGATTGTTTTTGTAGATATGTATAGTTGTCAGTATGATCTACAGGTCTGGGGCTCAGGAGAGAGGTCTTGGCTGGATGCCTGGATTTGAAAATCATTGGTGTTAGGTAGTAGCTGTAGTCAGAGAGTTTCAAAAAGAAAGAAGGCATTGCTAATATTAAATGCTGCTTCAGAATTGATAAGTGGCCTTGGATTTGGATCTTAGAATGACACAGACCTTTGCAAGAGTAATCTTAGCAGAGTCCTGGAATGAAAAATAGATTGGGTTGAGGAATGCATGGAAGTCATGAAAAGGAAACAAACCTGAGACTACTCTTTGAAGAACTTTGGCTGTGCAAAGCAATAAGGGGACTGGTTTAACAAGGGAAAAGAAGGTTAAGAGAGAGTTTTTACATTGAAGTAAGTTTGAGCATATTTGTAGACTGAAAGGAAAGGAGTGGTGATAGAATAAAGGTATCAAAGAGAATATAATAAATGATGAAGCAACGTTCTGGGAGGGCTTGGAAGAAACAGGATCAGGAGGTACCTCTTTTGAAAAGGAAGAGAGTACCTCTTTTGGGATCATATCTTTATAAAGGGCCAAGAGTGGGCACAAATATAAATTAGCTTTAAGGTTGAGTAGAAGGTAGTAAAAGAAGATCTCTACTATAGGGCCTCCATTTTCTCAGATGGAGGAAGCTTTGTCCTTAGCTGAGAGTGAAGTAGAGGTGGATAAGTAGGATATCTGAAAAATAATGGAAATGACTTTTTGTTGTTGTTTAGGAGCCACTGTAGGAAATAGAAGAAGAAACTGACTAGTTACCAGTGATGGGACTGTTGGACGGTGTTATGTGCCTAACTGAAGTTTAGAAATAAACCATTTTTTAATTGTTTCCATTAACACAGCTGTGTTACTATTCAAGAACTATCATTAGAACATTGCCTGAAGGGGCGCCTGGGTGGCGCAGTCGGTTAAGCGTCCGACTTCAGCCAGGTCATGATCTCGCGGTCTGTGAGTTTGAGCCCCGCATCGGGCTCTGGGCTGAAGGCTCGGAGCCTGGAGCCTGTTTCTGATTCTGTGTCTCCCTCTCTCTCTGCCCCTCCCCCGTTCATGCTCTGTCTTTCTCTGTCCCAAAAATAAATAAAAAACGTTGAAACAAAATTTTTAAAAAAAGAACATTGCCTGAAAACATTATGCCATCAGTTTTCACGGATTAAAAGTTTCTCTTTTCTCTAGAAATTAGAATTATGGGGAAATTAGTGTTAAGAGAACTAGACAAGGGTAGTACTCCAATGTAGGTAAACTTGTCTCTTTCAAAAACTGTTGATTAGTGAAATTCCTGTCCCTGTAATGTTAATTATGCATCCATGATACCTGTCCTCCAAAGTCTCCGAGGATAACAAGCATATATTCATAATTTATCTTCAGCCTTACTCACAAAGTAGGTTAAAAAAAACAAAACACCAGTAATGCTAAGATAAATGTTTAATTAAAGTTAGAAATAGTACTTTTATAGAAAAGAGAAAAACAATACTGAGATATGTCACTCCATAATCTCATCCTTTTGCATAAAGTCTTCTTGATTCCAGATGTGTAATGCAAACCAGTGATTCCTGGTATTTAACATGAAATGCTGCTACCACAAATGTAATATTTATTGTACTTCTATATAATGCCAGTATGGAAGAAAGTTCAGTTTCCTTTTAAGACTCTTGCTTCTACTAAAGCCTATGTTTTCTTGATATGTTAAAAAGGGACATTGTAGTCCCAGAGGTCTTCACTATAAAATACAGCCATTCGAACAGATGTGAGATGGTATCATCTTGTGGTTTTGATTTGCATTTCTCTAAAGATTAATGATATTGAACACCTTTTCATGCACCTGTTGGCTACTTGTATGTATCTTCTTTGGAAAAAAATGTTTATTCAGTATTTCTGCCCATTTTTAAATCACATTTTTTTTCCTGTTAACTTGTGTGAGTTCTTTATATGTTTTTTGATATTAACTCCTTATTGGACATGATTGGCAGATATTTTCTCCCCATTCCACAGGTTGCCTTTTTATTTTGTTGATGGTTTTCTTTGTTGTGCAGAAAGAAGCTTTTTAGTTTTTTATCATAAAAAAGACAAGAGATGAGTGTTGGTGAGGTTGAGGAGAAAAGGGAACCCTTGTGCGCTGTTGGTGGGACTATAAATTGGTGCAGCCGCTACGGAAAACAGTATAGAGGTTCCTCAAAAAATTAAAAATAGAAACTCTATACAATCCAGCAGTCCAGCTTCTGGTATATATCCCAAGGATATGAAAACAGGATATTGAAGAGTATCCACTCTCCCATGTTTATTGTAGCATTATTTATAATAGCTAAATTTGGAAACAACCTACATGTCTGTCAGCGATGAATGGACAAAGAAGGTGTAGTGTGTACATACACAATGGAATGTTACTCTGCCACCAGAGAGAAGGAAATGCTGCCATTTACAGCAACCTGGATGGACCTTGAGGGCATTATACTAAGAAGTAAATTAGAGAAGGCACATACTGCCTGGTATCACTTCGGTGTGGAATCCTAAAAAACAAAAGTAAAAAAAGGTCAAACTCCTAGAAACAGAGTAGAAGAGTGGGTGCCTGTGGCTAAGGGATAGGGAAATAGTGTATAATAAAAAGCAAACAAAATTAATTCAAAAGGTAAGTTCTGTATATTGTTATGAAAAAGAGAAGACAATACTTGGCTTAACAACAAAGCCCCAAAATATATGAGGCAAAGCTAACAACTGGAGAGAGAAATGGTTTAAACAATAATAGTTGGAAACTTTAATACCCCACTTCTATTTATTCATTTTTGTTTTATTTTTATTTTTTGAGAGAGAGCGAGCAGGGGAGGGGCAGAGGGAGACAGAATGTTAAGCAGTCTTCATACTCAGCAAGGAGCCCTACGCTGGGCTCGATGTCAGGACTGACCATGAGATGGCCTGAGCTGAAATCGGGAGTTGAATGCTTAGTCGACTGAACCACCCCAGATACCCCAGTATGCCACTTTTAATAATTAATGGTAAAAGTAGGTAGAAAATAAGGAAATAGAAATACTATAAACCAATTAGACCTGATATACATCTGTAGAACACCTCACCCAACAGTAGCAGAGCACATATTCTTCACAAGCATACATAGAACATTCTCCAGGGTAAACCATATGCTAGGCTATAAAACATGCCCAAATTAATTTAAAAGAATTAAAGTCATACAAAGTATGTTCTTCGAGAATAGTATTAAGTTAGAAATCAGTGACACAAAGAAATTTTGGAAATTCACAAATATGTGGAAAAGAGGAAATCACAAGGGTAATTAGGAAGTACTTTAAGAGGAATAAAAATGAAAGTACAACATATAAAAACGTATGTATAGGTGTGCTGTTTCAAAGGGGCACATGCATCCCAATGTTTACAGCAGTGCTATTGACAATAGCCAAAGTATGGAAAGAGCCCACATATCCATTGATGGATAAATGGATAAAGAAGATGTGGCATATATATATACAATGGTGTATTGTTCGGCAATCAAAAAGAATGAAATCTTGCCGTTTGCAACTATGTGGATGGAACTAGAGGGTATTTACTAAGTGAAATTAGTCAGAGAAAGACAAATATCATATGACTTCACTCATGTGAGGACTTTAAGAGACAAAACAGATGAACATAAGGGAAGGGAAGCAAAAATAATATAAAAACAGGGAGGGGGACAAAACTTAGGAGACTCTTAAATATAGAGAACAAGCTGAGGGTTGAGGAGGGATTATGGGAGGGGGGAGGGGCTAAATGGGTAAGGGGCATTAAGGAATCTACTCCTGAAATCATTGTTGCACCACATGCTAACTAACTTGGATGTAAATTAAAAAATAAATTAATTAAAAAAAAACTTACGGAATGTAGCTAAAGCGGTGCTTAGAGGGGAGTTTATGACTGTCAATGCCTGTATTAAAAAAGAAAGTTTCAAGTTTGCTGACAGCTCAGAGCCTGGAGCCTGCTCTGGATTCTGTGTCTCCCTCTCTCTGCCCCTCACCCCCTCTCAAAAATAAACATTAAAAATTAAAAAAAAAATTTAAGCAAAAAAAAAGAGGAAGAAATTAAAGACCAGATTAAACCAAAGGCAAACATAAGGAAAGAAAATATAAGGATTAGAGATAAATAAATACAGTATAGAACAGTAGAGAACATTGGTGTAACTGAAAATGGGTTCTTTGAAAAGATCAACAAAATTGACGAATCTTTAGTTAAACCAAAGAAAAAAGTGAAAAAAGGTAAGACTAAAATTACTAAAATCAGGAATGAAAGAGGGGAACTTACTACCGATCTTACAGAAATAAAAAGGATTATGAAAATACCATGGACAGCTGAATGCCAACAAATTAGGTACATAGGTGAAATGAACAAATTTCTAAAATGATACATCATCAAAACTGACTCAAGAAGAGATAGAAAATTTGAATAGACCCATAACAAATAGCAGTTGAATTAGTAATCAAAAAACTTTTCACTGAGAAAAATCCAGGAACAGATGGTTTCACTGGTGAATTCTACCAAATGTTTAATTAAGAACACCAATCCTTCACAACAACCCTCCCCACAAAAAAAGGAAGGAACGCTTCCCTACTCATTCCATGAGGTCGATATTACCCTGATATCAAAACCAAACAGATTTTACAAGTTAACTACGGATCAGTCTTAATATAAATGGAAAAAATCTTCACTAAAATCATAGCAAACTACATGCAACAATGTGTAAAAAAGACCGTAGGGGTACCTGGGTGGCTCAGTTGGTTAAGCTTCCGACTTCAGCTCAGGTTATGATCTCACATTTCTTGAGTTCGAGCCCTGCATGGGGCTCTGTGCTTACAGCTTGGAGCCTGCTTAAAGTTCAGTGTGTGTGTCTCTCTCTCTCTGCCCCTCCCCCACTCACACTCTGTGACTCTCTCTAAAAATATAAACATTAAAAAATATTTGGAAAAAAAAAAAAGATTGTACACTATGACCAAGTGGGATTTATCCCAGGAATGCAAAATTGGTTGAATATCTGAAAACGTAATACACCATATTATTAGAATAAGAACAAAAATCATTTCAACAATGCCAAAGAGGCAATTGACAAAATCCAGAACCTTTTCATGATGAAAAAAAGAAACTGAACAAAGTAAGAATAGAAAGGAATTTCCTCAACCTGATAAAGTGCATATATACAACACCCAAGGTTAGCAACCATACTTTGTCTTTGATGAAAGGCAAAGATGTCTTTCCTGTAATATCAAGGACAAGACAAGAAGTACATTTTCACCATAACTATATATACATCATTGTAGATCTTCCTAGGACAGTTAAACAAGAAAAAGAAATAAGAGGCATCCATATTGGAAACAAAGAAGTAAAATTATCTGTATTTCCAGGTGATATGATCTTGTATCTAGAAAATCCTAAGGAATCAATCCACTAATATACTATTAAAACTGAAAACAGAGTCAGTAAGTTTGCATGGTACAAGATCAATATGCAAAATTTTATTTCTATACACAGGCAGTTACATTCTGAACATGAAAGTGAGAAAATCTAGTTACAATAGCATCAAATTAAGATTAAATACTTAGAAACTAAGGTTAAAATATTTATGTATAAGTTTAACAAAAGAAATGGAAGACTTGTGCATTGAAAACTATAAAACATTGGACAAAGAAGATCTAAATAAGTGGAAGGACATACCATATTTATAGATGGAAGACTTAATATTGTTGAGGTGGCATTACTCCTGAAATTGATATACAGAGTCAACACAATTTCTGTTGAAATCCCAACTTGCTTTTTGGCAGAAATTGACAAGCTGACCCTAAAATTCATATGGAAATGCAAGGGGCCCAGAATTGCTAAAATAGTCTTGAAAAAAAGAACAAAGTTGAAGGGCTTGCACTGCTCCATTTTAGAAGTTATTACAAAGATGCAGTAATCAAGACAGTGTAGTATTGACATAAGAATCGACATGTAGATCAGTGCAGTAGAATTAAGCATCCAGAATTTAATCCTTGTATTTATGATCATGATTTTTGAGAATGTTACCAAGACAAGTCAGTGGGGAAAAGAATAGTTTTTTAGATAAGTGATGCTAAAAATGAATTTGGGACTCCAACCTCACACCATACAGAGATTAATGCAAAATGGATCACATAACTAAATGTGAGAGTTAAAACTATAAAACTTTTAGAAGAAAACCTAGGAATAAATTTTTGCAACCTTAGGTTAGGCAGTGCTTTCTTAGATATGACACCAAAAGTGATAAAAGAAGAACTATATAAATTAGATTTATATCAAAATTAAGAACTTTTGTTCTGGAAAATGACCATTAATTAACAAAGTGAAAAGACAGTGTGTGCAGAATGAGAGAAAATGTTTGTAAATTAAAGGGACTGGATCTAGAATATATAAAGAGCTCTTTGAACTCAATTAAAAAAAAGAGACAACCCAATTTAAAAACAGGCAAAGTAGGGGCACCTGGATGGCTCAGTTGGTCAAGCATCCGACTTCGACTCAGATCATGATTTCATGGCTCATGAGTTCGAGCCCTGTGTTGGACTCTGTGCAGACAGCATGGAGCCTGGAGCCTGCTTCGAGTTCTGTGTCTCCCTCTCTCTCTGCCCCTCCCCTGCTTATGCTCGCTCTCTCTCTCTCTCAAAATTAATAAATGTTAAAAAAATTTTTTTTTAAAACAGGCAAAGGATTCAAGTAGACACTTCTTCAAAAAAGAATTTACAAAGGGCCAGTAGGCATGTGCTCAAAAGATGCTCAACAGCATTAGCTATTATGAAAATGCAAAATTTTGAGATACCACTTTATACCCATAAGGATGGCTGTAATAAAAAAAGTAACAGTGTTGGTAAGATCATGGAGTAATTGAAACTCTCATACATTGCTGGTGGTAATGTAAAATGGTGCAGCCACTTTGGAAAATAGTTTGGCAGCTCCCCAAAATTGTTAGACAGTGAGTTACATATGTTCTAGTTTTTCCACTACTAGGTATGTACATAAAATAAATAACAACCTACATTTACACACGAACCTGTACATGAATATTCAGAGCAGCATTATTCATAATGGTAATAAAGTAGAAACAACCTAAATATCTATCAACTGATGAATGGATAAATAAAATGTGGTGTATCCACAATGGAAAAAAAGGGAATGAAGTATTGATACATGGACAGTATGGATGAATGTTTGAAAACTTTATGCAATGGAAAGAAATTAGTCACAAAGGACCACAAATGGTATGATTCCATTTATATGAAATGTCTATCATGGCAAATTTGTATAAGCAGATTAGTTCCCTAGGGCTGGGGGAGGAATGATGGGAATGGGGAGTGGCTGCCAAGGAGATTGAAAAGGTTCTAACATCGATTGTGATGGTGGTCATACAGTCCTGGAAGTATATTAAAAACCATTGAATTGTACGCTTCATTTGGGTGAATTATATCTCATTAAAACTGTTACAAAGATGGTACTCGTAGTATTAATAATTACTAGAACATAATGCTTATTGCTGTATTAATACTTAAATTTAGAAACAGCTAAAAATAGAATCTTGGGCTCTTACTGATTACAGGTATGTAACTAATTATACTAGTTAGACTGCTAAGGCAGCTAGTTTTTTCACTTAGCAAAGAGAAAAGGTGGCAACTAGGAAAAGGTTGAAGAAAATGCAAGAGTAAGAAAGATTAAAGATGATATTTGGAATTGAGAAAGAAGTCTCCTTAAGGAGTGATAAGATATCTGCGAAAAGAAGGTGTGGTATGAGTTGGGAACAAAAATAGAGTGGGGGAAGAAAAGTAATTAACAGTGCTGTCCCTTGGAAACCTCCTTAGTCTAAAGTAGCCTAAGCCCCTTAACCAACAACTTGCTAGGAAGCAGGAGGAAGGGGACCAAGCAGGGAGGCTCAGGAGGAAGGGTTGATGTTGAGGTTCTTTAGTTTATGTGGTCAGAACTTGTGAAGTTGTGAAATTTTGGTTAGCCTTTGTTTTTTGTTTCATTTTTTTGTATGCAGTTGTACTTACTGTACTTTTCCAAAACCATCAGCTGTAAGTTGATGACCAGTTTATCTCATCTTGCATGAGATTTTTTCCACTTTTAGTACTGAAAGTGCCATGTTCCAGGGAGTCCTTAAGAGTCCTTCAGTCCTTGGTCACCCTAGTTGTAAGATGTGCTGCTGATTTATAATAGCTTTTTTTGCTGTGCGTGCGTGTGTGTGTGTGTGTGTGTGTGTGTGTGTGTGTGTGTAGATGATGAGGGAGAAAGACGCATTAAATGTATACATTACCGGTAAAATTCAATTTGGAAAAAAAATGAATTATAGAACCAAGAATTAGGGAAATGCCACAAAATATTTGTTGACTCTTACATTGTTAAGACCCTTTATAGTTAGGCACTAGAGTTATCAGCACCAAGACATGGGCCTTGTTCTAAAGGAACTGTCTATAGTGATAGCAATTCTTTGAGATGATATCTTTTCCTCAGCAACAAGAGTGTGTGTTGTTGTTTTTTCTTTCTTTTTTTTTTTTTAATTTTAGAGAGAGAGCGTGCAAGCACGGGAGAGGGGCAGTGTGGGGGGAAGAAAGAGAATCTCAAGCAGGCTCTACACTCAGTGCAGAGCCCGATATGGGGCTCAATTCCATGACCTGAGCCAAACTCAAGGGTCAGATGTTCAACCTACTGAGCCACCCAGGCACCTGAAGCGTCTATTTTTAGTAGAAAAAAGTTGAAAGAACTGTTGGTAAGAATGTGGTTGTCCTGAAGTCTTCACAAGACTATAATTTCTGTGAAGGCAAACTTCATATTCATTTTCTTTAACATAAGATTCCCAGTGTCTGGTAAGTTGCCTGGCACCTATTAAAGACTCAGTAAATATTTATTGGATAAATCAAATTAATGAGGAAGATTAGGAGACTGGACAGAAGATACTTTAGAGATTTCTTAGAGATAGGTCGGTTTAAACCAGGATTCTTTTTTGTTTTTTTGCCAGTAAATAGCTAATGTTTACAGACTTTGTGCCAGGCTCCGTCCGAATGCTTTGGTTGTTGACTGATTTAATCATTGTATTATTATCCCTGTTTTTTATAGATAAGGAAACAGATGGCACTGAAAGTTTAAAATGCTTGCCTGAATAGAGTGGATCTTGGATTTGCACCCTGGCAGTGGGACCCAGAACCTGCCCTCTCCCTGCTCTCAGGAGTTGGCAGTGGTGTGGAAACTGTAGTATCAAGTTCAGCTGGATGTTTACTTAACCTAGAGCTAGTACATGAAAGCCTTTGTTGGTAGAGCCACCACTTACCCAGCTAAGTGATTTCTCTGCACTTTAAAGGAATAGTGAACTTCACTGGGTAAGATATAAATGTTTCTTCAAAACCTGTAAATCTGCCCAAATTGGGCATCTTTTGTGGAGAAATTAATGAATAATATACAAAAAAAAGAGATAAACCAGCGGGTGGGAGGGAGGAAACGGTGGGTAATGGGCATTGAGGAGGGCACCTGTTGGGATGAGCACTGGGTGTTGTATGGAAACCAATTTGACAATAAATTTCATATTAAAAAAAAAAAAAAAGATAAACCAGCAAGTAAACTCTGCCTTCTAAAGAGCATAATGTAAACAGTTTAATTAGCAAGTTTTTCACGCTCTGACACAAAATGGAGACGGGAATGTCAAGTAACTAATGGAGAAAGTAAAAATTTCCCGGCTGTTTGTCAGGCTGGAATTACACACAGAAAGCCTTACACAATGTTTCTCCCAAGAATAATGCAGTTGGAAAGTGTCGTGATAAGCCCTTTGAGTGACGATGGCTTGCTTATATACCAAGAAACTTTGTTCTTGAAAATCATAGACTGTCAGAAACTTGGCTGTATGTAATTATATCTGTAAGAGTAAAATATCCCCCTCTTGTCTGGAGAATCTTAAGTCATTTTGATATGAGAAGCAATCTTGAGCTACAGCTGAGTTACACAGCTTCAGATAAGGGGTTTCTGGATACAACATCCACACAGTTGCTAAGGAAAGAGGACATTGGGTTCTCTTTGCAGTCCAGTCCTGACGTGGACCCGTTTTACATACCGCTCTGCTTTGCTCTAAGCCTGTCACAGCACTGCTTAGTTTAAATTTCACCTAAACTTCACTCCTCCCCAAATCTCATAACTGTTACCTTTCCTCTGTTTTGTGAGATGGCTCAGGATTCCTCTGCTGTGCAGTCTTCCTCATTGCAATGCATCAGGCTCCAGGTTTGTTCCTGTGGTCTTTAACCTGATCGGACTAGCACACTGCTGACTCTTGGAGACTGATTTGAAAAGAAAACTAAAATTGGATCAAGATGAGAGCTCATTGCAGAGCTTGCTAGTAGAATAGAAATCACCTTGCAGTTCTTATAAGGTGTCATTGTGGGTCTCTTGAGTCTTTTTTTTTTTCCTTTGTGTGTTTTAAAGTCATTGTTAGAGCCGTAAGGAACTTTTTAGGTCTTCTTTCTCAATGGTTATCAGATGTTGCACAGCTTTCAAAATTTTTGTCATAAAGAATAGGTGGTGATGGGAAGCACTATTTGAACAATTGCTTAAGCCTGGCTCTTATATTTCCTGTTGTGAAAAAGTAGGCACCGCATTTATAATCCCCCCAAACTCACACGTTTTATTTGTGGATCTGATTCCTCTGATTCTTGGCCCACTGTTTAGTTTTCCACACTAAAATACAGGATTTAATTACAGTTCCTCATAATTACTCATTTGTGGTATTGCTTGCAGCACCACGATTCTACTATTTTTTAAAGTAGAACGTAAATGCAGAGAATACTGATTAATTAGGTAGCAACTCATGGGAGAAGCTCATTTCTTCTACATGGGGAAATTCGTTCCTTTTCCAACATAGTGAAAAGTATAGAGGTTGATGTGCAGGGTAATTTGCAGTAAGAAAAATAGGGTATTATGTTTTGTTTTCATTGAGAGCAACCTTTATTAAATTGTAGAGCAAAATTCTGAAAGTGCGAAAGGTACCGGAAAGACCTCACTCTACTATTTCTTCATGGTTCTCCAAAGTTGTATTTTATAAGTTTTCTTTCCTGTCTGCTTTTGACATTAGTTTTTTTCTGTCCTGAGAGGTAGGAGAGGTGCTTTCTCCTCTTTATTTTCATCATAGAGTAGAAGGCACCAGGGAAATGATTTATCTGGCTCCTTTTCTGTGTCCCTGGAGTGCGTTAGTAGTAGATCCCTTACCACCTGTTGTTTATTCAGTGTTGCACTGTGCTTATTGCCATCGTGAAGAGAATCTTTGTTACATCATTTATGATAATTTTCAAAGATTAATCATGGGTTGCTTAACCATTCTTTAATATATGAAAGGCATGTTATGGGCTTGAGGCTGACTATACTAGACAGATTCTGTATTTAACAATTGAAGGGTCATAATGCTCAAAGTTAAAACACAAATAACAAAGGACTTTTTGTTTAATATAGCTGCCATTTCTTCCTCATTTCCAATCCTGTGTGTCTGTTCAGTGGATTTAGCTGCATGAATATTTAGCACTCAATTTAGTTAGGATAGAAGATACAAAGACAGGGTTCCTGCCTTCATAGAGCTTGTTACCCAATGTGAAAATGAACTAGAGAGTGTTTTTGTAGCAACCTAACTACAGGGATTGAGCCAGGTATGTGTGTATTTGAATTGTGCTGACAGTAAGGAATGGGCGGACTGTGACTAGAAACAATCGATTCCCACGTCAATGAATAGCTGGCTTTGACTAGTCGTTTACTCTGTGAAATACTCTAGATGGGGCGTATCTAGGCAAGATGCTCTGTGAAAGGACACAAATAGGACATATATCCTGATTCATTTGATGGGTTCCGTAGAGGTTGTAAGGTTCATTTCACTTGGTATAATTAGGAAAGGAACAGTTCAGCTGAGCCTCCAAGGCTGGCTAGGATTTTGCTAGCTATAGGAGAATAGGGGTATTTCATATGAGGATACTGTGAAAGCAGAGATGGTATTGACATACCCGGCCTGCTCTGTTTGGGTTTGGTGGGAAATAAGATGTAGAAAGCAGATTGATGATAGTTTATGGAGAATGGTAAATAGTAGCTGAAAGATTTAGACTTTACCCTGCAGACTGTGAGATTTTTTTTTTTTTACAGGTTAGTAGCACAGTGTACATAGGACAGAGTGAGAAGAGAGATCCTGGGAGTAAGAAGACCTGTTATTCTTACAACATCCACAGTTGAGTAGCATGAAAGGCAGGGATGACTGCATGAGATTTTAGGGCGGAAGGGGGAACAGGACTGAAACATGACTGATAGGCTACTACGGAAAAGGAAAGAGGTACAGTGTATGTCCAAATTGAGGTTATGGGGAGAATAGTTTTGCTGTACTGTTTTTATTTTGGGAACTGATACTTTCTTAAGTTTTATTCAGCTGTGACTTATGCCTACATAGCCTCCGGATCAGGAGCCATAGAAAATTGTATTTTAAACCAAGCCTTGTGAGAGAGAACCAGAACACTAGAGAGCTCGAAGTTTTAGAACTATCCCTAAACAGTAAAGTGTGGTTCTTGTTGTAAGCATGGTAAAGATAGAAAAATTATTGCCCATTATATTCTTTGCTTGGTTTAAAATCTGTACCATGATTTGTGTTTCCTTTTTGTTCTTACTCCAGCTTTCAAGCCTGCTACAAACCTACTTTACATAAAGAAATTCTAGGTATGCCGCTGTAATTTTTAATAAAGTAGTAGGGATATAATCCAGAGGACTGGTACTGGGAATTCACTACTGAGTTATGGGTACCTCCTTTATTTTGAATCTTCCATTAGAGCTATGTTGATAAACTGGGCTCTCAAAAGAAGAGCTGGATCCAGGTAAGAGAAAAGGAGACCTAGAAGGTTAGTTAGGAATTTCTGGTTCAGTCAGTCTAACCTCACTACCTGGAGACCATCCGTTCACATTGGGGAATGTTTTCTCAAATACTTATTTGAAATGAAATGGGTAGAATTTCGTTCTTTGGGTGTGAAAATTTTTTTTACTCTTTTTATGTATACAGTGCAGATACACACACACACACACACATATAGAATATCTGTGGCATTAAAATTTCATCGGGAAAGGCCATTAGGAAAACAAGATGGAGAAACGCTGTATTAGGAGTTTTTGTTTTTGTTTTCTTTCCCCTAGGAGTGGGAATCCTGTTTTCTTTAAACCAAATATACCTAATCATGGAATGATGATGGAAACTGTTCTGGTACACCAGTCAGGATATTTTAATCTTCCACTGTTTAGTTTCAGCAAGGAAATTTCTTGAACCCATGAACTCAAGTTCAGAGTTGATTTGTAACCATTTATGCAAATGTAAGTGATACTTACTTTAAACATTGTTAATCATAAACACTTATTAAAAGATGGCCAAACAAAAAATAAACTATAAGTTATTTTCATTAGATCATCTATTTGAAGAGTCATTTTCTTATTTGCAATCCTTAAAAATACCAATACTGCTATCATAATTCATTTTTTCATTTATATTGGAATATCTAGAAATCCTTGGAACTATTAGATACTTCCTTTATATTTCTGTGTGGTTTTAATTTGTAATTTGAGTATTCTCCCCAAAACTAAGAATTGGGTACTAGTTCTGTGGTTTGCAAAAAATATTTTACAATTTTATATTGTAATTACTTAAAGTCATTTTCTTATCCCTTTAAAATTAGCCATTAGATTTCATGGTAGTTTAAGATAGTAATTGTATTTCAGTATTTCCTGGTACCCTGATGGTTTGGGACAGTAGTTGACAGCTTGTTTAAGAGAATAACAGTTCTGAGAAGAGAGCCATAGATTACTGAAATACTATTAATTCCATTTATTATTTCTATAATATGAAATGGAGTTTTATAAATTATGTATTTTGAATGGTACCATAAATCAAATTAAAAGGCAACTCAAAACTGGTTTATAAAATACATGTAGCATGGATGGACATTGCCATTTCTCTGTGTTTAACAATTCTTTTTTAATGTTTGTTTATATTTAAGAGAGTGAGAGAGAAAGAGCGCAAGCAGGGGAGGGGCAGAGAAAGAGGGAGACACAGAATCCGAATCCAGGCTCTGAGCCATCAGCACAGAGCCCAGGGCGAGGCTCGAACTCACTAACCATGAGATCATGACCTGAGCTGAAGTCGGACGCTTAACCAACTAAGCCACCCAGGCACCTCTCTCTGTGTTTAAAATAGAATGGAAGCAGGAGTGTTTATGAGTGAAGTACCCATAAGATGGACATGGGAAATCATACTTCTTTCCCATAATCTAAGTTTAAATTTTCTTTCTGGCCATAGAACATTGTGTGTGCATGTGTGTGCATGCATGTGGTTAAAAAATACCAAACCAAACAAAAAAACCCACAGATTTAGCTTCTTAACAAATTTTTAAGTGTATAGTACAGCATTAACTATAAGCACAATGTTGTACAGCAGATCTCTAGAACGTTTTCATCTTGCATGATTAAAACTCTATACCTGTTGGGGTGCCTGGACAGCTCAGTTGGTGGAGTGTCTTAACTCTTGATTTTGGCTCGGCTCATGATCCCAGAGTTGTGCAATCGAGCCCCATATTGGGCTCCATGCTGAGCGTGGAGCCTGCTTAAAATTCTCTTTCTCTCTCCCTCTCCTCTACCCTACTCATGCTCACTCTCTCTAAGAAAAATAAATACAAATAACTAAGTAAATACCCAGAAGTTGTATTGCTGGATCATATGGTAGCTCTGTTTTTTTCCTTTTGTGAGGAACCGGTTTCCTGTTTTCCGTAGCAGCTGCATCATTTTACATTCCTATCAACAGTTTACAAGTGTTCAGATTTCTCTACATTCTCACCAACCTTTCTTTCCTTTGTTTTCTTTTTCCTTTTCTTTTCTCCCTCCCCGTCTTTCTTTTCTCTTTTTCTTTTTTTCTTTTTACTTCTTTCTGTTTCTCTTTCCTTCTCTTTCTCGCTTTCTCTTTCTCTTTCGATAATGGCCATCCCAACAGCTGTGAGTTGATATCTCATTGTGGCTTTGATTTGCATTTCCTTGATGCTTAATGGTGTTGAGCATTTTTCATGTATCTGTGGGCCATTTGTACATATTTTTTAGAGAAATATCTATTCAAGTCCTTTGCCCATTTTTTAATCAGGGTGTTTTGGTTTTTTGGAATGTTTTGCTTTTCAGTTATGGGAGTTCCATATGTATTATGGATATTAACCCCTTATCAGATACCTGGCTTACAAATATTTTCTCCCACTCTGTAGTTTGCATTTTCACTCTGTTGATTGTTTTCTTTGCTGTGCGAGAAGTTTTTTAGTTTGATGTAGTCCCACTTGTCTATTTTTGCCTTTGTTGCTTGTTCTTTTTGTGTCATATCCAAGAAATCGTTGCCAAGACCAGTGTTATGAAGTTTTCCCCCAATGTTTTCTTGTAGAAGTTTTACATTTTCAGGTCTTGAGTTTAAGTCTTTAATCCATTTTGAGTTGCTTTTTGTGTATGGTGTAAGATAAGGGTCCAATTTCATTTTTCTGCATGTGGATATCCACTTTTTCCAGCGCCATTTATTGGAGAGATTATTCTATTCCCATTCAGTAGTCGTCATGCCCTTGTGGAAAATCAGTTGACCATACATGTGTGGGTTTATTTCTGGGCTGTCTGTTCTGTTCCATTGGTCTATATGTTTGTGTTTATGCCAGTACTGCCCTATTTTAATTACTATAGCTTTGTAGCATGTTTGAAATCAAGAAATGTGAGGTCTCCAGCTTGGTTCTTTTTTCTCATGATTGTTTTGGATATTCAGGATCCTTTGTGGTTGTTTCATATGACTTTTAGGGTTGCGTTTTTCTATTTTGCAAAACTAAACAAAACAAAAGCCACTGGATTTCTATAAGGATTGCGTTGAATCTGTAGATCACTTTGGCTAGTATGGACACTTTAACAATATAAAGTCTTCCAGTCTATAATATGGACTTTATTTATGCCTTTAGTTTTTAGTATACAAGCCTTACACCTCATTGGTTAAGTTTATTTCTAACTATTTTATTCTTTTTGATGAGATTGTAATTGAGGTTTTTCTTGATTTTCTTTTTGGATTATTTATTGCTCCAGTATGTAGACACAACTGATTTTTGTATGTTAATTTTATATTCTGCAATGTTGCTGAATTTTTTAATGCTTATAGTTGTCTGTTTTTTGGAGTCTTTAGGGTTTTTTACTTATAAGATCATGTCATCTGCAAACAGAGATAGTTTTACTTGCTCCTTTCCAATTTGGATGCTTTTTATTTCTTTTCCTTACCACTCTGGCAGAAGACATTTAACATGATCCAGGGTAGACAAAGAATCAAAAAAAAAGGTGAGAATTCTTCTGGACATATCCATTCTTAAATAAGAGCTACTTATTTTAAAGTAATACCAATTACAAAATGGTTCTCCCATGTTTTTCTTTTCTGATGAATATAATTTTAAATTTTTTTATGTTCAAAAAGAGATTTGGTTGGTATTTTGGTTGGTGTATTACATTAATTCAGGGATTAATTCAATAGACAGTTGCCATCTTTACTATAATAAAGTCTTCTCTTCAAAAGTGAAGTGTCTTTCCATTTTTTAAAAATGTTTATTTATTTTGAGGCCGGTAGGGGGAGCAGATAGAGAATCCCAAGCAGGCTCCAGGCTGGCAGCGCTGAGCCTGACACAGGGCTTGAACCCATGAACCGTGAGATCATGGCCTGCGCCAAAATAAGGAGTCAGACACTTAATTGACCGAGCCACCCAGGCACCCCATCTTTCCATTTGTTTAGATCTTTTATCTCCCAAAATACTTTATTTATGGCCTACACATTTTGAAGCTTATCCTTAGATATATAATTTGATTTGATGTATTCTAATTTGTTAATTTAAGCATTTTAAAAAATTGTTTCTGGTTGTTTTTTCAGTTGATTTGTATTTGCTTGCTTTCTGGGAACATATCATATATACTAATAATGAGAATTTTGTATTTTTACTATTTATCCACCTACTTTTTTCTGTTGTGGATTTCAGTTTCTTAGTACTTCTAGAATAATTCATTGACTCATTCAGATTCAGTGCCCCTATTATGTGTTAGGAGACACAGTGACTAAGTAGACATACAGTATGTTAGATATGGCAAGTGCTACAGAGAAAACTAAGGGCAGTAATGTACTGTAAGAGCAGTTGTAGAGTTGTGATTGTGGGTTGCTATTTTGTATAGGGGTATCAGAGAAGGTCTCACCTTGAAGGCAACAGATGAGTAGAGCCTTGAAAGAAGTGAGGAAGCAAGCCATCTGGGTTAAGAGAGCACTTTAGGTAGTCTGAATAGAAAGTGTAAAGGCTGAGAGTCAGGAGCTCGTTTATGCTATTCAGGGAGAAAAGCAAGGAAGACAGTGTGGCTGAAGCCGAGTGAAGGGGGAGAATAGTAGGAGAAATAATGTAAAATTACAAACAACAAATCATACTGGGAGATAATAGTAACGAACATTTGTGAAGCCTTGTTCTAAGCATTGAAGTATTCTTTCATCTAATCCTTCCAATAAGAGAATTAGAGGGAGACACTGTTATCTCCATTTTATGAGGAACCTGAATTCAGAAAAAGAATATGAATGAGTTTGCCCAAGATCATACAGCCAGAAAGCTGTGAAATCAGGTTTCATAAATCAATATTTTGATTCCAAAGTACATATCCCTAATTATGACACTGTGCTAAACATGGTGAGTCCAATAGCAAAGTATAGATTTGATGTTATAGAAATAAAGGAATTACTTAAGGTTTGAGTTTAAACTGTTATAGTTATTATAGTACAGATTTCATGTCCCCTGTAAGTTTCTTAAAGTCAAGGAAAGTATTGTTCATTTCTGGAACTCTACCTATAGTTTCTAAGCACATTCTCACTTGTATCATATTTGCTGCTCAGTGTATGGTGGTTGTTGAATGTATTCTCAAGAAACACCATCTAAAGAGAATAACTGGGGGCACCTGGGTGGCTCAGTCAGTTGAGCATCTGTTGATTTGGGCTCAGGTCATGATCACAGGGTCATGGGGTTGAGCCCTACCTACATCGGGCTCCAGACTGAGCGTGGAGCCTGCTTAAGATTCTCTCCCCCCCCCCCCCCGCCTCTCTGCCCCTCTCCCCCTTAAAAAAAAAACAAAAAAGAAAACTACTCATCTTTATCCAACTGTAAAGTGTTAGGTATTTTTACAAACGATATATTGATTTATATATATATATTTATATATATAATTTCACAAATACATATATATGTACGTGTATGTATGTATATACATACATATATGTGCCTATATGTACATATATACACACACACAAACACCTCATTACAGAGTTCTACAGTAGAAGGTAAATCGTATCTATAACAAGTTGAGGAAACTTGTTTTTAAAAATCTTAAAAAAATGATAAAAATATTTTAAATTCTAACTTGCTGTGTTAAATAACTGTTGATAATGCAGAGAATTATTTTATTACAATGACACTTGTCAAGACATTTCTGGAAAACCATCACAACTTACTAGGATTGTGAAGATGTCAAACACTTAGAAGAAAGACATAAAGATGACTGAAGGAAAATAAGAAAACAAAGAAACAAAATAGGATACAGGAAACAAAATAAGAACACCAAGGGAAATTGAGGATGCCTTGTAAACTTGTGTTTACTTCACAGGGAGCAGAACTAGGGAAATAGAATACACAGTTTACAGATAGACTAAGACTTGGTTCTTTGAAGACACGAACATACTTGTCTCTTGGTTCACTTCCCAATGCAAGATAATCCTTAAATTTTCCTGGTTTGATTTTCAGATAAACTGTACTTCCGTTTAGTGTGAAGGGACATGTCAACTGCCTTCATACAACGACTTGGATGGAATTAGATCCATAAGCTGTTACACAGACCAAATGACATTGCTACCTCTTAACCAATAGTTCCATTTTTTTCATGTTTTATTTTTTTTGCATTTATTTATTTTGTTTTATTTATTTATTTTTAATATAACTTATTGTCAAATTGGTTTCCATACAACACCCACTGCTCATCCCAGCAGGTGCCCTCCTCGATGCCCATCACCCACTTTCCTCTTTCCCCCACCCCCCATCAACCTTCAAATGGATAAAGAAGATGTGGTTTATATATACAATGGAATACTACTTGGCAATGAGAAAGAATGAAATCTGGCCATTTGTAGCAACGTGGATGGAACTGGAGAGTATTATGCTAAGTGAAATAGTTCCGTTTTGACAGTTTCACAATATTTATCTGAACAACAATATTTGTATAATTATATTACTGAATTCTTATTACAGTTTTATAAAATAAGTAGTTTATTAATTCAAAATGCTTGTGTTAATGTACTTTATAAAACATACACAGTTGACACCAGTGAAAATAACGAGGCATACCAAAAAAGCAGTTAGTTGGATATTTGACTTAAGTATTATTTTGTCAAAGAAAAAGTAAAGAATTTTATGAAATTTTGGAAATACAGTGATTGTCAGTTTGTATCTAAAAGGCAAGGAGGTATTAGGGATTCTGTGTTTTGTTGTAGTTTTCAGGGAAAGACCCACCTCCATGGCATTGAAGTCTCCTCGTTTGTTCTCACACGTCTGACTAAATATAGCTGTTTACAGGAAAGCATTGTATACCAAGTAGAAATGTCTATAATCTGGTTCATTGTTATCTGTCATTGTATCTGTTCTTTATTAAATGGAAGAACTGAGTCTTTTTTTGTTAAAAAAAAAAAAGTTTGTTAAAACTCTAAAACATTTGTGAAGCACCTACTACAGTTTGGACAACATTTTTCATAAATGGATGGTAATAATTCTATCAGCTTAGAATAATGTTGACTACTGTAATAACTAAACTAGAACATATGAATGGCTTAACATAATCAAGTTTATATAATAGTTCAGTGCAGATGTTCAAGTTGTTGGATGACTTTCTTCCTTTTAGTGACTCAGGGACCCAGACTTCTTGCAGTTCCTGGGGCCTCACAGTGTCATGTAGTTTGCTGATAGGGAAATAAATCGTGCAACAAGGACACATTACTTTTGCTCAGTTTCCATTGGCAAGAACTAGTCCTTAGGCGCATCAGTGTTCACTGTGAAGGAAGTGTCATCTTTGACTAGATGATTGTCTCTCACCAATAACTTCTACACTGCGGAAGGAGAACACAGATTGAGAATGGCTAGCCAGCTCTGCCACAGTAATAATGTTGATAGTAATAATGTGTTAATTTCCTGTGGCTGCTGTAACAACTTACTACCAAACTTGATGGCTTGAAAAGCACACCTTTTTCTCGTAGAGTTCTGGAATTCTGAAATCCAGAGTGTGTTTCACTGGGTCAAGAGCCAAGTGTCAACAGGGCTGCACTCTCTCTGGAGACTCTAAGGGAGAATCTCTTTGCTTGCCTTTTCTAGCTTCTAGAGCCACATTCCTTGCTTGCACTCCTTAATTCTTGGCCTCTTCCTTCATCTTCAAAGCATAGCAACTTGCTTCTTGCCTTCTTATAGTCAAGTCTCCCTCTTCTTCCCTCTTACAAGGACACTTGTGATTCCACTTAGATGATCCAGAGAATTCAGGGTAATTTCCCCATCTCAAGATCCTTAATTTCATCACACTTGTAAAAACCCTTTTGCCATATACGGTCATATTGACAAGTTTTAAGGATTAGGACCCTTCTAGGGCCATTATTCAGCCTCCTGCAAATAGTTAACATTTATTGAACACAATGTGCGTCATGTTTATTTAGAGAAATTTTCATGTCTTAGTTTCTGTTTTTCTGCCTGTTTATTCATGATCCGGTCTACTTACAGGTTTGCCTGTTTTTCTCAGTTATGGTTTTCTTTTCTTTTCTTTTCTTTTCTTTTCTTTTCTTTTCTTTTCTTTTTTCTTTTCCTTTCCTTTTCCTTTCCTTTCCTTTCCTTTCCTTTCCTTTCCTTCCCTTTTCTTCTCCCTTCTCCCTTTTCCCTTTTCCCTTTTCCCTTTTCCTTGCCTTTTCTTTCTCTGCCATTTTTTTGGAAAATATATTCCTTACTTCAGTGTCTAAAAATTTTACATAAAATCCTAGACTCTCAGAATTGGAAAGAATCTGTAGAAATTGTCTGGTGTAACCATCCCAGTCTACAGTCCAATTAAGTGTGCTAGGATTTGGGATGGGGGTGCCTGTTAATTTATTCTTTGAAATATAGTTCTCTGGAGCTTTGATGAAAGCGCTTTAAATCTACTGTAAGGCTTCTTTGGATTACTGCTGTATTAAAACTCTGTTTTCTTTTTTTTCCTACCCAAATCACCCTTTTTCATTTACCTTTAAAAATCGAATCGTGGATTTTTTTTACTTCCCCCCCCCCCAAAAAAATGTTGAATTTAACTCAGCCATTCTCCTAAGCACATAGAAATGACTTGATAAGAAAAAAGGAAGCACTTTGGGTTAACACCAGTTTCTGGGAAAGAGGGTAGTTGAAGACTTAAAGCCATTCACAGGTTTTTGTAAAACATGAGAGTAGCAAATAAGCAATTAATTGTATAAAACATGGTAATAAATGGTTGAAATTAAACCAAAAGCAGCATTCTTGATTTAGTGTCAGCTTGTAGAGGAATTATGTGGTATTACAGATTCATTCAGGCAACAGTTCTATTGATCACATATTAGTTGCTATGGATACAAAGATGACTAAGACATAATCTTGTTCCAGAGGATGTGATATTCTAGTGAGAACGTAGACATGCACTGATGCAGTGTCATAAGGGCTATGATATGTGCAAAGATCACCATAGAAGATGTGATACAGTTGTGAGTAACAGAAACCACAACTCAGGGTAGCTTAAACAATACAAACAGGGAATTTATTGATCACGTGGAGGTATATCTGAAGCTTACAGAGTCAGATGAGGCTAGCTGCGGTGGCTCAGGCAAGCCTTCTTCCTTCCCCTGTTTTCCTGTTTCTCCTCAATGCTTTCTACAGATCAACTTTATTCTAAAGCTATCTCCCTTTGAGGTTGTAGAATGACTACCACCAGAACAACAGCTGTTATCCTCTGACCATCAAACTAGATCAACTTTGATCTCGTGTAAGCCCTTCAGTGCTTTGGGGAAATGCGTAATTGAGAGGCAGGTGAAAAAGCAAAATTTAGAACTTTCAAAGTATTTAATATGTCCCTGAAATTTGGTATTTGTTTTATTTGGCTTTATTATTTCTAATTAAATTTTTAATTTATTGTTGCAAATTGGATTTTTCTTAATATGATGAATATCAGGAATTCTTAATGATGGGGAATAAAGTAAGAAGAGAATCCTAGTTCAGTGATTTTCTTCTGAAAATTTGGAAGCATATAAGTTTTCTGTTCTCCCTTTGGAGATCTTTGATTTTGTATTTACTTCATCGCAGAAATTAAGAATCTGACATACTGCCTTTTCTCTTGAATTTCTTCCCTTGTAACTGGGACAGTAGAGTGGGTTTTGACATTGGGTTCAAATGGTTCATGGCTAGGCTACTTCAAGTCTCAATTAGGTTTACAGTAGGAAACTGCCAAGGCAAGAAATGTCAGGGCTTGCCATAATGACCTCATACTTACAGTTTGAGCTGTAATTTAGGGAATCTGTTTCTTACTTTGCCACTAATATACATTGAAAATGAGGCTGTTCATAGTATATAAAGCTTTTAAAAACTGAAAGTAGTGCAAAGCTACTTTCATGTAGATGTAAGGACTACCATTTGTCCCTTCTACCTGGTCCCTGGTTCACCACATTTGCATTCACTGCAGTTCTCTTTCTATCACAAGTGTTCATTCAGGAGCCATACCATGCAACACTGCTATAGGATTGCCAGATCTTATTTTGGAGAATTTGGGCAAGAAGGGAGTGGAAGGAGATTATTTGCTAATAGTCTGACCAGGCTAAATACAATTCCATTCTGCATCCGAATATGGCTGGAACAAGGCAGTTGAATATAGGAGAAGCCTGTGTATGTGGGCCATCTGGTAACCCAGTGCTGCTAGAGGGTGGCTCTCTCAGCCAAGAGCCTGTGGAGGTATATTTGACACTCTTGGTGCATAAGGGTTCCTGCCCTAACTTAAAAAGAACTACTTCCTTGTGCTGTCATTATATTAAATGTTACTTGGTAATAAAGGAAAAAAGCTGTGTATGTTTTCTAGGGAATTATATGATGATTATGTCCAGTGTGTAATAGTAATAATAACAAATGTTTATATAGCACTTACTCTGTACCAGGCACCATTCTAAGCATTTTACACAAATTAGCCCATTTAATTTTTCCAACAGTCTTAGGACAAATTATTACTATTTTTATCCCCATTTTGCAGAGGAAGAAATTGGCACAGGTCAAGTAACTTGCTCAAATTAACACAGCTTAGTAAGGGACAGAGTTAGTATTTGAATCTAGATAGTCTGGGACCTGAGTTCACACTTTTAATCACTGTACTTTTTGTTAACTAAAGACTGAAAGTGTAATTAAATATAACATCAGTAACATTATTATGTTTTGAAACAAATTGACATTTTGAAACTTACCTACTAAATATTCGACATGCTTGTTTTTTATTCTAGGAGAAGATTTTGCAGTTGTACAGCAAGAAATTATTATGATGAAAGACTGTAAACACCCAAATATTGTTGCTTATTTTGGAAGCTATCTCAGGTACATTTTTGTTTCCCATCACCTAATACATTTAACAAAATAAAGTTAGCTCTAATAGCATGCTTTGTAGTTTTCTTCATGCTTTGAAGATAGGATATTTTTGTGTGAATGAAATTTTTATTTCTGACCTGTGTATGTTCATTCCGTAATCAGTATCATAGTCTGATTTGTCTCTTGTACTCTTGGGAATTCTGGATGTGGTTTCAGTGAAGAAACTCGCAAGTAAAAATGAACTTTTATGGTTAATGTTTGCGTGGTAGACCAGAGATCTAAATATGCCATTCTGTTGCCCCTTACTCACAGACTTGGGTATATTTAGAAAGTCAGGAGCATCTCTAACTGCTAGGTTTTTATTAGAAACTTTTTCTTTCTTTTATGCTTCTAGCTCAGGGTGTTGCATCATCCCTTCCCTTCATTTTGTCCAAAGGACTAGGAACTATAATTATTTCACTAACTTCTTATTTTCCCAGGTTGTAAAGTAAACTTACACTGTGAATTGCAGTCTCTTGCTTTGGTCTGGCAGGACCACGCTGGGTTCCCCAGGTCATAGTCCATAGGGGTTGACCTCAAGGTCAAATCCTGTTTTTCCATTTACTTCTCTGTGCAGTTGTGAGCTGAACTCTGTGACTGACTTGTTTTTAAGGTTCCTTCCAAAAGGAGGATTGACGAATGTTCTCTTCCTTATGTATTAAAAAACCCTTAATGTTTTATTCTGGTGGATGTACTCTGGGATATATAAGTAAGTAGCTTATCACAGCTTCCATTGTCATATGACCCAGGTATTAAAAAAACACTTCTCTCCTGATGTAGGCACAGCATATAGAAAAGACAGGGCAGTTCTGCCCCCTCTTTCCAGCTTGTGAAAAGCCAACCAAACCAGCTCTTCTTGATTCTAACCACTCTTGAACAGTTTTGATTGCCCCATCTTCATTAAGGTTGAAGAGTAGGTTTAGTGGAGATGTTAGTTTATGTAGGGACAGATACTATGACCAGGTCAATGACTATTATATATTTTGAATGAGTTCTGTAACAGCCAATTTAAAACCACTTTAATGGTAAGTGGTTCAAATAATACCTAACACAATTTCTGATTCAGTTTTTATTTTATGGGCAGACCCAACACAGACAATTACTGTATCAGGTCAAAGAAACAATCTCTTCAAACTCAGTTAAGTTTGTGATAAAAATAATTGATTGCTGCTAATACGTTAAAATCATCACTTCAGGACAATTTGTTTTTTTACTGTTGTTGCTCCTAACAAAATGACCTACTTATACTCAATTTGGAGAAGCATCACAAAATACTTTTCCCACCAAGGGCAAACAGGTCTTTGGTCTAAGAGTTTTTCTCAAACATGGTCTGAGTCATCAGGAACTATGGGACCATTCAAAGGCTAACCTATTATTCTGGGATAGCATTTATATGGCACCTTGGTCTTTCTGCCATCAAGACAATAGCATCTTTGGTGGTTAAGAGTTCTGGAGTCAGATCGTTTGGATTGGTTGAGTCCTGACTCCATCATTTATTAACTGTGTGCCTCACAGCAAATTACTTAACTACTCTGAGCCTCCATTTCCTCATCTATAAAATAGGAATAATAATAATAGATACAAGATGTGATAGCTACGAGGATAATGAGTAAACACGTAGTGTTTCCAACAGTGATTAAAATAAAATAAATGCTCCATAAACATTAACTCCTATTACTACTACTATTGCTGCTGTTACTATTACTATTTCTTAACTGTTTTTAAGTGTTAATCATGTTAGTGCCTCATTTGATCTTTTCAGCAACTCTATTACCAGTATTTCTCTATGGTACATACTATTTCCATTTTACAAATAAGATGCTTGAGAGAGTTCAACATCAAGTAATTAGTTTACAGTCCAATTTCAAGTTATTGACAGTAAGGTTCTACGTTCTTTCTGTAATATTGTGTTCATAGATCACATGACTTTTGACTTAGCCCTTTTGCTTCCTTGCCAAAAGAGCTGACCAAATAAACTTCTACCCCCACTCCCTCAGGTCCCTCCCATTGCCCCCCAAAAATCCTAACACTAAACTGGACATTTGACTGTGTTACTTAGGCAAGAGACTTCCCACACAGGTTAGGCAGCAAAACATTTGTTCTTGTTACCCCCAAAAGGTGAATTACTTATGAGTTTGTATCCAGTTTTGTTTATAAATCTTGGCTTTGGCTTGCAGCAAAATAGTGCAACTCTTTAGTAACGTGTCCATTAACCTTCACTTTTAGACATGGTACAGGAGAGAGCCAGTTAGATTGTGCTTAACAAAAATTGTATTTACTTTAAAATTTTAGGAAATGTGTATTCTGACTATATGTTGAATGTCTTTTCTTTTTGAATTTTATTTATTTATTTTGAGAGAGAGTGTGGGGGGTGGGGGCGGTCAGAGAGAGAGAATCCCAAGCAGGGTCCATGCTGTCCGTGCAGAGACCCAGGGCTCTATCTCAGAAACAGTGAGATAATGGCCTGAGCCCAAATCAAGAGTTGGACGCTTAACTGACTGAGCCACCCAGGCGCCCCTTGAATATCTTTTGTAAAGTAAACTTTTTGTTGGAGCATAAAATACATAGAGCAAGTGCACAAATTTATGTTTTGTGTATAGCTAGATGAAATTTTTAAAGGGGTTCTTTGAATCCAAATATAAGAATACAAAGAGCAAACTTGCCCCAAAACCAAAGTAAAACAGACAACATTAGAGTCATTTTTTTCAGTAGAGCTACCTGTGTTAGTGGAATTGTATGATCTAATGTAAGAAATACTGGTTTAAGTAGACGATTTTATTCTGTAGCTGGCATAGCTGATGAAAGTGATAGAAAAGCAAATGTAGTATAACATAGAACAGCAATTAACCTTCTCTTTCTCTACCTCTTTTTTTCTATAGAGGTTTTTCCCTTCTTCCCTAATTAAAGTCCAGACTCAGTCAAATTTGGAGTGTGAAATACTAATGATTAGACTTGCAGGATGTTAGAGCTGGAAGGGACTAAGAGATCTTGTCACTAGTCCCACTCTTTTTACTGATGAGAAAGTGGGGTGCTGGATCAATGACTTCGTTAGGTCATCCAACTACTCATTGTTGGTGGTGGACTTAAACCAGATACCAGGTATGTACAGGTACCTGGTTGGCTATCTTTTTGGTATTCTATAGTACTCAGCCTAGGAAGGCCAGATTTAGTCTTAAAGGGAACATGGTTTCTTGGATTTCTTCTCATTATTGAATGATTTTACAAAAGGCAGGGAGCTTATTTTTTAAAACTTGATACAAACCCCCTAAAATGCATACTGTTCTTAGCAACTTTCTTCCTTGTATTTTATTGCCATTATAGCCTATTACAACAAATTTAGACCAAAATAATGAGGAAATTGAGCTAATGTGGTTTTACCATTAATAAATTTCCCCTTCAGGGAATCAGCCTTATCCTATGAATTTACTGAATAGATGACCAGCACGTAATTAAGTTCAGAAGCCTGTTTTATAACAGGGTAGCCATCCTCATTTCCTGAAGAAATACAGAAACAGAGCTGCTAAAAAACAGAGTATCTTATGTTATTCTTAATAGGACATTCTCTGTTCCTCTCTTCAATATCATTAAAAGCCTATGTTTATTAAGTACTTAAGTACATATACTGTACAATGAGAACTGGATGGACAAAACTTCTCTCTGAAGTTTAAAAAAGTAAATAGTCCTGATTTGGTGTAGATTTTTATTTGTATATTTGTGTGTGTTCCTAAAACAACAGAGTTAAGTAATCATAGACCTATTCTTTAATCCTAGTAGAGCTTAACTATTGCTTCTTTTAAGTAAATAATGACTCTTTAGGTTCCTTCTAAGCATTCCTAGCCCAGCATATCCTTTCATAATATATTTAAAAAATTGAGATACTTCTCTCCAGTTTGAACTCTTAAAGTTGAGGTTGAAAAACAGCAAATGCTCCTCAAAAAATAAGCCAATAGATTAGATCCATGCAGTAAAACATACTAATTTGGATCAGAGATTTTAAACCTTTGAAATCAAGAATACTAGTTTCAATAAGCATAATTTATCACATAATAATAACATATTTGTAAATCACCACCATTAACAGTTTTTACATTTCTTTGGATGTATAGAGTGCTGTATTGGGTTCTAGATATGTAAAGACAGATAAAACATAATCCTTGCCTTTAAGGAGTTTATAATCTAATAGAAGAAATACTCATGAGCAAATAATTGCAACATAGTATGCTAGGTACAATAATAATTTCCACATAAGACGCAAAGTGTAAAGACGGTAGAAAATCTGATTTTGTCAGAGTAAGGGAATCAGAGAAAGCTATGTGAATGATATGATTCCTAAATGTTGGGTGTTAAAGTGTTAGTAGGCATTTACTGTAGCATCTAATGTGTGGAGAAAATTACAACTTCTGGCAAAGGAAATGCATGTGTGAAAATACCATGAACTACTCAGGAGGCAACTAATAGTTTCCTACTAGAGCTTAAAGGGTAAGTCTGTAGTTGCAGTAGGTAAGGCCATGGAGATTTGGCAAAGAAAGGCATCTTTTATCCCTTAATTAGGACCTGTAGGTATTGAGCATACTTGTTAAAGGTTTGAACACAGAGTACAGAGTAGTGTATCTGTGGCGGATGGACCTGGTGTGTGGGGGATTGAGACAGTGAGGATGTTCGTTTTATTACAGTGTGAATGTTGTAACCCAGGAAAGAGATGTTTGTCCCTTGAGTTATATCGAAACTGGAAGAAATTTTTTTGTAGAGCTAGAGGTGGGACTGGGGAGGGAACTTAATAACTGGAAATGCTTTTTTGAATGCTCACACTATGGAAATAAAGATTATCGTTAAGTTCATTTCAATTTGTACCTAGCTACCCTCTTTTTTTAAAAAAGGAAACTTTTAATTTTGGAATGTATTAGATTTACATAAAAGTTGCAAAGATAGTACGAAGAGTTCTGTCAGTATTCCCTATTGCTAACATCTTACATAATCATGGTACATTCGTCAAAACTAAGAAATCAACATTGGTACCATACTATTAGCCAAACTAAGGTACTTCCTATTAATTTCACCAGTTTTCCACTAATGTTCCTATTTTGTTTTTAGTTTTCTAGTTATACTGATACAAACATTTGTTTCCTTCAAGTGCAACCAGAGTCGTAGTAACAGCAGTTACTTCACATGCTGGCTAGGGTAGTTAGCAGTGTCCCGGCCTCTACTAGATGCCAGCAACACCTTCCCAGTTAGGACAACCCGAAATGTCTTTGATAAGCCAAATATGCCTTTGGGGACAAAATCACCCCCGTTGAGAACCACTGCTTTAGGAAGAAAATTTGGTGGAACTCTCTTATGAGATGCCTCCTTATACCAGAATTGCTAGGGTGTTTTCTAGGAACATTAGTTCTGAGGGATGCTAGTACGTGATTTGAAAACAAGGGGTCTATGGAAAAAATAATTTGGGGAAGTAGTGAACTAAACAAAATTAAAGAAGTTTTCTTTCTTTTTCCTCTTCCCTCTCTCCTCTGCTTTTTTTAAAATCCCATTCTTCCTCCTACCCTTTCTCCACTTCCTAACTTCCTCCATCCCCATTCTTCCTTTCTTCCGTCTCCTCCTTCTCCTCTCTCCACCTGTTCCTCCTTCCCTTCTCCCAGCTACCCCTGCCTCACTGCATGATTTCTCAGAGCCTTTAACATATCCGTGGCATTGTTAATTTCCAAGAGAAGACTATATAGTATGTGACATTCCTAAAACTGGTTTAAGTGCACATTGATTTTTTTTTTTTTTTTATGGTAAGCATACTTCACATAGGATTGCTGTCTGCTTACCCATTCTTTGGAAATTAGTAGGTTGAACTGGGGGTTGTTAGGTATAACTATAGAGAAATAGGTCAGCTTGTATCCCCGAATACAGAACTACCCCTCATTGTTAAAGGGGAAGTAGATAGATGAATTACCTATAACTTTTTAGAATGCAGTAAATTTTGTCTGTTTGAAAATGCACCAAAATATTTTAAATTCAGTTCACATTAAATAAAGTTATCCTATATTAAAACAACTAGCAGTTATTAAACTTTTTATTTTTCACATTGAAAGTTATGATTAGGCGTTGAATTATTTTGGTGAATATACTGGAGTAGTTATTGTGAAATGTTTTCTTCAGCAGGATAACCCACAGTTAAGTACAGGGATCAGCAGACTGCAGTATCGGGGCATGGCCAGCTGTCCCATCCCAGGGAGAATGATTTGGTATGCCAGTTTCTAGCAGTGGATTCTTGGTGATCTTGCTCACATTTTCTTTTACTTTTTAAATTATGTTATATTTGGGCAAAATATATAAATCCACAATGTTTAATCAGTTTTAAGTCAGTGATGTGTTACAAAGTGTGGGAAGATTGGGGTGCCTTGGGTGGCTGGTCAGTGAAGCACCCGTCTTCGGCTCAGGTCATGATCTGGCAGTTTGTGAGTTCAAGCCCTGCTTTGGGCTCTGTGCTGACAGCTCAGAGCTTGGAGCCTGCTTCAGATTCTGGGTCTCTCTCTCTCTCTCTCTCTCTCTCTCTCTCTCTCTCTCTGTTCCTTCCCAGCTCCCGTTCTGTACCTCCCTTCCGTTTCCGTCTCCCTCTCTCTCTCTCAAAAATAAAGATTAAAAAAATTTTTTTTTTAAAGTATGTTTTAGAAATTGTAAGATTTTTAGCTCAGTGAAATAATTAGAATGTTAATTCCTATATGCTCTAGTAAACATTGAACTAGAAGATTAAAATTTCCCTCCCTTTACTTATTTTTCTATTCCTTATAGAAAGAGAACTTTACAGAATAAGAGAAAAGAATTACAAGAAAATTTATAGTGATACCTTGAGTATTTACCTTGGTGGTTAATTGTTTCAATTCAGATATCTAGGGACAAAGATTTTAGTATTTATTGGCCTGCATGAAATGGGCCAAGTGAGTCAAGTCCTTTTTTATTAGGCAGATGGCTTGGTAAATGACCAAAAAAGTAGATGCAGATTTGTCTTCTCAAGAAGGGCATTCATGGAACAGATGGAAGTACTTTTTCTAAAAGATTCTGAATATTCAACCTTTCTGATAATACCAGACTTAACTAAATATATTTTAGACATCTTAAAAAGTAAAGTATATATATATAGTATATATAGTTTTTAAATCATTATTTATTTTCCTTTGTAAGTTTGGAAAGTAATTTTACGTAGAATGACTAGAAAATTGTTTTAAGCAGGATTGGGAAGGGGGATAGACCAGCGTCAAATAGAGGGTGGTGTAATACTGAAATATGTAAAAAAGTGGAGAACTAATTTCTTTTGTCCCTTTTCTCTACCGAGGAGAATTGTTTTCCAATTGGAAAGGGTAGGAAAATCATTATGAAGAAGGGATTGAAGCAGGAGATAGATGAGGAGATAATTGTAGAGCAGCTAGATACTTTAAATGAATCTGAGCTTTGAGACTTATATAAAAATTATATCTTATTACAGTGAAAAGTTATCAGATGGGATTGTTATCCACTATCAGTGAGTGTCTTTTGACAGAAGAGGTACCAAAAGATTAGTGGTCAGCAATGACCAATTTGCAAAGGAAAGGAAAAAGAAATTTCTGGAAAATTGTTAACCTTGATGTCCACCATCAGCCCCAGCAAACCTCAAGAATAAATTATTAATCAGATAATTAGTGAACATTCATAAGAAAGAAGTGGTGATTATTGTGACTTTAGTAAGAAGTCAAGTCATCAGTCCCATCTCTCTCTTTTTTAAATGTTTATTTTGAGAGAGTATGAGCAGGGGAGGGGCAGAGAGGGAGGACAGAGGATCTGAAGCAGGTTCCAAGCTGACAGCACAGAGCCCAATGCGGGTCTCAGACTCACAAACCAAGAGATCACAACCTGAGCTGAAGTCTGATGCTTAACCAACTGAGCCACCCAGGTGCCCCTCTTTTTTTTTCCCCTTAAAAAAGAAAATGCCAATTATATGTGTTTATATTGTCACTGAGTTCCAGGAGCAACTTAAGGTGACTTACAAAAATAGACTACAAGTTCGGGGCGCCTGGGTGGCGCAGTCGGTTAAGCGTCCGACTTCAGCCAGGTCACGATCTCGCGGTCCGTGAGTTCGAGCCCCGTGTCAGGCTCTGGGCTGATGGCTCGGAGCCTGGAGCCTGTTTCCAATTCTGTGTCTCCCTCTCTCTCTGTCCCTCCCCTGTTCATGCTCTGCCTCTCTCTGTCCCAAAAATAAAAGTAAAAAACATTGAAAAAAAAATAAAAAAAAAAAATAGACTACAAGATGAATTATAACAAAAGGAATAGAAAATAGCTTACATTTATTGGGCTTATATTCTGGGCCCTTTTCTAAGCAATTTACATGTTACTTTATTCTGAGCCGACCCAGAACAACCATTCACCCAGTTTTTGTAAGATATGTAAGAACCCCTGCTACTTGTCCTGTAAATGCTTGTGTCAGGTATTTTACATGAAAGATTAATTTAGGACAGATGTGAAAATATTTTAGAGCAGTGGTTCCCAAACATTTTGCTATTAGAACCCCTTTTATTTTACACTCTGAAAACTTATTGAGTACCACAAGGAGCTTTTGTTTATGTGAGATTTAACAAATAAGGACAAAGTCCTATGCATAGTTTTAATGAACCAGATAAACAAATGTGAAGCTGGAGAATCATCTGACTCCTTTTTAACATAAAAAAGATCCAGAGGTTTTAGTTAACTTCAAACTGAAAATCAGAGGTTTTAGAGCAGTTGCTAAGAACCTGAAGATAGCCTTTAGCCCAGTTAATAGAAATATAAGTGTTCAAATAAAGGAGATAATTGTTGATTCTCAAGGGTAATTAGACTTCTCCCTGTGTTGCAATCACCAGCCATAAATGCCTTCATCCTTTTGGATAAGACATCCATCTGCCAGCCCCGGGCATGTATTCTGAGAGTTAGTAAAACCAGACCACTGGGCAGCTAGCTCATACTTTACCATCCACTGTCATGCCTCAGTTTCATTGGTCTGTGGACCACCTGTGAATTTTAGATACTAGAGTGACTTCAGATTTCTTCTTCCGGTCCTCACTATGTCAGCTTTGCCTCTAAAATCATGGTATTTTTTTCACTGTGTACTGATGTTCATGCTCGGATCCTTGTGTTCCCGTTACATGCTGCATGGTGCATCGTACTCAACCACGTCCACTCTCCTTGTAGGTCTGGTTAATCTCTCACCACTACCATGTGTGATATATGTCTGATAACAACTCCACTTTTTTAATGTTTATTTATTTTAGAGACAGAGAGACAGAGCATGGGTGGGGTCAGGGCAGAGAGAGGGGGAGACAGAATCTGAAATAGGCTCCAGGCTCTGAGCTGTCAGCACAGAGCCCAACACAGGGCTGAAACCCATGAACCATGAGATTGTGACCTGAGCCGAAGTCAGACACTCAACCAGCTGAGCCACCCAGGCGCCCTGGCAACTCCACTTTTTATGCAACACTTAGAATAGTACTTGATTCTGGATGCTACATTTTAAAAGACATTGACAAAGTAGAGACCATCCAGATGAAGGTAACTGAACTGAGGAGTTTATAAACCAAGCATTGTTTTACAGTGTCACCCCACGTATTCTAGCTTCCTTTCCTGCCATTGTCTCTTCAGGTAGTCTGCCTTTGATTCACATTAAATTACCCATAGTCTTTCAAGTGTGGCATCTTCTTTCAAATTTTCATTCTCTGAGCAGGCCCCTTCCCTGTCTCTCGGTGTTGAATTCCTACTTTAACTTCAAGACACAACAAATGATATCTCCTCCCTAAAATTTCCCTTGACTTTCCTAGATATTCTTACCTCTGGGTTCTCACAGAATGTTATTCATGCCTGGATTGTGTACTTAATCAAATTACAGTCTAATCCAGGGATCAGCACACCTTTTCTGTAAAGAACCATATGGTAAATATTTTAGGCTTTGTCTGTTTCTCTGTCACAGCTACTCAATTACGCTATTTTAGTACAAAAGTAGCCATAAGTGAGTGTCACTGTGTTTCAATCAAACTTTATATGGACACTAAAATTTGAACTTTGTATAATTGTCATGTGTCAAGAAAAATTCTTCTTTTGATTTTTGCCCCCAACCATTTAAAAATATAAAAACCGAAGCAGGAAAGAGTATCCAATGGAAAAAAGAGAGTCTCTTCAGCAAATGTACTCGAAGAACTGGACAGCGACATGCTGAAGAATAAAACTAGACCACTTTCTTACCCGTAACACAAAAATTAATTCAAAATGGATGAAAGACCTAAATGTGAGACAAGAAACCATCAAAATCCTACAGGAGAAAACAGGCAGCAACCTCTTTGACTTTGGCCATAGCAACTTCTTACTTGACATGTCTCCAGAGGCAACGGAAATAAAAGCAAAAATGAACTATTGGGACCTCATCGAGATAAAAAGCTTCTGTACAGCATAGGAAACAGTCAACAAAACTAAAAGGCAACCAAAAGAATGGGAGAAGATATTTGAAAATGACATATCATATAAAGGGTTAGTACCAAAATCTATAAAGAACTTAGCAAACTCAACACCCAAAAAACCAAATGATCCAATGAAGAAATGGGCAAAAGACAGGAATTGACACTTTTCCAAAGAGGACATCCAAGCGGCTAACAGATACCTGAAAAGATGCTCAACATCACTCATCAGCAGGGAAATACAAATCAAAATCACAATGAGATACCACCTTACAGTTGTCAGAATGGATAACATTAACAACTCAGGCAACATCAGATGTTGGCAAGGATGAGGAGAAAGGGAAACCCTTTTGCACTGTTGGTGGAAATGCAAACTGATGCAGCCATTCTGGAAAACAGTGTGGAGGTTCCTCAAAAAATTAAAAGTAGAACTACCCTACGACCCAGCATTGCACCAATAGGTATTTATCCAAAGGCTACAAAAATGCCTATTTGAAGGAGCACATGCACCCCAATGTTTATGGCAGTGCTGTCAACAGTAGCCAAAGTATGCAAAGAGGCCAAATGTCCATTGGCTGATGAATGGATAAAGAAGATGTGTGTGTGTGTATACACACACACACACACACACACACACGAATATTACTTGGCCATCAAAAAATGAAATCTTGCCATTTGCAACAGCATGGATGGAAGTAGAGTGTATTATGCTAAGCGAAATAAGTCATGGGAAGACAAATAACATGATTTTACTCATGTGGAATTTGAGAAACTTAACAGATGAACATAGGGGAAGAGGAGGAAAAATAAAATAAAAACGGAGAGGGAGGCAAACCATAGGAGACTCTTAAATACAGAGAACAAACTGAGGGTTGCTGGAGGAGAGGTGGGTGGGGGATGGGTTAAATGGGTGATGGGCATTAAGGAGGGCATATGTTGGGATGAGTACTGGGTGTCTGTCATATGTAAGAGATGAATCACTGGTTTCTACTCCTGAAGCTAAGACTGCGCTGTATGTTAACTAACTTGAATTTAAATTAAAACACGCACATATAGGGGCGCCTGGGTGGCGCAGTCCGTTAAGCGTCCGACTTCAGCCAGGTCACGATCTCGCAGTCCGTGAGTTCGAGCCCCGCGTCAGGCTCTGGGCTGATGGCTCAGAGCCTGGAGCCTGTTTCCGATTCTGTGTCTCCCTCTCTTTCTGCCCCTCCCCCATTCATGCTCTGTCTCTCTCTGTCCCAAAAATAAATAAATGTTGAAAAAAATTTTTTTAAAACACGCACATATATATACACACATATATTCATATACATACATATAGATGTGTGTGTGTATACACATAAACCGTTCTTAGTTCCTGAGCTGTAAAAATCAGACAGTAGGCTAGATTCGGCCCACTGGCCAGAGTTGCTGACTCTTGATCTAATCAATTTGTTTATTTTTTTCAGTCACTCTTGTATTCATTCATTTATGAAATATTCATTTGCTGGCTCTTCTAAGCACTGTGAATGCAGTGGGGAGAGAGACAGACATGTTAAGGTAGAATCTTCTGTGTTCAACTGAGCTTGCTGGGTTCAGAGACTTTCTATTCCATCTCTGCCCCCTGAGAATAGTATATTTCCTGGTACATTTTGAGATGAAGTTGTGAATGATTGAACAAGGAATAAGCTATCAAATCTTTGCTAATTATTTCTCTTGTGACTGTGATTATGACATCTTAATTGAGTGTGAGAGGGAAATGCTATATAAAGACAGGTAAGTGATAAATTTTAACAGATTGTTTTGGAAAGACCTTTGTTTACTAGATGTGATGGTAAAATTTGCATTTTGTCTGTTTTGTTGATGATAGCACTATTAATGTGATATGCTTTGAGATGTATTGCCATTCTGTGATGAATCTTCTACATAGTTTTTGGTCTGAGCATTTTAACTAACATTTAACTTCTATAATACTGTCTTGGAGTAGGTAGGTAAACTGGGAGGGGGAGGGAAAGTTTTTAACTAGAGGGAATTTTGTTTGGATGTGTCTGACATTTTTATATCCTACAAATGGTCTATTTTAAGGATTAAAACCTTGGATTGAGTTATAACAACACATTATATTAATTCTTTTACTCATAGAGATTAACTAGCTTTTTTTCTTAGCACGTTGAATTTATGTGGTTTTTCAAGGTTATAGCATACAACCTTAAAGTACTTGTTACCTCAGATCATTTTCATCATGAAAATGTGATACATGTTTATATTCTCTTTATAGGCGAGATAAACTTTGGATATGCATGGAGTTTTGTGGAGGTGGTTCTTTACAGGATATTTATCATGGTAAGACAAAAGTTATGTTTTATAGAGATTAAGTAGAGTTTCTTAAAATATAGTTATTAAAGCATTAATGTTTTCAGGAGAGAAAACTAATGTTTTATTATTATTATTTAGATATATAAAAGAATGTAAGATATATATGGATGAAAGGAGCATTTGCTTTATAAGTTACAAAATTATAGGCAGTTGAATTCGTTGCTATTTCTAAAGAAGGCATATTATATATAGTTTCAGGGGGCCTGGGTGGTTCAGTTGGTTAAGTATCCAACTCTGGATTTCAGCTCAGGCCATGATCTCATAGTTCGTGGAATCGAGCCCTGCATGGGGCTCTGCACTGACAGTGTGGAGCCTGCTTGGAATGCTCTCTCTCCCTTGCTCAGCCACTCCCCTGCTCATGCTATCTCTCTCTCTCTCTCTCTCTCAAAATAAATAAACAAAATTTCAAACTCAAGCTTGTAAATAACATGTAAAAAAGGCCTTGATGGTTAACGCTAAGCCAAAAGAATATCTAGTTAATACACGCGTGGTATTAATACAGAGATCATTGATTTGCTCTTGTGTATTCAAGAAGCATCAATTAAATTGTTTACTTTTTAAAAATACTAGATTCTGGGGTATTACAAATTATTAAAACTTTTTGGGGTGCCTTCGTGGCTCAGTTGGTTAAGCGTCCGACTTCAGCTCAGGTCATGATCTCACTGTTGGTGAGTTCGAGCCCCACGTCAGGCTTTGTGCTAACAGCTCAGAGCCTGGAGCCTCCTTTGGATTCTGTGTCTCCCTCTCTCTCTCTGCACCTCCCTCATTCGCATTCTGTCTCTGTCTCTCAGAAATAAATAAACATTAATAAAAATGTTTAAAAATTATTAAAACTTTTTTATTGAGATTTCAGTGGAGTATGTAAGAAAGACTTGTAAAGTAAAATAACAGCGTTTACTGTCTTTTCTTTCTCTCCCTGTCCTGTTCTGTTTCTGTTAATGGGTTATTGTCACAAGCTGCAGAGTTTATTCTTTTACTAGAGATGTGCTTTTTAAAGATTAATGTAAAGTAATGTCTTAATAAGTCAGATGTCAATTTTATGAGAAAATATTTTGGAAAAGGTTGCATTTTTCTTTATATGGGATTTTGGCTCAGATTTTCCCGTTAGGGCCTCTTAAGTAATTTTGAAGGCTGATTGTAATAAAACAGATGTTAACAGACTGTTTGGGTAGGAATTTTACTGTCTCCATCTCACTTCGCTTTACTGTATCTTCTTGGTATACATTTTACTTTTACCATAAAGATTGACATAATAGTATTTTAAAGTACTGCTAACTACAGTTGGAATAGGAAAAAGGAAATGATAGATTTTCTGGAATTGTTTTTGAAGGCTTAATGAGGAAAATGGGTTTTCAATTGATGCATAAACTTTGGGTAGAAAGAAGAGGTACAAGTACATTCTAGGAGGTGAAACAGCAGTACGGTGATGTGAAGGTGTGACAAGTAACATCACTCTTATTGATGTGGGGGGTGTATTTGGGGGATGGGGTCAGATACAGAGAGACTTGAAAGCCAGATGGAAGAACATGAGAACATTTCTGCTTTATGAAAAGTTCTTTCTTTTCTGAGTATATTTTGTATTAAGTACAACTGTTCTTTATATGTGAGAAACTTTTTTATTAATGACATTTTGATTTCAAAGATTCAGTGAAAAGTGAGACGTATGTGGTATTATTTTGCATTGTAGAACACACAGTATGTCTGGAAGCTTGTGATTTCTTCCAAAGTCAAAAGGCTATTTCCCTTTTTGTTGTCTTAATTTGGACTAATTTGTCTACTATTTTTTCTCATACTTACTCATTTAATTTCCTTCATCCTAAAGTTCTGTACTAGGTCTTCTAGTGGTTGAACTCTCAGTGTTTGACCCTCACCCTTCACTTGTCGTGTAAGAGGCATAGACAGATATTTGCTGTCAGCATTGTCTTCTAGCTTTTATAGTTTTTCTGTAGTATCTTCTTCTCTCACTATACATTGATCCTTTTCAGGCAACCTTTTTCTAATTGGTTTTAAGATTTTTTTTCTCTTAATTTATGGTGTTTTTAGTATCTAAATACGGATTTACATTGTCTTTTTTTGCTTAGGTCTTAAAGTGCTTACCTCAGAGGATTTCACTTATTCATCAAGCGTGGACAATTACCAGTAATCCTGTCTTCAAAAATCTTTTCTACCTCAGTCTCTCTGATCTCTCCTTTAAAATTTCAATTAGATATACATTAAATCTTCTCTGTGTCTCTTAAACTCAACCTTGTATTTTGCACTGTTTAATCCTTCAGTAGAGCACTGAGGATACTCATAACCCTCCTACAGTATATGGATTTTACAGCTGTGATTAGTACATGCATAAGGTTTTAATTTTTGGTGACTGTATTTTTCATTTCTGGAAATTACTTGGTTCTATTTCAAGTCTGCTTCATTTAGAAAAATTTTTTAACGTTTTTATTTATTTTTGAGAGACAGAATATGAGCGGGGCGGGGGGGGGGGGTGGGCAGAGAGGAAGGGAGACACGGAATCCAAAGCAGGCTCCAGGCTCTGAGTTGTCAGCACAGAGCTCAGACACCGGGCTCGAACTTGGGAACCGTGAGATCATGACCTGAGCTGAAGTTAGACGCTCAACCTACTGAGCCAGCCAGGTGCCCCTCCCTTCATTTTATATTTGTGTCTTATTCTCTTGTAATTTTTCATTCATTCTTTTATGACCTCAGTTTTAAGCGTCCCTTTCTTAAGCCTTTCTCCAATTGTCAAGTAGTTCCACCAGATGGTATGTATGCATGGCCTTAGGCATCTCTTCTGCTTTCTTCAGGAAGAAGCAAGAGGACCAGTTTAGTTACGGAAATAGTTTTGTCGTGATTGTTGTTATTTCCATTTCAGCCAAACGTTGGAAGTAACAAAGTAATATGGATTTGTTAATATTGATTGATTTAAACTGATCAACTGGGTCAACGGGAGAAATGATCGTTTGCAATGCCCTGAGTATTCTCAAATGTACATGCGAGGGATTTACATGATTATACAAAGAACCCCAGACCCTGTCTCTCTATTCACTCTTGACTGCACCCTGACTTCTACCAAATGACCTCCTCGTGGAGATGTGTGTACTCCTCTTCGGGTAGTCTGCAGCGCTCTCTGCTTACACAGCCACAGAAGACATATACCTGTATTTCTCTTTCTCTTCTCTCCCTTTTATCACATTGTTCTTCTGTGGGAGTAGTGTAATAACTTGGGTTACCTTATCTAGTAAAAGAGAAAGTTCTTCTTTTCTAATAACCCTAATGCTTGTGGGGTTTTGCTTTTTTTATAGGTATCTACAAACCATATTGATCTGTCTTGCAAAAGTTGTAAAGAACTTGCCCTTTTTTGGGTAATGCCTGCTTTTTTCCCTCTTTTATTTCGGCTTTCTAAAGTATCATTAAACCAATTTTTATATTTTGTTTTACGGCTCTTAATTCCATCACTCTATATGACTTTTTAAATTTAAATCTTAGAGAACTGTATTAGTTGTCTATTGCTGTATAACAAATGATCCCCAAATTTGGCAGCTTAAAACAGCAAATATTGTGTCACAGTTTCTGAGGGTCAGGAATTCAAGAATGGCTTAATTGGGTGAGTCCAGCTCAGATTCTCTCATAAAGCTGCAGCATTGCTGTTAGCTGGGACTGCAGTTATCCAGGCCTGACCAGGGCTGGAGAATTTACTGCCAAGTGGTTTCACTTAATGTGGTTGTTGACAGAAAGCTTCGGTTCCTTGATGGCTGTTGTCAGGTCTCAATTTTTTGCTCTGTGGATCTAGCCATGGGACAGCTTGAGTGTCTTCACAATATGGTGGCTGGCTACCCCCCTCCCCACCCCACCCCCACCCCGCCCCAGAGCAAGTGATTCCAGAGAGCCGGAGGAGGCCACACAGCCTTTTATGATGGAGTGGCAGAAGTCATATGCTGGCCCTTCTGCCATATTTTGTTCTTCAGAAGCAAGTCATTTCTGTCCAGCCCATACTCAGGAAGGGAATTAAGTTCCAACTCTTGAGGGGGAAATATCAAAGAATTCTTGGACATATTTTAAACCACCACAGGTGTGTGTGTGGGGGGGGGGGGGATACATTTTGAATTTACATTTTTTCATGAGTTTTTTTCCTCTCCATTTGTTTACTTTTTCTTTGAAGAACTAACATTAGAACCTTTTATTGTTCCAGCATAATGCATTTTCTCCTCTATTTATTGAGCATTTTCATTTCTGTTTAATATTGTTAACAATTTTCCACAGTTTTTCATGTCAGTTATGGCGAATTGCTTTCTCGTTTATTTAATAATTTTGAGTTCTGAGATCATCGTCAGTGGGAATTATACGTGGCTTTTGAGAGTATATCCTTCCACAGTGGGTTTTTTCCTGTGACCCCAAGACGTCAGTGTATCCAGTGTATCTGAACCCTGAATGTGAATGACCAAGAAGCCTGTGGTGACAGCATCAGGAGAAGATATTTTCCCCTATCCAGATCCCAGGCCATGGCACAAAATCCTGTGTCTTCTCCTTGTGCTTGGCTACCCTTTTAAAATGAGGATGTAGTCCTTCGAGGGTTCTGGTTATGTGGGGATACTTGTTTTAACTCTGCCTCTACAGACCTATGGCCTTTTCTTCTGTGTTCCTGTAGGGGATAAAATCAACACCCCAGCTTACCAAGATTGGCCTTTCCCTTAGAGACGGCTAGAATATTTCACATTTTTACCATTCTGATTTTCATTTCCTCTTTGTTTTTGGTTCCTGGGAAAGTCTCTTACTGTTAACAAACTTAGCTAGGCATTTAAAAGATTATTTAAAATACTCTTTTCTGTCATTTGTAGGTGTTATTTTCAGGGTATTCAGATTGTTTGCCATACTGTGGAAACAGAAATCTAAAGGATGCCCATCTTACTGAATGAGAGTGGGCTTACAAACCATAAGAATTAGTTATATGGCTTGTCTTCAGACACTCAGACCCAGACTTGTCCTCAATGGAAACTTTTTTTGTGTGTGTGTTTATCCATTCATTTTGAGAGAGAGAGAGAGAGCACAAGAGGGAGAAGGGCAGTAAGGGAGAGAGAGAAAAGGAGAGAGAGAATCCCAAGCAGGCTTTGCACTATCAGCACAGAGCCCAACACAGGGGCTTGACCTTACAAACCATGAGATCATGACCTGAGCCGAATCAAGAGTCATATGCTTAACCCAGGCGCTCCAGTAGAATCTAAGTGAAATACATTTCTCTCTTCCACAATTGTGAAATACCACAAGTACTCCAAAGTAAACATTTTTACAAAGTTGTTAAGTTTGGGTAAATATGGGATTATTATCTAGCAAAAGATTCCACCACTGGAATTTAGTTCCATTCTTAGAATAGTCTCTCCCATCTAATGTATTTCTTTATTCTAAAGTGATTTAGTAGTGAAAAAGAGAAAACTACTTAAATGTCTTCAGTAGTGGATAGATGCACACAGAGAAATATTATTTAAATTATATGATTTAAGTTACATGTATTGATATGGAAAGGTGTCTGTGGTAAGTGAAAAGAGCAGGTTTCAGAATTGTATATGTAACATGATTCCATTCATAATCTTGTGTGAGATGCATAACATACATTATTTAAAATGTCTCTTTATAAGATTGTCTGGTAGATCTTAGGCCAAACTATTGATATTGAGTAATTACTGAGTATTATTGAGTAATAGTTTGGGTAAGGAAGAGACCTTTACTTTCCAAACTTGTCTATTGATTGCATCTTTATGAACATATATTATGTTTATATATATGTTTATGATCATATATTAATGTGCTGTCAGCATAGATAGGGACTCTCTGTCTCCCTCACGCTCCGCTTCTTCCCAGCTTATGTGTGCACACTCTCCTCTCTCAAGATAAATAAACATTAAAAAAGAAACTAGCTAAACCTCTAGGCCATGATTTATTTCTTTTAACATTTAAGAGGTAATATTGATCAGCAAGGTACAAAAATGAAAATATAATTAATTTCAGAGAGTATTTCAGTCTTTTATTCATTCCACAACATTTGTTTGCAGCTTTCCCCTGCCAGGCACCGTTCTGAACACTGGAGATACAACACTGAAAAAACCAGGTTTAAAAAATGTTGCCCTCATGAAGCTTATGTTTTAGTACAGTTTTTTAGGTGTATTAAGGCTACTGCTTAGTGGAACTTGTAAAAACTTTGCCATTTACTGAAAAACATGCTTTGACTAATTTCATTAATATAAATTTTCTTCTCTTACAGTAACGGGACCTCTGTCAGAACTGCAAATTGCATATGTTAGCAGAGAAACACTACAGGTAAATCCAGTGCTGATTTAACATTTTTTATTAGACTGTTTAATTATTGTGCATTGTCTGTTAAGTAAAGTAAGGATTGAACATCTAATTTGGTAAATTCTTGTATATTAACACATTTTTAATTGTCTAGTAGACTCAAATTTTATTTGCAGATAAGCACTATGAAGCCTCAGTGTGACAATATGACCTCCTCAAATTTAAATGCTGTGAATTTGTTGTTTCGTATTTTTATACTTCTCTGAATACCAAAGAAAGGCTTAAAAATTAAGCACTCTTAATGGGAATTGAAGCTCATTTTAATACTAATTGCATTTATGCTTTTTAAAAGTTATTTCAAACTATTTGCACAGTTTAGTGGAAAGTATTGTCTTAAGAAAATTAGTGGTTCCAACAGAACTTTGCCTTTTTCATTTTCTTGATTCTTCTTTTAGGCTATTTCAGTAAAATAAATTAGTGATTACTGCTAGATTATCTGTGATGAGTAAATAAAAAACAGAAACTGCTACTCAGTTGATCACTTTAAATCCCAAAGTATTCTCTGTAATAAAAAAAGTCTTGTTAATTTTTCTGGTTTTTTTTTCTTTTTCTTTCTTGAAACTCCAGGGATTATACTATCTTCACAGTAAAGGAAAAATGCACAGAGATATAAAGGTATACATCATAAGTTTAACCTAATGGCCCTCTCTTCATTTTTAAATACTCGGACCAAACTGTTGAGCAAAATTGTCTTAGTCTATCTGATGAATTTCTTACCTGAAATAGGTTACTGTAATAAAATTAAGTGATACTTTTAAGAATTTTATTACTTTTTTAAAGTAGCTTTATTGAGATACGATTCACTTTGTTGAGATGTGATTCACTTGCCACAAAATTCACTTGTTTAAAGCATACATTTATGGATTAGTGTTATAATAACCCGTATTAGTTTATCTCTAGTTATTTATTTGTAAATTGCAAATTAAGTCCTTAGCTTCCATCAAGTTAGGGTTTTTACAACATTTCATACTTTGAATATTTTAGAAAACTTTGGTAGTCTTAAGGAACTATCATTAATAATGTTTCAAAATGGGGGCGCCTGGGTGGCTCAGTCGGTTAAGCGTCCAACTTCAGCTCAGGTCACGATCTCGCGGTCCATGAGTTCGAGCCCCGCGTCGGGCTCTGGGCTGATGGCTCAGAGCCTGGAGCCTGCTTCCGATTCTATGTCTCCCTCTCTCTCTGCCCCTCCCCCATTCATGCTCTGTCTCTCTCTGTCTCAAAAATAAACGTTAAAAAAAATATTTTAAAAAAATGTTTCAAAATGGATAAATTCAATTGTAACATCTTCTGATGATCTGATTTAACTGGCAGAGTAGAGCAGGTGCACTAGGTGTGCTGGGGTCAGCTCCGCGGTAAACCAGGGTGCTTGGGCAGGGCTTCCTGAGGTTCTTTCTAAAGATACTGCCATCTCCCCAACTTAGTTCTTTTCTTTCATTTATTTTTCTTTTACCTTCTTCCTCATTCATCTTTTCTCCTATTTCTCTCCCCCTTTTATTTTCTGAGGTTTTCTCTGGCATAAAGGTTCTTAATATTTTTTTTCTTAATCATGTTGTTCTTTGAGTCTCTAATGAAAGCCATGGACTCTCTTTTCAGAAAATGTCCTCATGCATATTCCTTCATATTTTGCATGAAATTTCAGTGAACTCTCAGATCATCTGCTGAGATCCTTTACTTTAAGTGTTTTTCATAAGCCATTTAAGACCTAAGCAAAGAGCTTTGGAGTTCATAGGGAGAAGTATAACATGAGTGCATTAAAAGCACTGTGTCATCAGCACATAGATGATCTGGAAAGACTGATAAATTTGTGTCAGAAATGGAGGTTGGAGTGCCTTCCAAGCAGAGGGAACAATGTAAGCAAAAATGAAGACGTCAGAAAGTGTGGGGTCATTTTAGGGAATATAAAAACTGTGCCATATTATCAAAGAGAAGAGAACATATGATGGGGATAGCCGGATGGTTTTGTGCTCGATTCCAGGAGGAATTGTGTGATGAACTTCAGAGTTTGAGCCCACCTGGGGAGAGTGTGACCATCACCACTATTTCTACCCTGGTCTAAGCCATTGGTCTGTTAATAACCTGCACTTCTGCAGCAGCCTTCTAACCAGTCTCCCTGTTCCTGTTCTTGTGTGTTTCTGCAGTCCTTCTCCACCTTGCAACCAGAGTGATCTTTTTAAATCAGAGCTTGTCACTCTTCTGCTTATAAACCACCATCCCATTACTCACTATAACATCCAGATGTTTGTTTTGGGGTTTTTTTTGGTTTTGTTTTTGTTTTTTTTTACCATTGCCTGTAAGGTGTTACATGATCTGGCCCCAGCTTTTCTCTCTGACTTCATCTCATACTCCTCTACATTTTACTCATTTTGTTCCAGCCACACTAAGCTTGCTGGTTTTGGAGTATGTTGACTCATTCTGGCACCAAGACTTTGTATTTGCTGTGCCCTCTTCCTGGAATGTTTTTCTCCCAGATTTTGGCATGCCTCTGCACCCTCACTTCATCTAGATCTCTGCTCAGACATCACTGCCTTAGAAAGGCCTTCTCTTCCTGCTTTACTTGGCTTTAGAGTACTTCCCTCTTCCTGGCTTTGAATCATTTGTTGGTTCATTCATTCATTCATTCATTCATTCATGTGTGCATGTATTTTTAGATTTTCGTTCTCTCCTATTCACTGTAAACTTCATGAGAGATGGAGCTTATTCTCATTTATTACTATAACCCTAGAACATAAAATAGTACCTGATTGCTCAAGGAGAGAGAGATGGAAGGATGGAAGGAAGAGGGGAGCATCAGAGGCCATAGATGCACGTAATATGATATAAACTGTAATTTAGGAAAATTAGTCTGGAGCTGGGCAAAGACCAAACTGAGGACCGTGGCAGACATCTAGATCGCTGGGGCTTAGATCAAATTAAAATCCCTGCTGTAGTCCCTTCTCCCTTCTTTTTCTTGTTTCTCCCATTATTCCCAGTAATATCAGGGGGTACAGTCTTCTTTATGGCTTCCTCTTTTTTGGGTGGGGCCGGTTTCCTAGTGCTTTTCCTGTTAGCCTATAATTACATGATTGTTGGCACCTTGGACTAAAGATTTAGCCTGCTTACTTTTGCTTGCTCATTTAAAAGTTACAGAAAAGGCAAAAAATAAAATTTAGAAAGTCTCTATACCTTTGGGCTTATTGAAGATGTAGTGGTTTTATCGTCTTTTTTGGAGCTCAGATCAGAAAGTAGAGGTGGCCAAAATGCTACTAACATTGAAATGGGAAAAACTGAGTTTTTTTTCCCTTTCTGTGTGGGGGAAAAACCCAGTTCTTTCCGACTATATGCTTCTTTCCTGAGGCTTCTTTACTACTCACACAGAACACTTCATTCTGACCCTGGTGGTTACCAAATGTCTGCAGGTTTTTCCCCAGTGTGATACCAGCTGGGTGTCCTACAATTTAACTCAATTCTGACACTGTCTACTTGGAGAGAGCATCAGATCCCACAGATAAGGGCTCAGCCCCATGAGACTGTCCCTTCCCCCAAAACACACACACATCAGATACCAGTTCAAGCCCAGTTTATCAGCTGTGCTTCTGAGCAACTGACTGTATAGATTGGAGGTTCCAAAGACCCCCTCCTTGAGTTCAGTTAATTTGTTAGTGTGGCTCTCAGAACTCGGGGAGTTATTTATGTTTACCAGCTCATTAAAGGATATGATAAAGGATACAGATGAACATCCAGATGGGAGAGGTGTGTAGGGCCAGGTGTGTGGGAAGGGGCATGGAGCTTCCGTGCATTCTCCAGACACACCCCTCTCCCAGTGCCTCTGTGTGTAATTCAACCCGAAAACTCTCCAAACCCCATACCATTGAGATTTTATGGAGGCTTCCTCATGTAGGCATGATCAGTCATTAACTCCATTTTTGGCTCTTCTCCCTTCTCAAGAGAATGGGGGGCAGGGCTGAAAATTCTGAAGTTCTAGTCATGGCTTGGTCTTTCCAGTGATCAGCCCTCATCCAGGAGCCATCCAGGAGCCTACCCAGAGTTGCTTCATTAGAACTGAAGATACTACTCTGTGACCCCTGAAATTACAAAGGTTTCAGGAGCACTGCATCAAGAACCAGGGTCTGCAAGCATATACTAGAACAAAAGATGCTCCTAGGGCTCTTGTCACTTAGGAAATTACAGGGCTTTCAGGAGAACTGGGCTAGGAACCGGGGGTAGAAACCAGTGTATATTTTGTTAACTCACAGTCATGCAGCCAGGTGACATTTTAATCCGGTGGGCCTGTGGCTAGTTGTTTATATTCTGGGTGGTCCTCAACTGTGGGCAAACACATTAAGATAGACAGCCTCATGAGTAAGCAGCAAGGTTCAGTCTTATGCACTAGCAGTGGTTCAACTGATGATGAACTCCTAGAACAGGAAGTAACACGTTTAAGATGTAATACAGGAATTGAAAATGCCAGTATTAGGTCACGTTTTAGGGCAGTCACAATGTTTGATCAGTAAGAATATAACAGATGAAAACTAATACATCATTTTCATAATAACATTCATATTGTGTTAATAGCAGCGTTTTGCAAGGTAGAACATTTTATAAGAATAGTCAAATTGTCTTAAAAGACCCTAAGTTTTCCTGCAAATATAATAATTTAACACTTTAATTGGGCATACTTTAAATTTTAAGTATTTCTGGGTCTAAGGCTGCCACTTGTGATCATTTTATATACGTATATTTGATCAATTATATGTGCTGTCTGATAAAAAGTTTCTTACTTTAACTAAAATGTTCTCGCTTTGAAGGGAGCTAACATTCTGTTAACGGATAATGGTCATGTAAAATTGGGTAAGTAAATTAAAATTTTGTCATTTGAGCAAATTTATTCCAGAACATAGTAAGTTTTATTTGCCTCTGTAAGATTAGTTTTTCCCTCAGCATCTGTGTATTTTTAGGTGGAAATCTCTTTGTGGGGCATATGTAACCTGTTTCTGTTCCCTTTTCTCCTACATGGGGATAGAGTCCGCCCTTCACATATGACAGATTTGTTGTAAAGATATGGCAAAATAGTAATTCTTCAGGAATTCTTTCACCTGTAACCTGAGGAATGTGACTTTTAGTAAGAAATTTGTACAAAATTGCCTTGTAACCAAAAAACAGGGTAAACAAACAAAAGCCAAAAAATCAATAACACCAAAAATCCTACATCCTTTACGTTAGCATTTAAAACTAAATATAGTCGGGGTGCCTAGGTCGCTCAGTTGGTTAAGAGTCAGACTCTTGATTCAGCTCGGGTCATGATCCCAACAGTCGTGGGACCCAGCCCCACATCGAGCTGTGTACTGACAGCGCGGAGCCTGCTTGGGATTCTCTGTCTCCCTCTCCCTCTGCCCCTTCCCCACTTGTTCTCTCTCTCAAAAACAAAAACAAAAACAAAAACATTATTACTAATATAAGGATGTAATTTAGATGCTGGATGTTGCTTTATTTCAAACTGTACCTTTTATAACTTTTGGTTATGACTAAAATAGAGTTCCAAACCTAAATAATAACTTAATTTGAAGGTTTGAGACTGGGAACATGTATAGTATAGTAGTTTTTATAAACAGAATCATGGACGTTAGGTATTAAATGAAGAGTTTAATAAATAGGAAAGTTATTTTGGATTATATATTACTATAAGACAAATCAGAATTCAAAAAACATTTATTTTATAAAAGCATGAATAAAACTATTTTTAATTATAGCCTACAGTAGGACTGATCAGATATAAAAGTATCTATCTGATAATTAACTTACATAATAAAATTTTGCTGAGGTACCTCTAAAGATGAAAAAAGCATTTATCTAACTATTGATGTCTTAGTGAACAGTTTCTATCAGCAGTTTAATATTTTGTGTTAATATTATGTGCCTTACTGACAGAAATCCTATATATAAAACGTTGGTTGATAAGGATTTAGAAATGACTGTTAAAAAACTAGAAAATATTTAGACCTCAACATACTTAAAGAATAGCAACAAGTCCTGCATAAAAACAAATTTCCTAGTGATTGGTGTTGGGATTAGAAGGTATTGCTAAGGTAAGATTTTGGGGAACATTCTGTTTGGGTGTCTTTTCAGGCTAGGCAGATTTGCCGGTAGATTCTTGGTTTGTTTGATGTCAGTCATCATGAGTATGGCAGGAAGTGAATGGAATATATGACTATGTAAGGTCCCTTCCAGTGATATTCCTTGAATTTCAGGTCCTGAGAATTTGAAATTATAATATTATTAAGTCTGGCGGGTTAAATTTTCTCAGCTCTCTCTTTCTCATCAAAATCATTGACTTTTGTTTTCATCGGATTCATGCAGGGATATATGAGAATCTATTTGGCTGTAATACACCCTGACTACTTAGTGATATTTTAGTGCTAACCCATAAAAGTTAAAAAAGTTTAATGTGATGTTTAAGAATATCTCGTTTCTGTGAAATTAGTTTAATGAAAATTGTTAAATGTTTCTTCTCATGTTACTGTAAATCATTTTACCTTCCCTCAGTTTTCTTCCCTAAATGTTTCTTCTTTTTTTAATAGCTGATTTTGGAGTATCTGCACAGATTACAGCTACAATTGCCAAACGGAAATCTTTCATTGGTACACCATATTGGTAATTGTATTTTAATCGATAATTTAACATTTTGTTTTTCTGTCATTATTGAATACAGCGTTTATTGAAAACATACACTGGTCAAAAATTTTAAGACTAAAACAGATTAAGAAGATCATCAAGAGCTTATGCAGTGTAGGCAGGTACACTTGTGGATACACAGCCAAAGAATATTTTACCATGTTCATTAAGTGGAAGAAGCTCTAAAAAGATTGATAATGGTTTTTGGGAACCTTGCTATAAAGGAACTCTCGCTTGCTCTGTAGGGTCCAGCATGATTTTTATAAATATTTAGTAAATGTTTGTTGATGATTACTGATCTCCAATTGCAGCTTCAGAGATTAAAAACTCTAATGTTATTACCCACAAGAGAGTGAAACCGTCTTCAGAACGTGGGAAATTGTGAATTAGGCAAAGTAAATTTTTGGAACACACTCTGTCTTCATCTCTCTCTCTCTCTCTATATATATATATATATCATGTCTTTCCCACATGAACTCTAGGGATGTAGAACAGAATGGAATGTCTTGTCCAGAGTGACTAAGGTTGGCAGTTCCTCAGTTAATCAGAAACATCTGTTGAATGGCAAATCTCAAAATTAACACAGATGTACGTTAAACCTTTTAATTTCAGGCTTATGAGTGTCTTTTTCTTTTTTACTTTCTTTTCTTTCTCTTTGTTTCTTTTCTTTTTCTTCCTTCTTTCCTTTTTCCTTTTTCCTTTTTCCTTTTTCCTTTTTCCTTTTTCCTTTTTCCTTTCCTGCCATAAGACCAAGGCCTTTTCTTTGAGTGGCTCTCTAATTAGAGTTATATCTTAATAATGTAAACTATACCCATAATGCATCAACTACATTTTCCAGGTTGTGTTTCTCTAAAGCGCAATCTTTAGTTCTAAAGAACTCGGACATACAAAGCATGTGCCTTTTTTTTTTTAAGTCAGGTCTATGAGATATAGATTTAGCCTTACTAGGTGTGCAAGTCTCCCAGTGTTGAGAGACTTGTATGCTTTGGTGGTGAGAAATAGCACTATACTCAATATAAAAGATAGGTTTCCAACACCCAAGGAAGTGTTGTTTTGCCCCCTTTAGTAAATTCTGTCCCTTCATCCCTAGCCTCTAGCAGCACTCAATCTGATTTCTGCCTTTTCCCTGAATGTCCTACAAATGGAATTATGCATTCTGTAGCCTTCGTAGTCTTTTAGAGTTGTCATATTCTCAACATAATTTTCTAGGTTTTTTGGTTTTGTCTTTATAAACTTGTCTTTAACAAGCTTTTTTGTAAGCATTCACTTTAATTTTCATAACTTACCTTTTTAACCTGCTAACAAATCAGTTTTTTATAACATTTAATTAAATTGCATATTTATAATATTATATAATAATGTATATAATATAATGAATAAAGAGGTTCAAAGATGAACTCAGTTGACTGTATAAGCATACAGCCTAGCTGGCAGGAGTAGAAGCACTAGCTGGGGTCTTTCACTTGTATATTTATAGAGGAGTGGAGAACGTCTCCTTGCTCGGCAAGTGGGGCATATCAGCTTTATGCATTTTCCTTCTCTGCTAGTGTACTTGTACCAGTAAACTGGAACATTCCAACCATCAGTAAAGTAATAACTGACATACTTTAAAATTCACTTGTCTTATGACAGTTCGAATATTTTTAAGAAGTACTTTAAGATTAGAAGGATTTTAAGAGGAAGCATTTTGAAAGTCAGAAGGTGTGTGTGTGTGTGTGTGTGTGTGTGTGTGTGTGTGTGTGTGTGTGTACGTATTTTTAACTTCACCAATTTACTTGACTTCCCTAAAATCATAATAGGAGGACAAGTGGGTATTTGTAAAGTTACTTATTAAAATCATTCTTTTGATATGTGAGAGTTGGTTATTTTCAAAACCGTTGTTTAGAATTTAAAAACTTTTATATTTGAAAATATAATTTAAATCAGTCAAATAAAAATTTATAGAGCTACAATTGGAACAAGACTATATAGGAAAGTTAAAACTAAATTTGGGTAATTTTCCTCTAAATTAATACAGTTTTAAAAAGCAGACACTCATTTTTATAACTTTCACCTTTAAAATAAAGCTGAAAAACTGCCAGTTAAATTTATAGTGAGTATGAGCTAAATACTAAATGAAGATTATTGATGCCCCAGTAAGTAGTTTTGGTCATATGAAAACAGAGGCCAGATTGCAGTTCACTGGTACAAATAGGTAAGAGCTAAAAATTATAGATCATTTATTGCAAGATGTTATTTCTCTGTAAAATTCTACATTGTACAGAGAAAAGAGATTAAGGTGTGGACAAATTTGGGTTATGTTGCTGTACTATAAATGTCAAGTTTTATAAACCTTTATAAGTATAGCAAAGTAACCAAGGAATCACCAGTAGGGTCTTGGGATGGAGGGTCTTTTAAGGGATCAAGATCTCAACAGAGATCTTTAAAATACTACATACTTATTTTTCAGATATCAAGGCCTAAGTAGGCCTCAGCTTAGAAAGGGATAGTTCCAAGTGCCTCTGGTGGGAATATGGAAGAAAATACAGTAAACACAAGTTTTGCAGGTTTTTTTTTCCCCTGCAATATTTCCTTCAGGATGGCTCCAGAAGTCGCAGCTGTTGAGAGGAAAGGGGGTTACAACCAGCTCTGTGACCTCTGGGCTGTGGGAATCACTGCCATAGAACTTGCGGAGCTTCAGCCGCCTATGTTCGACTTGCACCCAATGAGGTCAGTTTATCATAATTGAAGAGTTCTGTGCTTAAATTAAGGGTGATCCTCTCACCCCCAGTACTTATTACATCATAAATACTAGTCTGAGTCTTGCTCTATTTTAATAATTGTAATAGAATTATTTAATAGTAATAGAATTATTTATATTATATATTAAAATATAAAAGCTTAAAATGCTGTGTAACAATTTGTTGTTGATTTTTCAGAGCGTTATTTCTAATGACAAAAAGTAATTTTCAGCCTCCTAAACTAAAAGATAAAATGAAATGGTAAGTATTTTTGTGTTATTTACTTCATAATCATGACTAAAAAAAGAATTAAAATTTAAAAGTCTTAATTTTCAAAATTTCTTAGGTCAAATAGTTTTCATCATTTCGTAAAAATGGCACTCACCAAAAATCCAAAGAAAAGACCTACTGCTGAGAAGTTACTACAGGTATTATTGTTCCCTGAAATATCTTTTTTTCAAAAGGTAAAATGTCATCCAATCATATTTCTAATGAGTGTTCTGTTCTATATTATTTTTATAGCACCCTTTTGTCACACAACCTTTGACACGGTCTTTGGCAATCGAACTGTTAGATAAAGTGAATAATCCAGATCATTCCACCTACCATGATTTTGATGATGATGATCCTGAGGTAGGAACTGTTTTTACCAAGTATACATATAACATATATGTACGTATGTGTGTGCATCTCAGAAGCAATATTTTAAAGTTCTGGGTCTGGTTTAAATAATAAACTCGTGAGGGAATAATGAACTCTTTGAATTGGTCTCTCCTAGGGAAGTCATGTGTTGGATTTTTCTTACTGTCTTCGTGTGTGTGACTGTTTTCTGAAAATGGCAAAGGCACAATCATCTAATCCACTTGGTGAAATTACTGTAGTTATTTCAAAGTAGTCATTTTGGATGAAGTTGCCAAATAAATCGTCCACTTTAAAAGAGAGAGTGCAGACAGGAAGTACCTAAGTCAGATGTTAGAATACATTCAAAATTTCTGTTCAGTTTTCCTTTTAAAAACAATCCTGCTACCGTACCTCATGAATTATTAGTGGTTAGTAGAAAGTATAGGATTGATTTTATTGGTGACTAAAACCTTAATTATCCACTATGGGAATGTTTTAAAATGAGCCAGTGTTGGGGTGCCTGGGTGGCTCAGTCAGTTAAGCATCCGACTTCAGCTCCGGTCATGATCTCGTGATCTGTGAGTTCGAGCCCCACGTCAGGCTCTTTGCTGACAGCTCAGAGCCTGGATCCTGTTTCAGATTCTGTGTCTCCCTCTCTCTGATCCTCCCCCGTTCATGCTGTGTCTTTCTCCTGTCTCAAAAATAAAATAAACGTTAAAAAAAAAAAGTTTTTAAATGAGCCAGTGTAGTTGTTAGAGAATAAAATAACTAATATGATAGAAGGATTGATATCAAAGGAAGCTTCTTTTCTGTTGGCATACTTAACATTCCTAGCCCAGCTAATAATTGTGACACCTAAGAGAAACTTGGTAAATGTGACATGGCCGAATTTTGTTATTGGATATATAACTTGAGATGGATACCCTTGACCCTGATGACTGGCTTTATGGAAGATACTTAAAATGGTGTAAATTTCTTGATACTGAGGGAACGATAACTCTCAGTGGTTGGAAAGATGGTTGTGTATTGTGTTAAGTCAGAACCTTTCTGTCAATTCACCATTGTTCTAGCTTGCCATCATTATACAGCTGTAATTAAAAAAGCTATCTGTCCTTTTGTTCAAAGTCTGGAAAGGAGTTTGGAAACATAAAACTTAAGGAACGTAAAGTGTTACTGTTGATCTTATAATTATAGTAGGGAAAACTTGTTTTATTGTTATGCTTAAGTCTTCAATTTGCAAGGTAATGTGGGACTATAAAAATGACCCTGGTAGCCAAGACACCCTGCAAAGTGATCTTAATAATCAGTGGGAAAGTGACAGTTGTTCTGTGACTTTGAAAATTTTTTGTAAGAACATTAAAAATTGTCTTACTGTCAGTTTTAAATGTATAAGGAAGTGAAAAAGTAATTAAGACTAATATTTACTTACTGCACTGTTATTTAAAATATTAGAACCAGTGAGAATTAACGTGTTTTGTTTTTTTACAAAAAAACTTGCATAGATTGATTCTCAAGTAGTCTACTTACTAAGTAGATTGCACAGTGCTTGCCTTCTTGTCATAACTCTGTGACACGGAGCAAGTATCTTTTTTGTGCCTTGGTGAACTGTCCTACTCCCTTTCTAAGTTCGGGTCAGTTTCCAACATTCTTTTCCTTTGTACTTCCAATGCATGAAATATCTCCATATTCGTATTCCCGTGATGTGAAATTTTTTGTGGATGCCACTTCTTTGGGAGCATCTTCCTCTTTTTTATCAGAACCGCTTTCTTCCTTTATACCAGTAAGTTCACCTTCACCGAGTTCTCTGGCTGTACGTGTATAGGCTCGTGAGCAGGAGCCGGGTCCACGCTCTTACCGTCATCTGTTTCTTCCTAGAACTCCACTTACATGTTACGTTCAGATTTATTTCCAGCATGATCCAGACTTCACACTTTTTATTTCTTTACAGCACTTTCATCTTTGTTGGCTAATTCCCTCTTTCAGCTACCAGTTTTTGTTAAAATGTCACATGAGTGTATCCTCACTGGGAGACCAGAGGGAACACAACTACCCACTCTGCCGTCTGTGCATGAGCTGACAGGTGCTCAGTGAGCAGTCACAGACATGGGAAAAAGCGATGTGATTTGTCACTGAATGTGACGTGCGTCTGTTTGTCACGTCGTGATTTGTGGCCTGAATAGAGAGCTTGCAGTGAAGTTTGTACATTATACAGTTACAATTCATGTACTGAATGTTAATAAGATATTAATATACCAAATATTATACGATTGTAGAGTATCTATACAATTAATATACTGCTGACTGATATTTGAACCATGTTATGGGGGACTGGTGTCATTTAACTAATTCATGGTGACTGAAATTCGTGCGTCCTGAGACTGCAAGGCAAGGACTGCCTGTGTCTTCTCAGTGCACTGAATGCCACCTTGTTGTCTCTTTGCACGTCCTGTACACTCGTCACACTGAATTACGAAGTCCTTTTGAAAATGTACTTAAACAGGAGAAATAATAAGCCAAATACAGAAGCAGTCTGTGGAATGAAGATGCTTCTGAAGTTTTCTCATGTAGTGGAGAAAGAAATTCATCTTTCTTATGAAGTCTGTGTTGTTCGTATTATAATTGTAGGTTGTGGGGGGAGAACTTTTCTTCTCATGTTTAAGATAAAACTTTTCCCAGAGAAATTCATAATCTTACTACTTGCAAATGCTTCGTTGTTGAAATTGCTAAGGGCTGCGTTCCCACTCATAATTTGAGTGACATGTATCTAACTTGCATTTCAGGATTTGCTGTGATACTGTGCATGTTGTATGAAGGCTGAATACTCTTGAAAACATTGAGCACATCTGCTAATTCTACAGTCTCTAAAATGTATTATCTATCCTACACTGTTGGAAGGAAGTTTGACTTTTTTATTTTGGATTCCCATGTAGTTTTTTAGAAAGGTGCTGCACATTATACTTAATATAGTTTTCTTCGACATGTTAACCCATTTACTCTGTTCAGCATTCTGAGATTTAATAATTTTATAGTTATACGTTTAAGCTGGGAAAGTAAAACTGTTCTCCTAGGCAGTCACAGGTTTTATTCATGTTCACTGGTAATAGCAGTCTGTGTGACTAGCCTGACGGGATACCTGTTTTTGCTTGCTTGTTTGTTTTTGCTACTATATATTGTTATCAGAAGTACAGGGTTTGTTCTTTTCCAGCTGTGCGTCTAATTAGCTGAGTGCCCGAATTTTGAGTCTCAGTGTTCTCATCTATAAAATGAAGAATAGTACTTGGTTCACAAGTGTAGTTTGAGGACAGGATGAGCTGAGGTGTACGAAAGCACTTTGTAAAACTGCAAACCACTGTGTACACGTAAAGTTTAAATACTTCAGTTTTGAAATGGCTTTTGCTGCTGTTTGACTATCAGTATTTCAGTGTTTGGGGTCTTTTAGATGCATAAGGTTTTATTTCCTGAGACGCACCAATATGAGAATAGTTGACTTGGGTCCTGTTCTTGATCTGCCTTTTGAATCTGCTAATTTGAACTTAAATGTTAATGAATTACATTTTTCACGAAGATATATCTACGAGTGTGTCTCCTTCAAAGGTAATAACTTCAAGGGAAGCGTTTCACACACAGAAAAAAAAAACAACCTGTTTGGTACGTGAAATAGATGCTGGCATCACCTCTTAAGGTGAGACCTCCAAGTGTGTGGGCAGAAGCTGCAGAAGCTTCTCAGATAAGGCCCCTCATACTCCATATGGTTGGAGGGATGTCTGTGATTGAATGTTTCTCTCTGGAAGTGGCAATACACAGAGCTTTTAATACAGTAAAAGGAAAGAAAATAGAGTGCTGTTCCTATAAGAAGAAACATGAAGGGGGAAAAAATTATGCTTACTAAAGTAAAAGGACCATAAATCTTTAATGCCTTTAGCATCGTTTCATTTTATTCACCCCATTCTTTTTGATAGAAGAACTTGAGGCAAATTTTTTTTTAAATCACAGTATCCTCTTCTGCAACAGGGAAAGCTGCAGCTTTTGAACAGCTGTTGAATTATTGAAATACTCAGTTTTGGATATTTATTTCTATTTATTTCAGAGAACGTTTATTGGGAACCTGCTGTGGATAAAATATATCCATAATCTTAGAAGCTCCCACTTGCTGGTTGCCTCCTTTGTAAAAAATAACCACAGAATCATTATATTTTGTCCCGTGTTTGCATAAAATGGGGTATTTCTTTCACATTTGGGTAATTTTGTGGACCAGACTGTGACTTGATTATCAAATGCCACATTGTCATTGATTTTGGTCTTTTCCTAGCCTCTTGTTGCTGTACCACATAGAATTCACTCAACGAGTAGAAATGTAAGAGAAGAAAAAACCCGCTCGGAGATAAACTGTAAGTGTATACTTTACACAGTTCATAATTTAACAATGAGAAATAAGATTTCAGGTTGTAATTTAGTTAACAATTACTTTTGTTTCATTTTTTTCCAAATAGTCTTTCTTCGTAAATCTTTTTAAAGGTAGAGTTTAATTAAGGCAGTAAAAATTTTTCACTTACTATATTCCTGGGGAATTTTCTGTGGCAAGAGAGGGGATGTATTTATGTTGTTACTGTTTGGGAGGAGGAATAAAATCCCTCAACCAGGCAGGACAGAAGTAATTGAGGCACTGCTTCTTAAACCGATAGGTGTGTACAACTCACCTCGAGAGCTTGTTGAAGTGGTTTCTGATTCAGTGGATCTGCTGTAGGAGTGAGGTTCTTTACTTCTCACAAGCTCCGAGGTTATGGAGATGCTTATGGTTCCAGGACCACACTTTGAGTAGCAAGGAGAGGTAGAGATCTGCAAACTGGCTTAGCGTCTGAGTGTCCTGAGCACCTTTAAAACTAGGTTCCACGCCCCACTTTTCCACAGATTCTGATTCACTAGGTCTTGGGTCAGCCCAGGAATCTGTCTTTTAAAAACAGCCCTCTGGGGGCGCCTGGGTAGCTCAGTCGGTTAAGCGGCCGACTTCGGCTCAGGTCATGATCTCGCGGTCTGTGAGTTCAAGCCCCGCGTCAGGCTCTGTGCTGACAGCTCAGAGCCTGGAGCCTGTTTCAGATTCTGTGTCTCCCTCTTGCTGACCCTCCCCTGTTCATGCTCTGTCTCTCTCTGTCTCAAAAATAAATAAAAACGTTAAAAAAATTAAAAAATAAAATAAAATAAAAACAGCCCTCTGGGTAATTCTTATGTACACGAGCGAGTTATGGGCCCACCGAGACAGACCTTTCATTCACAGGGAATCTGGTGCTGTCAGCTCATCAGTGATGAACTCTGCCAGCAGGAATCTGCAATAATAGTGCCTGAACTTCATTTTTCTTTTTGGAAGCATTAATTCTCTATGACTTAGAATACTAATTTAGTGCAATCGGGCACTGTGATAACAGTTTTCTGTGAATTAAAGATTTATCCTGAAGGACCTAAAATCCAAAATGGCTTTAGTGAAATTATGTGGTAACTTAAAGATAACTACTGAAAAGAAACTGTTCCCAATTTTTGGCTAGATTAGTAATGCTAATTATAATAATACATTTCATACTTCAAGATGAATCCACCTCTTTGTCTGAAAAGCTAATAAATAAGTAGTGGCAGACACCATTTAGTAGGAAAAAAACAAAAGAAATGCAGAGATGAAGAGATTTGCCTGTGGGATGGAGGGAGACTCCAGGTCAACAGCAAGCCCTGGATCCCTCAGCCTCCAGCCCAGTGGTCTTTCACAAACACTGCTCCGTTTCAGAAACCGCCTCATCACACTTGTGTGGCTTTTACACTGCAAGTCCTTTGTAAACTTCCTTTGAAACTTTGGCTGGACCATACACTGTATATTAAGTTCTTAGAAAAACTTTGTGCTGGCGTTACTTGGAAGTACTCTTAAAAAGGAGGAAACTCTTGAAAGAAAGTACCGTGCATTGTACAGAAAGCCCAGGACTGGGATTTGGTACTCTGTTTGCCAGCAATTGCCTGTGTGACCTTTAAGCTCCATCTGAAGCCAGATGGTTTAAACTTGCTGATTTCCCTCCAAAAGTATTTTTCTGAAAATGACAACCTTAGTATATGAGCAAAATTTCCTATTTTTTTTAATTAAAAAAAATACTTAACAAGATGTCTTTGTCCTTTCTCTGATAATACAGATGGAGAGATCAGAGATGTCTTTGTAGTTCATTTAGAAAACTTTATATATTCAGTACTGTTGAAAATCTCATTTAAGGTCCTTTTATCTTGTTATCCAGTTCTTTTAAAAAATTACATTATCAGACTCTTTATTGCAAAGTGCAATTCTTACTGAATCATTCTTTACAAATTTATATTTGTGACTCTCAGCTTGTAACTGTGTATGCATGTGTATGCTGTTTAAAACTAGATGCCTATACCCCAGTTTTTCTGAGATTCTCACGTGCCCTCCTTTTGGTGGGAGCAGGTCCCTTCTCCCCCATTTGCCAGTAAAAGAGGTGTCATATCCCTTGTTGAGGTAGCAACAGAATTAAAACCACCACTTTGTTAATTTGTGAGTTTGATACTTGAGGCTTTTAAATCTTTCACGGTGTTCTAATATCTGCTTTCTTAGAATGTTTTATGACTTTATGTGAGATATGATAGAATATAGAATAGTTAATGCTGTTGTCTATAAAGACAAGCTTTGGAAAAATTATTTTAAAAATTGTATACAGTTGTTCCTCCTGATAATGTTTTATGTTCACATTTACATGGTGTCTCTCCATGCAGCGAAGGTTTTCTCTTTATTAAACCAGATGGTGTTTAAGCAACATATATACGAAAACTGACTCCTGTGCAGAAAGGGTGTTATTCTTTCCCTTTTAGGAGTCCTCTCTGCCTTCATATCATTAAATACAATAAGCAAAGACTCGCTTTAGGGAATAATTCCAGGGCTCTTCCTGTCTGCCTTAATAGGGTTAGTTTTGATCCATAATTGCTAGTGTAGGGTCAGCAAGTGGGAACATTGGAGTGGAGCTGTCTCAAGCTAAAAGGGAGTTTTCATCTGGATATTAAAATAGAAATTTACAGTGTCTGGCTTGACGTATGTTCAAGGAGATGGTAGAGGAAACAGATCAAGACCAATCGACAGCTAGTTACAGATAAGTAGAATTTTCTCACATTATGAAGAACATCATAAATAGCACTGCAGCCTAGGATGATTGACCAATAATTATTTGAACAGTAGCTGGAAGATTCTGTGGCAGAAGCTTGACATCACTTGAGGGAGTTTGAAGAGAACAGGCATGAAGAATAAATCTCCAGAGGGACTGTGCTGCGCCGTTCCCCCCCCTTCTAGCAATGCATTCCCACAGACTACAGAGTAGTACTTTGCCCACAGAGGACAGGGGTATAGGAGCCCTGCTACAGTTAAGATTTTGTCCTTGTTAGGAAAGTTAGTCTAAGACAACATCTCTGCTCCCCAGCACTCAGTGATTATACAGATTATATATATACAGAATATACAGATTATTCTGGCGGGGGGAAGCAGGTATGTTCACATGTGACAGTAACACAAGACAGATAGATGCACAAACTGCCCTCATGTAAGTTTATTACACAGATTTAACTTTGCTGTTTGATGACAAATACAGGTGAGAGCTGTTCAATAGGCCTGTATCAAGGTAAGGTAGGCAGATATTAAAATATTTTAATACCTTACCTAAAAGTTATTTTATGATCTTTGATGTGTGATCATGTGTGGACAGGGGTGAGGAACCCGTTACTGAAGAACCTACTCATCTCTAGGGGCCAGAATTTGATATCTGGTCCATAACAGCTGTAAACTATGTACATACTTATACAACTGGAGGTCTTACAGGGCTGTTTCCCAGCCTTTTTCACTTATCCCTTCTATTGATAAATATTCAAATCTCATGGTTTCTTTTAACTGGTATTAACATTCACAATAAATCATACATACTAAACTAAAATAAAAGCAATTATAAAAATGATTATACTTTAAAATTTCACTCATTTCCTGACCTTGATTGAGAAGGACTGTTTTGGCTGAAGCTCTTACTAGTTGAACTGTGATATATTTGTGATTGTGTTTCTTCTTTTTAATGTTTTGTTTGTGCCTCTGCTTTTATTTCAGTGGTTTTGAATGCTTTACCCTGGTGATAAAAGCAGATAATGATAGTGAGATATGGAAATTAGAGGTAAAGATAATGAAACATTCAGTATATTATAATACCAAGGAAGAAGGTGAAAGTAGTACAGTTTATATATGCTCTAGGTAGTTTATACCTGAGCTACAGTGATGTATTATTTATTGTTGTATAATAAATTCCCCAAAATTGAGTAGCTTAAAATAATGAACATTTATTCTCATACATATTCTGAGGCTCAGGAATCCAGGACAACTTTGCTGGGTGGTTCTGGCTCACATCTGTTATGAAGTTATACCAGCTGGGGCTAAAGTCATTTGAAGGCTGGGCTGGGCTGGAGGATTTGCTTCTGTGGTTGCGTAACTATTAACTGAGGCTTCAGTTACTTGCCACTTAGACTCTCCTTAGGGCTGTTCACAACATGACTTCAGAGCAAGTAGTCCAAAAGAGAGCCCAAGATAGAAGCCTTACCTTGGAAGTGATACACCATCACTCTGCCATATTCATTTGATCACAAAGACCAACGCTGGTGATGTGGGAAGGGACTACACAAATTGATGAACACTAGGAGGCAGGAATCATTAGAGGCCAACTTGAAGGCTGGCTTCCAAAAGTAGTCTGCCTCAATTGCTGTCTGCCCACCTAAATCCTGAGTTAGATGCTCTCTAGTGAATGCTGGGTCACAGTGAAATAGGTTAGATCCTGACTGTAACATACATATAATTCTGCTAATCATTTTTTTATTTTATTTTATTTTATTTTTTACTATGGAAGAGGCCTAGGACTAACAGATTTAGCTTTAAATAGCCTACCGAGACTTTCTTGGACTTTTTCCAGCCAACAGATTCTTAATTTAAAACATTGGGTTTTGATCCCTATATGGTACATGGTAAAATTAAATGTATTGCCATAGAGTAACTTTTAAAATTATTACGTCTTTAAGAATACAGAAAGAGATCATGGCTTTACTTCTTTTCTTCTTTAGTTGGCCAAGTAAAATTTGATCCACCCTTAAGGAAGGAGACAGAACCGCATCATGAACTTGTAAGTAGAGTAGTCTTGGAATGTTAACACTAAAAATAAATATTTTAATTAGTCTTTGTGATATTGGTAATGACTAAAAAGTCTAGTTCTTGATATTTTCAAAAGCATTTGGGGAAATAAAAAGGTAAGTAATTCTAAAATTACAAAAAATAAATCTGTGTTGCTGAGATCGAATATTCTTAATGTTAGGAGAAATGTACTAGTTTTACCATTCTCCTATTAAATGTTTTTAATGCTGACCTGTTAATTTTTTTTTTTATTTTTGTTTTTCAGTTTTCGAGGGGCTTTTTGTGTACGCATTTGTTAGGATAAATGCCACCATTTTAAATTAAAATGTTGGACCAATAAAACACATCTCACTGAATTTATGGGCAGCCTTTTAAGAGTGTAAGCCAGTTTTCTAAACATGAGGGTAGAGTCAAATCTATTGGGACTAAAACTCAGGAGAGACCAGGCATACATAATAGATCAAGTCTGTCATTCATTTAAGGCTTGCTAACTCTATGAATGTTCTTTTCATTATTGTTTTTTGTTAATGTTTTATAAACACCTTCCTAGATATGTGATAATATATTTTTAGATTCAGTCTTAGAAACAACATGTTTTGCAAATATTTGAGATGTTACTATCCTATGGAAGAATTTAAAAAATGAGACTTAAAAAAACAAAATCAATCCTAATGAAATTAGTTTCCTAGAGCTCCAGATTATATGTTTTTTTTTTTTCTGTTCAATACTGAGAAGAAAGTAACTATTAATAAGTAGTAAGGATTGAAATGGAAACTTTCTTAAATTTAATGCTTTTGTGAACCCACTTGACTAAAGGTATACAAAGTGGAGTTATTCTAATTCAGTATACCAGCATGGAGGAAAGGAATGTTAAAAATTCTTAAAATGATTATAACATTTAAACCTAACATTTATGTAGAGGATGTAGAAGGTTAAGAACAAAAAGTAGTAATGATGTTTATAAATGCTAATAGTTACTTTGTTAAGGCAAACTTTGAGTTTGTTTCCTGTTTCTCTTTTGAAGTTGGCATTGCATGTATTTAAATAATATACTAGTTTAATAAAACTGTATTACAAAGCAAAGTTGTTGCAATATTGCTATTTTACAAGCTTCTTAAGATTATTTGACTTGGCATTTGCCTTAATAAAATTATTAGCAGGACTAACCTCATTTGTGACAGTTTCCCTTTGTGAATTTGTGGCTTTTAGTTTAAGTGTAAATAACTTGGGTTTCTTGGTCTCTGCTAAACAGCCCGACAGTGATGGTTTTTTGGACAGTTCAGAAGAAATATACTACACTGCAAGATCTAATCTGGTATTTCTCATCTTCTGATTTTCTTTGTCAGCATTGTTTAGTCTTAATTGTTTTTGATTTTTTTGATCAAATATTTTGTTCAATTTTAATGAACCAGCTTAAACATCATTTTATAAGTTCTTGCCATTTAGCAGGGTTCTATATATTGATTATAGCATTTTTTTTCCAAAACAAGTTAGATATATCTACTCAAGTGTATTATAATGTAATAAAAACTAAAATCTATTTTCCTTTTTTATGAAAAGTATTTAATTTTCTCACTCAAATGGGTTTCTTTAGAAATTACATTTCCCTATAAAAATGTCATTTTAATAATGTGACTTATTTTAGTGAACTAGAAAGCATCCATATATGTATTACATATCCGTTCATATATATAAAACTATTTTTATATATTGCATATATAACATATATGGAAATAGTTTCAAAAAATAACTTACCCCTAGTTAACAATGAAATCTGTCTCAGATGAAATTTTAACTTTTTAGCATTAGGTAATATCTCATTTTCTCAGGCCAAAATTTGGATTTTAAAGCCTCCCTGAAGTTATAAGTATTAAGGCTGTTTTACCATTAGGTAAGAAAAGAGGGAAACTAACCCTGGTAAATATTAAATAAATAGTAACTTTAATAGTTGCTATTGAATAGTTTTTTTCTACTTCAGTAGGTAGCCAGGACCCAAAGTTGCCTCCATATTATCCTTAGATTCTATTTTTCTGCCTTTTCATTGGAATTTTCTTTCTTTTTCCTTTCTCTCTGCCTTAATAACGTACTTCTTTCAATTCTGATTAGTTTAAATGATTCTTTATATAAATTCTTAAATCTATACCCTATAACATTTGTAGAACATTAAATGTTGAGACATAATTTCTCTTTTGAGGAAGTTGCTGTCTTAATGGGCGGAAATTACTTGGACGTACAAACTTTCAGCTGTGCAACAAAATATACAGTGGATTGCCAGCAGGTGTTGACTGTTGAGGAGAGGCTGACATTTATGTAATAAGTGTATGGAAATCAGAGGAGAAAAGCTTTGGGGTTAATGTGGCTTATCTGGCTTCAGGAAGGGACTAAAACTGATTTCACTGTAGTGTAGGAACCCTTATAGAGTCTTCAGGAGGAGAATGGACAGATGCCTCCAATGTTTCATGGGAATTGATGTGGGAACAGTCATCGGCACAGATGCCAGTTTTGAGAGATGGCAGATAAAGAGCTGAAATTATGAAATTGGCATACTACTCCTTGAATTATGGTATTGGCTCAGAAGAGGAGGATTGAAGTCATCAAAGAAGAAGTGATAGATGAAACCATGATTGCATTTGTTCCCTAGTTAGGTCCGAAGAAGGATGGAGTGCAGAAAACTGGTTACCACAGTGGGTGATGCCTGTGTTTTGCAGTCAAAGGTAGAACCAACATGGGGGAGAAAGAAGAAGCAGTTGGAAAGCTGGAAGAGTCAATATCAATACCTGGACTGTCACAAAAGAAAGAAGGATGCATCCAATGGTCCAGAGAGGACCAGAAAGTGTAAGGATTGAGAGTTAACTGTCCACAGGGGCAAGTGAGATGAAATGTCTGAAGAAAACGCTATCAGCGGCTTCTGGATTGAAGATTTTTTTCAGAATTACATATAGATAGGTTAGAGTGACAATTAGTGAAATTTGTTGTGGAAATAAAAGATCACAAAATCAAAAGTTTAAACTGACCACCATTAATATTCTCTAGAAAAGACAACAGCAACAAACCCAGAAACATGGTCTTTAAAATTAGTTATTCTCTTCTGTTCTCTGGGTTGCTAGAACTAGCCTAGTAACATGAATAAATTATGGCTCTGTTCCCTAGAACTGTCCTACCCCCAAATAATCAGGAGTTTCTGACAGAGGGAGCAGCTGACAGGCAGTCTTGTGACAGAGGGCTTTAGGGACAGTTAACTAATTACATAGTTTGGCAGAAAAGGATGAACAAAATATTTGTCAGACCCTACAATTTATAAAATCAAACTTTAAAAGTTCACCTCTGATGATGATAAAAACTAACATTCATCTACAAGTTTTTATACACCAGGCATTCTAAATGCTTCAAATGTATTAAAATCTTTGTATTAGAAATGAGGGAACTTAAGGTGCAAAGAAGCTGAAATTGGCCTTCCTCCTCAGCTAAATAATAGCCCACCAGGGGTTTGATCAAGGCAGCTGGTTCAGGAAATGAAACCTAAACCACTGCCTGTTGCATCTACCCCAAATACTGAGCTCGCACTCATGGTCTCTTTTTAATCATGTATATATGTTCCATAGTTATTATTTTTTTAAAAGAATGTACCTGTTTTACTGTTTGTTTTTAATGTTTGTTTATTTTGAGAGAGAGCGCACGTGTGCGCGTGCACCAGCGGGGGAGGGGCAGAGAGAGGGAGAGAGAGAATCCCAAGCCAGGCTCTGTACTGACAGCAGTACTGATGCGGGGCTTGATCTCATGAACTGTGAGATCATGACCTGAGCCGAAATCAAGAGTTGGGTGCCACCCAGGTGCCCCCATAGTTATTATTACTTTTTTTTTAAATTTTTTTTGTTTTTTTTTTTTAGAGAGCAAATGCATGTGCACAAGCAGGGAGGGGCAGAGGGAGAGAGGGAGAATCCTGAGCAGGGCCTCAATCTTGGCAACCCTGGGATCACGACCTGAACCAAAATCAAGAGTTGGATGCTCAACTGACTGAGCCACCCAGGTGCACCATTATTCTTTTATTGTGGTAAAATATACATAACATAAAATTTACCATTGTGAGCTTTTTTAAGTATGCAGTTCAGTGGCATTAGGTTCACTCATATTGTGCAACCATCACCGCTATCGATCTGCAGAACTTTTTCGTCTTTCCACACTGCAACTCCTTACCTATTAAACAGTAACTCCCATTCCCCCTTCCTTGCAGTGCCTGGCAACCACCATTCTGTTTTTTGACTCTTTGAAGTACCTCACAGATGTGGAATCATACAATAGTTGTCCTTTTTTGACTGGCTCACTTCACTTAGCATAATGTCACAATGTGTTCAAGATTCATTCATGTTGCTGCATGGATCAGAATTCCCTTTTTAAGGTCGAATAATATTCCTGTGTGTGTGTGTGTGTGTGTGTGTGTGTGTGTGTGTGTGTGTGTATGTACACGTGTGTACCACATTTTGTTTGTTCATTCATCTATCAATGGGACAGTTGCATTGCTTCCACCTTTGGACTATTGTCAGTAATGTTGCTCTGAACATGGTGTACAAACATCTTTCAAGTTTCTACTCGAAGTTCTTTGGGGCATAGAACATGAAAGGGAATTGCTACATCATATAGTAATTCTACATTTAATTTTTGAGGGAAATGCCGTACCATTTTCCATAGCAGCTGTGTCATTTTACATTTCCCCCCAGCAGTTCACATGGGCTTCCAATTTTTCCACATCCTCTTCAACGCTTCTTATTTTCTGTGTGTGTGTGTGTGTGTGTGTGTGTGTGATAATAGCCATCCCAATGGGTGTGAAGTGTCCATAGCTGTTTCAATCCCCTGATTTCATCAGTCCTGAAACTTTGGCACTGTCAGCAAGATTTCCAGCTGTTAGAAATACTTGTTGCTGGCCACTAGAAAGAAACCTGTTGCACACAAAATGTCTGGCTGTCATCTTAGCACCAAGATGGCAGCTCTAAATCTTTTGGGACCCAGATTTACCCTCTTAAAGACTTGTTGCTTAAAAATCCCATATCATCAGTGATTTAAGTGCTAAATGTATTCATTTTATGATTTTAGAAATGAATTGAGAATATTACATCTCAGTTTTCATTATTACATTACAATGATTTCTTAAAAATTAGATTATCATAATATATGAAACCTGAAGAACAGAGCTTGATTTCTAGGATTGTTAGTAATAAAGATCTGCAAATTTTGAGAAGATGCTTAAGTTTAAAAACTTTGCCATAATGCAGTAATTAAATAGTAAGAGTTTTGCTTCTAGAAGAAAGCATAGGCAGTAATCTCTTTTGTTGCCTTAGCAACATTTTTCTAGGTGTGTCTTCTAAGGCAAGGGAAACAAAAGCATAAATAAATTATTGGGACAATACCAAAATAAGCTTTTGAACAGCAAAGGAAACCATCAGCAAAATGAAAAGGTAACCTATTGAATGAGAGAAGGTATTTGCAAATGATATATCCAGTAAGAGGTTAATATCCAAAATATCTTTAAAAAAACTTACACAACTCCACACCAAAAATACAACCCAGTTAAAAAATGAGCAGAGGACCTGAATAGACATTTTGGCCAACAAACCCATGAAAAGATGGCCAACACCACTAATCATCAAGCAAATGCAAGTCAAAACCACAATGAGATATCACCTCACACCTGTCAGAATGGCTAAAATCAAAAAGTCAAGAAATAATAAGTGTTGGCAAGGATATGGATAAAAAAGGAACCCTTGTGCACTGTTAGTGGGAATGCAAATTAGTGTAGCCACTATGGAAAACAGTGTGGAGGTTTCTAAAAAAATGAAAAATAGAGATACCATATTATCCAGTAATCACATTACTGGGTATTTACCCAAAGAAAATGAAAACACTAATTCAAAAAGATACATGCACACCCCTCTGTTTATTGCAGCATTATTTACAGTAGCCAGGATGTTGAAACTTAAGTGTAGATAAATAAATGGATGAAGATGTGGTATATATATACAATGGAACATTAATTAACTCAGCAATAACAAAAAATAAGATCTTTCCATTTGCAACAACATGGATGGACCTAGAAGGTATGCTAAGTTAAATAAGTCAGAGAAAGACAAATACCCTATGATTTCACTTATATGTGGAATCTAAAAAACAAAAAGCAAATGAACAGATAAGCCAAAACAAACTATCAAACAAAAAACCCAGGAGCAGGCCCATAAATAAAGAGAACAAGCTGGTAGTTGCCAGAGGGGAGGGGGGAGGAGATGGGCAGAATGGATGAAGAGGAGTGGGAGGTACAGGCTTCCAGTTACCGAATGAATTAGTCACAGGGATAAAAGGTACAACATAAGGAATATAGTCTGTGGTATTGTAAGAATGTGGTCTGATGATAGATGGTAGTGCAGTTGTGGTGAGCACAGCATAATGAATAGAGAGGTCTAGATCACTATTTGTATACCTACAACTAATGTAATAGATGTCAATTGTACTTGAGTTTAAAAAAAAAAACTTTTTATGAGGTCCCAGTAGTTCGTTTTTGCTTTTGTTTCCCTTGTCTCCAGAGGCATATCTCTAGTAAGGAGTTGCAGCGGCTGAGGTCAAAGAAGTTGCTCCCTGTTTTCTCCCGTAGTATTTTGATGGTTTCCTGGCTTACATTTAGGTCTTTTATCCATTTTGAATTTATTTCTGTGTATGGTGTAAGAAAGTGGTCCAGTCTTATTCTTCTGCTGTCCAGTTTTCCCAGCACCATTTACTGAAGAGACTGTCTTTTTACCATTGGATATTCTTTCCTGCTTTGTCGAAGATTAGTTGGCCATACGTTTGTGGGTCCATTTCTGGGATCTCTATTCTGTTCCATTGATCTTTGTATATGTTTTTGCACCAGTACCATACTGTCTTGATGATTACAGCTTTGTAATGCAGTTTAAAGTCTGGAATAATTGTGATGCCTCCAGCTTTGGTTTTCTTTTTCAACATTAAATTCAGCTATTTGGGATCTTTTCTGATTCCATACAAATTTTGGAATTGTTCTAGCTCTGCAAAGAATGCTAGTGTTAATTTTGATAGGGATTGCATTGAATGTGTAGATTGCTTTGGGTAGTATCAGCATTTTAACAATATTTGTTCTTCCAGTCCATGAGCATGGAATTTTTATCCATTTATTTGTGTCTTCTTCAGTTTCTTTGATAAGCTCTCTGTAGTTCTCAGCATACAGGTCTTTTCTCTCTGATCAGGTTTCTTCCTAGGTATCTTACAGTTATTGGTGCAGTTGTAAATGGGGTCAATTCCTTGATTTCTCTTTCTGCTCCTTCATAATTGGTGTATAGAAATGCAACCGATTTTTTTTAAGTTTATTTTTAGAGAGGGATAGAGAGTGTAAGCAGGGGAAAGAGAGAGAAAAAGAGAATCCAAGCAGGCTCAGCACTGTCAGCACAGAGCCCAACGTGGGGCTTGATACCACGAACTGTGAGATCATGACCTGAGCTGAAATCAAGAGTCAGAGGCTTAATCGACTGAGCCACCCAGGCACCCCACTGCAACCAATTTCTGTATGTTGATTTTATATCCTGTGACTTTGCTAAATTCATGTATCCATTCTAGCAATTTTTTGGTGGAGTCTTTCGTGTTTTCCACAGAGTATCATATCATCTGCAAAGAGTGAAAGTTTGACTTCTTCCTTGCCAATTTGTATGTGTTTTATTTCTTTTTGTTGTCTGATTGTTGAGGTTAGGACTTCCAGGTGAGAGTGGACATCCCTGTCATGTTCCTGACCTTAGGAAAGCTCTTAATTTTTCTCCATTGAGGATGATATTAACTGTGGGTCTTTCATATATGGCTTTTATGATGCTGAGGTATGTTCCTTCTGTCTCTAATGTCTTTTTTTTTAATGTTTGTTTGTTTGTTTGTTTGTTTGTTTTTGATAGAGAGAGAATCAGAAGCAGGCTCTAGACTCTGAGCTGTCAGCAGAGTCCAGCACGGCACTTGAACTCACAAACAATGAGATCATGACCTGAGCCAAAGTCAGACGTTTTACCAACTGAGCCACCAGGCACCCCTGTCCTTAATTTCTTGAGGGTTTTAATCAAGAAAGGATGCTGTATTTTGTTAAATGTTTTTTCTGCATCTGTTGAGAGGGTCATAATGGTTCTTCCCTTTCTTTTATTAATGTGGTATATCGTGATTGATTGGCAAATATTGAACTAGCCCAGTACCCAGGAATAAATCCCACTTGATCATGGTGAATAATTCTTTTAATGTACTGTTGAATTCGATTTGCTCGTATCTTGTTGAGAACTTTTGCATCCAGGTTTATCAGAAAGATTGACCTGTAATTCTTTTTAGTGAGGTCTTTGGTTTTGGAATCAAGGTAATGCTGGCTTCATAGGACGAGTTTGGAATGGGAAAACATATTTGCAAATGACATATTGGATAAAGGGTTAGTATCCAAAATCTATAAAGAATTTATCAATCTCAACACCCAAAAAAACAATGAATAATAATTCATAATAAACCAAATATACCAATAATAAACCAAAAAATAATAATCCAATGAAGAAATGGGCAGAAGACATGCATCGACACTTTTCCAAATAAGACATCCAGATGACACAGACATCCAGCAGACACATGAAAAGGTGCTCAACGTCACTCATCATCAGGGAAATACAAATCAAAACTGCAATAAGATACCACCTCACACCTGTCAGAATGGCTAAAATTAACTCAGGTAACATCAGATGTTGGTGATGATAAGGAGAAAGGGGAACCCTTTTGCTCTGTTGGTGGGAATGCAAACTGGTGTGTCCACTCTGGAAAACAGTGTGGTGGTTCCTCAGAAAATTAAAAATAGAACTACCCTACAACCCAGCAATTGCACTATTAGGTATTTATCCAAAGGCTGCAAATTTATCCAAAGGCTGAAGGAGCACATGCACCCCAATGTTTATAGCAGCACTATCAACAATAGCCAATTAGGGAAATAGCCTAAATGTCCATCAGCTGACAAATGGATAAAGAAGATGTGATATATACATATATGTACAATGGAATACTATCCTGTGATAAAAAAGAATGAAATCATAACCATTTTCAACAACATGGATGGAACTAAGGTGTATTATGCTAAGCGAAATAAGTCAGTCAGAGAAAGACAAATACCATATGGTTTCACTGATATGTGGAATTTAAGAAACAAAACAGATGAACATAGGAAAAGAGAAGGAAAAATAAGATAAAAACAGAGGAGGCAAACCATAAAGGACTTTTAAATACAGAGAACAAACTAAAGTTTGCTGGAGGGAAGGTGGATGGGGGATGGACTAATGGCTGATGGACCTTAAGGAGGGCACTGTTGAGATAAGGGTATTACATCCCTAAATTCTACTCCTGAAACCAATACTACATACAGGTTAAATAACTTGAGTTTAAATTTCAAAAAAAGAATAATACAGTAGATACATATTTACCAATGTGGAAAAAAATAAAAATTAAAAAAAGAAATGTAAACATATCCTTAATCATTTTTATATTTATTTCATGGAGGAATGATAATACTTAGGATATGTTGGTGAAAAAATATATATTATTAAAGCAATAGTAAGAGTTTTGCCCATAACCATAAAAATGGGTTTATCTCGGGGCGCCTGGGTGGCGCAGTCGGTTAAGCGTCCGACTTCAGCCAGGTCACGATCTTGCGGTCTGGGAGTTCGAGCCCCGCGTCAGGCTCTGGGCTGATGGCTCGGAGCCTGGAACCTGTTTCCGATTCTGTGTCTCCCTCTCTCTCTGCCTCTCCCCTGTTCATGCTCTGTCTCTCTCTGTCCCAAAAATAAATAAACGTTGAAAAAAAAATTTAAAAAAAAAATGGGTTTATCTAACGTACTGTCTTTAGATTAAAAAATTATACACCTGTTTAATTGATGCCAATTTTTTCTAATTTGCCCAGTTTTTCTGGGTATTTTAGCCTATACAATAATGAAAAATATATTTAAAGTTAATTATATGGAAAACATGTTAATTGGTGTGGAGGAACATAAGTAGTAACATAGTCTTTGCTCTGAAGAAAGTTATGGTATACTTGAAAAAGTAAGAATAAAAAATTTAAATTATAATTTAAAACATGTCAGAAAGGGGTGCCTAGGTGGCTCACTCAGTTAAGTGTCCAGCTTGGTCTCAACTCAGGTCTCAATCCCAGTCATGAATTCAAGCCCCGCATTGGGCTCCATGCTGGGCATGGAGCTTACTTAAAAAAAAAACAAATATGTCAGAAAGGTATACCCAATTGATCATTATCAGTAAATAACAAAAGTACTTTAAGAAACCCCTGAATTATGGACTTAAAGCCGTATTACAAAGCTGTATGGTACTGGCACAAAGACAGATCAATGGAACAGAATAGAGAACCCAAAAATGGACCCACAAACATATGGCCATCTAATCTTTGACAAAGCAGACAAGAACATCCAACGGAATAAAGACAGTGTCTTCAGCAAGTGGTGCTGGGAAAACTGGATGCGACATGCAGAAAAATGAACCTGGACCACCAGACACAAAAATAAACTCAAAATGGATGAAAGACCTCAATGTAAAACAGGAAGCCATCAAAATCCTCAAGGAGAAAGCAGGCAAAAACCTCTTTGATCTTGCCCGCAGCAACGTCTTACTCAACACTTCTCTGGAGGCAAGGGAAACAAAGGCAAAAATGAACTATTGGGGCCTCATCAAAATAAAAACCTTCTGCACAACGAAGGAAACAATCAGCCAAACTAAAAGGGAACCGACAGAATGGGAGAAGATATTTGCAAATGATATAGTAGAGAAAGGGTTAGTATCCAAAATCTATAAAGAACTTATCAAACTCAACACCCAAAAAACAAATAATCCAGTGAAGAAATGGGCGAAAGACATGAATAGATACCTTTCCAAAGAAGACATCCAGATGGCCAACCGACACATGAAAAACTCAACATCACTCATCATCAGGGAAGTACAAATCAAAACCATGAAGAGGTACCACCTCACACCTGTCAGAATGGCTAACATTAACAACTCAGGCAACAACAGATGTTGGCGAAGATGCAGAGAAAGAGGATCTCTTTTGCACTTCTGATGGGGATGCAGACTGGTGCAGCCACTCTGGAAAACAGTATGGAGGTTCCTCAGAAAATTGAAAATAGAACTACCCTACAACCCAGCAATTGCACTACTAGGTATTTATCCACGGGATACGGGTGTGCTGTTTCAAAGGGGCACATGCACCCCAATGTTTATAGTAGCACTATCAACAATAGCCAAAGTATGGAAAGAGCCCAAATGTCCATTGATGGATGAATAAAGAAGATGTAGTATATATATACAATGGAGTATTACTCAGCAATCAAAAAGAATGAAATCTTGCCATTCGCAAGTATGTGGATGGAAATAGAGGGTATTATGCTAAGCGAAATTAGAAAAAGACCAGTATCATATGACTTCACTCATGTGAGGACTTTAAGATACAAAACAGATGAACCTAAGGGAAGCAAAAAGAATATAAAAACAGGGAGGGGGACAAAACATAAGAGACTCTTAAATATAGAGAACAAACAGAGGGTTGCTAGAGGAGTTGTAGGAGGGGGAATGGGCTAAATGGGAAAGGGGCATTAAGGAATCTACTCCTGAAATCATTGTTGCACTATATGCTGATTAACTTGGATGTAAACTTAAAAAATAAATAAAAAATAAATAGATAAAAGTTAAAAATAAAGCCCTGAATTAGGTCAAAATTTAATAAAGTCTAAAAATAAATTTATTCTGGAAGAGAAACAGTAAATGTCAACTTCTGTTTATTTTAAATTTGTTAAACTATTACTATTAAATTTATATGATGTAGCTACTTTCCTTACCTAATATGTATGAAGACAGTTTCTTAGGAGAACTCATTTATTTTGCACAACAATAGGACATTTTCTACATTGGCAAACCTACCCTGCTTGATCTTCATGTCCGAGTTCATCATGTAAGAGTCATGAATACTGTTTAGCATTTATCTGTTAGTGTTCTGACCTCACTTGCTTCTCGTTTTAACAAAGTCTTTTTTGATTTGTCCAAGATTCAATCCCTTTTTACTTGTGTAAATTGCTGTATTAAAAGGTATCTTAAAATGACCTTATCCAAATCATAATTTTCTCATTTTCTGATGAGGAAAGAAATTCTCTTGAGCTGTTCCCTTTTTTGTTGATTAAAATATATTGCTAACATATTTTTTCTTTTATATTTTTGTAGCCAGCTATATCAGTTCTGTTAACTTCCTGCTATTTTCTCATCAGATGTAGGCTTTGCAGCCTGACACAGGGTTTACAAAAAAGAAAACAATAAAAAGATTTTCTTGAACATGTATTTTCCCTTTCCCATGTTCCATGTTCTATCCTTTATCTTTTTCAGTGCTTTCTGGCTCTATCCTGCCCTTAGAAATACTTCCCCATTCATTAAAACTGAAGTTAGGATTTTCTGACCCAAAAAGATATTTTCATTGGGCTAGAGTAACCATCTTCAATTTTTGTTTGAGCTGTTCAGATCAAATCTATATAAGGCTATTGCATGTTTTCAGCCCATGTTGTTACTTGTTTGACTTTACTGTGTAGCTAAACATTGTCCTTCATTAATAACTTGATGCCTCATTTGTTACTAATTCCCTTAGGTTTCTCTTGGCATGTTCAAATGTGTTCTTATTTAGCTTATAAAAGATTGCTATGTTTTACTGTCATCTAGGGTTATCTTGAGTGCTTTTCCAAGCATAATTTTGGTAGCATTTTTCTATTACAGAATAGCTTCCAAGTACTTTTTGATAAATGTTTTAAATCAGTCTTTCTTAGAATGTTCTAAAGATATGTAAATGGCTACTAACTTTGCCCAAGTTTTACTTTTTTTCCTTTCCTTTTTTTTCTCATTTTTCTTGAATGATTTACTGTCTGAATCCCTGCCATATAATAAGTGGTTGGTAAATAATAGTTGAATTACCTGAGATTCAGTACTTACTAGAGGACTTAGTGTAATTCTTTTACCTGTATTGGATTCCTAGCACATTGTTTTTGTTCCATAGTTGCTAAAAACATAACTTGATTTATAGAGAAGGAATTAATAAAGAATAAGCCCCCTTTTATTTTAGCTTTCCTGGTAGTGTTTGACGCGTGGCACATTTAATCACCACACTTGGATATATCTACAACTTCTCCCTGGCCTGAATGTTATTTTGCTTATGAACCTATGTACAATTTTCTATTAAAATACTGCATTTGTTATTTTAGACTCTTACCTTCCTAAATACCTTGCTAATCTCAATGGATTTTTTTAAATTATTGTCATCAACCCGGCAATTGTCATGTACCATAAGATGACTGTTCCTACAACAGCCACATGTGTGTTTATATAACAGAAGCTATTGCCATTCTGCACAAATGTAGAACACTTTTAGACGCCATCATTTGATTAGGGCCTTAAGAGATTATGTTGACTAAAGAGATTGCTGGTGTGGTAGAGGAGGGACGTTACCTGTAGCTGAAGAAAAAAACTTGAATTTAGGAGTGCATTCGTTGAGATTAGTACTTCTCTCTACTGAATTCCAAAGATTAAAGGTTCCTGTACAAAGTCATGACCACTTCAGTTGTACAGCATAATAATTGTGTAGCAGTCTTACGGTAGCAGTGATAGCATCCTATTAATATCATTATGAATTAAATAGAACAGGTATCCTTTTGCACTAGAATTTCATGTGATACCAGTGTGATGATGGTTGACTAATCTTACTGTTTTTGATGTATTCTCTTTTCTGTCACTAGTAAGAACATTTATTATGCATGAAAGAACGCAAATATTGAAGAAGACAAGATTTGAATCTTGTCTAAACCAGAATTTTTATTTTGACAGGTCTTGGAGTACTTAAATGTTAAAGTGCTTTTTACTTAAATGTAATGTATCGTTTAGAGTTCTTATGTTCCTAGGCTTAGTATTTTTGTGATCTAGAATTTGTGTATCTTAATGAGGCTGGAGTGTTAGTTATCTGCTTGCAGGAAAATGAACTACTGGCATTGGAACAAGAATTTGTTTTAAGGGCCTGGTTAGTGTGTGGTAGGTGCTATTCTGGACTTTGGGCCTGTAGGGAAGAAAGATGGACGTAACAATTTTCCTGTTTTGAGGAGCTCACAGACTGGCTTCTGTTTTTATAAACTGGTTAATAAATTAATTAAAAGGCAGTTTAAGTGCTAGAGGAGAACTGTGTATTCAGTGCCATGAAGACATGGGAAAGGTTGCACCTTCCTTCCTGTACAGTCTTGGAAGCCTCCTCCAAGGAGTTGTCTTTTGCATTAAGTCCTGACTGTGCATCTGGCGATACCTTGTGTATTAGAAAACACTTTATTCTATATTCTGATGAAAATAAAACTCATTTTAAATGTTAAATATTCCCCTTTATTGTTAAAATCATGCTTGAAATACAGTGACTTAAGGGGAGAAAGGAAGCTTTACTTTGTACTTTCCATAGTTGTTGGAAAACAGTTTTTTCCTCAAGAAGGCATTTGAGTTGAGCATTTATGTTGTTACCCCTTTAAATTTCAATTCTTAAGCCTACAACCCATAGCATTCAGTGGAAACGTTTAGTTAAGGAACTGCCTTAGTAATACTCCTTTGAAGTTTCACTACTTAGCTCTTTAAAAAATTATTCAAAGCCCTTTAAGTGTAATTTGCAACCTTGCCCATGTTCATCTATACAATTTACTTAAAAAGAGCACCTATTCTATATGTTTAAAAATTGGGGGCGCCTGGGTGGCGCAGTCGGTTAAGCGTCCGACTTCAGCCAGGTCACGATCTCGCGGTCCGTGAGTTCGAGCCCCGCATCGGGCTCTGGGCTGATGGCTCAGAGCCTGGAGCCTGTTTCCGATTCTGTGTCTCCCTCTCTCTCTGCCCCTCCCCCGTTCATGCTCTGTGTCTCTCTGTCCCAAAAATAAATAATAAAAAAAAAACGTTGAAAAAAAATTAAAAAAAAAAAAAATTATTACCTGCCTGAAGCAACAATAGAAGTATGTGAATGTGTATAAATACATAATTATTGCAGATCTTCTATACAAAGTCAAGATTTTTGTTGCTTGTTCTCTTCTGTAATTTTTTTTGCTTCATTATAGCTTTGCTATTAAATACCTTATTTGAGCATTTTTCTTTCTAAAAACTGGAGTTTTTTTTGCAAATTTTAACTAAGAAAGCAATAACCATAAATGAAACTTACATATATTATTCAAACAAGTTCCCAGAAAAATACTGAACTTAAATAATAAAATACGTAAACTACAGCTACAAACTTCTGACATCTTTTATTGTTGGAAGTCCTACCATACCTTTTTTTTAAAGAACATATAGCAATACAGATTTATTTGCAGTCTGGGGTTTCTCTTTTAAAATATATATATTTGTGTATTATGATTTGTGATATACTACTATTTTGCTAAATACATCATTTTGTACTATTAGGATCTACAACTAGAATATGGACAAGGACACCAAGGTAGTTACTTTTTGGGTGCAAACAAGTAAGTAAAGTTCTTTTTAAATTAAATTTATATTCAAGAATAATTAAGTTGCTTTATATTTTAATTTATTTATTACATATATCTTGTGCATTTTATTACATATTTAATATAGAAAAATATGTTAATATATCCAGAAGTAAGTTGTATTAGTCTGGTAGATAGGTTTTTATAATACGCTTTCAACTTTTCTTCACTGCTACCTTGCTAATCATTTAGTCAGTAATTGTCATAATGGAGACATTATGTTTTTTATATCAAGCTACTTTGTAGACCTTACTTGTTAGAGAAAACGAAGTACATTCCAACTGAAGACGATACATGTTTCAGAATTTTTTTATTTTATTTTTAAGGTTGACCTGTTTATTCCTTACAAAACTTGCTTTGGTACATATCCCAGGTGTGTTAGCTCTGAAAATAGCTGAAAATATTCACAGTGTTTAGAACTCTTTATCCTAACTTTTTAGTTGTTAAGAGCTTTCCAAAAAGAAGATGGTAGTTAAAATGCATCTGCTGTTTTCAGAATTATCAATTCATGCAAGAAGTAAATAGAACAATTATTCAAGGCCTCTCCTGTACACCAGGCACTGTCTAGGTGGTACAGCACTGTGGTGAAAAGGCAGCTTACAAGGAGTAACAATTTAAGTTGTTCATAGTCCTCAGCAGAGTAAGGGGACAGGACTCTGCTGTTCTTTGTAGATTCTCATTTTCTGAGTTCATGGAGAAATTACCATTATAAAATCTAATATGTAAGGAAATACTATTTAAATTGTCAAAATCTCTCAGCAATGTAGATATTGTTTTAACAATCAGAACATCTTAAAATTGCAACATATAATTTCACTTATACATTAGAGAGTTGAAAATATATATATACATCCATAGTTTAAGCAGTTGAGGAACGATGACTGAAGACAGTAGTTCAGATTTAAAGACAATGCAAAATCGTGTCTCCTTTTTTTAGACTAAATGTTTAATTTAAATACCCTATCTTTTCTCAACACAGAGAAGAGACTTTGAATGACCGCCTAGAGAAATGCATTAGTTTGGATTTAAGCTGCATTTCAATTAAATACGATGAATTTGTTTTTAATTAACTGATTTAAGTTTCCTAAAATGGGAAAAAGGCATACAATTTCCCTGATAGAAAAATGAGATTTTATCTAAATAGTAACTGTGTGCTATTTATAATCTCTCCTGATTGATTAATGGACAGCAAAGGAAGGTTTGTCTCACAGTGGTTAGCAAATAAAAATTCTGAAGTGCTTTTTTTATTATTTTGTCTTAATATAAGGTCACTAGTTTTAAGGACCTTGTTAGCAAATTTTGGTGTATTTTAAGAGACAGTGGATGATTCGGAGAAAAATTCCATTTACACTTTTTTGGTTCATTTTAAATATATTTTTAAATTATATACTAGCAAAAATGCAAAAAAGAAATATGGCCCATCACTAAATGCTTTTCCAGATTCCTTAGTTCCCATTGTCTAATATCTGATTGTTAGACATTTTCATAGTATATAGTTACTTTGGCTAGGTAAAATGTTAATAATTTGCCCAACCTTCATTTTTTGATTAATTGGATCCCTGCTTAAGGAACTGTATTCTATATAACGAATCACTGGCAAGGTAGGTTGGCCAAAAATTTGACCTTTGGCTGTGTTTCGTGTACAGGTATATACATACATGTGACATGAGCATGGATGTAGCACTTCTCTTACTGTACTGATATGTCTGCTTTATTCTTGTGACCAGGCAGTGTTTTAAAACTCACAGGATTTCCTGCTTTCTCCATAGGTGATCAGGCAGACAGATTTCCATTTATGGGTTTCTACCTATTCCAGACCATACAAGAACTAAGATAGGGTGTAGGTGTTTTTTTTTTTTTTAATAGAATATGTATTTTGACTTAACTGAGTTTTCTTTTCTCTTGAATGCTGTTGTTGGGGTCAACTTTTCTGATTATTTAAAACCAACAAAATACTATTTTTAAAAGAAAACTAAATATTTCTGATTGTTTTTAATGTAGAGCAAAGGTTCTAGAGATAACTTAAATTCTCTTCTAAAGACTTAAATAATGGTGAAAAAAGTAACTTGAATTACACAGTTCCTAGCATAGTTGAGTGTAGTAGTAGTGAATGCCATATCTGGAGTCAGAACTGTCTCTTCCTGTAAGCTATGTGACTTTGAGAAATTTACCTCAATTTTCTCCAGTAAAATGGGGATTATAATAGTCCCTGCCTTGTAGGGTTCTAAGGGTGAAATGTAATAATCATTGCAAAGCATTTTTAGGACAGTTACGGTTTAATAAATACTTATCAATTGCCCTTATTTGTGTAGTATTTACTCAGTAAGTAATTTATTATAAAAGCAAGTGAATGTGAGTGAATAAAACTGCTCTTTGGTTTTAAAGAAATAGGAGATTTTTTGTTTTGTCTTCAGATATACTCAGGACAATACTTAAAGATTGTTTTTAGCTACTTAGACAATTTCAGAAGATTTCAGAAACCAGCATGTGAATTTCTTAGCTAATTTTAATATGCTAAATATTTTGGCTGTGGGTTTTTCCTTCTCTTTTTTTTTCACTTCTCTGTGTCAGTTTCTTCACTTTCATCAGTTAAATTTGTGATTTCATATTGTTCCCCATTTTTAACATTTTCATCCAGATTTCCTAATGTTTTTAGACTGACTTAGTAACTCAGTATCTGTGGGCATCATTTTTGTTTTACTTCATTCATTACTTTCTAAAAATTCCATAACAGAAGAATCCACATGGACCAGTGAATAGTGGTTTATTGTATAGCACCCAATCTTGGTGATTAAATCAGTGTTACTTTTCCCCAGGGCTCACAAGATACAGTATTTACCATAAATGCACCTCTTAGCAAATTTAGCCATGTTTCACTTTCTCTTTTATAAAGCCTGAGAAGCAAATCATATATCCTACTTTTCATTAACACTTCATGAATTCTGTAAGTTTATTAACAAAATACCTGTTAACACATAGTAGGAGATATACTAGTAAATGAATTGAAAATATACGTGAGTCCCTAACAATAAAACATAGCTGCTTTTCCATGTTCTCTTATTCAGCCTTTCTCTCTTATTCTTGGAGAACATAGTACTCCTGGGAACATTCTTTTTTAAAAAGTGGAATGCCCTGTAAGTCCAATTAAATATGGTAATTGAAAAATAAAATACATTTTTACTTTACTTCTTAATTGTTTTCAAATCTGAATATTCTCTATTGGAAAAAGAGGTGCACCCCCCCAAAATACTGGCATGTGCTTAAGAAAAAATTTTTTCCTATCTTCTAAAATGATATAAAAGCCCACTATACAGTTCAGAGATACTATATTTAACTTGGTAACATAGTTTAAAGCAGTGCTTCCTAAATTTTTGGTCTCAGGATCCCTTTACACTCTTAAAAATTACTGAGGACTCCAGAGTTTTTGTTTATGTGTGTTATAACTGTCAATATTTACGGTATTGGAAATTTAAACTGAGAACTTTTCAAAATATTTATTTACTTAAAATAGTAATATACTCATTACTGTTATCATAAATAACACTTTGTGTGTGTGTGTTTAAAATTCCTCATGGGGGCACCTGAGTGGCTCAGTTGGTTGAGCATCTGACTTTGGCTCAGGTCATGATTTTGCAGTTTGTGAGTTCGAGCCCCACATCAGGTTCACTGCTGTCAGGCTGTCAGCGCAGAGCCCCGCTTCTGATTTTCTGCCCCCCTCTCTCTGTCCCTACCCCACTTGCGCTCTCTACAAAAATAAATATTTTTTTAAAATTTCTCATCATTAAGGACCAATTTAAATGCCACCTCAAACCTAACACCGTGTGATTCCTCTCATGAGATTTAGAAGCAGCAAATAATTGCATTAATAGATTTTATATATGTCCATGTAATTCAACAAACTTTATTGCGGCCCACTAATAACATTTTTTATGAAAAACAGCTATCTTTCTGAAACAAAATAATAGTAAGGAAATTGGCATTGTTTTATATTTTTTTGCAAATCTCTTTAATATCTGGCTTATTAGAAGACAGCTGAATTCTCATATCTGCTACTAATCTGTTGTGTTATCATGTATCTTATAACCTCTGGAAAACTCCAGAATTTCATTCCCAATGAAAAAATTAAGAGTGAAAAAGGTAAATGCTTTTTTGTATTATATGTATTATGAAACTAGTTTTATTCTTGCAGACCCCCTACAGGAGGCCAAGGGACCTCTGGGATCCCTAGACCACACTTAGAATTGCTAGTTTAAAGAAATGTTGCGTAGCCCATCATAATAAAGAAAATGTGAATTGAGTACTTATTGTATTTTAAATTACTATTCCAAGCATTTTACCCATATTTATTGTATCTTTCGATAAATGCTTTGATGTAGGTACTGTTATAATTCCTGTTTTACAGATATGGAAACTGAAGCAATGGGAAATCAAAGTACTTATTGAAGGCCACACGGCTTACAGTGGCAGAGGCGGGACTCAGATGCAGGCTGTCTTTGCTTTACAGGCTGGCATCACTTACGATCCTGCCCGTAGTCAGAAGCTCCCATCTCCCTAGAACTAGCCCTTGAAGAGCTTTGTGAATAAGATCATACATTTGACTGAAGTACCTCAATTTTTTTTATCTGCAGAGTAGGATTTGCGATTAGTGTATGGCCTTCCCATGTCATTTACCACTCAAGTTAGAGCTTTGTCATTTTTTAATACTTAGGTTGTTAGTAAGCTGGCCTAATTAAAATATTTGAAGACTAAAATGTATTCTGTTGCTCATACCAGCTAACTTTACCTTTCAATTTCTCTGGTTTTATGTTTTGACAATTCTAAGGGGAGTTTTTTCCAATATATATCAGTGGGAAAAATGATCAGAAGGTATTGCCTTACCTTTTGAGGAGAGTAGATTTTCCGTTGGCTCACTTTTACCTCAGTAATCTATTAGTAACCATATTTCTCCCTATCCCGTTGGCTTTAAGAAGGCTGCTGAGTTTTTATGCTTGAAGAGTGCAACATAGGAGGTTCGCTGCATGGACTTGCAGTGAAAAGGAAGGGAACTCAGGAATGCCGTGAGTTCTCTCTCACATTCCTGAATAGCAAAGTTTCATAACTTGCTCCTAATGATAAAATCCTCGCACCTGGTCTGATACAGGCTTAGTCTCCCAAAAGTGTAAATGTGTTTGCCAGTACACCACTGGAGAACAGATATCTCAGGTAAGTGAGTGTCTTCTGTGAAAGCAAAGTGCTACTACATTCATGTATTCACATCACATGCATGCATGCTTTTGCAGAGAGATCCAACATGTTGAGTTTCATTTTGTAGGATTGCCTGAGAGCATGATTTTTTTTTAAAGTGTGTCACCTTCCTTATTTTAAGAAAAAGAAAATATAATTTCAGGTGTCAGGTAAAATGTTCCAGGTAGAATTTGAATCCTGGAAACCCCTGACTATGACCCTGCAATTATGGTTTTGTCAGTCCTATTGTGACATTTCATGGTGGGTTGTCCTCTGTTTGAACTGGTATTTTTCAATAAACATTAGGATTTATTTTGTTCATTTCAAATACATGTATGAAGACATTAGCAGCAGAAAATACAGATATATTATTAAGTATAACTTGATGTTCTGTGGCATAGAGATCATTGTAGCTGATGTTAGAAAATAGTAAAAAGTAATTTAAAAATTTATGGTTAAGGTTCAAATGATGAAAATATGTACTTGGTATTCCTTTCCTTATTTATTCACATTGTTTTTTGTTTTTTGTGTTTTTTTTTCTTTTAAGGAGTCTTCTGAAGTCTGTTGAAGAAGAATTACATCAGCGGTAATTTTGATTTTTAATTAAGCTTAAAATACTTTTTGTCACAGAGAGTAGAGTCTGTTTGCCCCCTTCTCTGTCATGTAGCCTCACGTTTTGTTGTTTAATTCTGAATCCTGTAAAGCTGCAGAAATAAAATGCTGTCTTGCAGTAGCCCTTCCTACACTTTGTAAAATTTCTTCTTAAGCCATTTTGGTGAAGTCCATTTAGTAACAGTGGAATTATCCTTTGTCCTTAGAGGGCACGTGGCACATTTAGAAGATGATGAAGGGGATGATGATGAATCCAAGCAGTAAGTTCTTTCTCTGTTTTTGATAAAAGATGTCATTTGATGTGATTTCATAGGTTTGACAGCTCTATATTGAGAGTATTATGGGTTATATCACAGTTTCTTTCTCTGTTCTAGTTGTGTTACCTCAGGCAACCTTAACAAAATACCATGGAGCGGTGGTCTAAACAGCAAGTTGTCTCACAGTTCTGGAGGCTGGGAGGTTCAGGCTCCAGCTGCTAGCCAGTTTGGTTCCTGGCGAGAGTTCTCTTTCGGCCTGCAGATGGTGTCTTTTCACCATGTTCTCACATGGGCTATCATCAGCGCATGCATGCATGCATGCATGCACGCAGAGAGAGAAACCTCTCTCCCCTTTTCGTAGAAGGCCTCTAATCCTATCCAACTAGGACCTCACTCTTACGACCTCATTTAACCTTTCACTAAACATTAGAATATGAACACAATTCAGCCAAGTTGTCTACCTCTCTGACAAGGATCACTTTTCCTCCCATTTCCAATAATGTGGTCATCATTTCCATTGCAGATCTCCACCATTTCCACTGGAGAATGGCCTTTAATGTGTACATTCTACCAGTATTCTCTTGGTAGTTATTGATGCATTCTCTAAGAAGAGGGAAACTTTCTCTTCAGCTCTCTCTCTCAGCAAAATCATTGTTAGCGTCCATATTTCTAGCATGTACCTCAGAACTCTTCCAGCCTCTACCTGTTACTTGATTCCAAAACTGCTTCCACAGGGGTGCCTGGTTGGCTCAGTCGGTTGAACGTCCAACTCTTGATCTCAGCTCAGGTCATGATCTCACCGTTCATAGATGGAGCCCTGCGTTGAGCTCTGCACTGACCGCGTGGAGCCTGCTTGGGATTTGGGATTCTCTCTCTCCCTCTCTCTCTGCTCCTCCTCCGTGCACTGTCTCTGTCTCTCTCTGTCTCTCTCTCTCTCTTTCTCTCTCTCTCTCTCAAATAAACTTTAAAGAAAAAATCTTAAAAAATAAAAGCAGATCTTCCACATTTGGGGTATTTGTTGTAGCAGTACTCCACTCCTTGTTACCAAGCTGTGTCTTAGCTTAGGCTGCCATTACAAAATACCACAGACTGAGTAACTTGAATAACAGAAATTTGTCACAGCTCTATTCTGTTCCTGGTGATGGCCCTCTTACCTGGCTTGTAGACAACTGCCTTCTTTCTGTGTCCTCAGATGGCCTTTTCTTGGTGTGTACAAAGAGAGTGAGGAGAGATCTCTCTTCCTCTTCTTACAAGGTTCTGTTGGATCAGATATATGGGAATATTTTCACTTACATAAGCATTCAGGCTTAGTTTTTTTAGATTCTCTTTTTTTCTTTAAAGAAAAGTGCAGTTTCATGGTAGAGTGACAGGTACCTGACTAGCAGTTGGAGGCATAAAGGCATAGGTTTTCTTTTCTGTCTCAGTACTCTTTGACCTTGAATCAGGTCACTTCTCTGGACCTGTTTCCTCATCTGAGAGTTTATGCTCCATCTTTTAAGTTTTTGTACATCGAAAACTCCCAATTCTGAGTTATAATGAATCTTAGCTTCAATCAGATAAATTCTGCCTAAAATTTTGTAGAGAATGTATGTAGCTTTTGATGAGCTTCATCAGAGATGTTTCATCTCTAACAGTAATAAAAATGAAGCTTACATTGTGATATATTTTTATACTATATCATTTTGCTGTTTTTCCCTAACTAGTTGTTGCTAGTGTTTTCATAATAATTACCATTCAATTGATATAAACTAGAATTGTAGTTATCTTTTCCTATTTTAATTTGAAACCAAGAAAGCATGTCTACTTAATTACTTCTGAATAAAACTTCATTCAGCATAACGTGAACATTGTACAGAACGTTTTGGAAAACACTCATAATCTCAGGAAAGGGAACTTGTTTCTGTAAATTTTCTTCCATATCTTTGAAAAATTAATTATACTTTAGTAATCATTCAATTCTGATCCTAAACTTTTACATTTTTATAGTTCAACCATGAAAGCAAAAGTTCCACCTCCTTTGCCACCAAAGGTAAGCAGGTTTGTTTTTCAGTTTGAATTATGTGTGGTGTGGGTGTATGTGGTTGGTCTGTCACATCAGTACTATATTAATAGTTACTCCGTAGCTTATTTTCACTTGAGAGCCACAAGAAAACATGAAGTTACCAGCCATGATATTGATGATTGTGATTAATTTTGGTTGCTTTTTTAAATTATCCAACTTGTCATTTAGTATTTATTCTAAATAATAAAGTTCTAGAAATTTATACATGAAAATATTTAAATTAATGGGTTAGTATTAATTCACCTGGCTTAGAAATCTCACATTTTTTGTAAGATTTTTTTCCTTCAGAAGCTATGATCTAGTAAATGATTTCCTAAGAATGGGTAATGGGTAGTGATTTATTATCATAGATACTAAATTATCAGAAGGTACTTTTACATTTAAAAAACAGTAAGAATAATTTTCAAAAATTTTTGGCAACTGTTTTGTCAGAAACATTGTAAAATGCTAAAATTCTCACTGATGGGTTTTTTTTAAAAGGCACAATGAGTTAATATAGGTAATACTAATATAAATTTATTTCATGAGTTTATATGCACAGCAAGTTTTAATTATAAAATGAACTGTTTATAAAATGAACTGTTTATAAAATGAGCTGTTACAAGGTTTGAAATCAGGGTTTATAAATGACAATTGGAGTCTGGCCCCTTTTGGCATCTAATGTTTTACTGTATTTTCATTTAGGTTATTCAACTATCATTTCATTTTATACTTTAAAAAAATTATGAAAGCTTTGAAATCCGGGTTTATAATGTTTTATTTTTGAGAGAGAGAGACAGAGTGAGAACAGGGGAGGAGCATAGAGGTAGGGAGACAGAATCAGAAGCAGGCTTCAGGCTCCAAGCTGTCAGCACAGAGTCCGACGTGGGGCTCGAACTCATGAATCACAAGACCATGACCTGAGCCAAAGACACTTAACTGACTGAGCCACCCAGGTGTCCCAAAATCAGGGTTTATAAACAAGAATTAGAGTCAGACCAGTCTTGGCGTCTAATGTATTACTGCATTTTGTTTCATTTTATACTTAAAAAAAATTATGTTTCCCACAGGTAAATAAATAATACTGTATTTGCTTGTTTTGTTTTACATTAGAATTTCAAAAACATAAGTGTGAACAATCTTTCTAGTAAGGGACACATTAAGAATTTATAAATTCTCCAAACCTTCAGCTGACTGGGGCTTTTTCCATTGTCTGCACAGAAAGTGTCTTAGCCATTCCATATTGCGGTGTTAAGTCTTTTCCAGTATGATAGAATTTTAATTGGTATCTTCTCCTGCCCCAGTCTGAAAGGTTAGGCATTAACATAAAAGACATTGAGTCATCTAAAACATTTTTTTAATGTTTGTTTATTTTTGAGAGAGACAGAGACAAAGCATGAGAGGGGGAGGGGCAGAGAGAGAGGGAGACACAGAATCTGAAACAGGCTCCAGGCTCAGCGCTGTCAGCACAGAGCCCGACATGGGGCTCGAACTCACAGACTGCGAGATCATGACCTGAGCTGAGGTCGTACGTGCAACTGGCTGTACATTGAGTCATCTAAAAGAAACAGTTTAGTCTTATAAAGAACTGTAATTTGATTAGCCTGAATGTTTAAAATAAAGAGACTCATTTAAATTGGAGATCAGAAAGAGCAGAATATTTTTATTTAGCAAGTCTAGATAGGAAGGCTTGCGAAGGAATTAATAGAAAAGGACCTTTTTTCTGAGAAAACATGTTACTGTACATTTTTAGGATATATATTAAGATAATATGAATCAGATAGTTGAATGACCTTAAAGCTCAGCTAGTAAACACAGAATAGTATTTACTTCAGGAAAGGCGTTTAATATTTTTCTTTTTTGAGTGAAACAAGTAATTTCATGTTTAATCATTGATCTCCTTTTCTGTATTATTTCAGCCTAAGTCCATATTCATACCACAGGAAACTCATTCTACTGAGGATGATAATCAAGGAACTATCAAGAGATGTCCTATGTCGGAGAGCCCAGCAAAACCATCCCAAGTTCCACCCAGACCACCACCTCCCAGATTACCTCCACAAAAGCCAATTGCTTTAGGTAATGGGTGAAGGGAGGGTGAAATAAGTACGTTACCAGGTTTTCGTACTGTGTGAAGAAAATGGAGGGTGTCTTTTCTTTTAAGAGTATCTGAAATTCCTTTGAGGGAGGGGAGAAGGAAGGCAGTGACTGTAGAGATGGCTTCTGCTTTTTTGCCACATAGTTTGAAGTGTTCATATATGACAGGATTACTGTGACCCATTCTGGTATTAAAATGTCCTTGTTTCTCATTTCCTATCTAGCCTTCTTTCGTGGGGAATTGTAAATGCTCAGTTCATGAGTTATCTGAGTGTGGCAATAGAAGAAACTGAACGAACAAGGACAATGTGTTTTGGTTGTAGGCTACTTGTGTTTTAGAAAAAGAAAAGAGGGTTCTTCATCTAACTCCTTTCTTTTTTTTATTTCATATTATCATTTTTAGAAAAATGATTGTCACTTTTGCTAGTTATTTGTCTCCAAATTAATACTAGAAGATGCTGTTTTAGTACTGTATTGTGTATTATGCAAAAGAAACAATTAAAAAGCAACTAAAATTTCCTGGATATTGTAAATTGGCCCTTCCTGAAAGTAGTTATATATTCAGTATTTCTTTGTTTTTCATATTAATATATGTGCTTAGATATAACCTGATTTTAAATTTGTCTCTATGAGGGGCACCTGGGTGGCTCAGTTGGTTGAGCATCCAACTTCATATCAGATCATGATCTGACGGTTCATGGGTTCAAGCCCCGCATCAGGCTCTGTGCTGACAGCTCAAGAGCTTGGAATCTGCTTCAGAATCTGTGTCTCCTTCTCTCTCTGCCCCTTCTGCACTCGTACTTTGTCTCTCAAAAATAAATTAAAAATGTTAAAAAAAAAAATGTTTAAAAAAAGAGATAGAAGTAGAACATAGGTATCAGACTTTTTTTTCTTTAACTGTTTCTGATCGGATGAAGGCAGAAACCGTATTTTTCTTTCCTATTTGATAATTTTCTAAGTGAAAGTTTTCATGAAAATTAATCCTTTTTAAATATATTTAAACATCTTATTGAAGGAAATGGAATGAGCTCCTTCCAGTTAAATGGTGAACGAGATGGTTCATTATATCAACAACAGAATGAACATAGAGGCACAAACCCTTCAAGGAAAGAAAAGAAAGATGTACCAGTAGGTATTTATATTTATAATATACTTACTATATAATATATAATAATACTTAATAATATAATTGTATTTTCTTTTTCATTGTTAAGTTAGTTTTATTATAATTAAACTATAGGGATTGTATATTTTGCAATTAGTATGTTGTTTTTTAATGTATTAATTATAATAGATTGCTTAAATTTTAAAAAAAAGTAACTGCTGTGGCAAACTTGAATGATGACTTTCTGCTATTCAAATTATGTAGGCCTTTTTTTTTTTTTTTTTTTAAATAATAGTGTATTTTAAATGTGACCTTCAGCATACAGGTAACTATTATTATTCTCATTGATGAGATTCTTAAAAGTTCCTAACAGTCTCAAAAAGTTATGGAAAGAAGGACATGGACAGATAAGGAAAGCTAGGACTTTACTTAGGATGAGTTTTTAACTATAGATTACATAATCCGTGGTATTACTACTATTACTCAAAGAAAATAACAAGGAGGAAAAATGAAAATTATTTTCCAGTAGATATAAAATATCACTTTAGGAAAGATGAAATTAGCCTCAGTAGCTATTCTTGTTACAAATGTTGGATAAAATACTGTGACATAGCTATTAAAACATAAATAGTATTTATCAGGATATTAAAATTTTTTAACATTTGTAAAAAATTTGCTCATGATCGTCAGAAGACATTTGTCTTTCATCATAGAACTTAAAACAAAACAAAACAAAAAATCCTTAAAATACCCAATTCAGCAGATGACCAATGAGATCATAAGATGAGAGTATTTTTTAAGTTTTTGTGTATGTTGGGGCACTTGAGTGTCTAGGTTGGTCGAGCTTGATTTCTGCTGAGGTCATGATCCCAGTCAGGGTCGTGGGATCAAGCCCTACATGGACTCCCCATTGAGTGTGGAGCTTGCTTGAGATTTTCTCTCCCTCTCCCTCTCCCTCTCCCTCTCCCTCTCCCTCTCCCTCTCCCTCTCCCTCTCCCTCTCCCTCTCCCTCTCTCTCTCCCTCTCCCTCTCCCTCTCCCTCCCTTTCTCCCTCTCTCCCCCCACCCACACATGAATGCACACACTCTCTCTCAAATAATACAAAAAAAAATCAAAGTTTTTGTGTTTACTAATATTTGCTTTTATATAGTACAGTTAAAGTACTTATGTGCATATAGCTATGGTTTTATGCAGGAAGCACATTGTTAGAGGCTTTTGTACTATAATCTGTTTTTTTAAAATTTCATGACATAATATGACATACCCTTTTTACATTTAGTTATCCATTACAATGGATAATCTAGGATTATCCATTGTAAGTTGTGAAATTTAGGTAGGATGTTGTTAACAAAAGCATCAAATGCCCTTTAGGAATGGGTTTTTATGATGTCTCTTCAACTGAACAGGGCCTTTTTGTGTTCACTGGTTTAAATTTTAGCAGCACTGTTAATGTAGTACAGAAATACAGCTTCATGACTCTACGATGCAGCATGAGAACTTTTGAGAGATGTATACATTTTTTTATGTGTGCATTTGTAATTCTTTCTCTTACCTTATTTCATTAGGATAAGGAACTACTGTACCGTAGTAGTAAAACTAACAGTCTCAGTGATTCTGAAATATGTTGGCAACTGTATAATAGGATAAACAGTATCCATGATATGTTGAAACGTGATTACAGTTTCTGCAGCTTGAAAATGTTTATAGCCAATTCTGTCAGTACTCAATGTAAATCTGACAGTTTCAACATTCAGAGCTTGCTAACTTAAAATGTTTTGCGGGGCATCTGGGTGGCTCAGTTAAGTGTCTGACTCTTTGGCTCAGGTCACGATCTCAGTTTGTGGGATTGAGCCCTGGGTTGGGCTCTGTGCTGACAGGCGGAGCCTGCTTGGGGTTCTTTCCCCTCCCCTCTGCCCCTTCCCTACTCATGCACACGCTTTCATGCGCTCTCTCTCTCCCTCTCTCTCCCTCTCTCTCCCAAAATAAATAAATACACTTTTCAAAAATGTTTTGCTCATATAGATGATCTAAGGTAACTTAAGGACATAAATATAAAACCAAGTACATAAGTTAGTTGCAAAATGAAAAAAAAAATTATCACAAATTGGTGGCAGCAATAGGCTATACATCCTCATACACATATCTACAAAGTAAAATTTCAAATAGTTTTAATTTCAGAAGTGTCTAATAGTTACAGAAGTAGTGTTACACAGCATATTTTATTTGTATCAGGTATAAGAAATCAATTAATAGATTTTGATTTTTGTCACAGTTAAATAATTTTGACTTAGAGTGACAAAAATTAGGAAGTCATTCCTTAAAATGTTATTAACATTAACCCCCAAAGAAATGTAGACTTTCATAAAACTTATATTTAAAGTATAATCCCTCTGAAAGGGTGGGAGGCAAATCATATATCCAGGCTTGTGGCCCCTTGGAAAAATATCTGGTATTCTTGAGCTTTTTTTTTTTTTTTTTTTTAATTTAGAGAGAGCACACGCAAGTCAGGGAGAGGGACAATGGGAGAGAGAGACAGAATCTCAGGCACACTCCGCACTCAGTGTGGAGCCCAATGTGGGGCTTGATCCCACGACCCTGGGGTCATGACCTGAGCCAAAATCAAGAGTTGAGCGCTCAACTGACCTAGCCACCCAGGTGCCCCTCTTGAGCATATTTTTACTCTCCTTATTAATTATCAGTATACTCTGACCAGTGATTGATATATTTGAATCCCTCAAAATGTAAAACTTCAACTCACATTATAAACAAGGTTAAGATAATCTACAGACTAGGATAAAACATTTGTAACATATTTAATAGATAAAGTATTCAAATCTGGAATCTATAAAGAACACCAACAAATAGATAAGAAAAAAGATAACTCAGTAAAAAAAAGAATGAGAGAAGACAATTCATAGAAGAGAAAGTACAGATAGCCAATAAACTCTTTTTAAAATATTCTCAGTGTTCCTAGCAATCAGAGGCATGCTTATTAAGGAGAAAACATTTTTTACTGATCAGTTTGATAACATTAAGTGTCTGTGAGACCAAAGGAACCAGGGCTCATCCACACTGCTGGTGGGTATAATGTGAAATGGGCACTCAGAAAGACAGTTTGGTGGTCAGTATCCACTGCAGTGTAAGAGGTACAGACTTTATATTCCAGTAGTTTCTCTTATCACAGCATACCCTAAAAAAATAATTCATACATTGCATAGTAAGGTAAATGCAAGAGTGATCATTTCTGCATTGTTGTTATAGTAGAAAGCGGAAAATAACTTAAATACCCAATAATAACTAGGGAATAGCTAAATAAAGTTTGTTGTATTTGTACTGTGCTGCAGTTAAATGAACCAAATCTATGTGTACTGATACGAAGATCTAAGACCCGTTAAGGCAAAAGACAGGTTGATAAAAGAGTGCATTAACTATGTTCTAAAGCACACACCAAAACAGTGTTTTCTATGGGGACACATATAGAAGTATATACAAGCTGGTATGGAAAGATACACAAATACATGAGTACATATAGTTGCCTAGGAAGAGGTTTGGAAGGGGCACCCTAAACCAGCTTTTTTGGAGAGGGGGCAGGTACCAGGGATAAATGGACTGTGGAAGGATTATAGGGGACTTTAGCCTTATCTGTATTGTGCCCTTTTACAAAGAGAGAGCGTACATGTGTATTTTATTTCAATAATTATGTTTGAAATACAGTATTAATATGCCAAACAACAACAAAAGAAGTATATTCATGCATGTATTCTTTTTTCTAGAAGCCTATTAGTAACGGTCTACCCCCAACACCTAAAGTGCATGTAAGTATAAATATCAAATAAGTTGTTTTCAGGCTAAACACAATGACCAATAATTGCTTGACTGTGTACCTTTGGTTAGATTTTTTAGCTTTTTGAAAGAATCTCCATTTAGTATTGAAAAAATCTATAAGATTGCTAATTTAAATATAGATTGTTACATTTTAAAGCTCCTTTATTCCAGAATTTGTTACTATCTTCTTTGCAGACATTTTTGAAGAAATGTAGAAAGGGCACATGGATATAATAGGAAGTACAGAATGTAAATAGGACACATTTTTTTCTAGCATTTTCAATGATCAAAAACATTTTAGAACTAGAAGGAGCATTAAAGGACCATCTGACCCAAACTAGTTTGCCCACGAGTAAAACTGAGACCCCACAGTATTCACAAGATCACAGAACTACCCCCCAGCTCCAACCAGAGCTGGAATAGACGTTAGATACAGTCCTGTGTTACAGTCTGTTGTGGTTTTGTTGTTTGATTTTTTTCATTGGACCATGCTGTTTTAGGATTAAAATTATATTAGTTCAGTGTAATTGTGCGTCAGTATAGGTAGAACTATATTTTCGCTGCTGCAGCTCTCTAATCTGAAACATAGTGTGACACTAATTGAGGTGTCCACAGAGCTTCTAGTCTGTAACCTCCCAACTCTACTTTTTAGCCTTTTAGTTTCTTATTTCTTAATTTTTAGCCTTTTTTCTCGACTTTTTAAATTAATATGAAGATCTAAGTATTTATGCCTTATCTTATAAAAGTTTTGAGAGTGAAGGGCTCCCAGGTCTGGCAGAGACATTCGGGTTGTCCTGTTTGGATACAGTAGAAAACTCTTCGGTCAGATGTACAGCTGATGGGGAGGAGCCTCTAACTGGAAAGGCAGGTGGGACTGACCGTACAGACTGGCTTACACTTGGAGTTGGTTGAATTGTTCGGCACCGCATTGTGTCATTTGGATTTTTAGGGGTTAGGCCACACCTCCACATGTGACTTTTAGCAGCTGTCTTAAAGTATAATTACCAGAATGAGTTAAATGATACACTTTCTGCCCTACACCATAAAAACATGTTTATAGGTCTTCTGCGAGGTTGTTGTTATTTGGTGCTAAAATCTTAAAGATATTGTTTGCTAGGTTTCTGTGAGCAGAAGGAAATCTTAGGATTTATTATTTTGATTCTTTTTTATGTTGATATTTCTAATCCATTATCATCAGCTACAGGGGTGTGTGTTCTGTCTCTGGGTATTGTCTCCATATTTGTGAAGAAAACACTCCAACTATATGATGCACAGTGCTCTTCTTTTCATCAAATATTTGTGTTCTTTCCCCCCAAGTTGTTGCTAATAAAAGTGATTAAATGAGTAAGCTTTCTTGTATTTATTTATTCTAACATGAACAATAATTTGAAAATTAACATTTTATTCTTTCAAGATTAAAAAAAAAAGTTCAAATGAATGATACTGTGTTTCCTTATAAGGTATTTATTATATGAAAGACTTGTAAATGGGCTTAATAAATATTAACATAAAAAAAAAAGATTTTTATTGAATCCATCCAGGGAAAATAATCACATTGCTCAGTTTTTCTTAAAAAATGGGTCTGTATGTTTTAAAGTACATATATGAATTTGAAACCAGCCATACCTCTTTCATGTTGAAGTATTAAATTCAATGATTAATAACATTGTATTATTAAGATTATTTAACATTTATTACTAATAACATTTCAATGATTCAATAAATAAGAAAATTTTCACCTTTGTAGCAGTTATAATTTCCTTCTTAGCAGGGAATATCGTATTACTTGGTTATTCTTTGTTTTTCCAGATGGGTGCATGTTTTTCAAAGGTTTTTAATGGATGTCCCTTGAAAATTCACTGTGCAACATCATGGATAAACCCAGATACAAGAGGTAGTACTATATGTTATTTGTTGTTGTTGTTGTTGTTGTTTAATGTTTATTTTTGAGAGAGAGACAGCATGTGTGGGGAAGGGGCATAGAGAGGAGGACACAGAATCTGAAGCAGACTCCCCACTCTAAGCTGTCAGCACCAGAGCCTGACATGGGGCTCAAACTCATGGACTGTGAGACCATGACTTGAGCCGAAGTCGGACATTTTACCAACTGAGCCACCCAGGCAGCCCCTTTCTAGTTGTTTTTTAAACTGAGGTCATGGAAGTATTCAGTTTTCTTCCTGCTCTGAATGTCTTTATGAAAAATATTTTGTTATAATTCAAAAAAAAATTTTAGGCTATGTTTCTCTAGCTTATTAGCGGTGCTTGAGGTAACCCATGACACTAAAATTTCACTGTGTTGTCCCCATGTTAATATAGCAAAACCATGCACTCTATGCCACCCTAATTTTCTCCACAAAAGTTTTTTTCCACTGCTGCACACTCACTGTCTTTGTGTTTTAGACACAACTGTTGTTAAGGAGTTTAGCTACCCAGGGTCCAGGGTGTGGTGACCACGTTAGAGGATCTCTCCACCTTAAAGGAGATCATAATAAGTATTGTTGCCATTAGTCACTGACTAAAGACTATCTGCATTCTCCCACTATATATCTGTATCTTAATATATGTGTGTATAAGGTATGCATAAGCATGTGCGCGCGCGCGCGCGCACACACACACACACACACACACACACACACACACACCTTCTTACTAAATCTTTTAGAAAGCCAAGGTGGGAACTTTTATTTCACAGGTAGGGAAAGTGACATGCAGAAAGGTTCACCACCGGTCGGTAGGAGGGCTGCAGTTCAAACCTGGTTAGATTGTATTCTTGGACCACAAAGCTTATGTCTTCAATCTGCCATTACTAATCCTAAATATTGGGCAGTATAACAATGCTCTTGGCCTTCTAAGTTCTTAGCATACTTCAGTTTAGTCTGGAGAAGTTCCTGACCTGTTGTTTTATATTGTCAAAAGCAGATCAGACAGGACCATAGCTAAACTAACATCTTCTAGAAGATACTGAGTACCTTAGCCAGGTATCTAAGTTTTAGCTTTATAAATAGGCAGTAGCCAGATCCTGGTTTCTGATGTTATTTCTTACAGTGGTAGCCCATCTGCAAAAATATTTTGAATCTATATCAGTTCTTTATTTACATTCTGTACATCAACTATACTTTTAAAAGAATTTTTTTTTTTACTTTTTTTTTTAATGTTTGTTAATTTTTGAAGGAGAGAGAGACAGAGTGTGAGTGGGGGAGAGGCAGAGAGAGAGGGAGACACAGAATCCGAAAGGGGCTCCAGGCCGTGAGTTGACAGCACGGAGCCCGACGTGGGGCTTGAACTCAAGAACCGCGAGACCATGACCTGAGCTGAAGTTGGTTGATTAACCGACTGAGCCACCCAGGCTTCTCTTAAAAGAATTGTAGAAAATGAGCTATGGATTCTCTGCCAGTCCTCAGCACCCTCTGATGAGTGAGGAACCCTAGCATTCCAGTCTTCAAAACCTCTTTTACATAAAAGTTTTCCTCAGTGCTTTGAGGCTGGTATTTATATGTAACTCAGTTCATTAAGGCAGAGTTTTTAGCCACTTATTTGTATTAAAATATATTTAATGCTTAGGGGTGCCTGGGTGGCTCAATTGGGTAAGTCTCTGACTTCGTCTCAGGTCATGGTCTCGCGGTTCATGAGTTTGAGCCCCGCGTCAGGCTCTGTGCTGACAGCTCAGAGCCTGCTTCGGATTTTTTGTCTCCCTCTCTCTCTGCCCCCCCTCACTTGCTCTCTCTCTCTCTCTCTCTCTCTCTCTCTCTCAAAAATAAACATTAAAATATATATATATGTATATATAGGTTGTCAATCACAGTAATTCTTTTTTCAGGTTATAGTACATATGTACATAATTTTAAACTATATAAATCCATTTTGAAAATATTTTTTTTATCAAAACCGGTGAATTTTGTCATTTCAGATCAGTACTTGATATTTGGTGCTGAAGAAGGAATTTATACTTTGAATCTTAATGAACTTCATGAAACATCGATGGAACAGGTACATTATTTTGTATTTTCCTTTCTTAAAGTCATACACACACACTAGGTAAGAAATAAGTTTCAGTTCTGTGATTTTCTGCCTCTTTATTTTTTTATCCATAAAAGCTTCATCAAGTATGTTGTATTTATCTGGTACTGAGGACGTATTCGCAGGACTAGTCCTTACCCTTCAAGGACCTCACGGGTGTAATAGAGGCGTGGCAGTAGCTGTAGCACTCAGGTTAGGTGTCACACTAGGAGTGAGCACACGTCACTAGCACCTCCTGTGGGGAAGTGAGAAGAGACCGTAAATGGCAATGAGCGGAACGTTCCCAGACAGAGAGAGGGTAAATATAAGTGTGAAGGTGTGAAGTGGTGCAGCGGAGTGGCAAGGGTGGGGAACCCTAAGCAGACAGTCTGGTTCGAGTGTAGAATGAGTGCAGAATGGTAACAGGAAGTGGGGGGGGAGGGGGGAGAGGCAGCTGCCAAACCCCAGAGCTTTGTTCATGAACTGATCCGTGTAGAACGGTTTGCAGCATGGTGACAGATGACGCTAGAGATTTTGGTCGAAGGGCAAGGAAATGTTGAGTTGGGGTGTTTGGAATTGCGTGGGGATGTTTCTTTATTGTCACAGTGACAGGGGGAAGCTTTGGATGTTTAGTACCCAGAGGCCAGCAATGCTAAACAACCTACAGAAATGATCATGATGACATCAGTAGCTAGTACCTGTATAAAGCTTACTATGCACCAGATACTGTTTTTAAATGCTTTACATAGAGTAATCTTCACAACTCTCAGAGATAGATACCATTATGAGTTGCATGTCAGATGAGAAATCTGAGGCACAGAAAGGATTAGTAACTTTTCAGAGATCTTACAGTGCTTAAGTGGATGAACTGGGATATGAACCCAGGCCAGGTGGCTCCAGAGTTCATGTGCTTAACTACTTGACCACACTGCCCCTCCCACTTGTATTCCTCCCATAGAGAAACACTAGATCTAGGGAAACAAGAAAGACCTAGAATTGGCAAATTGAATGACCAGTTCAACATGGACATATAATAGAAGTATTTTACTTATTATCTTTTATAAACTTTGTACTTTTTTTTTTTTATCAGCTATTCCCCCGAAGGTGTACATGGTTATATGTGATGAACAATTGCTTACTGTCAATATCTGGTAAGTCTTTTAGTTTTTATTTATATTTTTTTAAGTTTATTTATTTTGAGAGAGAGAGAGAGCGAGCTGGGGAGGGGCAGAGAGAGAGAGAGAGAATCTGAAGCAAGCTCTGTGCTTTTAGTGCAGAGCCCGATGTGGGGTTCAGACTCACAAATGCTGAGATCGTGACCTGAGCCGAAACCAAGAGTCAGGCCCTTAACCAGCTGAGCCACCAGGAGCCCCTAGTTTTTTGATACCTTTCACTTGTTCCTATTTATGTTATTAGCTTTTATATCGTGTTTATTTATTTATTATATTTTTTTTTACAGGTAAAGCTTCTCAGCTTTATTCCCATAATTTACCAGGGCTTTTTGATTATGCAAGACAGATGCAAAAGTTACCTGTTGCTATTCCAGCACACAAACTCCCTGACCGAATACTGCCAAGGTAACTGTGCACTTACTTATGTTTCATCCTTAGAGATTATATGTTAATTAATTCTAGATAATAGTTACACTGCAGAAATTGAAAAAGCACTTAGTTTGCGTTAGTAGAAATCATGTGTAATGAAAAACTTGTGAGAGGTAATAGATTTTCACAAGAACTGAGAGGCACCTCTAGAAGTTTAAAACTAATTACTGTTTAGTATTTCATACAACATTAAAACTGATTTTTCTCTATAATTTGCTAGTAATTTTTCTTCATATCCAGTGCTTTGGACATATTTGTGTTAATTTGAATAACATGAATTTGTCTCAAAGCACAGTTTCTAAACTTAGAAAATCAAAATGATTTATTAAATCAAGGTTTTTACATTAGGAGATAATTAGGAATTGAGGGGTTTTGCTTTTCTGCTTTCAGGGATTTTTCATTATGTTCTCTCCTCCTTTGCTTATTATATTGTACTTCATTTATTGACTGAAAGGTCTTCTGAGTCTGCTATAAATTTTATGTTACAAAAACATTATACTCTGGCCATTCTTCCTTTACCGTATCAGTTGTAAAGCAACTAATGTACACCGTTAGCTCTCAAGTACCTTGAAAAGCTGTTCTCAATGCTGAGTTTACAGCTAAAATGTGCCCCTTTGTGCAAAAGACTTTTTCAAAATTAATCTTTTTGATGAAAATCATTTAAAAGTTATACTGCATGCTTTTCTGTCTTAAAATAGATTACATTGAGTTTAATTGGACCTTTTCATGGTGACTCAGAGTTGCACCTATGAACTTGACTTATTATACTTCTACTGTAATGTCTACAGTTGGGGTTAAGGGCAAGAACTACCCCAAGAATGGGGCCAGGGGGCTTCTTCACGTAGAGTTTATCTGCCCCTCGTTTCCTCTCAGCTGACACTTGGTGCTATTGATTTTCTGTCTTCTTACAGCACATCTCCCTCTAGCCTTCTGACTTGATAATCCTAAATTCTCTGGGCATGGAAGCTGGCCCCAAGCTTTAAAATATACAAGAGCGCCCCCCGCCCCAGGAATGTAAAGCACATAAACTTTAATACATTCACTTTTTTATATCATTTTGTCAGAATAGAGACCTTTGTAGTTTATTTATAGCTGTGTTCAATTCTTCAAATTTTACTGAATATACAAGATGTGCGGGAAGTTTCCTAGTATGTAGCTAAAACAAAATTGAATAACGTATTACCTCTTCCTTTAAGGAATTTCCATAGAGGAAGATGTTACCTCTAAGAGTGCTTTACCTCGAGGCTTTTATTTCATGTAATTTTGTTATAGTCAGTCTTTAGTGTTGGTAGCACTCACCAATGTGTCCTTCCCACTTTCTTCAATTTTGTTATCGTAAAATCTACTTTTTTTTTTAATGTTTATTTATTTTTGAGACAGAGACAGAGTGGGAGCAGGGAGGGATAGAGAGAGAGAGGAAGACACAGAATCCAAAGCAGGCTCCAGGCTCTGAGTTGTCAGCACAGAGCCCGACGTGGGGCTCAAACTCAAGAACCATAAGATCATGACCTGAGCCGAAGTCAGATGCTTAACAGACTGAGCCACCCAGGCGCCCCTAGAATCTACTCTTAATTCTCTCATTTACTGGCAAGAAATCTGAAAACCTTTTTTGCACAATAAAATTTTATGTTCTTCTGCCGTAAAGTGAGCACAAATTAAACTTCCCTTGGGAAGTTTATAATGTTCTGTGGTTCTCATTATAAATATAGGTACTCATTGTATTGTATGGTAAAGCTTCAGTTAAGCATAATTTTTAGAATCCAGGTAGACTTCAATTTAAATCCTACATTGTTCACTCACTAGGTTCAGGACCTAGAATAAATTGTACAACTTCTCAGGATATTCATCTGTAAAATGGAACCATATATCTATCTTGCAGATTGTTTTAAAAATGATAAATTATGTATGAAAAGTATCCACCATGGTTTCTGGCACATATTAGGCTCTTAAGAAATAGTCATGTTATCATTATTATTAGTCATGGTAAATTGAATTGTGTCTGTAATGTACCCTAAAATATCTTACATTAAGTACATTGAGAATGTTGGTTCACAGGATTCTAGTTAATTGGGTGCTGTAAATAAATTTTTTTGCCTTGTAAAATCATAACTAAAATTAAGGTAAGTCTATATGTAGATCACTGTAGAAAATTATGAGTTTTTATAACATTTCAGTGTGCTGCTCACAGCTCAGTTTTGAATCATTTCATTATCGTTAACTTTTTTTTTTTTTTTTTTTTTTGGGACAGAGAGAGACAGAGCATGAACGGGGAGGGGCAGAGAGAGAGGGAGACACAGAATCGGAAACAGGCTCCAGGCTCTGAGCCATCAGCCCAGAGCCTGACGCGGGGCTCGAACTCACGGACCGCGAGATCGCGACCTGGCTGAAGTCGGACGCTTAACCGACTGCGCCATCCAGGCGCCCCCATTATCGTTAACTTCTAAGCTATACTTAGTAGTTGATTTTGTCTTGACTGTGTAGCATTCTTTATAATCTTTCAAAACCTTGCAGTCAATTAATCTTCCTGGGTTTGACAGATTTAGTAACTTAACCTCTAAGTTAACGTTGGGGGCCAAAGGACAAGTTCACAAGTGTGGACGAGGAACATTAAGTTGGTTGCAGTGGAAATCTATCAAGAGCTTGATTCAGGTTTTTTTTAACTGTAAAAAGCACTTTGGTTCAAGCAGTTTACTTAATTTAAGGGTATGTGGAATTTTTGTTTTATTTTAAACTGTATGAAATTCCAATGCCTATGAAAGGGGTATTTTTGTAATTATTAATGTAATTTATGAATTGGAATGTAAAATTCTCCCCAGTATGAACTGAGTCTAGAGGAACAATAGGGGCTTTAACCCAAAATTTGAATCAAGATATTCTAGATTGTCACTTTAGTCATTTAGTCCCTCAGTATCTGACTAATTTCTGTGTCACTGTTTAGGTACCATAGTATCAACAAAATTCTAATTCACACGGATAAAGTACTTACAAGTGATAACAGATTTTAACAACTTACCTTGCAAACTCAGAATACTCTTTAAAGTGATCCAGAATCATAAAAGAGAAGTAGATTTGTTTTCAAAGTTGAATCACTATGAATGTTGCAGTTAGGCTAAGACACTAGAGTAGAGTTCTTCCTGAATTGCTAACTGTATGATCTTGAGGAAATTACTAAATCTAACCCTCAGATTTCTTTTTCTTTTCTTTTCTTTTCTTTTCTTTTCTTTTCTTTTTTAGAGAGACAGAACACACAAGCGGTGGGTGGGGAGGAGGGAGAAAATCTTCTAAGTGGGCTCCGTGCTGAGCACACCCCCTAACCTTCAGATTTCTATACTGTCACCTATCTCATGGCATTATCAGAGGGACTGACAGAACATGTGAAATTCATGGTAAACAATAAGATCTCAGTAAATGTTAGCAATAGTTACTATAGATTTTTATGAATACCGGCATATAAAACATATTAAAAGCTAAAATTACAGTACCTCAGCATTATATGACTGATTATTACTCAGCTGCCAGTTGTACAGTGATAGGAACATACATCAAGATTATTCTGAGCTTGGGGTGCCTGGGTGGTTCAGTTGGTTAAGCATCCAAATTGATTTCTGCTCAGGTCATGATCTCATGGTTTGTGAGATTGAGCCCCACATCAGGCTCCGTGCTAACAACGCAGAGCCTCCTTGGCATTCTCTCTCTCCCTCTTCGTCTGCCCTTCTCTCTCAAAACAAGTAAAAATAAACATTTAAAAAAAAATAAGATTATTCTGAGCTTGTTTGGAATGGCATTGCGCATCACATACATGCTCTACAATTCTGTTACCAGCAAAGGGCAACTCTGTTTTGTTTTTTTTAAAAGATGTGCAGAGCAATGACCTCTAATATGTGGCACGTTTACACATGTAAAAGAAGTTTATGTGTACAGAAATGGAGAAGTATAATTTGAGGCTAGCAAAACTTGGTACGTTAGTCTGTTATATTAATTTTCATTATAAAGCCATTTGAGTTCATGGGTATTTTTTTTAATTGTAGTTTAAAAAACAATTTTAAATGGATTTTTACATATTAAGTTTGAATCACCTGTTTGCAGAACCTGTAAAGGACCTTAACAGAAAATCTATATCCCACTCTTCCTGAGCAGAGAAATAAAAATGTCTAAAAAAAGTTCTTATAAATTGTTTTAGTGATAAGACAATGTTTTACATAGCTTAAATTTATTATATGTGCTAAAAAATATCTTTCCCCCCAGTTTATGGCATATCTTTTTACCTTTTTAGTGTTATCTTTTGGTAAACCAAAGTTGTTAATATATTCAAATTCATTCAACAAATTGCCACCTGTAGTTTGAAGTGGTAGGGATCCCTAAGTAAAAAAGTATCAGTTACGTTTATTAATATTGGGGTGCCTGGGTGGCTCAGTTGGTTATGTGTCCGACTTCAGCTCAGGTCATGATCTCGTGATTAGTGAACTCAAGCCCTGCATTGGGCTGCTTCAGGTGAAGCTGCTGTCACCACAGACCCAGCTTTGGATCCTCTGTCCCCCTCTCTCTCTGTCCTTCCCCGGCTCACACTCTTTCTCTCTCAATAAATAAACATTAAAAACAGAAGTTTATTAATATTTTCCTGTATAGTTTGTTTCTTTTTGTATTTTTTAAGGAAATCCCATGGTTCTATTCTTCTAAATCTAAATATTCTATAGTCTTGTTTTTCATACTTTAATAAATCCTTAACCTACTTGGAATTGATTGGAAGAGGGATGAGAAACAGATCAAATATATTATTTTTAATGGATTACCTATTATGTCAGCACCAATTTTTATTCTCCATTCATCTGTAATGATACCATTATCGTATACTAACTTTACCTACATGTATTATATATTCATTTTCATTTACATTTAGGAAATTTGCTGTATCAGCAAAAATCCCTGAAACCAAGTGGTGTCAGAAATGTTGTGTTGGTAAGTAAACTGTTCCATAGCACGTAGCTCTCCTGCTTTGCAGAGCGAATGAGAAAACACTGTGAGGCTCATTTTTAAATCTAGTATGAAACGGTACTTCTCCAGGGTATTCTGCCAGTGATAGTTTATTTTTACCCCTTGAGTAAAACAAATGTCTTGGCCATCCAGTCTCCGTGTAGACTAACCCTATAATATAGTACCTTGTACATAACAGTTGTTTTGCAAATTATTTATTGACTGGATAAATGGAGAAAGTAGGATGACTTTATTACAGCACTTTATCACACCCTGTTCTCCAAGGGGCCTGCTACTTGTCATTCACATGCTGCTTGGTAATGGCTTATGAGACTGCATTTATTCATTCAGCATATATTTTCATGCCTTTAATGTGTGAGACCTTATGCCTGTGGTGTGAAGGTTATAGTCTCTCTGTTCACATACACGACCCCAAATCCCTCCCCACCCCCATAACAACCAGCTGTTTTATTTGCATCAAGCAAAACCAAAAAAATATTTTCCCTTAAAATCTCTTCCCTTCAGAAACTCTGAGGCTTTGTTTTATTATTTGTAAACCTGTATTTTGAGATTTCATTAACGTCTTCATGCTGTTGCAACCAAAGCATTACTACCTCTGAACATTACTACCAAAAGTATCCTTAATCACCTGTCCCTAAGTGTGCTGTAGCCTATCAGTTTGGCAGCTTCCCCCCAAATCTTCTTAGGACCCTTCCTTTAGGGTCCTGCTGCCTCACCTAATGTCCCTGCTCCCATGAGATGCAAAATCTTTCTTCCCACCCAGACCCCAAAACAACCACCAGTTTCGTTTGTGCATTAGACAGAAATCCTGCAAGTGATGAAGGAGTTTCCTGCTGTTACCTGAAAGTTTTTTCACCCTCTAGTCTAATTAAGAAATTGACCTAGCAGCCAGCTTTTGTTTGTTCTCAGAGCTTGCAACTACTATCATAAGGATTTTGTATCATAAGAGGACTTACATACACTTTTTTGCCTTGACAGTGCGAAATCCTTACACAGGCCATAAGTACCTATGTGGGGCGCTTCAGACTAGCATTGTTCTATTAGAATGGGTTGAACCAATGCAGAAATTTATGTTAATTAAGGTAAGCACGAAAAGCAATCTAAGTCATTCTTAGTATAAAAGCTTATGAATGAAATCAATTTTCCTGTTCCTGTTTTTTTCCTTAAAAAAACCAACAACATTTTTTCCCATTAATTCTCAAGTTAATGTCATGATTTTGGGTTATGTGGCAGGGTGGTGAAAGTCTGCGTGTGTGTGTTAATCTCCTGCCTGGGTATTACATCTACACTTCCAGTGTCAGTCACGAAAAATAGTGAGACCTGAGAGTCCCCTGTTGGGCCACATCTTGTGCACTTTCTCCGTAAGATCATAAGGAAATGAGTTGGCCTGATACAAGTTTCAGAAGAGACTAGAGGGATGGTTCAGGGAAATGACAGTAGGAGCTGGAAACAGGGTCTCACATACACAGTCGGATATCCAGAACTGGAGGTGTTAAAAAGCAGTGAAATGCTGTTCCAGTATACCCTCTGGTTGACCGGCTCCATCACAGCAGGAAAATAACCTACAGGTTGGTGTTTGGCCCAAGAGGACAAGGGGTAACCATACTGAGAAGGAAGTTCTTGACCTGAGTTACATGCCTACCTGCTGATTTCCCATGAATGGTTTTTTGGTGACCGAGTTTCTCTAGAATCTGTAATTAATGAACATTCTTTAAAATATCTAATATTACTCAGAAATAACTTTAAATTGGAGGAAAAACTAACTCAAAATGTATGAAGTACAGGTTCACTCACACCAAGGGACTGCCAAAGGAATTTTTTAAAGCTGTTTCCTTTCCTATTTTATGTAAATTAAGTAGTCTTAGTTTTTTGAGCATTTGAGATCTCCATAGAAACTGGGGTCAGGAGGGGCGCCTGGGTGGCTCAGTCAGTTAAGCGTCCGACTTCGGCTCAGGTCATGATCTCACAGTTCGCAAGTTCAGGCCCCACCCACGTTGGGCCCTATGCTGACATCTCAGACCCTAGAGCCTGCTTCGGATTCTGTGTCTCCCTCTGTCTTTCTGCCCAACCCTGCTCACATGCTCACTGTTTCTCTCACTCTCTCTCTCAAAAATAAACATTAAAAAATTTGAAAAAAAAAAGGAAATTGGGATCAGAATATAATTGGAGTGGATTCTTTGTAAATTTTATAATACAGCATAATAAAGGCTTCCTTTTATTTAAATTTTATAAGTGACTGAGGAATCTATTTTTAATTTCATATCACTATTTGTTAACCTCAAGATTAACTAGGGCTAAAGAAATGAACAAATAGTTTCAAGAATTTTGGATCCATTGAGGTGGTATTGCCACAAATCACTGAAACAAAAATTCGTTAAACCAGAAGCTGCAGGGGAAAAATAAATAGCCTTAAGAACTGTCTAAAGCAGAGCTTCTGAATCAGCCCATTTAAGGCAAAAATTGCTATGTCCTCAGCTCCTCTTTGTTCTTGCCCATTTCACAAAAATACACCTTATCATAAATGGAGGAGTAAAGTGTACTACATGGTTTGATTTTTCAGCAGCCCTCCCCTTCCCTGCCCCCTCCTTTCCCCTTTTAGGTGTATTTTAGGTACATGTTCCGTATTCCTTTCATTCTTAACGTCTGGTAGAATGAAAAATAGTTTCATCATATCAGTATTCATATCATCAGTTAATAATCTGATTAAACCAAAGGATGAATGAATTTTTTGTGTAATTTGATATGTTATACCACTTACCCTAATACACGACAAAGACTCTTTTCTCTGTTAAAGGAATTTTAGGTATGAAGAGCATGCAGGAGAGAATGTATAAGACATGGGAAGCTTAAAAATTACCCATCCACATTTTCTCTCTTCCAAGTGGATAGTCCCAAGGAGCCTGGCCCTGGCTAATGAGGCCTGTTGCCAGAGTTCAAAGATACTAGACTTACAGTATAGTCTCCCTCAAGACTTCACACCCTTCCCACTTTTCCCTTAAACTCCCTGAGCTCTCTGTAGGCTCTTACTCTCCTCCCTGAATCTTAACCCAGCTCTCCTTCCCCTGCCTGTCTGCTCCAAGACCCTGTGGATATTTTGTTTCTGTATTTGACATTGTTGTGGTTAGTATTTATGATGTTGCTTTTCTACACTCTTACAAGATGTGCTCAAAAACACTTTTATCCTTTATCCTCCTCTTCATGACATTTTTGACAGTTTTTGATTTATTAGACTACATTTTCATCATAAAAGTTGTAAGTTAAAGACCTTCCCAGCAAACAGTTATGTACTTACTACCAACCAGGCACAGTGCTGTTTAAGGGGACAGAAATGAGTAAGATATGGTCACTGCCCTCAAGGACCATCACCAACAGCAACTGGATGTAAAGCTTTTAGACGGGAGTCCTCTTCTGTTAATGACTTAACACGTGATTATTAGAAACTAAATAGAAATACTCAGAATCTCTTGGTTTTCTTATTTGCACACACACACACACACACACACACACAAAGAAGCACTATTTTTTACTGTACTGCTTTTACCACATTTCAAAGAGAATTATTTTAAATGTTTTACCTTATTAAAAATATGAGAGATTTAGGGGCGCCTGGGTGGCTCAGTCAGTTAAGCATCCGACTTCGGCTCAGGTCATGATCTCGCGGTCCGTGAGTTTGAGCCCCGTGTCGGGCTCTGTGCTGACAGCTCAGAATCTGGAACCTGTTTCCGATTCTGTGTCTCCCTCTCTCTCTGACCCTCCCCCGTTCATGCTGTCTCTCCCTGTCTCAAAAATAATAAATAAACGTTAAAAAAATATATATATATATTTTTATATATATATATATTTTATATATATATATATGACAGATTTTATCCAAAGCCTCTCCCCAGGTAAGGGGAAAGCTTCTAAAGAGAGGGGGTTTGGGGAGTGTTGATGAAGAAGTGTCTGTACCCATGGGATGGAGGCACTCTGGCAGTCACAGGGAAGGAAGGAATACGGAAACAACAGGTGCACATAGAGCCTCACCTTCTACCCACAAGGACCATATTGTGTTTTCTAACACTTGTGTGTGTGTGTGTGTGTGTGTGTGTGTGTGTATTTTCTGACACTTTTAAGAATAATAGTTATGGCGGACCTGTTTCACCTGTTTTTCTCCAGAATTTATTTTCTTCAGAATTTACATGTTGCTAGATTAAAAAATAAATCAAAATCAGTAGCTTTGTTAAATACTACCAATACTAACCTTGGGGGAAATTAAATGAAATTACAGCCCATTCATGAGAGCAACAAAATCTAAAACATACTAAGAGTGGACTTACTACCGTATGGATAAGACCCATATTTTTTGAAAAACAACGTTTTCTGTTCTGAGGAATATCATCAGCACCTCTGAACTCCCCATGGCACCCCATCCACTAGCAGTCAGCTCCCTTATTTTCCATTTTCACTGTATAAACGTACACCCCTAAGCCCCTAAAATTAGAATTAATTTTACCTGATTCTTCCCTAGTACGTAAGTGGAGTCATAAATATGTATTCGTTTGTGTCTGGCTTTGGTGCAGCATCAGATTTGTGTAGTTGTTGGATATGGTTCTAGTTTGTTCATTTTCATTGCTCTGTGACTTCCCATTGTGTGAATAGGCCGTAACTTTATCTAGCTATTGTTGATGGGTATTTGAGTTACTTCCAGTTTTTTGTTATTTGAACAATATTGCTGTGAACATGTTTGCATCATGTCTCCTGTGCCTGTGTGTGCTCGTATTCTCTAGAAAGGATAAGAGTATTGCAGGGCCCTGACACTCACAGATAATGTAGTCAGCCAGCATGGCCTTCCCTGCTTATGCTCCCATCACTTGGTGAGCACTCGTCTGCTCCTCCTGGTAATACTTGTTACTGTCACTTGTTTCATTTTAGTCAGGGGGATATGGATCTTATCTCGTGGTTTAATTTCCTGATTACTGAGGATGTTAATGTTCTCCATCTCTTTTCCCAAACTTACAAAATACGAATTTATTTAGTCTCTTGGTTGCAATGTAAGAATAATTTTGAAATTATGTAAAAGTAAAATTGGTTGCATCATAAGTGAGTTAATGAATAGCATCACTTGCGCCAAGAAGCTAAATTTCTCTTATTTATGGGGGTTTTTTTTACTGTCCACACTTATAAGAGGAGTGTTTCTTGCTAATTAGCATTTCTGTGCTCTCATCCATGTTTGCTCAGTTGGATAAGAAAGCAGGGAAATATAACTGAAGCAGCATCCAATGGGGAGACAGGAGACTTTGCAACAAAGTCTGGGGGACCCTGGGCCAGTCCCCAGATTTCTGGATCTCAGTTGCCACCTGGGTTGGACAGGTGATTTATAAGTTCCCTTCTAGCCCTAATGTCTTAAAATTGTGTGATTTTAACTTAACAACATTTTACAGTGTTAAACCTCAAATCAAATACTTTATAATTTGTGTTTTTCTACATACCCAGAGTTTCTGTGACAAGAAGCAGTCCTAATAGTAGAGAGTTATTTTCCATGTGTTTGTAGAAGTAAAAATTCTTAGTGCTCTCGTGACACTATTTGGTTTCCGTTTTCCTTTGTTTAATGTCCTTTTGTTTCTGTGTCTAGCACATAGATTTTCCTATACCTTGTCCGCTTCGAGTGTTCGAAATGCTGGTAGTTCCCGAACAGGAGTACCCTCTCGTCTGTGTTGGCGTCAGCAGAGGGAGAGACTTCAACCAGGTGGTTCGATTTGAAACTGTCAACCCAAATTCTACCTCTTCGTGGTTTACAGAGTCAGGTTTGTGACTTTTACTGAGTTATTAAGGCCAATACATATCAGTGGTTCCCAAACATGAGTATGGATCAGAATCCCCCGGGGGCCTGCTGGCCCCCACTGCCAGAGTTCATCTGGTAGATCTGGAGCAAGGCCTGAGAAGTTGCTCTTCTGTGTGCTCCTGGCTGATGCCGGTGATGCTAACACAGGCACCGCCCTGTCAACTGCACATACACAGGCCTCAGGCTGAGGAAAGGTGATCTAAATAAAAGCAAAAACTGCATTGAGTCTATTTTCCATCATATTCTGGTAATTGAGACACAGGTACTATGCAATCACTTTAATGAATTTTTTAATGATTCGTAATTAAGATATAAATATAGCTAAACAAAAATATTTGAGGGTGCTTGAAAATCATTCTTTTGTACAATTTGTTTTCTTAAATTTTGATCTGCGTTGCCCAGTAGCGTAGCAGATCCTTTCTTCATACTAGTATCTTGGGAAATATTATTTCCAATTAATTATCTTTTTACAGAAATTTGATTAGTTTGAAACCTCCAATCTTGTTGGTGTAGTCAGTACATATCGGTAAAACTTGTGTTTTGTGGTAAATAAATCTGATTCAACTTTTTACACTTTAAAAAAAGTGACCTGAATGGTCTTTTTTTTCCTGATTTTTAAAGCACTGTGTTTATTATGGAGCTCCTTTTGATTTTTTTCCCCTTTAAAAATAACACTGCACAATGTTTTGCTGTAAAATAGACAGTGGCCATTTAAGAAGGCAATTTCATTATTTTTTTAATGTTTTATTTATTTTTGAGAGACAGAGAGAGAGAGAGAGAGCGAGCATGAGCGGGGGAGGGGAGGAGAGGGGAGGAGGAGGAGGCAGAGAGAGGAGACACAGAGTCTGAAGCAGGCTCCAGGCTCTGAGCCGTCAGCACAGAGCCAGACAGACATGGGGCTCGAACTCATGAACCATGAGATCATGACCTGAGCCAAAGTCGGACGCTTAACCAACTGAGTCACCCAGGCACCCCAAGAAGGCAATTTTTAAAGGTCTTGCAGAGGCCTTTTGTCAGGGTCTTTGGGTTCTTAGGGAAATATTAAGAAGACAATTGGCTGATAAATATTGATTAGTCAGGAGTTTGTCAGAAGCCTAAAAGAGTGTTCACAAAAGGAAAAAACTTAGAGTTGTGGGTCTTTGACACTGAAAAAAAGCCCTCGCAAACACATTCACAAAAACCTAGAGACAATTACATGACTTCCTGAAGCCCAGGAAACTTGAAACAGCTTTCCTTTAAGGACACATTGTTGAAGGAAAACATGGCTGGCCCTTGACAACGTGATGTGGCTTCCTTGGCTCCCTCGAATTCTCTGTTCTGCATTCTCTCTTAGACACCTATCTACCCTTTCAGACAGCGGGTGCACTCCTGCTTTCCTGATCTCTTCCTCCCTGCTTAATAGGAAGGCATTGTTGGGTGATTGATATTTTATTGTTAGTGGATTTCAGTTAATACCTTATTTCTCCCAAGCATTTTAATTTTAAATCCTTTTCTACTAATTGTTGAATGAAGGGCCTGATTTCTGCACAGAAGAATTTTGTACAGCTTCATTCTAAGGACCTTCTGATTTCATTCTCTTACTGTAATGAAATCACTTTATTAGGAGTTGGATTTTTTTGTTTTTTGGAAGGTTTTTTTGTGAATTAACATTAGATTTCCTTTTTTCTTTTTTAATATAATTTATTGTCAAATTGGCAAACATAACAGTGTGTAATGTGTGCTCTTGGTCTCTGGGGTAGATTCCCGTGGTTCATCGCTTACCTATAACACCCAGTGCTCATCCCAACAATAGAAACTAAGTATGATAACTACAGTTCATCTCTGGTTTTGAGATGCTAAGGTAAAAATTGAATGAGAGAAAGTATGGTTAGAGTTTTGCATCATATGAAATTCTGAGTCATTGGTTTCCTAAACTGCGTTGCACTGTACAGCCCACCTGGGAAGTTTTAAAACTCCTGATACCTCAAGTCACATACGCCGCCAATTAAATAAGAATATCTAGACGTGGCAGCTAGGCATCAGTATTTTGTAAAGATCTCTGGGTGATTCTAGTGTTTGGGAACTAATTGATACAAGCAGTTGGTAAAACCTTATTTTCCTGACTTTCTCTCTGGTATGCTAGCCTGGCTTCCTGAACTGAAGTCGATTGTATAGATATGTTCAGATTGTTAATTTTCACCCACGTATGTAAGAGCTACAAAGATCTGATTTCCAGGAGGCCTGTTCCGTGTCCTTTCAGCTCTGGTTGGTTACAGACGTACCAGGTCTAAAATACATTTGAAGGTCTAACGGCAGGCCTTGGATGTCCTAAGACTAATACTATAGGAAGTAGAAAACAGTAACTGTAGGTCATCAGACCCACTCTCAAGGACACATAAGGCCAGAAACAAAGGCCTGTAGATCAGCAGTTTCAGTTTTGATGTTCGTACAAAGTTTGGGGTAGCCTACTTTTCACTTCGTGGAAAATCATTTAAACATTCTCAGTTTGGGGGTGCCTGGTTAGCGTCCAACTCTTGATTTCGGCTCAGGTCAGGATCTCGCAGTTCATGGGTTTGGACCCCACATTGGTCTCTGCGCTGATGTCATGGAGCCTGCTTGGGATTCTTGTCTCTCCTTCTCTCTACTCCTCCTCCACTTGTGCTTTCTATATAGATACAGATACAGATCTATATCATATATATGTGTGTGTATACAAATATATATGTATATATGTATATATTGATTGATAAATAAATATAATATTTTTTTCAAAAGCATTCTCGGGGCGCCCACATGGCTCAGTCAGTTGAGCGTCCAAATTCGGCTCAGGTCATAATCTTGTGATGCGTGAGTTCACACCCTGCACCGGGCTCTGTGCTGACAGCTCAGAACCTGGAGCCTGCTTCACATTCTGTGTCTCCCTTTCTCTGCCCCTCACCCGTGTGCATACGCACGCTCTCGCTCTCTCTCTCTCTCTCTCTCTCTCAAAAGTAAACAAACATTAAAAAACAATTACAAAAAAATTCCCAGTTTATAAGAACTTTGATAAATCTTAATTAAAAAAAATGATGCCTGTTTGCATTTTGATAATATTTCATACTTCTCAAAATACTTCAGTATTTCTTTTAACTCATTGGTACTTGAAGTGATTTGTTTGTCCTTCTGATTCATTCACTCAGTAAATAATTATTGCATGTGGTGCTGGATACTACCATGTGATATACAAAGCAGTCCCTGGCTTTCTGAGTTTAAAAGCAGAAATCAGTCATAACTATAATATAGAGGATTATACTCCTGATTTCACATATGAGTGAAAATAATGACATCACCAGCAGTAATGACAATAGTTAGCGTTCCAGTGAGCCCTGACTTCCTTCAGCACTTGCATCAGAGTTTAGACCCAAGCAGCCTGGCTCAGCCAGTACATATGTATAGCTAAAAATTTATGTCTGTTTCAGATTCAGTGATGTTCAGAATTCTTGTTTTTAGGTCTCTGTGCTTTCAAAATTACTTTTTTTGTGTCAGTTTATTGAGTTTGTTTGTGTTACAGATAGCCCACAGACAAGTGTTACTCACGTAACCCAATTGGAGAGAGATACCATTCTTGTATGCTTGGATTGTAAGTTTTTATTTATGAACATCTTATTTTAACACCTTCCTTTTATCTTAGTTTCTGAGTGACTCTCCCCCTCCCCGTCTCTAGGTTGTATAAAAATAGTAAATCTCCAAGGAAGATTAAAATCTAGCAGAAAATTATCATCTGAGCTCACCTTTGATTTCCAGATTGAATCAATAGGTAAGTGCAAGTTTTATATTTCTGGTTTGATTGCAGTAAGAGCTGCTTAAAATATCTTACCTGATAATTATCTGAGATTATAGAAGTATATTACTAAGAATACATTTTTTTACAATACAGGGCATAATGAATATGAAGTCAACATCAGTCTTCACTTTTATACATTCCCTAAAATAGTTTAATAACTGACATCTAGAAATAATGTTGTCCTCCTTACAGATTTGACATTTCAAAAGAAATAAATACCATTTTTCATAACACAGGAATTTCCATTTCCTCCAAACTTCTGTGGAGTTTCCCTATAAGTACTTTAAAATTTAGTACTGGGGCGCCTGGGTGGCGCAGTCGGTTAAGCGTCCGACTTCAGCCAGGTCACAATCTCGCGGTCCGTGAGTTTGAGCCCCGTGTCAGGCTCTGGGCTGATGGCTCAGAGCCTGGAGCCTGTTTCCGATTCTGTGTCTCCCTCTCCCTCTGCCCCTCCCCTGTTCATGCTCTGTCTCTCTCTGTCCCAAAAAAAATAAATAAACGTTGAAAAAAAATAAAATAAAATTTAGTACTTAGCGTACTCTGTTGTACTTCTGCTCTTGTATCTGCTGACCAGAGCAAAATGTGAAAATGGCAAGAAGGAGATTCCATTATCTCATTCTCACATTTTGCTGGACTATGGTGTTTTCTGAAAAAGGATTTCTTATATATTCAGTATTCTAAAATTATTACATTCCAGGGGCATGTGGGTGACTTAGTCAGTTATCTGACTCTTGATTTTGGCTCAGGTCATGATTTCATGATCATGAGATCCAGCCCTGTGTTGGGCTCTGCACTGGGCATGGAGTCTGCTTGGGATTCTCTTCTTTCCTCTCTCTCTGCTCTTTTCTCTCTGTTTCTCTTTCTGTCTCTCTCTCTGCTCTTCTCTGTTTCTCTTATTTATTATTATTAAATAATAAATTTATCTATTAAATTAAATAAGTAAGTAAATATTAAAATGATTACATTCCAGAAAAATGAGGTAAAAAGGATCACAGATGGTGCTGGGAATATGAATGAGAGCTAATTCAGTATTTAACTAGGCACAATTTTTTTGCTCTTCATTATCAATGAAAGATATTTGCACATATATAAAGAGGTAGGGCCAAGGACAGATAGTTCATTTGTTTTATTCCTGGTTCTACTTTTACTGTCTCCTCCAAGTAGAATGCCCTTCTTCCAGCAAGCAAATGCTGATAATAAAATGAGAGAAATCTCTTCACGATTTTAAAATGGAATCTGTGCAGGACGCCTGGGTGGCTCAGTCGGTTAAGCGTCTGACTTTGGCTCAGGTCATGATCTCACGGTTTGTGGGTTCAAGCCCCACATCAGGCTTTGTGCTGACAGCTCAGAGCCTGGAACCTGCTTCTGATTCTGTGTCTCCCTCTCTCCCGTGTCTGCCCCTCCCCTGCTCCTGCTCTGTCTCTCTCTGTCTCTCAAAAATAAAAAAAGTTAAAAAAAATTTTTTAATATATATATAAATAAAAATAAATAAAATGGAATCTGTGCTTAAAAACTCATAGCCAAAGCCAAAGAATAAGATAAATAAAGAACAGAAACTCAAAGCAATATGTAGGCCTGCTGTGCTCCTTCTGATAAAGAAGACTAAAAGTATCCTGTAGGAAGTGGGAGCCAGAGCCTGGCTCCTTGCTTGAGGTGCCTAGTAATCAAGACTCTCCCCACATAAAGCCTGACATCCTTATAGGAGACTGTTATCCACCCTTAAAAAGAGATAATCCCTATCCTGTACAGACTATTTCAGATCACTGACAAAGAAGGAATGCTGAACAAATCAGTGTTTAACACTGATACTAAAATCAAGCAAGGTTAGTATAGAAAACAAAAGAATCCATTCTCATGAAAGCAGAATTTGAACAAATCTGAAACAAAATAGTAAATAGAACTCCACACCATCAAGTATAATAGAGTTTATTTCAGGAAAGTAAAGATGGTTCAGCATCAGAAAACTTGTTTATGTAATATATAATATAGCACATTAAATATTAAAAGCAAAAAGTCACATAACTTTCAGTAGGTGCACAAAAAAGCATTGAGTAAAATCCAGATCATTCATGATTTAAGAAAAAACTTCTCAGCAACTTAGCAATAAAAGGAAATGTTCTTCATCTAGGAAAGCCTATTAAAAATATTCATGTTTGGGGCTCCTGGGTGGTTAGGTTGGTTGGGCATCCGACCCTTGATTTTGGCTCAGGTCATGATCTCATGGTTCATGGGATCGAGCTCCAAGTCTTGCGCTGTGCTGACAGTGTGGAGCCTTCTTGGGATTCTCTCTCTCCCTTTCTGCTTCTCCCTCATGCACACGTGCATACTCTCTCAAGTAAATAAACTTTTAAAAAATATACTTAAAAAAATAATTTAAAAAAATTCATGTTTCATGGTCAGATTCTGCCATTAAAGTCAAGAACAAGATAAGAATATGTGCTATCATCACATTTGACATTGTCTTACTAGACAAGGAAACTATGAGGATTAGAAAAAAGTAAAAGATCCTTTTTTGCTGATGATATGATTATATGGACTGTATAGCTCTCTGAGTAAACTGCTGGAATTAGTAAGAGAATTCAGAGTTGGTAGATATGACTCACACCAATAAATAGCTTTTTGATATGCCAGTAATTATGAAATTAATAGAAAAAAAGATCTCACTGACGATGGCAATAAAATAAGAAATTTGGAAATAAATGTAATCAAAATATGTTTAAGACCATTATCTAGGAAATTCCAAGTTATTGTTTGAAAGCATAAAAGATTTGAACAAATGAAGAACTATACCGTGTCTGTGAATATGAGAAAGGTGTCAGTTCTTTATAAGTTAAACCACAAATTTGGTTCATTTAAATAAAAATCCCGGGGCGCCTGGGTGGCTCAGTTGGCTAAGCATCTGACTTTGGCTCGGGTCATGATCTCGCGGTCCCTGAGTTCGAGCCCTGCGTCTGGCTCTGTGCTGACAGCTTGGAGCCTGGAGCCTGCTTCAGATTCTGTGTCTCCCTCTCTCTCTGCTCCTCCCCTGGTTACTCTGTGTCTCTCTCTCAGAAACAAATAGACATTAAAAAACATTTTTTTTAAATCCCAATAAAGTGATTTGTGCCACATGATAAGCTGATCTAAAAATTCATGTGACACACAAAAATAAATTCAAAATGGATGAAAGACCTAAATGTGAGACCGGAAACCATCAAAACCCTACAGGAGAAAACAGGCAGCAACCTCTTTGACCTCAGCCACAGCAACTTCCTACTTGACATGTCTCTGAAGGCAAAAGTGAACTATTGCAACCTCATCAAGATAAAGAGCTTCTGCACAGCAAAGGAAACAATCAACAAAACTAAAAGGCAACCAACGGAATAGGAGAAGGTATTTGCAAATGACATATCAGATAAAGGATTAGTATAAAAAATCTACAAAGAACTTACCAAACTCAGCACCCGAAAAACAATCCAGATGTGAAGAAATAGGCAGAAGATATGAATTGACACTTTTCCAAAGAAGACATCCATTTGGCAGACATATGAAAAGATGCTCAATGTCACTCATCATCAGGGAAATATAAATCAAAACCACAATGAGATACCACCTCACACCAGTCTGAGTGACTAAAACTTAACAACTCAGGAAACATCAGGTGTTGGCGAGGATATGGAGAAAGGGGAACCCTCTTGCTGTGTTGGTGGGAATGCAAACTGGTGTATCCACTCTGGAAAACAGTGTGGAGGTTCCTCCAAAAATTAAAAATAGAACTGCCCTACAGCCCAGTAATTGGACTACTAGGAATTTATCCAAAGGATACAGGAGAGCTGATTCAAAGGGACATGTGCACCCCAGTGTTTGTAACAGTGCTATTAACAGTAGCCAAATTAAGGAAAGAGCCCAAATGTGCTTCAACTGATGAATAGATTAAGAAGATGTGGGGTGTGTACGTGTGTGTATGTATATACGTGTATATATATATATATATACATACATACATACATACATACATACATACATACATACACAATGGAATACTACTCAGCGATGGAAAAGAATGAAATCTTGGCATTTGCAACAATGTGGATGGAACTAGAAGGTATTACGCTAACCAAACTAAGTCAGTAAGAGAAAGATCTCATGATTTCACTCATATGTGGAATTTGAGAAACAGATGATCACAGGGGAAGGAAAGATATAAATAGAAAGGGAGGCCAACCATAAGAGACTCTTAAATACAGAGAACAAACTGATGGTTGATGGGCATTAAGGAGAGTGCTCGTTGGGATGAACACTGGATGTTGTATGTAAGTGATGAATCACTGGAATCTATTCCTAAAGCTGAGACTATACTATATGTTAACTAACTTAAGAATAAATTTCTTTAAAAAAAAAAAAAGGAAAAAAAATAAAAATTCATGTGAAAGAGTCAAAGGCCAAGAACAGTAAAATAAATTTGGATGAATACCTGCCCTACTCAGTATTGGAACTTTTATAAAGCTATAGTGATTAACACAGTGTGGGATCAGACGGATAAAAAAGTAGAAGAGTGGCACCAGAAGAGAAGGCTCAGAAGTGGACCTACATGTAAATGGAAATTTATAGCATAAATATGTCAATGGAAAATGGTGGACTGTTCAGCAGATGATGCTGATGCAATTGCTTATCTGTAGGAAATAAAATTAGATGTCTTCCTCACTGAATACACACAAAAATATGTATTAAATATGCAAATATTAAAAGCAAAACTAAAATTTTTAAAAAGTATGCCTGTGTCCCATTAATTCTGTTTCTAGAATTAGAAAAATTTGCACATGTATTAAAGAAGAGGTACAGAATGTTTATTACAGATCAAAAACCTAGAAACAGTTCAAATGTTCACCATACCCCATGTATGAAAGTCGGAAACATTTGATACAAAGTTTGCTATTGTGTAGTAATAGTAAAAACATGCATGAGAATGACAAGCATCAAATTTATAATAGCGGATATGTCAGGGAGAAAGGAAGGCCTGGAATGGACGGGGCCAGCTGCTCGGGCTGTACTCAGGTGCTGGCTGAATTTGGTTGTATTTTAAACGAAAGGCATATAATGGCAAAATGTCAGGATTTGAGAGTTGAATGGTAGATGCATATGTTTCTGTGCTCTTCTCATGTTTTTCGGTATGTTTGAAACATTTTATAATGTTTTCTTAAAACAAAAAATTTCTGTAACAAAACAATATTTTCAACGAATCTTTTTTCTTGCCAAAAGATGAATCAGTTCTGTCTGGTATATGTATATTTTTAATTTCAAAAGTAAAGATGCCATGTAAACATGGAATAGCTGACATTAGTTCTTAATGGAAGTACTGCTGTGCAAGATAGAGGGACAGAATGGTGCTTATCGGCTGAACTTCTGTACTATTAACAGTAACTGAGCTGTTCTTGCCTGCTAGTTTGCCTACAAGACAGTGTGCTAGCTTTCTGGAAACATGGAATGCAAGGTAGAAGTTTTAGATCTAATGAGGTAAGTAGTCTTTTAAAAATTATGTCCATTAAATAGGCATGAAACTATCAGATTCTACTTCAAACAATTTTCTTTAACTTTGCAAAGTTCCTAATGGATACGAGGAATACTTGATATGCTCGCTGTTGATGTTCAGTGTATTCAGTCTGGTGACGAGGTTCATAGCGTGTGCTCTGCAGCCACCTCTCTTTCTGCATTCACCCAAACGACTTCAGTGCGCATTTTGTGTGTAACCACATACTCACTTTTATATTCGGGACAAGAATTTCCTAATACTGCTAAAAGTGATTTCCTCGCAGCTCTCCCAACTCTCCCAGCCCATCCCTTGGAACAAGAGTGCAGATGCTGGCTCTCCTCGTCTTGAGGCACCATTTCTACTTTGGATTTCAGAAATGATGACCAGAGCAGGCTTATAAGTCAAGGATCCCACATTCCTCTCCAGCCACCTTGCCTCCTATTTCTCTTAACCCTCCTCACTTGGCATTTATAAGACTCTTTGCCCTTTTTCTTCCTACCTAAATTTAACTCCAGGAACGATTTAACTCGCAAGTCTTGTGAGTCAGTTCAGCTCACCATTTCCACCAGAGAGTGCTGGGGTTACAGACATTGTACTTGGCCCCGAGAATATTATAGGCAAGTGAAACCAGAAACTCTCCCAGTACCCCCAAATCAGTCTCAGCAGTATAACTTTCACTTGAACATTAGAGGGAAACGAAACTAACCTTCGGCTCCTCAAGCAAGAAAGCTCGTTTATGCCCCAGTCTGTCATTCTGAGCTCAGAGCATTTCTAACAACCAAGTGGGCAGTGTAGTAGAGCGACCGTCAGCATGAGTTCCAGAGTTGCGACGCCAGGTTCGTTTCTCCGCCCTGCAGTTTAGTACGTATAGCCGTGGCATGTCACTTAGCTCCTTTTCATTTTCAAATGGGAGATAACAATCGTACTTATTACTTCATGGGATGATTAAGGGAAAGGAAGCATGCGATGTGATTGGCATAATGCCTGATTTACAGTAAGTATTCGATAAAAATCCAAGGAGCGCCTGGCTGGCTCTGTCGGTACAGCATTCGACTTTTGATCTTAGGACTGTAAGTTTGAGCCCCACGTTGAGTTGCAGAAGTTACTTAAAAATAAAATCTTAGAGAAAATACAGTTCGGGCTAATATGTTCCTAGCAGTAATTCCCACAAGAGGGTTCACTTCTCAGGAAGATGTTTTAAAATCATCTGTGGAAATTGAACAGGGAATTAAGAACAGTCAACAACTAATAAACACTAGGCAGAGAAAGAAAGGCACCATAGGCAGGATACAAGAGAACAGTTTTTACAAAAAGACAAGGTTGCCCCCAAAATCACCTGAGGGGCTTCTTCAAAGTGTGCCGGTAGCCCTTACTGAGTACTGCTTGTCCAAAAACATGTCGAAGATCAGTCATGAGCACGATTACTGAAGTGAGCATGTTGTATCCTTCAGGTGTGCTGGGTTCCAAAAGAGTTGAGAATCCCTCATGTTTCCAGAATAACTAATTGTAGAGGTACTAATGCAATGGGGAGAAGTTACTGGGACATGACATTAATTTGGAATGTTTCGCGTTCAATAAGCAAAAGGAGTGGGTTTTTCTTTCTTCTGTAGACTTACCTTTAACTCTCCAGCTGGTAATCGGTCACACTGAAGACTTCCTGAAGGCTGTATGCCATCAGAAAACACTATTTCAAGAGACTGGGGGTGGGGGGTGGATATGGGAAAGAAAAATCCTCTGTTGAGCACTCCCATAGCTAGGCATTATACCCACTGATACTTTTAAGAATACTGCACAAGACTACCGCAGAGTAGATATTTTCTCTCCTGTTTTGCAGAAGACAAAACCATTTTCAACAAAATTACGTACCTTGCCCAGTGTCATAGCTAGTAAGTGGGATTCAAATTCCAGTCTTGAGTTTGTCCCATCATGCCACACTGCAGCCTTTTAAAAGTAAAAGGGCCCGATCAAAGTGGCTGGCTGCTGCAGTGGCCTTGCTGTTAGCATTAACCTAACTGACAAAAGGTTTTTGTTAAATAAATGGACTGGGTGCTTGCTTTTAAAGTTTTCCCTTGAGGTCTAGAATTTTGTTTTGTTTTGTTATGTTTTTATTTAACTTCCGGTTAGCTAACATACAGTGTAATAATAGTTTCGGGAATAGAATTTAGCAGTTCATCACTTACATGTAACACCCAGTACTCATCGTAACAAGTGCGCTCCTTAGTATCCACCACCCATTTAGCTCCTCCCCCCTGCCCACCTCCCCTCCAGCAACCTCAAGGTCTGTAATTTAATAAGTAAATGGTTTTCCTATTCTCCTATTTTAGGATTAATTCGAAATTAGCCATGTTTTTCCTAGGCTAACAAATTGACGTATCTCTGTGCTGACTTAACAAGTTAACAGTCATAGAGGGATCTGTTTTCATCTTAGGAATTATGTTTCTTTTTGATAGAGTTATAAATTAAATGCCCATATAAAATTTTGTGCCTTTAACTTTGGAAATTAAATTTATATTTTAATTGAACAGGTAACACAAGAAATTTCAGATAACACAAGAATTTTTAGGCTGCTTGGATCCGACAGGTATGGAAAGGGGTTGTACTAAAAACATAGTACTAAATGTGTTTTATAAAATCCAGCATGAAACTGATTTCATTTTCAAGGGAACTGAAATTTCTACAGTAATATATTCAACATTGTATTTTTCACACCAAAGAATCCACAAGTCAGGAAGTTATAAAGCCTTTGAGAATGTACCTGCTGTTCCAAGTAACAGGAATATATAGATCTGTCAGTACTAATTTTGCATTACGGTGCTGTCCAAAGTGTGATTTACAGCACAAGAAAGAAGAAATACCATATGCTGACAAATAAAACTTTTTGGTTTTAGCGCCAGATAGAATTTTTAGGTTCTATTCTGATATATTTCCTGTTTCTTGAATGACAGATTGTTCTATACTTTATGAGAATTAAGTTCCTCAAAATTATTCCAAACACAGGTTTACCCACCCCCCCCCCCTGCTCCCTGACTCTTAAAACAGCACTGGCTTAGAGGTGGGAGGTGGTGGGCAGCAAAATTACTTACCAGAGCTGGAATTGGTTCTTTAACTATAATGAGTTGCAAATGATGGTCTGCCCACAAATCAAATAAACAGTATTTTATAGAGGCATAAAATGAAGAAGTAATGGAAACTCTTTCTGCTGACATTAGTTTTCAAGAATAACTTTGTTCTGCTACATGTTTTTTTGTTTATTACTTTTAGGGTCGTGGTTTTGGAAAGTAGGCCAACTGATAACCCCACAGCAAATAGCAATTTATACATCCTGGCGGGTCATGAAAACAGTTACTGAGAAATGTTGTGCTTTGACAGTTAACGCCAGAAAAGAAGGACACTACCGCGGCAACATTAACGAATGCTTGAAGCTGTACAAAGGCTGCAGTGACCTGGCTTCAGTTACTTGTAATTTATTGTGGCATGAGACAAGATGGGGGAAATTTCTGTTTTAAGTGGTATGGATATATTTAGCATATTGAACCACACAAGTGCTTAATTCATTGTTAATGTAATCTTTGTACATATAGGCAGTATTTTTCTGTGAAACTTCATATTGCTGAAGACATACACTAAGAATTTATGTAGATAATGTACTTTTATGAGATGTACAAGTGAGTGTCTTATCTGTACAGATGTAAATGTTGATGAAAATGCAATTGGGGTTAATATTTTAAGAATTCTTTAGTATATTCTTGGGTGTGGCTATATTACAAAACGGGATGCTGGCAATGAAACAGTACATTTAACACTATTGTATTTTTATTATATGTAATTTAGTAATATGAATATAAATCTTGTAACTTCCAAATTGTAATGGAGGCTATAATCATTTTATAATCTTGTTTTTAATTTTAATGCAAGTACACTGGTGTTTATATTTGCACAGAGTATTGATACGTGATGTATTAAGTCACAAAAGTAAGCTGTGACAATGTCAATATGCATTTGGCCCCACGACATCTTTTTTAAATGTCTTTGGATTGTTTTCTATGTGAAACAAACCAATTAACCACCTGTTGTAGTAACTGGTCTTTTTATATTTAAGCAGAATCCTGTAAGATTGTTCGTGCTTAAAAATATACCTTTGAAAAAATTTTGAATCACAGAATAGCGGTACCTATAATAGTGACGCTGCAATTGTTGTCAGAATTACAGTGTGCACAAAGAATAAATCAGCGTTATTAGAGTCCACACTAAACATTTCGTATAGTCACGTTGAAGAACTATAACATTCCATCGAGTGGAGTGGTTCAAATTTCTAGTGGGATTTTTACTTTGGTTGGCCTTATTTTATGCTCGTTTTCCTATTTCTTTTGACTTAGAGTATTAATACATGGCCAAAATAATTTAGTTACTACCTCATATAAACAATATAATGGTTACTACACATCACAGGAACTTAGCTTTGGTTTAAAGTCATTTTTGATTGCTTTTTTCCAATGGAATATGTATATACCAAGTTTTAGCAAAAATGCACACTCTGGCTCTTTTTTGGTATATGTTCTTTATATTTTAATGTGGGTATATACACTAGGAACAAACTAAATTGTGATTTATGGTCTTCACTTATTTTAATTGATAATGCTTTTAAATATGTTTTTGATTGTACATAGTGTAAAATAAACATGTTTTTTAACACACGGTTGTACAGTAGCTTGTTATCTGGCTTAATCTGTATAGAGTAAGACTAAAATATATTAAGGAGAAAAAAACGTTTACTTATTCTGCATACCCATTCTGGTCCCTCAGATCATATTTTTATTTGATCTGTCATCTCAGTTTCATAAAGGGGCATCATCTATAGAATCTTCAACTTTCTGATGAGGAAGATCAAAACATCCATAGTCTTAGGAAGCAGGTGTCGGCAAACGTTCCTCATCCCAATCCTGCTCACCATCTGCTTTTTGTAAATAAGGTTTTATTGGAACACCACGCCACATACTCGTTTATGTGTTGTCTGTGGCTGGATTTGCTGTACAGTGACCGAGGTGAGTGGTTCCGAGAAAGCTGTATGGCTTACAGAGCCTTAAATATTTACCAACTGGCCCTTTATAGAAAATGTTGTCGACTCCTGGGTTACAGAAAGGAAGGGGACAGTGTTGGGGAATGCAGTTCTGGAGGTTAAGGAAGGGGACACTTGGGTGGGAAGAACTGGATTGTGTGTCGTGAGGCGCCATTTCTACTCTTGCTAGTTTCACTACCCTTCTCTGTGACTTTAGGTAATTTACTTGACTCTAGAACAGTTTCCTTATTTAAAAACATGACTCTAAGTCATATAGGTATAACATTATCATCAATTTGTTGAAAAACAGAGACTCATGGAATTGATTTTCAAGAAATCAAGAGCTGTTCTTGGCATTTATTGACAAGGCTGTCGATCCTTTTTCTGGGCCAGTTTTTTCTAGTTTCCGAGTCCTATATGTTACATAAAGGGTCACATCTCAAAAAAGATTCAACCGTCATATTTAATTGTCAAACAGAATTCTTCCCAGAAATGCAACTGGTTTGTAGGTCACTCATGGGCTTTTTAAAAATGTGGACCCCTGGAATCACTCCCTGGGGATGAGGCCCAGTGACATATTATTTTTATAAAGTTGTACAGATTATTCTGATGTGCAGCCCCTATGTGGGAAACACTGGTTGACTTGAATTTAAATCAGTTTTCTGAGGGTGGTCCAAGGATCACATGCCTCAGAATAATCTGATGACCCTTAAAAATGCAACTTTGTAGCTCTACCTGGTAAGTTTTGACTAAGGATCTTTATTCACTCAAAAGGAAAAGAGCCACTCACCTAAATGTTGGAAACTATTTTATCTTCATTAAACAATCTATCTTGTGAGCTAGTTTCTTAGACATTAGTGTTGAGATGAGATTGGTTGTTTCTGGGCCCATTGCCATCATTCAGCTTGCAAGTGCGCCACTGATTTCAGAAGAGATCAGGAAATAAAGAACAAATAGCAGTTTTCACCATTGTTAGAAAGAGATGAAAATGTGTGCTATACAAAATACTAGGTAAGCACTAAGAGCCTGACTTGAGGGAATATGGTAAGTGCCCAGGGCTGTGTGCCAGGTGGCTATCCTACATGCTTTATATAGATTCTCCCACTAGAGCACCACAACAGCCCAGTGAGTAGGTATTGTTAATGCTCTTTCACAAATGAAGAAACAGGCACATACAGCTTAAATAACTTGCCTAAGAATAAAGCTGGTAAGTGATAGAGCTAGGATTTAAACCCAGGCCACTTGGTTCAAAGTGCATACTCTTTAAGTACCATACTAAAGTATGTATTCCACAGAATACAAGCATTATATATATCCACTGCCCTCTAAAATATAAGCATTTTCCCCCCAGGAAATTAGATTTATTTTCACCAGGAGTTGGATTCCAAATTCTGACTCTCACTGTGTCTTGCAACAAGAGAAATTAACTTCCTGTCTTAATTTATTTTTGCTTTGTCAGAAAGCATTTTCTTTATTCAAAGTGTTTTATATTAGAATAAGGATTTGCATAAAATTACAACTAAAGCTTATTAAGTCTAGTCAAAACTCATTGCAAAGACGTGTGTATGTGTGTGTGTGTGTGAGAGAGAGAGAGAGAGAGAGAGAGAGAGACTCCATTATTTAACGAACTTCTATTGATAACTTTCAGTGTATCCAGACACTTCACTGGCACTGGAGAAAAGATGGAAAAGGCGGCATTTCCAGTATTCAAGGAGCCCATTTGGTTGAAAAGCAATAAAGAAAGGTACAAAAGGCTGCACTGAATTCTGCTTTGGGAGAAGGAAAGCCTTTATGCAGAAAGTTCTATATAATCCAGGTTGTTGATGGATGAATAGTTTATGAAGTGCAGGAGAAAAGGGTAGCAAGCTGTAGGCTAGATAGATCTTGAGTGCAGGTGCAAGGAACAGTGGTGATACATGCAGCTGAGTTTAAGGTGCCTGGAGCACAGCAACAGGGCATGAAGCTAGAAAACAGGTTGGGCCTGACTGTAGAGGGCTTCCCCACGAGAAAGGAGCTCTAGTAGTCTATAGTTTCAGGAACTTCATAGATGGAACACATGACCATGGAAACAGGCCGCTGGGTTTGCGCGTAGTGATCACCTGTGTCCTTACTGAGAAAATTTTCTACAGCATGATGAAGGCAGAAATGGGTAGATGTGAGTTGAGGTAGATTTGAGGGTATGCTTGGTCTTGAAGGAGAAAGGAGATAAACATTTCTGGCTTTGTTTTCTAAGCAAATGAAGGCAATGGAAAACTGAAGATGAGAAAAAGGGAGTAGAGCGACCTGAAGGAAGAAGGGGAAGTATGGCCACCCCAGTCGGCATGATGGGGAGCATTGTACTGATGCTAAACAAAGTATGTATGTGCTCATTAACATAGCATTTTTAAGTTCCTGTTTGGAAACAAGAAGAGTAAGCTTTGCCCAAAATGATACTGTCCAGTGTTCATCACATTATTTGCCTGACTTGCTTCCTCACTGGCTGGCAAATTGGTCTCTCTGAATCAGCTCCACATACTACTACCCTGCTCGCTGAATTATGAAAACGGCAGCAACGTGTACCATAGCTAATAGCTGCCTGTCACGGAAAAGCCTCCAGAAGTTTGCTGAAAAGCTATTTGGACAATAAAAGCAGGACTGAAAAGTACTAATAACAGAGGATCTGACAAACTGAAGGTCTCCGCCCGGGCAAGGAAACAGCCTCCTTTCAACGTTTACATGCGCTTAATTTTAGTGCTCTTGAGGACTCGGAGAGGAACAGGACTTCGTACAATCAAGTGTTACTGGACAAGTAGCTTAAATATTTCCTGAGCGCCTTCTTCGGGGCCCCTTCGGGGTTCCAGAGAAGAAGCTTCTCCTGTGTCTGCACTACGACGTTGCGGCCCTGCCAGACGTTGCCCACCGACACAAGGCGGCGGGTCCACGGCTTCCCCGGCAGCAGGGGCGGCGGCGGGGGCGGGGCGGGGGGACCGCTCCGGAAGTCGCCCTGCCCGCGCGCCCTGAGCGTCCGGTTGCCCGGGAGACGCCGTGGCCTTCCGCTCCGCCGTCGCCGTGCGGGTGGCTGCCGGCGCACAGCGACCCCCGCCGGGTTGGGGCCGCTCGGGGCTGCGCGAGATTACGTCGCCACGGTCTGGGTCCGCTCCGTAAGTGGAGGCGCTAGCGGTGGGTCGGGGGCCTGCGGGCTGGCGCGAGGGGCTGATGGCGAGAGAAGTGGGGTCTGCTCGCACGCTCCCAGAGAAGGGAGAGTTCCCGAGGGCAGGGGAGCGGGCTGCCTTCCCTTCTGGTAGCCTCCGGAGGGACGGGGAGGGTGGGGGCGAGGGGCTAGAGGTGACAGGGTGCTCCCGCCAGCCTCACGCCCCACCCGCTGCGGCTCCCTAGGAGCTAGAGGGAGATGCGGTCCTGGAGTGGCGAGCGGCGGCGGGAAGGTGGCAGAGCGGCGGCGGGGGCGCACCCGCGCTTTGGGAGACCCTTGTGTGGCCGAGAGGCTGGACTGCCATTGAAGGGTCGAGACCTCTTCAGAGGCCTGGAAATAAAGAGGACTATGCCACGCTTCCAGATATGCGTACAGATGAAATGTGGTGGTTGTTTTTTTTTTTTTTTAAACAAAATTAGTTTCTTGGGTTATATAAATTATATGGTCTTCTGGTTTCCTGGGGAGTGCTTTCAATTCATCTGTGCCATCACCAAGACAAGCTTATTAACAGGTGTGTGTACTTTCGAGGTTCTGTAATTCAGGGTTATGTTCATAAGATAGATGCAGATGGGTCTTGTAGCCCACTTTCCGGGTCAGTTTTATAAAGACGAATACTGCAAGTTTGGTTGCACTGGAAACACTACTAACAACATAGCACATGGTGAGTTGAAGTCTGCAGAATCCACCTGGTCTGGCCTGGTCTTGAAAAGGTCTCCTTTCCCCCTAATTCCTAACGCCACCATTTGCACCAGTTTCTTATAAACTTCAGGAAATGTGTCAGTATTTTTTCACCCCATTACTCTCCTGTTTCTTAATTTTGTTTTTCTTCCCCCTGCGCATTCCAGAGGCTTGCTTGAGCCCTCAGGACCTGCTTTGTGATACAACCATGGAAAACAATCTGCCTCCCAGTGTTTTCTCTGTTTCTGTGTGCATCATTTCCTTAAGACTAAGGAAATTAAAAAGAAAACTTTCAAAGAATTTAATGATCCACTCAAGTATCGTATCCATCTTTCTGTATTTACCAGTGGGCCTAAGTGTATATCTGTTTTTACCTTTGTACACAGAACTTCATGAATTTAACAGATATTTGGTAAATTGTGAAGTCAGGAGACCCCATAGCCAAGATATATATATATATATATATATATACATATATATATATATATATATACACACACACACATATATATATTCTATATATATATTCTATATATATATATATAGTATTCTATATATATATAGTATTCTATATATATATTGTATTATATATATATATATAGAGAGAGAGAGAGAGAGAGAGAAGGTCACTAAGGACAGTGAAAAATATTTTCAACCAATTTCATCTATTCCCTGGCAATAGCTATATCACTGCTTAATCTTGATTTCCTGCCCAGATACTATATTAACAACCAAAACGTGATTATTTCCTTTGCTTAAAAGAGAGTGATTTCACATAATTAGCAGAAAGGTTAGAGAATAAAATTACGGAAGGACTTCAATAGGTTGAGCACCTGCCATGTGCCAGTCGATGGGCTAAGGATGCAAGTCGGATGTAATGAATAATGCGTAAAAAAGGAGTGGGGAAGTCATGAACACAGTATGTGTGCAGAGAAAGATTGGGGTTGGGGAAGGCTAAGAGAAAGGACATTTGAATTGAATTGCAAAAGATGAGGATTTCAGGGTCAGACCTTCCCAGCAGTGGCATAAGCAGAGACAGATCTGAAAATGTCTGGGGAAGAATCTGAGGAGCATCGTGGGAAAGGTCCATTGGGACCAGAGTGTAAAGGACTGTAAATATCATATTGTAATCTGAACTTTATTCTGTGGCATTAGAGGCCATAGGACATTTCTGAGGAAAGGCAACATCTGAGGATATTGATGTTTGAGAAAGATGTCTTTGGTGTAATGGAAGTTGATATGCAGGAGAAAAGTGAGTTAAGACACTTCAGTCCCACCATATATAGGTTTTTTAAATAGCTGCATTTTGATATAATAATTTCAAACTTGAAAGAATAGTACAATGAACTCCCATACATCTATGTGATTCATTAATTATGCTCCATTTGTCTTATGATTTCCTTCCTGTCTCTCCATGTATAAATACATGTATATTAATTTTCCTGTCTGTACCTTTTGAGAGTAAGCTACAGACATCATGCCCCTTTACCCTTACGTATAGTTCAGGTATATTTCCCAAGAACTAGGCCATTTTCTTACATAACCACAGTACGGATTACATAAATCAGGAAATTCAGTACCTATTCCACAGTCAATATTTAATTTTTTGTTTTTACATTTTTTTTTAATTTTTTTTAACGTTTATTTATTTTTGAGACAGAGAGAGACAGAGCATGAACGGGGGAGGGTCAGAGAGAGGGAGACACAGAATCCAAAACAGGCTCCAGGCTCCGAGCTGTCAGCACAGAGCCCGACGCAGGGCTCGAACTCACGGACTGCGAGATCATGACCTGAGCCGAAGTCGGCCGCTCAACCGACTGAGCCACCCAGGCGCCCCTTACATTTATTTATTTTTGAGAGACAGAGAGAGACAGAGCACAGCGGAGGAGGGGCAAAGAGAGAAGGAGACACAGAATCTGAAGCAGGCTCCAGGCTCTGAGCTGTCAGCACAGAGCCCAACGCAGGGCTCGAACTCACAGACTGTGAGATCACGACCTGAGCCGAAGTCAGACACCTAACCAACTGTGCCACTCAGGTGGCACCACAGCCGATATTTAGATTTCATCAATTAGCCCAAGTATAATTCTTTATAGTTATCCCATTCAAAAACTCAATTTAGCATCACACATTGCATTGCATTTCCTTTTCAATCTTTTCAGTCTCCTTCATTCTGGAACAGTTCTTTGACCTTTGTCTTTTATGACCTTAACATTTTTTTAAGAACACGGGCCAGTTATTTGTAGGATGCCAGAGTAAATTTGTATACTGTTTCCTCATGATCCGATTCAGGCTTTGCATTTTGGGCAGCGGTACCACTGAGGAGATGCTGGGTCCTTCTCAGGGGTACATTTGCCTTTTCTAGAAATTTCATGTAAATGGAATCATATAATATGTGTGTGGGTGGGGAGCTGTCTGGCTTCTTTCACATAGCATATGTTTTCAGTTTTATTTTTTTATGCGCATCACACTATAGTATGAATCAATACTTTCCTTTTAATGCTGAACAAGTATATCATTGCATGGATTTTCATTCATTAGTTGATGGGCATTTAGATTGTTTTTAACGGGAGCTCTTATGAATAATGATACTATAAACACTTGCATACATGTCTTTGTATAGACCTATTTTTATTTTTCCTGGATAGATACCAAAGAGTGGAAGTGCTGTTTCTGTTTAACTTTTATTTTAAATTTGTGTTTAACTTTTAAGATATTACCAAACTGTTTTCCAATGGGACTGCGCCATTTAGCCTTCCTACCATTAATGTGTGAGAGTTCCAGTTTCTATGCATCCTTATCAATCCTGGATATTGTCACTCTTTGTCTTTTACTCCTTCTGGTGGGTACATAGTGGTATCTTATTGTGGTTTTAATTTACATCTCCTAATGACTAATAGCACCCTTTCATGTGCTTATTAGACATTCATATATCTTCTCTGGTGAAATATCTATTCAAATCTTTTGTTCATTTCTGGGGTGACTGGCTGGCTCAGTTGGTAGAGCATACAACTCTTGATCTTGGGATCATGAGCTCAAGCCTCATGTTGGGGTAGAGTTAACTTAAAATCTTTTGTCCATTTTTAAGTTGGGTTATCTGGCTGCCTGATGAGTTGTAAGAATGCTTTATGTATTGTGGATACAGATCCTTTCCTTTTTTTTTTATATTTATTTTATTTTTGAGAGAGAGAGAGACAGAGTGTGAGCAGGCGAGGGGTAGAGACAGAGGGAGACACAGAATCTGAAGCAGGCTCCAAGCTCCAAGCTGTCAGCACAGAGCCCAACTCAGGACTCTAACTCACAAACCGTGAGATCATGACCTGAGCTGAAGTCGGACACTTGACCGACTGAGCAAACCCAGGCGCCCCATGGATACAAATCCTTTATCTAATGTTTTCTTTAGACTCTGTCTTGTTTTTTCATTTTCTTACTGGGTCAGTTTTTTTGAAGAGCAAAAGATTTTAATTTTGATGAATTCCATTTTATCAATTTTTTTCTTTTATGTATCATGCTTCTGGTGTCGGATCTTAGAAATCTTTGCCTAACTTAAGGTCACAAAGATTTTTCTCTTAATTTTTGCTAGAAGTTGTACAGTTGTAGCTCTTACATTTTGATCTGTGATGCATTTTGAGTTAGTTCTGGTATATTGTGTGAGGTACTTAAGTTTTTTTGTTTTTGTTTTTATTTTATTACATATGTACACCAACTGTCCTAGCATCATTTATTGAAATGATTGAAAACAATCTTCTTTTTTCATTGAATTGCCATTGCATCTTTGTGAAAAGCAATTGACTATAAATAAAAGGGTCATTTCGTGACTGTCCATTCTGTTTCACTGATACATATGTCTGTCTTTATGCCAGTACCATATTCTTTTCATTTACTCTAATTTTATGGTAAAATTTGAAGTCAGGTATTGTAAGTCTTCCAGTTTCTTTTTATTCCAGTTGCTTTGGCTGTTCTGGGTACTGTGAGTTTCCATACCAATCTTAGGTTCATCTTGTCAATTTCTATCCCCCAAAAAGAGTCTGTTGGGAATCGATTTTTGTTGTTTTTGTTGACTTGTTCTCCCCCACCCCCTTCCCCCACCGCCCTTGAGTATCAGAAACACTTTCCTTTTGCTTAGCATCCCTCATAACGTTTTAATTGGAAACTGGGCATTTCAGATAATACATCAATCCTGGATTCCAGTTTTCTCCACTGAGGATTTTTTTGTGGGTTGGTTTTTGTGTTTGCAACCTGCCTGTATTCTAGAATCTACCTCCTTCCAAACGTGTGACTGTTGATGTCCGTGTTCAGTTTTTTAATTATTTTAGCCTGGCTTTCTAGGACTCACCACTGTCTGCATAGTTTGGTGGTCACCAATAATTTGAGCAGCAGTGGTACTTAAACACCTCTAGGCATAATCCTTCATCCTCTTCCAGTGGACCAGTGCGTGGGTTGGGCAGCGCATTCAGAGTTCAGTCAGCCCTCAAATCTGCCTCAGGACCCTACTGGGTCTTCCCTCTGTATGCCTCAGAGTTTCCCAGTTAGCCAGAGATATGTGGAAAGCCAAACTACCCCTTCTGGGGCTCTTCCATGATCTTCCCATAAATTTTTGGCTAGTCTGCAGCTCACTCCACCTGGAAGTACATCCTTAGGCTTACAAAGCTGTGGGGCTTTCCCCCATTGGTTTCCTCCTGAATTTTACTGACAGTCCTGTCACGGGTTTTCAGCCTGTCACGGGTGTGAGCCATATCAAGCACATTTTCCCTTGGAGTAAGGCTTCTGGTTCATGGCCAGTTCACAGTAGTTGTGGCGGTGCCCCTGCTGAGCTGGGGGGATGAGGGTAGAGGAGGAATGGCAGCAGGTCCAGGCAGAAGCCACAGACCCCCCATTGTTCTTAAGTGGAATTCTAACTGATCATGAATGAGTACTTCTCAATTTGTTTTTTACCTTTGGTTGATTTCCAGAGCCCCCAAATTGTTATGGGTTGGTTCGGGCTTTCATTTTACTTTTTTGACAATTTTCCCTGGCCTTGTGTTTTCGGGAGAGAATTTACCAACCTCTTTACCCCACAGTAGTCAAAGTCTGACCCCTGGTGCTTTTTTGTGGGATTTTAAAAAAATAAACTTTCTTTATTTCTTATGCAGAAACCACTTTATTTTTTTTTTTTAATTTTAATGTTTATTTTATTTTTGAGAGAGACAGAGAGAGAGAGAGAGAGAGAGAGAGAGAGAGAGAGAAAGCATGAGCAGGGGAGGGGCAGAGAGAGGAGGAGACACAGAATCCGAAGCAGGCTCCAGGCTCTGAGCCGTCAGCACAGAGCCCGACGCGGGGCTTGAACCCACAGACTGGGAGATCATGACAGACCCTTAACCAACAGACACTTAACTGACTGAGCCACCCAGGTGCCCCAGAAGCCACTTTAAATTCTCAACCTTTAATCAGGTAAATTTTCGTAAATGGTATTTTTCTAGAAAATTATTCATTTCATCTAAGTTTTTAAATACATTTTTATAGATGCCTGCATGGGGCACCTGAGTGGCTCAGTTGGTTGAGTGTCTGACTTCAGTTCAGGTCATGATCTCACAGTTCGTGAGTTCCAGCCCCGCGTGGGGCTCTGTGCTGACAGCTCGGAGCCAGGAGCCTGCTTTGGATTCTGTGTCTTCCTCTCTCTCTGCCCTAACCACCCTCCCTTTCTCTCTCCAAAATAAACACTTAAAAATAAATAAATACATAAATAAATAAAAATATAGATGCCTGCAAAGTAGACTCATGATTTTTGAAAAAAAATTGTTCTGTTTTATTACCTCTTGTTATTTCTTATTTTGTATATTCATTCTTTCTCCCTTTTTTCTTGAATAAGGTAGTTATAGGTTTGTTTAATTTTTTTAAGGAACTAGGATTTGGGTTTATTAATTAGATCTATTATTTCTGCTTCAATGTTATTGTTTCTCGTGCTTTATTTTGGTTTATTTTGTAGTTCTTTTTTAGATTATTGCATTTATTTATTATTTTTACTCTTTTATCTTTTCTTCTATATTGTTTCGATCCCTGGATTTTATCTCTCAATTTCTGTATGTCAGGGTGTCTCAATCATGGCATTATGAACTTTTCAGATAGACCATTCTTCTTGTGGGGCTCTGTCCTGGGATAAATATTTAGCAGCATTCCTGGCCTCTACATACTCATAACAATAAAAAATGTCTCCAGACATTGAAAAATTCCTCTGAGGAACAAAATGACCCCCCGTTGAGAACCCCTGCTTTAAATGTATCTCATTGATTTTGATATGTAGTGTTTTCATTATTTTTTTTTTTAGTTCCATTATTTCAGTTTGCGTTTCCCCCTCTACCCAGTAGGTATTTAACTGAAGGCTTTTTTAGTTTGTAGGTAGAAGGTCTTTTTTTTTTTATTATATATATATATATTTTTTTAATTGTATTAATTTCTAGTTTGATTGTGATCAGAATGTTTTTATAATATTTCTAGTTTTTTAAACTTTCTGATGTGTGCTTGAGAAGAAGGTAGATTTTAGATTATCAGAGTATATAATTCAATATATCTGTCTCCTAAAGATCTACCTTATTGGTTTCATTGTTTAGGTATTCTGCATAGTTACATGTTTTTTTGTTTTGTTTTGTTTTTTGTTTTTTGTTTTCCATTGGCCTTGCCTTTTCCTCAAACTGGTGTGTTTAAGTGTCATGATTAATGTGTTTCTCTACATGTCTCCTTACATGTCCTAAATAAAGTTTCTGCTTTATAACAGTAATTGCTATGTTATTTGAGGGCTGTTATATCTTCATTGTGAATCGTGGCTTTTAGCATTAAAAATTGCCCCCCTTCTGTTGTATTTAATGCTTCCTGTAGCTTTAATTCTATTTTGTCATAAATCTCCTTTCTTAAGATTTCCATTTGTCCTGAATACCTCTGTTTGTCTTTTTATTTTTAACCTTTCTGAATCACTTTGTCTTAGATGTGTCTCTTGCATATAGCTTATAGTTGAATCTAGCTTTGTGAGCCAAATTGAAATCTTTTTCATTTAATCAATGAGTTAAGCCCACACATATTTATTGATATAACTGATATTAGTCTTTACCCTGTCATATTGTTCTATATTATAATTTTTACATGTATAATGTTAACCCTGTGTTCTTTCTCTATGTATTGTGTTTGATTTTTATTTCTTAGACTTCTTTGGGTATTTTTTTAGTGCTCTCAGTCCATTTTCTTATTTAACTTTTTATTCTCTGGTTTGTCTGGTTTTTTTTCAAGTTTATTTATTTATTTTGAGAGAGAGAGAGAACATGCACGTGTAGGAGGGGCAGAGAGAGAGAGAGAGAGAATTCCAAGCAGGCCCCACAGTGTCAGCATGGAGCCCAATGCAGGGCTCAAACTCACAAACCGTGAGATCATGACCTGAGCCAAAATCAAGAGTTGGAGCTTAATCAACTGAGCCACCCAGGTGCCCCTAGTTTGCCTCTTTTTAATGGTGTATTTTACTCCTATCTATTTAGTTATCAATTTATTCTGCTTTCTTTGTTCCTTTTCCATTATTTAAACAGATCTTTAATTGCATTACCTTCTACATTGTCAGCATTTCTAACTTTTATATATTATTCTTCCACCCTTGTCCCCATCTTTGCTCTAGTCATCAATTAAATATATTAAATGCTCACTATAAATCTCTTCTTGAAGTTTTCCCAATCAGCTCTTGGCTGGGTGAAAGTTTCCTCTTGTAGATTCTTTAAGAGGGTTCATGAATACAATATTCCTGGAGGTCTTGCATATTTTAAACTGTTTATGTATGATTTTGCTACTTGAAGGACAGCTTGGTTGAGTGTAAAATCCTTGGCCTTCACTTTCTTCTCTTGAATCTCTTGAAAAGGCTACTGTTGCACTGTGTCCTGTAGACAAGGTTGATGTCACTCTCTTTCTCTTATGGCTGCAGGATATGAGAGTATTTGTTTTGATAGTTTTATTCAAATATGTCCGAGTTGATTGTTCTGATTTAGTTTTGCCAACTACCTGACGGGCCTTTTCAGTTTGTACGCTTTGACTTTATTTCGCTGCCAGAAAAATTTCACGGATTATACTTTGAGCTATTCGTTCTGTTCCACCATTTTGTTTTCTTCTTCGGAGACTCTAATTACATGTGTTGGGTTGTCTTTGCCTGTCTTCCATTTCAACCACTTTCTCTCTAAACTCTCTTACTTTTTCTTTTCTCATTTTTAATCTCTTAATTGTTGTTCTGTCTTTTTTTAATGTCCCTTATTAAGTTTTCATTGGAATCTATTCTTTCATTGGTGTCTTGTTTTTTAGCCTTTATTTCTGAGATGATTTTGTCTTTTTCTTGTGTTTTTTTTCCTGAGTTCAATCAACTATCTTTTTTTTTCTTATTTATTTATTTTTTTGTTCACTTCTGGTCTTATTTGAATTTCTGATTCCAAGTGCTTTTCATATATCCAGATGAATGTTAGAAGATATTTAAATCGGTTTGGAGTGTTGTGTTAGTTTTCTTCTGCTTCACTGTTAGGTTTTTGGACATGATTTTCATCAGCTGAAATGTTCCATTCTCATTTCTATTTTCTTCCAATAATAGGTTTGTGTGGAGACCGCTTTCGTCTATTTGATTTCCTGGGCAAGTTTTGGCTTGTGATAGTTGACAGCAATCCTAGGTCAAGAGAGTCCGCTCTGTCAATGTGCCAAAGTGCAGTTTCTTTAATGAGTAGCACTTTTTTTTTTAATTAGGGGCAGAGAGATTTGCATGTCCTTCAGTTTTGGGGTTCTCTTTTGTCTTGCAGGGGCACAAATTTACCCTCTTGCTTCTTTTACTCTTCACTCTCCAGTCTCTGACAGAGATTGGATAAGCCTCTCCCTTCCCTCTTGCCCTTCTCTTCCCCAATAGTGTCACACTGACTGATGCCTTCTCGACATCCGTAACTTTTAAGTCCTTTCCCTGTGGTGACTGCTCTGATCCACTGAGACACTCTCAGTATTTTTCCACTTGTGATGTATTTTCTCTTTGGCTCGGGGGAAGGGGGGATGATTTTAAGTCTATCCCAGGCCCTTCATTTCCTCTCCTGTCTCCTTTACAGTTTTTCCAGATCCCACTGCATTTCTGTATTCGTTCTCTGCAGAGGCTTCTAGTGGGATCCTAGGAAATATCTCTTCCAGAATTTGGAGTGTACTTTTCTACTTAAGTTTTTAAATTCCTCTGTCTTTCCTATTATGTTGGAAGCATTTCATTTATGTGCATTTTCTTATTAAGTTTATTTTTATTTAAGAGAGAGATAGAGAGCAAGCCACATGTGGGGCCCAAACTCCCGAACTGTGTGATCATGACCTAAGCCAAAATCAAGAGTCAGATGCTTAACCAACGGAGCCACTCAGGCGCCCCAATATTTATGTGGTTTTATTGTCCTGGTTGATTTCTACAGCTTTGTGAAAGACACGTGACAAGATTAGAGTTAGACAGCCATCATTATCCTTGGCTATCTCAAAGTTCCCCACCATGTACATCTTTACAAACCGTTTAGGTAGAATGTGGAGCAGGTATGTGAACTTTGGGTAGAGGTAGAGGTAGAGGTAGAGGTAGAGGATAAGAAAGAAGGCATTTGGCTTAGAACAAACTGACTTTGAAACGATTCTATTTGTGTAGAGATAGTCATCAAACAGATAGTTGGGCTGTACCTCAGATAAGAGATAGAAATTACTGCTTCTTAAAACTCAGGTAGAGTCCTAGTAAGCTGGAATTAAAGCCATAAATCCCTTTGAGGAATTTCTGTCGTGGTCTAACTCCTGCCTGCATGCTCAGACCCATCTTCCATGAACATATAAGCCCTTTAGAAAGCAGACACCATTGAGAGGTTAACAGGTAAAGTACTATTTTTCTGGTGTTTTATTTTATCATATTCAGAAGTTTGGTTGATGTGTCTAAGAAATCTAAATATTAGTCTGAGAACTCAATCATTATTAAGCCAGTTAGGGAAAAAAAAAAGAAAATCATAGATCAATAGATCAAAATATCTATCTAGAGGGAAATCAGAACATAATACATAGACGAACATCATGAGTAAGCTTTCTGGCATATTCGTAGTTTCTTCAGTAACCATAGGGCTTATCGAGTAGGTTAAGTTCATAAATCCACAAAGATCTATACTGATAACTTTCTAAAGCAAATTCCTAGTTTCTACTGTTTTACCACCTGTAACTAGGCTAAAGAACAAATCTATGCATGTTTATATATAAACAGATTTAAGATAATAATACCTATATAAAAATACAGTATAAGTGATAGAGATTTCAGAACATAATCTGTGATGAATTTTCCATGTGTTATTTAAGAGTGTATGCTTCATTTTCATTTTCCATGTGTTATTTAAGAGTGTATGCTTCAGTTTTCTCCCTGTAATAAGAAAGAATAGAATCTACAAAAAAAAATGAGGCATTGTAAATGGTTTAGTAATAGTCATTTACCAAGGTAAACACTCCCCCAGTTGTGTCTTTCTATGGTGACGAGTGAGAGTAGATGATTTCTTTCTCCATTGAGACAATCTGTGGGTGGAAAAGATGTTAGTGAAGTAAAAAAGAAAAAGAAAGAGGATACTCATTTGAACATGAGAAATCTAAAAAGGGGTCACCTCTTTTACTTGACATTTTATTAATACTAAGACCTGGATAAAATGGTTCTCCAAACTGTGCATTCTTTTGAATTAACTGAGAGGCAGTATAGCCTAGTGATTGAAATTGTGATCTCTGGAGCTTGACTCCTGGATTCTAATTCCATACTAGCTTCACCTTGCCTTGGTTTTCTCATCCATATAATTGGATGAAAATCGCACTTACTTCATAGAATGGTTGTGCAAATTATATGTGATTTTCCTAGGACAATGTTATTTAAGGGCTAGCTCTTATTATCACTATTAGATTATATTAAGATTCTGCTGGATAAAGTGGGGTGGGATTTTTGAGACTTACTTGAATTTTTATATTTTTAATTCCTACACTAATTTCTTTAATTATCGTGGCCTTATTTGTTACTTACCATGTAATCCAGTCACCACAAAATTCACACATGGGTGATGCAGGACCAACAAATTAAATATTTCCATGGAAATCATTATGGATGTGAAAGCATTCGTGAAAAATTAGAGAAATCTGTCCTCTTTTTGTGCTTTTTCTTTTCTTTGGGAGCTAAGAATTTAAGGATATGTTCCTTCATACATATAAGAGCTAAGAGCTAGAAAGATTTTGTTACTGTTTTTAATGGCTGCTTTATTTGACAGTCCATATCTGCTCTTTCCTCTGTCCACCAGGTGGAAGTGTAGCACTTTGTACCTTGTCTGGTTCTCAGTTCTTCCTAACCCCCCTTGTCAAATGGGTGAGGAGAGAAAAGAGAAACAATGTAATCAAGAGTACAAAAATGTTCCTTCAGTTGGATTTTACAGCATCATATTTTAATCATTTACTTGAGGATAATGAAAATAGACTAGATAAGGTTCCTTTCCACGAATTCCTTAATTCAACTGAAGTAAATACAGACCCACTATAAGAAATATATGAGATCTTGGGGCACCTGGGCGGCTCAGTCAGTTAAGAGTCCGACTTCAGGTCATGATGTCACAGTTCATGGGTTCAAGTCCTGAATTGGGCTGTGTGCTGTCTGCCAGTGCAGAGCCTGCTTGGGATCCTCTGTCTCCATCTCTGTTTGGCCCCTCCCCACATCTTCTCTCTCTCTCTCTCTCTCTCTCTCTCTCTCTCTCTCTCTCTCTCAAAAGTAAATAAATGTTAAAAAAAATTTTTTTAATAAAAATCTTAAAATAAAAAAGAAATATATGAAATCTTTGCAGTAGCTCAAAGAACCACATAAAGACTGAACTAAACTGCCAAAATAATGTTCACATCTTTCTAAGTGTATTTAAAATTAATCGATGGAAATAAATCTCTGGCATCCTGAGTAAATTGGTTTTCTGTAAAAGATTGTGAGAACATTGACCTTGATGACTTGATCAAGCTGAGTCGTCTTATTTTCCAGGTGCAACATTGTGCTGCAAGGCAATCAATACAGTACCTTAAGTCACTTCAACCATAATGGAAAAGTATGAAAAATTAGCTAAGATTGGAGAGGGGTCCTATGGGGTTGTATTCAAATGCAGAAACAAAACCTCCGGACAAGTGGTAGCTATTAAAAAATTTGTGGAATCTGAAGATGATCCTGTTGTTAAGAAAATAGCACTAAGAGAAATACGTATGTTGAAGGTAGGTTAACTTTCTCTATATATCTATAACCTCATGGTATTGGATGAAATATATATGCCCAAATTACAATTTGAATGCATCTTAAAGTGGTGTTGTTTTTCTGATTGGACTTAAATTTCTTGGTATCCGCAACTATGGAAAATGAGTTGATTATCACTTTGGACTTTGGCAGCTCTGATCCTGAAGTACTTTCCATTCTGGTTGGTAAATATCTACTGTCCTGAGTCCCTTCATCCCAGTGTTCACCCTCCCCCACCCCCGCCTTTCTCCACTCATGCCCCACCCAATCCTCCTCCCCACAAACAGGCAACTAGAAGAGCATCTCCCGGCACAGGATCCCCCAGAACTGGACTGTGGCATCCATAGGGGTTGGTCCTTCCTGTGTTCCACTGGTTCTTAGACCTACTGAGTATCTCCCCCAGCTAGGTATACACATTTTTCACAAATAATTTGTTAGTTAGTTGTTGTTGTTGTTGTTGTTGTTGTTGTTGTTGTTGTTTAAGTAAGCTCTATCCCCAATGTGGGGCTTGAACTAGGACCTGGAGGTCAAGTCACATGCTCTACCAACTGAGCCAGCCAGGTGCCCCTAAAGTTGTTTTTACTCTGATAGAATTTGACACGTAAGATTCATAAGTCTTCAATGGAAATGTTTTCCTGTCCTAGAAATGTTACGGTTTTAGAACCAGAAAAGAACCTAGCGACACTTCTCATCCAGCACCTTATCTTATCAGGGAGGAAACTGAGGCACAGGGCAGCACCTCTCAAACATTAATGTGCATTGGAATCCCCAGGGGACTTTGCTAAAATGCAGGTACTGAGTTGAAGGTGTGTGGTCAGCCTGAGATGCAGCATTTCCAGCAAACTCCTTGGTGGCACAGAAGGTTTGGAGACCACACTTGGAATAACAGAAATGTGATTTATATCCTCAAGAACACACAGCCGATCTTCACTTTTGACATGTGTCATCTTTTTTTAGGAAAACCCCAGAAGTCAGTTTTTAAAGGGAGATAATAATTATCATATTATCTGTCCTTTCCAAGTATTGTTTGCAGCACGATTCCTAAAATTAATAATAGTTTAAAATATAATTTCATATACACCGACTGAGTTCTCAAGTACATCCATCATAAAAACCGGTTCACTGTTACCTCGCAGCCAGCAGAGGGCGCTGGTCAGCAGACAACATCACAGAGCTAAGCTCCAGGGTGTGTCTGACCTGGCTGTGGGTTGTTTTCTAATGAAAGTAATGCTTTTTTAATCCCCCACCTCCCGCCTACCCACGACTGCAAGTAAGGTTAATGCTCGTAGTACCTCCTGGGTCACAGTGCCCCAATTTGACTTGAAGGTAAAAAGTAGCCAGATTCCACCTCAGCTTGGTCTCTGGTGACGGTTCCCATAACGTACCCCTTTTCTGCTTTTGGTATGTTATACCCATGCATGCCCTGAACAGTTTCCTTCCATGATAAACTTCCCTTCCCTTCTTCCTATCCTCCTGTTATTTAAATGTGATTTGATTTTTGTCCTCCTTATCACCGGTGTTACTGATACAAGTCACTGTTTTCCTGGGCTAAGTTAATTTCATTTGCAAAGGGGATATGTATTGCTCATCTACCCCAAACCGGGTTTGACCAGGTTAGTATCTGTGAATCCCTTAGCCTCCTGGTAGAGACACTGTTTCACTTCCATCCTGTGGTTTTCAGTGTAGCACAAAGCAGCTGGCTTACCTGTGTGACCTGTTTCCTCCCGTTTGCCTCTCTGCTGTCTTAGACAACGGCAAGTTGATTTTATGCTCTGGACATATTTTTAATATGTAATGGAGTCCTTTTTCTCAAACTGGTGAACAGCAGACACATAGTTGCAGACTCATTTTTTTTTTCCTTCAAGTCATGCTTACAGGTACTAAAGTAGAGGAGGCTATCACTATTGGGCCTGCAAAGTATTTATGCAGCTCCTACTGTATACACAATACTGTGTTCCCCCTATATATCTTTCTGAGTAAGTGGTAGAGGGTTTGGAAAGTGATGTATCTATATACTGGAAAACAATAGGGAAGATGAGTTATATGAAACTAGGAGTGATCAGATGTCCTGATTCATAGCTTTTGTCCCAGAATCCGGTCTGGTTAGCACCCTCTTTCAAAAGCACCCTAGGGTGTGAGGGCGATCTGTCACCCCCTGGACTGCCAAAGGTGATTTGGCTGATCTGGCTGGCTAGGCTGTTTTCCTCCTCCTCCCTCACCACTCCATGTGCATCTTGGAGCTTGGAGCTACATGCTTGGCCGAAGAGGACGACCTTCCCTGATACAGGAGGACCGCTCTTCCGTCAAGGGTCTAGGAGTAGCTGCGTTCCCCTGCGACAACCTCCAAACGAGCTCTCAAAAGCCTCCTGGTTTGTGTGCTAACTTACATGGTGGCCCTAGCTGTAGGCAGGATGACCGTATCTGCCTATGTGCCTGGGACAGTCTTGGCTTATGCTTATTACCCTGATTGGATGATAAGTTATATAGTTAACTCTATGATGGATTATCTTCAGTAGAATTTTCCCTCTGGTTCATAGCATTAAACAGGTGCCTTGTGAAATCCTTCAGCTTGAGACGGAATTTAGCACATAAGACGTCTAAGCATAAGAGAGAACAATAGAATCAAAGAACAGAGATGAAAACATGATAAATAAATTAAAAACACACTGTGGGGACTCGTAGAATAGGCAGCTTAATCAGAGTTGAACGTTGGGATCTGGTATTTCTGAAAAACAACACGCAAATCCAGACTGGGTTTAAACCCATGACAATATGCAAACTTAGTGGGGATTAATAATTTTTAGGGCCTTTTACTCAGTAATTCCATTTCTTCAATTTTTTATTCAGGTTATTTTATGACCTGGATGTTCAGAATTTTCACAAACTACATAAAGTGTTTGTGGTATCAGTGCCTATATTTTAAGTTGTGCACTTTATTTGCCATCTCCAGAGAGATTCAAGCAGTTTAATTACAATCTATATACAGGTACATTAAATAAACTCTTAAAGAATTTATTTTAAAGAAGAAAAACATCTTCTTTTTCAACCTCAAGTTTCTATGATTCTTACCAAGAGTAGTTCCTCTTGTGAGTAACCATAATAAAATTATCCACAAGAGATGCACAGGGAATGGTAAGCAAGGCCTTCTATTGTTCAAATTGTAAGGGATCTGGGGAGAAACTACTATAAGAAATAAAATCACCAGACTTTGTATTTCAATTCCTTTGCAGCAATTAAAGCACCCAAACCTTGTGAACCTCATTGAGGTGTTCAGGAGAAAAAGGAAAATGCATTTAGTTTTTGAATACTGTGATCACACACTTTTAAATGAGCTGGAAAGAAACCCCAAAGGGTAAGTGACACACAAACTGAGGCTCTTGTGGCCATTTGGTTTCATTATATGTGGGATTAACTGTGGCAAATTTCAAATATGAAACACAGTCCTCTTTCTACCAAGATGTGTCTGCTGGCTACCCCTTTCCCATCTGAGTTAGGATGTGCTCAGAGGAACACGAATATTAACCTAGAATAAAAATATTTAGGAAGACAAATCTGCAAATATAAATCACAACGCATTTTGAGGCTAACTTCCCTACAGGCATACCTCGGAGATATTGCAGGTTTGGTGCTAAATCATTGCAATAAAGCCGACATTGCAATAAGGTGAGTCAAATGAATTTTTTGGCTTCCCAGTGCATACAGAAGTTATGTTTACACTATATTGTAGACTATTAAGTGCTCAATAGCATCATGTCTAAAAAAGCAATGTACATACCTTCATTTAAAAATATTTTATTGCTGAAAAATGCTAACCATCATCTGAACATTGAGCGAGTCATAACCACTGGTCCCAGATCACCATAAAATACAATAATAATGAAAAAGTTTGAAATATTAGGAGAATTACCAAACACAGAGACACAAAGTGAGCAAATGCTCTTGGAAAAATGGCGCCAGTGGACTGCCTCCACAGGGGATTTCCACAAACCTGCAATTTGTGAAAAAACACAATGTCTGTGAAGTACAATAAAGCAAAGCACAATAAAGCAGGGCAATAAAACGAGGTATGCCTGTCTTGGATTGTCTCAATTCAAGGAATGAACCATGGTTCAGTATTTGGATTCCACTAAAATCAGAATCCATATAATTCACTAAAAGGTTAAAGGAGAAAAAATACATGTGGTTGATAAAATTTGAAAAGGCAGTTGATAAATTCAACATCCTTTCCTGATTATTAAAAAAAAAAAAAAACCTTAGCAAAGTGGGGTTAAATGCTTTCCTAGTGCATATGCGTGCACACACATGCCCCTCTTCAAATCAACAGCTAGTTTTATACTCAGCACTAAAGGAACCACCATTGAAGTGAGAAATGAGGAAGTCAGTTGTCACTACCATAAGGCAACACTGTTCTGAGAGCTCTAGCCAATGTAATGTAATAAGAAAGACAAATAGATTATGTAACTTTGGAAACAAGATTGCACTGTCTTTATATGGATGATAGTATTCTACAAAATCTAAGATAATTGCCTAAAGGATCATTATAACCAGTGGAATTCAGTATAATGAGTACAGCACTCCAAATTCCACACATAAAAATCAACCGCTTTTGTATCAATGAGCACTTTAGGAAAGCTAGTGGAGAAGGATCTCATTCAAATATCAGTAACAAAAAAGTTTAGAAATAAAGATAAAAAGAATTGTTCAGACTCTACATAGGAAAGACTACAAAATTTAAGTGAGGTACATAAATGATTTTATTTAAATGAACATGTACTTCTGGGTAGAAATATTCATTATTATAAAGATATTGCTTCCCTAATTTACTTATTTATTGCACAAAATCTAATCAGAATGCCAATGGGATTTTTTTTTTTAACTTGAAAATCAAGTTCTCTAAATCAAGAAATTTTTTAAAAAGAAAAAAGGGGACTTTAACTGCCAAATATTAAATTATATCAGCTTTAGAGATTCCTTTGACAAAATGTACCATAAACAAAACTAAAAAAGAAGTGGCAAATTAGGTAATTATTTGCCAGATGAAGAATTAATATCATTTCACTTGCAGATTTTGCAAATCAAATGTTTTAAAAGATTAGTGCCCCATTTGAAAATATATTCATTCAAAAAAACTTGAGTAAAATACTGTTGTTTTTCCAGCTAGGTGCTAAGGATATAGCAGCAAACAGAACACATTAAAAAAGTTGCCTGGGGGTGCCTGGGTGGCTCAGTTGGTTGAGCGTCTGACTTCGGCTCAGGTCATGATCTCATGGTTAGTGAATTCGAGCCCCGCATCTGGCTCTGTGCTGACAGCTCAGGGCCTGGAGCCTGTTTCAGATTCTGTGTCTCCCTCTCTCTCTGCTCCACCCCTGTTAACACTCCACCTCTCTCTCAAAAATAAATAAAGATAAATAAATAAATAAATATTTATTTATTTATTTATTTATTTATTTATTTTTGAGACAGAATGTGAGTGGGGGAAGGGCAGAGAAAGGGGGGGTTCACAGATTTTGAAGCAGGCTCCAGGCTCTGCGCTGTCAGCACAGAGCCTGATGCAGGGCTCGAACTCATGAACTGTGAGATCATGACCTGAGCCAAAGTTGGCCACTTAACCTACTGAGCCACTCAGGCACCCCTAAATGGTTTTCATCTTTTAACCAAGAAAGGACATTTAGAGAAATTTGTAGTAAGAAAATAATCAGATAGGTGCAAAAAGTTACACATAAGAATGTTCAACACATCATTATTTACTACAACAACAACAAACTGGGACTGACCTAATTTTCCATTAGTAAAGCTTTGGTTAAATGCACTTTGCTGGGGCGCCTGGGTGGCGCAGTCGGTTAAGCGTCCGACTTCAGCCAGGTCACGATCTCGCGGTCCGGGAGTTCGAGCCCCGCGTCAGGCTCTGGGCTGATGGCTCAGAGCCTGGAGCCTGTTTCCGATTCTGTGTGTCCCTCTCTCTCTGCCCCTCCCCCGTTCATGCTCTGTCTCTCTCTGTCCCAAAAATAAATAAACATTGAAAAAAAAAATTTAAATGCACTTTGCTATATCCATACAATGGAACACTATGCATCCAACCCATTAATAAGGAAGTTGGATAGTTCATGTTCTGGGGAAAATGTTCATGAAATGTTATGTGAAAAAAAAAAGAGATTATAAAGCGTAATTTTCAGTATAATTGAAAATTTATTTTGAATTGCCCCTATATCCTAGTGAATGCACATATTTTCCTCTGAAAATAAAAATTAATTAAAAAACACAGTTTAAATGAGGAATTAATTCATAGTTCAACTTTATTGCAAACAAAATAGGGTTTTCTATTGGCTTAGACAACAGATTGTTCAGCCATCCTATAAGTTAATTTATAAATTACATTTTCATAAAACTTAGAAATATAATTTTTTTAATGTTTATTTATTTTTGAGAGAGCGAGAGACAGAGCATGAGTGGGGGAGGAGCAGAGAGAGGGAGACACAGAATCTGAGCAGGCTCCAGGCTCTGAGCTGTCAGCACAGAGCCCGACATGGGGCTCGAACTCACAGACCATGAGATCATGACCTGAGACAAAGTTGGACACTTAACTGACTGAGCCACCCAGGTACCCTCATTTTATTTTTTAGAGAGACAGAGTACAAGCAGGGGAGGGGCAGAGAGAGGGGGGGGACACAGAATCCAAAGCAGGCTCCAGGCTCCGAATTGTCAGCACAGAGCCTGATGCAGCCTTGAACTCACTAAGCACGAGATCATGACCTGAGGCGAAGTTGGACGCTTAACCAACTGAGCCACCCAGGTGCCCCTTTGAAACTTACAAATATAATTGTTCAAGGCCCTGAAAATAAAACGTACAGTACATACTACACGTGTACCTGTTTAATTGAACTAAACATCTTTCTCTTCCCTCTATGATGCATAAGCTTTCCTGCTGGTAGGACTTAGCTGATGCTCTTCCTTTAATCTAGAATATTCTAAACTTTTCCACTTTCCCTATCTCTATCATAATCTTTACAATGAGAAATCCTATCCCCCACTCCCTTCTTAAAACCTACTTAGAGAACAGCCAGGAGAGTGTAAAACCAGTGACTAGCAAACAGAGGCAAACAACCAGGCCACATACATACCAACCCTCTTTGAGCCGTTGTTTATTAGGGTAAATTCGCGGTTTGGGGAAGTCACGGTGTGCAGCCATGAGACAATCGACGTGGTGGATGTGTGGGATGGGCTGTGGGATGGTGAGATGATCATCCAGAGACCCGAGGACTAAGTTACCTCATGAAGAAGAGCTGATTTAACACTGAGATGGTGAAAGTACTGCTTCCTCTGCCAGATGGAACCTCTGGTGTCCTCTGCTTTGTGGGGAGCACAAAAAGCATTTGTTAGATAATAGCGGCATAGCGAGTACTGAGTACTGCGACAGTGTCGGATTTGCTCGGGTAAAGAAACCACATGGATATACAGCAACTGAAATTGGCATCATCTGGTTAAACTTAAAACGATCTAGTCCCATTCTGTGTTCTACAGTAAGTACAATGGGTAAGTTAATTGGTGATGTGATAGACATTGCCTTCCCGCCAGAGAAAGGATTTTCTTTCCCATTGCACCATGTATAATGGAATAATCCTGCCTTCAGGAAGCTTAAAATCTAATGAGGAATCAGAGATACAAAAGAAAAATTAGAAATGATTATAATGTTATAAAACTACTAATGGGTTTATAAAACTATGGCTGTCCACTCCACTTCTGGCTGACAATAGCATATTATGTACATCTGTAAACCAGGGCTTCAATTTCTTTTTTTTTTTTTTCAATTTTAGCTTTATTGAGTTATAGTTGACACATAAACGGTTTGAATTTCTTTCTCTTTCTCAGTTAACTGTTCACAGAAAATTTCCCGTGAGACCGGGTGTGGTCTGGTGGAGAGATAGCAGTGAATCATGAGTACTGAGAAATACATTAGTGAGGGTTGCACAAGCGTCATGTCCCAGATTATGAAGTGGGGAGATCCTTTCTCTGAAATGGCTTCCTGATTTCCGCGGGGATGGTGGGATCGCTGGATGACAGAAACCAAGTAGTAGTACTTCGTTTCCAGAATTGCTGTAATAGGCAACAGAGCCATAGTGATGATCAAATGTTTTAATTAACCATAGGTTCTCTCAAACCAAAATAGATGGGCAGATCACTAAAGTCCCGTTTGTTCTATAAAAACTGGGGACTAGAAGCTTGACTTGAGTCACCCCAGTAGCCAATTCACAGATCCAGGGCCTTGTGAACCAAGGGAAGACGGCTGTCCTTGAAGCATAGCCCTACAATGACATCACACATATGTATTTAATTCTTCCGCTTAGCCTGCCCTAAAGTAGTCTGCCGCCATTTACAGGACAGTTGTGCACTGGGAAAAGAGAAATACCCTATCTTTTGGGAATTACTGGACAATGCTCTGAGGTAAAACAAGTCCCCAGTGACTTTGAAAGCCACTGTGGTTCATCAGTTTTGGGGGGATGGGGAGCATTAAGCATTAGGTCTTGACTCAAATCCATCTCATGATCATCCTACCACATCCACAAATCCATCCTTGGGATTATTTCCCCATTTCCTAACTGGGTAGTTGAAATAGATACACTAACAGATGGAAAAAGAGCCAGTTGGCTCTGACCCAAGGAATGAAAACTCTTGTGGTAGGAAGAACCTATCAGAAGTGTCTGGTAGGCTGCTTCTTTACCAAAATAGAAAACTGAAAGCCATACTACGTATTCAAGGAAGAGCATAAATTGGTGCTACCATTATACAATTTGAGGAGACACAGTTGGGAGGTAGATAAGCATGTTGCATGTGCAGAATCCTCTCCAACACTCCTATCTCCTCAGATCTTTGGATCTCCTCCTCCTCATTTTCCTAATTAATTTCTGGCAGTCAACTTCAATTGCCATAGACAACCATTTCGTCTAGGTTTCAATCAACCAATTTAGCAATCAACTAGACCCACTCCTAGCTGCTCCAGATAGTCTGTTGAAACTAGAATCTCTAGTAAGTTTGCCCATAGTGTTATAATCAGCCCAGTCTAAAATTATGATTCTTCCTGTCTGGTCCTACATCAGTGAAATCCATTTTTACATGCATTCACCACTGTAAATTAGCAACATCTTATAGTTCTTTTTTTGCTGCACAAACCCTTTTCCTCTGTTTGACTTTGTAATAGGCCCCCTGGGACATGCTGAAATCTGACTTTGAGAGGTGATGGGGGGAGGAGCCTTGAGAAGAGGCATCCCCAGGCCATGCACCTGCCTCAAGTGAGAACACTAGAGGCTTCTTGTCAAGGCAAAATCAGCCTCATCATACAAGTCTGGCCACTGCTTTGCACGACACGGGATGTTTGGTGGGAAACTGGGGTGCTCTTAGTAATATGAATACTCCCAAGCATCACATTTCAATTCTTGAGGCTTAGATAGCTCTTTCTCAGTTAATTAACCGAGAAACTAATTAAACTCACACAAGTCAAATCTATGTTGTCACTTAGTACCCTGTAGGATTATTCTCACTGTCTGATTTTTCAGTCATTTCACAGTATTCCTATGGGTCCACAAAGTGAGCCCTATAGACATAAGTAAAAAGGGGTTCTTTTAGGGCAAGCATTGAAACTCTGGCTTCTTAACTGTGCCTTGAACCAAGATATAAAAGCCCTAAACGTGACCTCTTTAAAAATTTCTCATCAAGTTAGAAAGAGCCAGCACACCCCACTCTTCTTTGATTATTTACGTTTCCCATATTATTCTATCACATTCAGTCCACCAAAGCCCTGCCTTGAGAGGGCACTTTTTCCAGATGACCACAGATGATGATTTAACAATTATCTCATCACTAGGTGCCCATCTACCATCTATTCCAGTCACTAATGGTAATTAAGTTCTTCTGCCTTCAGACCTAATTAAATCAGATAGCCAATCCCCAATTCCCAATCCTTTTTGCCCATATCTACTTCTGGTATTGAATTCTGAGCAGGTTAGGATTCAACAACATAATTCACTCCAGCTAGTTTAAGCAAAAAGGGATTTATTACGGAGTGTTAGTTTATAAAATTTCTGGGAGTGCCAGAGAAACAAGCTTAATTTAAGTACCTAATGGATACCAGGTACCTTTCTAGGCCTTGGAGCCACAATAAGGGACAAGACAAAGTCCTTGAATTGGAAGAAAGCACAAGGAGTCAGGGAATGCCTAGGGAAAGGAGGAGAATGGACCATAAACACAAAGATCTGGGGGTCACAAGCCTAGGCACGTTTAGGGAATGGCAGGAACCGATGGGGCTGGGGCAGAGTACCTGTGGGAATGTGGGAGGAGATAGAAGGGGAGGAGGACAGTGTGAAGGGGCTGGTAGACCAGAGTAATTAGGTTGGCTTTCATTCTAGGATAGCAAGGGTTTACCGAGAAGAACTCCTTTCATCTCGGGTCCTGACAATGAAATCAGATTTTCCCATATTAAGTTATATAACAAATTAAAACAAAGATGCTGCATTCTGATGTGAGCATCAGGATTCCCCTGAGTGACCAAGAGAGAGAGAGAGAAGTCCCCTGAGCAATCCAGTCTGAATTCCCTGATGGCGCCACCCTTATTACAGTCTTGAGCTAGGATGTCTAGTTTTTGCTCTGAGGCCTTCATTATTCCTTGCAATATCCGTTTCTGCACTCCCCCCAGAGGATGATATTTAAACACTGAGTGTCAGTTGACTTCTTCAGAAGGTTTTATTTCCCTTCAGAACACTTTGAGGAATGCTGCCTGTGGCTGAATAATGTTGCAACTCTCTATCTTTCTGGAATGAGCACTGTGTGAATCTGTATTCTCTTTGATAACTATCTTCTCTTTGTAGGGTCAGTGGTATTTGTTTGTAGTTGGTATTTTGTATATATGTTGTGTTGCCTGTGATGGAACCTGCCTTCTTGGAATCTGAGCTGACTATTCTGTTTAGGGGCACGCCATGACACTTGATGTGAGATGCCATGAAACAAAGACTCCTCTTCCACAGTGAGAGCTCAGGACCTCCTTATGGCATTAGTTCATGCCTGATTCCATGTTATCGACGCTAGAACCCTGGGTCCTGCCAGTCCCCACCTTGTTTCCCGATCCCAGGACTTGAGCCCCTGTGCCAGCCGTCCTTTGATCCCACCTGGCATTCCATTTCTGCATGAATCGGGTCCAGTGTTACTCTTGCTGGTCCCTCACAAGGACTGAAATCCACCTCCCTTCCCTCCACCACCACCACTGTCATCAGAATCACCCGATCTCACCAGCATTATTAAATTTGCCACCTAATTAGCCTTCCTGTATCTGCTTTGCCCCCAGAAATCCATTCTCCATATTATGCCACTTGCCTTCTTGAGTCCTTTCAATGACTTTCCTTTAGATTCACAGTAAAATCCAAATTACCTACCCAGATCTGTAATCCCTCCATGACTTGGCCTCTGCCAGCCTCACCTTCTTCACTCATGCTTTGGCCACACTGGCCTCCTTATTGCTTTTCCCACACTCCCCATTCTTTCTTACCTCAGGGCCTGTTGCTAGTCTTTTGAGGCTCTTTTTGTCTTTGTATAGTATCTGAGTCCCGTCTGCTGGCCTCACCTGATCTCAGACCCTCATTTCCTGAACCTATGGAGATACTAAAACCCAGACTCTTAGGGCATAGACTTCTTAATAAACTTGCAGGGCACTGTTCCATTTTTACACATGAGGAACACTGAAGGCACATATAACTGGCCCAAGGTTATAAAACTTGGAAGCAGGGATTTGAACCGTGCCTTATAGTGCTCAAAAATGGCTGTACTATTCTATTACAAAAACATTTAAGCGATGTCTCCAGCTTGGCTCTGGGCAAAGAGGGGAAAAAGATCAAGTTATATCAGAATTCAGTGTGAGAAACAGAAATGGCTCTAGATACTTCCAGTGGAAAGGGATTAATACTGAGAATTAGGGGCTTTCACAATATTAATAATACTTAATAATTAGAAGAGCTGGAGTCAAAGGGCTGCCGTCAGCCTGTGAATATCAAGAACATGCTGCCATAATTGTGACCCGAGATCAGAAAACTGCCCCGAGAAAAATACCTCCACACACTTGCTGCTTCTCCATATATGCCCCAGCTCCACACGGTGGTGTCTTATGTGGACCAGCGACACCTGCAGGATGAGTTTAGTTTTTAAAAAGTGATCTAGGAGCGCCTGGGTGGCTCTTGATTTCTGTTCAGGTCACGATCTCACGGTTGGTGAGTTCGAGCCCCACACGGGGCTCCTCGCTGACAGGTGGATCCCACTTGGGATTCTTCCCCTCTCTCTGCCCCTCCCCCACATGCACTCTCTCTGTCTCTCAAAATAAAGAGAAACTTCTAAAAAATTGATCTAAACATAGGATTTACATTTCCAAATATGATAAAATATTAAAGCTGAATGACTAGGTGTGTTTGGGATATTTGATAATCCTAAATTTTTTAATTAAAAAATTTTACAGTAGGCATTTAGCAAAAGACATCTTGTGTTTCAGATTTTTGAAACTATGCAACCAGCAACCCCCATCTCCATGAATAGGGTTGAAAAACAAACAACACCCGGATAAAAATATTTGCGGCACATATGCTGACTCCAGTGTATGTTGAGCCTTCATAAATCAACTTAAAAAAACTTTTTAAAGTTTTTATTTATTTTTGAGAGACAGAGAAAGAGCATGCATGGGGGAGGAGCAGAGAGAGAGGGAGACATGGAACCCGAAGCAGGATCCAGGCTCAGAGATGTCAGCACAAAACCCGTTGCAGGGCTCAAACCCATGAACCATGAGATCATGACCTGAGCTGAAGTCGGACGCTTAACTGACTGAGCCACCCAGGCGTCCCTTCATGAATCAATTTTAAAAAGAGTAAACAGACCAGTCAAAAAAGACATAAAGGCCATGAACAGGAAGTACACAAAAGAAGAAATGTAATGTCCAATAATCATGTGAAAATTAAAAGTCACTAGTAATTAGTAAAATAGAAATGAAAACCAAAATGAGCTTTTTATTTTAACCACAGATTGGCAAACATAACATTGGCAAAACCGGCTGTTGGCAAGACAATGAGGGGACAGGGGCTTCGATGCGCAGATGTTTGGTGGGAGCGTTAATGGGTCTAACCTTTCTTAGAGAAGGTAGTTTGGAAGTATGTAACTGAAAGCGTCTTCAGAGGGACAGTGATGTGAGCAATGGCAAAATGTCAGCAGAAAGTTACGGGGAATGTAATTGCTATCATCTATAGAGATGGCTACATGAAGTAGACTCATCCCAGATGGAGTGGAAGTTACCCAGATCCCCATTTCCGCAATGGAAAATACCTTCCAGTATTTCCAGGGCTCTGCAGGGACAAGAAGCATCCAGCCTTCCATCCTCCTGGGGGCTGTGTTCTCCCTGGCTTCCCCTGGCTGGGGACCTGCCTGCTTACCGGGTGTACGAAACTTACAAAACAACTGTAGCACGTGTTCGAGTGTGTTTACCACCAAGCCCTCGGAAGTCAGTCTTCCAGTTTGCCCTTCCTCCTACAGGTCCTACCTGCAGAATCAAAATGTAACTTGTGCCTACCGTTAGCCTTAGAAATCCCACCTCTAGAACTTACCTTAAAAAGATGATTATAGATGTTCATTGACATGTTGTTTCTAGTTATAAAATTGGGTCAACCTAATTGCTCACCAGTGGGAACTAAGTAAGTAAACTATGACACATCCATATAATGAGACCATGAAATAGGTGTAAACGTATTAGTATTTGTGCCGCTATGTATTAAAATGTTTCTGAAAGAGGTGGGGGGAGTTGCAGAAGATGAAATGTATGACTAGCCAGGTGTGAGAGAGATTTCGTCACGGATATGCTTTTATACTCTTTAAATGTTGAGCCATACGAACACATATATTTAAAATTAAAGTTAAAAAGTAAATGCAGGGTTTTTTTCACGGGCAAGATGGCGGCTTAGGAGGACGCTGGGCTCACCGCACGTCCTGCTGATCACTTAGATTCCATCTACACCTGCCTAAATAACCCAGAAAACAACAGAGGATTAGCAGAACGGAGTCGCCGGAGCCAAACGCAGACGAGAGGCCCGCGGAAGAGGGTAGGAAGGGCGGCGAGGCAGTGCGCGCTCCACGGACTGGCGGGAGGGAGCCGGGGCGGAGGGGCGGCTCGCAGGCCAAGCAGAGCCCCTGAGACTGGCTTGCAAAAGCGGAGGGGCCTGACGGACTGTGGGACTGTGTTCCGACAGCAAGCGCGACTTAGCGTCTGGGAGGTCATAAGTTAACAGCTCTGCTCGGAAAGCGGGAAGGCTGGAGGACAAGGGGAGGGAGAGCTGCTGAGCCCCCTGACAACAGAGCTCAGTTTGGTGGGGAACAAAGGCGCTCGCCAGCGCCATCTCCCCCGCCCATCCCCCAGCCAAAATCCCAAAGGGAACCGGTTCCTGCCAGGGAACTTGCTCGCTCCGCGCAAACACCCAACTCTGCGCTTCTGCGGAGCCAAACCTCCGGCAGCAGATCTGACTCCCTCCCGCTGCCACAGGGCCCCTCCTGAAGTGGATCACCTAAGGAGAAGCGATCTAAGCCTGCCCCTCCTGCCCCCGTGCACCTTGCCTACCCACCCCAGCTAATACTCCAGATCCCCAGCATCACAAGCCTGGCAGGGTGCAAGTAGCCCAGACGAGCCACACCACCCCACAGTGAATCCCGCCCCTAGGAGAGGGGAAGAGAAGGCACACACCAGTCTGACTGTGGCCCCAGCGGTGGGCTGGGGGCAGACATCAGGTCTGACTGCGGCCCCGCCCACCAACTCCAGTTATACACCACAGCACAGGGGAAGTGCCCTGCAGGTCCTCACCACGCCAGGGACTATCCAAAATGACCAAGCGGAAGAATTCCCCTCAGAAGAATCTCCAGGAAATAACAACAGCTAATGAGCTGATCAAAAAGGACTTAAATAATATAACAGAAAGTGAATTTACAATAATAGTCATAAAATTAATCGCTGGGCTTGAAAACAGTATACAGGACAGCAGAGAATCTCTTGCTACAGAGATCAAGGGACTAAGGAACAGTCACGAGGAGCTGAAAAACGCTTTAAATGAAATGCATAACAAAATGGAAACCACCACAGCTCGGCTTGAAGAGGCAGAGGAGAGAATAGGTGAACTAGAAGATAAAGTTATGGAAAAAGAGGAAGCTGAGAAAAAGAGAGATAAAAAAATCCAGGAGTATGAGGGGAAAATTAGAGAACTAAGTGATGCAATAAAGAGAAATAATATACGCATAATTGGTATCCCAGAGGAGGAAGAGAGAGGGAAAGGTGCTGAAGGGGTACTTGAAGAAATAATAGCTGAGAACTTCCCTAAACTGGGGAAGGAAAAAGGCATTGAAATCCAAGAGGCACAGAGAACTCCCTTCAGACGTAACTTGAATCGATCTTCTGCACGACATATCATAGTGAAACTGGCAAAATACAAGGATAAAGAGAAAATTCTGAAAGCAGCGAGGGGTAAACGTGCCCTCACATATAAAGGGAGACCTATAAGACTCGTGACTGATCTCTCTTTTGAAACTTGGCAGGCCAGAAAGAATTGGCACGAGATTTTCAGGGTGCTAGACAGAAAAAATATGCAGCCAAGAATCCTTTATCCAGCAAGTCTGTCATTTAGAATAGAAGGAGAGATAAAGGTCTTCCCGAACAAACAAAAACTGAAGGAATTTGTCACCACTAAACCAGCCCTACAAGAGATCCTAAGGGGGACCCTGTGAGACAAAGTCCCAGAGACATCACTACAAGCATAAAACATACAGACATCACAATGACTCTAAACCCGTATCTTTCTATAATAACACTGAATGTAAATGGATTAAATGCGCCAACCAAAAGACATAGGGTATCAGAATGGATAAAAAAACAAGACCCATCTATTTGCTGTCTACAAGAGACTCATTTTAGACCTGAGGACACCTTTAGATTGAGAGTGAGGGGATGGAGAACTATTTATCATGCTACTGGAAGCCAAAAAAAAGCTGGAGTAGCCATACTTATATCAGACAAACTAGACTTTAAATTAAAGGCTGTAACAAGAGATGAAGAGGACATTATATAATAGTTACAGGGTCTATCCATCAGGAAGAGGTAACAATTATAAATGTCTATGCGCCAAACACCGGAGCCCCCAAATATATAAAACAATTACTCATAAACATAAGCAACCTTATTGATAAGAATGTGGTAATTGCAGGGGACTTTAACACCCCACTTACAGAAATGGATAGATCATCTAGACACACGGTCAATAAAGAAACAAGGGCCCTGAATGACACATTGGATCAGATGGACTTGACAGATATATTTAGAACTCTGCATCCCAAAGCAACAGAATATACTTTCTTCTCGAGTGCACATGGAACATTCTCCAAGATCATATACTGGGTCACAAAACAGCCCTTCATAAGTTTACAAGAATTGAAATTATACCATGCTTACTTTCAGACCACAATGCTATGAAGCTTGAAATCAACCACAGAAAAAAGTCTGGAAAACCTCCAAAAGCATGGAGGTTAAAGAACACCCTACTAACGAATGAGTGGGTCAACCAGGCAATTAGAGAAGAAATTAAAAAATATATGGAAACAAACGAAAATGAAAATACAACAATCCAAATGCTTTGGGACGCAGCAAAGGCAGTCCTGAGAGGAAAATACATTGCCATCCAGTCCTATCTCAAGAAACAAGAAAAATCCCAAATACAAACTCTAACAGCACACCTAAAGGAACTAGAAGCAGAACAGCAAAGGCAGCCTAAACCTAGCAGAAGAAGAGAAATAATAAAGATCAGAGCAGAAATAAACAATATAGAATCTAAAAAAACTGTAGAGCAGATCAACGAAACCAAGAGTTGGTTTTTTGAAAAAATAAACAAAATTGACAAACCTCTAGCCAGGCTTCTCAAAAAGAAAAGGGAGATGACCCAAATAGATAAAATCATGAATGAAAATGGAATTATTACAACCAATCCCTCAGAGATACAAGCAATTATCAGGGAATACTATGAAAAATTATATGCCAACAAACTGGACAACCTGGAAGAAATGGACAAATTCCTGAACACCCACACGCTTCCAAAACTCAATCAGGAGGAAATAGAAAGCTTGAACAGACCCATAACCAGCGAAGAAATTGAATCGGTTATCAAAAATCTCCCAACAAATAAGAGTCCAGGACCAGATGGCTTCCCAGGGGAGTTCTACCAGACGTTTAAAGCAGAGATAATACCTATCCTTCTCAAGCTAATCCAAGAAATAGAAAGGGAAGGAAAACTTCCAGACTCATTCTATGAAGCCAGTATTACTTTGATTCCTAAACCAGACAGAGACCCAGTAAAAAAAGAGAACTACAGGCCAATATCCCTGATGAATATGGATGCAAAAATTCTCAATAAGATACTAGCAAATCGAATTCAACGGCATATAAAAAGAATTATTCACCATGATCAAGTGGGATTCATTCCTGGGATGCAGGGCTGGTTCAACATTCGCAAATCAATCAACGTGATACATCACATTAACAAAAAAAAAGAGAAGAACCATATGATCCTGTCAATCGATGCAGAAAAGGCCTTCGACAAAATCCAGCACCCTTTCTTAATAAAAACGCTTGAGAAAGTCGGGATAGAAGGAACATACTTAAAGATCATAAAAGCCATTTATGAAAAGCCCACAGCTAACATCATCCTCAACGGGGAAAAACTGAGAGCTTTTTCCCTGAGATCAGGAACACGACAAGGATGCCCACTCTCACCGCTGCTGTTTAACATAGTGCTGGAAGTTCTAGCATCAGCAATCAGACAACAAAAGGAAATCAAAGGCATCAAAATTGGCAAAGATGAAGTCAAGCTTTCGCTTTTTGCAGATGACATGATATTATACATGGAAAATCCGATAGACTCCACCAAAAGTCTGCTAGAACTGATACAGGAATTCAGCAAAGTTGCAGGATACAAAATCAATGTACAGAAATCAATTGCATTCTTATACACTAACAATGAAGCAACAGAAAGACAAATAAAGAAACTGATCCCATTCACAATTGCACCAAGAAGCATAAAATACCTAGGGATAAATCTAACCAAAGATGTAAAGGATCTGTATGCTGAAAATTATAGAAAGCTTATGAAGGAAATTGAAGAAGATTTAAAGAAATGGAAAGACATTCCCTGCTCATGGATTGGAAAAATAAATATTGTCAAAATGTCAATACTACCCAAAGCTATCTACACATTCAATGCAATCCCAATCAAAATTGCACCAGCATTCTTCTCGAAACTAGAACAAGCAATCCTAAAATTCATATGGAACCACAAAAGGCCCCGAATAGCCAAAGGAATTTTGAAGAAGAAGACCAAAGCAGGAGGCATCACAATCCCAGACTTTAGCCTCTACTACAAAGCTGTCATCATCAAGACAGCACGGTATTGGCACCAAAACAGACACATAGACCAATGGAATAGAATAGAAACCCCAGAACTAGACCCACAAACGTATGGCCAACTCATCTTTGACAAAGCAGGAAAGAACATCCAATGGAAAAAAGACAGCCTCTTTAACAAATGGTGCTGGGAGAATTGGACAGCAACATGCAGAAGGTTGAAACTAGACCACTTTCTCACACCATTCACAAAAATAAACTCAAAATGGATAAAGGACCTAAATGTGAGACAAGAAACCATCAAAACCTTAGAGGAGAAAGCAGGAAAAGACCTCTCTGACCTCAGCCGTAGCAATCTCTTACTCGACACATCCCCAAAGGCAAGGGAATTAAAAGCAAAAGTGAATTACTGGGACCTTATGAAGATAAAAAGCTTCTGCACAGCAAAGGAAACAACCAACAAAACTAAAAGGCAACCAACGGAATGGGAAAAGATATTCGCAAATGACATATCGGACAAAGGGCTAGTATCCAAAATCTATAAAGAGCTCACCAAACTCCACACCCGAAAAACAAATAACCCAGTGAAGAAATGGGCAGAAAACATGAATAGACACTTCTCTAAAGAAGACATCCGGATGGCCAACAGGCACATGAAAAGATGTTCAGCGTCGCTCCTCATCAGGGAAATACAAATCAAAACCACACTCAGGTATCACCTCACGCCAGTCAGAGTGGCCAAAATGAGCAAATCAGGAGACTATAGATGCTGGAGAGGATGTGGAGAAACGGGAACCCTCTTGCACTGTTGGTGGGAATGCAAATTGGTGCAGCCACTCTGGAAAGCAGTGTGGAGGTTCCTCAGAAAATTAAAAATAGACCTACCCTATGACCCAGCAATAGCACTGCTAGGAATTTATCCAAGGGATACAGGAGTACTGATGCATAGGGCCACTTGTACCCCAATGTTCATAGCAGCACTCTCAACAATAGCCAAATTATGGAAAGAGCCTAAATGTCCATCAACTGATGAATGGATAAAGAAATTGTGGTTTATATACACAATGGAATATTACGTGGCAATGAGAAAAAATGAAATATGGCCTTTTGTAGCAACGTGGATGGAACTGGAGAGTGTGATGCTAAGTGAAATAAGCCATACAGAGAAAGACAGATACCATATGGTTTCACTCTTATGTGGATCCTGAGAAACTTACCAGGAACCCATGGGGGAGGGGAAGGAAAAAAAAAAAAAGAGGTTAGAGTGGGAGACAGCCAAAGCATAAGAGACTGTTAAAAACCGAGAACTGAGGGTTGATGGAGGGTGGGAGGGAGGGGAGGGTGGGTGATGGGTATTGAGGAGGGCACCTTTTGGGATGAGCACTGGGTGTTGTATGGAAACCAATTTGTCAATAAATTTCATAAAAAATAAAAAAATAAAAAAAAATAAATAAATAAATAAATAAAAAAAAAAAGTAAATGCAGGGACGCCTGGGTGGCTCAGTCCGTTAAACGTCCAACTTCAGCTCAGGTCGTGATCTCGCGGTTCGCAAGTTGGAGCCCTGCGTCAGGCTCTGTGCCGACAGCTCAGAGCCCGCTTCGGATTCTGTGTCTCCCTCTCTCTGCCCCTCCCTTGCCCTTTCCCTCTCAAAAATAAAAATAAAAAATGAAAAATAAAAACAAAAAAATGAAAAGTAAATGTAGAGAGAGACAGAGAGAGGGAAAGGAACAGAGATGCCTGAAGAAACACAGATACCTGTGCATTCCAGCAATTATTTTGGGGTAGCAAGTTTTGAGCCAACACTTCGTATTCTTTTGCTTGTCTGTAGTGTTTGGATTTTTGTGATAAGCATGTATCATTTTTGCAGAACTAAAGTTTTTAAATTACAAAAGAAAATTGTATATCTACAATGAAAATATAGTAAAGGAGTTTTCATTAACACATTAAGAAAATGTATTTCCAACACACCCTTTGCACCCTGTTTGTTGGCCATGACAAGCCCTATGCATTCCATTTCTGTTCCCAGCTCTTGGCCCTGACGCTTCAGCTTTGGAGTTTTCAATTCCTTTTTAATTTTCTTTCCCCGCCAGAGTTGCTGATGGAATGATCAAAAGTATATTATGGCAAACACTTCAAGCTCTTAATTTCTGTCACAAACATAACGTAAGTAACATTTTCTAATATATTTGTCAATTTATTCTTTTCTTCTCAATAGCTCAACGATCTATTTAAAGAGCCAAAGACAGAGGGAAAGGAAGAAAGCTACAGAATATGGGAAAAGCAAGTCATGGCTTTTTTTCCCAATTTCTGTAAGAACCAGATTACTAATTCCTTATGAATTAAAAATTTGTATAAACTTGCTGTTCCTTTTGCTATCCTGCTGATGATTCCTGTGGTCATATTTAAATTGAAGTAAGTTTGCAGGATGTGTAACTCCCCATGGTACTTGATTTGATTTTGTTTTTGTTTTGTTTTTTTAATTTTTTTTTAACGTTTATCTATTTCTGAGAGACAGAGACAGAGTGTGAGCGGGGGAGGGGCAGAGAGAGAGGGAGACACAGAATCCGAAGCAGGCTCCAGGCTCTGAGCCGTCAGCACAGAACCCAAAATGGGACTCGAACCCACAAACCGTGAGATCATGACCTGAGCTGAAGTCAGTCGCTTAATCGACTGAGCCACCCAGGCGCCCCAGTTTGATTTTGTTTTTATGTTTCTTGAGTCTTTTATTCTCTAACAGTCCCCCTTCCTCTATCCTTTTTCTAAAATGTTTTCATTATTAGTTTTTTACACCCATAGTTTTCAAACTTGAGCATGTATCAACCCCCTTGGAGGTCTTATGAAGACAGTTTGATGGTGACTTGAAATCTATTATTTCTTCTGCATATATTAATTCAAATTCTATGGAGAACAACCTACCCTCATGAACTCTGGCTACTGTAAAATACCGTCAGAAAAAGATGTGATTATTTCCTTTACTTGTCAGTGTTCATAGTGATAAGTTGTTATGTTAACAACCTCCAAGAGTGAATAATGAAGGGTTTGGGGTGGAATGCAGGCATCATTTCAAATTTATGGGTTTTAGGGGCACCTGGGTGGCTCAGTCGGTTAAGCATCCAACTTCGGCTCAGGTCATGATCTTGCCATCCATGAGTTCACGAAGACCCCATCTTGGGCTCTGTGCAGACAGCTCAGAGTCTGGAGCCTGTTTCAGATTCTGTGTCTCGCTCTCTCTCTGCCCCTCCCATGCTCACACTCTGTCTCTCTCTGTCTCTGAAAAATGAAGAAACCTTAAAAAAAAGTTTTTTAAAAACAAATTTATGGATTTTATATATTGATGTGTTTCAATCCTTTGCTTTCATCATTCTCTCTGATGTTCAAATTGTCCCATCTTGGGCCAGTGGGAGCTTCTTTAAGTTGGGTTCTGGGGACTCTTACTATAATGATAGTTTTTAAAAAATAACTCTAGACCTTTTGAGTTGGTGCCTAGACAGAGGCAGTGCCTGCACAAAGCTACAGACTACCTTATGGTCAACTTTTTTTTTTTAATTTTTAACGTTTATTTATTTTTGAGACAGAGAGAGACAGAGCATGAACGGGGGAGGGTCAGAGAGAGGGAGACACAGAATCTGAAACAGGCTCCAGGCTCTGAGCTGTCAGCACAGAGCCCAACGCAGGGCTTGAACTCACTGACCGTGAGATCATGACCTGAGCCGAAGTCGGCCGCTTAACCAACTGAGCCACCCAGGCGCCCCCGTTATGGTCAATTTAATGCCAGCAGAATGTCTATCATTGTCTAGGATTGCTGGAAAAGAATGCAAAATCATGGAAATGGATTTCAATACTTAGTGGAAGCTTCCTTTAGTTGTAAGGAAGTTAATGAAGAGTTCATTAGGATCAATCAGAAGCTTATATTTTGTATTAATAAAGTATAGAGAGGTGTGCCTGGGTGGCTCAGTCGGTTAAACGTCCAACTTCGACTCAGGTCATGATCTCACAGTCCGTGAGTTTGAGTCCCGCGTCGGGCTCTGTGGTGACAGCTCAGAGCCTGGAGCCTGCTTTGGATTCTGTGTCTCCCTCTCTCTCTGCGCCTCCCACTCTCACACTCTGTCTCTCTCTGTTTCAAAATAAATAAAAACATTAAAAATTTTTTTTAAAAAAGTATAGAGAGATAGTGTTCACAAGATACATAAGCCTGTTCTTCATGATGCAAACTGTGCTTTTAAATACTTACTAAAGATGATGCTGAATCAAAACCACATCTCTGTTGCTTCCCACCATGATATCAGAGGTATTACAGTTTACCTAAGATTCCTGTAGGAGTCTTATGGGTAATTAAAATGACTTTTAAAAAATTCTATTTATCATAAGTGTTTGTACCCCATCCTTATATAATCGGGCACTTACCTGTGTACTAGGTTATAAGCCTGAATGCAGTATCTGGATTTATCTCTGTATCTCTCTAATACCTAGCCTGGGTCTTTTTATATAAAAGGTTCTCACTCAATAAATATTTATTGAATAACTGGATGAATGAATGAATGAATCAGACAGTCAGCCAGTCAGTCAATCAACTTACCTACATGATTGTGACTTACTATTTCACAAACCCAAATATTATTATAACTCAATGCAACTGCCATCATTTCTCTGCTTGGAACAACATGTTCTATATCTTAAGCTTTAAAACCTCCAATCAATTATCTTTGACCTTTATTTTTTTTATGTTTATTTACTTATCTTGAGAGAGAGAGAGAGAGAGCACAAGTGGGGAGGGGCAGAGAGAGAGGGACAGAGAGACTCCCAAACAGGCTCAACACTGTCAGCACGGAGCCCGATGCACAGCTTGAGCCCATGAACTATGAGATCATGACCTGAGCTGGAATCAGTAGTCAGTGCTTAACCGAGTGAAGCCACCCAGGCACCCCAATGTATGACCTCTATTAAAAATGGATATTTTTTTCAGACAAACTTCCCTCCTCCAACATAGGAATTACTTTTGAACTCTGTTTATCTCATTTTTTTATGCACTGGTAAGCCTTTGTGTATCTTTTTATTTTATCACTGAAATGCATGCAAAGGAAACAAGTTAGGTCATATATAAGACCATGACTACCTTATTATCCCCAGAGTGGTGATCCTAACCCAGACAAGGAAGGTTAAAGTTATAAGGGATTGAGGCCTTGTTACTCAAAGTGTGCTTCACAGAGATCCCCTGGGAGCTCTTTAGGAATGCAGAACATCAGGCCCACCCTAGATCTACTGAATCAGAATCTGCATTTTAACAAGATCTCCAGGAGATTCATGTGCACATTAAATTTTGAGAAGCACTCGACTCGAGAAAATACCTACTCATTTTGTTCTTTCTTACCCTTTAATATTGCCAGGATAAGTTATCTAAGTGACCCATTGAGCATCATTATGAATACATGGATTTTTATATACTTGATATAATAGACAAAAAGAACTTCATCTCAAAACGACAAAACTACAGTGACTTTCAAAGATGTGTGTCTTTGGGGCTGCAACATCCATCATCATCTTGTTAATGTTAACGTTCTCATTGTCAAGAAGGAGGTCCCTTTCCTCACTGCTGTATCAGTATCTATCTCTAAAGCTCAAAGAGAACAATCTTCTCAAATAATAGTAAACTTTTTGAGAGAGAGGGAGAGAGAGAGAGAGAGAGAGAGAGAGAGAGAGAATCCCAAGCAGGCTGCACACTCATCTCAACCATGAGATCAGGACCCGAGCCCAAATCAAGAGTTGGACGCTCCACAGACTGAGCCACCCATGTGCCCCACAAACTATTATTTAGGGGCATCTGGCTGGCTCAGCCAGTGGAGCATGTAACTCTTGGATCTCAGGTCATGAGTTCAAGCCCCACATTGGGTATAGAGATTACTTAAAAAACAAAATCTTTAAAAAAAAAAAAAGAATAGAAAACCATTATTCGATCAGGTTGTATAAGAAGCAATTTGTAGAAGTTTCTGGAGATGATTCTTAACATTGGGGGTCATGGATACCTCTTCTTGTTGGCTTGTGAGCCAGTAAAAAAGAGATTATACATTAGCCACAATGACCCAACTTGAGCAACATTTTCTAAAAGCCGTATATGCAACACAAGTTACTGAAAGGACCTGCTTCTGTCACACTGACAGGCAGGTTTCTTGCTCTTTGGTGGAAAGTAACCTGATTGCAAGAGGCCTGCAGAGTTTACACTGAGGGTGGCTTTGCAGCGGGGAAGCGGATGCTGTCTGCCTAAGCATCTCCCCTTCTCCGTGCTGGACTTCTTACTGTTCCAGGGATTTTTACTTTTTTCTTCTTCAACATCCTATTCCTCTTAATAGTAGTCTCTCTTACCTGCACCTACACCAATAATTTTTCTATTTCTTTGGGACACATCAGTGCTTCGTTTTTGCCTTTGTATTTTTTGGTTGGAAAATAAATTGCTAAAAATTTCACATGGATTTGCATTAGATCCAAAAATCATATTTAAATAGGCCAAAAGTGGGGCGCCTGGGTGGCGCAGTTGGTTAAGCGTCCGACTTCAGCCAGGTCACGATCTCGCGGTCTGTGAGTTCGAGCCCCGCGTCAGGCTCTGGGCTGATGGCTCGGAGCCTGGAGCCTGTTTCCGATTCTGTGTCTCCCTCTCTCTCTGCCCCTCCCCCGTTCATGCTCTGTCTCTCTCTGTCCCAAAAATAAATAAACGTTGAAAAAAAAAATTAAAAAAAAAAAAAATAGGCCAAAAGTCAACTGTCAGTGTGAGCCCATTTGCTTGGTAATGCCACACATAGTCCAGAAGTTTTAGAATATGATACAAACTCTTTTAAGGGACATAACCTGTTCCTAGTAAATCACCAACTATTGTGAGTACGACTCAGCGTTAATTCAAGTTTCATAAACGTGTTGCTTAAAAGGTCGGACGTCAAAACTGTGTTGGTTTATATTACCGCAATGTATTTTTTTAATTAATATGCAAGGCCTTAGGACTTTAAAGAGACCTAGAAATTTCTTCTGTTAGTCATATAAATTATGAGACAATTGATAATAATTGAGACCAAATAGGAACCAGCTTCTACTACCACTGCCATTTTTGTGACCTAAACTGAATTTAGGACTCAGCTTTTTCTCTTCCCAGATAGCTATCATAGAAGCAAAGAAAAATTATTGCAAAATTGCTATTTTGGCAGGAATACATAAAGGGACTGACAGCACAGCAGAGAGGTGAGGCAAAAGGAGTGCATGATTGTGACGCTTAATCCAGAGACCCTGTCAGTGGCCATCTGCAGTCACAAGATTGTCGCGGGAATGAATTCACGGGCAAGTGCTCTGAAAAGGACAGAGCTCTGTATGAGGGCTGAGCTGTAGAAGAAGGGGGACATCATTTCTAGCTGTTTGCTTGTTTGGGAAGGAGGCACAGAAAGATAAAGTTCTGAAGAATAGGGCCCGAGTTGTGTTCTGGGCGAGAGGGTCTCCATTACATGGAACAGCCATTTCTGGAACAGCGATGAGTGAGGCTCACTCAACCCGCCTTCATCCTTACCCCAGCTTGGCCCTCGCACATCCAGCGAGGGGCACCTGCCCCATCCAAGGCCATTACAGTGAGGCAGCCAATTGTAAGGTCTCCGCCTCTAGAGGGATAGCGGGAGCCTGTCGGAGGTGACAGCGCCTCACGGTGGTGTCCCCCTCTCCCAGCGGGAACCCAGACAGTGCTGGGTGGGCATCTCTCAGGAGAGCTGCTGGTCTTTCCAGGTTAGCTCGTGCTGAGGAAGAATAAGTGGTTCTCATCCCCTGATGCCGAAGGCTTTAGTGTCTCTCCAGAAGTAGGTGACCATACATCTCAGCTTTCCCAGGACAGTTGTGGTTTGTTTCTGTTGTCCTGGCATAGTTACTAACAGAGCCCCTTTCACACGTCCCGATTCAGGCAACAAATAATATGGTCACTCTAATTACAAGCCAATTTTTAAGCGAGTTTGTTGTTGTTGTTGTTGTTGTTGTTATCATTCAGATCTTTTCCCAGTGTCTCAAATCTGCAATACTTATTCAACCTAGATTGTGATTCTTGGCTGGCAGGAGTTATCAGAGCTACATGGAGTCTAATCTCATCTAGGGCTTCACCTCTTCTGGTTTAAGTAGAGTGCAGTAAAAAGTGGCAAAAATACTTGTGTGACACCACCTTCTCCAAGAAAAAAAAAAAGTTTTCATATCTAACAATTATGATGTCAATTTCTTCACTTATATAGCAGCATTTTGACTTTTTTCTTTTGTTACGGTAAGATTTACAGGTGGAAATTTGCCCACTAACGTTCTTTTAGGAAAATGAAGGAAAAGCGTACTTGTTTGAATCTCATAGGCTGTGTTTATCATTTAAACTAATAGTTAATGTTTATGTTTTGTCGTTTTGATGGCTCAGAGAAATGATCCAGTGTTATCTTACAGTGTATTCACAGAGATGTAAAACCTGAAAATATTCTAATAACTAAGCAAGGAATAATCAAGATCTGTGACTTTGGGTTTGCACGAATTCTCAGTAAGTAGCATTTTTTTTTTAAGTTTATTTTGAGAGGCAAGGGGGGGAGAGAGAGAGAGAAAGAGAGAGAATCCCAAAGAGGATCTGTGCTGTCAGCACAGAGCCCGATGCAGGGCTCAAACTCACAAACTGTGAGTTCATGACCTGAGCCCAAATCAAGAGTCAGAGGCTTAACTGACTGAACCATCCGGGTGCCCCATAAGTAGTAATTTTTTATGGACTCATCCAATGCAGAGGATTATGAAATGATATAAGATCTTACTTTAGATACTGAATGTATGCTAAATGTGATGTTGTTATTATTCAGAGAGGAAGAGTTCACTTTTACCTTCTAGCCAGGACATGGGTTTGCACTTCAACTGTGCTCCACTCCACTAGAATTTATTGGATGTCACATGTATGCACTTTGCCTTGTAGAGAAGAGGAAAAGAACTATAAGATGTATTTCTGCTCTTCATGCACTTATAATTGAAGTAAAAGAACCAAAAGAATAATACAAAATGATTCGCAAAGAAGTACCAAAGTGAGGGTCCAGATCCTTCCCTGGAGAAGGTTCCCTGTGTGCTAGAGAGGTCGGGAAAAACTATGTAGTTGGTAAGAGTAGGAGAGTAAATGGAAAATTAAGGAGAGGATTCAGAGACAGTGCTAAGAAAAGGGAAGTCATCCCAGTTGTGGGGATGGGGGTAACCAAAGGGAAAGGGGAATAGACCATTATTTCTCCCTGAATCTAGAACTGCACCGCAGGCAAAACCTGTATTTGCAACAACTCATTGGAAGGCAGGTGTGTCCATAATCGGTATCCTGATAGGACCAGACACAAGGGGCTTCACAATGCACTAGGAAGTTGTTTTCAACCTGAAGTTGCACTACAGAAATCCTCATTCCCACCTGCCTCTCTGTGGAGGATGATATAGAGGCTCACTAGCTGAGGGACCCCCGGGAGTTGAACTTACTGACCGAGTGCACAGTGGAACTATTTACTCAATCAGTGCCTCACCGCATCAACGGTTAGGAGTGCTGTGGCCTCCGAGTTACTGAAGCTTGCCTGAACGCCTGATCTGCTCTCGGGAGTAGTTCATGTGTTACAAGAATGTGACCCACCTGATCTGATTGACGCATTTGCAGTTCCAGGAGATGCCTACACTGATTACGTCGCTACAAGATGGTACCGAGCTCCTGAACTTCTTGTGGGAGACACGCAGTATGGCTCTTCAGTAGACATATGGGCTACGGGTTGCGTTTTTGCAGAACTTCTGACAGGCCAGCCACTGTGGCCCGGAAGATCAGATGTGGACCAGCTGTATCTGATCATCAGAACACTGGGTAGGAGTTGCATCTTATGGCTTACAGAGTTGCTAAATTGTTGTAGCCATGGTACATTCCTGTAATGCGCAGCAAGAGCTTTCTTGCCTCTCCAAAGTGCTGCTCAGGATGCTTGTTCTGGGTTGTAGCCAAAGCCCAACCATTTTCTCAATGTGGAGCCATAACTCCTCGCACTGAGGAGTTTTCAGATTCCTTTCCAAGTCAAGCCAATTAGCCATGGAATAAACCACACACTTAATTTCCACATCAGGCTAAGATAGGGGATATGAGTCATCCGCATAGAGCTTACTCTAAGAGAGGTTTGATCAAATGTGATTTCTGCCCACTGTAAAAGAGGAGTCTTCCCCCTTTACTGTAGAGCAGGGGTCAGCAGACTTTTCCGTAAAGGGCCTGATGGTAAATATTTTAGGTTTTGTAGGCTCTACAGTCTCTGTTGCGACTCCTTGACTCTGCTCCTTTGTATATAGCACTTAAGAATTTATGGATCACTGGGGCGCCTGGGTGGCTCAGTTAAGCATCTGACTCTTGATTTCAGCACAGGTCATGATCTAACAGTTCATGAGATCGAGACCCTCATCGGGCTCTGTGCTGACAGCACGGAGCCTGCTTGGGATTCTCTCTCTCCTTCTCTCTCTCTCTGCCCCTCCCCCATTCTCTCCCTCTCAAAATAAATAAATAAACATTAAAAAACAAGAATTTACGAATTACTTTCAAACACATCATCTTTACCAGTCTTAAGAACAACCCATGATGGGGCGCCTGGGTGGCTCAGTCGGTTAAGCGGCTGACTTCGGCTCAGGTCGTGATCTCGCGGTTTGTGGGTTCGAGCCCCGCGTCGGGCTCTGTACTGACCACTCAGAGCCTGGAGCCTGTTTCAGATTCTGTGTCTCCCTCTCTCTATAACCCTCCCCCGTTCATGCTCTGTCTCTCTCTGTCTCAAAAATAAATAAACATTAAAAAAAAAATTAAAGAACAACCCATGAAGGACATTGTAACATTTTTAATCTTGCCTATGTTACACATGCGGAAACTGAGGCTCGGGGAGCTTCCGCGATTGGCCCCGAAGGCATACAACAGCTAAGTACACAATAGGAATGCGACTCAAGGGGCCTCTTTCACAAGCTTCCACGTGTGTCAGCATCCGTGGCAGGTGGAAGAGGACATCAGCCAGAAGGGGGGCTGTGGCTTTTCACACCAGCAGCATGGACGCAAGGAAAGCGGTACACGCACACACAAGATGGGCATTTCCGTGTTCCTTTGCCGCAGGCTCTCCTGGCAGTCTGGCTGCTGGGCGATGGGACCACTACTGTTTGGTCTGATGCACGTCCCTGTTCCAACACATCTGTCTGGAGAATTCTACAGCATGAAAACTGTGGGGGAGAATGTCACCGTAGGCCACACCTTAGGTGTGTATATACCTTAGGTATATATTGTCTGACTGATTTCCTGAAAGGCGTGTGGAAATTTACCTGATGCAATCATTAGACAGACTTGAGTTCGAATCCTGGGTCTTTTAATGACCATGTGACTTTAGACAGGTTATTAAACTTCTACTTTTTGTAAGTTTATTTATTTATTTTGAGAGAGAGAGAGAGTGCATGCACACAAGTGGGAGAGGGGCAGAGAGAGAGAGGGTAAGAGAGAATCCCAAGCAGGCTCCATGCTGTCAGCAAAGAGCCCCACGTGGAGCTCGATCCCACAAACTGTGAGATCATAACCTGAGCCGAAACCAAGAGTCAGACGCTTCACCGACTGAGCCACCCAGGTGCCCCAGGGTTACTAAACTTCTGAGCCTCGTTTAACTCACTGGTGCAGTGGAGGTGAAAAATAGCAACCACTGTAGATTGTGATGAGATCACGTGTGTAGAGCCCTCAGCATGGGTTTCTTACCTCCTCTCTTGGTGGGAGATGAAGGGCAAAGAGAGGTGCACGGAGAACTGACCTCCCCTGAGAAGGCAGGAGTTTGCAGCAGTTCAGACCTCCCCAACCTGAAAGGAAGGATCAGGCTCAGCATTTCTGGTACATCTGGACTTCAGAAGTTAACCATTTAAATACTTTTATTTTTATTAAATTTATCATGAGTTACATGATTTGTATTTTACAGGAAAACTAATCCCAAGACATCAATCTATCTTCAAAAGTAACCAGTTTTTCCATGGCATCAGTATTCCTGAACCGGGAGACATGGTAAACTTGCTCAATTTTGGATATTTTATTATTTGTGTTGCAGCCTTCTCTAAAGGGGGATTTTTAAAAATATGTATACTTTTGGCTCCTGTTTTCCTTCTAGAACACACTGACACGGATCAAAGAAGTTCTGTAAAGCTACACATATTAACCAAGAGAATGCTTTAAAAGCCTACTTGCCCTAAATTAAACTTACAGTTAATCTGAAGTGAGAGTATATTTAATTCCTTACATAAACACCTTGATCCTTTCTTTTAATGTTTATTTATTTTTGACACAGAGAAAGAGAGAGACAGGACGTGAGTGGAGGAGGAGTAGAGAGAAAGAGAGGGAGACACAGAACCCTAAGCAGGCTCCAGGCTCTGAGCTGCCAGCACAGAACCCGATATGGGGCTCGAACTCACGGACCGTGAGGTCATGACCCAAGCCGAAGTCGGAAGCTTAACCAACTGAGCCACCCAGGCGCCCCATCACCTTGATCCTTTTAGTCAAAACACTCAGTTCCTTTCTGTTAAACAGTACTTACCTACCGTTAGGTACTTACTGTCATCTTCTTTATTTTGAAAACACGCAGCCTCTATTTTTTCAGCTTGTAAAACAAAGCCCAAATCAATAAAAGCCATTTCTCCACAGCGGATATTTTCACGTGGAAAGTCCTTCTACAAAGTGATCCTCATTGTATCCAAATCAAAACTCCGAACCGCATTGATCACTGCTAGGCTCTTGCTGTGGTCTCTGCCTTTCTCTGGGAATGTGTCAATGACTTGACCCTCTTATTCTCTATAGACATTGATTTCCTACCTGTGTTACCTGAGTGTGGCCTATGGTTTTTAAAGCTCCATGTGGTTTAAATTCTGCCCATAGGATGAAAGGGCAAGAGGTGTGTGCCCACATTCAGGCTGTGTTGGTACAAGACGGATGCAGGGGTGGGGTGATCTGGAAAGCCACTTCATGATTTATGGCACATGTGACAATCTGAGGTTTGAATGGTCCCAACTCTCTCTCTAGCCACCCTTTCATTTTAGATTTGGTATTTCATATAATACTTTGAGATATAGATATAGATACAGTTATAGATATAGACGCATACATACATACTAGATTTCTTTTTTATATTTGTTAAAGCTTTTAAGAAATACAGCAAAAGGTTAAAATTGAATTAACAAGGCTAGAGGTTGAATTACAGAGGAATACTTACATAATGTATTTAATTTTAAAGAATGAAATACACATTCACAAGTACACGCTGCCTCGTTAAAGGGCACTATGACCGTTTATCTTTGAAGCTTACCCTTCCCCAGGTGCTCCTCCCTCAATCCCATCCTCTTCCCTCCCTACTATCCTGAATTTTGTGTTTAGCATTCTGTTGCTTTTTTTTTAAGTTTTTTAAAATGTGTTTAAAATTTATTTTTAAATTTTTTTTATTTTTTTAAACATTTAAAAAAATGTTTAAACTTTATTTTTTAAATAAATATAAAAAAGTTTTTATTTTGAGGGAGAGACGGAGGGAGTGTGCTCACAAGTAAGGGAGGGGCAAAGAGAGAGGAGAGGGAGAGAATCCCAAGCAGGATCCATGCGTGGAGTCTGAGGCAGGGCTCTATCTCACCACCGTGAGATCATGACCTGAGCCAAAATCAAGAATCAGACACTTAACCAACTGAGCCACCCAGCGTCCCTCATTCTCTCACTCTCCGTAGTTCTCACACATGTAACTCAACATATTTGCATTAATGCACAAAGGGTCCCTGTAACAGATCTGGCACAGATCAGATATTAAAGTACTGTTGTAGAAAAAATAAAACAAAACAAAATACTGTTGTAGGATTTCAGGGACATTTGAAGGTCACATTTACAAAGCATCAATTGCAAGACATTGTGAAATTAAGAAAATAATTCCAACTTTTGTTTTTTAAACCTTTACACTACAGTGTAAAATTATATAAAAACAGGACTTTTTAAAAATCCTTAAAAGGAACCATCTAACCTACGGGGGAAAGTCTTTCACCAAAGTGTTCTTATTGCTAATGTTTTCAAAACTAAATATAACTTTGTTGTTGTGTAACATTGAAATTCTTTATTTTGTTTTCTAGGAAACTCTTGAAGAAAAGTTTTCAGAAGCTCATCCCATGTCTTTGAATTTCATGAAGGTACTTAAGAATCAAGTATAACCATTATTGACTATTAATTGTAATAATTGAAGCTGGTAATTCTGGGAGGGGTTGATGGTAGGGCAAATAATGCCAAGGTAGGATGTAGTCATTGAAAATAATAAGGAACTGTAAAATAATTACAGTTAAAGGAACATCAGTAGTTGAAGCTGTAATCTTTCTAATATGTCCATTAAAACTAGTTGAAGACAAAAGAGTATAATTAGTGTTTGCTGTGATGAACACTATTACTTCTTTTGCATTTATTAGGAAATTTACTATTAAGTCAGTATATTCAGACTATAGAAATTTATGAGGATGAATGTACTCCTTAAATTTGAAGGTCTAGAATTGTACTGTCCAAGGTAGTAGTCACCAGCTACATATTACTACTGAGCACTTGTAATATGGCTAATTAGAATGAAGATGTACTAGATTTCTATGAAAATAACTCTAAAATAATATTAAATATTTCATTAAGAATCTTTAGGAGATTAATTACATGTTGAACTGATAATGTTTTGGATACACTGGGTTAAATACAATTTAAGATCATTTAAAAAAATTAGTAAACCAGGAAAACACAGAAGACATGCAGACACCAGATATAGCCCCTACACTATGCCCAAAAGAAATAGTCAAAGGATGAATTCTAATAAAAAGCAGAAGAAATTCACCTATTACTAGTCTGCCATTCATGCTTGACCAACGGATCCGATGCTAGAAGGTGTGACTCTTATATCCACCATGGATTCTAAAAGCTCTTAGTGGGATACAGATGGAGATATCAGTAAGGATATCTATCTTTAACAACCAATTAAATTCTATCTATAGCCATGGCTTCAATACTATTCATCAGAATGACTACTCATCAGAATGAGCTTTTTAAAAATATACATTCCAGTATCTAACCTCAGATCTACCAAAGTAGAATCTCTATGAATAGGGCCTTGGAATTTGTATCTTTAAACATCCCCGTAGGTGATTATGATTTACAGCCTAGCTTGGAAATCATCTGATCTAGAAGGTAGAACCATCTGAATGACCTAGCGTCCATTTTGTAGACTAGCCATTGTGCTAGTGTTGGTCGCTGCCAAGGTGCTATCCAGGGTGCTGGATGCCTCTGGTCTGAGTCCTCCTGAGAGCCTGACGCCTCAGACTTGCCTTTACCACTGCTTCACTGGCCCCTCCGCTGCCTTCTGTCTGCCTCACTGCTCTGACCTGCCTTAACTCAGCACTCCGCAGGCGCTGCCCTAGAAGTCCAGTTCCCCAACCTTGTTCTGGACAGGTTGTTCTGACCTACCTGCAATTTAATAAAACCTCCTGCAGGGAGGGTGTCTGTCAAGCATTGTAATCCCAACCCATTCTGAGGTGCAGGCCAAGCCTTGTTCTGGTTACTCCTCTAAATAACCAGAGAGAAAACTTAAGTTGCCCTGCAACTCCAGGGCAGAAAAACTCCCAAGGTATAGGACAGATCCCTGTCCTCAGCTCCAAAGGTGAAGTACTCTGTTGCCCTGCCCAAGATTCTGGATGAAGCTGGTTTTGCCACTGAGCCATTTGATTTATACCTGTAATGTCTGACCTGAGATCCAAGGATTCTCTAAGTGCATCAAGGATTGTGCTGTTCTGTGGGTCACACCCTATCTCCTAGACACCTGCCCCAGGTTAGATGAAGGAAGGCTTTCTTTCACTAATTGCAATTGAGACATCTTTAACAACAAATAAATACCAGCTGCCATAACAAGTCATTATCCCATGGAACGAGGCCATCATCTATGCAGGCGGCTGCTCAGATGGATGAAGTGCCAGCCAATGACTTTGCCAAAGTCAGTGGTGGCCTGCAGTGGCCAATCTATGGCAGAGTTCTTGTGGTCTCTTCATTATGAGACACAATAGACACTGGATTATTTATTTCCCGGTTGCTTTCATAGGCATAACATCCTGTCACTCTATCAGTTTAATCTGGTCAAAGAAGTCTGTTGACTCTTGGAAATATTTTTAAGGGTTTTCTGTGAAATTTGAAGTTTCGAGAAAAGGATCCTGACATGTACTTTGCAGTTCCAATTTCTCGTCCCTCCTCTTTAAAACCTTTCCCAGGTTGGGAACACTCTGATCAGGGAACACCTCTGAGAATTCATCAGCCTCTTGGTGCGTAGAAAGTCATTAACCCAGGCAGTCAACAACTCAGAAGCCTCAACTCCACCCAGTTCATCGCACGGCTCCTAAAACTAACAAAACAGGACATCATTCTAGCCCAGGCCCCATGGAACAGCTCAGCATTAACAGCCTCATCTTAGAATCTAAAAATATTCTTTATTAAAAAAAATTTTTTTACATTTATTTATTTTTGAGAGACAGAGAGAGACAGAGCACAAGTGGGAGAGGGGCAGAGAGAGAAGGAGACATGGAATCCGAAGCAGGCTCCAGGCTCTGAGCTGTCAGTACAGAGCCCGACACGGGGCTCGAACCCACAAACTGTGAGATCATGACCTGAGCTGAAGTCGAACGCTCAACCGACTGAGCCACCCAGGCGCCCCTCTAAAAATATTCTTTATAGTAAAAACCCATAGGTATTTAGTAGACTAGATTTCAACAGATTGAAAGCCCACTAAAGAAAATGAATGAATTCAACGTATGATTGGAAGTAAAACTGATAGGACTCAGTTATGATTCAGATCTGGGCAGTAAATAGAGTAGAGGGCAGCGAATGTAAGCTATGTGTACCAGTTTCCTAGGACTGCTGTAGCCAAGTACCACAAGCTGGGTGGCCGCAAGCAGCAGAAATTTATTCTTACTCTTCTGGAGACTAGAAGTCTCAAACCAAGATGTTAACAGGGCCATGCTCTTTCTGAAACTTTCAGGGTGGATCGTTCCTGGCCTCTACCGGCTTCTGGTAGCCCCAGACATTCTTGAGCTTGTGACAGCAGAACTCCGGTCTTGGCCCCTGTCTTCTGGTGCTCTCTCTATGTCTGTCTTTGCGCTGTCTTGCCTCTTACAAGAACACCATTCCATTGGAGTAGGGCCCACCCTATTCCATTATGGCCTTGTCTTAACTATTTACATTTGCAAAGACCCTATTTCCAAATAAGGGCACACAGTGAGACACTGGGGGGTTAGGACTTCAACACAGTTGGGGGGAACACAGTTCAACCCATAACAGTGCCCCTGAGATAAATCAGAAATGTTAAGTAGGCCATTGCATATGTGGGTCTGGAGTTCAAAGGAGAGGTCTGGACCAGAACTAAACACATGGAAGTCTCTGGTAAACCTTAATAATTGAAGCCACTTAACATCAGCTAGAAACAGGTAAGGAGACAGGGGAGCATTAAGGAATCCCATCCACCCATTGCAGAGTAGAAGGTAAGTAAACACAGGTTGGTTTGAACAGTGGTGGTCGTGAGGTAGGAGGAAGGAAAGGGAGGCATCGGAGAAGCCAAAGGGAGTTTCAAGGAGGAGGATATGGTCAGTAGTGTCTAACACCATGGAGATGAGAACACAAGCTACCTATTGGACTTAAGCATATACAAGTGTAGATAGAGATCATAGATGTGAATAACAAGAACCACTTAAGTGGAATGGTGGAGGCAAATGCCAGAAGGAAGTGATAAAGAAATAGAGACTCCCACAGTTTACATTCAAAGTTGTCCTTCTGTGCTGGTTATAGTCCTGACAGCGTTAGGGTTTGAGGAGACAGATTCCCAGTAGTAGCTAGACTTAATTATGGCATGGATGATTAACTTGGGGGTGGGATGGGGGGAGGGGGTCTGCTTGGAGCAAGTAGTGGCCCCTGCAAGTAGGGACAGGAGAATCGAATTATGCCAAGTAAGGTTGTTTCTTAAAACCAGGTCCAGGGGCGCCTGGGTGGCGCAGTCGGTTAAGCGTCCGACTTCAGCCAGGTCACGATCTCGCGGTCCGGGAGTTCGAGCCCCGCGTCAGGCTCTGGGCTGATGGCTCAGAGCCTGGAGCCTGTTTCCGATTCTGTGTCTCCCTCTCTCTCTGCCCCTCCCCCGTTCATTCTCTGTCTCTCTCTGTCCCAAAAATAAATAAACGTTGAAAAAAAAAATTAAAAAAAAAAAAAAAAACCAGGTCCAATCAGGCGGCTCTGAAGGGCAATTGAGACTGTAGGGGTAGTGGCATTTGCAGGGATCTCAGAGACCTGAGGTCAGCTGGGGTTAGGAAGGAACAGACACCACAGAGCAGCCCAAGCTGGGGTAGCCTCAGTCAATGCAATTATGCCTCAAAACTAAGTCCGTTGTGTTGATAAATTTTACTTCTCTAGTATGGTCACAAGGCAAGAAATTTCAGGTCTCCTGTGCCCCGGTGATCTGAGGCTGCTCTAGTTCTGTATAGATCATAATCTGTCTTTCTTCATGGGAAAGGTCCCATTCTCTGAGTACTCAAAGAGTGTCACGGCTTTTTGAAGAAAATCTTTGTGTCAGGATTCTACTAACCCCACGGCTGCCAGAGTCCTCCCCACTCTTGAAGGCAAAGCGAGAGGCTTCTAGTAGCCTCTCGTATAAAGGGTGATGGTGCTACATTTTCCTTTTTGCCTCTAGTTATTCCTATATGAATATATATACCTATTATCCAGATTTTAGGTTTGTTTCATTACTAAGACTAATACTTCAGCTGTCCCCCTAAACCAATGGCTCTCAAACTTGAGCAGGTATCAGGGCTTCTCAAATGCAGATGGTTAGACCCCACCCCCAGTGCTTTTGATTCAGCAGGAACTACATTTACAAGTTCCCATGTAACACTGACGCTGCTGGTCCCGGGATCATACTCGGAATCACACATGAAGTGTCTCACAAACTATTTGCTTTGACGAGTGATGAAGAGCTGTCATTGGTAGAAACACCTGATCTACCTGTCGCCCCCTTCTAGAGACACCAGATGTTCATTTCTACCCTCAAAAGACTTTGGAATGACAAAAGAAAAGCAATTCTAGTTATTAACAAGTTTCGAGTACTTGATGGTACACAAACTTGAAGATTTTGTAAACTCCTCTTTGCTCTTAACAAGTTATTCAGTTTGGGGGCACAGTAAGAAAATAGCAACAAAATTCTAATGCCTTTTTTCTTTTCTTCCAAAGGAGTGTCTGAAGATGAATCCTGATGACAGATTAACCTGTGCCCAACTCCTGGAGAGCCCCTACTTTGATTCTTTTCGAGACGACCAAATTAAAAGAAAAGCGCGCAATGAAGGAAGGAACAGAAGACGTCAGCAGGTACCTCTGTTCAAAAGTTAAAATGCTATAAAAATGATTCTTTTTTTCCTTTTCTACCTTTCAAAGTGAGACCAGGTGGACACCAAGACCTTTATTTGCACTGGTTTAGTTGTATTTGTTTATCTTAGTACGTTTCAGTGATTGGCATAATAAAACCATAAAACTACGAAAATACCCAGATCATTGCAGAATCTTATTCCAAATACACTTGAATCAACTTTTAGCTACACTGATTATATAGCTCACCTATTGGATAGCTCACCTGCCAGATCGTGTACCCGAAATACAACAACTTCGTACAATAAAACCCAGATTACAGCAGGACTGAATGTCAACATCGCAGAGGAATCTGGAACCTTCTGTAGCCTCCAGACACACCATAGAGGAAACTTGACTCTTCCTGTGTTTTTACCAATGGCAGGCAGCAAAGTCTGCCTTCCCTAGGCTTTCCTCAAAATCAAGGAAGAGCTCTGACAGATACTAAGAGAAGAAATGCAAACACCTGGGAACCAAATTTTACCCCAAAATGTGCCGATATTGTAAGATAACACGAGGAACGTGACAGTGACTCTGCAGCTTATTAGGGGACTACCTTTCACCTGGTTCCAGAAAAACCTTGAAGCTAAAACATAAACCCCACAGAAGTAAGTTTGTTTTGGTTTGGGGTTTACTTTTTATCTTGTGTCCCCAGCACCTAAAACGATGTCTGACCCACACATAGTACTTGGTAAATATTATCCAAAATAAATAGATAAGTAAATAGATGAACACTGCTTATTCATAAGTGAGGATGTAATTCTCAATTGATCAGACCGACAATCATCCCATTCTGTGTTTACTTAATCTTCAGCCTTTGATCTACTTATTGGTCACTGATCTTCTCCTTAGCATGTCTACCGTAAAGGGAGAAAGCAGGTTTTGTTGTTTTCAGCCTTTGGCTCATGCAAATTGAAGTTTGTTGAGAGAGAAAAACCAAGCCAATCAGTAAGATGACACGTTAAGATGATTTCCCAGTTTTTACCACACAGACCGTTTTACCTTCTACTGTTTAAGTTATGTGTTTGCAAGTCAAGCCCAGCACACTTTACTTAACCAAAAGAGTAGGGTTTGCTCAAATATGTCTGAGGCGGCAGTCTGAAATACAGGGTGAACTGTGTGTAAAAACACTGTCACCTTACAAACAGCTCACCAGATTCCCCACACTTAACCCGGGAGGGTGAACAGCAACACCGCTCCATCCCGCCCCTGGGTTCCTGATTCGAGTTCTACCAGCCTCAAGGGAGTAGGGATGCTGGCCTCCTAAGTCTCCAGGTCATAGTGTTTTCCATTCCTTAATACCCTGTAGCCTGACTGATACAGCTCAGGGACTTTATTTCTCAAAAAAAAGAAGCACGAAGAACAGCACATACAGAAGTTACTTCACGTTCTCTGTGTTTAGTCAACTGCATCCTGTCCCCTTTATGAGAAAGCCTTTCTAGAGCACCCACTATTAAGACCAAGCCTAAACATCTTCCACCACCAGGTAAAGTCTCTGGAGGGCAAGGCCAAGAGAAAGACAGGGATGTCTTTCTTTCTTTTGTCCTTTTTTTTTTTTTAATGTTTATTTATTTTGAGAGAGAGACAGAGAGCATGAACAGAGGAGGGACACAGAGAGGCACAGAATCCGAAGCAGGCTCCAGGCTCCCAGCGGTCTGCACAGAGCCCGACTGGGGGCTCGAACTCACAAACTGTGAGATCGTGACCTGAGCCAAAGTCGGAGGCTTAACCGACTGAGCCACAGAGGTGCCCCAACAGGAATGTCTTTCAGGTCCCGGTTTTCTTTCTGATATGCACCTCTTGCCTAAACATTTTACCATATCAGAAAATAAACTAAAAATTCAAGAAAATCTTTTCATTCAGTGTGGTTTCATTTTGTGAGTTCAAATTCCTATCTGGATATCATCTAGATCTCTGATGAGTGACCAGCAATTTCCTTAAAGACTAAATTTTGTTTAAAATGTATAGTATGGGGCACCTGGGTGGCTCAGTTGGTTAAGCGTCTGACTTCGGCTCGGGTCATGATATCGCTGTTTGTGAGTTCGAGCCCCACATCAGGCTCCGTGCTGACAGCTCAGAGCCTGGAGCTGCTTTGGATTCTGGGTGTCCTTCTTTCTCTGCCCCTCCCCTGCTCACTCTCTGTCTCTGTCTCTGTCTCTCTCTCTCAAAAAATAAATAAACATTAGACATTTTTTAAATTTTTTTTTTTCAACGTTTATTTATTTTTGGGACAGAGAGAGAGAAGCATGAACGGGGGAGGGGCAGAGAGAGAGGGAGACACAGAATCGGAAACAGGCTCCAGGCTCCGAGCCATCAGCCCAGAGCCTGACGCGGGGCTCGAACTCACGGACCGCGAGATCGTGACCTGGCTGAAGTCGGACGCTTAACCGACTGCGCCACCCAGGCGCCCCAAGACATTTTTTAAATGTATAGTAAAGAGGTTTTAAATCTTTACTGTTTTGCCAGTATCCTAAAATTAAAATTTTGAGATAGGTAGAATGTAGACTCTTGGAATTATTGTCTAACAGCTGGTGGGCATCTAGCTTTTAAACACTGCCTGGATACTCAAAAATGAACATCCTGAAATAAATCAACTACATCCATGAGAATCGTAGAATAAGTAATGGAACCTAATTTCCCAGTATCAGAATATCACAATTCTTGGAAAGGTAACGCTATTGGATTTTAAAATTGATGTCTTTTGACATCTTTGTACCGTGTGTATTCTTTTTGTTTTACCATCTTTAAATCAAACTGTACAAATAGGAATTCTTTTCAATTTACTTTCTTATTTTTGTCTTGTTCTGCTATTAGAATCAACTGTTGCCTCTCATACCAGGAAGCCACATCTCCCCCACACCTGATGGAAGAAAACAAGTCCTCCAGTTAAAATTTGATCATCTTCCAAACATTTAGGAAAATGTTCTTTCAAGTGGAAAGTGATTTAATATGTACACATTTCCGTACAAGAGAGATAGGAATTCTTAGTGTTTCAAATGCAAATGAGCCATATGAAAATTAAGATGCCTTCTAGAATTGTTTTGCTCTGATCATTACTGATTCCTCTGCCCGTGCTTTTTACACGCCAACTTTATCTTCTAGAACATTTTCTTTAAATGTTATGGAGTCTGAAACTGCACATATGGAGGAGACATTTTCCATTTCATCAGAGCAGCCCCTCCTGAGGCAATTTATGTTGAGAATTTGTGGGCTTGTACTTTGATTCTTGAAAGAGATTTACATATATCGTTTTGGTTTACCTGACCACATAATGTCTTAGAGCATTATCCAAATAGCTTGCCTAGCTGTTGTTTGTGCAGGGAATGATATCATGTTTCTTTTCTTTTCTTTTTTTTTCTTTCAATTTCAAAAACTAACTTTAATGAGGTATGTTTTACATATAATAAACGTACTTATTTTAAGTGCAGAACTTTTCCCTGGATTTCAGCAAATGTATACACATGCACGGCCTGACCAAAGGAAGATATAAAACACGGTCATCAAGCTTAAAATGTTCTCCACAGCCTTTTGTAGTAAATCTTCCCAAGATCACTGGCCCCAGACAGCCATGGAAAAACTAGTGATTAGTTTTTCCTATTTGGGGATTTGAAATCAAGGGAATCATAGAACCTATATTCTTTTGCACCTGACAACTTGTGCTCAGCATGATGCTTCTGAGAAAGGAATGACATTATGTTTCTGCATTTAATCACTCTTGTTGTAACCAGGACTTTTGAGTAATGCTGGATTTTATGTTGGTGCAGAAAGGGAGCCTGAAATGTCATGTAGTCTATCCCTTGTTTCCAGGGCAGATTCCAGAGCTACAAGGAATTATCATGCTCATCACATAATGCTGTCCTTTGGTACATTATGGTTTCTTACTCTTTTCTCCTGGCTCAGTCATCTCAGTACCTAGACCTATCCTGTGGGTGTGTTTCCTAAATAGTTCACTGTCGATACTTTTCCAAACATTTGCATCCAAAGCCTCTGTGAATTTGTGCAGCCCTAAACTTGTGTATCATGCCAGATCAGGTTTGTAAATGCTTCCGACAGCAGAAAGATTATCTTTTCAGTTAACTTCATTTTGTGTCTGCTACCAAAAAAGAGAAGCAAACAACAAGATACCTCCTTAGGCAAGCCCAATTTACACTGGGATATTTTCCCAAGTGAACTTGACAGATATTCCTACATACATACATATATAAATGTATACACACATATATATACTTATATATATATACATATATATGTACATGTATGTATACACACATAACACATATATATTTATAAGTTTTGAGACATCATGGTAGATGCCTTTTATCCTAGACGTCTAAGAACAATGCCGTCTGTGTAACGGACTTTTAGTTTGCTAACAAGGAACTCATGTAAAATAATAGCATGGGGTTGTCTATCACTGTCTGGCATAAAGGCACAAAATAGTCAATAAATTATGAAGGTTATTAGCTCTTTTCTGCTCCTGGGTCTGGAATGCTGACCTGAACGTTGTCAAATTGTGCAAATACACATGATTCCAGAAATGCCTTGTATCAGGAACCAAAATATCGAGCATAAATTGTTTTTAGGAAAACACACTAACATCTGATGTTCATCCTCTAAAAGTTTATTGCATTTATAAACATGGCTATGTAAACTTCTAGAGAAGCCTGTTGAGTTACTTGGGAGCATCTCTTTACTTGGGAATTATGGCATCTCAACAATGGTTTCTTGCTCACCGGAAGAACATTTTAAGTGGACTTATTTGGCCATTTAACATGCTTAGTGTGAATATAAGCTGCTACGGTCTTCTTATTGTCATCTTATCATTAAGAAGGCACCTCTTCACATTTGTAAGTTTCTTGCATTTTTAATTAGATGATGATACCACAGGCACAAGGAATTTGAGAAATAAAAGATAGAAGGCATCTTCGATGAAAGATTTCTTTTTATTTTCATAGTGTTTTTATCATGTAAGCTTTCTTACTGCCAAGCCACTCATGCTGCTCCAGCTCTCCTAAATATCTAGATTCTATCTCACACACACACACATGCACAGAGAAGTTCAGAATACACACAACTCCAATACCCATTTTGCTTATAATCATGCTTCAGACAACAGTGGAGAGTTTGGTAAGGGTTGATAGGGTGACTGCTTTTCTTATTTTTGCTTACATTTAAGAATTAACAAAACTGGCATCTCTCTCTCTCAGTTTTTTTCCTTAGACAAATCCATCATCTAGAGAGCACTGGGGAGGGGAGGGGAGAGGAGAGGAGAGGAGGAAGCACCCAATGCTTGGGAAAATGTTCTTTCACCACCAGGGAAAACACTCTTTTGACGACTTTTGCACCCCACACTTTCCCTGGGCGTCCCAGGGCCACGTAGCCCTGTCGCCGGCTCAGTCACGCAGGCACACGGACCTCAACCTGCAAGTCTTTCTGTCTCAAGGCCGGTTTCTCAGCCCTTGCATTTCTCAGCCACACGTAAGACAGTGACACCTGAGGGTCTCGTGCTCAAATTAAGTAGTGGGTTTTGTATAACTTAATCAGGCTCTTCACAGAGGCCCACACAACTCTGTAACCAGGCGTTTTCTTTCCATCCATGTCCAGTTTCTGGCTTACCTGCCGCTTCTGTCACCGTGGCACTGGTCAGGCTTTTTAATTTACGGATATAGCTCTTTCCTGGTGCCATCCAGGTACCGCGGGGTCGTGGTGAGTGATGCCGCCCGAGTACTCTCCTTTCCTCCACCTCGGCATGACCTGTTCACACCCTGGGTTTCCTCCACTTTGTACCTGAGAATCTCCAAGCAGCCAAGCAGCTCTTTTGTATTGTGTTTTGTTTTGTTTTGTTTTGTTTTGCCTTGTTCCATTTTGTTTGAAGAGCACTTTACAGAGAACTAAAAATGCAGACTGTACTCCTTTGTGCTCTTGCTTCTTCTTCAGGGAAGAAAGAAATACACCATAGAAAAGGACACCTCATAGACCTTTATCAGCCCTGTAAGGCTACCTTTGGTCTCCATTTCAGTCCTGGTGATATCTGAATGCACTTGTTCCAACTTGCCCCAACCACAAAGCCCTTTTTTGGGGGGGAGGGGGGGGGAGGGTCACTTTTTGAAGATTATTTTAACTAGACTGATATTATTAAAAAGTTGTATTTGAGGGACGCCTGGGTGGGTAAGTTGATTAAGCGTCTGACTTCAGCTCAGGTCATGATCTCCCAGTTCATGGGTTTGAGCCCCGCGTCGGGCTCTGTGCTGACAGCTCTGAGCCTGGAGCCTGCCTTGGATTCTGTGTCTCCGTCTCTATCTGCCCCTCCCCTGCTCATTCTCTGTCTCTGTCTCTGTCTCTCTCTCTCAAAAATAAATAAACATTAAAAAAAAATTTTTTTAAGTTGTGTTTGAGAGGCTTTTGAATGCTTTGGATTAGGGAGATAATTGAGTAAGGAATAAAAACAAAGCTCTAGGGTAGGAAAGACAGAAGTGAGCAGGAATAGATGTTCCCTCTTTTAAGTGAGCCATATTACTCTTCTTCATTGGTCTTGCAGATCTCCCAGACTATAAGACTAAGAAAATTTATAAGTTATTTTGAAAAAATTCTCAACTCTGAAGATGTTTTTATGGTTCTTCAGCTGCCTTGCCATAGGAATACTGTTTTTAAAAAAAGATGGCACTTTCCTTTCTTTTCTTTTTTAAAAATTTTTTAAATATTTATTTTTGAGAGAGAGACAGAGCATGAGTGGGGGGAGAGCAGAGTGAGAGGGAGACACAGAATCTGAAGCAGGCTCCAGGCTCCGAGCTGTCAGCACAGAGCTCAACGCGGGGCTCAAACCCACCAACCGTGAGATTGTGACCTGAGCCAAAGTTGGATGCCTAACCAGCTGAGCCACCCAGGCACCCCAAGATGGCACTTTCTTAATCATTTGCCACCACTAACGATTTCCAATCCTGGGTTTGGAACAGCTTGAATGGCACAGAATTCTGAAAAAACAACCAAAGAAAACAACAGCAGCAACAACAACAACAAAAAAAAACTAGCTTTTTTGGTTAATTAAAACATACTACCAGAAGAAGAATGATCCTAAAATTCCACAAACCTTAAAATCTTGAAAAAATTAGGAAGTCAGTATAAGGTATTAGCTGAATCGCAGATTCAGAGTTATAATGCATATATATGCATTATACACAAATATACAGACTTGTGATGCATATGATTATACAGATTTGTGATGCACATAACCACGACAGAAAGACAAAATGCCACTCACATGACCAGGTAATGTGCTGGGTTTGTGTGTGTTCATTTTCCATTAAAACCATGAATTCGGCAACTTCATTCTTGTTTTAGTAAAAGACAGTCTTTAAAAGTGGTAGGTTTAAAGATTAATATATCATTTGGTCTGGGAGTTAGGACACCAGGTTCTTGGCCTGGCTTGCAAATCTCTGTGTAGCTTCTTCACAACATGTGACTTTTCTGTGCCTTCATTTTCTCATTTGTAAATAAGGGAAGAGACAAACTAGCTGATTTGTAGGACTCCTGTGATTTTCAATAGCACATGATGTTTCTGTCCTGGACATCTCTCCCACTAGAAGAGGCTTTGTAGAGATTGTTTCTCATTAATAATACTGAGCTAAAATTTGGGGTTTTTAAAAAATATTTGTTTTTGGAGGGGAGAGTGCAACGGAGGAGGGGTAAGGAGAGGGGGGCAGGATCTGAAGCGGGCTCTGTGCTGACAGGCTGACAGCAGAGATCCCGATGTGGGGCTTGAACCCACGAACTGTGAGATCATGACCTGAGCCAAAGTCAGATGCCCAACTGACTGAGCCACCCAGGTGCCCCTAAATTTGGGGTTTTTTGATCTAACCAGGAGCTAAGAGATCTCTCCCTGTTTCTCCCTCTCTCCTTCCCCCTCTCTCATCTCTCCCTTGCTTGCTTGCTTTCACACTCACACAAACACACACCCACCACCACTCCCTGCTGGTTCTGCCAAGTCAATAGTAGTTTGCAGACAATCATCTAACAGAGGTTACATTTTATAAACTGAAGTGGGCTTTAAAGCTAATTACTGCTAAATTTTAGTTAATGTAAATAAAACAGGTGTGCTTTGAAAATACAGAGTAATATGTAATCATTCTTTGATTGTTTTTACTTTTTTATTTTTTTTTCATTCTTTGATGTTTTCATCTAACTCCAGTTGGCTTGAATATGACACCTATGCTATGAAATATTAATTTAAGATACCCATTAAGGCAAAGAACTCTTAGGGCATTTCTAACTTCAGCAAAACTTTTAGTACTTTCAGTAGGTGAAAACTTAAAGGAATTCTGCAAATATATATAAATTATAACCATGTTGTATTTGAGCAACACAGACTCGGGTTCGGGCTACTTTATATTTAACCTGCAATTTACTCAAGCTGAAAATCGGTTACCCTACTTAACAGGAGTATAAACACCTTGCATTTATAAAATTAAAATTTGTCTTTCTGTTGTGAACACTAGTCACTGACCATATCTGTCAATATTGTCACATTGAAGATGTTGTGTCTACTTATGATTTTAGGACATGTTAGTATGGAAGCAGATCTATTTCAAATCGCATGAAATTGTAGCCATATATTAATTAGCATGTGATAATTTGCATAATGGCAACTTATGCTACCAGAAGCAATTCACTACAAACTTTTAGTTGTAGCATGTTAAATATACATAATACTTTTAAAATTTAGCTTAAGGTACTTAGAGAACCTAAATATGGGCTTAAATACTTTGGTGACCTTATATTTGTATATATAACTTAACCTGAATATGTTCTCTAGCTTATTTTAATAAAAGTTAGAAATATTCCTGTCTCCTTACTTCCATTCAACTCTCCTGTTAGTCTGTTGCCTAATACTTTGTATTTAAATGGGAAAAACTCACATTCACATAGAAAGTTCAGAACTTGTTTAATTTCCTCTCCGTTGGAATATCTGAACAGTTGATGGAGTAACTATTCCTTTTTGTGCCTTGGGTTGGGAATTTTCACAAAATGGAAAAACTAACAAAATCTCTTCCAGTCCAACCCGATCGACGATTATCCCTGAGAACATTTCCTTTGAGGCTGTAAGATTCTTTTTCTTGCAATTCATCAAAATATTTCTCTGACCCTTCCCAGCACTTAAGCTACAAAATATGAAATTTTCTCACAACTTCAATTCCAGGTCCTAACAATGGTTTCTGTTGTAGGCTTAAAAAGGTGAAAAGTCTCAAGACCAAACTTAGACGAATGATCAAAAGACAGAAAGACAATTAGTACCATAATGAATGAGGCCATTACTTAAAGATGCTTCCATTTCTTTTATTTTCTTTTGAACTAGCCTTTCTGCTTTCATGACTTTTAATAGCGGTTATGTTGAAAGAGAATAGTAGATTCTTTCCAAGGCTGACTGCAACGATTTCTCCCATTCCATGAGCCTTTTGCAATGACACTTTGCCATTCCTTTTATCAAGAGGTGAAGGCTCCCTCTCCCACCCCACCTTGTGACCAGTGACTTCCTTAGACTAATAGAATGCAACAGATGTCCCTCTATGCCATTTTGGGGCCTAGGTCTTGAAAAGCCTGTCAACCTCGGCTTTGTCTCTCTGGGGAAGCCAGCCACCACGCTGTAAAGAAGCTTAGGCTAGACCTCCAGATGATAAGATGCCGTGTGAAGAGAAAGAGGTCACTGGAGGAGCACCAAGGGGCCAGTCATGGGAGTAAAGCCTTCTTGGACCTTGTAACTCAGAGCAGCCACCAGCTGACTATGGCCAAGTTAAGTGTCGAGTAGAACAGGAAAACTGCCCAGCTGAGACCAATCCACCTCCAAAATTATGAGAAATAGTCAATTGTTTTAAACCGCTGTGTTTTGGGATGATTTGTTATGTAGCAATAGATAACTGAAACAGAGTATGTTTTTAAACTGAGTGCCATTAAAGTTGAGAAGCATGTTCCAAATAATGTGCACACTTAAAGTAAGGCATGGGATCTGAAGTTATTTAGCCTAGAACTATAAATACACTCTTGGGAATCTGAAAATCATTCTTCCCTACTACCCACTGGCCCTCTCTCTTTGGATCCTATTTATTTTAGTCAAGGCTGTTATGCTTCCAAAGAGGACATCATCTTCTCATAAAACACGTGTCACCACCCTATGCAGGAAATCTAAAAAACCGTAATGAAGAAATGATCCAGACATTGGATTTTACGAAACACATGCATATGATGTCGGTAGAAATTTACCCGATCTCTTTACGGCAGCTGAAGAGGAAACTTCCTTCTTTTTGCAAGAAAAATATTCACGTCTGTGTTAGATAACTGGATAGATGCCAGACTATTAGCGTCCTCCCTCTTGCCCAAAATAAGAGTCAGTCAGTTTGGGTCCTACTGGGTGTTTTTAACCAGTCTCCTCACTGAGCCTCCCATTCAGCAGATATCAGCCACTGAACATCTTCTGGGCTGTTGAGGAAAAGCCTTATCCAATTGCATGAAAAGAGCTTCTCCTCATTAAAAAAGGTCTTTAGCACCTTTGAGTATTCAGGACGACTGGTACCGTTGTGTTTCCACAGTTTCTCTCTGAACCAGAAAGACATCCTACCAGAGTTGTATTTTGGCTTTGCCACTTGCAAGATCATGACTTTTGATCATCAGTGTCTTCAGCTCCACAGTGAGAATAATAACACTTCACCTGAAATGAGAATCTTAACACCTGAGGTGGTTAAAAGTATTACATGAAACAGTGATGTCAGTGTGCTTTGTAATTGAAAGAGCTATATAATTAATTACTTTACTTTTTTTATGGTTTTTTTTTTTTTGAGAGAGAAAGAGAGAGAGAGAGGCAGAGCATGAGTGGGGGAGGGGTGGGGAGAGAGAGAGACACAGAATCTGAAGCAGGCTGTGCCAACAGCTCAGAGCCTGACACACTTGAACCCACGAACTGCGAGATCGTGACCTGAGCCGAAGTTGGGCACCTAATCGACTGGACTACCCAGATGCCCCTATTGATTATTACTTTTATTACCTTCTAGAACTTTGGGAATATATTAACTTCTACATTAATATGTGGTCCTTTGAAAGAAACCCATAGAATTCTTCTGGTTTGACTATTTATTTATTGATTGATTGATTCATTTATTTATTTATTTATTTATTTATAATGGAAGTATAGTTGACATAAATACTGTATTAGTCTCGGGCATACAACATAGTGATTCAACATTCATATACAGTTCAAAATGCTCATCACAGGAAGTATATTACCAGCTGTCACCATACAAAGTCATTATAATATTATTGACCATATTCCCCATGTTGTACTTTCCATCCCCATGACTTATTTCTTTTGTAGCTGGAAATTGGTGCCTCCTAATCCCCTTCACCTATTTTGCCCATCTGTCACCATGCTCCCCTCTGGCAACGATCTAGAATATTTTTTTAATACAGTGGTTGCCTCGCCAAAAGGTGTGAGACCTCATCATCCTCAACTGCTTCTATCTTGCATGTGCTGGCTTTTGCATTTCCAACGTGAAAAGGCTCTTATCTTCTGGCGGACAGAAATGTCAAGTTTTTCTTTTTACATCGATTGAATTTATTGACATTATTTGAAATGTTTGCTTATTGTCTAGCAAACACTATCAAGCTATCAGGTACTGGGCAGACACAGAAGAAAACAAGCTTTCAAGGGAATATGTAGCCACCAAGAAGAAACAGCCTGATGGGATTAACCACAAATTAAGACCTCACCAGAAAACTTTGAGAAGACACCAATATCCACATCATGAGATAATCTGACCATAACTCCAAGAGACTTCCTGAGGGGCCAGAATCATCAGAGACAGAAGAATTGGCTAGGGAGGTACAACTAAATTTTTATGAAAAACCACTTTAGGTATGGGGAGTACACAAAACAATTGTAATATTGTGTTTGTCCAGGATGATTAGTTACTGGCAACTCAACTAGAGAAAAAAAGCAAGAGACCATGCTAGACACAAGTCTTAATTTAATGTGTGTGTTTTGGCGACTGAAACCTTAAGAACAATTTATATTTGCAAGGCAGTGAAGATGTTCTGTGAGTGGGAAGAAGAGTCGGTCTTCATCTTTGAGAAATGCTGGCAGTGAGGGAAAAACAAGGAAAGGAGAGGAACCATCAGAAGTGCACCTAGGGGAAGAATTGGCATTTGTCACTCATCCCTGCCACAGTCCCCGCCATGAGATCTCCACCGTTCCTCCCTTCCTTTTTCTTAATCATTCTCCTTTCTAGCCACGCATCTACTTTTCTCTGATTGGAAACCCTATCCTATGTCATGAGTTTCTTCCTTCAGCAAATACCCATCACCTCACTTTCTGCTCTGACAGAAAAGCATAGAAATTGCTCCATTATCCAATGTCCTTTCTCATGGATTTGCTAACCTTCCCCTTCTACTACCTGCCACTTTCAGGTCTGAGAAAATCATGTTGTATTTGATCTTGCCTAATATAAGAACCCCAGCACTACCTTATATAAACTAAATTTGAAAATAATCTTAGATTGAATTCAAATAAATCTCTAAAATATGTTTTATTTTCTTTTTATTTATTTATTTATTTTGACAGAGAGAGAAAGCACAAGCAGGGGAGGGGCAGAGAGAGAGGGAAAGAGAGAGGATCCCAAGCAGGCTCTGCACTTAGTGCAGAGCCGATGCGGGGCTCAAACTCGCGAACTGCAAGATCATAACCTGAGCCAAAATCAAGAGTCAGTTGCTTAACCAACTGAGCCACCCAGGCGCCTCTCTTTTAGAGGACTCAGTTGGTAGACCATGTGGCTCTTGATCTAGGGTTCATGAGCTCAAGCCCCATGTTGGGTATAGAGCTTACTTAATTAAAAAAAAAAAAGAGTATATTAAATATTGACATTTCTTTAGATGCCATACTCTCTGTTCTTCCTTTAATGGGGTCACATTTGGGGAAAAAAAAATCTCTCACCAAAATTGATTCCATCAAACATTTCCTCTAAATCACAGGTTCTTAGCCATGAGTCAGCTTCAAGGGATCCATTGGAAGTCCCCTCTTCCATTTCCAAATCCAAATTCTATAATGTAACTCAGGGCTACTGTTGCCCCATACTCCAGAAAGCTCTTCCAGGCTAACACCTAGATAGCTCACAGTACTTCCAACACAGGACATACGACCTCGACATTGGACCTCTTCCCTCTTGCCCTGGTACTTCCCAGCTTGCCTTTCCGGGCATCTTGAGCTCTTAGACTCGAAATAGCAAGACCATGACTATTCTGCCCAGAGGTGGAATGGCCTAGAAGAGATAAAAATCTCTTCCTCATTCTGTTTTAAATATTTAACATTTAGAAATCCATCTGAGTTCAGAGTATTCCCACTGAGAAGATTAGGGAGATAAAGTACCAGTTAGGATTTTCATGTGAATTTGTTTAGAGGACTAGCTTTTCCAGAAGCTATTTGTCATCAGTAGGCTGAGAAAATGGAAGCGTGGGCTGCGGTGGGTGGGGCTGCTAAGTGGCTGGAGGGCAACATGAGGTCACTAGGTCTCTCTTTAGGGATCGGGAGTGGACGGCACCACAAGGGGTGAGAAATGGAGATGAAATATGCCTACAGCAAACTGTGAACCTCAAAAGTTTACTACTGCCACCCGCAGTCATCATTTCTTACAAAGTTCATCAGAGCAGTGTAGGGAAAGGGAAATACCTTGGTAGGGTTCTAGAGCCAACTGTGCTGTTGACTGCACTGTGCTGAGCCAAGGTTCTCTTTTGTCTCTGGCCCCTCGGTCTGTAATTAGGAGTAGTCAAGCTCAATGTTTTTAAGGATCCCTCTGGCTAAGATATCTTGTGAAATGATATAGACAAACAACCGGCACTTATCTCTTGTCCTGTGCCTGTGTCCTCTTCCACCCTTCTTTTCTCGGGTCTGTCACAGATGGAATAGAGAGGTGAGGACAGACAAGGAGCCTAGCTCGAGAGCGTGCTCAGTCTGCTTCCCAGGGCAGGGACTAGTCCTGTGTCCTTCCACTGTCCTGATCTACTCCAAGATCTCTTTTCTCCGACCTGCCTGATGCAGAGAGCTAGCTCCATGGTGGCAGGGCAAAATCCTGAGGGTGCAGTTGTTTTGCCAGAGCCCAGCTTCCAATTTTTAAGCAAACCAGAAATATATAAGAGGTATTAGAGGGTTTCCATTATTCAACACTGGGCTTGGTATTGGTTTTGTTATGGCTGTTGTTTTGCTTTGCCTTTGTAAGCACTTTAAACTCCTTGTTGCCACAGATTATGGCATACCATAAATAGATAAGCTGGATGCCACTCTCAAGAGGAAGAATATCATTTTTGCCCAATAAGTGCACAACCTGCCCTTTGATCAATAACATCGACAAAGAAGAATACATACGGCTGAAAGAATAGCTATTAAGCACAAGTGAAATTGAAACTTCAGTTTTCAAATCGCACAATTCCTAAAGATTAAAGTAAATCCTTGGCCAAGATCCCAAGAAGACTCTATCTGGAGACATTGCCAGGAGATTTTCCAGTGTTCTCAATATGTAAAATCCTAAAACATTATTTACAGTATTTTTATTTTATCGCAACTTGTTAACCATCAGACCCTATCTTGCACAAATTTGCCAAGTGTTTTTGGTTTGATTTTTTTAGTATTCAGAATTCCTTTATTTTGTAAAGATTTTTAAGTATAATCTGCCCCCCAATGTGACCCCAAGATCGAGAGTCACATGCTCTACTGGCTGAGCCAGCCAGGCACCCCTTAATTTTCAGAATTTCTGAACTCCCAAGGGAGCAATAATGACCAATACAGTTGAATATTTTAGGAAATTTGACAGGATCCAAGCTAGAGAGAAGCATTAAATAATAATAGAAATCTCAAGCCTTATGTTAGTAAAAAGGAAAGAAATATTTTAAATCAATATTCTAAATATAAAACGGCTATCATGTTGAAATAAAAGTCATTGACACATTATGGAGGCAAATTATGGCTGTTTCAGTTTATCCTTAATTTCAGCAATTTATGCATGTATCATGTATTGGATTATGTATTATCATCTCTCTTCTGATGGCTTTTATGTTTTTGGTAGATTAACTGGTCCAAGGGAACTAAATTGCATTAAGCCCTCCTCAGATGTCAGGCATTGCACTGGGTGTTTTCTATGTACTCTCTCATATACTCTCCCAAACACTGTAGGAAGTAGGTATTGGCCACATTTTACAAGTAAGAAATCTCAGGTTCAGAGAGATAGTGAGGAATTGGCAGAGCTGGCTTTAAAATGTTCAGAAAACTGGGGTGCCTGGGTGGCTCAATCTGTTTGTTAAGCATCCAACTCTTGATCTCAGCTCAGGTCATGATCTCAGGAACCGTGAGATCAAGCCCTGCATCAGGCTCTGTGCTGACAGCGTGGAACCCGCTTATGATTCACTCTCTCCCTTTTTCTCTCTACCCCTCCTCTGCTAATGCTCTCTCTCTCTCTCAAAATAAATAAATAAACATGTTAAAAAGTTAAAATTTTCAGAAACCTTGCACCAAACTTTTCACTTATTTTTTGCCCTTAAAGGTGGTAAGCATTAATTGTCTGAAGCCGGGTCCCTTGCTTTAGAGCATTTTCAGTATTTGCTAAATTCTTACATCCTGATATTTGTAATTTCTTTAAGGCCAATCCTAACCAAAATAACTGTGTAAAAACATATGCCCTTCACTAAGTGGCTAGCCCCAAACTGTAGCAAGGTGTCTTTGGGGTTGATCTCATCACATTTGTAAATAAAGGCATCTGTATATTCCTCTTCCATACATGCAACGCCTGGCTTGAACCAACATAATGGTACTGAAATTACCATGAAGCATGAAACAGCCATATTAATGCTACCTAAAAAGATAGAATTTAAATCAGAGTCCTTTGTGAGATCACACCAAACATCTGATTTTATAGATAAGAAAACCAAGGCCTTGAAAAAGTTCAGCGCCCCAAAGAAATGTTAAACACAGATTAACTGGGTGCTCAAAACAGTTTTGTTTATTTAACTACGTGTGTCTCTTGGTTGCCTTATTTGATAATGCATTTGAAGCAGCCTCTATGTATAATAATTATAGAATAAAATGAGGAAATAATTTCCAAAAACAAGAACGATGAAAATGTTCTAAAATAAGGGAGTAGTGACAGTTACACGGTCTGTGAATATACTAAAACCATCAAATTGCATACTTTAAAAGGGTAAATTTTATGATCTATGAGTTATATCTCAATAAAACTTACTTTTTTAAGAAGAGCAGGGCTATGTTTACTTTTCAGTATAGAATAGAGGATAATACCCTTAGTGACTTTTTTTTATTTCATTTTTATTTTTTCCAGTCTCTCTTCTGAATTCCACATTACAGCACTGCTAGTGAGTTGGCCCGCATCACATTAGCTTAATGAATCAAGAACATTGATCTGTTGCCTCCATTTCTCTGTCGTAGACTATTAGCTAGGTTTCAGAGTTTCTATCGGAGTTTTCAAATAAGACTCTGGAATATATTTCAAAGGAGAATACAGTTTTTCCCATGAGAAATTTTCTGAATAAATCAGAGGCCATAAACTAAGAGGTCTTGATGACATCTATTAAGAAATAGAAAGTTAAGGGGTGCCTGGGTGGCTCAGTCGGTTAAGCATCTGACTTCAGCCAGGTCATGATCTCACGTGGGTTCGAGCCCCACGTTGGGCTCTGTGCTGACAGCTCAGAGCCTGGAGCCTGCTTCAGATTCTGTGTCTCGTTCGCTCTCTCTGCCCCTCCCCCGCTTATGCTCTGTCTCTCTCCATCTCTCAAAAAATGAATAAAGGTTAAAAAAAAAGAAATAGAAAGTTAAATCTGTTAGCCTTTATATACAAGCATACATGTGTGTACAAGCATACATTTCAAGCAAAATCCTTTAAGATCGGTACACACAAACTGATCTGGGAAGTCCCCTTCCTCAAATTTATCATAGGATATAAAGAGTTCAGTATAGAACCCTTTGAAAACAAAGATATTCATCCTAGAATTATCATTATTTATATGATGAAAAGGTGGAAACAGATCTCAATGTCCAACAGGAAATTTTAGGGTATAGTGGAATATTGTACAGGCCTTTAAAAATGTGATTTTTATTTATTTTTAAAGCTATATTATTTTTCTTCTTACAGAGATAATAACAATATACACACTATTTTAAAAATTTTTAAACCTCCAAGGGCACCTGGATAGCTCAATCGGTTGAGTGCCCAACTTCAGCTCATGTCATGATCTTGTGGCTCATGAGTTCGAGCCCCATGTCAGACTCTGTGCTGACAGCTCAGAGCCTGGAGCCTGCTTTGGATTCTGTCTCCCTCTCTCTCTGCCCCACCCCTCTCAAAAATAAATATACATTAAAATAATAATAAAAATTTTAAACCCCCAAATATTTCCCTATAACTCCTCCCCTTAAGAGATAATCAAAATTATGTGCTCAGTGACTATTTTATATGATCATCTTGTAAAATGGCTTTGCAACTTGCTTTTTGCACTTTATAATGAATTTTTATAAATCAGTTCCTACAGGTCTGCCCCACTAGTTTGTATGGTGTATATTTTTTAAACATTATTTTTAAAAGTATTCAAGACTTAGGGAGATGTTCATGATATAGTGTTAAGTTTTTTCAAAAAACGGAATAGAAAAGATTGCATATGGTATGATCCTAAACTGGGTAGGACCTGGGGGGTGGCATAGATTATACACAAATTTACATAAAAGACCTAAAGAAATACAACAAATTATTAATAATAGTTAGTCCTAAGTGGTAGAATTATAACTTTACTTTCTTCTGTATAAAATTTTATATTTTCCAAATTCTCAATGATGAGCATGTTAAAAATAGCATTGGCTTTTTCTATTTCCAAAAATAATTTAGGTTCCTTGTAGGCAATCTGGAAGATGCAGATAAACTCAAATAAGAAAATAGGAAGTCACTCGTGATCCAACAACCCAGAGATAATAACTCGCCACTTAGATAGATTCTTTGAACAACTTTTTTCTCTGTGTTGTGTGTGTGTTTTACAAAAATAAAATTATACTGGTCATAATTTTGCAACTGCCCTCTGTCACTTAAATGTATTGTCCACATTTAAAAAATTTTATACTTTTCCACAAAATGGTCTTTTGGTTACCCACGACCATAATTCATATCTAAGATTCAGTTATTACCAATTTTTGCTTTCACAATTGAAGTATTGAACATTTGCAAGGATAAATCTTTGCATATATGTACTGTATAATATTTTCATCTGATAAATAGAAGTAGAATTGCCGAGTGAGATGGTCTGCAAAATCGCAACGCTTCTGATACTTATTGCCAATACATTCTTCAGAAAAGATTTAACAGCGTCTCTCCCCAGCAACGGTATGAGAAAGTGGTCGTTTTCCACACTTTCAGCAATGACAGGTGTTAGCAATCTGGACACTTTTATTATTTTTTTCTCTTACTAGGAAAATAATAAATGTTTAGTATAGAAAATTTTAAATGTATAGTTAAGCAAAGAGAAGAAAATAAAAATCACTAAGGATATCATCAACCACTGATTCTGTGTGTGTGTGTGTGTGTGTGTGTGTGTGTGTTCTCATGTGCATATTACCTATATCCTTCTTAATTTAATAAAAATTAAATCACATAACAAATAGCAGCTAATATTTATTAAGCAATACCTATTTGTTAGATTCTATGCTATGCGTTTAAATTATCTCATTAAATTCTTATGCCTCTATAAAATAGTATTTTTTTAAAGATTTTATGTTTAAGTAATCTCTGCACCCAACATGGGGCTCGAACTTACAACCCCAAGATCAGGAGTCACATGCTCTTCCAACTGAGCCAGCCAGGTTCTCCAAAATAGTATTTTTAGTATTTAATATGTCCATTTTTTTAATGTTTATTTTTGAGAGAGAGAGAGAGAGTGAATGTGAGTAGGGGAGAGAGAGAGAGGGAGACAGAGGATCAGATGTGGAGCTTGAACTCATGAACCGTGAGATCATGACCTAAGCCGAAGTGGGACACTTAACTGACTGAGCCACCCAGGCACCCTACCATGTCCATTTTAAAAAAAGAAACTATTCTTTAGTTTCCCTCCAATACTGTTCCCTCCAAGAGGTGGAGCTCAGTTTCCCTCCCCTTGAGTGTGAGTTGGCTTTAGTGACTCTTTCAAAGAATAGAATATGAAAAGGGACAAAACAGTGACTTGAGAGGAGAGAAACCTGCAGACCCCGCACTCCCTGTGTGATCCAAGTTAGTGTCACCATTGATCAGCCATGCTCATGTCTCGTACCCCCAATCTGGTGTGAGGAGAAGGGTGCTTCGTGTCTGGTATTCTTCCCACAACCCCATAACCCCGGTGTCATCATGGGAAAAAAACATCAGATGAACCAAATTTGAGTGTGCAAAATACCTGACCAATACTCCTGAAAACTGTCAAGGTCATGAAAGATAAAGACTAGTAAACTGTCACAGAGCAGAGGACACATGATTCACTGCCACGTGGGACCCCAGACCAGACTAAAACAGCAAAAGGAAATTGGTAGAGCAACTAGTGAAACCCAAATAAAACCTGGAATTTAGTGAATAGTGATGAACCAATATTGGTTTCTGGGGTTTTAACAAATGTGCCATGGTAATGTAAGATGTTAACATTAGGGGAAACTGGGTCAGGGTATACAGGAACTATAAGTAGTATCTGCAACTTTTTTGTAAATCTAGAATTATTCCAAAACAAAAAGGGTGGCGTTTTGGGGGGTTTTGTTTGTTTGTTTGTTTGTTTTGGTTTTGTTGTTGTTGTTTTTGTTTTAAGGATGCCTGTTTTAACAGGAACAGCACTTGTGAAGGCAGAGATAAGGTTCCAGCTATGACAGGCTTTTCATACCCTCAGGGTCTGAACTAGTCTCCTCCCTTTTTGTCATTGCTTCCCAGTGAGGGTCCAGTTGTCCAGCCCGAGGGAGCCCAAAAGGGCACACTCAGATGGGGCAGCGCAGACAGATCTTGAGGGCCTGATCCCAGGACTCCAGCTAGTTTTTCTATTAATGTTGATTTTATAGTTTCTGCAGGACCAAAAGGCCTGATCACCAATGGTCACTCATTGATCAGTCCATTCCTCTGATATATTTCTTACTCATTTATTAGCGAGCAAAGGAGGTTGGGGGGGAGGGGGGGAATCCACTTCTGGATTGACTTTAAGCAGCAAGGAAGTCTGGGGCTGGATGCTTCTACTACGGGGCTCCTGGCATTACAACTGGCCCATGGAAAAGAAAAGTGTGTTAAGATCACCCAGAGAATGGCTCCCAAAAGAAGGGTGGAGAGAAGGGTCATTCTGCCATCAGTAGGGTAGTGACCAGAGAATACACCATCAACATTCACACGTCACGGAGGGGGCTTCAAGAAGCAAAGCCTGCAGGCACTCAGAAACATCTGGAAATTTGCCTTGAAAGAGATGGGAATGCCAGGTATGTGCATTGACACCAGGCTCAGCAAAGTATCTGGGTCAAAGGAATAAGAATGTGCCATACGATATCCCCAGGTCGTTGTCAAGGAAACACAATAAGGATGTACCTGTCACCATTTTCAAAAACCTGTAGACAATGTGGATGAGAACTAACCACTGACTGTCAAAGTTATAAAACAAAACAAAACAAAAGAGAGAGAGAGACAGAGACAGAGAGGGTAAGTATGAGAGAGGGAGGGAGAGAGAGAGAAAGATCACCAAGTACCCAGAGAATAATACAGCCCTGTTCCTTATCTTTAGCTCGACTATCTCTGCAATATTTCTTTAGATTATGAAGCAGGGCTGTTTCCTTGGTTACAAAGGCCAGCTCACTAGGACAAAGGGCACAGTGGTTGAGTCAGTCCAGGAATTTGTAATGGCAAATGCCAAGCTTTCATGTGAATGTGTCTATGTGTCCTAAGCATTTGGAATAGACTATCTGTAGACTTGCAGATTACTATAGTTCTCAACCACTCTGTAATCGGCAGCTTCATTTTTTTTTTTCACTTAATAAATCACGAACATCTATGCATGTTATCTTTTTTAAGTTTATTTATTTATTTTGAGAGAGAGAGAGAGAGAGAGGAGCAGGGGAGGGACAGAGACAGAGGGGGAGAGAGAGAATCCCAAGCAGGGTCCACACTATCAGCACATCTATGCATGTAATTAAATGTTCTATAAATCCTTTACGAATGTGATCCTCTCAAAATGGCTTAGGTAAATTAAGGGACACATATCAAAGGATATGGATGTAACTCTACAGTTACTTAAAAGCATGAGGTCACTATCCATGTGCTTACATTGCATAATCTCTAAGGAGAATTAAGGGTAAAAAGCCAAGAGCAGAACAGTGTGGATAGTATGCTACCATTAAAAAAATACACGTATGCATATATAATTTAATAGATTACATAGTCTAGGATATACATATATACATATACAGGGGAGAATGTCTCTGGAAAGATTGGAAGGGAAACTGGAACATTTGCCTTCAAGGAGGAAACTCAGTGGCTGGAGCATAAGAGTAAAAATAAGGTTTATTTTACATCTGTTTAAAATGTTGTTAAGACACAAAGTATTTACTTCAAAGGGATAATTTTTAAAAATTACAACATCATAGTTCATGCCTGCCTAGTATATACATTAAGCTGTTTCCAGTTATCACCATCATATATAGGGCTCCAGGCCACATCTTAGTAGCTAAATCTCTGCCTGTATTGATGCTGATTTTCTTCAAAAAGATTTCTGCAAATGAAATTGCTGATTCGAAAGGTAGAGATATTTTTATGATTTTGATATGTTTTGCTAAATTCTCCAGAAACAAATGAATTTACATATTTCTCTATGCCATCATTTTTTCTCCCTATGCCCTCACTAGCAAGAAAGAGGGTTTTTTTTTCTTTCCACTTTGGTAGGATAAAACATAATGCCATATATATGTGTGTGCACGTGTGTGTGTGTATAGTTTTATTCTGTGAGGAGCTCGTGAACAGTATGCTTTCCAAGTTCTCGCATGTATGCGTAGATCTTCATAATTTTATCACTTACAGATTTTAAACTCAGAATACTTTTCTCTCACAACTTGGAGGACAGGGCTCCAATACCTTCTAAAGGTAATGATCTTAAGATTGCTGATTGGCATTGCTGATCTTAAGCCTGACATTGTCTGACTTACGTCCTTCATAAGTTACGAGATTTCTCTCTCTCCCCTCTGGAAGCTTTTAGAGTTTGGGCTTCATATTAGTCTGCTTTCACCAGATTGGGCTGCAAAACAACCTCAAAATCTTAGTGGCTGACCACAGATGTCTATTCCTTGCTCACGTTACAGGACAGTCAACGGGGGTTGGCTGCAGGCTGTGGGTTGAGAACAGGTTCATGTGTCTGCTCACTTAGGGACCCAGGCTGAAGGAGCGGGTCCTATATGGGGCATGCCCTTCTTGAGGCAGAGGGCACAGGAACGAAAGGCCTGGCAGAAACCTGCAATGCCTCTAGAATCTCCTGGTCAGGAGTGGTGGCAGGACACATCTGCTCACAGTCTGATGCCCAACCCACAGGACCGAATAAAGCCTTCTCCTCAGGGTTCCAAATTTTTCCCTAGGAAGTGTCCTGCCATGAATTCAGCTTCCGATTTTTTACAAAAATTCTACGCATACAAAGTAATTTGTGGGCAGCAGTCCTTACTACGGACAGGAAGAAAAGGAGAAGACAGAGGTGGGGTATTTTTAGTGGCTCCAGAAAACTCCAGATTTGAGTTTTGCCATTCATGGGTATCAAAGGCCTTTCTCTGCACCCCCCTCCCCACCACCACAGAGGTCATTTTACTCTCACCTCACCCCACATCCCGTCTTCTCCCTCCTCTCCATCACTCTCTCTCTCTTCTCCCTTCCCCCCATTCTCCTCAGTTCTTGGAATTTGGGGATTAATATTTTGGAACTTGAGCAGGAAGTGGGTGACCTGACAGAAAAAGATTAAACATGCCTGTTTCGGTTATCTTTTGCCGCATAACAAACCACCCCAAAACTTTGAGGCTGAAAACAACAGCCATTTGATTATCTCTCACGCTTCTGTGGGGCAGCAGGGCCTCGGTGGGATGATTACTTCTGCTGGCCTCCTTCGGGGTATCTCATGCTGCTGCTGTCAGATAGTGATGGGGCTGAAGCAGCCAACATGGCTTCACTCATGCATCTGCTGGAAGGCAGGCTGGGGGGGGGGGGGGGGACGGCACTGGGCGGCCAGGCCTCTCTCTGTCTCCCCGCCCCCCCCCCCACACACACCTGTAATCTCAAGCATTTCTCTATCTGTGTGATCTCTCCACACAGTGCTAACACACAGGGTAGCGAGACTTCTCATATGTTTACTCAGGGATCCAAAACAGACCAAAAGCAGAAGCTGCAAAGCCCTTCTTAGAGCATAGGCCCGCCCGGAAGGGAGAGGGTGTCACTCCTGCCACTTTCCACTGGTCAGTGGGAGTTCCCAGGCCAGCCCAGTTTCAGCATGGCAGGGGATTGAGAACCCAGGAGCACCCAGGAGGCATGCTGCATGGGGGCCATCTTTGGAGAAAGATACCACAACGCTTTAGGCAGCAGTTAATGTGTGCATACCTTTGTTAAGTCTGCTATAAAGTCGTAATAAGAGTTGATACCGTCTGGCACTATTAGATATTAAAGTACTGAAATTAAACTAGGTATTTATTACTTTGGTTTTTTTTTTTTTAATTTTTTTAATGTTTATTTTTAAGAGAGAGAGTTTGAGAGCAGGGGAGGGGCAGGGAGAGGGAGACACAGAATCCAAAGCAGGCTCCAGGCTCTGAGCTGTCAGCCCGACACGGAGCTGGAACTCATGAACCCGTGAGATCGTGACCTGAGCTGAAGTCAGACGCTTAACCCACTGAGCCACCCAGGCGCTCCTTTATTACTTTGCTTTTGATTGCTGACTGCAGGTTTCGATCACTTTTATTCCTCATTTCCACTTTCCTTCCCCTCTGAAGAGAGACAGCATTATTTGGGTCCTCTATTGGATCCCTTTAGACCTTTAGTATACTTACACCTTTTAAAATCAGTCAACGATACTCAGTTCATAAGGTGGGAAACATTACTCCGTGATCACCTCTCCTCTTTCTCCCTGCTAACTTCTGTCGGCTGTACCTTCTGTCGCCAGGGTTGGTAACATTTACAGTGTTCCGTAAGTAGACTTGTTTTAGAATCAGTAGACTGATTCTAAAAACGCTCAAAAACCACAGGCAGTCACGAGAGGCCTTTGCGGACCACCGTGAGAACTTGGATTTGACTTTGAATGAGATGGGAGCCCTTCATCTTCTCTTCAGCTGCGTCCTCAGCCCTGACTCCGCTGGCCACCTGCAATAAATTAAAAAAAAAAATGTTTTTAATGCAAGAAAGGAAGGGAAGGCAAGGAGGAGGAGGCGAACGGGAAGTGTGTGCCCACGTTAATCCACGGTGCCTGGGGCAGAGAGGGCAGGAGCTAAAGGTGGGTGACCTTACCTGGACCACTGCGGTGGCTATTTGGTACCTTTCACTGCACATCTAAGTAGAATAGCGTGATGACAATTCCTTTTTTCCAAGGTATTGCATATCAAAACAAAAACAAAAAGTCTTTTACTCTCGTGATGATCGTGCCCTTTGAGGGTGGGAACTGGTCTGTCCCCACTACTGACCATCCTTACAACAGCCAGAGGCCCGAGGTGCTTTGCCTGCAGGGCGGAGCCATAGATGGGGGGGAAGAGGGCCACCAATAAAGCAGGAGAGCGAGGCTGGTGTGGACCCTGAAGGTTTATCTGCCAAGCTGCTGCCTCGGAATGGTTTCTGTCCTTTGTACCCAAACTGTCCATAACGGCTCATTAAAAATGATAGCCTGGGACTGCTGTGCAGTGAGAAATTGAGGAGCTTTCATACAGATGGGACGGAGCCGTCGGGGAAAGAAGAAGTCAAGGGATAACAGCTGAGGGGACCCTAATGGAGCCAAACCCTGAACACCTATAAATAGGAGATTTCCCCCAATTCGGTGACGGAAACTGCATGGAAGCTGACTTCCTGTCACCTCACAGTCCAAGGTGGGGCTCCCCAGCCGCGGATGTCTCTGCTCCACACAGACACGCAGGGACCCCGGGTGGGGGCTTCGGTCTCCCTTGGCACACAGCTGCCGAGGTCAGTTTAGTCATCACCGTTCAAGCCCAAAGGAAAGGAGAAGAGGGAAAGTGGAGGGAGTTTCCCTTGACAGAAGAGAGAAGGCATTTTCTCACCCGACTCTTACTCACGCTCCCTTGGTTAGAGCTTAGCACACCTGGGAAGAAGGGAGGCCGGGCTGTGTACTCTGGCCTGGCAGGCCTGTCCTCGCCCTGTCTTTTCTTCTGGAAAAGCGGGCGGTTCCTTCTTGGTGGACAGCCAGCGTTTCTCTGCTACTGTGGTCACAGCAGAGACCAGGGGACGCCAGTGGGGTGGGAAGCAGAGGGCAGAGGTGGCACGAGGGCAGTGTGGCTGCTTCTGGACTTGACCGGAGCTGACGATTGCCGGAGAGACATTCAGGGACTCGCCTGAGGCAGCAGCCTTTGGACTCTGAGAGAGAGAGCTGGGGAACACTTTGAAGGGAGTGAATTTCAGGCAATAAAGTTGCCAGGATTTATCATCTTAATTGGAATGATGAATGATGTGGGTTTTTTTTTCCCCCTCTGCTTTGATTGAGAGGCAGTGTGGTAAAGTGGAAGGAACAGGGGTTGGAATTAGGAGGCCTGGGTTTACATCTTAGTCCTACCGGTCACTTAGTAACTTTGAGATTCGAAGCCCCTCATTGGGGGGGGGGGGGGGGGGGGGGCTCCTGGCTGGCTTAGTTGGTAAAGCATGCAACTCTTGATCTCGAGGTCATGAGTTCAAACCCTACATGGCATATAAAGATTACTTAAAAAAACAATCTTAAAAAAGAGAAGAAAGAAGCCTCATGGGGAGCCTGGCTGGCTCAGTCTTTAAGCGCCTGACTTGGTTTCAGCTCAGGTCATGATCTCACAGTTTCATGGGTCTATGCTGCTAGCGCGGGGCCTGCTAGGAATTCTCTATCTCCTTCTCTTTCTGCCCCTCCCCCACTCACACCGTCTCTTTCTCTCCCTCTCCCTCAAAAGAAATAAACTTAAAAAAAAAAAAAAAAACCCAGAAGTCTCTCATTTTTAGTTTCCTCATCTGCAAACTGACAAGACCGTTCCTCCTTAGCGTGCAAGACTGTTGAGTCAAATGAAACAATTTTAAAGTCCTCTGTAAATTATAAAATATTCTGCAGATAAAAGAAAATTGCTCATGATAGTAATAAACTTAGTTGGTTTATCTTGCTATGAGATAAGATAACGCAAGAACCTAAACAAACAAACAAAACCCTACAAAACCCCCGGTCCTTTGGCAATCTCTCCCCTGCAAGCAAGAGCTCCCGGTTGAAAGCAGTAGTTAGTAGTTCACAGTGCCTCAGACCCATTTTTGGAAAGAGGGTCTAAATCCAGGGTCCTAGATCTGAAGGACTGGAGATAGGAGCCTTATTGCTTTCCTATTTTTTTAAATATAATCTATTGTCAAATTGGCTTACATCCAACACCCCGTGCTCATCCCAACAGGTGCCCTCCTCAATGCCCCCCCCCCGACTTTCTCCTCTCCCCCACCCCCATCAACCCTCTGTCTGTTCTCTGCATTTAAAAGTGTCTTATGGTTTGCCTGCCTCCCTCTCTGTTCGTAATTGCTTTCCTATTTTTGCCATTTGGTCGCGTGAGCAGAAAGTACCCAGTGTCTAGCACCATGTTCTTAAGCCTATAAATAGCCTTGCTTCTGCAGTCTCCTGGAAGGAGGGAACTTTTAGAAGTGGGGCCCTCAACCTTCATCTCCAGCTTCAAGTGACCATCTCTAAGATACAGAACCTCTCCACACATTCAACAAAAAAAGGCAAAGGAAAGAATGCTCGCCAGATAAAGCCCCAACCCAAATGCCAACTATGAAGAATGAAAGAAAAAGAGATCAAAAAAAAAAATTTTTTTTTTCTGGAAGTTCTTTTTTTAAGTGACTCTAACATCCTGAAACTATCCCATCATGGACTCAGATTATTATGGGAGCCAGCCATCGGTAAACTGTGAGAACGGCCGTTCGCCTCTGTCTCCTGACCTTGTGCAGCAAACACATTCGCCCTCCTGAGGCATTGGGAACCCACAGCCGTTCTGCTTTCTCCTCTTACCTCAGGGAAACCCCCTTTGCTCTCAGGAAAGGAGCTGAGGCACTCAATTTCTTTTGAGGTGTAAATGCCTGGTAAGGCAGACAACACTTTAAGCCAAAGGAATAGATACCTAATGGTGGAGTGTCAGGGACCCGGCAGTGAGTGCTTTAGAACCCATTTCCCAAAAGTCTCACATTAAAAAATGTTTAACATTTTAAAAACTTGTTATAGGCTTATGTCTTTGCCAACTTGCTAAATGAAAAATGGTAACTCCTGGTTTTGATTTGTATTCAATAGAAGCTTTTCTTCTTTTTTATTTTTTAATTTATTTAGTGTTTAATTTACATCCAAGTTAGTTACATATGGTGCAACAGTGATTTCATGCCCTTCACCATGTAGCCCATCCCCCCTCCCACAACCCCTCCAGCAACCCTCTGTTTGTTCTCTATGTTTAAGAGTCTTTTGTTTTATCCCCCTAGATATAAGCTTTTCATATGTGTTTTTGCCACTTGTATATTTTCTTTTGAATATTGTGTATTCATTTCCTTCAGGAGCTTAGTAGAAAGATCACTGGGCAGGGAGTCAAGAGATCTGGGAACCAGCCCCAGCCCACACACCTCAGGCCTGGGTTTTTTCAGCAATAAAATGAGGGAGATTGGTCCAGGTGACCATTCTCTAAGAGTTCTAAAATGTACCGCTGACCACATAATGACCAGTTTTCTATTATTTTTGCTTAAAAATAACCAATGGCATAGACAAAACTAAAACCAGGAGCCAAAATCTTTTATTGCCCTTCCAGGCTTAATAAATAAGAATGATTCGTAGGTAGCCTGCATTTGCATCAACCCAGCCAATTTGTATCACTTACGGCCCTAAACCTACTCTGGCTAATTTCAAGGTGAATTCTTATTTGAGCCCTTTATTTATCCTAGTTATGTTTCAGAGATTAGCTTAATAATTGCTCTTCTTAGGGGCGCCTGGGTGTCTCAGTCTATTGTGCTTTCAACATTGGCCCAGGTCATGATCTTGAGGTTTGTGGGTTCGAGCCCCACGTTGGGCTCTGTGCCGACAGCTCAGAGCCTGGAGCCTGCTTCGGATTCTGTGTCTCCCTCTCTCTCTGCCCCTTCCCCGCTCATGCTCTGTCTCTCTGTCTCTCTCTCTCTCAAAAATAAACATTTAAAAAATTAAAAAAAAAAATGCCCTTCTTAGACATTACCTACTACATTTTCCTGAAGTGTGAGAATATGAGTACATTAGATTGTATCTGAATTGTTTAAATGCTATATACAGTCTTAAGCAGGCACTTGAATGTGGTTCCAGTGATGAATTCTTAGAGAAAAACAAGTACCTGCCCCTCACCTGATAAAATGCAGACACTTCAATAGAAGTGGTGGCTAAAATACCACAATTCTGGTTTAAAATATAATTACCTAAAGTCTTATTTTGGAGAAGGTAGATGGGAATTACTACACCCACATCCAGATTCCCCTAGCATAGATTCTATCCAGCAGAAGAGGTAGATAAGGAATTCTAGGTGCAAAAACTCCAGACTGTTTCCAATAAAACCACACAGAAGGAGGCACACACTATTCTTGATACATTGTTTCTTCCTGATTTTTGTTGCTTGTTTGGAAAGATGGCAGGAAAAATATATTACACTTGCCTGTTTTGGAATGAAACAGAATTAGAAAGGACATTGAAAATAAGGAGAAACGACATTGAAAATATGGAAGTTAGATTATAATTACAGCTACCCGGTTTCGATCTGTGCTGCCCAACACGGTAGCTGCTATGTGAGACCTTATATGCTTATATGCTATGTGAGACAAAATATGCTTACATGTAAAATACACAGTGGACTTTAAGGGCAGCATGAAAAAAGAGAATGTAAAATATCTCACTGGTACTTGTTAATCAATTACATGTTAAAATAGTATTTTGGATATATTGGGTTAAAAAAGTTGTAAGCATGTACTTCTAATACGTCTATATTTATAAATCATACACATATACATATGAAGCTAAATGATGTGCATTAGAAAATATTTTAATTACTGACATAAAAATTTTGCTCTTACTAAAAATATCATAATTATTAGTAATTAGTAATATCATATTAGTACAGCAATATAATTAGTAACAGCAATATGACTATGTCATAATTGTAATGTTTGATTTAGCACCTTGCAGTGAAGCGAAGGTCTGGTTCTACATTCAGCTTTTTTTTCAATACATTCTTTTAAAGTCTCTCAAAGCTAAAAAAAATACTTCAAAACAATATGTGTTATGTGTTATTAGATAAGTTTACTAAACCATAATACTCATTTTTAATCCTTATCTAACAACTATGGTAATGTTTTGTTGAAATTTGGTTAGGAAAGTTTTCCATTTTCCCCAAAGCAAATTAGTTATTCTTACAAATCACAAATCATCTTACAAATCTTGTCAAATTCTTATTTTAAATAAGTGTATTTAAAACCTATTGAAACGCTTCATTTGTAAGATTTTAAAACATGTTAGAAAATTCTGTTTTTAAGTTTTTCATGTGTGCACATGCAGATTTTTTTTAACATATCATTATATTGTTTGAGGTTTTAAAAAAAAATCACATAATGATAGGATCCTTTCCAAGTATATTTTTTTCAGAATAAATTCTCCAAAGTATACATTTCTTTCAAAAAGCAGTTACTGTATTACTATTTCTAAAATATCACCACTGTATTACTATTTCTAAAATATCACCGGTGTCTTGAAAAGTCGGTCTGGTTTGTTTTTCCAGAAAATATCCAATAGCAAGCTTAAAAATGACTGAGAGCCTCTTGTCATTACCTAAAAGATCAACACTTGTCTTTTTGTCAAAGAAAGATAGGTAACTCTTCACCAAGGTTGACAATTCCTTTCAGGACTTTGCCTCTAGATAATCAGGAAACCTTTGTCTTCTGGTCATCTCCCGAAATTGATTAGGCAGGGCTCCTGGTTGAAAACAGTAGAATCTGCTCTAGCTAGTTTGAGCAGAACGGGACACAGGTAACTAAAAGAATAATCAGAAGGGCTGGGGAAACAGTTCCTTGAGTGAAACTCCTCCGAAGGGTCTGAACCAGAACTGGCTCCCCAAGGGACCTACCACCTGTGCCTGCTGGCTTTAGGAATATGCCACTTTCTCCTCCTCCTCCTCCTTCTTCTTCTTTTAATGTTTATTTATTTTAGAGAGAGGGAGACAGAAATGGAGCGCCATTGGGGGAGGGGCAGAGAGAGAGGGAGACACAGAATCGGAAGCAGGCTCCAGGCTCCGAGCCATCAGCCCAGACAGAGCCCGACACGGGGCTCCAAGACACGGGGCTCCAACCCACGGACCGCGAGATCGTGACCTGAGCTGAAGTCGGATGCTTAACCGACTGAGCCACCCAGGTGCTGTAAGACCATGTCACGTTTGCCACCAACCATGACAGCAACATGAAGCCTCACACCCTGCCTCTTCACCTGTGTAATTCAGTTCCAAATCAAAGTCTTACTCAGGTGAGCCTTACACAAGGAACCTAAATCAAACGTCTGCACCTTAGCTCAGAAAATGGCTGGGCCATATGGTTTTTCACATTCTATGTTGAGAAGTGGGATTTACAAATGATCAAATTTGGGGAATTATCAAATCGTGGAGACAGTTCTAAAGACTTTGAGTAGTCCCAAAGGAAAAGATGTTTCCCACACTCCCTACCTCATTACAAAGTGTTATCAATATTCCACTAAATCCACGTAAGAAGGCTCACCAACACTATGAGATTCCACAAATACTCCAATATGCTAAAAGTCACAGAATGAATGGAAGCATCACTGTCAAACTATCCGTGTCATGGAACCCCTTTCTCTCAGATGTGGCCGAGTGAGGGTGCCAGCATTGGCCTTCGTGTTAGGTAGCAGAGGGCTTCATTTCTTTCTTATTTTCCAGACAAGAAAAAAAAAAGTGAATAGAAGTTCCAATATTTTCCCTCCATGAGATCTTGTGCCTTTGGGGATGTCTGCTCCAGACCAGTACGTCTCAAAAAACAGTTGGTTTTTCTGGACCACAGCAAAAATGAGAAAAATATGGACCAAAAATAAGTTTTTCCTAAAGCCGAATTAATTCAAAAGTCCCTCCTTTGTTCTTCCTTTTTTAAAAAGTTGAAATGTCTTCTCATTTATAAAATGATGGCCATAGGACATGGCAATAATAATTAAGTCCTTTCTTAGCAACAACTACAAAATATAATAAGTCAATTCCTCTAAAATATTTTCAAATGGAATTACTCTGTGAGAATGAAAAATCTGTAGTTTATTTTTCTAGATATACAGTATTTCAAATTGTTCCTGCAAAAGGATTGGGAAAACATGGGGAAAAATTAAGAAAGCTGCAAAGTAAATCTGCAGGAAGACATGCAACATCATGTCATTAGGGAAATGCAAATGAAAACTGCAATGAGAATGCCATTTGACATCCATTGCAATAGACATTATTAAAAAAAAAAAGGAAAATAACAAGTATTGGCTGGGAAATTGAGAACTCCCTCATGCAGTGCTTCAAGGAATATAAAATGGTGCAGCAGCTATAGAAAACAATTTGGTGGTTCTTCAAAAAGTTAAACTTAGAATTACCATATACTCCAGCAATTCCACTCCTACATATAGACCCCAAAGAACTGAAAGCCTGGATTAAAACAGGTCTTTGTCTACCAATGCTCATAGCAACATTATTCATAATAGCCAGAAAGTGGAAACAGCCCAAAGGTCCATCAACAGATAAACAGATAAAGAAAATGTGGTAAATACATACAGTGGAGTATCATTACCTTTAAAAAGGAATGAGATTCTCACACATACTTCAACATGGATGAATCTTGGAAACGTTATGCTAAGTGAAAGAATCCAGACACAAAAGGACAAATATTACATGGTTGCACTTGTATGAGGTATCTAGAATAATGAAATTCACAGAGACAGAAAGTAGGATAAAGGTTACCAGGGGCTAGGGAGATACGGTTTATTGGGTACAGAGTTTTAGTTTGAGATGTTGAAAATTTTCTAGAAATTTGGCAATGGTGGCACAACAGCATGCATGTACTTAATGCCACTGAATTGTACACTTAAAAATAGTTACATGGTAGGGGCACCTGGGTGGCTCAGTCGGTTAAGCATCTGACTTTGGCTCAGGTCATGATCTCAGGGTCCGTGGGTTCGAGCCCCGCGTCGGCCTCTGTGCTGACAGCTCAGAGCCTGGAGCCTACTTCTGATCCTGTGTCTCCCTCCCTCTCTGCCACTCCCCTGCTCATGCTCTTTCTCTGTCTCTCTCAAAAATAAACATTAAAAATTTGTTTTAAATAGTTAAATGGTAAACTTTATGTATATTTTGCCACAATAAAAAAAAAGCAAAAAAAAAAAAAAAAAGAGGAACAAACTACTGACCATGTAACAACATGGATGAGAGACTTTCCATTCAATGACGTTATGTTGAGTAAAAGGATTCAGATACAAAAAGGAGAGTGCATAGTGCACAGTTCCATTTACGTAAATACAAAACAGGAAGATCTCTCAATGTATGGTGATACAGATCGGAAATGTGGTTATTTGTGGTTAGGCTGGGATAGGTAAAAAGCATAAGGGAATTTTTGGAGTGATGAAAATGTTCTGCATCTTGATGTAGTTTTGACAATCAAAACTCATGGAATTGTACATCTAGTATCTGTGCGTTGAGCTCTATGCAACATGTATGTCAATTAAACAATATGACGAACTGAAATAGAACTGAATTGAAAAGAAATAAACATTTAAAAATAGAGTTGTGAGACAAGGCTACACTGTATGTTAACTAACTTGAGAATAGAAAGAAAGAAAGAAAGAAAGAGGAAAGAAAGAAGGGAAAGAAAGAAGAAAAGAAAGAATAGAATGAAATAAAATAAAAATAGAGCTGTGGCACATTACAAAATAATGTAATTAATTTTCTGAGTCGCCAGGGCTCATCTCTTCCCTGCTTACTCAGTGGACGTCAACATGAAAAATCCACAACGCCCAAGAAGAACTTGAAGTATTTTTTCATTGTTTCTTGTTTTTTCAGTTGTTTGTTTTACCTATTAAGACACGTGAACATTCATCAGAAAACAAACTGAACTGGAAAAGAACATTAATCTAAGTTCCAAAGTATGGCTTTCCCAAGTATCTCCACTATGGTTCATGAGTGCTTGAGAATTTCTTGATTTTAGAAAATTACTCCCCTCTATACTGGTTTTACTCTGTGGCATTCTATTCCATAGGTTTGTTTTATTTAGAGAAAAACAAATTAGGCCAGAAAAATATTCTCCCTGGTTTTCTGATGAAAAAAGCCCAAAGGATGGATTAAATCATCAATGCAAACTAGAATGTAAATCCCAACCAAACCTACTGGGAACCACACCCAACTTCCTGGGTAGCAGGGCAGAGCCTGGGGCAACAGGGCCATCAAGGCCAAGGAGGTAGGGAAAAAGAGAAGGGGAGGGAGGATCACACGCTATTTTAGGAGATGTACTCTATGTCATTTAAAGAATATACAGAAAAATATGGAAAAGAGATTCAAAGAGAGGTAAAAAAAAAAAAAGAAAGAAAAAAAATTCCTGCCTATCTTTACGCACCAAGTACAAAGTCATATCTTAGCAGAAGCTGACAATGACAGATTCCAGGAAGGACTGGGTGGAGGTGGCTGCCAAGAACAGTCACCTCCTAGGAACTCCAGCACCTCTTCCTCCCTCCCCAACCCGCCCCCCCCCCCCACCGCCCAACCTCCCCACATCCCCAGAACAGGTGGCTGGGCTTTTGCAAGACTTGTCTAAACAGCCAGTAAAAGAAAGTGTGTGTTTAATTTTGGAGAAAAGACCTGCTGTTTTACATGATTATTTTTAATTAGCTATTTTCTGGAGTTGATTAAATTTGGGAATAATTGCATCTTGGGAACTATTTAAGAGCCGCAGATTGTAAACCTAGGCTGCCTCAGGAGTTCGGGGATGGGTTGTCATCCGATGACCAATTGCCAGTCCTGAAAACAAGCATCCTTTGTCTATGGAAGAGATTGTGGTCATGCAAATTTTTTTCTAGTTCTTTTCTGCCTGGAAAGAGAATCCCATCTGGCCAACTTCTCTCTTTTCTCCATTTTCTTATATGAAATATGCAAAACACAAATGCATGAACCACCAGAGCAACAGATTATGTGGCCTGCATGTGGCAGATAAAATTGAAACATGACAAGAAGTTAAAATTTGCCCCTGGGAGAAGCATGTAAAAATGCTTTATTTGCATAATGATTTTATAAAAATTTTAATAAGTCCTAGATGGGAAGTCAGATAATTATGGGGGGGAGGGGGGAGAAAATTGCCAATTTGGAAAATTCTGTCATAAATAAAAGTATAAGAGAAACAGTTTATGTTTCTGAAATAGTTTAAACTGAGATGTGAACTTGCTTTATAAACAAAAAAACATAAGATATGTTTTATACCATTAAGATTCCATGTCTAACCCAGTTTACAAAGCATTTTCACACACCCATTATGCTAATACTCATGATTATGAGGTAGCGAGAGAACTTATTACTAGATTTACTTTACAGATGAAGGAACTGAGCTTAGAGCAGTTTTGCCTAAATTCGTATGTGAGCTTTAGTTGGAACCCACAAGCAGGTTTTGACATTCAAACCTCCTGGGCCGTTGCCACAGTACTCCACTGCTTCTGTTCTCTTCCTGAAAATATTATGAAACTAAATAATAAGTTAACCATAGAGCAAGCTCTGTAGTTAATTATAGTTACTAGTACAAATTTAGAAAGGCATTATAGTGTGGCAGTTAAGAGCATGGACTGCTTACCACTACTTAGCTGTGTAACCTGGGGTAAGATATTAAACCTTTCTCTGCCTCAGTTTACTCATCCATAGAACAGGGATAATAAAAGCACCTGCCTCATAGAGGTTTTGAAAGCAGTAAACGAGTTAATATGTGCTAAGCACCTGGTGCAGTGCCTGACTCACAATAGTCATTTCATAAGGGTAAGGTATTCTCTTTGCAAATTAATTTATGTTTAGGTTACTCTGGTCTGCATTGAAATATTAATTATTTTAAACAGCTGTATTAAATCTGCAAATTAATTTTATGCTTAGGCTCCTCTGATAAGCACTGAGATATTTTAAGTAGCTTTGTATATGCCATATTACATAGATTCTAAAAACCATACAAATTAAAGACAGAAACCATATATCTCATTTTACTATCTCTGGCATGCTCTTGCCAATTATGAGTAAGCATTTTTTCTATCTCATTAAGGATCAGACCTCAGAGTCAATTAACCTAAAGTCTTAACAAAACACTGCAATTTACACCTATTCTGAATCACCCTAGTCTAACAATCATGGAGACTCCGATATAACTTTGAACAGGCTTTGCCCTTTCCAAAATAATGGTGAAACTCACCTGCTCAAATATATTTACTGTAGAGGACATTATGTAGAACATTATGTAGGTCCCTTCTGGTTAATGTTAACTAGCAGACTTTGTTCCTGCCTTCAAGATTCACGTAAAAACAGGTAAATACACATTCAAGCATCACCCAGTCTTCCTGTGTCAGGCAGCAAGATGCTCTCAACATCTCCTGGAGCATGGTGGAAAGAACACAGGAATAGCTTGAAGGAGATTCCATCAGGTAAGTGAGGGACCATTTGGATATTCAAAAGAATGGTGACTGTAACAGATTTTGCATACTGAATTTCCAAAATCTATGAGTCCGTGGTGTTGGGGGAAGAGAAGAAAATAGAAAAGTAGGGCAAGCAAATCAGTTTTTCCATATAGAAGGATTCCAACTAATCAATCAACAAAATGAGAAAATCAGCCTACAGAATGGAAGAAAATATTTGCAAACCATGTATCAAAGGATCAATATCCAATATGTACAAAGAATTCATACAACTCAACAGCAAAAAAAAAATTCCATCAAAATGGGTAGAGGAACTGACTAGATAGTTTTCCAAAGAAGACATACATATGGCCAACAAATACATGAAAAGAGGCTCAACATCACTCGCCATCAGGGAAATGCAAATCAAAGCTATGATGAGATCTCACCTCACACCTGTTTAGAATGGCTATTGTCAAAAAGACTAGAAACACCAAGCGTTGGCAAGAATGTGGAGCAAAGGGCATATTTGCACACTGTTGTTGGGAATATATATTGGTGCAGCCACTATGGAAAACAGTATGGCGCTTCCTCAAAAAATTAAAAAATAGAACTACCAGATTGCTGATCCAGCAGTCCCACTTCTGGATGATGTCTACCCAAAGGAAATAAAAATAGGATATTGAAAGGACATCTTCACTCCCGTGTTTATGGCAGTATTATTCACAATAGCCAAGTTATGGAAATAAACTAAGTGTCCATCAATGGTTGAATGCATATAAGTGTGTGTGTGTGTGTGTGTGTGTGTGTATCATGTGTATACACGTGAAATGTTCTGAAATATTCTTCAGTCTTGAGAAAGAATGAAATCTTGCCATTTGTGACAAGGTGGACGAATCTTAAGAGCATTATGCTAAGTGAGACAAGTCAGACAGAGAAAGACAAATACTACATGATATCATTTATACGTGGAATCTAAAAAAGCTGAACTCATAGAAACAGAGTAGAATGGTGGTTATCAGGGGCTAGGGGCTGGAGGAAATGGGAAAATGTTGGTCAAAAGGTACAAACCTGCAGTCAGTAGATGAATAAGTCCTGGGGATCTGCTGCAAAGCATTGTGATGAACAATACTGTACGATATACTTCAGAGTTGCTCAGACACTAGATCTTAAATATTCTCACCACAAGAAACAATAATAGTTATTATGTGGCCTAAAAGAGATGTGCTTTAATTAATGCCAGCAAGGATTATCTAACTCAGAGGTTCTCAAATGTCAATGTGCACCAGAATCAATTAGAGACTTGTTAAAACACAGATTACTGGATGCCACCCCCAGAGGTTAGCAGGTCTAGGGTGGGGCCCAAGAACTTGCTTTTCTATCAAGCTCCCATATGATGCCGATTCCAGGATCACACTTTGAGAACCACTGGTTTGAGAACCATTGGGTGATGGATTGTTAAGGAGGAGGATATCCACACAAGCAAGGATTTTTCAAAATAAACATTTAAAAGCGAAAAAAAGAGAGAAAGTGGACCAACACCTTTTCTAAGTTCAGATACTGCTCGTGTTGTTATCTGGTCCTAGAATCACGGGACCTAAAGAGGGCAGACCTTCCCTGAAACACCAGGCAAGATCACATCGAAACCTTATGAGTACTTTCAGACCAAGGGATCTAATTTTGCTTTTACTATTAACAGACTTGTTTGACCTCAAGCAAGCACTTGATTTTTCGTTAGGCTCTGTCCCTTTACTTATAAAATTAGGATCTTGAACTAAATGTTTTCCATAAGCCTAATGGCAGAGGGTTACAATGCCTGAAGAAATTAGGCTCAGAGAAATTACTGCATTTTGTGGCTTTGGACTCAGAAAATAGCAATACAGAGGCACCCATCTCTAGTGAAAATTATTTTTATAACATTGCATCAGGGATTTCTTTTTCTAAGAAAGTTGCTTGTCTTAGCATCTTAGCAATATAGATCTGAAAAGAATGTGAAAGAGAAATGTTGTAAGACAAGTTAAAAAAAAATCAATGTTGCCGCAGCCACTCTGCTTTATATAGCAGGGGAGGGGGGAGGCGGGCTAGGAATCACTTTACTCTGCAGAAATAAATTAGCTCAGTTCTTTGGAACCAGTACGACTTTCTTGCTAGATGTAAAACCATAAGCGCTCTTGTGAAATTCCGTGTGATAATGAGGTAGATTAAGGAAGACCATATCAGAAAATGTATGTTTCTTTGCTACTGACAGTCTGTAGAAGACAGAGAGTTTAATACTCCATGTATTCTAGGCAGGCCGGGCTTCTCTTCTTTACAGACTCCCCAACCAATCTCAAAGCCATTCTGAGGAATGAGTGGAGTTGGATCCTCAGTGGGCATAATAGTAAAGGGTACACTTCTCTAGTTCCTGCCTTTTTACATGAATTTCATCAATAAAGACCCCCTTGGCCGGGAAAGGGTAGATCATTTTGATGGGCAAACAGTGGGGGCAAAGGGGTTTTCCAAAGCAAAGCTCTTACTGACAGAAGGGGGAACTAAACAGGCAAAAATAAGGTTACATGTCAGGGTTTGGTTCAGTGAATTCAGAATCTCTGAGGACGTAGTCGTTTGGAGCTGGGCAAGTGAGGAGCTTGGGAAGTGAGGCTTGGGCAAGGAATGGGGAGATGGAGAAGAGAGGCAGCCAGGTGGGTAGTGTGGGCTGAACGGAGCTCTGGGCAGCTTGACGGTGAAACCTGTCTGTCAGCTGGGGAAGAAGAGGATGACCTGGAAAAACTGGGCTGGCTTTCATTTTTCTTATGTTGCAAGTGGATTATAAATGTCACTTTCGGCAGAGCTGAGAAGACTGAAATTCTGCAGTTCTGGGCTCAACAATGGCCTATATTTCTATCCCATGCCCCAATCAGCACAGCCTTTTCCTCCCTTTACTTCACACTCTTCCAGCCCAGCGAGACGCCTTTGTGTCTCTTGCTTTCCGTCCTAGCAATGGGGTGTGGAGCCCCGAGAGCAGAGCAAAGCAAGAGCGCTAAAGGGCTGTGCCCACTCTTTCCGCCTCCTGAGCTCTAATCTCCAAGTGCCCTGGAGTGAAAGCCAAAGTCGGTTGTGCCAGACTGAGAACCCAGGGAGAAAACCGTGTCCAGTCTTTGGCTCCCCTACATTCCACGATAATTATATACAATAGAAACACATAATTAAAGACATTCCAGTGTGCGCTTACGCGTACACGTTTATTTGGCTTTAAGAAAATGTCCTAATATTTCAAATTTTAAAAGATTTGTAAAATAGTAGAAAACAACCTTTTTTCCCCCTTCTGATGGTGTCATATCATGCTAAATTAACTTAGCGTGTCTCATTGTTGGGACACTCAGTGATGGCCTCACTTTATGTAGAGCAATAGGGCGTGTACATATCACAAACATAAACATATATTTTTGGTGTCATGAACTTAGGCCAGAGATCCATTTTTCTTTTCTTTTCTTTTTTTAAATTTTTATTTATTTATTATTTTTTTAATGTTTTTATTTATTTTTGAGACAGAGAGAAACAGAGCATGAGCAGGAGGAGAGGGGCAGAGAGAGAGGGAGACACAGAATCCGAAGCAGGCTCCAGGCTCTGAGCTGTCAGCACAGAGCCTGCCGTGGGGCTTGAACTCACGGACTGTGAGATCATGACCTGAGCTGAAGTCAGACGCTTAACTGAGTAAGCCACCCAAGCACCCCGTAAAGATCCATTTTTCAAGGACTAGGTTTCAAAGGTAGAGGTTGCCTTGTGACTCAGGATCCTACTTACCTCCTAAAAAACAAAACACTGAAGAACAAGAATGGGATTGAGCAGGGCAAACTCTTTAAGTCGCAGCCTGCTGTCAGCCCCAGCTGGACCTGAAATGGTCTCACACATGAGTGTCCTTCAAAAGATCAAAGAATGAAACTGTTGGAACTTCCCTCTCTTGAACAGTCTCATTTTTCAGAAAGATAAATCTGACACAGCAACGTACATAGAGTCCTTGGCATTGGGACTCTCTGGAAATGAAGTGAACTGAGTTAGCACGGACTTTAATTTTTTTCCATGTTTATTTTTGAGAGAGCCAGAGAGCACGAGTGGGGGAGAGGCAGAGAAAGAGGACACACAGAATCCTAAGCAGGCTCCAGACTCCTAGCTATCAGCACAGAGCCCAACGTGGGGCTTGAACCCACAAACCACGAGATCATGAGCTGAGCTGAAGTCAAACGCTTAACCAACTGAGCCACCCAGGCGCCCCCAGTTAGTACGGATTTTAGAGTCAGCCAAAAGCATTGCACTGGGGGAAGTAGGGCAAAGTGCTTAAGCTAGCTGAGCCTCAGTTTTTCTCTCAGGAAAATGGGGATACTAACCCCTGCTTCATAAACTAAAAATGTAAGTAAGGTACCTGGGATGTTAGAAATGCTCAAAAAAGGCTAGTTTCCTTTGCTCATAGCCAAACCAATTATTTGAGAGCAGCACCATGGGGTGATACACATGGTCCTTGCTTTAGGAATGAAGGAGAAGGATATGGCAGGATGCGAGAGCTCCAGGTTAATGGTTTTGATTTTATTAATGAAATAAAAGTCAAGATCAGGAGCAAAAAGGAGGTGGAAATGGATGGGAGAAATAAGAGGAAAAGGTGTAAATTAGGTGTTCTGAAGACTGATTGCATTTACAAGAGCCCTTCTGAGGTGCATGATTATGAAATCACAGTGACGCCAGCTGAGCGATTCTCTAGCACAGCCCAAGTCCCATGTGCACACGCAGAACGAGTGGATGGACGGGCTTATCTGAGACTGGACTTCTTGCAAGGCAAGTATGGTGAAGGGAGAGAGGCAGGGAAGTGGAAAATATTTTCGAGGCATTGATCATAGTGGTAAACATGGAATCTAAGTCAAGAGGGGGAAAAGGACAGTAAGAGACGGCCCTGAGAGCGGAATAGAGTAGCGTGGATATTTATTCTACCTCAGTATAAATCATGTTACCTTCCCCTGCATAAGGCAGAAGTAGTTAAGACCAATTTTGTTTTGGAATAATAATTATTTACCTCTGTCACACCAGCAAACTGAATCCAGAAGTTTATTACAGAAGCAAGGACAGTTTATTCTGAGAACACACGAGTACGTAAATATCACATCAAAAGATGAAAGGAGAATAATTCAATGCTCACATCATTAGATACGGTATCAGTTATCTATTGCTGTGGGACAAACCACCTCCAAAGCTTTGGGGCATAAAACAACCATTTTATTACACTCATAAATTCTGAGGGTCAGTAATCTAACAGAGCACAGCAGGGGCCATTTATCTCTGCTCCACAGTGTCCAGAACCTCACTGGGGAGACTCAAGGCCTGGGATGCCTTGATGACTGAGAGACAGCATCATCTGGAGGTGTTATCACGTGCTTGTTTTGCACTTGATGCTGGACTGTCAGGTGGAAAATTTATACATGGCCTCTCCAGTTGCTTTCTCCATGGGTCAATCTGAGCTTTCTCATAAGCATGGCTGATGGGATCCCAAAGTGAGCATCCCAAGAACAGAAGGTAGAAGTGCGTGGCATTTTTATGATCCAGCCTTGGAAGTAACATACTATCACTTCTGCCATACTCTGTCCAGGCGGTCACAAAGATACTCCCGGGTTCAAGGAGAGAAAGCATAAACCCCATAACTCCGTGAAAAACATGTGAAGCGTGAGCGATAGTGATGATGTTGCAGCATCTTAAAAAGTATATCATCTGCCACAGGTACTAAAAACTTGTTTGAGAAAATTCAGCCGTCCTTGCCTTTTTAAAGCTCTAAGAAGAAAGAAATGGGTATGCATTAAAAGCAGGGCTCAAGAGAGAGATTTGCACAACCATGCTCTTAGGGGTATTATTCACAACAGCCAAGGGGTGGAAGGAACCCAAGTGTCTATTGACAGATGAATGAATAAACAATGAGTGAATAAACATACAGTGGAAGATTCAGCCTTAAAAAGGAAGGAAATTCTGACATACACTATAACATGGGGATGACACTTAAGGACATTACGCTAAGTAAAACAAGACAGTCACAAAAAGACAAATACTGTATGATTCCACTTATATGAGGTATCTAGAGAAGTCAGATTCATAGAAACAGAAAGTAGAATGGTGGTTGCCAGGGGCCGGGGGAAGGGGGAAATGGGGAGTTAACAGTACAGAGTTTCAGTTTTGCAAGATGAAGAGTTTTTGGAGATTTGTTGCACAATAACGTGAATATACTTAACAGTGTTGAACTGTACACTTAAAAATGGTAAATGGTAAGTTATATGTTATGTGTATTTTTTCAATATTTATTTAATTTTGGGGGAGAGAGCGGGAGAGAGGGAGGGGCAGAGAGAGGCAGAGAGAAAATCCCAAGCAGGCTCACAAACCCTGAGATCATGACCTGAGCTGAAATCAAGAGTTGGACACTTCACCAACTGAGTCACGCAAGTGCCCCTGTTAAATGTATTTAATCACAATTAAGAAAAAAAAAAATAAGAAGTAAAAAGAAAAATAAGGAAACATGCTAACATAAGGAATACTGTGGCCAATATTGCAAATTGGCATGCTCTCTAGAATGAATGCACAGATGGAAGCTAAAAGACTCCCAGACTCTTTGTGGCCAGGGCTCAAGATGTGCTTTGGGTCCCACCAAACAGGAGCATGCACGTGAGACTTCGATTTGGAACTGAGTCATCTGTGGAGAGGCCGTGCATAAAGCATCTGTGCTGTTGGTGTAGACCATGGCAGAGGTGGTCTAGTCCTGGAGCCAGCTGCCGTAGCAGCAGCTTATTAATTTGGCAGATGACTTCTTGATTCAGCAGCTCTCAGCATCAGCGGTGGCAGCCTTCCCAACTGTGGTCAAGGCAGAGTGGAGAGCGGGTATGGGGTCCAGGAGCTCCTCCCACATTTATGGAAAGGCTGAAGGCAAAATTGTCAAGGTTTGCAGAAAGAAGGATTGTAAACATAGAGAATCAAAGACTCTGTAATTTTTATTATTTTTTTAATTTTTTTTTCAACGTTTATTTATTTTTGGGACAGAGAGAGACAGAGCATGAACGGGGGAGGGGCAGAGAGAGAGGGAGACACAGAATCGGAAACAGGCTCCAGGCTCTGAGCCATCAGCCCAGAGCCCGACGCGGGGCTCGAACTCCCGGACCGCGAGATCGTGACCTGGCTGAAGTCGGACGCTTAACCGACTGCGCCACCCAGGCGCCCCGACGCTGTATTTTTTTAAAAAAATTTTTTTTAAGTTTATTTTTCAGACAGAGAGAGAGAGAGAGAGAGGAGCGTGAGTTGGGGAGGGGCAGAGAGAGAGAGAGGGAGACACAGAATCCGAAGCGGGCTCCAGGCTCTGAGCTGTCAGCACAGAGCCCGATGTGGAGCTCGAACTCACGAACTGTGAGATCATGACCTGAGCTGAAGTCGGATGACCAGCCTACTGAGCCACCCAGAGACACTGTATTTTAAAAAGAAAACAGGGGCGCCTGGGTGGCGCAGTCGGTTAAGCGTCCGACTTCAGCCAGGTCACGATCTCGCGGTCCGGGAGTTCGAGCCCCGCGTCAGGCTCTGGGCTGATGGCTCAGAGCCTGGAGCCTGTTTCCGATTCTGTGTCTCCCTCTCTCTCTGCCCCTCCCCTGTTCATGCTCTGTCTCTCTCTGTCCCAAAAATAAATAAACGTTGAAAAAAAAAATTATATAAAAAGAAAACTATTGGAACGAATGAAAACCTTCATAAGGTGGCCAGATTTAAGACAACTATATGTAAAAAACAATGCTTTTTCTTTGGCTTCACAAGGGTCAGGTAGCCATGTAATCTTAAAATTCTATTCCGAGTGACAACAAAAGTTAACAAGAACCAGAAATAAACTTACAAGAAATGTGTTAGACCTAATAGGCACACAGATTCTACCTTAAGCCCTTCTCCTTCTGTTTCACCTACAGAATATGTCCCATAATCTCCTAAAATCAGTAAACTGAAAGGAATATTACAACAAAATATTTCATGAGAACTGGTCCCATTGGTCTCAGTAATAAGAAAATCTGTTCTTGCCTGACCAACTGAGCAAATTGAAATTCAATTCATCTTTAGCTGTTGGTGTTGTTTTCCATCCCAAGGTTTTGTTGTTTGTGTTTGAACTTCTACGCTAGAGTTAAGAAAACAAAACTATCCACCCCATAAACTAAGGCAAATTTTTTCATTTTTAGGCAGAGGAGGTTAAGAGGAAATCGATTCTGAAGCAGCAATGCTTCTGCCTCAGGGAGAGAAACTTTTAATATAATCCTTATGACTCTGTGTTTCTGGCATTCTCTTCATAAACCATGCATGTATAAGTAATTTTCAAAGATTTGGGGAAATTAGCTGTTGCACAAGGGATGATGGGATGTGTTATGTTTTGTATTTGTTTTCTTTCTCTCTCTCTGCCTCTTTTTTTTTTTTTTTTTTAGAATTGCTGATAGTTTATTGGCCCAAAAATGAAGAGATTTTCTCTGTCAGAAGCAGTCAAAGAAGAAGACAAAATTTCAATGCTTTAGCTGTGTTTATCATGATGAAAATCTGCTTAAGGAACATAATCAAAATTAGGGTAACTGCAATCTCTTTACTGAGACATTTAGAGCCGTATCAATTTCTGTGCATATCACATGAAAGAAATCAGTTTAAAAAATTGTATATGTATTTCTATAATCAATGAATTTGAGTGTTTATGCGGATGCATCATGATTCAAAATACCGATTGATATCCTGTAAAACAATATTTATAGTCAAACATATGAGTTGGGTCCGCTGGGGAGACCCAACTGAGATGAAGTTAAGAGTGTGAAAGGCTTACTGAGAAGGAACATCTGTGAAGGGAGAAAGGAGGAAGCAGGGCTGGGCAGAGGAGCCAGCAGACCACAGCACCCATCTGCCAATGACTCCACCATCCCAGCAGGGAGTTCCAGAGCAAAGATTGCTAAGTACAGGAGTCCTGCCTTGGGTGGACATGGCCAGGCTTTCGTTCCACCACCTTGCTGAGTCACTGATGGGGGCCCACCTCAAGACGAGCATGGCCTTGACTCAAAAGCTGAAGGAGACTTGAAGGAGTTAACAGCTGGAGGCTGTCAGCCAACTGCACAGTCCTTGCAGTTGGGCGACGAGTCTTTTCTTAAAGGGACATCTGGGCTACGTGGCATCTCCATGTCTGCTGCAAGTTAGATCAGTGTTACATACAAAACAAATTATGTGCCGTTTCTTTACAATTTCTTTTTTTTTTAATATATGAAATGTATTGCCAAATTGGTTTCCATACAACACCCGGTGCTTATCCCAAAAGATGCCCTCTTCAATGCCCATCACCTACCCTCCCCTCCCTCCCACCCCCCATCAACCCTCAGTACAATTTCTTATTTAAAAAAAAAAAAATGATGAGGCTGTAAAACTTATAAACACCAGCTGTTCTAAGAAATGACAACTGAGGGGCGCCTGGGTGGCTCAGTCGGTTAAGTGTCCGACTTCGGCTCAGGTCATGATCTCGCAGTCTGTGAGTTTGAGCCCTGCATCGGGCTCTGTGCTGATGGCTCAGAGCCTGGAGCCTGCTTTGGATTCTGTGTCTCCCTCTCACTCTGACCCTCCCCTATTCATGCTCTGTCTCTCTCTGTCTCAAAAATAAATAAACGTTAAAAAAAACTTAAAAAAAAAAAAGAGGGGCGCCTGGGTGGCGCAGTCGGTTAGGCGTCCCACTTCAGCCAGGTCACGATCTCACGGTCCTGGAGTTCGAGCCCCGCGTCAGGCTCTGGGCTGATGGCTCGGAGCCTGGAGCCTGTTTCCAATTCTGTGTCTCCCTCTCTCTCTGCCCCTCCCCCGTTCATGCTCTGTCTCTCTCTGTCCCAAAAATAAATAAAAACATTGAAAAAAAAATTAAAAAAAAAAAAAAGAAAAGAAATGACAACTGACCAATTGGCCTGACCAGTTCTATCATTTGTTTATATACTTGTAAAAAACAGCCCTTTTGTAGGTCATGTGTGTTTAGCGAATACAGCCAGTGTGACTCCACTAGTCTGGCAGATCATCTTAGCTCTCAATGGGGTAACAGCCTTGACAGCAGGGGCACCTGACTGGCTCAGTCGGAAGAGCATGGGACTCTTGATCTTGGGGTTGTGAATCCGAACCACAGGTTGGGGGTAGAATTTACTTTAAAAAAAAGAAAAAAAAAAGAATTGGGGCAGCTGGGTGGCTCAGTTGGTTAAGCGTCTGACTATTGGTCTTGGTTCAGGTCATGATCTCACGGTTTTGGGGATCGAGTCCCACATCAGTCTGTGCACTGACAGTGTGGAACCTGCTTGGGATTCTCTCTCTCTCTCTCTCTCTCTCTCTCTCCCTCTCTCTCTCTCTCTGTCCCTCTCCCACTTGTGCTCTCTATCTCTCTCTCTCTCTGTCTCAAAACAAGTAAACTTAAAAAATAAAAATAAAAATAAAGGATTGACAGCAGATTTATTGTGGAATAAATTTATCTGCTGTAATTAATTTACATGCTTTACAGAATGAACACAGAATAAGACAATAGTATAAAAAATGATCATTTGTTCTATATAGCTCAGAAGGTATTTCCACTTCAAGGCATGACATATGACTTCAAAGAAACTAAAAATACTGCTTTAAAGTCCTTATAGGTACTAATATAATAGGAAGAGCACTATTAGGTAACTAAAATATACTCTCTTGGCTTATTATTACTGCGCCACTCCTAATGTGCACCCTAAAATCCATTATGAACATTAAATAATCAGCCCTCTAATTTGTCAATATTTATCAAAATTGCAAATGTACTTTCTATTGACCCACAAATCCCTTCAGGGAATTTATCCTCAGATATACTTGAATATAAGCAAAATAACTTTACTCATTGCAGCACTGTTTGTAATCAAAGATTAGGAAAAAATCAAATTCTCTCCAAAGGGGACAAAAAAAATAAATTATTGTATGTCCATGTAATAGAATTCTATGTAACTATGTAAACATGAGAATGCTCTCTATCTATGTATGGATTTGGAGACATTTTTAAGATAAGCCATTAAGGGTAGGAAAAATATTTAAAATGGTGTTTGTTACAATTTGTTAATAAAACAAGAAAGTAAGAATAAATAGCTTCAGACCTGATAAATGAGTTTAGAATGTTGCAAGATAAAATATAAATATACAAAAATGCATTTCTATATACTACCAATACACAAACTGATGATGATATTAAGAAAACAACTATTTACAATAGGATCACAAAGAATAAAAGAGAAATTAGAAATATATTTAACGAAAGAAGTGCAAAACTTATACTATGAAAACTACAAACCATGATTGAAAGAAGTTAAATAAGATTTATACAAGTGGGAAGACATCTCATGTTCAAAAGTTAATATTGTTAAGATGGCAATATTCACTGCAATCCCCATCAAAATCCAAGCTTCCTTTTTTTTTGTAGAAATTGGCATGCTGATCATAAAATGCATATAGAATTGCAAGGAACCAAGAATAGCCAAAACAGTCTTGGAAAAGAATGACAGAGTTAAGGACTCACATTTCCTTACTTCAAAATTTACTACAAAATACAGTAACCAAGACAGGGTAGAATCGGCATAAGGATAAGCATATGGATCAATGGAATAGAATTCAGAGTCCATAAATAAACCCTGACATTTATGACCAATTAATTTTCAATAATGATCTCTTCCTCAGAAAATTAAAAATAGAGCTACCCTACGACCTAGCAATTGCACTACTAGGTATTTATCCAAAGAGTACAAAAATGCTGATTCAAAGGGGCATATGCACTCCAGTGTTTATAGCAACACTATCAACAATAGCCAAACTATGGAAATAGTCCAAATGTACATTGCCTGACAAATGGATAAAGAAGATGTGGTGTGTGTGTGTGTGTGTGTGTGTGTATACATATATATATGTATGTATATATATATATATATATATATACATACATATATATAATGGAATAGTACTCAGTGATCAAAAAGAATGAAATCTTGCCATTTGTACCAATGTGGATGAAACTAAAATGTATTATGTTAAGTGAAATAAGTCAGGCAGAAAAAGATAAATATCATATGATTTCACTCATATGTGAAATGAAACAAAACAGATGAACAGAAGGGAAGGCAAGGAAAAATAACAGAGACGGAGACAAACCATAAGAGACTCTTAAATACAAAGAACAAACTGAAGGTTGCTGGAAGGGTGTTGGGGAGGGGGCTAGATGGGTGATGGGCATTAAGGAGAGCACTTGTTGGAATGAGCACTGGGTGTCATATGTAAGTGATGATTCATAAAATTCTACTCCTGAAACTACTATTACACTATATGTTAACGGACTTGGATTTAAATAAAATTTTTAAAAAATAGTGATCTCAAGACAATTCAATGAGAAAATAATAGTTTTTCAATAGATGGTGTTGGGGCAACTGCATATCCATCTGCAAAAGAATGAAATTGGACTCCTTCACACCATACACAAAAATTAACCCAAAATGGATCATAGACCTAAATGTAAAAGCTGAAGTCACAAAACTCTTAGGTGAAAACATGGAGATAACTCTTCATGATGACAGGTTAAGCACATCCTTCTTAAAATGACACCAAACACACAGTAAACACAACAATAGATAAGTTAGACTTAAATGAAAAACTTTTGTTCTTCAAAGGACCAATAGCAAAATAAAAAGACAACCCAAAGAATCAGAGAAAATACTTGCAAATCATGTATCTGGTAATGGACTTGTATCCAGAATTTACAGAGAACACGTACAATTCAATAAGAAAAAGACAAATAGGCCAATTAAAGAATGAGCAGAGGATCTGACTAGACATTTCTCCAGAGAAGATATACACATGGCCATTAAGTACATGAAAAGATACTCAGTAGCATTAGCCACCAGGGAAATGAAAATCAAAACCACAACGACATACTGCTTCATACCTACCTAGGGTGGCTATAATAAAAAAAAAACACAACAGACAATAAAAAGTGTTGGTACGGATATGGAGAAATCATGACCCTCATACTTGGCTGGTTGAAATGTAAAATGATGCAACTACTTTGGAAAATGTTGTGGCCATTCTTCAAAAGATTAAACATGGGGTTACCATGTGCCACAGCAATTCCACTCCCACTTACATACCCAGGAGAAATGGAGACATATGTCTACCTAAAAACTTGTATGTAAATGTTCATAGCAGCATTATTCACTACCCAAGAAGTGGAAATAACCCAAATTTAATCAACTGATGAGTGGATAAACAAAATGTGGTATATCCATATAATAGAATATTATTTGACAATAACAACTAATGAAATACATGCCATAACATCAAGAAAGCTTGAAGACATTTTGCTAAGTAAAAAAAGCCAGTCACAAGACCACATATCGTATGTTCCATTTATCTCTGTGGAATAGGTAAATCTATGAAGACTGGAGGTATGTTAGTGGTTGCCTGAAACAGGTGGAGGTTGGGGAGAAATGCAGAATGACTCTAATGGATATGAAGTTTTGCGGGGAGGTGATGACAAATTCCAAAATTGATCATGGTGGTGGTTGTAGAACTCTGTGAATATACTGAAAACCATTGATTTGAACACTTTAAATGATCGAATTGTACAGTAGGTGAGTTACATGTCAATAAAGCTGTTTTTTAGAGGCGCCTGCGTGGCTCAGTTGGTTAAGTGTCTGACTCTTGATTTCAGCCAGGTCATGCTCTCAGGGTTCGTGAGATGAGCCAGGCATCAGGCTCTGAGCTGACAGCATGGAGCCTGCTTGGGATTCTCTCTCTCCCTCTCTCTCTGCCCCTCCCCTGCTTGTGCTCAATTTCTCTCTCAAAATAAATAAATAAACATTTTTTAAATTAAAAATATAAAGCTGTTTTTAAAAGTAAGATATATTTGTACATGTTACTAATTAAATACAAGGGCTAAAAATAACTTACATTGGAGAAACATCGCTGACTCCACCTTTACCAAGTAACCAAAGTTAGCATCACCAATGATGGAAGAAACTGCCATGTTATGCCCCCTGATGTGACACACTTGGAAGGACACATCATTTATGTACTGTTCCTGCCAAAAAGGCAAAATCTAAATCTTATCATGGGAGAACCGCAAACAAACCCACACTGAGGAACATTATGAAACAAAATGGCCTGTCCCCTTAATGTCCACACCATGAAAGACAAAGAAAGACTGGGGGACTGTTCCAGATAGAAAAGGAGACTGAGGAGACATGAAATCTAAATGCAGTATCTATGATCCTGACCAAGAAAAGAAGTCTCTGTAGAGAACATTGTTGGGACAAGTGATGAAATTTGAAAAAGGTCTGGAGGTTAAAGCGTAGTATTGTATCGATGTTACCTTTCTGAATTTAATAATTTTACTATGGTTATGTAAGTGAAAACCTTGTTCTTCGGAAATGCACACTGACCCACTGAAATGTTCGGGGTAAAGGGAATGATGTGTGCAAACTGCACGCGAGTAATTCTGAAGAAATACTATACACACATATGTGTATGTATGTATGTATGTACGTATGTATAGAGAGACAAGAACAGAGACAAGGACAGAGACAATAAATGATTTGGCAAATGTGTTACTATGTTAAAAATTGGTGAATCCACATGAAACATATATGGGAATCCTTGCACTGTTTTTGAAACTTCTCTGTGAAAGGTTTTCAAAAAAACACTTTTTCTTCAGAAGAAAGTTTCTGAAACTATTTGGAAACTTTTTTGTTAAAAAAATCTATATTTGTGCTTGCTTGTGTTTGCATGGAGAATCTCTGGCACAATAAATATTAATGAAAACTGTTACCTGTTAGGGAATAGGGGAGAAAGAAGCACTGCAGCTTGTGGCCAGGGTGAAAAAGACGCTTTTTGAATCATGTGAATATATTACTTATTTGGAACTTAAAATGCCAAATGATTTTAAAACATAACCTTTGAGTATCTTTCAATTACATATCATGGTTCATCATATTCAGATATCGAACTCCCTGTACAGCAGGTGCTTGGCTGATGGGGTTCCTCTGGACATAAATTATACAAGTTGTTACAATAGATATTAAGTAATTTGCCTAAGGCAACAAAGAGCAATAAAGGACTGAGTTGGTTAACCTGAGTAGCTCTTATCTCTCCTCCGTTGCTCCTCTAACCATTATTACCTGAGACTGAGAAGCTTTGGAGATGTTAGCCTTTTGTTGACGGTGAGAGGAGAAAAAAACTGGCAGTCAGTACAGATGCTTCATAATGGTTTGTCTTTATGATTTTTTAATGATTTATTTGTTTGTTTGTTTGTTTGTTTGTTTAGAGCAAGAGCGAGTTGGGGAGAGGCAGAGAGAGAATCCCAGGCAGGCTCCTCGATATCAGTGCAGAGCCGAATGCGGGGCTCAGTCTCACAAACTGTGAGATCATGACCTGAGTCAAAATCAAAAGTCAGATGCTTAACCGACAGAGGCACCCAGGTGCCCCTGGTTTGTCTTTAAACTGCTGCTTACTTGTGCTTACTTCTAGCCCCTTCCGACTCTGATCTATACTCATGAGCAGGTAGTTTTTATTTTGTAAGTGCGTTTCTGAGTCTGTCACCATCCTGTTCAGAATTGTCTATAAATTCGCTTTGCTCTCTTTATATTGGTCCTTTGTGGCCTTCATGCCTCCTTGGCGTGTAGCATGTATTTATAACATATCATACATACAAAAAGGGGCATATGTGTGTAAATTTTTAAACAATAAGACAAATATCTGCATATATATACTACTCAGGTTAGAAATAGAACTTTACACGGGGTGGCTGGGTGGCTCAGTTGGTTAGGTGTCCAACTTAAGCTCAGGTCACGATCTCAGGGTTCATGAATTCGAGCCCCATACTGAGGTCTGTGCTGACAGCTCAGAGCCTGAAGCCTGCTTCAGATTCTGTGTCTCCCTCTCTCTCTGCCCCTCCCCTGCCCTTGCTCTGTGTCTCTGTCTCTCAAAAATAAATAAATATTTTTTAAAATTTGAAAAAGAGAAAGAGAATATTACCAGTTTCTCAATAGGTCCTTGTATAAAACCTTCCCAATTACAAACGCTGTTCTATACTTTTTTCCTACAATTAACAATATATCTTAAAGTCTCTTCATATCTGTACATCTCTCATAACTACCTTTATGAATTAGGTATTAATTTAATATTGTGCTATAATTTCGCACTTGTGTATGTATCCATAAAAATATTAGTTTTCTAATATCGCTTAACATATTACCCTGAAACTTAGTGGTTTAAAACAACATATATTGGGGCGCCTGGGTGGCTCAGTGGGTTGGGCGGCCGACTTCAGCTCAGGTCACGATCTCGCGGTCTGTGAGTTCGAGCCCCGCATCGGGCTCTGGGCTGATGGCTCAGAGCCTGGAGCCTGCTTCCGATTCTGTGTCTCCCTCTCTCTCTGCCCCTCCCCCATTCATGCTCTGTCTCTCTCTCTCTCAAAAATAAATAAAACGTTAAAAAAAATAAAAAAAAAACATATATTTATTATCTCACAGTTTTTGAGAATCAAGAATTTAGAAATGGATTATTTGAGTGGTTCTGGCTCAGAATCTCTGAAAATTTGCCGTCAAAATATTAAACAGTTTCCAGTTATCTGAAGGCCTTACTGGGATGAGGGATCAGTTTCCAAGATGGTTCATTCATGTGCTGATGGCAGGAAGCCACAGTTTCTTGCAGTGTGGGCTCCTCCACAGGGTTTCTTGATTTCGCTTCCATAACATGGCTACTTCTAGAATGAGAAATTTGAGAGAGAGAGAGAGAGACAGACTAAAGTCACAATGTTGTTTAAGACTTAGCCTCAGAAGCCGCATATACAATTTCTTCTAAGTCCTATTTTACAGACTGACTATTGAATAGGATTGTCTGGCAGTGTGGGAGTGGTGTCTATACCAGGGCAGGAATAGCAGGAGGTAAGGCTCATTGGGCCATCATGCAGGTTGGGTATTACAAAAAATAACACACAACTCACTTCTACTTATTTTTTGCATTTTATATAATGAATCATAGAGTGGGTAGATTTCTCTCTTTCCCAGTGTTCCCCTGCCCTCCTCTTTGGAGGTTCACAAGGCACATTTCTATATTATCAGTGTTCTTTTTTTTTTAATTATTTTTTTAACATTTATTTATTTTTGAGACAGAGAGAGACAGAGCATGAACGGGGGAGGGTCAGAGAGAGGGAGACACAGAATCTGAAACAGGCTCCAGGCTCTGAGCTGTCAGCACAGAGCCTGACACGGGGCTCGAACTCACGGACCGTGAGATCATGACCTAAGCCAAAGTCGGCCGCTTAACCGACTGAGCCACCCAGGCGCCCCTCAGTGTTCTTTTTTTAAAGGTTCATCTATGTTGATGCGCGCCTTAGTTTGTTGGGATTGTTATAACAAAATACCATACATGGTGGCTTTCAAACAACAGAAATTTATGTCTCACAGTTCTAGAGACAGGGAAGTCAAATATCAAGGTGCCAACAGGTGAGAGCCTGCTTCCGGTTCATAGATAACTGTCTTCTCTCTCCTTCTCACATGGTAGAAACGGTGAGGAACCTCTCTGGGGTCTCTTTTATTTTAGCACTAATCCTATACATGAAGGTTCCACCCTCATGATCTACTCACTTCCCCCAAATCCCACCTCCAAATACCATCACAATGGAGATTAAGATTCAACATACAAATTTTGAAGAGAACATAAACATTCAGTCTATAGGAATGTTGTATGGCTGTAGTTCATTTTCACAGATGTCTAGTATTCCACAATTTGTTTACCCATTCTACTGTTTACACTCTTACAGTTAAGTGAGGAGTTTTCTCTGGAATATATATACTATGGGAATATATCTATAGTAGTTTATGTAGGACATGCCTGTGTTCACCTTTTAAGAAACAGTTATCTAAAGTTGTGTATTTGTTTATTTTCACATAGTCGTGGATGAGAATTTCAATTGCTTTACATCTTACCAAAGCTTAGTATTCTGCAACGTTAAAGTTTTTGCCAATTCAATGGCTATGACATAGTATTTCACCGCGGTTTTAACTTGACATTTCCTGATTGGTAATGAGGTGAACATGTAGCCATCGTCAGTTCCTTTAAAAATTTTTTTTCAACATTTATTTATTTTTGGGACAGAGAGAGACAGAGCATGAACAGGGGCGGGGCAGAGAGAGAGGGAGACACAGAATCGGAAACAGGCTCCAGGCTCCAAGCCATCCGCCCAGAGCCTGATGCGGGGCTCGAACTCACGGACCGCGAGATCGTGACCTGGCTGAAGTCGGACGATTAACCAACTGCGCCACCCAGGCACCCCGTCAGTTCCTTTAAAGGAAACTACATGTTCTGAATACTAATTCTTTTTTGGTTATGTGAGTTGCAACTACTCTCTCCTACTTAACTTAGGCTTGTCCTTTCACTTTTTTTAAAAAGTAAACTGAACGCCCAATATGGGGCTCACACTCATGACCTGACCCGAAGATCAAAAGTCATATTCTCTACCAACTGAGCCAGCCAGGCAGCCCTTGTCCTTTCACTTTTTAATGTTATGTTTTGATTTACAGAAGTTCTTAATTTTAATGAAGTCAAATTTATCAAACCTTAAATTGATGGTTTGTGTTTTTGTGTCTTATTTAAGAAATCTTGGGGCGCCTGGGTGGCGCAGTCGGTTAAGCGTCCGACTTCAGCCAGGTCACGATCTCGCGGTCCGGGAGTTCGAGCCCCGCGTCAGGCTCTGGGCTGATGGCTCAGAGCCTGGAGCCTGTTTCCGATTCTGTGTCTCCCTCTCTCTCTGCCCCTCCCCCGTTCATGCTCTGCCTCTCTCTGTCCCAAAAATAAATAAACGTTGAAAAAAAAAATTTAAAAAAAAAAAAGAAATCTTTTCCTATGATGAGCTTATGAAGATATTCCATATTTCCTTCTCACAATTTTATAGTTTTGTTTTTTATGTTTAAAAAGTTTCATCCACGTGGGATTGTTTTGTGCCGGGTGTGAGTTGGGGGTAGAATTTCATTTTTTCTATATGTATTTGTCAATTGCCCATATTTCGTTTATTGAAGAACAGTAATATCCCTTCCCCAATCATCTGCAATGGTTGCTGTGTCATAAATCAAGTTTCTATATATATTTGGCCCTTTATTGATCCATTGGTTTGTTGTCTGTTCCTGTGCTGACACCACATAGTTTTAATTACTCTAGCTGTGTAATAAGTCTTCATACCTGGTATGTTTTCTTACCTTTTGTTTGATAGAAGAACTAGGGTTTTGTTTTGTTTTGTTTTGTTTGTTATTCCATACACATTTTAGAATCAGTTAATCAAGTTTCATGGCAAACTCTGTTGGGAATTTGATTGAAGTTGCATGGGACTGGGATGCAATCGGTTTGAGGGGCCACTATAACTTGAATCAACTGTAAAGAGATTTTTGTAAAACAACTCGACTCTGTGGAAATCTTTCAAAAACAAGTGCCAGGAACAGTCCCATAGATCTTAGAGACCTTTCGACCATTTCTTCTAATTGTACCTACCTTGCTCCCCACCATCTTTGCAAGAGAGAGAGAGGGAGAGGGAGAGAGAGAGATGGAAACGGAGGAAATCCAAGTTGTAACTAAACGTGATAAAAGGTGGGTATCCAGGAGTTTTATCAGCCACTATTTTCTCTGCTGTATTTTCTAAGGACATACTATTTGGAGAAGTGGAATTGAAAGTAAGGGCTGGGAAGAAAGGGTGAGTTGAAGCATAAAGGGAGGATATGCTCCTGAAACTGCTGTTTCTTATGCCTAGTGGGTTCTAAAGTTTGGGGGGGGGGGGGAGAGTCCTGAATGGGGGCTAGGAAAGACTTCAGAGAAAAGGTGGCATTTGCGCTGAAACAACAGCGTGGAAAAGAGTTCCTTGGTGAGTGCCTATATGGGAGATGGGGTGAAGCTGTGACAGGAGGGACTGAAAAGAAAAACGGTTATGGACACGCCAGGCGGACGGAGCAGCATAGGCAGGAAACAGAGAAAAGGATGGGTTAATAGGAGGCAACAGTCGTTCACTTTAAGTGAGATAGAGCTGGAAAGATAAGGAATAGCCTGATTGTGCAAGGTCCTGAATACAGAGCTAAGGACTTCGGACTTTATCCTGGGAGGGCAGTGAAGGCTCCTGAACAGGAGAGTAACCGGACCTGAAATTTGCTTCGGGAAGACAATTGTGGACACAGCGAGGAAGGGAACCCTGTGGCTGCATCCGGAGGCGGAGCAGGGCAAAGAGCACTGCCACCTGCAGGGGGCGCGCCGCTGGACCCGACACCCTCCCCGCCCCCTGCCCCGCTGCCCTGATCCCGTCGCGACACTCTCGGAACTCGGCTAGCACGCCTGGACGCGTCCCACTCGGGCCTCGGCTGGTTCGTCTGGACGCGCCCCCGTGCGTCACGTCCGCTCTGGCACTAGGCTTGTTAGCGCCGAGGAGGGGCGCGAAGGGAGCTTTTGCGCCTGCGCCGCCGCCAGCCACTGTCGGCGGTTAACGCTGAGGGCCCCGGGAGTTTTCACGTCTCCACTAGCGCGTTTTTGAGTCCGCCACGGTTGTCTATAATGGCTGCACGCCCATAGGTGTTTTGTGCCAAGAGATACAACCAAATGGCACAGAGGGGCTCGATTGCTCCCCGACCTTAGCGGTGTCGAGCCCAGGTCTCTCAGCTGAAAAGCGTCGAGCCTCTCCACTGCAATTTTCCTCCAGCTGCTTGGTCTCAGTTTGCGGCCCAAATGTCCAAACTAGTGAAAACCTGTCCCGGCTGCTAAGCATGCCCATGACGGGCTGTAATCCCTGTTTCTTAGGGCTTGTTTACCTCTGCAGTCAAATCAGAGGCTCCCAAGTTGTCAGGGATCTCGGAGGTCAACAAGTCCAGCCTGTTAACCCCGACGTCCCAAGTGAATGAATGTACCGTTTTTATCCGCACAGCCCCGCTTCCTGGGACAACTGTGGTTAGCTTGTCTTGAGCATCTATTGTGTACCAAGTACTGTAGGTCCTGGGGATGTAATGATGAAGTAGGTTGATCTCTTGCAGTATATTCTAGTGGCCGTGATGATGCTAGCAAGGGACTAACCAAGGTTTATGGTAACAACATATAGGTGGGAATTTAGCGTGATCAGGGAAGGCCTCTTGGAGGTGGTGACGTTTCTAACCAGCCAAGTGAACAGTTAGGAGCAGAGTGAGTTTCAGGCTGAGGGAAGAGCAAAGCACCTGCGCAGGAAAGAGGTTGCTGTTTTCTAGGAATAGACAGAAGGCCAGTGTGCCTGGAGTGTGGTGAGACAAGGTTGAGAATGGTAAGAAAAGGTTGAGAATGTAAACAGCCAAATGCAGGCTTTGTGGGTCTCACCAACTGTGAGATCATGACCTGAGCCTAGATCAATAGTCAGATGCTTAACTGACTGAGCCACCCAGCCACCCCTACATATCATACGATTTTTTCTATATTAATCCTTTGATATCAGATATTTGAAGATGGCTGACATGAGAGTCCCTTTCCTCTGAGACCCCCTTCTCCTACCCTAACTCCACTCAAAGCTATGGTTCCTCTATCTCATCTTACCCAGAGGGTGTATGTATGATTTTCAAAATGCCATTCTAAATACTTTGAAAGTGTGAAGGATATTAAAATGTAAACCATGTGTGTACATTTTAAAAGGGAAGGACCTAGGACTTTTATTATGAGATTTGTAAAGAGATCTTGTAGAGATTAAGAACCACTGCTTAAACATTTTTCATCCACGTGATCCTGGTTATTGTTCTCTGAAATAGCTGAACAATATCAGCTTCAACCAAGGCTAATTCTCTAAGCTGTCTCCTCATCTGTTAAATGAAAACAATAGGATTCTATGACTATTAAATGAGATTATGCTCAAAAAGTGCTTAATGGTAAACCATGAGGGCCAGCTGCACCGTACCACAGAGATGAACAACTTGTAGATAATGCTCATTTAGCACTCCTCAAACATTCATTAAGTGTCTATTCTGTGTAGAGCCCTTAGTGAAAAAGATCTGCCTTCCAGGAGTTTGCTATCTATTTGAAAGAGCCTGGAGAGATTACAAAACAGATAAACTAAATGCCCTGAGAGGGACATAAGTAAGGTGCTCAGGGATCTGGGAGCTGCAAGAGAGGTCTCAATTTCCACTGAGGTAAGTGGTTATTGGAGTTCAAAGTTAAGAGGGCTTGAGAGATGAACATACTGAATTTGAAACGCACACACAAAATCTATACTGCAGGTACGCATTTTATTCTTGGTGATGTGGAAAGACTAATCGGAAACACTGCAATCGTTTCTATTACCGGACAAATATTGAGCAGTAGGTTTCGTTAGAAAGGCACCTATCTTTTGTCCAGTCTGTTTACTATACATTGCATGCTCTGGGCAGTTCTTATCTTCGTGTTCAGGAACAAAGTACACACATACACGCCCCTTTCCGAAACTACAGGCCCAGAGACGCCAAAAGAGAGGTGGGATTCCTCGCGGCCCAACCACACAATGGGGACCGCTTCCCCGTAGCTCGCACCCCACCCGGAAGGCCCGGGTTCGACTTCTTGGGGCCCTTTCGCTCCTCCCCTGCAGTCCTCCGGGGCGCCCTTCCTCGCTCGCGCTTCCCTCCTCCTTCGCTGGGGAGCAGGAAAACCCGGAGCGAACCGGCCCTGCTCGGCAGCGCATGCTCAGTAGCCAGCAGGTTCAGTTCGCTAGTAGGAAGCTCGAGCGCTACACCGGCGTCGGCGGCGGCCGCGGCGGCACCTCCGGGCAGCCAGATCCTCCAGCGACGACCTCGGGCCTTTCCCCTCCCCCGCTACCCCGCGGCCCCGCTCCGCCTCGGGCCGCTCGCGTTTCGGGGTCGCCGCTGCGCGGAGCGGGCTCCGCGGCCGGAGCGTCCCTCCGCACGCCCTCCCCCAGCTGCCGGCTCCGCCGCGGGGCCAGGCCGGGCCCGGGAGCGTAGCCCCGGCGGGCGGCGGCCGCGGCGGAGGGCAGCCCGGGGCGGCGCCGGCGGGCCGGGAAGGGGTGGGGGGGGGGGCCCGGCCCCGGGGCGGTGGTGCGGGATGCCGCCGCCGCCGCCTCCGGGCTGCGTTCGCTCTCCGCGGCTGGTGCCCGTGTCGGGTGGGTGGCCGGGCGCGAGCCTCGCCCCTCAGCCCCCTCTCCAGGGCTAGCCCGGCCGCGCGGCGCCCCGAGGGGGCCGGGCCGTCCGGTGGGGCCGCGGCCCTGTTCGGTGCTGCGAGCTCGCCCTCTCGCGGCTCCCCGGCCCGGCCGCCGCCGCCGCCCCTCTCCCCGCCCAGAGGCGCCCCGGGGGCACCATGCAGGCGCAGCAGCTGCCGTACGAGTTTTTCAGCGAGGAGAATGCACCCAAGTGGCGGGGGCTGCTGGTGCCGGCGCTGAAAAAGGTGAGGAGCGCGCGGGACCCCCGCTTCCCGGCTTGCAGCCCCCGCTAGGGCGCGGGGCCGGGGCTGTGGAAGGGCTGGGGAGGCGGGGCGCGCGCAAGGCCGTCTTTCTTCCCGGTCTCGCCGCCTCCCAGAAAGGACCGCGCACGCTGAGAGGTTCCCCCACACTCGCTGGCTCCGTGTTGACATTCACCCGGTGTGTGGGAAGGCCGCGGCAAGCCAGGCAGAGTTTGTCCGAATAAAACAGCCTCCCGAGAGGTTAATGTCCTGTCTCCGATTCCGAGACGAGAGTTGGAGGAGGCTCAGTTTTCAGTGGAGGTCACAGCAGGCCACTTTTCCGCCTTCTCGGTCTTACCCTGGAGCTGCTGTCAGCCTCCGGTTTTAGGTGTCCAGTATGCTGGTTTTAGTGGGCTCAAGAATGCTCTAGCCATAATGCTTGCTCTAAGTAATTGCAGAGCTCGCTTGCCAGCGGGAACACGGCCTGCTTTGCTCGCCCTCTGTAATCGCTCTTCATTCCCCTGAATTCCCCCACTCCTCCGATTCACAGGGGCGGATGCACATGCCACTTTTGTTGTTGTTTAGAGTCTTGGTACTATCTTTCGGGCTGTTGATTGGAATTTTTAACCTTTCTCTGTGTCTTCAGGTTTGCCACCTTGTTATCTAAAGTTGTTTGCTCCATGATCTTTGCTTTTAAATGTTTTAGTAGTATTAGGAAATGTTGCTACATTTTAAAAGCTTCTAAAGCAACATTGTGAGTTAGTAAATACATTACAACACTAGAAACTGTGTTTGAAGATAAAAACAATCCGTATATTTTGTTTCCCTTTTACCTTTTCTGTGGAGATTGCTTTAGTCTCCAAGTGTTTCTGAAGTCCAATTTGTTGCTCAAAGAACGTTTTATGTTATTAAAATATATTTTAGCTCCTACTGAAAGTTGAGATTATGATGTACCTTTTGTTCTGAACATGTGTACTTTGGAAAAAACTGTGTCTTAAAAGGTGCCTGATGTTTCCCAAAGGCCAGCAACTTTTACTTTCCCTTTTGCCCTCCTCCCCCTCCTTGGAGACTTACAGTGGAAACTATTTAGTGTGTTAGCAGAATTTGCTCATTTTTTTCAGGTGTAAGTTACTGACTTTTTCCCTTAAGTGACATCAAACGTCTCCGTGATACTGTTTTCTAAGAAAACCAAAGAGATGCCATCTTGCTTACATACCTTATTCATTAGAAACTCCATCAGGGCTCTCTTTTTACTTTTGCTTTACCTGCAAGCTTGGCGTCTTAGCTTATAATAGGGGAGTAGGAGGTCTCAGTCGTGTCCAAAGCCCGGTCCTGGCAGAGGTGGGAGTGGAGTGGGGAGGAAACCAAAAAATTGTTGCGAACATACAGAAGAACTCAAAACACCATCAGTTTGGGGCTGTTTTGCTTAAGAGCAAACAACTCCTGTTCCAGGGAACCATCAAGATACTCTGTCAGTTGTGAGGGTACTGTGAAGTAGTGGAAAGAGCGTTCCAAGAGTTGGCCGACCAGGTCTGACTCTGCCACCCTGGTGCCCCTTGCTGAAATCTGTCTACAGAAGCATTTTGTTTGGCCGGCACCCTGTTGTTTTACTTTTAATGTAATTAGTTGCCACTATTTAAAAGTGGGAGATGTTCAAATCCGAATTTTCAGCTTTTCTTGAAGAATAGGAGGGCCTTTCCCCATTGGGCAAGACAAACTGCTGGAGCTGAGTAAATGGCTTCCTTCTTTAGACTGGACATGCATCTCCCATTTGCCAAGGTCCCCTCAGTCCTCTTTGCTTATTTGCAAAAACAGCCTTAACCATATGCAGAGATCCCCTTGCAGGACACAAGTGATGGGAGGAGGTGGGAACATACACAATCTAGCCGATAGGTTCTTCTAATTCTTATTTAAGATAGCCACTGGTGATGATTCTGCTCCACCTAAGATGAGGTTGAGAATACAATTGCATATCTGGATGTACTCTTGGGAGCTCAGAACCTGCATTTGCACCTGCCTGCTCTCCTTATCTTGAACTCTTCCTTTAGACTTAATGCACTATTGCAGATGTGCCCAACTTGAGCTCTTTTACCTGAGACTCTGTTGTCATGTTATTCTCTTCCCCTGGACTGCCCTGTGCCTGGCCTAACACTACTCCTCCGTCTGGACTCACTTGACCTCAGGTGTTTTCTCAAATCCTCAGGGCTGAGTTGGATAGTCTTCATTTTCTTTTAGCACTGAAGCCTAGCACTTAATAATGAATTGTAAGTTCCTATTCACTTGTCTGCCCCATCCTACAACTAGATTAGATGGTCCTTGAGAACAGGAATGATATTTTGCCCTCATTTTATCCTTCATGCATACAGTTCCTGACACCTAATAGGAACTTCCGTTGCTTGAATGAATGGGTGGTGGAATACCCAAACTACATCATCTGTCTCCTCCTTCACTGACCATTAAAAAAAATTCCTCTTGACGGCTTTATTGTTGTTTATTTGGTTAAAAACTTTGGAGTCGTCTCGGACTTCTCTCTCTTACATTACTGCCCAAACCCAGCATGGCCTGTAGGTTTATTCCCTTTGACACATTCTTCTAATCTGTTCCCTCCTACTCTTGAGTCCTCTTTCCTTTTCTTTTTTTTTTTTTTTAACGTTTATTTATTTTTGGGACAGAGAGAGACAGAGCATGAACGGGGGAGGGGCAGAGAGAGAGGGAGACACAGAATTGTAAGCAAGCTCCAGGCTCTGAGCCATCAGCCCAGAGCCCAACGCAGGGCTCGAACTCACGGACCGTGAGGTCGTGACCTGAGCTGAAGTCGGACGCTTAACCGACTGAGCCACCCAGGCGCCCCTTGAGTCCTCTTTCCTAGACTACTGTGATAGCACCTTAACTAGTTTACTGCGCCTCACCTTTTCCGTATCTATTTTTGAAATTTCAGAAGTTCTAGTACATGTCGGAATACGTTGCACTCTTGCTCAGAACTAACGATATCTTTTGAGGGCACAGGATGCGGTGCACGGTCATTAGCAGAGAATTGATGGTGATCAGTGATCTGGCTTCATCCTGCTTTCCTGGCTGGATTGCCCACCATGGTCTTTCATATTCTTTATGCTTCAGCCAGACTGGACTACTACTTTTCCTGAATATGCCCAGAGTGTCCCACTACCTCTCTCAGTCTAAGTCCTATCTTGTCTATTGCACAAATATATCATGCTTACTACAGACCAAGCATTGCCCTCGGCACTAAGAATAAAAAGGTATGACATCATCCAGAAACGACTAAGTCAGAGCACAGTGGGAAGTGGCAGAAGATGAGTTTGGATAGGAAACTGGTTTCGAGAGAAGTTTTTTAAATGTTAAGCTAAGGAATTTGAATTCTATCTTGAGGGGATGAAAGTCATTGAGGAATAGGGGAGTAACATCAGATTGGAATTTTAGAAAATTCACTTTGGCCAGAGAATAGAAAATGGATTGGAGAAGAATGAGACCTGAGGTAAGGAGAAAAGTTAGAAGGCTAGTTCAATAGTCCAGTCAATAGATACTATGCATTTGAATTAAGGATGCATTTGAACTCGGTTGGAAACTTAGGGATGGATTTTGAGAGATGTTTAAAGGTAGAATTGACAGGACCCAGTCACTCCCTCAGTGAGTAGGGCAAGTGGTAAGAGAGCAGGAAGAGTCCCTAAGTTCTGGTTTGTGTGCTTTTTGTCAGAACAGAGAATGGAGGAGAAGAAGCCGTTGTGATGGAGAGAGTGGCATAAAGAGATGAGTTTTAGACACGTTGATTTAAAAGTTCTTTCGGCTTATCCAGGTGGACTTGTCAAGCTGGCAGTTGTCAGTGGTATCTGCCACCGCAAATTTGGAACTTCTAGGGGTGGAGGTAAAGCCTTAAGAATAAATGAAGCCTCGGAGGCGCCTGGGTGGCTCAGTCGGTTGAGCGTCTGACTTCAGCTCAGGTCATGATCACGTGGTTTGTGAGTTCAAGACCCACATCAGGCTCTGTGCTGACAGCTCAGAGCCTGGAACCTGCTTCAGATTTTGTGTCTCCCTCTCTCTGCCCCTCCCCTGCTCGTGCTCTCTCTCTCTCTCAAAGAATGAATAAACGTCTCTCTCTCTCAAAGAATAAACGTTAAAAAAAAAAAAGAATAGATGAAGTCTTTATCCATACAAAGATTTATACAAGGATTCTGTTCATGACAGTTCTCTTCAGCAAAAAAAGAGGAAACAATCCAAATGTCCATTAACAGGTGAAAGAATAAACAAATTGTGAAATAGCCATACATTGGAATACTACTGGGTAATAAAAAGGAATGAATTATTGATACACATGACAATATGATTGAATCTCAAAAATAGTTCAGCTGAATGAAAGAAACCAGGTCAAAAAAAGAGTATATACTGTATAATTCTATTACATAAAATTCTAGAAATTGCAAACTTATCTACAACAACAAGGAGCAAGTGAGTGGTGGTTTTAGGGGGAGGCTTTTATGTTCATTTGTTGATTGTGCTGATAATTTCACGGATATATACATACATTAAAATTTAGCAGATTTACAACTCAGATATGTGCAATTTGTTGAATGTCAGTTGTACATCAGTGAAGGTGTTAAAAGTAGATAAAGCCACCTACTGAAAATCAGAGGTAAGACTGAAATAGGGCTGTCATTAGACCTGGTTGGGGAGGGAGAGGAGTGGGCAGTAGTGTGTAGGAGAAGAGCAGGGGAAGGAGTGATTCGAGGGGATGAATAAGGACAAAGTTGGAGGGGCGCCTGGGGGGCTCAGTCGGTTAAGTGTCAGACTTTTGGCTTCGGCTCAGGTCATGATCTCACAGTTCATGGGATCGAACCCCACATCACGCTCTGTGCTGACAATGTGAAGCCTGCTTGTCCCCGTCTCTCTGCCCATCCCCTGCTCACTATCCCTCTCTCTCTCTCTCTCAAAATAAACACTTTAAAACAAAACAAACAAACAAAAAAAACCCCTATGTTTAAAAAAATCAAAGAAAGAAGGAGTTGGAGTAGAGACTCCTCAGTCCTGGGCCTTGTGGTTTTGTTTTTCTCTTCTGGACCTGAGGCTTCTGCGAAAATTATTTCTCTGTTGGATCTTTGGTCAGGCCAAGAGACATCAGATCTTGATCCCCCTCTTCATATTTATTGTACGTCTTGTACCTGGCATTATTCATTCCAGGTGTCGGTTGAGATAGGAAGTATAACCCAGAGCCTGGAACAAACTGGGTCCCAGTGATCAATACAGGGTCTACTCAGTGAATGTAGATACAGCAAGCTGAAGAAAGGAGGTCCAGACTTCTAAATTAAATGTTTCACAGGGCTCCTGGCTGGCTCAGTGAGTATTATGCTACCTTAATCTCAGGGTTGTGAGTTCAAGCCCCATGTAGGTTGTAGAGATTACTTAAAAACAAAACCTTAAATCTAAAATCTTAAATTAATTAATTAAATGTTTCACTATAAAGCTGCTTAGAGTGAAGGTCTTCCAGAAGCCATCCACACAGTTTTCCACTTATCCGGGAAATACTTCTTTTCTAAATGCACAAAATCGTGTTGGTATGTTTTGTTGGCGTTTATACTGATTAACTGATATCTGCAACTTTGTAGATATCATTATTTAATGCTGAAACTCTGCTCTGAACTTTATAACTAGGGCATAGGAAGTAAACTATTAGAATTTGAAGGGGAAATATAAAAAGAAGGAAGGAGTCAGGTAAAAAGTATGAGACCCTAGTGTCTGAGAAGCCGAGAAAGTAAGGAGCTGCAAGAAGAGTCGTTAAGTGCGTCAGACTACGGATAAGTGAGGTAAGGTGCTTGAAAATGTTAGATTTGACAGCTAAGGGGTCACTTCCGTCTGAGCGGTTTCAGTGTGGATAGATGACGGAAGAACATGGAAAGACAATAGCAAGGTAACAAGGACAGATGACTTCTGCCCCGCCCCGCCACTCTCCAGATTACTATGGTTGTTTTTTTTTTTAAGATAATATTTCAACGTTTATTTATTTTTGGGACAGAGAGATACAGAGCATGAACGGGCGAGGGGCAGAGAGAGAGGGAGACACAGAATCGGAAACAGGCTCCAGGCTCTGAGCCATCAGCCCAGAGCCTGACGCGGGGCTCGAACTCACGGACCGCGAGATCGTGACCTGGCTGAAGTCGGACGCTTAACCGACTGCGCCACCCAGGCGCCCCCACTATGGTTTTTTTTTTTTTTTTCAGAAGCTTGGAAATGAAAAGAGATACTGCTGTGGCAAGAAGGGGATTCAAGCTTGGGGAGGTTTTTTATTTGAAGGTGATGGAAACTTGTATATGTTAGGAGTCTTTGGGGCAGGAGCTGGTAGAGAGTGCGGGTGAAGATACTGAACAATGAGGAGATGAGTAGCCCAGGAACACAAGTAATGGGATTTGTCTTGAACTGTTTGCCAGGTACTATTTTAAGTACTCACATGTGTTTTCTAATTCTCATTGGATTACTCTTATTGCCTCCATTTTACAAGAGAGAAAACTGAGGTTTAGAAAGAATAATTTGGTTAGAGAGTCTGCAGTTTTAAATACTATGCTATGCTACCTCTAGCAGGGCATCTTTGATGGCATCTTTTTTCCTGAGATGGGAGGGAAAGAGACAAATAAGGGTTTGTAGGTTGGGCAGCAGGGAGTTCACGTTAGGTATCCTCTGTTTTCTTAACGAAATGAATAGCAAGATTCTTTACATAGAGCGAGGAAAGAGAAATGAGTAAGGAGTTTAAGAAGCATGGTGAAGTTTTGAAATTGCTGTTTTGGAGCGTGGAGAAGGAGCCAACCAGTGAATCAAAAAGAACTTGCTGAGCAGTGCAGAGTGTGAAGACCATAAATTTGGAGGCACATTCATTGGTCTGGTGGTTGTGAGATTTCCTCCAGCAGCACTCATCGGTTCAGGTGAATGGACACAGAAGGAGAGTTGATTGCAGGTGGCTGCAGTAGAGACTAAGAGGATAGCAATATTTCAGGTGATAGAAAGTAAAGCTGTAAGATGGGTTATGGGGGGATAGACGAAGGCTCCATGGATTAGAAATCTTTGATGAGTTGGAGGAGGAGGGTAGCGAGAGCAGACAGGGGATTATGATTGGAGATCACCATAAGAATTTAGGGTTTTAAGATTCCAGAAATGAAAGAAATAAGACAATTGGGAACTCTGGAGTTAGTGTATTGAATGATGGATTGGTGTATTACATATATGGGTGATGACGAAGTCCGCAAGGATTATGGCACATGTCATAGTGGAAAGGAAGACTGTAATCCAGCCATGGCAGTGAGATCCAGAAATCACAGCAGTGAGGATGCTTCAACCAAATAATAAAAGTGGCAACTACTCCCTGTTCCCCATAATGTATTTTGTATCACAGCTTGGGGTAGAATAGGAAAAAACGTTGCACTTCATTTTAGAGTGTTTTTGTCTTGTGATTAAGTTTTTTTTTTTTCCCAATGTTTTATTACGGGAAGTTTCAAATATGCAAAAAAGTTGAAAGAATTATTCATTAAAACACCTGTGTACCCATCACCTAGATTCTGTAATTTACATTTACTATGTTTGTTTTATCGCATGCCTATCCATCCCTGCCTCCCTCTGTCCACCAATCCATCTTATGTTTTGATGCATTTCAAAGTAAGTGGCAGACATCAGTACATTTTACCTCCAAACATTGCAACATGCATGTCATTAACTAGAGTTCAGTATTTGTTTACAGTTCTTTTTGGTTTTTAGGTAAAAACCTAAAATTAGGTAAAATTTATGTACAGTGGAATACACAAATGTTAATTGTACCATTTAGTGAGTTTTGACAAACAAATACAACTCAAACCTCTATCAAGATAACGAACATCACTATCACTCCTGAAATTTACCTCCTGTGCCTTCTCAGTCAATCCCTGTAACCATTGTTCTGATCTTTTATCATCCTACCATAGATTATTAATCTTACCTATTCTAGAACATCATATGAATAGAGTCATATAGTATATAATTTTTGTAAGGCTTTGAGGTTGTGTTTCTTAGGAATTCAGTTCTTTTTTTCCATCATAGGACTATGTCAGAGTTTGTTTGTCAAGTGGCTGGATACCTAGGAGGTTTCCAGTTTGGGGCTATTATACATAAAGCTTCCATGAATGCTCTTATTATACAAGTCTTTTTGTAGGCCTATGTTTTCATTTCTCTTGTGTAAATATTAAGAGAAATGGCTCATAGAGTGTTTAGTCTTATAAGAAACTGCCAGACCTTTTCTCAAGTTGGTTGTACCTTTAATATTCCGGCAACAATGTATGAGAGTTCCAGTTGTGCCACATCTTTGCCAGTATTTGTTGTTATTAGTCTTTAATTTTAGTCACTGTGGTGGGTTTGTAGTGGTATCTCACTGTGGTTTCAATTTGCATTATCCCGGTGACTAGTGATATTGAACACTTTCCCATGTTCTTATTGGCCATTTTGTATCTTTCTTTGGGCAGTGTCTGCATAAATCTGTTGCCCATTTTAAATATTGCGTTCTTTTTAGTATTGCATTGTAAGAGTTCTTTATATATCATGAGTAACTGCTCTTTATCAGAAAAATGTTTTATGAATATTTTCTTCCAGCCTGTGGCTTGTCTATTCATTCTCCTAATGGTGTTTTTTGATGAACAGAGTTTTTGATATTGATGGAGTAAAATTTATTAGTTTTTTTTTTTTAAGGTTATTGCTCTCTGTATCTAAGAACCTCTTGCCTGCCACCAAGCCATGAAGATACTCTCCTAATGCTGTGTTCTAAAAACTTTATAGAAAAGTTTTTACATAATCTGTGGTCCATTTCAGATTAATTATTGTGTATAATATAAAGTGGGAATTGAGATTCATTTTTTATGCTGATATCTAGTTATTTCAGAAGTATATGTTGAAATATAGGTGTCTGGGTGGCTCAGACGGTTGAGTGTCCAATTTTGGCTCAGGTCATGATCTCGTGATTCATGAATTCAATACCTGCGTCAGGCTCTGTGCTGACAGCTTGGAGCCTGGAGCCTGCTTCAGATTCTGTGTCTCCCACTCTCTCTCTGCTCTTCCCCACTCGTGCTTTGTCTCTCCCTCAAAAATAAACATTAAAAAAATTATATGTTGAGATTTCTCTTTCCCTGTTGACTGTGATGTTTTTATGAAAATTAAGTATTATATATATTTATGTAAATATATATACAAACATCTCCATTCTGTCCCACTGATCTGTTTATCTTTACACCAGTACCACACTATTGGTTACTGCAGATTTATACTGACTCTTGAAGTTAGGTAGTATAAGTCCTCCAATTTTTGTTTTTCTTTTAAAATCTTGTTTTAGCATTTCTAGATTTGGATTTCACTATAAATTTTGAACCAGCTGTCAATTTCTACCAAAAAATCTTGCTGAGATTTTGATTGTGATTGCATTGAATCCATAGATCACTAGGGAGAATTTGTATCTTAACAATATTAAATCTTTGGACCCGTGAACATGGTGTATCTCTCCATTTATTTAGACTTATTAATTTCTGTCAGCAACACTTTGTAGTTTTCAGTGTAAAAGCCTTACATGTCTTTGGTTGAGTTTAACCCTAAATACTTTGTTTTTTAATTTTATTGTAAATTGTTTTAGAATTTTATTTTCTAATTATCACAAATATGCAAACATAAATCTGCCTTTTATATATTGAACTTGTATCCTTTGATTTTGCTGGTAGTTGCAGATTCCACAGAATTTTCTACATTATTATGTCATGTGCTACTACAGATAGTCCGATATTTATTTTTCTTGCCTTATTTTACTGACTAGGTCCTCCATTAACTGTTAAATGAAAGTAGTGAGAGTGGTCATCTGTTTCTATGGCTGAGTTTTACAGCAGAGGAAATGGGTCCTTAGGGCAGACTCCTCAAGATCTTATAACTAATAAGGAATAGAATCAGGATTTGAACCTGAATCTGTCTGGCTTCAAAGACCACTCTTTGTACTGTACTGTATTGCTTCCTTTGAGTAGGCAGTATAATATAGTACAGTAGTGTTTTCATTGTCTTGCACCTTAGATTTTAGGGAAGAAGTACCTTAGGATAGAGGAGGCTGAATGAAGCTTTGAAACCTTTTGCTTTAAGCTGAGAAGCTCGGCCCTTTTACATATTAGGGCTCTGCATAGGATTACATTTGAAAAAATGGTTCTGCTGCATAAAAAAGTAAGACTTTTAAAGGCACTAGTTAATGGAAAACCAGTATAGACCATAGAGGAATGGGCTGAGAAATGTCTTGGTGGCATTAGGTAGCTTGGAGACTGTCCTGTGTGCTTCTGTTCGGGAGTGACAGGAGTGATGTTTTAAGTAGCAGTGGGAGTTAACCAGGTGAGGATGAGGAGGAAGTGTGTTCAAAGATTTATGGTGGCTTGGAGTCCGTGAGGAGCTGAGCATTTTAGAAATTCTGAGTAGCTGGGAGTCTGAAGCGTGGGGCCAGATCTTGTGAGCAGTGGGGAAGGCCAGTTAGGGTGGGATAATGGTGGTTTTGACTAGGGCAATAGCTGTGGGCATACAGAAAAGTGAATAGATTTTTAGATGTAAAAGTAAATTGATGATTGAATGACAGAGTAGTAAGAGAGGAGTAAAAACTGATTCCTATGTTTCTGGCTTAAGGGTCTAAGTGGTAGTGGGATGAAAGAGGAAATACTGGGGGAGGAGCACGTTAGGAGGAGAACTAAGAAACCTCCAGTTCTCTGGGAATGAGAGGATGTGAGAGAATTATGATGGGAGGGATTTACACTTTGGGGGAGGGGAGGAGCCAAGTATGGCAAGCATGGAAAGTGTCTTTGTTGGACTGCTCTCAGGAATGAAGGCTCTGACAATGTCTTTCAAAGTACATTTCAAATACCATTTTCTCCACAAAGGCTTTCTACTGCAACCCCATCCCCTAAGTAGAATGTATCTCTTAATTTACTTAGTGCTTTATATGTCAGTTTTAGTACTTAATGATAGTCTGTCCTTCAAAGTTTTATCTGTGGCTTCTCTTTCTCTATACTGGGAGTTCCTTGAAGGTAAGAACAGGGTCCTACTCACCTTTATATTCCCTATAATGCTTAGCATATTTCTCACATATAGCAAGCAGGTGCTCAGGACCTTTTGTTGAATTGCATGTGGTTCTGAGCCCGTCCCCTCAAGAATATACTACTAATGAGCTTGTTGGGTGTTAGCTGAGATCTTCAACTTCAAAAGGCATTGGAATTGCCATGTTCAGTGTATTCCATTTTAGCACATAGGTAAGCAAATACTATATTTTAGAAATAACTCATTTTAAATGGCTAGATTTTTTTTTTTAGGTTTATTTTTGAGAGTGAGGGTGAGAGAGAGAGCACGTGTGCACGAGCAGGGGAGCGGCAGAGAGAGAGGAGACAGAGAAGCCTAAGCAGGCTCCACACACTGACAACACAGAGCCCCTTGTGGGGCCCAAACTCACAAACCATGAGATCATGACCTGAACAAAATCAAGAGTCAGGCACTCAACCGACTGAGCCACCCAGGCACCCTTACATGGCTAGTTTTTTTAAAAGTGTGCAATGCAAGGGAGAAGCAGATGCCAAGGTGGGGTTGGGTATACAAGAAATGTATTAGCAGTGCTTGTGAGAGAAAATGGGGAAGGAGTCAAGGAGAGTCTTGAGACTGTAAGGCAAGTCTGACTCCCAAGTGAAGGAGAGAGGTAAGGGAGGAAGGAACTTGGGGTGAAAGTGTCTTACACTGCAGTGCAGTTCTAAGGAAAGTTCACCCAGGCCTCAGGAAGTTCTTGAGTGAAAGTTGCGGGTCACAGGAATTCCTCCTCCCCCAGGAAGGGGCCTGGCTTAGTATGCGTGCCGTGCTCGGTCCTTGACAGGGGGGGGGGGGGGGGGGCGCAGCCTGGGAGAAGCAGAGCCTCTGCACAAACACAGTGATGGATTTCATAGTGCAGCAGCTGGAGTCTGAGGTCTGAGAGACTCATCTTCAGAGCCAGCCAGGGTCACCTCTGAGGCTATCGATGGCCTGATTCAGGATAATACAGTTACAGACTTCCTCCACTGAAAGTGGATAATTTGTTCCTCCCAAATCCCTTATGCTTTCAAAAAAGATATCTTAGGTTGAGTTCTGAAAGTCACAAGTTCATTATTGCTGATACTAACAGTGCACAGTTTGCTTTAGTAGTTACCAAATAAAGTTTGCCTTTCATATTGAAGTTTATTTCATAATTAACCCTTTGATGTACAAAACCCACAAACAAAGCAGTAAAGGCAAAAGAAAACAATGCAAATGATACCCATGTTATTACTACGTGAGCTAGTGAACTCGGAGCACTTCGGCACTACCTTGAGTAGTCCAGCTCTCTGGCCATGAAGGTGACTACTTGTTGATTGTCCTTTCCAGGCTGGGCTATCTTGGAGGCAGACAAACACAAATCAGTAAAGAAATTCCTCATGAAGTCTGGTAACTTAATTTCTGGTACCATAAATTCTGGGAACTTCCCATTGGAGTTGGGGATAGGAGTATACATAGGTGAAAAGTAATTTGAAGTTTTGGTTTTATGGACTCTAAATTACTTAGATATTATTTTTAAAATAGATACTTTAAAAGTGTAATGGGCACCTGGGTGGCTCAGTCGGTTAAGCATCTGACTCTTGATTTCAGCTCAGGTCGTGATCTCACAGTTTGTGAGATCGAGCCCTGCTTTGTGCTTTGTGCGCGGAGCCTGCTTGGGATTCTTTCTCTCCCCCTCTCTCTGCCCCTACTCTGCATGCTTGCTCTCTCTGAAAACAAACAAACTAAAAAAAAGTGTAACAGGAATATAATTTCAAAAAAGTTTCTTTAATGTTGCTTTCATGCTGATTTTGACTCGTTTGGTTTTATTTGCTAAATTTATTGAGCTCATATTGTATGGTAAGCATTATGGATATGCAAGTAAAAATAAAACAATTGTTTTTATGAAACTTGTATCTGGTGATAAAAAAAAGTCTATAGTCTGCCCATATATGTTAAAGTATCCCGTTTTCAAATGGGATTAATCCTAGTATATAGAAAGAAGTTTGTTTCAGGGTTCAGAATAAATCAATAACAAATAGGTCTTGAGATTAAAAGAAAAGTTGAATTTTTCATTAACCAGCGAATTTTTGTAATAAGCTAATAATTCCAGTTATTTTATAATGCCTGAAATGAACTTTTCTATATAGACAAGACTAATTTTCTATAATCTAAGCCACTTGCAAGTAAATTGATTTCTATATATGGCCAAATAATTTATAATGGAATGTACTTGGGGCACCTGGGTGACTCAGTTGGTTAAGCATCTGACTTCAGGTCATGATCTTGCAGTTTGTGGGTTTGAGCCCCATGTCTGGCCCTGTGCTGACAGCTCAGAGCCTGGAGCCTGCTTTGGATTCTGTGTCTCCCTCTCTCTGGCCTCCCCTGCCCATGCTCTCTCAAAAGTGAAAAAATGTTAAAAAAAAATTATAATGGAATGTACTTACTGGTAATTACACTTACACCCGTTTTGTTTAAGGATTTCAGTAGGATTCTGATTTCTGTACATATATTTAATAACTTTTTTCTCTTAATTTTATATATAACATAAAATTAGTCATTTTAACTGTTTTTAAGTGTATAATCCAGTGCCAATAAATATATTCACAGTATTGTGCAACCATTACCACTATATTTCCAAAAATTTTTCATCACCTCAAACAGAAACTCTGTGCAAATTAAGCAATAATTCTCCACTTCCCCCTCTTTTAGCCCCTGGTAACCTCTAATCTACTTTTTGTTTCTGTGAATTTGCCTATTCTAGATATTTCATGTAAGTGGAATCATACAACATTTGTCCTTTTGTGTCTGACTTATTTCACTTAGTATAATGTCTTCAAGGTTCATTTATATTGTAGCATGCGTCAGAATTTCATTTTTTCTTAAGACTGAATAATATTCCATTGTATGTATATACCACAGCTTGTTTATCCATTCATCTGTTGATGGACACTTGGGTTGCTTCTACCTTTTTGCTATTGTGAACAATGCTCCAGTGAACTTTAGTATACAGGTATCTGAGTCCATGTTCTCAGTTTTTTTGGGTACATACCTAGACATGGAATTGCTGGGTTGTTTGGCAATGCTACGTTTATCTTTTTGAGGAGCTGCCGTACTGTTTTCCATAGCAGCCATTGTATATTTCCACTAGTAATACACAAAGGTTCTAATTTCTCCACATCCTCACCAATATTCATTTTTTGTTAAAAATTGCCATCCTAACTTGTTGGGATGAGCACTGGGTGTTGTATGTAAGTGATAAATCACTGGCTTTTACTCCTGAAACCAATACTACATTGTATGTTAACTAATTTGAATTTAAATAAATTTAAAATAACGATTGCCATCCTAGTTGGTGTGACATGATATCTCATTGTGCTTTTGGTTTGTATTTCCCTAGTGACTAATGATACTGAGCATTTTCTCATGCACTTGTTGGCCATTTCTATATCTTTATAGAAAATGCCTATTCAAGTCTATTGCCCATTTTTAAAATTAGGTTGTTTGTATTTTTGTTAAGTTTTTGTAAATAATTATATATGTTCTTGGTATTAGACTCATTCAAACCCAACCAAATGTGTCTTAGTTTCTTGATAATGTCCTTTGCACAAAAATTAATTTTGATAAAGTTCAGTTTATCTCTTTTTTCTTTCATTGTTCCTGTTTTAATGTCATATCTAAGAATCCTTTGCCAAATCCAATATCATGAAAATTTACCCCTAAGTTTTATTCTAGGGATTTTATGGTTTTAGCACTTATATTTAGGTCATTGATCTAAATTTTCTATGTGGTGTAAGTTAGGTGTCATTGACACTTAGCATAATGCCCCTGAGGTCCATCCATGTTGTAGCAGATGGCAAGATTTCACTCTTTTTTTTTAAATGGCTAAATAGTATTCCATTGTATATATCATAATTTCTTTATCCATCCATATGTGGACACTTAGTTTGTTTCCATATCTTGGCTAATATAAATAAAGCTGCAGTGAACATGGTGGTACATACAACTTTTTGAGCTAGTGTTTTTGTTTTGTTTTCTTTGGATAAATACCCAGAAGTGGAATTGTTGGATTATTTGGTAGTTCTATTTTTAATTTTTGAGGAACTTCCATACTGTTTTCCATAGTGGCCACACCAATGTACATTCTCACCAACAGTCCTTAAGAGTTCCCTTTTCTCCACATCCTTGCAAACATTTGTTTCTTATCTTTTTATTTTTTTGATTTTTAATTTTAACTTTTAAAGATTTTATTTTATTTTATTTTTTTTTTTTTTAATTTTTTTTTTTTCAACGTTTATTTATTTTTGGGACAGAGAGAGACAGAGCATGAACAGGGGAGGGGCAGAGAGAGAGGGAGACACAGAATCGGAAACAGGCTCCAGGCTCTGAGCCATCAGCCCAGAGCCCGACGCGGGGCTCGAACTCACGGAGTGCGAGATCGTGACCTGGCTGAAGTCGGACGCTTAACCGACTGCGCCACCCAGGCGCCCCTAAAGATTTTATTTTTAAGTAATCTCTACAATGTGGGGCTCGAACTTACAACCCTGAAATCAAGAGTCACATGGTCTACTGACTGAGCCAGCCAGGCGCCCCTCTTGTCTTTTTAATAGTAGCCATTCTGACAGGTGTGAAATGATACCACATTTTGATTTGAGTTGCACTTTCATGATAATTAATGTTGTTGAGCATCTTTTCACATACCCAGTGGCTATTGGTATGTCTTCTTTGGAAAAGTGTCTATTTAGGTCTTCTGCCCTTAAAAATTTTTTTTTTGGTGCGGGAGGCTGTTGAGTTGTATGGGTTCTTTATATATTTTGGATATTAGGCCCTTACTAGATATATGATTTGCAAATATTTTCTTCCATTTAGATGGTTGCTTTTTCATTTTGCTGTGCAGAAGCTTTTTTAGTATGATGTTGTCCCACTTACTTTTGCTTTTGGTGTCAGATTCACAAAAACATTGCCAAGACCTATGTTAAGGAGCTTACCACCTATGCTTTCTTCCAGGAGTTTTATGGCTTCAGGTCTAATGTTCAAGTCTTTAATCCATTTTGAGTTAATTTTTGTGGTCAAGTTTCATTCTTTTGCATGTAGCTTTCCAGTTTTCCCAGTGCTCATTATTGAGAAGACTTTCCCCATGGCACATTCTTGACTCCTTTGTTGTAAATTAATTGATCAAATATGCGTGGATTTATTTCTGGGCTCTCTAGTCTGTTCCGTTGATCTACATGTTCATTTTTATGCCAATGCCATACTGTTTTAAATCTTTTCAGAGAACCAGCTCTTAGTTTCATTGATCTTCTTTGTTGTATTTTTAGTCTCTATTGCACTTATTTCTGCTCTAATCTTTGTTATTCCCTTCCTTCTACTAACTTTGAGCTTCATTTGTTCTTTTTTTCTAGTTCCTTGAGGCATAAAGTTAGGTTGTTTATTTGAGGCTTTTCTTCTTTCTTGAGGGAGGCATATTGCTATGAATGGCTGTCTCAAAACTGCTTTTGCTGCATCCCACAAATTTTTGTTATAGTTTTATTTTCGATTGTGTCAAGGTATTTTTGAGTTTCTCTTTTGATTTCTTCTTTGACACATTGGTAGTTCAGTAGCATGGTGTTTGATTTCTACATATTTGTGAATTTTCCAGTTTTCTTGATGGAATTAATTTCCAGTTTCAGATCATTGTGGTTGGAAAAGATGCTTGATACGATGCCAGTCCTCTAATATTTATTATCACTTTTTTTGTAACCTAACATGTGATCTATCCTGGAAAATGTTCCATGTACAATTGAGAAGAATGTATATTCTGTTGCTTTTGGATGGAATGTTCTGTATGTATCTGTTAGGCCTATTGGTTTAATAGGTCATTCAAGGCTGATGTTCTCTTAAATACTTTCTGTCTGGATGATCTACCCATTGATGTAATTAGGGTATTAAAACCCCCTACTATTGTTGTATTGCTCTCTGTTTCTTTCTTTAGGTCTGTTAATTATTTGTCTTATGCATTTCTGCGCTCCTATGTTGAGTGCATAAATATTTACAAATGTTACATCCTCTTGTTGGATTGACCCCTTTATCATTATGTAACATCCATTTTTGTATTTTTTAATAATTTTTTAAATGTTTATTTTTGAGAGAGAGACAGAGAGGGAGAGACAGAGCATGAGTGGGGGAGGGGCAGAGAGAGACAGAGACATAAAATCCGAAGCATGCTCCAGGCTCGAGCTGTCAGCACAGAACCTGATGTGGGGCTTGAACTCATGAACCACAAGATCATGTATGGCCTGAGCCAAAGTCAGTCACTTAACCAACTGAGCCACCCAGGTAACCCCCATTTTGTCTCTTATTACAGATTTTCTTTTATGATAAATAAGTTTGTGCAATATATATATGTATAATTTTTTTCTTGTCGACTTTAATTTTTTCTTTTTTTTTTTTATTTTGGTATACCCTCTTTTGCATCCTTGTTTTCCCCTCCCCCCTTTTCAACGTATTTTAGAGAGCATAGCATTTAAGACCACCCTCATTCTTTTCTGTGGCTGCATGCTATTGTTTGGTTGTACTATAATTTATGTATTGAGAAACAGGTCATTTCCTATCTTTTTGTATTGTAAACACTGTTGCAGCGAAACTTGTATGTATGTTATATCATCTGTATGTGAAATCTTCATGTCTCTTGCCCATTTCTGATTGGATTGTTTGCCCTCTTACTGTTGAGTTTTGAATGGTGGGTTGTTTTTTGTGTTTTTTTGTGGGTTTTTTTTTTTTTTTGTATATTTTAGATACCAGCTCTTTGTTGGGAATGTGGTTTGTAAATGCTTTGTCCCACTCCTTAGCTTGTCTTTTCAATCCATTTAACAGGGGCTTTTCAGAGCTAAAATTTTTAATTTTGCCTATTATTGTATCCTGAAAATTTTCTCCTATATTTTTTCCTAAAAGCTTTTTTTTGGTTTTACATTTTACATGTAAGTCTTTGATATATTTGAGTTATATCTGTGTAAGTTGTGAGATTTAAGTTGAAGTTCCTTTTTTTTTTTTTTCCTATGGATGTTCAGTTGCTTCAACACCATTTGATGGAAAGGCAATCTCTCCTTCATTGAATTTTTTTGTACTTTCTTCACAAATTATTTGGGCAAATTTTTGTGGGCCTATTTCTAGGTTCTCTATTCTGTTGCATGGTTCTCTCTCTGCCAATACTACACAATTTTTATTGCCATAGCTATATAATAAGTCTTAAAATTGGGTAGAATGGCTTTTCCCATTTTATTCTTTACCAAAATTATTTTAGCTATTCTAGTTCTTTTTCATATAAAGTTTAGAATAATCTTGTCAATATCTATAAAAAATCTTGCTGGGATATTGGTAGGAGTTGTGTTAAACCTATGTATTAATTTAAGGGTGTGGGAGGATTGATTTTCTTACTGTGTTGAGTCTCCCATTCCATGAACATAGAATGTCTCTCCATTTATTTAGAGCTTTGGTTTCTTTAATCAACAACAACAACATTGTGTTGTTTTCAGCATACACATCCTGTACTTGTTTTCTTAGATTTGCACTGAAGTATTTTGGTTGTAGGGGTTATTTTTAATTTAATTTACATTTAGTATGCATGTGTTCATTGCCACTATATCAAAATACAATTGATTTTTGTAGGTTTATCTTGTATCCTGTGTCCTTAGTGAACTCACTTATTTGTTCTAAGAGTTCCCTCTTTTTTGTTATTTTTGGGGTTTTGCAGGATTTCTTTTGTAGATTCTTTGGAATTTTCTACTAGATAATTATGTTATTGGCAGATAGGGACATTTATATTTTTTCCTTTTCAAATTTATATGTGTTTTATTTCCTTTTCTTATCTTATTGCACTAGAAAGAACTTCCAGCATTATCTTCAATATGTTGACAGTGGATATTCTTGCCTCCTCACCACCCAATTTTGGGGGAAAAACATTCAGTCTTTCACTGTCAAGCGTATGTTAACTTTAGGTTTATTGTAGATGCTGTTTATCAAGTTGAGGTAGTTCCTTCTGCTCCTGTTTTTCTGAGAGTTTTTTTCTTTTTCCATGAATGGGTGTTGTGTTTTGTCAAATGCTTTGTCTACTTCAGTTGACATGATCATGTGGACTTTTTTCTTTAGCTTTTTAATGTGGTGGATTACATTGATTAGCTTTACAATATTGATGCAGACCTGCATCCCTGTAACAAACTCTGCTTGGTCATGGTGTGTAATAATTATTTTGTGTATATATTGTTGAATTCCACTTGCTGGTATTTTAAGAATCTATAATTCTGAAGCATATTGGTCTGTAGTTTTCCTTTTTGTTCTGTTTTTGTCTGGTTTTGGTATCAGGATAATACTAGCTTATAGAATGAATTTGAAAGTGTTTCCTTCAATTCTATTTTCCAGACAAGATTGTGGGGAATTGGTGTTAATTTTTTTTTAAGTTTGCTATAAATTTCAACGAAACCATTTGGGTCTAGAGAGTTTTTAGGGTGTTTTGAAATTACAGATTCAATTTATTTAGTAGGTATAGAGCTATTCAAATTATTTCATAATGGTTAAGTTATGGGAGGCTTGTGTTGTTGTTTGAGAAATTGGTCCATTTCTTCTAAGTTGTCAACTTATGTCTGAAGAGTTATTCATAGTTTTCTCTTATTATCCTTTTATAGTTGCATGGTCTGTAGGGCTATCCATGCTTCAGTCCTGATTTGGTCCTAATATTGGTAATTTGTGTTGTCTTTTTCCTTTGCCAGTCTTGCTAGATGTTTGTCAATTTTTTATTTCTTAAAAGAATAGCAGTTTCACTGATTTTTCTCTATTTTCCCCCTGTTTTCAATTTCACTGGTTTCTGGTCTTCATTGTTTCTTTCCTTCTTGGTTTGCTTTTAGTTTGCTCTTTTCTGGGGTTCTTGAGGTAAGAACTTAGATGATTGATTTGAGGCTTTCTCTTTTTTTTATAATGTGCTATTTTACTTATGCCCTACAAATTTTGATATACTGTGTTTTTATTTTCTTTCATATATATGTGTATGTACATATATGGTGTGTGTGTGTGTGTGTGTGTGTGTGTGTGTGTGTGTGTGTGTATGTAAATTCCCTTGAGACTTACTCTTCGCCCCTTCGAGCCATAGGTTATTTAGATAAAAGTTTAGTTTCCAAGTGTTTGGAGATTTTTCTGATACCTTTCTATTATTAATTTCTAATTTTATTTTATTGTGGTCAGAGAATATATTCTATATGATTTCGATACTTTTAAATTTGCTAAGTTTTGCTTTGTAGTCCTAGATATGTTCTTTTTTTAAATCTTACACACTTGAAAAGAATGTGTATTCCACTCTTGTTGTATGGAGTGTTTTATAAATGTTGATTAGTTCTTGTTGGTTGATAGTGATGTTGTGTTCTTTTAAATTCTTGGTAATATTCTGTCTAGTTTTATTGTTCAAAGAGGGGTGTTGGATTATCCAACTATAACTTTGGATTTGTCTTTATATTCTTTCAGTTCTCTCAATTTTTGCTTCACATATTTTGGAATTCTGCCTGGTGGATACACATTTGGGATTGCTATTGCTTCTTGGATTGACCCTTTTATAGCTATGTAATGTCCCTCTCTGTCTTTGATAAATTTCCTTGAAGTCTACTTTATCTGATACTAATGTTGTCACTCCTTTTTTTTGATTAATCCTCATGTGATATATATTTTTATGTCAGCCAACTTACTATATTTGAATTGAGTATCATGTAGATAGCACATAGTTGGGTCATGTCTTTTAATCCTCTTTGCAACGTTTGCTTTTCATTGGTGTGTTTAGACCATTTTTATGCACTGTAATTATTGCTATATTATGGCTTGCCATAAATGCCCTGCCATTTTAGTTATTGTTTTCTGTTGTAGGTAATACATTGTATATGCATAGCTTATTTCAGGGTACTGTGTCACTTGATGAGTTTGATTAAGTATAGAGGAATGTTACCTCCTTCCCTTTACTCACTTCTGTTAATGGTTGTCTTAATATTTCTTCATTATACATTTAGAACCACATGAGACAACATTAGAATTTTGCTTTAATCATCAAACATAATTAGCCTATTGTATTTACCTGTATATTTTTTCATGTTCTTCTTTTCTTCCTAATATTCTGAAGTTCCTTCCTTTTATTGTTCTCCTTCTTTTTAGACAACTTCCTTTAGCCATTCTTTTAGGATAGGTTTGCCAGCAACACATTTTCTTAATTTTGCTTCGATTGTCTTAATTTCCTCGTCATTCCAGAATGTATTTTTACTAGATATAGGATTCTGGATTAATAATTTTTTTTCTTGGGGCGCCTGGGTGGCTCAGTTGGTTGAGCATCTGATTTCGACTCATGATCTCACTGTTCCCGAGTTCGAGCCCCACATCGGGCTCTGTGCTGACAGCTCAGCACCTAGAGACTGTTTCAGATTCTGTGTCTCCCACTCTGTCTCTGCCCCTCCCCCACTCATGCTCTGTCTCTTTCAAAAAAAAATAAATATTAAAAAAATAACTTTTTCCTTTGCATCTAAAAAATGTTGTGCCACATTTTTCTGACCTCCATGATTTTTGTTGAGAAATCTGTTGTTGTTCTAATTATTTTTCTTTTTTTTTTTTTTTTTTTTTTTTTTTCAACGTTTATTTATTTTTTTGGGGACAGAGAGAGACAGAGCATGAACAGGGCAGGGGCAGAGAGAGAGGGAGACAGAATTGGAAACAGGCTCCAGGCTCCGAGCCATCAGCCCAGAGCCTGACGCGGGGCTCGAACTCCCGGACCGCGAGATCGTGACCTGGCTGAAGTCGGACGCTTAACCGACTGCGCCACCCAGGCGCCCCCTAATTATTTTTCTAATGTAGGTAAAGTTTTGTTTTTCTCTGGCTGCATTCAGGCCAATCTATTTACAAATTCTGCCTTGCATTTGCATATGATTCTTTTGGTGTGTGAAAATATTTTTTTCCCAACTGAAATTGTATTGTGTTGGGTCTTGAAATAAAAATAACCCAGAAAATTGTAGAAAATTTATTTCATAATGAAACCACTTTTTAGATGGCAGTGTTATACTCCATTATTTATAGCAGCTAAAGCTATGTAAACCCTTGAAAAGAAAATCTCCGGTGAAGGAAAAAATTATATTTAAATTATGTATTAAAATTATCTGTTGCCCTTTCCTCATTCTCCCATTCTCAGCCAGGGTATTTCAAATTCTATTATAAAAGTAATTTTCTCACCTGACATTGGTGGAGGAGTTAAGATGGCCGACTAGTAAGGAGACCCTGGGTTTGTCTTATTCCTTGAACTCAGCTAGATCAACATCAAACCATTTTCAACATGTGGGAAATCAATCTGAGGATTAGCAGAAAAATCTGCATAATTTGCAGGAGAGAATGTGGCTGGTGCATGATATGGAGAGGTGAATTGTGGGAGAAAAGAGCTGTGTTGCTGCAGAGGGGAGAGAGCCATTTTCATAGAGAAGAGAAAGAGGGGGGAAGAGAGAGTAGTGCATCGGGTTTGCGCAAGAAAGCACTCCCCCTGAAAGCAGCTAGAGAGAAAGTGAAAAATGCACACAGGGAACTGCACAAGAAAACTATTCCCCAAAGCCATTGATTGGGGAAAAAGGAGAGGGTTTCAGTACCACCAGTTTTTTATAAATAGAGCCCAGAGTCTGAAGTTTCAGAGCTCAGTGCCTGGCGGTTATCTGGTGAGGAAGCAGGGTGACTCCCTGGGAGCGGGCATCACAGGCTGAGGATACCCCAGGTCACACAGGGAGAAGTGGTTCCTCTGTTTCGAGTGCATTTGGTAGAGGTGATGTGGCCTCTCCACAGATAAAAGTCCCAGGGGGTGCCATTAAACCACCACGTTCACCCATATAGGAACAAATACACTGGCTGAGGGCAACAAGCCCGGAGTTGGCTCTGTGTTGCAATTTACTATGTACTCTGAGCCACTGCCACTATGTGGTGGTGCGACCATTTCCTGGGGCAGGTGGGCCACAATGGGGTGAGACCCTCCCCCAGAAAATCACTGCAGGCCCAAACCATGGGCATCTCTGATGTGTGGGGTTTTGAAACACAGCTGCACCTGAGATAAAACTCTGAAGGGAGGCACCACCTAGGAAATGGACAGCTTAGACACGGGTTGGGGGGAGGCGGAGAACTGATGGAAATGAGGGACACAGGAGGGGTGATTAATCACATATCTCTGAGAGTGCATACTTCCCACTCCAGAGACTAGAGAGTGGGTTGAAGCCATTTTCATCGCTAGCCCACCCACACTGATTGACCCCAGAGATCTAAACATCTCCGCCAAGTGGAGAATGGAGCCATTATACCAACCCTTGCCCTCCTGTGCCTTCCAGGCACATTTCCACTAGGGCCAGTCCACCTGAGAATCAGAGCAGCAGGCCCCTTCCCCAGAAGGCTAGCACAAATCACTTCCACAAGCTTAGTGTATTTAGAGTAGACTGCAAAGGTTCAGCTCAAGGGGAAACTGGATCTGGTTTCATTTGTTTTGTTTTGTTCTTTAACGTTTGTTTATTTTGAGAGAGAGTGTGCATGTGAGCAGGGGAGGGGCAGAGAGAGGGAGAGAATCTCAAGCAGGCTCTGCACTGTCAGTGTGGACCCTGATATGGGGCTCGAACTCACAAACTGAGATCATAACCTGAGCCAAAGTTAAGAGTTGGGCACTTAACCAACTGAGCCACTTAGGCGCCCCTGGGTTTTTTTGTTTTTTTTTTCATTTGTTTGTTCATTGTTTTTGTTTGGCTGTGTTTTGTTTTTGTTGCTGTAGTTTTTTTGTTTCTTGGACACACAACAATTTATTTTTATTTTATTACTTTATGATTTTTAATTTTTTTTAATTTTTCTTCTTTTTTTTCCTCTCTTCTTGTATCTTTTCTCTTTTTTTCTATCAAGCTTCTCTGAACAAGCAGATCAAAACAGACCTAGGACCTAGCTTCCTTTATTTGTTTTTTTTTTTTAATTTTTAAAATTTTATTTCATTCTATTGTTGTTGTTGTTGTTTGTTTCTTCCTCTAAAATGGCAAGATGGAGGAATTCACCTCAAAAGAAAGAACAGGAAAAAATGATGGCCAGGGATTTAATCAATTCAAATATAAGTTAGATGTCTGAACTAGCATTTAAAAACAATGACTATAAGGATACTAGCTGAGCTTGAAAACATAGGAGACCCCAAAGAATCCCTTTCTGTGGTGTTAAAAGTATTAAAGCCTAGTCAGGCTGAAATTAAAAATGCTATAACTGAGGTGCAAACCCCAATGGAGGCCACAAAAATGACAATGGAGGACACAGAGAAGCAAATTAGTGATGTAGAAGATCAAGGTCAGGGATCATGAAGGCAGACTTAGGGAACTCAGAGATTTATTAAAACTCAGTAACATTCATTTCATAGGAGTCCCCAAAGGTGAAGAGAGAGAAGAAGGGACAGGTATATGTGAGCAAATTATAGCTGAAAACTTCCCTAATCTGGGAAAGGACATCAAAATCCAGGAAGCACAGAGAACTCCCATTAAATTCAATAAAAGCTGGCCATCGCCAAGACATATCATAGTCAAATTCACAAAATACACAGACAAGGGAAGAATCCTGAAAGCAGGAAGGGAAAAAATAGTCCTTAACCCGCAAGGAAAGGCTGATCAGGTTCATAGCAGATCTGTCCACAGAAACTTGGCAGGCCAGAAAGAAGTGGCAAGATAATTCAACATGCTGAATAGGAAAAATATGCACCCAAGAATACGCTATCCAGTAAAACTGTCGCTCAAAAAGGAGAAAGAAGGAGTTTCCCAGACAAATATTAAAAACTAAAGGAGTTTGTGACCACTAAACCAGCCCTACAGGAAACACAGTGACACTAATATCATATCTTTCAGTAATCACTATGAATGTAAATGGACTAAATGCTCCAATCAAAAGACATAGGGTATCAGAATGGACTAAAAAAAAAAAGGCAAGATTCTATACATTACCTACAAGAGACTCATTTTAGACCTAAAGACCCCTGCAAATTGAAAATGAGGGAATAGAGAACCATCTATCCTGCTAATGGATGTCAAAAGAAAGCCAGACTAGCCATACTTATATCAGACAAACTAGATTTTAAACCAAAGGCTGTAACAAGAGATGAGGAAGGGCATTATATCATAATTAAAGGGACCATCCATCAAGAAGATCTAACAGTTGTAAATATTTATGCCCCCAACTTGAAAGCACCCACATATGTAAATCAATAACATAAACTCCTTGATAATAATACAGTAATAGTAGGGGACTTTAACACCCCACTTACAAGAATGGAGAGATCAAGAAAATCAGCAAGGAAGCAGTGCTTTGAATGACACACTGGACCAGATGGATGTAACAGATATATTGAAAACATTTCCTCCAAAAGCAGAATACACATTCTTTTCAAGTTGCACATGGAACATTCTCCAGAATAGATCACATACAGGGTCACAGAGCAGCCCTCAAAAGTATAAAAGGATTGAGATCATACAATGCACATTTTCAGATCACAGTGCTACGAAATTTGAAGTCAACCACAAGAAAAAATTTGGAAAGCCCTCAAATACATGGAGGTTGAAGAACATCCCACTAAAGAATGAGTAGGTTAACCAGGAAACTAAAGAAGAAATTAAAAAAATACATGGAAGCAAATGAAAATGAAAACGCAACAGTCCAAAACCTTTGGGATGCGGCAAAGGCAGTCCTAAGGTGGCAGTATATTGCAATTCAGGCCTATCTCAAGAAGCAAGAAAGTTTTCAGATATACAACCTAACCTTACATTTAAAGGAGCTAAAAAGGAACAGCAAATAAAGCCTAAAGCCAGCAGAAGAAGGGAAATAATAAAGATTAGAGCAGAAATAAAATGATATCGAAACAAACAAACAAAAAAATACAGTAGGACAGATCAATGAAACTAAGAGCTGGTTCTTTCAAAGAACTAACAAAATTGATAACCCCCTAGCCAGACTTAGCAAAAAGAAAAGAAAAAGAACCCAAATAGATAAAATCACAAATGAAAGAAGAGAGATCACAAGCAACACCACTTAAATACAAACAATTATGAGAGGGATGCTTGGGTGGCTCAGTCGGTTAAGTGTCTGACTTCGGCTCAGGTCATGATCTTGCATTCTGTGAGTTTGAGCCCTGTGTCAGATTCTGTGCTGACAGCTCAGAGCCTGGAGCCTGCTTCAGATTCTGTGTCACCCTCTCTCTCTGCTCCTCCCCCACTCACACTCTGTCTCTCAAAAATAAATAAACATTAAAAAAATAAAAATAAACAATTATAAGAGAATACTATGAAAAATTATATGCCAAAAGCGGGCAATCTGGAAGAAATGGACAAATTTCTAGAAACTCACAAACTACCAAAACTGATGCTGGAAGAAATAGAAAATTTGAACAGACCCATAACCAGCAAAGAAATTGAATCAGTAATCAAAAATCCCCCAACAAACAAGAGTCCTGGGTCAGATGGTTTCCCAGGGAACTCTACCAGACATTCAAAGAAGAGTTAATACCTATTCTTCTCAAACTGTTCCAAAAAATAGAAAGAAAACTTCCAAACTCATTTTATGAATGAAGCCAGCATTACCCTGATTCCAAAATCAGAGAAAGACCCCACCAAAATGGAGAATTATAGGCCTATATGCCTGATAAACATGTCTGTAAAAATTCTCAAATCAAATTCAACAGTACATTAAAAGAATTATTCACCATAATCAAGTGGGAATTATTCCTGGCTGCAGGGCCGGTTCAGTATTCACAAATCAATCAACATGATACACCACATTAATAAAAGAAAGAATAAGAACCATATGATCCCATGAGTAAATGCAGAAAAAGCATTTGACAAAATACAGCATCCAGTCTTGATTAAAAAAACAAAACAAAAACAAAAAACCCTCAACAAAGTTGGGATAGATGGAATATACCTCAATATCATAAAGGCCATATATGAAAGACCCACAGCTAATATCGTCCTCAGTGGGGAAAAACAGAGACTTTCCCCTACAGTCAGGAAAAAGACAAGGATGTCCACTCTCAACATTGCTCTTTAACACAGTACTGAAAATCTTAGCCTCAGCAATCAGACAACAAAAAGAAATAAAAGGCATCCATATTGGCAAGGAAGAAGGCAAACTTTTACTATTTGCAGACATGATCCTCTATATCGAAAACCCAAAAGTCTCCACCAAAAAGTTGCTAGAACCAATACAGGAATTGTGCAAAGTCACGGGATATAAAATCAAAGTGCAGAAATCTGTTGCATTTCTATACACCAATAATAAAGCAGCAGAAAGAGAAATCAAGGAATCGATCCCATTTGCAATTGCACCAAACCAAAAAGGTCCCTAGGAATAAACCTAACTAAAGAGGTAAAAAGATCTATACTCTGAAAACTATAGAACACTTATGAAACAAGTTGAAGAGGAGGACACAAAGAAATGGGAATGCATTCCATGTTCATGGATTGGAAGAACATTGTTAAAATGTCTTTACTACCCAAAGTAGTCTACACGTTTAATGCAATCCCTATCAAAATACCACCAGCATTTTTCACAGAGCTAGAACAAACAATCCTAAAATTTGTATGGAACCACGAAAGACCCTGAATAGCCAAAACAATCCTGAAAAAGAAAAAACTGGAGCCATCATGATTCCCAATTTCAAGCTATATTAACAAAGTTGTAGTCATCAAAACTGTATGGTACTGGCACAAAAATAGACACATAGATCAGTGGAACAGAGTAGGAAACCCAGAAATGGACCCACAACTATACGGTCCACTAATCTTCAATGAAGCAGGAAAGAATATCCAATGGAAGAAAGACAGTTTCTTCAACAAATAGTGTTGGGAAAATTGGACAGCAACATGCAGAAGACTGATACTGGGCCACTTTCTTACACCATACGCAAAAATAAATTCAAAATAGATGGAAGACCTATATGTGAGACAGGAAACCATCAAAATCCTACAGGAGAACACAGGCAGCAACCTCTTTGACCTCAGCTGTAGTAACTTCTAACTAGACACGTTGCTGAAGACAAGGGAAACAAAAGAAAATATGAACTATTGGGACTTAAAGATAAAGTGCACAGTGAAGGAAACAATCAACAAAACTAAAAGAGAGCCTACATAATGGGAGAAGATATTTGCAAATGACCTTTCTGATAAAGGGTTAATATCCAAAATCCGTAAAGAACTTATCAAAGTCAATACCCAAAAAGCAATAACCCAGTTAAGAAATGGGCAGAAGACATGAATAGACACTTTTTCAAAGAAGGCATCCAGATAGCTAACAGACACATAGAAAGATGCTCAACATCTTTCCTCATTAGGGAAATGTAGATCAAATACCACCTCACACCTCTCAGGATGACTGAATTTAAAAACACAAGAAATAACAGGTGTTGGCAAGGATGTGGAGAACAGGGAACCCTCTTGCACTGTTGATGGGAATGCAAACTGGTATAGCCGCTCTGGAGAACAATATGGAGGTTCCTGAAAAAACTGAAAATAGAACTATCCTATGATCTAGCAATTGCATTTTTAGGTGTTTACCCAATGGATACAAAAATACAGATTCAAAGGGGTATATTCACCCCAATGTTTATAGCAGCATTATCAACAATAGCCAAAGTATGGAGAGAGCCCAAATGTCCATTGATTGATGAATGGATAAAGATGTGATATAGATATAGATACATATACAGATGTAGATTACATTGGAATATTATTCAGCCATCAAGAAGAACGAAATCTTGACATTTACAGTGATGTGGATGGAGCTAGAATGTATTATACTAAATGAAATAAGTCAGAGAAAGACAAATACCATATGATTTCACTCACATGTGAAATTTAAGAAACAAAACAGATGAACACGTGGGTAGGCGGAGGGAAAAAACAAGAGAGGGAAACAAACCACAAGAGACTGTTAATGATAGAGAACAAACTGTGTGTAGATGGAAGGACGTGGGTGAGAGATGGGCTAGATGGGTGATGGGTATTAAGAAGGGCACTGTTGAGTACTGGATGTTGTATGTAAGTGATGAATCACTGAATTCTACTCCTGAAACCAATATTGCACTATATGTTAACTAAAATTTAAATTTAAAAAAATGGGAGAGAGAAAAACCCTTTATTTCCCTTATTAAGTAAATTTTATTTTTTTGAAAAAAAACTATTTTTTTTTACTTCACTGACATACTTGAAATTTGGAATCAAATATCTTAGCACATAATATTTATACTATAAAACTACCAGGACTTGAGTGTAGTGGAATCTCCTTATGACTATATTTTAAGTTAAAATAGCATTTTACCTGAGTAAAGTGTTGCAAGGTAGGAAAAGTATAAGTAGCCAATTTTCTTTTCATATCTGTATAATAAGTCAATTTCAGGGTTTTTTTGTCTTTTATTGAGAGTTCTCTTACAGGATTCAGGTTGAACAACTTTGAAGTCGACAAAATACACAACCTAATACACTTATTGATAATTTATTAACAGTTTTAGTATATGAAATGAATTCTACCTTTTCTAATGATGAAAGTACCAAAGTATCCAGCTTCTTACAGAATTTATTTAATTGTTATGCCATTAAACAACTCCTAATTTTTTCATATAGTCCCCACAATGGAACAAAAATGTCAAGGGAGGTCCCTGGGTGGCTCAGTAGGTTAAGTGTTTTGACGCTTGGTTTTGACTCAGGTCATGATACCATGGTTTGTGGGTGCAGAGCCTGATTGGGATTCTCTCTCTCTCCCTCTCTCTCTGCCCCTTGCCTGCTCTTACTCTCTCTCTCAAAAGAAATAAACTTAAAAAATGTACATATTAAGGAAAAGCCAAAACATTCCTTTTGTGATTTCCTTCTAAGAATATCAGTACTTAATGCTTTTTAGCAATTTAGAGTACTAAGCTGTTTTAGTCTGGATGCTTTGGTTACAGCAAAAATACAAGTTTATTTCTGTATTAAAAAATAAAAATTTGGGGGGCACCTGGGTGGCTCAGTCGGTTAAGCATCCGACTTCAGCTCAGATCATGATCCCGCAGTTCATGAGTTTGAGCCCCGCATCAGGCTGTGTGCTGACAGCTCAGAGCCTGGAGCCTGCCTCAGATTCTGTGTCTCTCTGTCTCTCTGCCCCTCCCCAGCTCATTCTGTGTCTCTCTCTGTTTCTCAAAAATAAATACACGTTAAAAAAAAATTTTTTTAAGTAATAAAAATTTTGAATGGCCAACATTTAAAAGGCATTATGCTGGTGACTCTGGGAATCTCCATAATGGTTTTATAGCTATCACAAAAATTAAAACAAGAAGTTAAAACATTGAGACCTTACCTGTGACTCACTTATGGGGATCTTTTTTTTTTTAATAGTAATAAGCATTCAGTATTCAAATCAATAATACAGATACATATAAGATAAAAATGAAAATCTCTTCCTCCTCTTTTCCTTCCTTCAATCTCACCAGCTTCGCACCTCAGAATCTATATGGCCTAATATTTTGGATTTCAAAATCCTTAGTTCTCCATCTCAATAAACTTGTTTTCCATTTTTAAAAATAGAGATAGCGCTTAAGAAAATGAATAAACAAGACATTAAATGAAAACTCAATATATTAAGAGATCATGAAGAAAGTTGTATATATTTTTTCTTCTTGCAGAGGCAGTGAATAGAATTATGCTGCCTCCTTACCTTTACCTGGTGGTGTTCCACATACCTCTGGGGAAGCTGTCAGTTCTTTGCTCGTAATTCGAAAACTTATGCTCTGTGTGTGCGGCTCATCATTAAAAGCAAGGAGAAATTAGTTGAGAATTCTATGAAAGAGGAATACATCTAATTTTTTAAGTGTATTTTTAAAATACCTTTATATTCCAAATATAAATGTTCCCTTGTCAGAAATTTCAACATTTGGAACAAATCTTGCTGGTTAATTTCTCAATAAATATAACTCAAACTAAGCTTAGTTAGGATGGGTGCCTAGAATGCTGTCAGGATTCATATGATGTTATTTTCTATAGTATTTAATTGCTCAACAGTTGGTTTAAGCATACTACTGAAACTGTCCTTGCAGCTAATATATATGTTTTTCTTTATCTTTTCTTGTTCTTCTTTTCTGCTTCTGTTTCTCTTTCTTTTGGGTAGGAGTTTTCTTGGTGTAGAATTTATGTATTGCATAGGCCACCCATTTATTTTTTTTTTGAGTTTTTTTATTTTTTTAATTTATTTTTTCAATATATGAAGTTTATTGTCAAATTGGTTTCCATACAACACCCAGTGCTCATCCCAAAAGGTGCCCTCCTCAATACCCATCACCCACCCTCCCCTCCCTGCCACCCCCCATCAACCCTCAGTTTGTTCTCAGTTTTTAAGAGTCTCTTATGCTTTGGCTCTCTCCCACTCTAACCACTTTTTTTTTTCCTTTCCATCCCCCATGGGTTTCTGTTAAGTTTCTCAGGATCCACATAAGAGTGAAACCATATGGTATCTGTCTTTCTCTGTATGGCTTATTTCACTTAGCTTAACACTTTCCAGTTCCATCCATGTTGCTACAAAGTATAGGCCACCCATTTAAATTATACATTTCACTGGTTTTTGATATATTCATAGAGTTATGCAACCATCACTACAGTCAATTATCAATTATTTTCTTCACCTCAAAAAGAAATCCTGTACCCTTCAGCTGTCGCCTCCTAGGCTCCCAGCCCCAGGCAACCATTAATCTACTTTCTGTCTCTATAGATTTGCCTATTCGGGACATTTCATATAATGCAGTCATATAATATATGTGTGTGTGTGTGTGTGTGTGTGTGTGTGTGTGAGAGAGAGAGAGAGAGAGAGAGAGAGAGAGAGAGAGAGAGAGAGGGAGAGAGAGAGAGAGAGAGACTGGGTGTGTTTCAATTAGAAAGGTGTTTATAAGTTTCATCCATGTTGTAGTATGTATCAGTACTTCATTCTTTTTTATGCCAGATAATAGTCTATTGTATGGATTTACTACATTTTATTTATCCATTCCTCAGTAGATAGTCATTTGGGTTGTTTCTACCTTTTGGCTGTTACAGTGTTATAATGTTGCTATGAACATTTGTTTCCAAGTTTTTGTGTGGACATGTTTCCGTTTCTTTTGGAGTGGAATTATTGGGGTATATGGTAACTCCAGACTATTTTCCTAAGTGGCTGTACCATTTTATATTCCCATCAGCAGTGTGTGAGGTTTTGATTTCTCCTTGTCACCAACACTTTAGCCATCCTAGTGGGTGTGAAGTGATATCTCATTGTGGTTTTTGTTTGCATTTCCCTGATAAGTAATGGTGTTGAAATAGCATATTCAACATAGCATATTTTTACCTCTTCTTTGGGGAAATATCTATTCAGATTCTTAGTTATTAATTGGGTTATTTGTACTTTTGTTGTTGAGTTGTGAGAGTTCTTTACATATTCTGAATACAGGTTCCTTATCAGATACGTGAATTGCAAAAATTTTCTGTTATGTGAATCACAGCATTCTTAAAAATATAATATTGTGATTGAAAAAGAATAGTTAAAGCTTACATAAACACTTAATTTTGTTTTAATACTTACTTATTTTGAGAGAGAGAGAGAGAGAGATTGAGCAGAGAAGGGAGAGAGGGAGAGAGGGAGAGAGGGAGAGAGGGAGAGAGGGAGAGAGGGAGAGAGAGAGAGAGAGAGAGAGAGAGAGAGAGAGAGAGAGAGAGAGAGAGAGAAAGAAAATATCCCAAGCAGGCTCCAGAGCCTGACATGGGTCTCAATCCCATGAATTGTGAGATCATGACCTGAGCCGAAATCAAGAGTCACTTAACTGACAGAGCCACCCAGGTGCCCCAAACATTTAATTTTCAATAGGTGAAAATACTTAAACTCTTCTCATCATGGGTTAATCATGGACTTAAGCTCTTGTACTTGGATCAATTGTTCTCAAACTTTATTAAGCATCTGAATCACCTGGAGGGGCTGTTAAAAATTTACTCCTTGGGGGCCCACTCCTAGAGTTTCCTAGATATTAAGAAAGTCTTGGGCGGGGCCCAAGATTTTACATTTCTAAGTGGTGCTGGTACTGTTGTTTTCAGGATTTCTACCTTAATGATCCACATTAACAATTACAAAGTATTAGAGTAATGCTGATAAACAGAGCAGTTTCTACCTGATTAAAAAAAAGATAAAATTTAGATTTGTACCCCACATTTGCATATATAATTTGCATGTACTTGCATATATATAGGTTCTTGTAATATTTAGCCCTTGTTAGTGGCTCAATTGGTTTCTTTTAAGACTCATACATAAAGTAAACTTTTCTTCATAGGGCTATCTCTCTTCAGATCCTCACAGATTTCCTTGAACTTAAGAAAATATTTAATAATCAAAGAATTTTGGAACTTAAAGGAACTTTGTAGATCATCCAATTCAATGCCCCCCATAGAGATTAATTAAATCACTTAATCCAAGGGGCCCCTGGGTGGCTCAGTTGGTTAAGCGTCCGACTTCAGCTCAGGTCATGATTTCGTGATTTGTGGGTTTGAGCCCTGCGTGGGGCTCTGTGCTGACAGCTCAGAGCCTGGAGCCTGCTTCAGATTCTGTGTCTCCCTGTCTGCCCCTCCCTGCTGTCTTTCTCAAAATAAGTAAACATTAAAAAAAATTATAAATCACTTAATCTAAGATCACATAGCCAATTAGTGGTAGGTATAGGTAGGTCTTAGTAAATTTATTTCTGAAATTGTTGTTAGAAGAGAAGTAAAAATTTGTTTCAGCTAATATATTTTTAGTGTTTTTCAAATACAGATCTCCTTGGTAACACATTTCATTAGGTAATAAAAAGCTTAATACTTTTAAATGAGTTTTTATACTTGATACATATATTTTTATGTAAATGGTATTTTATTACTTCACTATATACCAAAAACAAGACCAGACAAACCCACATGAATTTAGCCTGACAAGTAATTAGGTTTTAAAAGGTATATTTTATAGATATCTTTTTGTTTTTGTTTTCCCTTTTCCCCTCCAGCTTTACTGAGGTATAATTGTCAAAAACTGTATATATTTAGGGTGTAAGACATGATGTTTTGGTATACATATGCACTGTGAAATGTTTACTACAATTAAGCTAATTAACATATCCATCACTTCACATAGTTGTCAGTTTTTTGTGTTGTGAGAACATTTAAGATCTACTCTGGTAGCAAATTTTAAGTATATAATACAGTATTATTGACTGTAGTCACCATGCTACTATCCATTAGATCTCCAGAGGGGCTCCTGGCTGACTCAGTCGGTAGAGCATGGGCCTCTTGATCTCGAGGTCATGAGTTCAAGTCCCATGTTGGGTGTAGATTATTTAAGTAAATAAATCTTAAAAAAAAAAAAAAAAAAAAAAACCAGCCCAGCATTATATCTCCAGAACTTATTCATCCTGTATAAATGAAACTTTGTACCTTTTGACCAGTGTCTACCCTTGTAGACATCTTTTCTATTCTGTCCTTAAAGGTAACATAAGGAAGAAGATTGATGTTAAAGAATGTGTGCTAGTGAGATGTGGGATAGATTTTCATAAATAAACTCATGTAAAATGGAGCGCATTGAGCAGATTGTTTCTAAGAAACATCTTACATTTATTAGAAAATTCAAAGGGAGTGGGTTGAAGAAAGGAAGTAACAGAAAAAGTGTAAAGCTGCCCGCCCTTCCCCTTCCTCCCCCACCTTAAAAAAAAAAATCTCCCTAGCTGAGTCTAGGTACAGGGAAGGACAGTCTTGCTTTCACCTTTCTAGGTTATAGGCCAGTAGATAACTCGTTGAAATACTAAAATGTCTTTTTTTCATTTAGCCCTTCACTGTAATTGTTAAGCAACTTTTGGGAGGTTGCTTTTTTCATAAATTAGTTGATCTGCATTGTTTCTTTTAGAGGAGTTTGGGTAGCCAAGTAGGTAGCTCCACATAAACATCTAGCTTCTCAGGAACCAACTGTAAAATGCACAGAAAATTATATTAAACATTAAAAATAGATTGTGAAAACACTGCTGACCAACTTATGAAATTATTTCCCAGTTGCCCTTTGTCAGCTCATGCCTAGACTTCCCTACAGCCAGTAGCTTCTTCTAACCATTGTATAATGTTGCTAAAATAATTTTTCTGCTTCACTCTTAAAACTTTAACGACTCCCCTCTGTCTTCTTTGAATAGTGACACAGCCCTATCCTATGTGCAACTGGAATAATTTTTGTCTTGGAGGCAGATATTCCTATTAAGACTTCAGGCTTGGTGTGTTTTCACCTTTTAAATTTTACCTAGAGTAGGGAACTTAGCAAAGTAAGAAATGTTCATCCGGCCCATAGTGAGGAATAGGGAGTTATTTTACTATCTGAATCACAAACTTTTGAATGTAAATCTGCAGAACTTTGGTACTTTAGAGCCACAGACCGGTTGGCAGTTGGTTCTTCTTATGGCCTGGAAACCGTGGCTCATCTTAGCCCTTCCTCACTGAACCTCTCCTCTGAGCTGAGCCTTTTCTGCTTGCCTAGTCATAGTGTGTCTTTCTTCAGAAAGCCTTTTTATGTTAACTCCACCCATCTACCAGTCCTCAAACAGTTTCTTAAGAATTTGGAGACATTCTCATGGGTCTGAGAGTTCTCTGTGAGATTTTAACAATTTTGTGGTTGTCTATAGAGATGCAGATAATACACATCTGGTTTCTACTAGGGGGTGAAGTTGAAACAGTAGCAGAAGCCTTTCTGAGACTTTAGTAAGCAGCAGATTTAAGCAGCGGTTTAAAATAAAGATTTAAATCAGTGTAATTAAATCAGTGTAATTCTAGGTAGTACCTTAGGGGGTCTTCAAGGTAGCTAAGGGAGTGGGTGTACTGGAGGCAGAAAATACCACCCTCACTTTGACCAGAGTAGCTTCACTTTTATTCATGTTGTATTTGGTATTATATACTGTGGTTCGGTGGAGATTTCTCTTGGGAGCTCCCTTCTCCCCGCTAAACATTCTGAAGGTTCCTGGACTAACAGGTTTATGGTTTGGGGTTTTAGTGATAGAATAGAGATGATGTTTGTAGCTGACTAAATTATTTGTAAATAGATTTTCTGTAGTGAATCTGACAAGGAGTCCTTCCAAATTGTTAGTGGTGTTTGGGGAATGCTACTCCAGGACACCTTAGGTTGGTAGATGGGTAGTTCTCAAGTTTTTGATCTCAGGGTCCCCTGTACACTCTTAAAAAATTATTGAGGCTCCCAAAGAGCACTGTTTATATGGGCTATACCCATGAATTTATATTTTTGAGAATAAAACAAAAAATTTTAACTTATATTTTTATATAAAAATAATAAACTGTTAAACAACACATTTTTATTAAAATAACTATATTTTCCAAGATAAAAAATTTAGTGAGTGGCATTGTGTTACATATTTACATTTTTCCAAATCTCTTTAATGTCTTGCTTAATAGAACAAGCCTGGGTTCTTTTTTTTTTCAATGTTTATTTATTTTTGAGACAGAGACAGAGCATGAGCAGGGGAGGGGCAGAGAGAGAGGGAGACAGAATCCAAAGCAGGCTCCAGGCTCTGAGCTGTCAGCAGAGCCCGACGTGGGGCTTGAACTCACAAACCGTGAGATCATGACCTGAGCCGAAGCCGGACACTTAACCGACTGAACCACCCAGGTGCCCAAGCCTGGGTTCTTATATCTGCTTCTGCAGTCAGTCAGTTGTGATATGTCATTTTAGTTGAGCTATATGAAGAAAATCTAGCTTCATACATATAAATAGTTGGAAAGGGAAAATATATTTAACAGCTTTTTTCAAATACTATGAGTATTTTTCTTTGACATCAGACCCCACAAGTGGTAGTTTCTTAATTGCAGTGTGGAATCTGAAACCATAGCAATGAACTTTTTGTTCCCTGAACTAGAAGTAACAGTGCGCCCTTCTCAAAAGGCTCAATAGACCTTACTTACCATTGGCTTTTCATCATTGCTGCTCCGTTGAGCTCGAAGTCAATCCTTAAGTGATCTGGCCTCCTGTCTTTCTTATCTCCAAACTCTGCTGACTCTGCTCTAGTCACACTGAACTTCTTGCCATTTGTTCCTCTAAGCAGTCTCCTGTGTCATGCTTTTGTGCTTGCCGTTTCCTCTGACTTCTTAGCAAACTCACTATTGTGTCAAATTATCTTTTTTTTTTAATGTTTATTTTAGAGACAGAGCACAAGCAGGGAGGGGCAGAGAGAGAGAGGGAGACACAGAATCTGAAACAGGCTCCAGGCTCTGAGCTGTCAGCACAGAGCCCGACACGGGGCTTAAACCCACAAATTAAGAGATCATGACCTGAGCCGAAGTCGGACTCTCAACCGACTGAGCCACCCAAGTGACCCTCAAATGATCTTAATTAAGTAAAAACCTACCAGTAGAACATATCTGATTTTGAATGTGAAAATAGGAATCCCGGAGTGGAATTGCTTATACCTGATTGCCATTGGCATTTTGCAGACAGAAACATTTACCCTGTCCTGTGTTGGTGGAAATGAAAGTGGCACTGAGTCTGGGCACCTGGTGGCTCTGTTGGTTATGCATCTGACTTCGATTCAGGTCATGATCTCATGGTTTGTGAGTTCCAGCCCCTCGTCGGGCTCTGTGCTGACAGCTCAGAGCCTGGAGCCTGCTTCAGATTCTGTGTCTCCCTCTCTCTCTGTGCCTCCCCAGCTCACTCTCTGTCTCTGTCTCTCAAAATTAAATAAATGTCAACATTAAAAAAAAAAGGTGGTACTGAGTCATTTGGATTGCTAATACTTTGCTATAAAGTGCATAAATGTGCTTCTGCATTGCAAAAACACTAAAAATTGTCTTATGAGGACCTATCACATAGGTGATCAGTTATTTCAGGAAAATATAAAGTAGAAAATCATTATTTTATGTTAGGATTTTATTTAAATCTAGGTGATTGAAACAATTAAGCTACTAGTCAGTAACATTCAACATGTTTTTCCAAAAGAATTTCATTTATTGCTTGATGTATTTAGTATTCTTCACTTTAAAGGTATAATAAACTATGCCTTTTCAGGAAGTTACATTTTCAGGTGATATTTGATGTTTTAACTGAATTCACCAGATTATTGAGTGGCAGGCCAAGGATACAGGGGTTAAAAAGAAGCATCTCCTGGGGCTCCTGGGTGACGTGACTCAGTTGGTTAAGCGTCTGACTCTTGATTTCAGCTCAGGTCATGATCTCATGGTTCATGAGATTGAGCCTGGTGTCTGACTGTGCCCTGACAGCACAAGGCCTGCTTGGGATTTTCTCTCCTCTCTCTCCCCCATGCCTCTCCACCCCTCCCCCCACCTCTCAAAATAAACAAACTTAAAAAAAAAAAAAAAAAAAAGATGTATCTCCTACCCCAAAGGAGGTTACAGAATTATCATGGTGTTATATTGTATGATTAGGAGCCCCAATTAAACAAAGGCAAATTCTTACTAAGGTGTTAGGAAAAGGCCTGTCTCCAGTTTAGGGAGTTAAAGATGAACATTTGGAATTTTTTTTTTCTGTTATGTGTTAAGCAGACAGAAATATTTATATAGTTTTATGTACCCGAGATATCTGTCATGACTTGATACTTTAAAAATTCAATTTTAGGAAATAATTATTGATATATCTTAATGATTAGAAATTTTAATTAATATTACACTTAAAGCTCTATAGGCCAAGTGTCAGGATGAGAAAGAAACTCATCCACCTTCCTTATCTAATTTATTTCCAGAGGTGAAAAAGACGAACCTTTCTGTTTGCCATTAGTTTAGTGTGTATCAGTTGGAGTTCTTGATTTCAAATAAAAGGTCTTGATCGTAAAAGGAATTTGTTGGAAGGTGCTGCTCAGAGGTTCATGAAGGGAGGAGAGCACCCTTGACAGAAAAACTGGCAGGAGCCCAGGGAGCTCTGTCTGGGGCCTCAGGGTTCATGCTGCAGACTTCTAAGTGGGAAAGGCCTGCTGGGTCTCTGCTGCTGCGTGTGACCGACTTCCAGTCTCTTTCCTTCCTTGCATTACCTGCTTGTGTTTTAGGGAAAAGTGTTTGTGCGCACCCCCTGGAACTGGAAGAGTTAGGGGCCAGCCTGTTGGCTCCTCTGGTGGGAAGTGGTCACCAGAAATTACTCTTTTACCAACATTGTACAGAGGGGAAAGGTAATTCCTCAAAAGGAAGTCAGAGTCCTATTAGGAAGGCAACCAGGAAAGACACATATTCACCACCTTTTAGGGAAAGAGTAAAATACCTTGATAAACCCACAGAAGGAACCCAAAGGTTAGTTACAACTGGATTGTTGCCTTGATTGAAAGAAGAGAAGATTGCAGTTAAAATAACACTTTTTGTACAGTAGTACAAAAACACCTGGATTATTAGTAATTTCTGAAAGAAATTTTCTTAAGTCACCACTTAACTGATGTGATATTACTGTCTTGTGATACAATGTATAGCAAAGGGACTTCAGTTACCACTTCACTGATAATGGAGTTACTTAAAATTTTATGGGCCCATTCATACACATAACAATCCCTTGAGTGAACTTATATAACATATTTGAGTTTATTATTTAATCTGTGTTGTGACATAATCTTGGTTGTAGTGGAGGTATTATCCTCAGATTAAGGAGTAGGAAAACTAAGAAGTTAAATCTCTTGTCCAGTCATATAGCTACTAAAAGAATCAAGATTTAAAAAAAATTTTTTTTTTAATGTTTCATTATTTTTGAGAGAGACAGAGAGAGACAGAGCATGAGCGGGGAAGGGGCAGAGAGAAAGAGAGAGGGAGATACAGAACCTGAAGCAGGCTCCAGGCTCCAAGCTGTCAGCACAGAGCCTGACGTGGGGCTTGAATCCACAGACTGCGAGATCATGTCCTGAGCCCAAATCAGGCGCTTAACCAACTGAGCCACCCAGGCACCCCAGGAATCAAGATTTTAATTCAGGTCTTAATTATTCACATATATTGAGAATGGCCTGTATCAATCTTTATTATCTGTATAGTGGAGAAAATACTGCCTATCTTGCAAGATTGTTTGAAGATTAAAGAAAAAGTGTAAGAAGTTTCCTGTTACTGTAAGAGTTAACGAACCTTTCGTTAAATGTTAGTTTTAAAAATGCATTTATTTTAAAAATTAAAGTATTTCTGCAGTAAGTGATTTTTTGAGATCTTTGTATATGCTTAGAGCCACTTCTTTTTTAAAGTTCCATTTTACCAAAGAAGTAATGGTGCTTCATAAGAGTTCTGAAGTTATAACAGAACTTTGATATTTAGAAGTAAATTGTCATATTCATTTTAAACTTTAATTGGAGAATTTGAGTGGTATGCAGTTTTTCTTGAATGCCTAGTTTGAAGAGACTATTTTTACAACTAATTAAGAGCTTCCAAGTGGGTTTAAATTTGTCTTTTAAAGAGATTTTATTTAAAAATTTCGTAAGTCTTTTCTTTTGAGGCATACTTTGAGTTTTTGGTAAAAATTCATTTCAAGTTTTAAATATATCACCTACCTCTCTTGCCTCAAAAAGGTATAATTTGTCAGTAGATATTAAGGTATAAATACATGGACTTTGCTGTTTTTAAAAGTTCTGATATAAATAGAATGCGAATGCGTGTTGTGAAAACACAAGGAAGGGAATATTTAAGAGAATGTATATAAGCAGTAGTGAGGAAGAGGTCTGCTGGGCCACGCTGGAGAATTATGAAGTGTTGGGGATTTAATTTTTATCCAGGAAAATGTATAGTAGGGCAAGTGGTCCGGTTGCACCTGGTAGACTATGAAGAAGTAGGGCAAAGGTGTGCTTTAGATCACTGGTTCTCAACCTGTAGTGATTTTACTCCTACCTGCAGGGGACATTTGGCAATTTCTGGTGACATTTTTGGTGGTCACAACTGGCCAGCACAGGGTTGCTGATGACATCTAATTAATGACATCAAACCTGGTTAGAGGCTGCTAAGTACCTTAAAATACACAGGACAGCCCCCTACAAAAGAGAATTATTTGGCTGAAGAGATCAGTAGTGCTAAGGGTGAAAACTCCTGCTTTAGATCCAGAATGGCTGGTCCAAAATGGAGTAGGGCTGATAAAGTCATCTTAAACTAGACAGTTAGAAAAAAAAAGCAAAGAACAGATACTGTTTACATCAGCACCCCAAAATTGAAATACTTAGATATAAAGCTAACAATATATATATAAATCTGTATAAGGAAAACTACATAACCCTGATGAAAGGAATCAAAGAACTAAGTAAATGGAGACATATTTCATGTTCATGGATAGGAGCTCTCAATATTGTCAAGGTGTCAGTTCTTCTCAACTTGATCTATAGATTCAGTGCAATATCAATCAGAATTATCCCAGCAAGTTAGTTTGTGGATATTCACAAACTGATTTGAAAAGCAGGGGTACCAGTCAGTTAAGTGTCTGACTCTTGATTTCACCTCAGGTCATGATCTCACAGTTTGTGGGATTGAGCCTTGCATTGGGCTCTGCACTGACAGCACAGAGCCTGCTTGGGATTCTCTCTCCCTGCCTCTCTCTCAAAATTAATAAATGAAGTTTAAAGAAAATGGTCAAAATCTAGAACACTAAATGGTGGCAAGGATGTGGAGCAACAGGAAACTCCCATTCATTGCTAGCAGGAATGCAAAATGGTTTAGCCATTTTAAAAATTACTTTGGTGATTTCTTACAAAACTGAATATACTCTTACCATATGATCCATCAATCACACTTCTTAGAATTTACCCAAAGTAATTGAAAACTTACATCCATGCACAAAACCCGCACATGGATTTTATAGCAGTTTTATTCGTAATTGGCAAAACTTAGAAGTAACCAAGACTTCTTTCAGTAGGTGAATGGATAAACTGTGGTATATCCAGACAATGGACTATTATTCAGTGCTAAAAAGAAATGGGCTAACAAGCTATGAAAAGCTATAGAGGACTTTAAATGCATGTTGTTAAGTGAACGAAGCTGATCTGAAAAGGCTACCTACGCTATAACTCCAAACTATATGACATTCTAGAAAAGGCAAAACTCTGGAGACAGCAAAAAGATCAGGGCTTGGGTGGGAGGGGACAATGAAGAGAGTACAGAGAATTTTTAGGGCATTGAAACTACTTCCTGTGATACTATAATGGTGTATACCTGTCCTTATACATTTGTCAAAACCCATACAACACCAATAGTGAACTCTAATGTAAACTAAAGATGTTGGGTGATAATGCTGTGTCAGTGCAGATTCATCAGTTGTAGTAAATGTACCACTCTGGTGGGGATTTAGGCTCCGGGCTCTGAGCTGTCAGCATAGAGCCTGACGTGGGGCTTGAACTCACAAGCTGTGAGGTCGTGACCTGAGCTGAACTCAAAGGGAGGCTATGCAGAGGGTATGTGGGAAATCTCTGTACCTTCTGCTCAATTTTGCCATGAACTTAAAACTGCCATAAGAAATAGTCTTTAAGAAAAAGATTAGATGTGGGTGCCTGGGTGGCTCAGTTGGTTAAGAATCTGACTTCGGCTCAGGTCGTGATCTCTCAGTTCGTGAGTTAGAGTCCCATATTGTGTGAGCTGGAGCCCCGATTCAGGTGAATGTGAGCCTCGCTCGCGCGCTCTCTCTCTCTCTCTCTCTCTTTCTCTCTCTCCCTCTCTCCCCCCCACTTGTGGGATTCTCTCTCTCCCCCCTCTCTCTGCCCTCATTCACTTGTGCCCTGTCTCTCTCAAAAAAAAAAAAAAAAAAAAAAAAAAAAGATTAGGTGTTATCAGTGTTAAAAAAAGGCAATGAAATCAAATCTATGCTGCAACATGGAAGAGCCTTGAAAACATTTTTCTAAGTGAAAGAAGTCGGACACAAAAGGACAAATGTAGGATTCCACTTATATGAGGTACCTAGAGTGGCCAAATTCATAGAGACAGAAAATAGAATAGTGGTTACCAGGGCCTGGGGAAAAGAGGGGATGGAGAGTTACTGTTTAAGGGCTACAGAGTTTCTGTTTGAAATGATGAAAAAGTTTGGAGATGGATAATGATAATGGTAGTCCAACAATGTGAATGTACTTAGTGCCAAATTGTACACCTAAAAATGGTTAAGTGGTAAGTTTATTTTACCACAGTTAAAAAAAAAAGAAGCATGTTCCTTGGCTTCACCCCAGGCATACTGAACCACAGTCTCTGGGGATGAGACTCAGAAGGCTGCATTTAAAAAAAAAATTTTTTTCAGATAATTGTTACACATAGTTTAGGTTAAGAATCACTAATATTTGGGATTATATAATGCAAAGTGGGATAAACTGGATTTTGTTGGTGTGTATATATATACATATATATATTTTTTAATTTTTTAAAATGTTTATACTTAGAGAGAGACAGAGTGGCAGCTGGAGGAGGGCAGAGAGAGAGGGAGACACAGAATCCGAAGTAAGTTTTGGGCTCCGAGCTGTCAGGACAGAGCCTGATGTGGGGCTTGAACTCATAAGCTGTGAGATCACGACCTGAGCCAAAGTCAAACGCTCAACTGACTGAGTCACCCAGGTGGCCCTGTTGGTATATATTTTTAAAGAGAAACTAGCAGATTGATGATGAATTCAAGTACATATAATCTTCATCTATGGTTTTTATGTTCAGTTGTTAAAATTTGTACCTCGCTGCATGTGGTGATATGAATAATGACTACTCATAAGCATTTAGCATTGTATTTTAAAAAATAATTTTTTTAACGTTTATTTATTTTTGAGACAGAGAGAGACAGAGTATGAACGGGGGAGGGTCAGAGAGAGAGGGAGACACAGAATCTGAAACAGGCTCCAGGCTCTGAGCTGTCAGCACAGAGCCCAACGTGAGGCTTGAACTCACGGACTGCGAGATCATGACCTGAGCTGAAGTCGGACTTTTAACTGACTGAGCCACCCAGGCGCCCCTGGCATTGTATTTTTTAAGGTGCTTTCGGATAATGTGATTTTATTTGATCATTACGGTATCCTGAGGAGATGGGTAATGATATTGCCATTTTCAGGTGAGAAACTTGAGATTTTAGGAAATTTAATGTCTTGCCTAAGATCACACATACAGGTAAAGTCAGACCTCCAAGATACGCATTCTGACAACTGTTATTTCCTGTATTGGCAATCTCCAAGAAAATAGCAGATCTTGTTTGTTATTACAAAGATCCCATGGATTTAATTGTTTTGTGATTGAAAAGTGTGAACTTGTTAAACAAATCATAACACTTTATTTTGCAGACAAGACTTTATGATTTGACAGCCCTATTATTTTTGCCATGTTGGCAAGGCTTAATATTTACAAAACTGAGTTACACTGATTCTATTTAAGGAAGTATTTTTATGAAGTATAAATATGTGATACTTAATAGATGCTAATTAATGTCAGTTGTCAGGAAATCTGAGGCAAACCTGTCATTCTGTGACACTGTTTTCTTCTCTTGAATCAAAATGATCTCTACAACCAACCATTTGTGCCTAGTATGCTTTTCTTAAATGTGACTTTTTTTTTTTTTTTTTTGAGAGAGAGTGAGTGAGGGGTGGGGAGTGGAGAGGGGCAGAGGAAGAAAGAGAATCCCAAGCAGTCTCCACACTCAGTGTGGAGTCTGAGGTAGGGCTTGATCCTACGACCTGAAATCAAGAGTCGGATGCTCAAGTGGGTGAGCCGCCCAGGCACCCCAAATACGACTGTTCTTTCTGGGCTTCCCTTTGAAGAATGTATTTGTCACAGTTGAGCCGAGGAGTCAGTAGATTCTGCTCTTTCCCAGGGACATTCAGCCACATTCTAGAATAGTGCAAAGTTGGAGGGGAAAGCCACTTCTAACATTCCTGTTTTATACATACCCTCTGTAGTCTTACTGTCTACCATCATGGAATTGATTGGGGAACAGCACCCCTTACGAGGTTACGGTCTTCAAAACATTGAAATACTTCCAGTTTCTTCTCAGTAGTATGGGATGTCTAGGAGAAAAAAAAAAGTTTCATCTGGTTTCCTGTGGCATTATTATTTTATGGTCATTTAATATCTAACCACTTCTTGCTGTTTTGATAGGATAGAGGCATTGTATGATTGAAATGATTAAAAATACAATTCCAGACTTGTTTACCTGTACATGAAACTGATCATTTGCTAACTTCATGTCTCAAAGATATCTCAAGCATAATGAAGTCCAGAACTAAACTCTTAATCTCCTTGTTCCCCTTCCCCTGTACTAAAACATCTGTTCTTCTTACAGTATTCTTTATTTTAGTAAATGCATCTGCATCTGATGCATCTGGCCAGTGATCTGGGCCCTACCAAACCATCTCTAATATTAGCTCCTTTACTCTCCCTTTTGTGTCTGTTCATGCTGTTCCCTTTACCCTGTCACTTCATTCGTCCACTTTTCACCTAAATTCTACTCTTCACCCTTCAAGTTTCAGCCTCACTCCTCCTTTCCAGAACCCTAGGTTAACGTAGGCTCCCATTTAGGTCTCATGGAATCCTTTGTTTTAAAAAGAACAACAGCAGTAGCTACAGCTAACATTTACTAAACACTGACTGTGAACTGGTACATAATATTATAGGAGGGGTTAAGTGATTTGCTTGGGGTTACACCCTGATCATTGAAAGAACCAAGATTTGAAACTGGATGATTTAGCCCACGCTTACCCTCTTCACTCCTTTGCCTCTTACGTAGTTGTTTTTGTGATGATCTGTTTAATGTCTTGTTCTCCTGTATTTCTACGCTCTGTGAGGGCAGGGACTGTGTCTATTTTGTATCCTAGTATCTCACACAATATGTGGTGAACACATGCCTGTGTGCATGTATCTTATTTGGGATATAACCTCGTTTACTCAAAGTCTGAAAATGGATAACATTTATAAGTGGAATTCACAGATGACATTGACTATTTTACCTTCTCGAAGTGGAAGTATCTATAAATGCAAAGAAATCTATTTAATTCATCTAGTAAACCAATTTGCTCTGTTAGTGATTATATGTCAAGGAACCTGATCTATTTGGGAAAGTTTGCATTTGAAAAAGCTTTTCCCTCTCCTTCTATGCCTTTGATTCACTAGATTTTAGAATATTATATTACACTTAGAAGTTAGGGGCAATTAGTTGTGAATCTTACTAAAACAATGTTCAAGTCACAAACTGTTATCTGTTGGTATTTTTAGGAAAACTACCAAAAAATAGACAATAGATACACATGTATTATGAATGGTTACTCCAGCTTTAAAGACGCCTCTTTGAATGGGATTCAGACTTCAGATAGGAGAGGTTGTATGGGAGCACTGTGGGGAAAAACTGGGAATTTTATAAAGAGCTCCTACTTGTGTCGGGACACCACTGATAAGGGCTTTCTGTCACATTTGGAAGGCTCTTGAGTATGAAGATTAAGAAAATGCTTGAAAAAAAAATGCTTGAAGAACTAAAAAACCATTAGATGGCTTTCTCAAATCAGTTTTTTGTTTCATTGGTGGGAACTCTGTTATCACAAAAAGCAATAAAAAATTTGTTTTGGAAAGTCATACTTATTGTTTTTAAAGCAAAACAAATGCAAGATGATATGAACTTGGCACTTGACACGTTTGGATTTTGACTTGTATAGTTATTTTCTGTGGGAAATGACTTCAAATACTGTCTTTCCCATGGCTGATGTACACACAGCAGAAAAGCAATCATGAAAATTTTTATTTAAATGAACACTAAATAAAATGAAAAAAATTAATTAAATCTATATTTTACTTCATATCTACACACATACATAAAATGTTACAAAAATGCATAAATATGGCACAATTATTTTCAGTATAGTTTTCTGGGAGGATGGGGAGAGGGTGATTGGTTCATTTTTCTCCCTTTTTTCGTCCTTTCCATCCATATCCCTGCCAGAATCCTCTAACCCATGTTAATAACCTAGCTTATATTTGTCCATATTGTCAATGTCCTCTACAAATATATATTTATAATATATGGTACATACACACGTGTGTACATGGGTTTTTGAGCATTCCCTGTACTTTTTTTGTTTTTAATGTTTGTTTATTTTTGGGAGAGAGAGAAAGAGCATGAGCAGGGGAGGGGCAGTGAACAAGGGAGACACAGGATCTGAAGCAGGCTCCAGGCTCTGAGCCGTCAGCACAGAGTCCGATGCGGGACTGGAACCCACGAACTGTGAGATCATGACCTGAGCTGAAGTTGGACGCTTAACCGACTGAGCCACCCAGGCGCCCCCCATTCCCTGTACTTTTAATTTTTGTCTTAAAAATACCTTGTGGAAGTCTGTCAAATGGCATAGCTCTAGTTCTTTTTAATGGATACATGGTTGTATTAGTCTGCCAGGGCTGCCATAACAGATTGGGTGTCTCAACAGAAATTTACTTCATTATAACTCTGGAGGCTGTAAGTCTGAGATCAAGGTTTTGGCAGGGTTGATTTCTTCTGAGGCCTCTCTTCTTGCTTGTAGATGGCCGTCTTCTCCCTGTGTCTTCCCATGGTCTCTCCTCTCTGTATATATGTGTCCAGATTTCCTTTTGTTATAAGAACACCAGTCAGATTGGATTTGGGCCTACCCTAATGACCTCATTTTTAACTTAATTACCTCTAAAGATCCTGTCTCCAAATATAGTCGCATTCTGAAGTACTGGGAATTAGGCCTTCAACATATGCATTTTTAGGACACAATTCAGCCCAACAACAACAGTGTCCTGCAAAGCATGTTTAACTCATAATGATATAGCTAATACTATATAGAATTTAGCAATGTGATTCATCCATTCATTTCATAAGTACTCTGTGAACTCTCTTGTTCCTCTGATTTATCCTAATATGGGTAGGGACAGTGGCTTCTGGAAGAGAATGCAAGAAGGAGTGGAATTAACAGGTGACATGATAGTTACAATAGTGTAGATAGGATACAGGCCTGGCTCTGTTGGGGGGAGAGATGATTTCTGGATTAACCACCAGTTATGTGCTTACATGATACATTCATTAGTTGTGTGTAAGTAGAGTGTGTTTTGTACTTTGAGTAATTAGACATTCAATTCATAGAAAAGCTTAGATGTACTAAAAAAGACTATCATATGTATTGTAGTTGCATCTGTAGTTTCCTTTTTACTTACATATACTTGATGTCTCATTTCAGTGGATTGAGGTTCAAAATAAGATCCTATTTTTGAAAAAGCACATGGCTGGAGCCCTTTTCTTACTAAAATAAAAGCTCAGTGTGAGCAAGGATTGATATATTTTGTTTAATGTTGGATCTCTGACATTTAGAATAATGTCTGGCTACAGAGCAGCGCTTCAATAAATATTTGAGTCCAGGTCGAGGTAGAAAATAACTTTTTCCTTTCTTTTTTTAATGTTACTACCCCTCCCCCATTGATAAATATAAGAAAAGGGACTTACTTAGACTAAACATAAGTCAAGGTTTTAGTCATTACACAGAGTAAAAACTAGAAATATGAATGGTCCATAGCAAACCATCCTTGTGGTTCTTATTAATACACAGACAGCCAACTACTTTGTTGAGGTGCTTGAGAAAGTGCTGTTCCGGAGCACAGACACAGCCCCCAAAAGTGGAGCTGCTGTTTCTTAAAAATTTTTTTCTGTCTCCATTGCTGGGACTCCAGTTACATATATGTTAGACTGCTTAATATTGCCCCCACAGGTCATGGAGGCTTATCATTTTTTTTCAGTCTTTTTTCCCCCTATCTATGCTTCATTTTGGAGAGTTTCTCTTGCTATGACTCTAAGTTCCCTTATATTTTCTTTTGCAATATCCAGTCTGCTCTGTCTTCACTTTCAGATAATATAATTTTATCTCTAGAAGTTTTACTTAAATATTTGTATCTTTTTCCATAGCATGTTCGTATTTTCCTTTTACATTATTAAGTATATAGGGTATATTTATATTAGCTGTATTTATTTATGTTTCATCATGACAAGTGTACTTTTTAATCCCCATCCCCTATTTCACCCATTCCCCACCCTCCACTGCCCCTCTGGTAACCATCAGTTTGTTCTCTGTAGTTAAGAGTCTGTTTCTTTGTTTCTCTTTTTTTCTTCTTCTTACTTTGCTCATTTGTTTCTTAAATTCTACATTTGAGTTGGGCACCTGGGTGACTCAGTCAGTTAAGCGTCTGACTCTTGATTTTGGCTCAGGTCATGATTTCACGGTTTGTGAGTTCGAGCCCTTCATCAGGTTCTGTGCTGACAGTGTGTGGAGCCTGCTTGGTATTCTGTCTCCCTTTCTCTCTGCCTCTCTCCCACCTGCTCTCTGTATCTCACTCAAAATAAACAAAAATAAACTTAAAAAAAATTCCACATATGAGTGAAATCATGTGGTATTTGTCTTTTTTTTTTTAAATGTTTTATTTTTTTTATTGAGAGACAGAGCGCGAGTGGTGGAGGGGCAGAGAGAGAGGGAGAAGCAGAATCCAAAGCTCTAAGCTGTCACCACAGAGCCTGATGTGGGGCTTGAGCTCACAAACCGCGAGATCATGACCTGAGCCGAAGTTGGACTCTTAACTGACTGAGCCACCCAGGTGCCCCAGTATTTGTCTTTTTTCTGACTAACTTCAGTTAGCATTATACTCTCTAGCTCTATCCATGTTGTTGCCAGTTCAAGATTTCATTCTTTTTTAAAAATGGCTGAGGGGCGCCTGGGCGGCTCAGTCAGTTAAGCATCCCACTCTTCATCTTGGCTCAGGTCATGGTCTCATGGTCATGAGGTTGAGCCCCATGTTGGGCTCCACACTGACAGCCAGAGCCTGCTTGAGATTCTTTCCCTCTCCCTCTGCTCCTCCCTGCACTCTCTCTCTCTCAAAATAAGTAAACATTAAAAAAATGGCTGAATCATGTTCCATTGTGTATATATACTACATCTTCTTTATCCATTCGTCTATCGATGGACACTTGGGCTGCTTCCATAGTTTGGCTATTGTGAATAATGCTGCAGTAAACATAGGGGTGCATGGATCCTTTTAATTAGTATTTTTGTATTTTTTGGACAAATACCAAGTGCTGCAATTGCTGGATCATACAGTAGTTCTATGTTTATCTTTTAGAGGAACCTCCATACTGTTTTCCACAGTGCTACACCAGTTTGCATTCCTACCAACAGTGTAGGAAGGTTGCTTTTTCTCCACATCCTCACCCCCACTTCTTGTTTTTTATGCTTTTGATTTTAGCCGTTCTGACAGGTGTGAGATGGTATCTCTTATCGTGGTTTTGATTTGTGTTTCCCTGATGACGTGTGTGCGTTGAGCATCTTTTCATTGTCTATTTTCAGTGTCTATTGGTCATCTCAATGTCATTTTTGGAGAAATGTCTATGGTCCATTTTTTCTTTTTTTTATTTTATTGTATTTATTCTTGAAAAAGTGCACAAGTGAGCGAGGGGCAAAGAGAGAGAGGGAGACACAGAATCTGAAGCAGACTTCAGGCTATGAGCTGTCCACGCATAGCCCAACATGGGGCTTGAACCCACCCACTGCAAGTTCATGACCTGAGCTGAAGTCGGACGCTTAACCGACTGAGCCACCAGGTGCCCCACTTTTTAATTGGATTATTTGTTTTTTGGTGTTGAGTTGTAGATATTATATATATATATATATATATATCTTTTTTAATTTAATTTTTTTGAGTACTAACCCTTTATCAGCTATGTCATTTGCAAATATCATCTCCCATTCAATAGGTTGCCTTCTTATTTTGTTGATCGTTTCCTTCACTGTGCAAAAGCTGTTTATTTTGATGCAGTTCCAGTAGTTTCTTTTTGCTTTTGTTTCCTTTGCCATAGGAGACATATCTAGAAAAATGTTGCTATGGCCAATGACAGAGAAATTATTGACTGTGCTCTCTTCAAGGATTTTTATGGTTTCAGGTCTCACATTTAGGTCTTTAATCCATTTTGTTTATTTTTGTGTTTGGTGCAAGAAAATGGTCCAGTTATATTCTTTTGCATGTAGTTGTCCAGTTTGCCCAATACCGTTTGTTGAAGAGACTATCTTTTTCCCATTGTATATTCATTACTCCTTTGTTGAAGAGGAGTTGACCATCTAATTGTAGATTTATGTCTGGGCTTTCTACTCTATTCTGTGCATCTCTGTGTCTATTTTTGTGCCAGTACCATACTGTTTTGATTACTACAGCCTTGTAATACAACTTGAAACTTGGAATTGTGATACCTGTAGTTTTTTTTCTTTTTTAAAAACTTTTTAAAAATGTTTATTTTCAAGAGAGAGAGAGAGAGAGAGAGAGAGAGAGAGCGAGCGCGCACAAGTGGAGGAGGGGAAGCGAGAAAGGGAGACATAGAATCCAAAGCAGGCTCTGAGCTGTCAGTACAGAGCCCGACGTGGAGCTCGAACCCATGAACTGCGAGATCATGGCCTAAGCTGAAGTTGGATGCTCAACTGACTGAGCCACCCAGGTGCCCCTGTTTGTTTTCTTTTCAAGATTGCTTTGGCCATTGAAAGTCTTTTGTGGCTCCATACAAATTTTAGGATTGTTTGTTCTAGTTCTGTGAAAAATGCTGTTGGTATTTTGAGAGGGATTGCATTAAATCTGTATGCTTTGAGTAAGATAGACATTTTAACAATTTCTGTTCTTCCAACCTATGGATGTGGAATGTCTTATTGTTTCTTTGTGTTTTGAATTTCTTTCATCAGTGTTTTATAGTTTTCAGGGTACAGGTCTTTCACCTCTTTGGTTAAGTTTATTCCTAGGTATTATGTACAGATTTCTGTACATTGATTTTGTATCCTCTTGCTTTACTGAATTCATTTATCAGTTCTAGTAGTTTTTTTTTTTTGGTGCCATCTTTAGGGTTTTCTATATAGAGTGTCATGTCATCTGCAAATTGAGTTTTACTTCTTCCTTACCAATTTGGTTGCCTTTTATTTCTTTATGTTGTCAAATTGCTGCAGCTAGGACTTCTAGTACTGTGTTGAATAAAAGTGGTGAGAATGGACACACTTACCTTGTTCCTGACCTTAGGGAAAAAAAGCTCTAAGTTTTTAACCAGTGAGCATGATGTTTTCATATGAGGCCTTTATTATGTTGAGGTATTTTCCCTCTAAACCTACTTTGCAGAAAGTTTTTATCATGAATGGATGTTGTACTTTGTCAAATTTTTTTTCTGTATCTATTGAAATGATCATATGGTTTTTATCCTTTCTATTTTTGGTGATGTATTGCATTGATTATTTTGCAAATATTGAACCATCCTTGCATCCTGGGAATAAATCCCATATGATCATGGTCTGTGATTTCTTTAATGTTTTATTGGATTTGGTTTGCTAATATTTTGTTGAGAATTTTTGCATCTGTATTCATGAGACATATTGGCCTGTGGGTTCCTTTTTTTGAGTGTGTGGTGTCATTATCTGGTTTTGGTATCGGGGTGATATTGGACTCCAAGAATGCATTTGGAAGTTTTCCTCACTTTTCTATTTTTGGAATAGTTTGAGAATAGGTATTAATTCTTTAAGTGTTTGGTAGAATATTTCATAATAGTCTGTCATGGTTGTTTGTATTTCTATGGTGTTGGTTATTTCTCCCTCTTTCGTTAGTGATTTTATTTATTTGGGTCCTCTTTTTCTTCTTTCTTTCTTTTCCTTCTTTCTTTTTTTTTTTTTTTTTTTGAGTCTGGCTAGAGGTTTATCAATGTTTTTGATCTTTTCAAAGAACCATCTTCTGGTTTCATTGATCTGTTTATTGTTTTTTTAGTTTCTATGTCATTTATTTCTTCTCTCACCCTTTTCATTACTTTCATGTTCCTTCCTTTTGCTGTCTTGGGGATTTGTTCTTCTTTTTCCAGTTCCTTTAGGTGTAAGGCTAGGTTGTTTATTTGAGATTTTTCTTCTTGAGGTAGGCCTAGACTACTGTAAACTTCCTTCTCAGATCCACTTTTGCTGCGTACTGGTGATTTTGGAGCGTTGTGTTTTTGTTTCCATTTGTTCCCATTTTCATTTGATTTCTTCTATGACTTTTTGGTTGACCTATTCATTGTATAGTACCATGTTATTTTATCTCCATGTATTTGTGCTTTTTCCAGATTTTTTGGGTGGTGATTTCTAGTTTCAGAGTGTTGTGGTCAAAAAAGATGCATGGTGTGACTGATTATTTTTGAATTTGCAGAGACTTGGTTTGTGGCCTTATACCAGCTATTTTGATTTCTTTGTCTGCTAATTCCATCATCTTTGCCATTTTCTAGGTTTGTTTCAATTGGTTAACTTCTCTTTTGCTTTTGGGTTATTTTTTCCTGCTTCTTTACACACTGGTAATTTTTTATTGGTTGTCAGGAATTGTGAATTTTACATTGTTGAGTACTGGATTTTGTTACATTTCTATGAATAGTGTATTTTGTTCTGACAAGTAATTAAGTTATCTTGGATAAGTTTAGTCTTTCTGAGACTTGCTTTAAGCTTTGTTAGAGCAGTTCCAAAGCAGACTTTAGTTTTACTACTGAGACCGTATTTTCCTGAGGACTTTGCCTGATACCCTGTGTACTATTAAGAAATCTTTCCAAGCAGTGTGGAGGTTCCTCAGAAAATTAAAAATAGACCTACCCTATGACCCAGCAATAGCACTGCTAGGAATTTATCCAAGGGATACAGGAGCACTGATGCATAGGGCCACGTGTACCCCAATGTTCATAGCAGCACTCTCAACAATAGCCAAATTATGGAAAGAGCCTAAGTGTCCATCAACTGATGAATGGATAAAGAAATTGTGGTTTATATACACAATGGAATATTACGTGGCAATGAGAAAAAATGAAATATGGCCTTTCGTAGCAACGTGGATGGAACTGGAGAGTGTGATGCTAAGTGAAATAAGCCATACAGAGAAAGACAGATACCATATGGTTTCACTCTTATGTGGATCCTGAGAAACTTCACAGGAACCCATGGGGGAGGGGAAGGGAAAAAAAAAAAAAGAGGTTAGAATGGGAGAGAGCCAAAGCATAAGAGACTTAAAAACTGAGAACAAACTGAGGGTTGATGGGGGGTGGGAGGGAGGAGAGGGTGGGTGATGGGTATTGAGGAGGGCACCTTTTGGGATGAGCACTGGGTGTTGTATGGAAACCAATTTGTCAATAAATTTCATAAAAAAAAAAAAAAAAAGAAATCTTTCCAGTCTGGCTGATGGGAGCATGAACTAATCCCAGTTCTGTGTGAACTCCAGGAGTTGTTTTGCTAACTGTCTTCTGGTGGTTCTTTCTTGGCCTAGGGACATTTTTTCTCACATATGCATATCAGTATTCAGCCATAGAATTAAGGGTACTCTGCAATCTCTGGAGCTTCCTCCATCTTGGCCAGTCCCCTCCATCCTAGTACCCTACTGCACATATTCTAGCCACCTTGACGTGCATGATTCCTATTTCTTTCTCCTTAACTTGAGATTGCTAGGCTCCTTTTGAGTTTTTGTTCCACACTCTCCCTGCTCAGTGACCTGAACACTGCCTCCAGGCAGAAGCTGAGCAATTATAGGGCTCACCTCATTTGTTTTTCTTCTCTTTCAACACTGTAGTTTTGAGCTGCCTGTTTCCCAAGTGTCTGAAAATATTTGGTTCATATATTTGGTTTTATAAATCATTTGAAGTGGGAAGGTAATTCTGGGACCTCTTAACTCTATCATGACCAGGGACCTGTTCCTTTTGTTGCAACTGCTAGAGGTGGGTAGGAAAACTGGAAACTGGGGAGGGGACAGGCAGGCATAGTGGTCCCACTTGTCCTAGCTGGCAGTTCAATACCCTTTCAGCTTTTGCACACTTTTCCATCGCTTTTCTCAATCTACTGTTTATTTCTACTTTCTTCCCAAATGGATTCTAAATCATTATCCTCAAACAAAATGTCTGATTTCAGTATAGTTCCCAGTCTGTGTTCCCAGTCATATTTATCCCTAGTCATTTTATTACATGTGTAATATCCAATTTGGTTAGGAACAGAAAGAAGGAAAACATACTCATTAACCACTAAACCTTTATTAGAAATAAAAGCAAGTCGGGGCGCCTGGGTGGCGCAGTCGGTTAAGCGTCCGACTTCAGCCAGGTCACGATCTCGCGGTCCGGGAGTTCGAGCCCCGCGTCAGGCTCTGGGCTGATGGCTCAGAGCCTGGAGCCTAATTCCGTTTCTGTGTCTCCCTCTCTCTCTGCCCCTCCCCTGTTCATGCTGTGTCTCTCTCTGTCCCAAAAATAAATAAATGCTGAAAAAAAAAATTTAAAAAAAGAAATAAAAGCAAGTCATGGGACATCCATTAGATATATATGGTGTGTCAGTAAGTATGCATTGTAGGCAATTCATGAAAAAGACACAGTCTGTCCTCTCCAAGAGCTTTCAGTTCATTGAGGGAAACAACTATAGTATACATCAGTGTTGAACTATTAACCAAAAAAAGGTATAATAACTTGGAGAAAGCCTCAGTTAATTCTGATTGGGAGATCAAGTGAATTGATATGATAACAGGGTCACAAAAGGATCATTAGGGTTTCAGTCGACAAGGTTAAGGGGAGAAGGACAGTCAAGGCAGAGGACAAGCATGAGAAGGCATGGAGGTAAGTGTGTTCTGGGAGCAGTAATACAGGAAACCCACACTCATCCTTTAGATCTCCGCTTAAATATTACTTGATCAGGGGGCGCCTGGGTGGCTCAGTCAGTTAAGTGTCTGACTTCAGCTCAGGTCGTGATCTCACAGTTTGTGAGTTCGAGCCCCACATTGGGCTCTGTGCTGATAGCTCAGAGCCTGGAGCCTGCTTTGGATTCTGTCTCCCTCTCTCTCTGCCCCTCCCATGCTCACACTGTCTGTCTCTCAAAAATAAATATTAAAAAAAAAAAAAAAAAAAAAAATATATATATATATATATACACACACACACATATTACTTGATCAGAGAGGATGCCCCTGATCTCCAAATCTAAATTTGGGGTGCCTGGATGGCTCAGTCAGTTAAGCATCCGACTTCGGCTCGGGTCATGATCTTACAGTTTGTGAGTTTGAGCCCCACGTCGGGCTCTGTGCTGATAGCTCAGAGCCTGGGGCCTGCTTCGGATTCTGTGTCTCCCTCTCTCTCTGCCCCTCCCCCACTCACACTCCATCTCTGTCTCAAAAATAAATAAACATGTTAAAAAAAAAAAAAAATATATATATATATATATATATATATATTACTTCATCAGAGAGGATACCCCTGATCTCCAAATCTAAATTTGGGGTGCCTGGATGGCTCAGTCGGTTAAACATCTGACTTCAGCTCAGGTCATGATCTCACAGTTTGTGAGTTTGAGCCCCACATCAGGCTCTGTGCTGACAGCTCAGAGCCTGGAGCCTACTTCGGATTCTGTCTCCTGCTGTCTCTGCCCTCCCCACTTGTGCTCTGTCTCTCAAAAAAATAAATAAATAAACGTAAAAAAAATTTTTTTTTAAATCTAAATTAGATTATTCCTATCCATAAAACTGTTTTCTTCATTCAGTTTTAATAATTGTTTCCTATTTTTCTCTTTCACTAATTTGTAAACCACGTGAATACAGGCAGAGCTGTCTTTTCATTGTATTCCCAGTGCCTGGTATTTTATCTGAAACATAGCGGGCTCTCAAGAAATATTTCCTGAATGAGTGGATGTGTCAGGCAGTATGCTAGTCTGCCTCATGGGTATTGAATGTGAAGTGAACCACACACATGTGTCAGTAATTTCTCTTAAGCCTTTATCAACAGAGGTAAAATGTGTTACTATAAAGGGTGTGAAATAACGAGTAATAAATTTTTTACTCACAATTGGGCTAGTATTTCCTTTACCCTCCATGTTCTGCATCCCTTTTCAAGACTTCTACAGTTGTGTCTCTTCTTTCTTTCTTTGCTAACATTCCCCTAAGAGCAGTCTGAATTTGGGGTCCCCCTGCCCCTCTTTCTCCTCCCATGTACTCCTCTATGGCCTTCCAATTGAGTTTCATTTGGTTGAGTTCCATTTGAGTTGCCATTTGGATTCTGCTCCTGCTACTCGATTCATATTCTCTAAGAGGTCACCACTTATGTGATAATAATTGTTCATTGGTTGGCCTTTTCAAAATATTCTGTTTGAGTTTTGCTGTGTTTAAAGCTGATAGACAGTGGTTTTTGTTTTGCCTCATGTCCATCTGCTTGCTGCTTGGATGTAGGTGCTACCAAGATTTCATCCTGTCTTTCACTGCCTATGGTCTACCTTGGGCTGGGAGATTTTATCCACCTCTAGTTTGTACTATTTCCTGTGAGTGATTTGGTGAATTCCAGATCCTTGTCTTTGGCCTTAACCTCGTTCTTGAGCTTTAAGACCTAGCTTGATTTCTAGACATCCTTTGGTAAATTTAGAGTAAAATTTGATCATTGCATTAAGATACCTTTTCTTAAATATTCTTTTTTGGGGTGCCTGGGTGGCTCAGCATCTGGCTCTTGGTTTTGGCTCAGGTGATGATCTAGCGGCTTCGGGGGTTTGAGCTCCATGTCGGGCTCTGCCCTGGCAGTGCAGAGCCTGCTTGGGATTCTCCCTCTCTCCCTCTCTCTCTCTGCCCCTCCCCTGCTTGTGCTGTCTCTGTTTCTCTCAAGATAAACAAACTTAAAAAAAAAATACTTTCTTTACTCTTTATTCTTTCTTAACATAGATCTCATTTTTCTTTGCCAAAAATGTAAAAGAAAATGAGGGAAAAGACAAAGTAACACAGACAAAGTAACACAACCTAAAGCAAGGAATGTAAGTTCTGTGAGGACTAGAACTTTGTTATGCTATTCCCAAATGCCTACCACACCGCCGAGTATATGGGCTGCTCAAAATATTTGTTGCACAGATGAAAGAAATGCAAGGGGAAGGGCATTACAAGAACTAAAACATTCTATCAGGCTAATGTGGTCTATAGTCTTAACTCTGATGTTTATATAGTAGTGTTTATTTTATTTCTCCTCTTCCTGCATCTTGAATCATATTTCTGTTTTCCCATATGAACTGAGATTTTGGACAAGTTTTGTAAAATACCTAATTATCCTATTCCTGGCTACGTAATAGCTGAGGGCTTAAGTCCTTATTTCAAGTTTGATTTACATTACATATTAGATATAAATAACAAAATGGAATAAATTGAACAGTTCATGATATTAGTTAAATTAAGGCGGGTTAACTTTTCTCCCTGGATTAAACATTAAAATTAGAAATAGGATGGTTCTGGGTGAAAATTTCAAACTCAGGTTTGAGAAAATATCCCTGTTCAGCATCTTTATACCCTGACTTGGGTTGAAAATATGATAAGAAGCTAATAGTGTGTAACAAGGCAAAGAAACCAGGCACTTGTACTTAATTAGTCCAAGACTTGTTTATTCTTAGTACTTTAATTTGTCAGGTTTTTCAACTTTTTGATGTGATGCCTTGTATTTTCAAGCTATTTTGTAAGACATTCTCTTTAGGTGGGGAATTTAGGATACAGAGTCACTTCTGGCTCTTTCTTTCCAACACTTAGATTTTATGATTGTATGTGTTTGTGTTTCCTTTCTTCAGCTTTACTACTAACTCTTAACTAGGTATCATTTTCTATATCCTTTTTAATGTAACCTAGCAGAGTATTCTTTATGGAGAGAGTTTAATGAATGTTTTTAATAAAAGATTCAGGGGTGTCTGAGTGGCTCAGTTGGCTGGACCTCTGATTCTTGATTTTGGCTCAGGTCATGATCTTGCAGTTCATGGGTTTGAGCCCTGTGTCGGGCTCTGAGCTGATGACACAGAGCCTGCTTGAAATTCTCGGTTTCCCTGTCTCTCTGCCTCTCTCTCTCTCTCAAAAATAAGTGAACATTTTTAAAAAATTAAAAGAGTTCTATATTATACTTAGAAGTGGAGTTGCTAGATCATAAAATGTGCTCACACACACACACACACACACACACACACATATATATTCGGTTTTACTAGCTGTTCTCAAACTTTATTCCAAAAAGGTCATGTTGCTTTATATTTCCACCAGTAGTGAATGAAAATTCCCATTTCTTCATCTCTTCACTAACACTGGATATTCTCAGACTCTTAAATTTTTGTCAGAATAGTAAGACCTGAAATTATAATTCATAGTTTTAATTTGTTTTGACTTGAATACTTATAAGGTTGAGGCTGAGTACCTCTGTATTACTTATGGGGCAATTGTGTTTCCTCTTCTATGAAATGCTTGTACATGTCTTTCCCCCATTTAAAAAAATGAGGTGTTTTCATTAATACTTAATAGTTCTTTATTTATCCTGGATATTTATCCTTTGTAGATTATATGTGCTTCATTTATTTTTGCCCAGTGTGTCACTTAGCTTTGTACTTTTTGTGTTTGATGAAGCAGTACATTTTTTTTAACATTTCTTTTTGAGAGGGAGAGACTGTGTGTGTGTGTGTGTGTGTGTGTGTGTGTGTGTGTGTGTGTGTATGTGTGTGTGTGTGTGTGTGTGTGTGTGTGTGTGTGTGTGTGAGAGAGAGAGAGAGAGAGAGAGAGAGAGAGAGAGAGAGAGAGAGAACGAACACAGGGGAGGGACAGAGAGAAAACAGAGAGAATCCCAAGCAGGCTCCACACTGTCAGAGCCGAGCCCAACACAGGGCTTGATCTCACAAACTGAGATCGTGACCGAAGCCAAAGTCAAGAGTTGTGTCCTTGACTAACTGAGCCACCCAGGCACCGCAAAGTAGTAGTTCTTAATTTTAATAAATTGAATTATGATTTTTCTTTGTTTTGTACTTTTTGTGTCTTTTCAAAGAAGTTCATTCCTACCTCAAGTTATAAAGATATTCTTCTATACTTTTTGGGGCTGGTGGCAAGAGAGAGCATAAGCAGCAGAGAGGGGCAGAAGGAGATAAAATCTTAAGCAGGCTTCACACTTAGAACAGAGCCCAACTCAGGGCTCTCCCCATGACCCTGAAATCATGACCTGAGCCAAATTCAAGAGTTGGACGCTCAACCAACTAAGCCACCCAGGCGCCCCTCTTCTATGCTTTTTTTTAAAGGGTTCTAAATGTTCATCACAATTATGTACTTGATCCATCTTTGATTTTTTTTTATATGGTTTTCTATCTTAGTCCATTCAGTTTCCATAACAGGATACCATCGACTGTGTGGCTTATAAACAACAGAAATGTATTTCTCACAGTTCTGGAGGTTGGGGACTCCAAAAATCAAGGCACTGGCAGATTTGGTTACTGGTAAGGACCTGTAACCTGGTGCATAGATAGCTATTTTTTGTCTGCATCCTCACATGGTGTGAGGGGGCCAGAGAGCTCTCTGTTTTTTATTTATTATTTATTATTACTTTTTATTTCTTTCCTTTGGGGAGTACTGTTCTAATATATCTTTCTCTCCCCACCCCCATTTTCTTAATTTGGATGCTTAGCCCATTCATTTTCATTCTTTCTTTACTTCTAATATAAACATTTAAGGCTTTAAGTTTCCTTGTAATACTGCTCCAGCCACAACCCACATTTAAAAAAGTAAACCTTTTACTTTAGAATAATTTTATATTTACAGAAAAGTTGCAAACATAATACAGAAAATTCCTGTATACCCCTTACCTAATTTCCCCTTATTAATGCCATATGTCACTGTAGTACATATGTCACAACTAAGAAATCAACATTATTTGTACGTTATCATTTACTGAATTTAATATCTTATTCACATTTTGCCCGTATGCCCCAGTGTCCTTTTTACAACTTTAGGATCCCACCCAGGATACCACATTACATTTAGTCATCTTGTCTCCCTAGCCTCCTCTGGTCTAAGACAGTTTCTCAGACTTTCCTTGTTCTTGATGACTTTGAGAAGTACTGGTCAGGTTTTTTGCAGTATACACCTCAATTTGGATTTGTCCATTGCTTTTCTCATGGTTAGACTGAGGTCATAGGTTTTTGGTAGGAAAACTACAGAGGTCAAGTGCTATTTTTTCCCAAAGGATATCAAAGGCATGTGTTATAAATATGACTTCTCATTTTTGACGTAACCTTGATCACTTGGCCAGGGTAGTGTTTGTTAACTGTATCCATTATAAAGTTTCTCCCTCTCCCCCTTCTTTTACATATTCTATGGAAATGGACTATAACTGAAGAGAACAGTATTAAGTACCCCTCCCCTAACTTGCTTCAGAAGAATATGGAGAATGTAGGGGAGGGCGTAATTTTATAGGTGTGTGTGTGTGTTCTATATATATATATATATATATATATATATATATATATATATATATGTGTGTGTGTGTGTGTGTGTGTGTGTGTATGTATGTATGGAAAGAGACAATCTCTCTTTAGAACATAAATACATATTTATGTTTCATATATCTATCTGTATCAGTATGGCCGCATAGATGTTTGTTTATTTTGTACTTTGGGTTTGGGTTATAATCCAGTACTATATTACTTATTTTCTTGCTCAAATTGTTCTAGCTTTAACCATTGGGAGCTCTTTAATGTTGGTTCCTGTATTGCTTTCCCTTTCATTCTTTCTGCTCCTCCCACTCCCCCCTATGATTTTTTTTTTTACATACCCTACCCTGTTTTTTGAGCACTTCTTTTTTTTTTTAATTTTTTTTTTTAATGTTTATTTCTGAGACAGAGAGAGACAGAGTATGAGTGGGGGAGGGACAGAGAGAGAGGGAGACGCAGACTCAGAAGCAGGCTCCAGGCTCTGAGCTGTCAGCACAGAGCCCGACGCGGGGCTAGAACTCACAAACCATGAGATCATGACCTGAGCTGAAGTCAGACACTCAACCGACTGAGACACCCAGGCGCCCCAACACTTCTTTACTTTCTAGCACTACAGCATGCTTTAGGCTCAATTTGTTTATTCCCTTCTCTGACCTAGAATCAGGCATGTTGCCAAGGAACCCTGCTTTCTCTTTTGGAGAATGGTGTTGGAAACCAGGACCAGGGCACTGGATGTGCTCATTGTTACTAAGGTATATGTACCTTTAGGTCCTCTCAGTGGACTGAACTAGGAAATACATGTATTTCATAGTATGTACATAGGTACATACTTTAGGTACATAATGGTAACATGGGCATATTGTTTTATTTTTGTCATTCTACTTAAGAACATTTGACTTTAGTGCCTATTTTTAAGCCTCATTTTAGGTAGTGGACAGAGTAGGGAACCTAGTTGAAGGTAACCTTGTGATAGTGGTATCTTGTCTTTTTACAAAAAGGTCTTTTTACCAAGACCCTTTTTAAGACAAAAATAGTCCTCAAGGCACTATGGTTTGTTTCCAAAGTCCCATAACTGAATTGTTTAGAATGTAGAATAAAATTTCCCTTAACACCAAATATATTAAGTGTAGTTTAATTTTTTTTAGCATGGCCTACAGAAATCTTTTATTTTCTATCTCTTGCCCACCTCAATTCTTACCACCTCCCCATGCTTCCTAATATTCTAATCATACAAAACTGCTTGACATTTCCTAACCTGCAATACATACTCTCATATCTCTTTGTGTTTACCTGTAGTATTCCTTCTAGATTGCCCTTCTCTTTGATTCACTCAGACGATTTTCATTCAGTTTTCAAAAGTCAGCTCAGGTTGTAGATCTTCTATCAATCCCCCCTTAACTGGTCCAGATATATTTAGGACATTAGGAGTCCTTTCTTCTTCTTCTTCTTCTTCTTCTTCTTCTTCTTCTTCTTCTTCTTCTTCTTCTTCTTCGTAAGTTTATTTTTGAGAGAGGGAGAGCGAGAGCATGAGTGGGGGAGGGCAGAGAGAGAGAGAGAGAGAGAGAGAGAGAGAATCCAAACAGGCTCCACGTGTCAGGCTCGAACTCATGAACCATGAGATCATGGCGTAAGCTAAAATCAGGAGTCATACCCTTAATGCACTGAACCACCCAGGTGCCCCTAGGAGTTCTTTCTTCTATGTTAATATTTCTCGAAGTGTGATTTCAGGACCGCTTGCAAGAATCGCCTGAGACAGGGGCGCCTGGGTGGCTCAGTTGGTTAAGCGTCCAACTCCGGCTCAGATCATGATTTCACAGCTCATGAGTTTGAGCCCCATGTCGGGCTCTGTGCTGACAGCTCAGAGCCTAGAGCCTACTTCAGATTCTGTGTCTCCCTCTCTGTCTGCTCCTAACCCACTAGCATTCTGTCTCTGTCTCTCTCAAAAATAAATAAATATTAAAAAAAAAAAAAAAAAAGAATCTCCTGAGACACTCCTGAGGTATTGTTAAAAACGCAGACCTTGGGGCCCATCCCCAGACCATGGCAAAGGGAATAGTTGGAGTGGGGTGGATTTGCGTTGTTGATAGTCTCTGTAGGTGATGTGCAATATTTTTATGTCCCATTCCGGTGTTTTTAAAGAGTCTTTTTTTTAAATGTTTACTTTTGGGGGGTGGGGGGCATGCATGCAAGTGGGGGAGGAGCAGATAGAGGGAGACCAAGGAACCCAAGCAGGCTCCACACTGACAGCAGAGAGGCAGCCCAGTGCAGGGCTCGAACTCACCCATATTTAAATGAAGAAATTTAAATGTACACGAAGTAGACAGAACGAATATTCATGTGCTCATTACCTAGAGTTAAGAGGTATCTGGATTTTGTCACATTTACTTCATCTACCTTTTTATTTTTCTCTGAAGTATTTGAAAGCAAGTTGAGTTCACCAGAGGTTATTTTTCCCTTACATAACTTCAATGCCACTATCACAGTTATCAAAATTAACAGCAGTTTGTTGGTTCCATCTAATAATACCAGTCAAAATTCAGATTTGTTCATTTGTCTGAAAAGTGTCAGTTTTGCACTTGGTTTATTGGAATCAAGGTCTTCATATTAAATGTAGTTGTTATGTCTCTTAAATTTCTTTAATATACAGATCCTCCTCTTCCAGTTGACTTATTGCAGGAACTGAATCAGTTGTCCTGCAAGATGTTCAACATTTTGGAGTTCTCTGTTTATTTCCTTGGGGTAATATCTAACTTTTCTTATATCTGTCATAGTTGCTATAAATGGAAGTCAGCTTTAGAAGCTTGATTAGATTTATTTTTAGCTTTTTTGGCAAGAATACTTCACAGGTGGTGCTGTGGCTTCACACTGCATCAAGTCTGGCCCCAATTTTAGTGACGTTAACTAAGATTGATCAGGGGATTCAGGAGGTAATAGCCTGAGCCCTACTTAAAAAGATCATCTCTTTATGTAGTGGTTTCTTTCATCTGTTGGTAATTAGTGTCTGAATTTATGTTGTTCAAGTCGCGAATGGGTGGTTTTCTAACTCTGTGTTCCTTTTACATTTGTTACCTGGAATCCTTCTATAAGGAACAATTCATCAATGCCAGTTGTTTGGTTTATCCCAGAGTATAGTATAGTTCAGACAGGAAAAGAAGGATGTGTATTAATTCTTTCAGGATAAAGACTTGGTGCCCCACTTATTTCCAATTTGGTATTTTTTGAAACCTCCTTTTGACCTCATTGGTTTTTGTAGATTCAATGTATTTCACGAATTTGCATGTCATCCTCGTGCGGGGGCCATGCTAATCTTCTTTGTATCATTTCGATTTTTGGTATATATGCTGCCTGAAGCAAGCACAGATTCAGTGTGTTTCACTTAGTTGCAGTTGATTTGGTTTTTGAGGTAGCCCTTTGCCTTTTCATAAGATTCCTGTGTTGTTTTGTTACGTTTTGTTTTGTTTGTTATGGCCCATTCATCTGAGAGCTTCCTTGCTTTCTGGTACAATAAGACATCCCAGGCTTATATTTTCATTTACAATTTAGATTGAATTAAGAGTTAAATGTGTATGTGTTTTAAAAATTCTGTGCATATCTCCTACTATAGTTGGAAATTTCTTCATATAATATGAGATAGAATTTTTTAGTAACAATATTTACTATAATTTAAAGTTTTTGCTGTATGTTAGCTGTATCATTTTTTTCATTGCTTTCATTTTTAAAATTTAATTACATTACAATTTAAGTTATCTTCATTATTTTTGTATATGCATATTTTTGGCCATAGTAGTGGTCTAAAGCTTCTTCTACAGTGTTCACAGGTTCTCAGATATTTTGTTTATTTTTGCTCACACGACAAAATATGTGATAAGTAGTCTTAAATAATTTTTACTTATTTCAGTCAATTTATTGTAACCATTTTCATCTAACATTAGTAAAGGGGAAGAATCTTGGAAATTGGGACTAAGTTACTTGTAAATATTCTTTAAATAAGTCCTTTTTACTTCCTGTAGTTATGACAGCTAGTAAGTTAATAAGTAAATATATCTCTATGGTAAATACCCAGTAGTTAGGTTGTTTTGCTACTTGAGTATTTGAAACACTGTTTGGGTAAATAATTCTCCACAACCAAAAAAATAAAATACAATAAAAATTTCAAAACCACTTTAAAAAAAGTTTCAGTTTTATTTCACTACATGTAATACAAAAATCTTAAATTGAGGTGTTAAACTGAATTTCTTCTCTTTTCTGCAAAATATTATCCTATTCTAATATTTCCTATCCTGGTTAAGTTAGTGGTTCTGATTGTTGCCCCCATTCTCCTCCAAAATAGTTATCCAAACACACCTCCTCACTTTCCCACCTCCCACGGTTTCTCCCTCTGTTCAGGCATCCACGGTTTCTTTTTCCAGACCTTGCAGCATCCTTCCAATTAGTTTTGCTTCCTTCAACCTCATCTTCCTTTAACTCATTCTTCATACTGATACCAGAAAGATTCTTAAGCAAAGGGATCTAATTATGTCAATGTCTTGCTTAAAACCTTTCAATTATTTTCTACTTCCCCGGTCACTTCCCCACTTCTTAGCATTCCACACAAGCCTGCCCTTTCCAGGCTTAGCTGTCCTCACATTTTGTCTTGGCCTCTGTAATTTTTTATATGCTAGCTTTTTTAGTAACTTATGTGCTGCCCTTAACACCTTCGTTCTCTGTGCACCGGTTCAAGTGTGTTTTACTTGATACTTACTTCTGATAATCCTCACACACCATTCAGCAAGGGTCACTCTTTTTTTGAGGGGGGTGGGTTGTCACTCTGCCTTAAATATAACTCCATTTTAGCCTCATCACACTATGTTAATTAAGTCAGTTGCGTATATTGACTGTGTGAGCTGAACTCTTTGTGTCCTCTTTGTGTCTCCAGCAAATAAGAGCTTAGGAAAGGGGTGCCTGGGTAGCTCCTCCGTTAAGCATGTGACTCTTGATTTCGACTGAGGTCATATCTCACCGTTCGAGGGATCGAGCCCTGTGCTGGGCTCTGTGCCGACAGCCGACAGCGTGGGGCCTGCTTGGGATTCCGTCTCTCTGCTTCTGCATTCTCCCTCTCTTAAAATAAATAAACTTTAAAAAAAAAAAAAGCTCACGAAATTAAAAAGATTGTTACATATACGGACCTAAAGGCTAATTAACAGACTCCAAGAAATGAGAAAATATTTTTAGTCAATTTTATTTCTAGAAAAGATTTAAGTTCTCTGATTTATTTTTATCTCCTTTAATTTTTTTAAAGGTTTTGCTTTGATTTTTAAATCTATGAATGAGGGAAAATGAGGACCTGAAACATCAGATGTTGGCTAAATGATCATTGTAACATTGCAAAGAAGTTTAACAATACAAATCTTTATTATTTGCTATGATAAAGGTTTTGAGGATACAAGTTTTATTTTATATTCTCCTGTTATATTTATAAATACAAGTAGCAGATCTGGGCTCAAGATATGACAAAATACACTCTAGAAGCCTTTCTAATTCTTCAGAGAGCCATTAGCTAGAAAAGGCTATTAAAAATTCATCAGAATTCAACATAGTGTTTTCTGGCAGTTTACCCAAGGGGCTGCTGAGTACACTTAGAGAACTCAAGTCTCAACCTAGGATTTGATACAGACCTGATCCTTGTTTTTTTCAGATTCCACAAAATCTGGCAATAAGAGCCAACAAAGTTGCTTCTGAATCTATTGGAAACCACTAGAGACCAAACGAACCATCAAGAGAGATACAGGCAGTCCTTAAAGAAGGTTTAAAATTCAATGTGGCATCTTTAGTTGAATATGATGATTATACCCTAAAAGAATTCTTGTCATGATCATGTGACATTCTTATTCACAACTATGATTAATTAATTCTTCAGTGAAGTTCTTGCATTTGCTTTACTTAAGTTACCTAAAGTAATTTTCTAAGTATGTGAGGTTTTTGATATCAGTAAATAGAAGTATAAAATATAATATTTTTGAAAACTGTATATAAGGGAAAACCCACATCTAATTTATAAACCCAATCCTAAGTGCTTATTATAACTACACACACACACACACACACCCTTAATGAATATCAGCTGTAGATGACTTCTGAAGGCTGTCGTAAGATTGGCAGTGTAACCTATTCTGTATGGTCTTGAATAATTTGGATCATTTGATCTATTAAATACCTTTCAGTACCACTTAAATGGAATAGAACACTTTAGCTGTAATACTATCTCATAGAAAAGAAGTGTTTTTTATTCTGTCTGTATAGGAAATGTAATACTACTTCTGTCTGCTCATTAAAGAAATCGCTTAATAGCATCTTCCTTAAAAGAATAAAGAGAAAAGTCTGTATTTCAGAAATTGGTGTTCTGCTTGTCTTGAAGTATTTACCATCGTCCATGCTTTTCAGCCAGAGATTTTGAAGTATTCTTTTTGTTTTTAAGGAAGTAAAATAATTTATTAGTCTCTTGTACGAAGGAACCTTTTGATCCTAATTTGACAGGTTTAATATATGATGAAGGTTAATATTCAGAAACTTAGAAGAACAGTTGGCATTATGCATTATTTCTGTTTAGGCCTAATTCTTTGTGTGATTTATTTACCTAATAGGTTTTATTTGGATATTAATAACCATCAATAAATAAAACTGTTTGAATTTAAATTTCTAAAATTTTATGCATCATGCTAGGTGTTAAACTTGGCCAGCATTTGGATTATATGTGCCTGAATTGTAAGCAGTATCAGGTTTGTTTGTCTAAAGCATAGCATTTTACCACTGTGGTTATATACAGTTCATATGATTCTACAAAATAAACATCTATTTTAGTTTTGTCTTTGTACGTTGAACGGTTTCTGCTTTAAGGGTTTATGCTCCTGAAATCATCTAGCCTTACCACTATCCCTTTTCAACCTTAATTCCAAGAATGAAATATTTTATCCCTCTCACCCCTGCAACACCAAGGCTTTGAATGAGTATACTCTGAATGTCGGGGATTGAGAGTGAAATGCTAAGAGAATATGATTCTATAGATAGATGAAGAAGGCCCTGCCCAGTAGGATCATCGACATCAAGCAGACAAGGGAACATGTAATTTTAATTCATTAAGACAAACTGGTAACAAAAATGTGGTATCTAGTACAAGCATTAGCAGAGTATAAGGCCCATATAAGCAGGAACTGTTTTTGGCTTAGCTCTATGTACCCAATACCAACAAAGTCTGATATTTATAATGGGGTCAGTAAGTCATTTAAATGAATGACATTAATTCTGCCTTAGAGAGAGGCAAGAAACAAGGAAGTCTTCCCAAATGAGACGAGATCTGGGTTTTGAAAGTCAAACAGGTAGATGAGAGCGTGAATGACAGGCATGGAGGACAGTGTGAGTGAAACTGCATGCATGTTTTAGCGAACTACAAATGGTTTGAATTGCTGCTTCAGCTTAAAGTGTAAATTGAAGAGCAGCTGGAGAGGGACCTATATTAATGAAGAATTATGTTTCCATGGTTTCTTTGAAAAACAACATTTTTAAAAAATAATCTGATTAATTTACACGTTCCTGAACACTTTCTAAAATGTGTTTCTGTGTACCTATACCTCAAAAGTCTTTGATATTTTAAAAAATTAATTAAAATGATTGCTGATTAAATATGTTCTTTTTCATTTTTTTCATTTTTTTATTTTTTAAGTAAGCTCCATGCCCACTGCGGGGCCTGAACGCACGACGCTGAGATCAAGAGTCACATGCTGTACTGCCTGAGCCAGCCAGGCGCCCCAGTATTTTCATTTTAATATTTATTATCTCCAGCATTTTAGCCATATGTTGGATTTTTAGTAAATTTGTAATTTATAAATTTTACTTTATTTGTAATTTTGAATGAGTAAAATGATTTTACCTTTTCAGATGATAGAGATTTATAGTGCTGCATTTGCATTTATTACATGACAATGTTTATTGAAGTGTGACAGCATACATCAAGCCATGTGTTCTCTGGAAGCCCGTTATGTGAATAGATACAGTTTGTGGGCATTCTCTCTGTGCTGATGGAGCTACTAGCACACTCCTCAGACTCCAGATTCGACAGTCAAGGGTTTAGTGGAAAGAACTATATGGCCCAGACACCAGAAGGCCCAGGTTCGGTATTTACAGCATTGCTAGTTAACTGCAGGATCATGGGCATCTCCTTTTTCTCATTTGCTAAATAGAGGCACTGAGTTAAATGACTTCTCAAGTCCCTTTTATTTCTAAAATTCCTCGGTTTTATAAATCTATAGCTATAGTTTATATGATGCTGGAGCCTTGGACAGAAATGTAACCCCAATTATAGTTACATTTTCCAGTACTACATCTTAGTGAAAACAGGGGCTTCTATATTGTCTTTTTCTAAAATATATTTCCATTTGTTAAACTGAGTTCTATGTGTGACATATAATTTTTCTTTATTTTTTCAAGTGCTGTTTAAAAAAGTTTTTATTTACTTTTAAGTAATGTCTACACTCAACTTGGGCTTGAACCTACAACCCAGAGATTGCATGCTCTATCAACTGAGCCAGCCAGGCACCCTGAGATATAGTTTTTCTTATTAAACTTTTATAGTAAGTTCCTTTTTCTCACTAAGTTATATTAGAGATTTTGGTAGGATAGATGGAGATAATCTAACAAGTGATTTGAAGTGTGTGTCTAAAACTCAGGAGGCAGGGGCGCCTGGGTGGCTCCGTGGGTTAAGCATCCGACTTCGGCTGAGGTCATGATCTCACTGCTCGTTCTGTGCTGACAGCTCTGGGAGCCTGCTTCAGATTCTGTCTCCGTCTCTCTGCGCCTCCCTTGCTTGTGCTTGCTCTCGTGTGCACTCTCTTCCTCTCTCTCTCTCTCTCTCTCTCTCTCTCTCTCTAAAGTATAAAATAAAATATTTAAAAAAAAAATTAAAACTCAGGAGAGAAGTCAGAACTAGGGGTAGATTTGAAGTTGTCTGCATTGGTTGTAGTTTAAAATGTGGAGGTAAAGATTACTTGGGGGAAAGAACAGAAGAAAAGAGCAGACAGAAAAGGCTAGAATCCACAGTTAAGAGGTGGAGGAAGCTAAGGAACTCCACAAGAAAATGGAAAAGGAGCAAAGAAATAAGAGAAGTAGGACAGGTTGTGTCACTGGTCAGAAAAGAGAATTAAAAAATGAAAAGACTTGGGGCACCTGGGTGGCTCGGTCGGTTAATCGTCTAACCCTTGATATCAGCTCAGGTCATGATCTCACAGTTGTGAGATCAAGCCCCATGTCGGGCTCTACACTGACAGCACAGAGCCTGCTTGGGATTCTGTCTCTTTCTCCTCTCTCTCTGCCCCTTCCCCATGCCACCCACACCCCATGCTCTCTCTCAAAATAAATAAACTTAAAAAAAAAAAAATGAAAAGACTGGACTGAGAGTCCCTCAAGAAAAGCCCACTATGTGGTGTTAGGATTCACTGATAAATGAAGATAAGTTGGTTATGAAGCTAAAGGGTATCTGACAAGACAATTTAAGCCAAATGGGTGCATGCAATTCAATCAATAAAAATAAAATTTTGTAAGCAGAATCAGACCTGAACAAACCGATGGCTACCAGAGGGAAGGGGGCTCTGGGGATGGGCTAAATGGGTGAAGGGGAATGGGAGATACAGACTTCTGGTTGTGGAATGAATAATCATGGGATTATTAACAGAATAGTCCATGATATTGTGTTAGTATTGCATGATGACAGACAGTAACTACATTTGTGGTGAGCATAGCATAAGGCAGAGAGAAGTCGAGTCACTGTTGTTGACCTAAAACTGTTGTAACGTTATGTGTCACCTGTACTCAAATAAATAAATAAATAAATAAATAAATAAATAAATAAATAAAACTTTTTATCAAATTCCATCTTAAAAACAAAAAGGTGGTTTAATGTTGTTATGTGCTGAAGGGAAGTAAGTTTACAAGGTCCATTAGCTACACACATTAGAGTGTGATGGCATGGCAAATAGTAAGCCCAGAGCTGAGAAACACAAATTCTGGGGTTCTAAGTCCAAACGTTATCCGTTATTTTAACTGCACAACCATTCAGTCATCTAACAGGGTGAAGAGATTTATAAACAGATTAATCACAATCAGATTGCTAATTGCTATACTGAATATGACCGGAAATGATCGGGCAAGGGATTTAAGCCTTTTGCGGCTTAGTTTCTTCACCTATAAAATAATAATAAATTGCTTTAAACCTCATACTTGATGTAGCATTCCCCCCACAGTTCTGAATTGTGATTGCCTCTAAAATATTTCTCCTTAAAAAGTATTTTAAATTCATGTGTACAGATATATACATATCTATGTATTTTTAACACACGGTCCAGAAATTGATAATATAGTACACTGTATATAAAAATGTACCCCCACACTAAGGCTGTCATACCCTGTTCGATAATGAGGTGTAATAGGACAGATCATACTACATGCTCTTGGCCAGCGAGTATTGTGCACTTTTCTCCCAAGAGGGCTCTGCCCTTTGGAGAGTTGACTATATTTTAAAACCTATATTGTTTGTTTCCTGGAACTGATTTTTCTGCCATTTGTTAAAAGGAATAGTTGTGACCCATAGTGAGTGACAAAGGATGCAGGTAAAGGCTAGCATGCTGGCAATTAAAATGTAAATTTTACAGAGGCCAGTGGCCTGATGGGCCTCCAACCAAATGGTTGAGGAAAATGAAGGTAAAGATGATTAGGCATTTATGAATGAGTGACTACCAAGTTATCTTCATAAAGCAGAGACAGTCACAGATTGTCAAAAGTACCCATTTTGTGTCCTTTGGTATAGGGTGATTTTGTGTTCAACAAACATTTATCAAGTTTGTATTCTGTGCCCTGCACAGTGCTAGGTGCTAGTGTTACACTGGTGAATAAGAGAAATCCTTCTTGGATTTTATCATTTAGGAGGAAAGGTAGAGTTCAAACAAGGGCCAGAGACCCATGGGAGGTCAATTTTGCCCAAGCAGTATGTTGAGTAAATGTTCTGGTTCTGGATGAAAACCATAGCCTCTCCCTCCTTCTCTGCATTCCCATGTCTCAGGGTAACTGTGGTTTAAAGAAAAAAATATATTGAAATCTGCAGTTAGATATCTGAACCTCCAGGAGCATGTTAATAAGCATGTATGGTATTGTGGCTGGGGAGAGAGTGAGAACGAACTTCTGGGTCATCACATTTAAATCTGTACTTGCAATTCAGACCATGTGTTTGAGTATAAACCTACATTTTAATTACTTTGCTTTTTGTTTATAGGTCCAGGGGCAAGTTCATCCTACTCTTGAGTCTAGTGATGATGCTCTTCAGTATGTTGAAGAATTAATTTTGCAGTTATTAAATATGCTATGCCAAGCTCAGCCCCGAAGTGCTTCAGATGTAGAGGTATGATAAATTTTGCCTTGTATTTGCTTTATACACACACACACACACACACACACACACACACACACTCACACTGTGTACTTGTTGCAGTGTCAGTGAAAGTGTTCTGAAATGAACTTTTGTTGGCCTCAAAACACTGCCTTTATTTTAAGTTTATTTATTTTGAGAGAGACAGAGACAGCGTGAGAAGGGGAGGGACAGAGAGAAAGGGCAAGAGGGAGAGAATCCCAAGCAGGCCCCTCATTGCCAGCGCAGAGCCCAATGCGGGGCTCGAACTCATGAACCTGTGAGATCATGACCTGAGCTGAAACCAAGAGTCGGATGCTTAACCAACTGAGCTACCCAGGCACCCCTGAACACTACTCCTTGATACTAGAATTTTACACACACACACGCACAAACACACACACACAGTTTTAAGAGTGGAATATGTTCAAATGTTTCTTTTGTTTTTAAAGCCCACTGTCATTTAAAAACATTTTGGGGCACCTGGGTGGCTCAGTCGGTTGAGCGTCCGACTTCAGCTCAGGTCATGATCTCACAGTCTGTGAGTTCGAGCCCTGTGTTAGGCTCTGTGCTGACAGCTCAGAGCCTGGAGCCTGCTTTGGATTCTGTGTCTCCCTCTCTCACTGTCCCTCCGCTGCTCATGCTGTGTCTCTCTCTGTCTCAAAAATAAATAAAAACATTTAGTTATTAATCTGTTGGTCTTCAGTTGTTACATGTATTTTAGATAGTAAGTGAACTCCTTCCCACCAATTGGAAGGGAAAGAAACATGTAAAAACCTAGGAAGTTCTGCAGTCTACTACAGCAGTGACCTGGCCCCTGTCTTTTTTAGGGCTTAAAGTTTGGTGGAGATACAGGAATAATGGCAATAACAGGATGTGATCCACTGTGCATAAAAGTTTTGAGGGACACCATAAAAGGGACAAACTAATAACACAGGCCTTGGGGCTTAGGGATTAGCTTCCCAGAAGAGGCATCTGAAGAAGTCAAAAGTCTGAGAAGAAAAGAAAGAAGGTTTGAAGTTCTAACTGTAGAAAATGGGAGATAGAGCTGGAAATATAAAAGTTGTCTAACAACGATTAAGAACATTTGGCTTTAATGACCTTGAATGTATACTAGTACAAATCTTTGAGTTTCTCTGACATTTCTTTTGCAGTACTCAAATGTGGGCACAAGAAAGATAGTTGGGTTGAATGGAATTTCACCATAGACATACAGTAGAATAGTAGGACAAGGAAGTGGTGGAAATTGGTAATAACAGGGCTTTACAACCTTTCAAGACACAACACACATAGAATGTAACAAAGATTTTATCTCAAACGGTGGCTGGGTAGGAGGTATATCTGTCTACCCCAGGCCCTACCCTGTCCCCCGGGGGATGAGGGATTGATAATATAGGCATATCTAATGAGAAACTTCTGAAAAGAGCATCAGAGAACCTAAACTGGATAGGAGAAAAAGTGACATATAATAATGGCTGATATTTAAGTGCTTGCTGTAATATTGTGTACTGTTCTAAATAGTTCCGTGCTTTATATTTTATTTAAAGTTTTTTAATAACCCCATGAAGATGGTGCTGTTTTCTTCTCTTACTAGAATGTAAGCTCCAAGGTTATTTTTCTTGTTTACTGCCAAATTCCTAGCATCTAGAACAATGTCTGGCACTGAGAACGCACTCAGGAAATAACATGTTGAATGAATAAATGTGGAAACTGAAGCACAGAGAGGTTAGATAAATTGCCCTTGCCCAAGGTCACAGCTAATAAGTAGTGAAGTCAAGACTGTAGCCCAGAAAGTCTAAGCTTTTTGGATGTACATTACAACTCAAGCATCCTGCCAGGAGAGGACAAGTAGATTGGAAAAACATGGAGGGAATTAGGGTATTGGATTTTCCAATAAAGTTAAGAACTGATAACACTAGAATACCTGAGTGAGAGAATTAAAAGAATAGATTGGGATCAGAGACAAAGCTGTTGGAATTTAAGATTTCCTCAGTAACACAGTTACAAAGCGGGATGTGGCCATGTGATGGTGGCTGGGGTAGAAAGTCTCCAAGATGAGGTATTCAAAGAATTAAGAGGCCAGGGTATTTCATGTGTCCTTAAGGTAGACAGTAAGGTCACACAGGATCATGACAAGATTTTACATGATCCAGAAACAGCTTGGGGAATGGAAAAGATGCTAAATTTACCTTCATGCAGGTTTTGGGACAAGGGCGGTTTTTGCTCTCGAAGTCTTCAGGGGAGTTCCAGATTTCAGCTGAGGCAAAGAGATATTTGAAAACATTGAACTACAGAGGTTGTAGATGTAGAAAAGATTGTATACAATGGAATAGTAATTCACTTTGATTTCTTAAGTAATTTAAAGAAGGTTTCATACATTTTTATCCCATTTTTCCATTGAATTATAAGGTCAACTATCTTTTATTCATGATTTCCTTTAGGCACTTAATTACATTGGTCTTCAGAGTAGATCTTGAATAGAACTCGTTGCCTGACTCTTCTCATGAATAATTCCAGTTGCTCTTTTGGATCTTAGGTTCTCCCACAGTGTTTATAAAATACAGCATTCAGCCTTGTGCCTAGTGTGTTAGAGTAGGGTTATGGAACTCATCTTGCTTATTATCATTCTGATGTTAGAGGGCGTTCTAGGAATTTGCTAGTTTGATAACATTGCAAACTCAAATTCAGTTCTTTCTTGATATCTCATACTATACTGTGTTTATTTAATTTCCTTATTTTTATTAATACAGAAACTAATATATAATTTTTCCAGTGTTGAAGGAGATCTCCATGAATTCTTGAAAATTACTGCGTCAGTTTTTGAGTTGCACAGGTTTGATCAAAATGTAGGCCCTCAAGACTCTAAATATTAATAAAGGATATTTCTTAGCTTCTTAATAGAAAACTTCTGAGATATTGAAGATATATAATTATCCAGTGCCCTGTCATGTTATTTTTAAGTGGTAAATCTGAGCCCTTAAAGTGGATGTAGCCATGTGATATACCAATGAGCTGGCTTTGGAATTGGGAAAGGTTGGGAAGAATGTATGAGTGAAATAGAAATAGCCATCAGTTGGGTAATGGGCTTTGTAATTTCAGAGTACTGTTATATACATAGTTATGTCTTTACAGCAACCCTATGGAGTAGTTATTACTCTGCTTATTTTATAGATTACACACCCCTCAGAATGGTAGAACAGATTTAATTTTTTTATTTTATTTTTTTTAATAAAATGCAGGGCTTGAATTCCCAACCCTGAGTTCAAGACCTGAGCAGACACTTAGCGGACTGAGCCACCCAGGTGCCCCTAGAACAGATTTTTTAAAAGGTGGAAACCTGGAATCTAATCATGGTCAAATACCCTTCTTCCTGTACCGTTCCTGGAAACGTATTTAGACAAAAATCTAGATATATAGAGATTTTAAATGAATATAATGGTGTGTTAGATTCTTTTATCAGAAAACAATTTTTCACTTTCTTCGTTCATAAGGATTTTATATTTCTTTAATATATTTATTTTATTTCCTTAATACATTTACAAAGCCTTTGTTTTAAGTCATAAGGGTCATGAATTTTATAAGCCCTTCAAATAAATTTTGAGGTAAGAGATAATTCATCAACTTTTTTTTTTTAATTTGAGGCCCATATTAAAAACCGTACTTAAAAAAAAAGACCTGCGTTTGGCTTTGTGCAGATAACTCAGAGCCTGGAATCTCCTTCGGATTCTGTGTCTCCCTCTCTCTGCCCCTCCCCTGCTCATGCTCTGTGTCTGTCTGTCTGTCTCTCTCTCTCTCTCTCAAGAATAAATAAACATTTAAAAAAATAGATCAGTCTGAATTAATGCAATATATAAAATTTCTGTCTTTCTAAAGAATACGTTTTGATTAAAGTATAAACATAATTCAAAGTAGAGTAGCAATTCTTCCTTAATACTTGGCCCCAAGGGGATTTATTTTAATGAAAAACTAAAAGTGGGTTTTAGTTGCCCTATAGTTTTAGGAATATAGATACTTTGAAAGTGCTTGAAAACTGATGGACTATATATGTATCTATACTATGTTAATTGAATATTATGTTATTTAATCTTGCTTATGTTAATTGAAAAGTTTTGAGAAATTGTACTAAAGATTGTGAACTATCAGAGTCCAAATGAAAGGGATTTCGTTTTACTGACATAGCCAAAATTCAACAATCCATGCCACCAGTATTTGAGTGTTGCTATCTGTCAGGCAGTGTTCCCGATGAATAAAGAAGCATTTATATGAGTGCTCTGGGAATGTAGAGGAGGGATATGTATTGTTTGTTTCTGTCTTTTCACAATAATTTTTCATGTTAGAAGATAGTGTATAAAAATTGCTCCAATCCGGTTCATTCTCCCTCATTTTCTGTATTTAATCTTTATAAAAAAAAAAATAGAAGAAAAAACTAATAGTATTTTTTTCTGTTCTATGTCCCTGGTAAAGTATATTCTTTGTTAAATTTATTTTTTTTCTTTATTTAATTTCTTAAGTCTTGTCTTTCCATAATTATACCTGTTCTTTCTCTGGGAAGGGATTGCTATTCTATTTTCTTTTTCTTCCACCTCAACCCCTGCCTCCATTTTGCCTATGTAATTCTACCAGTGACTTTTTTTCCAAAGACCTATGTGAAATATGTTTAAGAATTGTATTGAGTTCAACGTCTTTTCTCTTATACTTTCACTACCATACACCAGTGCTTTTTAGACTCTAGATCAGGACCCATTAGTAAGTCATAAAATCACATTATGCATTGCCCAACTTTTTTTTAATACATAGAAAATATCAGTGTAATATCAGCGTGTAATAAGGGCAGGTTTTGTTTTATGAACTTTGTTTAGTATGTGTATGATGTGTAAGGATGCAATGAGATGTATTAAGAATTTATTATTTCTTACTGTGAGTTGAGGTTAGAAGGAAGGAAGAAAGGGAGGGAGGGAAGGAGGGAGGGAAAGAGGTGAGGGGAAAGAAAATAGCAGCACAGGGCCATACCATTATAAGATTTGTACCATGGTTAACCACAGGTTAAACCCATCACTGAAATTTTTAATTGGAAGCCATAGTTAAGTTAGTCCTAAATCTCTTTAATTGTCATTTTTGGATTAGCAAATCTAGTATTGACTGGAGAAAGGAAAAGAATTTTAGCTTTTGATGTTGCTTTCCACCTTCTCCTCCTTTTCTCCTTTTTTACCTTCCAAACTCCCCCAATATTTTGGACCTTTGTATTATCTGTATAGTGTCCTGGCAAATAGCTTTTTAACTAGGCATTTCAATAAATTTGTAAACTCCATTTATAACTACAATAATTTCTTTCAACATACCTCCAGTTCCATTAATTAGAATTGAAACGACCACTTCTTAACTTTGGCAGCTGATTTCAAGCCTCAAACCTAGATGAAGAGAAAATTTACTTAACTTGAATGGGCTAAACTATTCTCACTTTATAAATTTGTTCTTAAGATGTCCTAAAATCAACATGTTTTCCCTCCAAAGTGTCATGTGACAGTCTCTTTTTTTATTTTTCATTTTAATAGCAACTGACAAAACTTTTTATTTAGGTTTATAATCAGGAGTGACATTTAATTTTATCTAATAGTTTTTACAAACTAGTTACCTACATGGTTTTAAATTATGTTAATAGCGACCTCTACTGGTTTTCACTGTGGTATCCTGAAAGAGTCACTTTTGCTTGAAGTGAACTACATTAGTTTATTAAAGTAGGAAAATTCAGCTTTTACATTAACATGAGTTTCTTCACTTTCAATGGAAAGCTAACCAAGTAAGTGCTAGAAATTAAAGAGAAGTATTTTGTAAAAATTAATGATTTATAGAGGGTTCAAACTCTAATGATGAACTACGGTGTATAAAAATTGCTGTTACCAATGTAAACCCTTGTTTTCCATGATCTGTAAATAGTTTTGAAGTCAAGTACTTTTGCATGATGAATAAAGAAAACATTTCTTAGAGGTTTCAAGTGCAAAATGCTACTTGAGGTTGTAATTGGTATTATTAAAAGGTCAAATGAATGAAAATTAGATTTAGATACTTGCTTCTTGAGCTTAGGTCTTGTTGAGATTTTATATAAGCAATGTTTATTCTAATCATTCTTGTCATTAGCTTTATCACAGCTAAGTTGAAATCCTGAATGTGATATTCTCCCCTAGATAATACAAAGAATGTTTAATCTCTTAATTGTCTAATTAAGAAACTAATCCATTGACAGTAGAGTTTTCTCTTAAGTATGGTTGTAGTATAAATTATAGCACATGTGAAAAGCCTGCTTTTGGTATTCTTTGATTTTTAAAGTAAATTATAAGTGAAGAGCACTATTTAATATATTTGTTGCTTAGTTGTTATTTTCCTATTTTCCAAGGAACGTGTTCAAAAAAGTTTCCCTCATCCAATTGATAAGTGGGCAATAGCTGATGCCCAATCGGCTATTGAAAAGAGGAAGCGAAGAAACCCTTTATCTCTCCCAGTAGAAAAAATTCATCCTTTATTAAAGGTAAAGCTGAAATACTACCTTCTTGCCTTTTAAAAGCAAAATAAAACCCATCGTTTCAAACACTCAGCATATATTTTATGGATAATAGTCGATTGAAGAGTAAAATTCTCTCATTTTAATTTTTCCAGAAATTCATGTCACGGGGAGGGATGATATGACAATAGGGAAATATAAGTTGGGCAACATGATTTAAAGTAATTTCATACTGACAAAAATATGCAAATTGAAGGGTCTAAGAAAAGTTATAATTGTGGATTTCGTTCAGTTCTGGTGTTACTAGTACCTCAAAGAGAATTTATAAAACTCCTTTCTTATTGGTTAGACCTAAGTGTCCCTACACATCCTTCAAATCTTAATCCTTCACGTTGTTAGATGTGTAGGGACCTCTGTGAGTCTGCCACAGGGCTCTGTGTAATTTTTGAGCAACAATTGTCTAAAGATTACCTAAACTACCCAGCCCCACTTCTCATTTAAATCAGTCAGCTGAATCTCTCCAGAGCTAGTAGAAAGAATAATTGTTGGAAATGCTAATAATCCTGTTTCTATTTATTTAATAAGATTAACAAACTATAGATTAACTCTCACGTCAAAAATATACGTATTATAGTAATTAAAACCTTAATACTTACGATACCAATCATTTTTATGTACTATAATACAAGCAAAATGTTAATGCTTTTGCGTACATTACCTCTAAACTTTATTACTCAACAAAGTTATTATTGTCATCCCCAGTTTGTAGATGAGGTGACTGAGGCAAAAATGGATTAAGTAACTTTTAGTCCATGTTCACAGGGCTCCAAGTGATGGTGTTAGGGAATTCAGGTCTGTTTGATCTCGTCCAAGACTTAAGATTTAAGACTAAACACTTGGATTATGTTTAAGACTGTCAAAGGTTATGTTTTGTACTCAGGTTGTTGGGATAGAAATATCTGTCTGTATTTTACTGGTCTGAGGAAATAAGTGCAAGCTATAGAGAATTACTAAACTACTAGTAACTACATACTTCTGTATAATTCTCTTTTCCTAATTTTTACTAGCCATACATTGAGTTTTATTCTGAGAGAATTAACACATTGAGGTATGTGCCTGCTGTGTCAGTAATGATCCTGAACTTTGAATTTAATGATCTAATTGCAGATACCATTTCAGTTTATTAATAAATCTTTATCACTATAACCATTTCATAGTTTTTATATATCTTTAAAGGTAAATGCCACCTGCCGCCAACTTATAAGTAAACTTCGTGTTTCAAAGGTTTTTTTTAAATCGGATTGTTTAGAAAATAGAATTTGTTTCCCTGTAGCAACTGGTCAGCCCCACAAAAGCCCATACCTTCTTTGAAGTCTAATAATACTATTTAACATGTTCTTAGTAACCACTGTTGTTCAGTAGAACATAGCACAATTTTTTTCTCATTGAAACAGTACAAATACCAGAAATGCGCCACCAGGGTTTTGGGATCCCAGATTCCTTTGGAATGAAGAACAGAGGTATAAGGCTAGTGTACATATTCCCAGATATCAATAATACATTAACTTTTGTTCTGAATAAAGAAAAAACCTCTTTTGTCATAGTTAATTCCAGGTATTCTGAATTAGGTAAAGTGAGCATTTCTCCTGTCCCCCAAACTGGGGCTTCCCTTCTTAAGTTAAGGATGATCTATTTAGTAATCTGTACTTATTAAGTATTTTACATGATCGTAGGTAATTTTGCTCTACCTACATTTCCAAATAGCAATATGTATATTATTCATAGATGAACCACTTACAATGAAATGTTGTTGATAATCACAGGCCTCAGTAAAAGTTAAGCTAAATTGTATACATGTTTTTTTTTTTATTTTTAATCAGTGTGTCAAATTTATAGTATCTGATTTTTAAACATGTTTTTCTTTTAATTTTTCAGGAGGTCCTAGGTTATAAAATTGACCACCAGGTTTCTGTTTACATAGTAGCAGTATTAGAATACATTTCTGCAGACATTTTAAAGCTGGTGGGGAATTATGTACGAAATATACGGCATTATGAAATTACAAAACAAGATATTAAAGTGGCAATGTGTGCTGATAAGGTAGGATACTGATCTTCTGTATGTCTTGTTCTTAAGTTTTTATACCTGATTTATTGGATGCTAACATACTATTCAGATAATAAAATTATATATTATGTGTTAGGGTATATTTCCAGTAGTCTAATAGCAACTACACAATATATCACTTTATGGAAATAGAGTATTATATATATAGTATTAAACCATGTTTATTTTTAAAAATGTTTTATTTATTTATTTTGAGAGAGAGAGAGAGTGAGCGAACCTGTGAGTGGGGGAGGGGCAGAGAAAGAGAATCTCAAGCAGGCTCTGCACTATCATCATAGAGCCTGACCTGGGGCTCGATCTCACAGACCATGAGATCATGACTTGAACCGAAATCAAGAGTCAGATGTTTAATTGACTGAGCCACCCAGCTGCCTGTAAACTGTGTTTAAAAATGTCATGCAGTTTTTCTTTTATGTGTTCCTGCAAGTAGAGTAAATGATAGTAATAATCTCTTATTAGTGAAATTCTTTAAATTATTTAGATTGGAGTACTTAGAAGATGATGAACTTTGAAAACAAATTTTGAAAATGTAAAAATACTAAACTCTTGAGGGCTTTATTTCAACACCTAACTCTCTTTAGATACTACTTCTGTGGTTTTATTATAAAAATATTAAGAACAAACATTGGGGCACCTGGGTAGCTCAGTCGATTAGGTGTCTGACTCTTGATCTTGGGGTCATGAGTGCAAGTCCTGCGCTGGGCTCCACGATGTGTGTGGAGCCTACTCAAAATAAAAAGAGCAAACATTATTGAAGTTAAGCATATATGTAATTTATTTCCTTTCGTCTTTGTGGTACCCCTGTAAGGTAGGTACTCTTTATAAAAGGGAAACTGAAGTTTAGAGAGATACAGAAATTGACCCAGAACTTACTAAGAAGTTTCAAAACCTGGACTCAAACTCTAGATCTCATTCTAAAGCTCTTGGTTATTACTCTAGATTGCCTCAATATTTTCATTTTATGAAAATGACTTTTCAGAAAAGAAAATATTTTCGGATGAGCATTTCGTTCCATTTTTTCCTCACTATACTCTTATTGATTTGGACTCTTCTCTCTGATTACTGAATCCACTTAATTATGTTCTAGTGTTTATTTTTTCTTTTAGAATGTGAGCATATAGAGTGAAAATCACCTGATCTGAGGAAGGGTCTCAAATGTATTGACATTTTTAAATGAATAACTATTTGGTTTTTAAAATATTTTTCAATGAATATAAAATATTTGTTACCTTTTAAATCAGATAAGTAAAATATTTTTTAGTACATACTATGACCTTACACAGAGAGGAGATGCAAAAGAAGTATAAAACAAGGCTGCAGAGTTGATGAAAGGAAATTTGCATTTGTGAAACAAGCACAGAGTGATACAAGATAAAATATTTCATCATGTTGTAGAGATAATGATGTCAAAATTTATAGAAGGGGAAAGGTGACATTTAGTAAGAGAATAATAATAGGCTTCTTGGAAGAAGCAGGACTAGTTTTGATCAGTTTCCAACAAACGTAGTCAAGGAGGCCAATTAGCAGACTGTGAATTATTCAGATACAGGGCAGTGAGGCCCTGGAATGAGGTGGTGATGACAAGGGTATGAAACAGAGGAAACTAAGGGAAGTCTAAGACAAAGTTTGGGAACAAATTTGAACTAATAGGTTAACAAGAGAGACAGGTAGCAGTATTAACAAAGAGCTTGGAGGAGGCAGTTTGTGATATTAGATGTAGAATTCTGTTTGTAGAGAAAATATGCAGGAAGCAGTGGCAATATAGCCAAGAAGAGATTATTGTGTTTCTGCTTTTTATCACTTATGAACTGTATTCAAAGAGCAACTTAGGGTGCTTATCTTTAACTACAGATTCATATTTCACTGTACTTTTTTTATATCTCTGACTATGTAGGTATTGATGGATATGTTTCATCAAGATGTAGAAGATATAAATATATTATCTTTAACCGATGAAGAGCCTTCCACCTCAGGAGAGCAAACTTACTATGATTTGGTAAAAGCATTTATGGCAGAAATTCGACAGTACATAAGGGAACTAAATTTAATTATAAAAGTTTTTAGAGAGCCCTTTGTCTCCAATTCAAAATTATTTTCAGCTAATGTAAGTATTGTTGTATACACATATATCATTGTACATGTTAATTTTACGTGATCCCTTAAATTTGAATTTGTGTAGTTTATGATTGCTAATTTGTCATAACTTTTTAAGCTGTGTGATTTAATTCATAGTGACTATGATCTCAGAGTTGCTACAACAGTTTCAATAAATTCAACATCAAAAATTAAAAGACCAAATCTAAACTAGACTGAACTATAAGTGCAAGTGAATTCAGTTTTCCATGTACTCCAAGGAATAAAGCCTCTTGTTAAAGTGGAAGATTTTTTTTTGTTTATTTTGACTCATTTGAGTCATTCAACTAATACTTCATCAGTACTGCCTGTATATACTGTTAGGCACCATACAGTACTTGGCAGTGAGGATTCAGAGATGAGTAGGAAACAATTCCTTACCTCAAATTGAGTCTAGTCAAGATGGAAATGTAAACTTGATGTTAAATTGCAACACAGTACGGTAATTACCATAATAGAAGTGCGATGACAATATTTTGGGGAGCAAAGAGAGGGAGCCAATAACATTGAAAATTAGAGAAGGGATTACTGATCTTACAATAGCAATCAAACCAACCTAACTGAATCCTGGGGAAATGCTGAATGCTGAGAACAGTTGAGATTGTCTAAGGGGGCTGTATTCGTAGATTGTCTAAGGTAGAACTCTAGGCATGGGTGACTGATAGAAAAGCAGTGCTCACTACAGAAGCTGGCACTGGGGCTCAAGTTATGGCAATGAGTGAATGTTAAAAGTTAACAGGAGTGGTTTATGAGTTGCACAAACCTTTAAGTATAGCAAAAAGGACATTGAATTGTTGACTTTAAATGGGTAAATTACATGGTATGTAAATTTTACCTTAATAAAGTTGTTTTGAAAAATAAAGGAGTAAAGAATAGGTAAAGATTTCTTAGGACACAAAAATCAAGAACCATAAAGTAAAAAATTAATGAATTGGATTTCATTAAAATGAAAAACTTTTGTTCTTCTAAAGACACTGTCTCAGAAATAAAAATGTAAGCCACGGATTGGTAGAACCTATTTGAAATACATATATCTAATAAAAGACTTGAACCCATAATATATAAAGGACTTAGACAATTCAATAATTAGAATAACAGCCTGACAATTTTAAGTGGGCAGGAAATTTACACACTTTATAAGAGAAGCTATTCCAGTGACCAAAAAGCACATTGAAAGATGCTCAACATCCGTAGCCCTCAGGGAAATGCAAGTAAAGACCACAATGAGATACTACTACAAACTCATTAGAACGGCTGTAATTAAAAAATGACATTACCAAATGTCGAAAAGAGTGTGAAGCAACTGCTTGTGGGAATGTAAAATTCCCTCGTTGCTTGTAAGAATGTAATCTGGTACAAATACTCAGGAAAAGAGGTTGGCCGTTGGTGTAACATTACACATAAACTAGCCATACTGCCTGCAATTCCACTCCTAGGTTTTTACCCAGAAGAAATGAAAACATGTCCACACAAAACTTGTTTGTGAATGTTCATAGCAGCTTTATCTGTAATGGCCCCAAACTGGAAACAACCCAAATATCCATCAACAGGTAAATGGATATACAAATTGTGGTATGTCCATACGTATGGAATACTACTCAGAATTAAAAGGAATGAAGTAGTTATATAAGCAACATGGATGCATCTCAAAAACGTAACCTAAGAAACTAAACAAATATGATTATGTATGATTCCATTCGTTTAATATTGTAGAATTCTAATCTGTAGTGACAGAAGGCAGATTGCTGGTTTCCTGGGGGCAATAGTGGTGATTAATGGGGATTGAACATAAGGAAACTTCTCAAGGTAATAAAAGCGTTTTATATCTTGACAGTGGTGACAGTTATAAGAGTAAATAACATCATAAAATCTCATCTAAAAGTACATCAAAATAGGTATATCTTATTGCATATGAATCCTACTTCAAAGTTGATTTGACAAAAAATATAGTCAATAATAAAGATAATCAAATAAAAAAAGTAACTGAACAAATGCAAATGAGCATTTGTTTTTCAATTACCTAGACATTTTTCTAAAAGTTAAGATTGACAATCTTGTATGTAAGGGTTGTATGTAAGGGTTTGACCAAACTGTTACTCCCATACACTACTTATGGGAGGGTAAGCCAGTGGACTTTTTTAAAGAAAATATCCATTGACATTTCAAGTGTGTAACCCCATGACAGAAGCCCATCCAGGAATCTGACCTACAGAACATCGTAAGTCACCAAGTGTTGAATTGAGCATTCTTGTATCATGTCTACTTGTAACAAAAATGAGATAACAAAGGAATAGAATGAAGACATGAAGTAAAAGGACTCATGGGGGTTTTTTTCTGTCACTACTGGTAGAACAAGAGCTGGGCATCCCATGAGAAAGCCCAGGTAAGAGAAGCGCTGAGGCAGTTAGGAGGTTTGTGTAAGCACTTCTGCTCCATACCAAAGTAGGGTGGCTGCGTTGAAGGAAAGCACTGTATGACTGAATGGCTACCTGAACTAGCCATTTTCTTCATGAAACACTGCTTTTACCTGAAAGAACAACTGACAGGTCTGTAGTTATTTAGACTTGTGTGTTTGGCAGACATTTCTCAAAAATGAATGAAATGGGGGAATAAAACGAACAAACCTGTCACTTCAAGGAGAGTGGCAATATTTGTTGACAGTGATAAAATCTGAGCTTCCAAATGAAATAAAATTTTGGAAAATTTGTATCTACTCCCAAGATCGGTGGTGATACTAATAGGTTTGGTCTTTTAATATTCTATAGTTAAATGTGTTAACATTTGGAAAATCTGCAAAATTCAATGGACCACTGTTTTCCAAGTGACCAAATTCATAATGCTACAAAAACACACATAGGTAAAGAATCCTTTCAAAATTTAATATAGCCCGATGGATTTTGATGTAACAGTACCAAATTGATGTGGTTTCAGATTCCACTTGCAACTAACCTTTAAGAAACTATCATTTGTTGATTTGGGGCATACTAGCATGAAAGGGTGTTCACTCCATTTATGTGAAACGTCCAGAATAGGCAAATCCAGGGAGATAGAAAGTAGATTAGTGGTGGCCACCCCCTGGGCAGAAAAGAAGAATGGAGGATGCTGCTAATGGACATAGATAGACCTTCTCTTTGAGGTGACAAAGATATTCTGGAATTTTATACTGCCGATAATTGAACAGCTCTGAATATGTGAAAACCATTGAATAGTACAATTTAAAAGGCTGAATTTTATGGTATGTGACTTACATCTCAATAAAGAAACTGTACTGAAAAAGGAAAGGATATCTACAATTATTTGAATAGACAACTAAAATATTCCTCCCTTTTCCAACTACCTATCTGTGTAAAGCTAGATTTTCTTTGTGTGCTTTAACCGAAACAGTGTCTCACAACAGATTAAATACATATATGTGAAAATCGAGCTACCTTCTATTAAGTCTATTAGAGATTTGCAAAAATGTAAAAAAGTGCTAGTCTTCTCACTGTTTTAAGGAAATAACAGTTTTCAAAAAAGTGCTCTATATTGAGAACCACTGACCTTAAAGAAATATATTTACAAATTGTACACCTTTGCAAAAAGAATTCTTAAGCTGTCTTTCGCTTACGTTTCTAAGTTGTTAAAATTTCTCACTGTATTTGTCATGTTAAATTTTATGACTATAAAATGACTTATTGGCTCAAAATTTGTTTTTTATTCTATAGCCTAACTGAATTAATATGTTTTTCCTCCCGACAGGACGTAGAAAATATATTTAGTCGTATAGTAGATATACATGAACTTAGTGTAAAGTTACTGGGCCATATAGAAGATACTGTGGAAATGACTGATGAAGGTAGTCCCCATCCCTTAGTAGGAAGCTGCTTTGAAGACTTAGCAGAGGTAAGTACTTTAATTATACACCCAAAAAAGTCCATATAAAAGCCCTATATTGCATTAAAATTGGAGTCTTAATTCATGTTTCCAGCTAAAATCATAGATATTAACTGATGACCACTCAGCTATATTGCCTGTTCCTCATAGGGTCATTGTCAACATTTGTTTATATTGTCTTATGAAACCCACAAAAAAGTAGTCTCTTATCCATTATGAAAAAGGAGATCCCACCAAGGAGAGGCATTTACAGCTGACACTCAATCATCTGTCTTATATAGCAAAGCTAAGAAAAGTCCATGAATGCCCTGTCAATGAAGAAGCCATGGAACTTGGATCTGAGGTTAGACTACTTGTGTTCTGGTCTAAATTCTGCTACTTACGAGTTGTATGTGACTGTGGGCAATTTATCTCAAATCTTTAAACCTCCATTTATATATATATATATATATAAAATAGAGATAATAATAGGGTTCAGGATTTTTGTAAAAATTAAAATAACCTACCTAAAATATTTAGCTAACCACCTTCACACAGTAAGCTATTCAATATATGATAACTATACGTTATAATTTGGAATAGGAGGAGTGAAGTGAATAGGAAAATCAGGTCTAGGACCTAGATGATTCAAATGCTGTGGGGTTGGAAAAATAGTGACCCTCTCCTTGGGTATTCAAATGCTACAGTATATAAGTTAGTCCTAATAAGTTCGCATTGGTAGTCATTCTGAAATTTTTAGCTCTTCCTTTGTTCTTACTCTAAAATCCACAAACACAGGGTTGAGTTTGTAAAATAAAAAATTTAAGATTTTCAGGCAGAATAGCTTAAGCTTCACTGACAGCCCCTCCACTCTTGCTTCAAACACATAGAAGTCATAGAGTATATTTTTTTTAAAAAAGGAATATATATACGGGGTGCCCAGGTGCCTCAGTCAGTTTAGTATCTGACTCTTGGTTTCAGCTCAGGTCATGATCCCAGGATCATTGGATCAAGCCTCATGTGGGTTCCTCACTGAGTGTGTGGATCCTGCTTGAGATTCTCTCTCCCCCTCCCTCCCCCTCTCCTCCTCTTCCCCACTGTGTGCTCTCTCTCTCTCAAAAATAAATAAATAGATATTTTTTATAAACTTAAAAAGAAGGAATATGCAAAACTGGACTAAAAAATAAGATCAGTAGTAGAGTAGAAATAGAGTAGGCATTCAAGGTAATGATCTCTGGTAGCTGAGTGTTCAACTCTTAAGGATAATGAAGATTAAATGTGCTCCGTGAAAGTGAGCAAGATTTCTTGTTTCAAGACCCTGATTGTAAGAGGATGCCAGAGAAATCTGTCAATTTCCTGCCTGCAAAGTTTTATAGGAAGTTGTAGACTTGAGGTGGGGGAACAGAAACACTACCTTATAACAAATATACTTTAAAACTTAACAAATTATCCCACAATATTAAGCCAGTGTGACTACAGAGCCTGAGACCCAAAAATCACAGAACAGGTTCTGGTCTGAAAGAATGATCATAAAGAGATGGGAGAGAAAAAAAAGGAAACCAAACATTAGAAGCCTCCCCCTAAGAAATCTCTAACACGCAATTCCAAAATACAGGACAAATAATAATGCTTAGTGTGATATCTAACAAAATCAACAATTAGGAAAAAAAACCATTCCAGATGAAATTCATTTTGTGCAATAGATATATGAAGACTTTAAAAGAAGTTTAGGAGGCTCAAAGAGATAAGTGAAGAAATATTTATAAAGAAGACATTGTGAAACAAAAATAAGTGGAGGGAAAATAAGAACAGGTAGCTATCAAAAGAAACAATTAGGTGCTCCTGGGTGGCTCAGTCGGTTAAGGGTCCGACTCTTGATCTCAGCTCAGGTCTTGCTTGATCTTAGGGTCATGAGTTCAAGCCCTGGTTTGGGATCTGTGCTGGACATGAAGCCTACTTAAAAAGGGACATGGGTGTATGCCTGGGTGGCTCAGTTGGTTAAGCATCTGGCTTTGGCTCAGATTATGATCTCACAGTTTGTGAGTTTGAGCCCCACATCAGGCTCTCTGCTGTGAGCACAGAGCCCACTTCACATCCTCTACCCCACCCCCACCCCATCTACCCTTCCTCTGCTCACGCATATGTGTGCACTCTCTCAAAACCAAATAAAAACTTACAAACAATTAGGGATATTGGGAATTAAATATAAATAAAAACTCACTATGTAGTCAACATTTGCTAGACCTGGTTCAAAAAGAAAATTTATGAATTGGAAAAAGGAATTGAGGAATTCACTGAAAATGTGACACACAGAAACCACGATTAGAATATGATCCTCTTAGAACAGCTAAGAGTAATGAAGTCTACACTGAAAGACTTTAATATTGTCTAATAGGAGTTTCAGATAAAGAATGGTGGAGAAGAATAATTTGAAGGGGTAAAAGTTGAGCATTTTCCAGAAATGAAGACATGAGTTCCCAGGTCAAAAATGAATTCCAAATAGTGGGCAGGATAAATAAAAATAAACCTACAGTCAAAAACGTTACAGTGAAACTATGGATCAAGGATAAAGAGAAAATCTTAAAAGCTGTAAAAGAGAAAAGAGTACTACTTGAAAAGGAACTATAATTAGAATGACAGAAGACTTCTCTTTAACAATAGAGGCTAACAGTCAGTTGAGGAATATCTTCAAGTACTAAGGGAAAATAGAATTTTCTGTCCAACTAAACTTTTATTCAAGAGTGAGTTAAAATAATAAAGCTTGCGGAAGCAAATGTGAGAGATCTCCATGACCTTAGAATAAGCAAAGATTTTTAAAACAAGACACCAACACCATAAAAGAAAAGATTGATAAGCTAGATTTCATTAAATGTAAGAGCATGTGTTCAGCAGGGGTGCCTGGGTGGCACAGTCCCTTAAGCATCTGACCCTTGATTTCAGCTCGGGTCATCATCTTGTGGTTCGTGGGTTTGAGCCCTGTGTCAGGCTCTGCACTGACAGTGTGGAGCCTGCTTGGGATTCTGTGTCTCCCTTTCTTCCCGCCCGTCCCCTGCTCACGTGCATGTGCTTGTGTGTGCTCTCTCTCAAAAATAAATCCATGTTTATTTTTAAAAAAAACTAGTTATCCATATGGAAAGAAAAAACTCCTTCCTTAGCTCACTTCATACCCAAGTTCTCAACAGATTAAAAATCTAAAAAACAAAAAGCAAATTTTGAAAGTTTGGAAGAGAGGGGCACCTGGGTGGCTCAGTCAGTTAAGTGTCTGATTCTTGATTTCAACTAAAGGTTGTGATCTCACAGTTCATGAGATCAAGCCCCGCGTTGGACTCCATGCTGACAGCACAGAGCCTGCTTGGGATTCTCTCTCTCTGCCCCTCCCCCACTTGTACACACATTTTCTCTTTCTCTCTCAAATAAACTTTTAAAAAATTCAGAAGAGAATATAGGAGAATATATTTATGACTTTGAGATAGAAAAGCTTTCTTGGGGCACCTGGGTGGTTCAGTCAGTTAAGCGACTGGCTTCAGCTCAGGTCACAATCTCACGGTTCATGAGTTCGAGCCCCACATCGGGTTCTGTGCAGACAAATCAGAGCCTGGAACCTGCTTCGGATTCTGTGTCTCCCTCTGGCTCTCTGCCCCTCCCCCACTCACACTCTGTGTGTCTCTCTCTCTCTCAAAAATAAATAAATATTAAAAAATATATTTAAAAAGAAAAGTTTTCGTAAAGAACCTAGAGAGTGAAATCCATAAAAGATTAAAGTTTTTAAACTTCTGTTCACAAAAAGACACTATAAAGTTGTGAGAATATGAAAGAATGAAGTTGAACTTTGTGCCTCACACCATATACAAACATAAAATAGATCTAATGTAAGAGCTAAAATTATGAAACTCTTAGAAGAGAGCATGGCTAAATCTTCACAATCTTGGCTTTGGCAAAGGATTCTTAGATGTGACAACCAAAGCATGAGCTACAAAACAAAAAAATACATAATTTGGACTTGGGTGGTAATGGGAGGGAGTGAGGTATGATTCTAAAGGGGCAATGAGAGATCCCTGTGGTGATGGAAATGTTCTGTACTTCACTACATCAATGTCAATGGCCAAGTTGTGATATTGCACTATATTGTACTATTGGAAGATGTTACCTTTGTGGGAAACTGAGTAGTGTGTACACAGGATCTTTCTATATTATTTCTTACAATTGCATGTGAATCTAAATTATCTCAAAAAAAGTATATTTATTCAATACAATGTTAAAGAATTTAGAATAAATGAGTGGAAGAAACTACATTAATCCAAATGGATAAGTCTTGGACATAAGTTTGAATGTAAAGTACAAATTGCAGAAGCATAAATACATTATGATATTTATATAAAGTTTGAAAGCATTGCCTTATTTCTTGATACATGTGTAATTATGATATAAAAACATACATGGAAATGATAAAATTCAAATTCAGGATAATGATTTCCTGTGGGGATCAGCAGGGGAGGAGATAAGCTTGTGAAAGAAGGATCAATTACCACTAAACTGTCTTCTTTCTTTTTTTTTTAAAGAAATTATTATTTCTTTTATTATATTATTATTTATTGTCTTATAAAATGTTGAAATTAGAAAATGTTGAAATTTTTGGAGCTAAATGGTGAATATAGTTACATCAGTTGTTCTAATGTACTTTTCTGTATGTTTAGAATATTCTACATTTTTAATCATTAATATACAATTGTGTATATTGATCATTGTTTTGTGAATCTTGTATTGAATTTTAACCAGGAAACTAATGAAAAAATCATGTATTAACTTATATAAGGATTCTTAGTAGTGCTAAGAGTTCTACAAATTTATGCTCAAAGATAAAACTATGTGATGAGAGGTTGGATTCCCAGTTGGCGATTTTTTTCCCTTTTGAGATTAGCCAGTTAAAATTATAATACTGCATACCGTTTATTCAGTACTTTATATATGCGTGCACTGTTTGTAAGCATTTTGCACGTTATCATTTAATTCCTAAAACAACCCCTTGAGAGTAGGTATTATCCACATTTTCCAGTGAAGAAACTGGCTTTATCAGAGCTCACATAGCTAATAAGTAGTACAATCAGAATTAGAATCTGAGTCCCTATGACTCTAAAGTTAGGCTTTTAAGCCACTTTACTCTACAGCCTTTATGTATGTAGTTGTCATAAAAATTCTATAGTACATTTGAGTTTATTGAAAGAGGAGGAAGGCAAACATCATCTTCTGTACAAGATAATTTCTAGAGTTCAAGAGACCCAAGATAAAAGCATCAAATCACATTTTTATTCCTCTCTCCCATTTACTCTGTCCATACCTGACTCCTTGTTATTGCTGAAACCTTACTATCCCTTCTTGTAAAACCTACAGTGGACTGCAATTTCCAGTTTACATTATTATAGAAATTTTTAGTTGGGAAAGTAGTTGAAGGAGTTGAAATTGGGAAATGAATTAGGAACCAGTTCAAGGAATTCAGGATGACTTAGAACTATGTAAGCCATATTGTGTTTCACAAAGAATAGACCTCCGGTCTCCTGATTTCTGATCTTATATTGTCATTATTCAATCTTAAAAAAAAAAAAAATCTAAGAAACATTAAGAGTAATTAACACAAACATCATTTGTTCTGTCAGTCCTTTCTGTACTCCTCCACTAGATGTCCTCTTCCTCTTTCTAGAATTACCCTTCCTAGAAATGAGCTCTTGCTAGAAACTAGAGTACTGTTTTCATAATAGTTTCTTAAACCATAAATAAGTTAGAGCATAGGATGGCTTCTGCTAAAATCATGACGCCTATTCTCTTGTTCCTCAGGAATCATCAAAACCAATGGATTACAACCTAACCATTAAAATTGTTTAGTCTCTTAATGATTGATGATAGAATTTTGAGGCAGTTTCGATTAACCTCTTGTTTAATTGCTTGTGAAAACCATAACAATGAATTTTAGATGCTATAAACTGTTACCTCTGGCTTACAGAATGTGAAAGTAAAAGTCTACCACTAAGAAATAACCTTGAGAAAATAAATGTTGGGCACCTGTATTCTAAAGGTTTATTATACTTTACTTCATTGTAGATATCTATATTTTTTGTTGTTCAGGCTAAACTTTGTTTTCTGGAACCAAAAGTCTGCCCATTCTTATGACTGTTTTTGTTGATAATGCTCTACTAGAATCCTTGATGGGAAGTATCATAAAATACAAGAATGTCATTATTCATCAGAAAGAACTGATTTACTTACTCTCTTACTGGAGAATATTAAACTTATCCTATAAAAATTATAATTAATAGCCATGTAATTTTGTTTAGAGGCTTTAAGAGAAGTACCTAATTGTGCTCGCTTAGATGTGCCCATAATTTCATCTGTCTGTATTTCTGGTGGTAGGTTATTTATGTTTTAACTTGGAGAAAGTTTATTTATGTTTTACCTTCTTTATTTTCTAAGGAACTGGCATTTGATCCATATGAATCATATGCTCGAGATATCTTACGGCCTGGTTTTCATGATCGTTTCCTTAGTCAGTTATCAAAGCCAGGAGCAGCACTCTATTTACAGGTATAGTAATTTTTAAATCAAGATATATGATGTCTGAAAAGTAATCTAAAAAAAAAATTAATCACTTTTTTTTTTAGTCAATAGGCGAAGGTTTCAAAGAAGCTGTTCAATATGTTTTACCCAGGCTACTTCTAGCCCCTGTTTACCACTGTCTGCATTACTTTGAGCTTTTGAAGGTAAGATAACTCTTACTGCTATTTATAAAACATTCAAATATGATGCAATTTTTTTTACCAGTTTGTGAATTATTATATGAGCACCCATGAATATTAGTCTGTATCTATTTTCTTTTTCTAGTTAAGAAGTAAATGTAGGGGTGCCTGGATGGGTTAGTTGGTTAAGTTATCTGACTCTTGATTTCTGCTCGGGTCATGATCTCACAGTCATGAGATCAAGCCCCCCCACTGGGCATGGAGCCTGCCTGTGATTCTTCTCTCCCTCTCCTTCTGCCTTTCCCTCTCCCCCCTCTTTCTATAAAAGAAAAAAAAGGGGGGGCAGTGTGAGTCTGCAAAAAAGTGGTGCATTTTCTCTAGTTTCAGGAGTGAATTTTAAAGGAATCATCAGATATTTTAATCTTGTGGTCTTTTTGTTTACATGGCCAATTGTTTGGAAACAACCTTGGATATACGCATCCATAAAATCTAGCAAAAAGCAAACAGCTGCAGTATTTTTCATACACATGGACTATAGGCAGGTAAAAACCGACAGGAATACAAAATTACTAACTTAATCATCTGAATAAGACTACGTGTACATAATTGAGTTTGAGGTTATCATGTATGCTTTCTCTTAAATGAAAAAATAGAAAATTTAACACTTGAAATCTCTATACCTTTCTTAGGTTTTATCGGTAATAAAAAGTACAAGATTAGCAAAATAATTGAGAGAAAACATGTCTGAGTTTAATTTCAACACATCATAATAACCATGTATTTATAGAGAAGATTAAATTGAGGACCAACAGAATGATAAGACTGTAGTTGATGTAATTTCATTTATAATAGTGCAGTGTTTATCGTGATAATAAGCTTTATTTTAGAAAACAGGAACACTAACAAGTTTAGTCTGAAGGCTCACATGGTTGGACTTTGGCTATATGTTAAAGTTAAACAGTAAATTTTTGGGGTGCCTGGGTGGCTCAGTTGGTTAAGCGACTGACTTCGGCTCAGGTCATGATCTCGCGGTCCGTGAGTTCGAGCCCCGCGTCGGGCTCTGTGCTGACTGCTCAGAGCCTGGAGCCTGTTTCAGATTCTGTGTCTCCCTCTCTCTCTGACCCTCCCCCGTTCATGCTCTGTCTCTCTCTGCCTCAAAAATAAATAAATGTTAAAAAAAATTTAAAAAAAAAAATAATAAAATAAATAAATAAATAAATAAATAAATAAATAAATAAACAAACAGTAAATTTTTTAATATTCCTTGATTTTTGTGTAGTAGACCAATTTGAAGATTGGTCCTTTTTCCCCTTACCATCACAAATATTACAAAAATTGTAGCCCCAAATGCTTAAGTACAGGAATTGTGTGGGAAAGGATTACAGATAAAAACTTAGAACTGAGGGGCACCTGGGTGGCTCAGTTGGTTGAGCATCCAACTTCGGCTCAGGTCCTGATCTCACAGTCTGTGAGTTCGAGCCCCACGTTGGGCTCTGTGCTGACAGCTCAGAGCCTGGAGCCTGCTTCAGATTCTGTGTCTTCCTCTTTCTCTGACCCTCCCCAATTCATGCTCTGTCTCTCTCTGTCTCAAAAATAAATAAACATTTAAAAAATAATAATAATAAAATAAAATAACTTAGAACTGAGTAGTGCAGTTGAGTGGAAAACTTAGGATCAAAAATTGAGAAATGGTGGGGCGCCTGGGTGGCTCAGTTGGTTAAGCGGCCGACTTCGGCTCAGGTCATGATTTTGCGGTCCGTGAGTTCGAGCCCCGCGTCGGGCTTTGTGCTGACATCTCAGAGCCTGGAGCTTGTTTCAGATTCTGTGTCACCCTCTCTCTGACCCTCCCCCATTCATGCTCTGTCTCTCTCTGTCTCAAAAATAAATAAACGTTAAAAAAAAAATTTTTTTTTTAATTGAGAAGTGTTAAAATTAAGAGATTATTTATCCTCCCCAAATAGTCTGGTTTTTTTTAATGTTACACAAAACAAATTGGAAAAGGCAAATATAAATTGTGCTACATCATACACTTTAAACACTCACTAGTGACCCTCACATAGTGTGCCAGAAATTCTTTGTAACGAAATCTGCTCCTCAGACCCCTTCTGCAAACATCTTGTATACATTTGTTAATGGCTTTGGTTTGCTGCCTTTACGTTTGGGAGCTGGACAATATCAAACGTCTGCTACTGTGGATAATTTATCTTCTTTTTTTCATGTTTTGCATTTATTTTAACTGCTTTATGCTTCAAACTATCTATTTATTTATTTAAAATGTTAATTTCTTGGGGCGCCTGGGTGGCACAGTCAGTTAAGCGTCCGACTTCAGCCAGGTCACGATCTCGCGGTCCGTGAGTTCTAGTTCGAGCCCCGCATCGGGCTCTGGGCTGATGGCTCAGAGCCTGGAGCCTGTTTCCGATTCTGTGTCTCCCTCTCTCTCTGCCCCTCGCCCATTCATGCTCTGTCTCTCTCTGTCCCAAAAATAAATAAACGTTGAAAAAAAAATTTTTAATGTTAATTTCTTGAGAGGGAAAGAGAGAGAACAAGCAGGGGAGGGGCAGAGAGGGAGGCAGAAAGAGAGAGAATCCCAAGCAGGCTCCACACTCATCTGAGAGTCTCACAACCACAAGATTATGACCTGAGGCAAAATCAAAAGTCTGATGCTTAACCGACTGAGCCAACCAGGTACCCCATCAGACCATTTTTTATATTGCCTATAAGCTGATGTCTTTCTTTTTTTAATTTTTTTTAATGTTTATTTATTTTTGAGACAGAGAGAGACAGAGCATGAGCAGGGGATGGACAGAGACAGAGGGAGACACAGAATCCGAAGTAGGCTCCAGGCTCTGAGCTGTCAGCACAGAGCCCAATGCAGGGCTTGAACTCACGGACTGTGAGATCATGACCTGAGCCGAAGTCGGATGCTTAACCGACTAAGCCACCCAGGCGCCCCATTTAAAAAAAAATTTTTTTTTTTAATATTTTTATTTATTTTTGAGACAGAGAGAGACAGAGCATGAGCAGGGGAGGGGCAGAGACAGAGGGAGACACAGAATCCGAAGCAGGCTCCAGGCTCTGAGCTGTCAGCACAGAGCCTAATGCAGGGCTTGAACTCACAGACTGTGAGATCATGACCTGAGCCGAAGTCAGACGCTTAACCGACTAAGCCACCCAGGCGCCCCATTTAAAAAAAAAAAATTTTTTTTTAATGTTTTTATTTATTTTTGAGACAGAGAGAGACAGAGCATGAGCAGGGGAGGGGCAGAGACAGAGGGAGACACAGAATCCAAAGCAGGCTCCAGGCTCTGAGCTGTCAGCGCAGAGCCTGGTGTGGGGCTCAAACCCATGAGCTGTGAGGTCATGACCTGAGCTGAAGTCGGACACCTAACTGACTGAGCCACCCAGGCACCCCTGAGCTGATGTCTTAATACCAGCAATAAGAGAAGATTTAGAAAACAGCTTCTATCATAAAAATAAGTGCAACAGACGTCTATCTAGCTTCCATTCCCTTAAACTAGATTTCTAAATTTAGACATTCTTATCCAGAAACCATGGGTTCAAAGCAGTGAGCTAAATGGTATTATAGCTGACTACAGATGTTAAATGTCTAAAGTTAAGCATAGGATAGTGTAATTCAGGAGCCATTGTAGTAAAAACACAATTAACAGCTGGCTATTGTACTATTCCAGTTTTAAATTTTAAATCAATCAAACTGCTGTGAGGTGCATTTATAATTTTGGTAATTTTCTCTTTGATAAGAATAGATAGTTGGAAAGGTGTTTTATTTTTATAAATGAGCTATCCTAACATTTTTTTTTAGGGTTGATATCCTGTTTAAAGTTTCAGACTCCTTTCCATCCTTCAGATTTTAACTTGCTTTTACATTATTGTTGCATTTTCTGCCATTTTTCTTTAATTTCCTCTCCTTCTGGAACTCTAGTTACAGATATGTTGAACCACTTTATGTTGTCCCACAGATCTATAAGATTGTTCGTTTTTCTTAAATCTTATTCTTTGTTCTTCAAATTAGTAATTTTTATTGATCTATCAATAGAACTGCTAGTATCTTGCTTACTCTCGAATTTCCATTTGGATTTTGTTTTACAGTTTCCACAGACTCCCTATCTGTCCATTCAGTAAGACCATGTTTTCCTTTAATTCTTTGAACATGATCAGAAAAGCCACTTTGAAGCCTTTCTTAAATCCAACATCTGGGTCCACTTGGTGTCAGTTTCTATTAACTGACTTTTTTTCCTTGAACATGAGTCATATTTTCCTATTGTTTGTTAGTTAACAACTCTGGATTCTATAGTGTTGAGGATTGTGGGATTCTTGTTTTTGGATTGTTGGTTTTTTACTCTAGTAGACAGTTAACTTTCCTGGTCTCAGCTGCTAATTTGTCTCTTCTGTGTTACACAGCAGCTGATATCTCTGTTTACTTTCTAGGATTTCCATATGCTGCTTTTTTAGCCTGATTCTCTTGGATCTCCCCTACACATGTATGATTTGGTAGTCAGATAAGTGTGTGGGCAGAGATGATGTTCACATTTGGGGGCACAGTCTCTGTGGTTCCCTTATCCTTGGAAATTTCGTCCTTAATTTCCAGCCATTCTCTCAGCTTTAAACATTATCCCCTGGCATGTGAAACCAGTAAGGCTTCAGTTTTCTGCTGCCTGAGCTGTGTATAATTTGGGGAATAAACACAGTTTTTTTGTTGTTTTAATTTTTTTTAATGTTTATTTTTGAGAGGGGGGAGGGGCAGAGAGAGAGGGAAACACAGAATCTGAAGCTCGTTCCACGCTTGAGCTGTCAGCACAGAGCCTGATGTGGGGCTCAATCTCACAAGCCATAATAAGATCATGACCCGAGCCAAAGTGGGCCGCCGAACTGACTGAGCCACCCATGCGCCCCTGTAATTTCTTTTATTACTGCATGTTTCAGACTAGAAATTGAACTTAGCTTCAATCTGCTAAAACTATTAGTCTTTTTATAGAAGGAAGATACTCTGATAGGTATACAGAAAGCTGAAGAGCACATATTTAGCATCTGCTAAAAGTGTTAAAGTATTACTTTAAAAAAAAAACAGCAAAAATAAATAAATAAAAAACAGCTTTATTGAGACATAATTTCCATGCCAAGTGTTCTCCATTAAAATGTACTGAGAAAAAAAAAAACAAATTCAGCTCCAAGGACCTGTAGGGAAGGAAATTTTTCTTCAACCCACTTACTGGGTCTGAAAAGTAAACTGACAAAGACTAACAGGAAAAAAAGCATACAACTTTATTTATTCATACAAGTTTATTTGATGTCACTTTTACATGATACAGGAGCATTGGCGCACTGAATATTTAAGGTGAAGGAACTTAAGAAGACAGAAGCAAGAAGGTCATTGATCTTCTGTTTTCTAAAACCCCTTCGACTTAAAATATTTAATATGTCAAGGTGCTATTTTGGGGGGTAGCATGTCCTGAAACCCATCACTCCTTTCACCTCCTCCCACCCCCAATCCCATCATTTACTCATGAAATTGCTCTGGATAAAGCAGTGACCCCTTTGCTATTAGGTAATGAACTGCCACACCAAACGTTGATTATGGCAACATGAAAAAATCAGGAACTTATGCAGTTCTCATTAGAATTAAAAGGATTCAATGAAGAGAGGGGTATAAAAAGGGAAATGTAGAGGGATGCCTCGGTGGCTCAGTCAGTTAAATGTCTGACTCTTGATTTCGGCTCGAGTCATCATCTCACGTTCCTGAGATAAAGCCCCGCATTGGGCTCTGCCCTGACAGTGCAGAGTCTGCTTGGGATTCTCTTTCTCTCTCTCTCTCTGCCCCTTCTCCCACGTGCATGTGCTTACTCGTGCTCTCTCTCTCAAAATAAATAAACATTTTAAAAAAAGGGAAACATGGAAATGTAGGCTGTTTATTATCCAACTGTTTATTGAACAACTTTGCTTGTTTATTATGTAAGCACGTCAAATTCACTTTCTTCAAAACTCACTACCTTTTCCAGCAAAAGTACTCTTTCTGTGCTCACTCTCTCATGAGCAGCCCCCACTATCCATCTTTCTCCTCAGTAGAAACCTGAGTGTCCTTGGGGCTTCAGTCAGTTAAGCCACGTTGGGGCGGTTCAGTCAGTTAAGCGTCCGACTTCGGCTCAGGTCATGATCTCACAGTTCTTGAGTTCAAACCCCGCACAGGCTCTGTGCTGACAGCTCAGAGCCTGGAGCCTGCTTCGGATTCTGTGTCTCCCTCTCCCTCTGCCCCTCCCCCACTCATACTTTGTGTCTGTCTCTCTCAAAAATAAATAAAAATTAAAAAAAAAAAAAAAAAACCCGAGTCTTCAACTCTTCTCTCTCATTCTTTCTGTCACATCCATTTAGTCACCAAGTAAGTCCTTTTCGTTCTTGAAAAGGATCTTCTTTTAGATTCATCTTTTCATTTCCTCTCAATACTCTGAAGGCCATGATCATCTTATCTCTATTATTGAAAGTCTCCCTTTAGTTTTGCCTTTTCCATCTCCCTTCCCTACACAATCTGCTCTTGAGGAGCTAAGTAAACCAAAGTCATCCTTCTAAATTGCAAATTTGATCATGTTAGTCACTAGCTTAAAACCCTTAATGGCTCCCCATTGCCGCAGGTTAATGTCCAAGTTCCTGATAAAGCCTGAGGTTGACCGATCATCCCTTCTCTCCAACCTCTTTTCTTCCCACCCACCAGGCTCTACTCTTCAGCTAGTTTCTCTCAGTCCTGGTCCCTAAAAATCTCTCAATCACACATACTATTTCATCTGCCTATTTTAAATTCTTTTACCAGTGTTTCCCCATTCTTATTCTTCAGTTCCTATAGTCATTTCCTTCTGGAACGCTTCTTCTTGCTGTGTATTTCCAGAAGGCTATATTTCCTCCATTACATAACACTTTGTCATTCATTTCTCTTCTCTTTCATGCTTTAAGCTAACAGTAGGGACCAAATGGGCTTGCTCACCATCATATTTTCATTGCTATAAATATGGATGGTTAATTAAATATTTGCTAAATTAATTCCAGTTGGGACCTGATTGGCTTTGCCTTGTTGATCTGCCTTGTTGACCTTTTGAGGTTTTTTTTTTTCCACTCAGCTACTATTAATGTTCTAGTTTCTAAAAGACATCTACTTAATTATCTCAATAAAATTTGTGACTTTCCTGAAACATCTTTGAGAATATTGCTTTTATTTCCTAATAGTGAATTATAAATCATGTTATAATTTATATTTTAAGATTTCATTTTTATATTTTCAACCACTGGCTAATTTTATAAAGATATTACTTTATTTAACTTACAACTGTAGAAGAAGTATACATTTATGCCGTAAATTTATACTGTTTATTCCATGTATTATATGCAGCTTTGGTAATGATCATCTGCTCACTTGTCTTGGGGGAAAATGAGGGTTTCTTTAGGCTGATTAAGTAAAAGAAGATTACATTTTGTTAATATCATTAACATCACTTACTGGTTGAAATTTCATGTATTATAATAGAGTTATTTGCGTATATGAAATCACTAACTTAAAAAATAACTTTGAGGGGAAAGGAGGGAACTGGTTATGAAATGTACTTTCTTGGGGTGCCTGGGTGGTGCATTTGGTTAAGTGTCTGACTTCTGCTCAGGTCATGATCTCGTGGTTTGTGGGTTCAAGCCCCACATCGGGCTCTGTGCTGACAGCTCAGAGCCTGGAGCCTGCTTCAGATTCTGTGTCTCCCTCTCTCTCGGCCCCTGCCCCACTCGCACTCTGTCTCTCAAATATAAATGAAATTAAAAACAAAGAAGTTTAAATTTAAAAACATATATTTTTTAAGATTTTTTAAATGTTTATTTATTTATTTTTGAGAGAGGGAACAAGCCAAGGGAAGAGCAGAGAGAGGGGGAGAGAGAAATTCCAAGCAGGCTCCACGCTTTTGGTGCAGAGCCCAACATGGGGCTCGAAGTGCCGAGCTGTGAGATCATGACCTGAGCCGAAACCAAGGGTCAGACGCTTAACCAAATAAGCCACCCAGGCATCCTGAAATGTACTTTCTGACTTAACAAGTAATATGAGCAATTGAAAGCTGAAGATAATCTCTAAATCCCATTTTAGTTAAGAATTTCATCTTTTTCACCCATAGCTTTTAGTTGTGCTGCTACTATAAAAGAATAGTTGAGGGTCATTGCCTTTCTTGTGCTCAGCCTTTAAAGGGATATTTAAGTTAAAGCATAGCAAAGAGTCGGGAGCAGTGGTTTAATTAGTTGGTTTCTGGATAATTTGGATAATATTCCATACATTTGTTAACAGGACTAGTAAATTAAATTTACTATTTGACCATATATTTTCCACCTTGTAATCTGTTCTTAGCATCTCATCAAAGAGTATACAAGTAACCACTCCACAATCAAAATGTGATCCTCATCTTTGCTTGTGTTTTCCCACTCTGTGATAAACTCTCTATATACACGCAACATTTAAGACAAAGACAAATCTTTATTTTATGTCCCAAACCGTAGATAATTACATTTTTCTTGATTCTATATTTTGCCATCCTGTGCACTGCATGCAGTTTACCTATCTGAATGGGCTAGATCTTATTTGGTGAATATTTTCTAAATAGGTATTTCAAACTTATTTTGGTGTTTTGGTTAGTATATTGAAAAGCCCTTGAACTCAGGGTCAGAAATCCTGGTTCTTGCTTGCCTCTGCCACCAAGTAATGGCAGTTCCTTCATTTTAAATAATCTAGTGTTGGAAAAAGTAATTTCTAGAAATAAAAACATGAGTTCAAAGGGTTTTGTTTTTTTTTTTAACCAAAGGAAACCATTACATGTTTGTGAATTAGTTGGACTCCTATAAAATGCATCAGGTGTAACACTTTATTTTTTATATATAAACAGTCTTCAGTTTTGTCTCCTTTTCCAGTTCACAGCTTCTTAAATTTAAATCCATTTAAACCCTGGAAACTTCCCAGGGTTTCCTTTGGACACGCAGTACCCCATATTGATTTCTGCCCCTTCACTTATTTCTAAAGGACCAAGAAAAAGTAATCACTGTATAAGTGGATCCTTTCTTTTGAGAATATAAATTTTATTAACACTATAGAGCAATGAGTTTTCACTGTGCTTTGGAATATGATTCTGTGGATTATTTTAAATATAATCTCATATACAGCAATTTAACCTCAAGACTTGATAATTTTTAACTATTTAAACAGAACTGTATTTGTAAAATTAAATTGTTGTTGTTGCACAATGTTATTAAATAGGTACCCATGAAAAGCATGGTATTGAACATCACTTTGGTAAAAAGAGGATGCTGCTTTGTGGAGTCTTATTTACATACTGATTGCCACTGCTTTGTTTCTGTAGCAACAATAAGCCACCACTTTGATGGTAGTTAACTTCAACTATTCTGCACCAATGCCCAGTTTAAGTCAGCTATGTTAAGCAAAAGTGCCTATAAGAAAGGTCATTTATTACATTGAAATTTATTTTAGATGCTTGACTAATGCTATGAAGGTAAAAATTACATTTAAAAATTACTTCATGGGGTGCCTGGGTGGCTCAGTCAGTTGAGTGGCCAACTCTTGGTTTTGGCTTGGATCATAGTCTCACAGTTCGTAAGTTTGGATCCCCACATAGGGCTCCGTGCTGACAATGTAGAAACTGCTTGGGATTCTCTCTCTCTCTCTCTCTCTCTCTCTCTCTCTCTCTCTCTGCTCTGCGCACGGTCTGTCTCTCAAAATAAATAAATAAACTTTAAAATCTTTTAAAAAAACTTAAAAATTACTTTATTAGTAAAGATTTATGGGTTTTGACATAGACTTTGGGTTTGTGGTTTTAGAATGTATTAACAATATTTTTGAGATACTGGTATATTCTGTATGTGAAATGCTATCATTAATGATAGATAAATGACCCAGAATCTTCAAATATTTATGGAATAGAAAACTAAATGCATGCCTAATGCATTTGTTACTTTCATAGTTCTTTTTATGTATGTTAAAACTGTGTTTTGTATGACTTTAGGTTTGTTTGCCTGAATTAATAATACAAAAAATACCACGGGATAGAATATGAAGGACTCAATATTCTGTTCCCTGTTGGTGCCAACTCTTTAAAACTAAAAACTCTCCATGTGTCTTATTGACTTGAATATCTGAGCAATTAAATTCTGAAACAACACAGTGAAATAGTTCTCATTTGTGGTGCTCTCATTATGCCATGTAGAATTCTGCCTCTTTTTCATGAACATTGCTTTCAGTGTGAGATTGCTGACTTGGAAGTAAAGGTTAACAGTAACATTTTATTTGTCTCCCAAAATTCTGCCATATGAGAGGTGAATAGTTTTAGAGTGATAGGGACGGAAGGTATTTTGAGAGATTACCCAAAGTCCAGCCTTCAGCTTACCAGTAATAGCCGTTAAGTAAAAATCTAGTAGCTGTCTTTCATGAATACTTGGCCATTGACTTCCTTTAATCTAGCTGGCCACAGTGAAGAACAATACTATGAGTAAGTGATATCTGAGTATCTTCTGATATATATAGATATATGATATGTATATTTTAAGTCTTTTATCCTTTGGGGGGAGAACCATTTTTTTACCCTTTTTATCTGGGGGATTATTGTGAATAGATTTTTATTTTACTAACACAATTGAGACCGAAAATTTTTCTAAAAAGTGTAGTTTGCACCTTTTAGTTGAAAGTATGGTGAGTTTTTAATAATGAATATAAGAAATTTGGATGATAAAAGCTGAGCATTAAATAGACTTTACAATACGGTATTTATAACTTATGGAATACTTGAGCATTTAAGGTATTTTAAGTAAATTATTTTTAGAAAAACGGTTTAGGGCTTTGAGTAAGAAATAAGTTTACTTTTCACAAATCATCAGAATGTGTATATAGTCTTTAGCAGAAATGAAAAGGAATTTATTGTTGATCTTTAAGGAATATCTTTCAAGAATGTAAAGTCCTTAGAGTCATAAGAATAATTACTCTCATTAAAAAGTAAACCTTTAAAAAAAAAAAAAAGTAAACCTTTACAAGATACTTTGAATATTTTGTGGTTTTATTTCTCCTGTCTTTTCCTTTGTCGTAAAGAGTAAATGTTCTTAAATATTGCATGAAAACTATTGGTAAATGCTATTTCTTAACTTTTTCTTTTTGGTAGCCAGAAGCAGGTTTATAAGTTTACTGAATTCTTGTTACTTATTGTAACTCATACCTTGCTCAGTTAACTGCTTGCTTGAATTATAGCCACCTGTTGTATTGATAACTGGTAGTAATTGATGACTCAATCCTTATTAAGCACAGACTTTTGCCACCAGTAGAAAATGTGCTTGGGTTTCACTAATAGTTACATTTCTAGTTTTACTCATAATCTTAATGTGTGAATACTGACAAAATTCTTCATGATACCAATAATAATTCTATAGAACTACAAAGAAAACAACTTATACTGTACATTACTATTTACACAGTGCTTTGATTTTTAATAAGAATCCCATTAAATAGGCACCTGAGTGGCTCAGTTAGTTGAGCGTCTAACTCTTGGTTTCGGCTCGGGTCATGATCTGACGGTTTTGTGAGTTCAAGGCCTGCGTTGGGCTCTGCGCTGACAGTGTGGAGCCTGCTTAGGATTCTCTCTCTCCCTCCCTCCCTTTCTCTCTCTCTCTGTCCCTCCGCAACTCACACTGTCTCTGTCTCTCTCAAAATAAATAAATAAACTTTAAAAAGAGAGAGAGAGAACCCCATTAAGTAGGCAGGGCAAGATTTCTATAAAGCTTCATTTAATAGTTGGGAAAAGTGAGATTCAGAAGTCAAATATTATCTGCCCCAAAGTCACACAGCAGTAGAGTCAAAATTTGGTCCTAGGTTTTGTGTCTTCAAGTTCCTCTCCACCATATTGCATCCTCCTGTGTGTATTTATCTTCCTAATCATCCTGTTGCTACAGCAGCCGTGTTGGAATCAGAAACCTAAGACCAGATTCCATACTTCAGAAAACCTCATCTATGTGCTTGCTGCTGTGCAAATCCTGTGCTGGTTAAGAAGACACTTTATGTCCCTCATTTCTTTTCAGGAATAGTCACCTGAGAAACTGCACATTATTGCCTGTCACAAGGTGTGACATCTCTTAACACTGCTTCTACTGTTTTTTTTTTTTAATGTGGAAAACTTGGTTGCATGTTAATATAGAAAGTGATACATAAAGAAGAAAACGCTTTTTTAAAAGAATGCGTTTTATGACACATTTACAAGTTGCATTGTGATAGAAAGAGTTGAATCGATGTTATCTTTATTCTTTTTGTCCCAAACTGTCCTACTGGTTCAGATTTGTCATTTTGACTTTGCAGCAGTTAGAAGAAAAGAGTGAAGATCAAGAAGACAAGGAATGTTTGAAACAAGCAATAACAGCTTTGCTTAATGTTCAGAGTGGTATGGAAAAAATATGTTCTAAAAGTCTTGCAAAACGAAGACTGAGGTGAATATTTTTACTTTTTTAATAATCCTCCTTTTCACCCTGAATATTTTGGTATAGATTCAGGGATCTCAGTTCCCTCGTCAGTAAACAATGAAGAAAATAGTTTTAGTGACAAGCTTGGTCTTTCAGAGGAAGTGACATCAAAGCCAAGAGAATTTGTTATTGTTTGAAAAACCTTTCATATTTGTGCATTTTCCTTGCATACTCCCAGACAAGACCTCCTGAGAGCCAACTGGTAAGCTAAAGGAGAGAGAGAGAAAAATGTCTTGCGTAGATTTATGTCAACATCACCGTTCTGTGAAAGTAAAATTCGTAGTGTCCTTTATTTAGGGGTTATGTAACTTGAGGTATTAATTCAGATACATTGCTTCCAGTTTCCTCATTATAATCTGTGCATGATTTTTAGCTTTAGCTCTTATCCACTTAAACATTTTTAAATAATTTTTTAAGTCTTTTCTTCTTTTCACTGTATGGAGCTACTTTTTAATATTTGTCATTCTAAACAGTAGCCAAGGTAGAAGTAATCATTCCGTAGCTGGATTTATAGAGTAGAATTTTGTCAGTAGTCACTAAAAAAAGTCTCTACTGTGTTGCTTTGGTTTCTAAATGGTACAGTTTTGTATCACTAATATATGTGGAGAATTAGTGAACACTTTGTCAGTGCAACTTTTTTTTAAATGTACTCTTATTACTGTCCTTTATTTACGTGAATTCTAGGTTGCCTGTTATCTGTGCACTAATACTGTTTTTTCCTTTATCCCAGTGAATCTGCATGTCGGTTTTATAGTCAGCAAATGAAGGGGAAACAACTAGCAATCAAGAAAATGAACGAGATTCAAAAGAATATTGATGGTTGGGAGGGAAAAGACATTGGACAGTGTTGCAATGAATTTATAATGGAAGGAACTCTTACACGTGTAGGAGCCAAGCATGAGAGACACATATTTCTCTTTGATGGCTTAATGATTTGCTGTAAATCAAATCATGGGCAGCCAAGACTTCCTGGTGCTAGCAATGCAGAGTATCGTCTGAAAGAAAAGTTTTTCATGAGAAAGGTACAAATTAATGACAAAGATGACACCAGTGAGTACAAGCATGCTTTTGAAATAATTTTAAAAGATGAAAATAGTGTTATATTTTCTGCCAAGTCAGCTGAAGAGAAAAACAATTGGATGGCAGCACTGATATCTCTCCAGTACCGGAGCACACTGGAAAGGATGCTTGACGTGACGATGCTACAGGAAGAGAAGGAGGAGCAGATGAGGCTCCCTAGTGCTGATGTTTATCGATTTGCAGAGCCTGACTCCGAAGAGAATATAATATTTGAAGAGAACACACAGCCCAAGGCTGGAATTCCAATTATCAAAGCAGGAACTGTTATTAAACTTATTGAGAGGCTCACGTACCATATGTACGCAGGTAAGAAATGTAATTGAGTTGCCTGTCACTTGTGTTTTGCTGCTTCCAGCTGAGATTCTTTGCTGCACAGGTCACTGTGCCTAAAATAGAAAGCAGACTAACAACAAAGGATGATCTCTGCATTATCCCAGTTCATTTTCCTTTGCCTAAAAAACACTGCCATTTATACTTTGTCTACCACATTTACATATTATTTTGTAGCTTTATAGCCAAGATTGCAAATGAGAAAATAAAGTCACTTGGCTAAATTTTCCCAGTTAGCGGCAGAAACAAGATTAAAGTACTGAGAAATCATCATCGTTAGGGTCTAAAAAACTTTTTCACATAACCTTTACCACTTGTTTTTTTCTTTTGTCTGTTTCCATTACTGAGATGATAAAGTCAGTAAAAATTTTATATATGTTCATCATCAAAATTGTGCTGGTAGTACAAATATACACAGCATTGGGTTTTCTTCATTTCCATTCCTAAGACTTAATTAAATTTAGCAATCCTGAGAGTCATGTAAGTTTTCAATATTTTTTGCATTTTACAACCGATGTTATTTAAAAAAAAAAAAAAAAAAGTCCATCTTAGTAGGGCAGTTTTTTAAGGACGAACATGTCCAAACTGCCTAGGAAGATTGGTAGAGGCTAAATCAAATATGATGTTTGAGAGTCAGGGAACAAATGTGATGACTTTTTTTTTTTTTTTTTAAATTTTTTTTTTCAACGTTTATTTATTTTTGGGACAGAGAGAGACAGAGCATGAACGGGGGAGGGGCAGAGAGAGAGGGAGACACAGAATCGGAAACAGGCTCCAGGCTCTGAGCCATCAGCCCAGAGCCTGACGTGGGGCTCGAACTCACGGACCGCGAGATCGTGACCTGAGCTGAAGTCAGACGCTTAACTGACTGCGCCACCCAGGCGCCCCGTGATGACTTTTTTTTTTTTTAAGTAATTTTATTTCTTCTAATAAAGTAACCAATGATAATCCAATATTCTTCGACCTTCAGTAGAAAGCTTGGTAATTGTAAACTACTGTAGCGTATGGTATTGTGGAAATCTGGATTTATGTCGTCACTCTGTCACAGCTCCTCACCATCCCAGAACCTTAGTTCACCTCAGAAATCAACATCACAACAGTTACGTTCAAATGCTGTCGGAAAGAATAAATGAACTGCTAAAGGTGAAAGCTCTTTGTAAATATAAATGTAAACTTACTTTCAAAGAATGTTTTTATTACAAAGACCTATAAACTAAAATGTAACTCTTAGAACATAAGTGTTATTCTTAAATAGTTGAATGAGAAAGTTAACCTCCATCCCTATACTTCTTGCTTAAATATATTCCTGTCTCTAGGAGATGTGCGTTTCTGAGGGAGAGGTGTTTCTGGTTTTGGTTTGTTTTTTTCATCGTTGATGTTTTTCATTGTTTAAAGTCCTATAAATGGGTTCTCAGGTCTCTCTGGAAACTGCTCTGGCACCAGTTAAACTTTTAAAGATACCCATTAACTACTCGACTGTAACAAAGATGACTAGCATTCAATAACGTTAATCTTTTCAGTTTATTAAATGGCCACTTAACTACTTAAGTGGCCTGGCAACCATATCAGGGCCACCTTGCAAAAAAGTAAAATTAAATTAGAATATTTTAGCAGTGATATCAAACACTTTTATAAACATAATGTTTCATCGTGTCCACATGTCTCTGGGATAAATAAGCCAGAGTTTTGTTTTCTTTGTAATTTTTATTTGGCCTCTAATTGGTAGTTCTCTTGCTAGCCTTTTCCATCGTAAGATATTAGTGCTTTTCATAGGCCATTAAAAGCAGTTTGGGTTCTCTAAACAGACTGCATTTGGTAGTAGCAGTCAGTAGCTGAAACACATTGAAGACGGCGAAATAAGACTAGTCTGGGGTTCCAGTTTTACTACTGATTTTTTGCCTAGAAACTGCCACAGTCCATGCACCCATTTTACTGACTCAAAAAAAAAAAAAAAAGTCAAAGCACAGGAAAGTTAAATAAGCTGCCTTATACCTCTGTATTCTTCTTTAAGACCTAGAATACAACTACCAAAATGTTTCATTAAATTACTCAAAATTTGTGGTTGCAAAACACTTATTTCTTTGCTTTTTAAGGAATTTTTAAGGTTACACAAAGCTTAAATTGCTCTTCTTGCCACATTATTCTGATTTTTTAAGTGTCTTGAAAGAGTCATTGATTTATTTAACATAAGTATTCTAAGCTATTCATCATTTTATTTTAAATACCTGTGTTTTGAGCTCTTAAACTGTTTAGCTTAAAATTGATCCTTAGATTTTTATCTGTGTGGGACCAAAGCTTTACTGATTTTTTTTTTTTTTCTTGTAGAACAGTATTAGTGGAAAGTGCTAAGGAGACTTACCTAATGTTTACTGTCACGTCAGTGGGATCTGAGTTGGAAACCATTTTCAGATTCCCAATTTTTAAATGTAATTGTTTCTGTAAAACTTGATTGTTAATGATAAAAATTGTTTTTAAACTGCCTGCTGAATTTCACAGAACTAACTTATGATTATTAGTAAGCAGTTGCAGAACTACAATTAAATATTTTCTGGGGAACTGTGTGCCTTTCACTTATTTTCTGAACAAGGATACTTTAAGATGTGAATGAGCATAACCGATGGTTTTTCTGCATCTTGCCTGTGTTTTCTCCTTAACGTGCACAACACTGGCCAAGTCTGCAGACGTAGTACGTGTGCCACGGTTTCTTATTCGTCACTCTAGGTAGTTGCATTCATTTATATTGACTTCTAGCTTTTGAGTAGAATAGTATTTTTAAGTGTTTTACTTCTAGCTAATATAAAACACTGAAATTTCCAAATTTATAGAAGTTTGCAAAGTTAAGTGTGTTCGCATTTAAATTGACAAGACTGTTTTACTTTTTTAAAAAGTCAAAATTTTGAAAAAAAAATTCCTTTTATTAATATCTTGAGGAATAAAATGCCAGTGTTGGTTTTGGAAGTGTTGTGGCCGAGTTTTTTGACATTTTTCTTTTCTATCTTCTTTTGAAGCTTAATTGAATATTTTAACATATGTGATTAAAGTACATGACTGGTGTAACCGGAATCCACAAGCAGTTTTCATGAGCTGTGATTTACAGTACACACAGCTTAGTATTAATTCCTAGCTTATTTGGGCTCTTCTGGACGGGATCTCACTGAACATGTTACAGGCAACGTGGGATGTGTTTCTGATAGACCATCTATGAACTCATAAAACATGAAAGCAGTTAATTTTTTAAGGTCTTTTCCAGCCCAAATGTACTTTGAGTCCTCACTACCATAATAACAGATCAAGTTGCCATTTGTTTTTAGAATTATTCATCTGCTCTTTTTGGTTTGTTTGTCTCAGTTGGTTGGTTAGATATGTTTATTGGAGGACACACAATGCAAGTTGGGCTGAAACAAAGGCTAAAATTTAACTTGCACATTTTTATTATATTGTACAGAATTATAATAAAAGACAATGGCTATAATTAAGAAAACTTAATATCTGATAAGCACCACTTACACACATTTTTTAGGTTATGGGTTGGTCAGAAACCTAAAAAAAAAAGAAAAAAAAAAGAAAAAGAAAAGCTGGCTTAACCTTACTTAATTCAGACTTTACTGTGGCTTCAACCAACCTGATCCCTCAAGTGTTTTTAACAATAATGTTCAAACAACACTATAGATTTGTAGTGTTAGACCAGATTACCAATCCCTGAATTTAGAGACAAAAACCCAAGGCCCCTGAAAATTATATGATTTGCCAGAAATTATTATATCATCAATTAATTGCAGAACAAGGACTAAAATTTAGGTTTCTTTTCTTAATAGACTATACTTTCCACCATGTTATAGTGACTCATCCAAGGCAAATTTTTCTTCATGATTAAAATATAACATAATTTCTACTATGTGTATCAAATAATAAAAATAAAGAGAACTTCTTGCTTGGTTTGAATTTCCAGTAGTATAAATGGCTTGTTCATCATTGGGCACACACAAGTTTACTATGAAGACTTTAGCAGAGTAATTTTTTTCTCTTATTGAAATAGGTAATAAACTCTGACTATAGATAAACTTCCATTTTAATGCATAGACTTTAGTATATAGTTAGATACTGGGCATCATCATTTTAGTTTTTAGCAAAATCCAGTCATTAGTCTACTGGTGTTGTGTGCTCTGTAAAGAAAAGCTTTCTGGGAGAAAAACTTAATTTAGGTTAATTAGAAAATGCTTAACTGTTGCTTAGAAGATTGCCACAGGGTCTTATGTGGAATCTGATTTATACTTGTCTCTCAGATGCAATATTTCTGGACATCAAGTAAGTCACTGGCTACATCAGAACTTTGGAATTCATTTCAAATGCCGTGGGGCGTGGGAGCATTATCTACTTAGGGCATTCTGAATCTGGCAAGAATAGGAAGAGACTTTCTTCCTTACCTACCTTAAGAAAGCACAGAGCAATGTACATAAAGAAGCAGTGATGAGAGGAGGACTTTTACTTCTGTTTCTTTTTTTTTTTTTTTTAATTTTTTTTTTTTCAACGTTTATTTATTTTTGGGACAGAGAGGGATGGAGCATGAACGGGGGAGGGGCAGAGAGAGAGGGAGACACAGAATCGGAAACAGGCTCCAGGCTCCGAGCCATCAGCCCAGAGCCCGACGCGGGGCTCGAACTCGCGGACCGCGAGATCGTGACCTGGCTGAAGTCGGACGCTTAACCGACTGCGCCACCCAGGCGCCCCTTACTTCTGTTTCTAAAGTACAAATTAATTATTGAGACTTTCAACAGCATGAGTAAAGAGATGTGTGGTAATGGTGTGTGTGGTTTGATCGTCTTGTTTTAGAGAAATGAGGTGACCTTGAAATAGGGAAAATTTAGAACTGACATGACATGGAAATAAAAGCTTTTCATGTTTGAAGTGTGGGAAAAAGGTGTTTCCCATGCATGATGAACTTCTCTTTTCTAGAAAATGGTGTTGAAAAAACTTAAGCCTGTTGATATTTTTCTTTAAAGTATTTACCGGTATTTTATGCCCTTCTAGAAAATCCTCAAAAACCTAAATTAGATTTCTTTTGCATTCATGGCCTATATAAGTTCAGTTTGGGCGTCTTAACTTTAAAAAAAAAATCTCTTGAACGATTTTTGATCTATAGGGCAGTACTGTTCTATTTTTAAACTCTCTGATAACTTTTTTAAAGTGTTTGTGCGTCAGCATAGCGTCTGTTTCCTTTTTTAAGGAATTCAAGAGTGATTGTTTATAAATCCTTGTTGAGGAGCTTATTGTTTCTGGTGGCTTTTTAAATGGCTGTATTAGAGGGAGAATTATCACATGAACAGACATCCTGATTAACAGTGTTTCACTACGGTGGTGGGGGAAGGGGCGTTCTTTACATAAATAGCTCCATAGAACAAATATTTCATAAATTTCATTGACCTTACCAAATAAAATGTCAAGTGTCAATCAAAATAGGAACATAAGAAAAAAGGATTGGATTATCACCTCAACTTTATTAGGTTATATTCTGAACATTAACATAGGATAGTATATTCTGAGTTCCTAAGATTCTGATGAATTGTGCAATGAAGTATTATCAAAAGATAGTTTTCGAGTTAGGGAGACAAGGCAGCTGGAAGACCAGCAGAAAATAGTCCCTGCAGCTTGTGTTTGAAACAACCTGGACCTAGCCCAGGAATCTGCTGGTACAGCCGGCAGGCGTTTGCATGGCAAGCTGCATCGAGGGAAGGAAGCAGACCAGCTAGTGAGCCTGGTGGAAATCTTACTGCAGGGATAGGAGGATCTAGTAGAAGACAACGTTATGTAAAATGATTGAAGAAGAAAAACCACAAAGAAGTTTGCATCATCGCTCACACTGAAATCCATTTGGGATTATGTTTGAGAAAGAGGCTTCTGGAATTTACATCCACAATCAAGTGATAAACAGACAAAGAGACTATCAAAATAGCCAATTTTCGTGTTCTCCACAAGTATTTGCACTTAGGTTTTAAAACCAAAGAAGGCCTGGCTTTTGTATTTTCATGCATTTGCCTTCCAGCTGTCTATGCAACACCGTTTTATAACACAGGTGGTCAGAGGCCCCTCCACAGCCGGCAGAGCCAGCGTAAGACTTAGCTTTGATGGTTGCCTGTACTCTGCATTCTCACAAAAGTACACAGCCTGTCCTTACTGAGGAGTATTTTTAAGATATTGAATTATCTGAGTCCTTTACATCATCTGTAAGATCACGGTTTCTAGGGGTTAGTGTGACATAGTACATGTTGGAATCACCTAAGTGGGGAAATTGATAGAGGTAAAAATAGCTTCTGGACTATCTACCCTTCTTTCGTGTAAAGTTTCAAGTACAGGTGTTATGTCCTCTCCATAGAAGTTTTTCACTCATTCGCAATTTTGCACTGCTTTAGACTAAAAATGGATTCTATAAATTATACAAGCCTCGGAATATATGCAGCCTTTCAGATATTTTTTTAAAGTACTTAAACTTTTGCCAAATTTTTTTGGTTTATTTTTAGCTTCTGCTGGTTTTTGTTTGTTTTGTTTCGTTTTGGCAAGACTGCTTTTACTTCTGATGAAGCTAAAAAACAACTTAAACTTGAGTCACTTTAGAATGTAGTACAACAGTGACGATTGTGGGAGTGTTTATCTCACTGCCCGCTTCAGAAACTCCTTTTCTGAAGACTGTACAGGAAGGCACAGCAGCTACTTCCTAAAATCTGGAAGAAGGCTTAACAAGAATTGCAGAATCACAATTAGACTGCTGATTTTTCAGTGATTTTCCTAGTGCCTTAAACCAAGATTAGCAGAGTATAGCTATATTCTAAATTAATCATTTATGTAAGTTTTCTATAATGATTACATAACTCAGGGAACCATTCTTTATATTTATATGTCACAGCTGCGGAAACCTTAAAGGATCCTTTAATCCAGCGAGGTTATGTGTGACACAGTAGAAAAAGGCATAAAACTAGAAACCGCACAATCTGGACTCTCTGCCATTCTACTGTGTAACCTTGGATGAGTCTTAGCTACTTCTCTCATATGTAGAAAGGGAAAACAACAGCCCCACTCACTTCACAGAAGTCATATGGAATAAATTATGTGAATGCTCTTTGCGAACGTTACATAACAGATATCAGGAATTGATTTGATCCCCGTGTGACTGATGTGGCACCAAGGCCTAGCACGACTTTCCCAGCATTGTCATCAGTTACTCAAGTACTGAAATGACCAGAAGTTTTGGTAGAAGATGAGAAGGCAATTTTAAAGTAGTTTGCCTTTAAAAATAGGCAATTTGCTTAAAAAACAATTCATCTAGAACTTGCTTTTGTTCTGTTTTTCAACTTAAAAGTACCTTTGATAGCCCACAACTTTTTAACCTAACTCAGTTGGCATCTGAGAAGAAATGGATCTGAATATTAATTTTAGGCTTTTAGACCAAAATAAATTTTTTTTTAAATTTTTTAAAAAGGAGGGGTCAGCCTAAATTTAGAACACAGCTCAGGGATTCTAGGAACACTCTTTTATACCATGTGTCTGGGCTCTCTCTCCATTAGTGACAGCTCAGCATCTCTATAGGGGCCACTGCTTTGGATTCCTAAACATAGGATGTTTTGAGTAGCCTCACCTTACAAATAGATTTGCAGAACAGGAAGTAGATTCTTGAAAGGGAGGATTGTGATGAAACCGATATAAATCTCTGTTTTAAAATCTTGTACAGCCTTCTGTTTTAAAATCTTTTCTTCTGGATGAGACATTAGTCTTTAACGTTTGAGGAACTCTGTAACTGAAGACAAACAATAAGAATACCAACAGAGAGGAAATTACTAAAGGATTGTATATATTTAAATTACCTTTATCAGTAACCCACTGTAGACTTGGAAGGCAAAGGAGAAGAGGGACATTTAAAACCAGTATGTTTTTATTCTGTAAATTTTCTTTAATTTATAAAAGCATTATAAATTCAAGGTTGTCTGATATTTAAATCAGTTCATTATCTTGATGACCACATTTACCAATAGATTAGAAATAGACTTCTATTTTTATGATAAATCCATTCATTTGCTTTGCTGGGGGAGTTAATATATTTTCATTATTTTATGTTAAGGCTAAATTTAGAGTGGTTCTTAATCAGACGGAATCAGCCTAAGTAGAAATTTTCCACACAAATGAACTCTGAATCTTAGTAAATCCTATCTGAATAAAAGATATTGTACTTAGAAAGGATCCACAAAGGTACTCACTATTCTCAGTGAATTTATCATTAAATTAGAGCTTACCGGTCCGTAATGTAAAATAGGAAAAGGATCTTCCCAATAGAAAAGTTAATGAATTCTCTCCTCCCTCTTTTTGAAGACTTACAACTAAATGTGGACATTGATGAAATTTGAGTTATAGAAGTGCGTGATTTTTTTTTTCCATTGTGGGAAGATGTCTCTCCCCCTCTTTACACAGAAGATGACAGACCAGATCTCTTGTGCTAATGACAGCAGCCTTTCTCCACAACTTGGGAGAATACTGTCAAGGAGAGACTGGAGTAGGCCAGGCCTGGGGAAGTGATGACATTCAGTCAGCCTCCTGATTTACTTCATGGAGATGTGAATGAAAAGTAGGTCCTCTCTTGGAAGGGGCTGGAGACCCCTGCTCGTATGATGAAACTCTTATTGTGACTACTTGAAATAAAAGGGATTAAGTTGTGAATAGAACCAAATCAACATTCTCACACATTTAAGAGTTTTAATAACTTACAGGTATGTGTAAGCTTCTTTTAGCAGCTTTAATTAAAACCTCTAGCAAATCATTTAGAAAGTGTATTTAGCTTAATCTAGAACATTGTAGTATCCAGTTTCTAGTCGTATGCTCTGTTAATGTGATTTAAAGAAATCTAGATAACTGATCCTAGGTAAACAGTCTGGATGTCAGAAGAAGTACTGGGCTATTGCTGTGGCCTTTCTCTTTCTGTTTGTCTTTCTCAAGAGAAAGAAGCCAACCAGAGATGCTCTAAGATCCAGGTAGCAGGTGGGGAGCTTGTGTTGCGTGCTCTTTGCCTTTCTTCCTTTTGCATTCCTGCAGCCGATGAGGAGTTTCAGTTCAGCTAGTCACAGTGTACAGAAGTCAAGAAATAAGCTGTTACAGAATCCTAGTATCAATGGTTTTGCCACTAATTTAGGAAGTGCTCAAGCTAGCAGTTTGTTATAAAGTCCAAAGCATTCTATGTGGTCAAAACATTTTGGGAATTTCAAAACTGACTGTTTTTCATCTCTCTTGAAAATGTTTTAATAATAGCTTTAATCATTCTGAATCAAAGATTTTAATAAGATATTTTTCCTTTTTCTTCTTAGATCCCAATTTTGTTCGGACATTTCTTACAACATACAGATCCTTTTGTAAACCTCAAGAACTACTGAGTCTTATAATAGAAAGGTCTGTTAATGTAAAATGTGTAAATTCTTTTTTTTTTTTAAAGAGAGTGAGCTAAGATCCTACATGTCTCTCAGAAATAAATTGTATGAGCTTTAAATTGTAGTTCGTGAGTACTTTTTTAAGAAATAAAATCTCTTAGATGACCATTTATTTTATAATAATCTTGTGGTTTTCATTTATTAAAGTATAAAAATAAGCATTCTTTTTTACATGGTAACTATGAAATTGCATATTTATGGAATTATTCAAGTTAAAGAACTATATAAAAATGTATATTTTAGACTCTGGATTTTGGACTTTTATATAGTTTTATTATATAGTTAAAGAACTATATAAAAATGTATATTTTAGATTTCTAAATTTTGATGATTTAGATGTTCTAAACAGAATTTTTCAAATATACCACATGTTGAATACAATGGAGCTTGTCAGTGAACAAATACATTATATAATCGAGAAGTGTTTCAGCCACTCAGAGAGCAGTCTACTTTTTAAGGATTACCCTTAAGGGTAAAGTTTTATGTTAGCTGATTGAGTGATTACACAGCCAAAAATAAACATCAGTCCCATAACTTTATAATCACATCTATTTTTAGACTTTGCATGTATTCTTTATTCTTAACTATGTTTCTAGGTTTGTTTTTGTTGTCAAGTATTTCTTTTTTAGAAATTAAGATCAGTAGAAGTCTTACTTATTTTCACCGATGTGTGTGTATGTCTTTAGTAATTTTTTACAGCGCTCTCTTGATTGTGCTGACTGGTGAAAAGGTTTGTAGTTTTCTATTTGAATAACTTGATATTATTAGTATTTTCATTAGTTTGTCCTCTTTTATGTTAGGTTTGAAATTCCAGAGCCTGAGCCAACAGAAGCTGATCGCATAGCTATAGAGAATGGAGATCAACCCTTGAGTGCAGAACTAAAAAGGTTTAGGAAAGAATACATACAGCCTGTACAACTGCGGTAAGCAGTAATTAAATAACTGAAGGCATTAAGTCTGTACTGAATTTTTGTTCGAGAGTTGACATAAATAAGGATCTTTCCCAAGCAAGGAGAAGGTAACAAGTAAAATGAGTGAAGTAGAAAGCAATTATCAGAAATTATTGTGTAAGTCTTAATTAACATAGAATTTTGAAAGTAGCCACTTATAAAATTATTTGGTAAGAATTACTGTTTTAATTTATGTGATTCATTGTGATAAACATTTATGCCTGAGTTCCCATGTAATTCAGTTATTCTTCTTTGTTAATGCCATAGAGTATTAAATGTATGTCGGCATTGGGTAGAGCACCATTTCTATGATTTTGAAAGAGACGCAGATCTTTTGCAGCGAATGGAAGAGTTTATTGGAACAGTAAGAGGTATGGTTTTTTTAAGTGCCTGGTTTCATATGTAATAAAAGTACCTTTTGGTGACTCTCAGTTGATGTCATTGTTCAGTGTTGTTAAGAGTTGTTTATAAGTGGCAGCATAACCATTTGAAAAGTTAAAAATTTTCACCAAACAACATTTTGACCTACAAATTGCTCAATAATCACCCTGCTGACCCAATGTATTTGCATTTAGGAAATCCACTTACTGATCATTTTGGAATTGGACAGAAAAAGTCTCGATTTATTCTGTCTTTCCACTTATCTGAAGGGCTGTGTCCCAGAAGACAATTAGGAAGCGGTGTGCCATTGTAACACCACTGATGGAAACTGACGAGGCCCCAGTTAGGTGAACAGTTAGGAAACTGACTACACCCAGTTAGGTGTATCAGAGAGGCAGCAGAGCAGACTGAACCGAGAGCCAAGAAGGGAGAGTTCTCTTCTGAACACTGCCACTCACCAGATACAGGACTTTGGGCCAAGCCACTTTGATTCTTTAGACTTGGGTTTCCTCATCAGTAACATAAGGAGTAAGGCTTGATGTTTTCAAAGTCTCCCCTCTAGTTTTAAGGATTCTGTGATCGTATAGGTCTAAGAATGACCTAGACAAACTTGTTTCTAATTGCCCTTGTGCACTCTAAAGGAGAATCAGAAAGTAAAGAGTTAAATAGTAGTACTTTCATGCATAATACAAAACAAAGCCACATCAAAAACTCGCACTAAAATGAAGGCATGGATCCTCTGGTACTGTTTGGTTTATAAAATGCAACATTAATAAGATTAATAGTGACTATGAATTGTCTGTACTTCTAAATCTCATGTGTGTAAGATCTATCTTATGGAGAATTATAATATTTTGAACTGACGTTCAGAAGAGTAAAGGTGAAAAATGTCTATGAATAAATTACTTTCTAATTTTATTCAGAAGGGATGTAGAAGAATACATACCAGACTATTAACAGCAGTTACCCATGTGAAGAAGAATGAGATTAGGATAGGGAACAGGGAATGGTAAAGAGGAACTTCCATTTTTTTTTTTATTTTGATCATTTGAACCTTGTAATAGCAAATATATATTCAACTATCACTTGTATGATTTTAAAATATTTTAAAAGAATAAAATATTGAGTAAAACGTATTTAAATGTTATTTAAAATGTAATGTATTTCAGGTAAAGCAATGAAAAAATGGGTTGAATCCATCACTAAAATAATCCAAAGGAAAAAAATTGCAAGAGACAATGGACCAGGTCATAATATTACATTTCAGAGTTCACCTCCCACAGTTGAGTGGCATATAAGCAGGCCTGGGCACATAGAGACTTTTGACCTGCTCACCTTACACCCAATAGAAATTGCTCGACAACTCACTTTACTTGAATCAGATCTATATCGGTATGTAATTTGACATTCAAGCTGAAAAATCATTTCCAAGGAGTTGATTTTTTAAATGAAATACTGTTTTCTGCCTTATAGGAATGTTATAAGACCTAAGTGAGCTAGTATATGAAGGGGAGTAGTAATAAAGCCTGATGTATAGAAGGCCACCTCTTCTCTCACTCCTACCTGGTAAAGCTGAGTGCAGTGTGTGACTTTACCAGTCGCTGGCTGGGTATGCTTGGGCAACTTTAACCTTCACGTGAAACTTTTATCCCTTTGTCCCTTAGCTTCCTCAAGGTTAAAATGGAGCTAATAATGGTACCTATTCTTGGGGCTGTTGTGAGATTGAAAACAGTCAATATATAACATACAGTGCTTAGCCCAGCACAGAGTAAGGGCTCAGTAAGTTAGCTACTGCCCTTGTAGTTGTAAACTTAAGTCATGGCCCGTCACAGCCTTTTTTAGTTTTTCTACATTGATGTAACTACTGTCTCAAAAAGTGTCCGTTTTTGCTTGTTTATTTGTTTTAAATGGGGACTAGTTAGGATTGCAAACTTTTGAAATAGCTAAATGAAAAAAAAAAGGAACTAAATTTATAGATCTCCCACCCCAAAGATCATCACTATTCCCAAAAACCAGTATTAGAATCTATTTTATTTCCCTTTATTTACCAAAAGGTGGTAGGGTTTCCCTCCCTCCTTTAGAAGAAAAAAAAGATTTCTGAATTACAGTGATTACTATATCCTCATTGAACTGATTATTATAACAGGTATCATTATTTAAAAGAACAATCCCCGATTACATTGTCACCCTAATTTGTTAAATAATCTTTGTTAAGTGCTAGGAAAGATGTTATGAAAAAATCTCAATGTTGCCCAAAGCAAAATGCTACTATAAAGCAATAATAAAAGTACACAAATATATGCATAAAAATATTTTTTTAATCTATAGAAAAATACACATAATTATAATTAGTTGTGATATGTTGTTTTCATAAGCCTTTCTATTGGTGTAAAAACAAAAGATTTATATGGGAGTTTAGTTTTATTTATCTCATTTACTTAGTAAAACAGTATGCTACAGGGAAAAGGATCATGGAGAATTATGTCTTGATGATTTCAGAGCTGTACAGCCATCAGAATTAGTTGGAAGCGTGTGGACAAAAGAAGACAAAGAAATTAATTCTCCTAATCTCCTAAAAATGATCCGGCACACCACTAACCTCACTCTGTGGTTTGAGAAGTAAGTGTTACTGACACTCTCGCATTTCGGAGCAGTCGGCTATTATGATTTTAAATGCAATTCTATTTTTATATGTCTTGCGTCCTTTTTTTGTTCTCTGTCCCTCCTTTATTTTGCACTGAGTGAATACTTTCCTAATGTAGCACTTTTATTTCATTAATGATTTTTTTCATTATATCTTTTGGGGGGTTTTTTAGTGAATGCTTTAAGGTTTACCATAGACAGCTTATCAGAATCCACTTCAGATTTCTACTAGCTTAATCCCAGTGATAGAAATGTTCCTCCTGTATAGCTCTGTTCCCTGTCTTCCTTTTTTCTGGCACTACTGTCATACATATTACATATAATTAATGATGCAAATCTAACAATACATGTAGCAATTATTGCTTTCCCCTTTGTTATTTTCTTAGCCCATTACAGCTTTGCTCTTCCCCACCTCCTTTGTCTGGTTATTGGCAATTTATTCTATATGTATATCTTACAGGCCCAACAATACGTTACGTTCACATTATTTTATACAGTTGCTTTTTAAATCAGTTAAGAGAAGCAATGAGAAAAAAACAGGCATTTATCCTGTCTCCTATAATCACATAATTACTTTTACCACCGCTCTTTGTTTTCGTGGACTGGTGTTAGCATCTGGGGTTCTTTGCTTTCAGCCTGAAGAACTTCCATTACTATCTCTCATACGGTGGGTTTGCTAGCAACACATTCTCTCCGTTTCTGTTCACCTGGGAAAGTCTTTATTTTGCCTTTGCTTTTGAACAACAGCTCTGTCTCCAAGTTAATTAATTTTTTCTTCTGGTGGTTCAAAAATTGAGCCCCTTTAGTAAATTTATTTTAAACTATCGTATTTTTCAGTTTGAGTTGCCAGTTGTTATTGCTGTGTCTTTTATGATACTTTCTTCTGCACATTGTCATTATATCTTTCTTTACTTGTTAAATCATGCCTTCTTTCCTTTAGTTCTGTGAACACATTCATAATGGCTACTTTGAAATCATTTTCTGTTAAACCTGACATCTGGTCCCTCTCACAGGCAATGATTGTTCCCTGCTTTTATTCCCCCGATGAACGGATCATACAATAGTCCCCCCTTATCCACAGAGGACCCTCAGTGGTGGCCTGAAACCACAGATAGTACCAAACCCCTTATACTGTTTTTTAATTGTTCATTACTAACAATAACAGAACAGTTATGCCAGTATACTGTAACAAAGGTATGTGAATGTGGTCTCTCTCTCAAAATATCTTACTGCACTGTATTCACCCTTCTTGTGATGATGTGAGATGATACAATGCCTACATGATGAGATGAAGTGAGGTGAACGCTTTAGGCACTATGACATTAGCGGTATGCTTCTAAATGACCTTACGACACCTCAAAAGGAAGCTATCTGTGGTACCATAGTTGACTGCTGGGTAACTGAAACTGGGGAAAACAAAACAGCAGATGAGGGGACACTACTGTACTTTCTTGTTTCTTTGCATGCCTGGTAATTCTTTGTTGGACACTTGCTGTTGTAGCAACTTGTGGGTCCTGCCCCTCTGACTCCCCACCGCCCAGAGCTTGTTCCTTTAGTGACTAGCTGGATTCTTCTCAACAAGCCTATCCTCCAGCTCCCTCCACACTTAGATGTTAAGCTGAGACGTTCCTCTTCTGAGAGGTACTGTTTTGGGTATGTCCACGGTCACTCCAAGAAGGCAGCAGGAGAGGTAGTGCTTTCTTTCACTCCTGTCCTGACCACATCCAGCTGTTAAACTCTGCTAATTGCCAGCTGGTTGCTCTATTGTTTTCAGCAATTTCCCTAGTGGTATAAATTGCTCTGCAAACTAATCCAACCAAATTGTGACTCCTTTTAAGGAGTGGTTTCTTAGGTTTCTGATATTTGTTCTGACCCTTGGAAGGCTCGTCCCAGCTCTTATTCCCTGGTTCTCTCCTGCAGACTAGTCAACCAACAATTGTTAGATCCAAGAATCTTACCATTGCCCTGCACCACAACCTTCACTGGTGTGTGTGTGTGTGTGTGTGTGTGTGTGTGTGTGTGTGTGTGTTGAGAGAGAGAGAGCGCGCGCATGCGCGCGCACAAGTGGGGTAGGGGCAGAGAGAAAGAGACAGAGAGAGACACTCAAAGGATCTGGAGCAGGCTCCGTGCTGAGAGAAGTAAGCCCCCTGTGGCTCAAACTCATCAACCATTGAGATCATGACCTGAGCCAAAGTCAGACGCTCAATGGACTGAGCCACCCAGGCACCCCCTTCACTGTTCTTGAAAGCACCTTTAGGTTTAAACTTCTCCAACGGTTTGTTGCAAATGACGAGAGTAGGAGCTGTTTGAGCCTGCACTCTTGTGCTGGTGGCAAATTTCCCTGAAACATTCCTGCTCTAGGAGCTGAGTGCCTGGTTGGAGGTGGTGTGTGAGGTCCTCTTTACTCACCTCTCCTGGCATGGAACCACTGCCTCGGGAACCAGGGAGAGGCTGTCTTCCCAGCATTCTCAGTGTGCCACATTCAGGTGAGAGCCTGTGTTCCATGCAGGAGTTAGGCAGAAGGGAGTCCCCACTTCCCAGCTACACTCACCAGAGATTTAGCCTCAGCCACCGCCAGCTGGGGACTGGAAATGCTGAAGTCCTGTTCCTCCAGAGAAGAAAGCCCTCCAGCTGGGAGCTAGGTGGACAGGGAGGCCTGCATTCTCAGCTGCAGCTGTCTGGAGTAGACTCTTCCCTCCACTGCCTGGGGTCCTCTGGGAGGAAGGAGGGAGCGGGCTTCATTCAAAAGCCGTAAACTCTTGCCTCTCTTACTGAATTTCTGTAGTTTTCCCAAATAGATGTTACTTTATTTGCCATTTGCTCTTAGAGCCATTTCCAGAGACTTTAAATGTTGGGGAAGATGATATTAATCATGATTATGTTTTTCTTCATATATATACTCTTCACTAGTTTCACTGAGGAGTGGGTAAGCAGACCTGCTTATACGGTCATGTCAGCAATCTAGAATCTCAATGCAATTTTATAGTTGGGGCCACAGATTGGCATTATATATGTCAGCCATATTTTTTTGAGTAAAAACACTATGACTATGACTATATTTTATAAGGGTGATATGAGGTTCCTATTGGAATTATCAGAACAGGAGGCCAGTGACATAGGGAATGACTAGAACCTATGCTACAATGTGGATAAAGACTTAAAAGCAATTCCTAAAGAGAAATAAGCATTCCAAGTCACTTATGTTATTATTTCTTAGCCTGTAAACAGTAAAACTTTACCATTTGCCCTCTAAATGTTGCTTCCTGATTTCTTCATTATCAAATTAAATAATTCCACTTAAATATGCAGAAGACCTTTTCTATCATAATAATTAAAATTTGTGTCTGTAAAGGAGAAACATAACTGATAAAATAGACCATTTTTATTTCTGTCCTGTTTTTTAATAGATGACTGAAAAGGCCATTTCCTGCACTTTTTCCTTTTTCTTTAAATTACTGTAAGAACATTTAACATGAGAGGTACCCTTTTAACAGATTTTTTCCACTGTGCAATACAGAATTTTAGTTATATAAATTATTAATTTATAGGCATAATGTATAGCAGATCTCTAGAATTTATTCATCTTGCATAACTGAACTTTTATACATGCTAATTGGTAACTCCCTATTTTCCCCTCTCCCTGACTCCTGGCGATCACCATTCTATGCTTCTATAATTGTGACTATTTTAGATACCTCATATGTGTAGAATCATGCAGTATTCATCCTTCTGTGACTGGCTTATTTCACTTAGAATAATGTCTTCAGTGTTCATCAGTGTTGTCACATATTGCAGGCTTTTCTTCTTTTTTAAAGCTGAGTAATACTCCATTGTGTGTATGTACCACATTTTCTTTATCCATTCATCCATAGATGGGCATTTGGGTGGTTTCCACATCTTGGCTATTGTGAAAAAACACTGCAACGAACATGGAGTGCTAATATCTCCTTGAGACCCTGCTTTTGAATAAACAACCAAAAGTGGGATTGGTGGATCAATCATACAATAGCTCTACTTTTAATCTTTGAGGAACCTCCATACAGTTTTCCATAGTGGCTGTATCATTTGCATTCCCCCCACCAGCAGTACACAGGGGTTCCAACTTCTGCCTTTTCAGTGTGAGAGATTCTTGTCCGTTTGCCACGGTGGCTCTTAGCCATGGACGTATATTAGAATTGGAGTCACCTATGGATAAATCACCCCAGACTTACCTGGTTGTTACAGAAACTCCACAGGTGATGACAATTTGTATACCTAGGTAATGTCAACTGAAGTAGTCAAATACAAGATGTAAATATATTATACTTGTATTATACCCTTTTTAATGTCCAGCTAACTAGTTAGCCAGTATATGATGTATTTGTAGAGATCTAGCTAATGCTTTAAACATGTAAACATGTTATGTTTAATTTGATAGCAAATTTGATTTTATGTTTATTTTGATAGTTTTGCAACAGTTTTTTTCTTAGTGTCAGGTTATCCTCATCAGAGAATAATGTAATTTTCACCTTTACAATTTTAAAAATGTTTAATATTGATTTATATTTATTTTCTCTTTTGTGTATTGTTTTTCTTAGATTATACATTATTTTATATTACATTATTAAAAACCAAGTTTAAAATGCCTTTTTCTTTACTGGTGGTTAGTAAATTTAAGATTCTCTCTAATATTAGAGAGTAAATGCTCACTGAGGAATTTTCTCTTTTTGAACCGAGTATGCTTTCTTTTAGCTATTTATTGGTATATTAGCTGTATACCTTCCAAAGATTCTTGGTATTTAAATGTAAAGTGCCTTTGATTTTTTTTCTCTTTCTTAGTAATTAAAAAAATTTTATTCTTAATTATGGTAAAATACTTTCATTGACTTTTTAACATCACAATGTTTTTCTGAAGAGCCATTCCTAGAAATGTAGCTAATTATTTCAAAGAAAGAAAACATGATCACCAAAATCTTGAAATTAGGTGAAGAATAGGAGACACAGAATTCTTGAGTTCCAGAATAAATTCCCCTAGGACACACCCACATCCCGAAGACCAGCAGACGGTCAACAAGATGTTAGTCTCACCAGTTAATTCTAATACAGCAGGAAAATGATTGACTGGTGGCTGTGTTCATGTGAAAACCAGTGAAGAGCACCTTGCCTGACTGGAGCACCGCCTCACGATCCAGTCTCCTGCTCTTTACCTGTCGTTCTGAATATAGATCCTCCAGGGTTACTTGATAACCGCACCCCCACACACACACATTATTTTATTTACTAAATTCCTTAAAGCATATCTTTGTTGGGGAAACTATAGATTATTTAATTCATTTTTTTGTCTTTGATTCCCAGATGTATTGTAGAAACTGAAAACTTAGAAGAAAGAGTAGCTGTGGTGAGTCGAATAATTGAGATTCTACAAGTCTTTCAAGAGCTGAACAATTTCAATGGTGTCCTTGAGGTTGTCAGTGCTATGAACTCATCACCTGTTTACAGACTAGACCACACATTTGAGGTAGGTTCGTCTAGTCATTTTGTAAATGAAGAATCAGGATTTTAAGAATCATGGTCTTTAATTGTTAAGCGCCTCATCTGTGTTTTCAGTGACAGTTTAAAAGCTGGAATTGTCTCAATTCCACTATATTTGTATTTGTATTGAACTGGTTGCACTTTTAAAATTAGGAATTCTCGTTAAAATGCTTTCACGGGCCCTAGCCTAGGTGACAAGAAGAAAAACCTTTCAGCACTTAATTTATGTATAACATAAAATCAGATACTCTTGTAATTGTATAAGGGATGGCAAGATAAACTAGATTTCACTCACACACCACACTCTTGCAATTTGTTCTGGGGTCCATGAAGATAGTGTCTTGATGTGGTTATTCTTAGAATCAAACTGATACCGTTGTGTTTGGGCTTTATTCTTAGCCTGGCATTTTGGGGCAAAACCTATGCTTCCTTTTATAAACTCACACTCTCTAAATTTTTTTTTTTTTTTTTTTTTTTTACTGTAGCAAATACCAAGTCGCCAAAAGAAAATTTTAGAAGAAGCTCATGAATTAAGCGAAGATCACTATAAGAAATATTTGGCAAAACTCAGGTCTATTAATCCACCGTGTGTGCCTTTCTTTGGTAAGCATTTCTTGAATTTTTTTGTGTTTCTGGATAAAACAAGATACTTATTTCATTAAATGACTGAATATACATATGTGTAATATAGCAGCAGAAAATACTTATTTAATAAATACCTAGCACCTGAGTCACCTTAGAATTTTACTCTCTTTATTAGGACTTTTTAAGATCACACCCAACATATACATTCCATTTTTTATTTCCATCTGGGGCAGCTGTTTGATATCATTTAATGTTTCTTTGTGCTTTATATTCATAGAAATCTTTTTTTGTTGAATTTTGATAAACCATACATTCTACAGAAGAGGTTTGGCCTTGGTCATTTATATTTATAATCATGTTTCTTGTAAACAGTTTCACATAGCTAAAAATCATACTGCATGCATTCTTGAACCCACACCTTCTATACATCAAAATTTTACCTGCCATTTTTTCTTTCCCTTCTCACCAGAGGAAGGAAGTGCCCTTTCCTTCCTTTTAAAGCTGAAACATGTACCATCCAAATCTTCACCCTTCATACAGGTTCTTCTATCTTATTCCATCATTTATTTCCTATATTTCATATCTTCAATATCTCTTTCACAACTGGTTTCTTTTTTTTTTTTTTTTTCCTGTTTGTATATATGCTCTGATGATTCTTCCTCTGAATGCTTACAAATATCATGCCTATTATACATATTATGGTTTAGGTTTTTTAGTAAGTGGTATATTTCCTTCTAGCCATTTTCTCATCTATAGCTATATATTTTCCATATAGCTTTAAGTTATACTGTCCTGATATTCTTTCAATTAACATCATACAGTTATCACAAAAGCCTGTTTTTGTTCGAGCTTTATAACCAACCACTTTTGTATTTATTTCTCATCTTTTTGCCATGCACATTGTATATAGTCATGAGTATATGACATGTACACATTATTTACTTTAACTTACCATATCTTAAACTTATTGTTGTGTTTTATCAGTCTTCATAATATCATTTAAAATGGCTACATAATAGTCTCTAAAGTTGGTATGACAGTTTATTTATTACTCTATGACTAGATACATAGTTTCCAGCTTTTTTGTTTTCCTAAATGTGATCAATTTATACCTTTTATCTATATTTGAAAATATTTCCTTGAGCTAGATAACCAATCTATCTAGATACTTTATATCTAGCTGGGAATTTCTTGAGCTAGATATTTTACCAATCTGCTTTTTTATTTTTATTCTTTGATATACCATATTTTAAAATTCTGTAATCTGCCCATCTTCCCCATTATGATTGCTCTTGTTTCTGGCCTTAGAAAGCTCTTCCAGTCTAACAATTTAATATTTCAATCATATTTTCTTCTAGCTTAATAATGTGACTTCTAAACATCATATTTAAGTCTATTTAATCAAAGTCTCTTTTAGATATCATATGAAATCGTCAAATTTATTTCTCCACTAAATTGTTTACTTGTTGACCTGAGTATACTGAATAATTTTCTTTACCCCATTTATATATGGTACCTCCTTTAATAAATATTTTTTCCCATTAACTTATTCTATTAGTTCCCCAGTTTTAATGACTGGCACTTTACAATCTGTTATTCTCAACCAGGGGTAATTTTTGCCGCCCCCCCCCCCCCCCCCCCCCCCAGCCACCCCGAACCCTTAGCAATGTCCAGAGACATTCATTATTATTCTAATTGGGAGGTGCTAGAGGCTTCTATGGGATAGAGGGCAGGGGCAGGAATGTTGCTAACATCCTACAGTGCACTGGACAGCCCCCTGACGACAAAAGAATTATCCATTCCAAAAGGTCAATAATGCCAAGGCGGAGAAACCTTGCTTTATAGTGTTTTCATATATGATAAAGTTGGTTCGTCAATGCTGCTTCAGTATTTTCTTTACCAGTTTTGTCTCTATATTTTTCCAAATGCACTTTATAATGGGAGAGGGTGTAATTCCCCAAAATACAGTTGGAACAGCCTATCAATTAATTAGGAAAGAACACTGATGATAGATACTTTTGGTTGTGAATGATCTTCATTTTTTAATAGTCAATTACGCTTAATTCTAAGAATTTTTTTTTAATGTTTACTTATCTTTGAGAGAGGGAGAGACAATGCGAGCAGGGAAGGGGCTGAGTGAGAGGGGGAGACAGAATCCGGAGCAGGCTCCAGGCTCTGAGCTGTCAGCACAGAGCCCGATGTGGGGCTCAAACTCACGAACCGGGAGATCGTGACCTGAGCTGAAGTCGGACGCTTAGCTGACTGATTCTGAGAAGTTTTTATTTCCTTGGATTTTCTAAATATTTGATTATGTCTCTTCCTTTCGTCTTATTTCTGTGCTATGCGTTACAGCATTGGTCATACCTTCTCACACAAAGATTAAACAATAATGACAAAAATAAGTATCTCTGTTTTCATCTCCGTTGCAGCGGGAATAAGGGTGATTCTGCTCTTTGCTCGATTAGATGCTTTTTGTTATGTTAAAGTTTCTTTTCATAGTTATCTTCTGTATCTTCTGTGTTTTTGTTAGCAGAATACATTTACTTTTATAGTTGCCATCTTAGTGAGAGAAAGATGGTTTTTTTTTTTGTTTAGCAAATTAAAATTACAGATTTACTAATACCAAACTTTCCTATTTGCTGATATTAAAACTTATTTATTCATGGTAGTTTGATCTTTTAAATGCACAAATGAATTCTATTCATTATCTTTTTATTTAGGGTTTTTGTATCCACCTACATAAACGAGATTGATCTGTGATTTTTTTTCTTTTTGTGCTATATTTATCAGCTTTTGTTATTATAGTTGTATTTGCCTTGTAACATGAGTTAAGTAGCTTTCCATCTTACTCTATTCTGGAATATCATGAAATGATCTAGCCTTTAAACTTTGAAATATTCCAATAGAAAAACCCATCTGGGCCTGGAATCTTTTGTAGGATGTAATTCTTTAGTAACGTTTTCATTTGTTCCTTAGTTTTTTTTCTATTTCTATTTTCTGATACACAATTGTCTAATTTCATTATTTTTAAAATACTAGTATTCAGTTATAGCCTCAAAAGCATTATTTTTTAAAATTGTTCCTATTTGCAATATGTTTTTCCCGTTTGTTTTTACTTGTTTTACTTTGCTTACTTCAAAAAGATAAAATCTTAAACTTAATTACTCTCTGATTTTGTTGTTTTTTTTTTTAATTTTTTTTAATGTTTGTTTATTTTTGAGAGAGACAGAGTGTGAGTGGTGGGGGGCAGAGAGAGAGGGAGACACAGAATCTGAAGCAGGCTCCAGGCTCTGAGCTGTCAGCACAGAGCCCAACATGGGGTTTGAACTCACGAACCACGAGATCATGACCTGAGCAAAAGTTGGACACTTGACCGACCGAGCCACCCGGTGCCCCATCTGATTTTGTTTTTTATATCATGTATTACCTTTTATCATTACTAATTTATTGTCTTCCTGAGAACTTTTTGCCCCCTACATTCTTGATAAAACTATTTTATTTTCTCTTTATGGTAAAACATTTTCTTTTTAATTATAAAAGTACAGATTCAGTCAGATTTAATTTTAAAAGTGGAATGTATCCTACATAAGATCTTATAAGTTAGAAATGATACACCTATCTGGGCACTACAGAAGATGCACAGACCTTCCACAGCTCATAGAGGAGAGAGTGTAAAGACAATTTTGATAAGGAGTAAAGAAACAATTCAAAAATAATTTACAAAAAGAGAATCAGGAGCCAGATGCATTTAAAGTCTATGTATTTTAAGCATGGTGAGTATGGTGCCAGTTCATACAAGGGACCTGGGTAGGCCTGATGTTCATTTCATTCAGTCAGTCAACAAGTATTTCTTGAGTACCTGTGAAGTATCAGGGACTATGTCAGGTGCTTAGAAAAAGTGAAAAATACATAGTCCTTCAGTGTGTTCACTGAACTTACAGTCACACTACTTGTGATATCCTACTGCTTCTGGTACAAAGAGGTAAAAAGAAATTTCAGGGCCCGTTCGCCCGACTCACTGTTTGGCCCCTGCGACCCCATCACCCTGATCGGTGAGCATTTGTTCCCACAGACTGAACCCTTTAAAGTACTCTCCCTCCCAAATGTATGACGTACCATAACTGATCTTCATAACATGTTGTTACAAGAAGAAAAGAAGTCTCAGGTCTGAAATCACAGAGTATGATTCTGTGTTTTAAGCTTGGCCATGTGATCTGGTGACTGGACACAAACATGCAGGCAGTTTGATAGGAACGGACAGCGCACCTGCCAGCTCTTTACCCTTTTCTGCCTGTTTTCCTGCCTGTTGAGCCTCTTCTCTTCTAAGGGAGGGCCTCTCAGCTGTCCCTGGTCTGTTCTGCTCTAGGAAGGTTTTTGCTGTTCCCAGGTTTTCAGTTCACGGGATTAGCCACACAGCCTATAATGGTTCTGACCCGAGAATAGAGCCAGATGTTATTTTATTGATCCTTCTTAATTCTATCTCTTCTGTATGGTGGTTTGGAGAAACTCCTTCCAGATTCTTATCCTTAATGCTGGACACTGGTTTTTTGGATTTTTTTTTTTCCCCTCTCTATGGGAGGACCAGTGGTAGTATCTGATTCTTTTACTTCCTCTGTCATCTTACCAGAATTCTCATTCGGGTCTTTTGCTGGTACCACACCATTTACAGAATAAAAGTCAGGCAACTTCTTCCAAGGCTACCCCAGACTATGGGTCCACATCCCAATTTTTCTCCATATAATAAAATGTTCTACTCGTAGGTAAAGTGGACATATACAGGCAAACTAACATTTCCTCTAAGGTAAAAGGATGTAGATTCTTCTTTCAACCAAGCCTCACCTCTCTTCTCAAACATCCAAGCCTGTAGCATTGGCTTTGCTCTTTCCTTTCACACAGCTCTAGTTTTGCATCCTCCTCCTGTTTCTTGTCAATCCGCTTCATCTCCACTCTTATTTCCTGCCATTTTAGAACTGACTGTATGTTTCTTGCATCCTGATCTATTCTTCAAATGCTTTCTCTTCTATTCTGAAATAATGTGCTTCTTTTTATTCATTCAGAAGCATTGCTGAATGTCTCTGTGTTCCAGGCCCAGGGCTAGGTGTAATGAATCAAGAGACAAAACAGAGTCTTCCCTCAATAAGCTCTCTTGAAAGAGCAGAAGGATAAATTACAGTACCATATGCAGTAAATGTAATGCTGCATCGTAGAAATGTGTAGGTTGGAGATGAACAAAGTGCTACGGGAACCTAGAACCCTGAGGAGCCACTTTTTCCTGGAAAGGCTGGGAAAAGCATTAGCAAAAACATGAAACCTCATCCCTCTTCATTATTTACGTCATAATGCTTTGCTTTTGCTCTCCCCAGACAGCTGTCACCAGAGCAGGGTATGTAAAATGATCTATTGAAAAAAATTAAGCTTTAACAGTATATAATATTCAGGTCTTTGTATATACTTATACTAAATTTTTTATTCAAAAATTTATATATATGTATATATACACACACATATATATACACACATATATATGTATATATATACACACACATATATACATATATATAGAGAGAGAGAGAAGGGGGGAGGGAGAGAGGATCCATGTTTAAACATTTGTTACTGATGGAAGTGTATGATCAACAAAATTTGGACACCCTCTCTTTGGTCACTTATTCTTCTTTTAATTAGCCATTATATGTCACAAGATAATTTCCACATTTTATCCTGAGCTCTTTTAAAATGCTACTTATAAGCATTTTCACAACTTCATTCAAGTATACTTTCAACACACACAACATCCCATAACTTAGTGCCCTCCATCTTCCCAGTGGCAGTCATTACACCACCACCCATTCAGTCCCTCAGGCACAAAGCTGAGAATCTTCTTTCTCAGCCCCCACCCTCTGCCCAAAACAGTTAATCAGTTGTTGTGGAGTCTACCCCTTAAATACGTGTGCATTCCACTCTATCCCTGTGGACCCTAAGATAGCCCCCATCATCTCAACAGGGCTACGTTCATCCTGCTAACTGATCATCCTGCTTCCCATCTTAACTCCTTCTAACCCATTTAGCTTCATAGTCCAGCCAGAGTAATCCTTCTAGAATGCAAAGATGCTAATAATGTCCTAACTATTGAATACAAATTAAGCTCTTTAAAAAAGCCTCTTCATGATCCAATCCAGGTACCGCTATCCACAAACTCTTCATAGCTGGGCATTCAATGTGTGACCAGTAATGAAAAGTTGATTCCAGCTGCCCTTAAATATGTGTACTGTACGGGCACGTTTGTCAGACTGAACATTGAGCTAAGTGCATCACGCAACTTAGCGTAGTGGAGAATATAACTGGCTGCAAGTAAAAGAGCCAAGTGACAGGCAGATGTGGAAAATAAAAAGCCTGAGCATTTTAGAACACATCGTAAATTTGACTCATGAATGTACAATCAAGAGTAGCCTAGGTGCTAGGAAATAGCCAACTAAGACACTTAAAAACTGGATACTTTTTAGAACCAAACAGGCATGGATGTCTATCATATTTCATTATTGCTGACTTATTCACTGAGTTTGAGTCATTTATCTTTACAAGAATGAGGGCAAATATTCAAGTAGTTGAAAGTAGGCCTCTACCACAAAAGCCTTTGGACCCACTTGACTAGGATTAGAACCTAAGCGTCTGTTACTTTGTTCGTTCCTCTCCTCATCCTGTGCACAACCTGCAGTGACGGAGGACCAGAACCACTGATGCCTTGCCCGCGTCTGTCCTTGCAGCCTGCACCCTTTCTGAGCCCATACACCAAAGCCCTGTGGTCTGGCCGTACTAACCAACGTACTGTCTCTGAGTATGCCTTCTGAGCTTCGTCGCAAACCAGCGCCTTCTAACACATAGATGCTTTGCCTAGAATCCCCTTCCAGCTTACTCTGCTCATTTGACTTCGCTCATTGTTAGAGACTTTTTAGGCATCACTTCATCTGTGATGCTTTTTCTATTCACACCAGTCCAAGGCAGAGTTAGGCACACATCCTCGGCGGCCTCACAGCATCTTATGCATTACTCTAATGCAGTACTGACCAAATTGTACTGTAGCCCACGTTCGAAGCTTTGAACTCCTTGAGATCAGGGACTGTGTGTCTTGTTCATCTCTTCATCTGCGGTACTAAGACAGTGCTGGGCATACAGCGGAGACTCAGTCCTTGTGTACTGAGTGAATGAACTCAGGTACTCATACATTCCCTTTTCTTTAGTGGAAAGTACTTTAGGGGAAGACGCAGAAGCCTAAGAGACCAGGCCAAGAATAGCAACAATAGCATCAACAACCACAACCGTAGCTAATTAAGCATTTACTTTAGTCAGACCTTGTTCTAAGCCTGTACATACATTTACTCACTTATTTCTCACAACAACCCTGCTATCCTCATTTTACAGATGAGAAAACCAAGGCAGAGAGAAGTTAAGCAACTTGCACAAGACCACACAAGTAGAGTGCAGCAGAGTTGGCTCCAGAACCTTTATGCTAGAACAGGAAGGAACTCAGGTGCTCCTGGAACCACAGGGCTGTGTACAGAATGAGAACGCCTGTTACCTGGTTCCTTCTCCTCCTCACCCAGCGCACAGCCTGCAGTGATGGGGAAACTGGAGCTCATTTTCGACATTGCCACTAAATCTAAAAGTGCTGAAGATCAGAATAGAAATAAATTCTATGCAGTGCTGTGTTTGCTAGGCTTGCAGAGCCTTCCACACTCCCATGAGCAAGCCTATCCAAGCGGTACTGCCTCCGAATTACAAATCCTTAGCAACCTTTGAATAAGCAGAAAGTATGTTCCTCTGAATTTAACATTTTCCTCTTTGGCCAGAAATACGTGTTATTAAGTGATGGGTTATTCTTAAAATTCCTTTAACAGAATGGTGACTTATGTCAAATACCATGTGGTTTTGGAGGTACGGAAAATTGGGGAGTCCTCCTGATAAAACTCTTAAATTTCGTTAAACTTGGTCCCCTTTTTCTTGGGTATTTATAAAACTTAAGTGTCACAGAATAATTTGATACTTACAAAAATGTTTCTCTTAATATTTAGTTAGCTAGTTGTTTCTCATAGAATGGAAATCTGTGCCTTAAATCTTTGGTTATGGTGATTGAGATGGTACATTGTACATACCTTATTGTACACGTACATATTGATTGTATCTATGCCTACAGTTACTGACAAAAAAACTAGCTGGTTCCTTTGTCATCCTTGAAATAATTTCATTGTATCTTCTAGGAATTTATCTAACTAATATCTTGAAAACAGAAGAAGGCAACCCTGAGGTCCTAAAAAGGCATGGAAAAGAGCTTATAAACTTTAGCAAAAGGAGGAAAGTAGCAGAAATAACAGGAGAGATCCAGCAGTACCAAAATCAGCCTTATTGTTTACGAGTAGAATCAGATATCAAAGTAAGTTGAATTATTTGAGGATACATCTTTCTAATTAAGTTTATAAACCGGCTGATGAAAGACAGGTTTATTTCAGAGAAGAGATAAAGGAAAATAAAACTAAAAATAACTCAAAGTTAACATTTTGTTAAATGTTTTCTGCAGTTATTTTTGTGAATGTCAGACTGCATTTAAAATATTTAATATTAATAACTTTATTTCTTTGCATTTAGAGGTTCTTTGAAAATTTGAATCCAATGGGAAATAGCATGGAAAAAGAATTTACAGATTATCTTTTCAACAAATCCTTAGAAATAGAACCGCGAAACCCTAAGCCTCTCCCAAGATTTGTAAGCATACATATATTCATATTTCTTTCATGTTTGTATATCTTTTGCAGTTATCGATATCTGGTGATGTCATTAACACCATATGTGTTGCACAGATTAGTTTTCCATAAGGGCATTCGGGGATGAAGTGCACAGGTGATGGATAAAAGTAACGAATAAATGCTTAATAAATACGCTCAGGAATATTCCATTTGGCTGCATATAAGTGAGCAGTAATATTAATCTGAATAAATCCTGGTAGACGAAGAAATTGGGCAAATAAATAAGTTTTGTTTTTTGTTTAAAAAATATTTTTAATGTTTATTTATTTTTGAGAGAGAGGGGGAAGGAGGGAGCACAAGTGGGAGAGGGGCAGAGAGACAGGGAGACACAGAATCCGAAGCAGGCTCCAGACTCTGAGGTGTCAGCACAGAGCCCAATGTGGGGCTTGAACCCGTGACCCATGAGATCGTGACCTGAGCTGAAGTTGGCCACTTAACCGACTGAGCCACCCAGGCACCCCAATCATTTTTTTTTTAAACAAAAATGTTATCCAAGATTTACTTTAAGGGCAAAAATTTGGTTAATTTATACCAATCCTTTTATAATAAACATGTATTTATGACTTTTCTAAAGTAATGACTTATGAAAACTTTTAACTATGAATCATTAGCCATAATAATAACAAGTTTGGTTAAAGATACTTTTGTGGGGGAAATAAAGTTTCCATTGTTTTCTTTACTTACCAGTGCCTGGCCAACTTTATGTTTAGTATCATCACCTCACTGATCTGAACATAATCTCTCTTGTTCATAAGAAAGTAAAAAAATCAATAAGTAAATATAAATGGCTTCCTACGTAACCAAGATAAATTTCAAAGTATCTGTGAACTAAAGCTTATGCAATGACCTCACAAGAAAATTTCTCAAGGCCTAAACCAGTTTCTCAAAAGATGGACTAAAAACAGAAAATTGGAAATAGCTATAGAGTCTTGCTCCAAAGAGGCTCGCTAATAGCACTCTGTAAGAAAATTTCAGAAACCTAAACATATACACACACGGATGAAAACTCCAGCAATTTAATGCATTTGTAAATAGCTCAAATGATTCCAGCATCACAGTATTACAGCATAGTAAGGTATCATAATTCATAATAATGATCCTGGCTTCTCCAGCAAGGTTAAATTCGTTCAACAGGGTCTATTTAAAAAGCTAGAGAAATCTACAATATATCTTAGAAAGACTTCCATTCAAAAATACTAAGATAACAAATACTCTGGCATTTTTAGGACTAAGACTCAGCTATTTAAAGAAATCCATTGCCTAATATTTTAGATAGCCAAGGCTTTATGGAAATGGGACGTTAATATTTTAACTTGGACACTTTAGTTTTAATCATTATACAACTTCTTTACTAATGGTTTATGGTTTTCCTAGAATTAGTTGAGTTTTACCAGGCATATATAGAAAAACCTTCCTTTCTGTTATGGTGTTTTAAATATTGTGTTTCTTTTGTTACGTTTACAGCCAAAAAAATACAGCTATCCCCTAAAATCTCCTGGTGTTCGTCCATCAAACCCAAGACCAGGTACCATGAGACATCCCACACCTCTGCAGCAGGAGCCAAGGAAAATTAGTTACAGTAGGATCCCCGAAAGTGAGACAGAAAGTACAGCATCTGCACCAAACTCTCCAAGAACACCGTTAACACCTCCTCCTGCTTCGGGTGCTTCTAGTACCACAGATGTTTGCAGCGTATTTGACTCTGATCATTCGAGCCCTTTTCACTCAAGTAGGTGCTAAAATTTTAAGTGCTTAAAAGTAGTTGTTAGTATTCTGTGTGCTAGCAGTAATAAAGAATCTGTATAACTTTTTTATTTTTTGTAAATTTGTACACAAATACCATTCCAAAAGATATTATTACAAAAATATAAAGCAAATTCTGAACTCCAGCAACTTATAATTTTTTTAAAAAACCTGTTGGAATTGCTCTCTTTAAATTTATTATACTTTACTGAAAGGACTGGTGATAAAAATTAGTAATTTAAGCTTGAAAATTGGTATTCGAGTATTTGCTTTCAGTTGGTGAATTTAAAATGGCATCCCTCATATCCAGAGAAAACAAAGATAACTCCTGAAATCTGCAAGAATTGTCAGTCCGACGCTTTAAATGCTGCCTCCAAAATTATTATCTCCGCATACTACTCAGTACATCATTCCGGTTCCACCAAACTCTGTAGTTTCAGATTTTGCAGCAAGAATCAAGTTCAAACTCTTCCTTAGTCTGCACCGTCTGGCGGACAGTATGTGGTGCCCGCTAATCCACTGCCTGTGCTTTCCAGCCCAGCCGGACAGATCTCCCAGACTGCACACTGTTGCTCACCCCTTTCTTATTTCTAGACCAGTGTCGTCTAATAGAAATGTAATATGAGCCATGTATGTACTTCAAATGTTCTACAGCCCCATTTTAAAAAGCAAAAAGAATTAGGTGAAATTAATTTGATTAATGTATTTTATTTAACTCAGTGTATGCAGAATGTCATTTCAGCATGAACTCAGTATGAAAAGTTATTGAGATATTTTACATTCTCTTTTTTGTTCTAAACCATCAAAATCCCATATGCATTTTACACTTTACAGCACACCTCAATTCAGACCAGCCACATTCACATGTTTAATCCACACATGGCTGGTGGCTACCAAACTGTAATGCTCAGCTCTAGCCCTTTGAAGAGACTACGTTTTATACATGGGTCACCCTGCTTCCACTGACTTTCTAACCAATTCCACGTGCAGTTTTAAAGCTCTAAGAACAAACAGCCTTTTTCCATTTGTTCAGTATTAAATCCAAACTTGAATCCCATCACCTTTAACCCTCTCACAGCCACTTGCACATGCTTTTCCCATTGGCTGTCAGCTCAGTGTACAGACCAAGTTCAACCCCAGTATCTGGCAGCACAAAATCCAGTCCTGAGGGACAGCGTGTCATTATTGTGGGGAGGAGGTCGAGAGGTGGGTGACCTAGGAGTTAGGAATCAGAGGATCTAACTTTTTAACAAAAATCGACTTAAAATTATTCTTTGAAGGTATATTATTTTGAGATTTGGTCCAGAATCCTATTTATTTATTCCTGTGTTATACATACATTTGTAGTTACCCAGAAGTTTGTCTTGTCTGTTGACCACCCTAAAGTGTGTTTGTTTGGAGAATTACTACATCTTGGCTTTATTTTGCTCCTGGGGGTTATGGAGTCACGTTATATACATATATTTCTGATAAGTTCAAATAAATACCAGGTTAAGAAAATCCCACCTATTCTCCCCAATCCTCTAAAGCTAAGTAATGAAACCAGCATTTTTTGCAGTATACCCCACCTAAAATCATTATTTCTTCTGCCCACGTAACTGTTTGCAGGTTTTTTTTTTCTTGAAGCAGAGAGCTAGTCTGTATTATAAGGATTCCCAAATAAGTAAATTATTGAAGTCCTGTGAAAGCTATCAACTGCAAATTCTACTTCTCTTAGTTTAAAAAGTAGCTACAAATGGAAGAGGTGGGGAAACGGGAGATAAGTTACCTGCTAGTTCCCTACTAGTTCCCTACTAGTGCTGAATCTTTACGATAACTAGTCAAAAGGGGAAGAAGGGGTCGTCTTGGAATGCAGCGGTCTGGAGCTGTGCTCTGCCGTATGTGGCGGTGGAACAGGATTAAATACTGGACAAGTGGAGAAACCACTGTTCCAGGAGTTGGGCTTTGTAGTCTTAGCTTTGGGGGTTTTCTCAATTTCACTTTCTTTGTGATAAAGAAAACACCTACTACTATTCCTTTTGCTCTTGGTAGAAACTGAAAATAACTGACTTTGAAATGAAAAAACCTAGCCAAGTCTAAAACCATCTGTATGTTCAGTTAGTCGCTTACTTAAAACTTACGTGGCCTGTGTGTAGTAAAGATCCTCATCTGCTGTTGACCTCAACTTCTGCTTAACAGATCTGCTGGTACCATGGGGGCCACCGCCTTGCCCACTGTGTTGCCACCACAGCGTGAACTCCCCCTTCCTCAGGGCCTGGCAGGAAAGAGCTGCCGTGCCTACATTCTTATGTCATCTGAACACCTGCCACTCAACAGAACAGCAGAAAGTTCCGTTGCCTAAGTTTTTCAAAAGGCAGTTTGACCAGAATTTTTGATCAGTTATAATAGTACTGTTTTGCTTCATATAGTTTTGTCTTTCAGAATGATTTACTTTAAAACCATACTTGGGGCACCTGGGTGGCTCAGTCGGTTGAGCGTCCAACTTCGGCTCAGGTCATGCATGATCTCACGGTTTGTGGTTCAAGCTCCACGTCGGGCTCTGTGCTGACAGCTCAGAGCCTGGAGCCTGCTTCGGATTCTGTGTGTGTGTGTGTGTGTGTGTGTGTGTGTGTGTGTGTGTGTCTCTGCCCCTCCCCCACTCATACTCTGTCTCCCTCTCTCTCTCTCAAAAATAAACATTTAAAAACAAACAAACAAACAAACAAAAACCATACTTAATTTTTCAGCCAGTATCTGTTGCATACCTCACTCCTTGCCCAGTACTCCTACATCACATTTTCTCTGGTAAAGTTTATAAATCTTACTGAGAAAGGAAAAATAATCATGGTTCAAAGAAAATCACAGTTAAATGCTGCAATTCTCTCTTCGTACTGTGTTTATTTTTCACTCTCAGTAAGATTGCAAGCTTAACTAGAGAAGATACGTAAGGGCTTAGCAAAGCAAAGTGCTAAATGAGTGGTGAAGACATAATGCTGTAGGAGTTTACACAAACGATGACCACAGAATGGGCAAGAATGGTCACATCAAGCTTTGTGGTGAGGAACCTGGCCATCCTCTTAGTTGCACCCACATACACCCTCACATTCAGAGCCCTGCCCCACACGCTGCCCTGGCCAGCTCTACCTTTGAGGTGATGATGACAGTGGCCCTGACCAGGGAGAGACCACCCAGCTCGCTTGCTTTGTCTCTGCTGCTCTAACAAGGTGGAGAGGATGAGATGCTCTAGGGACCTCCCTGTGTAAAGACGGCCTGGTCAGAAAAGGGAGCCAGAGGCCCCACCTGGTCTGTGTGCTGCAGATGGATGAGCTTAGCTGTGTCCCTCTGCAGCAGAAGCTTTGACAAGAAAAGATGGTAGTCCAAGCTTGAAGCTGGAATGCAAGGCTTTTCTTCATAGAAGATTCTTGTAGGTGCTTAGTTTCTGATCTCAAATGAATTTGCAAAACAGGCTTTTGTGAGTTTAAGAAGTTATTCATGATTGATACAATTTTTGTCTATAGGGAAATGCTTATTTCTATTTTAAGAAAGACTCATTATAAATTGAAAGCATCTTGAACAGTGGTTTCAATCCTGACTGTGCAGTATGATCCCATGGGGAGCTTAAAAAAAAATACCTATATGCCCAGCCCCTGTTTGAATTAGGCTGGTATTAGCACTAGGAATCAGTAATTTTTAAAAGCTTTCCAGCGGGTTCTTTTTTTTATTTTTTAATTTTTTTAATGTTTATTTTTGAGAGAGAGAGAGAAAGAGTGTGACTGGAAGAGGGGCAGAGAGAGGAGACACAGAATCTAAAGTAGGCTCCAGGCCCTGAGCTGTCAGCACAGAGTCGAGTGCAGGGCTTGAACCCACAAACCGTGAGATCATGACCTGAGCCGAAGTCGGACACTTAACCGACTAAGCCACCCAGGCACTCCAAAAGCTTGAGACTGAGAACCACTGAGCTGTCATTTGGGATTTGCACTTAACAAATACTTTTTTAATTAAGTGGGTTTTCACTCCTAACTCATTATAAGTAAATTTGTTCACTGACAAGGATTTTTAGTATATATTTCTTGATTAGAGCATGTATAATTCAAAGAGGGTTTTTTTTTTTTTTTGCATTTTCCAGGCAGTGAGACCAAGAAATCCATTTAAAATGACAAATCAGAAAAGTGCCCTTGATTTACCAAACATACAAATCTAAGCCTGCGACATACATGTATATAAATATGACCAAAACCAAGTCTGTGTATGCACAAGTGTTTATGTATAGGTATAATAATTCTTTTTACAAGTCTGCAGTTTATAACTATCATAAGCTTTGTGTTTTTATTTTATTCCCGTATTATACTAAGTGTACTACCATATTCTTGAGGCTTATCTCCAGGAGGCATATTTATTTCCTTTCCAAGAAAAGTAGAAAAAACATAAATAGGTAAACACTAAAGGTAAATATTCCCTTAACCTCTGTTATGCCTAATAAGCAGTGGAGTGAATCATTGACAGAGCAACTGCTTCATTTAATATCAAAGTATAAAAATTAATCTTCTGAGAGATAACTTATTAGAATTAGCTGGATTGCTACCTTTGGTAACTGTGGCCTCCAAATAAGTATCAGTACATAAGGAAAGGAGATTAGTGGGATAGATTGTTAGAAACTGGGGTATATGGAAAATAAACCCATAGCTATAGAAGTAGCAATCACATTAATAATCTTGCCAACTGAACCTGGAACATAAAATTATTCTTGTTCTCACCAAAGAAGCTAAAAGAAACAGTGGTCCAAATTGAGTGCTTGTCTATTGTGGAAAGAGAGACAGGGGGAGAGACAAACCTGAGTTTTAAAAAATCAGCTGAGTCTAGTGTTACAGGAATTATTTTAGTCTCGTGGATATTATCTCTTCCGTATGTTGGTAATATGAGGCAGTGTAACAGAGACAACTATGTTGATTTAGAACCACTACAGATAACTTAACCTTTTGTCTGTTTTTCGCCTTTATTGCTCTTGGGGCTTTGACTTTTATGGTTTTCAGGTTTTTTCTTAGATGAATTAATAATCTGTTGAAATGAAGCACTGTAAAATTGTCAGTGAGTTTCCTGTACAAAATGTGTCGAAGTGCCAAATATTAATTGATTTTTTTTAAAGAAGTGTTCAAGAATATAGAAGGGAAAAGGCTATATCACTTTCAAGCTTGTTTTGTAATATCCAAAGCTGTAGTTATTTTGTCATGCTCTAAGAATAATTTCGTAAGTATATAATAATATTAGTAAGAAATTCCCTTTTATTTTTCAATTTACTAACATAAATTCATTGTTTACTACTTATTTCACACAGTTGAGTTTTCAAAATAATCTCTAGTAAGTGACATATTTTTATATGTCCAGCTGAATTCTTTGTTTGAATTGAGTTTATACATATTTTAAAAGTCTTCCACTAATAGAGAAAACTTTAGTTTCCTCATGAATGCTTTTCGTTGAATTATTATGGCATCAGGTAGTGAATCTAAAAGGAATCTTCAACATTCCCAGTATGATATTAACTCAATTCTTTATTTTTCTCAAAACTGAGACGTAATGAGCTTTTACGAAAAAGACTATTGTACCCTTCTTTACTTGAATGACAAAAATAACATTTCTATCGTGGATTAATTTTTGCAGATGAGTTGAATTTATCAACGAAAGAAAAAAATCTGCTTCTCTTGTTTCCTTTCACAGGCAGCGATACCGTCTTTGTCCAAGTTTCACTGCCCCATGGCCCAAGTTAGTATATTTAGTTTAAGACTCCTAATTCTTGCTTTGGCTTCAGAAATTAAACCAAGTGCCCCCCTCCCTGCTAAAACTCTTCTTGGGCCTGGCAGCACTGGTACCCCGCTTGCAACATCTTAGAAGTGAGGCCTTCCCTTGTGCTACCTTTTGATCATAGATGATTTGCTTAAACGTATATACTCTTCATGCTTTTCGTAAAACCCTTTTCTCTTTTAAAACAACATTATTATATGGGTGACTTCCACATTTAACCATTTCTCTTTCCCAACTGTAGAGTTCTTAGTAGTATTTTAATGCTCAACTTAAAAAAAAAAAAAAAAAAGCAAGAGCATGCATGCGCATATGGGAATGCTGGCGGCTACGGGCAGCGTCTGAGTCACAAGATACACTTAGCCTGACGACCTTGGCACAGACTGCAGGCAAATGACCGTAATTTGGCTTTAGAAGAACTATCTTATAGTTGTAACTACTTAAATCATATGGCCTAAATATTCATCACTGTTAAGCGAAATAAAGTGCCATTACAGATATTTGCTTTTATTTTTAAAGTCAACTAACAATTCACCAAATTAGTCCATAAATTTTAAGCTAATAGGTTAATGGTTTTTGCTGTCCTTCATACAAATGGTTTCAAAACGTATCCAATGGAAGACATTAGTTATAAACTAATTAACTTATTACATAGTCTTTTAAGAAAAAAAGGTAGGTGATTAAAATGTTTCTCATTTGAATAACATCAGTACACAAAGTACTCTTCAAGTTCTATATTGTTATAACATTTAGTTGACAAAAGCTTAAAGGAAAATGAGAACCTGCCAAGTATAATTCTGGATGATCATTTATGTATTTTTTCATATCTTTTTTATACTGTGCATAAACTAACAACTTACATGAATGTTGTCTTTCATAATGTAATTATTTTATGCCTAGATTATGCCCTTGTCATCATAAATGTCTATAGGATGAGTTCTGATTAGAAGCTTTACTCACCTGTCTTGTGCCAGTTTATCAACTTTTTAAATCCGGTTCACTAGATTTAGTGTAATTTCTGTTTTTATCAGGGCTGCCTCACTTATCTTAAATAGCTCCATCACAATTAAGATGTTTGGATTAGAGTATGATGAACCCGATTTTCTGCCAAGGAGAGCCAGCCTATATGTAAGCAAAGTGAGGAGAGACCCCTCCCCCAGACACAAGAGTCTTCCTGGCATCCTTTGAGACAGTCGCTGGGGAGAGCAGTTCAGATCAGAAACTAATCCCAAGGACTGACTACCACCTAACGGCAGGGAGATTCTATACTAATACAGTCAGGGAAAGAAAATGAGCCCATCACAAAGGCTAAACAAAATTACCATTCCAAAGGTTTCTCCCAGAAATCTGAGAATCATACCCAAATAAAAACTTCCAATAATTAACAGTGGGAATGTTATTTTGTTCAAAAAGCAAAATAACAGAATATCTTAGGCAGCTTTTTTTTCCCCTGAAAATTCTGCTAAGAAATTTCTGCATGCTTTTATAGCAGTTTGCTTTGATAAAGGAAATATTACCATGTATTGGTTTGTTGAACTGCTTTTGATAATTCTGTACATTTCTTTTAATAAATATAAGCAGTTTCCAACTAAGCCTTTTCAGGATTAATAGATGAGATAAAATTCCTGTGAACTGTTAAAAAAAATTTCACATCCTACAGGATCTGCTTCAGTATCATCTATAAGTTTAACCAAGGGCACTGACGAAGTGCCTGTCCCCCCTCCTGTTCCTCCACGAAGACGGCCAGAATCTGCCCCCGCGGAATCTTCGCCATCTAAGGTACGTAGAGAGTCCTGTCATCTGGAGCCCAGAGTCATTACAGTTACATTAGAATCACGTGCCTGTGTCTAGTTTAGTTCCTACCAGATTAGGTCAACACTTCAGGGTATCTGGGCTTAACTGAGTTTAGACGAGGACTAAATACGGATTTACCCTGCGGTAATGTTTATTTCCTATCTTCTGAAAGTAGTTTTTTGGTATGTTTTCAAAACCCTGTGAGTCTAAATCATGGGTACTGTCCAGGAGAAAATAAGTTTAATCCCAAAAGAGTAGAATGTAGTCTCACGCAGACCACACAGAGAAAGAAAAGCAAAGAGGTGTGAAGCTTTATATATGAAAGCACGTTTTAAGTGAAACTTAAACATGACCCATCTGCACCCTTGATAATCTGATATGCTTTTAAATGGGATTTTCATAACAGTTCTGGGTTGGAAGAGACCTTAAAGACTTACAATAGCTATTTTTTTCCACTTGCTTAAATTTCTTTCTTTGGCAACTGTTGACTTGATTCGGTGGTTCTCAGAGGATCTGGAGAGCAGGGCACCTGGACAAGTCAGGACACTCTGCAGAATGTCATAAAATGTGAACATAGTAGGTTTAAAATTGTAAGATTGACTTACGTTAAGTCATAAATTGTCTTAGATTGATAGGTGCACAGTAGCAAACAACAAAATTTTGAGAAAAATTAAAACTTGGAAAAAAATTGTTTTTAATGAATTGGCATAACTCCCTCCCTTTAAAAAATATGCCAAAACCCCCTGATCCGTGCCTCGCTCTCTTCCAACAGTGTGTTTGAAAACCCCAATTCTTAATATAGTCACAGTACTGCATAAATTAATAATAAATGTGTGTTTTATTCCTTTTTCATTTGTGTTAGATTATGTCTAAGCATTTGGACAGCCCCCCAGCAATTCCTCCTAGACAGCCCACATCAAAAGCCTATTCACCGCGGTATTCAATAGCAGACCGGACCTCTATATCAGACCCTCCCGAGAGCCCTCCCTTATTACCACCGCGAGAACCTGTGAGGACACCTGATGTTTTCTCCAGCTCACCACTACATCTCCAGCCTCCCCCTTTGGGCAAAAAAAGCGATCATGGTAATGCCTTCTTCCCAAACAGCCCTTCCCCATTTACGCCACCTCCTCCTCAAACACCTTCTCCTCATGGCACGAGAAGGCATCTGCCATCACCACCACTGACACAAGAAGTGGACCTTCCTTCCATCACTGGGCCGCCGGTTCCTCCACGACAAAGCACTTCTCAACATATCCCTAAACTCCCTCCAAAAACTTACAAAAGGGAGCACACACACCCCTCCATGCACAGAGATGGACCACCCCTGTTGGAGAACGCCCATTCTTCCTGAGTGTCTCTGTTCCAGGATGGACATTTTCCTAGCCCCAAATCCATTGCTGGCAATGGATGCACGGAATGTGCCAGCACTGAGGAGTTACAGTGACAACTCCAAACACTAACGACTCTACTTCAAGATGCAGTATAAGACAATGAATTTTAACCTAGACATAATTATAAAATGAAAATGGTATTCGTTTAGATACGGAAAGACTGATGTAGAGGAATTGGACAACTGATTGCACCTGAAAATCAAGTAAAGGGACTTTTTCCAGCCAGTAGGCAGGAGTCCTCTTTTTGTGAAGTGATCTTTATCGTTAAAGGGATGGAAAACATAGTCTAGTGTCCAGCAGGCCCACATGATGACAGTTTTTGTAATTCAAAATATGCACTTTTTAAAAAGAAATCTTAAACAGGGATCTTCATATCTCCTTTGTTTTCCTTTGCTTTTACTCATCCTACTTTAGAATATTTTCCTAGAAATCATTTAAAGGACTGTGGGGAGTCGCTGTGGTGCCTGACCTTGTGGGAGTCCAGGCCCCGTGCTGTGCCACAGTCCCGTTTACAGGTTATTACAGTGAAGTGAATGGGTACCGAGGCTTCACCAAAGAGGTACTTTTTTTTCTTTTTCTTTCTTTTTTTTTTTTTTTTTTAGGAATAATTATATTAATTTTAAGAGCATTCCCCCACCCACCCTCCCTACAAACAAAATATGGTGGTGATGCCTTCAAACAAGAAGTTTTGTGTCATTAACATGACAGAAGAACTTTTTAAAAAAATGTAACTGTCAAGTATACGATTTACATTTAGGAGACTGTTAATCTGTGCTAGATTGTTATCGTCCCCCACCCCCCACGAAAGTTTACTGGTAACCCATGTCATGGCTCATAGCCGTCCCTCTAACCATTCTCTGGAAATGCAGTCACCCAGTGTGGAAAGGAGCATTGCTGGGCGTCCCTGACACCGCTCATGTTTTACGGATAGTTGAGTAATCCGCAGATCTAGAATTACCTTGCATTGCCGAAATCATGTGTATATAGTGAATGTTATATAATAAACCTGGCAGGTCTGTTTTAATTTAATTGAATAAAGATACAAATACTTTGTTTGGCTGGCATATATTAAATTATTATATGGAGAAAATGGTTGATTCTTATTTCTTTCAGTTGAAACACACACACACACACACACACACACACAAACACTAAGCATAAAAGCACGTATTGTGGTACGCCTTGGTTTCTAGTTCTGGATTGTATGTATTCATCTTAAAGAATGATAAGAAGTTGCAGTTTGGCATGTAGGAAAAAAATTTGGTTAGAATAGGATGGGTATCTTTTAAGCAGAACTTTGTAAGTTTTTTAATTTGCTAAGCAACATGTATACAGTTTGTTAGTTTATATTAAACATTCTACCTTGCTTGAGGTCTTTGCTCTATCAAAACTATTCATAATAGAATATCTACCTACATCATTAATATCATAATATGGATTATTCATTAAGCCTATGTACTGATCTTCTGAGTCTAACAAATACTGTGACTGAAATGCATGCAACTTGTTGAAGGGAAAAAGTTTTATTAATCTCCACTCTAATGTCTATGAAATGTGCAGCATTCCATCATTATAGAGTCATCCATTCGTCAGTATCTGCATGTGTCCTCAGAATAATGAAGCAACATTTCAGCAATTCTGTTAACCATGCCATTAGACACATTTTTAGAAGTGCTGCATCATGGTGCAAACCTAGTACTTTAATAATTTCCTGTGATATTTATTAGAGCATTAAATGTACATCACAGTAGTACAGTATATTGTCCTTTAAGACCAGAATGTTGATTGCATCATCATTAAGCAATCCATCCTATCACATCCTTTCTTATTTATTTGTTAGAGTTGAATCTTTAATATCTGTACCATTCCTATTATGGTAGCCATTTTTCTCTCTGTAAAATGTCTCCTTTTAAAAGTCTCCCCAAAAATTAATTTCGAATCCACTCTTGTGTGCAACACGTCCATAAGACCATTCATTCAACAAGTGTTTATCTAAGCCTGCTTACTAGTGCTGCTACAATTAATCATAATACACATTCCAGAATCCCCCATGATTTTTTATTAGAACAGCCTCATTTTCCCTAGGGTTTCCCTTTGTCTGTCTTACTGATCACTTCTCTTTTTAATTACCCCACCCCACTCCATATGAGAACCTGAGAAGTCACATTGGAGCCCATTCAGTATCTCCCTGGCCAGTGTGTTAGCCTTCATTAAAGGAGGCTTTTCAACCCGCCTGATCGTCTAAAGAGCAAAAGCTTAGATTTGGAGTTCTAATCATACTTCTCCCAAAGGGAACCATTCTTCTACCCCAGTGGTTCTAGGAGACCACTGTGCATCAGCACTGTGGATAGAGGATATTTGTATTCTGAAGCTGACATTTGGGTAAAAATATTTTCTGCAGTGGTGACTGCTTAGAAAAATTCCAATTGGGTGCCCTTAAACGGAGGTGGAGAAGACTGTATCCTTGCCTTCTTCATACATGAAACATTAATTAGCTGACAAATTTATTCTCTGTAGTAACTAAAATATACTTATTCAGGGACCAGAAGTGGCTGAGAAGACAAATGCATCACCACAAAATTCTGTTTTTGAATCCAGGACATTACAAGACAGTCAATGCAGCATGACTATTCCTAAACCACATCCCAAAACATGGAACATTTCTTTTAGAAATGGAAATGTTCTTAGATGTGTCATCTTTGGATCACAAAATAAAAATATTTCAAGGTTGAATTTAACTTAAGTGGGCTATCAACCAAGAACAATACAAAGGGAGGCTTTTCACGTCTGAGCACTTTTTAAAACAGGAACAGATAAGTATATGTTTCTAAGTTTACTGAAAGATTATTTACTGTTCCCAGCCTTTCTAATGCATTTCAAAAATACAAATTATCAGGAAATAAACAAGCATTAAAAGTTTTCTTAATTAAAGGTTGTTGGGTATCAAAGGAGATATTTAGTAGGTTACTACGCTCTAACAGCTCAAGAAATGTTTTAATGGGTCTGAATTTAGGAAAGCACCTGCCACACTTAGTGATACTACAATCAACACAACAGTCTAGTGAACAAGTACCATTTCAGTTGGAGGCTATGTTATGGTTCTAAATTCTTCCTTAATGAGTTTTCTATTAAGTTGAAAGTTACATAAACCGAAACTTCGTATCTGTGATCATGATCTTAATTCTCAAGTTTGGCTTACTTTAGTCATGTATTTCATCCTCTGTCTTTAAAGACGGCTTAAATTCAGTTTTAAGTGGCTCAGCAAAACAAATGGAAATGGAGGGAGAGGTTCCCAATTTGTTAGTGTTGTACATATCAAAGAAAACCTTTTATTTCCTCCAGATTTAGAAAGAAACTAACAAAAAAAAAAGAAAGAAAGAAACTAACCATTTGTTTCTTGGTATTCTACTGCTGTGTGTAGGTTCACTTGTTCTTTTAACCTATATTGTATGACTGTTGCACAAGTGTAGGTCCTGTTGCACATTAATCTTTATCAGTAAAATACATACCACACGGTTAAAATTGGTTTGGCTGAAAGAATTATGCAGAATTATTTATAAGGGAAAGTGATGACTTAGTTTGTTTATTCAATATTTCTCCTTTGAAGCATCTCATTACTAACTTAAAATCAAAATCCCTTACACATGAGCCAATGAAATATTTTGAGCTCTAGTTAAGAAGCATGAAGTCTATATGATTAAACAAAAGCACCTAATACTTGTTTTGTAAATTTCATGCCTTATTTTCCATTTTTGACACCGTAAAGTGCATTTTCTGTCGACTGTGAGCAAATTTCCCTTTTGCCTTTAATGAAAATAGTGCATTAAGTAGCCAATTGCTGCAGAATTACAAAGCAAGTTAGCTAAAGGTGGATCACATTGGACTACCACTCAAACAAGATGCATAGCATGGAAGTCACGTGTGGTGTGGCTTTAGGGAGAGCGCACCTGTGCCAGATGCATGCCACTTTCAGTAGCTGCCAAATGTGCCTTTAATTAAGAACATCTCTAATTTGTTTCTTCAGATCAAGTCAGCATTTGGGGGCGGGATCAGGGCAGGGGGACCTTGGGGTGCAAATATCTGGTGAGACACACCAGAGAAGAAGCCTTTGTCAAAGTGACATGTATAACTTCAGTTGAAACGTGTTCATGTATATGTGTGTGTGTGTGTGTGTGCGTGTGTGTGTGTGTGCGTGTGCGCGCGCGTGTGTATTTGCCTTTGTTTAGTAGCACGGTATTTGCTAAAATAATTGTCAAAAAAATTGCTCTGTCAGTCTTACTTTGATGTAAAAATAAAGTGCAGTCTATACATCTAATATGGCCTTTGTACCTGACCATGTTCGTAGGTAATCTTTGTACTCTGCGTGCAGCAGTATTTGGTTTGCATTTAAAGTGAAAATAATGGCTGTTATTTTTCTGGCATTACTAAGATAAATTGAAAAATAATAAAGAAAAATGCCTTACCTAGTCCACAAGTGTATTATTTTTGTATTTATTTTAGAAAGCACTCTTTTCAAGATCAGTCGTGATTCTCATTTTAGCTTGTGCTTTCCACATGCAAATAGTTTGTTCTATCTCATGGTCTTGCTTTGGAGACACTTTTTCCTGTATCATGTTCTCTATAAAAAGTTCAGTATTTCCTTCTGTATCAAGCTCTCTGTAGTGAGCAGGAGGCCCTTGGGATGAAAATTAGTGACCTTCAGTTTCAAAGGGCTGAGGGAGGCATTTGTATTCCATCAAAGTTTTAAGATCTCACAATTCCTTCACAGGCAAGTTTCACTGAGACCTGTTGGAAAGTGGCAGCCTGACGTTCAGCAACTCTTTCTAGGCTTGGCATAAAAAGATACAGTTTATGGTTATACATTGTAAAGAATTATACACTGTCAAGAATTTTTGTAAGTGTGAGGTCATTCATGGTGAACTACAGAATGCAAAATTGATGAAAAACTGGGGTGCCTGGGTGGCTCAGTTAAATGTCTGACTTGATTTTGGCTCAGGTCATGATCTCACAGCCATGGGACTGACCCCCACATCGGGCTCTGCGTAGAGTGTGGAACCTGCTTGGGATTCTCTCTCTCCCTTTCTCTGTCTCAAAAATAAACCTTAAAAAAATTGGGGGCACCTGGGTGGCTTAGTGGGTTAAGTGTCCAACTTCAGCTCAGGTCATGATCTCAGGGTTCATCAGTTGGAGTGCCACATTGGGCTCTGCACTGAGTGCAGAGCTTGCTTGGCATTCTCTCTCTCTCCCCCACCCACTACTCTCCTCTCTCTCTCTCTCTGAAAAACAAACTTAAAAAGAATATGATGAAAACTTAGAGATCTCATACCCTTACTTAAAACTTAAGGCAGATCAGGCCTGGAGCAGTGAGATGACTAAGCCAATATCACGTGGCAGTTAGTGACTGAGACAATTGGCTCAACTTTGACTCCTCGCATTTGGAGGACTGTTTTTAGGAACAGCTAAAATGTATTTGCGGTTCCCCTCCAAATTTAAAGACACACAATCATTAATTTGTACAAATTCCATTTATAGGCCACTGAAATCCAAGCAGGTATTATTGAGTATATTCTAGGTAATCAATTTAAGAGCTAAAGGAAAACAACATTATTGTTGATATTAGTCAGAAAATAACATTAACACTGATATTAGTCAACCTGATTCTGAGTTTGCTCTTGAAATGTCACTTGAATTTTAACCAGGTGGTTTGCTTTTTACTCATTTTAATCATGTTAGCTCATCACAGATTCAGGGCACTTAAGTCTCTAGGGTATAGCCCACAACTGGGCTAAAGATGTACATGGCTTCCAGAGGCAAGGAGAGCTTTGACAGAGTAGAATTCCAAAAAATCTTATCCAGGGCTCCTGGGTGGCTCAGTCGGTTGAGCATCCACCTTTGGCTCAAGTCATGATCTCACAGCTCATGAGTTCAAGCCCCACTCTGGGCTCTCTGCTATCAGAGCAGAGCCCTCTTCAGATCCTCTGTCTCCCTCTCCCTGCCCCTCCCCTGCTTGTGCACGTTCTCTGTCAAAAATAAACATTTAAAAAAAATCTTATGCACATTCTAACATTTTAAGACTGCTGATTCTCATTAGAGGCAAAAAAAAAAAATGCAGTCCTTTTTTAGAAGCTAGTTTCTCTACCTTCATGACTCCTCAAGAAAAGGAAGAATCACTGTGGTAAAGTACAATAAGCAGTTGCTTTGGAATCACACATGTCTGTGTTCACATTCTGGTTCCATTACTTACTAGATGTGTAACTTTGGAGAAGTTACTTAAATAATCCTAGTCTCTGTTCCTCATCAACACATGAGGTTAATAGATCTACTGGGGACTATGTGAGGTTTAAAGGTGATATGTGTAAAATCCAATGCCTTTCACAGAATAGGTGCTTAATAAAGGTAACTAAAGCTATAAGGGATATGTTTTCAAAGTCGGCCTGCTTTTAGGTATCTTTTAAGAAGCTGAGACTTCATCCTGAAGTCCCCCTAACTTGATTCTTTGGTATCCAGATTCCTTTGATGTTTACTATCACTTCAATTGGTTTTGAGTGACTGTATTATAAACATTTGATAGGGCCTATCTGACTATTCAAAAATATTTACTGTTCCAAGTCCACTTCTGATGTTAGGAATACAGCAATGAACAAAACAAACAAAAATCTCTATCATCATGAGATTGGTTATCTAGTGAGGAGATGTAGACAATAATAAGAAATAGCATATTCTACATTAGAATGTTGTAGCTGCTATGAACAACAAAAAAAGAAGGTTCCTGGGAACGTAGGGGACAGGTTGGTGATATACAAATGGGATGGTCAGAGTCAGCTCATGGAGAAGGTGGCATATAAGTAAAGAAGGAGGTAAAGGAAGGAGATGTGCAAGTGTCTGAGAAAGGAGTATGCCTCTAGTTCAAGAGCCTACAGGCAGGAGCATACCTGGTACATGTAGCGAGGTTACAGAATAGGAGATGCCATCAGAGGTTTAATGGGGTCCAGGTCACTTGTAATGACTTTGGCTTCCTTTAGAAATAAATAGAGCCCATAGAGCATTTGAGCAGGGGATCACTCTGGCTGCCATGTTGAGAATAACTAGGGGTTAAGACTGGGAGTAGGGAGGCTAGCCCAGTAGAAGACAGCTTGGGCAAGGTGATAGCAGTGGAGGCGGTGGGAAGTTGTTCAGAGTCTGGATAGATTTGGAAGACAGCCAATTTGCTGAGAGCCTGAACATGGAGTTTAAGAAATAGAATTGCCAAGGATGACTTCAAGGTTTTTAGCCTGACCAACTAGAAGGACAAAGTTACCATTAACTGAAGTGGGAAAAGTAGAGTTGAAGCAGAGGCTAGGACACGTGAAGTTCAATAAAAATGTCAGACATTTGAGGGGTGCCAGGAGGCAGTGGGAGATGTAAGTCCGAAATCTGGGAAAGAGTCTGGGCCAAGGATATAAAATGGGGAATCACTTCTATAGAGATATTTTAAAGCTAGCCCACTGGATAAGATCACCAAAGAAGTACAGACTGGAAAAAGAAGATATCTAAGGAGAGCCCTGGGACCCACTAACAAGAGAGGGAGAAGAAAGGAGAACCAGCAAATAGACAAAGAAGGAACTGCCAATGAAGAATGATGGCAGCCAAAAGGGTGTTGTGCCCTTGAAGCCTAGTAAGTTATTTCAGAAGGAAGAGGTGATAAGCATGTCAAACATTATCTGATAGGGAGAGTGGAGTACTCATTTAGCAAGGTGAAAGTCAGTGATGATCTGGACATGACCGGTGTAGGGGGGAGGTGTGAGCCCAATGAGTTTAAATTTTTTTTAACATTTATTCCTTTTTTGAGACAGAGAGAGACAGTGTGAGCAGGGGGAAGGACAGAATCCGAAGCAGGCTCCAGGCTCTGAGCTGTCAGCACAGAGTCCAACGCGGGGCTCAAACTCATGAACCGTGAGATCGCGACCCTAGCCGAAGTCAGACGCTCAACCAACTGAGCCACCCAGGCGCCCCGTGAGCCCAGTGAGTTTAATGATAAGAGGCAAGAACTGGAGCAGTTTCCTCTTTCAAAGGTAAGCAGAGACGTGCAGCATAACTGGCACAGTCAAGATACTTTTTGCTTTAAAAATGGGAGAAATAAGAGCATGATTGAATGCTAAAGGGTTTGCCCCAGTTGGAAAATGTGATAATAAGGAGAGGGTGACCTAGTGCTAAATGGAAACAACCCACTTAGACAGAAACACACACAGTATCGAGCAACAGTCCTTTACAAAGTAGATCCCACTGTCTTCAGATGAACAGCTTTACATACACGAGGAGGGAACACAACACACTCCGTTTTCCTGCTAAGAATTAAGAGAATTTTAATGCTACTACCTCTGAAGGGAATGAGGGAAGAAGGCGGGAGGGAGAATCTATTTTATAGATAAGAAACATGTTTAGATGACCTACCGAGATCATGTATAAGCTCTTTGAAAACAAGTTTTGGAAAACAAGTTATTTGGGTAGAAAAATCTTGACTATTTTGCATGTCTGACAGCCTCCAAAAACAACATCTTCAGCACTGCCCAAATCATATCCCATATTTTTATACATATGTTTAAAACTTAGGTCTAGTGTCACACACCAATTTCTATTTTTTCCCTTAAAATATATAGGTTTCCATCAATTTCCTCAACCGTTTCTTTTTTAAACTCATTTCCCTTTTTGAAGAAGTGTATCTCCTCTTCCTTTTCCCTCACCCCCTCCCCACCATGTGAGACTCACTGGCCTATATTCCATAAATGCCAAGATGCCCAGATGCTGAGAACACTACACTTACATCTTTAAGTTAAATCAACTTTCAGGATATGAGAATCCAAAGTGTCCCCAATTACTGTTTTAGGCTCAGGAAGAAAATTATTAATGGTGATGTTTCAAGAGAAAGTTTAGTCTGAAAACTGTATCTAATTTTATTACACAACTTAACAGAAGACATTCATTTTACCATTTTTCTAAGTGCATGCAATTATCTAGAATATACAATCAACTTTACCAATTTATTACAAAGAACACTAATCCTGTATATATGTATATTTTAACCAAAATTTTACTGTATGTGATAGTAAAGATCACAGATGAATTTAAGAAAACCTCAGAAAGAGTCACTCTACCAGCTTTCTGTATCTCAAGGTAAATATAATCAATTCTCTATTCTGTCCTAAACTTCCATCTATGGCTAGAATGTGAGTGCTGATTACATACTAGATCATCCAATTTATTGGTCTAAGAGGTAATGGCTATACAATTTCAGTGGGCCAAAGAATCACCTGGGTGCATTTAAAATGCAGATACCTGGGCCCCACTCTCAAATTTATTCCAATAAAGTGGGACTGAACTAGTCGCCAGGAATCTGAATTTTTACAAGTTGTCTCATGGAGAAAGTAAAGTGTTAGTAAAGACTTGAAGAAGGTAAGTGAACGAGTCATGAGGTGCTATAGAAAGTACTATTCAAAGAGTTCTCCCTGAGCAAGGAAGAAACATTCTAATGGCAAGCCCCAGATAGGTTTCAACTATTTGTCATAGGGCGAAACAGAGGACCCTGGAGTGCTGGTCCACACATTCCTGGTTCTCCAAGCTTCCAGTTTGAGAGTGAGTAAGGTGGGGCAAATCCTTGTTTAGGCTTGTATATAGACCACACCCAGCTACAGAAGGGACCTGCTGGCCCTCCCAGCCTGTGCAGAAATACCCAACTCCTCTTTTGGTGGGGCGCTTCCTTCTGTTTAGGGACCCAAACACTTCCAGAAGACAGCCGTGGTCCCCTATGTAAACTGTACTTCTCCATGGGACTGGAGCTCACAGATGGAGGAATTGCAAACCTCTTTCCCACCCTGATTTCGTCTTTAATGCAACATTACATTAAATGTCATTAAGAAACATCATCAAAGATCCTATCTCTGCTGTCAATTTACAATACTATGAAGTGACCCAGGACAACACAGAAAAGAATAGCAAACTTTCTTTGTTTTCTTCTTTCTTTCTTTCTTTCTTTCTTTCTCTTTCTTTCTTTCTTTCTTCCTTTCTTCTTTCTTTCTTTCTTTCTTTCTCTTTCTTCCTTTCCTTTCCTTTCCTTTCCTTTCTTTTTTCTTTCTCTTTCTTTTCTTTCCTTCTTTCTTTCCTTTCTTTCTCTCCTTCTTTTCTTTTTCTTTCCTTTTCTTTCTTTCTTGCTTTCTTTTCTTTTCTTTCTTTTTTTGTGGAAAGATGTTTGCAAATGTTAAATGCTGTGAAAAGGCCAGTAGTGCCTTTTACTGCTCCAGAAGACAACAGTGTTTTATTTCTTTTGTGATTGGTATTTTTCTTAAAAAGAAAAAAAAAATGAAAGGCAAGAAGGTAAAGAGACAACCCTGAAGCTCTGTCAAATCATGAGCAGAAATTCTCTGCAACTGTGTACTGTTCTAGAGGTGGAAAGGAATTTTAAAAGATATGTCATAGTTCCTGCCCTCAAGGGGACTCAACATTCTTGTTGGGAAGACAAGACAAATATATAAGAAGATAGACAAGTTACGGCACCAGAGAAAATTACAGCACTCACAGAAAGATGAGGGACTTACCCAGGGCCTTGAAGACTGGCAGGGGGAAGGAGGCTACGGAAAAGGCATGACGCAAGGGGCCATGGCTCGCCAGCAGGCAAGAGAAGCCCAGTGTAACTGAGGGCCGGGAGTCCAGTAGGCTGGCAAAGTAGGAGACAGCAGCCAAAGAGAAGACTTGACACCATGCTGGACAGACAGCCTTGAAGGTCAAGTCGAGGAGTTCAGAATTTGTAGACAAAAAAGAACGTTCAGAGAGTTTCACACAATGCAGCATTTGGGAATATTAATGTGTTAAGAGAAGTACAGGACTGATGCGGAGCTAGAAAGCTACTGGAAAAATCCAGATGCCAGGTGAAGGAGACCCAGGGAGTAGCAGCACTAATTATTACTAGTTTTACATGCTAGTTTCATAAAATACAATGAAACTGAGTTGTGCTACCGATGTAACATCAAGATTCTTTCAAAGAATGTTATCAAAATGAAAATCTGGGAGGTGTGTGAAGTTTTTGAAACCTTACCAAGTAATCCATCATTTTTATGATAAACGTTATGAAGGGGAAAGAAATTTTATTGTTTTTACATTTTACTTAAAAGACTGTGACTTGCAGTTCACTTTCCATATCCAGTCAGTTCTGCATTGTGCTTTCAGACACTGCCCCCGAACCTTCTTTGGCCTACTAAACAGAGATAAATCTAACTTCAAAGGAGTTCATTAATTTCAGGAAAATGAAAAGCTTGGCTTAACCTTAAATACTGGAAACTCCCAAAACTTGACAGCAATCCTGTAGACATTCCAGACCCCCTACTGTTCAAAGGCTAATGGATGAGTTCCTAATTAATCATCAGACTTGTAGAAAACGTGTAACAAGTAAAACTTTACGATTTTATCAAGCAGTGCATTCCTAGAGGAAGAGCCTCTAAAGAAGTCGTTTTGAGTACCAAGATTTTGAATGAGTGGTAACCAAATGCCTCTAATTCATTATAGATAACTGCCTGGGAAGAGAGACAAATTGTTTAAAACTAATTTTTTTCTATTATTCTTGTGTTAGGGGCATGTCAAGGCTGTGGACCATCCTGGACATGGGGAAGCAGAGCACATTTTATTATCCTGTAGCCATGAAAGCCTCACTGCAATGATTCCTCTGTCTGAGCTGTTAAGAACTCTGTTTTTTGTGTTTTTTTTTTTTAAACAGCTTACTTCTGGAAAACAGAACAAGGTCTTACCAGCCCTAAATTTTCATCCTGTTCCAGTGTTTTGTAGCAACTGCTGTGCATGTGCTATTAAAGCACTGATGTTGTTGCCACCTTCTTTCCAGACTGAAGAAAGTCTTTTAAAAGAGGACATAGCTAAATAAGTGGTTTTTTCCCCCCAACCCATCTGCTTATGAGTGTATGTGACACTCAGGATCACTAATGTGTCTCTGAATCCTGAGAACTCAATAACACATAGACTCTAGACTATTCTCATCTGCAGCACAACTCACACAAGTGAAAATGTTTCTTTGGCCTCCCAGGCTCAAGAGAAATCACTGTTCCCTGTACTGATTCTCATAGCCACAGAGAGAGAAATACTACTCTTCTGGTTCTCTTCCCGTTTAGAGACCAGTGTGTCTATAACCCTTGAACCTTCTATGTCATGGTTTAAGCACAAATTCTCCACAACTCAGATTGGCAACACGTAAAATACAACTCTTTACTGATCCTTTGCCTTAAGGGATGTTGGGTATTGCTTTGGGGAAGACATATAGCAAGACAGAACTGGCCCCTAACATCGTGTATATTAGCCTAAGAACATTGGGATGAATTAATAAGGTAAATGCCTAGGAAGCATAAAATTCACATCCATGTTACACGCTCAATTTTATACTGGGGGGAATGACTTCAAGTTGGAAGTTTTTGTTCTTACAAACATTTATTTTCCTCCAAATTTATTGTGTTTCTATAATGCTGTGAAAAGTCTTCGTTTCCCTGTTCCCAAGTGCTGAAGTTCAAAAAGCCAGCTCTCAACCACAGACTAATCTTCATCTCTTCAATGTCTTGTATGTTGATTTAGCTTCATATGTAAATATTTATATTAGTTTTCCTCAGGGACTTATACATCTCTATATATATATATATGTATATATATATTCCTACACAGATATATACAAGCTTTTTACCCTCATCTTACCACTTGACAATACAACTTTAAGTATGTTTTACACAGCTGTTCCTTGGTCAAGGTCATTTGCAAGAGCAAGTCGGTTTCTGAAGAAATCTTGTTTGGTGGGTGAAGGATCCATTGAGGGATTCTCATTAGTTTTTTCCCTGTATTCTGATCCACTGGACCTAAAATCTCAGCACACAGATAAAGTACAGGTTGATTTGGTTTTAATTGTTTTCAGATATTTTATCTATCCAAATTGTTTTGCATTTGTAAAACAGTTGCCTCTTAGATCTGGAATAATTTTTACTTCCCCTGAATTTCATGACTCAGGACATGTGTAGCTAAAATTTGCAAAGAACATAAAGAGAATTTCTTTCTAATGCTTTATGGAGACAATTGTGACAACTGTGTATGTTAGTGTAAGATATTATGTGATAACACTGTAAAAGGGAAATAAAGGCTCAGAAAATTTAGTAAATCCTATTTTTGTTTCAACCGAGTAACTACTCCACAAATTACCAAGGCCCTTAAATTAAAATGGATGGAATTCATTGGTCTCAACTGAGGTTATCTAACAAGGGCCATCATTGAATTTGGGCATTACATTACAAACTCTTGCTGTTGCTTGTTTTCATTTTTAAATGAAAAATTTATTGAAGCCAACCACACACATATGCTACATTTGGTAGAATTCAGAAATTAGTACAGTAGTCAGATTGAGGAGATTCTATAATCTCAACCACCACAAAGGAGACCAAGCCCAATCAATAGTCAACAACTCAAATCAGTCCAATGGAGTCCCCAGTCGAGGGTGCATTCTTCCTTTATCTTGGTTAAGCCAGTTGGGTAATCCATCCCAGCTCTGCACCTTCTCCAGTTTGTTCATGTCAGAAGTCCCTGGAGGGAGGAGGCTTTCTGGAAATAACCTTTGAAAGGCTAGGCTGGGCCCTTTGGCTAGCTTAAACTCAGAGCTAGAATGGGTAAAACTAGCCCACTGACTGAGAACCAGTATCAAAAGACCTCATGCAGGATGTATGGAAGCGATGTTAGACATGAAATTCTTTGTCCAAAGCTCCTATACAACTGAACAAGTTCTCCATATGCTGAGGCAGAATCAGGCATGCTTCCACTATCCACAAAAGAAAGGTAAGTTCTTTCACTATCATTGGTATGCTACAAGTCCTCACTGTTGTTGTTAGATAAGTTAACTAAGACTCTTATCAGTTACTGAATTAATTGGGCAGAATTCAAACATCCCTTTACATTATTCAAAGAAAGCAGCTGGATCCACACAAAGACTAAAATCCTGATGCCTAGAAATCTGATGACTGACTGGAGTTTTTTTACTCTTCACCCTGATACTTGGCCTCACAGATGAAGCCAGAGCTGCCCACCATGTTTTCTACTTCCAGTCAGGAAGAAGCACCATCCCACTACATCCCAGGGCATGAAGGAAAAACTATTCTTTCTCACCACACCAGTGCATCTGGATACTCATCAGGTAAGATTATATCTGGCTGGGGTGAAAGTCCTTTTCCTTTTCAGAAGCCCCCTTGAAACAGCCTTCACGTCCCCCCCCCCCAAACTCTACACCTTCTCTCAACTCAGAACTCCCACCTACTTCCAGTTCAAATCATCCCTGATTAGTACAGTTGTACCCAAAATGTTAGGAAGATATATTTTTGACCATTTTATTCCTTCCCCATATCTTCTTTTATACAGAAGGCTAGGAATGCTTATAGTTATGGGGGGTGGGAAGTAGGAAGCAAGATTTGAATCTGGCTGGTGTTTCTTCTGAATGTTCCCCCACATGGCAGTTTCTGATCAGAAAGCCATTAGTCAGAACTTAAAATCTTTACCTCTCGTTTCCCCTCTTAGCTGCATCTGATCTCTCCAAAACCCAATATGTCACACTTTGATGGTTCCAACATGCAACTGTTTAGTGTTTACCTGGAAATGGGAAAGCTTTGATGTCACCACCAGCCCCAAGGACCACAGAAATCTTCACCAGTTGCGTTCCCATTTCTGAAACAAATGCCAAAATCGCCCTGTCTAGTTTTCAAAGTCCACAAACTCAGCTTAGTATTTTCTTTTTTTAACCGCTCTTCTCACAAACCGCCTTCTCTGTGTCTCCAGGTGTGTGCATTTCTCGATAGTAACTATTAATTAACTAATGGCTAACTTGCTAATCCTTCTCAAAATCCAGCATTCTACGGTAGCCAGAACTATAAGCTTATTTTTACCCTTGTAAAGGTAATTTTAACTGATCTCTTTACATGCTTACATGGTATGTGGTCACTTGGACTCTTCCAAATGTGTGGCTATGAGGCTCTGATGTAATGTGTACCTAAATTACTGGGAAATACCTACAGAATCTAGGAGAAATGGCCAGCGTATTTGCTTTTATTCCCTTTATCTATAAAACAGGAATGGCTTTTGAGCTCCTGGGGCCATTCTGGTTGAATGCAGGGCAGATCTGAGCAGACACTGGAGGGACAGGCAGGCAAACACTTGCTGGACCAGGGTACAATGGCTGCCAGTACATTGGGACACATAGCCATCCAAGTGTTTGATGGAAAGAGAACAACCTGTTGCTAAGTTCCCTTCCACTCAGTCCACACAAAGAAAATAACAAGCTGGGTACATTATACAAGTACAGATTTGCTACAAATAAGCCTTGAAAGTTTGTCTGGAGCTTGGAAAGGGAGGAGGGGTAGAATCCAGTGCCTTGGAACCCTCTGACCTAAGAAGGGCTGGTTTTCTGATTGGAAAGATTGTTCACTGTGAAAGCTTTAGGAGCACATGGAAAAGTAAGGGAGCAGGGGAACACCATCCTGTCAGCCAAATGAGTCAGCCCTAGTAATCAACAGGGTAACACAATGAACACTCATTTAATATATGTCTTTTGAGTGCTTAATATCCTCTAGGTACTGAACCTTCAGCTAGGTTACCCTTACATCTGAACTGTAAGCTTCTAATGGGCGAGAACTATTTCTTTTACTTCTTTAGTGCTGGACAGAACCTAGTATACTGACTTAGTGATTGATTTCAAATGACCTATTAAGAAAAATCTGTAATGAGGTTTAAGTAATCTAAAATGTTATGCCTTTAATCACCTCCTTCAATTTTAAAGTTATGTAGGGAAATGAGATGGGAAATGAGAGAGAAACCCACAGTGGGTAAGAATAGGAGAAGGACTTGAGATAGGCTTTGAGGAGGCAAAGAAGAAGGTGAGGGTAAAATTATCAATTAAATCTTTAGGAGTCCTGCTTTCAATGACATGATCTTTTCCACTGCCCAGGATGGGCATATACTAAAACAACTGATAAGTCACCAAAAGAAGATAATTCACTGACGTTCAATTAAATGGGGGTGCTGTAGAATTAAATGTGTGTGTGTGTGTGCGTGTGCATGATTAATGGATTTTGATGTGATTGGTGCAGGGAGGAGACACTGAGGTATGTAAGTTATAAAGTGTTAAAGAGGAAGGGAATGGGTAAGGAAGGAGAATTAGTCATTTGGAAGCCATATTCTTTTTCTTCTACTCTCCCAAATTTGCAGATAAAAAGAGCATCTACATTCTACCCCTAAACTGCCTTATATAATCCTCTTCCTCCATGCCACACCCCTAACCAAGAATACTTACTAAAGTAAGTGCAGGATTTATATATAAAGTAGCATTTGCCTCACACTTCAGAGTAGTCTAGATATAAGTCTTTGACAGCCTCCATGTACAGCCTTTTAGAATGGAGTTTGCCTTACTCCCTGATCAAAGGCAGGGAAATAAGGAATCAGTGCAGCATTAGCCTATCACAATAGGTCTGTTTCTGGCTTCTAAGGATCTGCATTAAAAAATTTTAAAGTCACTTAACATTTTCAAGCTTTAGATACGTATAGTCTTTATGCTGATCAATTCTGGGCAGCTTTCAGGGACATGTGACCTGGTATCTACCCAGGACAAATGTGCCTGAGATAGAAATAATCAGAGCATCATTCTTTTCCCCAAATATCTTGGGTGTTTTTCAGGATTTTTTTTTTAATGATGTCAACTTGACTCTCCCTTTTGAATCCTTGTGGGTATGAGCATTCATTCGGCCCTCCCAGCCTCAGAGGGAAGAGAACCCTTTCTCAGGTTTTCTGTTGCATCTGGCTCCATGCCTAGCTTCATCCCGAAGCAGCATTCTGGGTGTGTGGGGCCACCAGCCAAACAAGCCCCTATGGATACAAAAAGTGTGTCAGTGTAGACAGGAATGAGCCTCCAGAGGGCTGTGGGAGAGGCAGGCAGCGAGCCCCAAGTGTGACACAGGTAGCTTTTCTGGCACTAGTCCATTTTGGACCTCTGAGGCCAGGTTCTGGCATGGTTTTGGTACCCAGGATTAACCACTTCTTAAAGTCACAGGGCTTGCTGCCAGCCTGACCTCCCAACACATGGGAGGAGAATAAGCTAAATGTCTCGTTCCGGTTCCTCCCTGTACCTGTCCACATGCCTGACTTCAGAGTGCAAGCTCCTATACAGCAGCTGGGACTGTGTCGTTCACGATTCCTATAAAAGCGTCTCATACAGTACGTGCATGTAAGAAAGAATGCTTAACTACTGAGAAGAATGGTGTGTTCTCATCTGAATTAAGAGTCACTGACCTTTCTGTGCTACACTGGGACCTTCCTGCCCTTCCTCTCCACCTTAGCATAATAGAGCAAACTTCCCCACGGTTCTTCCTTGAGAACACTCAGGAGAAGGTACTCAAGCTGCTTCTCTATCCTGTGCAGAGTCCCAGAGCGCACGCTGTGGCACCGTGCACGCAGGCGATAAGCAAGTATCACCTGGTGGTGCTCACAGTCCAACCCCAGATGTTCAAAGCCAGGAAAGCCTGCCGGAGGGAAGAGCCATCTGTGTGGTACCCCCCTTTACTTCCATTCAGGTAACGCTTCAGATTTTAAATACAAAGGCAGCAGCACGATTGGTGGCAGTATTGTGATTGATGCAGGAGAGACTGATCTATGAGAAAGGATGAGAAGGCTAAGGGGATCCATTTAACCCTCTAAGAAGAAGGATCCCCCAAAGGTACAAGAAGACAGAAAGCAATCGACCAACATGAATTTGGAGAGTCCACAGCTAGTCCTCAGCATTGTGCCAAGGGAGGTGGGGGGCTACAGAAAGATAAAATCAGGTCTTCCACATGGTGAGTCTTTAAAATTATAGGTCCCAACGCCATATTAATTTCTTGTTCCAGGTGTTAAAAAGATGTGATTACTCAGATTGATCTAAAACAAAGCCAACAAAGCAAATCTCAGCACTAGGAAGAACTCAGGTGCTTATCTTGGGCAATCTCCCACTTAGTGTAGGAATCCCTTCCGTTAGCACCCCTGAGGAGGGCCACCGTCTTCTACTCAGGAGAACCCACACCCTCATGAGGGAGCCAGCTCCGGATTCAGGCACCTCTTACCCATTTCTCCTAGTTCTGCCCCCTGGATACACAGAGGACAAGTCTACTCCCTCTGTCTCAAGTACTGGCAGAGCATTTTCTAACATATCTCTGAAAAAAGGAAATTTGCGAATCCATGGCTCATTGCTTTCCAACAGAGAGTACCCACTCATTATAAATGTCAGTGGGCAAAAAGTGGCTGTTTGTTTTGGGAATACTGTAGTTTTAAAAAAGAGATAGGCTCAAGCAGTGCCTATCTTAGGAGTCCTTAGAAGGATTTAGGGGCCTAAATCCCAAGGTCAGGCTGGAGAGTTGTCTCCTTCCAGGTCTCTCTACCCCAGCCAAACATGATAGAAACAGGCACTGGGCCGAGAAAAATCTGTCTATGAACCTAAAGAGAGGGATACAAGTCTTAACTCCTCACCCCTTGCATAAAGGGATCTAGCAACAGGCATGCACCGGACTACCTCAGCAGAAATTAGCTGTGTCTAGTTGCAATACTGTTGCTCTCTTCCTCTTTCTCATTCTTCCAGTAATAACAGGCAGGGATCCTCAGTCAGAGATCCACTAATCTCAGTACCACCCTCCCCATAGGAGAAAAATTAGACAAACCATGAAAAAAAGTTCTTACTCCAGGCCTGTCCTCAACTCTTCCATCAAAACCGTTATCTAAATCAGCCAGTAAATTCTACCCTCAAGGATAAAGTGATTTCCCTGTACTTCCTCACTTATCAGCAACTCTCCAAAGGCAGCAATATCCCATCCACTAAATATTTAAAACTGACTGCAAGAACCACCTCTACCAAGAGAAACTAAGTAAGGGTGAAATCTCTCTAAAGGAGGGGGGGTGGCCTGAGGCCCAGTGGAGATAGACAGTAGTCTCTCAGGCAGACAATGGCTGGACTGGACAATCCCTCTAAGGTCAAACTCTAAATGCTCAGATCTCTCTTCCTTAAATTTCATGCTGGGGTTTGGCCACCTTCTCCCAGTCTGTAAGACAGTGCTGGTAAGTGCTGGCCAAAATGCCTGGTGGGTGATTTCATACAACAAGGACTTAGAATCTTAGAAGGACCACAGAAGGGAAATATCTTGTTTTTGCCTCCTATGGAGTATGGAAGCTCCATTAAAGTGATTTTTTAACTAGGGCCCAAACCAAATTCATTCTATCATTTCTGCTAGGGAAAACACTAGCAGAAGTCCCAATAAACATGTACTAGCATCCAGGATAACTATAGACTCCTACAGGCAGAAGTGCTGAGATCCCTTGGAAAACTTTCCACAGGTGGGGAGATTCGCATGGAACCTCCCATTACACCCAACCCCACGCCTCCCAGTCTAAAAGGGATTTGATTGTCACCAGCTCATTACCCAGCTCATTACCCTGTGTTCCCAGACACATGACTTGGGAACAAGGAAGTAGAGCTAAAAGATAGAAGAGGCAGAGGACAGGGCTGAGTTTGCTTTTACTCTAGGAGATTACAATGAGAAACATCCTGACCTGGCAGGAATCATGGCTACTGGCTGCAGGCACTGAGCTTGAAGCAGTTGAACCAGGCTACTTGAAACTTATTACTATTAAAACCTCAAGATATAGCCCAAAGGGAAAGGAGTTATGATGCTGTCTTGTCTAAGGGCTACTCACTTCTTTTTAAAGAGCTTGCGGAAGGAGCTGCGAAAGCCCCCTTTCTGGTCTTGCCTGGGGTTTTGATCGCTGAAAGAGGTCTGTTCACTCTCTCTTTCTTCCTTTGGACAGAATCTGGTGGTATCTTCTAAATGCATCTCCTGAAAACACAAAAGAGGGGTGTTTATTTACTCTTTTCCAAAGCTAATATCATCCTGACTGGGACAATTTTTTTTACCTTCTGTCACTCTCCTCTCCCACCCCAACGCACTAATGGTGAGCACCCTATTCCAACTAAAGCAAACCTAGGCTAATTAAGAAATCAGAAGTTGAGGGGTGCCTGGGTGCCTCAGTTGGTTAAGCGTCTGACTCTTGATTTCCGCTCAGGTCATGATCTCAGTCGTGAGATTGAGCCCCATCAGGCTCTTCACTAAGCATGGAGCCTGCTAGGGATTCTCTCTCTCCCTCTCCCCCTTCCCGTTTCCTGCTTGCACATGCATGCCTACTCTCCCTCGCTCTAAGTAAATAAATAAACATTAAAAAAAAATAAATAAATCAGAAGCTAAACAGAAGACAATTTTCTGCTGAGTGCAGAAATAATTTGTATGTATCAAGGCAAACAGTCTTTGAGTAGGATTATCCTATAACAATAAAGATGAGGACATAAAGGAAGTTAGCAAGTATCTAGACTATGGAGAATAACTTCTTATTCTGGCACCAATACTGTTTTGCTGGAAAACAAGTAGTGGTCCCCCCACATCTCTGCATGTTTCTCTTTCCACAAAATAAGGCAGCTTCTTGATTGTAATGTTAGTTTTAAACTCATGTTCCTGACTCTCCTAGACATAAATGAGGGAAGGAGGCTTTGAGAGGTCAGATCTGTTTAGAAGTAAATGGCAACTATGTATATCTGGGCATGTACGTGCAAGTGTCTGTGTGCATGCCACACATTTCCAACCTGCAAATACACCTTTAATACGGTTTTTATAATTCTTAGTCCGTGGTATTTGGCGTGCGAAGTAAAAATAAATCAAAAAGAAGGCTCTATCTCCTGTGAACTTTCTAGTTTCTTTTTAAACGTGAGATGTGCTAGGGGTGCCTCCGTGGCTCAGTCTGTTAAGTGTCTGACTTCGGCTCAGGTCATGATCTCGTGGTTCATGAGTTCAGGCCCTGCGCTGCGCTCTGTGCTGACAGCTCAGAGCCTGGAGCCTGTTTCAGATTCTGTGTCTTCCTCACCCGCTGCCCCTCCCCTGCTTGTGCTCTGTCTCTCTTTCTCTCTCTCTCTCTCAAAAATAAATATTTATAAATAAATAAATAAATAAATAAATAAATAAATAAATAAATATGTGAGATGTGCTAAATAAAAAATGCACTTATATTTATGTTCCATATGAACAAAATATTTACTATGAGGGTGACTGAAACTTAAAAGTAACCAAAAATAGCTGCTTAATTTTGAACGTGAGAACCCAAGAAGTCAAAGCAAGCACTACCCGAAACTTTCATAAACTGGATGGGTGACTGCTTGCTGACAGTGAAGTGAAGTGTGGGGATTTTTTTCTTTTTTTTCAGGAAACATGGGTTTGACTTTGAGAACTTAACGTGGGGTTGTAGTAGCAGATCTAGAGATTCTCCGGACTCTACTAAGAGTCATAACTAAACTATGGAGAGCAATATCTTGATGGCTTACTGTGGCATTTTTCAAAGTGTGGTCCTGGAGCAAGAGAATCAACTGGAGCTTCTATTTAGAATGTAGGTCCCTGGGGGACCTGCGGGGCTCAGTTGGTTGAGCAGTCAAGCATCAGACTCTTGATTTCTGCTCAGGTCATGATCTCATGGTTCATGAGATCGAGCACCACAGAGGGCTACACACTGACTACAGACCCTGCTTGGAAATCTCTCTCTCTCCCTCTCTCTCTGCTCCCTCCCACCTCTCTCTCTGCTCCCTCCCACCTCTCTCTCTGTCTCTCTGTCTCTCTCTCTGTGTCTCAAAATAAATAAATAAACTTAAAAAATAAAACAAAGAATGTAGATCCCTGAGCCCCACCCAGACTTTCTGAATCAGAAACTCTGGAGTTAGGTCTAGGTAATCCTTATGCACACTTAGATTTTAAAAATCAGTGGTTTGAGTTATCCTCCTGCCCACCTGTACTTAATGTTTGTATGTCACCCCGGGGAAGCTTGCTAAAATGCAGAATCTGATTCAGTATGTCTGGGGCAGGGTTCAAATTACAATTAAGCTCCCAGGTAATGAACTACTAGCCCAAGGATCACACTTTGAAAACTGGGCTTTTAAGGACTATTTAGGAACTACATATATTAAGTCTAAGGAAAATCTCTCTGTGCAATCATGATCTTGATTATATCTTGCATTTATATAGCATCCCAGACTTTACCAAAGCATTCTCACATACTTTATCTTTCTTGGCCTGACCCTACAACAACCCTGTGAGTTAAGTAAGGTATATATTGGCTTATTTTTACAGATGAGAAAACTGGAGGCACAGAGGTGCCAAGTGAATTGTCCAAAAACACAGAGCTATTTGTCAGCAGAGCCAGGACTAGAACCCAGATCTCCTGACACCTAGTCAGGTGCTCTTTGCACTAAATCATGTTGCTTTCTCTCCTGACTCTGAGACACAGGGTTTGGCTTGTTCCGCAGGGCAGGGGTGGAAGATACACAGAGTATATTTAAGGAGATGGAACAGTAAGAGCTTTATACATCTCAGCAGGAAAGAGCTGACACCGTTAAAGACACGGCTTTTGAATGGGTCATCTTTTGCAACTAAAACCCCATCTCACTTTCACCTCAAAAACACTCACACTCACATGCACACACATACACATATATACACAAACATAGATGTGCCCTATACACACATGCATGTACATCCTCACCCATACACACGTGCACACACATAGACCCACAGACACACACAGCCTCGGCCCACCTGGACTTTGCATTCTGCCTCTCTCTAGGATTCCTAACAATCCACACCTTCTGGATTTTTAGAAAGAAAAATTTTGTCCAAAAATGGAAATAATAAGGTGAACTTTGTGTGAAAACCTCACATGCTTGGCAAATTTAGTGATAAACGTAAGAGAAAAGGCCTGTTTTAATTGATCTCTGTTTGATATCTCCTAGTGTCACTTTCTGAACTGACTTGACTCATGTCTGACACTGTTAAGGAATGAAACTTGCTGTCTAGTATGTGTGATTAATAGTCCCTGATATATTGTTTAGTATTATCTGGTATGCCTGATAAACAGCCACAAATATTTTACTTACTGTTTGCTTCTCAGGTATATTGTTATCTCTGATTAATGGGTTTTTTTTTCCTGTCAATTGTTGAACTCCCATTTTTCCACATATTAAATAGGGGGGTAAAAGATACTTCTATGAACATATGAAAAGCATTCTTTGCAGCTTAGACTATACTACTTAGAAGGTTCTGTATGTAAATCTTTGCCCATCCCAAGTCACTTTGAATTGGCATTATTATTTCCTATCTCCTTCCCTTGTTAATGAACTTTTAAAGTTCAACACATATCCAAGATTGAGTTGTCTAAGAAATTTTGCCTAATAGAATTTTGTAACGCTCAGAGTTGAAAATCAGAGCCCCCACAAAACAAACAAACAAACAAACAAAAACTCTGGGAACCCTGGGGGAATCCCAGCAATTTTAGCTGAGCATAGGAAGGTCCCTCTGCAGAAACTAGTCGGACTTGGATTCCTGGAGTCCAGATCAGCTACAAGTTCCAAGGTTCTTCACAACCCAGTCCCTTCCTGTTCCTGTGGCCTGTCACATTTGTTCATATTTCCCTATCTCACTCATCATCTAGGCAGCTTTTAAAACTGAATTCAGACATTCAGTTTATCCAGGAGGCCCTCTCTGACCATCATCACCCCAGGAAGGTTTAAATACCCCTCCCCTGTGTTCCCACAGTTTATTATAATTCTGTGTTTCTGTGTTTCCTCCCTGCAATAAGCCAGTGGTCCTGGAGGTCAGAGACTAGGCACCATTCATTTCTGAACCCTCAGCACTTAGGACAAAGCCCAGCGGGAGGCAGGTGCTCCGTGTCTGCTGAAAAATGAATGAATGAAAGGAGTCAGTGATCCTCACTCTGTCCCCACTCACTTGGAAATAGGAATAGGTGTATAGGGCCCTTATTCCTGGAACACCCGCAGCCTCAGCCTAGGCAAAGGATCTCCAGCGCTTGATACAAATGATACTTAATGCAGGTAAAGTTAGTTCTGGACTATATCATTTTCAAGATGTACCAATACAGAGCTGCCCTGTAAACCCTAACCACCATTTCTAAAGTGATGTTGAAGAGGAAGGATGGTGGCAGAGGTCAAAGCTATCCAGCTACTCTCTGCTTAATCAGAAATTGCGTTATTCTAATCACATGCTGAGAAATTAAGTGTTTGTTCAGGAACTACTAGACCTTTCATGGGTAAGTATTTAAACACCTCTTTAAATGTCCCAAGGCTTGCAGACAGCAAGGTTAGACATCAAAATACTGAACAATGATATGGACGCTAAAGAAGGTACTTGTGAGTCAATGTCTCCTTGACTATTTTGTTGTCCGCATCCCAGTGGAGTCTGCAAAGCAGTGTAACACCCTTTCCCAGGCACAAGGTAAGGAAGCAGAAATGAACTTCGCTTTGCCGCTGACTTTGCAGGGAGTCCACTGTGAGATGGAGCCACCTGCCTCTTCCCTAGCTACGAGCAAGTAGCTACTAGCTAGTGCGTGTCGAGGAGTGGAGCAGGCTGGCACACCGTGTTGGGTTTTAAACGCCTCAACAAGAAGGTGCGCCTAGCGGGCAGAGGAAGAAACGAGCCTGGGACTTGAGTGCAGGTCTTTAAAAGTGAAGTGCAACTGTGAAGTGCCACAGCTTAAGCAGCGAGGCACAGGACACCTCTAACTCTTGGAGGGGGCGGGAGGGGGGCGGTGTAAGCAGGTCTAACAGTCCGTCTTTCCTGCTGGCTCTTTGCCATCATACATACACATGCAGAACACGCCCTCGTGCCCTGGCACTGCAGAACGGGCGCTACCGCTCGCCTCCGGGGGCATCTGAGGGGGCAAACCTCCGATCTGGGCTCTCCCTCGACGGCCTCCGCTCCCCCTCTGGCCAGCCCGCTTTCCCCTCCACGCTAGGGGAGCCCAGGCTGCTCCCTGGAGATCTAGGCCCGGGGCTGCCGGCGCTGTGGGTCTGGGTTCGGTTTTACTTTACCCTCCTTACTTCCAAATAGGTCTGCTTTTCGCTTTGGGACCTCTGTTGGGGGAAGAAGGTCCTGGGCGCGCCGCGGGCTGCGGCTGCCGCTGCGGCGGCGGCGGCCTGGCCGTGCGGCTGCGCGGCGCGCTCGGCCTTGAGCGGCGCGCGGCCGCCGCTGCTGCTGCGCGTGCTGTAGAGGCGCGGGGCCACGCCCTCGGCGGGCGGCGCGCGCGGGAACTCCTTGAGCGAGCGGCTCAGCGGCTTGGCCTTGCCGTGCGCCTGCGCCGCCGCCTCCAGCTTGTAGGCGCCGCTGCTGCCTGCCGGCGACGTGGCGCTCTTGGGCAGCGGCTGCAGCGGGTGCTCGGGCCGCTCGGCCTCCATGGCGAAGCTGACGGGCCGGAGGAAGCAGATGTCCAGGCTGGACTCGGAAGAGGCGGGCGAGCAGTTCTCGAAGAGGGCCGGGGCCTGGAACGGCTCCTCGTCGTAGGGCGCGGGCAGCGCGAAGATCTCGCCGCCGTACTCGAACTCCTCGTAGCCCGCGGGCACGAAGCCGCGGGCGTCGGGCAGGAGCTCGGCCGGGGCGCGCAGGGAGCGCTCCACGTTGCCCAGCGGCTCGGCGGGCGAGGGCTCGAAGTCCATCTCGGGGATGGCCTGCAGGGGCCCGGCCAGTGCCTTCACGTCCTGCTCGGCTGCACAGAACTGCGCTGGCGCCAGGAGGCTCTCGGGCCTCTCGTGCTTTCTGCCCTCCATCTCCCACTCGCTGGGCTTCCCGGGCTGCATGCTCTCCATCAAGCTTTGCTGTTGTTGGCTTTTCTTCACTGGGGGCATCAAATGTCTGTAAAAAAAGGAAACAGTACAAAAAGAGGTGTGCTTACGGTTGGTTAGTTCAGGCCACTTCCCAAGCAGCGCGAAGCCGGGAGCAACACGGGAGCCAGATAGCACCTAGGCGCAAAACTGCCAGGTCCTCTCTCTGCCCTCCCAGGCGTCTACGTGTGTCACCGACCAAGCTCCGTAGGCGTCTCCAGCCAGGAAGTCCCCACGAGCCCTGGTCCCCCACATGGGAGGGTGAAAATGCTGTCTATAAAGCGGATGCCTGAAGTATCCGTCTGAGCAAGAAGGCTCTGCGCAGAGATGGCTGGTGAGCCAGGATGGTCATCACTCCACATATGGAAGCTCTTACCCGCCCACCACGTGTCCAGAGCGCCAAGGTGCCTCCTTTCTCTCCTCTCCCTTTTTTGCCCTAGCAATATGATACAAAATAATGGAAAGAACTTTTATTCGACTCCTGGACCTACACGCTTAAGAACAATTATATTCCTCGATGAAATCAGTGTGGTACAAACTTGAAAACTGTTGAATCTGGATGATGGTATGTGGGGTTCCCTGTACACTTTTGTGTATATTGGAAGTTTTCATAAGAAAAAAAACTAAAAAATTCCTTGTGGCTATAGAGCATGCTTTTAAAAGTTGTCTCAAACTTTCACCCACAAAAACATGACCGAAATGAAAAGGCTGTCACTCTGAATATGCCCAATTTCATGGAAGGATATTTTGTTTAATCATGAATAACGAATAATTTACGTAGGATATTAGGGTAGCATACACATCAGATTGGATGTGATTTGCCAGTTCTGGAAGGTAACAGCCAGGCAGATGTGAGTGGAGGACTACACACTGACCCAGCCTGATTGTTCTACTCGTTTATTAATCCTACCACAAAAATGCATTAAAAATACAAATGTAAATGCTGAGTATCTTTCTCTGGTGATACTCTGGTGAGTATCTTTCTCAGGTGAAAATGAGTTCTCCCACTTTCAAAGGTGAAAAGAAATGATAAATGAAATGCTGACCTAACCTGAATTGTCTTTTAACTTGGAAAATTGTTGAGTTTTTTACTGGCCGTTTTCCCAACACAGAGTGCAATGGCAGCCATCTTTTCAGGCTAGATATAATCTCTAGGGATTTCATTTTGGGGCTCTATTTGTTTCACTTCAAAGATCATTCTCATAAAAGCTGAAGTGGGGGCACCTGGGTGGCTAGGTCAGTTATGCATCCGACTCTTGATTTCAGCTCAGGTCATGATCTCATGGTTCGTGAGTTTAAGCCCCGAGTTGGGCTCTGCACTCATAGCACAGAGCCTGCTTGGGTTTCTCTCTGTCCCTCTCTCTATGCCCCTGCCCCACACGCTCCTGTGTGTTCTCTCTCTCTCTCTTTCTCTCTCTCTCTCTCAGCAAGCCCAACACAGGGCTCAAACTCATGAACCTTGAGATCATGACCTGAGTTGAAGTCCAATGCTCAACCGATTGAGCCACCCCAGTGCCCCTGGAATTTTGAGTTTTGGTTCTGCTTATCTTTCCAGAAATCCTGGTTTCAAAAGTAGCCAAGTTGACTTTATCCTTATCCTTTAGAGGTAAAGAGTTCCAGATACATAAATGGCCTATTCCTTAATGTAAAAATCATCAAGAAGTTTGCTCAATAAGAATCCAGCTTAGTGGGGGCACCTGGGTGGCTCAGTCGGTTAAGAGTCCGACTCTTGGTTTCAGCTCAGGTCATGATCTCACGGTGTGTGAGTTCGAGCCCCGCGTCAGGCTCCGTGCTGACAGCACAGAGCCTGCTTGGGATTCTCTCTCTCTCTCCCTCTCTCTGCCCCTCCCCCACTCACTCTCTCTGTCTCTCTCTCAAAAATAAATAAAACTTAAAAAAAAAAAAAAAGAATCCAGCTTAGTGTGCTAGAGGATTGTATGCAGAGACTTTAAAAAGCTGTCAAATACATCCACTGCACAGAAAAACTTTAAGAGAAGCTGTCACAAGTGGAGAAAAGAGCTTATGAAGTCCTTTTATGAAGAAGCTTCAAGGGGAATCAGGAGGACTAAACTACACTCTCTGTGCATCACCTCAGGCCTATTTCTCTTTTCAGAGCCTGGAGTTCCACTCCCCCCTGACTGGGATTCTCTCCCTCTACTGTACCTTTTGGAGAACGTAAGTAGGTTCCCACCCTTCTGAGGAGCTATAAGATGCCTTCCTGTCTTCTTGCAGCACTCTCTTCCACCCAATCACTGTCCAAACCCAAAGAGACTTATGTTGTAGATGGAGGGTGGTTATGTGTGGTAAATTGTTAGGAGTAGCCGTCAGCCTCTAGGCCTGCCCCTCAACATTAGCCTTCCTCTGGGATCCAAGTTTTGCATCAGCTGCTTGCCTGCCCACATAGGCCTGATGGGGCAAGAGAGAGGAGAGTCCTGTAGATCATACTCCTGGTTCTGGCTGTCCTGCTACCCCACACAGACCACTTGGCACCCAGGGCCTTGCCATTAGCATTTCCACAGCGACAGGTGCTTACGTGACAGCAGGGCCAGAGCTGGGAGCAGAAGGGTAGGGTTGCAGCATCTCTTCTGAGTGGATACCGCTGTCGCGTACAGCCTCAGGGCCTGCAGTGGGGGAAGCATCTTGTCCAGTGTTTGCACACTGGGAAGCCAGGCCTTTGTACAGCTTCGCCATGGATGACCTATGAGAATAGAAGTAATCATTTTCAGGGTGTACATTGGGAAATTGGCTCTGAACACACAGATTAGGACAAGAAAGATAAGGAGACAACATTTCTTAGATGAAGCTCATCTGTGAAGTTCTCTCTCTCTCTCTCTCTGGCCCTCTACAAACAAGGTTGTTTACGTAACAGTGTAAGCTAGATGCTGGGCAAGAATAAGGATGCTGATTAATTGCCTGAATTAAGTTTGGGGGAAAGGGGTTGTATAGGAAGATATCCCCCAGACCAGCATCTTTTTCCGGTCTCAAACACCCACAGAAATTATTCTGTTTTCCTCATTGGTTGGAATGAGGTTGAAGGAAATCCAGGTCACTAGAAAGTTCTGCTATAGATTGCTTCTGTTCCCTCTGAAGCCCAGATTCTCCCCAGTCAGCCCTTTTTGTTTCTTTTTAGCATTAATTTGTTCAACCACCACCCCTCCCTTATTTGTTTTGTTTTTATCCATAGCACTTATCACTATCTAACTTACTTATTAACTTGCTGTCCAGCCCTAGAAAGTGAGTTCCATGTGGCAAAGATTTTTGCTTGTTTTGTTCATTGCAGTATATTCAGTGCATAGAGCAATGCCTGATGCATAGTAAGTGCTCAATAAATATTTGTTGAATTAATGAAAGAACCCACATTCTGGCCTTTAAACTGCATTTTTTTAGTCTGGCAAGCTTAGGGAAACAATTTCAATGGTTAGTAACATGAGATAAGGGGGTCTGCATAAGTATTAGAGTAAAACTGTTTATTTTTCTGAGGTAATTTCCCCCAGGTAATAGGTACCTCCCTCCCTATAGCCAGCCTGGCCATCTCATTCCCCACCTCTTCTCTGTTCTCTTCTACCTCCTGTCACTGCATTTCAGCCACTTTCAATACAGTGCGGTTACTTGTGACAGGTACCCACATTGTCTGTATTCTTGTTCTTAGAAACCTTTGATAAACCCTCTAAGCAGCACCATCAGAACCTTACTTCTTGAGCTTTTTCCGTTTCTGAATAAGCAAATCCTCATTGCATTGAAACAGCAGGGTGTAATGCGAGATAAATACTCGAAGGCGCTGAACACACACCAGAAGTAGGTAATAGTCAGGGTGTTCCTGCTCTGTGAACTTCAGGACATTCTGGATGGAGGAAAAAAGGAAGCAGCATTGCATAATTAGAATGAAACATTTTGTCTCTTGTACCCTTTGCCTCCATCTGTTGTGAGCGTTTGGTAGCCATTTAATCAAAACAACAATACATATGGCCAATCTAATTGGCTGAAAGGTTAATCTTAATCTAATTAATCTGAAAGGTTAAACTTGACGTTCTCTTTGTCCATCCCACCAAGGGAGACTAATAGTCATCGCTGTTCCTGTTTTGGCTGGATGTAAACATAGGCTAATTCCATCTGAAAAATTTGAAGGATCTATTCATTAGATTTTTGAGGTAATGGAGCCATTCTAACAATTACTGTCTGTAAGCAATGCCTTATAACCCAAATAAGTCAGACTAATGGTGAGAATGTCAGACATCAAGGGGAGGATGTTTATGATCAAACCTGGTCTGGTGGTCCCTACTATATTGCCTACTGTGTGGTAGTGGAACATGCATGTTAGTTGGATCTGGAAAGCTAATGTGTATTGAGTCTTCCTATTGCCCAGTACTAATCCCTTTACATATTCGTTTTCTCATTTAATGTTTACCACAGATAGATTAGGTAGGTGCAATTATTATCTCTGTTTAACAAATAAGGAAATCAAGGCACACCGAAGTTAGGTAATCTTCATTAGGCCACACATATAACAAGTAGCAGAGCCAGAATTTGAACTCGTCAGACAGTAGAATCGGGGCTCTCATTTATCATACTGCTTGCAAGACCTGGGTTTGAGCCCTAGATTTTTTCACCTATAACATGTGTTAACTTGAGCAAGTTACTTAACTTCTTTGGCTCTCTATTTCCTTATCTAAGCAATGGTAATAATACCTCTTTCATGGGATTATTGAAAACATTAAATAAGATAATTTAATTTATTGTGAGAAGATCTTAAAATCTAAAGCCACATATAATTGAAAGTCTTCTTAATACTGATACTGGGCTACTTCTACCTGAGATAAATCCCAGCATTTCTAAGATGCTTTCAACTGAATTACTTAGGAAAATCAGTCAGCAATTAAACCAGAATAGGTGGATGTTAGAAATAAGAGGGACTGGTAGGGATGCTGGTGAGCCTTTCTCTCAACTCTACTTCCTCCAAGGGGCTGCAAACCCTGTGGAAAAATGATGTGCAGAAGTCACCTCATCAGCTTCTTCATGCTTTGTCTGTGACATAAGACATAAGCAATATATGGCAGGCTCTTGGACTCAAGCCAAAAGAAAGTAGTCAAAGAGCAGTTAAATGGACAGGTTACATAGATACTTCTTAGATGCCAGGGATGGGGATGGGGTAAGGGTTTAGGGGTACATTTAGATGGCTGTAGAACAAGATGGAAGGGACTCAATAGGTACTTAGAGTCTACCAGGAGCTTCTATAGAAAGATCCTGGATCAGCAGAGGTGGTGATTGCTGGTAAATGAAGATAGAACTTCAAAGGCAGACATCATGAACCAAAAATTTTTAGACATTGAGATTGTGGTTCGTACTACAAGGTAGGCATGGGATAATCATAGCAATCTAAATCATTTAATTACTCTTTAGAAATACCAGTGATTCTTCCTTGACCCTTTACAGTGTTTCTCATTTAGAAGCCAAAAATAGTAGTTTAGCTTGAAAATCATCTTGGTGGCTTCCCAGCCACGCCTACCTGTAGATGTATCAGATATTCAGGGATGCGCTGGACTATGTGAAAAAACAGTGTGTAGATGTCAGATTTAATCTCTTCGTCACCCTGAATGAAAGAAAGGTAGAGTCACTCTTCGGTGTCCCTCCGGCTCTGGCTGCAGAACCCCAAAGTCAGTCCTACCAGAGTAGGCAGAGTTTTTTATTCCCAGAGCATTTTCTTTCTCTAAAGTGTCATGGTCCTTCATTGGATAGGCCACTTGTTCAGAGACATGCTCAAGGAGACAATTCTTCTGTAGCAGGGAGCATATCATATCATTCTTTCGAATCCACCCAACTTTACAAACAACCCCCTCCCTCCCAACTACTCTTGTTAGCACAGTGCTGGACAAAGTGGGCACTCAATAAATTATAACCGAGTTGAATAAATTCATTCAGGTTCTCTTGTAAGTACTCATTACAGTGGCTTAGTAATAGGCCCTAAGGGTGGCCTGGAGCCTCATGAGGGTGGAGACAGAGTATAACTAGAAACTGGTCAGCCGGGCTGGCAGAGCAAACATGTTGGACTCTCCCCATGTCCCTTTCTTTTCCTCCCTTTCCCTTCCCTCTCCTCCCCTCCCCTTACTTTCCTTTCCTCAAATATTTGATGGGTGCTAACATGTGGTAGGCGTTATACTTATAGGGTTGAGAGTAGTTGGGGGGGGTGGAAGTAGACTGTTAATAAGAAAGAGACCCTCACCTCTCGTGAAACTTGATTAACTCTTAACTTTAGGCTTCTGATAGAGTTTCTTCCTATTGACCTAAAATAACTAGAATTGTTAGATATTTATATGTGCTTCTTGAGCACCTACTATAGCATTGCAGTAGCAATACTTAAAGCTACATGATTAGAACCACTTTATGATCTTATAAACTGATACAGGATGATTTCAGTTTAATATTCAGATTCAAATTGTACCTGGAAAAAAAAAACCCTCATAGAGCATGCAAGCTGTGGCCTGAGGATCTCTGCTTAGAACACCTGTTTGCTTTGTGTAAACTTCCAGTGCAATAGATCAGAGAGTCAGCGAGGCAGGGCGTGGACCAAAGCACTGGCACTCATCCTCGAGTGGGCTCCTTTAACTCCAGGTAGGGTGTCAGGGACTCTGTTGGAGCCATTCCTCAGCTTGGAAGACAAGCTGAGTGCATGTGTTGTGTTCCCCTAGGTGTATGAGCAACTTCCTACAGATATACCTGTAACCAAAGGGCAGTACACACACAGAGTCACCTTACCTCCTTCAGAACAACAACATGAACCAAAGAGATGCATTCAGGTAGGTCCCTCAGGTAGGCAACATAATAATCCAAGAAATTATTCTTAAAAACAAACACAAAAATGCATGGTAAGACTCTGGACATAGGAATGATAGCAGCTAATATTTTTACAGTCGTGTGTTTCACAAAGGAGTACTTTGCAGAGATTATTTTGATCATTTAATGTGTTCGTTAATATGTTTTGGGGGGTTTTTTAATTCATTTTTTTAAACTTTTTGGTTTTAAGGTAAATATCCCTATGAACTGGAGAACCAAAATTCAATAATCCTGCTTTCATGAGAGAAAGTGAAAAACCAATGCAGCGGAGAGGGGTCATGTAAGTTGAAAATTTTTTTGTGTGTGTTTATTTATTTATTTTGAGAGAGATAAAGGGCAGAGAGAGAGGGAGAATCCCAAGCAGACTCCACACTGTCAGCACAGAGCCCAACGCAGAACTCGATCCCATAGAACTGCAAGACTGAGACCTGAGCTGAAATCAAGAGTCGGACACTTAACCAACTGAGCCACCGAGGCACCTCGAAAAAGTATTTTAAATTGTTAAATGATTAAAATGCATATTTTGTTTTTAAGTTACTTTTAATTTCAGTCATCTGCATCCAGTGAGGAACGTTGTCCAACCCACCTTCCGGTGTCTAGACCAGTGATTCTCAATTTCTGCCACTAATTGTATATTCCCACCATTTGTTTATTCTTCTATGCAGTATGCCTTCAAGAAAACAATTTTCAGCTTCCAAAGTTATATTCCCACAGATATAACAACTCTCAGCCCAAGAAAGCATACTGAATACAAACAAGTAAAAGTGGTATTAGAGGGATTGCATTATATCCATACAAGTAAATAGTTTGTAAATTATACAAGTAAATAATTTGTGAACTTTGTCTTATTACCTACAGTTGAGAATCACCAATATACAGAATTTGATTGCAGGCTAACTATGGCTTGCAGACCAATTTTAATTAGCCCACACAATATATTTTTTTAATGTTAATTTATTTTTGAGAGAGACAGAGAATGTGAGTGGGTTAGGGACAGAGAGAGAGGGAGACACAGAATCCGAAGCAGGCTCCAGACTCTGAGCTGTCAGCACAGAGCCCGATGTGGGGCTCGAACTCACGAGCTGTGAGATCATGACCCGAGCCGAAGTCAGACTCTCAACCAACTGAGCCACCTAGACGCCCCTCACAATATTTTTTAAATAAGAAATTTCATACAAAATTCTGGATTTCCAGCGTCTCTTAAAATATCAGATCTGGAAATTCTAGTCCCTTCTTCCTGGATAATAATTGGATAATATTCCTTGTAGAAAAGCATATGTGCTCCACTTAAGCTCACCTCCCAACAGTCCATACTGTATTACACTCTGCTTATTTCCACTGATTTATATCACTACCTGGCCCCATAGGCATTTGAGTTTGCAACCTCTGGCCTGGGTCATACTTTCTTTGTAGAACATTACAGAGATTTCAAAACTTAGCACTCTTCTCCAAAAAGTGAAAATAAAAAACATTCAAGACAAGCCACTGCCTATCACATTTTTAAATACCGCTAAGGAATGAAATTAGGTGAGAAATACAAGCACATATACAAACCCCCCTATACTAATGTTGGATGGATGGATATGTATAGATAGATAGATAGATAGATAGATAGATAGATAGATAGATAGACAGACAGACAAATACACACACACACTTACGTGCATACTCAATGGGCCGTTCTACATAGTACAGGGGAAAGCGATGGGCTAGAGGTTAGGAGACTTGGGTAACAGATCCATGACTGCCTAGCTAGCCGGGTGATTTCAGCAAAGTCTTTTAATGTCTCTGAACTTTATTTCGTTATCTGTAGAGTGAGGAGGTTAGACTAGATCTCAGCAGGTTTCCTATCTCTGAAAAATCACTGGTTTGAGGTTCTCCATTCAGAGAAGCAGACAAGAGAGACACAGGTGCATGTAATTCAAGTTTATGCAGGATTTTTTTTTTTTTTACAACTTACCTCATCATTTGTTAATTTAAGGAATAAATCTCCAAGAACTCCTTGGCGTGGCCACTTCAAGACCCTTTCCTGCAGAGCATGGAGCAAATCGAGATGCTGCTGGACAAGGTACCGTAAAGAACCAGGGAAGAGGCTTGAAACAGAATAGAGATAGGATCACACAAACCAGGTGTAGAGAAGAAAAGAGCCTATAAGAACATATGCAGGAGGTCCCATTTTCCCAGTCATTCAAAATATTCTGAGCTCTGCATTCAGGATTTTTTTTTTTAAAGTTTGCCATTGTAGACCTCACAGAAAATATCCTCAGGATGTAAAAAGACCCATTAGCAATGGTTCCTCCACAAATCTATATTGTACTAATAAGGAGCATATCACTTGAATGGCTTTTTTTTTAAGCTTATTTTTTTTAGTAATCTGTACACCCAATAAGGGGCTCAAACTCACAACCCTGAGATCAAGAGTCACACACTCTCCCAACAAAGCCATCCCGGCACCCCTTGAATGGCCTTTTTAAAGCCAAACTGTTACTCTCTCATTTATGTGACAGTGGAAATTCTCAGGGAAATCTTTTCCAAAATTTTAAAGTTATTTCCACTTGATCTGCAAAATAGTCTATTCTAATTAGTGTTGTAGACAACAGCACTGAGGTGGCACTTGGTCATTCTTAGCTACTGGGTAAGGGACTGATTTAGGGAAGAAGGAAAACTTGTTTAAAGCTAGCAACTAAACGCTCAGGGGACAGGCATATGAAAGTGTTCATTTCCCTTCCCTTCGTTATCCAAGAGGAAAACTGAGCAAGGACAGAGACTTGCCTGGGAAGGCTGTAGACCAGGCCTGGCCTGTTACTCCCAGGAGTTTCACAGAGCCCCTTCCTACTCTCACAGCCCTCTCCCCCATCCCTTAGTGTGCCTCTTTTTTTGTCTGTTTTTGTTTTTTGGTTGTTTTGTTTTGTTGTTTTTTCAGAGGAAATGAAGGGAGGAGAAGTGTCAGAGAAGGACACAGTGGAGAGGAGAGAGAGAAAGAATCATGGGAGGAAGAAGGGGGTGGATGGAGAAGAGTGGGACAATCAGAGGCCTATGGGAACAAGGATGCAAGCTGCAACGAAATGGAGTCTTGCTGGGCTACAGCAGGGATCTGAGCCCTAACTTGGCGACTTATGGGAACTGAAAGTAGGTTCCCTTGTGTTTTGAAGACCACACGTTTAACAAAGATGAAAGTGCTGGCCTGCTTGTCACCGAGAGCTGAACTTACGTGGATATTTCTCCAGGGTCCAACGAGAGTAAGTTAGTGGACAGTTGGTGTGCTTTGTCCACCCTGAACAAGCAGACCTTTGTTGAGAACAGTAGAAAGACCATCAGTTTGATAAGAGGTCTTTCAACCCATCTCCAAGGAAAGCAAAGACTCCCCTGGAGCTATAGCTCAGAGAAGACACACAGATTGGAGAGGGTACCCAGCCCCCTGTGAAAAGATACAAGGCCTCCTTCATTCCTGCCTTTTCCCCCTCCACCTCCTGTGCCACTGGTCTCCGCATATGCAAAGCCAGCTGGTCTGCGCTTCCTGAGCTCTAATGGCTGGCATAGTGGGCTTAGGAGATCTAAGTGATCCCTGTCTGGATCAGAGGGAATTTGGAGGAGTGGCTAGGAGACAGTCTGACTGGGAGGAAACCATAACATTGCTGGAGGAAAGCACAACTGATTGAACTGAACAAGTGAAACACTGTGCCAGCAAAAGGTCTAGATGTGAAAGATTTCTCCCCACCCAAGGCTTCCATGGCTTCCGGTGATATTCCTGATGTGACACTGAAAGCTGTTAGGGCCCCACACCATGGTAAGATCTGACTTGGAGATAGGTTGTCCTTTTAGGTTTTGTAATATCTCTTAGATTACCCCTTTCCTTTTTTTCTCTCTTTACTGCTCTCCTGGCCTTGCCTGGCCTCACCTGAGCTTACCTTCTTTCTCTTTCTTTTGACACAGCTGCCTTCTGCTACATGGTGATCAGTATACTTGCAGAGTTGGAGAGCTGGTAACTTGGTTGGAGTCCAAGTACCTCCTGGACTGTCCACTGGGGTAACAGAGATTTCAGGGTGAGGGATGAGGGTCAGAAAAGGCTAATGCCCCTTTATTATGGAAACACATAAGTTACAGGAAGAACAATGACTTGTGGTGGGTTCTTCACCAAATATTGGGGAAAAAATGTTCTATTTAATAAGGTTATTATTTGAAATTGGAGACGAGTGTGGAGAAAGTGAGCCAGGAGATGGAGAACAGAGAGAGAAAGAAGGCAAGCAGTATAGACACACACACACACATAACCTATTTCACTGTTTTGCCTAGAGCCAGACGTGATTCTCAGAAGCAACTTTTTCATGAAGATGAAAGTATTAAGTGCTCAACTTCTTATCTGTTCCTTACCAGGAGTGAAATTACGGCAACGTGAATTTGTTTATTGTTTTTTAAAACCTTCAAAGTTATTTCAACTCGCACACTACAGTACTTAAAAACAAGGGAAATAAACTAAAAGCAATGAAAGAAAACCCAGTTATAGTTTCAAATTAATAACTTAGCTCTTGCCAGTTCAATTTTAGGCCAAAATAACTCCTGAGTTTCAGCAGCAGGATGTGACCCAATCTGACCCGCGTGGATAATGAAACATTCGCCACCTGGTGGTGATCTGTAGCACACTGAGTTCTTGGTGGATGTGGCACTGGAGTTTAGCTTATGAGACTAACTGGCAGTCAAGTCAAGCTGGCTTTGCCCCTCCCTACAAGTATTCAGACAGACAGGACTATTTGATCCTGAGCTGATAATTCTATCTATAGAGTGAATCAGACCAGAAAAATCCAAGAACTCCAACTTCTGTGATCCTCCAGCAAATGAACAACAGCCCACATGTTCCACTCAGACCTCCGCTGGTAGCTTGTGCCACCGCAGTTTCCAGCCCAGAACCAGGGCTGGCTTGAAACAGGCTGAGGAGGCTCTTGAAGGCTTCCCCCCCCCCCCCCCCCAGGGAAATCCTAAAGTTGTATCTTAAAGGTTTGAGAAGATGTGGCAACCTCAGTTTTGAGTGTCAGGTTATAGTTACGGTGGGTTTTATTTTCACCCCCAGGTTACTTTTCAGCAGGAGCAGAAAGTGCTGAAGCCTTGCAATGTGTGATGGGAGAGATAGGAAATGTTATTAACTTATTTTCATCTTTACATGGGGGAAAATATCAGTAGAGAAAAGGAATAATCCCATTCTGCTATGTTTTCATTCAGCTGGTCTATTTAAAGCACACACGGAGGCTTCAGAAAAGCTTAGAAAAAAGAAGAAATGTAGTCACTGAAGGAGGATAATGGAAATCTAACCCTAGGGTGGAAAAATGGCAACACTGCAAAGCTCAGAACTAGAATCTTTATATTAGTAAGACTGAGAGTATCAACTTAAAGCTTTTCTCATCTTGATCTATGAAAAGAAAAAAGAGGGTCAGCTTAGTAAATAACTAACATGCAGAGCATCGTCATGGATATCAGGAATAACTTATCTTACTTTCATGGAATTTTGTATAATAGTTTTAATTTTTTTTTTAATCTCAGGATTTGGGGGAGATTAGTCCTTCCTCAGCAATGGATCATAGGAGAACATCTTAGACAAGCAGGAAGTGACGGCAAGTCGAAGAGAGCTTCCGTGAGCCAAGCACATTTCTAGCATCCCTACCTGACAAATCAGTTGAGATCTGAAGTAAGAACCTGTGGGCTGTTAGAAGGGAAGCGTAAGTTGTGAGATGGGAAGAAACAGAAAGTCTGCTTCTGGCTGAGAAACTTGATATAGTGCTTGTCAGTCAGGTGACGTCTTTGAAACTACAAGGTCCTTAGAGAAGTGGCATGATGTGGAAAGATCACAGGGACAGGGGCACACAAGCCTGGGTTTGAATTTGGGCACTAATTGGCCATGTGGCTTTAAACCCCTCTGGACCTGAGTCTCTTCATCTGTAAGACAGGGTTCACAGGGTTCTTGTGAAGGTTTCATGAAGTTATAACTGAAATGCCTAATTACTGTGATCCAAAATGAACAATTCTCTCTCCTTACCCCATCCCCAAATTTTCAGGGACAAGGAAGAGAAGCTGCTGGCTTAGTATCTCAGATGTGGAAGCAAAACCCCACCCAGAGGTAGACTTGCCTTTACATTTGATTCATATGTAAGATTGGAGTCTAGCAGGGGAATTAAGGGGCCAGATGGGGAAGGAACGACCAGCAGGAATCTAGGTGGCCACTGAGAGAAGGTGAAGCCTGGTCCAGGGCCTCCAGTGGTCAGAGCTTTCACCATGTCACATCACCCTTTCTGTCCCTTGTTTTCTATGCTTTGTTTACCTCAGTTTTGCAGTAAAATAATTCTTGAAAATAGTCAAGTCACTTTCGAGTTTGTCAGGGAGTATCCCCTCATCTCGGCCATTTAGCTAGGGGAAGCTTTGTGCTCTGGTGACTAGGTACCTTGTTGGTAGCCACAAAGCCAAGTAAAACGAGGGGATGGAAAAGAGCAGGAAAATTTGACAATTAGGGGCTTCCCTAGATAGATTCACAATATGAACCATCAGTGTCTATTACTTGATAGCGTATTTAAACCGGTAATGCTACGTTTATCTATAATAGGCCATAATCTAGACTTTCCAAGCTTTTGGATTGACCTTTTCCTCAACTAATCTGGATTATTCCATCTTCATCACATTAGTCCTTTCCACCAAACCAGAGTTTCCTCCTTCCTACTTTTCTCAATGGAGAAGAGGCGGAGAAAATAGAAAGATTATGGACAGATACCCGTCAAAAGAGTGTTGTAATCTTGGGGCCAGCATGCTCCAGACCCTGTGGAAGCACTGCCCCACAACACACACACCATACACACACACACCACATACACACACCACTTGTGCACGATTCGGTACTATGGGACCACCTGAACAAATGAGAAAGATCCAAGTCCCAGGGTTAACTAGCCCCATGCCATTTATCTGATGGCCACTTAGTGCTTCAGACCTCCCTGCGTCCATTCCCTTACACCCCCCGTGAGACCTGTGGTCCCACGAGAACATGCAGATGTCAACAGAGAGCAACATCTCCCTCACTGTAGCATTTATTTTCCCTTTAGGTTCTTTACAGACATGCCAGGGATACTGAAGGCCCCAGAGACTATACTCAGTTTCTTATCTAAATTTGTGACTTGCCAGGGGTTACCTGCTATCACTGCCTATGCTCTTTTCAAAGACTATTCCTGGAACTCCTCACAGGTCCCAGAATTCCCCAAATGGAAACAATAAACAACTTACCTTAAATCTTAAGCAATCTGAAAAAGGAAAGGCAATGAATACGTGGGTACCTTCTCTCTTTGGAATTCCTCTTTCCATCTGACCCTTGGAACGTTGCCTTGATCTTCAGGATCAGAGAGATGTTGATGACGTATTTTCTTTCCGATTCAAGCAGTTCTAGAGCCACGGTCTGTCTTTTAGCTTTAAAAATAAATCAAAGAGGGAATTTTTGTCAACCACTCCTTCCCAAAACTCTGTTAAATTATAGAAAGCAATAAAAAGACACTAAACCCAATAAAAAGAGACATCGGCAAATTTTTGGAAGATGGAAAACAGAATGGGAGCATGGTAATTAATTCAGCAGAGTGAGGGCACAAAACCTTGGTGTTCTCATCTGCAGATGGAAAATCTGCTAAGAAGCAGAAAGGCTCAAGAAGTGGAGGCACCAGGCGCCACAGAAAGTGCAATTTAGGAGCAATGCTGAAAACAGGAGACATGGTCTACATAAAGTGCAATTGAACTTCCAGGCCCCTCCCCCCATGCCACATGGCTTCCTCATTTATGCCCCATGCGAAAATGGGAAAAACTAAACTAGAGGGGCCCTTATCTCTGGGGTCTGGACTAAAAACATCAGAGAGGAGAAGGAAGAGTTGAGATGCCAAAAGGAAAACAAGGGAACTCAGAAGGCTTGTGTCCTTCTGGAGGAACAGGGAGGACCCCCCCCCCCCCAGCCCCTTCCTCTGGAGGTCTTCCCACAATGCCAGTTCCCACTCCTGCCACTCTTCAGGCAGGAGACTGGAGGATCTACCACTGAAGAAATGGAACTCTCCGAGGAATAAAGACCTACAGACACTGACATAAGGAAGTCTCCTATCAAAAAGTTAATTTGCCACCCGATTAGCCTACAGTGAAGCCCATTTCCTGATAAGCTTGGCCAATATAGAATTTTGCAGTTTCTTTTTATTTAGGGCTGTATGTATATGAAGAAAAAGGTATTTACCCATTAGGAATAAATAGAGACAATGCAGGAGATGGAATGTATAGCATGGTGACTATGGTTAATAATATCATATTGCATAGTTGAAAAGTGCTAAAAGAGTAGACATGAAGTTCTGGCAAGAAAAAAAAAGTGTAGTTATGTATAGTGACAGTGTTAACCAGACTGACTGTAGTGATCATTTCACTGTATATACAAATATCAAATCATTATGCTGCACATCTAAAATTAATATAATGTTGCATGTCAATTATATATACCTTAATAAAAGAGACAATGGAGAAACAAAACTTTTTAAAAATCCTACAGTTAATACCTCAAAGAGGTACAAAAAAACATTCTAATCATTTAATAGTTACATGATGCTAGAGGCGCCTGGGTGGCTCAGTCAGTTAGGTGGCTCACTTTGGCTCAGGTCATGATCTCAAGGTCTGTGAGTTCAAGTTGCACATCGGGCTCTGTGCTGACATCTCAGAGCCTGGAGCCTGCTTCAGATTCTGTGTCTTCCTCTCTCTCTGGCCCTTCCCTGCTTGCGCTCTGTCTCTCTCTCTCTCAAAAATAAATAAACATTAGGGAAAAAATTTTTTTAATAGTTACATGATGCTGGTTTTTTTGTTTGTTTGTTTTTTTGTTTTTGTTTTGTTTTAAGAAAAGAGAACACTCCAGAAGAAGGAGGAGGAGAAAAAGAAACTTTTTGGCATTTTTTCAAAGATGAAAGAGTGGAAAGTAAAGTCAAGGAGGTTTCCTGCCTTCTTCCCTACTCCCCCACCCCCAAAACAAGAAAGACATGTTGAAGAAAAATAGACTAGAAAAAGATGGTAGTGGAGAAAATCAATCCATGAGACCCAACATCAAATTAGTAGAAGTTTCAGAGAAAAGAAAGAAAATGGATGAGAGCATATTATCAAATGAATAATAGAAAAAAAAATACCAGGACACTCATTTCTAGAGGAAAGAGCCCATTGTGCTCAGCGTAATTGATGAAAAAGACTCTCGCACCGCTGTGACACTTCAGCACACCAGAGGTAAAGAGAAGATCCTAAAAGTTACCAGAGAGAAAAATCCAGTAACATACAAAGGACTGGGGATCAGAATGGTACTGGGCTTTCCAACAGTAACACGAGAAATTAGAGGACAATGGAACAATGGCTTCAAAATGATGAGGGAAAAAGATTTTATATTCACCTAAATTATCAACAAAGTATGCGGAAGCTACTGGACAATAGGTTCCATCAAACAAGAAGTAAACCGAGAAACCAAGAAGGACACACAAGATAAAAACAAACAGGAATCTAGCATAGAACTATGAAGGGAATTCCTAGGAAGAGTGGGAAGTCCCGGGAAGGCAGCAGTGCAACAGGCCAGCACGGAGCAGGAGGGCAGAGGTCTCTTGGACAAATGCTTCTGGGGAAAAGAAGAAAAATGCAAATGAAAGATTTTCCATTACACTGCTAAGAAAAATTAAAGAAGATCTATGTAAAGGGAGACATATACCATGTTCTTTGATCGGAAGACTCACTACTATCAAGGTGTAAATTCTCTGCTAATTGGAATAAAAAGAACATAGAGTCTAGAATTAGACCCACCCAAATGTGATCACTTGACGTTCTTCTCTATGCAATTCAATATGGAAAGGAAGATATTTTCAATAAAAGGTGCTGAAGCAACTGAATAATCACGAGGAAAAAAAAGAACCTGGACTCCCTCACACCATACATCAAAATTTATTCAAGATTAATAGATTGGGGCGCCTGGCTGGCTCAGTAGTTAGAGCATGCAACTCTTGATCTCAAGGTCATGAGTTTGAGCCCCATGTTGGGTGTAGAATTTACTTAACAACAACAACAAAAGATAAGTAATAGATCTAAATGTGAAAGCTAAAACTATAAAGATTTTAGAAGAAAACAAACTAGAATATCTTCACAACTTTGGGATAGGTGAAGATCTCTTGGAAGGACACATAAGTCATGATCTATTTAAAAAGTTTAAAATTGGGGTGCTAGGGTGGCTCAGGCAGGTAAGCATCAACTTCAGCTCAGGTCATGATCTCACGGCCCGGGGGTTGGAGCCCCAGGTTGGGCTCTGTGCTGACAGCATATGGAGCCTGCTTTGGATTCTGTGTCTCCCTCTCTCTGCCCCTCCCCCGCTTGTTCCCTCTCTGTGTCTGTCTCTCTCTCTCTCTTTCAAAAATAAATAAACATTAAAAAAAATTTAAGTTTAAAATTGATAAACCTTATCAAAGTTAAGAGCATCCGTTCATCAAAAGAATATTAAGAAAGTGAAAAAGCAAGCCACATACCAGAATTAAATATTCTCTGCACATATATCTAACAAAGAACTCATATCCAAAATATATTAAGAAATCCTAGTAATTGATAATAAGAAGAGGCACTTCATAAAAGAAGATGTACAAATAACCAATTAGCATGCGAAAAGATTTTCAACATCATAAGTCATCAGGAAAGTGCAAGTTAAAACTACAATATGATACCAGTTACACCCCCATGAGAATGGCTAAAATTTCAAAGACTGACCATGCTAAATATTGGGAAGGATGTCAAGCAACCGGAACTCTCAGACATTAGTGGTAGGAGTATAAAATGTCCCAACCTCTTTGGAAAACTGTTTGATGTTTTCTTTCAAAGTTAAGCATAATCCTATCCCAGAATCTAGAGATTTCACTTCTAGGTATACATCCAAGAGAAATGAGGGCATGCATCCAAAAAAGACTTAGATGAGAATATTCATACCAGTTTTATTTATAATGGTCCTACACCGGTAACAGTCCAAATGTCCATCAACAGGAAAATAGATAGGCAAATTGTGGTAAATATATTCCATGTGATTGAACTTCTGAATGAAAGACACATAGTGTATTGAGAGAAAGGAGTCTGACTCAAAAGAGTATACATTGTATTATTCCCTCCACATGAAGTTCCAGAACAGACAAAACTAATTTATGGTGACTGAAGTCAGAAGAGTGGTTCTTCAGGTGCATGAGAGAGCTCTCTGAGGTAACAGAAATATTATATATCTTGATCCAGAGAATGATCACAAGGGGATATACATACATACATAAAAAGTCAATAAGCTTAAACTTAGGTTTTGTGAATTTTGCTTTATGTAAATTCACCCTCAGTAAAGTACTGATAAAAAAAAAATAGCAGGATAAACTGGTTTCAAAACACAGAAGCAAGTACCAGAAGAAACTGTGAAAACAATTTAAAGGGGTTGCTGCTTTCTTCATAATAAACCTTTCAGTACTCTTTATTTTTTCATGTGTTTGATAATAAAAATTAATTTTTGAAAATTGCCTTCCACAAAATAGCCAGAGGGAAATGCCATTATGTGCCATATAATAGGTGTTCAGTAGCAACTAGTGATAGAAAGGAGAGGAAGGAAGGAAACGAGGGAGGGAGGGAAGACAGACCTTGATGCAGTATCTGGTATTTTGGTGGCAGACTTCCGATCCAGGATGCACATATGGAAGATTTTGCGTCACTGACAAAAGAGTTCACAAAATTCTGCCCTCTTCTCCACCACCTTTATGCCTTTTTTCTCCCAAAGCACTTCATTTCTAGATGTCATCGATCCCCAGAATCAAGGTGGTGGTCCCAAGCCTGCCATGTGACCTCGGGTGAGTCCCTTCCCCTCTACAGGCTTTAGTGTTCGTCTGAAAAGAAAACTGGAGACCAGGTGGTCTCATATCTCCACTGAATCTAAATTGCAAGAATTGTAGCCTGTAGGCTTCCCGTTCTTCAAACTTTCGGCCTGCATTCCCCTCTAGGGCTTACCAGCTAAAGAGGTTTCGCATAAAACATTTTCCAAAGAACTGTGCCTGGGCTGGCCAGCGTCCTTGAGTTTATCTGGGTGGTCTTTCGTGACATATTCCTCTCCCCATTCTTTACCATCCTTGGGCTGCCTCCACACACCAGATGAGAGATGGCCCTTGGGCTGGATATCAGCCGAAAGGCAAGGCTTAAGGTTTTCTTCCGCTTCAGGAGTTGTTGGGTTCATTCCTGAAAAATAGCACCCGCCATCAATATCTGAGTTAAAAAAAAAAAAATTGTTGTTAACGGTTAAATAGTATGCCCCTGTTTGGGTATACCTACCCCCTCCACTTGAGGATTAAATACATCAACTAAGGATTAAAGTTTCCACAGTTACAAAGGATCACCTCTGTCTGTTTCTGGCCTATACATCCTTATTCTTTGTATGTAGTTTCTACTAACCTAAGGCACTTTAAAAAATAAATTTATAGGGGTGCCTGGGTGGCTCAGTCAGTTAAGCGCTGACTTTGGCTCAGCTCATGATGTCACAGTTCGCAGGTTTGAGCCCTGCATCAGGCTCTGTGCTGAGAGTTCAGTGCCTGAAGCCTGCTTCGGATTTTGTGTTTCCCTTGCTCTCTGCCCCTCCCCCACTCAGGCTCTGCTCTCTCTCAGATAGAATAAATAAACATTAAAAAAAATTAAAACATTTATATAATAATATATTAATTTGTAATAGTATACGTTGACTCCCTGTATCTCCTTCCTTTTAGGTGAGCACACCAGAGAAAAAAATACAGAAGAAAGATGCCAAACACAATGTTTTTTTGTGGAATTTGTCTTCCTTGGTCCTGATAATGGTAAGGTGCAAAAAGGAAGGAGGAATGGAGGGAGGGAAGATGAAATAATTTGTAAAATACTGGTGAATTGTCTATTAAGTAAATAACTTTTAAATTAAATAAACTATAAAATGTGTCCACAGAAAACTTAGGTCATGCTACGTACGTCTGTAGGTTTCCCGTGAATGTTCTTTCATTGATAATTGAAATGAGCCAGAAAGAACCAAGGATTCTGGCTTTGTCTTAAACATCCCAACCCATTCTCGCTCCTTGGGTTTAACTGAGTCACTGACCTACCCCACCATTCATCTTAGATTCTTAGTAACCATAGTGCTTTCTCCTTGCCTGAGTTCTTTCATGCCTGCTTTGGGACTGAGGGAGTAGAAACAGGAAAGGTAAAAGCAGGGAAAGGGTATACTTGCTAGAAGAGAAGAGAACTAAAAACAGAGCCACTTACCAGGACCCATCATCCCCTTCACATTACTGTCTCCTACATGCATGGATCGGGACTCTTGAGCTGCAGAGGAAGGAAAGCTTTCAATCAGTACTCATTCCACTAACATGGGCTGGCACCTTCTATGAGCCAGACATTGGGGACAGACTCAAAGTTGACAGTTTACTGAGAGAGACAGAGCAGTAAAAAAAAATAATAATAAAATCTCAATATAGTGGCAAGCACTATTTTCCCATCTGTAAAAAGATATATTAAGTGGCATTTACCTCATAGACTACCGTAAGAATTAAATCAGTTATTATGTGTAACCTATACACAGTAAGAGCTAAATTATTATTTAACTATGATGGAGAGGATGGTGATGATGGGAAGAGCGGGAACAACGCTGCTCATATGTAAGTCAGACCCTGTCACTCCTCTGCTTAGCCCTCCAATGGCTTCCCATAAGCCAGAGGCTGTATAATGACCATTAGGCTCTAAAATATCTGCTCCCTTCCCTGCCTGGTGTTTCCTTCTTTTTTTAAAACCCCATCTCCCCTTGTCTCCCTTGTTCACTCTGCCTTAGCCCCACTGCTCCTGTTCTTCCTTGAAATCTTGGCTGTGTTCCCACCGGGACCTGTTCCCTTTCTTCCCTAAGGTATGCAGGAGCTCACTTCCTCACTTCCTTCAGGTCTTTACCGGGCACCCTCTCTAAAATTACACCTGTGTTTATTTTCCCCCTTATCACTGACAAACTACATATTTTATGTATCTTGTTCATTGTCTGCTTCCTTCAGAACAAAGGCTCCAGGAGGGCAGGAGTGTTTGTTGTTTTGTTCACTACTATCTCCCACCATCTAAGTCAGTGTCTGGGATGATGGATGGATAGGAGGAAAGACGAATGGGTAGTGGAAGAGTCAGCACCTTGACTGCAATCTCCTAAGAGAGTCATAGCAGCAGCTACGAATCAACTATGTTATATAAGCTACCTCTGTTATAACAGTGGGGGAAGGAGGGTTACCATCACGCAGCTAAATGAACTCCATCGAGCACTTTGCAAGTTATCATTTTAAACCTTTTGTCTTGTGAACATGTTCAACTTCCCCACACTTGGCATCAATCTGCCCTCTACTTTCCAAGGCTGTCCTGTATTCTTTCCTAATAAGATCATCCTTTTACATCATGTTCTTCATGACATGGAGCAAAGAAAATAGAACCCCTTGTGATGAACCCCCTCATTCCCCAGATGGATCAGGGAGTTTTGCCAAGTTGCACCTACTGGTCTCAAAAGTAACTACTCAAAGAGGTAAAAAAACAAAAACAAAAACAAAAACAAAAACAAAACAAAAAAACCTTACAGAAATAAAAGCAAATCCATACTTAGAAGTTATACTGAGTAAAATCCATCTGATTTAGGGGCGCCTGGGTGGCTCAGTTGGTTAAGCCCTGGACTTCGGCTCAGGTCATAATCTCATGGTTTGTGGGTTCGAGCCCTGCATTGGGCTCTGTGCAGACAGCTGAGAGCCTGGAGCCTGCTTCAGAATCTGTGTCTCCCTCTCTCTCTGCCCCTCCCCTGCTCACACTTTGTCTCTGTCTCTCAAAAAAAAAAAATAAATAAATGTTTAAAAAAATTTTTTTAAAAGCCATCTGATTTAGATTGATTAATGAAAGAAAGAGAGAGCGCTTGTGAGTGAGGGGCAGAGAGAGAGGGAGAGAGAGAGAATCCCATGAGGTGCAGAGAGAGGGGGAGAGAGTGCAGAGCCCAGAGCAGGGCTTGTGCTCACTCAATGCGGAGCTCAAACCCCCAAACCCTGAGATCATGACCTGAGGCTAAGTTGGTTGCTTAACTGACTGAGCCACCCAGGCATCCCCTGATTTAGATTTTTAAATTTAATTATGCAGAACATATTTACTGTCTATGAATATATTGTTCCTTCAGCCATAAGGGTAGGAACCACCAGCACTGCCACTGAGGAGCTTACAATTGGTTCAGAAGCCCTTGAGACTCTTGGAGATTTTCTAGATGTGACAAAAAAAACAAAAACAAAAACGAGAGATCAAGAGAGAGAGAGAGACAGAGAGAGAGACAGACAGGACAATTCCTCTAAACAATGTTAATGTCTGCACTCACTCTCCTGTGTAGAAGTGCTTTGCTGGACATTGCTGAGCATACAGAAGTGTAGCAAACGTGGAAATGGACATGGTTACAGATAGATGGAACTGGATGGAAAGCCAGTTTCTTTAGGACTGCCCAGGAACAGTTTTCTAGCATCTGTTCTATCATCCCTCAGATCAGAGATGTGCTAGTGACTGTCAGCCAACGGACAGCACCAGCTCTGGCTATCCAGCGCCCCCCAAAAAGAAAATCTTTCAGTATATGTGCTGCCGAAGCGAGCACAAAAGAAAATCTTTCAAATTGGGCAGATCTCCTGGTCTCTTAGGATGCTCTGGATTCTTCTAAATTCCAGTTATTGGAGGAAAAATTTTGAGCAATACATCATTTTCCTGTAATAAGGATGGAGGACAGGGGCACTGGGTGGCTCAGTCGGTTGAATATCCAACTCTTGGCTTCGACTCAGGCTCATGATCTCACGGCTCATGGGTTCAAGCCCCGTGTTGGACTCTGCACTGACCGTGCGGAGCCTGCTTGAGATTCTATCTCCCTCTCTCTGCCCCTCACCACCCCCCCCCAAAATAAATACATAAGCATTAAATAAGACATAAACCCATGCTCACTATTACTTAAGCTCTAGGAATCCGGGGGAAAGGTTGGCTTTTTCAATATGATTTGCAAAATGTACCTTTTTCATAGGCCTGAGAAGGCAAAAGGTTTGTAAAGTCTTCACTTGGAAGAACAGGTTCAGGGATATTGATTGAACGGAAAGGACTTCCTTGTGCTTGAGCAGGCCCCGCCTGTGAGCCATGTTCTTCTTTTTGAGTTTTCCTGGGGAAGGGAAACAAAGGGTGTTAATACCTGAGGGGTTCAGAAGAGAATCAGTTCGGAATAATCCAAGAAAAATTCCAAATTATTAGGTTGAACCATATAAAATTGCTGTTTTTGTAAATTAAAAACATATATTAGCAATTTTTAGGGTTCAACTTACTTCATCGCCAAAGCTGGGGAAAGATTTCAAATATGTATAAATCACATCCTAACCGTACCACCTATATTTTTATTTTTCTGTTACTGGCTTCCTTGTCATCAGGATCTTGAGAGTTTGCCATGGCGACAGTCTGCTTGGGATGATGTACATTCTCTTAACAAAACAACACAAAAGGTCCCAGGAAGCAGCAGATCTTCAACGAAAAACAATAAGCCAGTCTCCAGGGTCACACAGTTATTATTGGCATATTTCTATTTAAAACGTGATAAGTTAAAAACATGACAATGATTACCGCATATGTTTAATGGTGAGGCTTAATTGATTCAAACTGGTTGAGCTATTAACATACATTAATTTTCAATGGTAGAAGTAAACTAGTAGCATTAGAGAAATTTTAGAAAATGAATAAAAAAAGAAAATCACTGGTGACCCCAGTATCTTAACACACCAATCATTATTTTAAAATTCATCTTTGTTATTTTACATTTTCACAGTTTAAATAAATTCTACATACCATCTTCTATCATTTTCATTCCACTTCCTATTATATTGAGTCCATGTAATCATCACCATCCATCTTTGATATCAACCAACTTCTTTTTAAAAAATTTTTTTATGTTTATTTATTTTTGAGAGAGAACATGTGCAGGGGAGGGGCAGAGAAAGAGAGAGGGAGACACAGAATCCAAAGCAGGCTCCAGGCTCTGAGCTGTCAGCACAGACCCTGATGTGGGGCTCGAACCCATGAACTGCAAGATCATGACCTGAGCTGAAGTTGGACATTTAACTGACTGAGCCACCTAGGCACCCTAATATCAATCAACTTCTATGATTCTATAACCTCCATCACATGCTGACCCACAGATTCCACCAGTATATAGACAGTTAGCTGTATACTGATAGCAGGGAAGGTGTTCTGGATGCCACTGGATAAGCCATTGCTTATGGCTTTGCCTTTCACCAATTTTTTGTAAGACACTCACTTGGCTTTAACTTTCCGAGATTCTCTTCGCTTTTCCTGCTGAAGCTGTTCAATTTTCTGTTGCATTTCTTCCTGTTTGGAAGTGATGGCCTGAATCATTGACATGGCATTGCTCAGCTCTTCCTAAAAAATAGGAATTGATACATATTTAATCTAGTAAAAGAGATAAAAGGATATAACATGGTATATAATACATATTTTAATACATATTTGTTGAATGAATGAATGAGAGATGAGCATCTTACTTCTACTGTGGCCTATAATTTTAACACAGAGATACAAGAAAGAAAAGCATGAAATAGATATTTTTTGCCTGATAACTAATGAATAGACCAGGAGGAAAAATTCTTATATTTTCCTGCTACATGAAAAGGTATTTTATACTTCTGTGACTAAGACCAAGAACTTCTGTTTAGCAGGGAAATAGAAGAGGGGCCTACCTTGAAATAGTTTAACGAATTCTTCATCTCAGTAACTTTTTCTTCCATGGAACATCGGCAACTCTTAACCTTCTCTTCCAAAGCATACTCGCCATGTTGAATTCTGGACAGTTCTTGCATTGCTTCTGTGAAACCAGTTTTCAGTTCAGAGGCCAAGGCCTGCAACTAAATGATAATCGCCAAGAGTAAGTTCAGTTTGCTATTAACTATTATAAATAGTACTGCTGAACCCTTGAATTTTCCTTTTTTTTTTTTTTTTTTAAGAAACCAGGATATAGAAAATCTACAGCCCAGTAAACTAAAGTTTTGACAACTTAAGACAAACTTGGCCCCATTCATTTAGTGAAAAGAGGGTCTTTTATATGCAGCACATGCTGAAGCTTGATTATGACAAGCAAGCAAGCAATTAATTAAGTTTACAAATGTCCCTGTCAGCTACTGTTTCTTCTAACACCTTTGCTTAAAGTGAGATTTACTTGAAGAGCAACATATGCATGTGAAACAGAATCTTGATCCAGTAACCCTTTCAATTCCATGAAAGAAGGGATAGGTCATATTACCCCTAGTAGTTTAAGAAAATGAAGAAATTCAGTCATTTTTTCCCCTTAAACAATTAAAAATAATAAAAAGAGTAATAACTAAGCATATCTGAGAATTTCTTTGCAGGTGAGGAAGTCATATAGATAGGTAGGTAGATAGTTGAATGATGTCATGGAAAAGGAGATAACAGCATTTGCAGTGGTGGGAAACAGATAAAATGGTAGGAGTTCAGCACATCGTTGACAGTGATGTTGAATTCTCTCCAAGAGTCAAGCCTGGTCGTGTAGGAGTGTGCGCATTGGATTTCTGTTGTCAACTTCCACACCATGACAAAGGTATCAATTCTGGAGTCTGATAGGGTACAAATCCTAGCTCTCTCCTATATGAAGTAAGACCTAAGGCAAGTTGGTTAACCTCTTCACAGCAGTTTCCTCATACATAAAATAATTACTATAACACCTATTTCACAGGACTGTGTGGAGAATTAATGAATAAATGTAGATAAGCTTTCTGCTACAATGCATGCTTGTCCATAGAAGGTGTTCAAGAAATTTTAATTCTTCTCCCCCTTGAAGTGGCAAATCAAAAAGTTAAGCACAAACAGAAATGTGGAGAAAATGGAGCACTTCTACAGTTCAGGTTTTTTTATTGAACAAATGAAAAAAGCATTTCAACAGACAGAAAGTTAAGATAATAATAACAATAAGATAAAAATGTTACTTTCTTGAAATTTATGACCTTACACTCTGCTAAGTAGAGGAACTCTTAGCTCCAGATCTCTCTTTAAAACAGAACTTTTCACAAAATTAACAAAACTCCTTCAAATGTGTATTTCTAAACATTTTCAGAATCTGGTTATCCAAATTATTCCAACTTGCAAAAACACCTCCCACTATAAAGTGATTTGGTCTCCTACACCACATTTTAAAAATATAGGGTTTGTGTTTCACTGTGCCTAGCAAAGGTTTCTTTCAAGGGCTGGGAATAGGGAGGAAGTAGAGGAACCAAAGAGATCATTCTGAGGAAAAAAACAGGATCTGCCACATGTTCAGGGCTGGAAGCCGGAGAAACAACATGAGCAATCTGTATTTCACTCCAATCATTTTTAATTTTAATTAATCTTTGTGATGGATTTTAGTACACATCCTAATCTAGTCATCAGAATGGATTGAATCACCAGCTCAACTACTTTTGATCTGGTAATTCTCATTATGTAAATTCATCTTCTGTGAACAAAATTTTAAAAAATCAACAGTATATAATATCAAAGCAAAATTTATGCAAGTTTTAAAGTTGAAGGAAGGAAACCTGACATTCATTCAGGTGCTCTGAAATTCTCTCAGGTTTCCTCTTTGAAAAGAAAGGGAACCACTATCCGACAGAAATAGGTTTCATTATCACTGCTCCCTTAGGTGGATGTGTAGAGTTTTCCCCAGCAGCAAAATGCAGCAGTAGGATCCTCGGGGGGGAAAGGACTTTTCCTCACCTGTAGAACCCCAGCTCTCAAAAAAAAAAAAAAAAAAATTAAGTTTTCCCTAACAGCCAGGTTGTATGGGGACTTTGGCAATTTTGAAACCATTTTAGCTATGAGCCCATTTCCTTCCCATATATTACGTTGAGCCCCTTGGGTACCTAACACTGAAGTAACACTACTGCTTTATAAACGGCTTCACAACCACTGATCAGACAGGGAGGAGATGCCAAAAGTGAGCACCATCACACACCTGAGACACATGTCACTTTTAAGATGCGTGGGGCTCAATGTCTTTAGCTGCTATGGACTGGTTTTCCAGTACCAACTGGCCATTCCTTTGTGAATGAAAAATACTCCCAGGACATGGACTTAATATCTTTTTTCTGCTGTCTCTTCAACTCTCTTGTTTGACAGCCCGCAGCCCACCCCAAGGATTAGAAATGGGTGTCTACCTTGTTCTCCAGCGAGTTGAACACGTTCCTCATCTCGTTGATTTTTTCATGAAGCTGCTCTAGAGAGGTTATGATCCCTCCATCCTGCCGCTGGAGACGGGCTCCCACTGGAGGCAGGTTCAGGGAAGACTTGTACTTCGAAGCCTAGGGTACCACAGAGGGCATCTTAGGCTCAAAGAAATAGGGGAGAGGAGTCCGAATTCTCCCTATTTCCTGTTCTTAATTTCTGTTTCTCAATTTTCTTTACTTTCTTGGCTTCTTAACTCTTCTCAAGGTGAATTTTAATCAATGTCTTCCAGTTTTTTTCCACCAAAGATCCCTCAGACTAAATTCTCATACATTATGCAAATTGTTCCCACTTGTTTTTTACACAGACTTGTTCTTCATTCTGTCCCATTATCAAGGTCAAAGACTACTATGGGGCAAATTCGGGGGACTGGGCCTGTGCCTTGAGAACCCTGCTGAGTCATAAATGTCAAGATTTGAAAAAACTCCAGAAGGCAGGCTTAATTCCTTCGACACCTGACTAAAGGCTCTGTGAGAAGCAGCACATGCTGGCAAGGATGCCAACATAATTTCTTTGGTTTCCCCCTAAACCAGGGTTTATAGAGAGGAAATGTGGTCTTTCTGCCAGCTTTCATATTCTTAATTTTAGGCCTCTTTATCAATCCCCATAAATGTAATAATTTAAAACACAAAGTGGGCAGCAAGTTGCCCGAATGGTCAAGAGCAAATTTCCCAAATCTACTCCTCTACACTCCGTATAGAAGTTGATCCTTAATGTCATTCTTACTTCCATTCTTCCATTCTTAATGGAAGCTGATGTGAAGTGTGGCATGCTGGGTATTTATCTTATCCATCCCCGAATGCACCACAGGCCTAATAGAACTAATTTCTCTGGTGTTAGAAGATATTCCCCAATGGCAAAAAGAGACTGAGGCTCGAATAGGACTTACAAATCCTGGAAACTTACAATGACAATTTTAATGATGAAACCTATTGCTGTAGGACTGGTTCCCATGGTTTTTCAGTTAGGGGTCCTTTTGGCACATAATTCATTGGCTTAAATTCTTTTCATTACAGACAAAAAGAAAAAAGAAAAAAAATCTCTTCGAATCTCCTTACTTTAATATAACCACGAATGTTTTGGCACATTTCCTTCTGCTTTGTTCTATGAATGTAAGTGCAGACATTTATATGGTTGAAATCACCCTACAGATATATTTTTATTCTGCCCCTCCTTTTTTTGCCAAACACTCTTATAAGCCTTTTCCTATAGCCTTCAAAATGTTTTCTGTCTATTTTTAATGGCCACTCAATATTCCATCCTGTGGTTGTGCCAGAGTTTACCCATTCAGTCTTCTTGGAAATCTATAACTTTTAATAACTTTTCAATATTATCGATAGTGCTGGCATATAATGCTTTTTATTTAAAGCTTTGTATGTATTTCAGATTATTGCCTTAGGATAAATTCCTAAATATGAAATTACTGTGAGTTTAAGGATGTTAGGCAGTATTTGACCTAAAGGGCTAAATTAGTGTATTTAGAAAAACATGTCTTGGATAAAATACATAAAACATAAGTAATATAAGTGGAGGAAGCTACAGGATTTACATCCCTACAAGTAAGCCAAAAACACAGTTGGAATTCACATCATCAGGCAAGAGTTGAGCTGGTCTAAATGGTGCAGTTACCACATCTGTTGCCTTGACTGGCAGATTCCACCAGCACTGCTCATGTTAATGGACTGTTATTTTAAAGAATCCTTGTGCAAACGGAAGTAATCAGTCTGAAGCAACACAATCTGACTCTGGAAAAGAGATTGGGTAAACTTTGAGAGGCCTATGTACAACGGACAAAGGATGAGATTGAAGTGGGATGGATTGGATTCCAATCAAAAGGAATGTGAGCTAAGGAGCAGTCAGCGTATCCACACAGATTCACCTGTTCTGGTAATACTTCTGGAACGAACTGGGAGATAGTAGTGCTCGTTCTCCTGTCGGCTTCCATGACCTGATTGGGTCAATGTTCCTTACTCACCAAGGAGGTCAAGTCCATCCAAAGAACAGAGAGCCAATTAGAGGTATGGACATTTTAATACTTTCACTGTATTTTAACTAATAATTCTTACGAAAGCTTCCACCAATTTACACACACTCATCAGAACTAAATATTATTTCATTATTTGCTAATTAGATTGTTGTCAGCTTTGAAAACCTCAATCTTCTATTTATTAGCCATCTGTAATTTTACTTTGGTAAACTGTCTGTGTCCTTTGCCCTTAATCTACTGAGATCTCTGAAGTTTCCTTTTTTTACTGACTTGTATCAACTATCTTTATATCATTAAACCCTTATGATATTTTCTTGTAAGAAATTTTCCCATTTGGTTATTTGCCTCTGAATTTGTTAAAAATATATTTATGTTGGGAAAATTTTTAATTGTGATGTGGGTGAAATCTCTCTGGCCCTTTACTTTGTGATTTCTTCCAGTGCTGTTTTACTTAAAAAGACATTTCACATCCAGATACAAGATAAATATTCACTAGTTCTAAACTTTTATGGTTTGACTTTTTTTATTTCTAGTCCTTTAATCCATTTTTTAGTTTATTATGATTGGGGTATGAAGTAAGGATGTCTTCCTTTTCTTTTCCTTTTTTCCCAAAGAAGAACAAGACAATTTTCCCCAAAAGAACCAGACAATTTTCCAAACATCATTTGGCACCAGACTGAATAAGTGCATCAGATCTCTTGGCTCAAAGCAATATACACATCTTGCAGATATTCATTCATTCATTCAACTAATATTTATTGAACATGCATTATATTCCAGGCACTGTACTTCTGAGAATACAACAGAGAGCAAAATGTACTAAATCCCTGCCCTTGGAGCTTACATTCTAGAGAAGGAGACACACAATTAAAAAAAAAAAAAAAAGAAAAGAAAGAAAGAAACAAGTTAATATTTGCTATAATTTCAGGTAGGGATTGGGGTCTATCAAGAAAATAAAATAAAGACATAGAAAATGGCTGAAATATCATATTTTGCTTCAAATGTCATATTTTGCTCTCCCTTTTTGCTGTAAATTGTATTCTATTATAGTTAATCTCTCCCTGCTTCCCTCCTTCCTCTTCCTCTTCTTCTTTACTTCTCTTTCATCTTCTTTTGGTTAAATGTTGCTTGGAGTAAACAGACTGGGATTTAGGAAGCGTTCTTTTAAAACAAGGATGGGGTTATAATCACAGCACCACAGAGGTCATATAGACCAACTTCATTCCACTGCTTCATTTGTTCCACTGTGAACAGATGTACTTGGATTTGTGATACAATAAGAGAATGAGGCCACCCCCCACTGCTGCTATATTTAGCCAACATTCAGGGAGTGACCTACATAAAACCTATAATAGATTTTAAATCATACCTCAGTTTAAAGACATACTCACACTCATTCAAATGCATACACAGGTCAGATGTGAACAGAGTGGAGGTGGGCAGGGAAGGCATTTGAAGGTCATAGACGAGTGAGGCATCAAATTAGCACTGAGGAAAGACTGACCCCTGCTTCCAGGCCTTTGTTCAAGCTGGCCCCTCTGTTTGAAATACCCTTCCCCATATCCACTTACCAAATGATCAACTTGTCCTTAAATGCCTCATTGAAATCCTTCAGCCAATATTCATTCATCACTCCCCCATATCAATGCCTCTGTGTAATCCTTCCAGTGGCCTGCCTTGTGTGAGCTATTTATTGTATATGTTTTCCAGGTGGTGGACATTTAAAAATCAATTGTGAATGTTTGTTGCATCGGTTTTATTTTTCATTAGGCCAAGCAGTTGATTTTGCACATAGTAACTGCTCAATAAATATGTATTAAATTGAAATGAGGCTGTTTCCTCTACCCCTTTCCATTGCTGGTCTTGGTCTAGGAGCAATATGATTACAGAAATGTTTTCATAATCCTGTGTTGGCTTGCTCTGACTCGGCACACAGCGATGATATCTTGCATGATATTTCTGGGAACTATTGTTATTTTCACTTTACTTATCACTTAAACTCAACAAATCTAAATAACATTTCCCCCCAAAACTCTCCACTCTTCTGGATTCCTGTATCTCTTTTCAGGAGACCACTCTTTATCCTTACCACAGGTTAAAGTCTTATGGCCAACTTGAAATTACCCTTTCTGCCAGCCGCCACCAAGCCCTGTCAATTGTCTCTTCCTTCTCATGCTTTCCAGATAACAGTGCCTTAACTCTAGAGAGGAGCATGGATTTTCCTAGCCCAAGCTGCTTTTATATTACATATTATATCAGAATAAACTTCCATGATTTTTAAGGACAGAATTTTACTTTAAATTTACATTTAGAGATAGAAGCCAAATAAACACTGTTTAGAGAGCCAAAGCAGACCGATGCGACCCTTGTTGCAAACATATTATAAAATGTTTTGAAGAATTTTTATCTTTCTTGTAAATTATTTCCATTGTTTAAAAGGAGCTTAAATTTTTTTCTGTCACCATATTTGAACATTTGCAATGTTAACCCCCTTTCAGTTCTTAATGCTCTCTGCTAAAATAGCAAACTAAGAAAAAACAGACCTTGCTTTCTCCTTCTCTCTTACGGAAATGTTATTGCACAGTTTAATGGCCATAGTGTTGGTGGCAACAGGCAAGACAAGCAGAGTTGATTGGGGGGGGGGGGGGGTGGCGGGTAGCACTGTAATTTATAACCTGGATAAGTTGTCCTTCAAAAATCAGTTTGCTCAAAAGTACAATGTGAATGGTGCTCTCTGCCCCGCCTACCTCAGTCTTGTTAAGTTAACAAACACCAATGACAAATGTGGAAGCAATTGTTGAGTGCTGGAAAACTTTATACATAAATGACAGTCATCACTATTACATATAGGAGTGTTCAAAACAATCTAAGTTGTCTTTACCTGGTAAATCTGTGTGGAAGGATTATTCATCGGTATATGTTCATTCTCTCCTGTGGGAAGAAAGAGCTTTGTTCAATGGACATGACTCATTCTGTCCCTATCCCCTTCACACACATGTAGGGAATAAGGGGACTTCTAGGATCTTAAATCTGTGGCTGCATGACAAGAAACCAATGATACAAGAACAAAACATAAGCTGGTGTAGGTGGTTTCTAGATTCACATCCTAATGACCAAACCGTATCTATCTGATATAACTCTTTCTTGTAGTAAAACAACAACACAAAACAAAAATGTCCTACCACAGTGGGCAAGTTTTGCAACCAAACTGAATGATGAATGCTCATTAATCAGCCAGAAGGGAAAGCCCATGAAGGTTTCCCTCCTGTCCTTGGGGCTGGTAGAAGTTTACTTGAGAGGGTATTCTACAATTAGGAAGGCTGCCCCAGCACCTGTCTAGTTGTCACTGTGTTGTTCTCAGGAGGCCTGCATACAATGTCCTTGCCAAACTTCTGAGCTCTCCCCTGCTGTCACTGCCCAGATCACCTAAGGCAATCTTACTGTCTTCCTGGGCAAGAGGGTTGGTAGAAGGAAATTGTCAAAGGAAAGATTCTGGGAAGGATGCAGGCAGAAAGAAAATAGTATTGGCAACACTAAAGACTGAGAAACACAGGGCAAATACAAAGGAAATAGCAGGTTGTAAAAACCACTTACAAACTAGGGAGAAAAAAGGTCGGCTTACAGTGTACCTTGCAGAACCACACTGGTTGGCCATGAAGAAGGACAATCCAAGTAAAACATGCAGCTCACTGCTCATCCATTTAGCTATATCTCCATTGTGTCACTCTGCAGTTTATAGATTAAAGCCATGGTTGGGGCGCCTGAGTGGCTCAGTCGGTTAAGCATCCGACTTTGGCTCAGGTCATGATCTCGCGGTCCGTGAGTTCGAGCCCCGCGTCAGGCTCTGTGCTGCCAGCTCAGAGCTTGGAGCCTGTTTCAGATTCTGTGTCTCCCTCTCTCTCTGACCCTCCCCCGTTCATGCTGTCTCTCCCTGTCTCAAAAATAAATAAATGTTAAAAAAAAATTTTTTTTAAGCCATGGTTGCGAATATTTGGTTGTGTGGATGTATATATTGTTCACTTAAGATATGGTGGTACAGAAAACCCTTCCTTAGAGGAGCCAACCTCTAAATAAATATAAATAATAAATAATACATAACCTCAGCCCAGAGCGTACACAGACAGAAGGCTGTTCCTATAAAATCTAGATGGTTTAAGATCATCACAACTCCCCACACAAGTCTGAGTAAAGATTACTTAGCCCATTTTATACTATGTCCCAACAGCCTGGTACCATGGCAAGAACCAGAACATGGGAACCAAGTCCAGGCTCCCAGATCAAACTTTGACACTTTGTGATTGTAGCCTGACATCTCTATGACTGTTTCCTTATCTGTAAATTGGAGAGGATGACAGAAACTACTTCTGTATGGTTGATTCTATACGGTAAAGATGAAAAGAGAGAGCACTTATGTTTCTAGGCTAACCTAGAAGGTGTTGGGTGTTTATTAGTTGAATCTGTATCTTGGCCTTATTCAGCAGGTTGCTCTGAAGCAAGTCCCAAAGTTATTGCTAAGAAAAATAAGATAACAACTCACACCAAATTATAGATACAGCATTTCCCGCTTTTCCAGCACCAAGTCTGTGCTCTTTGTGGTCATTATATAATAAGGAAATGAGAATAGCCAAGGCAACTTATTCTCATGTTTTGATACAATGGCAAAAGAAGACTGAAACCTACATTTCTTAAGTTCTGAGATCTAAAGCAAGACATTGGAAAAAATCTAACCTTGCTTTGTTTTGGTCTTTTCCATGGTGCCTGTTGCTTCTTTCCTCCACCTTACTCTTCAGCATTCCATCTTCATTGTCCCTGGATCAGGCCACCCCTTCTTCTCTGGACCTGCCCATTGAAATCAACAGGAAGGGTTAGCAGGCAGAACTGGTGAAGTAACTGGACTTACTTTATGTGCTAATTTAAAATGATTGGAATGAACACAGCTATTAGAAGCAACTTGAGGTTTATGTAATTTCAGAAGAGTGAAGATACTAAGTTCATACCTAGTTTAAAAGGTAAAGTTAACTGGGGTGCCTGGGTGGCTCAGTCGGTTGAGCGTCTGACTTCAGCTCAGGTCATGATCTCACAGTTCATGAGTTCAAGCCCACATCAGGCTCACTGCTGTCAACACAGAGCCCGCTTCAGATCCTCTGTTCTCCTCTCTCTCCCCTCCCCCACTTGCACTCTCTCAAAAATAAATAAACATAAAAAAAAAAGTTAGGGGCACCTAGGTGGCTCAGTCAGATAAGCATCCAACCCTTGATTTATGCTCAGGTCATGATCTCACAGTTTGTGGGTTCAAGACCCATGTCAGGCTCTGTGCTGACATCGTGGAGCCTGCTTGATTCTGTCTCCCTCTCTCTGCCCCTCCCCTGCTCACTCTATCTCTCTCAAATAAAAATTTAAAAAATAAAATAAAGTTTAAAAAATTAAAAAAATTTAATGTATAGTTTTTAATATATTCTTTTTTGGATCATATCAATTACTTTAGGCCCATTGATTTTATTAATAGGTTATATAGTTCAGGGAAATCATCTTAAGAAAAAAACAACTTGATGGGGTGCCTGGGTGGTTCAGTCAGTTAAGCATCTGACTTCGGCTCAGGTCATGATCTCACAGTTCATGGGTTCTAGCCCCACATCAGGCTCTGTGCTGACAACTCAGAGCCTGGAGCCTGCTTAATATCCTGTGTCTCCTCTCTCTGCCCCTCCCCTGCTCGTGCTCTGCCTCTCTCTTTCTCTCTCTCTCTCTCTCTCTCTCTCTCTCAAAAATAAACATTAAAAAAATTTTTTTAAAGAAAAAAAAAACTTGAGCAAGTATGAAGGCCAATACATCACACAGTAAGCTCCTGGATGACCTTGTTCCCACTTTCAGCATCTGGCAGACTACACACTGGAGGTGCTTATCAAATGTGGCCTGGTTGTAGCGACCATTGGACACATAGCTGCGGGTTCAAAATGCGATTAAATGTCAGTGTTGTGGATGTTGGACCTCTTTTTGGCCATCTAGAACTTTAATCCTTTCCAATGATTGATCAACATATAATAATTTATAAATGAGGGATATCAAGAAAATCAAGGCTATATACTTTTGGGATCTTACACCCTTTTCACATGAGCATGAACATTATGTCAGGGTAGAGCATCTTCTCTAGTTATCTGAATGTCTTTTACAGCTGATGTGAGTGTTACTGAGATGAAAACTTTCTTCTCCTTAGCAGCTATTCCTTTGTTTGACAACTAATGCATTCTTTGATGTATGTAAATTAAATCATGAAATGTTAGAGCCAAAGGCCCTGAGAAAATTATTTCATCCAGCTTCATCATTTATAGGTGAAGCAACTGAGGTCTGGAGAGTGGAAGAGAAATGACCTGCCCAAAGCCACACAGCTTTGAAAATGACTTTTAGAAGTGATTTCTGTTACTGTTTAGAGGGAAAAAAAGTTTGAAATATGTAAAGCCATGTTTTTATGGCTAATTACTTCCTAGGGATTTAGTTATCTAATTTACAAGTCATTGAAAACAAACCAAAAATACCATTCATATATCATAGATATAGTGTAAATTTACACATTTTCAGAGTTAGGACATCATCAAGCTCACATATGTACACATGGTCATGGATTTCAAGACATAACCAAAACAGTGTGGTTAATATAGGGTAAATACGAATTTTTATTTTATATATTTAATTACAGAAGTAACAAAACTACATTAGAGAAAATTTGGAAAACATAGAAAAGACAACTCTAATGCCTTCACGTAAGTAGCCATGATGATCATTTAGTTGTATTGCCTGCCCATCTTTCTTTCTCTTGAATGTTTTACATGATTGTTCATGGACCTACTTGTATCTACTATTTCACCTGCATTATAGCACGAGCATTTTACTTTCTTTTTAAAAACTGGATCATTGTTGGGCGACCTGGGTGGCTCAGTCAGTTAAGCATCCGACTCGGTTTCGGCTCAGGTCATGATCTCCCCGTTCATGAGTTCAAGCCCCGCGTCGGCTCAGCACTGACAGCACAGAGCCTGCCTGGGACTCTCTTTCTCCTTCTCTGTCTCTGCTCCTCCTCTCCTCTCTCTGTCTCTCAAAATAAATTAATTTAAAAAAAATTTTTTTAACTGGATCATTGTTACTCATGGTTTTTTTTTGTTGTGGTGGTCACTTTAGCAGAGAGTGGCAGCATTCCTCCCCAGTCCCAGTTGGTGTTAACAATCTGCCGGTGTTTTTCCACTCTTCTCTCCATTTTCATATCACCATGTACAAACATATATACAGAACATACATGTCATGGTAGTATCCCACTACACCTCCCTGCATCTTATTTCTTTCATGGCAGTCTTTCCAAGTTAATGGGTGTAGAGCTAATAAATTGTTTTTCATGGCTGCACAATACCTGAGGTGTGAATGACCTATGTTAATCATTTCTGTATTGATGTACATTCCCTCTATTTCCATTATTTTGCCACTGCAAACAATGCCACAACAAACAGCTTGGTACATAGAGCCTTACTTTTAATTATGTGGGATTTTAATAGATATGACTAGGCTGCTTTACAAAAAGGCTGTAATTGTTCCCATATCCCCCAGGAAAACTGTGTGAGTACCTTTTCTCCTGCATCCCATCCCGGCCAATAGTAGATGTTAACACTTTTTAGTTCTTGCCAGTCAGATGAGTGTGACAAGGGATATTTCATAGTTACTTTTGCTGATTGCTAGAGTTACCAAGCACCTCTACGTGTCCTTCCTGTACATTTAGATTTGCTGTTTGGGGATTACCTATTCCTCTGCTTTGCATATTTTCCCATTGAGTCATCTGTCTTTTCCTTATCAATTAGTAAGAGTTTTTATATTCTAGAGATTAGATTTTTATTTGTCATGTGAATTTTAGTTATTTTTCCCAACTGTCTTTTTTGTCTTTTGACTTTGCAGTCACTTTTGCTATTAAAACATTTTTGAATTTATGAAGTCAAATAGAACTTTTTCCTAATTTACTTCTTGATTTCTTGAGCTGCTTTAAAAGTTCTCTGTATCCTACGACTCCTGGATGGCTTAGTCAGTTAAGCATCTGACTCTTGATTTCAGCTCAGATAATGATCTCACAGTTTGTGGGTTTGAGCCATGCTTCAGGCTCTGCACTAACAGTGCAGAGCCTCCTTGGGATTCTATCTCCCTCTTTCTGCCCCTCCCCTGCTTGCTCTCTATCTCTCTTTCAAAATAAATAAACATTTTTTTAAAAATTTTTTAAAAAGCTCTATGCAGCCCCAAGATTTTATATGTATGTTTCCCTAAACTTTCTTCTCAGGCTTTCATTATTTTTAAGTGTTTCATTCATTTGGAACTTGTTATTATAATATATGGTGCAGGGGAGTGTTAATTTCTTTATTTTCCAGATGGATGGTCACTTGTACTGGCACCAGCCATTACATAAGCCATCCTTTTCTTTCATGGAATTGAATATTACTTTTGTCACGCAGAGATCTTTTATACGTCCTCTATCCTATTCTGATCTATTTCTGTTCCCAAACCACAAACTATGGCTGTTCTTCTGTGTTTTAAACATATTTGGTAAGGCAAGTCAACTATTATTTTTTTTTATAATTTGCTTTACCTGACATTTATTTTTCCATGTGAATAAATGAACTCCAAAGTCATTTTACCCATTACAAAAAAATTTAAATTCTCATTGGAAATGCATTAGATTTATATATTAATTTGGGAGAACTGATATTTTCTTACATCAGATCTTGTCATCCTTGAACATGTATATTCTTTCCATTTGACTGGATCTTGTTTTAGGTCTTTCAATCAGATTTTATTGTTTTTTTCTTAAAGATCCGGTACTGTTCCTGTGAAATTCATTCTTAAGTATTTTTTATTGCTATTTTAAATGGTACTTTTTCACTTCTACTTCTAGCTGGTTTTTGTATTCTCTATTTCTTTGCATATTTATTTTACATTTAGCCACCTTAGTAAATTCCTTTATTAATTATGGAAGATTTTTAAATGAGTATTTATTCAGCTTTCTAAATTTTTTTTAAAGTTTGTTTGTTTGTTTATTTATTTATTTATTTATTTATTTATTTATTTTTTAGTAATCTCTACACCCAATGTGGGACTTAAACCCACGACTCCAAGATCAAGAGTCAAATGCTCTTCCAACTGAAGCAGCCAGGTGCTCCCTTTTTAGGTGATTTTTATCCTTATTTTCAAATATTTATACTGGTTATTTCATTGTCCTATCTTATTGTATTTGTTAGAGCTTCCAGAATAATGTTTACTAATAATGGTGATAGTGGACATCATTATCCATTTTCTGATTTTAATGTAAATGTCTTTAAAGTCATTTAGAATGATGCTTCTTATTTGGTAAATCATCTCTATCATACTTAAGTAATTTCCTTTTAGTTCTATTTTACTAAAATTTCTTATTAGGAATGGATACTATATTTTATTAGTACTCTCAAGAGCTATTGATAGAATTGCTTTTTTCTCCTTTATTTTTTTTTTTTATTTTTTTTTCAACGTTTATTTATTTTTGGGACAGAGAGAGACAGAGCATGAACGGGGGAGGGGCAGAGAGAGAGGGAGACACAGAATCGGAACCAGGCTCCAGGCTCTGAGCCATCAGCCCAGAGCCCGACGCGGGGCTCCAACTCCCGGACCGCGAGATCGTGACCTGGCTGAAGTCGGACGCTTAACCGACTGCGCCACCCAGGCGCCCCTCTCCTTTATTATTTTAATGAATTATGCTGATTCCCTGATGTTGAATCATCCTTGCATTCCTATAATATTTGCTTGGCTGTAAGTACACCTCTTTTGGTACACTGAACTCTATTTGTTAATATTTAGGCATTTTGTATCTATATTCATAAATGATTTTGATCTGTGGGAGGTTTATTGTTTTTTGTCTTTTATTCTTTTTTGGCATTCAGATTACGCTAGCTTCTTAAAATGAATTAGAGAGTTTTCAATCTTTTCCTATAATTTAGAAATTTTTCACTTAAGTTGGAATTATCTGGTGTTTAAAAGATGATAGAGTATAGCTATGAAACCGCTTGGACCTGGTGCCTTTTTAAAAAAAGGTAGACAGATCTTGCTCAAAGGTAATTGATCTATTCAGTTTTTCTGATTAATTTTGTAATTTATGTTTTCCTAGGAAACCATGTATTTCCTTACGTTTGTCAACCAATCTGTTGATAGAGCATAAGCATCTTTCCATGTGCCATATAAAGAATGGTGGAGAGAGAAATAACACTTATTGAACACCTGCTATGTGCCAATCACTGTGCTTCATATTTATTTATACTGTCACATTTAATTGAATCCTCATATTGGTCCTGTTGAACACGTATTATTATCCTCATTTTATAGATGAGAACATTGAGACTTGGAAAAAGGAGGTAATATTATAGCCAGGATCATAGTTAAAAAATGGCAGAGGGAGCCAGGATTGCAACTTAGGTGATTTCAGAACTGGTACTTTTATTACTTGCAGCTTTCTCCAAATAGTTAGCAACCATTATATTTAGTTACTGAAAGATAGTTGTTTAAGGAAATGTGTTATTGTTTTCTTTCGTTCCCCAAAATTATTGAACATTAGGAGAGTTTTTTGGTTTCCACTATAACAAATGAATATTAAAAGGAATATAGTTTTTTTCTTTCCATATTTAAGACATTGTTTTTCCTTAGGCAAGGTTTCCAGAAGAGAATTACTAGTTCCAACACTATGGTCATATTAATGACTAACATATATCGAAAGGCACATCTTAAAAGGGAGGATAACAACAAGATTACATGGAAAAGTAGTATGACTTTTTCTAGGAAAAGACTTACTACATTCTGAGATTCCCTTTGAGATCTTACTTATAGTCTTTTCCTCATTTCCTGTGGGAATCCCTTACTCTCTGAGCCCGTTCTCTGCTCTCTCCTTCATTGCCCTGGAATCACTTCCTACCTTTGAATAACCATCAAATGCTGCCACATTCCTCTCACCAAGTTCATATGGCTTCTACTCCTCCCCAGTCTTCCTCCTGTCTTTCCATCTCTACAGTGCTAGCCTTTAAAAACACCTGTATGGGCCTTGGCAGACCCTTGAAAAATGTTTTTAGGAAAAGTCTCTTAGTTACTAAACCTTGCCTGATCATTATATAGAGCAATGGTTTTCAGTCTGTACTCTTCAAAGCCCTCGGGCTTTTTCAAACCTGCCTTGGGAACAGAAACAAAGCCACCAAGCTTGTGGAGTCCCGGGCCCCTCTCTCCATCCCCTTCAACTAGAGTCTCTTTGTTCTTGCCTGAAAACAAACTGCAGCTTGTGGGGAAGCATTTCCTTTTAAAATTGGTTTCTGCTAGGGGCACCTGGGTGGCTCAGTCAGCTGAGCGTCCGACTTCGGCTCAGGTCATGCATGATCTCACTGTTTGTGGTTCGAGCTCCACGTCGGGCTCTGTGCTGACAGCTCAGAGCCTGGAGCCTGCTTCGGATTCTGTGTCTTCCTCTCTCTCTCTCTCTCTCTGCCCCACCCCCACTCATGCTCTGCCTTTGAAGAATGAATGAACATAAAAAAATTAAAAATAAAATAAAATTGGTTTCTGCTGCTTAAAAACAAAGGCTCTAAAATTATTGCAATAGAGAAATAGGAATTAATCTAAGAAGTTATAGCCAGATTTTATGAAATTAATAAAGTTTATAATATTAGTAAAGTTACTACAAGCCTAAAGAATACTGAGAAAAATCTCCTGACCCTCCCCCAGACTGACCTAGAATGTATACCGCACACACACATACACACATAAGACCACAAAAACTTAGGATTGTCTATTACTTTCCAATTACTGCTGTGACAGAAAAAGAAAGTTTGGCACTTTGGGGAATTGAAATTAATTGAAAGCAGACTTGAGCTAATTTTCATTTCAGTGTCCTTTATTGAATGGGTCTTTAGTGCACATTTCTAATTTAGTAGAATGAGAACTTTTTATGTTGGGGGGAGGGTGATGAGGAAATATTTTCCCCTGAAACTAAAGTAATTCATCAGGACAAATTCTGCAAACGTTTTCAGAGAAGAAAATCTCTAAAATCTTTGGTAGAAGAATGCTTGAAAATAATTATGGAAGTAGTTGTTTGTTTTTTTTCTATAGCTTAGAAGTGACATAGGTTTTATGAAATGGCATATTTCATGACCTTGTTTGTACATATGTCACTGTTTGCAGGTTCTCCTACATTGTATCACTTGATCATTGCAACAGTGCTGTGGAGGGCACTGTTACCACCCAGGACCAAAGGAAACTGAAGCTCTGAACAATTAAGTATTTACTCAAAGTTACACAAGAAGTAGCTCCAAGTAAGACCACTATTCTATTAGCCTACATCTTTAAATAAGCCACTTCATAACACAGGATTCCAAAACACTATAATAGAAGGAACCACTTTTACTGTCATTAAAGATGTATTCTTGGGGTGCCTGGGTGGCTCAGTCAGTTAAGTATCTGACTCTTGATTTTGCTTCAAATGATCTCAAGGTTTGATCAAGGTAATCAAATGATCTCAAGGTAATGATCTCAAGGTTTATGGGATTGAGCCCCTCATCAGGCTCTGCGTCGACGGTGTGGAGCCTGCTTGGGGTTCTCTCTCTCTCTCTCTCTCTCTCTCTCTCTCTCTCTCTCTCTGTCCCTCCCCTGCCCGTGCTCTCTCTCTCTCTCTCAAAATTAAATAAACTTTAAAACAAATGTCTTACTTCCTATATGGGCTCTGCGAACTGTTTGAACAAACAGGTTAAATGGATTGGTAAAAGGAGAAAAGTTCCGGCAAGTCTGATGAGACAGAGGGAGATTGAGAGAAAAAGAAAGAATACAAAATAGGACAAAGAAGAGGGCTATAACCACCAATTCAGAGGCTATGAAATATTATTTTAAAAATTCTGTTTTTGGGGGCGCCTGGGTGGCTCAGTCAGTTGAGCGTCTGACTCTTGATTCCAACTCAGGTCATGATCCCAGGATTGTGGGATCAAGCCCCACATTAGGCTCCACTCTGAGTATGGAGCCTGCTTAGCATTCTCTCTGTCTCTCTCTGTCTCTCTCCCTCTGTCCCACTTCCCTGCTTGTGTGCTCTCTCTCTAAAATAAAACAAAATAATTTAAAAATTGTAATGTCAACCACAACACCTATTTAGAGAAGATAATTGAAAGAGGGGTGTCAAATGTCTATGCTTCAAATAAGAAATAATCTAGGATAATATCACAAGAAATTTCTGTAATAACAGTGACTGTATTATTTAATCTGTATCAGAGAATAGGATATATGTAAATCACGAAATCCATCCCATGAGATTCTGATACCAAAGCTACTCTAGGATAGCCTAAATAAATAAAATACAAATATTCTAAATAAAATGTCTGAAAGCAAAATTACAATACCATGAGTTCGTTCTAGAGTGTAAAAATGGCTGGATGCTTACAAATCTATTAATACAGTTCATTAATCAACATAATTCAAGAAAGGAAAGAGAGCACAGTGTGACCCTTAGAAGCAAAATGGTAAGGAGATAAAGCACATTTCACAATACCTGGGCACAGATGCAAGTGTTTATAATGAGGACACCTCAATGATAATGTAATTTTTGTACCTGCTTCCAAAAATATATACAATCATCAAATCATTCTTGAATACATAGCAACTTATGGTGGCAAAGGCGATAAATTAAAGAATTAAAATATAGGACCACCAGACATCCCTCAAAATAAGCAGTCTTATTCACAGAACAGATGAGCACAAGGGAAGGGAAGCAAAAGTAATATAAAAACAGGGAGGGAGGACCAAACATAAGAGACTCTTAAATATGGAGAACAGAGGGTTACTGGAGGGATTGTGGAAGGGGGGAGGGGCTAAAGGGTAAGGGGTACTAAGGAATCTACTCCTGAAATCACTGTTGCCCTATATGCTAACTAATTTGGATATAAATTTTTAAAAATAAAATAAAATTTTAAAAAATTAGCTGAACAAGAAAAAAAATAAGCAGTCTTATTTTGAAAATAGTCTTTGGTCCTCAAGTCAGCCTCTTAATTAACTTTTTCCCAAATATAGGTGTTGCTAGAAAAAGGTCAGCCCTGCCACTGACCAGGTTATAAGGCCATCATCACATCCTTGGTTAACTGCGTGAGCGCTAGTCTCCTCACCAGACTGTGAGCAACCTGGGAGCAGAGTGGTGGTCTTATTCATCTTTGTATCCCCAGCTCCTTGTGCCATTTTGGGCACATCATCAACGAATATTCATGGAAATGAACTGAATTCTCATCCAGTACCACAAGAGAAGCATGCTTTTTCCCACACATGCTTCACATAAGCAAAAAAGAATTACTGTTACATAGAACAAGGGTTTAGCCTGGAGGTAATTTTTGTTAGGGGGGAAAACCCATCAAGCAAAGTTTTAGTGGCAGGATGTATCCCCTGTGCCCACCATTGGAACCAGGATAGAGCAGGATCTCCTGACGAATGGTCCCACACCAAAACGAATTATAACTGAAGCTCACCATTGCCAGCAACCTCAGAGCACCCAAAGCCAGTGAGAAGAGGGCAAAGAGTGGGTGATTCCATAGATCAAGAGCACACAGAGGTTCTTTACATCAGAATATGGAATGACAGAGATCCTTCCACTTCCACTCCATGGGGCATTAAGTTGTTTGTTTACCCTAATATCAGTCAGGATAGTTATTTGGTTGAGCTGCCATGTGTCAACATGTCAATCAGAAAACAAAGAACACCAGCATGCTAACACGCACACACAACAACCCAGTGGTTAGAGATAACTATTTTAAAATTAAAATTAAAATTTAACTTATCATGTCATTTAAGACATCAAAACGTACCAAGAGTTTCCGACCCTGTTACTTCCAGGGGCTCTTCTGACTCATTTTATTGACTGGCATACATAAATGTGCCAGAACCCAATTTCGTGAACCTGAATGCTTTATAGTATGGGTCTGGTTAGGAAAATGCGCCCTCTCTCTTTTCTTATCCCAGTTTGACTCACTTTAATTTCAACCTTTCAAACAGGCTCTCTCCCTGGATTCATCTGAGTTGAAGTTCAGAGCCTCTCTGAGACACTCTGCAAGAGATGGAGAGAACAGTGTGGCCCCAGTGCAAGGCAAATGCCTACTTCAAAGGAAGATGAAGTGACTGTCGCTGTATTCTCACCAGGTTGGTCCTGCCTGGGAAAATGGGAAGGGCAAGAGAGGCTCCTGGGAGAGCTGTGAAGGAAAGAGCCTGAGCCCCAGAGAGAGCTCCCTCCAGCCCTAGGGATGACCCTAATTAGCAGAGCGGTCTATCAACATGGCCAACTTCAGCTAGTCCTCAGGAAGCATTCCTCCTGCTGAGGCAGAGACAGCAGCGGGCCTCACAAGAGCTGGATCACGTGACTGAGTTAGTAGTACCTTGTGAAATAGATCATCAGTCACCAAAGCCTTTTTAGGTAAGAGGGGAAACCAGGTTACCGCTGCCTCTCCTGGGAGAAGTTTTTTCATAGTTCAGATAAAGTGACACATCCAATTTGGATCTGCCTTTGGCACTTTCAGAACTGCTAGAAAGGAGAATAGAGCAAATCCAATCTTGAGAATGACTGTAATTTCTCATTACCTCCCAGGGAGCTCCAGAAGTTGGAAATCATAGACAAACCCTGCAAATCTATAACTTCAGTTAGAAGAATAGCCCCCAGCTCGTGCACCATTGACAGGAGTCAGTGATGTTCTTGAGCCACTAAAAAACGACAACATTCTCCCTGCACAACTGGTCTATGCATTTATACCTGAGGATCTCAGTCCCTGCCTTTCCCCTGCCTTAAAACCCTCTGCACTCTGCCAACCCAAATCCCACTCAACCTTCAAAGGGCAATTATTCCCTTCATAAGCCTGCCTTGACGTCACCTATTCTCCTCAACTGTCACCTATCCCCACAAAGGCAAGGATCATCCTATAACCTGTTATGACTAGAGTCCAACAACATATTAACCTCGATATAAGACGCATTCAATATTTTTGTTCATCGATGAAAAAATGTAAATTCATCATTAGTTTGATTGTTTCTTTAATCATTTCAGCCTGTTTCATACATGGCCTTCCTAGAGCTAAAGCATACTGAACCCAATCACTGAGTACTTTCTTACCATTTCTTACCAATATCTGGAAAGTTTGGCGCAAAGTGGAGAGGTCTAGAAATACTCCATAAAGAGACCAGAACACATTGGGACTGGTTTCGCTAAGAAGCTATATATACTGATTCCTAAATCTCTTGTTGCACTGTTTCGATTTCCTTTTGGGAACAACTTGGGACAAGAGTAAGTAAATGAAACATAGAAGTTTTCCATCCTCCTGTCTCCACACAACTACATACTTCTGCCATCCCGGAGAGTTAGATAGCAATCCTATCCTTCAGAACCTTGAAAAATATACTGTATATAGAAACACAGTGAACAATCTCAGTTGAAATCTATTCCAGGGCTGCCTAAACATACTATAAGGAAATCATTCCCTGCACAGATTATGCCCGTTTCATCCTGTCCTGATGTCATTTGAAAATGATTCCCTTACCTGAAGGCAAATCAGTCTAACAGAGGGGCACACACATGCTGAGCCACATCATTTTCCACCTCCAATGCTGGGGACTTAGTGCCTTTCATAGACCATCCATTTTGCTTTTCAATCATGCAATCTGAACATTTTCACCAAGGCTTCCCATCATGGATCAATGTAAAAATGTTCCCCCCAGATCCTGACCTGCTGATTGGCAGGGTCAAGAAATGGGAAGAACACTGGACTAAGATCCGACCCTGACTGCTCACTCGGCAGGGCCAAGAGGAAGCCACGAGAGTCTGGGCTTCCATTTTCTCAGATCTAGTACAAGGAGGCTCTCAAAGTCTTTGGAGCTCTAAAATGCTGAGATTAAAATCCAGCAGGGTAAAAAACAAAAAATAAAAATTTAAAAAATAATAATAATAAATAAAATCTAGCAGGGTATCTCCAAATATTACTTAGCAACTTGGTGATATAGCAACCGGTGGCCTCCCTTCCCCAGCCCCTCAGTCCCCACAGCCTCCCATAATTGTTTTTTTGTTCAGTCTGAAACACCAAAAAACCAAAATGAAAACAAAAAACCCACTATAACCGCAACTGGAATTATGTTAAGTAGTTTATAATTTCCCAATCCTTAATTCTTTCAGTATGCAGTTTGGACTGTTTTTTAGTACTCAGGTCGTTTTGTTTGTTTGGTTTGGTTTTGGGTTTTCTGTTTATTTATTTATTTATTTATTTATTTATTTATTAGTAATCTCTGTACCCATTGTGGGGCTAAAATCCATGACCCCAAGTTCAAGAGTAGCATGCTCTTCCAACTGAGCCCACCAGGTGCCCCTAGTACTCAGGTCTTTATTTTGAGGGAAAGAAACAAAACTGACTTTTCTTCTGATCTTTTTTTTTCCCCTGCTAAATGAATATCCCTGGTTGTTATATTTCTTTCCAATGAATATTTGCACTTGGCTGTTCCATGGTCACCTCAAACTCAAGCTGTTTTTTTTTTAATGTTTCTTATTTATTTTTGAGACAGAGAGAGACAGAGCATGAATGGGGGAGGGTCAGAGAGAGAGGGAGACACAGAATCCGAAGCAGGCTCCAGGCTCTGAGCTGTCAGCACAGAGCCCGACGCGGGGCTCGAATTCACAGACCCTGAGATCATGACCTGAGCCGAAGTTGGACGCTCAACCGACTGAACCACCCAGGCACCCCTCAAGCTGTTTTTATCACACTGGTCATCTTAACCTATCCAGCCTCCTCCTTCAGATTCCTCTAGCTCTGTCATTAGCACTACCATTGACCCAGGCTCAAGACCTCCGAATGAACTTCCTCTCCCCATCCAGTCTAAAGGAAGTAAAATCCTTCTGAGTCTTTCTTTGTCAGATTTCTTAAATTTCCTCTTTTGCTTTTCATGTTACCTCTTTGTTTCAACCCTGACTCCTCTGTGCCTAAACCTCTGTAGGAGCTTCCTAATTAGTTTATTCAACACTCTAGGCCACTACTAGATTATTTTCCTTTGGTCGTTTCTTACTCCTCCTCAAAAACTTGAGTTATAAAATGTAATACATAAATTATTTTTTCAGGGTCCTCCACAATGTCCCTGACCTTCCTCTCCAACCTTGTTTCCAACCTGTAGGGGATAATTCCAGCCTTCTGAGTTAATTCATCACCTACATTCCTGCCTTGTCTCTCCCATTCCTTCTGCCTTGTCTGCCTTCCTCACCCTACCCCAACTGTCAAATCCTTCCTCATTCCCTGAGGTCTAACTCAGGCCCATAACCTCTGGAACTTCCTCCTTCAATCCAATAGTAAATTAGCCCTCCTTTCTTGGAATCCTCTGAACTCAATTGGAACCAAAACCATGACTTTCTACTGTTATTTATCTTACATAAATAATCTCATTGTCTAAATAGATTATAAACTTCTTGAGAAAAGAGATTATTTCTTCCACCTCTTGGGATCCTTGGTGCCCATTCTATGTTCTTACATAGAGTAGAATCTTGTTCAATAAGATGACAAAACTGCCAAACACTGTCAATGATAACTATTTAGCACATAATCTAATGTGTTAATTAGGTGTAATCAACTATTAGTAATGAATTGGCTAAGTGCTCTCTTAGCTAAAAATCTGATAATCAGTAGTCACGGATGTAGAGACTAAGGGAGGAAGAACTTGGCCACAGGAAATCCAGGCTGGGATAGTGGAACAGAGGGATTTAAGGCTCTATCTCAGCCCTAGAGGGCATTTTCAGAGTTACAGGGTCAAAAGTAGATGATCTGTAGTGGCTTAGCCCTTGTCAGATATATATTTAATTCAAATAAGATTAGAATTAGATTATATATATATTATTATATATATTATATATTTATATGTTATATTTATATATTCTATATTTATGTATTATCTCTGTATATAGAATATATAATTATATATTCTATATTATATATAATCTTATATATTATTATTATATATATAACATACACACACACACACACACACACACACACACACACACACACACACTAGACTAGAAAGTTTTGGATTTAGAGGTAAAGTGAATCCTTTTCATCCTTAACCCACTTTGGAATGCACCTTAGCAATGTCACTACCTGGGGTTTGCCCACTTCTTTTCTTTAAACATCCACAGGACCTGCCTTCAGCCTGCAGTGTCTGCTATTCATCTGCTTGGGGACCCACACTTCCAGCCTCCTCCAAAGCAAATCGCCTTATAGGCAGCAAAGGAGCCAGCAGATGCAAGATGAATCTGGGGCAGGGCGGGGGGGAGGCCCACCCTTTGAAAGCAGTATTTCCAATCTAGTCCTTGATTCTTTACCTCCTTCCCACACATTCTTTAGGTGGGGTCCTTCCTCTAGGCTGTGGTTTGTGGAGCTGAAGAGAAAAATACTGAAGATATGGATGCAAAATTCACATGCAAAACAAATCCCTGCTTGGTAAATTCCTGTAAATTCAATTATCAAAGCTTTTTGACTTTATTGTTAATAGCCGTAATTCCCATGGGGGAAAAAATGAGATAAATAGGTAGATGCAGTACATTTGAAAAATCATTCAAATGCTGAAATAGAACGTTTAGACTCACAGAAGCGAGAGAAGCTCATTGGTGAAAATCTTAGGACACGAAAGATGTGAGAAGGGAAAGCTAGATTGAAACCCAAACTCTTACACACCTCCACCAGGGCCTATTTCGTTCCTATCTCTTGGCAACTTCAAGGTCTTCTCAAATTTACAATATCCCATAATCACATAGCAAGGATAAAAAGGCTCCAAGGCTTTTGGTGACCTTATTAGAAAGGCCTTCCCTGACCACATGTTAAGAGCAGGACCCAGCCTCCACTGCCCATCTCTCTTCCATTGCCTCATTTTTCTCGATGCATTTCCCAGCAAATGACAGCGCTATCTATTTATCGTTCTTTGACCATCTTGATCCACCACCTCCAGTTCATTAGGTCATGGGCAGTTTTATTCACTCTGCATTCTCTGAAGTCTGACACAAGATCCAGCATAGAATAGGTTCAAGTAAATAGGTGTTAAATAAATGAATGAACCAATATCATAGTTTGGAGACACCAAGCCAAACCAAACTAGAATTACTTGCAGCACAAACTAAAGATGAAGCATATAGTGGTAAAGAAAATCAGAACTGAAGGATTACGTTGACATCAGCCAGCCAAACCCTGTTGCTTCAGGAATGAAGAAATGAGGTCACGCGGTTAAGTGACTTGACTAAATCCTAAGCTCTTGTTTGGACAGAAATAATAAAATGAGTCATTCAGAGGCCCTGGTTACCACCACAGGAGCCAGAATCTGGAGCTTGCCTCTGCAGGCAGCCTCCATCCAGCTGTGGCATGGGGGAGCCCCCAGCAACCAGCAGGGCCTGAACACCAGTTACAGCCGGATGAAGGACCAGCATGCACCAGTCTATCAGAGGCAGGAACAGAGCTCTGGAAATGGGAGAGGGAGAAAACTATGTTTGCCAGGACTTCTCTCAAGGAAAGTATCCTGTGTGATTGAAAGGAATGCTTGATCAACATTATGAGGGTGTGTGGGTACGGGCACGTGGGTGTGTTTGGGGATGGGGGTGATGGGCTGTCCTATGTGCAGTCTTTTTTTTTTTTAATCTTTTTTATTTTTTTAATCTTTATTTATTTTTGAGAGAGCAAGAGAGATAGAGCTTGAGCAGGGGAGGGGCAGAGAGAGGGAGACACAGAATTTGAAGCAGGCTCCAGGCTCTGAGCTGTCAACACAGAGCCCGACCGGAGTCGAAGGAGAGGGGGGCTCGAACCCATAAGCCATGAGATAATGACCTGAGCTGAAGTCCCACGCCTTAACCAACTGAGCCACCCAGGCGTCCCATAATTCTTTTTTTTTTTTTTTTTTTTTTTAAGTAGTTTCCACAACCAACCTGGGGCTTGAACTCACGAGCCTGAATTTAAGAGTCACATGTTCTACTGACTGAGTGAGTCAAGCGCCCCCTAGATGCAGTCTTAAGTAGCAACAAATGGTCACCAAAAAGCCTTCTAAGAAAGGTGAGTCCGGTTTCCTAGTAAAATGTTTTGCTGAGAGCTGTAGAGTGAGGCTGCAGCTGAGCTGCTATTGATTCTGGATGGGAGGCCAAGTATTGCCCTTCAGGGGCCTCATTTTTCGCTCTTCCTCCATGAAGGAATCAGCTTGTCCTTTATTCAAATGTTGAAAATTGATAGTAAATCCCTTTGAATGAGTATCAGATTTTTAGCCTGCCTCAGGTGTCTTGATCCTTAATTTTATATCTTAGGAGCCCCTTCTCACTAACTCTAGCTCATTGGCTCTGCAAATCACAATCTGGTCATATCCTTTCCAGCACTCTGGTCTGGAACCTTGGAGAGGCTGCATGGGTGGGGCTCCCCATGTGTCCCTGTGCCAACCAGACACTAGCTGATATAATGTTGCTACTTGTAGCAGCTATCAACTGAACCAGTTGAACTTACTTGATTTGTTTCTCTATTTCATAGTATTTAAAATGAAACATTATAGTAGTTAGTATATGTGTCGCAGTTCATGCATTTCATCAGTAGATGAATTTCACAGTTCATGCATTTCACAGTAGATGGTCACAGTTCATGCATTTCATCAAATACTTGACTCTGTACCTTTGTTTATCCCGTTCTTTATGCTTCAAGTATCTTTCCTTGCCTGAAGAAGTATTTCTCATCCTTCAAGGCTCAATTCAAGCACCTTTCTCTATGAAGCCTGCCCTGATCTTCCAAGTCATTTAGTCAACCCCTCTTCTACTACATTCTCACGCTATACTGTTAGTATCTCTCCCTGCTAGGCGTTGTAGGCTACAGTCTCTCTGTCTGATTCCCGTGGGATACTGTCAGCCCCACTAGGGCAGGGACCATTTCTTATTCATATCCATTGTACCCAGTGGGTACAGTGAATTCTTACCAAACTAGAGAGCTGGACTTTAAGCCTCAGGATAAATATAGATCATCTCCTTATTTGGCAATTTTACTTAACAATAAGCAACTTAAAAATATACATTCTTAAATGCTGAGATATTTTATAGAGGGGCATGCAAAAATTAGCTTGGCTTTTAAAGGTGAATACATTTATATTATTTGTTCACATTCCTCTGACGTGAAGTTTGAGAATGTTTTGTGATGAATGCTCAACACAAGTTTGAGTTGAATTTAATTCAATTCCAGAGGATGTTGATGGTTAATGATTATTTTTCCCCAAAGCAAACAACAATAGGGAGAGATTGGTAAAAGGGTACAAACTCTCAGCTATAAGATGAATAAAGTCTGAGGGTCTAATGTATAACATAGTGACTATAATTAATAATACTGTATTGTATAGTTGAAATTTTCCTTTTTTTTTTTAAAGTTTATTTATTTAAGTAATCTCTATAACCAACATGGGACTTGAACCCACAACCCTGAGATCAAGAGTCAGGTGCTCTTCCTACTAAGTCAGCCAGGTGCCCCTATAATTGAAATTTTCTGAGAGTAGAACTTAATGTTCTCACACACACACACAAAAAAAAAAACAAAACAAAACAAAAAAAAAAACGGTAAATATGTGAGGTGATGGATGTGTTAATTAACTCAATGGGGGAAATCCTTTCATTGTATATACATATAACAAATCAGCTGGTTAAATACATTACAATTTTATTTGTCAGTTATTCCTCACTAAAGCTGAGGGGAAAAAAAAACAGTACAGAACTTTATTTATTCATAGTAATATCAAGGAGATACATTTTTGTTTTAAATTAATAAGCTAGAAAAGGCAAGCTGGAAAAGTCAATGCTATTTTACCTAAAATTATAAATTCTGTTTTAACATAAATTCACTGTCTAAACATATGGACCAGGAAATCTTTTGGAGCAACTACTCTTTGGCAAAGACCAAGTGCCTCTTTGTATTAAAAAATATATATATACATATGATCCATCATACACACAAAAGTGCCTATTCAATATATATGTAAGTTTAGTCTTCAAAGCTCCTACAGCATCTAATAAGTAAAATTTTAATTAATAATAAATATTTATCAAGTAAATATCCTTGAGACATTATAGTCTTTCCTCAATTATGAAGCCACTGCCAAGCAGTAGGAGGCGAGACTACAGATGGATTTTTACCTGGGTATATTAGGTTAGGTAGAGTCAAAAAGAAATAGACTAGCTATGGAATTATTTGTAAGCCTTGCTCTAGTTGTATTACTTCGAAACCTAAATTACAAAAATAATTATAAAAGAAATACATATACTCAGTGTAGAAATACTCTAACCAACTGATTTTATCCTCCTCTCTTTGCTACTCTTTGCGGGTGGAAGAGTTGCTAGGAAAGTGAACAGTCCACCAGGAGTTACTAGAGTCCATGCAGAAGGCAGGGGGTGTGCAGACCAGGAGTGAGTGATATACCCTGAGTGACTGACACTAGTCTGGTTCTACATGGGACTCCCTGCATTGAGGGTGCAAACTGCTGCCCAAATTTTGAGTTTTATCTTACACACGCCATCTCTGAGCTTCGTTCTCCCAATCTCCTTTGCAAAACCAAAGACTTTGCAATGAATTCCATCTGATTTTTAGCAACATATCTTTTTAATAGCATATGGTTTCATCACTGATCCTCCAACAAGTCTGAATCAAGTGGTCTTATCTCTTTTTTCTACCTTATTCTATCATCTAACTTATTATTCTATCATCTAACTTATTATTCTATCATCTAACTTATTAGTCCCATGTTCATTTGTTCAATCATACATTAATTATAGGCTTCTTACCTACCTATGAAAATCTTAGTCAGAATCCTTCAGTGACTCCTAAAGTTCAGATGTCCTCATGCAGTGGACCTCTACCTTCATCTGGCCTCTATGTCAGTCACTGTCAGGGCTCCTATCACAGAGACAGTCTTGTGGTTCCCTGTCTTTTCTAGCCTCTCTAGCCTCTGGGCTTTATAAAGTTGTTCCTCGGTGGACATCCTTCCCTTACTCTGGGTTAGCTCCTTGTGTCTGTCAAAGTCAGTGCAAGTACCACTCTTCCCTGTCTTTCTTGACATGCCTTGCTAAAGGTAAGCCCTTGCTTTTTTTGTGCTGCCTTAGGGTTTTGTCCACAGAAATACTATGTTCACATGGTATTTATGTGAAAGTATTCACCTAAAAATCTTACTTCTACAAAAGGCAAGGGTCCATATACTCTCAGGGTGTCCATGAATCCCCTGAATTATAGGCAGAATTTTATGGGGGTTCATTTTCTTCTGGGAGAAGATTCAGAGCTCACATCAGACTCTCAACAAAGTCCATATTTACCCTCTCACAACCAAACTAAGAACACTGCACTAGACCAAGAGTCCCTAGGAATCAGAAAGTCAGTTCTATACTTCTTTGAATCTCTACAATTAGATGGCTAATGTTAGATGAATGAACATTTCCGTTATTTTTTTTAATGTTTATTTATTTATTTGGGGGGGGGGAGCAGGGGAGGGGTAGAGAGACGGAGAGAGAGAATCCCAAGTAGGCTCCGTGCCATCAGTGCACAGCCCAATGTGGGGCTTCAACTCACAAACCACGAGATCATGACCTGAGCTGAAATCAAGAGTCGGTTGTGTAACCAACTGAGCCACCCAGGCACCTCAACATTTCAGTTACTATTTAGAGGTAGACGTTTATATTAGTAGATATATAGTAAATTCAACCTCCTCCATTCATTGATGTTTTTAAGCAGACAGGAAGTATGATACAGTAAAAAGTACATTAGTCAAAAGGAAAAATATAGAAACATTTATGCCAAATTAGTAGCAGTGGTTATGCTTGGAAAGGGGAATGGGCTAGGGGTGAGATGGGCTTTCATACTTATGTTCTTCTGTCTTGATCAAGTTTGTTTTATAATGTGTGCTTTTTAGTTTTGAAACTTAAAAATAATGTTTTAAACCATAGGACTTTCTCCTTAAGTTCATGAGACATCTAACTTCAAATTGCACATCTGCTACTTATTTAGTGTTGTGCCCCTGGGAATGTTATTTACCCTTTATAAGCCTACACATCCTCAATTGTAACATGAGGTTAATACTTACCTATCCCACATAGTTATCACGTTACAAAGCCTAGTATGAAGTAGGGACTCAGTAAATATTAGTTTAATGCAAATTTTGTTGTCCTTTAGGTGTTTTGATTTTTTTTTTTTTTTTGCCCTGCCCAAAGACATCCACAATAGAACTCAATGAAAATATAGTTCACTATTGTCTCAATACTGTAAGCATTCATACATTTGGTAAAAGTCTAATGTAACATGGCTGGTTTATAAGGCGGCTATTAGCTCTGATTGCTAACTAATAAGGAATCCCATGATATATTTGCTTGTTTTTAAGCAAAGAGGAGTTACAAGATTCTTAAGAAATTTATAAATGTTTACATTTACATTTATAAATAAAGTACAAGGACACTGGTTTAAGCTAAGCTCTCCGTTCATCTGTGTGGTTACTAGAAACAGGTTCTTTGAAATATTCACTCACCTCGTGGCCTGTCTCCACCAGTAGACATCACACCATGTTTTGTGAAGTCTTTCTGATTTTTCTAGAGGTTCTACAAGAAATAAAATGCCATTGATAATGATAGGTACCTTGTAATTTATACCACCCTTTGTTTTAATAATTTTATAACTAAAGGTTTTTATTGTATATTCAATAGATTGCTGTTAAAAAATTCTAATCATTTAATAACATATCAAGTAAAAAGTAAAAGTTCTTGTTTCTTTGAGTCTTTCCATTTTTCAGTCGCTTGGTGTTGAGTAGGCACTCAACTATTATTATTAACTCAACTATTATTGACAAATACAAATGAGCTCAACTATTATTGACTAATAAAAATAAATTTGTATGTATTTCAAATCAGCTGAAGTACTCCAACATTCAGAGCAGTTCATCTGACCCTAAAATAATGAAAGCCACAAATGTAGAGCTTTTCCTAAGCATCCCACATTAAATGAAATCACCTACTTCAAGTGACAAGTGGAATAGGTTTGTAATAGGTTTTTCTGCTGGGGCTAATTGAGGTGATCCACGGTTAAAATTAAGTGGAAACCCATTTGGAAAATACCCTATGAGTATATGGGTTTTTTTTTTTTAGTAATACAGCAGGTTTCAACCCAGCTATATGTTCTATTTATTTTTCATTATCTGAAACTCCTTGGGAAGTTTGGCCAAGTGACAGAATCTTTCTGGGCGTTGGTTTCTTGATCTGTATAATTGGCATAATAACAATAACAATGCAGATGTGAGGATGAAAGGAGATGAAGGTTGGGGGCCACAGGCTGGAATGTGGGCCCTTGGGGGACCAAAGGCTTACTTGGCCACCTTTGTCTTTTTTTTTTTTTTTTTTGTCACCGTCATCATTTTGTCAAGGTTCACTCCTATATCCAAAGAGACTCTATGTTTATTTCCAGCTTGGTCTGCTCTTTTTTTTTTTTCCTTTTAACTTTACAGAAAATTTTCTTAAAATGTTCCTTTTTGGGGTAGGCTGGGTGGCTCAGTCGATTAAGTGTCCAACTTCGGCTCAGGTCATGATCTCGCGGTTCGTGGGTTGGAGCCCCGCAATCAAGCTCTGTGCTGACAGCTCAGAGCCTGGATCCTGCTTCAGATTCTGTGTCTACCTCTCTCTCTGCCCCTCCTCTCTCTCTCTCTCTCTGTCTCTCTTTCTCAAAAATAAATAAACATTACAAAAATTTTTCAAAAATGTTCCTTTTTGGGCATAATGCTGTTCTTTGTCCTGAAGGAATATAAGGGACAATGTAGGGCCTGATACTTGCTCTGTCAGATGCTGCTCATTGCCACCCAGTGTTCCTTTTTCTTTAGTAACCCAGTTAAAAAACTACATTCCCCCTTCTCCTTCACTGCTAGGTATAACCACAAGAATAGATTCTACCCCTGAAGTAGTAGAAATAATGACAGTGATCTCTGAGAAGTCTCCTCAAAAGAGAGAACACATCTTTTTCTTCCTACTTTTCCTTCCTGCTGTCCAAATGCAAATGAGCCAGGGAAGTCTGAGCAACCTTCTGGACCAAGAGGGAGGCACTACAGATGGCAGAAGAACAGGATCGAAGGAACCAGGATCCTTCCCACAAGGACCTGCTCTAACAGCTTTGGATTGCCTACCTCTGGGTTTGTTTTTTGTTTTGTTTTGTTTTTTAAGTAGGCTGCATGCCCGATGTACAGCTTGAACTCACAACCCTGTCATCAAGAGTCACTGACTCTTAGCTGTCATCATCAAGACAGCATGGTATTGGCACAAAAACAGACACATAGACCAATGGAATAGAATAGAAACCGCAGAACTAGACCCACAAACGTATAGCCAACTAATCTTTGACAAAGCAGGAAAGAGTCACTGACTCTTGACTCCTGACTGAGCCAGCCGGGCACCCCTGAGCTTTTTTTGTTTTTAACGTAAGAGATAAACTTCTAGCTTGTTTAAGCCACTATTCTTTTGCTTTTCCATCATATACAGATGAACCCAAACTTACTGAGATGCTGGCACTCTAGGAAATAGTCTTGAACCAAGAAGCTTTTTTAATTCTTGAAAGTTTTCTCTCCTTTGAGCCTGTGCGTCCCTTCTACTTAACGAATTCTCCACTCTTCAGAAGCCTCTAAAGTGTCACTCCAGTCCTTGTTTTTACCTTCCTCCCTTGCAACACCCACATTTTGAATTTTATACACTCATTTGAGCTCTTCAGATAGGAACTTGAAAAATGGGGCCATTCTATTGGGTAAGAAAGAAGGAAGTTTGGCTAAAATTAAGTTTTTAGCTTTTTGTGGATTAAGGGGAAAACAGTTCATTTCAATGGAGCAAGCATTTATTAAGCACATATCATGTAAAAAGCCCTGTGCCAGGCAGTAGGAGAAATAGAAAGGTGACATTACTCCTCCTTCAAGGAGATACATGAGTAACTACAGCATGTGATGGGCAGTAAGAAATGCAAGAAGAAAAATATAAGGTGCCTAAAACTTTCAGAGGAAAAAGGATGAGTTCCAGTTGTGGGGATTATGGAAAATTTCATGAAGAAGATAGGATTTGAACTGCGGTTTGAACAATATGTAGAAATGGTTAAAAGAGGAGCAGCAAAGGAACAGAGGTAGAAAGTCACAAGGCATAGGTGCATCTGGAGATTCTAGGGAGTGTGAAGGGTAGAGGAGGAGGAAACACTAGACTGGTAGACTGAGGACAGATACAGGGCCATGAATATCTTTTTGGGAGCCTGCTCTGCAGTAGAGAGAATGAGGAGTCACTGAGAGATTTTAAACAAGAGAGTAGGCCCATCATGTGACTTCAGTAAGAAGATGCCTCCTAAAAAAGGCATGACAGAGGAAATACCAGCTGCAAAGAGGCCGGTGAGTAGAGAGTAGGAGGTAAAGATGCTCTGAATTAGAGAAGCAACCATTAGAAAGGACAGGAAGACACAGAAGCAACATTTCAGAGATTACTACATGAGCTAAATGTGTACGTTGCCTAGGAAAAAGATTTGGATTGTAATTCTCAGAGTCAGATGTGAAGAATATACCCATTAAGAAATTTTTAAAATTACACTTAATTAAACTAAAAGGAGGCTGAATATGCTGTAATAATGAACTTTCTGGTTCTACAATTTTATCAGAACCTTAACTTCTATTATCCTTAGATGTCAATGGGGGAGTGCATGAATAACTGGTAGATGCAGAAAGAGTATTGAAAAGTATCTTAACAAAGAAATACAATCATCCCTTCCTTCCCATTGTTCATCCTCTGCCCAGGTATTATGGTGAATAGCAGGTGTCAGGCTACCTTACACAGTAAAGCTTTTCCACTTCTCCCCAATTATCCCTTTACCACCCTTACGTGCCATCTCTACGCACCCCGTCCACCCACACATTCCATTAGGAATCCAGTGAAAATTTAAGAGAAAGAGTAAGCTTTCTAGAGAACATAAGAATTTGCTAACATTTGCTTCTTCCTTGCTCGCTTAAAACCATGCCAGCATAGCCTGAGGAAACATGGAAAGAGCTGGCACAGACCCATATAAGCGCATTGTATTCTCAAATAGCTTTGAGATAACTAATCTCCACCCCACGAAATCCTAAAACACTACTTCCTCATTCCCAGGGGATAAATTCTAGAGATATCCTCCGATGAACAAATTTGAGCATCTACTCGGCTGCCAATTTCTCTTTTTATTTTTCTGATTATTTTAGGAAGACTTAAAAGGGTGTTAATATCTACTACCTCTCCTTTCTCAATAAGGGGAGGAGCAGATAACAAAATAATCAGAAGAGTGTCCTCTGTAATATTTAGCAATTCATGGGTTAGTTCATTTTATTTGGGGCACTGAGAAGAAAGCACCTTACAGATAAAATAATGACGATTTTTTTCTTCCATGGTTCCCAAGGTGATTTCTGGCACTCTTGAAAGCACAAATGATTAATCAATTAATCAAGTCATTAGGGACAAGCAGCAGTAATGTGACTATCAAACTATGGATATTGGACAAACTGTATTCCCATGTAAAGTGTGTGTGTGTGTGTCAGGAGGTGGTCAGTTGGAGAATCAGTACCTTCAACATTGTCCCTGAGAAAAGATTAGCAGGAATTATTGATTCTTATATTTTATAAAAATCCAGAAACTGAGAAAAGTATTGGGAAACTCATGCTCCAGTCCTTAAATTCAGAATCAAAGATTCTTAACCTGGGGTCCATAGATTAAAATTCAGACCATCTGTAAATCTCCTAATACTGTTTGCAAAATTTTGTGTGATTTTGCAATTTTTTTTTCAGAGAGGAAGGAAGAAAGGAAGACTTTTTTGTGTGCCCATTGCTTGGAGTTTACTAGTTTACTGCTATATTGATATTCACTCTTGTATACAGAGAAGAGAGAAGGAAGGAAGGGGAATAAAGAGAAACAAGGAGGCTCATCAGTTCTGTCCCAAATCAAATCAACCAAACGTATGTGAAATTTGTACAAAGTATTTACCTGTTAACTTTTATGTGATACTTGTATTAAAAGTTAACAATAGTATAATCATTTTCCTTTCAAAAGCCTCTGAAGTTTCAGGCTGGTTTAGATTGCATTTTCAGAGTCCATGGTATTAACAAAAATGTAGATATTAATTAAATTCATAGAAACTGTTTAGAATAAACGTGTCAAAAAATTTCTCTAGTATAAATTTCTGATCATTTCTGTTAAATCCTTCAGAAGTACCTTCAATGAAATAGCTATACCATTTGCAGCAATGTAATTTTGTATTGAAAGGAGCTATTTAAAAAGACGAAAGGGTAATAAAAAGATGTATTTCTATATTTTCAGAATACTAGTTTTAGCATATAAAAACACATATAATTCCACTACTAATTAGAATGGAATGCTATTCTCATTTAAGTAAAGAATAGAAAGCTTTCAAGTGAAACCCAGTTCTTCTCATCATGCTCCCAAAACCCCACAAAGAGTTAGAATTAAGTTTCTAATGTCCCTGTGTAATTAATCAGCACACATTATTCTGTATATAGAGAAGTGAACTCTGATAGAATCTTTGGTCTCTTTTATGTGTTACAAAAGGTATTTCTAATCTTTTTTATTCTTTATTCTTAGTCCCAAAGAGGCATATACATGTTGGATTTATCTGCCTTGTAAATCAAGAATCCTGTCATTTTTTCTTTAAGATTGTTATCAAAATTTAATTCTGCTTCAGATTAATATGTAAACGTGCAACTCTTTAGTCCCCGAACGTTTCATTAGTTGATAACTTGCAAAGGCAGATAATGATATAATTTAAACATTAAGCAAGAAAATATATGAATATTTTACAAGTTGTTAGAACTTTTAAATAGTTATTTCTTTAAATAGCTAGCTTAAATAAATGTTGGCATGGTTTGAATCTAAATTAGTAAGGATTTATGGGATTTCTTCTTTTATGAAAATATTTCCCCTTTCAATGCCTTTCAAAGCACATAATAGCACACACTTACCCCATGTTGCTTGCTGTGGTTATATCATCCTCAGATCAAGGCTTATCTGGATTCTAAATTAATTTAAAGGTTATATAAAAAAAAAAAAAAAAAAAAAAAAAAGAGAGGTTTGACTTCCCCGGAAACGAGACTGTCATATGCTAACTAGGCTTTTAAATGAGGAAAACTAGTGTCTCTTCTAATTATATAAGCTCCAGGTCAAATTCTAGCATCAACTAATCAACTGAACTGCATTTAGTTTCAAGGAGTAAAAGAAAGATAATTGTTTAAAAGGAATGACTTTGTTATCTTAGAAAACTGGAAACTTCAGCATTAAAAAGTTATATCAAAAGGTTAAAGATTTTAAGACCAAAGTATATATCTTGTTGCCTTACATACTTTTAAAGAAAAATATTATGAAAATTTTAGTTTGCAGTAAAACAGATATTTTCCTATATTTTCCAGAAGTTTTGAAATAACATTATATGTCCTGTTCCCTGAAAACAGCCTCTCACTTTATCTTAATTTGTATGAATTACAATACAATAATATTTAATTCTAAAACATACCAATTGATGCTAAGCAACAAATCCAAAAGTGTCTAATTTTAATTTTTTTTAATGTTTATTTTTGAGAGAGACAGAGACAGAGTATGAGCAGGCAAAGGGTAGAGAGAGGGAGACACAGAATCTGAAGCAGGCTCCAGGCTCTGAGCTGTCAGCACAGAGCCCAACGTGGGGCTTGAACTCATGAACTGTGAGATCATGACCTGAGCCCAAGTTGGACACTTAACAGACACGAGCCACCCATGCACTCCCAAAAGTGTCTAATTTCAAAAATGTATCTTTGAACAGTTAAAAATAGGGTCTTTTGAAATTAAATACATGATCTATGATTATGAAAAAACTAACACAAATACCACTTTTATTTATATATATTTTTTGAGAGAGAGAGAGATTGAGTGCGCAAGCAGGGGAGGGGCTAAGACAGAGAGAGAGAGCTCCACACTCAGCACTCAGCATGGAACCTGACATGGGGCTCGTTCTCACAACTGTGAGATCATGACCTGAGCCAAGATCAAGAGTTGGACGCTTAACTGACTGAGCCACCCAGGCACCCCTTTATTTCTATATTTTAAAAAACATTTTAACCCAGATTTATAGTAGTACAACAGAAATTTTTTTTAATTTAGCAATTATATATTGAGAAGTACAAATTTCAATAAGATTTTGAATGAAGAAATATGATATGGAAGCTATTGTTTACACCATTTGTCAGTTTTGGAAAATAGTTTCAGCAAACCCTCAGGTCTTTATTGTAGTTTTATTGTAGTTTAGTTTTTTTTTTTTAATTTTTTTTTTCAACATTTATTTATTTTTGGGACAGAGAGAGACAGAGCATGAACGGGGGAGGGGCAGAGAGAGGGAGACAGAATCGGAAGCAGGCTCCAGGCTCTGAGCCATCAGCCCAGAGCCTGACGCGGGGCTCGAACTCACGGACCGTGAGATCGTGACCTGGCTGAAGTCGGACGCTTAACCGACTGCGCCACCCAGGCGCCCCTATTGTAGTTTTAATATGTAGTTTTCATATACTGCTCTGATAATTTTTAAATTATATTATCTACAAGGTAAAGAAGCTTCCTTGGCATAGAATATGTGAGGACACATAGATCTACTTTTGACGAAATTGAAATATAATTCACATACCACACATAAAATTTGCCCTTTTAATGTGAACAATCCAGTGTTTTTTAGTATTCCCAAGGTTGTGTGATCATCACCACTATTTCCAGAAATTTCCATCACCCCACAAAGAAACCCATGCGTTCCAATTCCTCCCTTCCACAGCAACCACTAATCTACTTCCTATCTCTCTGGATTTGCCTATTCTGGACATTTCACATAAAGGCTAATCTGTGGCCTTTTGCAACTGGCTTCTTTCACTTAGTATAATGTTTTCAAGGTTCATCTGTCTTGTAGCATGGTCAGTACTTCATTCCTTTTTATGACTGAAAACATTCCTTTCTATGGATATCCCACACTTCGTTTATCCATTCATCAGTTGATGGACAGTTAGGTTGTTTCCAATATTGAGCTGTTACGAGCAATGCTGCTATGAACATTCCCATACAGGCCAATTCTTTTGGGGAATGTCCCCAAGGTAGGAATTGCTGGATCATATGAGAACTACATGTCTAACTTTTTGAGAAACTGTTTTCCATAGCAACCGTACCATTTTACATTCCTGCCAGAACTGTTGGCAGTTTCCAATTTCTCCCTATCATTGCCAACCTTTGTTGTGTCTTTTTTAATATAGCCTACTGATTGTAAAGTCCTGTCTTATTGTAGGTTTAATTCACATTTTCCTAGAGAGTAATGATGTTGAGCATCTTTTCATTTGCTTATTAGATATTTGCATATCTTCTTTGAAGACAAGTCTATTCAACCCATTTTTTAATTGGGTTTGTGTTTTTATTTACATACATTTACGTATGAGTTCTTTACATACTCTTGTGTTTTTATTTACATACATTTACGTATGAGTTCTTTACATACTCTGGAATCTAAACCTGTATCAGATATATGATGGGTAAATACTTTCTCCCATTCTGTGGATTATCTTTTCATTTTCTTGATAGTTTCCTTTAACACATGGATATGCTTTTTTTTATGTTTATTTTTGAGAGAGAGAGTGTGAGCGGGGTAGGGACAGAGAGAAAGGGGGACAAAGGATCTGAAGCAGGCTCTGTGCTGACAGCAGAGAGCCTGATGCGGGGCTTGAACTCACAAACCATGAGATCATGACCTGAGCCGAAGTTGGACACTCAACCAACTGAGCCACCCAGGTACCGCCACATAGGTATACTTTTTAAATAAGATGACAAAACTCAGGCACAGAATTGGAAATTGACTTTACCAAGATTTAGATAGTTCTGCTGTGTTTATTAAAAGGAATCACATAATTTATTTTACACTGAGTATACGATGATGAAAATCAAGTTCAAAAAGGTGTGAGTGATGGTTTTATTGGCAAAGTTATGATCTAGAGGTAGGGTTTGAAGTTATTTCAGCTGTCAGATTTCAGTGTTTTCCTTACAACTAAAAGCTTTCATTACTACATTAAAGCTTTACTGCAGGATATCCTACATGTGGAGCTTTAGTCTCAGGCCCGGAGCAGCAGTGAAATGGAAGTTACCGCACCATTCCAGTCCTTGGACATCAGTGTATTGTCCTTCACCTTCTACCCTGCAATAGAGAAAAGTAAGTTTGTTCGTTAATCAAGACCAAGAATTTACAGTCCGGAAAGAAGATTGTCTGGCATATTATACTCTATGCCTAAAGAATGGTATCTTTCCACTTTCAAACTTTGATTTAAAATTCAGCATCCTAGGGGCGCCTGGGTGTCTCAGTCAGTTAGGCGTCCGACTTCAGTCCAGGTCATGATCTCATGGCTTGTGTTCGAGCCCCTCATGGGGCTCTGTGTTGACAGCGCAGAGCCTGGAGCATGCTTTGGATTCTGTGTCTCCCTCTCTCTCTGTCCCTCCCCCACTCACACTGTTTTGCTCTCTCACAAAAATGAACACTAAAAAAAATGAGGGGCACCTGGGTGGCTCAGTTGGTTAAGCGTCCGACTTCAGCTCAGGTCATGATCTCACGGTCTGTGAGTTCAAGCCCCGCATCGGGCTCTGTGCTGACAGCTCAGAGCCTGGATCCTGCTTCAGATTCTGTGTCTCCCTCTCTCTCTGCCCCTCCCCTGCTCATGCTCTGTCTCTCTCTGTCTCAAAAATAAATAAAAACATTAAAAAAAATTTTTTAATGAATAAATATAATAAAATTCAACATCCTAAAAAAATAAATAAATAAAAATCAGCATCCTGCTTTCATATCCTACCAAAACCATTACTGTTCCAGACATTGCCATTATACGAATTTCAGTGTAAATCCAAGATTTTAGGATCACATACACTAAATTTACATAAAACCAAAATAATCAGTTAAAAAAGAAAAGTTCATATTAGTTCATTTATTTATTCAACAAATATTTATTAACCATCAACGATGTTTGAGGTGCTGTGCTCTATGTGGGTGTTTTCTTGGACTCTTGGGAGTGGTGAAAATGTACTTCACAGACATAAACAGACCTTTATTCCATGGTTAGATTTTTTTTCCCTTTATTAACATCAGTGGAAAAAGTCTGTGTTATCATTGGAGTCAGAATAGGTGAACTTTTCTGCCTACCTCAAAATGTACTTATATCAACCATTACATAATAATTAGGTTGCATTTCAATTCTGGAAATAAATAAAGCAGTATTTATAAATGAACATGAGCCTCTAGACGACACAGTATGGTGTTCAGTGTGAAGGTTAAGCTTATGAAACTGTGCTTATGTTTCATTTCACCTGTAGTTTTCCTTTAAGCATAAGCTCAGAGAGGACAACAGTGGGTACATTTCTACAATTTGAAAACTAACTAATTTTGCTTACATTTTAAAAACTAGCTTAGTAAAAGTACACATATATCAGGTCAAAGGCAATAAACAATTATGAAATTATTCCCAAGGCTGCTTTTTAAAAAGTTTATCAGCACATTTCAAGTGAAAGTAATTTTTGGCCTAAATTTTCTCTATAATTATTATAAGCTTTCCATTTCCAAGCTGACTGTAAAAAGTTCTATAGGAAGAGGAGAGTTAAGAGGAAATAAATGAAAAATCTAATAGATTATCACCAAGAATGGGATTTTCTTTTGGAGGCTCATAATGGTCTTAGCCTCTCTTATAACATTCTGCCCCCCAAAATAACCCAACAATTCTTTCCTTTTTACTTTTTTTAACCCAAGAATTCTTAATAAATATATCTTAATGAAATATATTACAAAAGAATATTTAGCATTGACTAAATATAATAATTAAGCAAACATGCCTGAAAAGAACCTTTTAGAACTACAATGACTTTTTATTTTAAGCTCACCTATTTTCATTGAAGTTTCCAATATACTTTGCCCCAGTTGGGAATGTGTAAGTCCCCAATCCATGAAACATATTGTCCTTAAAGTGTCCTTCATATACTGCTCCTGAAAAGTGCTCAAGTCTTCCAAAACCATTCATCTGTTTATGACAAAGGAAATGACCTCAGTAACTAATATTCAGTTTCCCTAGAACACTTCAAAAAGGCACATATATGTCTATCATCCACTTAGTTATTATTTAATCTATCATTGTATCACCATTTCCACAAAAATTAGACAACATTTACCATTTATCATTGTCCTTTAAATATATCTCTCTCCCTGAAGTCCACCAAGTCAAATGTTCCTGATCTGGGGCATTTGAACATCAAGGGGGGGTCCATGATGGTGAAAATAGGGTCCTCAAGATATCTTGAATATATCAAAAATCTTCAAGGACAACCAGTTTAGTTAGCCCAGGAAACAGTACAAAAAAGTTGTTAGGAACAAACATTTGTATTCAAGCAGACCTGAGTACGAATCTGGTTTCATCACTCACTGGGCAAGAAACCTGAGCTTGATTTCCTTCACTTATAAAACAGGAACATTAATAGTACCTACCCCATGCGGTTGCTGTGAGGATTAAATGAGAAAATTCTGTAGTGAGGTTAGCCTTACTTAGTAAATAGGAGATGAGAAAGATGATAATAAAGATGATAGGGGTGCCTTGCTGGCTGGGTGGGAGGAATAAGTGACTCTTCATTGAGTGGGGGGCGGTAATTGTGAGTTCAAGCTCCAAAGTGGGTATAGAAATTACCTAAATAAATAAAACTTAAAAAAAAGATAATAAACACTGTATGACTTTAATATTACTCCTATGTTTGTATCAGTTATTTGTACTGTGTAGCCTACTCACATGTGCTTTTGATTAATGGTGAAATGCCAAGAATCATGTAACCAATAGACTTACTTATCCACTGTCAGTATTGAAAACAGCAATGATACCTTGTCATCTTTCCAGCTTCCTGTGTAGACAATCCCATTAGGAGTGGTATGAATACCTATTCCATTTCTCTCAAAGATTCCAGAAGATGTTCTTGTACAGTCACCATCTAAACAAGAGAGAAATATATTGTGATCCATTATGAATGGGAACCTTATTTCACTAGGTAATAAAGTATTTATGTTCAGGACTGATCACAGCTGCACCTTATGGGTCTCTGAGTCTAGCATTGAAACCAATGAGACCAGAGATAAGGAGATCCATGGACTTGGAAGGTCCTGTGTTGTTGTTTTTTTTAAGTTTATTTATTTAAGTAATCTCTACACCCATCATGGGGCTCAAACTCACAACCCTGAGATCAAGAGTCATATGCTCTTCCGACTGAGCCAGTGAGGTACCCCTTAGGAGGTCTTGTAACCATTGAAACAAACCAGCCAGGAAGACTGATAGATCCTGTACATATGTTTCCAAGGCATACTGTCTAGACTTAACATTAGAGTTTAAATTTAAAATCTGTCCATCTATTTGTATTTCTATGTTAGTTTTATTTAATGGAGTTGATATCCCAATAGTAGTTTTACAAAATTTACAGTCTCATGATGCTGTTACTCTTATGCTATTTAATCTTAGTCTAGATAGAAAAGTAATTGAAATGTATGCTTACCATACTTGTCTCCATTTGGAAATACAAAGTTTATCTTATACACTTCTGCAGCTGTTTTAAAAGATTTAAGAAACATCACATAAGCTTATGTATTTTTATGTCAGAAGACCTATAACAAATGTGCTTTAAGAGCTAACCAAACAGACTCACTTCATATGATCACAAGCATATCATGATTTCCAGTGTCTACTATAGGATCTTGGGGAAATAAATAACTTTGTCTAGATGATCTATTTTTATGTGTTTATTATAATAGCTTTATTAATATATAATTCACATACCAGAAAACTTACCCTTTAAAAGTATATAATTCAATGTTTTTAAGCATATTCATAGCCATGCAACCATCACCACAATCTGACTTTAGAATATGTTAGCAGTTAATCTCTATTCCCCTAATTTCGACTCCCACCTCTTCTCTACCCCCATCTCCACCTCACCCCAGCCATAGCCCCAGCCCCTGGCAACCACTGATTTACTTTCTGCCTCTATGGATTTGCCTATTCTGGACACTTCATATAAATGGAATCATATAATATGTGGCCTTTTGTGATTGACTTATTAAGCATGTTTTCAAGGTTCATCCATGTTGTAGCATGTAGCTGTACGTCATCCCTTTTTACTGCCAAATAATAGTCTGTTGTACAGAAATACCAGTTTGTTTATACATTCATCAATTGGTGGACAGTTCGGCTGTTTCCAGTTTGGACTGTTAAGAACAACATTGCTATGGACACTCATGTATAAGTTTTTGTACAAATATATGTTTTTCTTTCTCTTGGGTAGCCTATATGACCTATTGATGCCCTCACAAAGGTAAAATGGAGTGAGGAATTGGCGAAAGGAGGGAATAGAAAATAAAGATAGTAAATGATAGTGGGGAGAAGTAGCAGTGAAGGTGTCTAAACAAAATGAGATTGGAATGGAGACCAAGTCAAAAGAAAGAAAGAAAACCACAGAACTGAGGGGAATCAATGCATCAAAGCACAGGAATATTTAGTGGACCAAATCAGTAGAAATTATTTTTTTCCAATACCAAAGAAAACATATATGTAGAGAAGATAAGTAAATTTTAACTTCCAGGACAATAGAGTCTACCAGAATGTTACTCAAAATGTGTCTCGTGCATCAGAATCACCTGGGATGCTTGCAAGTTCCTATACTACTGAATCAGAATTTCTATGGGTAGGGCAAGAGAACTGATATTTTTAATTTAAAAATTAATTCAGGAGACGCCTGGGTGGCTCAGTCAGTTAAGGATACAACATTGGCTCAGATCTTGATCTTGCAGTTCTAGAATTTGAGCCCTGCATTGGGCTGTGCGCTGACAGCTCAGAGCCTGGATCCTGCTTCAGATTCTGTGTCTCCCTCTCTCTCTCTCTCTCTGCCCTTCCCCCACTTTCTCTGTCTCTCTGTCTTTGTCTGTCTCTGTCTCTCAAAAATGAATAAACATTAAAAAAAATTTTTTTAATTAGTTTAGGTGCCAATTGAGAAATACCAGAGATTTATCCCCTTTGAGGAAATATAAGAAAATCGGCAGAAGACTTTAAAATACTATAACATACTGTAAAATACTGTAACAGAGAGAAAGGGAGAGTCTAGTATCCTTAAGACAGAAGAGGTGGTTATGAAAAAGAACCAATTAGCAATCTAGGAAATGAATTACGTAACTAGTGTAAGGACTGAAGAGCATAATGGACACAACTGAAAAGTAAATTGGTGAACTGGAAAACGAGGTTGGAAATTTATCCCAGAAAAAGGCACAAAGAAAAAGACAAGTATTACCTGAGCAAAGCCTGTCTGATCTCCCTTCACTCCCAGATGCATCTGGGAGTCTCCACAGCACCCTGGGCTGATCCCTACCATAGTACTTAGGACCCTAATAAAATAACGCTTTTGTGGTGGAACCCCCTATCACAATACCCAGCTCATTTAGGTTAGGGATCAGAGATTAGTCGAATCTTTGTTCTCACTCTAGTGACTAGCTCAGTGCTTAGTATTTGCTGGTAGGAACTCAATGTCTAGTGAATGAATGGCATTTGGAAAGCAATCGCTGAATGCTTATTAAGCAGAGCGCTTAACTTGATCATACAAAAAACAGAACTGCCTTCAAATGCCCTAAAACATGGTTCCACATTCGAAACTTTGTAATGTTAGAGCTAGAGGGCAACCTAAGAGATGGAGACCATCTGGAATCATGGAGGAAACAAACCCAGAGAGGATGGCACTTGCCTAAGATGTCACAACAGCAAATCAATGGCCGAATCAGAGCTAGAATCCAGGTGTCTGATTTCTAGGCTGGGGGGGGGGGGGGGGGGGGTCTCTGCGCCCCACGCCACCAGCTGTGTAGGACCGTCAGGAAATAGTCACACCCACACCTGAGCTACCACCATGAAGCTATCTGGCTTCATGCGAGTTCTACTTAAATGTGCCCTTCCCCGCTCAGGGCGTTGGGAGAAGGGCACTTACTTGACAGAGGTGTGTTGCTAAGATTTTCTTGACTCGGCGATTCCTCCTGGGCAGCCAGCTCTACGGCCTTGAAGGAACCAAACGCTTACTCAGCGCGGACCGCGACTCGGTTGCCGGGGCGACCAGGCACCTCTCACCCGGAAGCGAATAGGCGAGGAGCCGAAGCTGAGCCAATCGGGAGGCAGCAGGCTGTGCAGCCGCAGCCGGGCCGCGGCTGAGCCGCTCCAGGTGAGATCGCGGTGGGTGGCGAAGCCTTGGTGGGACCCCTCAATCCTGGGCGCTCCTTCCTGACAGCCACCCCGGGAAGCAGCGCTGCCAACCCGCCACGGCCTCCCTTTCCGCGGGCAAGGGATGTGTGCCCGTGTGCGTGGTCTGCGCTCCGCCCTGGTTGTCCGTGTGCGGATCCTTCTACCGCCTCACTCTCCGGGGGTGGCCAGGGTCTGAGGAGCATCCCGCCCGGCGGGATCCACCCTGGCTAGCTGGGGCCGGTGAGTCTTGACCATCAGGATTCCGGGTTGTCCACACCCCGGCAAGGGGGGGGGGAGCCCAATTCAGCTCAAAGAGGGGTAAGGGGTTGCATTGCATCCTGTCTCTGTCACCGTCTCAAACTGAGTGGCTCACTGGAGACGATGTATGCTGGAAGAAAGGTACCAGGTGCAGGTATCAGCGTGGAGCCGGATATATGGGGTCAGTCAGAGATTTGCCTGGGAGCGGAATGGTGTGTGATCAGTTTTCAGTGCCCCGCTGGTGATTCTGTTCCTAGGGGCCTATTTGGGGTGTGAAACAAAAGATACTCTTTGAGCCAAACTTAGGTCCCTGTGTCTACGGTGTAGAAAGATAGTCGGAACCTTCCCAGGCTAAATGGAATAGAATAGTGAGGTCCATCCATGTAGATTATACAACCTAATTCCCATTCCTTTTCAAACATGTGGGCAGAGTCCTATTGGATATAGCCAGCAAGTTTTCCTTCAACATTTTGAGAGCAGGTCTCAGATCAGGTAAGGGTGACATTTTCTGGGTTGGTATGAGACAAGGTGTTGATCGTTATTTAGGCGAGCTAGCTGTGGCTTGGTCTGGTTGGCTAGCCACTCTTCTTTTTAAAAATCAGAGGACAGTCTCTTTTTGCTTTTTTTCCCTAATGTATTTTACTACACAGATTTACCTGGGTGGTTTTTGAGCTGAAGCACTGATCTTTCTGTCTGATTTGTATATCCTTTCCCTTTTCCTGAATTTTAGAAATAGTAGGTAATTATTGATGCGCAAGTTTATAGAATTCAGTTTGTCTCATTGTTTTGGCCTCCCGTTAAGCTTTTAATGACCCTACATTTTTGTGAGTATATGTATAAGTTTCACCGTTTTTACAGAAGAGTTTGAGAGTTATGATATTCTTATCTAAGAGTATCTGGAGTCAGAGGAAACTTACAGTGAAAGGATTTTAAAATTTGGATTGGAAAAGTGTATTAGTCATTTTTTATTGTCATACTTTGTTCTATTTTGACACACTGGGGGCCTCGCTGGCCAGGAAGAAACTGCCCTTCCTAGGGATAGCTAACTAACACCTTGACCTGTGAACACACCTCTCATCTGCAAACCAACCCCCAACCACCTACCTCCTTTATCTAATTTTTGCACATCAAGCCAATTCCTCCCTTCCCTGAAATCAACCCATGGAGAGACAGCCCCTGAGACCCAAAGCCTGCTGGGATTATCTTACTTAGCCAATCCTAAACTATTTACTCTGTCCTGCCTTTCTGGCAGAAACCCCAAGAAAGGCTGTGCCTTCTGCCTTCCACTGGCTCCTCTGTGCCTCCTGACACCAGTGTTTCCTCCTGTGGCCTGGCATGGCATGGCATGACATGCCTCTCTCCTTCCTGGCCAAATGGTGAATAACATTAAACTTTTCTTTCAGTGACATTGACCTCTCCTTGTGGTTACTTTTATAAATTAAGACCCAGGCACAACTCAAAGGGGTTTGGTTTATCATTAAACTTTGAATTGACGATACAAGGTACATGCATGTGGTGAGCAGGAGGAGATGTGGCAGAAAGAATTTGGGCTTTGGTGTCAAACAGATTGTTTCAAACCCTGGCTCCAGACTTTGCTGCTAGACATTAGGTGACATTAAACAAGTTATATAATTTATCTATGCTCTAGTCTCCTCCTCCTCTATGAAATATAGAAAATAATATTTACCTTACAAGGTTTTTAGAGGGTTAAATGAAATCATCTTACGTTTCCCCTCGATGCAAACTTGTGTATTCAGCTACCTTCAACATGTCTCCATTTGAGTATCTAACCGGCAGCTCAAATGTAACATATCCAACCTGAACTTATGACTCCCACCCAGATCTTTTCCTTCCCAATATTACAGTTCTGAGCATATGGCACCACTATTTACCCAGTTAACCTAGGCCAAAAAAATATTATAGTAATTCTAGACGTTTCTTTCTCATACTTGTCCTATAATTTGTCTATGTTTAAAAGACATTCGGGGGGCACCTGGGTGGCTCAGTTAGTTGAGCATCCAATTTTGGCTCTGGTCATGATCTCGTGGTTCATGAGTTCAAGCCCCACATCAGGTTCTCTGCTGTCAGCACAGAGCCCGCTTCAGGTCCCTCTCTCTCTGCCCTTCCCCTGCTTGTGCTCTCTCAAAACTAAATAAAACATTGAAAAAAATACATTCAGAATCTGTGACCACTTTTCAACTCTGCTCCTCCCACCCTAGTCCGACCCACTGTATTTTTTCTGTATTTGTTTGGCCTGAACAACTGAGTAGTTTCTTAGTTGGCTTCCTGGCTTCTCACCCCTCTACAGTCTATTGTTCACATAGCAGCTAGTAATTTTCTGAAAATATGAGTCAGTCTTAGCAGTCTTTTGCCTCGGCTCTTTAGTGACTTCCTATCATATTTAGCATCTCTTAAACAGAATAAATTCTAGCCTTTTTAAAGTCTAAAGCTACAGGGGTGCCTGGGTGGCCCAGTCAGTTAAGCATCAGATTTTGGCTCGGGTCACGAGCTTGCCGATCCCGAGTTTGAGCCCCGCGCCTAGCCCTATGCTGACAGCTCAGAGCGTGGAGCCTATTTCAGATTTTGTGTCTCCCTCTCTCTCTCTCTACCCCTCCCCTGCTTGCACTCTGTCTCTCTCTGTCTCTCTCTCAAAAATAAATAAACATTAAAAAAATTTTTTTAAACAAAAATAAATAAACATTAAAAAATAAATAAAGTCTAAAGCTGCATAAAACCCAAAGCAATCTATTTCTCTACTTGAGATCAAAACAAGTCTCTTTTTTCCTATCTAAACATAATTCTTGGCATGGAGATAAATTGGAATTCACATGATACACTTTTTCAAACTTTTTCAAAAACTTTAAGCCCTGCTTTAGAGAGGAATTCTTATATTACACATACATATTTACATATTTTTTTCCTTCAAAGACTAATGACAAATGTATGAGGTTAATAGGCATGTAATGGGACCGTAATAGTACTAATAACGTGAAAATAAAAAGCAGTTCATTTATAGGAAGTGTTCCTGTATGGTGCACTATGAAACGGGATCACAGAATCTATGTGCATACATGAATCACCAAAAGTTCAGAAACTAAGCTCACTTTAAGAAAATTCATTCTCTTGTTTAGAGCAGAGATCTCCAAGTCATGACGTATAACACACAAAAGCCAAGTATTAGCCTAAATTGGCAATAACTGCAACTTAAATTAAAACCTAAACACCTAGATCATTACTGTGGTTCTACAGCTTTTGCTCTGTGGCCTGCAGGTTTTATTGAGGTCACAACCTGTTATCTTTTGCCTCTCCTCCTTGTGCTCCCTGTCTCCAGCTTTTTCTTGGCCCTTCTCTGCTCTCTGACCTCATCTCCTCTCCTCACTTCAGTACGGACCCATCAGACTTCTGACTGTTTGTCCAGCTCGGTGTATTGAAGCTATTCTGGACTTGGCACCTTCCCCTTAGAATATTCTTTTCACAAATATTTCATGGCTCACTCTCTCAATTTGTTCAGCTGTCTGCTCAAATACGATCTCAGGCCTTTCCTGACCACTGTATTTAAAATAACAGTCTCAAGGGGTGCCTGGGTGGCTCAATCGGTTAAGTATCTGACTTCGACTCAGGTCATGATCTCACAGTCCATGAGTTTAAGCCCCACATCGGGCTCTGTGCTAACAGCTCCAAGCCTGGAGCCTGCTTCAGATTCTGTGTCTCCCTCTCTCTTTGCCCCTCTGTCTCTCTGTCTCTCAAAAATGAATAAACGTTAAAAAAATTAAAATAACAGTCTCAGGGTTTTGTTTTGTTTTTTTCTTTATAGCACTTGGCTGATATTATCTATTTATTTGTTTATTGTCTGTCTTACCCTCTGGAACATAAACTTCATGAGGAATTTGTCTTTTTTGCTGTTATATCCCTAGGAACTGACACATAATAAGTGCTCAATAAATGTGGACTGAATGAATCTCCATTCTCATATCAGTCATTTATTCAGCCTTTAGTCATGAATTACTACCATACACCCAACACTGTGTTAGAGATACTGTGTTACTTAAAAAAGAGACATAATCCTTTGCCTTCAAAGAACTTTTTTGAGAGGAGGAAGGAGGAGATAAATATAAGATAAACACTGTATAAAAATGTATGATTATGAAGGATTTTGAAGAAAGGAATACCAAGAGGCCTAGTTTAATTTCCACATTGACTGAGTTGCCCACATTTTTTCCCGCTTTTGATTTCTAATTTCATTTCACTGTGGTTGCAAAACATACTTTGTTTTATATCTATTTTAATTTATTGAGATTTGTTTTATAGCTTAGGATATGGTGTATCCTGGAAATTTTTCCTTGTGCATGTGAGAAAAATGTGTATCGTGTTGGGTAGAGTGTTCTATAGATGCCCCTTAGGTCTAGTTGGTTTATACTGTATTTCAAGTCTTCTGTTTCCTTGTTGATCTTCTATCTAGTTGTTCTAACACTATTGGTGAAAGTGGGGTATTGAAATCTCCTCTGTTATTATTGAAGTGTCTATCTCTCTCTTCATGTCTGTCAGTTGTTGCTTCATGTATTTTGGTGCTCTGTTATTAGGTACATATATATTTATCATTGTTATATCTTCCTGATATAACAGGACCCCTTTATCATTATGAAATGTCCTTCTTTATTTCTAGTAACATTTTTTGCTTTAAAGTCTATTTTGTCTGCTATTAGCCATTGCAACTTTCTGGTGGTTGCTGTCTGCATAATTTATCTTTTTCCACCCATTTACTTTTCATTTGTCTGTATCTTTGAATTTCAAGTGATAAATACCATGTCGTTGGATCATTTTTTAAATTGAGGTATAATTGACATGTAACATTATATTCGTTTTGGGTATAAACATAATGATTTGATATTTGTATATATTGTGAAACGATCACCACAGTAAGTCTAGTTAGATCCATCACCATACATAGTTACCAAAAAAATTTTTTTCTTGTGGTAAGGACTTTTAAGGTTTACTATCTTAGCAACTTTCAAGTATGCAATATAGTATTATTAACTATAGTCACCATGTTTTACTTTACATCTCCATGACTTACTTATGTCATAAGTGGAAGTTTGTAACTTTTGACCCCCTTCACCCATTTTACCTACCCTCAACCTCCGACTTCTGGTGACCACCAATCTCTTCTCTGTTTCTGTGAGCTTGGTTGTTTTTGTTTTTAAATTCCACATATAAGTGAGGTCATACAGTATTTGTCTTTCTGTCTCTGACTAATGTTGCAAAATGCCCTTGATGTCCATCCTTGTTGTTGCAAATAACAAGATTTCATTCTCTTTTATGACTGAATGGTATTCCATGGTATATGTGTGTGTGTATCACATGTTCTATATCCATTCATCCATCAGTGGACAGTTAGATTGTTTCCATGTCTTGGCTATTGTAAATAATGCTGCAGTGAACATGGTGGTGTATATATCTTTTTAATTAGTGTCTTCATTTTCTTTGGCTAAATACCTAGAAGTAAAATTATTGGATTGTATGGTAGTTCTATTTTTAATTTTTTGAAGAACCTCCATACTGTTTTCCATAGTGGCTACACCAATTTACATTCCTACTGACAGTATACAAGAGTTCATTTTCTCCACGTCCTTACCAACACTCATTATTTCTTGTCTTTTTTATAATAGCTATTCTAACAGGTCTGAGGTGATATTTCATTGTAGTTTTGGTTTATATTTCCCATTAGTGATGTGGAGCATCTTTTCATGTACCTGTGGGTCATCTGTATGTTCTCCTTGGAAAAATGTCTATTCAGATCCTCTGCCAATTTTTTAATTGGATTGTTTGGCCTTTTTGCTGTTGAGTTGTATGAGCTCCTTATATATTTTAGATATTAACCCCTTATCAGATATATGATTTGCAAATATTTTCTCACATTCAGTAGCTTGCCTTTTCATTTTATTGATGTTTTCCTTTGCTTTGCAAAACCTTTTTAGTTTAATGTAATCCCGCTTGTTTATTTTTGCTTTTACTGCCTTTGATTTTGGAGTCAGAGTCAAAAAGCGTCACCACCACTGATGCTAAGGAGCTTACTGCCTATGTTTTCTTCTAGGAGTTATATGGCTGCAAGTCTTACATTCAAGTCTATAATCCATTTTGAGTTCATTTTTGTGTGTGGTATAAGATAGTAGTTGAATTTCATTCTTTCATACATGGCTGTCCGGTTTTCCCAACACCGTTTATTGAAGAAACTTCTTTCCTTGTATATTCTTGGGGCACCTGGGTGACTCAGTCTGTTGAGCATCCAACTTCAGCTCAGGTCATGATCTCACAGTTCGTGAGTTCGAGCCCCACGTTGGGCTCTGTGCTGACAGAGCCTGGAGCCTGCTTCGAATTCTATATCTCCCTCTCTCTCTCTCTGTCCCTCCCTCAGCTTGTGCTCTGTCTCTCTCTCTCTCTCTCTCTCTCAAAAATAAATAAACATTAACAAAAATTTTTTAAAATTATACTCTTGGCTCCTTTGTTGTGAGTTAATTGACTGCGTATGTATGGGTTTGTTTCTGGGGTCTCTATTCTGTTCCATTCATCTCTGTGTCTGTTTTTATACCAATACCATACTGCTTACCATAACTTTTTAATATAGTTTGAAATCAGAGTGTGATGCTTCCAGCTTTGTTCTTCTTTCTCGAGATTGCTTTGGCTATTCAGGGTCTTTTGTGACTTCATGCAAATTTTAGGATGTTTGCTCTATTTATGTGAAAAACGCAATTGAAATTTTGATAGAGATTGAATTGAATCTGGAGATTACTTTGGGCATTGTGGACATTCTAATAGTATCACTTCTGATCTATGAGCAGGGACTGTCTTTCCATTTATATGTATCTTCTTCAGTTTCTTTCATCAATGTCTTATACTTTTCAGCGCACGGTTCTTTCACCTCCTTGGTTAAGTTTATTCCTAGGTATTTTCTTCTTTGTAATGCAGCCTATTACTTCTTGAGTGAAAACAATTTTCTCATTATAGGAATATGTAATCCAAAAAAAAATCTTGAATCTAATTTGGGCTATATTTTATAATTTTAATGTATCATATTTTCATTTTTACTTTCTTTTTGGTCTATAACTTCCATTTTGCTTTATATAGGTAGATGCTCTAATGTTAAGTGCATAAATACTTACAACTGCTAGATCCTCTTGATGAATTAATCCCTTTATCATTATATAATGACCATCTTTGTCTCTAGATACAGTTTTTGTCTTAAAGTCTATTTTGCCCAATAAAAGTATAGCTGCCCCTGCTCTCTTTTGGTTTCCATTTGCACGGAATAGCTTTTACCATTCCTTCACTTTCAGTCTGTGTGTGTCCATAAAGCTGAATCAGTTCTGTTTAGGCAGCATATAGGTGGGTCTTGTTTTTTTCATCTGTTCAGCCACTCTGTGTCTTTTGCTTAGAGAAGTTAATCCATTTACATTTAAAGTAATTATTGAGAGGTTAAGGGCTTAATAATTGACATTTTGTTCATTGTTTCCTGGTTTATAGATCCTTCGTTTCTTTCTTCCTCTCTTGCTGTCTTTGTCATTTGATGCTTTTTCTGTAGCAGTATGTTGATTTCCTTTCTCTTTTGTGTACCTACTGTAGATTTTTGCTTTGTAGTTTCCATGAGGCTTACATAAAACATCTTATAGTTATAACATTCTATTTTAAACTGATTAACAACTTCAACGACATACAAAGGCCCTATACTTTTACTCTACCCAGGCAAAATCTCTGAGCCAGGTCTTTGTCTCTGAAAGTACATACGTAAAGTAAAATTTTATCAAATCACATATTAAATACATGAAAAACATCTCTTCTCAACTACAGTGTTTTTTTAAGTATTTTTTTAAATGTTTGTTTATTTTGAGAAAGAGAGAGACAGCACACATGTGCACATGGGGGGAGGGACAGAGAGAGAATCCCAAGCAGGCTCCTCCCAACGTGGGGCTCAGTCTCACGAACCTGTGAGATCATGACCTGAGCCAAAATCGAGAGTTGGATCCTTAACCAACTGAGCCACCCAGGTGCCCCTCTCGACTAGAGTTTTTAAAACCCTATACCAAATCTAACCAAATCAGAATGTAGGATTGAGGCTTAAGGACACGTGTTTGGAAACTTCTCCATGTATTTTTGATGTACATCTTTGGTTAAGCAATCTGTGTCAGAGAAAGTCACTAAAAATATTAATCCTCAGAGGGATGTGCTTGTAAAACTTTTGTAAAAGAATTTACCTATGTTTCCCCTAGACTGACCCTTGTAAAAATATGCAGTTCCTTACCTGTCTATAATGGGCTATATCCATAACTTCGACAAAGGGTTACTATATTTGTCTGGTTTTATGGTGTCTGTGTTACTTTTTTCTCTTGCAGGTGAAAATGAGTTCCTCAGTAAGAAGAAAAGGCAAGCCAGGCAAAGGAGGTGGAAAAGGGTCTTCTAGAGGAGGAAGAGGAGGCAGGAGTCACACTAGTAAATCTCATGGGGGTGGCAGCAGTGGTGGTGGCAGTGCTGGCAACAGAAAGGCCTCGAGTAGAATTTGGGATGACGGTGACGACTTTTGTATCTTCAGTGAATCGAGGCGCACATTCAGGTCATTATGCCCTTCTCATGTTCAGAGAACTTATACTCTTGTGTTATTTTTTTTAATTAAAAAGTTGTTTTAAGTTTATTTACTTTGAGAGAGAGAGAGAGAGAGAGCTCACAGGAGGGGCAGAGAGAGAGGAGAGAGAGAATCCCAAGCAGTCTCCACACTGTCAGCCCCACGAAGGGCTCGAACTCATGAACTGTGAGGTCATGACCTGAGCTGAAACCAAGAGTCTTCCGCTTAACTGACTGAGCCTCCCAGGTGGCCCTCCTCTTACTTTAAAACCTTGAAGGCCCCCACTTTGTAACCTTTCCTAAAGGCATGATGGCAAGTAACAGCGTTTTTTTGTTTGTTTTGTTTTGGAAGGTTGAAATCTGAAGTTAACTTCAACTTACATGACACTGTGAATTGAATGTAATACTGTCATTGAAACTAATGTTACCAGGAAAGCAAATATCGGAAATAGCGAAAGTGATGAAAATGATTTTAAGTATTCCTTACACATTGAAGTTTGAAAATCCCAAAATTCGACATGACTGTACTCTGTCTTTTTAGTTGATGAGTTATCTATTTTCCAGACATATCAACCAAATCTTCACTGGTGTTTCAGGTGATGACCAGTGACAGAGTCATATCCAGGCTTCTTTCATATTCAACTTTTAAATAACAAATAAATTCTGATCATTCTAGTGAATATTTAATGAAAGTAAAGATTTTACTACTGCATGTTATGCAGTATAGGTATAGAATTCTCATTGTCTCTTAAACAGTGCTGCAAGCTGTCTACTGGAATTTTTAGAGATTAGCTACTCTCTCTTTCTCTCCCTTTTCTGGGAATAACTCCCAACTAAATATTAGTTAAAAAGGAATATAGGTGGGGCGCCTGGATGGCTCAGTTGGTTGAGCTTCCAACTCTTGACTTCAGCTCAGGTCATGATCCCAGGGTCGTGAGACTGAGCCCTGTGTTGGGCTCCGTGCTGAGCATGGAACCTGCTTAAGATTCTCCCTCTCTCTCTCTCTCATTCTCTCTCTTTCTCTCTCTTTCTCTCTCCCCCTCTGCCCCTCTCCTTCATTCACATGCACTCTCTCTCTAAAATAACAGTTAATATTAAAAAGAAAAAAATTAAAATATGTTGTAGAAGAATAATCTTACGAAAATTCTAGTCTTATTTTGATGAGGAAATAAAATAAATTATAAAAGATTATATGTCCTGTATACTTTCACTTAAAAGTGTATATAAAAAGAATTGATATGAATTACGATGACTTCTGTTTTCTGCTTTTTTCCAGTGAACATGTATTTATTATTATTTTTTTTTTTGTAATCAGGAAATAATGATAAGGTCAGTAAATATTTCAAAAGTAAGGCCTAATATTCCCATTGTTTTCAGATTGGGCACCTAAAACAGAATGAAATAAATGCTTTGCATGTAACATTTCTTTCGAAAGTCTCTACTCTCAACTGCAGCAGGAGTCATCATAGCATTACTTTTTCCAGAGGATTCTTGAGTTAGTGAAACCAGATTTAGTGATTAGGAATCTAACCAGATTGTTTTTTTTCCCCAGCAGTTGCAAGATAATGAAGTGTGGTAAATACTGTAGAAAAGGGGAAATTCTTCACAGTCATTGTCATCTTTTGTAAAACACTTGACAGTCCAGTCCGTGTTGTATCTGTTTGAGGACTGTGAGGAGAGCGTAAGAGTTCTGGTCACAGGTAAATGTGTCCTTTGCAGACCTAGCAACAGTAGAAAAGGAGAGGCACGCCCCAAATGGAAGCCCGAAGCCAAAATGCCCCTTCAGACTCTGCATATGACTTCTGAGAATCAAGAGAAAGTGAAAGCTCTTCTCCGAGACCTGCAAGAACAAGATGCGGATGCTGGATCTGAGTGAGTTATTTTATTTGAGTCAATTATTATGTTAAGGAAGATGTATCGGCAGTGGGGGCAGTGGGGGCAGTGGGAACGTCCGTCCGTCCAGTGTGTCTTTGGGATGCTTTTCAATACTGATCCTATTGTGACAATGTGATTAGTTGAAAGTGAGCCAAAAGCAAAACAAGAATAATTATTCAGCAGCAGTTTTAGAGTGCGTTTGTTTTGCAATATCTGGAAGCAGTACAGATTGCCTTTGCGTCTTTTCTTCTGAGGATAATGCTGATATGGATTCAGTAATTGCTTTATTGACAGCCTTCCAAATAAAACCCTGCAGTGAACAAGTAGATGTGTTGTTCGAGGAGCAAATATTGAGTTGATCAGATGAAGTCTTAGGATTACACTTTCTCATAACCATCTGCCTCAGAGAAACAACTTTTAATATTTTGGCTGTTTTTGCTCTGTGATTTCAGTCAAAGAAGTCAATGCATTCCATTCACCAGAACCGATGGGTGGGTCAGTCAACAGTTCAGCCTCCGTCTTACCTACATATCTCTTACCTGCCTTAGATTTAGGAAAGGTGGTTAGGCAAAGCAAAAAATCAGGGATGGTTTTTATGAATGAGGAGAAGGAGGATGGCCAGGGCTTCTGTGGTTAAGAGTACAGGCTCTGGGGTCACACTGCCTGGGTTAAAATCTCTAGTTGCTCTTTACTGTATAACCTTTGGCAATTACTAACCCTCTCTAACTTTTAGTTGATCATCTGAAAAATGGACATCCCAGCAATATCTGATCGAGGGTTGTGGGGAGATTTTTAAAGAGATAGAATACATACAACACTTAGCATAGAACCTGGCATTAATAAATGCCTGATAAATATTAATTGCCAAGATAGAAGTTAGATCAGTAAAAGTTCAAATCAGTGACTGAAGAATGGTTAGGATCCTGTGTCCTTTGGCTCCCTGAATTAAATTCTTAGACTCTTGCTAAATTTTACTTTGAAGTAAGTGGAACTTAATATCTAATAATATGAACATGTTACCTTTGTCAGAAGAGGCATTTCTGGGGAAGAGGAAGATGACGAGCCTGATTGTGATGATGAACAGTACTGGCCTGCTGGCCAAGAAGCTTCCCTTGTTCCCGACTGTGACCCTTTGGAATGTGCTGGCTCAGGCCTAGTGGAGCCTCCTAATCCAGAATTCACAGTCTCAACATTTGCAGTGCAGAAACTTGCCAGGTGATTGCTTTCAACATTTATGGCAGCTGGGGGAGAACTGAAGGAACTGGAATCACATTACAAACCCTACTCCCCCTTCCTGGAAAGCTCTCCTGTTGCAGGGGCTGCTGCGGTGCTGATGTGCCTAATACCCTCTCTTTCAGGACAGGGTGACTAGGGAGGAATCCATGTTACCAGGGATACTTTCTCAAAATGCCAATCCTGCCTATGTACAGTTATAACTTCACATGAGCATGTTTAAATGAACTTCACTTCTGTGATTTGAAATTACTCAATATTTTTTGTCATGTTTCACACTTGGTAGGTATGGGTTCAACCCTGAACGCTGTCAGGCAGCCCTGCGGATCTGTGATGGAGATGTGGGGGCATCGCTGGAACATCTGCTCACACAGTGTTTTTCAGAGACATTTGGGGAGAGGATGAAGCTCTCTGAGGCGGTTGCCCATGTGAGCGTGGATGAGTGTGTGGAACAGCGGCAGGAAGAGGCATTTGCTCTGAAGTCAATCTGTGGAGAAAAATTTATCGAAAGAATTCAGAACCGAGTCTGGACCATTGGATTGGAATTGGAGTATTTGACGAGTAAATTCTGCAAATCAAAGCAAAAGGAAAGCACCAAAAATACACAGGAGACTTCACTTGAAATCTGTAAATTTTACCTCAAAGGAAATTGTAAATTTGGATCAAGATGCAAATTCAAACATGAAGTGCCCCCAAATCAAATTGTCGGAAGAGCAGAAAGAATTGTAGATGATTCTCATCTTAATGTTCATGAAGATGCCTCTTTTTTATATGAACTTGAAATTCGATTTTCTAAAGACCACAAATACCCCTACCAAGCTCCCCTTGTGGCATTTTATTCCACCAATGAGAATCTACCTCTGGCTTGTCGTTTACATATCTCTGAGTTCCTTTATGGCAAGGCCTTGACATTTGCAGAAACTTCCGAACCTGTTGTATATTCTTTGATAACCCTTTTAGAGGAAGAATCAGAAATAGTCAATTTACTAACAAATACCCATCACAAATACAGTGTCCCTCCTGTGAACTTTCCGCCAGTGTCATCTGGGACCAGAATAAATAATCCTGTCTGTCGTAAACCAGTGATCCCAAACAATTCTTTCGCTCCAAATCAGACTCCTGAAGGTATGGAAGACTTTGATTGAGTGGAGGGTTTTGTGGAGGGGGCATTCAGGATGGATTAAGGAAGACCGAGCTTCTGAGGGCTTCTCTAGGATCTCCCGGTGATCTTAGGCCAATCAGTCTCTTCAGTCCAAGGGCAAAAGGCAATGAGAATCCCCTGAACTGTGGCCTGACTTTAATTGAAAGCCCCAGTTTTGTCACTATGATTGGGCTGTCTGCATTGAAAGTTTGTAGTGATACAGAAGTTTATTCTACAGTTGGGGGTTGGAAGAACCTTAAAGCATCTTCCCAGAAAACATGTTTGATTTAATCCATTTGGTTTCACATGTTTACTTCTGATGTTTTACATGGAATTACTTTCAACTGAGTTTTTAGAGATATTTCTCTTTCCACAGTATACTAGACCCCCAAAGTCCATTAGTGTTAAGGCTCTCTTTATGAAGTCCTAAACCCTCAGTTTAAAAAATGTTTGTGGAACCTTCTGGCTTGATTGCTTTGCGGATTTGCCATACAGATTCGTACGCCACAGTTAAACTCCTTTTTCAAAGTTCTTCAAGGAATTCTTATTTGTTGCCATCTTTCTTTGAGAGAAACAAGTTTTCCTGATTTCACAAGAATTCTTAGGTAAACATCAGTAAGTAGAGAACAATGAAACTGCATTAAGGTGTGGATGGCATACAGTTGGCCAGGTTCACTCACTAGCCACTTGCTGCCAAACAGCAGTTTCTAGTATGTGGGATTCAAATATATTCCTGGAGAAATGACAGATTGTGTGACAGGGCCTTTTTTTTTTAAGTAACACCTTTATTGAGATACAATGTACATACTATAAAATTCACTCTTTTAAAGGATACAATCCAGTGGCTTTTTAGTATATTCACAGAGTGGTGCAACCATGAGGACTATTTTTTTTTTTTAATCTTTATTTTTGAGTGAGAGAGAGACAGAGCGTGAGCGGGGAAGGGGCAGAGAGAGAGGAAGACACAGAATCTGAAGCAGGCTCCAGGCTCTGAGCTGTCAGCATAGAGCCTGACGCGGGGCTCCAACTCAGGAATGGCAGAGCCGAAGTCAGACGCTTAACTGACTGAGCCACCCAGGCGCCCCAACCATGACAACTGTCTAATTCCAGAACATTTTGATCAACCCTAAAAGAAACCCCATACTTAATAGCAGCGAGTGCTCATTTCTCCCTTTCCTCAACCCTTGACAACTATGAATCTACATTCTGTGTCTGTGCATTTGCCCATTCTGTATACTTCCTGGAAATGGAATCATACGATATGTGGCTTTTGTGATCGGCTTCTTTCACTCAGCATAATGTTTTCAAGGTTTGTTCATGTAGGACATATCAGTACTTCATTTTATTGCTGAATAACACTCCATTATAAGGACATGCCATATTTCGTGTATTGATTTATCATTTGGTAGACATTTGGGTTTCATGTCATAGAATTTTAGGAACACTCGCAAATAGTTGAAACTGTCAGTTAATTCCTTGAATGTAAAGAGTCTACAGAATTAACAAAGCATGCCATGATTTTTTTCTTCTTCGTTTTTAATTTGGTTTAGCAATAGCCACTTATTCCTAATTAAAGTATATTTGAAGATGCATTTTAAGTTCTTTAGCAGTAGAAGTAGTTGTTTGAAACGAATGAACCTGCTTTATTCAAGCTTTAGCTTTTTCTCCATCTTACGATTTTTTTGTTGTTGTTACTTTGTTAGAGAGTGACTCTCCCCCTTTGCTAAAGAAAGGGCTCCATATGGAAAATGTTTCCTTTTATCCCCTGCAAGTTGAAAAAGAATCAGAACCTGAGGAGGATTCAGAGGAGGATGAAGGTCCTGCACCAGTTATAGTGGAGAACGAGAGCTATGTGAACCTTAAGAAAAAGATTTCCAGAAGATATGACTGGCAGGCAAAATCAGTACATGCTGAAAATGCTAAACTCTGCAAGCAGTTCCGAATCAAACAGGTAGGGTGTTCCCAGAGATTGGCTAGCATTGCCTCCCTACTGTACAGATGAACTGGTCAGGAGTTAGAAAGCCTGGCTACCCTCCCTAGTATGCTTTTGTTTCTCTTTAACTCCGCGTGCTTTCTGCAAGCCACAGCAAACTTGGGTGCATGTTCTAGATAGTTTTGGAAAATCCAATGGCTGGTGAAAGTGAAATGCACGCATATATACCAAATATTCTCAGAATCTTGTGGCTCTGGTACTATGACAGGCAATCTGATAAGTGAAATGAAAATTAGTGCTGTGATTTATATTAGAAAAAATAGTGGAGAAAGGAGAAGGAGGGACTCTGACTCCATTTGAGAGAATCCTAGGATGAATAACTTGCCTAAGGTCACATAGCTAGCAGGTGGCCACACAAGGGCTTCAAGTTAAATCTCTGTTTCCAAAGTCCATATTGTTTTTATCCCATTCACATGAAGATTGTTTTCAAAGAACCTGTAAGTGAACTGTTAGGGCAGGGTTGGATGTAGGACAAAAACAAGTTGCTTAGCCAGTTTGGGGATTGGATTGGATGCTGTCTAGCAGCATTTCTAATTGTGAAGTTCTGATTCTGATTTTTGACACAGCATAACACTATGGCATATGTAGTGCAATGCCTATAGAACATCAAAATGAATAGAAATTCACACCATAAGTAGTAAGATAGTAAAAACAAAAAATTACATATTCAGTTTGATCAGTTTGTGTTTAGAGGTGATAAATTTATATGATAACATTATATGCAGAAAATGATGTGTTAATGTAAATTTCTTATATTATTCAAAAATATATCTTTAGATTTAACATATGCTACAATGTTTATTGGCCATTGCACGTCAGACTGAGTTACATATATGTGATGCGTGGCCAAAAAGAACCTTTCATGAGTGTTCTCACTATTACTGATTTTAGTAAAAATCTGATAGAACTATGCTATCCAGTGTGGTAGCCCCTGGCCACATGCAGGTGTTTAAATTTAAGTTAATTAAAATTAAATAAAATTAAAAATTCAGTTCCTCAGTAGCACTAACCACATTTCAAATACTCACTAGCCACATGTAGTCAGAGGTTGTTCTTTTGGACAATGCTATTATAGAACATTTCCATTAACATGGAAGGTTCTACTGGATAGTGCTGGTGCAGAGAATCCTGCTAGGAAGAGCTGGGTAGTGCTAAACAAGAGGCTTATTTCTCTTACAAGATCTTGCAGTTTATTCAGATGTAGGAAAATCACAAGATTTCACAGCTTTCTCTGGCTGATTCTCTAAGCAGCCTTCTGCTGAAGTCACCAGCCCCCAATCCTAACAAATCTGCAATTTCTGTCTCTGAACAAATTGTTAAAGAAAGAGCAGAAAGGGTGGGTCTAGCTATGAGATTCCAACCTGAGATCTTTGTGAAAGATGATTCAAAGTAACGTAACTGATGCCTTATCTTTTATATTATTAGGCTTCCAGACAGTTCCAGGCAATTCTGCAAGAAAGACAATCGCTCCCTGCTTGGGAAGAAAAAGAAACCATTCTTAAATTGTTGAGCGATCACCAAGTGCTTGTTATAAGTGGTATGACTGGGTAAGAATGCAATTTATTTGTAATGCAGCTTTCATCCATGAATATGGTATGCACCCTGGTTACCATAACCAGTTCTACTTGTAAAAAACTAGTAACTGTTGTTATTTGTGCTTTACTTGTCAGATACTAAATAATATTTCACAGAACCTAATTTTACAGATCTTTAGCCAACAGACCCAAATTACAAACAAAAAACAAAAAAACACCTCAGAAATCCATCAAGTAATTTATAGACATTGCACACCTCTTCCCTGAGACAATTTTAAGGTAAAAGGTCTAAATGAAGACTTTTACCAGGCCCATTTTTAAATGTAAAGGATAGTTCTAGAACATTTAACTTGGAAACTTCCATCTGCTAAATTTATTCTGATTTCCTTAGAGCTTTTATCTGTTCTTTTAATAACAACTTAGGGCATATTATTTTTCCTACTTTACCCTTTTCGCATGTTATCCAAATTTATTTAGCAGCGATAGGTTGTAGCCTTAATTTAGTTCTATATTCAAAAGTATTTAACCTAATAATTACATTCGTGCCCAGACTCACCAATATAGTAGTAATTTGAGATCTTCCAGTTTCTTGGGGTGTCTGGGTGGCTCAGTCAGTTAAGAGTCTGACTCTTGATAGCAGCTCAGGTTGTGATCTTGTGGTCATGGGATTGAGCCCCATGTCGGTTCAGTGTGGAGCCTGCTTGGGATTCCCTCTCCCTCTCCCTATGCCCCTCTCCCCTGCTGGCCCTCTCTTTCTCTCAAAATAAATAAATAAACATTTAAAGAGATCTTCCAGTTTCTTATATTTTTAAGAAAAATTTTTTAGTATTTATTTTTGAGAGAGAGAGAAAGAGAGAGAGGAGGACAGTGCAAGAGGGGAGGGGGGCAGAGAGAGAGGGAGACACGGAATCTGAAGTGGGCTCCAGGCTCTGAGCTGTCAGCACGGAGCCCCACGCGGGGCTCAAACTCACTAACTGAGATCATGACCTGAGCCGAAGTTGGACGCTCAACCGGCTGAGTCAGCCAGGCGCCCCTCAGTTTCATATCTGTTTAACCTCAGTCTACTTGTAGCCAAATCAGTAAGATAATACATAAAAATCATAACATAATACTCCCATTTCTTTAGGATTCAAACATAGAGGTCATTTGTAGTGGTGTTTACAGAACTTAATCTAATGTCTGTTCAATTGTCTCAATTTTACAAATGATACTAAATGATTATTTGATTGCCCTGTTAATCTGAGTGCAAATTCCTAGCAGTTATGAGCTGTAGGTAACAAGTCAGTAGGTCAGTTTAGAAGATAAATGAAGATTATGAATTTTATCATAATCAGGTTTCTCACTTTCCTCACTGCACATGATTGTTTTGGGTTTTTTTGTTTGTTTTGTTTTGTTTTGTTTTTTTAGTTTGGTTTTTGTTTTTTTGGTAACTAGCACTTGAAAACTCTCATATTAGGACTTATTTGTTTTGACATACAGATGTGGAAAAACCACACAGATTCCTCAGTTTATTCTGGATGATTCTCTGAATGGACCACCTGAGAAGGTGGCCAACATCATCTGTACGCAACCCCGACGAATCTCGGCAATATCTGTTGCTGAACGTGTTGCTAAAGAAAGGACAGAAAGAGTGGGTCTGACTGTGGGGTACCAGATCCGGCTGGAAAGTGTCAAGGTTCGTATGCTCTGCTTGTTTCCTGATAACAGAAATTTAGTTTTCAAGTATAAAGAGTTTTTGGGGTCTGGAGACACATGGGCAATTTGGGATATAGACTTAGGTAGGGCTAAAGACCTTTCAGAAATATTTTGGTATAAACTCTTATTTGGGTGTACTTAATTTCCTCTACCTTTTATTCTGAGGCACCTGGGTGACTCAGTCATTTAAGCGTCCCACTCTTGACTTTGGCTCAGGTCGTGATCTCATGGTTCATGGGATTGAGACCTACATCATCAGGCTCTGTGCTGATTGCACGGAGCCTGCTTGGGATTCTCTCTCTCCCTCTCTCACTCTGCTCCTTCCCTGCTTGCCTGCACATGCGAGCACACTTTCCCCCTCTCTCTTTTAAAATAAAAGAAACATTTTTTTTTAAGACCTTTTATTCTTTATTGGCAGAAGTGATCTAGTAACTGCTATTTTACTCTTAATCCTGAGACTTAATCCATTTAACCAAATAAGGAACGGACAAATTTAGAATTGGGTTTATTATTCACTGTTGTTTTTATGTTTTATAATACTTTTTGAATGTTTTTTATGAGGTTTAAACTTAAATTTTTGATATAAAGTAGAAAAGCTTTTACTGTTGTTGGCCAGAAAGAAACTATGCATTTAGTGTGGTTTCAGATTAAATGCAACTGCTGATGTTTTCAATATTCTTTGTCCCTATCCATTCAAAATGGCCTTGCCATTTTGGCTTTGAAAGTGTTCCCTGGGGTGCCTGGCTGGCTCAGTCAGTAGAGCATATGACTCTTAAGCTCAGGGTCATGGGTTCAAGCCATGTGGGCTCAAGTTGGATGTGGAGCCTCGTTAAAACTTAGAAAAGAAAAAAGAAAGGAAGAGTTTCCTTTTTTCAAAAATTCCATGAATGCCTTCTATGCCCTTTTCTGTGTAAGTCCTCAGCCACCAGACTGTTGTACTGCACCACAGGCGTGCTGCTGAGAAGGCTGGAGGGAGACACAGCTCTACAAGGAATCACCCATATCATTGTTGATGAAGTTCATGAGAGGACAGAAGAAAGGTAAAACAAAGATTTTCCAAACAAATAGCCACACACATAAAATGAAGACATGGCTGAAAGAATTTTGTTCTGTTTCCAGTTCAGTTTCACAGAGCTAGAGAGGAAGGCCACAGAGGAGGCCCAAGTTAGAGAGGAACGCTTTCCTGATCTCCAGGGTCTGTAATACTAAAAAGGCTAGGAGGGCACATGTTCATCACTAGAAGAGTCATCCTGTCAGATGGACATCTTCTCCCAGGAGATACTTAACACCTCCTGGGCATCATGCTGAGCTGGGCACTGTACTTAGGAGTAGCAGATGTAAGGCATGCTGTAGTTGATGGATTGGTCAGTATGTCCTTCCTTCTTTGTTCATTTGGTCAGTCATTCAGTCCTGACATTCTTTCATACATTTATTGAGACTGTATTAAGTGCCAAGTGATCTGTTAATTGCTGGGGTTGCTATAGTGAGCAAACATATATGACTCCCCTTTATCTCATTGTCTAGTAGGAAAAACAAATAATGAGCAAATAAATACGTAAACAATTATGAATTGGAGTAAGTACTATGAAGGAATAAACAGGTTGCTGTGTTTGCAGGGGAGAGATCCCTGAGATGGTCAGAGCTGCTATCTCTCAAGAGATGATATTTAAATTAAAAACAGAAGTATGAGAAGGCATCCTGTGTGACAAATGGGGGCAAAGCCACCATTCTCAGATTCTGCAGTGGGAAAGGGTATCATGAGCCCAGAAACTGGAGGAAGCCTGTGCAGCTGGTTGTAGTAAATGAGGGAAAAAGTAGCAGGTAGAAAAGGAAGAAACCAGATCTTCCAGGGGCTTATATACCATGGACAATAAAGCATTTAGATTTTATTCTATGAAATTAGAAGTCATTAAAGGGCTGGGATGTAAAATCAAAATTCTGAGTATTTTAAAAGGAAGGGCCTAGTAAATAGATGGCATTAATCATAGTTTGTCATGTGGATCATGTTCTAGAGCAATAAAAAAAAAGTAGTATGGAAAAAAAAGAATCCCATGAAAATTATTAGACTTTCCCAAAAAGGACTATACTATTATAAGTACCTTGAGAAGAAGGAAAATCTAAGTAACTAAAGTTGGCAGATTGCCAGAGAAGCAGAAAATAGCTAATAGCAAAATTTTAAAAAGAAACAAACCAAAAAACATGAAAAGGATTCCCTGCTACTGCTAATAAAAAGTTTTTAAGAACTGAGCAGGGAAGACATAGGACCAGAAGACTATTTGTTCAAAGAAATAAATACACTGATACTCTAGTAAATAAGAAATATCAAGTAATTGGAAACTAAAGAAAAGCAGACTTACATATAAAAAGAATAGATCAAAATAAAAAGAAATAATTCCTAGGACATGGCAATAGTAAATTTTAAATGACTATACACAAAACACTGGGAATCTTTGAGGGGCAAATAATTTTTTTGTAGAGACTCCAGAAAACAGTGGGGGGAAAAATAAATGATAAGTCATTTCATTTTTGCAGGTAAATGTTCAAGTGAACATTTGAAAGAAGAAAATATTTTCACAGAATCACTAAACAACTTGGAGGAGGAAATCAAATATGACATTCTACCAGACTAATAATATTTAAATGTTATATTCTAAAGATACATTTAAAATTTTAGGGGAAATTATATCCAGTATAATTCTAAATATAAAAAATGGTTTTGGCTTTCATAACATCTATATTTCCACAAACTCAGAGAAACTAGAGCATAGTACTGGATCTGGTTTCTCAATCGTGATCTCAAAAGAGAAAGATTTTTATATAAAACTTAATGACTTGTAGAATATCAACAGTTAAAAATTCAAAATAATACCCGATGAAAGATAAATTACACTCTGGAGAAGGGAGATTCAGTCATTTACAAATAGCAGCCTTTGGGAAAGGAGTGTACAAATTACAAGAAAAAGGGGAATATTTGCCGGCTCAGATGGAAAAAGAAAAACAAAAAAATAGGAGTAAAATCTAGGACTCAAGATCAGTAAAAATATACATAAGATTAAAGGTTAAATATAGAAAAGTTATAGCTGTGTTTGTTTAAAATTTTTAATAGATTTTCTGACCATAGAGATAACATGATTTTTCTCAATGTTTGGAAAGTATCAAAGAAATGTCAAAAAATATTTTTTGTCCCCTGTATAATAATTACCTGTTACAATTTTGGTCTGTTTTCTTCTGGGAGTATATTAGGAGTTAGGAGAGAGATGTGGTAGAGAGAGATATATGTCTCCACAAACACTATTGGAGTTGTGTGTGCTGCTTCTCATATAATAGTTAATGTGATAGCATGAACTATCTTTGAAGTTAATAATTGCAGAAAGAGATTTTAAGTATGCGTGTATTATAAATTACTTAAACATTTCTTGTTATATTATGTCCTTTTCCCTAAAAAAGAAACAAAAGTCGTACATGTAAGTTAATTAGCTCATGAAATTAAAGAGAACGAAATAGTACAGGAATATGCTCTCATTAAAAATTAAAGCTATACAGGAGGCACCTGGCTGGTTCAGTCAATGGAACATGCAACTCTTGGTCTTGGGGTCGTGAGTTTGAGACTCACATTGGGCATGGAGCCTACTATCTATCTATCTATCTATCTATCTATCTATCTATCCGTCTATCTATCTATCCATCTATCTATCCATCTATCTATCTATCTATCTATCTATCTACCTACCTACCTATCTATCCATCCAAGCAATACAGATAAAATGAAAGTCTCCCTTAACACTTCCAAAGCATTACCAGTCTCTTCCCCAGAGATAACTGTGGTGATGAGACTAGTGATGTCCTTTTTATACATTGACATTTATGTTTACTTTGTTAGAAATAGGTACTTTTGCTTTCTGACCTTTTTTTCTTATACAACTGATGTGTTCATTTAGTAAGTCAACAGGTTTTTTGAGCAGCTACTATTGTTCCAGACATTGTTCTAGATTATTTTATTAGTAAACAAAATAGACCCAAATCCCTGTCCTCATAGAGCTTCTATTCTGATGGGTGAGCTCAACAATAAGAATGGTAAATAAGTAAAATATGTTAAGTGCCAAGAAGAGGAAAGGTGATATGAAATGCAGGGGAGGGGAGCATTTGCATTTTTAAATAGAGTGACTAGGGAAGGCCTGGCTACAAAGGTATCTTTGAGTAAAGACTTGAAGGAAATGAAGGAACTACCTGTGAATGTCTGGGAGAAGCCCATTGCAGGCAGATCAATAACATGTGCAAAAGACCTGAGGTACATGCCTCCAGGACAACAAGGAGGACCGTGTGGCTGGAGTGAGTGAATAAGGGGCGAGCAGCCGGAGACAAGTGGTGGTAGGGGCAGAAAATGTCATGTAGGACCTAACTTGTTAGTGAGGATTTTAATAAGTCATCAAAGGATTATGAGCTGAAGACTGGCACAGTAAGAGTTACATTCGAACAGAACCATTGGTCTGCTCTATTGAGAAGAGATTGCAAGGGGATGGGCCAAAGCAGGGAGACCAGTAAGGATGTTGCTTTTGTGCAGTACTTGTTGCAGTACATACTTGGGTTTTTTTCAGATGTTTTCATATCAGTATCTAAAGCTCTGTGTTATTTCCTACTGTCTGCCTCATGTTATTCCACAGATTGGGTGATTTCTTTTTAGCCAATCACTTCTTGCTTGATGGACATGTAGGCAGTTGTCATTGTTTTACTATTACGAACAATGTTATTATGAAAATCTTTGTATATTCTTCATTATGTATGTGTAGATATCCGGAAGTAGAATTATCAAATGCAATGATAGATCCTGTTGGTACTTTGATTGGTACTACACTGATTTGAGTTTATTTGGTTATTTGAGTTTATATCTTCATAATTTTAAGTCTTCACATCTAGGATCATGACACATCTTTCTATAAGATGTAGAGTTTTTTTTTTCACATAGGTCTACACATTCCTTGCTCAAAATGCATCAAAAGCTAATTCATTTTGGGGTGCCTGGGTGGCTCAGTTGGTTAAGCATCTGACTTCAGCTCAGGCCATGATCTCACGGTCCACGGGTTCGAGTCCCACGTCAGGCTCTGTGCTGACAACTCGGAGCGTGGAGCCTGCTTTAGATTCTGTGTCTCTGTCTCTCTCTGCCCCTTCCCTGCTCATTCTCTCTCTCTCTCTCTCTCTCTCTCTCTCTCTCTCTCTCTCTCTCTCCTCTCTCCCTCCCCCCACAAAAATAAAATAAACATTTAAAAAAATAAAGCTAATTCATTTTTATGTATTAAATTTGTTTGATCTTGAGGTGTTTCTTTTATTTCCCTTAGTGACTTCTTGCTGCTCGTCTTGAAGGACATTTTGTTGCAGAGACCAACTCTTCAAGTTATTCTAATGAGTGCAACTTTAAATGCTGAGCTCTTTTCAGAATATTTCAGTTCCTGCCCAATTATTACTATACCAGGTGATTAATATGCATCATTAAATATGCCTTGTTCTTGTAGGCAAATATAATTATTTTTAAAGTTCATCTGAGATGTAAAATACAGGTATTGATATTTTCTCAAGAAGTGATTAGATTTATAACAAATAAAATTAATGACCATATAATGAAATTAATAAAGAAGCAACATTATATCCATTTGCTAAGAGATTTCAGTTTTACATGTGCTTTTGAAAAAAGTCCCAGTTATTAGGATTTCTAGAATTCCGTTGTGTTTAATATTGAGTTAATAGTGGTAATCTGTCACAGAGTTGTCTCTGTGTATAGCAGATTTGTTCACTACAGGATTCTGCTAACTTCCTGGATGTTGGTCCACTCTGGGAGAAAGTGAAGTTGAGTAGTCTGTGTGTTCTGGTGCTTTCACAGTCTCACTGTGGGATTAATTTATCACCTTGGACATTGCTTTATCCTTCTGCAGTTGATTGTCACAAGAACAATTTATGGACGATTTTGACGAATAATCATACTATTTCTTGTAGTTGTTGAATGTTTAAAAGTCCCCTTGGGGGAGGGGAGGGTGGGAAAAGTGTAACAGGTTTAAAACAAAAAAAGAGGTTAAAAAATGTCCTATTACCAAATGAGCATTTCCACCTATATACTTCTGTTTTTTTATGAGCTGGAATCTATCTATCCCTTCTAATTTCTCTCATCAAAAGCTTTTCTTTTCTTCTGATATGTTTAAGACAACAGAGCAAACAGTACCTTAATGTGCCAAGCTTTGTTTTAAGAGAATTTTACATTTGCAAACTATGTATTTCAAGGTAGTTGAACAGGTATCCTGAGTCTTTTACTTTCTTGTCCTTCTAGGTCGTACGTTTCCTGTTGATCAGTTTTTTCTGGAAGATGCAATTGCTGTGACAAGGTAAGGAAGACATTAATTAAGGTTTGGTGAAAGTCTTTGAAAACATTATTTTACCTCAGTGTGCCAGCATTTTAATAGACATGTTAGTTTTTCTTCTAATTTTTCCATTTGAGTGTTTGGTTTTCCCTTTTCAACAAATATTATACAAATCATTTGCAATTCACATCACAGTACACATTGCATGTTAAGAGTACTGACTGGAACTATGTAAACTATGGACTTTGGGTGATCATGATGTACCATTGTAGCTTCATCAGTATAACAGTTATACCACCCTGGTGTTGGGGGGCAGGGGGGGTGGTGTTGATAATGGGGAAGGCTATACGTTTGTGGGAAACAGGGAGTATCAGGAAACCTCTGTACCTTCTGCTCAATATTGCTGTGAACCTAAAACTGTACTGAAGAATGAAGTCTATTGAAAAAATGATGAAGGACAGGGGCACCTGAGTGGCTCAGTCAGTTAGGTATCTGACTTTGGCTCAGGTCATGATCTCATGGTTCATGGGTTCAAGCCCCGCATCAGGCTCTGTGCAGACAGCTTGTAGCCTGGCCCCTGTTTCGGATTCTGTGTCTCCCTCTCTCTCTCTGCCCTCCCCTGCTCACGCTCTGTCTCTCTGTCTCTGTCTCTCTCTCTTTCTCTCTCAAAAATAAATAAACATTAAAAAAAATTTTTTTTAAATGATGAAGGACCAGATATATGGAGAATTTAATATGAAAAAAAGTACCCATTCTGCAGATAAACTGCCAATATTTAAATCCCTCTACTTACTAACTGTAACATTGATGAGTAGCTTGATCTCTGTGTGACTCAGGTTCATCACAAGTAAAATGGTATATTAATAGCTGCTTCACAGGGTTGTCATGAGGATGGATTAATTAATTCTTAGAGTTAATAGCTGCAGATGCTTAGAACTGTGCCTGGCACCTAACAAATGTTAGCTATTATCATCATCATCATCATCATCATCATCCTGCAGTGCTCAGGGAGCCTGCAGTCTAGTGTGAGAGTCAGGATGTCTGCATAATTTCAGTGCTGGGTAAAAAATGGCCATTTCCATTGGATACAAACATATTTCTCTCCTTTGAAAGCCCTGATTCCTCTTCCTACTCTTTGACCATGAAACCACCACCCGCCCCCCCCCCCATGGTTTTATCCTTGCGCTATTCCTTCTCACCATTAAACTCTTTTGTCCCTCTGTTAGACTCATGTGATTTCAGATGTCACCTCTGTGCCAAGAATTTCCAAATCAGTATCTTTGTTCCTGACCTCTGAGCTCCAGAAAGAAAATGCCCTTGCAGTCTGGCACCGAAAACTCAGTTCAGAATTTTTCTCCTACTCCCTGCTCCTTCCCTTTCTAATAAGACCTACTTCTAATTCTCTATTTATTTAATGGTACAGTTTTCTCAAGCGAAAAACCCCAAAACAGTGGCTCTCAAACTTTTGCGTGCAATAAGCCTATGTAGGGAACTTATTAAATAAATTGTTATGTGGGGGCCCTACCCCATTTCCGCTGTGAATCTCTGGGGAAATTAATGTGTTAACTAGTCTACCTGTCTTTATTCTCTCACTTTCTCAAACTCACTGCCTCCAGAATTACCTTGAAACAGAACCAAAAACATTCTAGTGTGTTCCCTACTAGAAATAGGACACAGGCCAGCAGAACCCTGGACTGGTGAAAGAGAAGCACATGAATGGGGCAGAGACAGAGCAACACTCTGCTGATCGGAAAACATAAATAGGTGGATATTTTCATTCCTCACCAACAGACCTACATACTAACAGCCCCATCCCTTTGTTTAACTTCCTCAGGTACGTGCTGCAGGATGGGAGCCCTTATCTGCGCTCCATGAAACAGATGTCAAAGGAGAAGCTTAAAGCGAGGCGCAGCAGAACTGCGTTTGAAGAAGTAGAGGAAGACCTGAGGCTCTCCCTTCACCTCCAGCACCAGGATTCTGTCAGAGATGCAGTGCCAGACCAACAGTTGGATTTCAAGCAGCTCCTGGCCCGCTATAAAGGTAATGTGTTTCCTGGGGGAATATTACGGTTATGTCATAGGGAACCAGTTTCCCCCCGCCGCCCCCCACCGTGATCCAGAGGAAGAAAAACGTGGCCCTTGTTTCACAGCTACATTGTCTTTAATGCATCAGAACAACCTTAAACTTGGGAGAAAAAAAAAATAGCAGTTTCAACACATATTAGATATAATTGTTATTATATTTACATATAGGTATTTTCTGATTATAAAAGAAATGTTTATTATAGAAAAATTGGGAAGTAGTGAAATACAAGTATATTCCTTAGTATTTTGTAACTTTTTATTTTGATATGATTGCAAATTCATAATAAAAGCTGGCAGGACCATACAATGAACTCTCATATATCCTTTACCCCAGCTCACCAATTATTATTTTGCTTCATTTCCTTTATCATTTGCACTGTGTACACGTTATATATTTTTTTCTTGAACCTTTGAGTAGGTTGCAGATATCATGTCCTTTAATCCCTCGTATATGAGTACATATTTCTTTCTCTTTTTCCTTTTTTAATGTTTATTTACGTATTTTGAGAGAGAAAAAGAGAGAGCACACGCGCGCCTGCAAGCAGGGGAGGATCAGAGAAAGGAGAGAGAGAACCCCAAGCAGGCTCTGCACTGTCAGCACAGAGCCTGATGCAGGGCTCAAACCCATGAACTGGGAGATCATGATCTGAGCTGAAGTCAAGAACGGACATATGTATTTCTTAAGACCATAAGCACAGGACATGATCAAAATGAAGACATTTAACTGATATAATACTATTATTTAATCCATAGTCACCATTCTAATTTGCCAATTATCTCAAAAATGTCCTTTATTGCTATTTTTTTCTGGCCCAGAATCCAACCCACAATTATGTATTGCATTCATTGTTGTGTGTCTTTAGTTTCTTTTGATCTGGAAAAACTCCCCAGCCTTTATTTTTCTTTTAAGATCTTGACATTTTTTAGGAGTTTGGGCCAGTTATTTTCTAAAATATCCCTTCATTTAGATTTGTCTAATGTTTCCCCATGATTAAATTTAGGTTAGAAAACCCAACCTTTTGGGTTTCATTTTTGGTTAGAAAACCACAGAAACAATGTTGAGTCCTTTTTGGTACATCGTATCAGGAGGCATATGACATTGGTCTGTCCCTTTATTGGCAGTGTTGTTTTTGATCACTTGGTTAAGGAGATGCTGGCTACGTGTCTCCCCTGTGTAGGTCACTGTTTGTTCCCTTTATAGTTAATAAGTCATTTGTGGAGAGATATTTGAAGACTTTTTAAATAGCCTCTAAAATCCTCAAAATGTCATCCACTAGTTTTAGCATTACTCACAGGCTTTCAAATAGCATCTTTTGTGGGTCCATCCTATACTGAGCATTTCTTTATGTGTTCTTAGCTGATCCCTCCTCCTATGCCAGGTCCCACCTAACTGTTCTTTGTTCCTAGATAGTCTTCTGTGCATATGAGCTGGGCTAAACACACAGACACTGCAACATTACTACTGTTGCTTTCTACCTTAAAGCCTAGACCAGAGACATGTCTCAACTGCCCTCCCTGCTCTTTTCCCTGGACTGCCACCCCAACTCCTCTAGCCCTTCCAAAAAACAAAAGTGCTTACCTTTCAAGGAGTAAGAGCCTGCATCCCCCTGTTCTATAGGAGAAGAAGCAAATGAGTTTTCCTTTTTCTCCTTCCATTGAAGACTATCTTCCCAGTCCTGTGTGGGGAGTGGTAATCATCCAGGAATTAGGGGATTAGCTATTATTCTGCTGTTCAGAAAGATACGCATAGCTCCTAAATATTTCACTTAATCTTCCCAACATCCTGAGAAGTAAGGTTGAGAGTATGAACTTGCATCATACAGACCTGGGTTCAACTTGCTCCCTCAGAATTCCTCAAGCAAGTCCCTTGTCCTCTCTGTACCTCAGTTTCCTAATCTATAAAATGGAGTTGTTTAGGGAGTTAAATGAGATAATACAAATCCACAGCACGGTGCCCATCTAGTCAATACACATTAGTAATTTTAACTGAAATATGTCTGAGTCAAAAGTTTGTGTTCCTTCTGTACATCATACCAGCTGATAATTCCCATTTCCTTATTCTATTAAATTATGGAACAGGAAAACCCCTTTGGTTTCTCTTTTGAAATTTCGGAATTTTCTTTAAAAATTATGATGGGATCTAACCAGGCCTTTCCAATTTCAAGCACACAGTTTACCAAAGTTCAGAAAGCACTTTTGAGAATTCCTTTCTGAGGGGGGAGGAGGATAGAAGATTTGGGGTCATGAAACCCGGCTCTGTCACTAGCTTCTCTTTCCCTATAACAAAAAGACTAAATCTGGTTGATCTCAAGACTCTCTCATTTTTCAGAAAATCAAAATAATGTTTCTGAGGTCAACTCTTAAAACTTTTTCTAGTTAAAAAAATAATCAGTCCTTTTAAGTAGTAAAAACTGCCCAACTATAAAAACTTTCTTTTATTTATTATTTCTTTAATTTCTTTTATTACATTTATTTATTTTTGATAGAGAGACAGAGCACAAGTGGGGGAGGGGCAGAGAGAGACGGAGACACAGAATCCGAAGCAGGCTCCAGGCTCCGAGCAAGAATTCAGCACAGAGCATGACGCGGGGTTCAAACCCACAAACTGTGAGATCATGACCTGAGCCAAAGTCAGACACTTAACCAACTGGGCCACTGAGGTGCCCCTTTGCTTTTATTTTTTTTAAGTTTTGTTTTGTTTTTTAGTTTTTGGGAAAGACAGAGAGAGTGCAAGCAGGGGAGGGGCAGAGAGAGAGGAAGAGTCTCAAGCAGGCTTCCTGCTGTCAGGGCAGAGCCTGATACGGGCTCGAACTCCTGAAACTGTGAGATCATGACCTGAACCCAAATCAAGAGTCACATGCTTAACCAACTGAGCCTCCAAGGAGCCTCTGAAAAAATTTGTTTAATGTTTATTTTTGGGGAGGGGGGGCAGAGAGAGAGGGAGACAGAGGATCTGAAGCAGGCTGTGCACCGTCAGTGAAGAGACTGATGCAGGGATGAACCCACGGACCACGAGAAACCAAGAGTGGGACACCTTCACCGCCTGAGCCACCCAGGTGCCCCTAAAAATTTTTTTAAAAAACGATTTCACTTCTCTTTTTTTCTGTTAGCTGATCTTTTCTCCTTTTTGAAAAAAAAGTCTAGCTTTTTGGGGGCACCTGGACAGTTCAGAGGGTTAAGCATTCAACTCTTGACCTCAGCTCAGGTCTTGATCTCAGGGTCATGAGTTCAAGCCCTGCACTGGGCTCCACACTGAGCATGAAGCTTACTTAAAAAAAAAAAGAAAAGTCAAGTCTAGCTTTTTGGAATCTTGACAGATAAAAATGATTCCTTCTCTGCCTTCCACACCCCACCACACCCTTATTTATATAACCTGTTTCTTTCTTTCATTTTTGACCCACACAGGCTCCACACTGTAGAACATTGTTTAGAAACTGCTTTTGCCCCTTTTCAAACTTTTTAGCCTAATATAGGAAACTTCTCTTCCATGATTCTACCTGCAGCTATTTTGTTCTAGTTAGACTATATTTAGGGTGATGGGCTATTAAGAGGACCCAAGAAGAAAGGCCAGTAGTCTTTAGAGAGTTAGACTCCCAAGAATATGCTATTTGTTTTTTTTTTTTTTTTTTTTTTTTTTCAACGTTTTATTTTATTTTTGGGACAGAGAGAGACAGAGCATGAACAGGGGAGGGGCAGAGAGAGAGGGAGACACAGAATCAGAAACAGGCTCCAGGCTCTGAGACATCAGCCCAGAGCCTGATGCGGGGCTCGAACTCATGGACCGCGAGATCGTGACCTGGCTGAAGTCGGACGCTTAACCGACTGCGCCACCCAGGCGCCCCGCTATTTGTTTTTAAAAGAGCCCAAGCTTATAGCTCTTATAGCCCAAGCACAAAGAACTGTGTCTTTCACTAGGCCTCAGATAGATTCAGAGGAGACTAGAAACCCTTAAACTAGAAGTCTGAGGATAGCCTTCAGGAGTTGTTAGTGAAGCCATTAAAATCACATGTATTTTTCAGGGAAGATCCAAAACTTGTGTGGGGCATGTGGGTGGCTCAGTCGGTTAAGCTTCGGACTGTTGATTTCGGTTCAGGTCATGATCTCATGGTTCGAGGGTTCAAGCCCTGTGCTGGGCTCTGCACGGCTGGTGCAGAGCCTGCTTTGGATTCTGTCTCTCCCTCTCTCTCTGCCCCTTCCCTGCTCACACTCTCTCTCAAAATAAACTTTGGGTGGGGGTGGGAAAGAGTCACTATTGTGAAGATGTCAGTGAAAGCTTTGGTCTCTGTTGATTTCCCTGGATTACTATTGCCTGGACTTCCATCTGATCTGACTCATGACTTGATTGAATCTAGGAGGGGTTTCTAAAGTGTATTTGTCTTTGAATTTTGTTTCTGGTATTTAAATGGTCACTGAGTGTGTGATGGGTAAAAGGGGGGAGGAAGAAAGGAAACAGCAGCCTATCTGAGCCTTTCCAGCAGGGTCAGGAGCCTGTTCTTTGGGTCCTTGTCCAAGCAAAAAGTTCTCCTAGTAAACGTGTACTTTCTGAGCGACTGAAAGAAACCAGGTCATTTCAGTGCATCAGTGTGAACATCTGTGTTGGCAATTCAAGGTGAGACCCACCTAGTTCACAGGCATCGCTGTCTTTAATAAGGTTTAGTTATCCTTCTGATTTTTACCTTTCTTTCAGGGGTTAGCAAATCAGTCATCAAAACTATGTCCATCATGGATTTCGAAAAGGTTAATCTGGAATTAATAGAGGCCTTGTTAGAGTGGATCGTGGATGGAAAGCACTCCTACCCTCCAGGTAATCGCTTCTTCATTTGTGTGGGAGACGGCAAAAGGAAGGCGGCTCACTTAGATGATGGGTGCTGTGGGAGCGACCTCCCTTCCTGGAGCCGTCACCCCCACCCTCACTTTTTCACTGACAGTTGTATGTAAAGTTGCTTATTAGGCTTTTTAGGGGGGAGGATTTTACCTTTTACTTTTCAAGGTTCACCTGCAGCTTTCACGCAGCACTCTTTTGTTCCCGCCGGGCAAAAAGATGTTAACAACACAAAATCCACAAGGAGGAAGTTTGAAAAGAAGGCCTGGGTGATCCACATATTAAACACCTAGCCCCAGGCTAAATGGGAGTCTGGTAATGAGTGTTTGATTCACATGAAGGTCACAGGGCAGGGGGGTTAAGAGAACAGACTCTCGAGTCTGATAACATCCTAGCTCTGCTACTCAGGAAGTGTGTAGTCGCAGGTAGAGAGCCCTTATCTTTGCTATGCCTCAGTTTCCTTGTTTGTGAAATGAAGACATTATAATAAGTCCTCTGACATGAAGATATTTTGAGGATTAAAAGAAACCATTGTATGGGGTCCCTGGCTCCTGGCTGGCTCAGTCAGTGGAGCACAGGACTCTTGATCTCAGGGCTGTGAGTTCAAGCCTCACACTGGGAGTAGAGATTACTTAAAGATAAAATCTTTAAAAAAAAAGAAAAAGGAAGAAAGAAAGAAACCATATGTAAAGCACTTGGCGCAGTGCCTGGCATGCAGTTAATGCCCATCGATACTCCGCCTAAAAACGATACCGTTGCGATGATAACGTATTTCGTCATTATTATTCCTATGATCGTTGCTACTACTGTGACGCAGAGCAACGACTACTTTCCCCTTACTCGCTGTCATCCTATCCCAATGGCCTTCTTAAGCTCACTGGGCAGACCCTCATCCCCCAAATCTTCTCGTAACTGAATCCGTCACATCATTCAGGTTTCTGCCAAACATTTTCTCTTCAGAAGAGTCTTCTCTGAACTCTTACTCTATCGTGATATCCAAAAGTGATTTTCATTTTCATCGTAGCACCACGCACTATCCAGAAGCATAGTTCTGCTTACTGACGGTCTCCTTCAATAGCATGTAAACTGCTCAAGAATGTGGATTTATCAGGCACCACTGTGTTCCTCAGACCCTAGGGCAGTACCTGGAATATTTGCTGCCTGAATAGATGCAGCCATTGTTGGGTGATCATAAGTTGAACGACAGATCAAACACTTACCTCATGTGCTCGCTGCACAGCGCTTAAGAGAAATGGGAGTGGCTGTCCGCCACCGCTTAGACTTTAATCATTACGTGATATTTCCTGAAGAGACGTATGAGCCACGCAAAAGGATTGAAGTACCTTGTCATCTCGGGCGGGTAGTCCGTGTTTGCTAATGCATTCTCACTGGTCTACATATCTTGTTTCATCCCAAAAGAAAAGACTATTATTGAAAAAAATCAGGTATAGTGGACAAAAGAACTGCTAGAAAATTACCTGAATTCAAAGCAGAGTAGATGTAGTGAGTGGGGGCGCTGACATATTTGTGAATGTTAAAGGGACACCTCTTCCCTGGCTCAGCGGGAAGAGCATATATGACTCTTGATTTCGGGGTCTTGAGTTTAAGCCCCACATAGAGTATAGAGCTTACTTTAAAAAAAAAAAAAAAAAGATACCGCTGATACAAATGGCCAAGCTGTGAGGGCAGAGCACATCAGGAGGCACATAAAAATATGGACAGGAGCACCTGGGTGGCTTAGTCAGTCAAGTGTCTCTTGATTTCGGTTCAGGTCATGATCCCAGGGTTGTGGGATCAAGCACTACATCGGGCTCCGCACTAAGCATGAGGCCTGTTTAAGATTCTGTCTGTCCTTCTCCCCTGCTTGTGCTTTCTCTGTCTCTTAAAGATAGATACAGATACAGATACAGATATAGATGATATAGATGATATAGATGATATAGATATAGGGAGAGGGGAGAGGGTCCCAGAAACCCAGGTTTGTGTCCAGGCCCCACTCTCATTAACTCTGTCGCCTGGCTGAGTTATTGAGTCACTTTAAAGGTACTAATAACCTTCTTAATGAGTGGCATGAGGATCAAATGAGACAATGTACGTAAACATACTTTGTATACTATGAGGTGTTTGAAACTAACCCTGAAAGATGTCTTTTGCCCTCTTCAGAGTTCCATTTTCATAATAACTTAGTTTCCTTATTTACTTAGTAGAGCAAATAACTGTGATAAATAATAGGTCCTGAGTTCCTTGTGGGCAGATTTTTGGTTTATATTCCATTCTACCTAGCACAGAGCGGACATAGGCCCCCAATAAATATTTGTAGGATTAAAGGGAGGGGCTAGTGAAGATGGTGTCAATTCCCTCTTTGAATAAAGCTCAGAAGAAGGTGACTTGCTGAGTGGCCACTCTTGTCACAGAAATATTTTGTAATCGGTTATCACTGCTTATTTTCTTTAATTAAAATTTAAAGGCCCATAAAACCTTCAATAGGGCATGGCCAGTTAATGTGCTGCCTCTCTAACATCTATCTGAATTTAGATTATCAGGTTGACCAGCCAATTTTCTTTTCCTTTTCTCATTTCCAGTAAAATGTTTATGGGTTTTATTTACTAACAGAGAGAAGAGTCTTCCTGTCTTATAAGATTAGAAGGATAACTCTTCCTATAGAAACAGAATGTCAGTGCCCAGTGCACTAAAGAAGTATATTTAAAGAGCTTTGCTGATGAGAGGTGCCTGGATGGTTCAGTCAGTTAACTGGTTAACCGTCCAACTTCAGCTCAGGTCATGATCTCACAGTTTGTGAGTTCGAGCCCCACGTCAGGCTCTGTGCTGACAGCTCAGAGCCTGGAGCCTACTTCAGATTCTGTCTCCCTCATTCTCTGCCCCTCCCCTGCTCACACACTGTCTCTCTCTGTCTCTCAAAACTGAATAAACATTAAAAGAATTAAAAAGAGCTTTGCTAATGACTCTTATATGGCCTAAAGTGTTATATTTTTCTACACTTCAGTTTTCCTCTTGTAGAAAGGTAAATCAGAAAATGGATAAAAAACAGTGTCATCCATTTAAATCCTTGGGGACTTTTTTAAAAAAAAAGAAAATTGATAGTGAAAAATCTCAGATTATTACATTTTTTAAAATTTAAAATAGCTCTATAATCCATATTAGTTTTTCCTTTTTTGCATCTGTCAGATCGATTCTTTTTGTATACCCAGGGGCTATACTTGTATTTTTACCGGGACTAGCGGAAATCAAAATGCTATATGAACAGCTACAGTCCAATTCTCTTTTCAACAACAGACGCAGTAATCGGTAAGTTAATTGCTTTCTGCAGCCTTAACCATCTGCAGTTGTATTGTATGCAAAGATGAATAACCAGAATGGTCTGTGACCGTCATCACCCTCTTTAGACCATGGTGTCACTGCTCGAGAATATGTCTGTTTATGCCAGCTGGAAGTAGACAAACCTATTTGTTCCAGATAATCCATCATTCCCATTCCATTAAATAAAAATTTTTCTCTTCACTTAGCGTAGTGACTCAGCAAAATTGCCTGTAATTTCAGTTGCCAGATGGGGAGTGGGGAGGGATGGGAGAAGCCAGTGTAAGTAACAACAAAGAAATGTTACCATTTGAGAAAAAAATAATTTGCAACAGTTCCTTTTCCAGTAGCAAGACATGTGTTTTTATATCTAAAGCGACAGCTACTAAAGAGAGAAACACTCCCAGGAATATAGGAATATCTTGGCTTAACTCACATCACTACCTCTGCCTCTGGTTCTCTGGATTTAAAGGTAGAGGAAAAATGATTCTCTCCTGGTTAGTGTGTGAGGCTTGTTACTTATAGAATATCAGCTATACAGTTCTCTTGATTACTTACTACTGAGTTACATTCCAGTTTTTCCCAAGTCAGTGCAAGGTTTCTAGTTCATAGAGCTGAGTCAACATTTTGTAAGGCTCAGAAAGAACCTTCTCATTTAGAAGAGCTGGACCCTGAGGGCAGGTTCTAGAGAAGCTGCTGATACTTGGAGTTCTATTGTTAATTTTAATAGAAATTCACCCACCATTAATCCAGTTCCAGCCTTTTGTGCCAGAATATTAAATGTGTGTTTGTTTCCTTCCAGATGCGTGGTTCACCCACTTCATTCATCTTTATCCAGTGAAGAGCAGCAGGCTGTGTTTGTAAAACCCCCTGTGGGTGTAACTAAGATTATAATTTCTACCAACATTGCTGAGACATCCATAACCATTGATGATGTTGTCTATGTCATCGATTCTGGGAAAATGAAAGAAAAGAGGTATTCTCTTTTGGCAATGTGAGAGAGGGGCTAAAGATGCATTAGAGTGCCACGGCTGTTAATGGCTGATGCTTTTGAGCTACATGGGTTACCGTTTGGAAAAATATTTTATGGAAACCGCATATGGGTATATATGAGTGATTCTATACCAGGACCATAGTCTTAAAGTCAAACAGAGGTGGAAGGTTTAAGGCTTTCCCTTGGAAGTAATTAATTATTTTTCCTCTTTTTTCCGTATGCTTTACATGTGCTTGAATGAAAAAGATGGAATGATATGGGAGGTGATGGGTGTGTTAATTAATTTGATTGTGGAAATCATTTCATAATGCATACATATATCAAAACCACTTTGTACACCTATGTCCAGTTTTTATTTGTCAAAATAAACCATGAAAAAGAATAAAGATAGAAAAGGTTGGGGCACCTAGGTCGCTCAGTCGGTTAAGCGTCCGGCTCTTGATTGTGGCTCAGATCATGATCTCACGGTTCGTGAGTTCAAGCCCCACATCAGGCTCTGTGCTGACGGAGCCTGCTTGGGATTCTCTGTCTTTCCCTCTCTCTCTGCCCCTCCCCTGCTTGCTCTCTCTCTAAATAAATAAAATAAACTTAAAAAAAGAGAAAAGGTTGCATAAAGGAACTATGGGTAGTAGCATTTGATACCACTTAAAACAGCACTGTGTGCTCCCTCCAGGGGCTGAACTATTGCCGGAACACACAGGACACTGTCCTTCCTTGGAAGTGAGGTAGTTCATTTGTTCTGTCCATGCTAGGTCGGGTCTTACCCATGTTTTTATAAAAAACTCTTCTCTACATTTTCTTTTTCTTATAGATATGATGCCAGCAAAGGGATGGAAAGCCTGGAGGATACTTTTGTCTCTCAAGCCAATGCTCTGCAAAGAAAAGGTCGAGCGGGCCGTGTTGCTTCTGGGGTCTGCTTCCATTTATTTACCAGCCATCACTTCAATCACCAGCTCTTAAAGCAGCAGCTACCAGAAATACAAAGAGTGCCATTGGAACAGCTGTGTCTGAGGTACATCTTGATCTTTCTGTTCTGCTTCCAGAAGGTCTACATGTTTCTCACCCTAAGTTCCGTGGGTTTGTTTTTCTTAGTAGAAGACATTTTGCCAAGAGTGGGCATGGATGAACTCATTCATTTGCAAAAAAGGAGCTGTTCAGTGTTGCTTTTACCATTGGATTTAACTTTCTGCACACGAAGATCTCTTACACTGCAAACAATGGCCCTAAAATAGAGCTTAAGAATACATTTGGAAGTCAGGAAAGTGATCTAATTTATCAAGAAATTTCTGCTAGGGGCAATACCAATATTGAATCATCAAAGGTCAAAAGTCTACAGCCTTGTGATCAGAGCAAAGTGAACAAAAACAACTCGAAAACACCATTATTTAGCTGATAAACAAACAAGAACAAATATCATAAAAGAGGATTTAATGAATGAATGATCAAACTTAGTGTTATTGAAGCTAGGGAACATTTGGTTCAACCTTCCTGAAAATGTGGTTGGTGTTCTGTAAGAACTCAAACCATCCATGCCCTCTGACCCAGTCCCTATGAGGGAATATGCCCATGAAATAATAACCCAAAGCAAATTACTTATACAAAGATGTTATAGCTCTCCTCTTATCCAGCAGGTATATTTTGAAAGCCTTCCATTTGCCAGGGGTTGGGCTGAGCACTAGAGCTACTGTAGGATACAAGACCCAGGCCCTGCTTTTAAGTGTCCACAGTCAGGTCTTAAGAAGTTGGGCAGGCACATACCTTACTAAGGTAGTAATAGTGCAGATGAGGAGTGAAGGGACTTGAGAAAGCTTTGGAAGTGGAATGACCCACGAGAGGGGATGAGAGAGGGGAAATGTAATATATGTGGCACATATGATTTAAAAACAACTCAGATATACAGCAGTGGGGAAATAGGCAAATTATATAGGCCAACATGGTTCATCTTTTTTTCTTATCTTTTTTTTTTTCATTTAAAGTCTAAGTAAGTGGATTACTGTCCATGCATGTCTTAAAGTGAAATATCTAGGGAGTTGAAGTGGGAGAAAGCTAGGTACCAAATGCATATACATTAGTAAAAATTAGTAAAAAATTAGTAAAAATAAACAACTATGTTTCTAGGTTGACAGCTTAAAAAGGAATTATAAGTGAAATAAATAAATTTTGTATATATATATTTTTTTTCTTCTGAAAACTGCTTAAATTCATAATTTAAAAGAGTAGCTCTTCAAGGCAAGACACATTGCAGATTAAGCTTATCAGCAATTACGGTACAATTTCAGATATGGGAAAGAGTAAATGGATCATTTGACTTGTTTCATAATTTGAACCCATATTTGATAGAGAGAAGCATTTTGAAAGTTTATAGACAGAATTTTATCCTGAATCCCCATAAGTTTCAGGGTAGGATTTGAAAGTGTTTCTATAATTTATTGCTAGAACTAGAAGACATAAGAGATTTTTTTTTTTTAATGTATTTCACCTAGCATGGTCTAGCTTATGAAAGCATGTGCCTTGGAAATTGGCAACTATTTTCGTTCAAGAAAGAAGCTTGTTCCTCTGTGTCATTTCTCCAGAAATAAAATGGATGCATTATGTTTTTTTTTTCTTTTTGTAGAATTAAAATTTTAGAGATGTTTAGCACTCACAGTCTCCAGTCTGTTTTCTCTCGGCTCATTGAGCCGCCGCACCCAGATTCTCTCCGTGCCTCAAAAATACGATTACGAGACTTAGGAGCATTAACTCCAGATGAAAAGCTGACCCCTCTAGGGTATCACCTGGCCTCCCTGCCGGTGGACGTGAGAATCGGCAAACTGATGCTGTTTGGGTCTATCTTCCGCTGCTTGGATCCTGCCCTCACCATTGCCGCCAGCTTGGCTTTTAAGTCTCCTTTTGTAAGTAAACAACATTCATTGAAACTGGAGTCCATAGGTCTCTAAGGGGACCATGGGGGCTTCAGGGTTATGTGATCCTCCTACATGTTTTCTTGTGAGGGTGATATATGGGACTTCTTCAGGTCACAATGTCTTTAACTTTTGTCTGATCCTCAAAGAAATCCATGCCCCAAGTAAAGATTAAGAACTGAAGATCCAACTTACTGAAATAACATAAATGTGCCTTTTATGGTATCCACTATCCTTGCTCATTAAAGAAAAATCAGAATGGGGCGCCTGGGTGGCTCAGTCAGTTAAGCACCTGACTTCGGCTCAGGTCATGATCTCATGGTTCATGGGTTTGAGCCCCACGTCAGGTTCTGTGCAGACAGCTCAGAGCCTGGAGCCTGCTTCGGATTCTGTGTCTCCCTCTCTCTCTGCCCCTCCCCTGCTTGCACTGTGTCTCGCTTTCTCAGAAAATAAACATTTTTTAAAAATTTAAAAATAAAAAAACAGAAAGAAAAATCAGAAAATGCAAGCAAGCGAAAGGTGCCCCTGCATAAAATACACTGGATCCCTGTTTTTGTTTGTTTGTTTGTTTGTAGACAGAGTATGAGCAGGTAGGGACAGAGAGAGAGGGAGAGAGAGAATCTCAAGCAGACTCTGCGCTGTCAGTGTAGAGCCCAACAGGGGGCTCAAACCCACAAATTACGAGGTCACCACCTGGGCCGAAACTGAGTCAGATGCTTAGTTGACTGACCCAGGCTCCCCAGATCACTTTTTTAAAACAGCATTATTGAAATATAATTCGCCCATTTAAGTTGTACATTCAGAAGTTTTTAATATTATGCAGTCCTCGCCATCGTCAGTTTTAGAACATTTTTAGTACCTCATAAAGAAACCCCTCAGCAGTCACTCCCTCTTTCCCCTCAAAACCCTCATCCACTGCAGCCCTAGGCACCCACCAGTTTGCTTTCTGCCTTCACAGATGGACCTCCTCTAGACATTTTGTATTAGTAAAATAATATAATGTATGTTCTTTTGTGATTGGCTTCTTCACTTAGCATAATGCTTTTAAGGTACATCTATGTTATAGCATGAATCAGTCTTCATTCCTTTACCAAACAATACTCCTGTGAATGGACACACCTCATTTTATCTGTCCAGCACTGATGGACACTTGGGATTGTTTCCACCTTTGCCTGTAAACATTCATGTACACATTTTTATGTAGAGATATGTTTTCATTTGTCTTGGGTATTCAGAGGGAAGTTACTTGATCAAATATGGTAACTCTTCGAGGAACTTCCAGACTTTTTTTCCAGAGTAGCTGCATATTACATTCCACCAGCATTTTATCAAGGTTGCAATTTTTCCACATCTTCACCAACAGTTGTTATTATCTAACATTTTTATTATAATCATCCTAGGGGGTGTGAATTTGTGGTTTTGATCTGTATTTCCCCAATAGCTAATGATAGAGAACATTTTTTCATTTGCTTATTTGCCATTTGTATATCTTCTTTCAAGAAATGTCTGTGTAGATCCTTTGCCCATTTTTTGTTGTTGTTGTTTTTTAATGTTTATTTATTTTTGAGACAGGGAGAGACAGAGCATGAACAGGGGAGGGTCAGAGAGAGAGGGAGGCACAGAATCTGAAACACGCTCCAGGCTCTGAGCTGTCAGCACAGAACCCGACGCGGGGCTCAAACTCACGGACCGCGAGATCATGACCTGAGCCAAAGTCGGATGCTTAACCGACTGAGCCACCCAGGCGCCCCCTTTTGCCCTTTTTTAAATTGAGTTATTCATCTTTTTATTACTGATTCATTAGAGTTCTACATTTTGGATACAGGTCTCTTATCAGACATATGATCTACAAATATTTTCTCCCATTCTGTGGGTTACCTTTCTTACTTTCTTGATATGTCCTTTGAAACCCAAAAGTTTTTAACTTTGATGAAGTCCAATTTACCCAGTTTTTTGTTCCTCAAGCTTCCACTGCCATAGTTAAAAAATCCATTGCCGGGGCGCCTGGGTGGCGCAGTCGGTTAAGCGTCCGACTTCAGCCAGGTCACGATCTCGCGGTCCGTAAGTTCGAGCCCCGCGTCAGGCTCTGGGCTGATGGCTCGGAGCCTGGAGCCTGTTTCCGATGCTGTGTCTCCCTCTCTCTCTGCCCCTCCCCCGTTCATGCTCTGTTTCTCTCTGTCCCAAAAATAAATAAAAAAAAGTTGAAAAAAAAAATTTAAAAAAAAAAAAAAAAGAAAGAATCCATTGCCAAAATGGCTGAAGGGGAACGGAAGTTACTGGCTTCCACTTACAGAATGAGTAAGTCATGGGACTAAAAGGCAGGGCATAAGGAATATAGTCAATGACATTCTAATAGCATTGTCTAGTGACAGATGGTAGGTATACTTGTGGTGAGCATAGCATAATGTATCAATTATTGACTTGTCAAATCACTGTGTTGTATACCTGAAACTAATGTAACATTGTGTGTTAACTACACTAAACAAAAAAAAAAAAAAAATCCATTTCCAGATCCAAAGTCATGAAGATTTATCCCATTTATCCCTACATTTTTTTCTAAGAGTATTATAGTTTTAGCTCTTACATTATAGTCTTTGGTCTATTTTTTTTTTAAGTGTTTATTTATTTTTGAGAGAAAGACAGACAGAGTGCAAGTGAGGGAAGGGCAGAGAGAGAGAGAGAGAGAGTGCAGGGGAGGGAAACACAGAATCTGAAGCAGGCTCCAGGCTCTAAGCTGTCAGCACAGAGTTCATTGCGGGGCTCGAACTTATGAAGCATGCAATCTTTACCTGAGCCAAAGTCGGACGCTTAACCGACTAGGCCACTCAGGCGCCCTGGTCTTTGGTCAATTTTGAGTTAATTTTGTATACGGCATGAGGTAAGAGCCCAACTTCATTCTTTTGCAAATGACTGTACAGTTGTCCCAGTTCCATTTGTTGAAAAAGACTATTCTTTCACCCTTGAATGGTCTTGGCATTCTTGTCAAAAATCAGTTGACCACTGGGACGCGCTTGACTGATTCGGGAGAGTGTGTGACTCTCGATCTCACGGTCATGAATTCGAGCCCCATGTTGGGTGTAGAGATTACTAAAAATAAATAATTACTTAATTAGTTGACCATAAATATATGGGTTTATTTCTGGACTGTCAATTCTATTCCATTGAGTAGAATGTCTGTCCTTATGCCGGTACCACACTATCTTGATTATTCTAGTTTTATAGTATGTTTTGAAATTTAAAAATGTGAGTCTTGCAGCCTTGTTCTTTTTATCATTTTGGTAGGAATTTTTACGTCTATATTCATAAGAGGTATTAGTCTATAGGAAAAAAAACATTAGTTATGGGTATGGAAGTAGGGGAGACTCAAGCATAAAAGATGAGTGAATAAGAAATTGTAAAATAAAGATACCACAGAGTTAACAATTTTTTTTTTAAGTTTGTTTTGAGAGAGAGACAGAGCACACACAGGCAGAACAGAGAGAGAGAGAGAAAGAGAGAGAATCCCAAGCAGGCTCCGCATGGGGCTCAATCTCATGAACCGTGAGATCATGACCTGAGATGAAATCAACAGTCAGACGTTTAAGTGACTGAGCCACCCAGGCGCCCCAAAACGAACAGAATGTTAGAGTTTAGATCTGGCTTTTAGAATGAGTGGCTCTTTGATGACATGACATCTTGGCACAAGGAACTAAAAGACCCGCCAGAGCTTGGTTTGCATGGGCAGAGAGACTCAAGGGCAATAGGACTATTAGCTTGCCAGTTACCACCACACTTGCCTTTAATCAGCCACTCACTGTCTACTTTGTGATCCGCACAAAACACTTCCCAAGGCACCTGGCTTCAGCCATGGGAAAGTGCCATTAGAAACCTCAGGTAGGGGCGCCTGGGTGGCTCAGTCAGGAAAAGCATGCGACTTCTGATCTAGGGGTTGTAAATTTGAGTCCTCTGTTGGGTGTGGAGATTATTTGAAAATAAAATCTTGAGCCGCCTGGGTGGCTCAGTCAGTTAAGCATCCAACACTTGGTTTCCGCTCAGGTCACGATCTCATGGTTGGTGAGACTGAGCCCCGCATCAGGCTCTGTGCTGACAGTGCAGAGCCTGCTTGGGATTCTCTCTCTCTCCCTCTCTCTCTGCCCCTCACTCCCTTGTATGTGCTTTCTCTCTCTCTCTCTCTCTCACACAGAATAAATAAACTTAAAAAAATAAAATAAAAGGCAGTGATTATTTAAAAAAGAAACATAGAAAAGAAACCTCAGGTAAAATGTGCCCTTCAAACTTGGTTTTCCTCATTTAGGTGTCTCCCTGGGATAAAAAAGAGGAAGCTAACCAGAAAAAGCTAGAATTTGCATTTGCCAACAGTGATTATCTGGCCCTTCTGCGAGCATATAAGGTAAGTATCTAACCTCATAGCTGAGGTATTTTACCACAATTGGCAGCAAAGACAGAGTAAGTTCACTTATATTTTCTTCAAAACTTAGGGATGGCAGCTAAGTATGAAAGAAGGCATGCGTGCAAGTTACAATTACTGTAGACAGAACTTCCTGTCCGGAAGAGTTCTTCAGGTGAGTTGTTTCTGTGGCAGTTTGTTTACGTTCGCTTTATTGCAGGGGCACACCAGAGGGTGTTGTAACTTTGTCTTATTTGTCCTCCCTTGACATTGAAAGTGTTATTTCTGGAATACGCTTGGCTTTAGCAGCTGTGTAAAACACACTCCTATTTCACATCCTCTCACATGAGGCCCTCTGTGCTGAACCGTCCAACTGACCCATTTTACTTCTTTTCAGTGAATTTGTGTTTACTTACGTGGAGGATAGAATATAGGCACTCTGCAGATCACTGCTTACTGGAAGTCAGCTTTTTCAGTGACTATACCAGGCTTTCTTTCTTTCTTTTTTTTTAAATGTTTATTTATTTTTGAGAGAGAGAGGGAGAGGATTTGAAGCAGGCTGTGCACTGTCAGCAGGCTCCAACTCATGAACCGCAAGATCATGACCCGAGCCAGTCAGACTCTTAACCAACTGAGCCACCCAGGCGCCCTTATACCAGGCATTCTTAACCTGTGTCCATAAACCCCTGAAATTGTGCACAAAAGTATATGCTTGTACATATGTGCTTTATTCTGGAGAGAGGGACCATAGCTTTCATGATGTTCTCAAAGTGGACAGTGAGCATCCCAAACTCTTCACCTTCTCCTCAAAACCAGACAACGAATACTGAACTGGATTTTAATTTTTCTTATGACCGTCAGAGGCTACGATGTCAATAACGAGTGCACCAGAAAGAGAAAGTTTATTATCTTGTAATAGTAGAGAGGGTTCTGTCTTCTGTTGTGACAGTGTTGTAGGCCCTTTTCCAAAGTGGTCTGCGAAGCCAGACTAATGCTGGTACACATCTTTGCAAAGCATCTGTTTTACTCAAAGATTTTGAGGCTGGGAAGGGGAAGGACTTTTTTGTTGTTGTTGTTAAGTTAGCTAACATACAGTATAGCCTTGGCTTCAGGAGTAGAATCCCATGATTCATCACTTACATCCAACACCCAGTGCTCGTCCCACAAGTGCCCTCCTCAATGCCCATCACCCATCTTCCCCCGACCCCCCACCCCTATCAACCCTCAGTCTGTTCTCTGTATTTAAGAGTCTCTTATGGTTTGCCTCCCTCTCTGTTTGTATCTTATTTTTCCTTCAAGGGGAAGGAGTTTATTTTCATATTAAAAGACGTCTTGGAGTAGAACACAAAATTTATGTCCTTAGTACTTACCACTGCCTGGATATTTATCTCTCTACCCCACAAGCTCCGACAGAGCAGAGACCTTACCGTATTCCCAGCGCCAGAACTTTGCTTAACACATAGCTGGCGCCCAGTAAAGATTCACTGAAGAAATGCGTGAGTGAGTGAATTTGGTTATTTACAATGAAGTAAGAGACCTCAGGAGCATCCCACTGTTTGCCTTCATTCTCTGCCTGGAGGTGAGGCACCAGGAGAGGAGAAAAGCTCTAGATACATTCTAAGTTCAGTTCATCAAAAGCAGTCATTGTCAATCACAATAGATTCATAAAGTAAATAAGTAAACACACTCAGGTTCACCCCAGGCCAGTTACACCTGGATCTCTGTGGGTAGAGCCTAAGCATCTGTTGATGTCTGTTGGGCACCCCAGGTGATAGTATGCAGCTGGCGTTGAGAACCACTGGTCTGAAGGGTGTGTTATATGTGAGGTGCAGTAATAGATCTTTCCTCAAGTCATTAACATTTAAGTGTAAAGCGATACTTCTTTTAAATTACACCTCTTACGGGGCGCCTGGGTGGCTCAGTCGGTTAAGCGTCCGACTTCAGCTCAGGTCATGGTCTCATAGTTTGTGAGTTCAAGCCCCACATCCGGCTCTGTGCTGACAGCTCAGGGCCTGGAGCCTGGTTCGGATTCTGCGTCTCCTTCCTTCTCTACCCCTCACCCACTCACTCTCTCTCTCCCTCTCTCTCAAAAATAAACAAAAAAAAATTACATTTCTTACTAAATTTATTTATTCATTTTCTTCAGGATGCCCATCAGAGTTCCCTCTTCTCACTAAAGACATTAAGATTAAGACTGTCAAAAAAGCGGGGGGGGATGCCTGGGTGGCTCAGTCAGTTGAGCGTCCGATTTAGGCTCAGGTCATGATCTTACGGTTCATGAGTTAGAGCTCCACATCGGGCTGTATGCTGACAGATCAGAGCCTGGAGCCTGCTTCAGATTCCTTGTAGCCCTCTCTGCCCCTCCCCCACTCATGCTCTGTCTCTCGTTCAAAAACACACATTAAAAAAAAAAAAAAACGATTAGCAATTAAAACCTTGTCATGATAGAGAAGTCCTAGTTCTATTTTGCCGTATTATCCATGCGTACTTGAGATATTCCAAGAAAATACTTGAACTGTCATCAGGAGACAAGATAGTGCTCAGCTCTCAGTTCCTTTGACAGTTCTAACCTCTTCCCCATCATCTGATACATAGCCTATGCTTGTACAGAAGCCAGAAGAAAAAGAGGTCTGTTCTTTTCTTTCTCACACTTGTGCTCAGTTACACAGGGGGACATCTAAATCTAAACCACTTAATAATATCCTTATTCCTAGGAAGAGATGTGAGCCAGAGACATCACAAGGTAATAGAAAGTAAGTTCTATTACTTACTTTCTAAGTAAGCTGGATGAGTGAGCTGGGTGTCCTGCACACATTGAGAGAGCACACTCTAGGCTCTGGTAAGGAACTACGAGGATCTGAGCAGAAATGCAAGTTGGAAAAAGCAGATGATGTCACGGCACCTTGAGCCGGGGTCAAAGTAAACTACAAACAAAGTAAACTACATTTTTTGCTGTCCTGAGAATTTCCAGGAAGTCAGACCTACCCCAGATCCAATGAATGTGTTTTTTTTTAATGTCGAACTAAGTCAAATAAATGATCCTTGGGTTTTATGAAGTTGGTGAATGTCTGTATAACTCTTTTCACTCTCTCTGCCGATTTGCCTAAGTGAAAACTGCCCTTCTGGAAATGACCAGACAAGATAATCTTCGTACCTATTTGGTGAACCCAGATGAGCCTCATTACTAGCCACTGAAGCAAAGACCCTGCACTTACCTTTGATTTGCTGATACCTGTGCTTGAATATTTTTTCCCACTTCTTTCAGGAAATGGCCAGCCTCAAACGACAATTCACTGAACTATTATCAGACATCGGCTTTGTAAAGGAGGGACTCAGAGCAAGGGAAATTGAGAAAAGGGCCCAAGCAGGAGACGGTATCTTGGACGCCACAGGCGAAGAGGTAAAGAATGTGTAGTTAGTGCTGTTATTTCTCTTTAATCAGCACAGGAACATTGGTAGGTCTTATTCACTTAAGCACTAGGAGCAGTGGGCTTAGTGACATTCTTGATTTTCTTTCCACAATAAGTGTCAGGTAAACACTCCAAAAAACAAAAGGGTTTTTTTTGTTGTTGTTAATTGTTGCTATTTTTTTAACATGTTTTCTAATTTATTTTTGAGGGAGAGAGCGAGAGCAAGGGAGGGGTGGGGGGAGGGAGGGACAGAGGATCTGAAGCGAGCTCCATACTGACAGCAGTGAGCCTGATGCTAGGCTCGAACCCACAAACCTGAGCCGAAGTCGGATACTCAGCCGACTGCGCCACCTGTAGCGCAGGAGTAGCACTCCTGTTACTACTATTTTTTTTTTTTAATTTTCATGCTGGTTCTTGATAAGCCCATAAGAGGTGAAACATGTTTCAGTAATGTCTTCTTAAATCACACCAGCCTTTTTCCAACCAAGGATAGTTTTTTCTGTGACCACAGGAAGAACACTTCTTCAAGACGCATCTGATGCCCCGCTGTTCTCAGTGCAGTTAGTACTTTCTGCAGTTTATGACCATCTCCTGAATCAGAGTCTGTCTCCACGGATCCTTAGGAGCACTGGCTTTGTAATTGCTTTGCAGAGACCCAGAGTTAACTGTGGGCTTCTTGGAGTGGGCCCTATGTGCATATGGTTTTTTACTTTACCTTGTTTTTTACTTAGAAAGGAAGAGTTTTTCCAGCACAAGGATAGAAATAAGGTATTTTTGGTTTGTTTTGGTTTGTTTTAAGATAGAAAGCAAGTGAAATGTGATGATAAGTTCCAGGGTACAAACAGAAGTGGCCACATTACTTATAAGATCAATGCTGTCTTTCTCTCCTAGGCAAACTCAAATGCTGAGAACCCCAAGCTGATATCAGCAATGCTGTGTGCTGCTCTTTATCCAAATGTAGTGCAGGTAACAAAACATTTTTCCTGGGTCCTCCCACTTCTTTGATTCGTAGCCAAGGGACTTAAGTTAAGACATATACATTAATCACCTTAAAGAGATACACACACACACACACACAGAGCCTTTTAAACTTTGTATACATTTCCAGTGCTTCAGTTATCCAAATTTGTTAAGATAACATTGTTCAAGAACACATTTATTGTATAAAATGAGGTGCTTGTTTTGAATCCTTCTGACATACTAGAAATTTAAATGGACATAAATGTTATCCTGTCGGGCAACGTGTACATAACTAGCCTTTTATGTTAGGTAGAAACTTGATTCTACTACAGTTTTCCTTACGGTCTCTACTCTGCACTACGGTTAGGTAGGAACAAAATCAAACAAGTCAGTGCTTTGCCATGGGACCACTTGTGGCCAGCTTTCTGGAAAACCCTACCTGTATGTGCTGTCGGACTTTTACCTGAGTTTTAATTATCCAGCCCTTGTCAAACTTAGAAAGACTGAATTTGTGAGAGTACTAAATTGTTTTTCATTGAACGTTTTGTTAAATGCTCAGTTGACATCTGCAATGAACGTCTGACACATTGCTCGTTTTTCAACGGAAATATACATATGTCATATATATATATATATTTTGTGAATACCTGTTGTTTAGGTGAAAAGCCCAGAAGGGAAATTTCACAAGACCAGTACCGGAGCTGTCAGAATGCAACCAAAATCAGAGGAGCTGAAGTTTGTCACCAAGAACGATGGATATGTGCACATTCACCCTTCCTCGGTGAACTATCAGGTCGGAATGGCGGGTCCACTCACGTTTGCATAGGGCAGGTCTCAGGGGAGCAACACAGCCCCTTCTAGTCAGCAGACCTCATCCCGTCACCTGCTGTCCCCAGCAGCACCACTGACTTGGGGAAGGTTGAGAAAGCGTGAACAGACTGGAAATTGGACTGTGTTTGGAAAGACTATTTCCATTTGACGAAAATTCTACTGGATACAAAAAAAAAAAAACCGCTCAAGCCTGCTTTCAAGTGTAAGCTTGCATCTTTGCAGCGGTGACTTAAGCAGTCAGGATCTAATCACATCCCTAAATCCTCGCCTGACCAGGGAGGGAGTGATGGGCGCTTGCTGCTGGCGCTCCCTCACTTCGCACCCCCTCCTGCCTGCTGCCAACACCCTGTCCCAGCCCCAGAAGTGACATGTGACCTCCTCAGGGTCCACCCCCTCCCTGGTCCTCCTCCCCCTTGACTCTAGTGTAGTATTCGACCCTGCTAACCTCCTGCCCTCTTGAAACCATCTTTGATGTGTTTTTGCTCCTGAAATACCACTTTCTTCTCTCTCTCCCATCACCACCCGATACCCCTTTTGTTGGTTTCTCTCCTTTGCTCTGAAATGGCACTCTGTCCCTCGTCCTCATTGTCTCACTGCAGAGCACTTACTCTTCCCAAACCCGCAGAGCGCGACACCGCGGTTCCAAACTGCCACCTGGAGCTGTCACAGAGCCCCCAGCTTGCTCTCCCTGTGCCTGGGCTTGTCCTGAGCCCTCCTGCTGGAAGCCCCAGCCGGACGCCTGCCAGTCAGCTCAGGCTCCTTGTCTCCCACTTCTCTCCTCTCTCCTCTCTCGCCTGTCCTGGGCAAACAGCACCTTCCCAGCCGGAGGCCCCCGCGCACAGAGACCCTGCCACTCTTTGCCTCACTCCAGTCCATCTGGGCGCCAGGCAGCAGTTCTGCCTGTCGACGCTCCCAGATGTGCCTGCACGTCCTCTCCCCACCGCCCTGCCTCAGTTCAAAGCCCACCATCCGCCTCTTGCCTGGAGTGCTGTAACGATCTGACTTCTGGTCCTTTCTCTCCCACCTTTTACAGTACTGCTGCCACAATTAACTTTACAAAACCTCCGTTTGGTCATATCATCCCCTTGCTTAAAACTCTTCATATATGGAGGCTCCCACACACTCTCATCCGACCCTTCACGCCTGCCCCTCTTTACCATGTCCCCTGTCACTCCTCCCTCTGTCACTCTGTGTGCCATGACGTACAACGCACTCCCTCAGAGCCTGGGATGACAGTCCCATTCTCAGCAGGCTCCTACCTGTCCTCGGAGCTTCCATTAAAAACCACCTCCCCGGGGTCCCTCCCCCTCGAAGTGGCTCCTCTGTCCCACCAGCACAAGGTGTGCATTTTGTCCACTGTTGCACTTATCCCGTTATTTTATGGTTTGTGGTACGTCTTCATGGAATTGTGAAATTCCTAAAGACAGGACGTGTATTCATTTCTATGTCCTCATTGGCTAGCCTGGCACCCGGCCCAAAGCAGATGCTCAGTAAAGCTCTGGGGGGGGGGGGGGGGGGACAGGGGACAAGGGATGGGGGAAGAGAGTTTGAAGTGTTCGGGCTGCTCGGCCCCCTGGAACTACTGAGTAACGTGTCCGCAAAGCATGAAAAGTATCTCCGAGAGCCCAGAAGAACTGGAGGACCCGGGGGTCCTCTGGCTGTCAGCTGCATACGTACCTAGGGGCCAGAGGACTGAGTTAGGGCCAGCCCTCTTCTGAGTTCATCATGACATTCATGCAGTGTATCCTTTGGTACCTACCAGTGCCTTCTCTTTTCCAGGCCCTGTTGTGGGCAGGTGAACTAGACAGACTGGGTCTCTGCCCTCGGGGAGCTCATGCTCTGCTGAGGAAGACAGGCAAGAAACAAGTCATCTCATCTTAGTAACAAATGCTATCAAGAGAAATAGAACAATAGAAATTGTGAGGCGCCTGGGTGGCTCAGTCGGTTAAGCGACCGACTTTGGCTCAGGTCATGATCTCACGGTTCGTGAGTTTGAGCCCCGCGTCGGGCTCTGTGCTGACAGCTCAGAGCCTGGAGCCTGCTTCTGATTCTGTGTCTCCCTCTCTCTCTGCACCTCCCCTGCTCGTGCCCTGTCTCTCTCTGTCTCTCAAAACATAAATAAATGTTAAAAAAAGAATTAAAAAAAAGAGAAATAGGACAGAGTAAGAGATTTTAGGAGTGATAAGGGAGGGGCCATTTTGCCCAGAGTGGTCAGGGAAGAACATTCCAGCAGAGGAAATCAGTGCAAGAGCAGCACGTGTTTTAAGACAAGCAGGCACAGGTCAGGTTGTGTGGGACCTTGTAGGCTATGGTACGGATTTGGGATTTTATTCTTGGGAAGTCACTGGCGGGTGTCGTTTTTGAAAGATCATGGTGGCTGCCGGGTGGGAAAGAGACCGTGAAGATGCGAAGCAGAAACCCAGCGAGCGCTTAGAAAGCCCTGGCAGTGGGCTGTGCGAGTTGATGATGGTTTGAGCCGTACCGGTGGTGAGAATATGTCGTTTCATTATGTATTTTGAAAAGCGACAGGACTTAGTGACCATTTCGATGGAGTGAGGGGAAAGAGCAGTCAAAGGCTTCTCAGTCTGGGACGTGAGCAGCCGAGGAGGGGAGCATCATTTACTGAGCTGGAGGGGATGCTGCTGGAAAGGAGTGGGAAAATCAAGAATTCCTTTTGAGCCTAAGTCCGAGATGCTCGTTAGACGTCCAGAGGGAGACATCAAGAGGGCAGTCGCTGTATAAGTCCGGTCTCAGAAGGAAGGTTTGGGCCGGAGACAATCTGGGGAGCCCCAGATGGCCAGGCGGTGCTTACATCTATGGAATGGGTGGGGTTCCCCTTCGGTTGCCGGTGTCCACATCTGAGGTTTTCTGTTCCAGGTCAGACACTTTGACAGCCCCTACCTGGTGTACCACGAAAAGATCAGAACCAGTCGGGTGTTCATCCGAGACTGCAGCATGGTGTCCGTGTACCCGCTGGTCTTGTTCGGGGGAGGCCAGGTGAGCGTGCAGCTTCAGAGAGGAGCGTTTGTCGTGTCCCTGGATGACGGCTGGATCCGTTTCGCGGCTGCCTCCCATCAGGTAAGGGCTGGCGGGCCTGTCTAGGAGGCACAGGCCCCGAGGGGCTTCGAGGAGAAGACGGGTTCCTGCAGGGAGCGAGGACGGCAGAGCTGGCAAAGAACGAATGAGGAGAGGGTAGCGGGCCACGGACGGAGGCCAGGCCCGGAGCCTCAGTGAGAGACCAGGAAGGCACTGGGAGGGGAGCCCAGGACGGGCTGGCATGGGAGGCTCAGGACAGAAGCTGCAGGCGAGACGTTGGACCTTCCTAACTGTTCAACAGGTAACACATGTTCTCCAAAGAAAAGTCCCAAAATACACAGATGAGCAAAAATAAATAAAAATCACCCTGGTTCCACCACTACCATTAAAAAAAAAAGGTAATGGGTCTGAATTGTCTATTGTCAGGTCTCACGTGTTCACTACTGGAGTGTCTGCAGAGACACTGGAGGCAGAGTATACGCTTAGGAAATAAAAATTCATTTTGACATTTGCATCGGGTAGAGGTCTTAAACGGCAAGAAGCAGCAACACCAACTCAAACGTTAAAGAGAATTTATTGGCACATTGAACTGTAACATCTAAAGCAGCACAGTCCAATAAAAATACGTGAGCCACATGTGTAATTTCAATTTTCCTAGTAGCCATATTTGAGAAACACAAATAGGCGCAGTTCATCTTAATTTTATGTAGCCTAACACATCTAAAAAGTTTTCATGTCATCGTGTCATCGTATGAGGGCGCACTGAGATACTCCTCTTCATGCGACATCTTCATAATCTGGACTGTGCGCACTCACCGCACATCTCAGTTCAAAGTGGCCCTTGGATGAGCCACATGTGACGAGTGGCCGTTGTGTTGCCCAGTACAGTTTCCAGAAGGCCAGGCAGCTGGGTGACGAGAGGCTGGCTGACCTTGTGGGGGCAGGATGGCTGCGGCGGCCCCCGGCCTCACGTCTGTTGCAGCGTAGTGTCCGGAAGGGGAGACCAGAAACCTCCTTTCTTAAACCAACTGTTGTGGCCAAAGGAGTGTCATAAACTGTAAGGCCCGTGTCACCTGAGCCATTCACTCTGGCAAAGCCCACGGCACGAGCCCGTTTGAGTTCCGTCTGGGCACAAACTGCACGGTGGCCAGACGACGGGGGAGGGGCAAAGCATGTCGGGAAGACCTCTCCAGTGCCTGCTCCAACAGCAGCACAAGCAAAATGCCATAAAGAATGTGGAGCTATTAGCCCCAGCAAAGCATAGAATGTATCCTAAAGCTAGAGATTTTTTCTCTTAGTATCTACCATTTTTAATTTTCCATTTTCCTGCTTCTCCTCTTGGAACAAATTATAAAAGGTGACCAGGCTTTAATATGGAGAACACTACATAAGAGCCATGCTTTCAGATTTAATCTTTTCTTGAAAGGAGATGTGGACATTGAGTGAACATTCCTATAGCTGCATCAAGAAATTAAAACTTTTTTTTTTTAATTTTTTTTTTCAACGTTTTTTATTTATTTTTGGGACAGAGAGAGACAGAGCATGAACGGGGGAGGGGCAGAGAGAGAGGGAGACACAGAATCGGAAACAGGCTCCAGGCTCCTGAGCCATCAGCCCAGAGCCTGACGCGGGGCTCGAACTCCCGGACCGCGAGATCGTGACCTGGCTGAAATCGGACGCTTAACCGACTGCGCCACCCAGGCGCCCCAAGAAATTAAAACTTTTTAAAAAATTTTTATTTATTTTTGAGAGCAAGAGAGACAGAGCATGAGTGGAGGAGGGGCAGAGAGAGAGGGAGACACAAAATCGGAAGCAGGCTCCAGGCTTAGAGCTGCAGCTGTCAGCACAGAGCCTGACGCGGGGCTCGAACTCACGGACTGTGAGATCATGACCTGAGCCGGAGTCAGACGCTTAACCGACTGAGCCACCCAGGCGCCTCCATCAAGAGATTTTAGAAGCGCTTTTAGAATAAATTGTGTTAGTTTCTCCTCCCCCACCACGTGGAGGTAAAATTAATAGCAGCAATCTAGAATAATAATAATCATCACTGGGATGTTTCCTGTAATAACCTTTCCTCCCCCATTGACCCAAGCGCTGCTTACACTGCAACTTTCATTTTAGGTGGCCGAATTAGTAAAGGAACTTCGTTGTGAACTTGACCAGCTCCTCCAGGATAAGATAAAAAACCCGAGCACAGATCTGTGTACGTGTCCTCGAGGATCCCGGATCATCAGCATGATTGTGAAACTTGTCACCACACAATAAAGACCTGCCTCCGGAGAGCGCCTGCCCCGCCCCTTGTGCTCCCCTGGGAAATAACGGCAGCACCTCTACCTCCAGCCAAGCCCTGAGGCGCCGCGCACGAGGGAAGCCTCCCAGACCCCCAGACCGAGCAGGGGCGCTCCCAGCACAATTTGGAGTGTCGGTGTGAGGCGGTCGAAAAACCAGCTTTGCCTGTCTTTCTCTGGGACTGTCCTGGAATGAAGGAAATTCACCCAGTAACACAAAAGTGAATGTTTAATACAATTCTGTTTTATTCTATGTATTTTTTTTTCTCCTGCTTTTTACTAGGGTGAGGGAGGAGCATGAGGAGAAATACTGAATGTTTTTTCTATCATAACGGCTCATCTGAAAGAAGTGAGAACAGAAAAAGGACAAAAAAAAAATCATGTGAGCAAGAAAAATTAAAATTTCATTTTAGGCTCTTGGCTACAAAGCAAACTTGACTTGTGAGGGATTTTTACTTTTACTCATTAAAGGTCAACCTAAAAAAACAAACTTAAAGAGCTCTTATCTGTTATTAGAATGCAAGCTGGTCTCACCCTTAACGTTCATATTCTCGAAAGCAGAACCGTCTAGGTGTCTTCGTGCTGTTTTAGGTTTTCCATTTAGGAATCTTTGCTCTCTCTTAGGCACACACCCAGATCTAATGGCCACACTCCTCCTTACCCAAAGGGGAATTTTGATGGTATTCTCAGAGCAGAGTTGGCACGGTCGATGTAGAAAAGTTGGCCATGCTAGTGTCAGATTTACAGCCATAAAAATATCTTCCACGAGACTGCTTATTTTCAATCACCACTTAGGTGAATGGGGAGCCAGCATGTTGAAAAACCATGAGTACATTTACATTGCCTCTGGACATTTTTCAGTGTGGCCAGGAAGAATCCCGAAGGGCTGAGTAGAAAAAAATATTCTTGTGTTTGTCTAGCGCTCAGGTAGAGTCACTATAGATTTCACACTAGAGACAGAATTCAAACAAATCAGCAAAACCACTGCAGTGAAGGGTGGTCACTTTTTAAGGTATTATTTCTGTTCAGTTTCCAGAAAACCTCCTGGACTGTCCAAAACGGTCATTACCAAGCATGTTTAAACTTTGGCGCACTTGAAGAGCTGAGATTCTAAGTAGTATTTTTAAAAGGCATGAATTCACGTTATCACTTTAAATAAAAGACACGCATATGCACAGCACCCACAGCATTCAGGCTCTGACTTGCCCTGGAAACAAGGCTCACATTACAGAACTGCTCAGGAGAAATGCAGGAGAAAACCGTCCTAACACATTTTTTTAAACCAGTGTGGACTCTTGGTGCCGTAACGGAGCTCATACTGGCTGCCCGAGATCGAGCCATCGGCCTGAGTGGACCCACAGCTCTCAACACAAGTCCGCAGCACAGCATACGACTGGCCAGCTGGCCGGGTGGTAGTTAACAACAAAACCATCCATTGAGAGTACTGAGCAATCGCTCCCCTCGGGGCAGTCATCGTGGGCTGGCCACCTGCAGCCAGGCACAAACGCACAAGTCGCACAAGTCGTTTTACAGATGGGCGAGAAGGTGGAAAAGACTGGGAAGCCTTGACTGAAGGTGCTGAATAAGAAAAATCCTTGGGGCACCTGGGTAGCTCAGACTGTTAAGTGCCAGACTTCGGCTAAGGTCATGATCTCACGATTCATGGGTTCAAGCCCCATGTCGGGCTCTGTGCTGACAGCTTGGAGCCTGGAGCCTGCTTTGGATTCTGTGTCTCCCTCTCTCTCTGCCCCTCCCCTGTTCACTCTCTCTCTCTCTCACAAAAATAAATAGACATTAAAAAAATAAAATAACATAAAATAAAAATCCTCACCTCCAAGACTAAACTTGTTAAGCCCCATCACTAACATGAGATCAATGAAATAGGATTACTTCTTTGCGATTGAAGATCAGAGTGCAGTGTAGCATTTCAAGGTGACACCAGATTTCTAAGCCCCAACAAGATGGTCGGCATTGGGGAGCCTGGGTGTCTAAAGCATCTGACTCTTGATGTCAGGTCATGATCTTACAGTTCGTGAGTTCAAGGCCCACGTGGGGCTCTGCGTTGACCATGTGGAGCCCCGTTGGGGTTCCCTCTCTGCCCCTCCCCTGCTTGCTCTCCCTCAAAATAAATAAACTGTAAAAAAAAACTGTAAAAGATGATCAGCATTTAATGTTCTTTTCTGGAGAACTCTGTAAATGTTTCTCATTTGTTTTACTGGAACCTAGCTAGGAAATAATATGGATGCAGTACCTGCTATAAAATTAGTCTGCGACACTGTTGTAGTGCATGTCTGCGGGGACTTCTCAGGAAATGAGAATAGGTAACAACATTCTCACAGAGGTGGTCATAGGTTGACAAAGTGCCTTCTTCCTGCTTGAGCTCCATATCTGAATACTACCAAACTCCCTGACAAGGAATGAATTCTGGTCTGTACCCTTCCGTTTTGTCACTTGAGCAGTTTAAATAATATACCAGAGCACACAGACTGTGGGTCTGCAAGCATGTGGTCAGTGTTCTTTTTCATTTCCAGGCAATGGTTTGAATATGTCCCTAAGAGGGTATCATAAAATAAGACATTGTGAAAGTCACTCTGTAAAACATATAGCAAAGGTAAGCAAACTGGGACCAACGGTGTGGTTTTCAGGTGCGGCCCAGGCTGGCTTCTTGAGGACTGCATTCTGCTGCGTTGTCTCAGTTGCTGGGCCGAGAGCTGGTGAGCTCGGGCTTGACACTCCGAGGGTGTCTTGTGAGGGTCACCTCGTTGCCACATAAATGAGGATTCCGGGGACAGAATTCTGCTCCCACTGCCCTTGTGCTTGAACAAGCCTGGGCAGACGATGGCTCTTTCCTCCTACGTCACGCTAGAATTAAGCATAATTCCTAGGGCTTATTTTCTCCTAAATGCAGGGGGTAGAGTTTGCTTAAAATATTTAGGCGGTTAATAAATACAGGGTGAGCTATTGTTTTCAGAAGTTAGAACTTGGTCATGAAACTGTGTCAGTCAATATTTGAGGACTCACAGTACGGAGTGCCTCAGGTGGAAACAATACAGAGCCAGCTAATACAATTTATTGTCACGGCAATAGTTTCAGACTGTTCCAGAGTGATAGACTTAATGTCTTTCAGCCTCACACATGTAAAGCTACGTAATGACTGTGTAAACCATTAACCACGATGAATCATTAACAGGAGAGACTTTTTCTCGCCAGCTACTAAGTTATCGCCCCCACAATGATAATATCAAAGAGATTGGTCTTAAATAGGATTTGTGGCCAATCACTAATCCTTAAAGTGCTTTCAAATCTTAAATGTTTTAATAATTTGTTCTGTCAAAGAGCAAAGAAAGAGTTCTGCTGGAGAATCACTCGCACCCTACATGTGGACCGCAGGAAGGAGTGGCATCCGTGTTTCATAAAGATACAGAACAGCAGCCCAAACACGAGCTTGTTCCCACAGACGGTTCAGCCTCTGCTCCTTTGCCTAACGGGGACCATCCCGGAGTCTACTCCCCAGTCAGTTCTAGCCCAGCTAATTGAATAAATAAGCCAGGACGCGGTGCCCCAGTGAGACAGCTGTGAGGACGATGACTTCGAATCAACGTACAGGGGTGCCTGGGTGACTCAATCATTCAGCATCTGACGTCAGCTCAGGTCACAATCTCACAGTTCGCGGGTTTGAGCCCCACATTGGGTGAGCTCAAGTCCTGCTTTGGGTAGACACGAGCTCGCTCGCTCTCTCTCCCCCTCCTGGGAATGATTCTCTCTCTCTCTCTGCCCCTTGCTTACTTGTGCCTTCTCTCTTTCAAAAAAAAAAAAAAAATCAGTTTACTAGATTTTTCCTCCTGTATTTCAACATTTTAGGAAAGAAACAAATGGCAACAAAAGACAGTATAAGGTGTTTGTTTGAAAAGGCAACTTCCTATAAATACCAGCAATGAATATCTGTTTAGGATGACGACCCTGACATGACAAATACGGTATTCCTAAATATGGTATAACAATGTATCTAATAAACATTTTCAACAGAAGCATCTCAAAGAGTGAAGGTTTTTTTTATTATTCCTTATGCAGAAAATGCAATTACTGCTACGTCCTCCAACCTAGGCTTTATTGAAAATGTCCTGAAGGAGTTAATTTTCCTTGCAAGTTGAACTTGTTTTATAAAGGGGAGATTATCCATGGCTGATTTTCTTCTGCAATAATTCAAAATGGGATAACGTAGCTAAAACGACTCATTTACTTCTCTAGAGTCCCCTTTCAATAAGTTTGCCTCATTCCATCCTTGGGTTTCAAATGTCTCCAAAGTATCTGCTAACCTTTCAAGGAAGACTCTATTTGTCCATGGAGGTCGATTAACTATAATACAGGACCTTATCATGTACAAGGACCATAAGGAGGTTTCCTCACAGGAGAAAATGTAGATTTTGCTTGTTTTCAACGAGTGGTTCTCAACTGGAGGCAATTTTGCCCACTGGGGAACATTTGGCAGTATCTGGAGGCAGCACAACTGAGTGGGGATCGGGGTGTACTCCTGGCATCTAGTGGTCGGAAGCCAGAGATGCTGCTCAATACCCTACAATGCACAGGAGCCTCCCCTCCCCACCCCCCAAACAAATTATCCAGTTCACGATGTCAGTAGTGCCAAGGTGGAGAAAACCTATTTAAACAAAATAGGTAACGACTTACAAAGTCTGGCTATTAGTTACTAGTCAGATACAAATTATGCCCACACATCTCTCTGAAAAGTTATGCCCACATCAACTGCAATCAACATGTACTGTGTGAATAAGAATTTATGAGTCCATCACGTTGTTACCAAAAATACAGAGTACTTGAGGCGCCCGGGGAATCAGTCGGCTGAGCATCTGACTCTGGACGTTGGCTCAGGTCACGATCTCACAGTTCATGAGATCAAAGCCCCTCGTTGGGCTCTGTGCTGATAGCTGGGAGCCTGCTTGGGATTCTCTCTCCCCCTCTCTCTCTCTACCCCAACACCCCCCACCTCAAAGTAAATAAATAAACTTAAAAAAAAAAAAAAGGAAATACAATTTGCATGTGACACTAATACTGCTAATGTTTTCCACTACAAAACTCAAGTTCTCAAATCAGGAGACTATAGATGCTGGAGAGGATGTGGAGAAACGGGAACCCTCTTGCACTGTTGGTGGGAATGCAAATTGGTGCAGGCACTCTGGAAAACAGTGTGGAGGTTCCTCAGAAAATTAAAAATAGACCTACCCTATGACCCAGCAATAGCACTGCTAGGAATTTCCCCAAGGGATACAGGAATACTGATGCATAGGGGCACTTGTACCCCAATGTTTATAGCAGCACTCTCAACAATAGCCAAATTATGGAAAGAGCCTAAATGTCCATCAACTGATGAACGGATAAAGAAATTGTGGTTTATATACACAATGGAGTACTACGTGGCAATGAGAAAGAACGAAATATGGCCCTTTGTAGCAACGTGGATGGAGCTGGAGAGTGTTATGCTAAGTGAAATAAGTCATACAGAGAAAGACAGATACCATATGTTTTCACTCTTATGTGGATCCTGAGAAACTTGACAGAAACCCATGGGGGAGGGGAAGGAAAAAAAAAAAAAAAAAAAGAGGTTAGAGTGGGAGAGAGCCAAAGCATAAGAGACTCTTAAAAACTGAGAACAAACTGAGGGTTGATGGGGGGTGGGTGGGAGGGGAGGGTGGGTGATGGGTAGTGAGGAGGGCACCTTTTGGGATGAGCACTGGGTGTTGTATGGAAACCAATTGGACAATAAATTTCATATATTGAAAAAAAAAAAGAAAAAAAAAAACAACTCAAGTTCTCACACTCAGGCCCGTATTACGATGTTTGAAATACACACACATACACACACATATGCACATATGCACACACACACACACACACACACACCCTTCCCTTATCTTTCCATTATTTGAAGGGAGTCCAACCTAGCAGACTTTGGCCAATATGGTAAAACACAAATAGGGTTTTTAAAAAGGGGTAAAGGGGGATGGTAGTATATAGCTCTATAGGTAGATGACTGTAAAATGTTGAAATCTAACATAAAGCTTACCTAGGAACTATAATTTCTAGGCTCAGTAACCCTTCTCCTATCACTTGAACTGAAAAAACAAAGCAGTTGGTTTTAGGACTTAATTATTAGCAAGATTACCAGACTAAATGTCAAAGATGCATTATGCTCTTTAGAAGACAGATGTCTTTACAAATCAAGGGCCATGCTGTACATGGGCACCAAGGGACTATCCCATATGAGGAAACTAATCCATTGATTATAGACCCAACACAAAACAATCCGTAATTATAGACGTTTTTGTTAATGCCACCCTTCTGTCTCTGAAATTCACCTATGCACTTTCCCATTTAAACTCCAGCTGTCCCCATTATTTCTAGCCCACAAATCTTTATACCATCCTTTTCCACGGTAAGCATGGCTAAGATGGATTAATTGAAGCGTGCAATCTGATTAGTTAACAGGGAGGCTGATTGTCCTGTTTATAACTAATGTGTGCTACACGGCTAGTTTGAGACCCAAATTGGGGTTGCAGGAAATCCTCCCACACTTATGCTCACAATTTCAATATAACCAACTTATTTTAAGCAGGTGCTATGTGCCAGCCACCCTGGGAATTCAGGATACAAAGATAAACTGGGACACAGGAGAAACAAGACAATAGAGAAATAAAGTTTACTTGAATAAATTCAATCAAGAGCATAATTTACCCCTGCAAGAGCCTCTGAAGGTTTTTTTTAAAACAAACAAACAAACAAACAAACAAACTAGACACCTGTATGTTGAAATTAAAAGGAAAGACACTGAGGTGTCTGGCCGGCTCAGTCAGAAGAGCATGCGACTCTTGATCTCAGAGTCCTTGTGCTATCTTGTTGCACGTGAGACTATCCGTGTGGTTTACCTATTTATTAGCACTCATAATCCACATCTTTGATTTGACCAAAACAACAGAGAACGAAAACTCACACACGACACACGTGTGCCTCTGAGGTCTTGTAATATGATGGACTTAACATCCAAACACTTCACGAAGGAAAAAATAAAAATGAAGTCTTATTTCAATCGGCACATCCACAGTTCTTGGCTTCTCACTGCGGAGCTGCAAGATGTCCCTGAATAAGATCCTGAACACGGGACAGAATAATCTCATTAGAACTGCTGCAATTTTCGGGGCCATACGGGGGGTCTATCGTCAGCACCCCGGCCACACACAGAGTCCGTTGTGAATCTCCCTGTTCAGTGATAGGAATGTGGTTCTTCTCCAGCCATTTCTTGAGGCTGTTCTTCCTCTTCTCCAGGTCCTCAGGGCTGTATGCCTTGCAGTCTCCAGACATGAACAAATGTGCCAGCTTCTCTCTCACTCCATGGTCCCCTTCGTTCACAGTTTCAACAGTCTGCACGGCATGGCCCATAATTCCAGTCACAGATATGCTGCCATCTTCTAGGAAGTTCACAAGGACGATACTTTGGAGGAAAAGTAAGTTCACAGCAGATTTGTAAAAGAAAAACCTAGGGGCGCCTGGGTGGCGCAGTTGGTTGAGCGTCTGACTTCAGCCAGGTCACAATCTTGCGGTCTGGGAGTTCGAGCCCCGTGTCAGGCTCTGGGCTGATGGCTCAGAGCCTGGAGCCTGTTTCCGATTCTGTGTCTCCCTCTCTCTCTGCCCCTCCCCCGTTCATGCTCTGTCTCTCTCTGTCCCCAAAATAAATAAAAACGTTGAAAAAAAAATTAAAAAAAAAAAAAAAGAAAAAGAAAAACCTAAAGCCTCATAAATCTATGGAAGAAGCAATGGAATGAGAGGCATCACCAGCCCCAACAAGTAATGAAACCAGGGAAGAAGAACTTCCCTGTTTAAAATTAATCCTCTCACCATCAAATGTTTGTACTTGGTCAATAAGTATTCACTGAGGGTCCTATACATCTGAGCTTTTTTTTTTTTTTTAACGTTTATTTATTTTTGAGAGAGACACAGAGTGGGATCAGGGGAGGGGCAGAGAGAGAGGGAGACACAGAATATGAAGCAGGCTCCAGGCTCCGAGCTGTCAGCACAGAGCCCGACATGGGGCTCAAACCACAAACTGCGAGATCATGACCTGAGCCAAAGTTGGACGCTTAACCGACTGAGCCACCCAGGCGCCTCACATCTAAACTTTCTGTCTAGCCTAAATCATTGTGGAATGCAGTTAAAGCATTAAAGAGTTATGAAAGGCTTAAACGTATATTAGAAAAGAAGAAAGGGCACAGACTTAACTTTCAGAGTTCAAAAACAACTGAGTAACTCACCTTCAAAGTAGATCAAAGAAAATAACAAAACACAAAATCAATGAAATAGAAAATAAAAGAGTTAATAACAAGATCACCAAAGCCAAATGTTGGCTCTTTGAAAAAAACAAAAAGATAAAAAAAAAAAAAAAACAAAACCATGTAGGGGCACCTGGGTGGCTCAGTTGGTTGAGTGCCCTACTTCAGCACGGGTCATCTCACAGTTCATGAGTTCAAGCCCTGCATAGGGCCCTATGCTGATAGATCAGAGCCTGGAGCCTGCTTCGGATTTTGTGTCTCCCTCTCTCTCTGCCCCTCCCCTGCTCATGCTCTGTCTCTCTCTCTCTCTCTCTCTCTCTCTCTCTCTCTCACAAATAAAGTTTTTTATTTATTACATATAAAAAACTTTTTTAAGAAAAAATAAACATGCAAAATTCATAAAACTCAAGCAAGATTAATTACAATGGAGAAAAAAGGCAGCAAAGATTGGCAGTATAAAGTATTAGGAACAAATTTATGTCAATCGTTTTGAAAATTAAAACAGAAAACTTCCTGGGAAATATAAATTTCTACTACTAAGTCAAAGAAAGAGAGAATATAAATCGTCTTATAATCATTAATAAAAACTAAGTATTTAAGAATATTTTCCCATAAGAGGGGGAAAAAAGGCTTTTTACCAACAAATTATATACAATTTTTAAGGTTCAAACTTTTTTTTTTCCCAAGATTTTAATTTTAAATAATCTCCACACCCAATGTGGGGCTCAAACCCACAACCCCAACATCAGAAGTCGCGTGCTCCACCAGCCAGGTGCTCCAAGGTTCAAACATTTATTTTTATCTTTTTTTGAAACATTTATTTATTACTGAGAGACAGAGAGAGAGCACGAGCATGGGAAGGGCAGAGAGAGGGGGAGACACAGAATCCAAAGCAGGCTCCAGGCTCCGAGCTGTCAGCACAGAGCCCGACACGGGGCTCGAACTCACAAACCGCAAGATCACGACCTGAGCCGAAGTCAGACGCTTAACTGACTGAGCCAGCTCCAAACATTTCTAATCTAACCAAACTCTTCTAGAGACTATAAAAGGTGGACTGTGCCTTAGCTCATTAAATGAGGCCAATACCAAAAGCAGAGATAATTAAAAAAATAAAACTGCAAGCTAATCTCACTCATGAATACAAATGCAAAAATCCTAACTAAATAAAATACATGATATGATGCAATGTGATGTGAAGGGGATTTCACTTCTGTGGTACTCTTCCCAAAGCCTATAACCCCAGGCTATTTATGAGAAAGCATCACACAAACCCAAATTGAGAGACCTTCTACAAAATACCTCATCAGTACTCTTCAAAAGTGTCAAGGTCATGAAAAACAAGGAAAGACTGAAAAGCTGTCGCAGATCAGAGACTAAGGACACATGATGATTAAATGTAATGTGGGATCCTAGATTGGATCCTGGAACAGAAAAAAGGCAAACAATTAGTGGAAAAACTGTTGCAATCCAAATGACAGGTCTTTAGTTAATGTAAATTTTTAGTTTGGAGGAATGTACCACAGTTAGGTTAAGATGCCAATATCAGGGGAAGCTGGGTAGATGGGTCCTGTCTGTACTTTCTTTTCTATAAATCTAAAATCATTCCAAAATTTAAAAAGTGTGTGTGTATCACCACCTTTAACGTAGTCTTGCAAGAAACAAATCTGATCCTGATCAAACCTCTGGATACGAATCCCAGTTTATAGAAAATACAGGGGATGAAATAAACTACACCGTGAGAATGCAATAAGCTAAACTCAGAATGTGTTCAACTCTGTAAGACAAATGATTCCATTTCTTCAACAAATAAATGACATGGAAAACTAAAAAGATGGGGTGCCTAGGAGGCACAATTGGTTGTGTCTATTTCTCAATTTCGGCTCAGGTGTTGATCCCAGGGTCCCGAGTCAGGCTCCACGCTTAGCATGGATACTGCTTAAGATTCTCTCTCCCTTCACCCCTCTTCCCCATTCACTTGCTCTCTCTCTCTCCAAAATAATAGAGGGGAAAAAAAAGATAACTAAATAGAGAAAGTGCACAGTCACAGATCAAGATACGTGAGAGATGTTATCAACCAAATTGATAAACCAATACAAAAAGATGCTTTTGAGACAACCAGGCAAATCTCAACACGACTGTTAAAAAAGTTATTATTACTTTTATTGGGTATTATAATGTTATTGTGGTTATTAAAGAGTTTATCTGCTAAAAGATATATTGATGTATTTATGAATAAAATGATAATGGTATTGTGGTTACATTTATTAGAGTTCTTATCTATTAAAAGTTACATTGAGGCATTTATGAACAAAATTAAATGGGCTGTGCTTAAAGATATTTAGAAGGGAAAGGTAAAGCTAGTTGTCTGTTATCCTATTCTCTCTACATTTATGTATGTTTGAGATTTTCTAATAAAAACGTAGGGAAAAAAAAGTGTCTCACTTCTACAAACCTGGCTGGTGCCAGGGTAATCCATAGTTTGAACAGCACTTAGATTCAAAGGCTATACAATTCTTTTTTTTTTTTAATTTTTTTAATGTTTATTTTTGATAGAGAGTGAGCGGGGTAGAGGCAGAGAGAGAGAGAGACAGAATCTGAAGCAGGCTTCAGGCTCTGAGCTGTCAGCAGAGCCTGATGCAGGGCTTGAACTCATGAACTGTGAGATCATGACCTGAGCTGAAGTCAGAGGCTTAACTGAGCCACCCAGGCGCCCCTAAAGACAATACAATTCTTACACGCGAATTCTTACACGGCTTTCATTTATCTACTTCCTTAGTTTGGATATAACATACAGGCAGCACAAAGGGGTGTCATTATGATTTCTGGGAAGCAGGACCCATACTCACTTGGCAGAAACTGGGTCTGTGGTTAAAACCCATCCTTTATAATCCTTCTCACTGGCTGTCACTTTGACTTCTTTGTACGTGTAATCTTGCCATTCTAAGGGGCCTTTCTTCATCCATTCATTCATGGCTGCCAGCTGACTAGATCAAAAACCACCACCAGTCCGGGTTAATATAGATGTTCCACTCAAGCAAATGCCCCAATCCCTATGCTAGGCAGAGAGAACATCTTGTGATTTGCCTCAGGTTCCGTATCAGGAAATAGGTGATATTCACGATTCAATATGAAAGCTAGGAGATCCCGAGTTGCCATGGGGCTAACTCATCCGGCTTACTTCTATATTCGACCACCCAGTACCACTCCAGATGGCCTTCGCCCTGGCTTTGAGCTCCGGTCGGCAGATGCTCAAACCCTTTAACTCTGTCTGCTCTCCACACCACTTTTAGCCAACCGTGAAAAACAAAACTCCTTTGATATCCACCCACTCGCTCTCTCTGGCTGTTTCTCCGCTGGATCCCGCCAGGGAGAGGCCTCGGATTTGCGACCATTTCCTCTTTGTTTGGAAGATGCACGAACCAGGGGGCAGCAGCGAAGGCTCTAGAGCGCAGACTCCCTGACCTAGCTTGCAGCTGCACGATACTTAGAGCAGCACTCAAACCTGGTGCTGTTTAACGTTTAATCCCAACAAACGAGAAATATACCAGTTACAGCTCCTCACAGCGAAAGGCACGCAGCAACCACGCGGTAAGGAAGGAGTCTCCCCGGCGGCGCCGTCTAAACCCAGCATGCTTTGCGCCACTTCCTTCCCCCAGAAGTCTCTGTTTTGTAGTCCTTGACCTTGGTCACACCTAGAGGTCTGAGGGAGTCGGCGGGCGTGGGCGGATAAAAGCCGGGCGCGGGATGCGGGCGGGACTTGAGATTTTTGTATAATAAGGCTCCTTGTTCGCTAGAGCCACCCCTCTTCACTGCCACGGTGGACATTTCAACCTTTTGTTTTTAAAGAGGAAAAGTCTCGTGCCCGGTCCTCATTAAGAGTAGACATGGAAATGCACCCTTGCCGTGGAATCGAAGCACAAGAACCCTCTAGGTAAATCCTAAAGCTTTAGAAGTGTGAAGTGAAAGTGCCTCGGAGAAGAGCGATAGAGCCAAGAGACTTGTTTGTTCCGCTGGTGTGAGGCAGTTAATACCTCTGCTCCTTCGGGATGTGCCCTTGCTATAGTCCCGCAGGAGTTGCAGAAGCCAGAAAGAATAAAGCACAGGATCGGGATGAATTCCACCTAGCAGATCTCTCAGTGGGAAAGCCCCAGCCTCTCCTCCAACCCCCGCCCCCCTCCCCCGTAGAAAAGCGGAAAAGACTCGCTTCTGCCGCAGATTTACGTTCAGGTACTTAGGTGGCTCCTGGCATAGTCCGGAATTTTTTTCTTAACTGTGATCCCGAAAAATGGTACAAGGCGTTAAACATTGAGTTTCTGCAAATGGGAACACCAAGGGAGATTTACAGAAACTGAATTAGAGGCCTATCAAACCACGATGTAGAAAACATTGAAAATCAGCTTGGGGCATCTGGGTGGCACAGTCTATTAAGCCTCGGATTTAGGCTCAGCTCATGACCTCCCTGCTAGTGATCTCCTGGCTCCTGAGTTGGAGCCCCACACTGGGCTCGCTGATGTCTGCACGGAGGCTGCCTCACATCCTCTTTCCTCAGCTCTCTCTGCCCCTCCCCTGCTCCCGCTCTCTCTCAAAAAATAAATAAACTTAAAAAAAAAAAAAAAAAAAGAATTAGTCAGCTTTTCCCTTACAGTCTGGGATTTGGGTTCACATAATCCTTAAAGTATATTGTTTCTTATTGCCATCGTTTCAAATAATCCTTTGGCAACTTTGAGTCGTTGAATGATTGGCTGATTATATTAATGTGGCTTTAGTAGATTAAATTAGATCATGCCAGTTAAAGTCCTCTATAAATCTACAAAGAGCGAATATAAATACCAGTTGTTACAATGTGAAATGAAACGTTTGACCTCATAAAAATTCAGTCCAAAAGAGCTTGAACCAACTGTGACAACTGATCATTTGTATTTGAAGCCTTCTAACTGTCCTGCAGAATGAAAGACTTTGGAAGCTAGCTTCAAGCTTAAATTACTCCTTTTAAATTGATGTGACTGAAATAAATAAATAAATAAATAAATAAATAAATAGATGTGACTGAAGCTAGCTTCAAGCTTAAATTACTCCTTTTAAATTGATGTGACTGAAATAAATAAATAAATAAATAAATAAATAAATAAATAAATAAATTGATGTGACTGGGGCAGTTTCCTTCCCTTCTCTCCCCTCTCCCTTTAGTCTTCTGGATAAACTAAAGAATCATTCACAGCATCTGCCTATTGGAATCGCTGATTTATAACAGACTGAGCCTGCCCACTTCTAATGGAGGTTTACAGAGAGACCCTGTCTGTAGTCCACCCTCAACAAGTTCACATGTGCCATTTCCTTTTCCCCGTCAACCCCTACTCTTGGTCTCCCTGGTGCCTCCCTCCTACCAGTTGATGTCCCTTCTCTCACATTCTCTACTTTTCTCCCTCTTCCCCTTCTCTTCTTCCGTCTTCTTCCTAGTATCTGCTTCCCCCTCAAACTTACACACATACACACACTCTCAACCCTTTCCTCTGCCAAGTTCAAAATTGCGTGTTCTAGATTTTGGAGTACATTCTGTTTAATTTTAACAAGAAGTATTTTTTAAGCAATCTCTAAACCCAACGTGGGGTTCAAACTCATGACCCCAAGATGAAGAGTTGCATCCTCTGGGGTGCCTGGGTGGCTCAGTTGGTTAAGCATTCAACTCTTGATTGACCTGAGCTAAAGATGTTGACTACTGAGCTCCTAAAAATTATTGCAGTGGTCCAGACAGGACACAAGCTGATAGCAGTGGAAATGAAAAAGAGGGAAAAAAGGAGTAGATTCAACGAATGCTTCAAGGGAAAAATCAACTGGATTGGTGATTGATTGGAGTGGGGCAAGGGCATGTTGAGAACTTTGATCTGTTAACAGATCTTCTCTCTGTTCTTTTCTTCATTCAATAATAACCCCTCCTTCCTCTTTGTTTTTTCAAGATCTCAGGCCTCCACATAGTTATTATATTTACTAAACTAGATAAGAAATTTCTTCACAGAATAAAAAATGCTTCAATAACACTTTATTTGTTTTTATAGCACAGGAAGGCAACAGTGAGGTCTCTCCTCCAAGCTCTTATAAACTAACCCTAAATGTTAAATAAAATGGATGTGATTCGATCTGTGATTCGTTTGTACAAAGAGACCATCTATTATCTGGATAACCACAGAACGTGGGGATGACCGAAATTCCAAACTGAGTGACCTGGTTGTATTCTCTGGAAGCCGGACTGGAATGGGATTTTATGTCAGTAAATGGAAACTTAATTATATTAGACCCTACCGGGACGGTCAATACCCCAGGGTTGGTAGCAGAAGACACAAAAGAAGAAAGGTCAGTAAGTAGAAGATTGGAAGGTATTTCTCAAAGACCCTGAATCTGCAAGCGGGGACTTTCCAGAGGAATATACCTATTGTGGGGAACCGATATGTTTCATCAGGTCTCAGCTTGGCCCGGAATAGATTTTCCTAAAACTATCTGCCTTCTTGTTCTGATTTGATGCTCCCCATGCCTCGTGACTCCCCCATGCTGGTTTTCTAGACACAGTGTTGATCAGGAGAGGTGATTCTTGAGAGGGAAACGAGCACTTTCTAATCAATAGAAAGGAATAGACCAGAAATCACAAACTAGGGGGCATATCAGGACATGCAGATAGTTTAATATCTGCACAGTTTAAATTAAAAAAAATTTTTTTTTAATTTGGAAGTTTTTATATAGGTTTCCTCTCTCTTCCTCACTAGTTTCTACCACTTTTATTGCTTTTGTTTGGCTGCTCTATATTGTTTACATCAGCTGCCTGATCCCACAGGAAATTGAATTTGCAACTCTGGAATAGTCCCTACTATAAATAAATAAATTAGCAGAGTAAATTATACCTTAATCTCTTGTGGTAAGAACCAGCCTTGGATGTGTCTAATCAACTCTTGGGCCACCTAAGCGCCAGAAAGCTGGGCTGCGAGTAGCAACTTTACCAAGGAAATGCCAATTCCAAGATTTCCTGTTGGATTTCCATACAGTCTTTTTTAGGTGATTCCTTGGTCTTGTTGCCTTGCCTCCTTCTCATCTCTGCCCTTTGCATACCATTTTTGTAGCTTACTGTTATTTACACATGTGTTGTGGCAGTTACTGTAGGTTGGTTCATTTAATAGTCCTTTCCCACAACCTCCTAATGAGGCTTGAAAGCCAAAACTCAGGGTCACTGGGTGGCTCAGTCGGTTAAGTGCCCGACTTCGGCTCAGGTGCTGATCTCATAGTTCGTGGGTTCGAGCTCCGCATTGGGCTCTGTGCTGACACCTCAGAGCCTGGAGGCTGCTTCGGATTCTGTGTCTCCCTCTCTCTCTGTGCCCCTCCCCAGCTCATGCTCTGTCTCTCTGTCTCTCTCTCTCTCTCAAAAATGAATAAAAACATTTTAGAAAATTAAACAAAAAGAGAAGAAGAAAGCTAAAACTCAGTCTGCAGCTTCCCTTGCAGATAGATGGCTATATGAATACTTCTGGCCAGTGAGATATACATGGAAATCCCCCAGAAGGCTGTCCCTTCTGAAATAGAAAGGCAAAGCCTCCTAAGGAGAAAGCCTTGGGCAATCATAAAGAATGAAATCTTGCCCTTTGCAACAACATGGATGGAACTAGAGTGTATTATGCTAAGTGAAATTCGTCAAGGAAAGACAAATATCATGATTTCACTCATATGTGAAATTTAAGATACAAAACAGATGAACATAAGGGAAGGGAAGCAAAAATAATATAAAAACAGGGAGGGGGACAAAACATAAGAGACTCTTAAATATAGAGAACAAACTGAGCGTTGCTGGTGCGGTTGTGGGTGGGGGGATGGGCTAAATGGGCAAGGGGCATTAAGGAGGACACTTGTTGGGATGAGCACTGGGTGTTATACATAGGGGATGAATCACTGGAATCTACTCTTGAAACCATTATTGCACTATATTCTAACTTGGATGTAAATTAAAAGAATAAATAAATATATTTTTTAAAAACAATGGTGGGCCACAGCTGACAGAGAACACTTCTCTGTCACTGTAATTTGTGTGAGCCCTACATTATACATAGAAAACAATTCTGATACTGAGACTCAAAGCTTTATTAGAAAATAAAGATCTTCAGGGGCACCTGGGTGGCTCAGTTGGTCAAACATCCGACTTCAGCTCAGGTCATGATTTCATGGTTCATGGGTTCGAGCCCCCCATCAGGCTCTGTGCTGACAGCTCGGAGCCTGGAGCCTGCTTTGAATTCTGTGTCTCCCTCTCTCTCTGCCCCTCCCCCGCTTGTGCTCTGTGTCTCTCTCTCAAAAATCAACATTAAAAATAATAGTAATAAAGATCTTCAGCAACATGGGTATTTCTCTGGGAAAATAAATAAATAATTTATTTAAATGTGTTTTAGGGGCACCTGGGTGGCTCAGTCAGTTGAGCATCCGACTCTTAATCACGGCTCAGGTCATGATCTCAGGGTTCATGGGTTCAAGCCCTGCATCAGGCTCTGCGCTGACGTCATGGAGCCTATTTAGGATTCTGTGTCTGCCTTTCTCTGCCCCTCCCCGCTCTCTTTCTCACTCTCTCTCTCTCAACATAAATAAATAAAATTAAAAAAAAAAAAAGGAGGAGAAAGCTTTGGGATGCCTGGGTGTGTCAGTCAGTTAAACGTCCAACTTCAGCTCATATCATGATCTCACGGTTTGTGAGTTTGAGCCCCACATCAGGCTCTGTGTGGACAGCTCAGAGCCTGGAGCCTGCTTTGGATTCTGTGTCTCCCTCTCTCTCTGACCCTCACCCATTCTCACTCTGTGTGTCTCTCTGTCTCTCTCAAAAATAAACATTAAATAGTAGACTTTCAATATATATTTATTTAACCAATTAATAAGTTTGCTATTCCTTGGCAGAAGTTGGGACAAATCACAAGACCATTATTTAGGTGGAGAGTTACTTATTTCATAAGTGACCAAGAACAGAAAAAGCAAATTAACAGGTCAAATTTTAGATTGGCAAAGCAGATAACAAAGGGACCTTTGCTGTTTCTAAGGAAGTAACTTAAATCCTCTGCACTGAGGAACAGTGTATCATTATTCCCACTACTGGTAGTAGTAGTAATAATAAATGTGTATTAACTCAATCTTAATGAACACAGAAAAAACATGAAATAGGAACTATTATCCCTGCAAAGGACACTGAGGCACAGAGGCCCAAGACCATGTGGCTAGCTAGTGACAGAGCAAGGATACAAATCCAGGCAATCAGATCAAAGCCTGCCCTCTTAACCACTATACCATACTAACTAAACAATGGGGGATAATTTAAGCACAGTTGTACATCTAAATTAAAAAAAAATTTTCTTTTTACATTTATTTATTTTTGAGAGACAGAGAGTGACAGCGCGAGCAGGGGAGGGGCAGAGAGAGAGGGAGACGCAGAATCTGAAGCAGGCTCCAGGCTCTGAGCTGTCAGCACAGAGCCCGACATGGGGCTCAAACCCACGAACCGTGAGATCATGACCTGAGCTGAAGTCGGACACTTAACCGACTGAGCCACCCAGGCACCCCCATCTAAATTTTTTTTAACATTTATTCATTTTTGACAGATGGAGAGACACAGAGCACGAGTCGGGGAGGGGCAGAGAGAGAGGGAGACACAGAATCTGAAGCAGGCTCCAGGCTCTGAGTTGTCAGCACAGAGCCCGACGCAGGGCTCAAACCCAGGGACCAGGAGATCATGACCTGAGCCAAAGTCGAACGCTTAACTGACTGAGCCACCCAGGCACCCCAGCACAGTTGTACGTGTAAAAGTCTATTTTTAGTTAATGAGGAATGTGCTTTTCAAAGTCAGCTTTTTAAATCTAAGTACTAGCTCCTCATTGTGTTCCAGTTGATTGCTTGGGACACCCAAAGCATTAAAATAATGTGTTTCACTCATGTGTTTTAGCAAACCAGACTTTCCCAGCAAGGTCTGTTTCCAAGGGTGATTTTCCAAGGGAGGACACACACTGTCAGATTTAATGGTCTGGAAATTGAATGGTCTATCCCCAAGGCAGGTAAAGCAATACTGAGCCCCCTGCCTACAACTGCTATATACTCTCAGATTAGCCCACTGACAACAGCAACAGGATAGACACACACGTTTAATTAAGCTGTAGCTCCTTATACCTTAGGGAGGGTAACTAAGGGAGGGCAAGGCAGTAACTCAAGTCTCCCTCCATAGGACTAGCCTTTTCTTTTTTCCTACCCAGTGTTATCTATCTTCCCTCCCCTCCTCCTCCAGGTATCTTCAAAGAGTTGGCGGGGGGTGGGGGGTGCTTTTTCTTCTCTACTCTATGGCAAATTATAGACCCATTTTTGAGCTTCCTAAGGAAAAAGGTAAAACAGACTACTGATCACACAGAGGAAAATATCTTCTCTGCTATAAAAAGCCACTAAAAATTACGGTGTAAGCTCGGTCAGTTAAGCATCTGACTCTTGATTTCAGCTCAGGTCGTGATCTCCCGGTTCACAGCATTGAGCCCCAACTCAGGCTCCGCATTGACAGCACAGAGTCTGTTTGGGATTCTCACTCTCTCTCTCTGCCCCCTCCTTGCTCATGCCTGCACTCTCTCAAAATAAATACACATTAAAAAAAATTACTGTGTAAGAGGGAAAACCAGTCAGAGTCTGTGCTGTTCAGTGCATCATTGTTTTGAAATGTCAGTAAAGACCTTAAATGTTTTTTTCTTTCTTTTGAGTGTAAAAACATGTATAAGGCACTGGGATTCCCAGTGTAGCTACTTTTCATATTTTATTTGCAAGTTGTATGCATTATCTAGTGAGAGGTTAAAAAATGCTTTTTGAGTTTTTGAAAATGTTATCTAATGTAATTGAGAAATTCATAACATATAAGAGAGGGGGTTTACTTTTTTTTTTTTAATTTTTAACTTTTATTATTGAGAGACAGAGCATGAGCAGGGTAGGGGCAGAGAGACGGGGAGACACAGAATCCAAAGCGGGCTCCAGGCTCTGAGCTGTCAGCACAGAGCCTGACGTGGGGCTCAAACTCACAAACTATGAGATCATGACCTGAGCTGAAGTTGGACGCTTAACCAACTGAGCCACCCATGCGCTCCAAGGGAGGGTTTACTTTATAATGTACAGCTGACCCTTGGACAACATGGGTTTGAACTGTGCGGGTTCACTTACATCTGGATTTTTTGTTTGATATGGTACAGCCCTGTAAAGTATATGTTTATGTTATTGGCAGGGCTTCTGGTCAACAGTAGGCTATTAGCGGTTAAATTTGGGGGATGTCCAAAGTTATACGTAGATTTTTGACTGCGTGTGGTCAGCGCCCATAATCCCCGTGTTGTTCAACGGTCAACTATACATCCTTTGCCTTTTCTTTTTCAAGAATGGGCATCACTCCATTTGCCAGTCTAAGACACTGCATTTTATAAGTATGGAGAAGGAAAGAGGGAAAAGTAATGGCCAATCCCTTTCTTACTTGTTACTGATCAGATTCTTAGCAGCTGTCTCTTCTTGGATTTCTTCCACAAAGAAATGATTTTTCTACCTGTTTTCTTGCTGGTTGCAGCTACTTCACGCATCATAAACAAAACCATGCTTTGTGTCAAAACCATCACTTTTCTTTAGCTATTTGTTCAAGGGCTATGTGAGCCCTAAACTGTAATCGAGCTTCCATGGAATAGTCTTTGTAGTTTTTTATGTTGTCTAGGTTTTTTGTTGCACTGTCATAATCTCCTTTTAGATAGTAGAGAATTCCTAGTTCGTAGTAAGTATATGGCACCAAATAGTGGTCATATTTTAACAATTTCTCCTTCTGAAGGACACGATTAAAGTAACACTCAGCCATTGAATATCTGCCCAAATGTTTCAGGCACAGACCTTTCAGCAAATTTAACAGACTTATGTCATCTGTGCCATACTCGGTATTTGGATTTTTTCGTAAGAGGTCTTCTCCTTTATCAATTATCGACAGCCAGCTTGAAATAAGGTCTAGTTTTTTGCTCATGACTCGGAAACCACTCCAGGCGTAAATGAACTCCAGAATGGGCTGTGCTGTAAACCAGCCTGTGGTGGTGCCGTAGCGCTGCCCCTTCTCAGCGATGAACTTTTCTATTGGCACAGAAGTTCCCAAAATTTTGATTCTCAGCCTATCCACTTTCAAGAAGAGAGAGCTTATGTCCTCACTCACTGATTTCACAGAATCTGAAGGGAGCAAGGAGAGTAGCATAGCTTTACTGTACATGTATATTGCCTTAGACCACCTGCTGTTACGAGACAGTAGATCAGCGTAGTGGTGAGCCTGCTTCCAATTCCGCAGAAAGATGTGGCACCACATGAGCTCCCAGTAACAGAGGTGATGAACCTGCTTCCATTCATTTTGAATAAAAATGCACTCCTCTAATATTAACCGGGCATTTTCAAAATTTCCTTTCAGCATACTAAAACGTGCCTGAAAAAATTTAAGTATGACACAGTTTGGAAATTTCTGGAGGTAGATCAGGAAGAGATCCTCTACAGCAGAACTGTGACCCTTTTCAGCACCAATAGCTACATAGATGTACGTGTAATAAAAGACTAGAGTCAAAACACTTAAGATATTATTTATATGGGATTTGGATGCACTCTCGTGAAGCAGAGTCAAGCCTACCTCTCTATCACCAAAATATCCAACAATATTGAGTAGTTTAAGTGTCTTTGGTGGCACAAGTGATAATAGCAGATTGAATGCTCCAAGTCCAAATTTTACTCCTTCAACCAGGTGTCTGTAGGTTTTGCTGTGGTTGTTAGGCATCTGTGTTAATACCTGTTGGCAGTCTTTGTATATTTGGTAACTTAACCCGATGTTGATTGCACATTTAAGAAAACCAAGCATACTGTCATCCTGTATAAATGTGACAGTGGATTTCAGAATCAAACACTCCGCGTAGCAGACTTCAGCATGCAGTTCCTCCTCTTTGATAGTCTTTATTCCCTGTTTACTCACGAGATGAGAAAAATTCATCATCCTAGACTTTCTTCGGAAATTGTTACAGGTTTTCAAAGCTTCCTTTGCAGTAGCCATTCCGGTCTGTATATCCTGTGGATCAAAAGTCAAAACGGCCTTGACAACCATAAGGATATTATAGATTAGAGCATGGTATATGCTGGTTTTCGACCATGGATGAATGAGACTTATGGCATCTGAGAATCTGTTATTTAGAAATAAATACAATCCAGTTGTGCACTCTTCCAGGGAAGATTTTAGGTTCATGGTTGTGGCCACAGGGATCATTTCATAGGCATCTTCAAACTTTTCCTCGTCACCTTCTGTCTTACTCAGGACACATGATGTCAAGTCATTCCCTTTATCATTTTCTCTTTTACTTACAGTAACGGACATCTTTGCTTCCCTACTTTGAGACGGGAAATATTTGAAGGGGAGCGATGTGGCTGCAGTGAGGGTAGCTCCTGCTCTCCCGACTGGGCTCACTTCTTCCACGGGCCGAAGTGTCACTGCTACAACCGAGGCAGACAAACTAATAGTGTGGGTGTAGCATTAGGATATTCTCATCTATGCCAGACAAAGGGGGGGGGGGGTGAAGATAATTTATTTACCTAGAAGAAGTACTTCTGAAAAGTTCAAATCATTTGTAATATATAGAAAACATGTGAAGCAAATCATTTGCAAACAAAAAGAGTTCTTGTGTCGATAATACACATTTTCAGAAATGTTAACGGAGGAAGGCTCCTTCCCTTTAAAAGAAACATGTTTGACTATAGCTGACACACTCCCTATTTTTTCCCCCTCAGTTTTATTGAGGTATAACTGACAAAACTGGAAGATAATGAAAGCATGTAACATGATGGTTTGGGGGAAATGAGAACATTTTTCTACTCTCAGCAAATTTCACTTATATAAAACAGTGTTACCGACTTAGTCACCATGTTATATATTAGATCCTCAGACCTTATTCATCTTATAACTGAAATTTTGTATTTTTTTTCACTAACCTCTCCCTATTTCACCTACCCTTCCCCCCCAAACTCCTTGTTCTTGATGTTCTCATAAGGGGACTTTTCTGCTAGAGGAATACTCTGGGCTGACTTCTGACTGGGAACAGATAAAAGAACCCGGACCAGTGTTGCGCTATGCCTTCTGAATTCCTCCTTCTGGAATTGGCCTGTTCAAAGTCTGAAACCAAAAACCAGGAAGCCTGTCTTTTCTGCTCTCCAGCTGCGCCTGGGACCAGGTGGGCAAATCTGTTTAATTAGGGGGTAAAGCATCAGCGAGCCCACTTGGCAGCCCATCACGTCTGAAATCACAGTAACGATCAACTTAATCAAAAAGGTCATGTTTTGGTGTCCTTCTGCCTGACTCCTGCATCTGGATCCCATTGGTTCTGAACTCAGGCAGGAAAAGGGATGTTATTTATTGGTCCCTAACAGGCCATCTCTTCCTCCTCCAACTCTTGTATTCCCTCTCTAGATGGTTGATACTATCATCCACATTAATCTCTCTCTCTCTCTTTTTTTACCCCCTCCAAAACCCTGTCAGATCTACTTACTGAATGCAGTACCTTTCATCTTCCAAATCACCCTGGACATTCTTTAACAAGGCTTGTTACTAGCATGGTCAAATGCACAGACTGTGAAGTTAGACTGCTTAGGTTTGAATCCTGATTCTGCCATTTGCTTGGCCTCACTGTGCCTCTGTTTCCTCACGTGCAAATAGGGAATAATAGTACTTCTACCAAAGAGTGGTTGGCAGGATTAAGTAATTTAATATATTTAAAGTGGTCAGGACAGTACCTGGCATACATAGGAAATACTCAATACTCAGTATTATTCTATACACTGCCCCCCAACCCCATAGTCTGGCACGTAGCAGGTGCTTGCCAAATTATTTTTTATTTTGTTTTTCAAACTGTTTTAAATGAGGTGTGGGATGTAGACTGCTGTGTGTGGGAGTCCCACAGCTTTTGGTGATAGAGGTGGAGTCATCCTCCTATCACTCTTTTGCCTAAAATGTTCTACCTGAAATGTCTTTACCTGTCTGCTTGTCTACTTTTTAAAAAATGTATCCTTTATTTTTTTAAGTTTTATTTATCTTGAGAGAGAGAGAGAGAGAGAGAGAGAGAGAGGGAGAGAGAGAGCAAACCCCAGAGCACACACATGCATGCAGGGGAGACACAGAGAAGTAGGGAGAGAATCCCTGCACCTTCAGTGCAAAGCCCGATGTGGGGCTCGATGGTGGGCCCCACATGGGGCTCTAATCTCACCAAGTGTGAGATCATGACCTGAGCCAGAATTAAGACTGAGCCAGTGGCACCTCTGCTTGTCTACTTTAAAAAAAATTTTTTTAATGTTTATTTATTTTTGAGACAGACAGAGCATGAGTGGGGGAAGGGCAAAGAGAGAGGGACACACAGAATATGAAGCAGGCTCCAGGCTCCGAGCTGTCATCACAGAGCCCAATGCAGGGCTCGAACTCACAAACTGTGAGATCATGACTTGAGCCAAAGTTGGATGCTTAGCCAACTAAGTCCCCCAGGCACCCCATCTGCTTGTCTACTTTTAAAAGGATCAATCTAGGGGCGCCTGGGTGGCGCAGTCGGTTAAGCGTCCGACTTCAGCCAGGTCACAATCTCCCGGTCCGGGAGTTCGAGCCCCGCGTCAGGCTCTGGGCTGATGGCTCAGAGCCTGGAGCCTGTTTCCGATTCTGTGTCTCCCTCTCTCTCTGCCCCTCCCCCGTTCATGCTCTGTCTCTCTCTGTCCCAAAAATAAATAAACGTTGAAAAAAAAATTTAAAAGGATCAATCTAGTGGGGCGCCTGGCTGGCTCAGTTGGTAGATCATGCAACTCTTGATCTCAGGGTTGTAAACTTGAGCCCTGCATTGGGTGTAGAGATAACTTAAAAATAAAATCTTAAAAAATAATAAAAAATGGATCAATCTAGTGAGAATGGATTAGGGAACAGTAATACTAAGCCAGGAAGATCAGTCAAGTAGGGGGCTTGAGTGGGAGAGGCTGAAGGTACAGAAAGGAACAATTCAATGAAAAGAAAGCAGAGGGGGATGCACAGAGCACAAGTGCAGGAAGGAGTAGCCTTGGATAAGATGAGAATAACCTCTTGCACTAAATACAAGAGACTTCCTTTCTGTCATTCATTCAATACAGACTGAATTGAGCTCCTTCTATAATACCAAGCACTGTTCTTAGTGCTGGGGATACAGCAGTGAACAAAACAAAGACCTGGCTCCCATGGAAAACAATAAACAAAGGAATAAATAACATGTCAGCAGTTGATTTTTGCTGTAAAGAAGAGTAAACCAGATTAAGACAGAATGAGGAATTTAGAGAGTGATGGGGTGTGAGGTACTTGGTATTTTATGTAGGGCAGTCAGGGAAGGCCTCCCCGATAACGTCACATTTGAGCAGAGATGTAGATGATGTGAAAGTCTCTTGATCTCTTCTTTCAGTCTAAGATAAGTGAACATTCTATGTGTTCCCATGATGTCTTGTGCTTACCTCTATCCTAGCACTTGCTATATATTATATATATATAATTTTTTTTTAAATATGTCTTCTTTTTGCATCATGTATATCTATCTTCATCACCAAGTACAATGATTGGCACTCAATCATTAAACTAAATTAGCATTAAAAAAATTTTTTTTAATGTTTATTTATTTTTGATATACAGAGTGCAAGTGGGGGAAGGACAGAGAGTGAGGGAGTCACAGAATCTGAAGCAGGCTCCAGGCTCTGAGCTGTCAGCACAGAGCCTGATGTGGGGCTCGAATTCACAAACTGTGAGATCACGACTTGGGCCAAAGTCAGACACTTAACCGACTGAGCCACCCAGGCGCCCCAAAATTAGCATTTGTTGAATGGCTAGGACAGTTTTCAATTTACATACACTAAGACAAATCTAAAACGAAGTAACCATGTAACTGTTAAAACTATGAGACTCAGAAACATGTAACAGTGAATACTACAAAGAATTGATGTCCTGGGGCGCCTGGGTGGCTCAGTGGGTTGAGTGTCTTCAGCTGAGTGACTTCAGTTCAGGTCATGACCTTGTGGTCCACGGGTTCGAGCCCAGCGTTGGGCTCTGTGCTGACAGCTCAGAGCCTGGAGCCTGCTTCAGATTCTGTGCGTGTCTCTCTCTCTGGCCCTCCCTCACTTGTGCTCTCTCTCTCTCAAAAATAAATAAACATTAAAAAAAAAAAAAAAAAAGAGGGGCGCCTGGGTGGTTCAGTCGGTTAAGCGTCCGACTTCGGCTTGGGTCATGATCTCGCGGTCCGTGAGTTCGAGCCCTGCGTCGGGCTCTGTGCTGACAGCTCAGAGCCTGGAGCCTGTTTCAGATTCTGTGTCTCCCTCTCTCTGATCCTCCCCAGTTCATGCTCTATCTCTCTCTGTCTCAAAAATAAATAAACGTTAAAAAAAAAAAAAAAAAAAAAAGAATTGATATCCTTAATATAGTAAGAGTTCCTAAAACTCAACTAAGAAAAAGCACCCCATCAGAAAAATCAGCAAAGGGTATAAATGAATTGCCAATTAGCATAATGTTGAATCTCATTGTAAATAATAAAATACAAATTAAAAAATTATATACCCATCTTAAAAATGAAATTTGGCAGATTAAAAAAATTCATCCAGTGTTAATGAAGGTGCAGAGAACCAAGTACTTTTGTGGACTTCTTGGTGGGTATATAAATGCTACAACCATTTTGGAGAGCTATTTGGCAACATGTTTTAAAAGCTTTAATATTTTTTTATACTTCTTTTTTAAATGTTTATTTATTTATTTTGAGGGGAAGAGGAGCAGAGAGAGGGAGAGAGAATCCCAAGCAGGTCAGTGCTGTCAGTGCAGAGCCCAACATGGGACTCAAACCCATGAACTGTGAGATCGTAACCTATGCCAAAATCCAGTCAGATGCTTAATCGACTGAGCTACCCAGGCCCCCCTTTTTATACTCTTTGACCCAACAATTTCACTTATGGAATTATCCTAAAGAAATTATCAGGGATGTACATAAATATCTATAAAAGTTATATACACTTCAACATTATTTATAATACAAAAAGTGAAAATAATCTAAATTTCTTACAAGAGAGGATATTGATGAAATGGAATACTGTGCCAATACTATAATGTTGTGGAGTATTTAATGACTTGGCAAATTGTTTATGGTGTAATGCACTATATTGGTTGGGGTTCTCCGGAGAAACATAACCAATACCAGATATATATAAAATTATATATAAAACAAGGAACTGGCTCATACAATTCTGGAGGCTGAGAAGTCCCAAGATTTGTAAAAGGCAAACTGAAGCCCAGGAGCCAATGGTATAAATCCTAATCTGAAAGCTGGCAGGCTCAAAATCCAAGGAGAGCTAATTTTTCAGTTAGAGTCATAAAACAGGAAAAGACTGATGTCCTGGCTCAGGCAGTCACATAGGAGAAATTCCTTCTTGCTCAGCCTTTTGTTCCATTCAGGCCTTCAATTGATTGGATGAGACCCACCCACATTAGGGGAGGCAATCTGCTTTACTCAGTCTACTGATTCAAATGTTAATCTCATCCAAACACCCTCACAGACACGCCCAGAATAGTGTCTGACCAAATTCTGGGCATCTGTGTGGACCAGTCATGTTGACACATAAAGTTAACCATAACATGTACTATTTGCAAAACTATGTAATTTTTTTTCAAAGAGGTGATATATGCATAGGTAAAAACTGAAACTATAAATTCCAGATTATTAATAATGGTGATATCAGAGTGGTGGCATTATGGATAACATTTATATTCTTTACTTACCAACATTCAATAAATATTGAGTACCTACTATATGATAAAGACTATGCTAGGAACTAGCATACAGTAGTTAATGAGGTAGATTTGGGCCCTGCCCTCACACAATTCATAGCCTGGTATTTGTGCTTTTTCCTATTTTATATAATTTCTACAATCAACATATTACTTATAATCGGGGAAAAAAGCTTGTAATAGTTTTGCAGGCTTTATCTCATGTAATTCTCACAACGGTATGAGGTGGGTATTACTGTCATTTCTCTTTTATGCATGAGGAAACTGAGTCCAAGTGAAGTTAAGTGGCCTGCCCCAAATCATAGTTGGTAAGTGTAGGAACAGGATTCAAACCTAGGTAGTGGGACTGCAGACCTCACAGTCATTGTCAACAGTACAGCATGAGCTAACTTCTGTTTTTCAAAAGATTGGATTTTTTTTCATTCTGCTTTTCTGTATTTTCCATTTTCTACAACATAAGTAAATTATTTTTATAATTTAAGAAAGTTTTTACATTTTCAATTTAATATCATATGGATAATATTTTTGTGGTTTGTGGGGTTTTTTTGTTTTTTGTTTTTAAGTAGGCTCCATGGCCAATGTGGGCCTTGAACTCATGACTCCAAGATTGAATCACATGTTCTACTGACTGAGCCAGCCAGGTACCCTTACATGGATAATAATCTTATCCATGTGATCCAATGGAATAATTGAACTAAATACAGAATATACAACCTGCTGTCCAAAATAATTCAAAAATTTGAATGGTATTATGATTATTAGCTTTGAATCATTTTTCAAAGTATCCTTGAACGTATATTATGAATGAATACAAATGAGACAATGAATGTATAAAGCATTTATGTGATTTTTCTGGAACCAAGTAGTAAATTGCAGAGACAGGATTCAATTTCAAATGTTTTGAATCCCAGGTCATTGCTCTTTTCATTAACTCAGGCTGTATTCATGAAAGAGGTAGCTGGATGACCTTGGGCAAATCACTTAATTTTCCTGATTCTAGGAAGTGATACATTTAAGTTACGTTTTTAAAGTATGAGTAGGTGGGGCCCCTGGGTGGCTCAGTTGGTTGGGCCAATGACTTCGGCTCAGGTCACGATCTTGCAGTTTATGAGTTCGAGCCCTGCATCGTGCTCTGTGCTGACAGCTCGGAGCCTGGAGCCTACTTCAGATTCTATGTCTCCCCCTCTCTCTACCCCTACCCTGCTCACACTTTGTGTCTGTCTTTCAATAATAAATAAATGTTTAAAAAAATTTTTTTAATAAACAAACTACGAGTAGGACTTTCATAGGTAGGATTGTTTGTAGGAACAATCAAGGAATATTAATATATATATATATTTTTAAGTTTATTCATTCTTGAGAGACAGAGCATGAGTGGGAGAGGGGCAGAGAGAGAGAGAGACAGAATCCGAAGCAGGCTCCAGGCTCTGAGCTGTCAGCAGAGAGCCCAATGTGGGGCTCAAACCATGAACCGTGAGATCATGACCTGAGCCCAAGTCGGATGCTTAATGGACTGAGCCACCCTTGAGGCACCCCTCAAGGAATATTAATATTAAAGGATAAGAATAGCATAAGGAAAGCGGCAGAGGTTTGTCCCAAAATGAGCAGTTTGTGTTTTATTTGTAAAGTGAAAAAAAAAAGAGTTAATAAATATAAATACTTAGTATAGTGCCTGGCACATAGTAAATGCTTAATGAATACTAACGTTTAGTAAGATATTTGGGGGCTAGAGCTCTCTTTTGATATGAGAGAAAAATGATGCCCAGAAAGTTTGTGACAGATCTAGGATAACATGATTAGTTAATAATAAAGATGAGAACGTATGTTGTCGGACTTCCCAATTCAACACTTTTGCCACTTCACCATATTTATGCTGGAATATGGCTGTAAACTCAGGCTGAGAAGTGATCACGGACTGTGGGGAATTATACTCTACACCAATGATTTGCAAATTGCTGGAGACTGTTTTTCCAAAGGAAGAACACGCAGGCTAACATATTCAGTACTATATCAAAATTATACACTAATTGGGGTGTCCAGTTGGCTCAGTTGGTAGAGCACGCAACTCTTGATCTCAGGGTCCCTGAGTTTAAGCCCCACATTGGGCGTGAAGTCTAGTTAAAATTAAAAATGAATAAATAAATAAATAAATAAATAAATAAAACTTCTATACTAATTATAAGTGTTATATCTGAATTAGTGAAAAGTTAAAGGATATTTTGAAAGAATGAAATTCTATATATTCTAAAGTTTGTGTGTGTGTGTATGTGTGTGTGTGTGTGTGTAGGCTATAAATGTGCTTTATTAAAGAAAGGAAACAACATATTGCCAAACTGACCCTCAGATATATTGTATTACTTCACATTCTGATGTGTATAACTGCCAATTTCACTGCACTCCTGACAAAAATAGCATGTTGTTTTAATTTGCATTTAGGATAGATGTTTTTCTTCTTCTTTGTGGTTTTTTTCTTGTTTTTTTCTTTTAATTTATTTTTTATTGAGTGAAGTCATTTTTTTTTAAAGTAAGCTCTATGCCCAACATGAGGCTTGAATTCAAGACCCTGAGATCAAGAGTCACATGCTCTACTTACTGAGCCAGCCAAGTGCCCTGTCATTCTTTGTTCTTAACTAGCAATTCCAGACTCTTGGACTTTGAGAACTAGGTAGATCTGAGAAATACTGGGGGATGGAGGGCACAAACATTTTTCTATCGAGAAAACATGAGAGGCATCTGGGTGACTCACTGGGTTAAGCATCTGACTCTTGGTTTCAGCTCAGGTCATGATCTCATGGTTTGTGAGTTCAAGCCCTGTGCTGGGCTCTATGCTGACAGCGCAGAGCCTGCTTGGGATATTCTCTCTCTCTCTCTCTCTCTCCTTCTCTCTCTGCCCCTCCCCTGCTCACATATACTCTCTCTCAAAATAAATTAATAAACTTAAAGAAAGAGAGAAAACATGAGAGGGGGGCCCGGCTGGTTCAGTCAGAGAAGCATGTGACTCTTGATTTTGGGGCTTGAGTTCAAGCTCCACGTTGGGCATAGAGATTACAATAAACACATAAACAAACAAATAAAATTAAAAAAGAAGACATGAGATTTAAAAAAATTACTTAGCATCCTTTCATTAAAAAAAAAATGCGGAGGCTCCTGGGTGGCTCAGTCGGTTAAGCGGCCGACTTCGGCTCAGGTCATGATCTCGCGGTCCGTGGGTTCGAGCCCTGCGTCGGGCTCTGTGCTGACAGCTCAGAGCCTGAAGCCTGTTTCAGATTCTGTGTCTCCCTCTCTCTGACCCTCCCCCGTTCATGCTCTGTCTCTGTCTCAAAAATAAACGTTAAAAAATTTTTTTAAAAAATGCTAAGAGGGGGCGCCTGGGTGGCGCAGTCAGTTAAGCGTCTGACTTCAGCCAGGTCACGATCTCGCGGTCCGTGAGTTCGAGCCCCGCGTCAGGCTCTGGGCTGATGGCTCAGAGTCTGGAGCCTGTTTCCGATTCTGTGTCTCCCTCTCTCTCTGCCCCTCCCCTGTTCATGCTCTGTCTCTCTCTGTCCCAAAAATAAATAAATGTTAAAAAAAAAAAAATGCGAAGAGGAACATTTAAAAGAGTAAGAAAGACATAGTCACTGAATAAAAGATGGCTTTTTCAGGAAAGAGTGGTTGGCAATATTTCCAATTTTTCTGGAATTGGGAGATATTTTTATCAAAGTTCTGACAGTCCTTGTGGGAAGATTTGGGAACCACTGCATTCGCCATGCTACAATTCTTGGTCTTAGTCTCATTTGAAAAATGAAGTGGTTAGACTAATGATTTAATACAATTCCTCCTGTTTCTCTGTGTTCCAAACCATTTCTTTCATATGCAGTCTAAACTCGTCTATTTGAGTTGCAGTGTATGTACCCATTTGTCACTGGCTTGAGAATAGGTTTTCTACTTGCCTTTTTAAAAAAAGGTGTACTTAATCTTATAGAAATTAGCTGCAAAGACTAAACTTTGTAATAAAAAGCAACAATCTCCCCATTGCTCATGAATACGTTATCTCCCCATTCCACAGACAAATGCTCTTGCGTAGAACCTTTAAGAAGGTTTCAGCATTTGATTTTCGGATTCCTGTAGATATACTTTTCATGAAGAAAATTTCTTCTTCTGAGTTGTTGCTTCTTATATGCGTCAGATTGTTTTTGTCTCTGTGGACAGGGTCAAAGTAGAAAAGTGACAATTCCACTTAGAGGTCGGTAAGTGAAGAGACAAAGATGTCTTCGGAGTGGCTACGTAAGGCTGGTCACCATATTTCAGGGTCTTCTCCCCAGCTTTGCCCAAATAAAACTTCAGTTTTGCCAATGCACCCAAGTCATATCAAACTTTGAGCAACTGACAAAGGTTAATCAAACCACCGCTCCTCTCTCTCCTCCTCCCCCTTCTCCTCCTAACATTTCTTGAGCACTCAATATGTGCTAGACAGTGGGCAATGTTATTTGCCTGATTTACCTTGTCTACGTCTAACAACTCTCTGAGATGGGCCACTACTATCAAAGCCTATTTTGCAGATGAGGAGGCTGAAGTGGGCGGAGATTAGCTACTTACTCAAGGCTAGGCAGCTAACCAATAGTGGAGCCCGGCTTCAAACCCAACTCTGGCACACTCCACGGAGCTCCTCCTCTTCATCACTACACCCACCGCCTGTCTTAAGGAAAAGATTCGTGAACAAAAATCATTTTTATTGTTTTACAGTAGAGAATATTCATTTCCAGGGACTAGAAGGTCAGTATCCAAATATTAAATAAGGGAAGTCAATGGTCTTGAGCATCTTTAAATACAACTGGGAGCTGGCTGATAACACAGGTTCTCTCCTATCTGTGCTGAATGAATTGCTCGACTCTGTCCACACTAGTCTAGCTCTTCCTAGTTAAGACAACAAGCTGACCATTAATTAGTTTCATTAATCCTTCTTTAGAGAAGGAGCAACTTAATTGACACAACTGGTTAGGGTTGGATGGTTTTATAGTTTCACACTTTTTAATACAATCAGGCATTCCTCAGAAAGCCTCATTTTTCCTAGATTGTTTTATACTCCTAAACTACGCATTTAGGTATTATTTGTATCAGGGGAGCACTCTTGCATCACATTTTTGCTCTTCATTCCTTGAAGTTGATCAAGGCACTAGCGTTCTTTAACTGTTGCTCTCCCTACCCCATCTCCATATTTCAGTACTGACTGTAGTTCAGTACTTAGCTAATGAAAAGTTAATTTCTTTATACAATATGAAAGAATTATAAACATGCCTCTGAGGAGTTTTCCTTCCTAGAATTTCGTAAGAGCATCCTAGACAGAACTGAAGATTATGAAATGTTGAAAAAAGAAAAGAAAGTTGTACTTGAATACAGATCTTTGGACTGACCCACAGTACATAAATTTACAGCACATCCATGAATACATATTAAAAGACTAGTGTTTGTAAGTACAGACTATTTCTTTATATTAAAAATAGTACATGTACAAAAGGTCTAAACTTGTTTTTGTTTTAAGGTTTCCACATGCAAGCTAAAATAGTGGCAATGATTTAAAAGTGAAACTAAAATGGAGAAGAAAATATGATAGAGTTAACTTTTTCTTTAATGCTTTTCTGGAAAAACTGAATCTAGAAAAAGCAGATAAATTTTGAAAGCTGCTGTAAAAGAATTAAGAATGAACTCACCCTTTCCTAAACTAATAACATAATCAGTTTTTAACAACAGTAACATGTTAAGCATTACTCAAAATTGCATATTAGGAAATCTTAGAATATTCATTGAATTAAGTAGCTTTCATATTCCAGTTAAATCTGGGAACGTCATCCTAATTTAACACACAATCCTATAGGCAAAATTTATATGGCTGAAACTGATTTCAAAAGAAATCAGTAGGAATAGAAGTACTCCATACAATAGTATCTCCCTGATTTGGATTGATCTTTAGTGAGAAGAACTGGTTATGTGTCAGAGTGAGTGTTCAGTATAATAGTGTGTGGAAATTCTATGAGGGACTATTGTTTTTTCATGGTGCCTAGGATAGCAAACCCAGCCTAGAACTGGCCCTCCTTTAATAGAGATAAATAACATGCAATTAGCTTATCAAAGCACCTAGAGAGGCAGGCAAGCCAGTCTGGGTTTACCCCTTTTCCTTTAATGTGCTTGAAAGCAGTTTAAGTTGGAAAATTGTTGCTTTTCTTATTTTTATACCATTACTTTAAAAATTCTCTTTAGTACAGCAGACTTGGTATTCAGAACAAAAACTATTTACTGAGGCCTAATAGTATAATAAGTACTATCTTTCAATAAGTTACCTACAGTTTGCCCCACAACAATTTTCATAAATTCTTAATAAAAGAAAGTCAAATTAGTGAGGCTTGACAGGATTGATAATGTCTTTCAGGGATATATAAAAAGATCTTTATCATTTAATCCTTTGAGAAGAACCCTGCCCGTTAAGTAGATAACAAAGATCAAGGAGACTAAGAGAGAACAACTGTAACATATTTTATAGAACTTCTATTTTCTTGCTAGAATTTTCTTGCAATGTATACACTTTCCATAATTTGAGAAGTCTGAAAAAAATATATGAATTTGTAGCATTATCAGAAGAGGATCCATACTTTATTCACCAACTAAATCTCCTTTCTCCTGTACTCTGTACCACATACCTATATACATCACATTAAGTTTCAAATGAGAAACATAAAACTACAAATACCTAAGGATTTCATCTTTCATGTGAACCAAACCAACTCATATATTCCAAATATTCATGATGAATTGTCTTTTGTGTGTGTGTTTGTGTGGCTGGTGAAAAAGAAGTTGAATCTGTTTGGCAGATACATTGTATAAAATCAAAACTGAAAAATACAGCATAGGAAGTATAGTAATATTGCAATAAAGTTGTGTGACAGATGGTCACTAATGGTGAACATGGAGTACTTACTATAACGAATTGTTCAAACACTATGTTGTACACGTTAAACTAATGTAACATTGTATATTACTTAATAAAAATAAAAAATCAAATCAAATTTGATTTCTCAGTGATTCTATCTAAAGAAAAGGTTTACATTTATTTTATGGAGAGAGTGGCTGAGCAGCAAGGCTTATTAGTCAAAGACAATTTAACAATGTCTCAGTGCTCAGGAAATGAGTATTAGTCGATGAGATGTGATACTATAATACAAAGCAGAAAGCACTAGAAAGGAAGCACAAATAACTGTGTGCTTCAAATGCAAATAATTTCATAACTGCCACTAGCTAGAACGCTTTAAGGATTTAGGGCTTTTGCACAATTTCAGTATCACCGGAAAATAAAACAAAGTACTCCATTCCTTTGTCCCCCAGACTCCAAGAACTCGGACCGTGTTGATGAAAATTGGTTCTGAAGGGGCTGGAGGGGTCGGTGCAGTCCCTGGGGGCGCCACTCCTTTTTGAGGCCCATGGTGCAGAGACCACTACACAGAATGGCGGGGTTCATTGGAGTTCTCACCCTGGCCAAACTCCCGATTACCTCTGATGAGCCTCAAAGATGACTGGGCAGCAGTTTAGGCCAGGTCCCCCAGCAGAAAGGCGGCGACAGCTGCAACATCAGCGGTTAAATTTTACAGCCTTTCATAACGCCGGTCTTAGAGGTACCTACAGTAAGATTGCTAGAGTTGGGGGTCCCTAGTACGGGGAAAGAAGGGAGGGAGAAAGGAAGGAAAATGAGGAGGGTACAGGAAAAGGGGGAGAGGAGGGGGCGGGACACCGCGGGGAAGTCCGAGGGTTTACTGGCTAGATCTGGCGTTCCCATGGAAACGTATCCCTCCGCCCGACCCAGCTTCTTAGCTTCATCAGTTCCCTCCGCGCGGCTTCTCTACTGTTTCCGCCCTGCTCCTTTGTGCCGCGCAGAACGTCGAACTGACGCATGCGCAGAGAGACCCAGCCGCCGCATATATAAGCGCGAACTCAGCTCTTCCTCGTAGTGCCGCTGGGACCGTTGGCGACTGGTCTGGTCTTGTGGCTTTTGTATTACTCATTCCTTGGGCACTGCGAGCTAAAAGAGCAGAGCTCGCGGGCCAGTCATCATGTCGCGTTACGGGCGTTATGGAGGAGGTAAGAGGCCAGGGCCCGGTAAGGGACGTTGCTGTGACTATAGTGAGTATTGCGAGGCCGTGGGGTTGGCGCGGCGGTTGGGAGACGGTTATTCCGCGTGCGTAATGGCGGCTTCGGCGCACACCATACGAAGCCGGAGGCAGCGGGGGCGGGGTGTCGAAGGCAGCCTGGGGATGGCGGGTGGAGGTCTGTGGTGGGTTCCGTATTCTTGGGCGTTTTCGTCTTCCACCACAGCCCAAGGCAGGCCCACGATTACTGTTTTCCTGTTGCCCTTCTTCGAGCCGCCCGCCTGCCCCCCACCCCCCCTCCCTCGGCTGCCATTTTGCGCACATTGACGAGCATGGTGGCGCATTTCCTTGGCGCTTTCCCGCCACTTTAGCAGACAGATCTGGTCCCAACTGTAAAACCGAGGGTGAATTTCAGACTGGACAAAAGTGTGGCAGCTTCGAGCTGCGCATTCTCGTCAGACAATCGGTCGAGTTGTGGAGTGGGAATGGAGACCTAATCTTTTCGTCTGGCGGCTGCTTTCTTTTCTCTTTTAGCTCTTTCGAGCGCGGTTTATGGCTCTGGGGCGGGGAGCTGGAGTCCTGGGCGAGCCAGCGCCTGGGGCTGTTGCCGCGGAGGACGAGAGCCGGTGCAGCCCAGCTCTCCTGGTCCGGCCCCAGCCCGGGCCCGCCCGCCGCCGACGCTGCCGGCCCGCGCGCTCCCCGCGCGCCCGGGGCTGCCGGGACCCGGGGGCGGGGCGGGGGCGGAGCCCGCCCCACGCCGCGGAATATCCTACCACGTGTCTGCTTGTGTTTTGGAGGTCGTCTCCCCGTTTGAATGTTAAGAACTTTGCCTTACGCCTAGCTTTCCGGAAATTTATGAGCATTCCTGGTTTTAAGACTAAATCCTTGATAGAGCATTAAATAAACATGCATTGTACAGTCTTAAGGTTGGCCTGTTTGGGACAAAGAGTTCACTCAAACTTAGGCAAAATTTTGCATAACGTGCGTTCTTGTATTTGCGTTTTTAAACAGAAACCAAGGTGTATGTTGGTAATCTGGGAACCGGTGCCGGCAAAGGAGAGTTAGAAAGGGCTTTCAGTTATTATGGTCCCTTAAGAACTGTGTGGATTGCGAGAAATCCTCCAGGATTTGCCTTTGTGGAATTTGAAGATCCCAGAGATGCAGAAGATGCAGTGCGAGGCCTGGATGGGAAGTAAGTAAGATGTTGGTCATGAAACTCAGCCTTTATTAGAATATTCCTGTGGGCTGGGTAGCGAGCTAGCTAAATAGTTAATCCTAATTCTACATACTTGAGAAGGGGGAGCAAAGTTGGAGTCGGAAGGGTTTATAAAGAGAACTGAAGCTTCTGAGGTTAAAGAGTGGAAATTTCTAAATCTAGAAGTCACTTGTATTTTCTTTAGCATTAGAAATTTGTTGCCTTTTTTTTATAGGGTGATTTGTGGTTCCCGAGTGAGAGTTGAATTATCAACAGGCATGCCTCGGAGGTCTCGTTTTGATAGACCACCAGCCCGCCGTCCCTTTGATCCCAATGATAGATGCTATGAATGTGGCGAAAAGGGACATTATGCTTATGATTGTCATCGTTATAGCCGGCGGAGGAGAAGCAGGTATTTATTTTAATACAGGAATGGTTGGTATACTTGTTAATCAGTAATTTTTTTATTAGCAAGGCAGAAACTAGTATTTTTCTATAAACTTGAATGTTAATTGTACAGGTGTATTTTACAGTTTTTGTTTAATTAAACAAATGCTAATATATTAATAATCAACCTGGTCAAAACCTTTCAGGTTTCTTCGTTTGAGTCAGTCGCCTTGATTCAGAATGTCACGAGCCTTATGATATCATGCTGAGGCGCCTTGCAAATCCGACAATTAAGATCCTCCTAGACCTTGAGGTGATCAGCATAAGAGGCCAGATCCCCTCGAGTCATCTACACCTAGCTTCACCTTATTCTTTAAAGGGCAGAAAATTTGAGACGGTGATCGCCGTAACAGTAAATTTGGCTTACAATTGGGGCCCCCTCCGGTTTAGAAAGAGGAACACCAGATTGACCACATTCCCAACTAGAAAAATCTTCTTGCGTCAATCAAGCCTCACCTGGCTCATTTGGCTGTCAGTTTGATCGTCGTTAGATTGAAGAAAACATCTAGATGCAGCGATCGGCTATAGATACTTCTAGATCGTCTAGATCTACTAGACCATGGGCCAAAGAGGGTCGACCTGCAAACTTGCAAGGTTTATTTTAAATACACATTACAGTGTTTTATATTATGTAATTCTAAAATGTAATTCAGCTTTTAACAAATCTTTTTTTAGGTAGTTAAAAAAAAAACTAATAGGCCCAGAGTTTATTTCCAAATGAGACACTAAATTTAAATAGTTTGAGATTTGGTTTCAGCAGAGGCACACAAACTCTCAAAACGAGTTATCATCTGACATTCTTTTTTTTCCTAACTTAATAAAATAGGTCACGGTCTAGATCACATTCGAGATCCAGAGGTAGGCGATACTCTCGCTCACGCAGCAGGAGCAGGGGAAGGAGGTGAGAAATATTATCTAACTCAAGTTTTAACAACTGATAAACTTTAATTGGACATAAGACTTAAGCTTTGATTTATTTCTTAGGTCAAGATCAGCATCTCCACGAAGATCAAGGTCTGTGTCTCTTCGGAGATCAAGATCAGCTTCACTCAGACGATCTAGGTCTGGTTCTATAAAAGGATCGAGGTATTTCCAGTATGTAACACTTTCTTTCCCTTATTTGTATTTGGTTTGTCACGTCTTAATGACTGCACTTTAAGACTATCTTAAAGACATAAATGAAGTGGTTTGCATCAGAAAATACTTTGATTTCTAAAAGTTGAATTTGTACATGACTTGCATCTAAATGGATATTATCCTAATTGTACAGATCAAGAAAAGACCAATCAAAGATTTTTAGAGGCTTGTTTGAGAGGCCATGGTAGAGGAGGGTCCAAAGCACAAATTGTCAAGTCATTCCAGTGCTTCTTAAAGGTGATAGTTGCTTGATTTCTGCTGGAGGCCCATTAGAACCAGGGGTAGACTTAGAAGCAAGTTGAGACCTAAATTTCTCCTATTTGGAATGAGCGGGTGAATTTGAGACTGGGAAGTTGTTTAGGGTAGTAGTTGTGTACATGTGGGTGGATATGGCTTATTTAACCACATACACGCTAAAATGTAAGAAATTAAAAATCAAATTAGAAACCTTAGGGGTTTTTTGACTCCTTTTGTAGAAGGCCTTTAAATTAGGTGCAGAAATGGGTAAGATTCAGGTGCCTGGGTGGCTCAGTCGGTTAAGTATCTGACTTCAGACTCAGGTTGTGATCTCAAGGTTCGTGGGTTTGAGCCCCATGTGGGACTCTGCTGACAGCTCAGAGCCTGGAGCCTGCTTCAGATTCTCTGCCCCATCCCTGCTTGTGCTGTCTCTCTGTTTCACAAATAAGCATTAAAAAAAATGGGGAAAAAAATACATAAATCAAAAAAATTAAATGGGTAAGATTTTATAGAATATAAGGAGTTGACAAATACTACGGTCAAGTCACTAGTAGTGTATGCCATTGTGAGTTAGTGCTGTTCGATAATAGCACAAGATCTGTAAAATGCGGGGATTCTGAAACTTGTGGTCCACTCCAGAAAGCTCTGGACTCTAGATGAATGAATGCATTAATTTGATTGCAGGACTCTAATGTGTGTATGTCAGAGGCTGTGGTTTAGTTTGTGTGACAAGTGGTCCTGAACCACGAAAGCTTGTTGATGATCTAAGAATAAAGTCTTAACTCATTTGTGACTTTTCATTGAGGTTATTACCTGAAGAATTGAAATCTCAGTTTAGGGGTCTGTGTAATGTTGAATTTGGTTTTGAGATCTACAACTAAACCAAACGATACCAGTCTTAAAACCTTTTCTTTCTCTTGGATACTATATACTGTTTAAGAATGTTGTACAGGAACTGTGACAACCTAGCTCACTGAGTATGGTAGAAACAAGTAATTGAAGTGCCGGTGCTTCTTTATTTTGATATTGCGAGCTTGTTGAAAGTGTAATCATTTGTTCAGTCTTAGGCCGATGTAAGTTAAGAGTTGTGTCTTGCTTAGTCTTTTGGGTTTTTTTTTTTAAGTACTAAATTAAACATTTTTTAGGTAATCTCTTCACCCAGCGTGGGGCTCGAACTCCCAACCTTGAGATCAAGAGTTGCATGCTCTCCTGATTCAGCCAGCCAGGCGCCCTGTGTCTTGCCTAATTTTAGCTTCTCTGTTCTTAGTTTACCTAACGTAGTGCTCAGTAGTAGGTGTTGAAGGACGTTACTCCTCTGAACTAACAATGCCGTTTTTCTTTCTGTTAAGATCCCGGTCGAGGTCAAGATCAAGATCTAGGTCTCTTTCACGACCAAGAAGCAGGTAGGGTAAAAATCTGATTAATACTCTTCTAGTTATATGGCACCAATATCCAAAGAGTTCAAAGTGTTTTGAATTGTTGAAATCTCAAGTGTAAACTCAGAACCTAGGTGTTCGTGGAAACACAGAATCTTACTAGTAAACCAAACATTAGAACTTGGTTTGTACATGGCCTATTCTGACTGACTTCCTGGACAAGAAAATGTCAAGCTATAGAGAGAAGTTTGTGACTTTGGGGTTATATTAAGAGGCCTTGTTAGAACTGATAGGTGCATGGAAAAAAGCATTCTGAGGTCATTGTGCTTGAAGTATAGTGTAAAAATTAATCATGATACAATAAAGTAGTTCACTCATTTTATGAAGAACAGTTGTTGGAAGATTGGCTTTTGTTAGCAAAAACTGGTAGGCTCTCTTTCAGTTGAACTGCAGCCTGACCTTTTAATATTAAGCTCAGTGCAACCTGGGGGTTCATTTCATGATACTGTGATTATAAGAAAGGTATTTGGTAGTACTTTTCTTAATAGAATTTCTCATGTTTTGACAGCCGATCAAAGTCCAGATCTCCATCTCCAAAAAGAAGGTAAGCTAAATAATTTGTTGCCAAATCTTAACTGTCAAGTATGGCCTCTGCAGAGTTTGTTTGCTTACTGCTTGCTTTGCAGGCTTTGAGCTCTTTGGAGAATTGGTGCTATATATATATATGTATATATATATATTCTTGTTAGTTACTAAGTTTCTTAAATGATTGCTTTTCCCGCTTCAAGTTGAGATTAATGTTTGGATATTTAGTCACAAAACCTTAGGATGATTATTAAGAGGCTTAGTCCTGTAAACCTTTAAGTGTAGAATTTCACGTTAAACATGAGCTTTTTCCTCCATGTGGGACAATAGATAAATGAAGTACCCACATGAGGGAAAAAAAAATTGTAGGTTGAAATCTTAGAGCTAAAGCATTATCTTACTACTTACTTGCTACTTAATGATCAAAACCCCAGAATTCAAATACTAGTTTTCTTTAACTTGTGGTTTTAGCAAGGAGGCTGTGAAGCCTAATCTTAAGCAGGGACAAAGGATTTGTATGTAAATCTTTTAGGTAGTTTTTAGATCTCTGCTATATATTACTTTTGGCCACCTAGGAGTTTACTGAAATTGAGTTTTGTCCTGATATGTACATAACAGTAAATTTTAGTAGATACTAATCAGTTCCAAACTTAATTGTTTTTCTTTTTAGTCGTTCCCCATCAGGAAGTCCACGAAGAAGTGCAAGTCCTGAAAGAGTGGACTGAAGTTCTCAAGTTCACCTTTTAGGGAAAAATTATTTTGTTTACATTATTATAAGGGATTTGTGATGTCTGTAAAGTGTAACCTAGGAAGGGTATTTCAACCATCTAATCAAAATGGATCTGGATTATTACTCTGTAAATTCACAGCAGTAAGATAATATAAATTTTTGTTGAATGTATTAACATCCTATGGTCTGAAAATGTGGGTTTTTATTTGGCACATTTAAATAAAATGTTTCTAACTAGATTTTTGATTTGTGTTCAATGTTAATACTCAGTTTAAGATTCAGGGGTAAACCTTGATATTAACTATTCATACAGATCTATATTCATTAATGGTGTTATTTGAGTTGTGAACATCATTAGCTGTAGTATACATACACTTGGGGAATTCCTTTTTATCCTTAGAGCTGTGGGTAAGATAAGAACTCAAGTCCACTTAATAGCTTAACTGTATCTGACAAGTCCCTAAATAATCTGTTGGAGTTGGTATTACTAGATAATAGCAAGCTCTAACGATCTCAATTTGTCAACCTAGAGGATCACTGCTTCCAAAGGCTTGTTAGTACAGTAACTAATTGAGGTTTTCAGGCTATGAGATGAGATGGTGTCAAATCAGAACTCCTGATTTTAGTAAATTCTACCCAATGTTCTTTTGTTTTCAATATTAATTTTATACCACAACTTATGCATGTTGGAAGAATTGTCTGAATTTGGGACAAAACATCATGTAAACCAGCTTTGCAAAATTTTCCAGCCCAGATACTCTCTCTTGAAATGGATTGCCTTATTCTGAGCAGAGATTATTCCTATCCTAGGTTTTTCGGTTCCTGACTACCAACATTTTATTTTGCCAGGCTGGTGCAAAGTAATTATAAAGATGTCAATCCGAAAAAAGATGTCAATCAGAAATGTTAATGAGACTAAAGCAGTTTTGTAAATCTGCGTTTAGTGACACCTCATGTAGTTGTTTTGGTAGCATCTGGTAGATCTTAGAATATAGCTGGTAGATTCTTTGTTCAGACTTTATCCTTAGTAGGACAGTAATAGTTAATTTTGAGTTTTCTGGTCAAGCTTTTACCAGGCATTCTTTAGCATCAGTTCAAAAAGGGAATACTGGTCTGCATCAAATTTATTTGGTCTGAATGATCACTAGTGCGTTGGAAGATTGGATATTTTCTTTTCAGAATTTTGACAACTGGCTGAATTATAATGGTGTAAAGCTATGTGTGTAAATGGGAGGCTTATTTGTTGCACTTGGTCAGCTTTAATTGTTCTGTATTACATAAAGATAAGTTCACTTAATAAATCTGCAGAGAACAAACAACCCTGATACTCAATTTTTGGAAGTGGGAGTGCTGAGCCAAGAGTAGGAATCATTAATCCTGTAGCTTTGGGATGATTACTAAGCAGTAACCTAGAGATTAGTACAGAAGGCTAAAAGATAGGAGGAGGGGTAGGGGCAAAAATGGGTCTAGGAAACAAGTACAGGAAGTTCAACCTTTAATGGGAAAGGGAGTGCTAGGTATCTAGGTCAGTGCCTTGCACATGCTTGACAGCAGGTACCTTTGTGGTTAGTATACATCTTAACGTGATACATTTTGATGCAGTGTGCTCTTTTTGTTTGCATTTTCAGGTGTCGGGAATGCTAAACTGATGTGACTGACTTGATAAGTACTAGGCTAGGCTTATTCCTAAAATACCTGGCACTACTTGGTGACTAATTGAACACATCAGACACTGAGTACTTTGGACATAGAATCTTTTAGTCCTCTTGCTTACAGAGAGGTGTTGAGAGGTAGGTAATGCATACCCTTGATTGCACCTGATTTCACAGTGGTAGTTTTCCTTTGGACTTGGAGCTAGGCTAAGCATAAAGTGAAAGTGTGGTCCTGCCACCTTGCCATATCCTGTCTTGAGGACGGTGAAAAATCTGAGGGAATTTTGAAATGCCATCACTTTGAGACTTGGTGAAATGGATGGTGGTGTAGGATTGTGATTGTCCTCTTTGTGTAGCCTATCTTGAAGTCTAAAGGAGGATGGTGATTTCCAAGGTACGTGTAAAAGGAAGTGTAAGCTCTAAAACTGACAGGTTGGCAAAGAGTAATCAGAGCGAAGAGTAATAGCAAAGAATCAGATCTGGCTCTTAGCAACTGTTTGGAGACCTTTGGAAGGGAGGGTACAACGTAGTGGATGTATAAGTAATTGTATAGCTGGAAAGACCTGAAGTAAAGGTCAAAGTAACATACCAGGGGCCTGGCTGGTCTTGTAGTGTTTGGAGGGTGGTGAGAACTGGTGACAAACCAAAGACATGGAATGAAGATGCTTAGGTTTCTGGTAAGCGGTAGTATTAAAGCTATTATATCCAGAACGATCTTGAAGGGAGGGTGGCAGGGAAACACCAGCAGGCAGTTTTAAAGCCTGATAGATTTTTTTCCCCCCACACCTTACAGGTTTCCTGTCAACATTCTAGTAAAGATGTCGAAGGACATTTTGTGAGATCCACACAGCAATGTAGTGCTGGTAACCCCATCTCACAGAGGAGGAAATGGGTTCAGTGAGATTGTTAATACCGTTTACTAGTCTATTAGAAGAAAGGAAATGTTTGAATCTTAATGTGTTGTTTCAAAGCCCTTGGTTTTCTTATCAATAAGGCACCTTATTGCTTTTTTAAAAAAAACCTTATGGGAAAATCAGAAAATACAACCCATGATTCTACTCATTGTCGACTTGCTGATAACTTGGCTATTTTCTTTCCAGACCGCATGAGGCAAAGATGCCGGATAGAAGGATAACGGGAACATGTGGAATGCAGTAGCCAATTAATTGTCGGAGCACTCTAGGCTGCTTCTTGAATCTAGTGCTGTTTCTTTTTCTCACAGGCCACTGGCCCAACTTACTTTCCATTTTATTTCATTTTTTGACTTGGTAATATATTCAAGGTGTATATAGTGAGAATGCACCCTAACCCTGACTCAGCTGCCCAGTTACCTCCCCAAAGACAACCATTGTTACCAATTAATATAGCCTGAGCAAATATGGACAGATTTTCTCCATTTCCCTTTTAACACAAAATAGATGCACCTTGTTTTCCCTCGTTTAACATTTTGGAGTTCTTCCATTATACGTAAAAATGGCACTCTTTTTATGTTGCATACTATTTAGTTCCTGGATGTTGCATAATTGACACAGATAACTTGTGTGCCCCTTCAATGTGCCAGGTACTATTAGCCATGGAAAACAGATGAACAAAGTCTTTATCTTCTGGAGCTTAAGTTCTGGAGAGACAAATGAACAAACAGGTGGGTAATAACTGATTCAGACAACAATGAGGCGGGGAGAGAAAGGGGGAATTGGTTGGTATTGGGTAAAGGATGTCTAAGGGAGGCCTCTGATAGTAACGTTTGTGCATGTGAGGGAGTAAGGCACGTCAGCTTGTGGAGATAGAGTGTTCTAGGCAGAGGGCATAGTAAGTGGAGAAACTCTGAAGTGGTTTGTGTTGGGTAAGGATGCCAGCATGGAGTGAACACTGGGAGAGAACAGGAAGAGATGGCATAGGAAGGGAGAGCAGTGTAGGATATAGATTATATAGGACCTGTGTACCTTGGAGAGGACTTGCTGCTTTTCCACTGAGTTTTTCAGCAAAGCAGGAATTAGTTCCCTCTTAGTGGATGTGAGGGTTTCTGATTACAGTAATAATGCTGTAGTGAATTTTACAATACATTGCACATGTGACTGTATGTATTGGATAGACCCTAGAAGCTGAATTGCTGGGTCAAAGGATGTGTGTGTGTGTGTACACGTGTGTATGTATGTGTGTGTATATATATATATATGTGTGTATGTATGTATATATATGTTTTTTGTTTTTTTTTTTAATTTTTAACATTTACTTAACTTTTGAGAGAGAGACAGCACGAGCAGGGGAGGGACAGAGAGAGGAGACATAATCCGAAGCAGACTCCAGACTCCAAGCTGTCAGCACAGAGCCCGATGTGGGGCTTGAGCCCACGAACTGTGAGATCATGACCTGAGCCAAAGTCGGATGCTTAGCCTCTGAGCCACCCAGGTGCTCCTGCATTTATTTATACTTTTGCTAGGTATCGTTAGTCTGTCCTGGTGACAAGGTGAAGGAGTATCTTGTTTCTCTGTACCATTGCCTGCATGGTACACATAGTGTAACCACGTGGTGGAATTTCAAGCTTTTTAATTTTACCAATCTGGTGTTGAAAAATGATGTCTCAGCATAGTTTTTGGTTTTTGTTTTAACTGTGGTAAAATGCATGTTTTTCCCCTATTCTGGAAAGTTTCCATGTATTCAAAAGTCTGGTTTAGGCTCCTTTGCTCTCAACACAGTGAACTTGCCTGTTTACTTCTCTATAGGTGTGCCACCAAAAGGCTAATGGCGACAGCAGGTACTGGGCCTTGTTCTGTTTTCCTCACTGCCTCGTACTTAACACTTAAATATTTGATGAAGGAAAGTTAATGGGTGAATGAAGCAATGAATTATGATCTGTTAAGCCGAGGATATAAAATTGGAACCTCCTCTCTTCTCTGAGACCTATAATCGCCATTTCAATTAAAAGTTCACATTTCCATTTAGCCACATCTAAGACTCCTGTCTGAGTCTGTCTGCGGAGGATCTAGATCCCTAGGCTGCTGTTTACAACGTCCAACTCTACTCTGCAACTCGATTGCAAGGTTTCTTTTCTCCTCATCTGGGTTCTCCTCATCAAGGAGTTCTGCTCAGAAAGGGTGTGGAAAATTTCTGTGCAGAAAGTTCTCTGCAGAGAAGGGTGGAGACTTACCACCCCAAGAACTGGTGAGCTGGGGTGAGTCAGCCTATCCCATGTAAGAAAGGTCACATCGTAAGACCAACAGCAACCATTTCATCTATCAGCTGCCTAAGCTTATATCCTATCCAGCTCTGCAGGTCCCTTGGGTTGTCCTCAGTGACCAAAGCTTGCTTAAAGGTGTCTGGATGTGATCCTATACGAATGCACTGTTAAGTTTTTATTTTGGGATGTAGCAGATCTTCAAGAAATCTGGATTCCAGAAAATGAATTCTTTCAATGCCAAGGCTAAAAAATTCTGGCTGTAAAGCAAATACATATGACAGAGGTAAAGGTAGATGGGCTAGTTTATCTTGGCCATTGTCAGAAGAGCCATCACCAGAGTTCCAGGGCTCTTATAATAAGAACATACTGCTTTCTTTAAAGATGGCTGCACGATACTTTAATGTTTATATTCCTTCAGAGTGCAGGCTATTTATTTAGACTAGGATTCAGAAAATTGTGGCCCACAGGCCAGATCTGGCCCACTGCTTTTTTCATACAGCTAATGAGCTAAGATGGTTTCTACATTTTTGTGTGGTTGAAAAAAATTAAAAGTATAATAACACTTAATGACATGAAGATTATGTGAAATTCAAATTGCAGCATCTGTAAAGAATTATTGGAATGTGGCCAGGCTCATTTGTTTACCTATTGTTTCTTGACTTTGTGTTACAGTGGTAGAGGTGAGTAATTGTGACAGACTGGAAGTCCCAAAAGTTTAAAACATTTACTCTTTGACCATTTACAGAAAATGCCACCCCTGGTTTAGGTATTTATCTTTAGCTCTTCACCACCTTCAATATAATTATTTCTGCAGATCTTGGGTGCCATTACTGGTAGGGTTGCGATGGCCTTACCAAGACATACTTCTGGTCTAGGAAGATTGTTTCTCTGTGACTCATTCTTGAGGAAGTGCTTCATGAAGCTAAGGGGGCAAATTCTAGCTAAACATTTATGTACTTTATAATATTGGTGAAAGCTTTTACTCTAGGGGAGTGTCTCATCCCTAGTTATGCATTAGGATCCCCCAGAAGCCTTCAAAACATTCCAGTGAAATCAAAATTGCTGAGAGTGATGCCTGAGCATCAATGTTGTAACAATATTCTCTGGTGATTCTAACATAGCCAGAATAGAAAACTATTGCTGTAGGGGTTAGTGATGCCCTCTCCTAGTTCACTAGTTACTGGACAGATTGGCCTGGCTTCTTGCTACTATAGTAAGAAAGTTTGCAATACTCATGTGATTCAAAAGAAGGTTCTAATATGTATCATGTTTCTCTTTTCCTTTCTCAAAGCAAATGACCCTATGCTGGAATGGAACCTTTCTATGATGGCAGAAACGGCATTTTAATTTATGTAAATACCAGTAGAGGTCACTATGCTCAGAGAAATATTCATCTAAAAAAAAAAAAAGGTAACATTCTCTTAACTGAAAACATTTCCTGTTTTCAGGAAATTTGAAGCAATATTTACTAGAACTATAGTTTTACCCAACACTAAGGCAACTCCAGGCATGGCCTCTGGTCATAATTACTGCTTCAAAGCATCTACAACTCTTCTAGCTGCATATGTAATGTTTATATTTGTTGTATCTTTCTGATGCGTTGATGCTTTTATTATGAAATACCTTTGTTTCTATGAATATTTCTTGTTTTAAAAGCTATTTTGTCTGATATTAGTAGAGCCACTCCAGCTCTCTATTGATTACTGTTTTGTATCCATGGCGGATCTTTTCCATCTACTTACTTTTAGCCTATTGGTGCATATAGTTTAAGCTCTGTCTTGCTTGTTAAATTCAGTCTGACAGAACTCTGCCTTTTGGGTTATTTAAGCCATCTATAGTTAATAGAATTATTCATATTTTTTTCTGTTTTCTTTTTTTTTTTGTATTTCCTATTTTGTTTCTATGTCTCCTGTCTTTTTCCTCCTCTTCCTCCTGTACCTGCATTCTTTTGCATTAAATATTTTTTTAGTGTATCATTTTAATCCCTTTTGATTTTCTTTTTTACTGTATTTGTGAGTTACTTCCATAGTTGTTATATCTTCGTTTATCACAACCTACTTCAAATTAATATTCTGGCAAAATTCAGAAAGTTTGCTCCAATTTATTTCCTTTTCCTAGACTTCCTTCCCGTGTGCTGTATGTATTATAAACTCAGTGATGCAATGTTATAAATTATTGCTTTATACAGTCTTAGGTCTTCATAGAAGAGTCGAGAAAATACACACACCCAGTTTCGTTAACCCATATATTTATACCATTTCTGATCGTTTCTTTCCAAGGATTCAAGTTGCTGTCTTAATTTGCTTTTAGCATGAAGGACTTCCTCCAGTATTTCTGATAAGGCAGGTCTGCTAGCAATGTTTTCATTTACTGTTGCTTTTGAAGAGTGGATTTGGGTGATACAAAATCCTTGGATTTTAAGCACTCTGTCATTCCGCTGCTTCCTGGACTCCCATTGTTTCAGATGAAGAGTCTGATGTTAATTGGTCCCCTGTAGTAATGAGTCATTTTTTTCTCTTGCTTTCAAATTTTCTTTGTTTTTTGGCATTCAACAGTTTAAATATTATGTATTTAGGTGGGGATCTCTTTGTATTTATCCCTCTTGGAGTTATTTGAGTTTTTGGAAGTAGAGATTAATGGTTTTTGTCAACTTTGAGGTTTTTTTGCCATTGTTTTTTGAAATATTTTTCTGACCCTTTCTTTCCTCTCCTTCTTGGATTCATTACACATATGTTGATGTGCTTGGTATGTCCCATAGGTCTCCAGGGTGCTGTTCTGTTTTCTTCAATCTCTTTTCTCTGTCCTTCAGATTGAATCATTTCTATTGATTTATCTTTAAGTTCACTTATTTTTTCTCCTGTCATCTATTGCCGAGCTTCTCCAGTGGACTTTTCATTTGTTATTGTACATTTCTTTTTATTTCGTTTTTATTTTTTTTTAACATTTATTTATTTTTTAGAGACAGAGCATGAGCAGGGGAGGGCAGAGAGAGAGGGAGACACAGAATCTGAAGCAGGCTCCAGGCTCTGAACTGTCAGCACACAGCCCAATGTAGGGCTCCAACTCAGGAACCACGAGATCATGACCTGAGCTGAAGTTGGACACTCAACTGAAGGAGCCACCCAGGTGCCCCTGTACATTTCAACCTTACAATTTCACTGGGTTCTTTTTTTGAAAAAATTTTTCAACGTTTTTTATTTATTTTTGGGACAGAGAGAGACAGAGCATGAACGGGGGAGGGGCAGAGAGAGAGGGAGACACAGAATCTGAAACAGGCTCCAGGCTCCGAGCCATCAGCCCAGAGCCTGACGTGGGGCTCAAACTCACGGACCACGAGATCATGACCTGGCTGAAGTCGGACGCTTAACCGACTGCGCCACCCAGGCGCCCCAGGTTCTTTTTTATATAATCTGTCTCTATTCAGTTTTTTGGTTATTTTTTAAGAAACTTTGTGTTTATTTTTAACCTCAGTTTTCTAGGGGGTTGCCCTGTGTCTGCATAGCTTAGTGGTCAGCCAACCACCAGACAGGCACCTCAACCAGTCAGATTTCTGCCCTCTGCTGATGGATCTGTTTGTAGATGGGGAGTGACTTCAATGTTTGGGGTGTTTTCAAGTCTGTCCTGGCTTTTACTTTTTGCTGAACCCCTTTTAAGTTCCTGTGCACATGAAAGCAGCCTCAGAGTTAGCCAGAAATATACAGCTTGGACCTCTCTGGTCTCTCCTCTGCATGTGTGCAGCTTCAGATCGGCCAGAAAGCTGCATGTTCCAACTAGATTGCAACCTCAGGGTTAGTAGAGCCACCAGGTGTCCCGCTTGCATAGCAATGTGGTCATTACTTGTATTGATAAAGCTATTGGACGTTGGTATCATCTGTTGCTCCAAATTGAGTGAACCCCATCTTCAACCACAGGAACCTGCTGGTCTTCGTGTTCTGTTTTGCCTGGACAGAACCTCCATAATGACTGAGCTGGGGGAGTAGGGAATGGTAACAGCCCTGGGTGAGAACGCCACAGTCTCCCACTGTTTGTCCACAAAGTTCAGCAATTTTCCAAACAAACACGTCTCAGATTGCTGTATGCTTTGGGCCAGTTTCCAGAGCACCAAAGTTGTTTTGCTACTTCCCCCCACCCCCCTTGGCATTATAGTTGCATTTTTGAGGAGAGGATTTGCTGACCTCTTTAACTTGGCTATAGCTGGAAGTGCTACCCAAAGCATCTGAGACTTGAATTATGATTTGAGTAATTGGAGAAGTTGAAACTTGGAAAAGGATTGTACTCCTGTCATAACTGCTTACACAGCCCACTGCAAACTGGTGATCCAGTTGTTTAAGATGGTTATGACTGAGAATGGGAACTGGCCGGGGAACAGGAGGTATGTGCTGTTTCCTTTCTGTCTTCTGCTGGTAGTCCTGTATTTTCTCCTGTTCCACTTTTTGCAAACTATCCGTGGATTCGTTGACATAACTTCCTTCAGTCCTTTGAGAGTGGACCGTCATTGGTTACCTGATAGTCACAATAGTTCAACCTCCACAGCATGCCATCTTAGTTTATGTCTTTACAGCAACATTTGTGCAGGTGTTCAGTATTATTACCTCTTACCTTGTTAGGCAAAATGATTGGGAATTGGAAAAATGAAAATCCCACAGCGAAATGATAAGAACTTATAAGTTCCATGAATTCGAAACAGGAATCCATAGATCATTGAACTGAAGTCAATGATATGCTCACCTGTGAAGGATCAAAACTCAAGAATAATTGCACTAGTCTGGTTGTGGGTAGTAGGGGGTATATGGTAAAGAAGGGATGGACTCCTGGGGGGCCTAGAGACTTACTTTGCCTTTTCAACAAGGCTTTAATAATTCTGTGGTTATGTGGTGTTTTCATATTGAATAATACCATGTTTGTCTTCACCACCTCATATGAACTAAGTGTCCTGTTATTAGACAGTAAAGTTTTGTTTCTTGCTGACATCTTTAGTGAGTTCATAGAGACCTTGTCACACTCTACATGTCTCATAACTATGTGGTAGGTCTTTTCTTAGGGAAATCAAAGTTCTCTTTTCTATGTGTTTTTCATGAAAAGGGATAGATTGGTTGCTACCACAAAAGATCAATTTCTCTAAAATACTTTCATCAGATTTGTAGCTTGACATACTTAACCTTTTTATTGTCTTTCGTAAGCACAATTAATTACCAGTATCTTCTTCAACTGCCCTAAAGGTGCATATCCTTACTGGGGCTAAGTAACTTTGTTTTTCAGTTTATTACTTTTTTAATGACTGGTAGATGTTACTTTATTTTTTCTTTGTAATTTATTTATATGTTAAAAATTGTTTTTAATATTATTTTGAGAGAGAGAGAGCAGGAGCAGGGGAGGGGCGGAGAGAGGGAGACACGGAATCCAAAGCAGGCTCCAGGCTCTGAGCTGTCAGCACAGAGCCTGCTGAGGGGCTTGAACTCACGGACCATGAGATCATGACCTGAGCCAAAGTCTGGCGCTTAACCGACTGAGCCACCCAGGTGCCCAATCTGTTTCTTTCTTCTTCTTCTTTTTTTTTTTTTTTTTTTTAATAATTTTATTTTGAGAGAGAGTATGAGCAGGGGAGAGAGAGAGAATCCCAAGCAGGATCCGTGCTGTCCACAGGGATCCTGATGCAGGGCTTGAACTCACGAGGCGCGAGATCATGACTTGAACCCAAATCAAGATTCAGTCACTTGACTGAGCCACCCAGGAGCCCCTGATCTCATCTCTTTTAATGGCCACATAGTATTCCATTGTATGGATTATTATTTATCCATTCTTGTATTGATGGGTGTTAGGTAGTTTAAAATTTTCCTTATTATCGATTAGATTGAGATAAACATCCTTGTCTGAATGTTTGTCTTTTTTTTTTTTAAATCTTTTTTTTCAACGTTTATTTATTTTTTGGGACAGAGAGAGACAGAGCATGAACGGGGGAGGGGCAGAGAGAGAGGGAGACACAGAATCGGAAACAGGCTCCAGGCTCTGAGCCGTCAGCCCAGAGCCCGACGCGGGGCTCGAACTCACGGACCGCGAGATCGTGACCTGGCTGAAGTCGGACGCCCAACCGACTGTGCCACCCAGGCGCCCCTGAATGTTTGTCTTTACAGATAGATATCTATAGAAAGGATTTCTTTTTTTGAGCAGGGCAAATCATAAAATTTTATTGAAAAACTTTTTTTTTTTAAATTCTCAAGTTAGTTAACATACAGTGTAGTCTTGGCCTCAGGAGTAGAAGCCAGTGATTCATCATTTATATACGATACCCAGTGCTCATCCCAACCAGTGCCCTCCTGAATGGCCCATCCCCCATTTTCCCCACCCCCATCAACCCTCCGTTTGTTCCCTGTATGTAAGTCTCTTATGGTTTGCCTCCCTGTTTTTATCTTGCTTTTCCTTCCTTTCCCCTATGATCATCTGTTAAGTTTCTCAGATTCCACATATGAGTGAAATCATGTGAGGTCAGTCTTTCTGTGACCGATTTATATACAAAAGGTTTCTAAAAGTGGAATTACTAGATCGTGAGTTTTGCAAGTTTGCCAATATCGATAGATTCTGCCAAATTTCCCTCCAAAAAAGTTGCACTAATCTACATTACTACTAATGGTGATTGAGTAAAAATTCTCCATTTACCAATACTGTATGTTATGAATCTTAGACTTTTCCCTCTGAACGGAAAAACTGGGGACTTTTTTTGGAGTGTGGTGCCAGCAGAGCATACACTGGCTTGCATTCTAGATCTGTCCTGTTACTTTTTCCAGCCAGTGACCTCTTGTGACCTCTTTTTTTTTATTATTACTTGAACTTTATTTTTTTAATTTTCTTTTTTATTTTTTAAAATTTACATCCAAATTAGCATATAGTGCAACAATGATTTCAGGAGTAGATTCCTTAGTGCCCCTTACCCCTTCAGCCCATCCCCCCTCCTACCACCCCTCCTGTAACCATCAGTTTGTTCTCCATATTTATGAGTTTCTTCTGTTTTGTCCCCCTCCCTGTTTTTATATTATTTTTGTTTCCCTTCCTTTATGTTCATCTGTTTTGTCTCTTAAAGTCCTCATATGAGTGAAGTCATATGATTTTTGTCTTTCTCTGACTAATTTCACTTAGCATAATACCCTCCAGTTCCATCCACGTAGTTGCAAATGGCAAGATTTCATTCTTTTTGATTGCCAAGTAATACTCCATGGTATATATATACCACATCTTTATCCATTCATCCATCGATGGACATTTGGGCTCTTTCCATACTTTGGCTATTGTTGATAGTGCTGCTATCAACATGGGGGTGCATGTGTCCCTTTGAAACAGTACACCTGTATCCCTTGGATAAATGCCTAGTAGTGCAATTGTTGGGTCATAGGGTAGTTCTATTTTTAGTTTTTTGAGGAACCTCTATAGTTTTCCAGAGTGGCTGCACTAGTTTGCATTCCCAAGTGACCTCTTATTTTTAATGGGGATTTTGCTACCTCATTACAGGTTGTAAGGGTCAGATGAAATAACTTCTTCAAACATACTTTGGGCAATCATAAAATGGCAGTCTCCTCCAGGAAGGAGGAGAATCCAGGTAAGATGGTAACAGGGTAAGGGGCACCTGGGTGGCTCAGTCAGTTAAGCGTCTGACTTTGGCTCAGGTCATGATCTCACAGCTCGTGAGTTCGAGCCCCACGTTGGGCTCTGTGCTGACAGCTCAGATCCTGCAGCCTGCTTCCGATTCTGTGTCTCCCTCTCTCTCTGCGCCTCCCTTGCTCATACTTTGTCTCTCTCAAAAAATGAACTAAAAAAAAATTTTTTTTAAAAGATGATAACAGGGTAAGAACTCAATTGTCCAGAGGGTCCTAGAAGAAGGATGTGTGATGGAAGTATAGGTTGTGCAGGGTTCTAAACAGTAATGTGGTGAGACCCCCTGACTGCCTGCTCAAAGCCACTTGGGAAGAGAAACAGGACCACAGGTCCTGGGCCTCAGCATCTGTGGCTCAGGGCCCTGGCTGGCTGAAGAATTTGCTGTTCACCTTTCAGGTCCTTTTGTCACGGGCACAGGGAGGGCCTGTGGAAAAAGAAGTAGACTAGTGGCCAGTTTTAGTTCTAGCCCTGCGGACATAGACGTACCTTCAAGATATCTCATGTCTAATCCCTTTGCCTCACCCAATCCCCAAAATTGGGTTGTTTGCCCATGTAGTAAACGCCAGCAGTAGAGATAGTGCTCAGGGTTTGGGCTGTCATGGTGCAATTCTACATCATCTGTTGCTATCCGTCTTGTCTCCTGCAGAGAGACTGATTTCCCTGAGGGAATAAACTACATCTTTTTTTTTTTTTTTTAAACGTTTATTTTTGAGACAGAGAGACAGCATGAACGGGGGAGGGTCAGAGAGAGGGAGACACAGAATCTGAAACAGGCTCCAGGCTCTGAGCTGTCAGCACAGAGCCCGACGCAGGGCTCGAACTCACGGACCGCGAGATCATGACCCAAGCCAAAGTCGGTCACTTAACCGACTGAGCCACCCAGGCGCCCCGGGAATACACTACATCTTAGACATTACTTCTTGAATTCCTTAAGACTCAGCAGAAAACTGTATACACAGTAGGTATCCAGAAAATTCATGCTGAAATGCATTTAAGAAAATAAATGCTTCTTTTGGTTTATTGTTACTAAGGAAGTATGGGAAGCTCAGGAGGCGGCCAGTTAGGTGACTTTCTTCTAGGAAGGTGCTGGGGCTTACACTGGAGCACAGTGGAATCCGGAACATACCCAACACTTGGTCAATTTCCCAAAGGTCCGTGTCTGACAGATTTAAAGATGAGCGAAGGGCCTGAGAGTCTTCCGAAGGTGCAAGTTCTGGTTTTATTTCAACTGGTTGCTAGCATATAATAGAAGATAGATTTCTTTAAAACTCTAAACCAACCACCAACCCCAACCCATCACTGATGATTCAATTGTTCAGGAAATGGGGAAGCTCCAGGCTCAACTATGTAACACCAACGTCTTGTGCCAGGTGCACTCTACAGTCAGTCCTCAGGTAAGGCTCTCTTTCCACACTAACACAGCTCTTGTCTCCAGAGGCTTGCTTTCTTTCCCACCCCTTGCCTGGGCTGGGGCTTTCTCTACCCCAAAGGCAGAGATCAAAATTACAGGTTTCTTCCTGGATATTTTGACCTGGCCCTTTAAGTCATATCCTTAGAGACAGCTAAACTCAGACTCAGACTAATGCTTCCCATAAGCATGAATCTGGGAAGAAAGGCTGGCCCTAACAAAGGTCAGAACCCCCTGTGTCCACCAGCGATCCTGGGAATGCTCTGGCAGACTGAAATGGAAGCAAAGAGGGGGCTTGAATGTGGATACCTGATGTCACATCTTGGCTAAAACTTCTGGTTGTGTGCCTTTATGAGGGTCATTTGCCCTCCCTAAGCCCCAGCTCCTTCACCCTCAATCATCTACCACCTTATCAGAGGTCTGTCGGAGCTCTGAATTGCTGCGCAGGGACGCGGTGGCCTAGGGTAGGGGAGGAGGACAAAGAAATGGAATGAGAGTAGGATCAAAGAAAAGAGGGGCAAAAAGGAGAGAAGAAAGCAGATGGGTGGAGAGATGGGGCCAACACAGCAAGGGACTGGGTGTCCCTTCCAGGTTAGGGTCAGGGCTTAGGCGAGAACCTTGGCGGTTGGATCCCCTAAACCACACAGAGGACAGAGCTGGTCATAGACTGAACCTGTAGCCAGTCACTGGGAAAGGAAATCAAGATCCAGACTAATTATTGTGCAGCTACCCTTTATATGATTTTGATTCACAGGATCACTTGTAAAGCCTCTAAATCTCTCTGGACAGGAGACAGGCTGTTGAAGGGCCCCCAGCCTGGCCCTGGGAGTCTTTACACTTCCTTAAGCGACAGAAAACTTGAACCAAGTGGTGTGGTCATACTCCTCACCAGGCCTCAGCAGCACAGGAGGGAAGTGGGGCTGTGAAGGGAAAAACAATACAGGTTAACACCTTGCCGGCCTGGGTCGTGCCCTCAACCATTCAGGATGGCTTCTGGACTGGTCTCTAGGCCAGCTCTGAGAACCAGTTGCCAATGTAACTGGTTTGCAGTGAGATAAAGAACTTGAGCCAGAATGAAAATCAACTACATTGCTGAGCACATGGTGCTGTAGCAGGACCTTGCTGTGTGGATTCACGTTCTGGGGGAAGACTGCAAGACCGTCTTTTGAGCTGGTGCTTTGAAGAGCACTTTTCTAGGCAGTGGCTAGAAAAAGAAGCTACCAGTAAGCAAATAGGAAGAGAAGACAGAGCCATCTTAAAAGCGTGGTCGCAGAAGATAAGATTGAGAAGAGCAACGTTAAACTGAGTAAAGGCTTTGAAGGCACAAAATAGAGATTAAAAAAAAAAAAAAAGTAAATGCTATGTTAGTAGCTTGGCTCTGGGTTTCCTGTGTTTATCATGACTTGGAGAAGAGAACACATGTGGACTTTTGAGTCAGACAGACCTGACTTGAGGGTTGTGGCCTCTGTCATACAGTGTGACCTTGGACACAACACCACTGAGAAGCTGGCCTGTAGCTTTACCTGATTGACTGCATCAGGCCAGCTCTGGGTCTCCAGGCAGAAGCCGGAGTGCTTGGGATAGACCGCTCCACTCTTGCCCTTCAGCGTGCCATCCAGGAAGTTGCCCGTGTAAAACTGGACCCCGGGCTGGGTGGTGTACACTTCCAGAACCCGCCCGCTTCCAGCATGATGGACCCTGGGGACAAAGCAAATCATAGAGGTACAAGGGTGGAAAAACTAGCAGGGACAGGTAGGAGCTGGGAAGCAGCCTCGAGACAGTAATTAGACCCAGTGACAGAGCAGGGACAAGATACGTGGAGACAAAGATGGGAAGAGCATGATGGGAAATTCTCGCAGTCTCATGGGTGAGGCATGAGCAGGTGGTCCTAAGTAAGGATCTTCCAGTAGCAACTTCTCACTGTGATCTTGGCTCCTCTGAGGAAGGCTCACCCTGGCCAGACGTGTGTGTGTGTGTGTGTGTGTGTGTGTGTGTGTGTGTGTGTGTGTGCGCGCGCGCGCGCGCGCATGCAGGGGGTGGCCAGGCCGCAGAGACACAGTTGTCAGATTACGGAGGAGCTGAGATTCTTTCTCAGGAAGAGCTGATGCTCTCTGCTTGGCCTGGCAAAGCCACCAGCTGTGTCTTTTGAAAGAGAAGAGACGCTTGTCTAAACTGTCGCCCTTCCTTGGGGCTAGAGCAGGCTGGGCTTTTTAGTCAGATCTCCCCCCGAGAACAGAGGTGCTGTCAGTTTCTGCTGGATTCACGGTTTCCTTTTTTTAAAAAACGAGGTAAAACATCCCAACAATGTAGTCAATCAAGAGGTTCTGGGAAGAGGAGGGCCAGGACTTGAATAATGGAGAGTAGGCAAGAGAGTGTCCTCCAGACTAGAGAGAGAAATGGGCCAGAGGAGAAGAGTGGACTCCATCTGGAAGAACACAGGGACTGGGGCTCTAAGAGAGAGAAGGCTTTTGAAGTTTCCATTAGAGTTGGAATCATTTTCTCTGCCTTATTTAAAATTCATTTATTCTACAGACGTGCATTTGCTATTGCCATGCGTGGGGTGAGGTGCTCGGGCAGAGCTGGGGATGCACAGAGGTAGCAGGAGGAGCCGGGAGGTTAGCGGGGAGGAGAGAGTGCACACAAATGCCTGGCAGGCCAGGCTGCTGGCGGTGGGCGCCCTGGGAGAGGTTCAGCCTCTGACTTTCCACGCATCACAAACGGGGCTCTGGAAGGTCAAGGAAAGCAGAGCTGACTTCAGAGGAATTAGGGCTTCTAACAAGAGTGGGCCTGAAAGAACAGGCTCCGATGGGGAGAGAGGGAGCAAAGAGAGACAGGATGCCAGGTGGGAGCACAGGGTGGGTGGGGGAAGAGACATGGCAGTGGTGGGGGAGGGGGAGAGACATTCGGTGGTGCTGCTCTGCGGAACAGGAGCTTTGAAAAGACGGGGATGTGGTTATATGGTCCCTGCAGCATAGTAAATGCTATCGAGGTGGCCAGAGGAAAAACTCCTCACCTAGGAGGTGAGATCTCTTCCTCCCTACATAGGCAGTCAGGGAAAAGCACCTACCGTGCACAAAAGTGCTTGTCTTTAGATCCCTTCAGACAGAAATTGTGGTCAAAGCCGTGGGTACGGAACTCCTGCAGGTGTTTTCCAAGCTCCACCGGCTTCCTCAGGTCAAAGGCAGTTCCTTGTACTGGAGCAACTTCTCCTGGAGGGAAGGGGCAGGCAGAAGGGCAGGGGGCTGGAGTACTCTGGCCAGGCTTTCTTGAAAGAGGACAGGGACTCGGTTTCAGGGCCTCACACCATGATCCAGTTGTTTCTGCATTTACTTAATTTTTTTTTTTTTTACTTGCACAGTTGACACACAATATTGCCTTAGTTTCAGGTGTACAATGTAGCGATTGAACCCCTCAATACATTATACTGCGCTCCCCGTGAGTCTAGCTATCATCTGTCACCATCATACAGAGCTATTACAATACCACTGGCTCGATTCCTTAGGCTGTACCTTTTATTCCCGTGACTTATTCATTCCGTAGCTGGAAGCCCAATTTCCTTTCTCTAAAGGTTTTCTTTTGTCCTAGAGCTGTATCATGTATTTTAAAGGTGAATACAAATGCTCAGTTAGTTAACATAACTCTTTTTTTAGGGGTAGAATTACTTTTTCCTTTCATGTGGTCCGATGGGGAGGTTTTACGAACTTGGTTTCTACACTAGTTTCAGGGGAGAGAGGTAGCATGCAAAGTGGGTCTGAAATCTTAGGACGCTAAGAAAAAATAAGAACTTGTACCTTACCTTAAAAAGATTTAAACAAGTGAAAAGAGAACCAACTTTTAGCCACTCAAAGCATTTAGTTCTGCTTTCGTGTATTGCCAAATACTAAAAGAAACATTAATCTCCTATCTTTGGGTGAAAGTGGGCATCCTTTTTTTTTTTTTTAATGTTTTTTTATTTTGACACAGAGGGTGTGGGGGAAGGGCAAAGAGAGAGGGGGGAGAGACAGAGAGAGAGAGAGAGAGAGAGAGAGAGAGAGAGAGAGAACCCCAAGCAGGCTCCACACTGTCAATGCAGAGCCTGACAAGGGGCTCCATCTCACGACTGTGAGATCATGACCTGCGCCAAAATCAAGAGTTGGCTGCTTAACCGACTGAACCACCCAGTTGCCCCGAGGGCATCCTCTTAAATTCAGAGCTGCTGTTCAGAAACATAGTCTTCCTGGTACATGAGGACTGGAGTCTGTAAGTTCACACAGAGCTGTGAGGATGCCTGGGGTCCAAAACACCCAAGGGGAACACAGAGGCCTGGTCAATGCCATTCTAGCATCTGGTGTCCATTATTCAACTAAGGGAGTTTGGTTGAACAAAAGAATCCTTCTCTCACCAGTCAGTGTTAGGAAAAATTAAGTAGCATTCTTTTTTAAAATTTTTTAATGTTTATTTTTTTGAGAGAGACAGAGCACAAGCAGGGGAGGGGCAGAGAAAGAGAGAGACACAGAATCCGAAGCAGACTCCAGGCTCTGAGCTGTCAGCACAGAACCCGATGTGGGGCTCGAACCCACGAACCTCAAGATCACGGCCTGAGCCGAAATCGGACACTCAACCGACGGAGCCACCCAGGTACCCCAAGTAGCATTCTTTTTGAAGACATCCTTGAAAACCATCTCTTTCCTTTGCCTTGATTCTGCTTATATGAAAAAGAACTTTTGAATGGGGAATATTTGTACATGTAACCAATTTTAAAGGTAATGAAGTTAAAAGGTACAAAATATTATACAATGAAAAAAATCTCTTATCTTTGTTCCCTGAAGATCCGGTTTCCTCCAACAGAAGCAACCACCATTACTTGTTCCTCTCGCACCCTTCCAGAGAGAATACAAGGATATCCAAGCATGTAAGCGCACACCCATGCACACACACAGCAATATAGCCTGTTTCCACCTTAATCTTTCCACTCAATTTGTCTTCAAGGTTGTTACTAAATTTATTCCTGCGTACTTCATTAGACAATTCTATGTGCCAATTCCTATTTCTATTTTTCCTATGATAATCTACTTACTATTTGTTTTCTGGTGTCATAATTGCAAATTTATATTTTTCTAGAAACTTATGCATCCCATCTATATTATTTTCATTTATTGGTAGAGTCAAGGAAGACAGTAACTTATGATCCTTTCAATTTCATCTCTCTGTGGTTAGTTGCTTATGCTCATTTCTTTTCTTTCTTTCTTTTTTTTATTTTTTTAACATTTATTTAATTTTGGGAGACAGAGACAGAGCACGAGTGGAGGAGGGGCAGAGAGAGAGGGAGACACAGAATCCGAAGCAGGCTCCAGGCTCTGAGCTGTCGACACAGAGCCTGATGCGGGGCTCAAACCCACAAGCTGTGAGATCATGACCTGAGCCGAAGTCGGATGCTTAACTGACTGAGCCACCCAGGCACCCTGCTTATGCTCATTTCTAACTTTGTGCATTGAGTAGGTAGGCTGATGCTTTATCTATTTTTGTGGGTTTTTCCCCCTTCCAATGAAAGAGCTCTTGGATTTATGCATTAGTGCTACATTTTTCCTCCTCTTTTCAAAATTAGAATTTCTGCTTTTATTTGTATTAATTTTCATTTTGTTCTCTTGGGTTTATTTTGTTACTCTTTTTTTAATGTTTTATTTATTATTATTTTTTTTAAATTTAATGTTTATTTATTTTTCAGAGAGAAAGAGACAGCACAAGCAGGGGAAGGGAAGGGAGAGAGGGAGACACAGAATCCAAAGCAGGCTCCAGGCTCTGAGGTGTCAGCACAGAGCCTGACGCGAGGCTTGAACCCACAAGCCTTGAATTGTGAGATCATGTGAGATCATGACCTGAGTCAAAGTCAGAAGCTCAACCGACTGAGCCACCCAGGCACTCCTAATATTTTATTTATTTTTGAGAGAGAGAGAGAGAAGGGGAGGGGCAGAAAGAGGGAGACACAGAATCTGAAGCAGGCTCCAGGCTCTGAGCTGTCAGCACACAGCCTGACGCAGGGTTTGAACCCATGAACCATGAGATCATGATCTGAGTTGAAGTTGGACACCTAACTAACTGAGCCACCCAGGTGACCCTATTTTGTTATTCTTTTTCAAATATCTTGCATTAGATGCCTAATTCATTTATTTTCACATTTTTTGGATTAGTCAAAGTATTTAGTGCTTCAATGTTCTTCTGAGCAATAGGCTTGATATCACATGTAGGAGTTTCCGTTATATATAATGATAACACCATATTCCCATTTATTATATATTCTAATATGTATTAAGTAAATATTTCCATTATACTTAATTATGATACATTATTTACTTATTTTCTAGGTATTGCTAGTTTTAGGGTTTGAGTTCCCTTTTGATCCAAGAATTATTAAGAGTTAAAGCATTTCTAGGTCAAGCATTGGCTGTATTACTCGTATTTTGTGAAATTACCTGAGGTTTTCTTTACGGTCTCAGATATCGTGAATTTTTATTGTGAATTTCATCCTTTTTTTTTTTTTTAAGTTTATTTATTTATTTTGAGAGAGAGTGAGAGACAGAGCAGGGGAGGGGCAGAGAGAGAATATCCCAAGCAGGCTCTGCGCTGTCAGCGCACAGCCTGATGTGGAGTTCAAGGTGCAGTTCATGCGAGGTCATGAGTTGAGCCGAAATCAAGAGTCAGAGCCACCCAGGCACCTTGTGAATTCTGTCCTTTATCATTACAAAGTGTCTTGCTTTCTGTCCTGAGATCAGCCTTTACTGATGTTAAGACTGAGACCCCCTGCTTTCATTTGGCTTTTATTTGCTTGGTTTGCTTTTGAAATCTCATGTTTTCAACCTTTCTGTACGACTTGGTTAATACACAGCCTTCCCTTGGGGTTTCCTTTGTGATTCAATCTGAGAGACTATTGTTTAATAGAGGCGTTTTATGGCATTACTATGACATATACATGTTCTAAGTATCCTTAGTCTGTCATTACATTTTATGGTATGCTTTTTGTGTTCATGAATTCTAGTTGTTTACTTTTTGAAATCTTTTTACTATATGGTGTGTATATATGTGTCTTTCTGATAAGTGAGACAGTTTGTAATTTTGTTTTAGTGGTAACATCTTTATAGAAGAAACTTCAATATAATATACGTAACCCTCTGTTTCTTAGAATTTGCTAAGCTTCTTCCTCTCTCTCTCCTCTTTGCTACCTGACTTGGGTTTCTGCATCTTTCAACTAAGAATCCAAGTAAAGTCACTTTGTTTCCCACTAGATGGTGCTAGAGACACAATATAAAGAGCGTGCTTAAACCCTGATCAGTTTTGGGAGAATGAATAGTTGTTTTTTTGGGTCCCTCAGGCCATTAGGCCAAATCCTGGATGGTAGTTACTTACCTGTGTGCTACTGTCTTGTGAAGTTTGGGTGACCAACCACCTCTCACACCGATTTTTTTTTAATTTTTAATTTTTTTAATGTTTATTTTTGAGAAAGAGAGAGAGAAAGAGGGCCAGCAGGGGAGGGGCAGAGAGAGAAGGAGACACAGAATCTGAAACAGGCTCTAGGCTCTGAGCTGTCAGTACAGAGCCCAACAGGGGGCTTGAACCTATGAACTGTGAGACCATGACCTGAGCCAAAGTCGGAGGCCCAACAACTGAGCCATGCAAGTGCCCCTCACACTGATTTTTAAAAAGGCAAAATGTTTCCTTATGAAAAACTTAGTCCGGGAAAAAGCAGCAGCTGTTTTCATGGGCTCAAGAAGACTGTAGTCTTACCAACTCATATTCTGAGTATTAATTTCTGTTATGCTTTCCTCCCTAACTTTATATGGTATTCACAATATTTAGTTCCTTAAAGCCCTACTTGACTCAAAATCTGACCCTTATGACAGTCCCAATGTAATATTGCACAAGTCAGTCAAGATTACTTATTTCTCTTGACTTCAAGGTAAAAATAAAGTCATGGAATGTTCATGAATGAGGGTTCTAGGGTCTATTTCAGGTCTGTTTACCTGATACTGAGCAATCTACAAATCAATGTTAGCTTTTCTCTCTGTAAAATGAAGCTATTATTTGCTGCCTATACATGACATGGAAATACTCAACAAATGAAATACTTGAATGGTTTCAGGACAATGGCATAAATAAACAGGCCAAATTTGCGGATGCATCTATAACACAAAGGAGAGCCTAGAGAGGGGGTAAGACTTCGAGAATGGCAGAGAAGCCCTGACTTAAAACTGAGAAACTTCTAAATGAGATTTTTACTAAATGAGAAGAAACAAAGAGAAAAGGTTCCAATCTCTTTCCAGCCTCACGCCCTGACCTGTGGACCTCATGTATCTACTGATCAGGCACATGGAAAACTTTGGAATTTGTCCCCCAGATTCATGCCTTCTTTGGGACCTTTCTCACAGCTTCAATGTCCTCTGTGTCCCTGCTTCCCCCACATCCTGGCAAAGTTGTTTAAGAATACTTACTCTCCAATGCCACTTCCTCTGAAGGATTGTAGCCTCCACAGCTAGAACTAATCTTTTCTTTTCTTTTCTTCCCCCTTACCCCCCTGATCTCCTTTTCTACTTTGTTCCTATCACATTTTGAACATACTTTCTTCAAAACATTTGTTGTTGTTGTTTTTAAAAAATTTTTTTTTAATGTTTGTTTATTTTTGAGACAGAGAGAGACAGAGCATGAATGGGGGAGGGGCAGAGAGAGAGGGAGACACAGAATCGGAAGCAGGCTCCAGGCTCTGAGCCATCAGCTCAGAGCCTGACGCAGGGCTCGAACTCACGAACCGTGAGATCGTGACCTGAGCTGAAGTCGGACGCTCAACCGACTGAGCCACCCAGGCGCCCCAAACATTTGTTGTTTTAAGACATAACCATAGGATTATATCAAGCTCCAAGAGGGTATGAATTGTGTCCTTTTTATCTTTGTACCTTCTGAGCACGAAGCGAGCCTTCACTTGATTGAAAGATGGATGGATGAATGAAGTAGAGGCAGAAAAAACAGGGCCAACTGTGAATGTCATAGCATCCTGTGACAAAGTCAGAAAGATCTAGAAAAGGCCTTAGGAATTACCTCATCCAGTCCCCTCGCTTTGCAGATGAGAAGACTGGGACCCAGACAGCTAAAGGGACTTGCCCAAGGTGACACATCTCCATAGTGTCAAAGTCTCCAGGCCTCTCACCCCAGAGTGACTTGGTAACAGCCTTTTCCACCCCCAAGCCCTCAAGTGTTCGTGAGTTCTCAAAGAATTTGGAAAATCAATGTGCTGTTATTCTAATTTTGGTCTATCTGCATATGTGACTTTGTGCTTTGGTGCTAAGAATAGAAGACATCAAAATAGTGCTCTCAGCAACGCTGAGTGTACAGAAAATTGAAGCGGAAATGGAAAGGGTGCCCTCAGAGAGGATGTCACATCACCAGACTTTGGTTTTGAAGCCACCAGAAAGCAGGGAGAAGCTGTTTTTTTGAAGAGAATTTCTTCAGCTACTGAAGGTTGGCTGAGTGTGCATTAAGGCCTGAGCAGCAATGCCACATGCCTGGCAGATGATGGGCTCTGACCCAAAGATATGAGGTTACAGCTCTGGGGCAGACGAGCAGCCTGAGGTAGGTAGCATTTCTGCTTCCCCATTTCAAGGAAAGCCTGACTGCAGGCATCAGTGCAGACCCACCCGGGGTTACTGTCATGAATTTAGAGTGAGATCAGTCCCTGTAGGGTGGCAGCTATGGAGGGTGTGGTGGGGGGCAATGATCAGGGTTGGAAAAAAAACACACAAAAAAACAACCAAACAAACAAAAAATAATCAGGGTTGGGTTTGTTAGGAGAACAGACAGAAGAGGGAGACGGTGAGGGAATGGAGGACATATGCAAAGAGGTGATTCCAATGACAGACTTCTGATTTAAGTGGGTGGGGAAAGAGCTCATGAGCAGGTTAGGGGCAGTGAAAGGATGGTAGGATCAAGGGACTGCAGGTTCGTGTGGCATCAAAGAATTGTTGGGGCTGAAATAGACACCTTAGGCAGGGACTATAGACGGCTACAATAAGAGGTGGTGATAAAGTCAAGGGTATCACCCAATGACCATGGAAGTGAGTAACTGAGAAGGTTGGTGGACAAGATCATTGGAACAGAGGATGTCAAGAAGCTGAGAGATCAGAATATCAACAGCTTGGATAATGAAATAATTAGGGACTATGACAAGAGTGTGTTGGAGTGACAGCCAGGAATGAGGTGATGTCTGTAGATGACCTCAACAGATGTGTCACTCTGGCAACCACAGCTGCCCCATCCTTGCAAGAAGACGATGTAGACCTCATAATTGGAAACAGGACTCTCTAACATTCCAGATTTCCGTCACAGGTTGTTAAATCTTCCTCTCCCTATTGGCATTCCTGATAGAATTATAATTACCTGCCTTCTGGCAGCAAAGGAAAAACGCACTGCCTTCATGAACTCCATCTGCCTTGATTCACATCTCTTATCTCACATAAGGGGTTTTTATACATATTCTATTATATAGACTTTGGCCTTTTCCCCATGACTGCTTGTGGCAGGTTGCCCTTTTCAAAGATGGCCACACCAGTATGTATCCCATTCCACAGGCTCTACTTATAATGTGATGCTGACATTCCATCACTGAGAGATGGAGTCTTTGTTCCCTCCCTTAAATTGGGAAGGACCTTTGTAACTGCTGCAATGAATAGGATGTGGCACAAGTGATACGATGTGATTTCAGGGGTCAGGTAATAAATACAAAGTGGTTTTGGCCTGGCCCTTGCTCTCTCAGGATATTTGCCCTTGGAAGTCAACCACCATGTTATAAGGAAGCTCAAGTCACATTGAAAGGCCATCTGTGGGGTGTTTTGGCTGATAGCCCCAGCTAGGCCCCGAGGCAGGAGCCAGTATCAACTGTCAGACATGTGAGTGAATGAGCCCCAGACATCACATCTAGAGACAAGATATGGCCTGTCTAAATTCCTGACCACGGACACAATGAAAGAATATATATTAAGTGTAGAGTAATTTATTATATAGCAATAGACTGGTATACTGCCTTAGGATGTTCTCACCTCTTGGCACTTAACTAGTCTTGACAGAAGGTTAATGAGGCCCCCCCACCCCCGTGCTTTTATTACATAGTCATAAGTGACTTTAATTGGTTCTTCCTTAAGAACACTAGTCCATGTGGGGGCACCTGGATGGGTCAGTTGGTTAAACGTCTGACTCTTGATTTCAGCTCAGGGGATGATCTCACGGTTCGTGTTTTTTTTGTTTTTGTTTTTTTTTTTTTTTTTTTTTTAATTTTTTTTTTCAACGTTTTTTATTTATTTTTGGGACAGAGAGAGACAGAGCATGAACGGGGGAGGGGCAGAGAGAGAGAGAGACACAGAATCGGAAACAGGCTCCAGGCTCTGAGCCATCAGCCCAGAGCCCGACGCGGGGCTCGAACTCCCGGACCGCGAGATCGTGACCTGGCTGAAGTCGGACGCTTAACCGACTGCGCCACCCAGGCGCCCCACGGTTCGTGGTTTTGAGCCCACATCTGCTATCAGCACAGAGCCTGCTTGTGATCCTCTCTCTGCCTCTCTCTCTGCTCCTCCCCTGCTCATGCTCTCTCTCTCTTTCTCTGTCAAAATAAATAAATAAACATAAAAAAAAAACACACTAATCCTTGCAATTGCTTTTGAGTGGGGAAAAAACAAATACAAAGTTGTTAGTTCACGCATTTTTGAGCATCTTTTATGTACAGGCATGAACTTGATCTCAGGGAGCCTAGAATCTGGTGAAGGAGACAGATAAAAAAATTAATACGGACAGGAGAGTATGACAAATGTGATGAGACTGGCATCCAATGGGCACTGGCAGAGCAGGGAAAAGCAGTCCCCAGTGCAGCCATGGGGGGTCTGGAAAAGTTTTCCAAAGGTGGTGACAGGAGCCTAATCATGAAGGATTAAGTTGGGACTGGCCCACTGAACAAGGTGCAGGACAGAACAAGCATGGGAATGAAGTCCTCTCACCTGTGAAGTTAAGATCTAAAGTGTAGGCACAAGATGCATTTATATTACACATATCCTGTAGGCTCCCAGCTCTGACTTAAGAAACAGAGTGTAGAAGGTGAATTAGTCCTTTGAACTCCCGATCGGACAGAGTCCAGTGAAATGGTTTCTGTAACATCTGGGCATGAACACTCTCTCAGTGTCTGAGGAAATTCACCTGGGGTGAATTTTAATTCAATGCTTTCAATTTCTCATCATCACAAATAGCTCTTTTCTCTGCCTGATGGCCCCAGTGCCCAACTCTCTGAGGAAATGAACAGATGGTCACTGCAAGAGTCACTGAATCTCCACATTCATTCATTTTTTGGCGACCTTGGGTAAGTTTCTATGCCTCTGTAAGATTCAATTTCTTTATTTATAAAATGGAGCAAATAGTGGTATATACCTAAGACACGTATTGTGAGGTTAAATTGAGAGAAGGATATGAAGGAAGTCCTATCTCTAGGGCAGAACCTGCACATAGTGCTCTCTGTTATTTACTTGCTCTCTCTCTCCAGAAAGAGAAGAGAGAGAACAATGATTCATTATAGCATAAATCATTGATGCATAAGGAAGGTGCATATCTGCCTCCGGGGAGCATTGCAATTTTCATTAAAAAAGGATTCAGGGTTTTTTTGGTTTAGTTTTGTTTTTTGAAGCTTCCTCTCTCAGTGATTTTTAATCTAGAGTGGTACAGTCTTCAAAATGTTTTTTTTTAAAATTTTTTTAAATGTTTATTTATTTTTGAGAGAGAGAGGGAGAGACAGAGTACGAGCAGGGGAGGGGCAGAGAGAGAGGGAGACACAAAATCGGAAGCAGGCTCCAGGCTCAGCACCAAGCCTGACGCGGGGCTCTAACTCACTGACTGCAAGATCATGACCTGAGCCACAGTCGGACGCTCAACCGACTGAGCCACCCAGGCCCCCCTCAAACTGGTTTTTGAGTCACGTACTCCTTTGAGAATATCGTAAAAGTTATGGGCTCTCTCTCTCTCTAGGAAAATGCATACATACATAAAGAATGTTCTCAGAACCTCTGAAGACCAGTCATTCAGGACTGGTTAAGAATCCCCGATATACAGGCTGGTGAATATATTCTGCCCAGGCCCTACTCATCACCAAGCAAGTTGCCCTCTCATGATCTGATACTGAAATGCACATTTGGAATATCGTAGTCACATAACGTCAGGTGTTGGGTCAAGAAATGTAGTCTGGGAGTCTACTGTCAAACTCCTCCTATAGCAATGTGACAAAGGCTTTGCATAATCCATCGGGACCTCCTTCTGGACTATTTATGATTCCTCCATATTCCTGCAGGATGTGCAATAAACTAACATGTGAAATACACAGGAGCTTGTCTTAATCTGAGCACATCAACAGCTTTCAGAAAGTGCAGGAAAGTGAAGCATCAGAGAAAGTGGAAATTGCCCCTAACGGCAGCTCAGAAAATGGGGCTATAATTAGGCAAATAGTGTCGCCCTGGGTTATATTGGGTATCAGGCTTCACGATCACCAATTACTGTTATCAACCTCCCAGGGGCATCTTGCTCACTTGTTTGGCAGTCAAACTCAATAGATGTTAGAATGGATTTTAAGAGTCAGGCAGCCTGGATTTAACTTCTTTGCTGTAAAAATTTGTGGAGGTTTCTTAGCTTCTCTGAACCTTGCTTTCCTCATCTGTAAAATGGGTATAAGAAGATTCTGACAAACATGGGATTCTGATAAACAAAATAAAAGTGCCCTGCATCCTACCCAGTCTGCAGGAAGTACTCAGTAACATAGCTGTTTTTACGGACAGTGGCCAGCAGTGATAACAGACAGCATAGCCAAGGGAAATTTGGCTCCAAACCCTGAGTTCACCAATAACTTACCTGCTTAACTGTGTGCAGGTCAACTAACCTCTCCAAATGTCTGTTTCCTCAACTGAGGCATAACTGAAGCATTACACACCTATTTCAAAGGGCGGTTAAATGAGTGACGACGTGTACGTGCTTAACTCAGTGGCTGGTACATATTGAACACGCAGAAATGGTGGTGATGGTGATGATAATGCTAATAATAGTGGTTAATCCTTATGGAGCTCTTATGAAATGCCAGGACTTGATGCTCTACACACCTTACATGTATTACTGCATTTAATCTTCACCACCAACGAGGGAGGTCCAATTAGTACCTTTACACATGAAGTCTGCAGAGGCTGAATAAATTGTCTAATGTCACAGAGCTGGATTTAAACCTAAACAGTCAGGGTTTGAGTTCATGCCTTTAACTACTTTGTTTTCCTGATTATAACGTGTCAAAATCTGTCCGTCTGTCTGTTTGTTTGTTTATTTATTTATTTATATTTTTAAGAGCTATTTATTCATTTAAGTAATCTCTACACTCAATGTGGGGCCTGAACTCAGGACCCTGAGAGCAAGAGTTGCATGTTCTACTGACTGAGCCAGCTAGGCACCCCAAAACTGGTCCTTTTAAACAGCACTTGTGTGTTCAATGTCATACCAAGGACTCACTTCATCAAGGTCAGAGGCATTTTCTATTTCTGGCCGAAGCTTCCTCACCTGTACCCATCACTTTTCATGGCATCCGGGGGCGTCCATTGCCCAAGAGCAGGTGCATTGCCCAAGAGCAGGGCTGGATGTTGATCTATGAGAACTAAGGCTACTACCTTCCCCAAATCCTCCTGGATCCACCAGGCTCAGTCTGCCAATGATCCCTAACTCCTCTAGCCTGAGAGGACAGCCCATCTGCCTGACCACACAGAGAGTGTTCGGGGTTTGCTGGCTGATTTCAAAAGGGGAACATGTTGGAGCAGAAGAAGTTTCCTACATGTTGTTTTGCTGCTTCACAGTAGCTTGGGCAGGCCCCAGCGACAGCGGCGTGATTTGGCAGCCCAGGCTCATGGTAGACCCATGGCTTCCTGCTGTCCTCCACGAGCCATGAGGATCCCGCTGTCATGGTTCACAGGAAGCCAAGGAGAGTACCAGGGAAGGTGGCTGGCATCCTGACACCGAAAAAGGTGGCAACTGAAGACAGCCAAATTACGCTAACAGCCCAGGGTCAGAGAATAGAACCAGTAGGGAAGAGAGGAAAGAAATCAGTCCAGCCTTTCTGGTCAACTGGCAGAGTGGGAGGGCTAGGAAATGGCTTTATGTGAGGGATCTAGCCCCTGTGATCTCCATCAGTGCTCCCTTTCTTGCAAATCACTCCAAATAAACCTCCGATTTAAGTTTCAAGGCACGCCCCAATCTCCCTTCTAATGAGACCAGTGCCCCAGGCTCCCCCTGTGCAGAAATATTGACCACCACGACTGCTCAGCTTCCTGTGGTTTAGTCAGGACATAGAAGGCCTGCATTGGTACTAGTGGAGTCAGAAGGAAGGGAGCCTTGAAATGCAGGGCCAGCCTCCTAGGTCTCATTATCTGCAGGACGTGGTCATTATCCTCTCTGGGATGTGTATTCTGCAGACCCTGCATTCGACTGGGTCTGTGCATCTGGCACTGCCTGGAGGGTCAGTTTCATAAACTATCCATTTAGGAGCTGCCCTCTCTCTGTTCTGGGGAGAATCCTGGAATGGAGACCTGGAAGGCAAGATGAGGCATGCTCACTCAGAGCCAAATACAGATATATTCAAATACAAATCACTCCCAGGCTACCCCCTAGGCTTCTCTGACAGGGTTACAAGGCTGGTGGCTTGGGGAGCTTCGGGAGACGGAGACCTGCACTTCAGGGAACAGAAGCTGCAGGGAGTTGTCACGTGGTCTCTGATGTGTAGATGATCTAGATGAAGATATGGAAGGTATTCTCATTAGGACAGACAACACGAAGCTAGGGGGCAGACCCACTTGGGATAACAGAACCGGGAATCCAAAGTAGGGGTAAAGCACGCATTACAAGATGAAATTTGTGAATAACAGCAATAGATAGGGTTCTGCACTTGGGTCCGAAAAACCGAAAAACCAACAAAACAAAACAAAACAAAACACACCAAGAAACAAAAACAAAAACCAACTCTACCCTGGGCACAAAACATAATCTTCTGAGGTTCCATTTCCTTACTTGTAAAACTGGGACAACATAACCTTTATCTCGTGAAGTTGGCATGAGGATTAAAACAATTGCTGTGGGCAGGATGCCTGGATGGCTCAGTCATTAAGCATCTGACATCAGCTCAGATCATGATCACACAGCTCATGAGCTCGAGCCCCGCTTTGGGTAAAACACGAGCCTCACTTCTCTCCCTCTCTCTGCCCCTTGCTCACTTGCACCCTTTCTCTGTGTCTCTCTCTGTGTCTCTCTCTGTCTCTCTGTCTCTCTGTCTCTCTGTCTCTCTCTCTCTCTCTCTCACACACACACACACACACACACACACACACACACACATACCAGTTATTGTGACCAAAGCCCTTAGCACAGGGATGATGATGATACTCATGATGGTGATAACTACCAACGACATGACTCTTCATTAGTGCTTCACACCTAGGCAGTCTGGTTCCAGAGCATGTGTTCTTAGCTATCATATTATACTAACTCTCATAAATGTTAAGTCTGATTACTACAATTATTACTGACTAGGGAGATGCAGCTGAGCCACAACATGTATGCAAATGACTTTGAGGATGTGGTTGGCAATAAGTTCGACAGGAGTCACATAAAGAGTGTAATGAGGTGGTGACAGTTTTTGATTGCTGTTTGCAGTGTGGGCATCACAGGTGGAGAGGCCCTGGACGTGCAGAGGCAGAGGAGAAGGGCCAGAATGGCCAACTCACGGCATAAAAAGAACAGCTGTGCCTGAAGAAGAAATGACTTGGGGGCAACATGATGGCTACCTTCTAAGGCCTTGAGCCTGATCTATAGGAACCCAAGAAGTAGGCAAAGTGGGGTCAGATCTAGGTAGACGGATGCCAGCTCGATTTCAGGAAGGCCTTTCTGATGTGCTGGCGCAGGATGGACAGTGAACACCCTGACCCGGGCGCACCTGAGTGCCCGTGGGTACCACAGTCTGGGATCCAACTACCGGACAGAATGTCTTTTCCAACTGTGACCTTCTGAGGCTGTAGGTCCATTGGCCCATGTGACAACCATAAGGAAGCAGGTTGTTTCCTTTAGGGACACACTGTGATCTCTGGTTATTTCCCTCCTCTTTTATTTTTATTTTTTATTTTTTTTAATTTTTTTAAATGTTTTTATTTATTTTTGGGACAGAGAGAGACAGAGCATGAACGGGGGAGGGGCAGAGAGAGAGGGAGACACAGAATCGGAAACAGGCTCCAGGCTCTGAGCCATCAGCCCAGAGCCCGACGCGGGGCTCGAACTCCCGGACCGCGAGATCGTGACCTGGCTGAAGTCGGACGCTTAACCGACTGCGCCACCCAGGCGCCCCCCCTCCTCTTTTAAATCAAACTGCCAGCTTGTCTCTTCCAGGGAGGCCATTGGCTGAGAGCAGCGCTTTGCAGAATGACCCGTAGAAAGGTCTGGAGGTGGGAGGATAAAGTGGGGAAGGAGGACGGGGAGTGAAGGTAGCTCAGGGGCAGCAGGAGGACAGGAGGGTTGTTGGGGCAGGAGAGGAGAAACGGGGGCCAAAAAAGGAAAAAGTAACTTGAGGCTATACAGATCTCTTTAGAGTCTTTTTTCTTTTAAAGTTCGTTTTATTTATTTTGAGAGAGACAGAGACAGAGACAGTGTGAGTGGAGAGGGACAGAGGGAGAGAGAGAGGGAGAGAGAGAGAAAATCCTAAGCGGGCTCTGCACTGCCAGCACAGAGCCCGATGCATGCCCCAGTCCTACGAACAGTGAGATCATGACCTGAGCCCTAACCAAGAGTCAGACACCTAACGGACTGAGCCACCCAGGTGCCTCTAAAGCCTTTTAAACAGCTATAGAAAGTGGACCCAGGACCATCACGTGGGGCTTGTTAGAAACAGGACCCAGAGGTCCCACCTCAGACCCACTGAGTCAGAATCTGCCTAGCGACAAGCTTCCCAGGAGATCTCTGCATGCATTAAAGGTGAAAGGCGCTGATGTGGAGAGCGTCTAAGGGAGACCTTAGATGTGCTTACATTCATCTCAGTTAAAAAAAAAAAAAAAAGGTGGAGAGGAACTCGGGGGCCATGGGATGAGCGGGAGCCTGGTCTCCATGGGGACGGCCCAGCTGTGCTTGCAGCCCAGCTGCTCCAATTATGTCTGTTTCTTTATCTAGCCAGCCTCGGAACAGTCAGTCAAATCTGCATAAGGAAGCCGGCGGTAATGGGGCTCGTGGGCACAGGTACTCATCTGACACCTAATTAAGCCATCTTGGTATATCATCTCTACAATGCCTGTTATTATTTTAAGAAACAACATAAAGAGAATGATAATTAAAAGTAACACCCCGGGTGGGAATTTTGTCTCCATTCCAGTGGTTGGCAAGTAAAGCACCCTGGGTTTTTTTTTTGTTTTGTTTTTTTTCGGGTTTTTTTTGAGGTAACATTTCTATAAATTTTCACAGAGCACACAACCTCAAAGCTTGTCTCTGCTGCAGTTTCCCCCGATTTCTCTGCCAATGCTTTGGGTTTCTGGCTTCGTTCCACTGCTGTTTCCTTTCTTTTTTTCTTCTTTTCACTGAGCGTTTTCTGATTTTACTTGAACTTGCAATGGGGGAGGGGAGGGTGTATTGCTTCTGGATATTACATGTCATCTGAAGCATAAAATGCTAAACCCAGCTACATGTTGTTTTCAGGTGAGAAGGCAATTTTACACTTCACGGTTGGGCCCACACGAGGCATTTTCATGCAGGGAAATTTTCCATCCTAGACTCACATCAAGATGGCGCCCAGGGATTTGCTACCAGTGGAAGGTTTGCCCACTGTCTGTCTGCAGCCTTCCCGCATGGGCATTCTTGATAGACCTGTTCTCCAGAGTGCCGCTATCTACCCCTGGTCTTCAGGTTCCCCTGACATAGCGTCCATCAGGTCCCTGTGTCCTTTGCTACCTGCCTGGGTCCCATGTCTACCACTTGAGCCACTTTGGTTAGTAACACTCTTACTGACCTGCCATACACCCTGTCCTCTTGTCCCTTGTACCAGACCAAACCCCACCTTTGGATCATCCCACAATCCACCTTCTCTGCTCCTGACGTGAATCTGGAGAAAACTCCCAGTAGCACCAACTGAGGCCACCACCGATTCCTGATCACAATCCTCACCTGGCATCCTTTGACAAACACTTTACTTGCCCTCAATCGTCTCCTTTGCCCCTAAAAACCCTCTTCCTTGACCCTGTATCTCCACCTCATGGAAACACCCCGTCTTCTTCCTTTCACAGATTTCTGAAAGTGTATCCAACACCAGTGGCTCCCATGAGCTCAGTAGGTAGCTTATACAGATTCCCAGGCCCCACACTAACAAATCTCTGAGGTGGGGCCTGAGATTTGTATTCAAGAACGCTGTCTTCATTGGGAACTACTCATCGGCCTATACTCCCTGACTTTCCTTCCTCACTTTCAGTGGCTTCTCCAGCTGCCACAGCCTGGCTTCTACCCTCACCACTCTGTGAAATGAGGTCAGCAGGAACAGCCACGACAGCCTGCACACTCCCAGGTCTCCCCAGAGAGACTACTCTCTGGAGTACTGATGTTCTTGGTCACTCCAAGACTTCCGGCCACCTCCTCTCTTCCTTTGCCTTCTACCTCTGACCATCTCCCTCAGCGCCTTTTGTGTAAGCTTTTCTTGCACCTTAAATACTGGCGGTGTTTTCACAAGTGCATCTCGCACTCCTTGTTGCTAGATCCTCAGAGACACTAAGAAACTTCTCGAAGCTCAAGGTGATCTTGAGAAAGCCTCCTCCTACCGTTGCCTCTTTCACTGTCCTAACTACCTCAGATTCTTCACTGCCTGTGAGCTTCTCAAGGGCAGAGACTGTTCAGTCATCTTTCCATGGTCAGTGCCTCAGGAAGCATGTAGCAATTAGGAGGCACTCCATAAATGTTAGCTGAACTAAGTACAAGTCTGCTCCGAGTACTCGCGTGAATCAGCCTTGGGCCCATGGTGTGAAGCTCAAAGTTACCTCTCAGCCCCTTCAGAATGGGGTGACCTTGGAGGTGTGAATTAGAGCCAGCCCCTGTCCAGACCTGGGGTGGGGAGGGGTGGGTGTTAAACAGCGGTTCTCCAAAGGTGGTAGTCAGAGCTCTAGCAAATAACATCTCTTCTGGCAAATTTACTTGTTGTTAGTCTCAAATGTTCATAGGAATGACATCATGCCTGGCCAAGTGCTAATTTCTAAGCTTTCTTCCTGCCAAATTTCCACCATGCTGGCTCATGCTTGCCAATCTCGTAGCAGTGATGTGTTTTCTAGCAGGGAACACAAGTATTGCTTTGGGAGTTATTCTGGAGCCTCATAAAACTGTTCTTGGGGCCCCTTTATAGGGAAGGATTCCATAATGCACCCGGTTGGAGAGTGTTATTGCTATCAGGAGAGGTCCTTACAGTTTCTGTAGTGAACATCCTTGAATACTGTCTAGGATGGACCTGTCACTGAAGAAACATCTCTAACTAACACCCCATAAGTTCCAATATCATGTTTCGGGTTTTTAGCGTCATTCAAACCCTTTCCTGAATAACACCAGTCTTATTTCTTTGAGCACAGGACCTGTACTATATTCATGGCTGTAGGTTCTCCACACAAGCAGGGCTTGTTCAGGTTCAACACTGCTTCCCTGGGGCTGGCATAGCACCCAGCATATAGCAAGTACTTGGTGTCAGTTGGTGATGGAGAACGGAAAAAGAAGAAACTTGGGGAGCAGACTCACAGCTGGAGGTGCTTGTCTCCAGAACTGTGGAGCTGAAGGTGACAACCAGGACACCATGCTCTGGCTTCCCACTTACAGTGAGGCCCCAGGGTTCCTGCCTGCTCCTACCCTCCATGGACTGATGGCCAGGCCTGGAGTCTTGACGGCACCAAGGGCTGGTGGATATTGAAAGGCAAGTTCATTCATCTGGTCAGGCAGGAACTGGAAAGCTGCCCATCCAACCCTCACCCCTGGCTGCTGTTTCTCCTCCAGACGGAAACTTGGGGAAGTTTCTTTCCTTCTGGGTGTGCCATCTCCTTCCTCTAGCTAATCTTCTAGCTTCCTTCCAAAACTGTATTGGTGATGAATTAGCAAAATAAAAAAATTTAAAGCCACCCTGAAGATTACAAAAAGAAAAACATACTACTGCTAAATCTCTAAAACAATGGCTGTCTTTATATACAATGATACATAGTAGGATAACCATAAACTATCATTACCTTAAGAGAGGAGAGAAGATCAGACCCTCTGTGGACCAAGGTGATGTGATCAACTCACACAGGGTTTTACACAGAATTTCAGGGGCCCGTGAATCCCCTGAAGATCTCTCATCATCTTCCCAGACATACACGTATGGACCCTGGTTATGAATATCTAGGTTAGAGATTCCACGGGGTCAGTAGAAACTGACAGGACCTCAGAGTTCAAGTGATGTGACCCTCATCTGATGAGAGTTAGCAGATTAGGTATGAGGCCCAGAGAGTGTTCCTGGCTGACTCAAAAGAGCTCACAGCTGGTGGACAGCAGAAGGGAGACCTTCACCTAGGTTTTCTGAATCCTGGTCACCCTGCAATATTGTGTTAATATGCTCTGTGGAAAACAAATGTCAAGAAGGGAGAAGAATGGAGAGAGACTGAGTATAGGGAAAGGAAGGAATATCTGTTCCTAGAATGTACAGACTGGCTACTACTGGGTTTCATTTTTGTGTTTGGCAGAGTTTTCCAGCTTCAAGCCAAAGAGACCAAGCCTGAAGCTCCCTTCCAGCCCCCTACTTCAGACCTGTAACTGAATCCTGATAGGTCATCTCAGGCAGACCAGTGAAGGGGAAGATAAGAAAGGTGAGCTCTGGGCATGTGGTCAGCTCTACACCGTGTCTGTCACTGCAAAAACCCTGGAATAAAAAGAAGCTATTGTTTCCAGGAAATGGGGAAAAGATTTCTAAGGAGAAAAGTGTAGCCTTGAGGAAAGAGTAGGGGTTTATGCAGCAGAGAAGGGGGAGTTGGGTGGTCCCTGTGGGTGGGGGGGTATGAGTGAGGCATGCTGGGAGATGGGTCTGGAAAGCAGCTGGCATGTGGTCCTGGAGCCACCTAAAAGGTTTTTAAGCTGTGGAGTATCAAAATAAGATTTGCATTTTAGATAGATAACTTTAGTAACCAGATGGAGGATAGATCTAAAGAGATTCACTCCCCACCCCCCCCCCACCCCCAGTTAGAGAGCTATTTTCCAGATTCATTTGTTCAGTCATCGATCCCAATTTGGTGAAACTCATAATATAAGCCAGGCACTGCTCCAGACAAGAAAAGTCAGTATAGTCAGGATAGTGACAATGGAAATAGAACCATATCATCAACAATACATATTGAAGAGACAGATTCCAGAAATAGATAGAGGAGTTAAAAATCAGCAGGACCTGATGAGTAACAATGTTGGGGGGTAGAGGGGGGAGACTGTAAAGGAAAGAGGAAGCATACTGATGGATGGTTGAAAGCAATATTATGGATTTTTAGGGCAGTGAATACTCTGTGTGCTATCATAATGATGGAGAGATGTCATTATACATTTGTCCAAGAGTGAACCCCACTCTTCAAAGTTCAAACTATGAACTTTGGGTGATGATGATGTGTCAGGGTAGGGTCATCAGTTGTCACAAATGCTCCACTCTAGTGGGGGATGTTGAAAAAGGGGGGGTGCTGTGCATTTGTGGGGGCATGGAGATATATGGGAACTCTCTGTACCTTCTACTCAATTTTTCTGTGAACCTAAAAGTTCTCTAAAAAAACAAAAAGGTTTTATTTTAACAAATCGGCAGCACCCGATGAGTAATGATACTTGGGTGTGGGGAAGTAGCAGGAAAAGAAAGAAGACACATTCTGATTCAGGTTTGAAACTAATATCACGTCCAACATTTTAGAGTCATATCAAATCTAAAGGAATTTTCTGTAAGAAGTCCAGAATGATTAAAACATGTAGATAAAAACAGTCTCCATTTGCACCATCTCTGAACCAGGAGGCTACTTTAGAATTCGTTATTTCTCCAGGGCAGCGGCTTAGCCCCGCCCTAGGGAAGTGATTATAAAATTGGCTGAATTGTCAGTTGAACCCCGAGGGTGAAATAAAACACAAAGGTTTTGCGGGGCCTTTCTCCACAGCCTCATGGTAAGCCTTTCCTACCAGCATTCTAATTTTGTCAAAACGGGGTTGCTTTCATGTAATTTTAGAAGGCGCTTTCAAAAACCGAGAGCTGCAAGAACAGCAAGTGAACACAGATGGGCTGGGGGAGAGAATGGGTTGGGTGAGTTTCTATAAAAATAAAAGGTATCTTCTCGAGAGAAAGAATAAGACAGAATTTTACTAATGTTACTTTAGAGGCAAAAGACCTAGTCAAAGCATTCTTTTTTTTTTTTTTTTTGCTTTCTTAATTCCTTATCTACTACTGCAAATAAAGAACAGCAAAATTAAAAGGGGGGAAAAAAAAAGCTCCGTGCTGCAAATGCCTATACAGACACATGCTTGGTTCTGCACAATGTTGTGTACATGATAATATCTTGCTGGGCAGGCTGTGCCCACACTGCCTCCAAGTCTCACGGTTCTGAAGACAAAAAGAGGCTGTGTAATATTTACAACCCTGGGAGTGAATTAATCCCTTGAGAAACAGAAGGCCTGAATTTTCTCACCTGCTCATATTTAGGGGGCTTAGTACCCAAGCAGGGCTCTGGGGACCAATTTCCTCTTGTCGCCACAGGACAGGACACTAGACTCAGGCCCCAAAGCTAAATGCCTGACGTGGCAGCCCAGAGATCTGGCACTGGAATGTTCTCTCTGTGGACATCGATCATACACTGGTCCTTCCTGGTAAATGTCTTCTAGAATTTCCACTTTTGGGAAACGACAGGGACAGTCCTGATAACAACAAACATAAACATACACTCAGGAGGACCTGGAGATGTCCCAGGAACAGAGTGTGAGCCTATCCTAAGTAGTGCCAAATGCTTTACAGGGTGCAATTTTTAAAAAATTCTTTTTGTAATGTTTATTTATTTTTGAGAGAGAGAGAGACAGAGCATAAGCAGGGTTGGGGCAGAGAGAGAGCAAGACACCGAATCAGACCCCAGGCTCTGGGCTTTCAGCACAGAGCTCGACAGGGGGCTTGAACGCATGAACCGTGAGACTATGACCTGAGCCGAAGTCGGAGGCTCTACCGACTGAGCCACCCAGGCAGGCGCCCCCTTTTTTTTAAGTAGGGAAGAAAAACTGCTCGGAAGAAGCAAAGCTAAATTAACTGCTGACATGCAAACCCGGCCCGACAGCTTAGCTGCAGACTTTGCTCTTGGTCTATAGGTGAACCATCTCTGCAGAAGCCTTTCTGTTGGTGCAGCTGTGGCGTAAGAGAGGCACCTGTGCGGAAGGACGCCGTGCCCCAACCCCCACTGCCGACTCCAAAGTGCCCAGAACTACATCCAGAGCAGTAGCTTCAGAAGTTAGGTGTGGATTCCACTCTTTCATTCAAAATATTTTCTTCTTCTTTTTTTCTCCCCCAGAAGAAAAGCAAAGATGCTGGAGTCTTGCAGCCTAACAACACACGAGGGATATTGTTTGCCTGGAAGCCTCCAGGGATGGCAAAATGGCAGAAATTTTCAGTGGGGAAAATGTGGGGTGGGGGCGTGGGGGTGCTAAATTATTTGAATGGGACCCTTTGAAGGCTTCTGCTACCCCTACACCTGCTGAGGCTTTCCACTGAGCTTTGGGAAAAGGCTAGCTTTTCATAGCAGAGCAGAGAAAGGGGGAGAATGAAGGAGGCACGTAATGCAGGCTGTTGTCTTCTGTGTTTTACTGACTGAAAGGGCTGAAGACATTTTATATGCTCCAAGTTGCCAACAGGAAGAAAGGGAGCTCGAGATTCTCAGAGGTCTGAGGGCCCTGCCTGAGGTAGAGGTCTAAATGGAGGCTATATGTTTAAGACAAGGGGATTTCATGATATGTGCTTGCTTTGGCTCCCTAAAAGTGTATGCCAAGGTATCCCTTTCCTTTCTGTGTGACAACACCAGATCAGTAACAAACAAAATGGAGGATAAGACTCCACCCCTCCCCCAAACACACACAGGGGAAGGTCCCCTTTTACTGAGTACCTCAGCCACAGTATTACAACTGCTGTAAAAGGAGAGGTGCTACTTTCTCATGACAATGGGTTTTCCCTTCACCTGAAAAATTATTTACCGAATATCTATAACCAAGGTGGAAAATCACCTGAAAAGTTTAGACCTACATCAGCATTTCCCTCAAAAGTAGTTTTTATAAAGGGCAAACAAAAAGAAAGAGTTGAAAGACAAACACAAGTATAAATTAATAGTCACAAAAGGAGGGGCTTGGGACTATCAAACACCCTTGTATCACAGAAAGACTCAAGCTTAGAAGCAAACCTGGGGGACTTGGCAGAAAGTCCAGAGGAGGCTGGATAAATGAAGCTCAGAAATTACAATTTGTCAGATGAAGCATTTGGGACAAACCTGCACAGAATTCAAAGAATGATCTGATAAAAAACCTCATGGTTAAAATGTTGCTTCCTGAGCTTCCTCCTAATCCACCACCCTAAATTGGTCATGACAAGATTTTGCAGATGAGAAAACCAAGAACCAGCAGGACAAGAGACGTGTCACCAAACAAGGTACTATGTTGCAACAGAGCAATGACCTCCGAGATTACTGAGGGGCACAGGAAATAATTCTGAGCTTTTTTTTTTTAATTTTTTTAAAATGTTTTATTTATTTTTGAGACAGGGAGAGACAGAGCATGAACAGGGGAGGGTCAGAGAGAGGGAGACACAGAATCTGAGACAGGCTCCTGGCTCTGAGATGTCAGCACAGAGCCCGACGCGGGGCTCGAACTCACAGACCGCGAGATCACGACCTGAGCTGAAGTCGGCCGCTTAACCGACTGAGCCACCCAGGCGCCCCAATAATTCTGAGCTTTAAAATGGACTGTTCCTTTCCTACATTCCCTTCCTGGTCAGTCTAACATGGCCAGGCACTTCTACTCAGGCTCTTTTGTCTCAGGAAAGCCTCTTATGCAGGCATCTTTGTCTTCCCTCTGTCCCCCATTTTTCAATATAATTTGTTTTCTGTTTTCTATGCAGAAAAATCAAAATAAATTTAAGAGAAGGAGAAACAGGGAGGAAAAGAGAGAAGCTGTGAGACTACCTATATGAAAGGTAGACAGGAAATGAGAACACTCAACTGTCAGAACTTCTTTTTTTTTCTTTTTGGCTTACTTCCCATTTCTTGACTACATGGTTATCTTGGCTATCTATATAGTCAAGAAATTACTTTTCTTTCTTTCCTCTCCCCCCACCCCCCAAAACCTTCTTGACATCTAACCACACTGTAGGGTCTGTAGAGTACAGGTCTAGTTATAAGCAGGAATTTCAATACCAGTCTACCTAGGTTTGAATCCCAGCTTTCCACCACTTGTTAACTGCGTGATTCCCAGTTAAGTTACTTAAACTCCTTGTGCCACAGGGTCCATATCTGTTAAATAAAAATTAACAGAACCTACCTTTTAGTATTCTGGCATGGATTATCATTTATAAAGTCTTCTCTGAAATACTAGCTATTATTATCATAAACCTTCACCTCATCTCACAGATAGACAAACAGTATCTTCCCTTTTCTCAATTCAGCACAACCACCATCTCTAGATACTGTATATCAATTACCCAGAACTCGTAACAGAGCATGGCTGGTCTAACGGGTTTCTTGTAGCACGTCTCAAGGAAGTGGCCTTGTGGTTCAAGTCCACTTCTGGCTGAACATCCGGAAGTTTGAGACTGGACTCAGGTACACCTGTGAGTCTGCCCTGCGTGGAGCGGCCTTGAACTCCAGGCCAGCCGAGGGTCATCCAGAGCCACCCCAGGGATTGTAGCTGCACCAGAGCCTGGTGCAGATCCGACATGGCTCCAGCCAACCTCTCCAGGCCCATCGGTTTTCTGCTACCAAACACGTGCCCCGAATGCTCCAGAAGCCCAGTGCTGGCCTGGGGGTATTCCTGCTGTTTCCTGCTCTCCTTATTCTTATTCATCTCTATCCAGAACACCTTTCTTCTGGTTGCCTGGCAAATTTCCACTTGCCCTTTTGGGTTTTATTTAACTCTCATCTCCTCTATCCAGGGGTCCCCAGACAGTGCTTTCCCTCTATAACAAGTGTCCGAGTTCTATCTATCCTGATATTTTCCAGGTTAATGGATACTATTCTGGCTGACTCTCCACTAGGCTGTTGATTCCTGGCAAGCCCAGCAACATAGGGGAGGTACTTCCAAATGACCAGATGACTTTGGACTGGTCTCAGAATGAAGCCACATGCTCATGCACTTTTGGTCCGTGTTAAGAGTCCAATGAAATCTGGGCTCCTGGAGATTTGCTCTTGGCTGAAAGAGGGCCAGACATGTGAATTCTTCCATCGTGGCAGTGCAGAGTGGGAGTTGCCACCCATTTTGGAAGGCAGTTCCTAAGGAAACATATACTTTGCTTATTTCTTATGGCATTTCTGAGGAAGGGGAAGAAGAAACACCCTGTAATTTCAGTCGAAGTGTTTCTGGGAAAACAGACATAACCTATGTTGGGACTGGCTAGTGTATGGATAGGTAAAAGACTTACGGATTTTTTATGTGCTCTGAAGTTGTCGCAACTTACTAACTTTCATGATAGAGTTCTAATGGATTTGAAGGGTGGTAGAACTAGCAGTAAAATGTTATATTGAGAGCCTTGCAGAATCACAGAATGTAAGAGCTACTAGTGACCTTTCAGACTAATCGTTGGTTCTCAATCATGAGTCCATGGTAAAATTTTTACTGGTTCACAGAAAACTGAGACATATTTAGATAATCTACTATCACATTTCTTTTAAAAGCAAGACGAATGTAAAGTGTTGTTCTTTGTTCTGAGATTAAAATCTCCCCCCTTTTGTGGTGTTAAAATATTTTCTTTAATGGGACGCTTAAGTGGCTCAGCAGATTGAGGGTCTGACTCTTGATCTCTGATCTCGGCTCAGGTAATGATCCCAGGGTCGTGGGATCAAGCCCCATGTTGGGTTCCACACTGGAGCATGGAGCCTGCTTAAGATTCTCTCTCTCTCTCTCTCTCTCTCTCTCTCTCTCTCCCTCTCCCTCTCCCTCTCCCTCTCCCTCTCCCTCTCCCTCTCCCTCTCTCTCCCCCCCACCTATCTCCCCTGCTCAAGCTAGTTCTCTCTCCAAAATAAATAATTAAATAGTTAAAGTATTTTTCTTTATGAAAAGATGGTGATTATAAATGGCAACTTGGGTTTTAAAAAAATGAATTCAGTCTATTTATTTTTTTTAAAGTAGGCTCCACACCCAACATGGGGCTCAAACTCATGACCCCAGGATTGAAGAGTCACGTGCTCTACCGACTCAGCCAGCCAGGCTCCCCTAGTCTATTTATTTCTGTTCCTCATTATTACCCTGGTTAGTTTAATTTTTTTTAATTGAAATATAATATACATACATTCCCATTAGTTTTAATAGCCCTATATTTATGATTGCTTTCTAACTTGGCAAAACGAAAAGTTAGGCAACTCTACGTAAGTCTGTCAAATTATTTTCTAAAGAAAATTTACTGGTCCATAAAATTGGATTGAGTTCAATATCCCTCCTATTTGCAGAAAAGGAAATGAGGGTCTAAGGAAGTTAAATGTTAAAATGTTATGCATACATTGAAGGTCACCTAGCTAGTTAACAGCAGATTCAAGACTACAGCCATGGTTTTTGCCTCCCAGAGCCCAGAGGGCCTGCAGCCGACCCAGCTTCACAGGTGTTCAAAATTAGTACAAAGTACAAAATTTGATCCTAAAACCACTCACAGTGCAGAACTGAGATGGACATGAGTTTTACGCGTTTCATTAGATTACACGTTAAGTTCTACTGGGCTTTGCCACAATGATCACTTACAATCACAACAAATAATCTTCCCACAGCATGAATTATGCATTTTTGTGATTTTCATCTGATCAAAACTCAATAGGACAATGTGAGGTTTTATAAATATACACAAATAAATATGCACTTATGTCATCAGCTCCACCTGTAAGCTACTTAACTCATTTTCTTCTTTATCAGTCACAACAGAGTAGCCGCCATTTTCCCCTTACAGTTCACAACACACAGTTCCAATGTAATCAGGCTGCATCTAGGACAAGATGGACCAGTTTACTCAGCCTCACACTGAGTCATGTAAATATCAGAAGATGACACATGTTACCAACACAAACAAAAGAGCCTTTAAAACCAGCCCCAGAGCTAGGAAAACCTTCAAAACTGCAATGCAGAAAAAAAATTTTTAATGCATTTATCTTGATTTCTCATTATTATTCTAATTAATTTTATGGCCCCTGTATTTATGGGTTTCTAATTCCTGCTGTTAACTGAAGTTACCGTTTAGCATGCAGGCTCACATTCTTATTATTTTCCTCATAATAATTTTGAACTAGAGGCCATAAACACAGCCTCATTGTTTTAAAGAGAACAAAATAAAACAAAAGCCCTTACCTGTAAAGTAAGGCAGGTGTCCAGGAAAATTAAAGTCATATCTTACTTGGATCCCTGGACTATTTTTTTTTTTAAACTTTGAAATAATCTTAGACTTCAGCAAGGTCACAAAAATAGTACATCTCTGGGGGTGACTGGCTGGCTTAGTAAGTCAACAGAGTATGCAACTCAATCTCAGGGTTGTGAGTTCAAGCACCACATTGGGCATGGAGACTACTTAAAAAAAAAAGTACATCTCTGTATAACCGTCCTTTCCCTAATGTTAACATCATACACGACCATGGTATAATGATCACAACTAAGAAATTGACATTAGTACAATACTACTAACTGAACTACACATTTCACTAGAATTTCACCAGCGTTCCCACTAATGTCCTTTTTCTGACTCAGGGTCTAGTCTAGGATTCTCACATTGCACTTAGTTGTCCTATCTCCTTGGTCTATTCTGTGGCCAATCTTCAGCCTTGCTTTGTCTTTCATGACCTTGACACTATTGAAGAATACAGATTAATTATTTTGCAGACTGTCCCTCAAGTGGGTTCGTGTGATGCCTTCTGCTGAATGGAATGAGGTTAGGCATTTTTGACAGAATATCACACAATGTACTTTTTCAGTACATAATATGAGGAGGACACAATACATCTTATTACTGGTGATTTAAACTTGATTATTTGGTTAAGATGGTGCCCTTGGCTTCAAACTGCTCATATTCTATCATTCTACGTTATTAGCAGAGATGACAACCAAAATAGTAGCACACTTACATGGGGTGGGAACAGAGAGAAAGGCCTTCCTGACCTTCCACACGGAGCTGCCAGCAGATGGGCTTATGGAGGGCTGGAGCTCTGAACAGACGCTCCAGAGGATGGTACACAGGACGTTAATGCTCTGGCAAAGGGGTCTGAGGCAACACCTCCAAGCTGCCATCAAGCAGGAGACCTTGGCCAGCCCAAGGCCAAGGCGGGCAGGCTTTCTTCCCAGGGGAATAAGGGCTGATGAGCAAGTGTTTGTGTGTTTCTGGATTTCTGCTCTTCTTTTCTTTCATCCTCTACTTTTGTTTTCTTTCTTTCTTTTTAAAAATTTTTACTGTTTGTTTTATTTTTGAGAGAGAGAGAGAGAGACAGAGCACAAGCAAGGAAGGGGCAGAGAGAGAAGGAGACACAGAATCCGAAGCAGGTTCCAGGCTCCGAGCTGTCAGCACAGAGCCCAAGGTGAGGCTCGAACTCACAAACCATGAGATCATGATCTGAGCTGAAGTCGGACGCTTAACCGACTGAGCCACCCAGGCGCCCCACTTTGGTTTTCTTTGACTAAGACTTCTACACTTACCTCATCTCTGATTTTAATGAAATCCCAATAAGAATATTTATCTACTGCTCTGGTGGTTAATTACTTCAAGTGAATTTCCATAAGCTGACATGAATAGCAGCACCCCTGCCGGCCATCTTGCCATCATCCACCTGTCCCCTGGAGGCAGATGGCAGTGCACCTACAGTCTAGTACAAATCCACACCACTTAATCCTGGAGACTCCACAGGAACCAAGGTTCGTTCGTTTTCTTTCTTTCTTTCTTTCTTTCTTTCTTTCTTTCTTTCTTTCCTTTCTTTCTTGTCTTTCTGTCTTTCTGTCTTTCTTTCTGTCTTTCTTGTTTTTAATTGAGATATAATCCACATACCACAAAATTCACCCTTTTCACAAGTGCACAATTCAGTAGTGTTTAGTATATTTACAATATTATCCCACCATCACCACTATCTAATTCCAGAATCTCTTCATCACCCCAAAAAGAAATCTTGTACCCACTGGCACTCCCCATACCCCTCTGTCCCCAGCCCCTGGCAACCCCTAATCTACTTTCTATCTCTATGGATTTGCCTATTTGAACCAAGGCAGTTTTGATCCCAAATAATAATAACCAAGATGATCTCAATCCAGTTAACCTAAGAGATGCACACATACACCCATAAACTTTGATTCTGGCAACACCTCACCTTCCCTTTTGATACTTTAGACTCCCTATGCTACCCCATTCCCCCAACTGTGTCTCAGAGGTGACATATGCATTTGTCTTTCTCGGGGTAGAACATTTCATCCTCCATCAGAAACCACGTTGTGTTCTATCAGTGTCCTGCAGTGGTGAGGTAATGTTTAGGTAAATTTATCTCTGCTAAGGTGCTAAGAAGTACCAGATTTACATTTTAGCGGAGAACTTTTGCTGTCTAAGGCTCAGCCAGGATGGCCATATGACCCAGCTTGTTTAGAACTGTTCCAGGTGAGGGGAGCCTGGGTGGCTCAGTCGGTTAAGCGTCCAACTTCGGCTCAGGTCGTGATCTCACGGTTCGTGAGTTGGAGCCCCGTGTCAGGCTCTGTGCTGACAGCTCAGAGCCTGGAGCCTGCTTCGGATTCTGTGTCTCCCTCTCTCTCTGCCCAGCCCCTGCTTGTGCTCTGTCTCTCTCTCTCTCTCTCTCTCTCACTCAAGAATAAATAAAACACTAAAAAACAACAACAACAACAAAACTTCCGGTTGATACCTGTTGCCCTGGCTTAATGATTAGTAGCATCTCCTTTTCTTCTCAACAGCGTCCTGGTTTGTTTGTTTAATTATATGGTCCCCCAGCCACAACCAACATAAATGTCTAATCATGGTAATTATAGGCAATTTGGCAGGCCAACAGAGAAAATACATTTAGGTAAATGTAGTTTCGATGTTCCTCCAATCACACCCCAGCTCTGCATTCCCATAAAGAAGTTTAAATTCACCAACCTGTAGGAATCAGGGTTTCATCTACCGGCAAAAAGGCATCAGCTTCTATAGTGACTTCATGGTCATAGATGTTTGGGGAACCCTGGGAAGGAAAGGTAGAGAAAGAAAAGAAGATTTAATGCTTAGTCTTATTTTACTTTTTTTTAAAGACAGAGAGAGAGTGAGAGTGTGTGCGCAAGCAGGGGATGGGCAGAGAGAAAGCGAGAGACAATCCTAAACAGACTCCATGCTCAGAGCAGAAGGAGGCCAACGTGGGGCTCAATCCCATGACCCCGGGATCATGACCTGAGCCGAAATCAAGTGTCAGACACTCAACCAACTGAGCCACCCAGGCGTGCCTATATTTTTTGCTTTTTAACTTCTCTTGCAGAACGGTTTGCAGGCATTGACAAGAATTTTAGAAATCCCATTTGACCTATGGTGATCATTAATACGTTCATTTAAGCATCGGCAGATAGGTCCTCAACAGAGCAATGGATACATTTGAAAGAAGTTTTCAAGCGTGACCCGAGCATGCATCTTCTTTTCTAAATGGAATTATGAACGTGAAAAGTCAGAGAGACATCACTGGTTTGAAAGACTTTTGGACTTTGGCTTATTAGCAGAGGGGTTTCTCCCACTCTCCTCACACATGACAGGCAAATAGAAGAGCAAGAGCTGTTGGCCTGGAACACACAAGTACTGGATGGCCTGGTATCACCTCCAGGCTTGCTAGAGGTGGGGTATCTGTCACCCTTCTCTGGCCCAGCTCCCACCCGGAGGACCCATCCTCTACCACATGACAGAAGCCTGGGAGTCAGAACTGGAGTTCCTGCTTTTGAGAGCTTGCCCATCTCTTCCATTAAAGATGCAGCTTGCCCTTGGGGCGCCTGGGTGGCTCAGTCAGTTAAGTGCCCGACTTGGGCTCAGGTGATCTCACGGTTCGTGGGTTCGAGCCCCGTGTCAGGTTCTGCGCTGACAGCTCAGAGCCTGCAGCCTGCTTCAGATTCTGTGTCCCCCTCTCTCTCTGCCCCTCCCCTGCTCTCACTCTGTCTCTTTCAAAAATAAATAAATGTTAAAAAAAAAATTTTTTTTTTAAAGATGCAGCTTGCCCTCTCCAATGGGGTCAAAGATAGAGGGTCAGTAGTCAGAAGGCCTGTGGTCTATCTCCAGCTGTATTGAATGGCCCCAGGTAGAATCTCTCTCTCTCTTTTTCTTTCTTTCTTTCATCCTTCCTTCCTTTTCCTTCTTTCTTTACAGAGCACAAGCAAGGGAGGAACAGAGAGGGAGAGAGAGAGAGAGAGAGAGAGAGAGAATCTCAAGCAGACTCCACACTGTCAGCATAGAGCTCAGTGTGGGGCTCAAACTTACAAACTGTGAGATCCTGACCTGTGCCAGAGTCAAGAGCCAGATGCTTAACCGACTGAGCCACCCAGGTGCTCCTAGAATCGCTTTTCCTTCAGGGTAAAACTGGGCCAGTAATGCCTCCACCTTTTCCAGGATTCTTGTGAAGAAGTTTAGTAAAGCCATGTTGTGCTCCTTGCAAATTGGAAAATACACGTATGTTTCTGCTAAAAAGGATTATATTCTAATAGGAGTAAATTTTCAAGCTTCATAGCAGAAGACATGGAAGGAGAACCAGGAGAGGGCTTTTGCTAAGTGAATGCTCAAAAATAAGCTAACCTAGTGGCTCCCAACTGGGATGATTTTGCCATAGGGCAAAATCTGACGATGTCTGGAGACAGTTTTGATTGTCATAATTGGGGGTGGTAATGCTCCTGGCATCTAGTGGGAAGAGGCCAGCAATTCTGCTAAACACCCTACAATGCCCATCCCTGCAACAAAGAAATTATCTGACCCAACGTGTCCACATGCTCAGGTTGAGAAACCTCGAGCTAAGTCACACTGAAAGCCCTGCTGGGTTCCTGAGAAGCAAGCAGAGGGAGGCGGAGCCCTGGGGGTTAACTGAAACCGATCCTCTAATCAGAAAGACTCAGGCCTCCACAATCAAATGGAGTCATCCTGAGGAGAAATGCCAGGATCTTAGAGACCGTAAGAATCGATGTCTAAACAGGCCAGAAATTGCTTTAATTGCACTCCGAGGAGAATCTGGTTCTGAAGAACTGCCGTGGTCTTGTGTTCTCTCGGTGGGTACAGGCGGGCAGGGGTAGGAGTGGACGGTGGGGGGAGACAAGGCCAGGCCTCTGCCCACAGTCTCTTCCTTAGCCACTTGTTTGGTCCTGTTCTGACCTGAGAAGGCGGGTCCAGAATGGGAAGGGTCTGCACCACCACCTAGAGCAGCTCTGGACTAGAGGGGTCCCTCTCTTGCCCGGCTCCCCCTGCCGCCATCCCCTCACGCCTCGGTGGTACCGCCAGCACCGAAGAGGCCTGGGGGTCTGAGGGGAGCGGAGATGAGGGAAGAGAACTGGGGACTGTTTCCTTGGTTCTATCTGTTCAGTGCTCCAGCGAAGGCTGAGGAATATTCCATTGTACGAATGTATCACAATCTGTTTATCCCTTCTCCTGTTGACAGACTTTTGCTTGTTTCCAGCTTTTTATTATGATGAATAATGCTGCTCAGGACTTTCCTTCTCTTTGTGTTTTTTAGCATTAGGGCAGGAAGCAAATGATTCCATCACATACCAAAATAAATTGCTAAGTCTAAGAGGCTAGGAAGAAGCCTGGCGGGGGGGGGGGGGGGGGAGAAGGAAAGGAACATTTATTAGAGAGCCACTCTCTTAACGGGCACTGGGTCACAAAGCGGCACCTACATTCCTTTATTAAAGCAAAGCATGCTTCATTTTATGATTCTTCTGACCTGGAATAATGCAATGACCCACTTCAGTGGAATATTACTGCTGGATTCATTTCCTTTCCAGGCTGATGAAAACCTGGCAAGAAATGCTGATCCACCAACAGATCCTGAGGCCCATCTTTGGGTTCAGTGTTGTTTTGGTTAACTTTGCTCAGCTGCTGCTAGCTCAGAACATTAACCATTTATAGAGCTCATTATGGCCTGCAGGGTTTTCTTTTTTTTTCGTGCATTACCACTACCACTGCCTTAATTCAGCTGTCATCACCTTTAGCAGGATATCCTGGACACTATCATACCACCCAAAAGTCATAGCAGCTCCTTTATGGACGCCCTCCTTTTTCTCTGGCAGAACCCTGCCTTGTTGATTCATCCTATGGTAGGCTGTATACTCAGGGAAAGGGCTCCCTCCCCAATCCCACCGGGTGAATATTGATTGGCCTAAGCCAATCATGGTGGCCTAATTCCCTTGCTGGTGATTAGGTTAGGCAGGACATGGGACACACTTCTGGCCCATGAAATGTGAAGGAAAGTCTGCTGGGGAGCTTCTGGGGGAAGTTTTTTGTCTATTCTTTAAAATGGAACATTAGAGATATGAAGAAAGGAAAAGGTCCTTTTTTGTCTCTGGTTGTGACTATATGTAGAGGTGATTCTTGGGGCTATGGCAGCCATCTTGTGACCATAAAAGGATATGCCTGAAGGCAAAAGCCAAAAACACTGAAGGAACAGAGTGGAAAGGCGGAAGGTCCTTGCTGACATACCTACCCAGTCATACTGGAACCACCACTATTCTCATCTCAAATTCCCCGAGGCTGCTTTCATACCTCTTTGGGTAAAGTTTCAATTAAAAAAAAAAAAAAAAAACCAAAAAACAAAACAAAAAACATGTTTGCTCAGTTTTGGGTTAGATAAGGAAGGAACAACAACAACAACAAAAGCCCAACCAACCTGCAACCTATATACCTTTTCCACTCTTCAAGAACCAGTTCTCTCTTGCCTCCAGGTCTCCAACACTCAAACTTAGAAGTGATGAGTCAAAATTTGGCCCCAAGTAGCACAAACATACTGCTTATTAAATAACAAATAAACAAAACAAAAAGAAAATATATAAGATGAGCTGACCACTTTAAATGATCAAGTTTTGAGCTATTTCCCTGGGGACAGTTTAAGACATACAGTAGTGCTGGGGTGCCTGGGTGGCTCTGTCCATTGAGCGTCTGACTTCAGCTCAGGTCATGATCTCACGGTTCATGGGTTCTAGCTGACAGCTCTGAACCTGGAGCCTGCTTTAGATTTTGTGTGTGTCTCTCTCTCTGTTCCTTCCCCACTTGTGCTCTCTCTCTCTCAAAAATAAATTAAAAAATGCTTTCCTGGGTAGGGTAAGAGATGATTTGAAGATGCAGAAGCCCTTTGACCCCAGGCCTCGTAAACAACTACCCACTCTTGTTGTGATGCTTCCCAAAAGGCTGATGGCTCCCTCCTATCCTCAACCCTGAAGTTAGTGGCTATGGGTTCGAGCTGCACTAAGACAGTATACAGAAGGGGACTAACACTGAACACCCTTTTGGGTGGGGTCTGTGATCTCTGAGAGTCCTCCTGCCAAGTAAATGGAAAGAGTTTTAGTGAATGTTACATTCCCATTTTGTCTCCTTGATTGGAATACATTGGCAGGTGTAATATTTCATGCATAATTTCTTTCCTATCTATGAATCTCTTTCTTTAGGCCACCTCCCACCCATTACAGAATAGGATGTTCTCAGTATACAAAAATGTGGAAAAGAGTAAAAAATCACCATGATCTACTACCTATACAAACCCACTAATATTTTATTCTATTTCTGCCAGGTTCCTTTTGAGCTTATTATAAAAAGTTGGGTGTATAAGGGGCGCCTGGGTGGCTCGGTTGGTTAAGAGTCTGACTCCTGATCTCAGCTCAGGTCTTGATCTCAGGGTCATGAGTTCAAGCCTCAAATTGGCCTATTTAAAAAAAAAAAAAATTAGGGTCTTTATGCACATGATTACAGAGGCGCATGGCTGGGCAGCTTTGGTTTTTGGTTTGTTTTTAAGATCTCAAGGAGCATGGCAGAAGTTTCTGAGGGTAAGGGATAGACAAGTTTATAATCCTCTTTATTTTTCAAGGGAGAACTTTGGAAATTACATAAGAACCAATTAATTTGTGCTATTTGAAAAGATCCTAGAAAAAAAAAAATCAGCACATCGTGCTATTTGAAAAGATCCTAGAAAAAAAAAAATCAGCACATTGTCAGCAGACTCCTAAAAGAGTGTAAAAATGCTAGATATTACTAGTTGGCTGTGAACATCATCTTGTGGTAGGAAATCATGCCAAAGTGATTCAAGTAGAGTAGACAACAATGAGTTTTTCAGATGAAGAGGAAGCAATAGATATAGTCTACAGAGTTTAGCTAAACTTTTCCCTCTGCCTCATGTAACAGCCTCCTCAACAAACTAAAATACTACCATTAGTTGGGAATAAGGTAGTGCAGAGGGGATTACCTAAGAGGGGTGAGAGCGTCTCTATACCCCTCTTAGGGTGGGAAGTACAGCAGAGACATACGAATGTTGGTGGCATACCTAAAGGGGCTGAGCCAGGCACATTTTTAAAGTTCCAAGGGTGGAAAGTGGAACTTAACTGGAAGTAATTTTTGGGGAGTAGGAGTGGAATGAGGAAGCAAATGTAAACTCATGTTACAGTTAGAAGAGAGGGAGTTCTTGAAATAGCTGGGTGCTTGTCTGAACCTGTGGGAAAGAGAGAGTTCTCTTAGTAACACAATGTACTCATTCCATCTTTCTCTGTAACTTCCATTTATTGAGCACCTACTACGAGTCAGCTGTTTTGCTAGGCATTTTTCCTCATCACCAGGTGACTCCATTGCCAGGCTAAGTCCATTCTGGGTGGGTCTATCCAGCTACTCCCCAGGTCATTCCACAAAGCACATGGCAGGAGAGGAGAGGTAAGTCACATTTTATACTAAGCAGGAGAGCAGAGGTAAGTTCTCTTACCTGGCCTGCCAGGTTGAAATAAGAATGGTTGGTCAGATTGACCGGTGTGGTCTGACTGGCCTGAGCTCGGTAGTTGACCATAAGCTCCCCACCATCCAGTGTGTATGTCACCCAGACTTTCAACTCTCCAGGGTAACCTTCCTCACCATCTGGACTGATCCTCGAGAACTGGACACCATTTGACAGCACCTGAGGGGTCCAGACGACCTAGAAAAAAGTGTTTTCAAAGCTGTTAAGTCATTGCAATCTCCAGCTAAACACCACATTTCAATATTTAAAGACAGTGATTCTAGGAAGAGAAATGGTTATATGATCTTTAAGATATTGGAATAATAGCTTGGATTCTATTTTATTTTATTTTATTTTATTTTATTTTATTTTATTTTATTTTATTTTATTTATTTAGCTTGGATTTTAGTTGTTCTAAAATTCTGTTTTATACAGAAAAGTAGATTTTGAAAGAAAAAATTTTTTCTTTCTCTTTACCTACTCCCCTTCCCCATTCTCTTCCTCCTTAAATTGATATGTATGTGCCTATGTTTTCTTCTTCCCCTTCTTTAAAAAGTTTTTTTTTTTAATTTTTTTTTTTAACGTTTATTTATTTTTGAGACAGAGAGAGACAGAGCATGAACGGGGGAGGGGCAGAGAGAGGGAGACACAGAATCTGAAACAGGCTCCAGGCTCTGAGCTGTCAGCACAGAGCCCGACGCGGGGCTCGAACTCACAGACTGCAAGATCATGACTTGAGCCGAAGTCGGACGCTTAACCGACTGAGCCACCCAGGTGCCCCTAAAAGGTTATTTTTTATCTTGGTGACCCATTCTGATAAATGTCATATAGCAATATCTGCTAATAGTATTAAAAAATGACCTAAATAAGTCAGCTCCTCTGTCCCAGGGAAGTACTGTTTATGAATATTTATTAAAAAAAAAAAAAGGGGGGTGCACCTGGGTGGCTCAGTTGGGTGAGTGTCCAACTTCAGCTCAGGTCATGATCCCACAGTTCATGGGTTTGAGCCCCATGTTGGGCTCTGTGCTGACAGCTCGGAGCCTGGGGCCTGCTTTGGATTCCGTGTCTCCCTCTCTCTCTGCCCCTCCCCTGCTTGCGCGCTCTCTCTCTCTCTCTCTCTCAAAAATAAATAAACATTAAAAAAAAAAAGAAAAATATGAAGAAAAGTTTTCCAGGAGTTTTTTGCTTTCGGAAATAGAAATCTGGCATTGACACAGTGATTCCCCTCTCCCTTGCCCTAGAAGCCTCAATATTACCTTTATGGAGGAGGGACAACCAGGATTTACTGAGTGCCCATGATGGGCCAAGACATTTTGCTAGAAACTTCACAGACACTATCTTATCCGTCTCAGAGCTGACTTAGGGTAGGCACCATGATCCTCACTTAGACTGAGAGAGCTGGGACTCAGAATACACTGCTTTCCCTAGCTTCTTTCGGCTAGGAAGACAGTGGATTTGAACTAAGTGGTCTGATCCTGAGCTTATTTCCTTATTCTCTATTATCCAAGGACACAGTGTGCAGAGACCCCAGTCCCTTCATGGAGCCCTGGGTCACTAGCCAAAAGGCCTTTTGCTGACGTGAGATCTCCCTTTGTTCGGTGCTCACCAGCCACTGGTGCTTACACAAATCATTTTGTTTTGTTTTAAATTTTATTTACTTAGAGAGAGAGAGAGAGAGAGAGGGAATTCCAAGCAGGCTCCTGAACTCATGAATCACGAGATCACGACCTGAGCTGAAACCCAGAGTCGGACGCTCAACTGACTGAGCCACCCAGGCGCCCCTACATAAAGCATTGTGTAAGGTGAGGATTTGGTTGAATCAAACGAAATGACTGTCTTTGTAGGTCAAAACAGTTGAATACTGGCAATTTCAAATGGCTCCAACTGATACTATGACCCCATTTTACAGATGAGCAAATTGAGTTCAGTGGCGTTACCTTGTCCACTCCTACCTCCCACATTCCAGGAGAGTTGAGTAGAATCCTTTCATACTTCATGTCCATTGTTTAGAGGGGGGATAAAAAAACCACCTTGTTTAAAGTCATATGTGTCATTAGTGACATGACTAGGATTCTAACTCAGGCTTGGCAGTCTACCCCATTCCACATCTTCATTTCAAAGTTTTGTTTGAATCTCCTTTTTTCAACAGAAGAGTTGAGGCCAAACACTGTCATTCCAAATAGACCTGAAAGATAATAATTCCTGAGGGCCACAGGAATGGCTCTGCCCACCCCCTCCTGGTGTGGCCGGCATTGCTCACTGCCGTTGAGTGAACCCACATTTACCAGGAAGGGGAGTCCAGCAGGAGTGGAGGTCTCTGCCTTCACCTACGGTGAAAGCAGCTGGGATCTGAAACAAATTCACTGACCTTAGTAAAAAATAAATGTTACACCCTAGTTATCTCCCAGAAATGTTGAACTTTCAAGACACTTATAATATAAAGCTGGTTATATGCATGATTCAAAAAAGAAAAAAGAATCCCCCAAATGGAAAATTGTAGGAATAAAATATTTGAAATAAAATGTTCTTAATTTGCTACCTAGTTTTTGTCCTTCAGAGAAAGAACGCAGTGGAAAGTTTTTTTCGTGGAAACCAGTATTATCAGATGAGTATAATTCTGTGGAAAATAAAATTCCTATTCATGGGAGAATATCCCAGAGCCTGAGGTTTCCACATTTCCTGAAAACTTCCATGTTTGCATATTTAGGCCTACTTATATACCATTTCTAATCCTGTTAGGTTATTCAAATTTCATCTTTTTTTAAAAAAATGTTTATTCATTTTTGAAAGAGAGAGAGAGAGCGAGCATGAGTGGGAGAGGGGCAGAGAGAGAGGAGGACAGAGGATCCGAAGCAGGCTCTGCACTGACAGCAAGGAGCCCTATGTGGGGCTCGAACATATGAACCATGACCTGAGCCAAGTTGGACACTCGACTGACTGAGCCACCCAGGCAGTTGTCAAATTTCACCTTTAAAAAAAGTGTTGGGGCACCGGGGTGGCTCAGTCAGTTAAGCGTCCGACTTCAGCTCAGGTCATGATCTCGCGGTTTGTGAGTTCGAGCCCCGCGTTGGGCTCTGTGCTGACAGCTCAGAGCCTGGAGCCTGCTTCAGATTCTGTGTCTCTCCATCTCTCAGCCCCTCCCCTGCTCATGCTCTGTGTGTCTGTCTCTTAATAATAAATAAATGTTAAAAAAAATTTAAAAATAAGTAAAAAATTTAAAAAATGTGTTGAAATAAGTACAAGAAGGCTTACCTATAAGCCAACAACTATTCAGTAATTGCTGAGATGAACTACAACCTGAAACAAAGCTCCCCTCATATTGTTCATGTTACTGTATGGAAGCTTACAGCTCAATGGCTTTCAGCATCTCCACGATAACATTCCAAGTCTTTCCCTACCTCTGTCTGGGCTTCGGCATCAACACAGCCATTATCTCCAGTATCTACTTACCAAACGAAATGCTATTCTTTCTTCAAGGGTGATTCAAATCCTGCCTCCCCAGTTACTATGTGTTTGTCCACACCCAGATCCTTTAGCGCACCACTGGCATCCATATTATGGGGCTTGTTGCCTGTAACAGCTATTCATGTAAGGGTCTGGCTCCCTCACTCTACTGGAGACTCAGGAACGCCCACCATATTATGTTCCCCACTTCACCGAAGGGGCTCAGTAGGCCCAGTGCACTGAAGGCTATGTATACTCACTATCTTGCTATGTTCTCATGGGGCACACATGTTAAACAACCCCACAGAAAATACTACAGTGAAATAGAAGGGACAGGAACAAGCTAGAACAGGTGCTGTTCTGAGGCTCCTCTGAAGATCCCTGTTAGAACAGAGCTGGGCCCAACTTCCTCTGGAGGAAGCTCCATATGCCTTGTACCTGGCACATTCCAGAGACCCTCTGCCCTAGTATTGCAGGACAGAGGCTCTCTCTTGCCTTCATGCCTTCCTGGTGTGAGTGGTTCAATCATGGAGGAAAGGGGAACAGATGAGGCAATGTGGTTCTAGGCCACAAACAGGAAATTGGTGAAACAGGGGAAAGACAGTAACCAACTTCCTTCAGTGGGACAGGTGGCAGTAAGAGGCAGAAAAGGAGAAACTGTGACCTTTAACTGCCGTACACGTTCCTGTGTTTTCTGGCTCTTCCCTGGGAAATAAACTGGGTGGTATAATTTAAAGGAGAGTTAGCTACCAAAATTACCTCCCTGAAATTAGACTAGTTAGAGAGTCACTGGGGGGTAATCAGCAGACTCCCACACAGCTAGGAAGCAGGCCAGGCATTTCTACCTCAGGGAGAAGGTGTTTGACCAATTTGCTTTCCCAGCCTTATTTTTCCAGGGGTTCACTTAGGGAATAAGACTCTTAGTGTGGAAAGAGGTAACTGGGGAGAATCTGAGGTAATTTTGAGGCATGAGGCACTTTGGTGGAAGGGTAGGCCTGGATGTGGTGCCATGCTGCCCAGGGAGGGGGTTGAGCGACAGTCTCAGGGGTGTGTGTGGGCCTGGGGGCACCTACAGCAGCTGTGGAGGACACCAGCGGGTTTGGTCTGGAAATGAGGGCTTCGGGTCAGGCAGCCCAACTCAGGAGTTCTATGGCCTTTCATAGCCTCAGATTTCTCATTTGGTGAGAATACAGGGTTCTAGAAAGCATGGGAGAGAATAGGTGCAAAATGCCTTGTACAGTAAATGGTAGGTATTATGTTTAAGCCACTTTTCTGTTGTGCCTAATGTCAATGGACTTCCTGATCCAGACGCTGTGAGAAAGTCATTCTCCCTTTTTCCCAGGTCAAGGGCTGCCGCCCTTTCACTCGGGGACCCCTGCCCGTTACGGTCAGATGAGCTACAGAAGGACGGGTCCTGGAACAGGGCCAGTGCCTTGACTGCCCTCGATCACTGGACCAGCCTCTTTCCCGTATCACCCATTTGCTGTAGGGCCGAGGGTCGAGCCTGGCAAATAGAAGGTATGTTTGAAGGGGCTTGTGAAGTTGCCAGGTGAGGACTGCGTCCATGCCCCTGACTCACCTTATCAAAGCCCCTGACTCCTCCATGCAGACTGTTGGGCCCATTGTTAACGGCCAGCTTATACTCCTTCCCGTCCACTGTGAATGTTCCTTTGGCAATTCGGTTGGCCACCCTGCCAACCACTGCTCCAAAGTAGGGCTGCTTTTGGAGGTACCCTGCAGGGACATGGGATGAGGGACATGGGATGAAAGTGTTTTTTAAAACTTCAAACCAAAGGTGAGGCTCACGGTGCTGCCCACCACTCTATTCATTTTCTTTCTTTCTTTCTCTTTCCTCCTTCCTTCCTTCCTTCCTTCCTTCCTTCCTTCCTTCCTTCCTTCTTTCTTTCTTTTCTTTTCTTTTCATTTCTTTTCTTTTCTTTTTTCTTTTCTTTTCTTTTCTTTCCTTCCTTCCTTCCTTCCTTCCTTCCTTCCTTCCTTCCTTCCTTCCGTGAGCACACAAGTAAGCAAGGGGCAGACAGAAAAAGAGAATCCCAGGAGAGGCAGAGAGAGAGAAGTAGGGCTTGATCCAAGCAGGGCTCATGCTCACCCGATGTGGGACTTGAACTCATGAACCGTGAGATCATGACCTGAGCAGAGGTCAGATGCCTAACGACTGAGCCACCCAGGTACTCCCCCCACCCCTCACTTTCTTCTGAGAGAACCTGAAAGTGTAATAATTTAGGCATATCCAAGCCCTCAGGGAAACACAGAAAAATGGCTGGCTTTACACACAAACTGTCCCCTTCCAAAAGTAATGCATGCTCCTTACAAACATTTTGAAAGAACTTTATAAAGCACAAAGAAATTAAAAAAAATTTTTTTAATGTTTATTTATTTATTTTGAGAGAGAGAGAGACAGTGCAAGGAGGAGTGGGACAGAGAGAGATTATCTCAGGCTGGTTCCATGCTGACAGCACAGAGCCTGATGCAAGGCCTGAACCCACAGCCTGTGAGATCATGACCTGAGCTGAAGTCAAAAGTTAGACACTTGACCAACTGAGCCACCCAGGCACCCCAAAACACAAAGAAATTTAAATCATCCCAGTCTCATCACTAGAGAGTACTACTGTTAATATTCTTATGTATGTATCGCCATCTTTTATGGATATATGTGCTTTTCTTCTTCTCTTTATAAAAATGGAGTCTTAGTATACATGCTGCTTTGTAATCTGCTCTTTTCTAGGCCAACTTTTTAAAAAAGTTTAAAGAAAGCAAAAAAACCTCCCATTTGTTTTTCACTCAGAATTCACCCTCGGAATTCTATCCCCCTTTCTTATGGTTCTTTGCATCCATCCCATCTGTGTTGATAGAAGAATATGCAATTCGAGCCTATGAACTATTTCTACCATGCCTGGAAGGGCTCTCAGGATATAGACTCTTAAGCATTCACCCAGGCTCCCGTTACTCAACTGGCTGGGCATGAGTGAAATATTAATCATTCTCTTCCAGGTCTTTCCTGGTTCACTCCCTTGCTAACCTGTAGGTCCTCAGAGTCCTACCCATGGACTATCAAAACATCTCACACCACGTTCTTCCTAAGACTCAGCCACTTTCTAACTACATCTAACTCATTTCATCTTCAGGATACTTCTATGAGGTAGACACTATTATTACCCTCATTTTACAGATGTGGAAACTGAGGACAGAAAAGTTGAGAAACTTGCCCCAAACACACAGATCGTTATCAAAAGAACCTGGATTTGAACATAGTCTGGCTCCTAAGTTTTTGTTCTTAATATTTATTTACCTTTGAGAGAGAGACAGAGAGACAGAGAGACAGAGAGAGAGAGAGAGAGTGAGAGAAGAGCAGAGAGAGAGGGAGACACAGAATCCAAAGCAGGCTCCAGGCTCTGAGCTGCCAGCACAGAGCCTGACGCAGGGCTCGAACTCATGGACTCTGAGATCATGACCTGAGCCAAAAGTTGGGCGCTTAACCAACTGAGTCACCTGGCGCCCCAAGGCAGGGTTTTATGTGTGTGTGCGTGCGTGTGTGTGTGTGTGTGTGTGTGTGTGTGTGTAATTAGACAAGATGATTCTAACCTTGCTGTGAAAAAGCAAAGGGCCAACATAGTTATACAATTTTGAAGAAAACAAGATGAGTGACTTGCCTTATAAGATCCTAAGACTCACTAAGTTAAGGCAGTGTGGTGCTGGCCCAGAAAGACGAACAGACCAATGGAACAAAAGAGACAACCCCAGACATGTCCTGTACCTATGAAGACCGATATGTGACAGAAGTGACACACAGATCCGTGGAGAAAAAATGAAACCAAGAGTCAGACTCTTAACCGACTGAGCCACCCAGGCGCCCTGTGGGTTCTTGTTCTTAAGCATCACCTTATTTGAAAAGCACAAGGCTTTCTGGTGAATTGAGCTTACTACCATCTCTTAGAATAGGCCAGACTGACCTCTCTACCTGCTTCCCCCTCCCTCCCCTCCCTCCTCTCTTTCTGAAGCTACAGCTTTAAAACTCCTTATACCAGGTAACCAAAAGGAGTTCCAAAGGGCCAAACAACCTTCTTTGGTTTTGCTTCATCTACTTTTATTTTTATTTTTTAAAGATTTTATTTTTAAGTAATCTCTACACCTAACAGGGGTCTTGAACTTACAACCCCGAGATCAAGAGTCACACGCTTTACCAGCTGAGCCAACCAGGAGCCTCTTGTTTCATTTTTAGTAGACTTTATTTTTTAGATCAGTTTTAGGTTTACAGTAAAATTAAGCAGAAGGTACAGATTTCCCAGATACCCTCTATCCTAATACGTGCATAGCCTCTCCCATTATCAATACCACCCCCCATCTGAGAGACACATTTCTTTTTTTTTTTTTTTAATTTTTTTTTCAACGTTTATTTATTTTTGGGAGAGAGACAGAGCATGAACGGGGGAGGGGCAGAGAGAGAGGGAGACACAGAATCGGAAACAGGCTCCAGGCTCTGAGCCATCAGCCCAGAGCCTGACGCGGGGCTCGAACTCACGGACCACGAGATCGTGACCTGGCTGAAGTCGGACGCTTAACCGACTGTGCCACCCAGGCGCCCCGAGAGACACATTTCTTTAAAAAAATTTTTTTTTGGTAATGTTTATTTATTTTGGGGAGACAGAGACAGAGAATGAGCAGGGAAGGCACAGAGAGAGGCAGAGACACAGAATCCGAGGCAGGCTCCAGGCTCTGAGCTGTCAGCACAGAGCCCGACATGGGGCTTGAACCCACGAACCATAAGATCATGACCTGCTCAGTCAGTCGCTCAACTGACTGAGCCACCCAGGCGCCCCGAGACACATTTCTAATAACTGATGAACTCACATTGACATATCATTATCACCGAAAGTCCACAGTTCAACAGGAAGGTTCACTCTTAGTGCACATTCTGAAGGTTTGGACAAATGAATAATGATATGTATCCATCATTATAATATCATTTTTTTACTGCCCTAAAAATCTTCTCTGCTCTGCCTATTCATCCCTCCCATCCCCTCAGCCCCTGGCAACCACAGATCTTTTTAGTGTCCCCATAAATGTGGCTTTTTCAGAATGTCATAGTCGGCATTGTATACTTTGTAGCCCTTTCCGATGGGCTTTCTTCACTGAGTAGTATGCATTTTAGGTTCCTCCCTGTCTTTTCATGGCTTGATGGCTCATTTCTTTTTAGCACTGAGTAATATTCCATTGCCTGGAGGAACCACAGTTCATTTGTCCTTTCCCCTACCAAAGGACAACTTGGTTGGTTGTTTTAGTAATTATGAACAAAGCTGTGAGAAACACCTGTGTGCAGGTTTTTGTGTGGACATAAGTTTTTAACTCCTTTGAGTAACTACCAAGAAGCATGACCACTTGATCATATGGTCAGAATATGTTTGGTTTTGTAAGAAGCAATCAAACTGTCTCCCAAAGTGGCGGCACCATCTTGCACTCCCGCCAGCAGTGAATGAGAGTTCCTGTTGCTCCGCTTCCTCATCAGCATTTGGTGATGTCAGTGTCCTGGATTTTGGCCATTCTGATAGGGCCTCACTATTGTTTTAATTTGTATTTCCTCGATGAGGTACAGTGTGGACCATTCATCTGCTTTTCAGGAGCTAAAACATGTGAAGAAAAGCAGAAATTTTTGTTCAAAAATTATTTGGTTGTATCTACTTTTGATTCCTACTCTGATCCATTCAACAAATGTACACGGAGTCCCCACTCTGCCAGCCACATGCTCGGCACTGGAGACAGTGACAACTCCAACAGCAAAGCTGCTGGTTCCTGGGCTTGCAAGAATTCCCTCAGAAGAGACGGCTTTCTGGCAAAAGTAAACAGCCCACGGAGAGAAGCAGTACTTGCCAGTCTTTGGTTTAGATGAAGAGTTTTTAACACCAGAAACCGCTGCTCTCAACTGTCTCTGAAAAATGCTTCGGAACAAATGCGTGTTATTTGTTACAAAGATACTGGTATCTTCATAAGTTACTAAGCTTTCATATCAAATCAGAATTACAAAAAGTGACATTCCCCAAATTCTGAATAGGACATGAGTAAAACGCTTGTTTTCAAATGCAGAAAATACTGTTTTCCATTAAAAAGGGAAAAGTTTCTAGGTCGAACCATGAATGATGATTTTTTTTTTTCAATTGCTGATGGGGGACATAGGGTAGAGGAAAAGTCTGTCCCTTTTCCTGAGCAAAGGACTGGCCAGAGTACATTAATAAATCCTTAACCAGCGTTATGGACTTTTCCACTCCTCTAACGTCCCACGGACCCCAGCTATGCTATCCACCTCGTACCGCCCAAACTTCAGCCAGAGTGCCCTAAAAGCGTGAAATGAAAGTACCTACTATTTCCAATCTAAGCTTCTACAACCTGTTTTCGGAGGAAAGCAAACATTACTTTAATTGACAAGAACTTTAATTGCCCCCAATATTAAAAAAAAATTTCTTTTAAATATTTATTTTTGAGAGAGAGAGAGAGAGAGAGAGCGCGAGCGAGCAGGGGAGGAGCAGAGAGAGAGGGAGACACAGAATCCGAAGCAGGCTCCAGGCTCTGAGCTGTCAGCATAGAGCCCAACGCGGGGCTTGAACCCACGAACCGTGAGATCGTGACCTGAGCCCAAGTGGGCTGCTTAACCGAATGAACACTCCCCTTTAAAAAAAATTTTTTTTTTAATTTGTCCCCAATATTTTAAATATTTTCAAATAGCTGCTGGCTGTCCACATGGATCTTGATGCCCTTTTTTGCAGTATTAATCAAGTGAGGTAAAACGCTCAAGTAGTGTGAAGGAAGACATTTGGGGGCAAGGGAAAGAAAGGAGATAAAAATGACTGATTGCTCGCTACAGTCAGACACTATCACAGGCGGTAGCACATTTAGTCTCATTATACATTAGTTAAGGTGAAGAAACATGTCTGGAAAGTTAAATAACTTTAAGGGACAAAGCAGAGATTGAAGCCAGGAATCCCCAGTACTCCTACAAGGGCACTCAGGCATCTGCAAGCCTACACCGCAGTCTCTGAACCGGTCCCTTTTCCTCCACCCGCTATTGGCCGGGGTTTTCTAAAAGCACTAGGTCTATTTTTTCTATTTTTTCCATAGTGACTCCCATGGCCGTAAGAGCCGGGTGTTTTGTGGTAACTGGAGGGAAGATGAAGGGCAAGAGTGCACTGGTTGTGTGGGTAGGTTGTTTAAACCTGTGGCTTATAGGCAAATAGTCTCGTCACAGATTTTGAGAGAAGTTATAATGACTGTAGGTGAGGCATGAAGAGGAAAGGCATTTTTAAATATTTTAGGTACAAAAAATGGCAGAACAATTCATAGGAGGCATTAGTGACTTTTCTAGGCTGTAACTAAAAGATCGTATGATTTACCTCTTTAGAATTCTACAGAAGAGAGCTCTCATTTTCCCAGGGAAAAACTGAACCAGTCTGACCTCCGGTCATGGCCATGATCCAAGCAGTTTATATAATCTATCTGGGAAACTGGAGATTGTTCACATCTAACCTGGCAGTTAAAAAGGACCATGTTTCATGGAATTATACATGCTTAGCTCCTCCCTGTGGTTTAAAATATTCTGGGGCATAGTAATGTCAAGATAACCCCTTATTCTGTCATGTCTTGTAGCTTTAAATGATTCACCTCAGTTTTGTTTACATAATACTTACACATTCAGATATTTGAAAAGAATAGACAGTGAAAATAAAGTCTCCTTCTTACCCCTGCACCCTGGCTATGCAGAGCCTCTCTTGAAAGCAATCGCTGCTGTCAATCCCTTTTTTTTTTTTTTTAAGATTTTATTTTTTTAAAAGTAATTTCTACACTCAACATGGGGTTCAAACAACCCCAAGATCAAGAGTCACACACTCCCCCAAGTGAGTCAACCGGGCGCCCCAATGTCGCCAATTTCTTAACGTGGGTTTTAATACACAAGAACTGATCAAAACCGTAGCAGAGCCCCATTTCACACTATTCTGACTGAGACAAGAATGCTCCCCGTTATGACATACATGAGGTCTTCTTTTATCTTTAGCAATATCTATCTTTGTAGAAAGAATCTACGAAAAAACTGAAAGACAGGAGCGTAAAAAAGGAACAAAGGAGCCGCTTCCAGTAGCCATGATGATGGCTGCACATATTAGAAAGTGTTACTTGATATTCCAAGGGCTTTTTTCCAACTTCTCCTCTTCTGAAAATCACTCACTTTCCTTCTAGAATAAATAATTCAATCATCTAAATTATAGCCTAGGAATGAGCACCTAGAATATTTTGGATGCTTTGATTCAACCTGGCATTATGTGAAGTCTGTGATGTATGCTAATAAGAAAATGCTATTTAACATTCTCAAGAGATGTTATGAAGATGGAGGGCAATAAAGCACACGCTAGATCACTATAATCCAAGGAGATCGATTTCTTTTTCTCCCTTTTAAGAACATTGGGGGATAGTACTTTCCTCATCCAGACTGCCCCAAGAGGCACAGACTTATAGAGACAACTCCACCGTATTAATGCCCTCACAAAATCAACACTTCCATGCCTAATAAGACACCAGTGCTATGGCACTATTAGGTATTTACCCAAAGGATACAGAAATACAGATTTGAAGGGGCACATGCACCCCAATGTTTATAGCAGCACTGTCAACAATAGCCAAACTATGGAAAGCCCCAATGTCCATCTGATGAGTGGATGAAGATGTGGTCTATACACACAGTGGAACATTATTACCCAGCCATCAAAAAAATGAAATCTTGCCATTTGCGACAACATGGATGGAACTAGAGTGTATTATGCTAAGTGAAGTAAGTCAGAGAAAGACAAATACCATACGGTTTCACTCAAGTGGATTTAAGAAACAAAACAGATGACACATGGGAAGGGGGAGAAGAGAAGAGAGGGAAACAAACCATAAGAGACTTTTAAGGATTGAGAATAAACTGAGGGTTGATAGAGGGGAGGTGGGTGGGGAATGGGCTAGATGGGTGATGGGTACTAAGGAGGGCACTTGTGATGAGCAGTAGAGGTTGTATATAAGTGATGAATCGCTGAATTCTGCTCCGAAACCAATATTGTACTGGATGTTAACTAACTAAAAAGAAAAAAAGAAAAAAGAAAAGAAAAGACACTGGTGCTTCCCAGCGGTCATGCCGTCAGGGCACACACATTTCATAAGAATTCCACAAAGACACTTTGCATTTTAAACTCTATGTGACCCTTACATCTAAATGAACACTGATAAGGAGCTAAGGAGCGAGAGCAGTCATTGTGTGTGTGTGTAGAGGTGCAGAGGGAGGGCCATATGATAAGGCAGAGATGGAAGTGAGGCGATAAAAGCAGAGGCTGACAGCTTAGCGTCTCCAAAGCTTTGCTGGCTCTGATATTCTAGGACGTGGGTCCAATTCTTCGACTCCACTGGGCAATTTTGCACCAGCCAAGTAATCTCTTTGTGATTCTGTGTCAGCCTGGAAAATAGTTATGGTACTCACAGAGAGAGAGGTGACTCAGCAAAATCATTCTAAAGAATCCTCTTTTGTCACTTGTCAACTCTTGCCTTCTGACTGAAGATCTGAACCCCCACCAAAGAAAACCAATACTCAGTTTTCTGTTAACTTCTAACCATGAGCCATGTTATGTATCTAAAGAACCAAACAGATAGAAACACACACCTAAAGGAAAACCTCAAACCTCTTCTCTAGCAGGCTATGCCCACGCCCCTACCACGGAGCAAAGCGTACTCATTTTCAAGCAGTTTCCTTTTGCCACCTTTATTTCAGACCTCACCTCCTGTCTAGCTACACAGTAGGGCCAGGATGGCACTGCAGACCCTTTCCTTTGCTGAGATCAAACTGTAACTGTAATTTTTTTTTTAATGCGACTATCTGGCTAATGTCTAACCCCCCAGCTAAAGTGCAAGCTCCATGAGGGTGAGGACCTTGTCTGTCTCGCTGAATGAGGTGACTGAATGAACAGCTTGTGAATGCATGGATTAATTCATGATCCTAATTGCCCATGGAACCTCATAAAATAAAAGTTGGTCCTACTTGGGAGACCTCACTGCTAGACCATGAGTTGGTCTTCTGCTTGGTTGGTTCCCGAGCTGCCAGCCCGCGCTGGGCGCTGTAACACCAGACTGGGTGGCTAAGCCGTCTGTACCCACTGAGCCATGTCGAGGAGAATTTCTCAGACAACCAGGGCTCAAGGAGAATCTGATGAAGGAGAGAGGAAGTAGAGGAGACAGGTCTTAGATTGTCCTACAGAAAGAACACAAGGCAAGACCTGGAGCCACACCCCCTCTAAGCCAGCTTTTACCTCTCCTGCCCTGCATACCTGGCAGTTCAAAGATCGCTCCAGGGTTGCTGGGGTTTTATCTTACCCTGAACTATTTTTTTTAATGTTTATTTATTTTAGACAGAGGCAGAGAGAGAGAGAGAGAGAGAGAGAGAGAGAGAGAATCCGAAACAGGCTCCAGGCTCTGAGCTATGAACTCACGAAACTCTACATCATGACCTGAGCCAAAGTCAGAGGCTTAACCGACTGAGCCACCCGGGAGCCCCAGACCCTTAACTATTCTAAATTAAGGCAATGCCTGAATGGACAACCAGAGACCAAGTCCTACAGCTGTTTCCATTCATGTGTCTTTTTCCGAACACAGGATGGAAACACAGTGGGTCTGCCGGTTGCAAGCACTCCTCGCGGTGATGAGGGTGACGAGCTCGGGTACTCGCCCTGGATCCTGGCCACCTCGGGGGCATATGCGGGAGGGCTGGGGGCCCGGGGCCCGCCCGCAGCCCGGGACAGCATTCAACCCACCTTCCAACTCTGCAAAGCCGAGCACCACATCTGACGCCCTGCCCTGCCTGTCTTTGACCTCCAGGGCCGTAATGGTGCAGCCCCAGGAGATGATGTCCACTTTCAGCAGGTCTGACTGCAGCTGGAACTTCTCCACTGTCCCTGCCCCTGAGGGCAGGTCTCCGAACACGGTTCTAGTCACCGAAACCATGGGGAAAGCGTGGGGGCGTGCAGCTACTCCCAGCCCTTCCGACTCTGCCTCCAAACCTGGAGCCGGAGAAGTTTACTGGAGAAGGGCGGGACACGGCCCAGACTCCTCCCCTTCCTTGCCGGGATTTGGGGAGTGACCGCTCCTGCAAAAAAATACCTTCTGGCGACTTTCTAAACCTTTCCTTTGCCTGAGGGCCACAGGAAGGCAAAATTTCCAGACGGGGTTTTCCTTTGCTAACTCTGGCTGCATTGCATGTTGGGAGTGGTAGTCTTTGGAAGGTGAAATTGCATTTTGGGGCCTGTAGTTTTCCTAAACCCAAATTCTGAAGCTGCAGGATTGCGGGGGCGGGCGGGGTGTGGGGGTTTCTCCGGCTCCCGGTTCTCAACAGGCAGTGAGCTAGCAGTTCGTTAACTTTGGTGGCTGACTTTCAGATAAAATGCTGGAAGATGCAGAAAGCAGAGTTAGAGAAAGATGAATGTTGGGGGGAGATTCTGGTTTTAAGTTAACTCTGATCCAGAGGAGAAAGAAATACAGAGATAATTTAGAGAAAGGCGTCTCTGCACACTGGATTCATTATATTTGTCCCACACAGTGAAAATTCTAGACATGTTTGTGCTGGAGCCACTGCCCAGAGGCTTTCCTGGCTGGTGGCCTGGAGTAGCAGCCTGGACAGGGTCAGGTGTAGTTACACGGAGGTGCTCAGAGGCAGCCTCTGACTTTCTTTTCCTCAGGGGACTGGGGAAGGGTCTTGAGGACATACCCCCATCTCGTTCCTGAAGTCCAGAGTTCCTTTAAAAAGGGATGGGGGGGGGGGGTTTGCCTGGGTGGCTCAGTCGGTTAAGTGTCCAACCAGCTCAGGTCATGATCTCACTGTTGGTGGGTTCCAGTCCTGGTTTGGGCTCTGTGCTGACAGCTCAGAGCCTGGAGCCTGCTTTGGATTCTGTGTCTCCCTCTCTCTCTGCCCCTCCCCACTCACGCTCTGTCTCTCCCTCTCTCTCAAAAATACATAAACATAATTTTTTTAAAAAAAAGGGATTAAGGGAGTATTTATTGAGGTCCCCCTAAATGTCACGTACTATACTTTTATTATTTCCTTTCCACAAACAGAAAAAGGTTATAAGTAGGTACCGATGGGAGAGGAAAAGGCAAGCAGACCATTAAATAACTGTCATCCTTTCGAGTGCCTCAGAATGGTGTGAGATTTTTCAAGAATATATATTTCCAGGCCCATCCCTGGAATTTCAGATTCTGTGAGTCTAGGGCAAGACTCAGGAATCTGTCTTTTTCACAGGTTTCCTGGGTGATTCTAATGCAGATTACCTGGGACCAGACTTTGAGAAGTACTGCTCAACAGTTGGGTGACTAATCTTAGATTTTGTTTCCTCCAAATAGACTCTGATGGCATAAGACTAAGATAGAGCTCCTAAAGGCCTTAATAGTATTGCCAGATGAAATATAGGAGCCTGTGTACTTCTTTGCGAAATGTGTCAACTCTAGACAGTACTGGGCCCAGGAAGAGAGAGGATGCTGGAAGCCGGAAGTGTTTTACTTGATGGCCTTCATACTCCTCTGGGCTTGACACTGCTTTTGGTTCGGTTTCTAGGTACTTCAGAGGGGTTCCAACTGGACTGTGGTGGATGCCAAAATGCATCTCTGATTAGGAAATTAGGAGAACTGGGGTTGTGTTCCTGGAATCAGATGCGAATAAAACATAACTGCCTCTCAGCCCTTTCTGTCTGTCGTTTGAAGGAATACTTAGCATTCTTGCCACAAGCCTCAATTCTCATTCATGAAGCAGGGGAACTGTGGTAGCAAAGGAAAAAGAGAGCTTGCAACAAACAGGCTTTAGTGAGGCGTCACACATGATAATAAAAAGACCCAAACAAGTCAAATTACAGCCTGCGCCACACTCACACAATAACCGATAGCACTCTTGCGTGCTGCTTCATCAGAAATTCTCATAAACTCTGCAATCCTCATCAACCCACCTAACATTTGCGGCTGATTCATATACAAGCCCTTTCGGCAATGCTGTGTTAGCACGGATGTCTCAGAACCTCTTCTTCTGTGGGCAGGAAGACGGCATTTTCTTTTCTCAGCCTCCAGTTCTCAATGTTCTGCCAAGCTCATGTTGTCACAGAAAGAGATGAATGCATTTGAACGGCCAAAGCCAAGTGTCACTAGGGGAGATGTTGTACCTAGGCTTGGTGGAAAATGAAACATACCATGATGTCTCTCAAAGATGTAAGGAGTACATTTCATTTCATTTTCCTTTCACTTTTAAGGGCTGAACATATTGTCATAAATAGGATTACCTTGTGCTAGGTCAGCCGTCAGGCTTGAACCTTTACTTTTCTTACCAAAATATCCTATTCTCCGAGTCCCACAGTGATGCTCTAAAGGAATATTTGTGCACTTGGGGCACCTGGCTGGCTCTGTCAGTAGAGCATGCAGCTCTTGATGTCAGGGTTGTGAGTTCAAGCCCCACGTTGGGTGTGGAGCCTACTTAAAAAAATAAGGTAATATATATAAAGGAATATTTGTGTGCTTAAAAAGAACGGAGGAAGAAGCACCCTTAAGGGAAGGAAATATTCTCCATCTCCAAGGTTGGATTGGGTCAGAAGCCAGATAGTGCCTTTGAAAATGAAAGATCCTCAAATTTGAGGAAGTATTTCTTTTTATTTTGGGGATGAGAACTGGGGGTGAGGTCATGAGGTAAAGAGAGAAGGAATTGTGACATTGATGTCAAGAGACGTTACTTAAAGCGGCGCCTGGGTGGCTCAGCTGCTTAAGTGTCTGACTCTTCCGCGAGGGTCATGATCTCACAGTCTTGTGGCTCTGCTCGGCGCTGACAGCAGGGATATGGCTTGGGATTCTCCCCCTCTCTCTGCACCTTCCCTGCTCACACTCTCTCTGTCTCTCTCCAAATAAATAAACAAAACAAAACCAAAACCAACAAACCAAAAAGAGAAGTTGCTTAAAGTGGGTACCTTTTCTTTCAACCTGAGGACTCAGGGTAGACAGGTAAAAAATGAGGTCAGTTTCTCTTCTCTACTGGAAGTTAGTCCCCAAAGCTGAGTGTGTGGGGAGCCAGGAATGAGGAGATCTGAGCCCTTAGACCCTGGACTCCACCTTCTCATTCTACAAAGACACTGCATGTGTACTATTCCTGGGATCTGTCAGATCTGGGGCCCATGGAGACGGCTCCAAAGCTTTAAGCTGTTGACAAGATGCCTAACTCTCTGAGCTGTAATAATAAAACCAACTCATGATATCTCACAGTTTGTCTATAAGGAGACCCAGAATAGATTCTCTTCTGTTGATAAGTTACCATCTTCCTGTTCTCTTTCTCATTGCTCTGAACTCGAATGGCATTTATTGTCAATTTGCTTCATTGGGTGCTCAACTATGCAATATCTTAGATGGTTCATTATCTGCCCAGGAGCACATTTTGTTGTTATTGTTTACTCAACGTTTGGCTCCCAAACTCCATATTTTGACTCACAAATTTTTTGTGACGGAAACAACACTAGGTTTCAGAAGAAATCTGGGAGCCAGGGAAACCTGGAAGAACCTCTTCAAGTTGACAAGAGGCAGAATTCTTCATAGTTCAGTTCAACTCGATTTCATCAATAATTTTGGAGCAGCTGCTGGGGAAGGCATTATGGGTGCAGGTGAGAAGCTGTTGAGAAAGATGGATTAAATTTTGCTGTATGACGTGCTCATTTGTCAAATATTCGAGGATTATGTGCCAGGCACTGTGCTAAGTGCTGGCTGTACATTGATAAGTAAAACATGATCCTTGCCTTCCAGGAGCTTACAGCTTAATATGATATAATGCTCATCTCTGTCTTCCATAAAACCTTCAATAAAATCTCCAGAGTTCATTACCAGTCAATGCTGGGTGAAACAAAGCACTGGGATCAGCCTCGAAGTAGTTGTAATTTAAGGGTTGCCCAGAGATGTTCAGTCATACTGGGATTATTTTAGAATTTCCTAGAAGCAAGCACAGGAACTGGCAATTTTAGATGCTCAGTAAATAACTGTTGAATGAATACATGATACATTCATATTTACAATGCTGTAGTGGAGAATTGGCTCTGATATCAGAAAAACTGGGTCCGAAAGTCATCAGAACTTACTGGTCAGGCAATTTGTTCAACCACTCTGAGCTTCAGTTTCCTCAACTATAAAATGGGAATAATATCACATGAATGGCCCATCCAATTATTATTAATTATTACTAGTAAATATAAAGTGCTAAGAATGAACTGGGCACCATGATAAGCACTCCTATGAGTCAGGCACCATTATCTGGTACAGAAACTGAGACTTACCAAGGTTAAGCAACTTGTTCAAGGTCACATGGTTAGTAAGTCAGGAAATCAAGATTTGATCCTGGGCAGTTTGACTGCAGAGATAGGAGCATTTAACCACTTCCTTATATGCTGCCTGGTATTGTGGTCAATGGGGAACCTGGAGTCCAAAGCAGCCTGCAAATTTGAACACATTACGCCAGGGCAAAATGCTCATCTCCTAATTTTTATGGTAATTACAAGTTTAAAAAATTAGTTTCTGGAATTAGGTCACAATGGGCTCAAGACGGCATTGTGTTCACTTACTGTAAGTACAGAAGGGTCCAAGGAGAAGAGCTAATCCTTGGGAGCCATACACTCTGGAAACGAGGCACCCATCACCTCCAGATCTATTATGTTGTCATTTGTTGATTTGTTATTATGTCTTCTGCCAAGAAAATGGAAGCTCCACGAGAGTGAGAACTTTCACTGCTATATCCTAGTAGCTAGAACAGAGCAGTGGATTGCTAAAAAATATCTGTTGATTGAGTGTTTGAATGCTGGAAAGGATGGGAAGCATCTCTCATACACAGCTGGTAGAAGTCTCAATTGATAAAAACCACTTTGAAGGACAACTTGTCAATATGTAATCAAGTCTGTTTGCACAAAACTCAGAAACAGCCCATGACCCAGGAACTCCATTTCTTGGAATATACCCTGGATGATGTTTTGCATATGGACGTAAGAATATTTATAGCAGTATTATGTGGAAGAATCAAAATTTGGAATCAACCTAAAGTCCATCAATTGAAACATGGATAAAACAATTTTGGTATACGCATGTAATGCAATGTGATGTAACAGGAAAATAAATGCACTAGATACTCCATAGGTCCTCAGGCATGAATGTCATAATTATAATGTTAAGGAAGAAAAAAGCAGTGCAGAAGGATGTAAATATGTCATTTACATCAAATAATAAACCTTGCAAAGTAAACTAGATCTCCCTGAATTTAAGTCATTAGTCCAGGGTCATTTAGCCTGGGGGGTTATAGAGCTAGGATTTTAATCCACAGCACTTTCCACTATATCATCCTGCCTCAGGTAAGCATTGATAGCCAGATATGTATTAGACCCCCATAGCGCTCTGGAAACCCTATTGACTGATCTTTCCTTAGTTTGAGTGAATGTCATTGTCAAGGGAGTGGCTTGGGGGGGGGGGATCTCTTTTCTCTGCCCTTCCCCCCATTTTGATATGAATAATAGATGTTTAATCAATTTCATGTAAAGCAGCTTCAAAACAAGTCCCTCATACATTCCCTTTGACTTGATTGTGGCACCTATTTATAGAAATTCTAAAGCCACAACTGGCCTGAGCACATTCCTTAGTTTTATATAGACTGGATAAACACTTCTAGTTGTCCCTTGTGACAACAATACTTTCAAGAGTCAGAACTCTTTTAATTCCACAAGTTATAAATCAGCTCAAATTTGCCTTAGGCAAAAAAGGGAAATTATTGGCTAACATAGTGAAAAGTCTGTGGACGAATCTCCCTTCAGGCATGGCTGGATCTGGGCTAAAACTACATCAACAGAACTTGGTTTTTCTCTTCCTCTTGTTCGGTTTTCCACTGTGTTTGCCCTATTTTCAGACTGTTCTTTCTACCTATGATTTCTAGCACCTCCAGACTTACATTATCTTACAATAGCAGTCTCAAGACAAAGCAAGCTTCACATTCCCCACAGTATCAACAAAAGTCCCAGTGTTGAGTCTCACCCGGTCCTGTGCCCTTCTGAACCAATTGCCTGGTGCTTGGTGTGGTTGAGTCAGCCTCACGCAACACCGTGGACTGGGCGTGGGGAGGGGTGATTATCCAAGGGACAATCTAGATGCTATTCCCAAAGCGAGAATGGATGCTGACCAGGCTAAAACAAGATTTGCCCACCAAAAAGAGTAATGGGTAATTTCATTAGAGAATTGTGAATGTGTTAGAAATCAAAAATAAGAAATAAATGCACTGGGAATTCTTGTAGAGAGTTCAAGCATTTAGAATATTTGACACATCAAAGTACCTGGGTCTCACAAAGAGCTTTCAGCATTCTGTCAGTCGCTCGGTAGCAGGTGTTGCCACATCCTTGCTTCTATTCTTGTTTTATCTTTGTCGGCCTTGGTCTCCTAACTAATGTGGTAGTGACGCAAGCTTGCTTGAAGCTTTCTCAACATCTTCAATTACCCTGCTGTTTTTCAAAGGACAAGAGCTGCCAACATTCGAGAAAGAATGTTAACTCGAATTCAGCCTAGCCTGAAGCAGATTCACCCCTGCCTTGTCTGAGAACAAGGCGGATCAGGGAACTGCTCTCCGAGTTCATCTGGACTCCATTCCTCATAATATGGAATCTTACATAAAAAAAGCATGGCCGAATATAATTCTTGGCAGAAAGTAACATTCAAGCACCTAAAACATCTACAAATTATCTTGCTCGAATAAATGTGGAGAATTTGCTCTTGTGAATTTGCCAACCTGATTAAGTAACCTTTGATTCACTGCCTTCAGTATCTGCTAACCAGTCATAGTGTGATCTTCATTCTTCTATGACACTTGTTTGAGAGGTCCCAAGTAACATATACTTCTTATTTTTATAATTTCTTGCTTTTCAATGATCACATTTGGCTCAGCTTGAAAGATAAATTTCTCCAAAGATGTAATAAGCACTTTTTTTGTTTTGCCAAATTAGAACTTTGAAAAGTTACTCTTTGATTTGTTAGAATTAGGTTTGGCTGCCTATAACAGAGATCCAAAATAACAGTGGCTCAAGAGAGATACAAGTTGATTTTTTCCCCTAAAAACAGTCCAGAGGTAGGGATGTCAGGATCTGGGATCGTACCCTACTTGCAAATTGATAAATTACTGTTTCGTGGAGGCTGACAGAAGACACAGATTCCTGGGTCTGAGACAAAGGATTTCATTACTCACCGCATAGCAAGCAGCATGTGTATCCTGCTGGTGCTGGTTCCCTATGCCCTCCAAGACCCATGGAGGTTACAAGGAGGAACCAAGCTGGGCATGACACATACAGTGGGTTTGCATTACAACTGGGCTCTACCACTTTTATAGTGAGTGGTAAGCAAGCCTGCGCTTTGTCTGGGAGAAGATGAATCTGCTCACTGGAAACTCAACCCCAAGAAATGGTTGCCTAAAGAGTGGTCAGGGCCTTGCATTCTTAGCATCCTCAAAAAGGGTGTTCAGGGATGCTCAAGGCCTTGGTGGATTGCTTCTCTCAACAGGTGGTCCAGGGTTAGTATGGCAGTTCTGCTCAACGTGGTCATCTGGCACATAAGTTCCCTACAGCTTGTTGCTTCACTATCTGAAAGGTGTGGCCTGAAGTCCGCTTAGCCAAGGAGGTATGCCACCGTGTCCACATTTAGAGCAACAGGATGGAGGAGAGGAGGTGAGGACAGGGAATGTTGGAGAAGAGGCAGGCCTCTTGTATCCCCTTTGAGGATACATCCTGAAATTTCCATACGTTACTTCCCCTTATATCACATTGGCCAGGAGTTATTCACTTAATCATATCAGACTTCAGGGTAAGTTGGGAAATGTATAATCTTGTTTTCTAAGGGTTCTGTTAATGTTGTATAAAGGAGAAGATATTGGAGCAGTCTAGCACATTCTTTACTAAAAGTTGATAATATTTCAATAAATATTTTCCAGGGACCTTGTAGGGTTGCTAAAGGTCACTTTGTGCCTCCCATTCTTTGTACACAGTGAAAATCTTGAGCCTGTGGTTTGGACGTGTGTTAGCCAGACAGCTGTGAGAACACACGGAGGATGGGACTACAGGTGTCAGGTACACTTCAGGCACTGCCCAAGGTGAGAACACAAAGGAGTCGGAGGATTTCCAGGGATCTGGAAGAAGACAGGGATATTAGTCCAGATGATGGTGCCTTTGTGAGCGTGGAGCTAAAATTCCAAGGATCAAAGTGACGAGGTCTGAAATAACTCTGCGTGGAGAGGTTCGTGTCCAGAGGGTGGGTGGTGCAGGGTGTGATCTGTTGTGATGGTGATGAGTTTTTCAATGGAGGAAGAGCTCAAGCCACATAGGATTTCCCCTAGCCCTCCCAGAACTGGCTCCCCTGGAAGACGTGGAGAAGTCAAAGTTACAGTCAGCCACAGTACATGGGCTCTTTGTATCTTGAAACAGGACTCTGAGCCAAAGTTGGAGGGAGGGTTTTCAGGAGTCAGTGTTGACCCAGTGTAGTCACAGGAAGAATTTCCTGGGAGCAAGTGACTGGGGCACTACACCAAGTAGAACCCAGCTGAGGTCCCTGGGGATGACCTTGAAGCTGGCAGGTACTCTCCACTAGTTAATGGGCTGTGGTATAGCCCCCTAGTTCCTGGGGAGCTCTCTTTCATGGAAGACTTGAGCCTCTGCTCCAAGTAGAAGCACTTAGCTAGTTCATTCCACTTGGACTTTAGCACATAGGGCCTCTGTCATGTCCCTCAATTTTGTGCCACCTTTTACCAAAATGACCATGACTCCCTCCCTGCATGTGGGCAAGGCAATCATTGACCAGGTAACTTTGTCCTAACAGGGTCTTAGTAGAAGAAGTCTCGTCAAAATTTACCACATAATGGGGCGCCTGGGTGGCTCAGTCAGTTAAGCAGCCGACTTCGGCTCAGGTCATGATCTCGCGGTCCGTGAGTTCGAGCCCCGCGTCAGGCTCTGTGCTGACAGCTCAGAGCCTGGAGCCTGTTTCAGATTCTGTGTCTCCCTCTCTCTGACCCTCCCCCGTTCATGCTCTGTCTCTCTCTGTCTCAAAAATAAATAAACGTTAAAAAAAAAAATTAAAAAAAAAATTTACCACATATTAAAAAAAAAAAAAGATGAAGAATGAGGGCCCTCTGAATGGTTTCAGGTATGTCTAGGAGGTACACCAAGATGGGTGGCATTGACTGATAAAAGAGTTAGGCTTCTCTAGGAGGAGAGGGAAGACAAGGCAAGGAAGGGAGGAGAAAGATCCTAATGGCAAATGCTGGAACAGCAGTGCAGCTGAGACCTCACACATGAGGCCAGGATAGGAAAGCTTATCAGCAAAGCCTTCACCTGGACTCCTGGGGGCATATTCTGGTGGAAATGGCTGAGAGAGTTGATTGTTGAAATTTGGGGGCATAAGGAAAGGCTTGATGACTGATAAATAGCCAAGAGGAACTAGGGCAAAGAATCTAGCTAGATGGGAGGGGTCTGGCAGACATGTGAACCTGGCTCAAAAGGTCAAGGGGCACATCAAAGTGGTGTCCAGCCAGAATCAAGGTGCTCAGTGAGTACATAAAATGATTCCAGAAAATGGACTCGCACCCTGTTCTAGAGTGAGACTTTTCTTCCCTGGCCTGTTGGAAATTGTCCACTGTCTGTGTTGTGGATTACAATCCACAGGTCGGAAGCCTGGAGGGAAATTCGGCCCTCCTTAGAGTAGGTGTGAACAGGGAAAATTTAAGCCTCCCTTCTACTCGCCTTCAAAAGGCTCACGCTGAATTTAGGTCAGAGAATTGCAACAGAATTGGCCATTTTTTCTGGGCTTAACCACATTCTATAAAGAAGTGTGGTTGTACAAGGGCCAGGTGAAGTCAGAAGATGAAATGTGACAGGGCCCCTGTGTGGTTTTTTCTGACACTTAATGTGTCATGTTTTTACATATACCAACCAATTCTATGACACCAATTGGGTGCCCAATGATTCAACTCAATTCTGACACCATTCACTTAGAGTTTGGGTCAGATCTCATGAGTCAAAGGGCTCAGACCCACAGGACTGCCTCCATGTCACACACCAGTCGCAAATGTGTACCCAGGCTACCCATACTTCTTCAAGCCTGACTACAAATGTGGGAGTTTTTGTGAGCTCCCTTCAGATTTGATAATGTACTAGAATGACCCACAGAATTCAGGAAAACACTTTACTTAGGTTTACCAGTTCATTCTAAAGTTCCTTATAATTCAGGAACAACCAAGCAGAGGAAATGCATAGGACAAATTCTAGGGGGTAGGGGTGGGGGCTGGGGGTTGGCACAGAACTTCCATGTTCTTTTCTGCTGTGCCATCAGCCAAGTCCATGGATGTGTTCACCAACCTGGGGGCTCAATGAACCTCCCCTTTAGGGTTTTTATCATGGTTTCAGTAGGTAGGTATGGTTGATTAAATCTCTGGCCATTGATGATTGAACTCAATTTCTACCTTTCTCCCCTCCCAGGAGGTCGATGGGTGGGGCTGACAATTCTAACCCTCTAATTACTTGGTTGGTTTTTCTTGTGACCAGTTCTCGCCCTGAAGCTTTCTAGCCTCCTACCACAAGGGATTGTCTTATCAGCATAAAACACTCATCACTTAAGACACTCTTCTCACTTAAGAGAGAGTCCAAGGGCTTAGGGAGCTTTGTGCCAGGAACTGGAGACAAAGACCAAGTCTTTTTTTTTTTTCAAGTCTTTTGTATTATCCCACAGCCCCCAAGTGGGCCCTACCACCCACTCTGTCTTCAGGGAGTAACCAGGTCAAGGAGGAGGAAACTTTGGTACACATTAGCATATTCGGGGGACCTTATTAAAAATATAGAGTCCTGGGTCTGACTCTCAGTAGCTCAGTGACTCTCAGTCACTGAGGAAGGGACCTCCTGGGTATCTGTATTTTTAATAAACTCCCTAAATAATTCTATGCTCACTGGAATTTGAGAATCATGGAGCGAGGGTTTCCTTGAGTCGTCTCCCTCTCCTCCAATCATGCTGAAGGAAGAGCCCCAAGTCTGCCCTCAGGTTACGACTAAGGACAAGGAAGAATTACAGCTGAGTACAGAGGACCCCTAGGTGAGGCCAATCTTCAGGAGAGGCCAATCTTCAGGATCCCGGAGATTCCGCCTCAGGTTAGAATCAGAAATTCAGAAAAAGGAATCAGAATTAACACTGGGCAGTGTCTGCTGTGTGTCAGGCGGATATGCATGCGAGTCTATCTGCTGGGGAGGTAATAATCGTTGTTATTCTCACGGTTGAGAAAACGGAGCCTCGGGGAAGACTATGGCTGAGGAGGCATGGTGGGTATTCAAATAAGGCCTGCCTAGCTCCACCCTCTAGGTCAAAATGGTGAGTAATGAAAAGGGAACGTGTGGAGCTGGGGTGGCTTGGTTGCGAGCTAGAGTCATGGCAGTACAGTACATGGTGTCAGTCACCCCACAATTACTGTTGTGGAAAGGGCAGCGCTGATAGGGCGGCTCTGCCCCACCATGTGGGAAAGCTTCAGCCCATACTTGCGACTTACTGAAGCAGCTACTTTCTCAGAGCCTTCCTGGGCAATCACCATTCCTGCCGAATGTTTCCTGGGGTTTTACTGTTTTGTTTGTTGTGTTTGTTTCTTTGTGTGCTGGACTTGAATCCTTAGGGCAGAACCCAGCCAACGGTTCTAGAAAATACCGGAGTCTCTCTGACATGAAGAGTGTGCCCTGGACGGTTCCATGGGTGGAAGGCTGCATGAGGCCTGCTGGGAAAGCAGCTCTTCTCTACAGGGTTGGTGTAGAGGCAGACAGGCTAAATATGAAAGGTATCACCCTAGGCTTTAGGAGTTGGCTAAGGTCAAATCCAATAGGAACAGGGGGGGAAACAAATAGGAGAAGGAATATAAAAATCGGCAGCCAGAGGGGCGCCTGGGTGGCTCGGTCGGTTAAGCGTCCAACTTCAGCTAAGGTCATGATCTCATAGTTTGTGGGTTCGAGCCCCACGTCGGGCTCTGTGCTACAGCTCAGAGCCTGGATGGAGTCTGCTTTGAATTCTGTGTCTCCTCTCTCTCTGCCCCTCCCCCACTCATGCTCTGTCTCTCTCTCGTGCTCTGTCTCTCTCTCTCAAAAATAAATAAATATTAATTTTTTTTTTTTTTAAACAGCAGCCAGAACTTTAAGAGCAGGTCAGAGGGAAGTGCACCAGGTGATGGGAAGAGGGTCAGGGATGAATCATCGAGTGAACGGCTTGGCCAATATCCCTGCAGTGTGTTGTGGGGCCGGCATGGGAGCTTGGAGGAAATACATGCACCCCGCTGGACTGTGTGCTCCGTCCACATAGGTGCATCCCAAGCAGGCTCTGCACTGTCAGTGCAGAGTCCAATGCAGGGCTCGAACCCACAAACCATGACATCATGACCTGAGCTGAAATCAAGACTGAGCCACCCAGGCGCCCTAAGCCCATTCTATTTCTTTAAGGCAGGAGGGGTTTCCTTTTCCAGGACCAGTCTCTAGTATTAAAGAACTGATGACAATGAATTAATAATCGAGGGCCATTTGATGAGCACAGATGAGGGCAAAGAGCTGGGGCAAAGAGTTACCTCTGGTGACTAGATTGCTGATGTCCCCCAGATTCCGTGCCACCCATGGATAGCCCTGGATATAATCTGCCAACGCGGGTATGTCTGACTCTGCTTTCTTGGTGCTTCTGTACCAGAGCTGCATAATTTAACTTGTGTTACTACTGCGTTTTGCATAGAAGATGGATTTTCTGATTATTTTGTCCATAATTGATCCGGGTTTCTCTGGAGCTCCTACCTACGTGGTTAGTTGTTGGTGGTGGTGGTGGTGATTAGCTAAATGTCTAATTTGATTTAAAGCATGGTGGGGTACCTGGGTGGCTCAGTCACTTAAGCATCCAATTTCAGCATAGGTCATGATCTCGCGTTTCCTTGGTTTGAGCCCCGTGTCAGGCTCTGTGCTGGTAGAGCAGAGCCTGGAGCCTGCTTCAGATTCTGTGTCTCCCTCTCTCTGTCCCTCCCTAGCTCGCACTCTGTGTCTGTCTCTCGCAAAAATAAACATTAAAAAAATTTTTTTTAAAAAAGCATGCTGATGCTGATAATTGGGTGGCTTTGGGTGGACTAGAAGATAGACTTGAGGCATATTAAAAATTTCAAGAGCTTATTTGAGTAAAAATCTACTCGGATGGGCAGCCCCAAACTGGAGGCGGTTAGGAGCAAGACTTTCCCAGAGAACAGGTGGAAGCGAAGTAGGGAAATTATTGATTGGCTATAGTCGAAAGCCAGTTGGCTGTGATTGGCCATCCTTATGTTTCAGTTTCCTAACCTGGAGACATTTATAGGCTTAGATTTTGGTTCACTTACAGAGGCTGCCATTCAATTAGGGCCACCTCAGTGGTCTCCTTGCTTAACTAATTTAATAGGTATGTTAATATTGTAACATACCTATTACTACTGTAACTTCAGATAACTTCCCCCTTTGCTGGCTTCTTTTCCTAATATGGTAAGCAGGTGTAAGGAGAAGAGGGAGGGGTGTGGTTTAGGAGTCTGTCACAGCAGGAAAAGCCACCATCTCAGACTGGGGGCCCTTTGCCTCTTCTGCTGCCTTGTCCACCTGTTTGCTACGTGCTGTGCTGGTTCCTAAGCTGCAGCCTCCAGCCATTGACAGGTGGCCCTTTACACCCTTAGCAATGCCTCCTGGGAACAGTGACCCTCTCCCTTCCCGACTTTGCCTCCCCTCAGCTACCCCTGTGGACCCTTAGCCTCTGCTTTTTCCTCCATTGGATCCCTGCCCTGGGGGTCCACCGCAGACTCTTCAGGGGGTCTTTTCCTAATCCTTTCTGAAGTAGTCTCCAGGTAGCCTCCCTACCTACGGCCCCCAATCTCTTTTTCTTTCTAAAACACCCACATGATCCTATCACTCCCTGCCTTCAAAACCTCTAAGACCTTCTATATTCTGCAGGATAAAGTTGAAGAGACGTAGTCTGGTACACAGGGCTCTAAAGGATTTGGTCTCAATCTGCTTGGTAACATCATCTCCCCTTCTCCAGCCTCACACACCCATCTAGCACACCATGATCTTTCATGCCTCTGAGTGTGTGTATTCTGTCAGACTGGAACTTTCTTTTCTCTTCATTCTTTAGGGCCTCGCTGAAATGCTTCTCTGTGAAATGTTCTTTTCTTCATCTGTGCACAGATCTCTAGTATGGCACGTACCTTATTAGAACTATAAGGAAGGTAAAATATTTTATTTTATTATTTTTTAAATTTTTATTTATTTTTGAAAGAGAGAGACAGACAGACACAGAGTGGGAGTAGGGGAGGGGCGGAGAGAGAGGGGGACACAGAATCTGAAGCAGTCTCCAGGCTCTGAGCTGTCAGCATAGAGCCTGATACGAGGCCTGAGCTCATGAACTGAGATCATGACCTGAGCCAAAGTTGGATGCTTAACTGACTGAGCTACCCAGGTGCCCCAGAAGACAAAATATTTTAAATTAAACCTTAAGGTTTAAGCAAAACGTGATTCTTCAATAAATTATAAAATAATTTGTACCCCAATTAATTATAAATGTTTTTTTCTGTGTATAAGAAGTATCACCTGGCCATTAAAAGAAAACCACTTCAGGGCGCCTGGGCGGCTCAGTCAGTTAAGCATCCGACTTCGGCTCAGGTCATGATCTCACAGTCCGTGAATTCAAGCCCCACATCGGGCTCTCAGCTGTCAGCACAGAGCCCACTTCAGATTCTCTGTCTCCTTCTTTCTTTGCCCCTCTCCTGTGCACTCTCTCTCTCTCTCTCAAAAATAAACATTTAAAGAAAAAACCACGTTGACACTGGCATATTTACATAATTTTTAAATAGGAAAGTCTCACAATTGGCTGGTCAGAAGTGCTTTTGGTTGCAAGTCACACGATACCTGTTTGCAATAGCAAGCAACAGTAGGTTAGCACAAGAGGGTTTCATTTTTCTCATAAAATGAGAAGTCCCAAACTGAGCAGTCCAGCACTGGTACAAGAGAATTGCTGACAAGGACCAAGGCTCTTTCAGTCTTTCCACCCCACCTGCCTTGGCTTATGGGCTTTTATCCTCATGCTTGTCACTCCGTGTCCCCAACTGGCTGTTCCATCTCCAGGCCTCCTGTTTGCTTTCTAGGCAGGAAGAAGAGGGAAAGGCCACAGGGATGAAAGGAGCTCCACCAGTTGAATCTGGAAAGGGAAACGTTCCTGGAAACCTTAGGTAAGAGAGTTCTATCTGCATTGCATTGGCCAGAACTGAACCATCTGTCTGCTCCTTACAGCAAAAATGCAAAATCGGGTATTTTGCTTTCTAGCGTCTTGTAGTAGGAAAAGGCAAGCGAAGAGGACCCTGTGAATGGCTTTGGGGCTAATTCTAGCATCTGGCACGGGGCTACAGTATTCATGAGATAAATTGTAAGGAAGGATCATGTTGGGAAGTGGAGGGAGAGCGGGGTGGAAGGTTAGGATATATTGGACCCCAAATCTCTGGTGTGTATGGTGTATATTCACCTGTGCAGCCACCGCCCGAATCTAAGGTTGGAACGTTTTCATTATCCCCAACCCCCGCCCCCTAGCACTCACTCTTACCCCTACCCCCAACCCCCCAGGACTAGGCAAGCATTATTTCACTCTCTGAGAACAAGTGTTTAAAAGGATGATTTTCTGGGGGTGCCTGGGTGACTTAGTTGGTTAAGCGTCCGACTTGCGCTCGAGTCATGATCTTGGAGTTCGTGAGTTCGAACTCCACATCGCGTTCTCTGCTGTCTGCGTAGACCCCACTTAGGATCCTCTGCCCCCTCTCTCTCTGCCCCTCCCCTGACTGACTCTCTCAAAAATAAATTAACGATTAAAAAAATAAAAGGGTGATTTTCTGCTAGAAAGTCAGTAGAAAGCATTGTAAAAATGAGCTTCTGGGTAGTTACATAGGCTTAAACATATCATGAAAGGCAATTCATCTGTGGTGGTAGAGTTTTTTGTGAAGGAAATGATTCAGTATCTCACTCGGTGAAAGCAGAATTTCTAAGCCCCTCATCTCTTTCCTCATTTTGTATGATAGATCATGCTTTTTGCTAAATCTTGTCTGTTTTATATTCCAAACTTTCTTACAGTAAGTGAGATTTTTAAAGACATAGAGTAGATATAAAGTTACAAACTCAAGGGGCGCCTGGGTGGCGCAGTCGGTTAAGCGTCCGACTTCAGCCAGGTCATGATCTCGCGGTCCGTGAGTTCGAGCCCCGCGTCGGGCTCTGGGCTGATGGCTCAGAGCCTGGAGCCTGGTTCCGATTCTGTGTCTCCCTCTCTCTCTGCCCCTCCCCCGTTCATGCTCTGTCTCTCTCTGTCCCAAAAATAAATTAAAAACGTTGAAAAAAAAATTAAAAAAAAAAAAAAAAGAAAAAAAAAAGTTACAAACTCAAAATTCAAATTCAAAATCTCACTAGTGGGAAGGCTTTAATTAAAGAATACAGGGGTGGGGCGCCTGGATGGCTCAGTCGGTTAACCGTCTGACTCTTGGTTTTGGTTCAGGTCATGATCTCACGGTTCGTGAGTTTGAGCCCCACATCTGGCTCTCTGCTGTCAGCACAGAGCCCACTTTGGATCCTCTGTCCCCTCTTCTCTCTGCCCCTCCCCCACTTGTGCTCTCTATCTCTCTCAAAATAAATAAACTTTAAAAAAAATGCAGGGGTGCCTGGGTGGCTCAGTTGGTTGAGCGACCAACCCTTGATTTTGACCCAGGTCATGATCCCAGGGTTGTGGGACTGAGCTCTGAGGGCTTTGTGCTGAGTGTGTGGCTGCTTGAGATTCATTCTCTCTCTCTCTCTCTCTCTCTCTCTCTCTCTCTCTCTCTCTCCCTCCCTTTGCTCCTCCCCCACTCACCCTCACTCTCCCGGACATAAAAAAAAAAAAAAAAAAAACCCAACCCTCCCCCTCCCCCAAGGCCTGAAGAAGTCCAACAAGCTGCTAATTGATTGTGATAACTGGAGGCAGGTGCCGTTTCTTCTCTCCTGGAATGGGTGCAGCCTGGCCCACTTTAAATGCAAGAGATGATATCGTTTATCTACTGAAATGAAAACAAGCAAATGCACCTAAGACTCAAGAGTGATTGCTTTCATTCTTGTGTGCAGCATTCCCTCTAACCGTCTCGTATCTTGCTCTGCTTGGTACCTGTTGTATCTAGATGTGAGAGAAAACAGGAAATGAGGCAGGTAGTTAGCACAGGCAAACCACCATCACCTAGGGGTTCCAGGGTCAGGGCTTTCTTTTTTTCTTTCTTTTAAATTTTTAAAAATGTTTATTTATTTTTGAGAGAGAGAGAGAGAGCAAGCACCCATGCATGCAAGTGGGGGAGGGACGGAGAGAGAATCCCAAGCAGGATCCACACTGTCAGCATGGAGCCTGATGAGAGGCTTGATCCCATGAACTGTGAGCTCATGACCTGAGCCGAAATCAAGAGTTGGATGCTTAACCCACCAAACCACCCAGTACCCCCCCTTTTTTTTTTTTAAATTTTTAATGTTTATTTATTTTGGAAAGAGAGAGAAAGAGACAGAGTGAGAGTCGGGGAGGAGCAGAGAGAGAGGGAGACACAGAATCTGAAGCAGGCTCCAGGCTCTGAGCTGTCAGCACAGAGCCCGACATGGGTCTTGAACTCAAAAAATGGTGAGATCATGACCTGAGCTGAAGTCGGATGCCAAAACAACTGAGCCACCCAGGCACTTCCTGGGGTCAGGGCTTTCTGATCAGAGGTTTGAGGAGCTGTGGAGAAAACCAGAAAATTTGTGCCAGGTAATACTGAAAAGAGAAAATCTGTGCAACAGAAGTGGGGGGAACATTTCCATGAGCCAGCTTTTGATATGAGGTTACATGTCACTTAAAGCAGAGATCTTACCCCAGACGACCGCGGATTTGAATGTTGTTCCTTTGGTTTCAAACACAATCAAACTACCTAGTTTCGTTTCCTCTTAGTTATTTTATTTTATTTTATTTTATTTTATTTTATTTTATTTTATTTTATTTTATTTTATTTTGTTTTGTTTTGTTTTGTTTTATTTTATTTTATTTTGTTTTGTTTTATTTTATTTTTTACCTTTTATTACCATCATTATAGCAGAAAGACGTTTTGTACCAGTTTGCCACTAAAAATGGTATATGGCTACATTAGCTTTATGCTTATTTTTATCTTATTTTCTGAGATTTAAATAAACCAACCGCTAAGTGGGTGCTTTAAAAACCAGTAATTTCATCTCTGAAGAAAAGATAACTCCCTATTTTAAAATCTTTTTTCCAATTTAACAAGTTTGTAAATGAGAAATATTTCCAGTTTCTTTTTTTTTTTTTTTTTTTTTAAATTTTTTTTTTTTTTCAACGTTTATTTATTTTTGGGACAGAGAGAGACAGAGCATGAACGGGGGAGGGGCAGAGAGAGAGGGAGACACAGAATCGGAAACAGGCTCCAGGCTCTGAGCCATCAGCCCAGAGCCCGACGCGGGGCTCGAACTCACGGACCGCGAGATCGTGACCTGGCTGAAGTCGGACGCTCAACCGACTGCGCCACCCAGGCGCCCCTATTTCCAGTTTCTAGAATTGCATGGGCTTCTTAATAAGCATTGTTTTTATTCTCTGCTATTTTTATTCTTTTGTTATTAAATTTTTGAAGCACGTAAAAAAAAGGGTAGAGAATAATATAATACTTAAATTTCAACTATTTGCTTAAGAAATAAAATGTGACAAATAAAATTGGCCCTTCTATATATCTTTTCCCTAGTGCATTCCCCATTTTTCCCCACAGGAAAAAAACTTTAGGATGTCTTTATAATTGTGGTACATACCCATGTAAACTTTGTTTAAAACAAGACAAAAGGCCCCAAATAGAGCTGTTGATGCTAATCCCCACATCATGAAACTGAGACAATTATAGTTTTGGCTGTCCTAGGAATGGAATCCTTTTTTTTTTTTTTTTTTTAAGTTTATTTCTTTTGAGAGAGAGATTGTGTGTCCGTGGGGGCATGAGTCGAGGAGAGGGGCAGAGAGAGAGGGAGACAGAGAGGAAGAGAACGAATCCCAAGCGGGCTCCATGCTGTCAGCGCAGAGCCCAAATTGGGGCTTGCTCCCACAAACCTGAAATCAAGAGCTGGGCACTTAAGCAACTGAGCCACAGGCTTTCTTCTATAAGTTTTTGTATGTTGAACTTCTATCAGTGGTTGAAGTGAAAATACGTATGTATTTATTTATTTATTTTTTTTTTATTTAAAAAAATTGTTTTAACGTTTATTTATTATTGAGAGACAGAGAGACACAGAGCATGAGCAGTGGAGGGGCAGAGAGAGAGACACACACAGAATCCGAAGCAGGCTCCAGGCTCTGAGCTGTCAGCACAGAGCCTGACACGGGGCTCGAACTCACGAACCGTGAGATCACGACCCGAGCCGAAGTCAGTTGTTTAACCAACTGAGCCACCCAGGTGCCCTGTATTTATTTTTTTTTAAAATATGTATTTATTGTTGCAAGAAGAATATGCTGCAATAATTGATGATTATAAGAGCTGTTAATTATATATAAAAAAGTAAGAACTTTTTAACAGTGAAGTAGGAAAGTGGGCGGCTAATACAAGTATTCAGTACATTTGCCAGACAATTTTAGGAAGAACAATAGATTTTTATCATGTCAATAGAGGGAAATCCGCATAAAAATAATAATACAAGTCAGAATAATAGAGATTAGGCTATATCATAATTTTCATAATTGTACAACTGTTTGTATACTAGTATCCAAAACATTAACTAAAACAATCTTTAAGAACTCTATTTAATTTTTAGTTTTAAAATTCCATTTCGATCACGGATTGGTTAAGAAGGGTCATTGGGAGTATTTTTTTCATGAGGATAAATTTAAAGGAGAATGTCAATCTTGCCATCTCAAAATTTCACCAAGAGGGAAAACTCCAAAATCATGCACAATATTTATAATAAGTCATTTTGATTCAGGCAGCACACAAAATTCAAAATATGAAGGAAAAAGTACTAGAGAAAAATTAGATGATCTCAGAATAGCTTGCTGTCCTGAGCTCAGATGAAAATGTGTCTGTTAAACATCACACATAGTAGGGGCGCCTGGGTGGCTCAGTCGGCTAAGTGTCTGACTTTGGCTCAAGTCATGATCTCACAGCTCAGGAGTTTGAGCCCCACGTCGGGCTCTGTGCTGACAGCTCAGAGCCTGGAGCCTGCTTTGGATCCTGTGTCTCCCTCTCTTTCCGCCCCTCCCCTGCTTGCACTCTGTCTCTCTCTCTCTTAAAAATATACATAAAAATTTGTTTTTCAACATCACACATAGTACAACAGTGGCCGCAGGAGCATGATATCACCTGACGGCACTACAGAAATGATTCTTTATGTGCCAGGATGTAATTGCTACTAAAATTAATGATCAAATAGCAATATTCTAATTATAATTTCAGATTCATTCTTGTGCCCCGGAAGCCATTCTTGGATGTTGACATTTGTCTTTGTCTTCAGCTAAATATTGATTTGTACCGATGGCCCCATGCCAAAGTGCATGTTTGGGGCACCTCCATTCATGCTATATGTTTTAAATAGTCTTCTTCAACCTGATTTCTGACTCAACTCTATATTTGTGAGATTGGTTCATGTTGTGACATGTAATTCAAGTGATCCCATTTCACTAGAGCTGTGCAGGTTAGCACAAATTGTATGTCCAAATCATTTATCCCCGTTCCCGGGGATGGGTGAATCTTGCTGCTTGCATTTGGATACACACATATTGTCTTGTGACGGCTTCTCTAATATTTATACCTAGAAGTGGTAGTGACATCCTGGGTCAAAAGGTACTTTTTCTTTTTCTTTTTTTTTTTCTTTCATATGCTTTCTAAATCTTTATAAACTCAAAAGTGCACCTTTTGACTGATGACTCCCCAAGTCGACACCTCTGATCTTGTCCTGTCTTCCGGGCATCAGACTTCTATCTCCACCTGCCTCCTAATAAGTATTCTAAATAGAAGCTTGGATGTGAAACCGCCATTGTATACTTGTCCTATTCAGGACAGAGCTCACGGTCTCCTCCCAGACTTTCTCCTTATAAAACACGTGTGGGGCACTTGGGTGGCTCAGTCGGTTAAGCGTCCAACTTTGGCTTAGGTCTCAACCTCACAGTTCCAGCCCTGTGTCAGGCTGTGTGCTGACAGCTCAGAGCCTGGAGCCTGCTTCGGATTCTGCGTCTCTCTCTTTCTCTCTCTCTCTCTCTCTGCCCCTCCCCCTGCTCACACTCTGTCTCTCTCTTCCTCAAAAATAAATAAACATTAAAAAAACATTAAAAAAAACCCCCCACATGTGAGTGTCATAGTTACAAAAGCCTTGGGCATACAAGCTGTTCTTTACAAAATATGATCATCTATTTAATGATCTAATTCTTTCTAATCCAGATGTATTTTCCTCTTGTAAAAACGTTTATATATCCATACACACACATAGACACAAACATATCAATTTTAAAACCTCGTAAGTACAAGATAGATAGATAGACAGGCTGGCCTTTCCAGCGTTGCTCTAGAGCAGGGATGAGGAAATTTTTTCTATAAAGGGCCAGATAGTAAATACTTCAGGCTTTACTGGGCCATATGGTGTTCTTCACAACTACTCATCTCTGCCATTGCAGTTCAAAACAGCCACAGAGACTATATGAACAGATAGGTGTGGCTGTGTTCTGATAAGACTTGGAAAAACAAGCAGTGGGCCGGATTTGGCTGATGAGTCATATTTGTGATCCTTTTCTAGAAAGTCCACAGTTATCACATAATAAATGATCATTTGCTTCCTGGACCACCCTATGTAGAACTGTGCATGTGAGAAGTATCTAGGCTGCAGTCTGCACATTAACAGTAAATTTGCTGAGGCTGATCCTGTGATTTAGCATTTGGGTATGGTAATTGAGATCGTTTCGTGTTTTCTCTGCCTGTAACAGCTTTGTAAATACTGTGTGTCTCTCCCAGTGAGCGCTCCCAATGGTCTTGTGTTATACTTCAGTGTCAGCTACTCTGGACAGTAACTACTCTCCAGTCCTCTCCCAAAGCGAGTTTTTTTGTAAACTATGTAGCCTGTATCTTAAGTCGGATATTTCTTCACAAACATTCCACCTCAATTTGGCAAAAAACTGGCCGAGTCCTAAATTATGGATACAATTAGTTACGCACCATTTACTTCTCATGTGATTTTGGCAGATCATGTAATTTTTCTGACTTTCTACTTGTAAAATGAGACTAATAAGACTCACCGTGTAAGTTTTCTGCCATGATGAAGTGAGCCTATGTATACAAGGGATCTCGTGGCCAGGCCCAGAGTGTGTGCTTACTAATAAATGATGATGAGGGTTATAGCAAACACTCACATCGCACTTGCTATGTACTATGTGCGCTTGTTCACGTGCCCTGTGCCTGTAGTGACTTGAGTAAACCTTACAATAATCCTATACATAGGTATCGATGGTTATCCCAATTTTATAGATGAGAAAGTGAGAGAAAAAGAGGTCGTATATCTTGGATGTAGCATAGCCTGGACTTAAAACAAGGCAGTCTTGCTCCAGAGTTGCCCTAATAATGTGGGCCCCCCCAAAAAGTTAAGAACACACTCTAATTTCTTGGTTGTTATACGGCTGTCCTGCATATCTTTGTTCTTACATCTTTGTCCACAAATTAGATTACTTCCTTAAGACTCTTGTATCGTGTCATTTATAATAGGAAATCAAAGTATGGAAGGAACCTTGTGATATGGAAGGGACCTCAAGAATTTGACACTATTTCAGTAATTCCAAGAGAGGAGAGGAAGGACCCCTCTGCCTGAACTGCTGAAGACTCCTTATTTCACAGCTAAATAGCCTGGGAGTCCTTTCTGAAACATCAGGAAGGAGAGCAAGATAATTAAGCTGATTCTGCATCATGAGCACTTCTGTGAAATAGTGTATGTGGGGTGTCGGATATCAAGGAAAGCATTGTGCACATATATTATGTTTTTATCATCATGTCACTGTAGGCCACCTCCTTGTCTATAAACGGAACAAACAGGGTCTAGGAGACAACTTTTCTCTTGCTTCCTTTTTCTTTGCATGTGGCTCAGGACCTATTAAGGGCAATTTGATACAGTGGTTGCCATGGTAAATACTTTTCATAAGAACCAAGTGATTGTTAGAAGCTCTTATAATTTATCATCGTTTCAGAGCGATTTGAATGTTCTCACTTTCTTCACTTATCTTCTTCATTTTATCTGCATCAGAATTTCTTTTTTGTTTTTAAAATTTTTTTAATGTTTATTTATTTTTGAGAGAGACAGAGACAGAATGCCAGTGGGTTAGGGGCAGGGAGAGAGGGAGACACAGAATCCGAAGCAGCCTCCAGGCTCCGAGCTGCCAGCACAGAGCCCGACGCGGGGCTCGAACTCACGAGCTGTGAGATCATGACCTGAGCCGAAATTGGACGCTCAACCGACTGAGCTACCCAGGCGCCCCTGCATCAGAATTTCTTTTTTAAATTTCTCTGGAAGAGACATACCTCAGTAAGGACTACAGTTAACTATAGTGAAAATACATGGGTTTGTCCCCAAGGAAAATGGCCAATATGGTGTTAATGCTTTGGGAGCTTCAGGGGACTTACAGGACCTCACGTTACAGTTGCTTTAAGCCAGGCAACAGATCTCAGTCTTCGACACTTGAGGAAAAAAGGGCAACTGAACCATTTCATCACAGAGGGAGTGTTTGTGAATGCTCACACAAAAAATGTGCTCAATGGTATCATAATGGAATCATACTTCATTCAGACTCTAAAAGACAAAATTTAAATACAGTTTTACAGCAGAAATGAGCTCTGCAGCTATGGTAACAGCATCTATTTCCAGGTGTCCTGGGGCTTACCCTGTTACTTGATACACGGTACCCAAAGATACCAAGATAACGAATGATCTCAAAAAGAAAAGGACTCTAACACAAAAATGACAGCAAGAGCTTGAGTTGATATAAACAGCATCGAGAAACAAGAGGTGGAGGATTTTTGTTGTAACCACACAGTCATGAAAATAGCCAACCCCACAGAGCCAAAAATGTTCCGGTGTATTTTAATCACAGGGTTGAAAGACTTGCCACGTATCCTTCTAGGGAAACCTTTGCTCTTGTCTCTCAAAATCTAAGACTTCTTGCTTTCTAAGATGATATTGTGGAACATCTATTGTGGACTTACTCGGTTTTTCTTTCTTTTCTAGGATGCGTGATAATCCTGTCCATTAGTGAGTTATCTGCACATATATTGAACTCTCTTTGGTCTCCTCTCTCTCTCTCTCTGCTTCTCTTAGTTTCCTGTCCACTCTTCCCTCCCTCCCTCCCTTCCTCTCTCTTATTTTTATTTTTATTTTATTTATTTTTTTAATATGGAATTTATTGTCAAATTGGTTTCCATACAACACCCAGTGCTCATCTCAACAGGTGCCCTCCTCAGTGCCCATCACCCACCCTCTCCTCCCTCCCACCCCCCATCAACCCTCAGTTTATTCTCAGTTTTCAAGAGTCTCTTATGGTTTGGCTCCCTCCCTAACTTTTTTTTTTTTCCCTTCCCCTCCCCCATGATCTTCTGTTAAGTTTCTCAGGATCCACATAAGAGTGAAACCATATGGTATCTGTCTTTCTCTGTATGACTTATTTCACTTAGCATATCACTCTCAAGGTCCATCCACGTTGCTACAAAAGGCCATATTTCATTCTTTCTCTTTGCCAAGTAGTATTCCATTGTGTATATAAACAACAGTTTCTTTATCCATTCATCAGTTGATGGACATATAGGCTCTTTCCATAATCTGGCTATTGTTGAAAAGTGCTGCTATAAACACTGGGGTACAAGTGTCCCTGTGCATCAGCACTCCTGTGTCCCTTGGGTAAATTCCTAGCAGTGCTATTGCCGGGTCATAGGGTAGATCTATTTTTAATTTTTTGAGGAACCTCCACACTGTTTTCCAGAGCGGCTGCACCAGTTTGCATTCCTACCTCTCTCTTATTTTTAGACCATTCCAAAGAAATCAGTGGCTCGGTATTGGAATAGGTACGAGTGAGCATGAGTAAGGAAGATGAAAGAAATGGAGAAGGTGTGTGTGAGGTTGAGTCATGTGGAAAACTCTGAATTATTCATTCTGATGTAATTTTTTTGCTCTCTCTGTTATCAGTAATAAGTGATATAACTTTCAACTCTGTGTGACTATGTATTGGCATCTAGGTGTTTCACACAGGTAACTTTTATATCCCTAATTAGCTTCTAGAAAACAGGGTCTGTTTTGAAACAGAAAGCTCCTTAGCCTTTCACTCTGGCATCTCTCCCCCGGGACCATCCAAGTCCACTTTTTATACTTGGCCTCAAAACTCATCTCCTCTGGGAAACTCTTACCATTATAACCCCTTCTACTACCATCGCCTCTATTTTTATTTTTAAGATTCTAAATAATTAAAAAATACAGCGGTGCCTGGGTGGCTCAGTCGGTTAAGCGTCCGACTCTTGATTTTGGCTCAGGTCGTGGTCTCGGGTTAGGGTTTGTGGGATTGAGCCCTGTGTCGGGCGGTCTGCTTGGGATTGTCTCTCTCTCTCTTTCTCTTTGCCTCTCCCACGTGCACTCACTCTCTCTCTCTCAAAATAAATAAGTAAACTTAAAAAATACAGCTAAGTGCAAAATGCAAAGCTGTCTCACCTCCCAGAATTGTGAGTTGTTAGCAGGTGGGCATTTTTGCTTTTAGCCTTCACGTGTACTTCCGTGTATTTAATTCGAAGTACCTTTGATCCCCACCCGTCACCCCATTCCCATCTCGGCCTCACCCCTGCCACGACTGACCATACATTTGCTGTGAATCTTTCCACTTCATGTTTCACTTTCTGCTATTTCTTCCTTTCGTGTCATGAATGCTTTTCTTTCTTTCATTTTTCTTGGTTGCTCGAGGGCATTTGTGTTCTTGCCATGGGATGTGGATGAGCCAAATGGCAGCTGTAACCCCCAGAGGCCGGACCTCTCTGCAGCTGGTGTGTGAATCCCCCAGGAGCCACCAGGTTGGGTGAGCAGTTTGCTCTTCCCTAAATATGGCTTGTCTTCCCCCGACTACCATTCTGCCTCTTGGCCCTTGGTACCAGATTCCTACAAGAGCTCAAATAAATGCATGATGCTGCACTTAACAACATCTGGGCCCTGTTTACTTGGGCTCTGGGCATAGAACTCCAACCTGGCTTTGATTTCCTAACTGATCTAGATTTGTATTTTTTTTTTTTCTTGCTTGCCTGCTAGAAGTTCAAAACCAAAGATACAATCCCCCTGTATTAACAGGAAAGATCCTCATGGAATGGCTTCTGTGTATTCACTACATCATGACTTTGTTTTCTCACCTTCATTTGCCATTTGTCTCAATGTCTTTCATTTGTACACTTTTTTTTAAAATCCTGTATCATTTATGAATCTCTCTAAGATGCCCAACATTTTTTTTTTAAGTCAGAAGAATAAAAAGGAACAATCTGCTATAGCGGGTAGGAGTTAGCATTGTTCCTGATCCAGGAAGACTCAGTGAGCTGACAAGTAACAGAAAAATAAAATGTATAATCAGAAGGATTAATTATTTCTCATACCAGGGTACAATTAGGTGTGGCAGATATTGTCATTTATTATTTTTCTATGAATGTTTTGTGAGTTTCCTTTGTCGCGTAGTTAAATATGTTTTGAATGTATTAAATGAAATGGATGACATATGATTTGGAGGCATGGCTTGATCTTTCGCTTCAAAAAAAAAAAGAGAAAATGTATATGTTATCCGTTTAAATCTTGTCCCTCCTACTTTATTTGAAGGTAGAAATAATCAGGTTTCTTTTTCTCTGGCATTTTGGTGAACTGGGATTCACCTTAAGCAGGTGGCCAATGTGACTAACCTGTGTACTATAATCAGGAATGCTGATACATCCCCCCCGTCCCCCACGTCCTAGGTTCCCCACCAGCCTCTTATAAGCTCTAAAATGTCAACGTCAGAGTTATGTTCCTTTTGGCCTTTAGAAATCTTTTTTGAAATGTGAGTATCCCTTGGAAAAGTAAATCATCTTAATGAGGATTTGTTTGTAAGATGACATCTGGCCGGGAACAAGAGTTTGGAACAGTATGAAACAGAAAAGTGGGAGGGGGTACTGGGAGCTATAATAGCAGCAGAGGGAAACTTGCTTGTAAGTTTGTCTGGGATGATCCCCTAAGGTAACTGAGTACCCCTTTTTCATTACCCCCGGAATTTTAAGACTTTCTTCCATCCTTTCCTTCTTTCTTTCCTTCCCCAAATATGAAGTTCAAAGGGCTTTGTTCCATACAAAGAATTGTTATCAGAATTGACCAAAGAGGGGAAAGTAATTTATACCACATAGCAAATATCCCCTAAAGGAAATGTTCAGTAAATTGTTCCTTCAATGAGTCTCTGTGTTAGAATTTTTCCCTTCAGAAATTCTGATTTAAATTGTCCCATAGAAAATCAAATTACACATCTCTAGACTGTGGTTTCACAAGACTGTCAAATTTTCTAAAATGAGATTCCGCATCAGCAATGGTGGCACCAGTTTAAATAAATTCTTCTATGGGATTGTCAGCACAGCTGATAGGGTTCAGGGCAAAATTTCTGCCAAATTTTGTAAGATAACAATCAAGTACAGCATGACCTTAATAGATTCTTTTCTTATTTTAGCAAAACCACATTCTTCTCTGAGAAAGGTCAAACTCAGAGCAAGGATATAGCTGCTTCTTTATTGGTCTTTCATGAACTTGTCACTTGATATAGGTGCAGTCAGAACAAAAAGGGAATTTGCTTTATCTAGACACTTTACAATTTCATCTCAAAGTACCTAATTCTCTGGGCCAATCTTTCGTGGGTTTATCTTGCTTTTTTTCCCCCTGATGAATAATGTGAAGTCTTACTACTTTGAAAAGTTACTGACTAATCCGAGATTTCAAATATAAATGTTTTTTCTTCCATATTGGGTGAAGAGCTTACTTAAAAGAAAAAAGAAAAAAAGGGCACCTGGGTGGCTCAGTCAGTGGAACATACGACTCTTGATCTCAGTGTGGTGAGTTCAAGCCTCACTGTGAGTGTAGAGCTTAAATTTTTTTTTCTTTGTATAACTGCAGATTTGTGCTTCCTTTTCAGGCTTCTAGAAAGCCCACATATTCATGGTTCTACCTGCTTCCTATGCTCTATCACGCATCACCTTTTCTCTCAATGTCTTTCCTGGAAACGTAGAATTTCCAATGTATTTATTGCCTCAGGCCTATAGATCATAGAATTGAGCCAGATTTTGCCAAGCAAAAGTCTTATATAGTTTTTTATAGTGCAGGTAGACCTCAGTTTTGAAGATCCAAGTGCACATTTGGGCAGCAAAGATATGGTATCAGAGTGGGAGTTGGCCAGATTGAACTGTATTCAGTTTAGTCTTCAAGAAAGTGATAGCGATACCTGGAATTCTTTTTTTCTTTTTTTAAATATAATTTATTGTCACATCGGCTTACATACAACACCCAGTGCTCATCCTATACCTGGAATTCTGAGGAGACATTTATCACAGGGATGTGCTGACCTCATTTTCAAAACACAGCCTAGAATTCTATCAAAACTCAGCACTAAATCAAGCTTGAAAACACCCCATAAAAACAGAATGAAATGTATGGAGTCCACTTTCCCAAACTTTACAAAGTAACCCAAACCTCCATTGTTGCCAAATAACGCAGAGAGGTATGGGAAGTGGGGGAAGAAAAAGTCCCATGCCGGGAGGCAGGAGCCTTGAACTGTCCTCAAACCAAGATGAATAGTTTAATGTGACCCTAAGCCTGTCACTTAAATGTTTTGTGTTAGTTGTTTCATCTTGGCAGACTAAAGGCAAAAGATTGGGTCAGATGACACTTGAGCCCTATTTAAAAACTAATGATGCTTGGGGCGCCTGGATGGCTCAGTCGGTTGGGTGTCCGACTTCGTCTCAGGTCATGATCTGGCAGTTTGTGAGTCTGAGCCCCGCATCGGGCCCTGTGCTGACAGCTCGGAACCTGGAGCCTGCTTCCGATTCTGTTTCCTTCTCACTGTCCCTCTCCTGTTTGTGCTCGGTTTCTGTCTCTCAAAAATAAATAAAGATTAAGGAAAAAAAATTAAAAACTAATCACGTTCATGCTTTCAAAACAAAATAAAGCAAGAAAAATGCAGAAAAGGATAAAGGCTACAGAGGTAACCCATGTGATGCATAATCCCACCTGCCCTGATAGATTAATGTTGACATAAAGAATTATTTCCTTTTACTCTGACCCCCCCCCTTTTATTCACATAACTGAAACCATTGATATATACAGTTCTGTGTATACGCATTGCTTTTTGAAAAGTAGTGGTTCCAAAATGTGTTGTCCTCCACAAAAGAAGCCTGGGGCAAATGGAAAAGCAGGGCATGTTCTTGGGTAGGAAGACCTAATGGTATAAGTGCATTAGGGATTGGTAGTATCCATCAAAACTATAAATGGATATACATTTGGACCTAGCATTCTACTTTCCTTTTTATTTATTTATTTATTTATTTATTAGAGAGAGAGAGTGTGAGCGGGGGAGAAGGGCAGAGGGAGAGTGAGAAAATCTTAAGCAGGCTCCATGCTCAGCACAGAACCCAATGTGGGGCTCAATCCCATGACTCTGGGATCATGACCTGAGCAGAAATCAAGAGTCAGACGCTCAACTGACCCAGCCACCCAGGTGCCCCTGCCAGCATTCTACTTTTAACAATGATTTCTAGAGATAAGATCTAAGAAATATTATTCATTGCAGCATTTTTTTCATAATAGCAAAAAACTGGAAGCAACACACACGTCAATTAATATAGGTTTTGTTAAATAATTTATGGCACAGCTACTTTGGAATACTCTACAGCTATCAAAAAAGAATGAGTAAGTGCTTTTGGTCTTGATTTAGAAAGATCTTCATCAAGATAGACTAAACAAAAAAATCGAGTTCCTGAAAAAACGTGTGTAGTATTTCATTATGTGTGTAAAAAAGGAAAAGGACAACAATTGTCCTCTTTGACCAGGAACAGTCCCCTGGAAGGCTAACCAAGAAACTACTGGTATTGATGAGCTGTGTTGGGGTTAGGGAACAGACTGGAACAGACTGGATCTGGGACAGAGCGGGAGGGAGACTTTCTACTGTGTATATTTTTATGCCTGTTTGGACAATGTGAATGTCTTATCTATTAACACTAATGTAAAATAGAAATGCAAAAGTGTTCTCCTTTGCTTACTAAGATGATGCTATTGATTTACCATAAGTAGGACTTTCATTTTTAGTTTAACAGTAATACATTTGCACTGAAACATGATGCCACATTTCTTCAATTCTAAGATGCATATTCTCCCATGTATTAACATTTTCCTGAAATGAATAATTTCCCCTTCTTATTGCCCATAAATGTAGTACCATACTTTATTGTGCTATTTGGTGTTGTTGCTAGTTTTTTTCCCCTTCATTTCTTCACCAGGAATAACTGTCTCACACTGTCTAATGGATTGGTAAGAAGTGTTCTGTTTTTTTTTTTTTAAGACTTTATTCTTCAAAAAAAAATTGTTTTTTAAAACATTTATTCACCTTTGAGAGACAGAGAGAGACAGAGCATGAGCAGGGGAGGGACAGAGAGAGAGGGAGACACAGAATCAGAAGTGGGCTCCAGGTTCTGAGCTGTCAGCACAGAACCCGACGTGGGGCTTGAACTCACAGACTGCAAGATCATGACCTGAGCCGAAGTCGGATGCTCAACCGACTGAGCCACCCAGGCACCCCAAGACTTTATTCTTAAGTAATCTCTACACGCACCGTGGGACTTGAACTCACAACCCCGAGATCAAGAGTGGCTCCACCAGCTGAGCCAGCCAGGCATTCCAAGAAATGCTCTGTTTTGTTTTGACAATTATAAACAGTGCTCCAATGCTCCAGTATAGTGTGGAACTTATAAATAGAGGTTCTAGAATCACACTGCCTGGGTTTGGATTGGGCCCTAGTATCTCCAGCTGAGTAATCTGGGCAGTAACTTAGCTCAAGTCCCCTTATTTGTGGGACTGGGATTAATGACACCACCTATTCATACAGTTTAGCACCATACTTAGCATATGGCATAAGCATTCAGTAAATATTATCCTCTCTGTAACAAAAAATAATTGTTGATGTATAAGAATAATGTCTATAGAACAGATTCCTGGAAGTGGTATTATTTAACCAAAGGGTATAAACACTTTAGGACTCTTGATAGGTATTGATAAATTGCTTTTCACAAATTTGTACTAATTTACCTGCCTATCAGCAGTACAGTGCCAAAAATGAATGTGGGTTTAATCTTTTTAAAAATTTAAGACATGAAAATATTAAGTTTTAATTTCTTTTTACTACTAGGTTGATGGAAAAAAATTTTTTTTTACTCTTTATGTTTATCTTCTATTTATATTTATCTTGCTTGAATTTATCTATTCTCGACTTCTGTGCCATTTTCTAACATGGTCTTTGTATTTATCTGGCCAATTTATATGAGTTGTATACAGCACTGATAGTTTAATTCTGTATCATTTAGGCATTTTCTAATTGTTTCTAATTTAATTGTTTTAAAAATGAATTCAAGTTACCTTTTAAATTGAAAATACGAAGATATTAAAACAAAAGAGCATATATATTTGTACAATTTAAAATTTCATAATAAATCGAACACCTCTGTATTCCCCACTCAGTGTAAGAAGGACCAACGCTTTAGATGGCTGCGAGCAACTCCACAATCCTATTCTCCCCAAGCCCTGGGGGTGTGAAAGTTTGCATTTCATTTCCTGTTTTTAAAAATAATTTTACCAGATACTCATGTATCCCTAAATAATATACTGCTTGATTTTGCCTGTTTTCTTCTTTTTTTATTAAAAAAAATTTTTTAATATAATTTATTGTCAAGTTAGCTAACATACAGTGTATACAGTGTGCTCTTGGCCTCGGGAGTAGATTCCCATGATTCATCACTTACAGTGCTCATCCCAACAAGTGCCCTCCTCAATGCCCATCTCCCATTTTTCCCACCTCCCTGGCCCCCCACCCCCATCAACCCTCAGTTTGTTCTCTGTATTTAAGAGTCTCTTGTGGTTTGCCTCCCTCTCTGTAACTATTTTTCTTCCTTCCCTTCCCTGATGGTCTTCTGTTAAGTTTCTCAAATTCTACAGATAAATGAAAATATATGATATTGTGTTTCTCGGATTGACTTATTTTACTTAGCATAATACCCTCCAATTCCACCCACGTTGTTGCAAATGGCAAGATTTCATTCTTTTTCATCACTGAGTAGTATTCCATTGTGTGTGTGTGTGTGTGTGTGTGTGTGTGTGTGTGTATACCACATCTTCTTTATCCATTCGTCAGTTAATGGAAATTTGGGTTCTTTCCATCATTTGGCTATTGTTGATAGCCAAAATGTAGGAGTGCATTTATACGAAAGTTGAAAACAGGCAAAATCACTCTGGAAAATTGTGTGGAGGTTCCTCAAAATTAAAAATAGAATTTCCCCACAACCAACTTATAGCGCTGCTATAAACATTGGGGTACACGTGCTCCTATGAATCAGCACTCCTCTATCCTTTGCGTTAATTCCTACCAGTGCTATTGCTGGGTTGTAGGGTAATGCTAGTTTTAATTTTTTGAGGAAACTCCATACAATTTTCCAGAGTGATTTTGCGTGTTTTCAACTTTCGTATAAATGCAATCCTACTGTGTGCATGTCTCTGTGACCTGTCGTGGTGCTGGGTGTATTATATATCGGGTCTCCACTTGTAAACCTATTTCTGGGTTATCTAGTCTGTTCTGCTGGTCTATTGTCTCTGGGTTAATACCACAGAGTCTTCAATATTATAGCTTTATAATAGGTCTTAATATTCAGTAGGACAGGGGCGCCTGGGTGGCTCAGTCGGTTGAGCGTCCAATTTCGGCTCAGGTCATGATCTCACAGCTGGTGAGTTCGAGCCCCACGTCGGGTTCTGTGCTGACAGCTCAGAGCCTGGAGCCTGCTTTGGATTCTGTGTCTCCCCCTCTCTCTGCCCCTCCCCGCGTTCATGCTCCGTCTCTGTCTCAAAAATAAATAAACGTCAGAAAAAAAATTAAAAAAAAAAATTCAGTAGGACAAACCTCTGCATCTGTGTTTCAGGAGTGTCTTGGCTATACTTGGCCCCTGCTCTTCCATCTACATGCAAGAAGAGACTTGTAAAGTTCAGTGGAAAAAACCTATGATTCAGAATTGTACCGAATCTATAAATCACCTTGAGAGAATTGATAGCTTTATGATGTCTTGTTTATGGAAAAGACACGTGTTTCCATTTGTATTTGTGGTAGAGGCAGATTTTGCCATTTGTTTTTTCTGTGGACTTTCACTCACGGAGGTGAGGTCATGTTCTTTGGAACTTTGTGGAAATTCTCAGAGGCCTGGGTTTAAAGTGTGGTCCCAGCAAAGAGAAATTTTTTTTTGTACCTGCTAAACGTTTGGGAGTACTGGCAGTCTCAGACCACTTGAGCTAAGTTGTCAGATTGGGGGGTTTCAGGCCACAGAGGCAGGATGGATGCCCAGGATTTATGTGATAGTACCTGGTTTGTAGGTTTGGAGATCTCAGTGCTAAACCAGATGAGGATTTCCTCATCGCACTTCACTAGGTTAGTTTTTTTTTTCCTTACGTCATCCATTTAGTGGGTTATCTTAGAGCATTCTAGCGTTGAGCGTTTCTGTTCTGATTTCCCATCTCATAAAAAACTCAGGCTTTTCTCCTGCAGCCCTCACACTCAAGAGGTTTATTAAAGCTCAAGTATTAGGTCACCAGGGATCAGCAGATGGCTCAGGGCAGACACTCACCACATAACTTCTCTGGCCCCCACGGATTTCCTTGGCAGTCCAGCCAGCTTGACCATGCATTTAAAAGAACTGCTTTTTTGTTTAATGTGTGTTTTTAAAAAAGAAATACTTTATCCAGCATTTTTAGGTGTTCTTTACTGGGAGAGTTACTCTGAATAGACAGGACGCTATATGGCTAAAAATGGAAGTCCATAATCACTTTTTGAATTTTTTTCTAAAATCTTAATGTTTTATGATGCTTTAACATCTTATTTTATTTATTTTTATTTTTTTGTGGTTATATGGGTTTTCAAAAAAACCTTTTTTAATGTTTATTTTTGAAAGAGTGCTAGGTGGGAGGGGCTTTCTTTAGCTATCAGCACAAAGCCTGACATGAGGCTTGAACTCACAAACCATGAGATCCTGACCTGAGCCAAAGCCAGATGCCCAATGGACTGAGCCACCCAGGCGCTCTTGTAGTTTTTTGCTTTTATTAACACAAATGTGTCATTCACCTAAGCTATGTGTCATTTTCTTCACTGCCTAGCCTGGCATTCGGAGTGGTGACTCTGATGGCCAACTGGGCTGCTCTTTCCACGATGGCTTTGAGGTTCTTGGAGGAGACACTGTGGGTAATCTCTGCACAATAAAATTTGTTGCACATCAGCAGCACTTCAAGCTCCTTGACACTGTGGACTAGAAACTTCCAGAAGCCACTGGGCAGTGTGTGCTTTGTTTTCTTGTTGTTCCCAATGCTTTGGCCTTTTTATTTTAATTTAACTTTTTTAAATGTTTAATAATTTTTGAGAGAGAGGGAGACAGAGTACAAGTGGGGGAGGGGCAGAGAGAGAGGGAGACACAGAATCTGAAGCAGGTTCCAGGCTCTGAGCGGTCAGCACCGAGCCCGACTTGGGGCTCAAACTCACAAACCGTGAGATCATCCCTGGAGCTGAAGTCAGATGCTTAACCAACTGAGCCACCCAGGCGCCCCTGCTTTGGCCTTTTAAATGATGAGATATTTGAGATACACAAAAGTATATGGAATATTGTAGTGAAACTTCATCCAGTTTAATAAATCAAGCGTTACTAAACATTGTTTGCTATGATTTTAGCACTGTAGAAATCCCATAGGTAGTCACTTTCCTTCCTTCAGAATCACGTGGTAGTGAAGAACTCTGGCTCTGGAGACCTGGGTTCTAATCTGATCTCAAGCACTGGAGAATATACATTCTGGGAGTCTCCCCAGACCAAAGCCTCCTTTTCTGAGAACCACCCCCAGGAATGTACCCTATAATCATGTTTATACTGTGTGGTGGCCTGCCTGGACATACTTGATTGGATCAGAGGAGGAAACAGGATTAATCAAATTGCCTCTCCAAATATTTAGAGCTGTTACCACCTGGATTTAAAACAAGCAAACTTGGAAGCTATGGTGGGTGGGTGGGGGCAACTATATTTGGCTCTGCACATATGGAGCAGCAGAGCCAATGCCCCCAGCATAGAAAAGAAGGAAACAGAAGGAAGAAGATGTGCAGAGAATGAAGCAAGAGACCTCGAGGACGAAAGATAGAAAGGAAGACACAGATGGACTTTTAACCACAAACATGAATTCTGGGAATTCACACTGTTCCCAGCAGATTTCAAATTCCTGATTCAAGTGCATCTTGATGCCTGATGTTCCTACCCTTGGGTTCCTGGTAACAGGAACTGTTCTTAAATCTCCTTTTTGTGTAGGAGGGGGAGCCGGATCAACTCAAACAGGTCTCTATTGCTTACAGTGTAAGAAAACCTGATTCTAACAATTATTTACCAGCTGTGTAACTTTAGGCAAGTTCTTTAACCTCCTGGCCTCGCTTTCCTCGTTGGTGAAATGGGACAGTAAGAGCACTTATCTGCCAGGGTTGCGGTAAGGATTATGTGAGTTAATAAATGTAAAGTGTTTGACAAAGTGCCCGGCATGTGTTATGTTCTCAATACATTAGATGCTATTTTTATTACTGGTTTTTTTTCCCAGTCAGGTTGTAACTATACCGAGTACAGGACACTCTGTGAAGCCACGGAGGATTACGCAACACCACTATAACAGATTCAGAGCCACTCCCTGTCTTGTCACCCTCTGAAACAGAGATCTCTACCACCTAAGCACTTCCCTGAAAGTCTTGGGTCACAGAGTGACCAGAGTGAGGGCTGAGAACAGTGGCGGAGGAAGCAGACTGTTGCTGGCCCCTTGCCTTTTCGGGGAAATGGAAATCTGTGAGAGTCCTGAGGGAATTGTTAGCAGGAGGGAATGTTTGGCTTGATGGCTGCCAAAGTCTCAGAGGCTTGTTTCCTGGTTTTATTTATTTATTTTTGTTTAAAAAAATGTTTATTTTTTAAAGAGAATGTGAGCTGGGGAGGGGGCAGAGAGAGAGAGAGAGAGGGAGAGGGAGAGAGAGAGAGAGAGAGAGAGAGAATTCCAAGCAAGCTCCGTGCTGTCCACACAGAGCCCGACTCGGGGCTCAGTCCCACAAACCGTGACATCGTGACCTGAGCTGAAATCAAGATTCAGACACTTAACCTACTGAGCCACCCAGGCGTCCCACGTTGCTTGGTTTCAGTACAGCCCGATCCCCATTTGACGACGCTTGGTTTAGACTATTAATTGTTAAATATGGGTCATCAGGGTAATGATCATTGGTAAATTAGCAGATTGTGTTGCTGCTGACATCCGTTTCCCTAAGGAGACTCTCTATCTAGTTCATTGGCGGTTAGTGTGCCCATGTGGGACTGTGTTAACAGTAACAACAACAACAACAACAACAACAACAAAGCAAAATGAGTCTTGAGAAAAGAGTTCTATCAGCACATCATTTTTAGGGTGTGCAATGAGATGATGACTTGCTACATGAATATACTGTTAAAGTGACTACCACAATGGGGTTAGTCAATACCTCTGTCATCACTTCACAAAGTTACCTTTTTGGTTTTTTGGCAAGAACACTTAATATCTACTCTTTTAGCAACTTTCAAATGTATAATACAGTATTGTTAACTAGAGTCACCAGTCACCATGGTGTACATTAGATGCTCAGAACTTATTCATCTTATCACTGGAAGTTTGTACCCTCTGATCAACATCCCCCTATTTCCCCACCTCCCAGTCCCTGGCAATCACTGCTCTACTCTCTTTCTAGCATTTAGGCTTCTTTAGATTCCACGTCTTAGGGAAATCATATAGTATTTGTCTTTCTTTGTCTGATTTACTTCACATAGCGTAATGCCCTCAAGGTCCATCCATGTTGTGGCAAATGGCAGGACTTCCTTTTTCGTGGCTGGATAATATCGTGCATGCGTGTGTGTGTGTGTGTGTGTGTGTTCTTTATCGATTCATCTGTGCACAGATGTTGTTTCCATCTCTTGGATATTGTGAGTAATGCTGCAGTGAACCCAGAAGTACAGATGTCTCTTTGAGATAGTGATTTTATTTCCTTCAGATGTATACCCAGAAGTGGGATTGCTTGATCATATGGTAGTTCCAATTAAAAAAAAAATTTAATGTTTATTTATTTTTGAGAGAGAAAGAGAGACAGAGAGAGGGAGGGAGAGAATGGAGCAGGGGAGGGGGAGAGAGGGAGACAGAATCCGGAGCAGACTCCAAGCTCTGAGCTGTCAGCAGAGAGAGCCCAATGTGGGGCTTGAACTCAAGAACCGTGAGACCATGACTTGAGCCGAAGTTGGATGCTTAACCAACTGAGCCACCCAAGCGCCCTGGGAGTTCTAATGTTTTGAGGAACCTCCAACTGTTTTTCCATACTGGCTGTACCGATTCACATTCCTTCTGACAGTGCACAAAGCTTCCCTCCTTTTCTCCACACCCGCACTAGCACTTATCTCTTGTCTTTTTGAAAACAGCCTTTCTACTCAGCCATCAGAAAGAATGAAATCTTGCCATTTGCAATGACAAGGATGGAGCTAGAGTGTATAATGCTAAGCGAAATAAGTCAATCAGATAAAGAACAAATACCATATGATTTCACTCATATGTGGAATTTAAGAAACAAAACAGATGAACATATGGGAAGGGGGGGGGGGAGAAGGGAGAGGAAGAATCCACAAGAGACTCTTAATGATAGAGAACAAACTGTGACTTGATGGAGGGCAAGTGGGTGGGAGACGGGCTAGATGGGTGATGGGTACTAAGGCAGCACTTGTGATGAGCACTGGGCATTGTATGTAAGCGATGAACCACTGAATTCTCCTCCTGAAACCAATATTGCACTGTATGTTGACTAAAATTTAGATTAAAAAAAATAAAAAAAAGAAAAAGAAAATAGCCTTTCTAACAGATGTGAAGTGATATATATCTCACTATGGTTTTGATTTGCATTCCTTGATTAGTGATGTTGAGCATCTTTTCACATACCTGTTGGTCATTGCTACTGCCATTCCATAGATAGCTTTTTCATTTTGTTGATTGTTTCTTTTGCTGTGCAGAAGCTTTTTAGTTTGATGTAGTCCCACTGATTTATTTTTACTTTTGTGGTTTGTGCTCTTGGTATCATATCCAAAAAATCGCTGCCAAGAACAATGGCAAGGAACTTTTCCCCTATGTTTTTTTTTTTTTAATTTATTTTTGAGAGAGAGACAGAGTGCAAGCTGGGAAGGGGCAGAGAGAGAAGGGGACACAGAGTCTGAAGCAGGCTCCAGGCTTTGAGGTGTCAGCACGGAGCTCGACACGGGACTCAAACTCGTGAACCACGAGATCATGACCTGAGCCAAAGTCGGGCACTAACAGAGCCGCCCAGGTGTACCTCCCCCTCCCCGCCCTGCTATGTTTTAATTCTAAGAGTTTTATAGTTTCAGGCCTTACCTTTAAGTCTTCAATCCATGTCAAGTTAATTTTTGTGAGTGGTGTGAGGGATCTGATTTCATTCATTTTCATGATTGGTTACCCAATTTTCCCAAAGCCAGCTATTGAAGAGACGGTCCTCTCCCCAATGAATGTTCTTGGCTCCCTTGTCAAATATTAGTTGGCCAATGATACATGGTTTTTTTCTGGGCTCTTGATTCTGTTCCATTAGTTTATGTGTCTATTTTTATGCCAGGACTATATTATTTGATTACTATACCTTTCTAACATAGTTTGAAATAAGGCAGGCATGATGCCTACAGCTTTGTTCTTCTTTCTCAGGATTGCTTTGGCTATTTGAGGTCTTTTGTGGTTCCATACAAATTTTAGGACTTTTTTTTTTCCTGTGACAAATGCCGAATGCCATTGGAATCTTGATAGGGATTGTACTGAATCTATAGATGGTTTTAGATAGTATGAACAATTTAATAATAATAGGTCTTCCAATCCATTAGCCCAGGACATCTTTCCACTTACGTGTGTCTTCTCAATTTCTTGCATCAAAGTCTTATAGTTTCCATGTCCTCTTTTGACACAAGGTAGTAACATTAAAAAAATCATAATTTGTGGGCGCCTGGGTGGCTCGGTCAGTTAAGCGTTCAACTTTGGCTCAGGTCATGATCTCATTGTTTGTGAGCCCTTATAGTTTTCACCTCCTTGGTTAAATTTATTCCAAAGTATTTCATTGTTTCTGATGCTATTGTAAATGGGACTATTGTCTAGATTTCTTTTTCAGATATTTCAGTGTTGGTACATAGAAATACAACTGAGTTTTGTATGATTTTGTATTCTGAGCACATCACTTTTCAAAGGTTTGATACTTACCATTTAAAAACTGTATTTTGGGTTATGTATGATACATAAAATGTCCTTAAGTTGTTTTAAAACATGTTGCTATGACCATGTAAGTCTAGAAGTGTTCTCTGTTCTACAGAGTTCTCAGCTCCTCAGGAGATTAATTCAGAGGTTTACCTAGGCAAACTTGGGAATCAGTCTCTGGCACTAGGTTGTGGATGACAATAATTTTTAGCCTTCTTTTCTTAAAGCATAAAAAGTTCATAAACATCACTATGTAATGGTGATATAAATCAAAACTATTGAGGGAAAGTCACCCATAATTCCATCACCTTAACAAATTAACCATTTTTATTTTTCCATGTTGTCTATATATCCTTTAATGCTGACTAACATATCTCTTTAAATTACAAATTACTACTAATCCAAATGCAAGCTGTGTGAGCTATGAGAGATGCTTACAACGTATTTGAGGGATAGGACCACACAAGAGGTTTGATTCATCTGCCTTTAGAAACTTTTGACACAAGGTAGTAACACTAAAAAATCATAATTTGTGGGCACCTGGGTGGCTCAGTCAGTTAAGCGTTTGACTTTGGCTCAAGTTATGATCTCATGGTTTGTGGGTTCAAGCCCCACATCAGGCTCTGCACTGACAGCATGGAGTCTGCTTTGAATTCTCTCTCTCCCTGTCTCTCTTCCCCTTCCCTGCTCTCTCTCTTTCAAAATAATTAAACATAAAAAAATCATAATGTGTATACACATCTCCTCTCTTGCGCTAGATTATAATCTCAGAGAACAAATGAGGATTGTGGTTTTTGTTCACTATTGCACTCCCTGAAATACACAGTGTGTACCTGTACATAAAGGACAATAGTAAATATTTGTTGAAAAGTGAATGGGGCCCTCAAGATGGATGTGCAGCTACTGGAGACTGAGACCAGGAGGGGAAAGCAAAGTTTCCTGTTCTCTCAGTTTCTCCCTCGCTTGGCCAGTGACAGTCTTGCGTGAGAAGAGGGCCGAAGGGGTGGGTGTGGGGACACCACTGTGGATCTACTCAATGTAACTCTCTGGAGTCCCTGTCTACTCGTAGCTACCACAGGCTCTCATCTCCACTTAGCTAGAGACCAGAGAAAACCACTAGGAGATCTTTGAGACACTCTTGTCTTCCATAGCAGCCACAGATTCAAGAGGATTCATGAGGGCATAGCCAGAGTAACAAATACACAGTCCCAGAAGAGTCACCCTAGGGAGTGCCCTGTGCAGTTATGGGCCTGAGGACACGATGTGAGTTGGAAATAGACAGTTGTGGGGTTTTTTAAAGTTTGTTTGTTTGTTTGTTTATTTACTTATAGCATGAGCAGGGGAGGGGGAGAGAGAAAGGGAGAGAGAGAATCCCAAGTAGGCTCTGAGCTGTCAGCGCAGAGCCCAACATGGGGCTTAGGAATCCGTGAGATCATGACCTGAGCCAAAACCAAGAGTGGGGACACCTAATTGACAGAGTCACCCAGGCGCCCCTGGAAATAGACAGTTGTTAAACATGTAGCAGCACACCTGCGCCAGGACAAAGAGCCACCCACGTGGAGATTTTTGTGACTAAAAACAAATAGACAAAGTCAGCAGCTTCATCAGTGATGGTTGCCTAATATCTCATATGGCCAGAGAGGAGGGAACATTTGCACTCAGAATTCATCATGTAGGGACAAGACCACGCCAGCCATTCCCAGTAGAGACCAGCAAGGATCCCGGATACCACCTGGATCTGAGGTCCCTCTCCCCCTCTACCTTGCTGTCCCCATCATTGAACCACTATCCTCAGGACATCACCGAGCACCTACCCTGGTGACTGAATTATCCCAGAGACCGCTCAAAAGCTAACACAGAGAGACTTTGGGTTGGCTAGTTCAACAAATTTCATATTGTAACCAAGGAAAGTAAAGCTTGACAGTCTCCTTGGCCAGTAGGAAATGAATTTCTATAGGAGTTGAGATCCTTGTATTTACTGAAAGAGGAGAAAGATTTTTTTTTTTCTAACGGTGAGAAATACTGGCCTAGACTAGAGGAGAGATACTTCCTGTAGACCTCATGATTATGTGATCTTTGATCTTGATCTGATATATAATTAGGCTGAAAAAAAAAATATCAAACAGGATCTATTATTCTAAGTTCCAAAAGTCATCATTAAATTTGAAAACAGTGTCTTGATAATAGTGCTGAGAGGGGGTAGGCTAAGGTCAAGAACGTAGGCTGCGTCCATTACTTGGTGCATTTTAAAGATAGTGATTTTACATTTTACAGGCTATTTGGACCTGGCTACGTCAAAATGCTGTTTAAAAAGGCCCTGCTTCAGGGGCACCTGAGTGGCTGAGTCAGTTAGGCGTCCAACTTCTGCTCAGGTCATGATCTTATGGTTCGTGAGTTAGAACCCCGTATTGGGCTCTGTGCTGATAGCTGGGAGCCTGGAGCCTGCTTTAGATTCTCTGTCTCCCCCTCTCTCTGCCTCTGTCTCTCTCTCAAAAATAAACATTTTAAAAAAATTTAAAAATGCCCTGCTTCAGACCCGTGTCTTGTCTGGTCTTCTAACCACAGTCTACTGTAACTGCTGTACCTCCTTCTCCTTAACACTTCAGCCTAAAGAACACAGGAGTGGTTTCCTGGTGGCAGTGGTCACTAAGGATCTATTCATAAGCAGCCAGCAGCAGTGGCAGAAGGAAAGGCTGTGCAATTTATTTTTCTTCATCACATTTTGGGGGGCATAAATTTTAAAAAGCCTAGTCATTCAGAGAGTTGCAGAGGGTGGATAATACTCTTTGCTGGCTGGACAATGTGAAAATACTGTAGCGCAGAATGGGAACTAGAAGACAATTCCATTTTTGTAAGAAGTCCCTCATATGCCTGAGATGTTACAGTTTTCTTCAAACAGTGGGAGGTGAGGGGTGTCTGGGTGGCTCAGTCAGTTGAGCATCTGACTCCGGCTCAGGTCATGATCTCATGGTCCATGAGTTCAAGCCCCACGTGGGGCTCTGTGCTGACAGCTCAGAGCCTGGAGACTGCTTTGTATTCTGTGTCTTCCTCTCCTGCTCACATACTCTCTCTCTCATACAAATAAATAAACATTAAACAAAATTTTTAAAAAATTTTTTTTAACATTTATTTTTGAGACAGAGAGAGACAGAGCATTAACGGGGGAGGGGGAGGGGCAGAGAGAGAGGGAGACACAGAATCTGAAACAGGCCCCGGGCTCTGAGCTGTCAGCACAGAGCCTGACGCGGGGCTCGAACTCACAGACTGTGAGATCATGACCCGAGCTGAAGTCGGACGCTCAACCGACTGAGCCACCCAGGCGCCCCCCCACAAAAAAAATTTTTTTTAAAGAGGCAGGAGGTGAGGTAGGGGACCAAGGAGTAAAGAGGAAGAGATTCGTTCATTTCATCAATATTTATTGAACCCTACCATATTCCAGGTGCTGTTCAAAGCAAAGATCTTTGAACTTGGAGCTTGAGTTCCAGCAGCCTATTGCTGAATACTTTTAACTTCTTGTTATATGAGAACGGCCTGGTTTTGACACTTGCAACTGAATGTGATCCTAGTGATATGGGACTTTTCGGGCACAGTAGTGCTCACTCTGCTGATCAAACATCCTCAGAAGCAGTCACTGTAACTCGACTTTACTCTTTCCAGGGTCAAGGACTCTCTGGCTGCCATTTTCTGTTTGCTTGGGGATATTTCTTTCATATTCCAGGTTTTCCTCAAATGTCTGGCTTCCTTGGCTGGCCACTAATCTTTAAGACTGATTCATGAAAAAGCTCTTTGGGAGCTCCAGGTGCATTGACAAGGTTTATTGCCTGAAGAGCCTTGCTGTAGGGGCCCTGGGTCCAGAACCCGCCTTATTATTTGGGGACTCTCTAATGTCAGTGTCTGGAGGTCTTTCCTCCGGGACTGTGTAGTTTCTTCAGAGGAGAATCTCTCAGTGCATACGAGCAGGGGACAGGGACATACTTGACCTAAGCTAATAGGTCAGTGCTAACTTCTTACCTAATACTCCAGTTTTTAACTCAATGACTGGTCCTCACCCTGCATGTGGCTTAGTCTCCAAGTCCAGAGCTTCTTGGGTTAATTTTCCCAGAAGATAAACCTCCATTCTCCTGTGAGGTGGCATTTCTCTGGCTCCTTAGCGTGGAGAAGGGGACCTGGGACTAGAGGTCCAACCGTTTTCCACATAGAGCTCACCAATCCTGTTACTTTTAGAGTTCACCTACACTTCTACCTTTTGTGGTCCAAGCACCGAGACTCTCAGTTTCTAGCTCATTATTCACTGGAAATCCCCCTCTGAGATGCTTGGATTTCAACTTCCTCTGTTCCATTGGGTTAGTTATTACTTCTCCATTCACTTTTCATCTTTTAGAAGCTTGTTGAATCGTCTTTGTTTCTGTTTCCTCTCTGATTTTTTCTTGTTGGGGCGAATACCTCTTTGCTGTATTCTTTTACTGTTATTTTACTAGTGTTCGGGAGAAAGCACAGGTGTGTGGTCACACTAGAATGTTTTCCTTCAATTTTCCCAATTGACCTCATTTTGAATCTCAGGAACTGCGATAGCAAATATCCTAATAACTGGCTGTAGGAAGGAAAGCCCCCGAGAATGGTTTAAATGGGTCAGCACATCGTGGTAGGAGCTTGAATCACTTGTCAGTGAAAGAAACCCTGGGGCGCCTGGGTGGGGCAGTCGGTTAAGCGTCTGACTTCGGCCAGGTCACGATCTCGCGGTCCGGGAGTTCGAGCCCCGCGTCGGGCTCTGGGCTGATGGCTCAGAGCCTGGAGCCTGTTTCCGATTCTGTGTCTCCCTCTCTCTGCCCCTCCCCCGTTCATGCTCTGTCTCTCTCTGTCCCAAAAATAAATAAACGTTGAAAAAAAAAATTAAAAAAAAAAGAAACCCTACCTAAACAGGCCTAAGGAAAAGAATTTATTGGCTCATAAAAGTTGGGAGGTTCAGGGGGTTGAATGGACAATTTTGGTCTAAAAGAGAAATTCACGGAGGGCGCCCGGGTGGCTCAGTCAGTTAAGCGTCCAACTTCGGCTCAGATCTTGAGGTTTGTGAGTTCCAGCCCTGTGTCGGGCTCTGTGCTGACAGCTCAGAGCCTGGAGCCTGCTTTGGATTCTGTGTCTCCCTCTCTCTCTCTGCCCCTCTCCCACTCACACTCTCTCTCTCTCTCTCTCTCTCTCTCTCTCTCTTAAAAGTAAACATTAAAAAGTTTAAAAACAAAAGAGAAATTCATGGAGATAATCTATCATGTAGGAGGAAAAAAAGCTATCTGCATTAGCCAGTGAAGATAAAATAAGTTAAAGTAGTAAATTCAGGGCAAAATGAACATGTCAGCCAAAAGCTTTGGAGACAAAACAAGCAAAATGGGCAGGAACTGAAGAATATCTGTTTTTGTGAACACAAAGGCAAGAGGAGCCAAGCACACAGTGGGGATTGAACTTGGGATGGTTCAAGCTTCATTAAAGTTGTGATATGCTCCTCTTTCTCCACAAGTGTTCTTTCTTTCTTTCTTTTTTTTTTTTTTAAGTAATCTCTACACCCAATGTGGGGCTCAAACTCACAACTCCAAGATCAAGAGTCGCGTGCTCTGTGGACTGAACCAGCCAGGCACCCCTACCCACAGGTCTTCTGATGATGGGACATCTTCTTTGTGATAATGACAAAGAGCTCATGCAAAAAATTAAGTAACAATTAGCAGCAAAGCCACAGGTAGTGTAGCTAACTAAACCGTGGGAGACTATCTGGAGGGGAGTTTTGGAAGTGATTTGATCACAGATAAAAGAATAATGTCATTAGGAAAATTATTTGTTTATAAAAAGTATTACCTAGATCCTGTGGGCTTGAGAGGGCTTCTAGATACTTCTACACTGTTGTCTCTCTCCCTGACTTTGACCCAAGTGAATGAAAGCAAAGAACCGTGTGCTTGCACACTCTTATTGCCTCACCAGCTGCTTTACTGGCACCACTGCCCAGAAGCAAATCCCAGGAACCCAAGACTGGGAAGTGGTAGGAGTTTTTACTCTTGATGAGCCAGGGAAATTGATTTGGGATTGAAGTCATTGAGCCTCCTCCTCCAGAATGGATGGTAGGAGAAGAAAGGGGAGACATCACGAATCTGGCTTCAGGCAGAACCGGATCCAGGAGTTCAAATGGTGTCATCAGGCCTGTTTCCTAGCTCTGCTTATCTCTTGCAATTTCATTCTGGGCTTCTTCAGTCCCAGATGCCCATGCTCCCACTTTAGCAGATGGAACGAAAAGGAGAATCTTTCCGAATAGTTCTGACCAAAAACTCCTGGAAGCAATTCTGATATGTTCTGCTGGGTTACATATACATCTCTGAAATGAGCAATGACACTGAAGAAACAAGGAACTCTGACTGGCCTGCCTTAGTCACTTGCACACTTCTGCGACGATGGCCATGTGAGTGAGAGTTCAGCCCCACCTAAGACACGGGAGTGGGTTCCTCCCAGGAAAGAAGAGTTCTGACATAAAGGGGAGTTATCAGACTGTTAAAAACAAGAGATGTCCATAACAGGTTCATTTGCCACTAATGGATTAGAATCTCATCCTTGTGTGGTGACCAGCATGGCCCCTAATAGGGAGTATAGCACTCGAACATTCTAAGTTTTTGGAATGAAGATGGAACTGATTTATTCTGCATAATTTTCTTGAAAGATTTTTTTAGTATATGTGCTGCTGAAGCGAGCACTTAAAAGGTTTTTTTAAAGTAATCTCTATACCCAGTGTGAGGCTCAAACTCACAACCCAGACTGTGCTCTACCGACTGAGCCAGCCAGGCACCCCTGTTCTACATAATTTTAAGTAAATTTTAATTTGGTGTGATGACCATAGCACCTGCAGAAATGATGCGATTACAGTCTCATTCTTTAGACTCCGTAAATACCAGCTTAAAAATCTGGTAGTTGTGGTGGCACTTGGGTGGCTCAGTCGGTTGAGTATCCGACTTCGGCTCAGGCCATGATTTCATGGTTCACAAGTTTAAGCCGCATGTCAGGCTCTGTGCGGACAGCATTCAGATTCTATGTCTCCCTCGCTATCGGCCCCTTTCTCACTTGCACTCTGTCTCTCTCTCTCTCAAAAACAAATAAAAATATTAACAACAATTTTTTTTTAATCTGGTAATTGTGAACATGGAGACTGGCAGAGGCTAATAGCAGAGGAATAATTTGAGTAGGGCATGTGCCCCTATTGACTTGTCAATGCCCAGCCTGACATTTCATTTCGATGTCCCCCTTTATCAAAAGTTTTCAGTCCCATTTACTGGAATTTTTTCTTCCACTAGAAGATAATTTGATTACCTTGTATGTAAATTATACCAAAAATAGCTACCTATGAGAAAAAATTACTTGCTTTACATTTTATTTAGAGTCAACTTTTCTGAAATACAATTTTGTAAAGTGAGGAGTACCTATGGAATATAAAATTGGGAATGAGTGGGGAATTTTTTTGTGGTAAACCAGCTGTAGTTGGAATGTTCTCACACCTGTTCAGCCCATGGAAACCAAAGAAGTCACATTAACAATACATGCCTACCTAAAAGACTTCAATAACTTTCCCCCATAAAATCTTCACTAATTAATTTGGGGGTTGTGAATGAGTTTCTTACATGTGCTTAGGAACAAACGTGCTCATGTTCCTGTGGTGGTCCATCTCCTGGTGGAAGTCCCTTCTTCAAAATCTATTTGAAGGAGGCACCCACCCTGTTGCTAGGACCTGCCATGTAAATTCTGCTTTTCTGCTGCTCTGACCTACAGGCACTTGGTAGGCATGATTTGCTCCATCCACTCAGAAATGAAGACAATGCCCTCAGCCCACTCTGTCCTTTCTTACCTGGGTCTCAAAACATCACTGTGTGTGCCCAATCCAACGAAGTATCATGAGAAAGTTTCAGCTTCTTCTTCTTTTTTCAAAGTTTATTTATTTATTTTGAGACAGCGCAGGTGGGGGAGGGGCAGAGAGAAAGAGAGAGAATCCCAAGCAGGCTCTGCACTGTCAGCACAGAGCCCAACACAGGGCTGGAACCCGTGAAGCGTGAGATCATGACCTGAGCTGAGACCAAGAGTCAGACGCTTACGTGAGTGAGCCACCCAGGCACCCCATCAGCTTCTAATTCTAACACTTCTTTTTGCAAGGACCTAGTGAGTCCATAGGAACAGGTAGGTCGGGGTGGAGTAGATGTGGAGAGGTGAGAAACCATGCCTTCCACTCTGCTCTCCCAGATTCTTGCTTGAAATCTTCTCTTTCCCTTTCTTTCTCAGCCTCCAAATTCTCCAAGGCTCCAAATGTAACTCGCTGAATCAAGTGTCAAACACCCCTGTATTTGTTTATAGATTCAAATTTACATCGCAGAGCAGGAGAAGGTGTGTATCAGCTACCCACATCCCCACCTGTGCCAAAGCTTAGTAGGTCCACCGGATCACCTGCCTCTCAGACAGATTCCTTTTCAGAACAATGTCTTTGAGACTTGCAAAAATCTTTTTTTTTAAATTTTTTAATGTTTATTTATGAGACAGAGAGAGACAGAGCATGAACAGCGGAGGGTCAGAGAGAGAGGGAGACACAGAATCGGAAGCAGGCTCCAGGCTCCGAGCTGTCAGCACAGAGCCCGATGTGGGGCTCGAACTCACAGACCATGAGATCATGACCTGAGCCGAAGTCGGATGCTTAACTGACTGAGCCACCCAGGCGCCCCTCAAAAATCATTTTAATCATCTGTACTAATGGAGCAAGGAAGAGAATGGCTGTATAAGTGTTGACAATGGTTTTTTTCTTTCCGAATCCTACAGTGTTAGAGTAGCCTACACTTTGTCCTATATTATACACTTGCCCTATTACTCAGCACATGTTCATAACTGAGGTTCTATTTCTTGTGTTCACATCCATTATATAAGACAAGTGCTGTAAAGTATTCTGCACATTAGATGCTGTAATCCCTAATACATTTTTTTTTTTACATTGGGCATCGTCCAAATATTTTCAGTGACTTTCTTGTTGAAGCCAAACACAACATTAAGTTCTTACTCAAATCATAGGGATCAGTGATGAAATAAACCTCAATTCATTTTTTTTTTTCTTGCACAAAGTTTCTTTTGAAATCAGTGGGAATTTTGAATGTGGGCTAGCTCCAAGAAGCATTCTGCAGAATAAGAATCATTTCCAGTATTAATGGGTCATTGTGTCCTTTCGCATCTGAATCACCTATCAGTTCGGCTCCCTTAAAAATGATTTTGCAACCATCTGAGGAATTTCTTTTGATGATACGACTATAGTGGGAAGGTGAAAATTATCTCTTGCCGTTTGTAATGACATGGATGCAGCTAGAGAGTATGATGGTAATGAAATGTCAGTCAAAGACAAACACCATATGATTCCACACATATGTGGAATTTAATAAACAAATGAGCAAAGAGGAAAAGACAGACAAACCAAGGAAGAGACTTTTTTTTTTTTAAACTATAGAGGACAAACTGATGGTTACCAGAGGGGAGGGGATGACAGGATGGGTGAAATAGGTGATGGGGATTAAGAAGTGCACTTGTGATAAGCACAGGGTGATGTATGGAAGTGCTGAATCACTATATCGTACATCTAATACGAAACTAATATAACACTGTATGTTAACTAACTGGAATTAAAATAAAAACTTTCAAAATTAACAACAAAAAAAGAAAATTATCTCTAATAATGAAATGTACAATAATATTTACAGATTAAAACTCTTAAGAAGAGTTTGTGAATCATAACAGTACTCAGTTTTATTTTAACCCTCTTAATATTTTTACTGCCAAAATATTAAAGAGAATGTTTAAAAGCTTCAGTAATTTCATCACCCTGTTAAAGATGTCTTTTTAATTTTTCTTTAACATTTATTTATTTTAGAGAGACAGAGCATGAGCAGGGGAGGAGCAGAGACAGAGGGAGACACAGAATCCGAAGCAGGCTCCAGGCTCCAAGCTATCAGCACAGAGCCCGACGCGGGGCTCAAACTCACGAACTGGGAGATCATGACCTGAGCAGAAGTTGGACGCTTGACTGACTGAGCCACCCAGGTGTCCCTAATTTTTCTTAAAAAAAATTTTTTTTGTTCATTTATTTTTTGAGAAAGAGAGAGAGTGGGAGGGGAGGGGCAAAAAGTGGGGAGACACAGAATCTGAAGCAGGCTCCAGGCTCTGAGCTGTCAGCACAGAGCCTGACATGGTGCTTGAACTCGCGAACCGCGAGATCATGACCTCAGCCGAAGTCCGTCGCTTAACCAACTGAGCCACCCAGGAGCTCCATCTTTTTAATTTTTCTAAATTTCCTTCCACCTTTGTCCATAGCTGCCTATATTTTATATAACCACGATCACAGAATATGCACGATACACATAATTCATCTACTAAGGATTCTCAGCTAGGGGAGATTGCCCCCCAGGAGACAGTTGGGAAGGTCTGCAGACATTTTGATTGTCCCTGTTAGGGACAGGTCGGTGCTAGTGGCATCTAGGGATCAGGCTGTTCAACAAACATACTACAGTGTGTAGCTCCCTCTCAAAAAAAGAATTCTCCAATCCAAAATGTCAATAGTACGGTAGTGCCAGGGTTGAGAAACCCTTGTACGTGCGCGCGCACACACACACGCACACATGCTTTTAACAACTATTAAATCCTTTTTTATTTTTACAAGTTTAAAAAAAAATTTTTTTTTAACGTTTTATTTATTTTTGAGACAGAGAGAGACAGAGCATGAACGGGGGAGGGGCAGAGAGAGAGGGAGACACAGAATCGGAAGCAGGCTCCAGGCTCTGAGCCATCACCACAGAGCCCGACGCGGGACTCGAACTCACGGACCGCGAGATTGTGACCTGAGCTGAAGTCGGACGCTTAACCGACTGAGCCACCCAGGCGCCCTTTTACAAGTTTTTTATAATTATCACTTATTTCATCCAGTTGATGATCATGATTTATGTAACGATTTCCCCACTCTTAGATATCACAACATTATGAAAATTTTCATACAGATGGCTTCTGTATTAGTTTGAATTAATTTCTCATGAGTAAAATGACCTCAGTAAAGGGTATTATCGTTTTTAACGACTCTTAAACTTGGTAAGGGGACCTTATAAACATTACCTTTGGCAAAATACATTAATTATTATTATTAGTTTCTCAAAGCCAATTCAAATTTGCCTTTAACCAGTTTCTAATGCTGTAATTTTGTGCTGAGAGTTCTCTAGCAAGGTAACTCTAGTTTTTGTTTAATTTGACAAGGATACAAAGGCACTAACAAATTAATGAGTTGATGAATTAAAAAAAATTTTTTTAATGTTTATTTTTTGAGAGAGAGAGAGAGAGAGTGCAAGCTGGGGAGGGGCGGAGAGAGGGGGGCAGAGGATCTGAGGTGGGCTCTGTGCCAACAGCAATGAGCCCGATGCGGGGCTCCGACTCACACACCGTGAGACCATGACCTGAGCCAAAGTCAGACGCTCAACCGACTGAGCCACCCAGGTGCCTCAACTGATGAATTTTTAATAACTAGGAAATATGTGTATATGGCACAAAATTGTAAAGTGTAAAAGAATCTGTATTCTTTTAAGCTGTGGTTTCCAGCAATCCTGTATCCCTCCCTGGAGGGGCTAACACAGGTATGTTAGGTACAGGCTAGACACTGTCATTACCAAGAGATCCCAAACTAAGGCATAAAAGCAAAACAGAAGTTTGTCTTTCTCATGTAACAGTCTGGAAGTATGTGGTTCAGGCTGCGGAGTGGCTTTGCTCCATAAAAATCATCCAGGGACCTAGTGCCTTCGATCTTGCTGCTCTGCCACCTTTTATAGTGTTCTGCATGGTGAAAGCTAATTCAATCCCACATCTGCACTCCAGCATGTGGGAAGGGAAAGAGAGAACATGGAGGCAAACAATATCTTTTTTCAGCAAATCATGCAGACAGAGAAGGGATTTAAGTTCCACCATCCTACCTACTCATATTCCGCTGGCGAGAACGTTGTCACATGGCCACACCCGGCTACAAAGGGGGCTGGGAATGCAGTCTTTAGTGAGGTGGCTGTAGGTCCAGCTGAAAATGCAGAAGAGAATTGATGTTGTAGCTGTGGGTGTCTAAAAGTAAGAATCGATTCATTCCCAATGTGGCAATGATGTCAACTGGATTATGAATCACTGAATCTGTCTCAGGATTGAATTGTGGGGATGTCTGGCATGTCACAATTAGATTCCTTCAAAGAACCAGGAATACAGTAAACAGCACTCAATACAAGCCTGATTCTTCAGACCATTTCATTTCTAGATCATTTATCTTCTTTAACCCACTCTTCTCTGTCTTCTATTTGAATTTCTAAGGCTGGGGCTTGGTAATCTGGAGGTCACTGGCAATCTTCCTTCCCTACAACAATACTGGGCAGACTTAATCTTTTGAAGTTGTGAACTGGGTGAAATTTATCTTTGGGGATCTCAGCTCCTTGCCCTCCATCCCTGGGCCTACAACAGCCATGGTGCCCCCACCATTCAGGACCCCACACCACAGGTCTCGCAGGCTTGCTCTCCGTGTAAGGCTATGACTACAAAATTCTCTCTTTTCTTTTCCTTTTTTTTTTTTTTAAATTTTTTAACGTTTCTTTATTTTTGAGACAGAGAGAGACAGAGCATGAACAGGGGAGGGGCAGAGAGAGAGGGAGTCACAGAATCTGAAACAGGCTGCAGGCTCTGAGCGGTCAGCACAGAGCCCGACGCGGGGCTTGAACTCACGGACGGTGAGATCATGACGTGAGCCGAAGTCGGACGCTTAACCGACCAAGCCACCCAGGCGCCCCTCTCTTTTCTTTTCTTACCCAACAACTACACTTTGAGTTGCTCCACTTCTAGCTGGTTGATAAGGCTGGGAGGTTGGGGACACAGAAGGGATTTAAGGAGTGGTTGAAAAGTTGCTGCTTGTGAAAAAAACAACAACTCAATTTGACTGACTAAAACTGTTGCCTCACCTGGTTTAAAAGGATTAGAGTTTGTCTTACTGTCTGCAGGACACACACACACACACACACACACACACACACAGATTTTCTAGGTCTAAATTGCAGATGTACACATTGGTATTTATGAAGAAACAGTTCCAAATATTGTTTTTATAAATTTCCCCTTCTTTTGTGCAAAAAACCATTGCACTCTAGAAATAATCAAGCAGATTGACTTTCTCTCCTCTCCCTCCCTAGGTCATTTTGATGTCATTGGCAGAAGAGCTGAAGCCATCTTAAAGACCTTGCTTGAGATAACATGATATACCAATATTATCTTTTCTCACTCTAAATCTTCATTATAAGAGTTGACTTGGTGATATGTAAGTTGACTACAGATATCTTTAGTTCTCTAAACTTGTTGCAAGAATAGTTAATATTTTTAAAAGATTCCAGAAAGAGCACATGAATTGGCCACTACTTGCGAAGACTCAGTAACTGACATGTTTATTCAAATAGTTCAATGCTTCCCACATCACAGTACAGGGAAAAAATATTAGTACTTGCATGGCACACTGAGGGAAGCTGGAGCCAACTGGCTTGGAGGCTGTGTGTGCCCGTGGCCTCACCTAGCTGTCCCAAGGGATGAAGGGAATCATTACCTCAGCACACCGCATTCACTCGGCAGCCTGGTGGAGGAGACGTATCTAACATGCTGCTATGCGAAATGTGGTCTTCAACATCAGCAGCAGCAGCAGCACTTGGAAGCTTGTTAGAAATGCAAAAGTGTAGGCTCTATGCCAATTTACTGAGTCGGAATCTGCATTTTCATAAGATTCCCAGGTGATTTATATGCACATTGAAGTTTGAAAGCACCAATCTAAGAAAACAGATCGATTTCTTTAGGTGAGTGTGGAGGATACAGAGGATTGCACCTGGCAGTCATTACATCCTCCTTCTCGCTTTGGAGTATGCTTCCTGTGCTGCAGAGGCTGATAAGCACAAATGACGCCCTCCAGACTCTCTTGCAGCTATTACCATGGAAGTACTTAGGTTTCAACAATTAGCAGAGGCTTCCACGGAAGCCCTGGAAGGCTGCCTCTCTGCTGCCATGATCGCGGAGGCATTGTCTCTTCTGTATAGGCTCTAGCGTTCAGTCATTAGCTTTGTGACCATTGGGAAGCTTGGGGTGGGGCATCCATTTTGCCGGTTCGGGTGATGGTTAGTAGCATAGGACTCTGGGGCTGGCTGTGGAAGTGGATTCTGGTGGCTGCCAGACAGCAGCCGTGTTGGTGCAGTTCTGCAGCTGTCAGGTCTGAGTGAGGGAGAGCACAGCTCTTTTGGTATCCTAGTTCTGAGGTGGGGTTTTGAGAATCATTCTAGTAATACTCTCCATTATTCTTAAAGTACTTTAATACCTCCAGCTTAAACTAACTGGAATGGATTCTGTTCTCTGAAACTAAACTTTGACTGATAAGAGTCTGTGTTTTCAGGATCATGCATGTATTCACTGATTTATTTAGCAAGTATTTATTGAGGGCCTTCTCTGAACAGGTATACACACACACACACACACACACACACACACATATTATATGATTAAATATTATATTCCTAAGAAAGTAGTTCCATCCAAATAGGGCAGAAAAATTAAAAGTTCCAATTCCAATCTAATCACTACAAAAAAAAATACTTCATATGTCCTCATTGTTATACTGGAAAGAAGATGGCAACTTAGAGACAAAACATTAACTTTTCTGAACTTTGCCACATGGGGATAGTAAGGACTTACCCTGTCTACCTCATAAAGTTTCTGTGAAAATCAAATAAGGCAAGATATATGAAACTGCTTCGTACATATTAAAGTGCTATGTAGTGCTGGTTATTTTATTTGTAAGTAGTAATAATAGTAAATTTATCCTACAAACTTTTAGCTTTGGATGCTTATTTAAATTTTTTTTTAACGTTTATTTATTTTTGAGACAGAGAGAGACAGAGCATGAACAGGGGAGGGTCAGAGAGAGGGAAACACAGAATCTGAAACAGGCTCCAGGCTCTGAGCTGTCAGCACAGAGCCCGACGCAGGGCTCAAACTCACGGACCGTGAGATCATGACCTGAGCCAAAGTCGGCCTGAGACGCCCAGGCGCCCCTTGCTTTGGATGCTTATGATAGCACCTTTAAAGAAAACTATTTTTGCTTGCCTAATCCTTCTTTCGGTGCAAATTCTGATGTTCATGTAATGGCATTCTTTTTTTTTTTTTTTTTCAACGTTTATTTATTTTTGGGACAGAGAGAGACAGAGCATGAACGGGGGAGGGTCAGAGAGAGGGAGACACAGAATCGGAAACAGGCTCCAGGCTCCGAGCCGTCAGCCCAGAGCCCGACGCGGGGCTCGAACTCACGGACCGCGAGATCGTGACCTGGCTGAAGTCGGACGCTTAACCAACTGCGCCACCCAGGCGCCCCAGTAATGGCATTCTTAAAGATAAATCAGAGAGTGACTGCTTTGTGAAAGGAATTTTCACTTTTGAAAAGTATTCACAATAGGAATTCTTTCATTAGATGTGTCTCATTTAATACAATTGGTTGATTTATGAATTTAAAATAAAAAAATTTTTTTCAATGTTTTATTTATTTTTGAGACAGAGAGAGACAGAGCATGAGCCGGGGAGGGGCATAGAGAGAGGGAGACGCAGAATCTGAAGCAGTCTCCAGGATCCGAGCCGTCAGCACAGAGCCCAACGTGGGGCTCGAACTCATGAACCGCGAGATCATGACCTGAGCCGAAGTCGGAAGCCCAACCGACTGAGCCACCCAGGCGTGCCTATGAATTTAAATCATACACATTTTGGTACATCCAGTGTACAAAATGAGCTTAGTTGGTTGAAAAATGTAATTATTATTATTACGATTATTATTATTTTATTTATTTTTGAGAGAGAGAGAATGAGCCGGGGAGGGGCAGAGAGAGAGGGAGAACAGGATCCGAAGCAGGCTCCAGGCTCTGAGCTGTCAGCACAGAGCCCAATGTGGGGCTTGAACTCACAAACCATGAGCCAAAGTCGGACGCTCAACCAACTGGGCCACCCAGACAGCCCTGTAATTATATTTTTTAAGTGAGCTCATTTCAAATATGGGTGAGGAGCAAATCAAATTATAGATCAATCTTTGAGACATACACATAGACATATCTTGCAAAGCTTCCATTCTTTGTTTTATGTCCGTTTTCTTGAGGTATGTGAAAGAGAAGCTTAATTCAGACCAATAAATGTCTGGCCAGTGCCTTCTCTGTACAACGTTATAGGTGACGAAGACGCAAAGATGAATGAGACAGTCATTCTCTATGCTCCAGTCCAGTCCAGCATGTCAAAAGCAGCAGCCAGTCATACATGTGGGTATTTGTCACTTAAAATGTGGCCAGTGTGACTCAGAAACGGAATTTTACATTTTATTTAATTTTCACTAATTTAATGTTTATTTATTTTTGAGACAGAGAGAGACAGAGCATGAACAGGGGAGGGTCAGAGAGAGAGGGAGACACAGAATCTGAAACAGGCTCCGGGCTCTGAGCTGTCAGCACAGAGCCCGATGTGGGGCTCGAACCCACGGACCGCGAGATCATGACCTGGGCCGAAGTCAGACGCTCAACCGACTGAGCCACCCAGGCGCCCCATAATTTTAACTAATTTAAATAAAAGTAGCCATGTGTGACTAGTGGCCACTGTATTGAATGGCACAGGCCTAGCCAAACTCAGTAGCTGACTTGTGGTTAGGATGCATGGAAAAAACACTTTTCTTCTGTCTTAAAACAAAGGTGATCTATTAATTTTCTGGTCTTAGGGGTGGTGGTGGGGAAAGTGCCACGATGGTTTGGGAAAGTACATAGTATCAAGGGAAACAGTTATACAATTCTGTTAAAAATCTATTCTATTTGATTCAAATGTCCCCTAGCATATTCAGAATGCAACGATACCACCAGGCCAAAAAAGCTGAAGACAGCAAAGGTCAAATAACAGGTCTAAGGGGCGCCTGAGTGGCTCAGTCAGTTAAGAATCCGACATCGGCTCAGGGCATGATCTCATTGGTTCGTGGGTTCGAGCCCTGTGTTGGGCTCTGTGCTGACAGCTCAGAGCCTGGAGTCTGTTTCAGATTCTGTGTCTCCCTCTCTCTGTCCCTCCCCTGCTTGCGCTCTCTCTCTCTCAAAAATAAATTAAAACATTAAAAAAAAAAAAGGCCTGAAAAACCTAGTTTATGTGTTATCTGTAGTATTCCTTGTCATTTTTAGAGTGGTCCCAGCATCAAAGATCAGGAAGGAAGAAGGATTGAATTAGTAACTTACTTACTAACGAAACTTCCCTGATGGGGTGAAGTGGGCCATTTCCAAGATATTTTTATTTTTCTCAAATTAAAAAAGACAGAAAAGAACTAAGAGCTCATACTTAACAAAAAAGTATTAAGAACTACTGATTACTACCAACTATTTCACATTCCACACAATTGGGAATGATCAGTAGCACTTAATACCCTTTTGTTAAGTGTTAGCAACTACGTGTTAATTTTGTTTTATCTATATTTTCATATGCAAGGTGAATTTGCTTTGACAGATTCTACTTAGTCTCAACTGTGGATAGAAATGCCATGATTTGACTCTTTTTACTTACGAAAATTATTTTTAAAGATGTGTGAAGCAGTCTCAATTCACAGGAGTTAGAAGTGGAAATAGTTTAAGTATTATTTCTAAGACTAAGTGGCTATAACAAGAATCTGAACTTTACCTATCATTATTTGGTATATGAGCTAGTTCTGTAAGGTTAATCTATTTTATTTTTGCTGACTTATCACAGATTGTTATTTATTTATTTATTTTCTAAAGAGGCCAAACATGGTTGTAGTTCTAGCCCCAAAGGAGATGTACACGATGATAGCAACTGAAAAAGAATACCACTGTGGTTACACTTGACTACACAGTGAGCTAATAGTGCTCGGGGCGCTTCCTGCGGGGTGCATCCTCTTGGAACAGTGGCTTCTTTTGACCCTAACAAACCAAATGTGGATCAAATTAAAGGGACTAGCTTGGGTAACAGCACGACAGTGCCTTTTCTTGGGGATCTCTGTGAAACATGGCAGTGGTATCATCACAAACATATTCTGGATTTGACAAAGTTTCATGGGAACTAATTGATTTCATAGGAACTAATTGACTGGGATTCTCCCTCTTTCTCTGCCCCTCCCTGCTCATGTTCTCTCTGTCTCTCTCAAAATAAATAAATAAAACTTTAAAAACTTAAAAAAAATAGCAGCAATATTGAAAATTGAGTTTGGGCATGAAAAGTTCACAATTTGCATCTCTGGTTCAAATGAGGTATCCATCAGAAGATTGTGATACTTTTCTCATGATTTTTGAGCCTTTTTCTATAGAAATTAAATTTATAAATGAACATTAAATTGGGGCATCTGGGTGGCTCAGTCAGTTAAGTGTCCGACTCTTGGTTTCAGCTCAGATCATGATCTCATGGTTCATGAGTTCAAACCCCAAGTTTGAGCCCTGTGTTGGGCTCTGCACTAAACAGCATGGAACCTGCTTGGGATTCTTTCTCTGTCCCTCCCCCCTTCACACACACACACACACACACACACACACACTCAAAATAAATAAATAAACATTAAAAAAAAAGATACTAAAACAGTGTATTATATTTGTAATTTCTTATGGAGGTGAATTGAATTTCCTTATACCAATGAAAATGGTGAAAATTATAATCTATTCACCTCTTTCTAGACACACAGCTGCATAAGCCCTGGTAGAAATTAGCGAATAAGGGGTGCCTGGGTGGCTCAGTCGGTTAAGCATCCGACTTTGGCTCAGGTCATGATCTCGTGGTCCGTGAGTTCGAGCCCCGTGTCAGGCTCTGTGCTGACAGCTCAGAGCCTGGAGCCTGTTTCACATTCTGTGTCTCCCTCTGTCTCTGACCCTCCCCCGTTCATGCTGTCTCTCCCTGTCTCAAAAATAAATGTTAAAAAAAGAAAATTAAAAAAAAAAAGAAATTAGCGAATAAATTAGTATCATGATAAAGGACTATAAGATCTGTGTTCTGATGGCAGTAAAAAAAATGTAATAATTCAATCATTCTTCTTGATGAAGTATACTGGCTTTGGAATCAGATTGCTTGGGTTCTAATACGGGCTCTCTGGTTTACTTTGTCTCTAGGGCAGGTCCCTTAACCCTTCCTACACTGTTTTTTTTTTTTTTAATCATACAATGGGCATAGCAATAATAATGCCTGTTAGAGGGCTTCTGTCAGAATTTGTTCACATGGCCCTTAACAGTGGTTCACACAGTGCCTGGCACATTGTAAATGGCTATAATTATTACTGCATGTATATTACATGTGCCTTGTTTCCTCGACTTGATTGCAAGCTTTGAGAAGGCAAAGACCATCTCATATAGTTTTCTGGTCCCTTCATCACCTGGCACAGTATCTTATAAATTACATAGTCAGCATGGAGATTTAAAACTAAAGGGCAATTCGGGGTTAGATAAAGGACCTTGACTATCGATTTCCCCAGGGCTCCTCTGGACTTGTCTCTCACTGTAGTATAACCCCCGAATCCACTCTGAGTTGTGGCAATGGTAGTTCAAGGCTGCTTCTTACCCTAATCAACAGCGGCCAATCCAATCAAACATTTAGACAATCAGCCAAAAGACTGAAGCTATGTGTCCTGCAACAGAAATTCCAGAAAGTCATGGCATTTAGGAGCTGTTTCTGGGTTTCTCAGGCATTTCTGGCTACTGGATAGAAGTAATTTCTTTATTTCATCTAAGTTAAACCATGCAGAGTATAATTTATGCCCTCCTTCTTTAGCTCTTCTCATGGTAGAATGATGAGCTAGCTAGCATTTTCCTTATCGAAGGACTTATTGTCACTGAACAACTCATCAGCAACAAGCTCACAGATAACCCATGGCCAACATACTGATCTATGTTTTTTTTTTTTTTTTTTTTAATTTTTTTTTTTTTCAACGTTTATTTATTTTTGGGACAGAGAGAGACAGAGCATGAACGGGGGAGGGGCAGAGAGAGAGGGAGACACAGAATCGGAAACAGGCTCCAGGCTCCGAGCCATCAGCCCAGAGCCTGACGCGGGGCTCGAACTCACGGACCGCGAGATCGTGACCTGGCTGAAGTCGGACGCTTAACCGACTGCGCCACCCAGGCGCCCCTGATCTATGTTTTTTAAACATGCTTTCTACATTTTTACTTCTTAGTTTTTGTTTTGTTTTGTTTTTTTACTTAACAGTTTGATGTGAGCTATTCATCAAAAGATGAAGTTTCATGCTGCTACATATTGATTCCCACCCTCTGTTAGTAAACAGTATAGCAACAAAGTTCAGTAAGGCTGGGTTTCCTTATGGATTGGTGTGAGACCTGCATTTTAACTTGGTATAATCTACGGGTTGGAGGTAGGTTTTGAGAATTTAAAACATTTTCACCATTACTATGAAATATTTGGAAAGTTTGTATAAGGCCTTCCTTTTGGCTCTTCTCATTCTTCGCAGTGCTCTGCCAATAATATTTCTGCTCTGTAGCTAGCACTGCAGCTCCCCCCTTTGATATTTCTTCTGTCCACTTCCATTCTATCTTAATTTAAAAAATACATTTCTAAAATTTTTTGTTGTTCTATTTTGTCAGTAGACACTTGCAACTGTGCACAAGTCTGATTAAAAGCTGTATGGTGCTGTGAAAAACTTGCAATTGTTTTCCAAAATGACAGGCAGTGTAAATTATAAAACATAAAATAGTATATGTTAAAGCATTGCCAGCAATAAATAAAAACGGCTTATTTGGAGGAAGTAACCTTGGAAATGAGAGAACTAGGCTGGAGGAGGAAACAATCCACATGGTTAGGAAAGGAAGAGCCACATTTAGGGGAGTATCTGAGGGACAAGGACAATAGAAACACTCAAGTGACTCCTGATCCTAGACAATCCTCCAAGGGTTAAGTCACAGAGGGCAGTTAGGTTGGGCTAGATTTTCCAGTTTCTCTCCTGAAAGATACTGGACCTTTATTTCCTAGGAATCACTCATTCAGCATTGCTGAGTACCTAACTTGTGCCAGGGGTCTGCACAGGAACTGGATTTTCAAAGATGAAAAGAGCAAAGTTCGTCTTCCAGCGTTTCTAGAACACTCTAGGAGGTTAAGTATAAAAGGGCCTTGTTGCAAAAAGAGAAAACAGCAACCAGAAGCTTGGAAGAATCCTCAGGGCTCCACAGAGGAAGTGAGCTGTGGCCTGAAGGGTTTTGATAAGCTTTTGTATTTATCTTTCAAGAATAAATGATGTGAAATAAACAGATCATCCCGAAAGGAAAGGGCTGGGAAGAAGCATGGCATATTATATGGGAGATTTAAAACATTTAACTGGAGCAGGAACTTATAGACCAGTCCCTTATAACCGTCAGGAAAGAAGGGTCTAGATGGCAAATGAGTGTTAAGTGATCAAACCGACATTCACCCATGTGGAGCGTCTTCTTCTGACTGGCACCTTGCTAAATGGAAATGTGGGCTGCTGTTCTCGAATACCTAGTTAGGGGCGGACAGGGTGCACCCACTTTTATCAGATTTTGCACACCACATAAGGCTTCTTCCTAGAAGGCTACTTTTGATGGTTCCAAACCCTTTCCTCCCCTCAGCCTCTGTAGTCTTAAGGGCTGTGCGAGGTCTATCTGCAGGGATTTTAGAGGTTTTCCTCATTCTCTTCTGAAGAGAAGTAATAAAAGCATTTAAATTAGCGGGAGGGCGGTTAACACCCGCAGCCCTGGCTTCGCTGCACGCCTCGTCACCACCCGGGTTCACTCAGCGCCTGGCTTCGGGGGAGCCGAACAACGTTAACGGCCGCCGGGCAGCAACGGCTCCCGGACAGCGCGCTGCGGACGTCGCGCGCTCGGGACTGGCAGGCCAGCGGCGAGTTCACACGGCGCAGGGAGGGGGGGCGAGGCCGAGCCGTGGGCGGCACTTGACGAACAGCCCTTGCAACCAATTGGAAGCCTGGTCGACTTTTCCCCCTGCCAATAGGGAGCGGGACCCAGGCTGAGGGGCGCTTCCCGCGGGCTGCGGCTGGATTCGATCCTGCGCGGCGGCAGCTAAGGCGGGGGCGGAGGCTCGGCCTGGGCGGCGGGGAGCGGATTAGGGGAGGAGGGAAGACCGGAAGCCACAGTCGCGTCCCCATCCTTAGATTCGCTCCCCCGGGCTGGGAGCGAAGACGGAGGAGGAGGAGGGAGAGGCTGAATGTTGGCTCCGTAATAAAGGGGAGCGGCCGCTCCGGAGCCTCCTCCCGGGGCGCCCCCTCATCCCGCCCGATCTCTGCACCCCCACTGGCTCCTGGGCGCCTGGCCCCCGCGGACGGCCCGGCAGCGCAGACCTTCGCTGAAGAGACGCGGCCAGTGGCGGGGACTGGCCGGCGGCGTCCGAGGCCCGCGCCCCGCCGCCACCCCCACCCGCTTGCCCGCCGGTCCCTCCGGCCGCCGCCATGTCCTCCTCCTCATCCTCTCCCAGGGAGGCGTACGAGGAGGACCGCGAGTACGAGAGCCAGGCCAAGCGCCTTAAGACCGAGGAGGGGGAGATCGACTACTCGGCTGAGGAAGGCGAGAACCGCCGGGAAGCGACGCCCCGGGGCGGGGGCGATGGCGGCGGCGGCGGCGGCCGGAGCTTCTCACAGCCGGTAACAAAGCGCGGCGCCCTGTCCGCTGTGCCTGGCGGCTCCCTGGGAAGCAGGGCCGAGCGGCGGGGACTCGGCCCCGGGGCCTTCCGCGCGCCTCGTTGCCCTCTGCTGCTGCGCTGGCCGCGTCGGGAAGCGCCGGCTCTTTCTTCTCTTCGGGGTTTTTATTCTTTGCCCTACCTGTTTCCCGCATCCCGACCGCGAACCCGGCTCCGGCCTGGCTGCAGGCCCCGCGTGCGAGTCGTCTGCCGGCCCTGAACTTGGGGAGGGTAGCCCGGCGGGGGCGGCGGGGCGGCGTTGCTTCCGCTCCCGGGGGGCTTCGGTGCGCGATAAGCTCTTTGTTAGTTCAACTCCTCCGGCTGCTGGCCGGCGTCGGGACGCCCCGCTCCCTTCTGCCCCTGTGCCCGCAGCATCTGCGCGCTGGTCACGGTCGCAGGATGGTTGTTGCGTCGGTTCCGCCGGGGTCTCTCTTCACCTGGGTCCTGAGCAGAGCCGTTAACTGAATGACAAATTACGCCCTGGAGCTCACACCCTAGTTCGCCTGGAGGTCTAATTTCAAAATTTTTACTCTTGGCAGGCATGGTGCGCATGCTTTGCTACTCAGTTTTAGGATTATTGCTCAGTACAGATCTTAGCTCTTCGGTCAAAAAAAAAAAACAAGTGTTGGTAGGTGTGAACACCACCCTTAGTTTCAAGTAAAACAAATCTTAAAATCACCACAGTTCATGGACGGCTTATTCCAAATTTGCCCCACGAAAGGAAGGACTGAGCTCGCAATTGGATTAAACACACCTTCCTAGATTCTTGTTGCTCTTATCAGAAACGTTAGCTGGAGGCAGAAGGAATGTGAAAATCGTCTTATCCGCCGCAAGTAGTAACTCAGCTTCAGTTGCATGGAGACTTTAAGGAAACAAAGCAAAGCAAAAGTCTTTGCCCTTTTTTGGTGTACTTCATAGGTGTTAGCGGTTTAGATGTCTTTTAAACATGTGACACATTTTAATTGATTTTTTGAAAGGAGACTTTTCCTGAAATTTAAGAAAATGTACACATATTCTATTAAAATGTTTTTCACCCTTTATAAGAGGCCGATGATAAGCTTTTTAGGTATTTGAATTTTTAAAAAATATTTATCTTGAGATACAGAGTAGAGTGGGGGGGGAGGGGCAGAGAGAGGGAGAGAGAGAATCCCAAACAAACCCGAGGGATCACGATCCGATCGGAGCTGAAATCTAGACTCTGGTGCCCAACCGGCTGAGCCACCCAGTGCCCCTAGCTATTTGAATTTTTATATAAAAAAAATTCTGGTCAGTAGTTACCAACGTTAGTTTCCCAATTTGAAGCTGTGACATAGGTTTCAACACATTAGAAAAAAGGAACTTTTTCTTCCTCTAAGTTAATGTTTCCTTATAGCTAGATATGTATGACTTGATTTTTGTGCCTAGGTATTTGGCATACTCAAAATGTATCTTGGGCTTGCGCATTAAAAAATGCATGTCTTCTAAATGTTTCAGTTCAAAGCCAATTCCATTGTGGAAGTTTGGAAACAGGAATATTGTAACTGATCTTTTAAAAGGGTCAGTGTGTTTCTTTTGCCACAAGTCTTGAGTTTTTTGTGCAGTAGCATGAAATGTCTTAAGTGTGTTGGAAAGATACCTAAATTCTTTAATGAAAAAAAAATCTTTTTTGAGAAACAGATTAAACATTAAGGCAATAGGTTATTTTGCATGTTGGGAAGAAAATAATATATGCTTAATATATCCAAAGTGAATGGTATCTGGCAGTGGAAATAGTACTTGTCAGGGCTTGGGGAGAGTCAGGAGTCCTAGCTCGCATATGATCTATGTGCCTTTGGGAAAGTCAATTCACCCCTAGTCTTGAGTTCTTTTAGTATAAAAGTTGAGCCTTTCTATACCTGAAGTTGTAATTCAGTGATTAATGTAATGCAGCTTTTAAATTACCCAGGCAGGATCTAATAAATGCAGATTGAGTTATAAATTTTAATTTTTGTTTATTTACTGCTATTTTGTTTCTCAGAGTGTGAATTGCTTTTAACAGTAGGAGCAGTGCTGCACTGTGAAATCTAATGAAGGCTTATTTTTCCTGTGTTTAAACCTTTTTCTTCATGCGATTTTTGGTACTATTTTGAAATTATTGCAACTATGGAAACCTGTGCATAATAAAATTTTATTAGGATAGGCATTCCCTGGATAAAAGATTAACGTCTAGTGCGTCATCAGCCAGAAGTATGGTAATTTATCTAACTGAAATGGTTTTGGCTCAACCTCAGTTGTCTGACAGTCCAGCCAGAGAAGAAATACTTTGTGGTCAAACTGTTAAATAACAGCAAATGCAGATTAGGTACAATGATGGGCAATCTTCTCAACTCATTTGGAGGTTTGTCAAGTGCAAAGTAAGTCTTCAAGGATTTACATTATTTAGCTTTTGATAATTAAGTTTCCATGAGTGCTTTAATCTATTTAATCTATTAATTTAATCTATTAATTAGATGTAAAGAGGAAAGAAAGTATTTAAGAAAAGCCATGTTTCTACAAATGCTCCTAAGTTAAAGATGAATTGATCACTTGTGAATGATCATGATGTATTAAGGTGTATAGAGAAGTGAGTTCGTAGTTCGGATATGAGAAATAAGACACTCTTCAAATTTATGTCTTCTGGTACTTAATTTGAAGACCAGAAATTCCTAGAGTGTTTCAGATTCACTGTGCTGCATTGTTGAACAAAGCTGGATTATGAAAGTTTGTGCTGTGTATTATAAGTTACTTTATTCTTGTGGAGTAAGTGGTGGTCTTAAATTTAGAAGTCATGACCTTCAACCTTCAAGATCATATGAATAGTAAGTTTCTATATCTGTTTATTTTTTAGAAAGCAGCTTGACTTCAAATATTAGGGCTTTACTTGGTGAAACCAATTGAAGAATTAAATTGAGAGGTTACCTAGAAAGATCTGCTTATATAAAGACTGATATCGATAAAAATTTATGGAATGCTAATTCATTTTGGAGACTTTCAAGTTTTTTTTTTTTTTTTACTGTCTTCTGCTAGTGAGTAAACAGGCAAATCAGATTGTTAAAGTGGCTTGTTTGCTGATGAGATGAAAATTTAAGTTTCTCAATGTTTAATAAATAGACTTGTAAGATGGCAGAATGTCATGATAAAAACGTAGATCCTAGGATTTCTTAGCGATATATATTATGTGGAGGAGCTAGTTTGAATTTAAGATACACTATTATACTTTAAGGATCTGAATTACAGAGATGTATAGGAATATTAATGATGGTTTATTAGATGAATACGGGATGGGGGATAAGGTGAGGTCACTTTGTTAGCTTAGTTCCCACAGGAAAAGTTTAGAGGCTGACAGTGAGCATAGTAAATACACCCTGGGGAATGAAAAAGCTAAAGGATGTGTGTGCCCTGGAGGTAAGCGCCAGAGTTTTAATTTTTAAGGCTTCTATAGCAATAAATGTCCTCTGTCTCTAGCTATGCTGCTGTTGTGAGGATTTTCAGGCCTTGTATTAGGAAAGAAGAGAAAGGTAGTAGGTTTTGTTATCTTTTGGTTTTAACAAGTGACTACATTTCTTCATGTTAGTACATACAATGAAAAGAGCTTTTTAATGGACCTATAAGCCCAACCAAGGCAGGTGTTTTTGTTCTGCTACCAACAACATGCTTTGTGACTTAACCTCTCTGGAACTCAACCATCATGAGGAGGTTGGATCAGATGATCACTGTGATCTCTTAATTCATCAAAAAACAATACTTGAGCCCCTTTTATGTGCCAGGTGCTGTTGTCTGTGATGGGGTTATAAAAGTAAAGAAAAAAAAATTCCAGGGGTGCCGGGGTGTCTCAGTTGGTTAAGCGTTGGTCTCTTGATTTCCGCTCCAGTCATGCATGATCTCAGTTTGTAGATTTGAGCCCCAAGTTGGGCTCTGCGCTGATGGTGCAGAGCCTGGTTGAGATTCTCTCTGTCTCTCTCTCTCTCTGCCCCTTCCTGGCTTGAGTTCTCTTTTTCTTTCTCTCAAAATAAATTAATTTTAAAAATTCCATATCTAAAAATCTGTGACTCTACGTCATTTAATGCCTTTTTTTTTTTTTTTTTTTTTTTTTTGCCTCTGAAATTGAATACACCTTTCAAAGCTTGTAGTTTCAGCCACAGCAACAATTCAGGTGAGCTTAAGCAAAACAAAAAGTTGGCCCATGTAACTGAGAAAGCTAAGTTGTGGTCGCGGTTTCAGGCATGGCTGGATCTAGGGATTTAGATGATGTCACTGAAACTTGATTCTATATGCTCTATTTCCTCCATGTAGTTATAAAACTAGACTTGCAATTTTTATAGCTAGCAAATAGAGAATACTCTTCTCCTCTCCCCGGTGCCCATATTTATCCCTTCTGATCAACACTTTTTAGCTTCCCTAGCCCTGCAGCTAATCACTGGGCTACTTCTGAAGTTGGATAGGCATGACTGTGTGATTGAAAATACCAGTGGAATAACACAGAGTTCAGGGTTGTGTACGTGTTTAACCAGAAGAAGGGGGAAGGGGACCTGGGTAGGCAAAACCAGAGAATCCCTGCTGCATGAGTAAAAAAGTAAAGGTTATTTTTAAAAAAGTTATTTGAATGGTATGGCTGTTCTTTTTAATTTTGCTCTGTTATGGGATCAAGTGTACCTGAAAACTTAGGTAAGAAAATGAAAGGATTTCTCATATTTTGGATCTGCTGTGTTGTTTCTTTAAAAAAAGAAAGAGACGAAGAGATATGATTGTTTAGTGAGAAAAATTATGTAGTTAACTCTAAGCATAGCGTGGGTTAAAAGATATTTTCAGCTGTCCCTTAAAACTCCTTTTTCCTTGGTCTATATGCAGTATCCAAAGTAAAAGGGAAAACCTTAAATACCTAGAAATACTGTATTCATTTTTTGGTATAATATTGATAAATTCTTTTTTTTTTTTTTAATGTTGATGAATTCTAATGCATCCAGAGAGTGATTACTAGAATAGAAAAAGACACTTGAAATCACATTATAAGAGGAATGACAAGAATGGGGGTGGGGCAAGGGGGATATTTAGCCTCTAGGGTATATTTAGGTGTGGTTTGAGAAATCATTACAAATAATTGGAGGTTTGTCATGTAGAAGAGGGAAATGTAGATAAGGGTAAGGGTGCCATTTAATATTTCCTTTTTTTTTTTCAATGTTTTTATTACTTATTTTTGAGACAGAGACAGAGCATGAGCGGGGGAGGGGCAGAGAGAGGGAGACACAGAATCTGGGACAGGCTCCAGGCTCTGAGCTGTCAGCACAGAGCCCGATGCGGGGCTCGAACTCACGGAATGTGAGATCATGACCTGAGGATGCTCAACCGGCTGAGCCACCCAGGTGCCCCAATATTTCTTGAACCCTTAATAACTCCATCTTGCACTGTACTAGACACTTTATTTTTGTTCCATTTAGTGTAGTCTTACATGATAAGGATTTTTTTTTTTTTTTTTTTTTAATAGTGAAACTGAGGCTCAAAAAGGCAATTAGCTCAAGATCACTGGAGCCAGTGAATGTCCAAAGATTCAAACACTGGTCTGACTTCAAAGACCATTTTGGATACAAAGCTACCAGGAGACAGATTTGGATACATACGAAGAATTTTCTAAAAATACAATGGATTGTCTCATGAGTAGTATGTTTCCTGTCACTGGAAGTGTTTAAGGAGAAGCTGGATAAGCACTTGGCAGTAGTTCTGTGTCTGGTGTTGGGGGATGAATGATTGAACTTGAGTTTGGTCTTTTTTATAATTCTGTGGCAGAAGAAGGTTGTTCAGTTGCTGTTGAGCAAGTGTTATGCTGTTAAGCATGTGTTGGGGGCATGGAGATGTTGGGAAAACAAAAAAGCCTAATAAGGACATTGTGCCTGGCCTTTGCCAGTTTACATTTATTTTACTATGTGAAGAGCGTTAACGGGCCCTTCTCATTCCTCTCAGAAGCTTCACTTATACCCTCCTGAGCTTCCCTTCTTTTCAGTAGCGCTCAGTCTTCAATCTGCAATAGTCAAAATTAGCACTGAAAATTGGTATTATTGGAGTTTGTCCTTGAGATAACTTTTAAGGGGCTGAGAGTTTGGAATGGTATGACTAGACTGGTCGGTAGTCTGCCCAAGGGACCAAATAATGCCTCCATTATAGTTGACAAAGTTTGCCTAAAGAAGGACTAGGGTAACTAAAAAAAAAAAAAAAGTGTTTATAAATTGCAAGCGTGTCTTCGTTTGCTGGGTGCTTATTTGGAATACTGTTTTTAGTCTGACAAGCAATGGACATAAATAGATGAAGAGGGAACCTAGAAATGGAAGGACTTTGGGCTTCTGTATGAGAAAGGATTAAAAAAAAAACTTTGTTGAACTGGAGAAGACATGATCAAAGTGTTAATATATGACAATGGGGCAAATAATACTCATTTACTCACCAATTTCAGACTCAGATACATAGTATGATGCTTAAAAGAGGTAACTTTAGGGTAGGTAAAAGAAGCTGTACAGATTGCAGATTTCTTACCACCAGTATAAAGCATAAGTAGAGATAAGAAAATACTAATTTAAGAAAAGTTTTGGTATTGGGGGATAAAGGGGGTTGTGAAAATATTGTTTGAAAAGATACCATTAATATATCAGTTTTATATTTGGAAACAACCCTAGGGTTTTTTTTCTTTTTTTGTGGTCCCTCAGATGTGACTCCTTCAGGTTTTTTTTTTTTTTTTTCTTTATTTAAACTACAGAAAAGATGGGAAAATTTTAAGTTCAAGAAAAGGGGACATAATGTAAAGATTAGAGAAATCTCTATGAATGGCAGATTAATTGAGTGGAAATAGGGAAATACAGTGGATACAGGGTATGTTTTCTGCCTTGAGGTTGAGATAATCATATCTTCCCCTAAGTACCATACTGTTTGCATTTAAGAAGTTCCTACTTCTGAAGAATGACTTAAGTCTGGAGCTATTCCATTTAGGAAATGTAATTAAATAATAATATATTAAAATCAGATATTTTTGAGGGATTTTAAAATTGGTCCTGAGATCCATTTCTTTGTGAGAAGACCAATTTGAAAAATAGTCATATTTTTTTAGCATTATATTCAAGACAGTGGTTTTCCATGATGGGAAGGGAAGTAGGAGATGTATTCAACTGTTGGTAGTGTTTTATTTATTAAAGTGGTTGGTGAGTTAATGACTATTTATATTGTTCCTCATACCTTATTGTAGGCCTTAAATACATAATAAAATAATTTCCCAACTTTTTATTCTGTGAAATATTCAATTACATATGCCCTTCACCTAGATTCAGCAGTTTTTAACATTTTGCCATTTGGGATTTTATCTCCATATGTGTATATCTATATTTATATACATTTTTTCACCTAAACTGTGAAAGTTGGAGACATGATGACAGTCCATCCTTAAATGATCCCAGCTTTCCTAAGAATAAGGATATTCTTATCACATAAACATTACTATTATAACGTTACCTAAGACAATAAATAGTTCTGTTACATAATATAAAATCCTATCTCTATTTAAATTTCTCCATTTGTCTCTAAAACATATTTCATAGTAGTTTTTATCCATTATAAAATGAAGACTCAAATAATGCCTTTGTTGTCTCTCTCTTTTTTTAAAATGTTTATTTTTGAGAGAGCACGAGCAGGAGAGGTACGGAGAGAGGCGGGGATAGAGGATCTGAAGCCAGCTCATTGCTGACAGCAAAGAGCCCCATGCAGGGCTTGAACTCCCTAAGGGTGAGATTATGACCTGAGTTGAAGTCCTTCGCTCAACCCACTGAGCCACCTAGTCACCCCTGTTGTCTCTTTTTAGTCCTAACCTGAAATCCTCCTTCCACTATTTTTTTATAGTAGCTTTTTGAATAGTCTTGGCCAGTGAAGTTTTCTTTTGCGCTTTTACCTTTGCCAGCAGATTTCTAGGGATCAACTGAGAGGACTGTCTTATTTCTTGACTTCTGTTGTTGTCTGATTATTTTTAGAGTAAAATTTGTTATTTATACTTTAAATATATTTAAATATATGCTCTACATTAGGTTTTAGCTATGATTTAGAACTCTTGTATAGTTGTCCATTTATGCTTAGTAGTTTAATGATGACAGTGCACATTTGGTTGTTGCGATTCATTTAGGGAAAGAGTCTCATTTGTTAAGGTTGTAATAGTGTTGGGTTACATAGTGTACAATCAGAATGATTTATTTCAAACTTAGTGGCATGTAATGAATATCTGCTTGACTCAGCATAAGCAATTCAAATGAAATTCCAAGTACTGGATTAATATTTGCAGAGGACTAAATTTATTTGTTGAATTTGACAATAGTATAAGAGAGTAGTCCCATGGTTACTTTATATATTTAAATCAACTCTTTAAACTGTGACATAACATTTTTATTGGCAGTGCACAGGACTGTTATATTTTTCTAACAGTCTTTATAATATTATAAAGAGAAATTGGTGAGTCTTTTAAAATAGCCATAAAGACATCTAATTTTCTTAAAATAATTCTTAAGTTTTAATGATAAAACATTTATGCTTTTAGATTAGTCTGTTTGTAGGAGAAAAAACTTTTCATTTAATAGATTTTGAGTGTGTGTGTGTGTGTGTGTATGTGTGTGTGTGTGGATCGTATATGGAAGTCATTTCGGAAGTGATGCAAGAGAGGTGCCCAGTGGCTTGTTGTAAAATACAGATTTTTGTCTTAATAAAACTTCAGGGGAGCCTGCGTGTCTTAGTTGGTTAAGTATCCAACTCTTGATCTCAGCAGGTCTTGATCTTAGGGTCCTGAGTTTGGGCCCCGAATTGGGCTCCACACTGGGCATGGAGCCTACTTAAAAAAAAAAAAAAAAAAAAATAGAACTTGGAAAAAAAGAAAGAACTTGAATAAGTAAATGATAGAGCCATTTTCACGGTCAAAATAATTCTCATACATAGTCCATATATGTGTATTTTAAAACTACCTCCTGGGTGTACTCAAAAGATACAGAGTATTCCAGAGAAGCCCAGGAAGGCTTGCATTTTTGAGCACTACTTGTTCATCAACAAAGATGGTACCTTGTATAAATTTAAGCTGTCAAGTGTGCTGCTTAAGTAAGCACAGTAGCTTTAAGTTAGTGTGGAACGAGATAACCAATTAAACAAGGACAAAAGATGATATAAAGTTTATAATCTTTGTATTAAAGAAACATTTTAAATTGGGATTTTTTTTTGTTCATTTGGACTACTTGAGATTTTGATATTTTGTAGTGAAATTATCAGTATACGATATAATTCCAGTCATAGCATACTCTGCATCTGTTGAAATTTTTTCTGAGATTTTATTGCAGTTGAAATAAGTTATTAATTTATGTTGTACTTCTTTTTATTTATTTTGAGAGAGAGTGTGCGTGCAAAATGGGGGAGGTGCGGAGAGAGAGGGAGAGAATCCCAAGCAGGCTGTGCACCTTCAGCACAGAGCCTGACGCGGGGCTCAAACCCCACACTGTGAGATCATAAGCTGAGCTGAAACCCAAGAGCTAGCCCTGAGCTATCTAGGCACCCCTATGTTGTACTTCTTATTAAGAGAAAATACCCTCTTCTAAGAAATCTAAATTTTCATGCCTAACAATTGGTGATTTTTTTTCTCAGGTCCTTTTGCTAACTTGTGAATGCAGTTTGGTTTGGAATTTTTTTTGATGTTTTCTTTTTAATGCAGAATTGATTCTACTATAGATGCAATTTAGACCTTTAAAATTTTTAACTAGAAATTATTTTCTTTTGCTAGGAGGCAGGTGGAAGTCATCATAAAGTTTCTGTTTCACCTGTTGTCCATGTTCGAGGACTCTGTGAATCTGTGGTGGAAGCAGACCTTGTGGAGGCCCTGGAGAAATTTGGGACAATATGGTAAGGACCCTAGGGACTTCATGCAGATTGAAAACAGTATAGTAAAACAAACCTTGCTTGCTTGCTATAATATAAGCTTTGATGTTTGACCATAGTATATATTAAGTTTGCCTGTGACAGTATTTCTTTAGAACCTTTTAAGCCTCTTATTTTTTTCCTTCCTGGGATGATGCAGAGATGTATTTTTGTGGACCATGATCACCTATCACTCCCCAGCCAGGCTATATGCAAAATGGGTAATTTCATCTTTTATCTGACTTTCAAATGAGTCCATGACTCCTTGTTAAACACTGCTTTCATGTTTGAATGAGTTTACGCCCTTCATCTTTAGAGTTTCAAGTAGCGGTACTTAAATACTGATTTGTTGTTGTTTATTTTGGAATGTTTAAGAATTAATTGGCAACTAAAAGTGAGTAGATGAAGGGTAGGCATTATTTGCCTTAGGTGTGTGCTGCCAGGAGTTCTTCTGCAGATCATGAGAAGTCAGTGTTTTATCCTAGTTTCTTTTGTGTTTTGTATTCACTCAGTCTCCTCCTTTCTCTTCCATAGTTAGCGTATGCTTAAGAATATTGACTCAAATGAAAATATAATCAGAAAAGTGAATGTACTGCCAAAAATAGACACTCAAAAATTATTTCTAAATTATTTTTGGAGTGTGCCCGGCTGTTGTTCTCTTATTAGTATGGATAGTCTAGAGTTGATTTTATTTTATTTTTTCTTTGGTGAATACGTTGGTTAGAGGCATCAGAGACACAGTCTAAGTCAAAATACATAAACAGGGGAGAGATTTCAGTGTATTTGCTGAGATAACTTGATTGCTTCAATTTTATGGAAATTTATGTGGAGTTTTGGGTATTGAAAGGATGCATAAATAGATGGTGAGAGAGTGAGCAGAGATGTCCAACAGAAAGGAATCATTGCCTCAAAGGAATAGTAGAGTTAGGTGATACCTTCCATCATGGCATCTTTTTTAATTTCTTTGATGATCTTACAGAGAGGTGGGTGATGTGGCAAACCTGTTATCCTCAACTTTATGCACCTTAGAGACCACTGTTACGTATTGTTTATTCTTGGACGTACAAATTGGCACTCCACATGGGCAAAGAAAAGCCTGTTTCTTGAAATGTCATTCAGATGACTACATCACTATTTAGTCATTTGAAGAGGATATTGGAAATTAAGTTTGTCGGGAACATTATATATTGAAGCAAACTTAGACCTTATTTAGATTTGCACGTTGGTACTAGACTAACCCCGTGGGTTGCGTTGTCCTATGGGATTAGAAAGAGATGGTTATTTCTGGTTAATTTTTTATTTGGTAATTTTATCTTAGGCTTTTAAAGTGATTTCTTTAAAGCCAAGAGATACTGGAGTCCTGTCAGAAAACAGGTCGACGAGCAAATACTGGTGGGAACTTTAGAGCAATCATAAATATATTGACATTTTTATGTTAATTATGACACAAGATCTGAATGTTCGGCTTTAAAGAAATAGAACTATTTGTGGAAGTTGTTGAATTATTTGAATCACTTTTTTTTTTTTTTTTACGTGAATCACTTTTGAGTGGCCTGTATACTTTTTGATATTTAGTCCATGGTAAAGTGTTTTATATGTGAATGTAATTCTGTTAATTTGCATAGTACATCATTCTGCCCTCAGGATTGGTAGTTTTGTGGATAAAAAAGTCGTGAAATAATTGGAACAAATTAGTGTAAAATTAAAAGTTTAATTGGCATAAATATGTGCACTAGGAGTTTTAATTATGTGAAATGATCTTGAATAAGAGGTGGCTGCTGTTAAAACTGAAAGAACCCTGAACAGCCTCCGGTGAGGAGTAGGTGTTTTGCTTCAAAATGTTGCATTTATAGAACCTTTCTGTGTTTGTTTATTTCTTTAGTGGTGTGTGTGGGATTATAGAGATTATATAGAAACTGCTCATATAAAAATGTGCATCACCAAGTTCAACATCGAGTAAGTTTATACCTGAAAACTAGATGCATAGGAAAGAAGTTGAGGAGAAACTATAAGATGTTGAGAATGGTTGTGTCAGTCTAATAAAATTCTGTATATTTGTTGTCTTTATTCTGTAGTATATTCATCTGTTAGGATCAAAAGAATGTTTAAAAAGATGTACTCTCTCTTCTTCCCTTTTCCCCTTCCATTAAAGGAGAGCATGCTAGGTATAATTAGCTATATTGGTTTAATATTTTACAACAAACCTTTTGGGACCCAATTTGTATAATAAAATCTTTTGCCTCCTCCAACTTTTGTTTAAATATTAGTAAATGTGTTTTGAGTTATAAGTTGAAAGCACTGACCCTACCATGTCCCTTAGCCCTTTTATTTTTTCTTTCTTTGTTCTTCTCATATCTTCCTCATATGCTTTTCAAGATTTCTTAAAAATTACATGACAGATAATTTAGGTGCATTCTAAAACGTCTGCAACATTCTAGTTTTCCCTTCTTTATCTTCACGTGATGCCACTTTTTCACTTCTAAGTCTGTGCTTCTAGCTCACTTCTTATTGTAGTTACCATAGAAGACAGTTTTACTAAGACCAAGTCTATGACAAGTCAATAAAAAATTTATTTTTCAACCTTTATAATTTTCGGTGTTCCAAAGAATCAAAGGGCATTATTAACATACTTACTTGGTAATACTATTTAGCTATTCAACCACCTTATATTTGTGGGGGGAGAATGTTTATTCTTTAATTTCTTTTGTTCTTTTTTTTTTTAGATTTTTTTAATGTTTACTTATTTTTGAGAGAGAGACAGAGCACCAGCAGGGGAGGGGCAGAGAGAGAGGGAGACATAGAAGCCAGAGCAGGCTGCAGGCTCCAGGCTCTGAGCTGTCTGCACAGGGCCTCATGCGGGGCTCAAACCCGCAAACGTGAGATCATGACCTGAGCCGAAGTTGGACAGTCAACCGAGTCGCCCAAGCGCCTCCTTCTTTAATTTCTTTAGCATAGTCCTGATTCCAGGGTTTTCTGTTTTTTTTGTATGCACGACTTCAGAACTTCATCAAGAAGTTTCTAAAAATATTATTTCTTTCCTGGAATTTATATTTTATATTCATAATTGATAATTCTTTATCTTACTGTTTCTTTCTTTTTTTTTTTAATTTTTTTTTCAATGTTTATTTATTTTTGGGACAGAGAGAGACAGAGCATGAACGGGGGAGGGGCAGAGAGAGAGGGAGACACAGAATCGGAAACAGGCTCCAGGCTCTGAGCCATCAGCCCAGAGCCTGACGCGGGGCTCGAACTCACGGACTGAGAGATCGTGACCTGGCTGAAGTCAGACGCTTAACCGACTGCGCCACCCAGGCGCCCCTATCTTACTGTTTCAATAGCTTCTTTAAGTTTGAACAATGTGGGCAGGGAGAGCTAACAAGCCTCATAGACCAACAGATATTGACTGAATGCCTGTTACGTGTCAGCTCTGTTTCTAGATTCTGAGAATATGAAGATGAATGAGGTGAGGCAAGCAGTTTGTTTTCAGTAACTATAATCTTGACAACAGTCTTTCACATTTTATAAATGAGAAAAGGTGAAATTCATAAGAAACTACATACTATGCCAGGCTACAAAGTGGTCTGTTTCTTACTAGTAAATCATTTGCTGCTTTCTAAAGGGTAGCGGTAGGTCTAGATGCCTGATTCAGAAATAGTGCTGTCACTGAGTACCTGACCTGATGTTCTTTCTGCAGCTTTCTATTATAAAACCCGTGCTAATTGTATTTTAAAACCTTTTTTAAGGTGCTTGTTCTTATGAATAGAGGACGTAATATTTCCCCTGCTGTGATCCATGTGCTTTGATTTCTTTCTTCCCTCCCTCTCTTCATTGCTTTATTTTTCATTTCACGTGTTAAAATATGTTCCTCCCCAAGAGTATACAATGAAGTGTAAATAACTTCACCCTCTTTGTTCACAGACAACCATGATTATCATCATCTGATGAATATCTTTTCATGGATTCTTTAATATTTAAAAAATATTTTGGAAGAGATTATTTGTGTGAAATTTGGTTGGTTTGCAGTTGTTTCTATGTATATTTTAATTCTCTTGTTTTTAGTAAAATAAGCGAAATTTTATAGTCCTTGGTTATTATTAGTGTGGGCACTTATTTATTTGGAAAATACAGTAGAGGTAGTAGTTTCTGTTGTTAAAGGTCCCATCTGCTAACTTTCTGTTCAGTTTTATCTCCGCTGGTTTCTGTATCTAGAGATTTTCTAGTATTGCTTGGGAGTGGCAGCCTGAAGAATAAACAGGGAGGCGTCATTGGTAACTGATAACAGAATTGTGCTTGAGGAAGGCAAAAGATGGAAAACCTTTCTGTCACAGGAGGATAAGCTTTCACATATGAACCATCTGCCTGGTGTACCACAGTTTATAAGAATTAACTAACATTAGGGGTGCCTGGGTGGCTTAGTCGGTTGATTGTCTGACTTTGGCTCAGGTTGTGATTTCATGGTTTGTGAGTTGGAGCCCCACATCAGGCTCTGTGCTGACAGCACGCTTTGGATCCTTTGTCCTCCTCTCTCTCTCTGCACCCCCCCCCCCCCCCCACCGAATAAATAAACTTAAAAAAAAAAAAAAGAATTGACTAACATTGAATATAGGTAGTGAAGAATACTAATCTGTATGATTTGACACATTTTTATTAGAGTCTGCCTTTCCTTGATTGAGAATAAATGTTAACTGAATTTATTCTTTCGGTATTCCTTCCCAATCTGCCTTTCAGCTATGTTATGATGATGCCATTTAAACGGCAGGCTCTAGTGGAATTTGAAAACATAGATAGTGCCAAAGAATGTGTGACCTTTGCTGCGGATGAACCTGTGTACATTGCTGGTCAACAGGCTTTTTTCAACTATTCTACGAGCAAAAGGATCACTCGGCCAGGAAATACCGATGATCCATCAGGAGGCAACAAAGTTCTTCTGCTATCAATTCAGAATCCTCTTTATCCAATTACAGTGGTATGTATTTTAGTATGATAAACTAAATTAACAGTGACTTTGAAATTTGCCTTCAGAGTGACTAACCTATAGTTTTCTTCACTGCCATCTAGGTATTTAAAAACAGTGTTTTTTTAAAGAATTTTTAAAATGAATCTTAATGTTGACTGTCATGTTTAATGAACAAAGAAATGGCAAGCACCAAAGGTAAAAAGGTCAGAAGTGCAGTGGTCATAATTAAATAAGCACATTTAAAAATTTTTATTATTTAGCATCAGAGTTAACTCTGTTTCTGGTAAGGAATTAGACTTGTTAGAAGTGATCCAAGAAATTTGTTTCACTCATGTGCCAGTATGTGTATTAAGAGTGTCTACTAGGTAAGGACAGAGTCCCATAGTGTATAATAAAATGCATATATTATTATAAGTGGTTTTGAGATAATTTATTAAAAACCTGTCTGATTTACTTAAAATTCCCTGTTTAACTCTTTAAAAAAGTGGTATTAACAGAATTTTTACAAAGGATTCATGTCCTGAACCAGTTAAGTTTTCTACTTCATAATCACATGATGTTTCATAATAAGCTAGTGACAAGGACACTTTATTTTTGTGATGAATAGAATATCACAGTGAGGGAAGCTTCAATTAGAATGATTCGTGGCGCCTGTGTGGCTCAGTCGTTTAAGTGTTTGACTTCGGCTCAGGTCATGATCTCACAGTTCCTGAGTTTGAGCCCCACATCGGGCTCCCTGCTGACAGCTCAGAGCCTGGAGCCTGCTTCAGATTCTGTGTCTCCCTCTCTCTCTGTTCCTCCCCCGCTTGCACTCTGTCTCTCTGTCTGTCTTTCAAAAATAAATAAACATTAAAAGAAAATAAAAAGTAAAAATAAAAAAAAAAACCAATGATTTCTAGTAAAGGGCACCTGGGTGGCTCCTCTGAGCATCTTACTTAGGCCCAGGTCATGATCTTGCAGTTCGTGAGTTCAAGCCCCACATCAGGCTTGCAGAGCCCACTACAGATCCTCTGTCCCCTCTCTCTGCCCCTCCCTTGCTTGTGCTCTCTGGGAAAGAAAAAATGATTTCTATATGATACTGGGACATAAACTAAAAACAAAGCATAAGATACTATTTAGATTTTGTTAGATATTATTTACCTCTGTAATATTTCTAGACTTATTAATAAGCAGTATTAATATGTGTTTTGGGAGAAAGAATGTTCCTAATCTAGTACAAGTACTCTGCTTTGCTTATTGTTGTATCCCTAGTACCTAATGGTGCCACTGTATAATTGTAGGTGCTCAAGAAATTTGACAGTTGAAGAATTGTTCTTAAGGGGGTTTTTAATTTCTCTCTTACTTAATTTAAGGATCTTGTTTGCTGACATCTAACATTGTATAAATGATCTTTCCTGAATCTTTCCTCTATAGTCATTGTCCCTTGAAAAATGAATACTGAGTTGATCTATTACTACCCCTTAATAAATATTTATTACTATAATTCAAGTGATTATAATATTAAACATTCCAGAGTCACATTTGGAAAACAAACCATTAATTGATTATAGTTTTGGCTTATTTATTGTGTAGTGTCAGATATTATTTTAAGTACCTGTTAAAATAAGAATTGAGGGTTTATTTAGGAGATTAAATAGGTATGAGTCTTTTTGAAATGTTTCATTATAACTTCTCTAATGTTGGGTATATTGTATAGGTGAGGAAGTAACTTTAGAAGGATAACAATTTTTAAAAGTTTAATTAGTAATGAATCGAAATGACATCTTGACAGGTGTCTTTTTAGTAAAAAAAAAAAAAAAAAAAAAAGCAGGGTGTAACTTTGTTGTTTTTCCAAGTATAAAATGTGAAGAAATCTTGCATGTGAAGAAATCTTGTTTTCTTTCCTTTATAGGATGTTTTATATACAGTATGCAACCCTGTTGGAAAAGTACAACGTATTGTTATATTCAAGAGAAATGGGATACAAGCAATGGTTGAATATCCTTTGATTGTAAATTTTTTAATTGATGTATATGAATGCTGTGTAATATACGTCTTTTAACTGCTTAATGATATCTGGACAAGTGGTATTTATTCTCTGTTCCTCCCCCAAAATCTATTTGTCTTAGATTTAAAAACTGCAGTGCCCACAGATAATAACTTGCTACCTAAAACATTCCAGTGCTTCATCTCATAGTGTGCTTTGTCTTTTTAATGGGAGAAGAAATAACATTATTTGATAATATGTACATCTCTACCTTTTTAAATGTATCCTAAATGGACTTTTCTGAATCTCTCCTCAAAAAAGGTGGTTTGGAAGTACCAAAACTTTAGAGTCAGTAAAACTATTCTTACCTTTTTTTATTGACTCTTTTAAATGGTCAAGGTTTATATAAGAACTTTTCTTTGTTAGATATGTGATATGTTGAGTAAAAAGAACAAGTAGCAAAATAGTATGTACTGTATAATCCCATGTAAACAAAAGAATAATAACTACCCTCGCCCCACATCCTATATGTACATGTGTATGCATAGAAAAAGGTAGGGATATACAGCAAATTCTTAATGGTGCTTACTTCTAGCAAGGTATTTTTGCCTTTTTTTTAAAAAACCACGTTGGTGGGGTTTTTTTTGTTTCTTTTTTTCAAACAATGTATAGACTCAAGTAATTTTTGAAAACCAACAAAGTGAAGATAGTTTAATGGTTATAAAACCCTGTCTTCTCAGAAATATAATCAAATATTTGTTTTATATAACTTTGGTTTTGTTGTAATGTTTTTCCTACTTTTTTTTTTTAATGTTTATTTATTTTTGGGAGAGACAGAGTGTGAATGGGGGAGGGGCAGAGAGAGAGAGAGAGAGAGACAGAGGGAGATACGGAATCTGAAGCAGGCTCCAGGCTCTGAGCCGTCAGCACAGAGCCCAACGCGGGGCTCTAACTTACGAGCTGTGAGATCATGACCTGAGCTGAAGTTGAACGCTCAACTGACTGAGCCACCCAGGCACCCCTGTTTTTCCTACTTTTAAGAGTAAAATATTTCCTGTTTCGAGATAGCAAACTGTCCTTTGCCTGGGAATGTAAGTATGCTCCATTTTCCCTCTTCCTTTCAATTTATGAAGTACTTCAGGTGACTTGGAAGGATTAATGTAGATAGTTTGGTTTATTATGTTTTCTTTGGCACCCTTGATTTTGAAAATAAGTACTCCTAAAATTCATCTAGAAATTTTATTGGTAAAACATTTCTAGAAGTGAGAGTTCTGATTATTTTCAGTCCTTTTCTGAGGCAGCGAATAATGATAAAATATTGGATACGTTAAACCAAATTTCCTTAATAGAGCTTATGTTTGAATCAGTCCTTTGTGCCCAGAAAGCTAAAGCAGCACTCAATGGAGCAGATATATATGCTGGATGTTGCACACTAAAAATCGAATATGCAAGGGTAAATATTTTTTCAACACTTCGCCAAAGAAATATTTATGCTTTGGATATACAATTTGAGCTTACTTTCTTTTTAATCTTAACAGCCAACTCGTCTAAATGTTATTAGGAATGACAATGACAGTTGGGACTACACTAAACCATATTTGGGAAGACGAGGTAAGTATTTTATGCATTTTAGAATGTGCTTACATCTGCTGACAAATTTTTACATGCAGTTAGATTCCTTTTTCCTGAGGTGAGCTAGTTCATTCAAATGAAAACCTTGTTGGTGAATGCTTTTGTTGCCAAAGGCCATGTAATGCTGGAAAATAACCTTGAAATTAGTGCCCCCTACTGGTATGTACGGAGTTATTTATATTTAGTTCAACCAGGAGCCCACACATACAGGCACGCCCGCAGTTCAAGGACTTGCATTTCTCCAAGCAGCTCTCTCTCTTTGGAGGAGAGGAAACTGATTCAGAATATTCCTTACAAACTGCAAACTTGCACACTGCTTCTCTATGGAAAGGACTTTTCCCCCAAGCTGGACAAGGCATTAAGAAGGATAGAGGACTCCAGCAGGCTGACTCTACACTTCATCATGCACAACATCGGCATCAGCAGAAAGCCCTCTGAAAAACTCAGACTTGCAATTCACCTTGACTGCATACTGCATGCACCATCACCCCAAGTTTTTAAAGGAGGACACTTAACAGTACTTCAGACTTGCATGGGATGAACACCATGATAGACTGTGCCCATTTATTCAAGTTGTATGTATATATTGGTCTGATTTCCCTTAAGGTTTCAGTTGTAGAATTTAAGATTTTTCACTAACGGGTACTAGAACTTTATGATGTTGTAAATCCTAACGCCCATTACTGTAACTGTTTGCAGCCTAGATTCAAATTGTTAATTGGCAAATAACCAGGGCCAGATTATCAACAGGTCTTAAGAACTGCTTATGGTCAACCAATCCACACAGATATTAGAAAGAAAAGGAATAGAAAGGTGCACACACCTGCTGCACCTAAGTTTACTCTTTTGGGTTTTTTTTTTTCCTTAACTGTGGACATTGACTAGATTAACCTGATGATGAAAAGATGCATTATATGTAAAAGATGATCTCTGTGTGGTTTGATTTTTTTTTTTTTTTTTTTGTAAAGTGGCTGTTCATAAGTTGTCACTTTTTGTAACAATTTAAGGTTATCACTCATGTTAACTTGTGTAACTAGAAATTTTGACATTTCAAATGTAGGTGAAAGTAACATGTCTGTTCAAGGTAGACAATATTTAAACTTGATAAATCTTAAAGTAAGAGCATTTCATTTGAGATGCATTTTCACCTATAACTGATAAATGCTAGGTTTCATGAGCATAGATCTGACTGATAAAATTGTTCAACTAACTGTGTGGCAATTCTGGAATATACAAATTAAAATGTGGATCTTGTAAAAACAAGGGGGCTGCAGTATTGGCTACACCTCAACTACAATATTAGTGTTGGAACCACGTGTTGAAAAAACTCACCAAGATGAGCATATCTGTAAAATTCCACAAAGTAGGAAAAATTTTTATGGCATCCAAAATATCGTGGGCAGTAGGTACTCTATAGTGCATGTATGTATTCTTGCCAAAAGAAAAAAGAAGACAATGTGATGATCTTTTGCATGTTCAAATATTTAGGACTTTGGGTGATTGGCCCCTTAATTCTCAATTCTTAGGAAATCATCTTGTCTTATGCATGGGGTTGCAAACAGGTTTGTATTATAATGCAGCTTTGGCTGGACCCCACGTTTTTCACTACTCACAAATCCACTTGGCATAGGCTTAGTACAGTTGAATACAGCATTGGAAAACAAAGCCTTAGTACTCAAACAACAGAACAAGTGGTTGATGAGAAATCTCTCACTTCTGTCAAATTATAGTCAGTTATTGAACACTTTTTTTTTTTTTAAACTCTTTTGAAATAGCTCTGGTAACCTTTCTCTTAATGTCTCTTAAAACATTGTAGATATGTTTCTTATTAGTGTTCACATCTGTTCTTTTAGAAGGTCTGAAGTTTATGCAGAGCCAACTTAGATTAGTTTTTCATGCAAGTAATTAGTGTCAGAAAAGGTTACAAATGGGTGAGATAGATATTTAAATAGCAAAATATAAAGAAGTAAAGTAGAATTTTACTTGGTTATGTTTCAAGGGAAAAACTCTTGTTTTCTAAATCCTTACAGATACTTGTCTGGTGAGACCATACCAGTTTATATTCTTGAAGTCTTGTGACTTCCTCTTCTACTCAAGTTGATACTGAATTGTAACTTTTTTTTAAGTTTATTCATTTATTTTGAAAGAGAGAACACAAGAGACAGCATGAGTGGGGTAGAGGCAGAGAGAGAGGGAGAGAGAGAATTCCAAGCAGGCTCCATGCTTTGTGCCGGGCCCGACACAGAGCTCATTCTCATGACCCTGAGATCATCACCTGAACCAAAATCAAGAGTCAGGCACTTAACCCACCAAGCCACCCAGGCATCCTGTGAATGAATTGTAACTTTTTCTACTAAAAAGAGCTCTGTAATAAATATAACCTCATTTTTTAAAGTCCTTTTCAGCCCAAATTACATTTTAGTGTGAAAAATTCTTAGCCTGGACTCCAGAGAATCACTCCAGAAACGTTAAGCAAAACTTGTCTATGTGTACATCTTTTTGGGGAGAATGTACACAGATTCCATCAGATTTCAGATGAATTCATGAAAAGTTTCAAACTACTACTTATAGACTGATGTAATTAGTGTTTGACTCTTCTGCACACTTCTGTTTTATGTGACCTTATATTAGGTAGTTAATGCTTCAAATCCAAAGAACTATTAATAATGACAATATTCGGCTGAAAGATACCTTAGGAGATTATCTACTCTTAACTCCTTCATTTTATGAATGAAGGTTGTGAATTTATGTAATTATCCAGTGAATTAGTGTTTAAGTTGGAATCTTCTGATTCCCAATCTCTAGTGCTCTTTCCTTCATAGGACACTGTTAACTATATCAATAAAACTGAGTCATGAAGACATTATGGTGGTTTTGGTTTAAGATTGCTTAGATCAGATGAGGAATTGTATGTAGTGTTGGGTGGCATACTTAAGTAAAGGAACATTAACAGAAGGGATTAGCAGACTGGATTGATTCAAGAGGAGTGAGACTTAAATGATGATACTGGATGCTGGAACCCGTATAATGGAAAGAAGGAGCTGTGAATGACTGGAGAAGAAATGACTGGGGAAATGGAGGAAGGATCTTAATAACTTGGAAGCTTTTGAAAGGGTCTTTGGAGAAAGACTAAGTCTACGAGGCCTCAGACGGGATAGAATATGGGTAGAGGACCAATTTCTATACAATATAAACATTAATTTTCTCATTATTTAGGACTAACTGAAAATGTAAGGGAAAGTCATGAGAACCTTGTTAATTGGTGTTGGGTAAGCAGAGGCTAGATGATTCCAACTGATAGGGATAATGTAAAGAGAATTTATACAAAATAAATGGAACAAGATGACCTCTTAGGTCCCTTTTAATGCTATGATAACTTCAAATAGGTACTTAAAATTGTACTTCTCTAGGCTGAAGTGAAAATTATTTCTCATCTCCCATAAACCTCATTTGTTTAGGTGACTAAGGATTTATAGAAGGCCTCTCTCTAAATTTTCAAAGATTAGAATTACCAGACTCTTAAGATACATTAAAAAAAAAAAAATCTTATTGGGTGCTATGATTTGATCAGCAAACTTTCTAAAAAGCATTGTACAATAATTTCTAAAATTTACCAACCAACATAGGAAGTGCTATTTTAGAAACTTGTAAGTAATTTTATTATTGATCTCTCATTCTAGATTTAGGAAAATTGGCATGCCTTTCCTGAAAACATAGCTAGAATAAAAATTATCTTTTAGGAGTATTGTAGTACTCTCATCCAATAATGTAGCCCCCTTGGTTAGCTTTATCTTGGCGTATTTAAACTTTGGAGGGTGCTCATAGTCCTGCCTGGTGTTAAGGTCTATAGACAATGACCAATCCATGCTATAATATGGGCCAGTGATGTGCAGATTTCCAGCTCTCAAGTCAGTAGGTGTTTGTAAATATGTGTATATACATACAAAATACTCTGTGTTTACTGATTGTGAAACCATGTAATACAGGTTGTTGTTGGCTTATGCTGAACTTCTTGAAAGAAGCCCACTTTGAAAATGTGTTGCTGTTGAAGCTAATAGTATGATTCAGGTACTGTCTTTCAAAAGTACTGCACTTAAAGCTTGTTTTAAAGACATGTATTGGTAAAAACTTCTGTACAGTGTCAAACTCTAGCATTGTGTATGTTCACTTTCCGAAAAGTATCCATTCTTTCCTTAAATTTGAAAGTGTGATTGTATTTGGCACTTGCCAAAAAGATATTTTCAAGTTAAGTGGAATTTGTTAGATAGAATTACTTCCTTAAACTTTTGGTGTTTGTATTTAAATTGGATATGAATGGATGTTTAAAGTTAACCAGGAATCCTATTTCTTTTATGAATTGTAATGGATGTTTTGAATGGGTGTTTCCCATGTGAGAACTGTTAAGTACTTGGGTCAAAATTGTTAAAACCATGTTTCTACTTTTGTGTCAGATAGAGGAAAGGGTCGCCAGAGACAAGCCATTTTGGGAGAACACCCTTCTTCGTTTAGACATGATGGCTATGGTAAGTTTGTCAAGGCAGAAGGAAGGTAGTATAGACAAACTACTAGAATTTTTGCATTTCTGATGAAGAATGGCACATTTCTTGTCTCTATTTTTCCTGCTCACCTGACTTGGTTTATAGGGGATTAGTCACTTATAATGTACTCCCAAGGAGTTGTCCAAAATCCTTTGTTTTCTTAGGATATTGATATATAATCCTTGAGATGAATGAGAGCTACTGGTTGGAGATTGAAAAGCTTTTTTACCATTTTGTTTTGTTTTGGTTTGGTTTTGATTTTGATTTTGATTAGTAGTGGGTTCTGGTCTGTTAGAAGACCAAAAAGAGATACTGCTTTAGTAAGTATATTTTCTTCCATTATACCAATTATGAGCAAAAGAGGAACTTTGAGTAATAAAGGCAGAAAGGATGGGGTATTTGTCCAAAAGAAATATGTTTTCTTGTTAGAGCCTTAAGTCTTTTACAGCTAAGACAGTTCTACAGTTGGTATTTTGGCTTTGGCTAAATTTGTTTGTATTTAATTCCTCTTTTAAAAATTCTTAGTTTTAATGTTTGGTATATTGATAAGATTTAAGATCATGAAACCTAGAATAATACTCTTCCCCAGGAAAAAGTTAGGTATCAGACTATTGTCCTTATAGGTAGATGTTGAGAATTGCTACTGACAAGTCTTGTAACTGGTTAGAAGTTCTGTGATTTTAAATATTTTTTAGTTTTAAATAGTTAGTGACCCCACCTATTCTGTGGTTAAAGCTGAAGTATGATGCTATCAGAAGTGGTATAGAAAATAGAAATTGCTATATTGTGCTCTCAGGATTTATCTTTGAAAAGCTTCCAGTGTTGCCTGTTTTCTGAAATGTTTTCAGCATGCCTGCGTGTTTGATCATTATTCTTAGCTGTGAGCTTAAGCTTGTTCCTTAGTTTGTTTTTTTGAACTCCAGGATTTATTACGTGTGTGTGTGTGTGTGTGTGTGTGTGTGTGTGTGTGTGTGTGTATGTTCAAGTTGCTATGGTAGTCTATATGGCAGAAATGATTGAAACAATCTGTGTTCTGTCTAAACAGTAAGTGTGGTATAGGATGAAAATCTTACTACAATTATTTTAATGAGCTCCTTGATAATTTTTCTTAGCTATTTCTTTGACAGCATAAATATTAAATCTGGTCATAAGGATGGCTCTGCTCCTGTAGTAAAGAAACACTTATTAAGAGCCCACTATGCTTTCCATAATGGAGGGTTACAAAGAATTGTAATCACAAGTTTGTAGTGTAGTTGTGGAGTATATGTGTCATGGCAGTCAGCTGAATGCTAAAAATTGTTTAAATGTTTTGCCACAGGGTCTAGAATAACCTGTGAAAGAATAAATGAAGGACAGAACCCTACTGTGGTAGTGTTGACACTATTTTCTTGGTATGGATTTTCAGAGTTGCTTTTCTTTGTAAAATCCATCTTACCGAAAAATTATATCAACAAAAATATGTTATATACCCTAGAAGAACTTTATAGTTTTTTTTTTTTTTTAATTTTTTTTTTCAACGTTTATTTATTTTTGGGACAGAGAGAGACAGAGCATGAACGGGGGAGGGGCAGAGAGAGAGGGAGACACAGAATCGGAAACAGGCTCCAGGCTCTGAGCCATCAGCCCAGAGCCTGACGCGGGGCTTGAACTCACGGACCTCGAGATCGTGACCTGGCTGAAGTCGGACGCTTAACCGACTGCGCCACCCAGGCGCCCCGAGAACTTTATAGTTTTAAAAAGCTTATTGTCCAACTCTTTATCAGTTCCATACCCCAATTTAGTGTGTGTGTGTGTGTGTGTGTGTGTGTGTGTGTGTGTGTAAATTTTAAAATGTAAGCTTACTTAAAGAGAGGTGTAAAATTCTTTACATTGGTAGTTAAATAGGGATCATTCTGGAGAGTCCTGCTCAGCAGGAATGGTTGTGTAGGGACCATTCTGAGCTCTGCCCATTGAAGCAGTTACCTCTCTGAGGAAAACTTGTTCTTCTTTTCTAGGGAAGTAAGCAGAATAGAGTATAAGAGGAGAGAGAGAGAGATGAATAAAAAGAGGTAGAGAAGTAAGGTGAGGAAATGGGGGAAAAAGTAAAGAAGATGGGAATAGGTGCTAGTGACATTGAGACTTTTTTTTTAATGTTTGTTTATTTTTGACAGAGAGAGAGACAGAGACAGAGACAGAGACAGAGCATGAGTGGGGGAGGGGCAGAGAGAGGAAGACACAGAATCCGAAATAGGCTCCAGGCTCTGAGCTGTCAACACTGAGCCTGATGCGGGGCTTGAACTCACACACCGCCTCACACACCGTGAGATCATGACTGAAGTCAGACACTCAACCGACTGAGCCACCCAGGTGCCCCAGAGACTTTTTTTTTTTTAAGAGAGAGAGCGGGGGAAGGAGCAGAGAGAGGGGGAGAGAGAGAGAATCTCCACGTGAAGCTAGATGTGGGGCTCTATCCCACAGCCCTGGTATCATGACCTGAGCCGAAATCAAGAGTCAGACGCTCAACCGACTGAGCCACCCAGGCGCTCTGATACTGAGCCTTTTAAAAAACATTGCAAATCACAGCTGTGTGCCTTCAGATGAGTAGTTCAGCAAAACCAGTGTATTTGCATTTTGGTGTCATATCGTAAGTGGCTTTTCTTTTATGATGGTATAGGAGAAAGAGGGAATAGAAAAGATTTAATTTTTAATTAGATTAAATTTATTCATTGATTTATTATAGCAGTATAAATCTATGCTTTCAGAATATTTTAAACTTTTTAATTTGGGGAGCCCGGTCCTATGAGATAAACTTGCAGATGCCCTCATATTTGAAAAGTATGATTTTTGCTACTTTTATACAGATTTATTTGCTGTGAGCCTAAGAAAAGTTTATATATTAATTGCTAGTGTCTTTGGATATGCTCCTGGACCAAAGATTTTAAAGTATCAAAGATGAGAAATGCTATTAAAATGACAGTAATGCCATTTAGGTAGTATTTTCCCACATAAGTGAATTTTTTAAATACCAGAAGTATTAGCTTTTTAAGGATCAAAATATTTTGCGTGAACTTTTTGTTTTATATATAGAAAGCTTTTAAAGATTTCTATTTTTTCTTATCTTCTTAAACAATATAGGCGGCAATGTAAATAGCATAGATAACATAATTTAATCCTGATGGCTGAGGTCATAATTACAAACGTCAGTTATTCTCTTGCACTGAATTCACTTGTTACCTAGGGCAGTGAATCTCAGCATTTTTGGACCTTGGGGAACTTAAGTAGAGTGGAAGTTTCCACTGCCCATCTAGCACATACACACATCTTTCTACTTCCTATGAAAAAGAATATTTAGTGATAATAGTGAAATGTCATTACTGTACAAGCAAATGGTGGTAGTGTAATATGTATGGTATAATATGTATGTGTGTGTTTGCAGTAGGGGTAAGAATGATTGATATTTGACCCCATTATATGTATCACTCTAAATTAGAGGCCAAAATATGTATAGTTACTAACAAGTATATATTGATGAGCTATATTGATTGTTTTAATAAACTATCAATTCCCAGCAGGAAGAGCAGTTGAATTCCAATTTAAGGCAACACTGATAACGATGAATTGATAAGGTGTTTCTGCCTTCATGAAGTTGTAGGAATTCACACTGTGTGTGTGCTCAGTGGTAGTGTTGCAGAATTGTTATGAATGGCAACTATATTTAGAATACTGAATTCTGAATTGGAGTCCACATAAGTTCTAATAGCATGCTGTGAATACCAAGGTGTAGTTTCTTAGTGACTTACTTAGTAGGTGACAGTTGTCCCTTAGTCTTGGATAAAAATGAAAGTCAGTAGTATTATATACACTTTACTTCTTGAGAAATGAGGAAAAGACTTGGGTTTTTGGATTGGCTTCTTGCACATCAAGAAGACCTTTGCATGTTACCAGAGTATGCTTCGATTATGTAATCACTAACTCAGGAGCACTGAAGGTGTATGGATTTAATGTTTCTGAGCTGTATCTCCATCTGAGTTGTTGCTTTTTTTTTTTTTTTTTTTTAGTTGAACTACAACTAACATACACTGTTGTATTAGTTTTGGTTATACAATATAGTGATTGGACATTCTATACATTATGCGGTGCTCACCACGAGAAGTGTGGTACCATACAACGTTACTACAGTGTTATCGACCATATTCCCTGTGCTGTACTTTTTATCCCTGAGACTTAATTTTTTTTTTTTTTTTGTAACTGGGAGTTTGTACTTCTTAATCCCCTTCCTATTTCACCCCCCTCCCTCCTTGCCTCCCACAGCCTCCAGTTTATGAGTCTGTTTCTTAGTTGTTTCTCAGTTCTTACGCCTCTCTTCTTGCTGTTGTGAATGTGCCTTATGCCTGCTTTTAGTATCAGTTTCTCCAGGCTGCGTCCTCATTCCTGTCTGTTCCATTCACTTTAGCTTTATTCTTCTTGTTACTTCCAATCTGTTATGGATAGGAAAACCAGATAGAGTTGTTTAGAACTACTCTAAAGTTAGCATGTTGATTCTTAATAAGGATTCTCAGCGCGAGACATAGATTTATGTGTGTTTCTGTGACAACAGTTTCGGACACTCAGCCATTATTTTCTTCTGGGTTCTTGATGTTGTTTCAGATAGTGCAGGGTGCTGAATAAATGACACCTTTGAGTAGGTGAGATATTAACTAAATTAGAGGTTTAGTTTCCTAAATTAGAATTGGGGGATAAAATACTAACTAGAAAGCACATTATAGTAAAATATATTCAAGGAGGCAGCTTTTCATTGGAATTAAAGAGATGTTCCTTTTGTTATATCTGTATAGAGATAGTTTCTGAGATTTCGTTGTGTATGTTACTGTATTATCCTCCAAAAGATTTTGGCAGGAGGCTTTTAAAAAACTTTTGAGGTATAATTTATACACAGCAGCCCAAAGTTTTACACTGATTTCCCCTTATTCCCACTATCTATGGCCTGATTTTGTATACTTCTGGTTCAACAATATTTTTAAAAATACAAACTTAAAGCCTGATGTATATGCAGGGGTGTGCAGGTCAATGTATATAGGATCTGATACAAAGAATTACAGATTTTATTAATCCCCACAGGTTATATTTGAATATTAACACATTTGAGTTTTCCTGGGACATACACCAAACTAGCTAATAGTAAGAGTTTACTTTTTGTGTGATGAAGCGTATCTGCTAAAGTTGTGTTTTGTTTTGTTTTGTATCATTTTTATAGGCTCCCATGGTCCATTATTGCCTTTACCAAGTCGTTACAGAATGGGCTCTCGAGATACACCTGAGCTTGTGGCGTATCCGTTACCACAGGCTTCTTCCTCTTACATGCATGGAGGAAATCCGTCTGGTTCAGTTGTAATGGTTAGTGGATTACATCAGCTAAAAATGAATTGTTCAAGAGTGTTCAACCTATTCTGCTTATATGGAAATATTGAAAAGGTAAGTTTCATTTCATATTAATTTCTTTTGCTAGGATATCTAGCAGGAAAGTCTGAACAGGCAGTAAATACATGTGTCTTCGCCTTTTATTGGGAACATACAAGTTCTTTTAGTAGTAACCAATGTACACTAAAAATTCATTAGGTAGGAACTTCAGAAATTGTTTTTTGTTAGTAAGCGATCGGTATAGGTTGTTGGTACTAAAAATACTTTAAAAATAGAAGTCCAAAACAGTTTAATCAACCACTAGAGTATTATAGACATAAAGCCTGTATTAATTTTATCATTACAAAGAGTTTCTGTCTAGCATTTAACATGTTGAACTGTAGAATTTGAAAGAGCAGTTACTTTCGTGGAGCTTGAGCACAAGTCATGAATTTTTAGGAAAATCCTGGATTTATATACTTGGCCTTCCAAATGCTAGAGTTCTAGTATCTTCTGAGGAACAATGTGCTTTTAGCTCTATCAGTATTTGAAACTGACCCACTTTGAAAGAATGTGTCCAAAACTTTGTCTGGAGGCTTATACTCACTCAAAAAGTAGCAAAACATTTAAATTTTATATATTTTAAAGATCTTTAAAGAGCTGTAACCTTGTTTTCACTAGGCATATATTTCCCTGGATCTGTGATGTTTTGTTCATTGATATAAATACTTAAAATAGTTCTTATCATAAAGTAGATGCTAAACTGTTTTTTAAAGAATCATGGAAAACTTAACTGGGGAAGTGACCGGTAGTCTTAAGTCACCAATTGTTTGATACCCTTGCCAATTTGAGTTTCAGTACTGAGGTAATGTTATTTTTCTCTATTGTTTTAAGTGATTTTAGTGTTCTTTTCACTACAATAAAAAGGTATAAGCATGTGAGTCATAAATGTGTGGGAGGGGGAGCATGGCTTGAATAGTTGGTACTCTTAGTTCTTACTTGGTTTATCAATTCTAAAGCCTCCTTGATCTGAGGAAGCAACTCAGAAAATCTCTGAGACAAGAATTTCCTCAACATAACAATTTGACCACATTTAGAAAAGAAAGAAAATTCCACTTTTGGTCTAGGGCTAACATATGGGATATCTCTGCTTATGTAACTAGCCAGGAATACAGGGGATAGATTTAGCAATACTGGGAGAAGTAGTCCAGAATTTTTTCACACAGACATTTATCTTAAGACACCTAGGTGTTAGTTAAGGTTTAGGAACTGCATGTTTGATGACTAAGTGGGCTTTAGTGTGTATTTTAGCCTTATCACTTAGGTTGTCTCTTTGTGCTTATCATATTTGTAGATAATCAGAATCAGGCAGTTCAGTCAACATCTTCAGTATATCTTTGTCTTTTGTGTTATGAACTAATTGTCTCATGATTTAGAAACATAAATCACTTTGTGTGATAAATGCAAAATCTTCTGTGTGCTATTTGAACAATTCTAGTCCCATATCTCAAAAATTTTTAAACATTTTAAATAATATATTATGATACACTAATCTCAAGTTATGATAATCCTTTAAAAGACCTATATATAGTTAATTATTCCTCACCTTTTTTTGAGATTCATGAATATAAGAGCTCCATATTTAATATATTTAGTCATTATTAGATTTGTAGGATGTTATTGGATTAAATCAATGTATAGAAATTTTGCCCACAAGAAGACAGTTGATTTCGAGCAAAGCTGAAAAGTTCTACTATAGCTGAGTTCTGTTTAAATACAGGAGCAGTATAAAAATGCCAGGATAGCCGGTTAAAAAGGATAGTTAGTTGCAAGGGTGGGTATAAATGCTATGCTGCATTTGTTGTGTAAATATGTTTGTAGTGTTCTTTTAAGGCTAACAAATAAGAAGGGAGTATATTCAAGGTATCGTGAATGTTAGTGGTACAGAATAGCTATTTTAAGGACTTTCCAAGGGGCGGGGTACTATGCTGAATAATTATCATACTTTAACCCATCTAACCCTCATTACTACATTGTTATATATTAAAATTGGAATAATATAAGAGGATAAGTATGGCCTCTGTCCAAGATGTTATGAGAACTTGTGAAGTAAAGCCTGTGTTTTAAAGTGCCCCTAATCTTATACAAGCCTTCCTCCTGGCAGTGCTGTCTCAAGGCCATCTTGTATTATTTCTTACAGTATCTTGAGTATTGCCTTAACAGCATTCTGAAAAGTCGGTAGTTACTATTTACTTTAAAATTTTTGACCTACCTACCAGAATATAAGTTTCAAGAAGACTGTGTCTATTATGTTCACCATTAATTCCCAGTACCTCACACAGTGTTTATCAAAATATTTGAGGCACCTAGTAAATGTTTGTTGAATGAGTAAATATTGTTGAATCCTACCAGATGTTATCGTTATCTCCATTTCATAGGGAAGTCTGTGGCTCAGGGAAGTGAAGTAAATTGCCCCAAATCACACAATAAATAGCAGAGTCAGGGTAAGCCTGTGCTCTTCTTTATTGTGCTATATAATAGAATTATAGTCTTCCTTTTTTTTTTTAAAGTTTATTTATTTATTTTGAGAGGGAGAGTGCATGCACACAAGCAGTGGGAGGGGAGAGAATCCCAAGCAGGCTCCATGCTGACAGTGGGAGCTCAATTTCATGACCCATGAGATCATGACCTGAGCCAAAATCAAGAATCAGACATTTAAGCGACTGACCCATCCAGGCGCCCCTATCATCTTCCTTTTTAACTGTTGAATTTTAGTAAGAGCTAGGAGTGTGTAATAGCACAGCAGAATAAAGTCAAGATTCCAGGTGATCTTCTGTATTTGACATCAACCACTTAAATCATACTATCTTTCAGAAATTCTGTTACTGTAGAAGGGAAATAAATAGTCACCTTTTTGGGATTTTGTATTTACAGGTAAAGTTTATGAAGACCATTCCTGGTACAGCACTGGTAGAAATGGGTGATGAGTATGCTGTAGAAAGAGCTGTCACACACCTGAACAATGTCAAATTATTTGGGAAAAGACTTAATGTTTGGTAATTATCTTAAGTGGTAAATTTTAAAAGTGTTAAAAACTTCATTTTTATTAGAAACATTAATTTCAATTTCAGAATATTTTAATGTAATTGAGAGCACATTTGAAACTAGCACCTATAATGTTACCATTTTAGACAAAGTATGTTAGGGTCATATAATTCAGGTTTTGCTCACCTATACCTAGTTTTTAGTGTTACCATAAAACAGCATGTAAAAATGGGCAAGTTTTATGTAAAGTTTCCTAATACAAGACTGTATCTAAGCTATGAGTGATGGATTATAACTCAAACTAAATTTAAATATTCAAATAAATGTTTAAAATATTAAATATTTAAACCACATTTAAAATAGCTACATTTGTCTTATTTGTTAAAATTGAATGCAGGCATATGTATTAACATTTCGAGACTGTCTACCTGCTGCTTTTTATCTAACAAGCTATGTTCTGTACGTTTTTCCTTCCCAATCTTTAGTGTGTCTAAACAACATTCAGTTGTTCCAAGTCAAATATTTGAGCTGGAGGATGGTACAAGTAGCTACAAAGATTTTGCAATGAGCAAAAATAATCGCTTTACAAGTGCTGGTCAAGCATCTAAGAATATAATTCAGCCGCCCTCGTGCGTGCTGCATTATTATAATGTTCCATTGTGTGTCACAGAGGAGACCTTCACCAAGGTGGGTGCTGAAATAGAGTTGTGCAGAATGTTCTGTCTTATTTTAAAATTTAAAATATTTTAGCCTCATTTTAAAGTCTTGCGCTGTTCATCTACTTTTGATGTTAATAGTATTCTGTTATTTATTTGGTACTTTATAGTTCATTCTTTGGTCATTGTACTTTTCTGGCTTCCATTCTGCATTAGTCTTTTGTTGGTTTGTGGCTCAGTCTTTTTGAGAGTTGGATTGAGAGTGAGAGACCTTACTTCTGGAATCAGAAAGTTCTTTTACTATGCCCTTAAATCTTGCCCATAAAAAAATGTTATCTATCCCTACCTTTTTGCCTAAATGTAGGAAATATTTCAGAAAAGAATTGATTTTCTGGAACTCCACTCCCTACCTTAGACACTAGATAAATCTTGGTCAGCTCTGAAAATATGTATTTCAGTTACCAGTTTGTGGTTTTATTGTATAGCACTAAATAAGTTACATAGTTCACAGAATATCACTTTTTTTAGTTGATTTTCTCCTAGAACTTACTAATCTAAAAAGTGTTTGATTTAATTCATGCATGCCAGTCTTAAATGCTGCCATAAATTTACTTTCTTAAAAAAACAGGAATATTATTATTTTGGCCATATTTTTAATGGAGTTTTACATTTCTTTGACAGTTATGTAATGACCATGAAGTTCTTACATTCATCAAATATAAAGTGTTTGATGCAAAACGTAAGTGCACATTCCCTCTTTTTAGGTTTTCTGGTTAAACTGATGACAAGCAAATAACAACTAGATTTGTGTTTCTTTGTTTTGTTTTAGCTTCTGCCAAAACACTTTCTGGGCTGTTAGAATGGGAATGCAAAACTGATGCAGTGGAAGCCCTTACCGCACTTAATCACTACCAGATAAGAGTTCCAAGTAAGTGAAATTGTGTCATAATTATTCAATAGCAGTTACTGTCAAAACATTAGTAATTTTACCATAACACTTACTGTCTTTTTAATATAGAGAAGTACAAAGTAAAAAGGCATATAAATCCCACCCCCCACACAATCCTTATGTTAGTTCCCTATTGCTTGTATAACAGATTACCACTTTCAGCAGTTTAAGACAGCAAACTGAGGGTCAGTAATCGGTGGACAGTTTAGCTGGGTATTTCTAGCTTAGGATCTCTCGAGGTTGTGGTCAAGCTGTTTTCTGGGTCTACAGTCATTTCAAGTCATGCTTCGGGAGTGGGAAATCCATTTCCAAGTTCACTTACGTGGTCCTTTGCAAGTCCAGTCAAGTTACATTGGCCATTTCATGGTAGCTGGCTTTCTTCAGAGTAAGTGATCCAAAGGAAATGAGAGCAAAAACCAAACCAGAAGCCACAGTGTCTTTTATACCCTAATATTTGGAAATGACATACTATCATTTATGCTGTATTTTAATTGCACAGACCAACTGTGGTACAGTGTGGGAGGAGACTGTACAGGGCTATGAATATCAGAAGGGTGGATCATCGAGGCCATCTTGGATGCTGGCTCCCACAATCCCTCTTGATGTTTTTAGAAGAAAGTAATACATACATTTATATGGTTAAAAAGCTTAAAGCACATAAGGGTACAAAATGAAAGTTAAAGGTTTCTACAACTTATAATCTGTTTGTCTTCTTTATTCCTCCTCCAGTGTATGTATATCTACATTTTAAAAATTTACATAAAATGTTTTGTTTTTTTTTAATATTTTGAGAGGGTGCATGCATGCACCTGTGCGTGTATAAAAGTGGGGGAGGGACAGAGGGAGAAAAAGGGGGGGGAGAGAGAGAGAGAGAGAGAGAGAGAGAGAGAATCTCAAGGAGGCTCCTTGCTCAGTGTGGAGCCAGGTGAGGGGCTCAGTCTCACAACTATGAGATGGTGACCTGAGCCAAAATCAAGAGTTGGATTCTTAACTGACTGAGCCATCCAGGCACACCCACAAAATGGTTCTTCTTTGTTGTTGTTACTGTTGTTGTTGTTGTTAGCGCAAGTTGGGAAGAGGGACAGAGGGGGGAGAGAGAGAGAACCTTTTACTTTTTCATTTGAGAGAGAGAAAGCAGGAGAGAGGGGCAGAGGGTGAGAGACAGAGACAGAATCCCAAGCAGGCTCCATATTCAGTGCAGAGCCCAATGTGGGGCTCAGTCCCGTGACCCTGGGATCATGACCTGAGCCGAAATCAAGAGTCGGATGCTCAACCAACTGAGCCACCCAGGTGCCCCCAAAATGGTTCTCCTGTACATATTCTTCTTTGCCATACTGGTTTCATTTACTGTGTCTTAGAGCTGTTTCTGTATCAGCACATGCAAAGCCACTTTTTGTTTTTGTTTTTGTTTTTAAAGCACAGGCATAGTAGCTATTCATGGTAGAGATGTACCACAATTTGATTTATCATGAATACTGGTTTTAATTTGTATCAAATGAAATTGTCTCTCTGTTTAATCTTTCCAAAATGGTAAATGGCCTCTTTTTCTACCATGCAAAGAACACTCAAGTATATAACTTCTGAAGCGTTGTGCTGTGTACTTTGATCCTGGATCTAAAGGGTGTTAAAAGTTTATTTTTCTAAATATTGGAAGAAAAAATATTACTACTAACTTAATTAGGTATGATGAGGAAAGAAAGGAAAAATACACACTGAGGATTTATGGGTAGAATAACATATTGATGATTTGCTTTAAAATATTCTAGCTCCCAGGGGCACCTGGGTGGCTCAGTCGGTTGAGCATCCAACTTTGGCTCAGGTCATGATTTCAAGTCCCACGTCAGGCTCTGTGCTGACAGCTCAGAGCCTGGAGCCTGCTTCAGATTCTGTGTCTCCCTCTGTCTCCGCCCCTCCCCCACTCACGCTCTGTCTTTCTCAAAATGAATAAATGGTTAAAAAAAAATTGTTTTTTATATTCTAGCTCCCAAAAAGTGTGTGGAGGGTAGGTAGATAAAATAAGACTGTCAAATTTTGACAATTATTAAAATTAGGTGATAGAGGGGCACCTGGGTGGCTCAGTTGGTTAAGCGGCCGACTTTGGCTCAGGTCATGATCTCGTGGTCCCTGAGGTTGAGCTCCGCATCGAGCTCTGTACTGACATCTCAGAGCCTGAAGCCTACTTTGGATTCTGTGTCTCCCTCTCGTTGTGCCCCTCTCCAACTCATACTCTGTCTCTCTCACTCTCAAAAATAAATAAACATAAAAAATTAAAACAAAAAATTAGGTGATATATAGGGGTTTGTCATACTAATCTATAAATTTTTTTATGTTTGCAAATTTTAATTAAAAGATAAAAAATAAATAGGAATGTCTCCTCATTTAACTTTTTATCACAAAAGTAAATTTTAGGTAGTGAATCATAGCTTAATATTAGAAGGTTTTTATTTATTTATTTTTAAAGTTTATTTTTGAGAGAGAGATTGCAAGCAGGCTCCACCGGTAGTGTGGAGGCCGATGCAGGGCTTGAACCCATGAACCGTGAGATCATGACCTGAGCCGAAACCAAGAGCCAGACACTTAACTGACTGAGCCTCCCAGGCACCCCTCAATAGAAGTTTTTTAAAGGCTTAAAATTACATGTATATTTGAGACATAGACAAGATAGTATATGAATTTTAAACTCCTTGGAGGCTAGAACAATTTATCTTTTTATCCTCTCCAGTGTCATGCAAATACTTGTTATTTATAAGCTTTTTCCTTTATAGGAATGTTTTTCTTGAAGGATGATAGCTTTTAATACATTAAGATACCAGAATTATTTCTTTGCATAATCAAGTAAGGAAGAATTATTTCTGTCTAGTCTGAAAAGTTAAGGAAAAATGTATAAAATGGAAAAATTTTTGCGGATCATACTGTTTTTATTGAGTAATTTTAGAATTTAATAGTAGATCTTCTGGAACTTTTTCAGTTTATTAATATTTTCCTATACATTCCAGTCTTGTCCCATTTCCCAGCCTGTATTTGAATTGGCTTTTATAGAGGAACTGCCATTCTAATGTATTCTGCAAAGGGAGCTTTGCTGGTGAACATAAGCCTAATCCTATACTATTTATCTGTAATGATTAATTAATTCACTAAGAAGCATTGAGTTCCTCTGTGTGTCAGATAATGTTCAGCAGTAGGAATGTAACCGTGAACAGAGTCCCTGTCTTCATGTAGGTTAACTGCCGGTAGCGATGTACAGAAGTAATCTTCCCCTTCCCTTGCATAGAAATTTTCCTTCTTTATGTTTCTGCTCCTGATGCTATACGAAGGTGAAATAATTGACTGCTAATTCAAGGTAATCTTGAAAGTTTGATGAAGTGAACTGTTAACTTTGTTTTTTAATTTTTACAGATGGTTCCAATCCCTACACATTGAAGCTTTGCTTTTCTACATCATCCCATTTATAAGAAGAGAAGAGCATGTTAGAATTTATGTTCACCTTTATTACAGTTTTAAAGCTACACTTCATTAAAAAAAATCTAAGATTGTTGATCTAATGTTGCCTTGCTTCCTTTGATTTAAGATCCTGTTCTGTAATAAACAAATATTTTGCCTTGAGTAAATTTGTTGTAAAGTTAAATATTGAATTGTTTTCATTTTAAAATAGAATATCATAATGTAGACTATCTACAGCTTCCTTGTAGATTACTCAAATATATGGTTTCTAATCTTATTATTTTTCTTCCACAGTGAAAATATATTTGCATTCTTAATGCTAACTATCTGCAAGTATTTTTCCATTGTGTATGAGATTAATGCAGGTGAAAGTATTGCATTTTAATATAGAATTCCTATTATATGTTTAGATGTTTACGTATGTTGCAGTTATTCATATTAAACATAACTTGTATTTATTAAGTATTTTAATCAAGTTTGAGAATAACATTGCACATAATGAATTTTAAGTACTAAAGATTTAGCTGATTTTATATTTCTGAAAGGCTAACAGACATGGGTACACTTGTACAGTATGCACTCAAACTTATTTAAATTGGTGTAATTTTTTTTTTTTTTTTAAGTCATTGTCCATTTGTATTGACATGCCTCTGTTTCTAGTTCCAGTTTGGAGATTTTATAAAGTTACAACAATGAGTTAATGTGTTCATCTTCATTTGTTGCATGTGACTTGATCTTGAAAACACATCTGGTGTTTGGCATTGAGATTTTAATGGAAGTTATGATTAACAGTTCCTCTTCTTGCTAACCTGAGATCCATGGATGGGCTTTAGGGAGTTCGTGAACCCCTTAATATTGGATGTAGAATTTTGGGTACTTGCATTTTTATTTTTTACTCTTGAATCCATCAGTAATATATGTATTTTTCTATATGGTGCAAGGTGCAAGGTGTAAGGATCTATTTTTATTTTTATTCCAAACAGATAGCTATTTGTTTCAACACCATTTATTAAACATTCTTTCTCCCATTGGAACTGTTTTTTTTCCTTTTTTTGGAAAATAATATATCTCAAGGAGGTGTAAGGACTAAACATGGTATTAAGAGACTATAGCACACTTGTTATCAAATTCATAGCTTTTTTATAATAAAAATGTGATGTAGCCATTTTATATTTATCTTTAATAGAAGGGGAATATGTTTCATCTACCTAGAATAACTGAAGTCTATAGTTAGCAGTAGCAGTTTTGTGATCTTGAGACTTTTAAACAAATTTCCAAGTAGAAGTTCTATTTAGATCTTTTGTAAAAGTTTTATTTTGAATTTTAACATAAAAACAGTCTGCCTTAATCCATTTAGAAATGAGGCAGGGGTTTAAAAAATTTTAGAGCTGTTGAATAGGAAGTTAAGATGGAAAGTAAACACACGTTAACATTTATTTCCCCCTTGAATTTTAACAGCTGTGAACCAGTGTCCCTTTAGCCCTCTAAAGATCTAGAAAAATTTAAATTCAATCTAGAGGCATTACATGGAACCCAGTAAGTTATGCCAAGGGCACCTTGTGTATGAACTGTAAGTGTATGATACTGGGCTCTGTGTGTTCCTCATTCATTCGTTGCCAATTTTATGTTTACCTAACTCTATGATAACCAAATCTTTTTTTTTCCCCCTCCCCTATACTTTTTATATTTGTTGCAAAATGAAATTATCTTTATTTTAAAAGGTAATTTCTGAGTTTATGTAATAGTTGTCTCCCTCCCTTTCCCTTTTCTGAAAACTAATAGTGATGTCAGCATTCTAGATTATTTTGTGCCTAAGATTTTAGGAAACAAACCCATGGATGGTGACAAGTCTTAATTAATTTAGATTTGGCTTAAATGGTATTGACTTTTAGATATGAACTCTGTCTTAATACTCTTTCCCCAACAGAATGATGAGTAAATTCCTAAGGTGCAAAGTATTGTTAAGTTATACCTTGCTGATCTATACACTGGTATGTCAGCCCTATATTATTGTTATCAGGAATGTGTTTGACAGTTAACTTGGGTGTCACTACTGTTAATACCTGATACTATCTGATCCTGGAATGGAATTGGCTTTGGCAACATTCTGTATTTCCTTAGCCTTAACAACAATGTTAGATAAACATTCTTTGTGCTATCTTTCTGCTTTCAGGAGAACATGAAAGAGTAGATGCTATAGCTATAAAGAAATAATATTAGCTTTGAGTTTATTTTTTAAGTATTGGAATCCTATCCCATATCTAAATCCCATTAAATATTAGAAAATATATCTGTATAACTGAGTTAAGGAATATAAGCTGCCTTTTAAAATCCTCACTTTCCTGCTGAGGGTATTACCTCAAATAAAATTTATGGTTGCAGCTGACATGAGACTTACGAACATCCTAGTGATTTGGTTATCCAGACTATATTTTCTAGGACTCCAGTTGAGAGAAGAAAATAAAAATTACCAAATGGGGTTAGTTACATTTCATCTTTTCTTTTTTTATTGCAAGGATAGGTTGCTAGGTGACTGCTTTTTAGTAGTTACCATTGATACTCCATTCTTGCTAGAATAAAGATATTTTGACCATAGAGCATTCTTCCATAATTAGGAAGCAAAAGCACAAGGAACTTCGCTTCACTTAAAAAGTTCTTCAGGTGGGGCACCTGGGTGGCTCAGTTGGTTAAGCGTCTGACTTTGGCTCAGGTCATGATCTCAAGGTTCGTGAGTTCAAGCCCTGTTTTGGGCTCTGCCCTGACAGTGAGGAACCTGCTTGGGATTCTCTTTCCCTCTCTCTCAGCCCCTTACCTGTGCATGCATGCCTGCTCTCTATAGCTCTCAAAAATAACTAAACATTAAAAAAAAAAGAATTTTGTAAATACAAACTCTTTTTGTATACAGTACAATGAATTTCATAGGAGTGCAACTACCTTGTACATCAAGGAAAGATGATTGCAGTATTTCCGAGAGTTCTTTGCTATTTTGGAAAATTAGGTCATTGAAAGATTGAGTTGACATTACATTGATATTATAACACATCAGGGTCAGTTTTCATTTGCAGCAGTCATACTCATCTCTTTGTCTTCTACTGTAACCATTCCTGAACATTTATGCTTCACAGTATGCAGGTCAGGTTTTATATAATTAAGGTTTTATGTTGTTTTCCTTCAAATATTGTGTGTGCATGTGCATGCATGTGTGTGTAGGTAGGTGGGAGGGTAGGTAGGTATAATCAAGGAAGTTTATTTGAGCATAATGTTAAAGGTGTCAGATTGTGTGGATTGGGAACCATTGCTTTAACCTAATCTGGTTCTGGGTTGAACTGGTAAACCTAGGTTGATCCAAAGACAGTGAAGCCTAGGATTTGTTGAAGAAGGGGTAAGGAGATGCTCTCCCAAAGTCGTGTGGTCTGCATTTATGAGGTAGGCCTGGGACTGTATTGCCATTTTGCTATCTTGAGAGATACCAGCAGGTGGAGAAAAAAAGAAACAGAAGAGGATAGAACTAATTTAGACAGCTGTGGAAACCACTGTGAGCATAGGCTACTTTGCTTATGCTCCGTAGACTCCTGTCTTCAGAGTTCCCTTCTCAGTTTGAAGTCCTAGCTAGACATTTTTAAGAATGTCTAAGTGCCTAAATCTCACCTTAAGCCATTGTAGTGTACAAACAACACAAATGAAAGAGTACAGAGAATTGTTTGACAGGTAGCCCTGTTTTTAAACTGAGCTATTTTTATCTTTTTGCCAGTCTGGGCTTATGACTCCCATTGTATTTTCCCACTTTGAATTTTTTTGTCCTAAGTAGTACCATAAAGTTTAAACATAAGTCAAATACCTCTGGACACTTTTCTATACTGAAGCTATTCTCTGTAGGTTTGTTAGGGAGTTGCTTTTAATATATACTCAACCTAAAAATTCTCTCCGTTGTGTACTTCACTCCTTTTATGTAAATCTTACAGAACTTAATTGAATTAAGTAGAAGCACTGAATTAGTGGCAATTTCTGATTTGAAAACATACACAGCTCCCTAATATGACACAGTAATCAGACCAAAGCTACTGAACAACCTTGAAATATTTGCTTTGAGTTGATTTGGTAATCTGGTTATCATTTGTTTTTTTCTCCTGAGAAACACCAAGAGAAATCAAGAGCAATATTAATTCTTTCTGGGGAATAGTTATGGATTATTGAAAGTCTGGAAAGTAAACTAGTAAATGGCCTCAAATATTGTGATTATTACCATAATTTAAGTATTAGCTAATTAGGTAACTGAATACCAGTGGGATAGTTGGGGGACTTGAAACCTGATTATAATTTAGGATTGTGAAACTTAGGTTGTTAAGATGGTTATTGAAGTGGTTTTGTTTATTTGAAATACCTTTTTTTTTAAGACAGTAGGGTGAGAAAAACGTAGATAACACCTGTGTTGCATAGTAATACTTGGCATGATTTGCAACAGTTAGAAAAGAGGATTTCGCAGGTGGCACGGGAGGGGAGGGGTCGGACGGTTGGAGGGCTGAGGAAGAGGAACGATTCCATGAGTAGAAACTAGAATCCTACTGATAGCCAGTCCATCTGCAGATTTTGCCTTAGTTTCGACAAAAACCATTCCAGAAATGTCGCTTGCAACCATTTGGCTTCTTGGACGTTTAACTCATTTATTTATTTTTAATATCTGTTAAGCGCATGGAATGTACCAGACATTAGAAGTTCAAACAGACAGTTAGCTTGTAACAGTCAGTAGGTTAATTTGAGCTTACAAAGGAACCAATAGAAGAATGGCAAAGGTATCTTCCCAGATAGGAAACACTATTTCCTAAGTAGGAGGAACTAAAAATCAATTAGTGAATCTCTGATCTCTGAGTAATATATTTAAATCTGTTCTTTTGTGAATTCTATAAAATGGAAAAATGAGGTCAAGGAGTGATTAGCACTGCGTGGGTGTGTGGAGGGCAGCGGTATGATAATTATGTTTCACAAACTAATGATGAGAAGCCCAGATACTGTGATCTGTTAAAGTTTAACAAAACGTTGTAGGGATGCTATGACCTGAAGTTCAATTTGACGTAAAACCCAGATGTTAATCCTTAAGATTCTTATATGAACAAAAAAGCCCTTTTGTTTCATTAAGTTAATTGATCTTTCTCAGTGACTGGAAGTGTTAGCTGTATTTGCCCAAAGTATTAATTGCTGTGGTAAAATGACAGAAAGTAGAATAGGTAAAATGACAGAAAGTAGACTGGGGGAGGGGTGAGGGGTGAATGGGGAGTGACAGCTAACGGGTACAGGATTTTGGTGGGGGTGGTGTGTGATGATATTCCTCTGGAACTAGATGGTGGTGGTGGTTAACCAAATTGTGATGTACTAAATGCCATGGAATTGTACACGTTAAAATGGGAATAAAAAAAAGGTCTGGCCCAGCGACCCTTCAGTTTAGAGAAGGGTCAATACAGTGAGTGCGTCAGGACTTTTCATGTAGCTGGCTAGATAGGTTGAGGAAGGAATGTGGGGCATAGGGGGAAAGTGGGTTACTTTTACCAACACCAGCAGAAGATGTGATTCTAGATCTGGTTTATGGTTGTATTGCTCTGATGGCTGGTCACTTCTCGTCTGTCATCCTGGACTATGGGGCAGGGGAGTTGGAGCCAGGAAAGAGCCCACTGGAGTTTTGTGAACAGTGAGCAGTTAGGAAAGAGGGTTTGGGAAAGGGAGGGACGATTCCATAAGTGAAAAGTAGAATTTCTCTGGATTCCTAAACCAGGGTAGTGCGCTAGCTGCTCAGTTCAGGTTCTGCTGGGATTCCGTCCTAAGTTTTGAGCTGTCTTCGCTTAAGGAGCCTCAGCCTACAGGCAGACGTTTATAATTCTACCCAAATTTCCTTGAAAGTTCATAGACTGTCTTATCCAGTCTACCTGATTGTATTTGGACTTTGATCCATTTGCTAACATTCATAGTTGCTTCAAAGTCTTGAGCAATTAGACCCTGGCTTATATAGAAAATAATATGTGAAACCAAAAATGTTTATGTATATAATATATAAATTTTTGCTCATGGTTTGCTCAAGAGAGCTTTAGGAGACTTATCTAAAATGAGAAGGCTAATGCATTTTGTTTTATGCATCTGTACGATACATGATAAAACCTAAGCGTTTTCTGCCTAATACAAAATAATTGAGAGGACTGATGCCAATATCAATGACCTCAATCATGGTAGAGCTTTTCTTGCTAAACTGTTATAAGTAATATCTACAGAGCTGTTGCCAATCCAAATTCATTGTTCTAAAAAGGCCTCATACAATTGTTTATTTAACAGCAAGATACTTCTCAGCAAAGTGCTGTTGTTTGAGCTGAAATTTCTACCACTGGACCAAAAAGACCAAAATCGTTTCACAGCCTATTGTACCTCCTCCTGCTGTGTAATAACCCTGTGCTCCCTAGAGTTTCTGCTCTAAACACTAGTCTCAGTTAGTAAAACCTGTTATTTTCCTTAGTTCATTTATGTTTCTGAGGAAGGTAGGACCGCTTTGGGGAATTATTTCCATTATGTGTGAATGAGGACCACATGGTTTATAAATTGTAGAGTAAGACCCTGCAAATGCACAGGGCAAACATGTTAGAGCCCCACCCTCAACCTACTTGCCATCAGGTGTGACACATTGGACTGAGCTGTAACTATAACCCAAGGTTGTTTAATGGGCTGTGGTGCTTTTCCAATGAAGAGCATGTGATTGTATTTGGTGCAAAGGGCAGAGACTGAGGAAGGAGAGCTGGATTGTAGTAATGGTTCCTAGGTCTAGTGTTGATACAGTGTAGGGTTTAGGCTGGGTGACGCTGTTTGCTCAAGAAAGCAGTTCTATTTGGTGGTGTTTTGTTGTTGTTTCTTTTCTGACCTAGCAGTTCTCAATTGAGGAAAGGGGCTGTTGAAATTATTTGGATAAAATCGGTAAAATTGTTCCTGAGTAACAGGTGTTTTTTTGTCTAAATTATCCAGATAGGTTTCCTAAATGGATCAAATTAATTATTTTTGTTGCCTAGTAATTTTGCAAATTTTCTAGTGAATAGAGGAAAGGATCAGGCTGCCTACCAATTTCTTGCATCTGGAATGTTCATGTGAAGATCCTTAAAGCTGGTATATGTCACAGAAGTAGCTTGGATAAGGGGAAGAAATTTCTATCCTAGCTTATGGGAAGCTAGCTGAGGAGATCATTGCCAAGCAACAGTGGTTCCATTCCATGGTATTCCCTAATGACATCAGCCACCTCTTAATGCGGGTTATGGGTAAGATAGATGGGGCCAGGTTATGTGATGGAGGAGGGGAATGACAGTGTTGGCATACCTGGGTATTGGGTTTGCCTTTCTAAGCTTGCAGTATCTGAGGTACACCGGATGATTCTGACTCAGAGTGGGAGCAAAGAAACACAGTAGTTAGAATTTTTATTTTGTTCCCCCCAAAGCTATGTGGCTTTGAGAAAAATCTAGACATTTGTGATCACAAGAAAATCTCACTGTGCATTGCCCATCTTGTGAGAGGGAGTGATCGTAGGCATTTTAAAAATAGCTCCATTAAATGGGCGACACCTTACTGGAAAGACCTGGATTATAGTCTGTCTGGACTGTAGTCACACTATATCAACCAAAAGTCCTGCTGTGATCATCTTGCCAACTCCCAAAGATTCTTAGAAGAAACCTTTCTGTCCTGGCAGACAGGTGAGTGGATACAATGCAGGAAAAGACACTGTGCCTTGATTGTGGGACCTGGCTTCTTTGTCCCAGCTACTCTACTAATGAGCTGTGTGACCTTGAGCGAAGTCATTTAAGGTCCCTTAAACCTTAGATCCTTTATGTGTAAGATGAGAATAATAGTATCTGTCCTACTTACCTCACAATGAAATAATATATATAAAAATACTTCTGGTGGTAGTCCATACAAATCTTTAGGACCGATAGGGGGCACTTCCATTGGAGAGGGCCTTTGCACTGCCATGGGGCTGACACTTGGGATGGAAATATAAGCGGTCACAACCCAATCATTGTCATTTCAAATTCATGGTCAGCTGCTCCTTTGAGAATTTTTCAGCAATAAAAAAGGATTTTATAGATTAAAAAGTAGGATATCTCAGATACAGAAAATCCAACAAGTTGATGGTTGTAATTATTTCAACCTAGTTGGACAGTTTTTTTTATGACTTGGCTTACTCCTACAATCTCAATAAAAGCCCTCCTAAATTCTTTTTTTTTTTTTATAAGTTTATTTTGAGAGACAAGAGTGTGAGCAAGGGAGGGGCAGAGAGAGAAAGGAGAGAGAATCCCAAGCAGGTTCCTCACTGTCAGTGAGAAGCCCCATGTGGGGCTCAAACTCACAAACCGGGAGATCATGACCTGAGCCAAAACCAAGAGTAGGATGTTTAACTGACTGAACCACCCAGACAACCCCAAAAGCCCTCCTAAATTCTAAAGGCAGACAAAATTAAACTGTTTAAGAGAAGTTTATATGATAGAATTTCACTTTTAGTATTAAATATACATAAATTACATATATTTGTATACACATGTTATAGTACATTGAGGTCTCTTGCACAACCAGGATGTGGCACATATTGACGCTTTTTTTATGAATACGGAGTTTTGAAGTCATAATATTGGATTTTCACCTATGTTGGCTGTATGTGTGATGTATTTGACATAATACTCCCTTGGTCGAGCCTCTTTATCATACTGCTGGGAAATGGGAAAACACACTATAACTCCTAATGATCAATTTGTAAGTTTTTTCCAGGAAGTCACTGTTATGAAGACTGATTGCCTGAATATTTCTTGCTGGCACTACACGAAGTATAGAGTTGGATACATTTATGCTCTGTGAAGAAGTACTTTAACAGGAGTTTGAAAGGCGCCAACTAGATTATAGCAAATAGTGCCCATCAATCTTAGTTTTGTCAGTCTGGATTTGATTTTTTTTTTCTCAGTTGTAACATTTCTAGGCTGAAGAAAAGAGTTCCAATTTTTCCTTCCTTCCTTCCTTCCTTCCTTCCTTCCTTCCTTCCTTCCTTCCAATGAAGTATCTCTTCTTTCATCAAAGACCCAAGATTTCTTCCATCATTTAGTTGTCTCCTTTCTGGGGCTTTTCCAGTTCCCAGATGTGGTAAGCAGAACCCTTAGAAGGAAGAGTGCTGAGGGGGAAAGACGGTAGGATTTGGAGTCAGAAATCCTGGGTTCATGGCCTCACTCTGCCCTTTATCAGCTATAATGAGCCTGAACAAGTCCTTTAAAATGGACTGAGCCTCGGTTGTTTATTAATGTATAAAGTGGAGATGTAAATATCTCCTTCATCCATTTAAAAATAAATCGTCTTCCAGTAGGCCTTGGGTGCCATTTTACAGTGACCCTATTTTTTTCTCATTTTGAAAGGGGCCGTTAGACTAGGAATGTCCATAAGTGCAAGAGGAATCTTTGTATTTCCTTTCCCTTTCTTAGCACCTGATCCTTCGAGTCAGGGTCTGTCCCATGAAATTGTTTTCAAAGATGAGAGCTGTCTCCATTCATGCCAAAGCTACAGCTTGACCTTGCGTAACTTTGTGACCGAGAGGAAGGAGCAAGCATGCTTATCAAGGGGAAGATAACACAAATCTAAAAGGAAGTTATAATATTGAAGACCACAGAATTGAGATTAAAAACTATCTTGACAGCCTGCGGCCCTGAGTTGGAAAGAATAAGATGAAATTTAATTGAGATAAGAAAAGGTTCCTCACTTAAGTTTAATAATAGCTAACATTTATTGAGCAGTGAGGCACTGCTAAGTGTGTGTGTTACATAGTTCTTATGATAGTTGGGATAGGTGCCAGCATTATTACAAAGATGAAGAAATTTAAAGTAACTTGTCCAAGGTTGTTCAGCCATTGGCTATTAGAACCAAATTCCAACCCCTGAGGATTCCAGAGCACACATACTTAATTGCCCACCGAGATGTCCCAAGTCCTAATCCCCAAAACTTGTAACTATGTAACCTTTATGGCAAAAAGGATTTTGCTGATGTGAGTAAATTTACTTTTGTATGGGGAGAGTATCTTGGATTATCAGGTGGGGCCAATCTAATCACATGAGTCTTTGAAACTGAGACACTCGTCTGTCTGCATTGAGGGAGGAGATAGGAGGAGGGATTCAAACATGGGAACAACTCGACCTGCTGTTGGTGGTTTTGAAGATGGAGGATGGAAGCCACAAGTCAAGGAATGTGGGCAGCTTCTAGAAGCTGGGAACAGCCATCAAGCTGACAATCAGAGAGCAAATGGGGGTCTCAGTGCTGCAACTGCAATGAACTGAATTATACCAACAACCTGAATGAGCAAAGACGTGGATTCTCCCCAGAACCTCTGAGCAGGAACACAGCCTTGATTTTAGCCAAGTGAGACCAATGTCAGACTTCTGATCTATTGAACTGTGTGGTAATTAATTTGTGTTGTTCAGACCATTAAGTGTGTGGTAATTTGTTATGACAAGAATAGAAAACTAATAGAGTTGCATTAGTTTTCTGACAGAAACCTGGTTGGACCTCTGGGGGCTTCTGCTGACCACAGTCTAAATACAGGTGTACCTCAGAGATAGTGTGGGTTCAGTTCCAGACCACTGCAATAAAACAATAAAGCAAGTCAAACGAATTTTTTGGTTTCCCAGTGCATATAAAAGTTATGTTTATACTATAGTCGATGAAGTGTACAATACTAGTATGTCTAAAAAACAATGTTCATACTCGAGCCCACGAAGTGCGAGATCATGACCTGAGCCGAAGTCAGACGCTCAACCGACTGAGCCACCCAGGTGCCCTTATTTTTGTGATATTCTTGATGTGGGGTTTATATATTTTTTGTGAAGCTTACTTCTAGCTGTATTGTTGTATTTTTACTGTGAATTGAAACTTTCATATTTTCTAACTAGTTATTGCTACTATAGTGTTAAGCTATTGAATTCAGAATACTTAACCCTTATTTTCCCATTCCACTGGATTTTCTTATTAATCCTGATAATTTTTAAATTGAGTATCTTGGATTTCCCTCGGTAGACAGTTGTAGCATTTGAAAATAATTGCACTTTGTCTTTTCCTTTCCAGTGTTTAAACTTGTCATTTTGTTTTTGTCTCGTCCCATTGACTTATTGGCATTTTGAGTCAGCTGTTTTGACAATAGAGACATTTTTACACAACCTAAACACAAATCACTAAATAATCTTTGTTTTTCCAAAATGAAATAATAACTAGTGCATATCAAGTGTTTATTGCATGCCAAGCTGGTTCTTTGCATTTTACATACATTAATCTACTCCTTAAAACAACCGTATGTAATAATGGCAAACTGAGGAACAGAGACACGAAGCAACTTGCTGAAGGCTGAACAAGGGAGTGGTGCTCAGATTTGAACCCAGGTCATAGTCTTAACTATTTTATTTTTATTGAAAAATACATATATTTATTTTGAGAGGTAGAGGGCGTGCGTGAGCAGGGGAGGAGCAAAGAGAGAGGAGGAGAGAGATCCCCAAGCAGGCTCTGCACTGACAGTACAGAGCCCAACACAGGGCTTGACCCCACGTACAAGATCATGACCTGAGCTGAAATAAAGAGTTGGATGCTCAACCGACTGAGCCACCCAGTGCCTCTTAACTATTTAAAATTGCTTCTAAATGAATAAAACAAAAATGCCTTTCTTAACTTTTCTGACTGTAAAAGTAAGACATGCTTATTACAAAAGATTCAGTCAAATAGGTGTAAACAAAAGGAAAATCATCTCTAAGTTCACTATCCTCTTCTCTGCAGAATATCCACCGTGAGATAGAATGGTAACTTAATTTCACACCGATGGGTTTTGCATGTAGCTTTTGAGCACTTGTTTATATGCTCCTGATCCTCTGGGGGCACGTGAGTGGCTCACTAAGTGTACAACTTCAGCTCAGGTCATGATCTCACAGCTCGTGGGTTTGAGCCCTATGTCGGGCTCTGTGCTGACAACCCAGAGCCTGGAGCCTGCTTTGGGTTCTGTGTCTCCCTCTCTTTCTGCCCCTCCCCCGCTCATGCTCTGTCTCTGTCTCTCTCAGAAATAAACATTAAAAAAAATTTTATATGCTCCTGACCTGATACTCCGGATTGGAATTTCTTGGTCAAAAAGTTATTCACATTTCAAATTTTGGTGGAATTGTCAAATTGAACTGCTCACTCCAAGAAAGACTGAACTATTTTTTTTAAGGTTGAACTGTTAAACTTTGTTAACCTCATAGGTGAAAATTAGCTCAATATTATTTTAATTTGCACATTTATTATAATGTATTTTTATATATTTTAACCATCTTTCTTTTCCTTAAACAATTTTTTTTAAGTTTATTTATTTTGAGAGAGAGAAAGTGTAAGCAGAGGAGGGAGGGGCAAAGAGGGAGAGAGAGAATCCCAAACAGGCTCCACACTTTAAGTGCAGAGCCTGATGTGGGGCTTGAACTCGTGAACTGTGAGATCATGATCTGAGCCAAAAATCAAGAGTCGGACGCTTAACCAACTGAGCCACCCAGGTGCCCCTATTTATTTTCTTAGCGTTCATCTTTTTACTGATTTATAAGCATTGTTTTGTTCTTGTTATATTGGGGCCATTCTGTCTGACGTACATGTTGCAACTTTTTTAACCAGTTTGTCATTATTGTAGAAATAGTGATTTACATTTTCTTATATATCTTTACAACTACCACGTATGGATTTGAAATTACTAATTACTGAGCAGACTCCACTTTCAGCCTCACTCCTTCCGTTAGACTTAGCCCCACAGCCTCATTGGATGCAATGAAGGGTCAGGACTGCCACAGAGGGTTATTGGTAATTCAAAAAAGCTGTTTGACTTCTAGATAAACATTGTGGCCTGCACACTTGTGCAAAGGCTAAACACGTTTAAATCCACACGGGACAGCAGAAGCTAGTGAATTAGAGATGTCAACAAACATTAGAAACGGGGAAGCAAATGGACAAGTGGTAACTGACCTAGCTTATAGAGGAAAGTGCCAATAGGCATGCCAGTTTGCACAGCAGAACTCTGCCAGTTCAGGGAGAGAGGGCTCATAACAGGATGATTTGTTGAAAGACTTTAAAAGGAACAATTAAACCGCAGATTTCCTTTCCATATGCTACCCTGAAAGAGGACTACCTCTCCTGTACTCCAGAAGTAGAAAGGAAGTTTATTTTCTTAAGAAATTCAACTAGAGAAGCATCAGACTTAGGAACAAAGGCAGAGAGGATGCACGCTGAAGCACAATCCTGAAAACGACAATTAAGTGAAAATCTACATGCGGAAAACAGACTCCCCTTCGAAACCTTGTCCTCATCCCACCCCCTCTCCCTTCTTGGAACTAGGCTCTCTGGGAAAAAGATTGGAAGATTCTTCTCTGGAGAACCTGTCCAGTCAAAGGCAAAAATCTCTACAGATTCCAACATTTTGGGGGTTTGTGTGTGTGTGTGTGAAATGGACAGTTACCCTACAGAGATGGCTAGTAGTGAACCGTGCTCGCCCATGCATGCAGAGCTCTAATTGGCTTTTTAGTGTCTTTCTCTTCAATACGAATGGATTCCCCTCTGCCCCAATCAATACTTTAACATGAAAGATAAAGACCCAAATAAGCAACAACAGAGAAACCTGGAGAAAACAGACTATTCAGGGAGCAGAAGAAAATTTAAAGCAAAAACTTACATTCTTCAATAAGATTTTGCATCCCACGTATGGGGTGCTTTTAAACAACAGCAACAAAAAAGAACAGATTTATAAAAAAAAAAACTCCCAAGAAATTTAAAAATAGAACTCAAAATTTAAAAGTCAATGAATACTAGCAACAATCAAATTGCAAAAAAATTTAAGTACAACTTACAATAGCATAAAAAATATGAACTGTTTAGGGACTAAACCTGACAAAAGATGTGTAAGACCTGTGCACTGAAAACTACAAGAAATTGCTGCAATTAAAGAAGACCTAAATAAATGGACAGGTCTACTTTCTCATGGGTCAGAAGACTCAATATAATTAAAAGGTCAATTCTTGCCAATTGATCTATAAATTTAAGTCAATCCCTATCAAAATCCCAGCAGGGTTTTTTTTTTTTCCAATTAAAACTTATAACCTGATTCTAAAAATTCATATGAAATGTGAAGGACCCAGAGTAGTCAAAACAACTTCGAAAAAGAACAAAATTGGAGAACTAAAACTATCTGGTTTCAAACTCAGTGGGTGGTGGTACAAGATAGAAATAGATCAGTGGGACAGAATAAAGAACGTAGGGATCTACACATACACTGATGACTATTTTACAAAGATGAAAAGATAGTTCAGTGGCGAAAGCATAGTTTTTTCAACAAATGTTGCTGGAACAATAGGATATACAAAAGCGAAAAGCAACAACAAAAGAACTTCTAATGCATATGCTGTACCACATACAAAGATTAATTCAAGGTGGGTCATAGATCTAAATGTAAAAAAGAGCTAAAACTATAAACCTTGTAGGTAGGGGTGCCTGGGTGGCTCCCTCGGTTAAGCGCCCAACTCTTCAACTCAGGTCATGACCTCACAGTTGTGGGATCAAGTCCCACAGCGGGCCCCACGCTGATGGTGTGGAACCTGCTTGGGATTCTCTCTCTCCCCCTCTCTGCTCCTCCCCTGCTCATGCTCTCTCTCTCTCTCTCCCAAAATAAATAAACTTTAAAAAGAAAACACCTTGTATACAAAAACAGGAGAAAATCTTTGTGACATTGTTAGGTTAAGATTTCTTAGTTACAACACCAAAAGCACGATCTATAAAAGAACAAACTCATAAATTGGACTTCATCAAAATTAAAAACTTCTGCTCTTGGAAAGAATGAAAAGACAAGCCATGGACTAGGTGAAAATATTTGCAATGTATGTATCTGATAAAGAACTTGTATCTAGAAAATATAAACAACCTTCAAAACTCAATATAAAAAAACAACCCAATTAGGGGTGCCTGGGTGGCTCAGTGGTTAAGCGTCCAACTTCAGCCCAGGTCACGATCTCACGGTTCATGAGTTCGAGGCCCGCGTAGGTTCTGTGCTGACAGCTCAGAGCCTGGAGCCTGCTTTGGATTCTGTGTCTCCCTCTCTCTCTGTCCCTCTCCTGCTCGTGCGCTCTCGCTCTCTCAAAAATAAGTAAACATTAAAAAAAATTTTTTAAAAACAACCCAATTAAAATGTCCAAAAGGTTAGAATAGAGATTTCACCAAAGAAGATCTATGAATGATCAATAAGCACATGCATAGATGCTTAACATCATTAGTCACTGGGGAAATGGAAATTAAAACCACAGTGAGATACCACTCCATACCTATTAGAATGGCTAAAATTGAGACGACTGACCATATTCAATGTTGGTGAGGATGTGGAGGAACCGGAACTCTCATACACTTCTGGTGGGAATGTAAAACACTTTGCAAAAAGTGTTTCAACACTTTGCAAAAAGTATTTGACAGTTTCCTAAAAGTTAAACCATATACCTGCCATATGACCCAGCCATTTACTTCTGGAGAAAAGAAAGAACATGTCCACAAAATGATTTGTACACAAATGTTCATAGCAGCTTTATTTGTAATAGCACAAAATTGAAAACAGCCACATGTCCATCAACAAGCGAATGAAAAAAAAAATGGTGGTATATTCTTACCTAGTGTCACTTCTGCCATGCTGTAAGCCTGCCCAGATTCAAGGGAAGGGAACACAGACCACACCTCTCACTGCCAGGAGTGTCAGAGTCACAATGTAAGAAGGACATGTACAATGAGAGAGATTGTTGAACATGCCACAGTGTCTGATGTATGTTCCCTCGGAAATGCTAACTCTTTTTAAAGACCTATGCCACATGTCAAACTGCAAACACAAAGAATCATTGTCCCATAGCTTGGTACAGTGCTTATGTTTCTTGAAAGCCCATTAACTAGAACAATTCTGCCTCTACTTAATGAAAGCTCATTTCTGAGAGGCAATAGAATGTGTTTTATCATAAACTAAGTGTTCTTTAAGAACTTCCTGAGCTCAAAGAAATGCAGTACAAGATTGTGGCTTGAGGGTCAGATGTGAAAATTGTAGTTAGCTTAGGTCAACACTTATGGATACTCTTTTTGATAGAGTATTTCTGGTTGCCAATCATGTCTGAGCACAGACACAGATATTGCACAACTGACTCCAGAAATCGGGCCCATGTGGCTGTTAAACTAGCTCCTCAATTGGAAAATGGTAGAGAAAAAGAAATTTAACCTTCCTTTTCAGTAGGGACTGGTAACCAAATGGCCTCAGATGATGCATAAAAATCTTGGTTTTACCAAACAATACCTGCCAATCATGTAGTAGGATTGATAGATTTAGCAAGTCAACATTCTGCAACATCCCTAACTCAGGCAATAGTTATCAATGGTGCTAAAAGCATTAGGTGTATGGTTGACGGGAGACTGTATGTTCATATAAAGCCAAAGTGAGGCTGTACGGATTACTTCCTAGGTGCAAGGGAAACAATGTAACTCTCCCATCGTAGGATCAGAAAGTTAGCACCTTTACCCAGTGGTTGATCTTAGCATCAATAATGGTAGGTCGACCAGATGGTACCTGTTTCCTGATGTGATACAGAGGTGAAGTAAACATTACCTATGATGTATAGCCAAACTTGACTCCATGAAACTTTAATTTTTAGTTGATAAGCAATATGGAAAACAGGGGAGCAAACTAATTAACAAGTATCCAGAAAAATCCAAAAGATGCCATGGCCCACAGTGCATCTAGCCTGGTCTAGTTGATAGGACAGGTTGTAAAGAAAAAAGAAACTGTTTTCAGTTTAGAAGAGAAAACTGTTATTATAAAGCAATTATAATAGTCATAACCATTATAAAACGATTACATATTGATTAAACCAGATTTCAGGGATGTCTGAAGAAATCTGAATATGGATTGGTATTAGTCAAGATAAAACTTCATTTATATGGAAAAGTAGGAATGGTCAGATAAAAAAAAAGCCAGGTTATAAAATAGCATGTACAATATGGTCTGATTTTTGGTACGAAAAATACAGAGATATACACATGCGAATGGATTGTCTGCACTGGAACACTTAGGAGAATAAAGGGGGTGCTCTTGCCACTTATGCTCGGACAACTGGGTCTCCCAGGTGAGCCAGGAGGCATGGCCTGTCGACAAGCAGCTGTTCTCAAACATCGGGCAAGCAGCAGTGTGACAGAATTGCCTGGGGGGTCGGGGTGGTAGTGGAGGGAGGCATGTGTCAGGAGGACTCCTAGGCCCCATCCCCGGAGATTCTGACTCAGTAGGTCTGGAATGGGCCCAACAACTGGCCTTTTTCCTAAGTGCCCAGGTTATTCTGCTGCTGGAAATGGTGAGGGAACGGAGCTTGCCCCACAGCAGTTTTGGTTGACATCACCACCAGGCAGGGACTGGCTGATCTTTGTGGAAATGTTTAACTGAATTTTTCTTTCTTTCCTTCTTCCCTTCCTTCCTCCCTTCCTCCTTTCTTCTCTCACTTCCTTTTTTCCTTTCTTTCTTAGTGAATCACTCGGATATCTATCAAATGGCCATTAAAGGAGACGGGAAAACACATTGGTTAGAACTGATGATAGAACTAGTTTGAGTACCAGCTGTAGCACTTATTAGCTGTATGATATTAGGTATGCTTCTTAACATCTCTGTTTTCTCGTAGGTAAAATAGGAATAGTGATAGGGTTGTTATGTGGGTTAAACAAGATAATACATTTATAGCACATAGTAAGTCTCAGTAAACAGTAGCGATGCACGTCATCACTGTTACCGTTATGAACAAGCCGCAAATGCACTGTGCTAACCTTGGAAGTGCTGCGTATGTTATCTTCTGCCTTTCAGATAGAGAGTGTTTCCTGGAAAGCAAAACGAACACCTCTTCCCATTCTTGCTTGGTGAATAGCTTATTGCCGCACATCTGTTCCCTGGCAGCCCCTGAGAAGTCTGTGGGACAGTTGAGCCTGAGTCTTTGGGGGATGGGAGACCTACACGGCACATCCGCTTCAATGTTTTGCTCTGAAGTCTCGGGCGTGGTTACCATGGAATGGAAAACTAAGGACAGGGACTAGAAGAAAGTTCTCCAGTCTTTGGAACTCAACTTGTCCTTTCTGACTACGTTTTGTTTCTTACCCAAGGTAAGTCTAAGGAGGCAGGATTTTCTTGGCCACGTGATTATTGCTGCCTACTAAGGGAAGGTGATTTCTTTTCAAAGATTCCTGCTGTTTTCTTAGAGGGTAGACACTTCTGTCTCTGCAGAGGCTGTGCTCCATTGTTTTTTTTTTTTTATTTATTTTTTTACATTTTATTTATTTATTTTATTATTTTTTTTATTAAAAAATTTTTTTAATGTTTATTTATTTTTGAGACAGAGAGAGACAGAGCATGAACAGGGGAGGGGCAGAGAGAGGGAGACACAGAATCTGAAACAGGCTGCAGGTTCTGAGCGGTCAGCATAGAGCCCGACGCAGGGCTCGAACTCACAAACCGTTAGATCATGACCTGAGCCGAAGTTGGACGCTTAACCGACTGAGCCACGCAGGTGCCCCGGCTGTGCTCCATTATTGAAGTTCCTGGGTTTGTTTCTTCCATTCTGAGACAGGAAGCAGAACATCCATAGGAAGCAAGTAGCAGTTCTGTCTCCATTTGGACTCATTTGGTGGGGAGAGGGAAGAGGGTTGGTTTTTATTTTATTTTATTTTATTTATTTGTTTGTTTTGTTTTTTGTACCTCTTTTCTATCACATTATCACCTACATTTTTTCAAAAGGCATCATTTGACATATGGTCTGATAAAATATTTGAAATAGGAATTGTCCTGAAAACCCCAAGGCTTCTGGTTACTGTGTGTCCTACCTCCCAAAGGGGTCTGACCAACTTTGTTCAAAGACATGTGGGATCAGAAAGGGTGCCCCAGGTATGTCCTACTTTACATTATGTAAGGCCCAGGGGCAATTTTACCCTGAAGCTAAAGAAAATTAATCTTCAGCACCCCTCACTTTCCAGGGCCTGGCCTCTTCTAAGGCACAAGGAGGGGACCTAGTGATGTGTTCCTGCGTTTGTATAAATAGCAAAAAATAAGATTTTTTTGCATTGTTTCCCATTCAAGATGATCTTAAAAATTTTTATAAGCTGTAGGCCCTGCAAATCTGGATCCATTCTTGACAAGGGTTTCCTCTCTGTCCACGCCTGGTGGATTTCACCCTTATAAAACCAGAGAGTGAACAGCTCCAGCTCCAGGCCAGGGCACACTGGAATGCCAGGGATCATGAGGAACATGAGGAGAGAGGTGCATTCACCACCCAGTTCACTGCTGGATGCAGAGAAGACTGCAAACTGGAACCAGAGCAGAAGTGGGAGAAATGAACTATAGACTCAGTATCTGGTAGAAGGAGTTCCCTTTTCAAAGTGGTGGGTAGCGAGTGGCACTAGTCAGTCACCTGTTTCAAAGTCTTGGAGAAACATTAATAAGCTACTTTCCAATCTGCCTCAAATAAAAGTACCATTGCCTGTGCGCTGAGCCATCCTCACCCCCAAGCCCTGGAGGGGCTGTGCTGTGCAGGGGAGGGAGTCATCGATCAGTCCGAGCCCCAGGTGCTCTGCTGAGCGGCCATGGGACTTTGGCAAGTTTTTAATCCCTTGGAGCCTCACTTTGTTCATTATTTATTTATTTATTTATTTTGATAACATTAATTTCTGCTCTGATCTTTATTATTTCCTGTCTTCTGCTGGTTCTGGGTTTTATTTGCTGTTCTTTTTCCAGCTCCTTAAGCCGTAAGGTAAGGTTGTGTATCTGAGATCTTTCTTCCTTCTTTAGGAAAGCCTGGATTGCTATATACTTCCCTCTTATGACTGCCTTTGCTGCGGCCCAGAGGTTTTGGGTTGTGGCTATCATTTTCATTGACTTCCATATACTTTTTAATTTCCTCTTTAACTTCTTGGTTAGCCCATTCATTCTTTAGTAGGATGTTCTTCAGTCTCCAAGTATTTGTTACCTTTCCAAATTTTTTCTTGTGGTTGATTTCGAGTTTCATAGCATTGTGGTCTGAAAATATGCATGGTATGATCTCGATCTTTTTGTACTTACTTAGGGCTGATTTTTGTCCCAGTATATGGTCTATTCTGGAGAACATTCCATGTGCACTGGAGAAGAATGTATATTCTGCTGCTTTAGGATGAAATATTCTGAATATATCTGTTAAGTCCATCTGGTCCAGTGTGTCATTCAAAGCCATTGTTTCCTTGTTGATTTTTTGATTAGATGATCTGTCCATTGCTGTGAGTGGGGTGTTGAAGTCTCCTACTATTATGGTATTACTATCGATGAGTTTCTTTATGTTTGTGATTAATTGATTTATATATTTCGGTGCTCTCACATTTGGCGCATAAATGCTTACAATTGTTAGGTCTTCTTGGTCGATAGACCCCTTGATTATGATATAATGCCCTTCTGCATCTCTTGATACAGTCTTTATTTTAAAGTCTAGATTGTCTGATATAAGCATGGCTACTCCGGCTTTCTTTTGTTGACTATTAGCATGATAGATGGTTCTCCATCCCCTTATTTTCAGTCTGTAGGTGTCTTTAGGTCTAAAGTGGGTCTTTTGTAAACAGCATATAGATGGATCTTGTTTTCTTATCCATTCTGTTACCCTGTGTCTTTTGATTGGAACATTGAGTCCATTGACGTTTAGAGTGCTGAAAGATATGAATTTATTGCCATTATGATGCTTGTAGCATTGGAGTTTCTGGTGGTGTTCTTTGGTCCTTTCTAATCTTTTGTTGCTTTTGGTATATATATTTTCATCTTTTCTTCACTCAGAGAGTCCCCCTTAAGGTTTCTTGCAGGGCTGGTTCAGTGGTCACAAACTCCTTTAATTTTTGTTTGGGAAACTTTTTATCTCTCCAATTTTGAATGACAGCCTTGCTGGATAAAGAATTCTTGGCTGCATATTTTTCTGATTCAGCACACTGAATATATCCCGCCACTCCTTTCTGGCCTGCCAAGTTTCTGTGGATTGGTCTGCTGCAAACCTGAGCTGTCTTCCCTTGTAGGTTAGGTACTTTTTTTTCCCTTGCTGCTTTCGTGATTCTCTCCTTGCCTGAGTATTTTGTGAATTTCACTATGATATGCCTTGCTGATGGTCGGTTTTTTTGAATCTAATGGGAGTCTTCTGTGCTTCCTGGGTTTTGATGTCTGTGTCTTTCCCCAGGTTAGGAAAGTTTTCCACTATGATTTACTCATATAACCTTTCTACCCCTATTTCTCTCTCTTCCTCCTCTGGGACCCCTATGATTCTGATGTTGTTCCTTTTTAATGAGTCACTGATTTCTCTAATTCTTAAATCGTGCTCTTTTGCTTTAGTCTCCCTCTTTTTTTCTGCTTCATTATTCTCTATAAGTTTGTCCTCTACATCGCTGATTCTCTGTTCTGCCTCATCCATCCTTGCTGCCACTGCATCCATCCGTGATTGCAGCTGTTGTAGCATTTTTAATTTCATTCTGGCTATTTTTTACTTCTTTTATCTCTAAAGAAAGGGATTCTAATCTTTTTTCGACTCCAGCTAGTATTCTTATTATAGTGATTGTAAATTCTGGTTCAGACATCTTGCTTGTATCTGTGTTGGTTAAATCCCTGGCTGTCGTTTCTTTGTGCTCTTTCTTTTGGGATGAATTCCTTCATTTTGTCATTTTGAAGGGAGAAAAAGAATTAATGAGGTAGAAAAATTGAAATTAAAAAAATTAAAATAAAAAAAATTAAAATTAAACACACACACACACACACACACACAAATCCAATAGATGATGCTAGATCTTAGGTGTGTTTTGGTCTGGGTGTTGAAAGTGGTTTGACAGATTAGAGAAATGAAAAAAAAAGGGGGGGGGGAAGGAAATCGTTTGAGAATTTGAAAAAATGAATACACTAAAGTAGACTAAAATGAGATGATGTGGGTAAAATAGAATTTGAAAAAATATACACAAAAGTAGAGAATATAGTAGAAACAAATTAAAAATATTTTTAATAAAAATTAAAAACAAATATGAATTTTTTCATTTTCTGTATTTAAGAGAAAAGAAAAGAAATGAAAAAGAGAAAAAAGAGAAAAAAGAAAAAAGAAAAAAGAAATTGAAAATTTGAAAAAGTGAATACACTGTAGTAGACTGAAATAAAACATGGGAGTAAGATAGAATTTGAAAAAATTACATAAAAGCAAAGTATATAATAATAAAAGTTAAATAAAAATATTTTTAAAAGGGGCACCTGGGTGGCGCAGTCGGTTAAGCGTCCGACTTCAGCCAGGTCATGATCTCGCGGTCCGGGAGTTTGAGCCCCGCGTCGGGCTCTGGGCTGATGGCTCAGAGCCTGGAGCCTGTTTCCGATTCTGTGTCTCCCTCTCTCTCTGCCCCTCCCCCATTCATGTTCTGTCTCTCTCTGTCCCAAAAATAAACGTTGAAAAAAAATTAAAAAAAAAAAATTTTTTAAAGAAATTGAAAGTAAAAATGAATTTTTTCTCTTTGTGCATTCAAGAAAAGAAAGGAAATGAAAAAGAAAAAGAGAAAAAGAAAGAAAAAAAAGGAAATTGTTTAAAAATTTGAAAAGGTGAGTACACTGAAGTAGACTAAAATAAAATGATGCAAGTAGAATTTGAAAAAAATTACACAAAAGTAAAAAATATAGTAATAAAAATTAAAGACAGATATTTTTAATAAAAATTGAAAATAAAAATGAGTTTTTTCTTCTTTCTGTATTCAAGAAAAAGAAAAGAATTGTAAAAGAGAAAAAGGAGAAAGAGAAAAAAAAGAAAAAAAAATTGAATAGATGAACCTGCTAACAGATTGAAGAAGGACTGAAATTGCTTCATTTTCCCCTAGAGGTCAGTCCATGTAGCTGTTTATAGTCCATAAATTAGCCGGCAGTGAGGCTTGTGTTCTTGAAGAACAAAGTTGGCCCAAGTGGGCGGGGCTCCGTGTAACAGCTCCACTCTCCACTAGATGGCGCTGCTAGCCTACTGGGGTGGATTGTTGCTGTGCTCGTAGGTGCGCATGCGCATGCGCAGGAGCCGTGAAAAATGGCGCCACCCAGCCAGCCAGTCTGTTCTCCCGGATCAGCAATTGCGCACCGGTTCTCCGTCTTCAGCTCTTGTCCACTCCCCGCTTTTTCACTCTCCATGATCAGGCCCCAGGCAGTACCTCTCTCCCAAGTTTTGTCTCAGATGCGGCTGTTTTCCCGTGCCCCTTACTTCTGAAGGACTGCGGCTTTGATCCGGTCTGCCCTTCTGCGGGAGGGTCTCACCGAACAATGGCCGAATGAGCAATGGCCAAATGTCGGCTGCACCCAGGAACGCTTGCCGGACCCTGCTGTTGCCGGTGCCCCGAAACTGCAGCCCCCTGCCAGCCCGCCCCCAAAAAAGATCGCGAGACAGTGTAGCATCAGTGTTTCAGGGATTATGGAAAATTGCAACACACATCTGGCACCAGGCTTTACCCTCAATGACCTTGCCCCAGCACCAGCGAATGTGGCTGCCTTCCGGGGTCTGCTGGGACCAGGTGGCTTCAACAGTCTCTACCAAATGTCCTTCCAGCGGTGGAACCGCTTTTCCCGTGTGGCCCGAGAACCTCCCGGACCCCACTCTGTTCCTGGGGATTCACCTTTCCCACCAGAGCACCGCCAGGTATCGAGCTGCGGAGTTGCAACCTTTGCGCTCCCCTTGTTTACAGTCTTAGTGGAATTTAAACCCTCCCCTCTCTCCTGTCTCCCTTTTTAGTTTAGTCCCTGCGGCTGTTTCAAATTTTCCACTTTCTCTCCAGCTGCTTTTGGGGAGGGGTGCTTTTCCCGTATGCTCCCCCCAGACTCTGTCCTCTCTCCACCCACAAAAGGAGTTCCCTACCTTTCACAGCTTCTCGCTCCCCAAGTTCAGGTCTTCATGTCACGTGCCTGCTGAATTCTGTGGTTCAGGTTGTGTAGATTGTTGTGTTAATCTTCCAATCAGTTTTCTAGGTGTGTATGATGGTTTAGTGTTGGTCTGGCTGTATTTCATGGACACGAGACACACAAAAAGCTTCCATGCTGTTCCGCCATCTTGGCTCCTCCCTCTTTATTATTTTTTAATGTTTATTTTTGAGAGACAGAGATGGAGCATGAGTGGGGGAGGGGCAGAGAGAGAGGAGAGACATGGAATCTGAAGCTGTCAGCACAGCTTGAGCTGTCAGTACAGAGCCTGATGTGGGGCTCGAACCCACGAACCGTGGGACCATGACCTGAGCCGGAGGCAGGCACCCAACCCACTGAACCATCCAGGTGCCCCATTTTGTTCATCTTTTAAAACAAAGGTGTTTGATTAGGCACCCTTGCTCTGAAAATGGAATTATTTTGTGGTGCAGAGGTTTGAACTTAAATGATTGCTGTAGTGATACAAGGGCATTTCCACGGGAAAGTCTGATGCACGTGTTGGGAAGGAGATTGACATATGGAGAAAAATTGGACCATATGGGATTAGGAAATTAAAAATTATCTCCTCCTGCTCAGTAAACGTGCCAAATATGAGCCTGTCATCCTAAGAACGGTCTTCCTTTTAGCAAAAGAAGACATTACGAACATTTCCAAAATTAAAAGAATATTCATGTCATGTCAAATGTGTGATGTGTGTAGGCAATGATGTGTTAGGTTCTAGGAAGAAAATTTGTATTTCAGACACAGTCCTTGTTAATTAAGAGATTACAACTAAATAAGACTAGTCCAGATGTAACAATCAGCAAACAAAGCTGATGAGAGAGAACCATACCCCATGGTTAACGCTGGACTGATTTAATAAATTATGGTACATCCATTCTATGGAATATTATGCAATCAGCAAATGAAATGAACCACACATTTATATGTATTGACTTGGAAAGGTGTAGAAGACATTTTGTTAAGTGCAGATAAGCAAGTGGTAAAATAACATGAAGAACATGATCGCGCTTTTGTCAAAAGCAAAAGTGAGACTCTAAATAGGCAGTTCTGTTTGTAGAAGCATAGAAGGGTGGAATGATCTGATAAGCTAACCTCAGCTCCTTTAAGAGCGTAGGATCGGGCAGAGGAGGAAGGAAGCATTTTAAAAAGTCTTTCTGTAACTCAGTATGTTTCCATTGTTACAGTGAGTGGGTATTACGATTTTTTTAAAGTGCTTTTGTAAAGCACAAAAATGGCATAACCTTTGTCTCCCAATCTGTGGATGCATGTTGGGTCATATAATGGTTCTTTCACTCTGCGGTACTCCCAGCTCCCACTGGATCTTGCCCAGTGATTTCCAAGCCAGCCCTCTCCTTAGCACAACATCCAGGCAGGTGTCCTCCCCGAGGGCACGCTCTCTGTGCTGGGGATCTGCCAGGGATACAAGGTAGCAGCACATTCCCTCAGATTCCCAAACCCCAGCAGCACCTTGGCTCTTCAGGAAGGAGGAATCCCTTTCCTCCCCCTCCCCAGTCACTCTCGGCTGTTGGGGCGGGGGGGGGGTGGTCACATGAGTGGGCCCTGCTGGGGCTCCCTGTGCACATCAGCATTTCCAGGCTGGTCTCCAAAAATGCCTGCACCCCTCTACATTGGTTCAGCCTCCGTGGGCGTATCTACATGTCTACAGGGAGTGCTAAGTTGTATGTTGGAGGCAGAAACTCAGTGAAGGGAGAGACCTAGGGTCCAGACAGGATTGTGGGGAGGGGACATCAAATGTGCGAACTGTAACACCAGCAATACGGAGAAAGTGGAACGAGAGAAGAGAAAGGCAGCCGGCCTCACACTATTGACTAGTCTGTGGTACGCTCTTGTTAAACAAACATAGACAATCTCACAGAACACCTGTGTCAGACAAGGCCACTCTGTAACTGTGGTGGCTTAAGACAAAAACAAGACCCATCTGTAACTGTGATCACGTCTGACCACGATCAAAAGCAAGAAATTGTCCGGATCACAAAAGTGACCACCAAACATGCCTCTATTCATGGGTAATATGAGTGCCTGCTGCTTCTTCATCAGTTACACCTGTAGGCTCGCTCCCTGCCCCTGCCTTCTAGATAAGAATTAAGGTACCAATCATAGCATCGCCTCTGCTTGACAACATCTTATCCTGAGCAGAGCCCCACTTCCTTGAAGCCTCTCCAGAATCACGGAACACAATCCCAAAGCCTGTCATAAGCTCCTTTTTACACCCTCTTACTGAGGCTTGCAGTCGCCTTCACTGTGACGAGTCCCGAAGCCCCAGCTGACCGTAGGTGTATCCTGGTGGCTCTTGGTTGGAGGGCAATGACAAAGGGAGGATCCCAGGTGGGGCAGTCGGTGCCATCGAAGGCAGAGACCTAGGGGTTTCACCGTGCCATTTATTTTCCCAGTTGTGAGAGGTCAATTACACCATTGCACCTTCTGTGTTTATTCATTGCCTGAACGAGCCAGGTTTGTGAGCGCCTTTCAGAGAACCATCTGACTGTGGCCGAGATGTCTCTGGAGAGTACTAGAAGGTGAGGATGTGTCGGTTAGGTGGGGACAGATGAAGGAATGTTTGAATTCCGGGGTGCTTTACCAATCTGTATTCTACCCTCATGGGCAACTGGTGTTGAGGGTGTGGACTTCAGGATCGGTCCTGGCTGATGTGTGACCTACAAGGTGCATGGCCTGGAGCAAGCTTCTTAACCTTTCTGAGCTACAGAGCCTGCATCTTAGGAACGGAGAGATTATCACTTACCTCACAGGCTTAAATAGAGCATGGAAATCCCTGGTACGTAGGGCAGCGGGGACTCACCACATATGCCATTTTTTCCCCTCCCCATTAAGCGATGGACAGCCACTGTAGATTCCTGGAAGAGGAGCGGCCCCAGGAGAGTAGGAATTCTAGGAAGATAGAGCTGATGGTGGTGTGGGAGACGACCTGAGTGGGGAGGGTGCAGGCAGACCCTGGGGATGCCGGGACACCCCAGCTCACAGGCACTTGCAGACCACTGCAGGGATCGCACCAGGTTCTCACAAGCAACACAACTGTCCCGCGTGGACATGGGCAAAGAAGGAATGATGGAGGCATGCCACGCAGTGTGTCTTACGACAAGTCGTAGTGGGATAGGATAGAAGGAAGAAGTGTTAACTTTAGCAACACTTCTCGAAAGGCAGCCAAACTCTGAGATGCTTGAGGCAGCAAGAGGAACGGATTCCTTCAGGGTGCAGCGGTCAGCAAAGAGATGCTCATTTCTTCTTTTTTTAAAATTAATTAATTAATTAATTAGAACATTTATTCATTTTTAAGACGAAGAGAGAGAGCACATAAGGGAGAAGAGCAGAGAGACAGAGATGCAGAATCTGAAGCAGGCTCCTGACTCCGAGCTGTCAGCACAGAGCCCGACGCGGGGCCCGACCCCACGAACTGTGAGATCGTGCCCTGAGCCGAAGCCGGATGCCCAACCTACAGAGCCACCCAGGCGTCCCAAGAGATGCCCATTTCTAACAAGTAAGTCCAGGGGCCATAACATCTTCCAGTTGTGGATTGTTGCCATGGCTTTGCAGTGAGGCAGAGAGAGTTTGCTTCAAATCTGGAGGATGATGCTGTGTGCTGAAGGTCAGCTTGGGCCTTGTCTCACGTATGACTTGTTGAGCGAGCAAGGCAGACCACTCCACTTTAGCCCAACAGCAGATGACTCCCAGGAGGAGAAAACGGATGACTGACGGCAAGAGCTACATCTTGCAACCACTCTTTCCTGGCCAGCTCCACCTCTAGTCGTTCTTAAATTTTATAGTTAATAGTACCCCAGGGAGACTTCAAGCTGCTCCGTTCCTCACGTAGCAAGGAACTTTGGCACCTGGCATGTTTGTGTTAAGTAAGCAAACGAACAAAACCCCAGGCGATTTGTGACTGTAAGTTAGCTGCAGATGGTGTGAGAGCCAAGTCAAGGTCATAGCAAGTTGCCCCAGTGATTTGAATCATAAAGTCAATCAACATTTGTCGGGCTCCTACTTTCTCTAAGGTTGGGCCCTGAGGAAGCTGCAGATGAGCGGGCCCATCTCCTCCTTCACAGAGTCTGTCATGGAGTGAGGAGGCTAACGAGTAAACCAGTGGAGCACAAGGGCATAGGAAATGCACCAACGCCATCATGGTAACGTGGAGAAGGGGAAGATTACATTTTACCAGAAGGATCAAGATTTTAAAAGAAGAAAAGGATTCTGATGAATTCTTGATCTCGGCCTCAGCGCATCTGCCAACAGCCATAGATATAACAGTCACCTCCTTGCCCCTCTCCTGGAGGTGTGTGAGGTTCCTGGACCCTACAAGACTCTATGGTCCGGGACCTTTATGCCTCTGGCTTGCACAATTGACAGAAGGCAGGATTCAGGGGAGAGTAAGCTGCTGCTCAGCTCTATTCATCCCTCAGGAGTCTCATTCTCAAGGTGCAGAGGCCCTAGGAATTGGAGACCTATCCTATGGGGCTCTTGGAATCCCAACCCAGATACTGGAGAATAATGTCCAGGAAAAGGTGTGATAGTGCTGACTGAAAGAGAATGGAGGAAATTGGGAAGTATATATACCTAGGCCTAGACACTCTCTCTGCTTGATATGATATGGTTACATTTTTTCCTGTTTTGAGAATAAGTGGAAGACAGATGCCGACTTTATAAATATAACAAGAGAAGAGCACCACGATTTGTATACCAGTGTCGATTCAGTGAGCGAATCCACTCAGCTTCTGAAACTACAAACTGGGATACTGTATGTGTGTGGGTGTGCATATGTGTGTGTGTGTTCCTGGATTCCCTCACACTTTAGTTGTAGTGTCCTCCTTTATAGAATGGGTATATTCCCAACCGCATAGGTTCGTGAGGATTAAATAGCCTTTTTTTGTGAGACCCCCTTATTAACAGTAATATCGACACTACTCACAAAGTCTGAGACACCCTGACGTTGGCTACTGTTATTAAGTATACTGGAAAATAAGATAACCCTTTCCAGAGAAACTCAAAACCGTCCCAAAGCGCAGCGTGATCCTGCCTCTTATCACATCAGCGTTGTCTGTCAGTCAATTAGTGTGTAGTGACAGTGGGGCTGAGTTTCAAAAAGATACAGTTGAATGAGGACCTTATTATTTGCCCTCCTTTCTTCTGTCTCAAAGGGCTCTCAGTGTAAGGAGTTTTAGGCAGATGTATTACCAGTGTGTCTTAAATCGATGGTTGAAAATGTTAACATAGTTACAAAGTGCTTTGAAGAAAAAAAAATTCGGTCCATTTTCAGTGTGAAAGTGACATTGGTACTGTATAAGAAACACTCTAGGCAGACAATGGTTTAATCCCTGAAGTATTGGGTGTATATCCTAAAACCTTCAAGTGTCTGGAGAAGTGGTGGTTTCCTTCTTGAAATGGACCATATCCTGCTCTGCGTGCCAGAAATCTGACTGTGTAATTAGGAGACATCTCCTTCCCTGACTGTGAGAATTCAGCCTGTGCTGGGTTTCCATGGATAAACAAGCAGCCCCTGGATTCTCACCAGGCGGGAGCCAGCGGCTGAAGGAAATGTTCCTTCCTTGGAGAGAGCACATCTTTTTTGAGAAGTGAAATACTTTTTAGCCAAACAACAACAACAACAACAACAAAAACCCAAACCTGTTGCTCCAAAGTTTTCATTGGAGTAATACATTGCTCCAATACATTGGAGCAATACTGAATACTGACTCAGTATTCAGTTAGAATTTCTGTGGCAAATGCTGGTGTGGAAGAGACACTCAGTGTCAGGGGAAATCGCAGACTGATGAATACAACAGATGATGCATGGAGGCAATATTAAATAAATATTGAACTTTAAGAAATACCGTGTGATAGTCAAGTGTGTAGGAATGAAATAATAGGAGATCTGGGGTTTGCTTTAGAATAACCCAGCTGACTGCGGGAGGGGACATGGGGTACAGAATGAACAGAATTGGCCATGTGTTGATAATTATTGAAACTAGGTGATAGGGCCATGGGGGTTCATTATATTATTTTCTCTAGTTTTATAAACAATTGAAAATCTCCATATGAAAAGCTAACAAAGGGCGCCTGGGTGGCTCAATCGGTTAAGCAAGCATTCTACTTTGGCTCAGGTCATTATCTCACAGTTGGTGAGTCTGAAATGACTCTCTGCTGTCAGCATGGAGCCTGCTTCAGATCCTCTGTCCCCGCCCCTCTGCCCTTCCCCTGCTCATGCTCTCTCTCTGTCTCTCTCAAAAATAAGTAAATAAAACTTAAGGAAAAAAAAAAAGCCCTGGGGGCACCTGGGTGGCTTAGTTGGTTGAGCATCTGACTACAACTCAGGTCATGATCTCCCTGGTTTGTGAGTTCGAGCCCCACATCAGCCTGTCAGCACAGAGCACACTTCCGATCATCTCAAAATAAATGTCTCAAAATCCGATCATCTCAAAAATAAATATTTTAAAAAAAAAGAAAAAAAAAGCCCCAAAGGTGTGGCTTTCTTGTTTGAATGAAAGATGTTTTTAAAAATTAATAATTCATAGATGTTGCATACTGAAATATACAATATAGCTAACATTACATTTTTGGTGTTATGTTAGGCATTTGTATAATATTACATATATACCTATAACTTCATATATATTATGTACATATAAAATAATATAATTTATAGATATACACATATACTTTTTTATGTACATATATTATTTAATATGTACATATATTAAGTACCCACACATACATACATAGTGTATCAATTAATGCAATTCCTGTTAACAACTCCATGTGTGAGTTCTATGTAAATTACCTGCATTTGCAGATGAGGCAGTGGGATATGGAGATTAGTTCACAAGGTCAATAAGTAGGATTCCAACCCATTTTGATTCTGGAACCCATGCTCCTTCTTAAACACAGCCCACTATTGCTGTTAGTATCCATGCTATTCTGTACTATCACATTGTTATCAACAACTTTCCTTACCACAGTTTATTTTTATTTTTATTTTTGGATGTATAAATCTTATAAATTGTGATAAATTATAATTTATTTATTTTTTGATTTACATCCAAGTTAGCATACAGTGCAGCAATGATTTCAGGAGTCGATTCCTTAATGCCTCTTACCCATTTAGCCCACCCCCCTCCCACAACCCCTCCCGTAACCCTCAGTTTGTTCTCCATATTTATGAGTCTCTTCTGTTTTGTCCCCCTCCCTGTTTTTATATTATTTTTGTTTCTCTTCCCTTAGGTTCATCTGTTTTGTCTCTTAAAGTCCTCATATGAGTGAAGTCATATGATTTTTGTCTTTCTCTAATTTCACTTAGCATAATACCCTCCAGTTCCATCCATGTAGTTGCAAATGGCAAGATTTCCTTCTTTTTGATTGCCGAGTAATACTCCATTCAATATATATACCACATCTTTATCCATTCATCCGTTGATGGACATTTGGGCTCTTTCCATACTTTGGCTATTGTCGATAGTGCTGCTATAAACTTTGGGGTGCATGTGTCCCTTCAAAACAGTACACCTGTATCCCGTGGATAAATGCCTAGTAGTGCAATTGCTGGGCCGTAGGGTAGCTCTATTTTTTAGTTTTTTGAGGAACCTCCATACTGTTTTCCGGAGTGGCTGCACCAGTTTGCATTCCCACCAGCAGTGCAAAAGAGATCCTCTTTCCCCACATCCTCGCCAACATCTGTTGTTGTTAATGTTAGCCATTCTGACAGGTGTGAGGTGGTATCTCATTGTGGTTTTGATTTGTATTTCCCTGATGATGAGTGATGTTGAGCATTTTTTCATGTGTCGGTTGGCCATCTGGATGTCTTCTTTGGAGAAGTGTCTATTCCTTGTCTTTTGCCCATTTCTTCATTGGATTATTTGTTTTTTTGGGTGTTGAGTTTGATAAGTTCTTTGTAGATTTTGGATACTAACCCTTTATCTGATATGTTGTTTGCAAATATCTTCTCCCTTTCTGTTGGTTGCCTTTTAGTTTTGCTGATTGTTTCCTTCGCTGTGCAGAAGCTTTTTAATTTGATGAGGCCCCAGTAGTTCATTTTTGCTTTTGTTTCCCTTGCCTCCGGAGATGTGTTGAGTAAGATGTTGCTGCAGGCAAGATCAAAGAGGTTTTTGCCTGCTTTCTCCTCGAGGATTTTGATGGCTTCCTGTCTTACATTGAGGTCTTTCATCCATTTTGAGTTTATTTTTGTGTATGGTGTAAGAAAGTGGTCCAGGTTCATTCTTCTGCATGTCACTGTCCAGTTTTCCCAGCATCACTTGCTGAAGAGGCTGTCTTTATTCCATTGGATATTCTTTCCTGCTTTGTCAAAGATTAGTTGGCCATATATTTGTGGGTCCATTTCTGGGTTCTGTATTCTGTTCCATTGATCTGAGTGTCTGTTCTTGTGTCAGTACCATACTGTCTTGATGATTACAGCTTTGTGGTATAGCTTGAAGTCTGGGATTGTGAGGCCTCCAGCTTTGGTTTTCTTTTTCAAGATTGCTTTGGCTCTTTGGGGTCTTTTTGGTTCCACACAAATTTTAGGATTGTTTGTTCTAGCTCTGTGAAGAATGCTGGTGTTATTTTGACAGGAGATGCTATTTTTTATTTTTAAATTGATGTGAGTGGTAGATAGGGTGGGAAGATTTTTTTTTTTTTTTTTTAATATAAGACTGTTCAGGAATTCTGCTGGAACTGCCTGTCCCCCTTGGCTCCAGGCACAGAGCTGGTGTGAGCCAGGAGTGAGGTCGGGCGACTTGGCTCAGAGACGTCCTTAGTCCTAGGTTCCCTGAACCACCTGCAACAAAGGAGCGGCGCGCTGGCAGCCGAGTGCGCCACCTGGTGACCAGAAGCCCCTCAACAGGCTTCTCCAGGGCGCTGGGAGCCTATGGGGTGGGGTGCGAGGCCCCGAGCGGGCGGACCTGGCACTGCAGCGCATAGGGCCCCCTCCTGCCCTCCGGTGGGGACGAAGCAGAGGTGTGTCCGAGTCCTTGCGTGACAAGCCCAGGGCAGATGGACCCCTGCCTGATGCGTCTTGTCGGGCGGTGGGAGGGCGAGCTGTCCGGGCCAGGGGAGACTCAGGATTCCCTCCAGGGGCCTGCCTTCGCAGCCCCAGCCAGGGCTAGAACCTGTCCCACCTTCGAGAAAGTGGGAATTAAGTTGAGAACAGGGTGCTTTTGCCTAAGAGTTCTTTTTAACATTTCCAAGTACTTAAAATTCATGTATTTATGTACACAGACATAAGTATATTTCTGTGTATCCTTGCCTCTTACCAGAAAGGGCATTAAAGTTGGAATGGTGTCACAGACTGTTTTTTCCTCCCAACAGTCACCTTAGGTTTGTGAAGAACAAAATGCTGGCCCTGGGGAGCCAAGGCAGAGTAAACAGTCCTGTCCAGAAGGCATGGAAGGGCATCTGGCCACGGCCTTGAGGACCCCGGGCACAAGTTCTGAGACACCCTGAGGCCTGCAGACAAGCCCTTCCTCCTGGAGCTGGAGGAAGATGGCTCAGCTCTAGAGCCAGAAGAGTACTTGAGGGCCCGGCAGAGGACACAGTGCTCGGTAAGGTGCAGCCCCCATTCCCGCAGGGACCCAGGCCCCGACTGTCCCTCTCTCCGCCAAGAACCTCAGGGAGGACCGTGTAACCCACTACCTGCCCAAGGTGGATCTGCAGGACTTCCTTGGCCACTTGAACCTGAAGGCAGTTCTCTATGGCATGTGCTCTCTTTCCTGCAGTCCGTGCTGTTCCGGGGCTGAGCACTTCCTGACGGGAGCTCTTTGCCAGATCCCTTCAGTATGCAGGGCACAGGACATGAGCTGTGTGGGAGCCATTTCCTATGCTGGCAGCTCCTGTACCAGCAGAGCCAAGGGAAAAGCAATCGATGAGGGAAGGGGGGTGATGTCCACACTTAGACTCCGACTGTAATGGAAGGCTGTGACCCCTGGGTACCAGTGCAGTGTTGACATGGTGACAGAAGTGAGAGAACCTACAGATTAATGGTAGAGTAGGGGTTCCTTAGTCATCCTTCCTCTTGGACTTCTCTTCCTGATACCAAACTTTGAAGGATGTAGGGTTAGCTTTTTTTTTTTAGGAAAAAGTTGTTCCTCATAGCCCATGAGTTCAAGAGGAGCCAATAGAGAAAGTGGTTCAAAAGGCAAATGCAATGTTGGCTTACATTAGTAAGCAGCACCAGGCTGTGGGCTGTAGGCATCCTGCTGGAGTGCACTTAACTCCTTGTTGACTGTTGGCTGTTACTCTGTTGGAAGGAGATAGAGATGGCTAGATCTCAGCCAGCCCTCATGGCTGGGCAAGCCTCAAGCACTCCTTTCCCCTGGGACTAGATCTAGGCCCAAGGCCGGTGAGAAGCCTCTCTAGGCCCCTTTATCTGGCCTTTTTCCTTGGTTGATGAGAAGGCCCGGCTAGAGGGACCGCAGCCCTTCTGGGCCTGGAGTATACCTGTAGGCGAACCATTCTGTATCTGCTTTGCCTGGCTTCCCCTGGATCCTGTTAGCAAAGGCACCTTCCCTTCCCACACAGGAGGCAAACCCTGGTCCTTTCGACAAGACCAGAGGCGTGTGCTTGCAGGAGATAGAGATGCTAACAAGGAGAGTGGAAGAAGCCAGAAGAATGTTTGCTTGATTCCGTACCCTTTTCCAAGTAGTAGCTTCCTTCTCTTCTAGGCAGATTAAAGGAGCCTTGAGCTTCCCCTTGTGGCTAAAGTGTGCTATGACTCTGGTCAAACCATCTCTGAAAGGATGCATTGTAGGCATTATAGCTAATGGGGTTGGGGGAGGGGGAGCATCATAGAGACAGGCCTGGGAACCAAGAGAGGATTGGAGGAACTAAGGATGTTTGGTTTAGAATAAAGATGATCTGCAAGGACCAATCTCTGTTTAAATATTTAGAATATGGAAGAGAAGGTATTTATTCTGTGGAGGATAAGAGGGCAAAATTGGGATCAAGGAGCAAGTTAGTAGGAAGCAGATTTTGGCCTCAGTATTCAAACTATCCCGCCCCCCCCCCCCCCCCCCCCCATCACGGAGATATTCAAGCAGGTGCTGCTGACCACGTGGAGGTGCTCTGGGAAGGAACATCCTGGCTGCAAAGTTGCCCATTCCCACCATCCCTTGTCACAGGCTTTCCGGAGCAGCCTTATTTTCAATATTCACCTGTGATGATACACAGTGACATGTCCCCAGAAACTCCAATATGTCCACATTCACTCCACACCCTCTTGAAGACATCTTGCCCTTGGAAATCGAATGAGGATGTTCTATCCTGACTTGTGGTTCATAAACCATGGGCCAGGTGTTAGAGTTTCCTCCAGCTCTGAAGGTCTGTACCTCCACATTTATCACAGGCGATGAAGTAAACACTTTAGATCACCTGGGGACATCGTGGCAGAATGGGAGCCAGAACCAAGGATCTGACTCCTCTTTGGACGTGAGTTGAGACTCTTACAAGTTCTGCCTCGAAGAGGGCTGGCTTCCCATGGTAAGATAAAAGAATCCTCTCTTGGTTTGGAATCAGCTTTCCCAGTTTTGCTCCACCCACTCCATTCCGCAGGTCTCCCCTCCCACCCCCTCCTCCCTTTCACACATCTCCATAGTGACGGTTTTCATCTCTCATTCGGGATGCCCCTGGTACAGTGTGAGATGAGGCACAGCTCGCTTCAGGGTTGAGCTGGTGTTTTTCCGGAGACGAACTGTCATCTGTGTGTGTATCCGCCTCTGGCAGGGACAGACCCTGGTGTAATCTAACCTCCCTGCTCTGGTTGTATATCTGGAGAGTCTGCTATTGCCTTAGAGTCTGTGAGTCCTTGAGGGCAAGGGACAAGGACTCATTACTCTAAATCTCCAGGAAGCTAATAAGGTGTTACCCGCTGTGGACATTTGATAGATGGTTGGCATTTACTTCTCTTCTTCTCAAGATTCCATCATCCAGGGAGATAGTTTCACCTGTCGCTTCCCTTCCAAGCTCAGCTTTGGGAGATAAGGCTTCAGAAGGGAAGTGTGTCTTCCCACATATGGCTCTGTTTTAAACTTAATGTGTTTATTTGAGTACCTAGATACCATGGTGATCGGTGCTGTAGGAAGAGAGAGAAAGAGCAGGGAGGCGGAACAGAGAGAGGGAGCAGCCCAAACACCAGGGGGCTGGAAGCAATGTTTTGTGACACCGCTGTTTATTTTGAGCCGGCGGTATTATTTATCACGTCCTCCGTGCACACATCTCTCCCCTGGGAGCGTACACGCTGCTTGTTTCTTAGGCACTTATGTTCTCTGGGCCTCGAGAGGAGGAGACACATTGCCTTTGGCATGTAAAGGTACACATCACTGTCACCGCTTCTGACGTTTGTATGTCATTGTACCCTGTTCGGTGCACGTTCATGCACCCTACTTCCCTCCTGTAAGCCTGTGTCAGGCCAGATTGGATTCACCCTATTTTTTGATGAATTTGAGATTCAGAGACTAACTTGTCCAAAGGCACTCGACAAATGAGTGCTCAGAGCTAAAGGCCACCTGTTTCCTAGAGCAAAGCCCCTTATGCTATGATCGGGCTGTGCAGCGGTGGGAATTCATGGCAGGTGGGACAGACCTGGTGCATTTGGGGCAGGGTCCAGGCTGGAGTGAGCTGCGTGGAGTGTGGTCCAAGTCACAGAGAAACAGCTAGAGATTCTGCATGGAGCCCACAAAAAAAATGGGGCATTGGCTGCGGAAGGAATTTTGCTGATTTTATGTCTTGAGACAAAAGAAAGTGTAAAGTGTAAATGCACCCTGTGTCCAGACTGACAGCCATTGCAAAGAGCTCCCTGCAGCACAAGTGAACTTTGGTGTTTGCGCTTATCTGCCTGGACTAACCCAAACCTGGTCCCGAGACTGGTGCATGGCTGCTGGCATCCTTCCTCAAGGCGGACTAAGATGAATGAGACCCAAGATAGAATCCTGGGGGTGGGGGTGGGGGGTGGGCATGCACCAGCCTCATTTCTATGGCCCCTTCATACGTGTCTAAATGGTGCTACTACAAGTCCCATAACTTTTTGTCACAGGCCTTTATCTCTGCTGGGCTCACCACCCAGTGCCCTCTGCTCCCGCCCTCCCACCTGGCCAGTAGTTTCTTTTTTTTCTTTTTTAATTTTTATTTATTTATTTTGAGAGAGAAAGAGAGAGAGAGAGAGAGAGAGAGAGAGAGAGAGAGCAAGTGGGGGAGGGGCAGAGAGAGACTCCCAAGCAGGCTCCGTGCTGTCAGCACAGAGCCTGAGGCGGGGCTCGAACTCACAAACTGTGAGATCATGACCGGAGCTGAAGTTGGATGCTTAACCGACTGAGCCACCCAGGCACCCTGTGACCAGTAGTTTCTACTTTACCAAATATGACCTATCCTTGGAGGTCCAGTTCAAATGTTTCCTTGGCCCCCTGCATTCCCTATTTTTGAGAATGAGCTCTTCCTCTTCTGACTGCTTATGATTCCCCTAGTTTGAGCTAGGGTTTAGTGGTAAGAATCAAAAGTATTTCAGTTTAGAGAGCCCCAGTAAGCCCCCAGAAGTTGGGGTCAGCCAGGCTCCTCACCCATTATAAAGGGGAATCAGAACTGCCCTCCCACCCACCCATCTGAGCTATCTTGCCCCTCTCCCCCATCAGTCCATAGAAGAAGAGGACTGAAAAAGGAGAGGCTATTTACTCCATTCCTTGGAGCCAAGGAAGGGGGTGGGATCTAAAAGAATCAGAAAAGAACAGAGGTGTTTGTGACAAGAGTCAGGCATTGTGCTTCTGGATGGTTGTTTGCTTGGCCCAATGACTTGTTGATCTGATCTCACAGTTTGGCGTTGGGGCAAGAGGACAGGAGGGAGAAGATGCCAAAGGGATACTGTGGGGCAGAGGGGGCCCGAACCGCTGCCTTGAGGAGTGTGGAAGACAGAGCCATGTAGCCTCGCTCCCTTAAGATAAGGAGACACCTGCCTGTTACCTCTTGCTTCCTGGTCCAACACTGCCCGGGGGCCTAAAGAGGGGAGAGCCCCGTGCATAAAGAGAAGAACAAATCTAAGCTAGAGCCTCGGACAGGCCCAGCCTGTATGGAAGCCTGGAAGGGGAGGTGATCAGGTGAAGTTCAGGATGGACAGGACTGAGTCTTAAACCTGAAATAATCAGAGATGACTGGGAAGCTATGGAATACAGCAAAGGAGTGATTACAGGACTCACCATTTAGAAAAGGAAGGACGAACAACCTGGATGAATGAGGGGCAATTATAGGACCAAAGATCACATTTTTGTCCCCTGACTAGTTGAGATTATTCAATAAGTTGTTTTAAATTAATTTCGTACCTGGTTTCTCTCTCTCTTTTTAAGAATTGTAATAAAAATATGTATAAGATAAAATTTACTATCTTAAACAGTTCAGTCCAGTAGTGTTAAGTATATTCATATTATTGTGCAGCAAGTCTCCACAATTTGCAACTCTGTCCCCACAAAATAACCTTCTGCTCCCCACCCCTGCAGCCCCCAGTAACCACCACTGTACTTTCTGCTTCTAGGGATTTGACTTCTGTAGATCTCTCATGTAAGTGGACTCATACAGGATTTGACTTTATGTGACTGGCTTATTTAACTTAGCATAATGCCCTCAATGTTCATTCACGATGTGGCATGTGTTAGGATTTTCACCCTTCCATTGTACATATTCGCACCTTTTATTTATTCATATTGATGGACACTTGGGTTGCTTCCGCCTCTTGGCTATGGTGAATAGTGCTGCTCTGAGCATGGGTGTGCAAGTAGCTCTTTGAGATCTTGCTTCAGCTCTTTCGGATATATGCTCAGAGGGGGCAGGGATGGATTGTGTTAGTCTGTTTGGGCTACAATAACAGAATACCCTAGATAAGTGGCTTAGAAACAACAAAAATTTATTTCTCACAGTTCTTGAGGGTGGGGAGTCCAAGATCAAGGCATTGGCAGATTCAATGTCTGATGGGGATCTGCTTCCTCCTGGTTCATGGACAGCTGTCTTTTTGTTGTGTCTCCACATGGTTGAAAGGGTGAGGGAGCTCTCTGGGTCTTTTTTTTCCCCCTTAATTTTTTTTTTTTAAGTTTATTTTGAGAGAGAGTGAGAGAGTGAGAGCGAGTGGGGGAGGGGAAGAAAGAGAGGGAGGGAGGGAGGGGGAGAGAGAGAGAGAGAGAGAGAGAGAGAGAGAGAGAGAGAATCCCAAGCAGGCTCCATGCTGTCAGCATGCGACATGATGTGGGGCTAAAACCCACAAACCATGAAATCATGACCTGAGCCAAAATCAAGAATTAGATGCTTAACCGACTGAGTCCCCCAGGAACCCCTCTCTGGATCTTTTTCTTTTTTAATTTTTTAAAAAGTTTGTTTATTTATTTTGAGAGAAAGAGCAGAGGAGGGGCAGAGAGAGAGGGAGAGAGAGAATCCCAAGCAAGCTCCATGCTGTCAGCACAGAGCCTGATGCGGGGCTTAAAACCACAAACTGTGAGCTCATGACCTGAGTTGAAACCAAGAGCTGGATGTTTAACTAACTGAGCCACCCAGGGGCCCCTAGATCTTTTTAATAAGAGCACTTATCTCATTCATCGGGGTTCTACCCTCATGACCTAATCGTCTCCCAGAGGCCCCAGCTCCAAATGCCATCACATGGGGTTAGAATTTCAACATATGAATATTGGGGGGACACAAATGTTCAGTCCTGTGCCTGGTTAAGATGATACTTCTACTTATAATTTTTTGAGGAACTTCCATGCGGTTTTCCACAGTGGCTACACTCTTTTACATCCTCATCAACAGAGCACAAGTGTTCCTGTTTCTCCATATCCTGGCCAACACTTGTGGTTCTTTGTGAGGTTTTTTGTTTTTTTTTTTTTTTTGATAGTAGCCATCTTGATGGGTATGAGTTGATATTTAACTGTGGTTCTGATTTGCATTTTCCTAATGATTAGTGATGTTGAGCATTTTTTCAGATGCTTTTTGGCCATTTGTGTGTCTTTTTTTTTTTTAATTAAAAAAATTTTTTTACATTTATTTATTTATTTTTGAGAGACAGAAAGCACAAGTGGGGGACGGGCAGAGAGAGAAGGAGACACAGAATCTGAAGCAGGCTCCAGCCTCTGAGCTGTCAGCACAGAGCCCACATTTGTGTGTCTTGTAGAAATGTCTATTCAAGTCCTTTGCCCATTTTAAAATTGGATTATTTATTTTTTCCTGTCATTGTTGTTGAATTGTGAAAGTTCTTTATATATTCTGAATATTAATCCCTTATTAGGTATATGATTTGTAAATGTTTTCCCCCGTTTCATCAGTTGCCTTTTCATTCTGTTGATTGTATCCTTTGATGAGACTTACCTCTTTTTCCCATCCAAAGTTTTTGGGGGGCAGGATTGTATTTGAGGGGGGTCTTCAGTGAATGATTGTGCAGAGAAGCAATGAACATACACTAAGAGTGATTAGGCAAGCGTATTTTTTTTAAGATTTTAAAAAATGTTTTAAAATTTATTTTGAGAAAGAGAGAGAGAGAAAGAGAGAGAAAACGCATGAGTGGGGGAGGGACAGAGAGAGGGAGAGAGAATCCCAAGCAGTTTCTGCACTGTCAGCACAGAGCCTGATGCAGGGCTTAATCCCACGAAACTTGAGATCATGACATGAGCTGAAATCAAGAGTCAGACGAGGCAGGCCTATTTTTAAAGAGGTGGGATTTAAGTTTTGATGGGCAAGGCAGGCCCCAAGTAGAGATACGGACTGGCAGTTTGCCTGTGGCCCCCTTTCCCTTCTGACGCCCTCCTTCCATCTCCTCCTTCCTGCTCAGGCGCTAGGTCCTGTCTCCACTGGGTGATACTGCAACTCAGTTCAGTTTAACAAGTGGTCCTCAGACAGCTCCTGTGTGACAGGCACTGTCCTAGAGATGACAAAGGAGAGCAAGGCAAAGCTCTCTCATGGTCAAGTGCCATCCTGCAGGGAGATGAAGATGGAATTTCAGTGTAATGTGATGAGTATGCCCTCGAGTAGTGGTTACCCACTGGAGGCAAAAAGGCCAAGGAGGGCACCTAACCTGGGCCACGGGATGCAGGAATACTTCCTGCAGGGAATGTAGGGATGCAGGGATACTTCCTGGAGAGGAAGTAGTCCTGAGATTGTTTGGCACTTGGTCTGGTCTGCCTGTGATCCCCCACTCCTCAGACCCCAGGGGTCACCGGAAGAGGACGCATCTTTGCGGGAAGGGTGCTAGGGGGAAGATGTAATGATCTGTTGTGTTATATTTCCCTTCTAACATGCTCACTATTTAATGATGCAAAAATGGGAGGTTGGTTAAGCGTCCAACTTCAGCTGAGGTTATGATCTTGTGGTTCGTGAGTTCAAGCCCTGCATTAGGTTCTGTGGTGACAGCTCAGAGTCTGGAGCCTGCTTCGGATTCTGTATCTCCCTCTCCCTCTCTCCCTCCCTCTCTACCCCTCCCCCACTCACATTCTGTCTCTGTCTCTCAAAAATGAATGAATGTTAAAAAATTTTTTTTTAGGGGCACCTGGGTGGCGCAGTCAGTTCAGCGTCCGACTTCAGCCAGGTCACGATCTCGCGGTCCGTGAGTTCGAGCCCCGCGTCGGGCTCTGGGCTGATGGCTCAGAGCCTGGAGCCTGTTTCCGATTCTGTGTCTCCCTCTCTCTCTGCCCCTCCCCTGTTCATGCTCTGTCCCAAAAATAAATAAACGTTGAAAAAAAAATTTTTTTTTTAATAAATAAATAAATAAATAAAATCTTTAAAAAAATTTAAAGATGCAAAAAATGGGGTGGCTAAGTGGCTCAGTCGATTAAGCATCTAACTCTTGATTTCGGCCCCATTTGTGGGATAGAGCCCCGAGTCAGGCTCTGTGCTGGGTGTGAAGCCTGCTTAAGAGTCTCTCTCTCCCTCTCTCTTTGCCCCCACTCTGCTTGCTCTCTCTCTTTTTCAAAACAAACAAACAAACAAACAAACAAACAAAACAAGATGCAAAAATAGTTCTAGAAACAATAATCTCCCTAGAAAACTAGAAGGAGCAATATATGGCTGGCAAATTTATTCCAAAAAGGAAATAAATAAAAAACGGTTTATTGTATTTAGTAACATATCGTGCTTCATATGTACCAGTTACTGTTCTAAGCGCTTCCTGTGTACATAACTTAATTAGTCCTTACAACCACCTTATGAGGTAGGTATTATTATCACCCCCCCCTTATGTAGATAGGGAAACTGAGGAACAGGGAGGTTAAGTAACTGGCCCCAAGGCCACAGAGGAGGAAGTGACAGAACTGGAGTTGGAACCTGCAGCCTGGTTCTAGAGTCTGTGTTCTCTGCCTTGAGTGGTTTGATTTATACATGCCAAAAAGTTGTTTCCACTTTAATCAACTTGATCCAACAGAATATATGTTTTAAGGTCATTCCCTTTTAGGCTCCAATTCTCACTTGCACCTTCTGAAAAGTTCACTGTTGACTTAGGTGTTTGACATATGACTCAGTGTCCTAGGAATGTCTCCCTGGAGCTCTAGATGGCACCACTTAGTTCCTGGGAAACTTACTTGAAGCCACACTTTAGAAGGAATCTATAGACATAAGGGAGAAAACAAATCTCTGAAAAAGGGTTAAAAAACCCACAACCACTTTATTATTATCACACTCAATAAAATTGATAATAATTCTTAATCTCACCTAATACTAGAGTTCAGTTTGCTTTGATTATTTCAAAACTCTCTGTTCACAGTTGCATTTGACTGTAGGTGTCTTAAGTCTTTTCTAGTCTGGAAGAGAATGTCTTCCTTTTCATTTTTATCCGTGTTATTTGTTGGTGAAACTGGGTCATTTGTCCTGTGGAATAACTAGGAAGACTGAGAAATAAGGTTTAAGATGTCTTTGTGGCCATGGGTTCTATCCCACTGGGGTTCTTCAGTCAAAAGGCTGGGTTTTAAAGTCACTTGAAATGCTTCTCCATGTGATTATGAAATCCACTCGATACGCTGTTGGTTTCATTTGCCTCAGTTTGTGTTTGATGGATAGGCGTTGCCTTTTCTAAAGATGATTTGGTTTTTTAATACTGCAAAATATCTACATGGCTAAAAGTCAAAGTTATAAAAAAATATACAAGCAGAGAAGTTTAGCTTCCATGTCTGCCTTCCCCCTCGTTCAAATTGCCATCATTTTGCTTCCTTAGAGATCATGGTTTTTCATGAGTTTTGGCTTTATCCCTCTGTTGTTGTTTCTGTGAACACATACTTGCAATCCTCCTTCTTTTCTAACCAAACAGACAGCACACTTTTCTTACCCTTCTGACCGTGTATTTCTGGAGGCCATCCTTATTCCTTTTTACAGTGGAGGAGCACTTCTTGTGTGCATATTTCGGGATGTAGTCAACGGGTCCCCTACTGATGGGCGTTCGTTCGAATTGTTCTGTCTTTGCTATTACAGATAGTGCTGCAGTGAATAACCGTGAACATACGTCATTTCACAATTTTGGTAGTTATATTTGGGGTAGGCTCCTAGAACTATGATTTCTGGGTTGAAGGGAAAAGGCTCATGCATGTTTGTTGGACATTACAAAACTCTTCTCCACAGAGATTGTATAATTTTGAATTCCCATCAACAATGTTGGAGAGTGACTGTTTCCCCAGATACTCACCAATAGAATATACTGTCAAATGTTTGGACTTTTGCTGGTCTGAAAGGTAATGAAAGATAATGAATAGGTTAAATTTACAGTTCTTTTGTTATGTGCAGTGGTGAACATATTTTCATTTGCTTTCCACTTTCTGTGACATGCCTATTCATATCTTTTGCCCATTTTTCTATCAGGCCATCTGGCTTTTTCTTCTCTGAAGTTCTCTGTTAAGGATATTAGCCCTTATTCTGTGATTTATTTTACCAATTATTTCTTCCAATTTTTCACTTGCCTTTTGATTTTACTTAAGATGTTTTTATGTTACCATGGAGCCAAATTTATTCATCTTTCTGGATTTTGCCTCTCCTAGTTTATAAAATACTTCACCCATTTTTTCCTTTGATTTATATTTCATTTTTACATTTAGATCTTTGACTCATTTAGAAATATTCTGGTGTTTAGTGTGAGAAATGGATTAAATTTTCTCTCTTTCCATATGGCTATCCAATTGTATGATATGTGAATTATATCTCAATAAAGCTGTTATTAAAAAAATTATTGGGGCACTTGGGTGGCTCAGTCGGTTAAGCATCCGACTTCAGCTCAGGTCATGATCTTGCAGTCCATGAATTCGAGCCCCACGTTGGGCTCTATGCTGACAGCTCAGAGCCTGGAGCCTGCTTCGGATTCTGTGTCTCCCTCTCTCTGTTCCTCCCCTTCTCTCTCTCTCTCTCTCTCTCTCTCTCTCTCTCTCTCAAAAGTAAATAAAGATTAAAAAAATTTTTTTTAATATATTAAAAAAATTATCTGCCTATATAAATGTTTGGAAGGCCATATCTTAACACTTAAACCCTGGTTGACTCTGGATGGTGGGATTATCAATGGTTTCTATTTTCTGTTTTTTCCCTGTATGAACAGATATGCCCTGTTCATTCTCCTGTACTTAGGAAGACCTTCTTTCTATGTTATAAGTTTCAGAAGGCTGGAATATGTACTTCTGAGAAGATATAATCCAGGTCCAATAAATTTTTTTTTAAAGAAGTTTGTCCATAATCCATAAGAGCAGTCAAACAATAAGTATTTGAGTGTCTACCGTGCACACCAAACTGTGCTATTTGCTCGGGGAAATGTCAGAAAAAGTAAAATCATCTGAGTAGACATGTCTAAGAGTCAAGTCCACTAACCTGGAAGGGAGTAGAGGTCATTTAAAAAGCCAAATGAATGGCAGAGACAGGCAAGATGAATAATTCACAGGAAGGAGAGATCTCCACGGGCAGGGATGACCTGGGAAGCTTCAGGGAGGAAGTGTCTTCCAGTTAATCCTTGAAAAATGAATAGGATTTTAGAAAAATGAGTAGGAAGAGAAGAGAGACACATCCAGACTAGGACAGTATTGTGAGTACAAACAAAGGAGAGCCCCTGAGGGTGTTCAGGGGACCAGGTAGGCAAGGCTGATCAAAGAGGGTGCTCCTTGAGCATTTGACGCAGTTCACTGTGACCGGGGAGCAAAGCTCTCTGCTCCTGAAATGGGGTGAGGCTGTCTTCAGTCACTGAGACTGGGAGCCTTTCAGAGGATCCAGTTCCACGCAGAACTCTTCCCCAGGGGGCCCCTTTCTGGTGGCAGACTGCTTGCAGATGCTGAAGGAGACCGTCAAGGTTTGGATTTGATTTTGTTCTTGATCATTTCATTCTTGGCTGGCACCCATGACGTGAGGACCTCTGAACCTGCACCCTCTGTTTACAACCTTGTCCTCAGTTACCTGACACCAGTCTCCACGGGAATTAGCAAAAGGCAGCTCCAATTTCAGGGTACATATTTCTATCCGAGGTTGAGCTGTCTGTCTTCTCCCTCCATGGACCTGTACCACATCCTCCCAGAAATAAGTGACCCACCTTCTTGTGGAATGACCTTTACAGGAAGCCTGCCTTCCTGAGTGCAGGACGAGAACTGGGACAATACACGAGGGAGAGACGAGGCTCTTGTGACTTAAATGGGACCCGCATAGCTGGTCAGGAGCCAAGTCATTAATGTGCCTGCTGATTTCCCTTTTGGAGCAATCAGGAGCTGTTTTGCTCACATCTTCCCTCCTCTCTTTTGTGTCTGGCATCTGCCTAGATGATCAAGATGGCGGTACACAAAGCAGGTACCCCAATACCTCTCTGTAACTACATTTCAGTGTCTCTTTCCTGGGGCAGCCACTCTCACACCTGTCTTCAGTCTGCCCTCTGCCCCCATCTCATTTTCCTTGGAGCTGGTTTTAGCCATGGGTCTACCTACAGAACTTCTTTGTGTCTATCTCAGCTCCAAAGTGTTAACAAACAAACTCAATGAATGTTGAGAGAACATTCATTCTGAGAGAAGACCAAGGGTCCTCTTGGTTCTCTGTTGAGTTCCCTGTGTAGTTCTAGTCATCTCATCCCTGACTTTGTGATTCTGATGTTGGAAATTTCTCAGAAAGCAGGAGATGCTTTTGGGCCAATGGATCATTCAAGTACCCTCATATTACACTGGATACCAAGTTCTCCATTAAGTAAAAACAAAATTATGATGGGCACCTGGGTGACTCAGTCATGGTTTCAGTTCAGGTCATGATCTCACAGTCTGTGGGTTCGAGCCCTGCATGGGACTCAATGCTGATGGTGTGGAGCCTGCTTGGGATCCTCTCCCCCTCTCTCTCTGCCCCTGACCCCCCCTGCTCATATGCATGGTCCCTCTCTCAAAATAAATAAACTTTAAAAAACGCCACAAAATTATGAAATCATCATGTTCATTAGCAATAAACTGAATCTTGCACACTGGTGATTGGGACCAGTACTATAATCAAGATGATCTGATGCCTGTTTGGTGATATTATTTTATGCTTTCTTTCAGCCTTCATTACAACTAGCCATTGAGGAAAAGTATCCTTCAATTTGATTTTTCTGTGATAGAGTATAGCTTCTGATAAGTCATAGTTTCTCCAAACTGTAGAGTAGTGGTCTTCAAAGTATGGTTGGGAAACAGCATCAGCATCACCTGGAAACTCATTAGAAAGGCACAGGTTCAGGCCCCACAGACATATGGAATTCGAAATTCTGAGGTGGTCCCAGCAGGGTGTGTGAGAACAAGCCCACCAGGGAATCCTGATGCTTACTCAAGTCTGAGAACCACCAGTGGAGAGTAACTCATTAACCAATTACACCAGTTACACCTGCTCTAGCTCAGAGCGCTGGTCTGTCCCTTTCCGGGAGGCTTCCCAGAGAAAATAGAATTCTTGTCAATCCTGTCTCTTCCCTAATCAATTTAACTTGTTTTGCCTGGAGTAGTGAGGTGAGGTGGGGAAAAGAGAAACAGCCTTAGATTGGCAAGGAACTTGCTCAGCTCAGCTCAGCTGAGGGCTGCGAGCAGAGGGTGCACCTGGGATTAAGTCCCGCTGAGTTTAAACTGAGCCAAGACAGAGACACAGGCACCCTTCATGCCCATGAGGGCTGCTGGGCCCCACCATCCCGGGAGCAGGTTCCTTACTGATCTGCCCGTCTCTGTTCATCAGTGGTGATAAGAAGAGCTGCATACACATTGTTTATTGGTGTGTGGTGTCTGGTTTTAAAGTAAGTCTTGAACAGGCTTTGCAATCACAGGGATGGTCTACAAGGGTACAGCATTTCTCTTGATTGAGAGGTGATTAATTAGGTATTATATTGGAGTGATTTCTGACCAGAGGAGATGCTTAGAATCCAAATAGTTCCCACAGATGTAGTGTTTCTTGTCAGTATGACTACAGCCGCTGATGAAGCCTGGTAAAATATCAACTACCTCACTGCACTGGCTACTCATGACCCTTCAAGAGAGGTACTATTAGCCTATTTATAGATGGGGAGACCAAGGCTCAAATTATTGAGTCAATTGCCTGGGAGAAAGCGACAGAATTGGTGCCTTGACTAAGCAGCCTCAAAAGCCCACACGTTTAACTACCATGAATTTCATGGGCCAGAATCTTCCTTCGTTAGTTCTCTATGAAATCTCAGCTTCTCTGCTCAACTCCATTTTCTTGTCTCTCTCTCCCATTTAGTCTCCCTCTTCTTCATTAGTTTGCTGACACTCTTTTCTCCACTCTGACTGAATGCTTTGTGTTTTGGAGGTCTCCGTGGGCTGTTCTATGTCTGATCCATCCATAGTTAACCCTAAAAAATGATCAGAGGCAGAAATTTGTATTAAAAAAGTTGGCGGGTGGGGAGCGCCTGGGTGGCTTAGTTGGTTGAGCGTCCGACTTCGGCTCAGGTCATGATCCCGTGATTCGTGAGTTCAAGCCCCGTGTCCGGCTGTCTGCTGACAGCTCAGAGCCTGGAGCCCGCATCGGATTCTGTGTCTCCCTCTCTCCTCCTCCCCTGCTCACACTCTGTCTCTCTCTCAAAAATAAACAAAGATTAAAAAAAAATTTTTTTGTACTCTCTAGGGCTTAAAAAAATAATAATTTTTGAATAATACTTATTTGCTGAATGTAGGACCAGCAAGTGTATCCCTCGTAGATGCTGATAGCGTTGGGGTGGGTGGATATTGTAAGTAAACCAGCGGTTGTTGGAGCCCCAGAGCAGTGATTCTCAAGTGAGTTTGGACGAGTGGGCCACACCCCGCCAAGGGGTTGCATTTGAATCTGAGCCTGGCTGTGTCAAGTCCTCTCTCCCACACTGATCCTTACTTAATCCCCCAGGGCAGGGGCCGGGACAGCGGTCTTCTCAAGAGGTCCACAGAAATACTTAAGATTAGGCCAATTTGGGGTGGGGGGTGCCTGGGTGTCTCAGAATCCGAGCTGAGAGTGCTGATCCTTCTTGGGATTCTCTCTCTCCTCCTCTCTCTCTGCCCCTCCCTGGCTCTCGTACGTGCGCGCACTCTCTAAATAAATAAATAAATAAATAAATAAATAAGGTTAGGCCAGTTTGGGAAATGCTGGCTGGAAGGAGTAAACTCTGTTTCTTTTATTGCTTCTCCAAATCACCTGTTTCAGAAGCTTCCTCTGGGGATCCTGAGGCTAGATTCCTAGGACCAAACCTTGAGAACACTGCTTTTAGAGTGGATGCCCTCAAACTTGAGAATGTACAGAATCCTCCCAAGGCCCCACACAGACTGTGGGTCCCACTCTCGGGGTTTCTGATCTAGTTGGTCAGGGATGATGTTAAGGAATTTGCATAATTCCCTAGGTGTCACTGATGCTGCTTGCCTGGAGACGGTTGGCCCTCAGCCCAGACCAGAGAGACCCTTCCTTACTTCAAGCTAAGATGTATAACAGTAGTACCATCTGACATGGCCGGGCTGCCTCGTAAATCACCAGGCTTCTGTAGTCCAGAGCTCTGCTCTTGCTAAGGTCCCCCGAATGTTCTATTTGCTATTAAAACCAGGTGTTGGGAACCTCAGGCCCGAGGATTCCAGGACCCAGACACTACTCACAACCCAGACACTAACTTTGTAAATGACCACAAGGAAGTCATTTATCTTTCCCGGGCCAAATGTGCCATCTGGAAGAGATGAAATGAGAGCATAAATTCAAACACATTAATCAAAAATTCGAAGCTCAGGGTACAAATACTGGCTATTACCTTCAGACTCTGGGGAGGTGGAAGATAGTTGCTCCCGGGTCTTGGTTTTTCACTAACTTGTGGGGTGACGTGGACCCAGTGGCCAGGCTTCCATTTCTTATCAGTCAAATGCAAGGATTGGCCTGGGTCGTCTCAAAGGTCACCTGTAGCTGGAGAATTGTGGGATGTCAGTCCCAAGCCCAGCACCTGAGATTAGTTTCATTCCTATGTTCCTCACACAGAGCTTTGTTTCTTCAGGTTGTAACGTAGGTTTGAGGTACCAAATATTCCCTTTAAAGTATCTGGAATGCTTGAAGCAAGCGGGAGGAAAAAGTACCAGGGCCAGTTAACACAGAACAAAAGCAAGTGAAAACAATAAGTAAAACTCGGCCGTGGACCTCTCTCTGTAGAGTGATCCGGCTTATCTCGAGCCCAGCAAAGCCTCAGGGATGCGGGTGAACACAGAACAAAGGGAACCAGGTGACTGGCAGCAGGCGGGTGAGTGAGCAGGCCTTCTCCCTCTCTTTCCATGGGCTGTCCATGTCACAAGGCTCTGAGTCTCACGGCCGGCCGGAGGAGGAAGGCAAGGCAGACAGCAGAATCCCTATTTCCCCAGAAGGAAACCCTGGCTCTGAGAGGTTATCTGAATTTCCCATGGTCCTCTGGACAGGACTCAGTGTGGGATCAGCTCTTTCATGAAACGAGGAAGGTGAAGAGAACGAGGGATGTACTTGGATGGCCAGCAGGTCCTCAGTGACCCGAGAAGCCCTGGCTTGCACTCAGGGTGGAGGGAAGTGAAACAAAGACCTAGGTCTGGAACGGAATCTCTGCAAAGTTTGCTGTTTGCTGGTAGCTTGCAAGTTGCATTTAAATGGTCTACTGATTGCTTTAACATTCATTCTCAGGCCTGTTTGTTAAGTTCTTCCATTTGTGAGGGAGGGAGCAATGTCCCAAGGCCACTGTCTAGGTGGGAGCAGCAGGCTTTTAGACAACGAAGCCTGGGGGTGGGGGACAGGGGCCTGCTGCCTCATTGGCCTTAATCTGGGGAGCAATTTTTGGTTGTTGAGGAATGATATGACAATTCGGGAGATGTCATTAGAGTACATAAAGTATAAACAGCTATGGAAGCTAATTTTTGCAGTGTTTAGGGACTGACTGATAGTAAGGGAGAATATTCAGCCACGATCACTAGAAAGACAACTGGCGTGCAATTGTATTGTAATTGTCTGTTTACTTGCCCACACCCACTCGTCTGTACCCAGACTAGAAGGTACAATTGGGTGGGGCCCATCTTTGTCTTTTTACTGATGTTATCTCACCTTTATTAGGGCTGGCATTTACTAATTATTTGCTAAATTAAATTACTGAATGCAGTTGATGCGATTACAAATTATTATTGCAGATATTCATATTATTTAATTACTGATGCAATCGAATTAACTGAAAAATGGCATCTTTGGGATTACTCTGTTTCACCTTAAATCCATTTTGCAACAAAGCAGGGATACTATGTCTAATGAAGGAGTGAATAAATGAGTGAATAAACCAGTGATGAAAACAGTGAACAGAACAGGCAAACAAGAAACAAGAAACAAGCCTCTTGACGTGTCCTGATGGACGGAGGCTCTGGGCATCCCTTGCTCTAGAGCCTTTCGCGCTCTGCAGAGGTCTGTAGTTGTCCAGCCCAATTTTAATGGAGACCAATTTTAATGGATGAGACTGGGATGGTCAGTTTGATTCATACGGGAGCCACTTGGTGCTGTGCCTTGCGGTGCAGGCTGCAGCGTGGGATCAGACCCAAGTCGAGCCATGTTTGCCTTCTCAGGACCCCTCCAAGGGCCCCTCCAAGGACAGCTGTCCATACCACATGTCCCAGGAGCACATCCTGTTTGGGTCTCACAGGACTGACAGTGTCCCATGTATCAGCTGTTCCCTTGATGTAAGTCATCGCAGGTTCTTTCCCGTGGCATTCTGCTCTGCTCTGTGGACAGTGGGGAGGACCCAGCTAACCTAGTCAAAGGGAATAGCCCTCCAAGAGGTGGGGACTGTCATGGTGTGAATGTCAGACATAACTGAAAGCCAGAGGAGAAGGCGTTTCTGGAAAGATGGGCCACCAATTCCTTCCTTCTATAGGGTAGTTATTTATGTGTTAGATACCAGGCCAGGTGCTGTAGAAGATTAAATACAGACACAGATGGACACACATACACACACACATACACACACACACACACACACACACACACACACACACTTTTCACCTCCAGAATCTTAAAAATGAGTGGAAGAAACCATACAAATGCATACACAGAAATTATACAAATGCACAGAAATTATAATAGTCAGTATATAAAAACAATCATTTGTTTTTTAATGATTTGTTGATTCCTGTACATAGCCTCTTTTGCCCCTCTTTTCTTCCCATTAACCTTTCTTTCCTCTCTACCTTTATCTGATTGCACTTTCCAGCTAAGTGACTTTATTCGGAATAGCAGTTCCTGGAAGGGTCCTGTAAGTCTGTGAACTATTGCTCCTGGCAATTGAAATACTTAATTTGTCATCTGAAAAAGAGAAGTCAGGACTGCCCTGGAGCTTAGCTAAAAACCATGGGGTTACCTGAGGTCTGGAACTGGGTTGCCAGGAAAGGAGAAGGGAAATGACCCAGTGGGGCCAAGGTCAGCACAAGCTTCCACAAAAGGATGCAGCTTTTTAAAAAATATCTTTTTTTTTAATGTGTGTGTGTGTGTGTGTGTGTGTGTGTGTGTGTGAGAGAGAGAGAGAGAGAGAGAGAGAATGAGCGAGCATGAGCAGGGGAGGTGCAGAGAGAAGGGGAGACAGAGAATCTGAAACAGCCTCCAGGCCCTGAGCTGTCAGCACAGAGCCTGACGTGGGGCTCAAACTCACGGACCTTGAGACATGACCTGACCCAAAGTTGGATGCTCAACCTACTGAGCCACCCAGGCATCCCAAAGGATGCAGCTTCTTATCACAGCTCTTCTGTAGCTTGCCTCTGACTTCAGGAAGTCGTGTTGATTCTTGGAACCTTGGTTTCTTCATTTGCATCATGGCCATAATATCTGTCTGTCCACCTCACAGAGTTACCCCGAGGATGAAATGGGTTAACCTACATACATGAACTCCATCCTGAGCATACAACATTGGATGTTGTGGCTGCTCATTTCAATGGGACTCACACTTCCTGGTTCACTGGAAAAGAGGTGAGATTGGCAAGTACCCAACATTCCATTAAACTAGAGAAGTAATCTAGTGATTTCCTCCCAAATCATCCAAGGACTCAAACACTTTTATCAGGCATCAACTCTGGTGTGACGTAAATGGTTTAATTTAATCATCTCAACCACCCCACAAAGGAAGTATTTTCTTCTTCCTTAGGCAGAGGGAGAAATCAAAGCTCAGAAAAGTTGACTATACCATACTTGAGACAACCCAAGGATTCCAACTCAGGTATGTCTGACTCAAAGCACAGTCATTTTTCACTGCATCCCACGGACTCATAGCTTTGATGCATATGGGAATAAAACCTAGTCCTTCCCATTAAGACCCTATATACTCAAGTAGGCCATGGAGAAATGAGAGAGGAGATGATGGGATCTCTGGAAAAGTTACCTCACCTCAGGACTGTTTTGTGGAGATAGCTGAGGGCTGATGAGAGGCCTGTGTCCACTAAATGGGCATCACCTTTTTGTCCTGTCTGTCTCCAGTATCTACTTTGGATGACCTTGAAGCCAATGGTCCACAGAGCTCATCTTCCTGGCCTCACCTAGGTCTCTGGAAACCACTCAACTGCCCTCCAGCAGTCAGGCCAGATGGACACTGGAGGTGGAACCCAGTTTGGGAACCGCTTGAGAGCTGAGCAGGGGTGGGCTGGGCGAGGGGCAGGCTTCACTCTAATTCCCTTTCTCCATGCAGTGCTGCCTCCTCCTTCTGGCCTGCTTTCTGATGTCCCCAAGGCCCTGTCAAGTAGGGAGAGTAGAAGGACAGAGTGGATGTGGCCAATCAGGAAACGACATCCCGTAATCAGGTCATGCAGGCAGTCCCTTGTCTAACCCGGCTGGCTCGGAGCCTTTAGCCTGGGGATCAGTTTTGTAATAGGAAAGCTGACTTCCAGCTAGGCCACTCTGTCTAGATCCTTGTTTGATCTAAACAAGCACAACAGCAGTCTGGCGGGAGAGTGCTGTCTTGCTGGCAGGTCTCCAGAAGGGGGCGTTGCTGTTTCACCAGGGAAGTCAGCAGAGGGGCATCGCCCCCCTTCTTGGACTGCTTAGGTGAACCAAGGGTTAAGAGCCTGCTGATGGACTTTCCTTGGGTCCAGAGGATCCAGATTTTCTAGAGAAGTGTAAAAAAGAGCCTCATACAACTTAAAAGAGATGCATCAAGTTTGCACAATAGAAGATCATTATACAAAAACCAGTGTGCATTTTTATGACCAATCACCGTTAGAAAACACAAGTGTTTAAAGCTAACATTGAGGGGCACCTGGGTGACTCATTCGGTTAAGTGTCCGACTTCGGCTCCGGTCATGTTCTCACAGTTTGTGAGTTTGAGCCCCATGTCGGGCTCTGTGCTGACAGCTTAGAACTTGAGCCTGCTTTGGATTCTGTGTCTCCTCCCCACCCCCCAGCCCCCGCCCCAGCTTATGCTGTCTCTTTCTCAAAAATAAATAAATAAACACTAAAAAAAATAAAGCTAACATCTAAAAAAGAAACAAAAACCATAAGGGAGCAGAAATCTAATTAGATATATGCATGATCTTTATGGGGAAAATGATAAAACTTCACTTATTCAGGTATTCTTTGATAGATAAGGTGTTCACGATACAAGGATTCACCGTCATTTCAATTCCTTTTTTTTTTTTTTTTAATGTTTATTTTTGAGAGAGAGAGCATGAGCAGGGGAGGGGTAGAGAGAGAGAGGGAGAGAATCCCAAGCAGGCTCTGCACTGCCAGCGCAGAGCCCAATGCAGGGCTTGAACTCTAGTTGTGAGATCATGACCTGAGCTGAAATTAAGAGTCAGACAGTTAACTGACTGAGCCACCCGGACGCCCCCATTTCAGTTCTTCCTAAATTAATCTCTATGTGACACCAAATAAACTAATAAATACCTAATAAACACTATGTGACACCAAACCAAATCCAGGCAGGGGTGTGTGTGTGTGTGTGTGTGTGTGTGTGTGTGTGTGTGTGACTAGACAAGATGATTCTAACCTTGCTGTGAAAAAGCAAAGGGCCAAAATAGTTATACATTTTGAAGAAAACAAGATGAGTGATTTGCCTTATCCTAAGACTCGCTAAGTTAAGGCAGAGTGGTGCTGGCCCAGAAAGAGACGAACAGACCAATGGAACAGAAGAGACAACCCCAGACAGGTCCCACACCTGTGAAGACTGATATGTGACAGAGGTGACACACAGATCCATGGAGAAAGAACGAACCATTCAGTCAATGGCACTGGGAATCTGGTAATCCATACAGGAAAACAAAACCAACAAGAACCCATCAAATTCCAGGTTCTGGAAAAGTTTGAAAAGCAGAACTTTAGGACTTCTAGGAGCAAATACAGAGAACTTTCAAGATCACAGAGCAGGCAATAATATCTGAAAACACAAAAAGAATAAGCCACGAAGAAAAGTAGTAGTAAGTTTGATGGCATTAAAATGGAAAGTTTCTCATCAAAAGATGCCGTAAGGGAAAAATGAAAAATAGACGAGCACAAACTAGAAGGTCTTGGCGGTGTGGCAGCCGTAGGAGTGTGCTGCTCAGCCTCCCTTCATGGGAGAGGCACCTGCCAGGTGTGTGTCTGGAGGACAGCCTGTAGCTACTGTACCCTTGAGATTCACCACGGATGTTCAAGTTGAGCCTGTGCTCTCCCTGGCTTGATCCCCACTAAAGACTGAGCATGGCTGGAGAACCAGAGCTGAGCCATTCCTGCCCGTTGGGCTCATCTAAAAGGCAAACTCTCTTCTAGGGCTCATTATCCAGGCAGTGACTTTCTCAGAGCTGCCCTACACGGGAGTCTCTTCCAACCCAATCCTCCCTTCTTCTCTCTCCCCCTTTCCAGATATCAAGATCTGCGTTGGTATCTGAAGCCTCTCCCCAACCACTCCCATCCCACACCCCATTGCCCTTCAGAAACATTAGCCCCAATAATTGTCTTTCACTTTTATTTTTTTATGTTTTTTGACTTATTTAGAGAGCCCACGTGGGGGAAGGGCAAAGACAAAGAGAGAGAGAGAGAGAGAGAGAGAGAGAGAGAGAGAGAGAAGGAATCCCAAGGAGGCTCTGTGCTGTCCCTGCAGACCCCAGTGTGGGGATCCATCTCACAAACCTTGAGATCATGACCTGAGCTGAAGTCAAGACTTGGATGCTTAACTGACTGAGCCACCCAGGTGCCCCATCTTGCACTTCTAATTCCCTCTTGGTATCTGCTTCTTGGAGGACTTGAACAGACTGTAAATGACAAAAGAATGGTATCCAGAATGGGTATGAAAACCAAACTATAGGGGCGCCTGGGTGGCGCAGTCGGTTGAGCGTCCGACTTCAGCCAGGTCACGATCTCGCGGTCCGGGAGTTCGAGCCCCGCGTCGGGCTCTGGGCTGATGGCTCAGAGCCTGGAGCCTGTTTCCGATTCTGTGTCTCCCTCTCTCTCTGCCCCTCCCCCGTTCATGCTCTGTCTCTCTCTGTCCCAAAAATAAATAAAAACGTTGAAAAAAAAATTTAAAAAAAAAAAAAAAAAAAAAAAAAAAAAACAAAACCAAACTATAGACTGATACAAGTCAATAGAAAATCAGGTGAAAGATATGAACAGGTAGTTCACAGAAGAAATCTAAAAGGCCAATAAATGCATGAAAACATACTCGACCTTAGCAGTAGTCAGGGAAATGTAAATTACAGCAAACCACATTCCATCTTATGCTGTGACATCAGTGAAACTCCAGAACATTTGCGAAGTACTGGGGAAGATATGGAGCGACAGGAATACGTGTGGTTGGTGGAAGGGTGAATAGATGTGGCCATTTTGGTAATAGTTTAGTAATTACAGTACTTACTTAGTAAAGATGAGGACGTGCTCACCCATCAAGTCCACACGAAAGACTCTCCTGTGTGGGCATGAGGAGTCTTGTAGAAGAATATATTGTAGACTTACTTGAAAGAGGAAAAGACCCCAGCCAATCTAAATGTCCACCAAGAGAAAAATGGATGAATGCCTGGTGGGCTAGACATGCGATGGTATATCACACAATTCTGATACTAAGTACACCAAAGCAAAAATTTCCATATGTAATGGAAATGAAAAGCTGAGTTTGGGCTGTAAAAAGTTCTAATAATATTTATTTTAAGAAAGTTAAAAAAAAAAAGCAGAAAGAGAGAAAGAGGTACTTGTTTATCCTCTGGTCCATAACTGAGTTGACAAGTACTCTTGACATAATTTGTCTTGGCCACACTAACTTGTGAAGGAGACTATGATTTTGTAAGTCTTTCATTTATTAAAAGCAGATGGAAAAGGGTCATTGTTAATGATTTTTCCTCATCAGCTGTTGAAGTTGCTAGAAGTTTGGTGGTACTCTCTTAAATGTCTGCCCACCTTTTTTTTTTTTTTAATTTTTTTAATGTTTATTTATTTTTGAGAGGGAGCAAGAGACAGAATGTGAGCCGGGGAGGGACAGAGAGAGGGGGAGACACAAAATCTGAAGCAGGCTCCAGGTTCTGAGCCTGATGCGGGGCTCGAACTCAAACCGGGAGATCATGACCTGAGCCGAAGTCAGATGCTTAACCGACTAAGCCACCCAGGCACCCCTACCCACATTAAAAAAAAAAAAGTTTATTTATTTTGAGAGAGAGGGGGTGAGCAGGGAGGGGCAGACAGAGAGGGAGAGAGAGAATCCCAAGCAGGTTCTACACTGTCAGCGGGGAGCCCGATGCAGGGCCCGAGCTTGAGCTCGAGCTCCGTGAGATCATGACCTGAGCCGAAATCAAGAGTCAGACACTTAACCAACTGAGACTCCCAAGCACCCCAAATATCTGCCCCCCTTGAGTGGGCCTGGCATGCAGGAGTACAAATTGAAGGTGAGAGGTATGCAGAGGGGCCTCCGGTATGGGGAGAGTTGAGTTAGGCGTGGGAGGGTGGTGGGCCCCCAGGAGTGCACCCCTGGTCTAGCATCAGGCCGACAGTCCAGCTGACAGTCCTCACGGGTGCCGTCCTGGAATTCTGACTACGTAACAGGAATCCAGCTCTGGCTAGTGATGAAATTACAGACGGCAGGGTCCAGCCCTGCCTATGTGACCCAGGAGGGGAAACCTCTTTTCTGGATCCTGGCTTTGGAAAACCTCCCGGGCCTCTTTGCCAGGGCCTTGTCCCTAGTTGCCTTCCTGATCTGAGACTGACCGACAAGCACTGAACTGTTTACTGGCCCCTCCGTGTCCACAGGAAAGTGTCCCTCCACTCACTTGTCCACCACACCTTCCATCTGAGTCGACAACAGGTACAGTAGCCCCCCTTTGTCTGTGGTTTCAGTTACCGGAGGTCAGCCTCCATCTGAGAGCAGATGATCCTCTTTCTGGACGTAGGGACAGAAGCAGTAGTTGCCTCACAGTATGCGTCACAACGCCTACCTACATCATTCACCTTGCTTCATCTCGTTACGCAGGCATTTTATCATCTCACATCATCACAGGAAGAGAAGAGTGAGTACAGTGTAAGATATTTTGAGAGGCCACATTTACATAACTTTTATTCTAGTATATTGTTATCATTGTTCCATTTTATTGTTAGCTGTTGCTAATCTCTTACCGTGCCTAATTTATAAATTAAACTTTATCATAGATATGAGTGTGTAGGGAAAAGCACAGCATACATAGGTTTCAGTATTATCTGCAGTTTGGGGCATCCACTGGGGGCCTGGGAATGTGTCCCCACAAACAAAGGGAGCTGCTAGGGCTGTACGTGAGCTCCTGGTACCCAAAGACTTTTTAATCAAAGGGCGTGTTACTTTTTTATTTTTAAAAATCTGATTCAGAAATATTTATTGAGTCTTACAACGTATGTGGGGACAACACAGAACAAGATGCTCTCAAGGCATACAAAGCTCAGAGGAGAAGGCAGACGAGCGGACAGGCAGTTACAAGCCATGAAGTAAGGCTGGGGCAGATGAGAGCAGGGCTCCACGTGTCCCCTGGATCCCTCTCTGACCTAAACCTGGAAGTCTGAAAAGGCTTCTGGGGAGAAGGCAGAGCCACTGGGACCGAAGTGCCACCACCCAGCCAGGTGCTGTGTGTGGGGGTTGGGGTGCAGTGAGGATGACTGTTAGGACGGTACAGAGAGAACCTTCCAGACAAAGTAGATATCCAGGAAAAGCTTGGTGGCAAAGAGCAAGGGCAAAATGGAATCATATGGCCAAGAATGGTTTCGAGAGGGGAACATTGGTGTCAGGCAGGTTTGATGAGAGACGGAATGAAGGTGTCCTTTCCCGCCAGGGGGCCATGGGAAGAGGTGCCCTTCCCTTCCTTCTGTTTCTCTTTCTTTCCTCCTCCTTCTCTCCCTCTTTTCCTCTCCCCCTCATTGAATACTTCATGATTTGTCTATGCATTGACAGCTTTTGGCGGCTCCAGATGAGAGGGGTTGGTGACAGGGGTGTTGAGGAAGAGGTGTGTAGTCGGTGGAATAACTGTCCAACTGGCAGAAAAAAGAGTTCATTCCCTCATCCTGGAAGCTGTGACTGTGTCACCTTAAAGGCAAAAGGGACTTTGCAGATGTGATTAAATTAAGGATCTTGAGATGGGGAGATTAACCTGGATTATCTGGGCGGGCCCAACATAATCAAAAGAATCCTTAAAAGATGGAAGAAGGTCAATGTCAGATGGAGACGGGAAGAAACTGCACCACTGGCCTTCACGATGGAGGAAGGAGCCGAGGGCCAAGGAATGCCGCGGCCTCTAGAAGCTGGAACACATCACGGGGATGGATTCCCCTTACAGCCTCCGGTAGGAATGCAGCTGGGCTGACACCTCAATGTTAGCCCCGTAACACTCACTTTAGACTTGTGACCTCCGGGAACTGTAAGATAACAAATGTGTGTTGTCTCAAGCTACTAAGTTTGTAGTAATTTGTGACAGCAGCTACAGGAAATGAGTATGAACTAAACAGATTCTAGAGTGATTTAGTAAATAATTTGCTTAGAGAGAGGAGGTGAGGGAGAGGTCTCAAGGGGTTTCTGGGTGTGAATTGGAGAGGAGGAGTGGTCATCCCAGATCACTTTTGGACACATTAGGTTTACTCAAAGTCCATGGGGGTTCAAGGTAAAGATGTCCAGTAAGTAGTTGTCTTCCTCTTGGGAGCAAATGGGCAGATTTCTGTTCCGCCCTCCTGGATTCTCCCTTTGATCCCCGGTTATGCACTCCCAGACACAGCAGGCCATGTCTTAAAAATGTTCCTGGGCTCCAGCTTCTACTCCTTCTTCAAGCAGAGCAGCCCCTTCCTATGGTCGGGGGCGTTAGGGTCTGCACACAGCCGTATTTGCATGGCAGCAGTTTCCCCGGGGCCATCTCAGTGAGGCTGGCTCTCCTGAGCAGCCTCCCCACCGGCCCAGAAAGGTGGCAATGCTAGCTGATTGTCAGAGCCACCTCCCTGTCTACCCTTCCCCCCGGCCCTTCCCTGTCCATTCAGTCCTGACCCGTTCTTATCGTCACTCTGGTTTTCCTGCTCGGATGTTGGCCCGGCAAGAAGGAGGCAGCCTTCTTGACTCTACTCGTGGCATTTGGGCCTTAGCTTAATGTTACTGTTTCAGGGGGTGCCTGGGTGGCTCAGTCAGTTAAGCATCCGACTTCGGCTCAGGTCATGATCTCACGGGTCATGAGTTCGAGCCCTGCTTGGGGCTCTGTGCTGACAGCTCAGAGCCTGGAGCCTCTTTCGGATTCCTTGTCTCCTCCTCTCTCGACCCCTCCCATGCTTCTGGGCGCTCTCTCTGTCTCTCAATAATAAATAAATGCTACTGTTTCAGGATTAGAGGACCCAAGCCTCAATCCCCAGATTTTGCACACACTGTACTCTCTGCCCGGAATGCCCTTCTGGAAGAAACTACTGGGTCTGCCTGCCTCAGCTTTCAAAGCACTTCTGCAGGAATTTTGTACACAGATGATTGTTTCATTTTATGTATCATACGGACTGTAAAGGACTGTATTGCTCTTCAGGACCTCAAGCTACTTGTGCACAGGGACCCTGATTTATTTATTTCAGGATCCCCAGCGCCTAACAGGGTATGTGGTTCAAAAAATGTTTTTGTTGAGCTGAACTAAACCCTTCTGGATTGCATCTTTATGTCTCCACTCTGATAGCTAGGTGAGTTTGCACCAGCGAGTGGATTTTTTTTTTTCCTGACAGAGTGCACTAATTAGCAACAGGTGAATAGCAGTGCTCCAATCCACGTGCTCCACTTACATAACAGCCCCTTCTCCTTGGTTAACTGTCTGCAGGCATTATGCAAAAACCCCAGTTGCCTTCTCCTCTCCACTTGCCAGAGGCTGCAGGGATCACGTAGATCTTGCCCCCCTCCTCCCCCCGACAGATACCTGTCTTTGGCCTCCCTTATCTTGTTTGAGGATGTGAGCCAGGCGGGAATCACCGCTGTCTTGGCAGGTCTGGAACCCAGAGGAGAGGATCGTAGGGGATGTGTGGCTTGGGGGACCGAGGGGGCAGCGCCTAACAGTGACTGACTGTAGCTGAGTCTCCGGGGCTATAAAATGCCATTTTCCCTGGAGTGCGACAGGGAATCAGTGTTGAGAACTGCTAGAACAATTGACCTTGAAAATGACAAGGAAATGGGGAAGCGTATGAGCAACCTCGGGCCATTACGTGCTGCCCTCAGGGCCGTTATTCCCAAAGGGAAGGATGAGCTGGTGCAGGTCCGAAGGACACTTCTCAGTTGCCTCACTCCTTCAGGCGGCTCTGTTTGGAGAGAGGGAGCCGAATGCGGCTGGAGCCCTGTCCCCTGCATCTCTTTGTTCACTGTGCTGCACTTCCCCCAGCCTAAGAGGAAAGGTTGATCAAATTACATCCTGGCCCTGCCTTTCGGCCTCCTCACCCCCAAAGTTAAAGTAGGAGACTCATGAATGTGCATGATATCCCCAGAAACATTGAGCCACGTGTCATAGAAACCCTGTACATTTTTGCAAAGAACTTTTTAAAATGTTTATTTATTTAGAGAAAAAGAGAGAGCAGGGGGAGAGGCAGAAAGAGAGAGAGAGGGAGGGAGAGACTGAATCCCAAGGAGGCTTCATGCTGTCAGCACAGAGCCTGACGCGGGGCTGGATCCCACAAACTGTGAGATCATGACCTGAGCTGAAATCAAGAGTCAGCTGCTTCATTGATGGAGTCCCCCACGTGCCCTGCAAAGAACTTTTAAATACAAAAGCCAAACATCAATCAATAAACAGCAAAAGGGTGAAATATTCGATGTTTTCATAGTTCAGTGGACCTGCCATTTTGCTAAAGTGATGGTTCTCAAATGAGCCTGCGTCGGCCTGACTGTCATTGGAAGGGTTTGTTACAACACAGGTTGCCACCCCAAAGTTTCTGCTGCCTTGGGTCTGGGGTCAGAGCATTTGCATTTCTAACAAGTTCCAGGTGATGTTGATGCTTCTGGTCCAGGGACCCCTGCTTTGAGAACCACTTTCTGGGTTTTTTTAAGAGCTAAAGAAACTTATTTAGAGAGAAATTAACAATAACACTTCATTGTCCCCTCTGTGTGGTAGATCATCCTTTCTAGAATCATCCAAGGTTGAGGAGAAATGGCTTTTCTAAAGGGGGTGCTTGGGATTCATAGCCTGTCCCCTCTTTGGCTCTTGCGACACCTGTCCCACAAGGGACGGCTGTAGCCGTCTACACATCCAAGCTCTTGATGCACAGCTAAGTGAAGACGAATGTCAGGGTGCAGTACCTCTAAGAACCTGGGATTTGGTGGTTAGAAGGCTCAGGTTGTGTTAACCAAAAATACTGCTGAGTTATCTCCAAATCTTTCTAGTTTCCTGCTCCTCTCTACTCTCCCAGCCCCGGCTTTAAGTCTTGTGTCTTCTACCACAGCCTTGTTCTCTGTGAACAGTCTTCTTTCCCAAGAACATGTGTACTTCTCTGTAGAAACTGAGTTATTGGTTTTGTCCTTAGTTTCCCCAGGTGAGTCAAGATCATTTTCTGCTTGACTCTATGTCCGCCCTCTGTTGTGACTCTGATATCATTCTCTCATAGGCTCCAACAGCCTCATCGTCCTTCCACGGGCCTTCCTGAGCTGGACTTTGTCGCCTCTTCCTCTTGAGATTACAGCATCTTGCCTGGCTCCCCCAGAGAATTCTCATCCCTCCCCCAGCAAACCCCCAACTGCTGTGGTCTGTTTCAGACCCCTTTGCAGTGTTGGGAAGGCTCTCTCTCTCCCCTGAGGCAATGACATTACTCAAATGCAACCCCTACCCACCCCCACTCCCCTAGGCTGGGTTGCAAATTTGGTGGAGGGAAGGGATTGGAGGCGTGAAGTAGGGGGTAGAAAGGCGGGAGAGGTGGAGATCGTTTGCTGATGAAATATTTATCATGGGGAAAGTCAGATCTTTGTTCTCCTTCCCTTATACTTAAGAAAATGCAATTCGATGTTATTTTTATTTGGGGTGAGTTTCCTTAATTGGTTCTGTACTTGTGGTCTCTAAAGGTCTGTATTGGGCTCTGACCACCACTGTTGAACCATCTTATCTGTGACCAGATGTGTGTTTTAGTGAGGAACTTATACACTGCTTAGCAGGTTGTTTTGGTTTTATTCTGGTTGAAGCACAGAATGAATTATGCTCTTGTGATTCCGGGGGTCTTAGCAGTATAACAGGATTCTTAATAGTAGTATCATACCTCATGTAGACTTCACTTCAGAAAACCTCTTACATTTCAAAAAAAAGTGTTTTTGAGGTTGAAAAGATAACATGTGCAACACTTTTTTGGTCCCCAAGAGAAAACCTCAATGCCTGTTCTCCTTACTTGCGTATCAAGAGAGTAATTCTCTCCGAGGGGAAAATGACATCAGTCATATGACGGCCTGACAAGTCAACGCAAGACTCTCGGGCGTCTTCTCTTCTAACCCACAGTCTCTCTGAGACTGCACGCTGGCGTCCTTGGTGAAGCTTGAGGATGGACTGTGCATTTCTTACCTCTGATCCCATGGAACAATTGTGAGGACTCAAGTTACGAAGGGACTGTTGAAGCCGGGACAGCAGAGTTCAAGGTTTGGCTAGAGATCTGACTCCAGGACAAAGGTCTTGTGCCATCTGAGCAAATACCAAGACCTGGTCACTGTTGCATGCCATTCTTGGCTCACATCTGGGGGTTAAGAAATCCAAAGCCAGCGCCAGAGAGCTGTCATTCTGGCTGGACATGACATGTCACTGACCGACACCGCAGCTGAGTGTGGAAACCCAAGCAGCAGCTAACCAAACACAAAAGAGTCTCTCAATGTGCCATGGTCACCTTCTCCCGGGTCAGTCCTCCTGCTCCGGAGGGGACCTTCTGGGTTTCCCTGGATGATCCTTTCTGGCAGCCTGAATTATCACCACCACAGAAACAGCAGAGTAATCCGTGGCAAAGACCCGGCCCTTTGCCATGCAGAGTCGTCAGCCTGGGCCAGGCCCCCAGAATTTGGGGCTTGCTCGCCCAAGTGGCTTCCTGGGAAATGGCAGCATGAAGTCACAGCAGCTGGGTGCCCGCCCTCCCGAGTCCCAGGCCCACCAATGGGGTCAGTGACTGCTGCTCCCGATAAAGGGCTTTGCTGAGAAGAATAGACTACATTCTGGAATAAAACTCCTTTTAACTTTTCTACCTCATTCTGAACTCAAGGAGGGAGTTCAGTTTTCTAGAACCAGGAAAAGTACAGGCAAAGGAAAGGTTGAGGAAGTACTTCTTTAAAGGTCTTGACAGCAACAATAATTCTCTGCTCCTTCCCAGTGGAGTTCTCCAGGCCCTGAGTTGTTCCTCTTCGCGAGGCTGTGATGTGTGTGTGTTAATGCTCTCCGCTGCGGTAGGGTGCGTGCCTGGGAAATCACAGAGCAAGGGTTCTTCCCGGATACCACAAATGGAGCAATCCAGATGATTGTGGGACAGGTCATTATGGTTGTCTTGCTTTTCTGGGCGGGGGGGTGGGGGTGGGGGGAAACTGAGGCTCTTGGGCCAGAAGGAGTTGCATGAGGTCCCACAGTAGCAGTGCAGAATAGAAGGCCATGTGCTTGTTCTGAGGGAGGAGTTGTACTGGACCCGGCAGGCTTTCCTTCCCAAGGCCTAGGCAGGCTTTCCCCAGTGCCCACCAAATGTGCTTCTGGCCAGAGTAATGTGTTGTTTGTAATAACAAAAGACATTAATTGAGCATTTACTATAGGTTATGCACTGTTCTAAGTACTTGACATGCATTAACTTAGTTAGCCCTGTGAAGCAGGTGCTATTATCATCATTCCCATTTCACGGATGCGAAAACTGAGGCACACAGAGGCTAAGTAGGCCTTGTAGGAAGTGCCAGAGCCGTGATCTGAACCCAGTCAAGACTAACTCCAGAGCCAATGCTCTTAATTTCCACATTCTGCTGTCTCACGTCCTTCACTGTCTGGGTATTAAGGACAACTGTTTATACAGCACACTGTGTATACTTAAGTAGGTTCACGTACACGATCACATTTGATATCTTTCTACGACAGCCCTCAGAGGCAGGTAGACTGAATAATATCCTCAGATGCTGGGGAGACCAAGGCAGAGGTCAAGCACCTTTCCCAAGGTCACCTTACTAGTTAGTAATAAATGAACTACTCAGGGTCCGGATTTTGAAGAAATGTTTGCTCCATCGACCCACAAGGAGTTAACCTACATATTGAATTAGGAAGGAGCAGTCATGCCCAATCCGAATTCAAGGTGTCGGGTGATTTACTCCCCAGGACTTCCCCATCGTGACCGTGATGCACTTACAGAATAGAATAGAATAATCGCCTCTAGGTGCTTTTGTGTTCCAAGGACAAGATGGGCCTGGTTCTCCGCAAGTGATGAATGTGAACCGTAAGCCTGTGAGAGGAAGTGAGGAGTCCTGGAAAGTCATGTCGATAGTGTAGAGCTGTGCTTTGTCCTGGGGCTCCTGGAGCTGGCCTGTGGGGTTCCTCTGAAGGAGAACAATGGCCGGGCCTTGTTTAGGGGCGCTCTGTCTTACTGCGGTTGCTCTAGCATGTTGTCCGTACGAACCTCACACTGGTCCTCCTGACGCAAGAAAGTCTGATGCTCTGGTCATCATCAGTCAGGAGGGCCGCCTGCCCCCTCCCTGCCAGCTAGCCTGGTCCAGTGTGTGGATTGCTTTTGGCATCTGTTCTGTTCTAGCTGGTTCCTGGTAGACACAGTTGCAAGACCGATTTCATTCAACATGCAGGACACTTCCCAGAGTAATGTCACCAAAAGAGCCTTGTGGGCCCCCTTCCTTAGGGGGGAGCCTAAGGTCTTGCCAGGCAGTAACTACCAGTGGCCTGTTAAGCACAAGGGTAGGGCTAGAAGAGACCGTAGAAACTGCCTTTAAATTTTATCCAAGGCCAAGTTTAGCGAGTCAAGACATTTGCTTAGGGTCACTGGAACGGTTCCTGGCAGAGCTGGAAGCAGAGCCCGGCTCCTACTCCAGGTCCAGCACACTTCCCACTGCTCCCAGGAGATGTCAAGGAGGAGTCTACCATCTGCTCTGCTGGACGCTTGCTAAGTGCTGCACGGTAGTTAAAAAAAAAAAAAAAAAACAACAAAAAAAAACCAAAACCCAGGACTTTCTCGGGTACGAACATTTCCATATCTTCTCTCCCCACCCCAAATCCCTGCTGTCTACTTTGATGCAGACTCGATATAGAAGGGGTGAGCAGGCATGAGGAAACCCCACGCGACAGAGCCAGGAATCTGTCTGCCAGAGGGAGAGATGTGGGAAGAATCAAGCAGGTGGGCAGGTATCAGACACCACGTGTCTGGGACATGGTGGCACTGCCACCCAATGCTGCCCAAGCTTCCTGGCACCATCTGCCCCCCCCTACCCCCCACCCCCTCACACATAAGAGCGATGATTCAGCCAGAGGGCACACTAAAACCTGTTAGGCATGGAACACCAAGTAAACAGCCCCTAGGAATTTCTCTTACTTGAATTTCAACTTACTTGGGAGCATCTGTCCTGTCTGGTTGTGGGGGAAGGGAGAGTGGAGGTGGGGAAGGCTTAGATTACAGTGTCCTGCCGAAAGGAGCCTGCAGGGTCTAGAGAGGTGCGGAGGTTCCCAAACACTGTTCCCAGGATGTCTGCTGGGGGTGTTGCAAGAACAGAGGGTGGGGAAAAGGGACACCAAAGAGGAAGCTTAGCCCCTGCGGCCGGCTGCTCAGCTTCTGTTAGCTTTAATAACAGTGGATTCTGCCTAAATTTGTTTTCAGGTGAAGATTCTGTTGCTGAAACTTTTGAAGAAGCACTGATCTAGTGGGAAGGCATAGGTTGGCAGACAGCAAGGTTTTAGGCTCACGCTTCCCCCAGCTTCGGAGTAACCTGCATCAAGCCTGCTCAGCCCAAGAGCCAGACCTTGGTCACTTCCACCTCAAGGAAGGCTCACCTGGGCTGTGGCAGCTCAGACAGGATATCCTCCCTCAGAAATGTCCTCAGGCTTCTACCTGTGCTCGCTCACTGCCCTCTAGGGTCTTCCACTCGCCCACCATCCTATCCCTAAAGCCTTTCTGGGATGAGCCCAAAGCGGTGACACTAACTGAAAAGATAAAAAGGATGATCAAAGGTCAAGGTGCTATTCTCGAGTAAACTGACAAGGAAGAAGAAAGACTGGGGGTGGAGTGAGGGAAAAGGCAGGAAGAGGGATGAAGAATCCTGAGCTTGTAAACACTGTCAGGGCTACTTTTAGCAAATAAAATTTCCTATCTAGTCAAACAAGCTTCGTAGATCCAGGAGGGAGGGAGGGAGGGAGAGATGCGGAGAGTTTGAGGCAGCTCCCGCTGGCTCTGGTTAGGTAAAGTACACTAATTAGATGGAGTGGGAAGCCAGAAAAGACGTAATTACTCATTCGATTCCGAACGAGGCTCATTGAACCAATGGGAAACTTGCCACAGTAACACACCCTATTGGAAAGGTCAGAACCATCAAATGCAAACTGCAGGGCGGCTGGGGAGAGTACTCTGACATTCACCCGAAGACTGACAGGTCTCCATAAAAAGGACGGGCACCTTTGCTGACTGCTGAATTCCCAGCATGAGCTTGCTCTCCAAATTCCATGACGAGCAAAATACGCCGCCTCGCCCAAGTGCCTCCTTGCTGTTCTGTGCAGTTATCTACAAAAGGAACGGTGACTTTCAGAACAACATTCCCTGTGCAGTAGGTGTTTGACGGGGGCGGATCTTAGGGGACTTGGGGAGCGGTGATGATGACGGAGAAGAGAAAGATAAAGAGAGAAAAACAATAAGGTTATATACAGGTTAGCAAATCCGGATTTTTTTTTAAAGTACTTTTTGGAGAATACCAATACTCCAAGAATAGAGGTTATAAACAAAAACCAAAAAACAACAGGCCTAAACTTTCCATTCAGATTCTTAGGAACAGATGGATTTCAGCTCAAGGGGATGATAGCATAGTAATTCAACTCCCTTGTCCCCATGACTAAAAATAAGGATGATTAAAGAATGGAATCTTAGCTCTCTGTCATCCCAGACAGCCAAGCCTTGTCCCTGGACTTGTAAATCAAGCAAGCAAGCAAGCACACTGGAGAAAAATAATTGCCTTTATAAATATTTTGATAGTTATTCACCCATTATTAAGGCAGTAAGGTTGAGGACAAGGTCACTAGTTGGTCCCCCATTGGGTCCTTCTCTGGCCAGCTGCTTTCTGGGTGGGTCAGAGTACATGCTCGAAATGACTCCGAAGTCATCTGGCCGCTCTTAGGCCATGTGTTCTCGCATCTTCTGTAGCTGGTAGAGATTTGCATGTCCTCCAGAATTTCTCAGGCTGGATCTCCAAATGCCTTCTGCACGATTTGGAATGTCATTCTCATCTCACAACCTGTTCTCTCCAACCAGGGATTTCTCCCACGGCAATTACTGCATTTACATCAGGCGCTCACATTGCCACAGCTGTGAGAGCAGACAGAGTCAGCGGACAGGGGACACTGTCACTTCAGCTACTTCTCAGACATGGCAAAACAATTCCAGCAAACAGGAGAACCCAAAGAATGTCTCCCTTGTGGGGGCCGGTCAGTGAGACACATGAATCCTTAGGGGCAAGGCTCAAAGACTTCTGAATAGGGTCAAGGCCAGTACTATGGCCAAATGGGACAGTAAAAGACTTGGGCTCAGACAGGGAGAAGGAAAGGTAATGGACACAAATACATCCTGAGGTCCCAAGCTGGGCCAACTAAAGACAGGTGGTACACAAGACAGATCCAATTACCTTTGGAATTCCCCTATGTTAAGTTGTCTGAGACTTTGAAGTTACAGCAACTACAGGGTGTAAATTGCTCTGTGTTATATTTGCCTTCTATTAGAATCATACAGTTTATGATAGTCTTTGGCTTATATAGGTTGGCTATTACCAAACTGCATAGAATTGCATGAAAGGTAAGGACATTTTTATTTAAACCCTCCCAGAACCCCATGTAGGGATACACACACACACACACACACACACACACACACACACACACACACTTTGCAGGACTTTACTATTTTCTAGGTTGAGCCAATATTTCTGTTGTCCCAGGAGAAAGAAGGGGATGGGGTGTTAATCGTATCTGTATTTACCTGAGTTGGTATAGATTTTTTTCAGGGTGTGCCTCTGGCAGTGGAAACTGGGAAATCAAACTTAAAAGGAAGAAGATAAGTGACCCTGCCATCTAGAAATCTCAGAGACAGGCAGCACAGAGTGAACTGGTGCTATTGCTCTGTCCAAGGCTTCCTCTTGGCTCCAGTCATCCCAGAGAACCCGGAAGAGCAGGATTCTACCCCATCTCCACCATAATCCTGAAATAGTGATACCGATGGGTGGGCTGACCCCATGGGCTGCTCCAGGAGGAAGTGAGCTCCTACACATCGCCAGTAAGGACCATGGATTGGATAACAAGGATGTTCATGAGACATGGTGTGCTGCAAAAAAGCCCGATTTAGAATCTGGGCTCCACCATCTACCAGCTGTGTGATCTTGCCCGTGTGCCTTAAACTGTCTGGGCCTCAGTTTCCTCATGTGGCATGATGATCAGAATTGTCTAAAGTGGGTTCTTATTCTAGACTGCTTGGACAGTGAGCCTGCGGGGACCAGGCGGGAGGTTCCCACTACCTCCCCAGGGAGGCACGGCATCTCAACTTAGCCCGTGGGTTCAGTCATACTTTCCCTGACAGGAGGGTCTCTAATATCCGAGGGATCCCAAGATCTGGGCAGTTGGCATTCTCGGACAACTCCTAGAAACAGCTGGCAAATCCAGACCGCCTGGCACCACTGTCAAGTGTGTTTTTAGGCTTGTGCTATTTGGGAGAATGGGTGGATCCAAGGGATGGCTGTCTTCACGTATTTTGTAGATCCTTGCTTGATTCATCTGCCCTTTCCCTGATATAGCATATTTCTTAGCTCATGCCTGTGACGTCATGGAATTTGCCTTGGACCCTGGTAACAAGGACCCGTCTTGCATGATACATCGTTTGCAGAAATGGGGTTAGTGTATTAACCTTAAAGGACTGTGGTAGAAATTCACTCACAAGCCAGGTCCAGAGGCAACAGCCTGAATAAAGGCATGAAGTTGTGCCTGGGCTTGCATATTCAGGAAATCTAAATATTGAGGTAGTTGCCAGCAGTGAAATGAATATTAAGAGATTTCACCTTATTGGATAAAGCTTGCTTGGTTCACCTATCTTTCCTAACTTCCCTTTATAGGCAAGTGGGCTCATGACTCCTGTATGATGCAAATCGGCTTCCCTAACTAAATACTTACATTAAATTGTTCACTCTTATGGGGCACCTGCGTGGCTCAGTCAGTTGGCTCAGATCATGATCTCGTGGTTCATGACTTTAAGCCCCACATCAACTTCTGTGGGGACAGCTCAGAGCCTGGAGCCGGCTTCAGATTCCGTGTCTCCCTCTCTGTCTCTCCCCCACTTGTGCTCTGTCTCTCTCAAAAACAAAGAAACATTTAAAAAATTTTCTAAAAAGTAAAAACAAAATAAAATAAAATAATAAATCGAGTTCACTCTACCAACACTCTGGCAGAAGTTCCTGCCCCGGGACCTGAAGTATATGGTTATGTGTGTAGTCATAGGGGTGTAGATGCTGGTGTGAAAATGAGAGAAGGGATATGGAAGCATAAAACCTGCGGGTTCTCACATCTCACTGCAAGTGCTCTAGAGCCGGCCCAGCAGGTGCTAGCTTCTTGAGGTCTCTGTCCCACCCCCACCCATACCAGAACACAGCCTGCCTTTCCAAGGATTAGTCCTCTTTGCTGCAAAGGCATGAGAAACATTAACACCAAGAGCACCTGTTCAAGACCTGTTCTATGTTGGTGGTGGGGCGGGGCGGGGGGGGGGGGGGGGGGTTGGACTTCAGCTGCCTGATGGAATGACCAAAATCCTGGGAGAGCACTGTCTGCAACAAATCCAGAAGTTTCCCCAGAAACTGCCAGTGACTGCAGCCCTTCAGGCTGGCCTGGGTGCCGGGGAAAATAAAATCCAGAGGGATTTTGAAAATGTCGCATCTCTTAGTCAGTTATGGATTGGGTTTTTTGTGTTTTGTTTTCGTCCTTGAGTTTTCTACAGCTATTTGAATTCGCCCCGGAATGAACAATTATAGTAAACATCATTTATTTTTTGATGTTTTATTGAGATATAATTCACATATTATATAATACATTCATTTAAAGTATAATTCAACGGTTTTGGATATATTACATTAATTTTAAAAATTGTAAAATATAGCATAAAATGTGCAATTTTGGGGGTGGCTCAGTCGGCAGAGCATCCAACTCTTGATCTTGGGGTCATGAGTTTGAGCACCACATTGGGCATGGAATCTACTTAAAGAAAGAAAAGGGGTGCCTTCGTGGCTCAGTCGGTTGAGTGTCCAATTTCCGCTCAGGTCATGATCTCACGGCTCATGAGTTCGAGCCCTGTGTCCGGGCTCTGTGCTGACAGGTCAGAGCCTGGAGCCTGCTTCGGATTCTGTGTCTCCCTCTCTGCCCTTCCCCTGCTTGCACTCTGTCTCTCTCTCTCAAAATTAATAAACATTAAAAAAATTTGTTTTAAATAATAAAGAAAGGGCAATTTTAAAAAAGTTTATTTATTTTTTAGAGAGAGAGAGAGAGAGGAGCCAAGAGAGAGGGAGACAGAGAATCCCAAGCAGGCTCCATGCTGTCAGCGTAGAGCCCGATGTGGGTCTTGACCTCACTAACGGTAAGATCATGACCTGAGCCAAAATCAAGAGCTGGACACTTAACCGACTGAGCCACCCAGGCACCCCAATGAAGTGCAAATTTTAAGTGTAAATTTAGGGGCAGTGATTACATTCACAACACTGTGCAATAGGAAATCCCTATTTCCAAAACCTTTTCTTCACCCCAAACAGAAACTCTGTAATCATTAAACAGCAGCTCCCCACCTTCCCCTCCTCCCAGCCCCGGTAGCCTCTAACATACTCTCTGTCTCTATGAATTTGCCTGTTCTAGATATTTCATAATAAGTGGAATCATACAATAGTTGTCTATTTGTATCTGGCTCATTTCACTTCGCTTAATGCTTTCCGGGTTCATCGATGGCATAGCATGTATCAGAACTTCATTCCCTTTTAAGACTGTATAACATTCCATTGTACACATACACCATGTTTTGTTTATCCAGTCATCTGTTGGTGGACACCTGGGTTGTTTCCACTTTTTGGCTATTGTGAATAATCCTGCAATGGGCAGTTGGTGTGCAAGTCTCTGAGTCCCTGCTTTCAATTCCTTTGGATATATACCTAGGAGTGAAATACCATCCACTTTTAACTTCCTCCCCCATCCTGGGTGCTTACACCAAGCCAGAAAATTAACTCTGATCCTAAAAATAGACAGAGATTTAGATGTTCTAGGGCAAGCTGACTGCAGTGTGACCACATAGGAGTACCTGTGTGAATCCTTTGTCTCTTCAAAGCCACAAATGCTGCCGCTGCCTCTGTTTGCAAATAGCCAAGCCTCTGTGGATGGCAGTGTGTGGGGAGGTCAGATACTCTCCAGGGGGCTCCTGCTGCTTACTTTCTCCCCCTTCTCCCTGAAAGAGCAGAAAAAGAGAAAACACTCCATTGTCCCTGAGAAGAGTGGCCCATTTAGGACGAAGGAGAGAAGAAATGGGCATATTGAATTTTTTCCAAACGGCAGATACCAGGGTAGGGGCAGGTGGCTTTATTTTATCCTCTGGAGTATTATTCCATTTTATAGATCAGAAAGTTGGCTCAGAGGAGGTACCTCACTGACTCAAAGACCCAGTGGCAGAAACCAGAAATGCAAAATTTTGAAAACCCAGGCAGAGGATGCATCCTGAAAGAGGCACACACAAAATGCTGTGGGAGCTCAGGACAGGGACAGGCCACCACTGTGTGGGGGGCTGGGAGGGGGGGGTTCACGGAGAAGGTGGGCCATGAAGCTGGACCATGAAGGATAATTTTATTTGCACAAGAAGATGGGGTGGGGGTGGGGGCAGCAGGAATGGATGCTGTGGAGAAGTATGGATGTTGGTTTGGAATCCTGTTCTGTTACACCTGGTTGAATCCACAAGTCCAGCAACTGCTATCCTAGACTCTGGTGCTGCCAGGGATCTCCTGGGAGGCAGAATCTGAGATGGAGGGGTAGATAGAGAGCAGGGAGTTTACCGGGGAATGCCACTAGGGTCAACACCAGGGGGAGGGAGCGGAGTGGCAGAACGGGAGGTGGGACTTGGATGAAGGCAGTCCCTGACCTGTCCCAGGATGGGGGGCGGGGGGGGGGGGGGGAGGGGGGCGTGGCCTTTCTCTCCTGCAGTGGTCAGTCATTGGATAGGGCTGCCCTTGGAAGGAGCGCGTGACCTTGAGTGAGGCAGTAATCTTCAACCAATATAATCCTCAAAGGAGGTGGACAGCTGAGGCCTATCAGCTGACAACTTTTGTAGCATCTGGCGGAGTCAGCTTTCCATTCCCAAAGGGGGATCCGATGACACATCACAGGGTCCCCGTGCACTGATTCCCTGAGGGTCTCCTTGCCCTGTTGTGCACTCAAGGCTGAGGACCATTAGATTCCTGGGGCCCCTTGTCTCTTCTCATTTACGCAACGGTTTAAAAAATAAATCAACTCGAGTGTGTTGATCAGCTCATTTGTGCAACATCTTTGATATTAGACAGGAAAATGAAGGTATACGTTCTTATTAATTTGTTTGATTAAAAAGAATATGTTAATTCATCCAAAATGCAAAAATTTAAATATATATTTGAAAATATAATAATGCATTTCTAATATTTTTTAAGACTTTTTTTTTTTTAAAGTAATCTCTACACCCAACGTGGGGCTCAAACTCACTACCCTGAGATCAAGAGTCACATGCTTTTCTGACTGAGCCAGCCAGGTGCCCCTGATATTATTACTTCTAAATGGGATTCCCCAGGAAAATGTTAAGACCCCTGTAACCTTTCAGAGCAAAACTAATACATCCCCAGCCCACCGGGGATTCAGAGACAGGAGTGGTTTTTATGTCAGTGAAGAAAAGAGAAGGCGGCAGCTGTCCATGCTGTAGCCCTAGCTCCTCCAGCTGCTCACATCTCTCCATTGTCTCTGGACTTTATCGCTTCAGTGTGAGTGGTTAACTCTTAAGGAGCTGGGGTACTAATCTCAATGAACCAGTGGCTGCCTCCTGCATGTTCAGGGGAATGATCAGAATGGTCTTGGAAACATTCCTGTGTGTTCCCCCTCCCACCCCCCACCCCCCAATGACAATTAAAATAAAAAGAGAAGATATTGGCTCATGTACCTGAAAAGCCCAGAAGGTTTCAGGAGTGGCTGAATCCAGGGGTTCAAAATGTCATCAGATCCCAGTCTCTCTCTGTCTCTTGGCTTTGCCTTATCTCTGTTGGCTCCATATTCTCAGACAGGCTTTTCTGGGGGTAGCAGCTTCAGATTTTTTAGGTTCATGCTCAGCTGGAAAGAATAAGCCTCCTTTCTAGGAGCTTGGGCCAAAGTCCCAAGGTTTGATTAGCTTGAACAGCCCTAACGCATGTGTCTGCTTGAGTCAATTACTGTGGCCAGGAGAATGAGGTATGCTGATTGTCATGTGCTGTTCCTATGGACTCAGGGATCCACACCCCCCTGGCTCCCACCTTGAACATATGGACTGAGCCAATTAAAGTTAAAGCTATAGCCTGAAGAAGAGTGTGGCAGACACAGTGGGTGGCTGTGGCTGCTCAGGTGGGGTTGGAACTCCGTGTCTTCCTTCCTTCCTCTGGTGTGCCTCCCTACATCGCAGGTGAGTAAGAGCTAACAATGACACTTCCCAGACTCTTTTGCAGCTAGAATTTCCGCTGTGAGTTGATTTCTGCCTAGTGAATGCTCATCTATGAATCTTGAACCTCTGAAATGAGATGGAGCCAAGATCCTGCAGGCAAATTTGGTTGGTTTTTCTGTAACAGCCAGAGCAGAGATCTCAGCGCCTAGTCTCTGGTCTTGTGGGTGTCAAGAGGCAGCATGGGCCATCCGTGGAACTGGTGTGGACCACAGCAGACGTGGCATAGTCAAGGAGCCGGAAGCAGTGCTGGCGGCTTCCTGATCACGGCCGTGGCAGTGTGGTTCTGGAACCTGCTGCTTTCTGAGCACAGATGAGGCAGCAGGGTGACTGTAGGATTCTTTCCTGAACACTCAACCCAGAATCTGCTTCTTCAGGCTTCACAACAATTTTGTTGGCCAATTAATACTCTGGAACAAATTCTTCTGATTCATTTAGCAAGAATTAACTCCACTCTCAGCACCCAAACTCTCTCGCCAACCCTACAGATGTCTCCTCTCTGCTGCTGCCTTGCAACCCTACCCCCTACTTTTTTCTTGCTGGCGGTGCTCACTCCCACTAATGATGCTGAAAACCTTTCTCAGCCCCTTTGCAGTTTGTTCTGTGTTGAGTGTGAGGAGGGGAGCATTCCCGGACAAGTTTTCTGCCCTAATGACAGAAATGCCCTCAGAGACATTTAAGAAATATCTTCCCTCCTGCTTTTGGATGTGGTTGGGGGAGAACGTGCTGTGAGGTGTTGAAGCAGCCCTTTTGCCACCCTGTGGCAATCAGCCCGAGGACAGAAGCCAACTGATGTGCCACTAAATTAACAAATCTTGAAGTTGGAACTCATATGAGAATTTTCTATTGTTTAAGCCACTTTCAGCTGGGTTGTGTGGTTATCTGCAGCTGGAAGTGGAGAGAGAGAGAGAGGGAGGGAGGGAGAGAAAATGAACAGAGAGGCAGTGGAGGAGGAGAAATTCTAATTCTGCTAATGTCCCTTGCAGAATTAACAGTGCCTTTGGGTGTAGGCAGGAAGCCACGGTTTTCATTTTTGGGAGAGACAGACACTCATCTTTTGGCTTGTTTAGTGCGAGGTCCATCGAGCCTGACGGAGGGGAGTGGCGGCCACTCCTCGGCTGGTTGGCGTGCATGGTCCTCCGCCCACTCCCCATTCTCATTGACAGTTTATAAAGTAGTGTAGCGCGTGTATCTGCTCCCCCGAGCCTTCTTACGCCTATTTTTATGGGATCTTTACAAAAATTCGTCCAGGCGGCAGGGCAAGTAGTATTCGTCCTGCATTTCTAATGACAAAACTGGGGCAGGGACTCGAATCATCCGGCCAGCCTACGTAGCTGATTAAGGGCGGCATAGATTTCCTGACCCCTGCTCTAGTTTGATTTCTACCGCACCACATTGCTGCCTCTAAACTTTGGCGGAATGATTTGCGGGCAAACAAAATTCAGTGCCCAGCGGGCAAACAGCCTGCAGATTCACCCTCTTTGCTCCCGAAGGGCAAAGGGCCTGAAGGGTCTCCCTGGGACTACATCATGCTTCCAGCCTTTTGTGCTCAGTAGGGGCTGACGACCTCTTGCAAAACTGTCGGCAGTTTGGCTCATTTGTTAGCCAGGAAGAGAAACCTTGAGCTCACTCAAGTAGGCTCAGTTGGGGGTGACTTTGGTATCGCCCCACACAGAGCAATGAGGAAAATTGCACAGAGATGCAAGACAAGAGCCACCCGGGGCCAGAACTCACAGAGAAGGGGTTGGAGGGTGGTCTGGATCCTGTCTGGCTCAGCGGACCCTGTGGTGGGCGTCAGTGACATGTATTCCAGGCTCTTCCTCCGTGTGACTCAGTTGCCCTGTGTGTCTGCTTTTCTGTCCCGCCATTGGCTTCCTCGTTGTTTCTCTCCTGGGTCACTCCTTCTTGACTCTGGCCACTCACAACCTCTTTGGCCTCCTCTAAACCGCTAGGAGAAGGGGACATTCAACAGAGCAGGGGTGAAGACAGCACTAGGTGGAAAATGAAACTCTTAGGGCAATACCCAACTGAGCAAGGCTGCCTCGCCCACCGCTGGCGTTGCCGGGAGCGATGGAGCGGCCCAGCCATCTGTTCACACAGGGCCTTGGGTCCTGGGTCACTGGCCAGGCACAGCCTCCTCATGCCAGTGAACAATGGTGGTGGGGGGGATGGAAAGAGTGCGGGATCAGATGGTCTGAACACCCAGGGTGCTGGGCCCAGCCCTTTGTCAGAGGGCAGTTTCTATTGGCAGGGCTGAGGCTGGGTAGGAACCATGAAACTTGTCTAGCATAATCCCCTTTGGGGGCTCTAATTTCAATGATCCCCTCAACAGTGGAATCCCCTGAGCAGTTGTGCCTTGGCCAGACTCAAGAATGAGCTTTGAGGATGGATTTTGTTTCCCAGACCACTGCCCTGCATTACAGCTGAGTGCGACACAAGCTTCCCCACTCCGGCCTTTCTTCATTCTCTGTTATGTCCCCCGGGCTGACCTAAGTGAGGGCCTGGCTCACAGGACAGGCCAAATCGTTTGGGAATTTTATGGATGACCTCACTGCGGTTCTAACTTCATTTGTCTGAAGGGAGACAAATCAAAAGGAGGGCTTACTAACTCTCCTTCTAAATCACGTCCAGCCTTTTCTAGCTCCAGACAGCTCCGCGTTCAACATTTTCTTCCTGGTCCCCAAACCACTCCATTCTTGGGCTTAGCTTTGCATGATGGGTCAGTGTGGTTGACTATAAAGATGGCAGGGGGACACTGTCTTCCCTTCCAGGGTTGGTCCCACAAAGTCAAAGAGCCTACAGACAAACTGTGAACCCAAATGAGCGTGAAACCCAATAGGGTTTGGGCCCTAGATGGAATTAGACTATTTTTAGATGAACTATTTTAATAGTATCCCCACCTGCTTTGCATTCATAGTTTTTATGCTTCTCTTAAAATTTCATTTGTCAATATTCTGTTTCATTTAATTCTAAACTGCCTCTCAAGGTGTGATGTAAGCACCTGGCCTCTGAGGGACTGGGGGACCACCTCCTGATGGACGGGCCAGCTCTCTCACTGCCTTATGTTAGAGACCAGCTTAACTTGCTTATCAGCTTTGCTAAACTTCCTGTTTATATCTTGGTACTTGACGCCAAGTCCAGAAGTAAAACTAAGGTGGGGATATTGGTACTCAATATATGCTTTTGGAATAAATAAATGACTAAGAAAATGGAGGAATAGATGAAGCCCTCTGTGGCACCTTGTGTCTCCTTTCTGGACCCCTCCCCCCATCCATCAATTGGTGGCCTCCACCCTTGGAGGCCACTGTCCTCACAGCACCACCAGCTGACTCCAGGCTCTCCCCTTTGGCACACGATCCAGGCCTGTCCTCCAGGATTCTGTTTTCAAATGGGATTCTGGGAGAATAGAATGGTTAACCCAAAGGAAAGAATCCTCTAAGGGTAGACTTCCAGACATCGGCAAACTGGTCAGCAGACAATGTTAGTTGGGAATGAGGTGCGAGTGGGGGACAGTCAGGAAACTTTTCTGGATTCCAAGCTCTGTAAGTCTGGCCCTGGATATCTGAAATCCAAATCCCATCTAGTGGAAGCAATGATATTTGTTCTTATCAGACCCTTTCTCTGGATGACCTAAGCAAAAGGAACAACATATTTGCAGAGAGCTGTCCCTCATGAGAGTGAGTGGAAGAACGAGAAGATACCAAGTCATTGGATTGCAGTTTAGATTACAGGACATGTCTGCAAAAATTTAAAACATATGTTCTAAGATGTACATGCTTACACGAAGGTTATCCTATACCGGGAGGAGGTCACTAGTTTCTGTGCTTTCTTTAGCTTTGTTTTTTAACAAAAACCAACCCAGGGGCACCTGAGTGGCTCAGTCGGTTAAGCGTCCAACTCTTGGTTGCCGCTCAGGTCATGATCTCATGGTTCGTGGGATCAAGCCCGCTGTCAGGCTCTGTGCTGACAACATGGAGCCCTGCTTGGAATTCTCTCTCTCTGCCCCTCCCTGCTCACATGCGTGCTCATGTTCGTGGTCTCTTTCTCTCTCTCTCTCAAAATAAGTAAATAAACATTTAAAAAAAAACCCAACTTGCACGGAAATTGTCTTTAAGTCACCCCGGGGGACGCATAAGAAGAGTATTCTCTTAAATCTTCATTAAAAAAAATTTAAAAAGGAGGGGATTCCTCAGCATCATGAGTCTCAGGCATTACTCTTTGCAATAAAGAACTTTTAAAATAGCTTTATTGGGATGTAACTGACATACAATAAACTGCACATATTTAAGTATACATTGTGATGAGTTTTGAGGTATATATTCATGAAACCATCACCACAGTCAACATGTGAATACATCCATCACCCCCAAAAGTTCCCTTGTGTCCCTTTGTATTTCATCTCTCCTGCCCTATGGCCCCATCTACCCTGTCCCAGGCAACCGCTGGTCTTTTGTAGCAAATAAGCTTCCTTTTTAAAAAAAAATTTTTTTATTAAGTTTATTTATTTTTGACAGAGACAGAGTGCGAGCATGAGCTGGGGAGGGACAGAGAGAGAGGGAGACACAGAATCCGAAGCAGGCTCCAGGCTCCAAGCTGTCAGCACAGAGCCTGACGCGGGGCTCAAACTCAAGAACCATGAGATCATGACCTGGGCCGAAGTCAGACACTTAACCGACTGAGCCATCCAGGCGCCCCACAAATAAGCTTCTTTTCTAAAAATTAGATTTTCCCTAAAAGGCTGAGAATTTTCCAGCTCTGGGGATATGGTCACGAAGGGAGGTCCTCAAAAGAAGTCCAAGGCAGTTCTCAGTAGGTACAGCACTGTGGGAATAATGTGTAGCCTCCAAGGAAGGTAATATTCGTTTGGATCTGTAAATCCTGATATGGCTTTTGAAGGGTTAACCACATGTATTTATATTTTATTTTGCATTTTGTGATATTCTGTGGTTGGAATTGACTCACCCGAATTAACCATCCAGTTCTACAATTACACATTAAAGCCATTATCTGTGAAAGTAACGGTCCTTGTTTCTATGACAATGGTGTCATTTGAGAAATTCCAAACATCCTTCAGGACATAGTTTTTCTTTCCCACCTCTGTCTTCTATGAGAGAATCACTCCCTTTTCCCCTAAACTTGTTTCTCATGCCCCGTTATCGCATCTGTCACCAGTTTGTGTCCATCCTGTCCTTGACATGGGGGCAATTCCATCCCACTCTTTCCGTGTCTTCTGTCAGCCTCTTAGGGGACCATCTGTCTTTCTTGCCTGCATTACTCTGGACCTGTGGGCCCCTTCAGCCTCTTCACTGATTCTCCTGCTTCCAGTCTCTCCTTCCTTTTCATCCTCTGTGTATCAAAGGATCTTCATAAAAGGCATATCTGATCAAATCATTCTTATGCTTCAAATATTTAAATTTGCGACTTTATAGTGTGGCCCCATCTACCTGTCCAGAGCCTTCCCACTCACTTCGCTACTTTCCCCAACTCAGCCTGCTTTTTGGGGGCTGCAACCAGGAAAGATTTTTGATGGTGTTCCAGAGAGCACAGTGGCATCCACATTTACTCCCAATTCTGTCCTCATTTCCTGAGACTCACCTTCCAGTCATACCAATTTGGGAGCCCTGGAATGTAGCATCCGCTCTCCTGCCCCTGTACCTTTACACAAGCCTGTTACTCCCTCTGCTTGAAACTCTCCCTTCCTCCTATTCTGGAAGATTTTTCATGCTTTCTTTCCTCTGCAATGCTCTTACTACCATCATGGCCCTGACCATTGTGGATAGTGATTTTTTGATTGGTAACTACTCCTGAGGGGCTTAGGGACCATCTATATCTTTCATTACAGAATCTCTGCATTTGGCATTTACGCTTGTGAATGGAATGAATCAATGCAACTTGTCTTATCCCTAAATCGACAACGAATAACTTTTAGGACTGTGTCACTGGTGAGGAGGATTTAACAAGTCAGATATTGGGGACACCTGGATGGCTCAGTCAGTTAAGTGTTCGACTTCGGCTCAGGTCATAATCTTGTGATCCATCAGTTCAAGCCTCCCACATCGGGCTCCGTGCTGATAGCTCAGAGCCTGTAGCCTGCTTTGGATTCTGTGTGGCCCTCTCTCTCTGCCCCTCCCCTGCTCATGCTTTGTCTGTCTGTCTCTCTCTCTCAAAAATAAACATTAAAAAAAAATTAAAAACAAAAATCCAAGTCAGACACTGGTACTTGATGGAAAGTATTTGTAAGCCTGATACTTAAAATGCTGTTCCCTTACTGTTTTTTTCTTTGCCAGCACCTCCCTTCTGACCTGCCTCACTCTCTTACTTCCTTCAGGTCTCTGTATTTTGATTAGCAAGACCTTCCCGGACCAGTGCCTATGGAATAGTAATGACCCACCCCCAACAATCCCTATTTTCCTACATCTTGCTTCCCCCCTTCTGCCTTCATACCTATCACTGTCTGACACACCACTTACCTGAGTATTTGTCGTTTGTCTATTTGTCACCATTGGAATATAAACTTCGTGGGGGCAAGAATTTTTCCATTTTGTTCCTACTGCATCCCTGGTGACTGGTCTAGTGCCTGCCACATAGTAGGTGCTGGTAGATATGCACTGAGAGATATGTGCACAGAGAACGGCACGTGTTCGTACGCAGGGACAGTGGCCAACTGGGGCCATAGGGTGGTTTAGAGAGTTTCAAGAATGCACACAGCCTCTTTCAGGCTCAAGCAATATAAAAAATATACTATAAAAAAAAGTTCTCATCCTGTGTCTGGAATACTAATCGTGCCTGTGAAGAAACAAGATCAGAGCAAACAAAGAAAAATGAACTCTAATAAATTGGAGAAAGAGAGAGGCTCGGCCACACCAGCCTTTTGATGCTACAGCAGATCTTTGGTATTTGCTCTAAATTCTGTAAATCAACTGCACTGACCTATGAGAAGAGATAATGGCAACAGCAAACTGAGAGCCGGGGTTTTATATTAAGAAGGAACCCTAAGGGTTATGGACGATGTCACTGATTTTCAGCTCAAACTTACAGGAGCTTTGAGCTGGCGATTCGTGGGCCCCGGGTCTGGTCTTCACACTCTCCCGTCTGCAGGGCCCAGGGCAAGTGGTTCCCTCCTTCTGGGCCACCAGCAGGGGAATGAGGGGGCTGGTGAAAACCGATTTCCAAGGGCTCATCCACCTACAAAGTTCTGTGATTCTGCGTCTTGACAGGGTTTTCAACCTGTCCTCATTAATGCAGAGATTCAAAGATTCAATTAACCAGGACAGTAAATTCCCTGAGCATTCTGCTTAATTAGATTTTTATTAAAATAGCCCCCAATTTTGTTTATTGCATTAAAAAAAAAAACCAAAGTATTTTTTTCGTTATTTTACATCTGTGGGGAATGTAAAAGCATTTAACTGTGACAGCGAGAAGTTTGGCTAGAACTTCTTCCGTAAAGCAGAATTTCCAAATATTTTTGACAGTGACCCATGGTTAAAAAAATAAACCTTCCACATTACACACACACACAGACAGAGTAATAAAAATTTTGCAAAACAAGGCTTCATCTTCCTGTGTGATGCAGTGTGGCATTTTCCATTCTATTCAGAAAATGTTAGTTGATACACTAATTGATTTCATTATTCCCATGAAAAGTTTAGACTCAAAGTTCTATAGGCTTCTACCTGTCTCTTGAAGAGTTGGGTGTCTAGGCAATAAAGTGTCCAAGATGTCCCAGGACTGTCATTTTGACAGCTGTCCTCTACACTAATGCTGAGGGAACTCTATAGCCACTTGACTGACTTTACATTTTAATTTACACCATTGAAACTGTCTTTGGCATTTCCTGAGAGGTGATCCAAGGAAGTAGAGAGAAAAGAGCAGGAAGAGGCATAAGAGTTTCTGACTCCTAGCCTGGGTTCTGTTACTACCTGGCTGTGTGACCTTGGATAATTCGCTGAACCTCTCTGAACCTTAGCTAACTTCAATCACGAGAGTGCCTGCCCTATCTACCCCACAGGCTGCTTATGAGAATTGAAAGCCACAAAACACTTTGAAAAGTAGAAAGCATGATATAAATGGGATGCATTATTAATAATACCCTTTTTGATCTTAAGTGAGAATTTTAAGTGTTTCTGAAACAGATGAAAAATTAAGTGAGGCTGGAGTTTTCGGGGAAAGATTTGAGGAGAAAAAAGGGGTCCCATTACCCTTCCTGAGGTTTATTTCCCTCATGATGCCAATTTCTCTGTGTCCCTGTTCCATCTTTGGTTCCTTTCCTCTCTCCCTCCCCCCTCCTCCCTCCATTCTTTCTTGTCTTCAGATTGTGAAAGGTGTCTTCATGTCTTCGAAAGTTAATTCCTCCTTTCCTGACTAAAGCAAATCAAGAAGGGCATCTGCATGCGGGCTGGCGTGTGTCTGGGAGTAAGGACACGAGTGTGGGGTCACTGGTGGCACACGGGCCCTCCGGGCCTCCCTTCTGTGGGCAAGGTCCTTTACTTCTGTGCTCAGGTAGAAGGGCACAGATTTCCAATAGATGCTGCTTATGGTCTTCGTCCTGTTATGACCAGAACTTTTATGATCAGAGAGGATCGGCTCATGAAGGACATCAAAGCTTCTGCTAACTGAACCAACTAAAATGGTCCACAGTGATTCATTCCTACCTTTCCAATGAGTAACAAAAGAGGAGGCAGATGAATCAGAATTTCAGATATATTTCATATCCCCACAAGTTACACGTATTCCATGATGTAAAAGTCTGGTGTGACAGAACATAGAGATGCTCCAGGTCTTAGAGAGGTCCCCAGGTGAACGAGCAGTATCATGTATCCTAAAGAGACATGCTAAGGCTTACTAAAAGATATCTTCAAAAACCCTAGCCTATCATCCTTTTTCAGCCCACATTCAAGAAAAGGAGAAAGTGACAGAGAAATGGATGAAAACAGTTGGCCCAGTGGGCAGGGTGCTATGTGCTTCTCCTCCCTTCCCGTGTGACTCAAGCCAAGTGATGGGAGTTTGAAAAACACTAACATGGAAGACGGTGCAACCGTAAGGGGAAATTGACATCTCCCATTGTCCCTCTCCTGCAGCTCAGTTGAGATGTGGCCACGTGCTGCTACTGGAGAGACCTTGAGAAAGTTCTTGGGGGCAGCTTTCAATTCCTGCATATGGCAGACACCAGTGGAAGGGGAGATCTGGCTTGAGTTGCCCTGAAAGTTTTGGCCCAAGAAGATGACCTATAAGGAGAAGGTGGCCCCAGCAGAAGAGGATTCTATCAGTGTGGCTTTGGAGGAATGAGGAGGAACTAGAGAGCAAACCCACAAAAGCCCTTTCTTTGAGGAAGACCCAGTGTTTGGGCACTGACCACACAGAGCTCACCAAGGGCAGATTACAACGGCACCAGCTGAATAAGACCTTTTGGCCCACTTACTGTTTCTTCCACCATAAGCTCTCTCGCCACTACCCAGGATAAGCCTGGGCATCCTTACCTTGGATATATGGTCAGGGGGAAGCAGAGGGAGAGACAAGTGCAGAAAGAATGCAGAGCGACCATTGAATTACTTCTATCTCTTGTCTGCAGTTGGAGGTGGATGGAGCTGGAGATGGGATGTACTTAAAAAATTTTTTTTTAACGTTTATTTATTATTGAAAGACAGAGGGACACACAGAGCATGAGCAGGGGAGGGGCAGAGCCAGAGGGAGACACAGAATCCGAACCAGGCTCCAGGCTCCGAGCTGTCAGCACAGAGCCCGACGTGGGGCTCGAACTCACAAACCGCGAGATCATGACTTGAGCCGAAGTCGGACGCTCAACCGACTGAGCCACCCAGGCGCCCGGAGATGGGATGTACTTTAAACTGGACGTGAGATAGATGTCTTGGTTTCGATCTGACGGTGCCTTTTCCAGATCTGAAAATGATACAATTACTTAACTGTGAAAGTGGCTGGGAAGCGCATAGGCCCACTTGAGCTGTCATTCGGGGCTGGGGGGAGGGATCCCCGGATTGGGGTTAAAAGGTAATGGTGAGAAAGAATAAAGTTGTTTTCTCCTTGTACCCTAAGGAGCCTGGGTCGCATAGTAAATCCATTACACAGGTATTTGTTATCTTTCCTTCCTCGCCAAATATCCCGTAGGGCTCATTAGAGGGCCTCTCTTTCCCCTTGGATCCTGAAATCCCTTTAACTTGTATGGCATGCCGGCTGGGGCTGTATGACATATTGTCATCTCAGTTGCTCTCAGCCTAATTCACCTTTGTGAGAACTGCCAGTCTGGCATGAAGGAGGCTGCCAGGCCTAACTCACTCACCAAACATAATGGCACATGCGGTAGCAGGAAAACACGGAGAACCAGCTGGTGAAGACCAGATTCTAGCCCCAGCTTTGTAACTAACTTAGGTGGCTTTAGATAAATTACTTAACCCCTCTGGACCCCGGTTTCATCCTCACACAGGTGAGAGGTCACATCAACTCCAGCTTTGAAATTCTACTTTTGACATGTTTTGAGTTTCCTTCACTTCGTCTAGCTTAAATCTTGAGTCGCTAGGAGATAAAAATTAATACCAAGTCCCACAATATTTACACCTAATATGTACCAGGTGTCTTCACAGATGTCAGCATATGAATCTTCCAGCAGGTATTATTACCCCTAATTAAGACGCAATTTAAGAACAGACCGAAGGCCACAGAGTAGAAGATGTTTGCTCGCTGCCATTGAATTAACAAGAGACATAACAGTGGTTTGAATCCAGGCCTTCTGATTCCAAGGTCAGTGCTCTTTCTACCCACAGCGTTTGTTAACTTACAGATTTTTTGACTTATTTAATAGGGTTCTCAGTCTGGGCTTGAAGCCGAGAGGGAGGTAATGAGTCCTACTCGTTTTCAACTCCTGCAAAACACATCCTCCCGGATACACACTCATCTCTTCTTTTGACTGAGGGAGGAGAAGAAGGGAGAGAGAAGGAGGAGGAATGAGAATGATGTGTGATGCTCTCAAGTGGGAGTAGGTAACTAAGACTCACAGAAGTACAGCCTTCTTTTCTAACCCCATCGTCTGGCTTCCACATCATTCATCCACACCTGAGACGGCCAATCCTGAGCCAAAAAATATCATTCAGTAAATATCATCCGTGCATCAGTGTTCATCGCTAGTACTCCTTGACCTTGGTACTATATCCCAGGCCCTGGTTCTGTATACCAGTTACTATATACCTTGCCCTATTCATGGGACTGCTTGGAGGCTGGGACATAGAGAAGCAGAAAGGAAGAGAGAGAAAACAGTGAAATAGTACACTTGGCCCCCACTCTCTGACCGTTAGGATTCCCTTTTCTGCTTTGAGCCAGAACTAGAGTGTCCCCCTGTCCCCACCCCGGAGCACTCACCGTCTGTGACCCACTGTCCTTTTCTGGATTTTGAGCTGCTTTGAGTGCAGGCAGGGAGCTATCAGAGGGAAAAATAACGGCAAACTCACCACCAGGACAGTGGTATTTTGAATCCCTGTCTTCCCCCACCCCGTCCACCTGCTACTGTTTACTTTTCCAAGTTCTCAAATACCTGCTCCCCACAAGCAGTGGGAGAGATAGAGCTGTTCCAGTCTGAGTCAAGAAAAGGGACTTTCACACTCCCCCACCCTCATTTATTGGCTAAGGGCCATGGGATCGGGGGGTTAAATGGCCGGCCACTTTCAGCTCTTCCGGTCATGGGGAAAAGGGGTTTCCATAGCCTGGAAGCAGCCCTGTAAAGAGAGAGAAAACATTGAAGGGAGGGTGCAGAACCCATCAAAAGAGACCTGAGAGAGTCTTGGAGGAGCGCCAAGATCATCTACCACAGGGGCATGCCCAGGTTGGGCAGATCCCAGAACCGACCATGACCAGGTGACCCAAGAACACTCGAGGTGCTCATCTAGGAGTGAGGGGTGGGGCCGCCCGATCTGTTCCATCCACTCCTGACACCACGATCGTGACTTAATTGTGTTTCATGTCCACCTTCGGGTTGAACGAAGATGAAATGCCTGCAAAGAGCTTTCAATTTCTGCGGTAAAATAATTTAGAAGCCCCTCTGGCTTTTAAAGCAATTATTGCTGGATCGAATGTTCCTCAGGAGACTCCTGCTATTTCTTAGAGCCCTTTGCTCAGTGCTTCCTCTCGTCTCCTTTTATCAACGCATCCCCGACTGTCCGTGCTGCTGTCAAACTTGCTTCCTGGGCGTTTGCTATTTAGCTGTGTTCCCCTCCACATGCGTGTGGGTTCTATTTGGATGGGGGAAAATAGCCTTCCTGGTGGTGTCACGTGGTAATTCGAATGCTGTACCACAGAGGAAAACCCCTGGTAAAGAGGGCCTGGCAGGCCTGGTGTGAGATCAATGTTGAGACACGTGAGGTCATGACCGTACCCCACGCAAACCACTGAGTGGTGTTGAGAAAGACTGGAGTGACCCCTTCCTACAATACGGTGACTTCCGATCTCCCATTTGCCTGTAATTTTTTGCTTGGTTTGGTTTCGGTTCTGGTCTGGTGTTTGTACCAACACAAATCCAGAGGACAGCCATTCTTCAAAAATATCCGTAAAAGCCAGCTTTGCAGTCCAAAGGTCCATCTTGATTCCAGCTGTCTGCGGCTTATGAGGGCTGAAGTGTGGAGTATTTATTTTCTTTCCAGACATGGAAACACAGTTCCAATCTGCTCGGGCAAAATGGAGAAGCCAAGAATGAGGCCGAGTAACCTTGTGGAAAGGTCAGGAGGCACGCAGCCAGGCTCTGCATGGTCAAATCAGGGACCAAGGAGCTGCCAGGTTCTAGCTCCTATTCTTGTTTCTACTCTGTTTCTCTGCTCCTTGATTCAATCCTCTGTCATGGCAGACCTGCTTCCTCCCAAGCTGGTGAAGAGGGTTGCTGATGGATCGTAGGTTTCCCACTGGAGACAGAGCGACTTCCTTTACTGGTTCCAGGATGAAAAATTCCAGAAAAGCCTTTGATTCTCCCATCTTGCATGTCAGGGCTTGCCTCTCCTCCACCCTGGGCAAGTCAACTGGAGAGATGAGGTTCGTGGAAGAACATGGAAGCTCCCGAGGTAGAGGTATGGGCAGGGAAGGGCAAACCATTCTTTCATCCATCCATCTATCCATTCATCCATCCATTCAACAGATTTTTGTTGAGCAAAACATGGAGACTGAATGAGGAGCCAGAGTCCTCACTGGCTGGGGAGAGGTGGCCCAGAAGTCGGTAGATGAAGGTGAAGAAATAAGGGAAAGGGCACCTCGTGCTCAGCAAGGCACCAGAGGTAAAAAGAAATGAGGCGCTTGTGCCAGAATGTAACTCAACTGCTCCTTCGCAACGGAGTTCTGCTGCGGAAAAAGTGCCAGTCCAGCCACACAGTGCACTTAGAAATGTAGTTGCTTCATGTTCTGGTGCAAGTCCCTTCACTCACTGTAAGGCAATGGCAGTCTGGGCACCAGCAGCGGGTCTGCGGATCATGCCCTGAGTAGCTGTGCCCTCGGGAATTCTTACACATGTTCCATAGGAGCCATGTACAAGAATGCTCCTAACAGCTTTGTTTATAATAACCAAAAAAGGTAACAACCCAGATGTCCATGAACAATAGAATAGAGAAGTAACTGTGCTGTGATCAGACAATGGAATCCTATGTAGCAGACACAATGAATAAACTCTTGCTACATATATCAGCATGGACGAATTTCAAAAATACTGCGGAACATAAAGAGCAGAAAGACTATAATTACTGAGTATTCAGAGGCGCATGGGTGGCTCAGTAGTTTAAGTGTCCAACTTCGGCTCAGGTCATGATCTCGTGGTTTGTGAGTTCGAGCCCTGCGGTGGGCCCTGAGCTGACAGCTTAGAGCCTGGAGCCTGCTTCAGATTCTGTGTCTCCTTCTCTCTCTGCCCCTCCCCTCCTCACTCTCTGTCTCTCTGTCTCTCTCTCATAAATATAAACATTAAAAAAATTTTTTTTAATTTTTTAAAAATCAGTATAGATTCATCATATGAACTTCAAAAGGCACCATTAAGGCACCATTAAGGCACCATTAAGTAGTATAGTGGTAATATAGTAATATAGTGGTTAGGGATCCATTATAAACGGATTAAAACTGGGAAGAAAAGCAAGGGAGTGAACAACACATGTGTGGGGTCAGTGGCTTGCCCGGAGGGGGTGGGGGTGGAGAGCCAATTGGGAAGGAGCGAGTACACAAAGGGTGTCAAGGTATCGGCCATATTCGAATTCCTTGCGTTGGGTGGTATTGTGTGGGTGCCCGGCTTTATTTTTATTCTTTGAACTGTACATATATGTCAGGCACACTTTTTTTTGTAAGGACCATCTATTTCACAGTGAAAATATTAAAAAAATATATTTAGTCAAAGCCAAATTTTCCTCCCCTCTCCAGGCCAAAAAGGTTGAAGTTAGTGCAGGCGAATGGTATGAGCCTCAGAGGAAGGAGGACTTTTCCAAATATGGTGCCTTGAAGATCTAGCATGGCGTCAGTGAGAGAAGAGAAGGGTAAGCGACTCCCTGCCCACCTGCCCTGGGTACCAGCCGCTGGACTGACGTGTCCTGCCACGCCTGCTCGCATGGCCCTGGGACCTCCCCTTGCCCACCTTCTATGCCTTTCTTCCCGCACCACAATCCTCAGGATTTAGCCTGTTTGGCTTTTCTTTTCCAAGCTGTCACGGCATATTCCATTGCTTGCTGCTTTCCCACAGCTGCCCGCTGAGTAGGACTCAACAATCCTAACTTTTCCAATTTTTTGACCCCCTGCCCCCCAAACAAGGGCACAGATCCATTGGGAGGTGAAAGTGTGAGAGCATGTTGGATGGTGTAGCAATCTTTTCTAACACCACTTCCAAAGTTTGTTCACTCACTATCTGATTACCTTTTTAGGGAAGGTTTATCATTTGCCGGCTGAAGTTTATTTTAAATTCTGTCTGGTTTGCAAACACATTCTTTGTCGACAGCTCTGGTTTGAAATGTTTGGGCACACTTTGCTCTGGGTAAAACACCGTTGTCAAGTCTCTTTTAAACTGCTTTTGTTAGATGGTCTTTCTGGCCCCGCACGTTGGCATCCAGTAACCTTAGAGACATAGAAACTTTGAGTTAGAAGGGACCCTGGAAGTCCCCCATCCAACTTCCCACCCGATGAAAGAATTTTCCTGAAACATTCTCTGCTCACCAGCCTCTGAGAGCTTGCTTTTTAAGGGCCTTGCTGGAGGGACAAAGAGTCCCCGTACAGGTTACAAACTCGCTGTAAAACTTTGCATCCGTTTTCACTTTGTCATCAAGAATCAGTAGTCAGCACGAGCAAGTCCAAGTTTGCTAATGGAATTAAAATGAACGCGGACTCACAAAACCAGTTCCAGAGGTCCAGCGGGCCCTACATTGGTCAAAGACACCTTTAATCTGCTTCATATAATCATATCCTGGATTAGGAGGGACTGTGGAACAACAGAGAAACTGGATCTATCCACACACTTGGAAATAGGGCAGGGAAGCTAGGGGGATTTGGCAAATCGCTTGAGAGTCCTGTGTGCACACTCTCCTCTGTCCCTTTGTCTCTGCTTTCTTGCCTCCTTAAAGGTACAGAAACAAATGTAGATGGTGCCTTTCCTCCAAGAGCCCCTGCTGAGGGGCGCAGGTCTGCTCTGTCTCCCTTCCTCTCCCCTCATCTCCTGAGTCGCTGGCTGCCTTTTCCCATTAAGCTGGGCCCACCCCAGTTTCTGAGCCCACCCAGAGACGGTGTGATGTGTGTGGATAGTTGCCTTTTCCACCTGTCTCCCCACCTTTTGTTCTGCTCTGCTAGAGCTTGGAAGCAAGCCATGACCCCGGCTGCCACCATAGTTAAATGGGTTTGGGCCCTGAGCCATGCTGGGACATTGATGGCACAGGTCCTTCAGGGTGAGGGAAGGAAGCCAGCCTGGAAAAGGCTGGAATTAACTAATGGAACAGAAGGGTTGTTCCATGCCAGAACCCCTATCTTACACAAGCTGGTGAATTTCTGGGCTAAAGAAGGGAGCTGAAGATGCTCCTTAAGAATTGGGGATGGGAAGTCCAGGCACGGGAGGGCAGGGGACAGTTAAGGGTGCGGACCCAGTCATGCATGCAAGATGCAGTGGGCCCGAGGAGCTCAGGCAAGGTTGAGATATGGTGCGCGAGTCCTGATGGGTGGAGCAGGGCCTTTGCCAAAGGAGGTTCACAGACCCTGGGACACCGGAGCCTTCACAGCAGGATGTCGCTGGCAGAGCCCAAGTGGGCGGGAATTCAGGAACAGGGGTCAGCCCATGCCACAGGGGCAGACTACAACCAGGCAGGAGGTCAGGGCCCCAACCTGATGGTTAGGGAGGCCAGCGTGCCCCAACAGGGAACCAGAGGCTCCTGCCGTGTTGGCACCAGTGGCATACCGGGCCTAGATACTGGCATGGCGCTGATGCGTTAACAGACCTGCCTGGGGCCTGTCCGAGGAGGCGGGGGCTGACTTCCCCGACTCGTGTGTGACAGAGGTGTGGCAGGAGAAAGACCAGGGGGTGGGTGGCTGACTGGGAGGTGGATTAGGAAACGCCATCTGCATACCATAGAGATTATTCAGCCGATTATAAAACCAAAGCACACCCCTTCAGCAGTCAATACGGGCACCAGGTGGTTTGCATGAGGGAAGGGGAGGGGAAAGTCAGCGCTGGGGGAGGGGAAGGAGGAGAGATTTGCACAGATGCAGGGCAGTGCCGAACTCTGGCCTCCTCTCCAAGGCCAGGGGGACAGGCAGCAGGCAGGGGCTGAAGGGGCCATTTTCTCAGGATCTCAGGGAGATGGAAGTAGTAGCTGTGTGATTTGGTTTTCAAGTTCACTTGCAGGGACACTGAATGGAGGAGGGGCATTGTCCTTATGCTCCGGGACAGCAAAGCATCTCTCTTGGGTGTGAGGATAGCAGAAAGGGGAGCTCCATGATGGTCCCTGCTCCTTTGGTGTCATGGAAACAGCGCCCCGGGCAAGAATACCCACGTATTCCCAGAGGGCAGTCTGAGAACCCAGGAGTCTCCCTCCAAGACTGGAATGCGAGGGGGACTTGGGAGGGGCTAGAGGGCCTGCATCATGTAGGAGGAGGCAGGAGCCACTGAAGTTCCCGAGCCACCTGCTTCTTTCGCTGGGTAGGGACCCACAGCCCATTGAGCCCTGGGAACACTAAGCTTTGGGAGCTGATGCTACAAAATGCCAGGTAAAGCAATGGAGCATTTCAATATCCACCTTTTAAACAAATTCCTCGCCTCTTTTAATTTCATAGAGGTTTTCTGAGTCTATAGTTAGTTACCTTGGTCCAAGGGTAAGCACATTTTTAAAAATTTTTTTAAATTTTGTTTCATGTTTATTTTTGAGGGAGAAAGAGAGGGAGACAGAGTGCGAGCTTGGGAGGGGCAGAGAGAGAGAGGGAGACACAGAATCTGAAGCAGGCTCCAGGCTCTGGCTGTCAGCACAGAGCCCAACGCAGGGCTCGAACTCGCGGACTGTGAGATCGTGACCCGAGCTGATGTTGGACACTCAACCGCCTGAGCCACCCAGGCGCCCCGAGCACATTTTTTTTTTTTTCTGTAAAGAGCCAGATAGTAAATATTTGCAGATTTGTGGGTTATATAATCTCCGTTACTACTGCTCAACGCTGCCCCTGGGGCATGGAGGCAGCGGCAGACACTACATCAGCTCATGAATGGGATCCTGTTCTAATGAAATTTGGTCGGTGGGCACTGAAACTGCAATTTTATATAATTTTTTACAAGTCACAAAATAGCCTTCTTTTAATTATGTCACTAATCCAAAAATGTAAAAAGCATTTTTAGCTTGCCGAGTGGAGAGACAGACTGTGGCCATAAAACGATTTAATCCCTACGGCGGTGGGAACTGGCTCACGGCCGGGTCCCCAGTGTCTAGCACAGCGTCTGAGGTAGAGTAGGTGCTCAATAAATTTCTGTTGGAGGAAATGTACATACTTTATGTACAAGGAAACTACCGCTCAAACAGGTTAATCGACTCTCTCAAGTGCGGGGCTAGTACTCAAACTTGCACGGTGTTTGGACGGTTGCAGAGTTGGGTGGCTAGTAGTTCTTCCAAATCCTGTGCTCCTTCTACTGAATCACAGCTTTAATCTTTGCAAAAAAAAAAAAAAAAAAAAAAAAAAATCAGCACATGGAAGTTCACAGAGGTTGGAACTGGAAACTACCTGAGGCGTAAACTAACCAACACGAGAGATCTTGTAGTGTCACTTTTCAACATGGCCGAGTTGTAGAAACTTGACTTTAATTCCTCAGCTGTTTTCTTTTTTTAAAGTCTAGGGCCCGTGCCATGGCCAGTCTACCTTGGACAATGGCTGTGAAGAAAAACGTTAGGGGCTCTGCAAATATTAAGAAGTCCCCTTGAGGCCTGAATCATATGTAAGTTCTTCAGATTGGGCATTTTCTCAGAACCACAATTTTGTGGGTGTTGTTTTAAAATTTTTTTAATGTTTATTTTTGAGACAGAGAGAGACAGAGCATGAGCAGGGGAGGGGCAGACAGAGGCAGACACAGAATCTGAAACAGGCTCCAGGCTCTGAGCAGTCAGCACAGAGCCCGACTCGGGGCTCGAACTCATGGACCGCGAGATCATGACCTGAGCCGAAGTCAGTCGCTTAACCAACTGAGCCACCCAGGGGCTCCTTTTTGGTGTTGTTTTAAACAATGGCTCTGTGTAAGCATGGTGGGGGGAGGCTACAAAACCTATAAAAATCCAGTTCCCTGGTGGAAAAACTGGTTCTTCAAAGTTAGCCTAAGTCAGTCTGTATCCCCACCTGTATCGACTCCTACACTGTTTCGACTTAAGTCTCTGTCTTAATTACTACACTTCTTTTTTTCTCACTCCCATGACTCACTCCCACACTCCATTCTCACTTGGCCTCAAGCCTGCCGGCTCTTCAGGGCGTGTGGTTAACCACAAACCACCCAGCATTCCAGGATGCAGGTTGGGACACACTCTTAGAACCCGCACCCATGTTTTGCCCTCAGCCGCTGGTTTGGGTGGACTCATATACTGCAGGCTCTGCTGAGGCCTTGGCCATGGGCTGGGCACCACTGTGGTGCCTCCCGTGGGTGCTGCCCTGATAACCAGCAGCAGCAGAAATGGAAACTGGAGTGAAAAGCTGTTGCGCAGCCCAAGGGAGCGGTGTCTCAGGACGGGCAGTTGACCGCATTTCCCGAGGACTCTCCTTCAGAGGCCTCGTATCTGACCGGTTATGATGGTTCTCATACTAGGAAGTATAATTAATGTCAACTTAAGACCCCTCCCCCATTTTTTTTTTTTTAAATAAAAGCAAGATACAGTCCGTGTGGAAAGTTTGAAAATATTGATGAGCACAATGAAAATAAAAATCCACCTATAATCATTGTACTCAGAGATAACCGCTATTAAATACTTTGTGTATTCGTAATTTTCCAAACATACTGCAGTGCTGTTTTGTCACTGGATTTATATTCTGTCACCTGATAATACAACATGAACACATTTCCATGTCATTAGGCATCTTTTTATAATATGATTTTTTATTGTTATATTGGATTCCATGATAAATGTGGCACAGTATATTTCATAAACACTGACTGTTCAACACTGAGGTTTTTTCTGGTCTTTCATGCCGAGATGAACATCCTTAATTATAAATGCTTTTATGCATCTCTTGCTGCTTCCTTAGGATTTATTTCTATAAGTGGAATTAATTAGGTCAAAGGCTGTGCACATTTTTAAAGGCCAGATTGCCTTCTAGAGATGATCCAATTTTTGCTCCTACCAGTAGTGCAAAAAGTCTGTGTTCCCCAATGCTTGCCAACATATTTCGGATATTTAATAACTTTTCATTTCATTGGTGGAAAACAGTATTTCATTATTGTTTTATTTTCTTAGATAGACAACTGAATTTGTCAGTGTGCTTTTCAGCTGTTTGAACGCAAGTAGGACTCCTCTTGGAAGGTGGAAATGTGCTCTGCTACCCAGCAGCAGGGGTTATTTGAATAAAGTAACATTGAGTGGACGCACAGCATATGAATGAGAAGCAAAGGGAGAAAGAGGGAGAGGGTGATGACCTTCTAGAAGAGTCTCTTGTTATTTAAAGAGGTTAGTGATGTCCTCATTTCTTTTTTTTCTTTCTTTTTTTGTTTTTAATCTCAAGTTTGTTTCTGAGCAGGTAATATACTCACATAGTAATTCAAAAGATACAGACGGACACACAGTGAAAATTCCTTCCATCTGCGCCCTCAGCCAACAACGTTCCCCCTCCCTGGAGGCAATTATATTAACAGTTTTTATGGAGCTCACAACAGCCTTAGTCCCTGGACCAGTAGCAAAATAATCACTGGGGAACTTGTTAGACATGCAAATTCTCAGACCCCACCCCAAACTTTCAGAAAGTTGTGAGGGGAGGTCCAGAAATCTGTGTTTTTAATAAGCCCTCTTGGTGATTCTGGTCACGCTGAAGCTTGTGAACTACTACTCTAGATATACTCTATGCATATATATACAAATATACATCAATTCCTCCCCCCCTTTTTACATGTGTTTTACATTAATATTTTTGGAGATCACAGTCCCCTTTAAAATATTTGTAATGGCACATACAGTGTTGAAAGTTTTGCAAATACTTTTAGGGAGTTCACAGTCCTTTCATGGACTTGATATTGAGGACTTTTTTTTTTTTTAATGTTTATTTATTTTTGAGAGAGACAGAGCATTAGAGGCAGAGGGGGCAGAGAGAGAAGGACACACAGAATCTGAAGCAGCTCCAGGCTCTGAGCTGTCAGCACAGAGCCCCATGTGGGGCTCGAACTCACCGAGTGAGAGATCATGACCTGAGCCGAAGTCAGCGGCTTAACTGGCTGAGCCACCCAGGCGCCCCAATATTGAGGACTTCTATTGAGTAGGGAGAGGTGGCAAGTGAAGCAAGAGATGAGGTGTATTCGGAGAAATGGTGCATTCTTTCAAGGGAGGGTCAGGTTTAACAGTAAAGAATGGAGTGAGCAAAACAGGTTTAGAGTAAAGGCACTTTTTTTTAAGTGAAATTTACATATATTCAATGAGCTATATTCTAAAGCATACAACTCAGTGGCATTTATTGCAGCTACGGTGTGGTGCATCCCACCGCCTCCCTCTAGGTGTGAGGGGAACTTTGTCCACTTTGAAGTCAAGTTTCCTTGAGAGGAGAGTATTCGGGACAGCCAAAGGTGGAGTATGAGGCGGGGCACCAGAGGAGTGGAACGAAGCAGATGAGCGCAGGGATGGTACCTTGAGGCAGGGAGGTGATAAGGCAGTCAGGGCATCTGGGGTGATGGAAGCCCAAAGGAGATGCACATGGCAGGCTGGTGAGGTGGGGGCTGGGACGAATTGCTGCTGGAACTCGTGGATAGGTGGGGAGAAGGACCAGGTTAACTGAGAGCCAAAGGCACAGGCAGCCCACTGCAGCATTAAGGAACATGTGCATACACACCTTGCGGAGGTTAAATGGTCTTACTCCAGCATTCCCAATGGGGTGGTTAGTGTGGCAGCTGTCCTGTCCTCCCAGGACTCAATTTCAAGCTAGAAGAAAGGGAGCAGAAAGGCACTATTCTTTCCCACACCTCTCTATGAGGCGGGGGGGCCCCAGAAGCTCCATGACCGATTACTCCTTACATCCCATTGGCCAGAACTGGGTCACATGCTTATCCTTAGACCAATCGCCATTCATTCCCAAAGCCCAGCCCATTGTCTCTTGGACAAAGCCCATGATCTGTCAGCGAGGGAAGACAGGTGAATGGCTGTTGCAGGGGTAACCAGCTGCATCTGAGGCAGATCTCTGGGGTCCCTCCTAGCTTAATTCAGTGGGTTGAGAGGAGAAGAACGGGAATTTACCATGTAACAGGGGAGATGAGACCAAAAGGAAATACACACGAGGATATAGATAACAAAGACTAGGAAAGCAGAGGCAACCAATGGACAAAGACAGTGAAGTCCAGTGGAGTCAGTGTGGCATGGGAGTTTGAATAATCTTTATTTATTAAAATGTTTAATAATATTTATTGAGTTGTGTGACCTTGGGCAAGTCTGTTAACCTAAGTTCATCTTCTCATGTGAAAAGGGGGCTGACTATAAGATTTCACTCTTAGATATTAATGTTGCAGTGAGGTGCAGTGGGAGGGCATTTGGCCAAGAGAACCAAGTATATCAATGAGGTAGACATATGTCATACCTTTTTGATCATTTAATCCTTTGTGGAGTGCACACCCCATCTTCTTGCCACAGGAGAAGATCAGATACTTGCTTTCCCAGCCTCCCTTGCTGCCAGGGGGCCAGCATATGAGCCTGGTTTATTTAGTGGGACACACTCCCCAAAGACTCTAAAGTTGATTATGTAAGGAGCAGGTGCTGTGTAAACCCATTTAAGTGAGAGTGGCAGCTGGTGTGGACGAGATTCCCAGGGCAGTGTCCGTGGCCCTAGCTGGGGATGTTGGGGGGAGGGGGGTGAGCTGGAGTGTCTGAACACAGGAGTAGCAAAAATGGTGTCTCCCTGAGACCACTTTTGTGGTGTGATTTAGGGTGTTATTCTAGCTGTTTCTAGGCTTGTTTCTTTAGCCCTCTCAGAGAGTCTGTGAACTACCTAACATTCTTCAATAAATATCTTTTCTAGTTAAATTAGCCAGTTTGGATTTCTGTTATGCAACTGAGAACCATGACTTCTTCAGTCACCTTTCCCAGTGAAAACAAGAAAGTGGGGTACCAGCCATTTTCCAAGGAGATTGAGCTTCAGGCCAAGACTGACTTCTTCTTCTTTTTTTTAATGTTTATTTACTTTTGAGAGAGAGAGAGTGTGTGTGTGAACAGGGGAGTGACAGAGAGAGAGGGAGAGAGAATCAGAAGCAGGATCCAGGCTCTGAACTGTCAGCACAGAGCCCAATGCCTGGCTTGAACTCACGGACTGCAAGATCATGACCTGAGCTGAAGTTGAATGTTTAAACGACTGACTGAGTCTCCCAGGTGCCCCCAGGAATGACTTCTTGACCAAAGCAAGTCGAACTGGGAGAAAGTAAGAAAAGGAGGAGAGCTGGATCTGGCTTTTTTTAATTTTTTCTTTCCCAATTTGGGCTTAAGAAACAGAAGAAAATGCCACTTATTCTGATATTCTGAGACTTGTAACCAGGCAGAGTGGCTCTTCCCACTAACAGACTAACACAGTGGCCGATAAAACACCCTCTGGGAGAGCAGCACTCCTCTGAAGGCAGAGAGTGACCCTACCTCTCCGTGAAAAGGACACTCATGTTCCCTCAGAGACCAACATTCACCTGCAGGGTTGGCTTGGGGCTGTAATCGATGCAATGCACTTGGCCATCTGTAGGTCCTGATTCAAAAAAATACATATTGAGTGCCTGCCATGTGCCGCCCACTGCTCTAGGTACTGGGCATACAGTGAACAAGGTGGACGAAAATCCTGCCTTCCTGGAGCTTACGACCTAGTGGGAGAAGACGATAAACCCATAAATAAAAAGTAAGTTATGTCCAAAGGTAGAGTGTTCTGTGGGGAAAAATAAAGCAGGGACAAGAGCTAGGGAATACTGTGGGGGGCTGCAATTGGGGAAAGCATACATTTGGTTACCATGTCCAAGAAGGCTTCCCTAAGACGGGGGCATGAAGGTAGTGAGGGACTTGGTAAGAGATCAGTTATTACTAAGGGGGTGTTTATGATGCTGTGCATTCCAACCCTCCCCTTCTCCCCACTGAAAATACCTGTCAGACACAACCTAATTGTGGGGACTTTAGGCGAAACACGGGAAGGAAATTCCAGGCCATTGTGAGTGCCTCATGCTCTGGTGGGTAGAGGTTAAGAGCTTCCTTGGGTGCCCTGGGCCACCAAGCTGAGAGGGGTCAGCTGGACAGGGCTTCCCCAAGGAAATGACTTCCGAAAATAGGAATGACAATCACCCAGTCCCGTCCAGTTGGCAGGCAAAACCCTGTTGATAGGCTCTGGGGCTTTACTGAAGGCAGATACCCTTCCTGGTGAGAGAGGAAGACCCATCTTTGCATCAGTCTTTCCGCCCCAAGCAGTAAATCTACACGTGGCCCTGAGAAAATGTACCCAGTCTTAAAACAACAAACAAACAAACAAACAAACAAACAAAACAAATTAAATACAAATACAAACAAACAAAGCCCCACTCTGGATTCTCTATCTGGAATTCTGATTCCCTCAGAGTCTTTACAAGCCAGGCTGGGCCTTTTACTTCCTTTCCAACCAGACTCCTCTTTTTAATACAACAACCCTGGGCTATAATAGCCCACTCATATTCATCCACCGCTCCCCCCGCCCCCCAGCCTCTTCCCCAAGGTCTCATTATCAGTATGATTCCTAAGAGACCACGAAACTATAAGGGAGAAGCACAGTAGATTTCCCCGGGACGCCGATGGAAGGGAATAAAGAGAATTGCGGGGTTATTGGGGCCTTGCAGCTTTTTATTACTAAGGGATTCTGTGCCTTAGAAACTCTATATCGTAGGCTTTTGTTGCTGTCAGGAGTGATGCTTTTTACACACCACTGTGCATGGAAACACGGTCTGACCTATGGTATAACAAATCCAAAGTACCAAGCAGCGATTTGTAACAAGATTTTAATGTATTTTCTCTCATTATCCAAGAGGAACCTTCCCCATGAGTGCTCGCTCTCCTCGGAGTCTGTGATGGGGGTCAGAAAGATTGCAAAGAAAGAATACACCCCTGGATATGTCTTTTACTACATTCCAGAGACTAATTTAATGTCTTCCCTGCCAAAGTTCTTAATTTCTTTGCCTTGCACATGGTTATTGCTGGGGGGACTATGTGGCTTTTGAGAGCCTTTTGAAAGGAATAAAAATTGAGATGCAAATAGGTGTGATGCATCTTTTTTGCTTTGTAAAATTCCTATATGCAATCTAACCCAGTCCTGCAAAGCAGCAAGATCTAAAGAATTTGGATTTAATGCCTCAAAAACAATAGGTGGCAGGTATGGGAAATGAGTAAGTATTAAACCCATGTCTCTCCAATCTTAGACTACATATATTTCTTGGGTACTGATACCCATAAGCAGTAGAAGTCATATTCAGCTAGTAAGTTGAAAAAAATATCCATGCATCCACGCACAAATATTTACTGACTATCTAAGAATGTAGAAAGACTGTGCTGACCACTGGCTCGTAATTGATGTCCTCAAGGAGCTTGACATTTTGGTGGGAGCAGCAGGCAGACAACCAACAGAATGAAGTAAGGGCAAAATAGAGGAGGAAGAAGTGTGGGAACCTTTTCATTATTTTTTTCTTTTTTCTTTTTAAAATTTATTTATTTATTTTGAGAGAGACAGACAGTATGAGCAGGGAAGGGACAAAGAGAGAGGGCAGAGAGAGAATCCCAAGCAGGCTCTGTGCTGCCAGCACAGAACCAGATGTGGGACTTGAACTCATGAAACTGAGATCATGATCTGAGCTAAAAACCAAGAGTCAGATGCTCAACCGACTGAGCCACCAAGGTATCCCGGAGGAATTTTAATAAGCAAAGATGTTCCTTTCTTGATCTTCCTTGTCAGTAGATAATGGCTGTCAAAGGGATATTATGCCCGTCCCATCCCAGAGTCACAGCATGTTAGTGGGCCATGTGTTGGGTACCAGCTATGTGCCACACATGTGCTACAGTCTTTATATACGCTCTCTCATTCGATTGCCACATCGATTGTAGGAAGCGAGTACTATTGTTAACTTCATTTTACAGATGAGGAAACCGAGACTCAGAGAAATTAAGTAATTTGCCCAGGATCACATGACTGTGTATGGCAGAAGTGATATTTACAACTGGGTCCAAGACCAAGTTCTGAGGATTAGCCGTTGGTGGTCTAATTCATCATTGCAAACATAGTCACAGTAAAGAGCAGTGGATAACAATCTGTAGTTCAAACACTACTGATGAATGTTGTTGGTCTCTGGAACTGCCCAGAATAGGTGTCCTAAGCCAGGGGCTGAGGACCTGAGGACTAGAAACAACTGTAAGGGACGGGAGCAATGTGTCTATTCAGTACTCTCACTTGAAATATAATGACTCTTTAGACTTTGATATTTACTGCCGTGTTTTTGTGTTTCTTGGGGGAAAGCAAAGGTGAGCCGTTTTGTAGTAATTCCTCTAAGTCTTCAGACTCTGGCAGCCCAAGAAAAATAGCAAGGAGAAGAGACCACACCTTCTGCATGATGAACTCATAAACTATGAGCTCAGCTACCTGCATCATTCTCTTAAAGGCACAGCTGCAGGATAGCTTGAGCTGCATTGGTTTGGAAACCCTCAAAAGTGGGCCAAGACCTTCAGTCTGGTTTTGGAATGGGTGTTATTCCTAACCCCCTTCTGCAGGGAGAGGGCAGGTCATGAAGACCTCAGTTGCAGGCTTTGGACAGATGAACCAACCAAGATGGCGGCACTGCCAGTCATGGGCAGAAGGCATGGAGTGACCCTGCCCTCCTGCCTCCTGGGCCCTCCTGTTGTGCACCCTCTTTCCCAGGCTCAAAGATGTGTCCTGTGCTAAGAGGAAAATTGCAATATAGTTTGGCTTAGTTGTCACTGTGGCAACACATAAAAGACAAACTGCAGTAAAGGCAGCAAGTGAGGCCTAGAAAAATCTGATGATATAAATTAATTTGAGAGCTTCCAGTAAATCCTGTCTCATAGGGCTAATGTCATACTTTATGGTCAGTCGTCTGCTCTCAGCAGGGAAAAGGACCTTCTGGCTTGCCATTTCCTCTCTCTGGTCTTACTCTATATTTTCCCAGTTCCTGGTAAAGTGCCTGCCACATAATAGGAATTTAGTTAATGGCAAATCCATCCAGAAGGAGGCATTGGGGGAGGCTTTGTGTGGGATGGAGCATGTCCTAGAGAAGGGAGGAACTGCTGGACGGGACCTTAGATGCACCCCAAATCCTACCATGGTGTCAGGCCTCAGGGGAGGCCCAATGTGGGCTCAGAATGTTTTGGAGCTGGAGTCTGCAAGGACTTCAGGCTGAGGTAGAGAAATTCTACAGCTAGATCCGGAGAGACAGAGGTAAGAACCTCCTTCTAAGATCAGAGTGGAAGGAGTACAATCTGAAGAGATGGCTGATATTTTTCACTGAAAACTAAAATGGTATATATTGAGGACCCAATCCAGCAATGCTGGAGGTTGAACTTAAGGGCTAGGGCAGAAAGAAGCTGGCCTTAAAGAATAGTATCAGGCCAGGCAGCCGGATGGAGAACGAATTCTGGAGGCTTCCAAGCATCATCCTGAAGAACACATCCACCCATCTGAGCAATGGGTGCTATAGAAACACTCTGGATGCCGGCATCATGTTCTTGATTTTGGCTAACTTCTTTTTAACCTGCCCTTAGTATGATTTCACAGCACCTTATATCTGCCGTGGCTTTCAGGGTTTCAAGCCGGGCTGCCACTCCACAATTCCTCTGGGTGACTTCAAGTTGACAGTCTCCGAGGAAGAAAGGCTTTCCTATCTGGGGCTTTCCACCAGACCTCATTTTCAAGCAGGTGACAGTCCTGAATGTAGGCCCTCCAAATCTGAACCTGCCTGAGAGTGATGACGGGCTGGGCCAGCCCCACCTGCTTGCCCTTGTCCAACCTGTATATCTTCTCCTACAGTAATTGCATCTTCTAGAGAACAGCCAGGAGCTTCCTGCAGAGCCAAAGCCTCAGGGGGAATTTTGCCATGCGGTTACACGCTCTCAGGTTCCCAGGGAGGAATGTAGCTTGTTTGGAAGGTGTTTGCTGTCCAGGCATCAGCAGAGACCTCGGTAAATCTCCCACTGACCCACTGACGTATGTGCATCCAAGAGGGGCTTTTCCCTTCCCCCTCTTTCCCATGATTCTCCTTACCCCCTCCTCTGTCCCCCTCAGCCCCTGGATACATAGCCTTAACTTGAACACCATACCTGCCACAGGGGAACAAGCGTGCAGACAGACTGTTCCGGATACAATTATTCCTTCTAGTTTCAGCAAGGCTGCCCTCAAGTAGAGATCTGACTGCTGTGCTGAGTCAAGCTCTCTTCCTTCAGCTGCCAGCTCAGGCTCAAAATCCAGACTTCTTGCCTGGCCGTGTGGCTTAAGGAGAGCCGGGGTGACTCTCAGATATACCAGCTCTCTCACAGTAGGGGGGCCGGAGGACACCGCTGAGGCCTACGTGTTTTCCCTTCAAGTTGCCACAGCCCCCGAAACTGCTATGACTCTTCCAGCACTTTCAAAGGTAACCCTGCAGGAGGATTAGGATAGCAACCCCCCACCCCCCACTGGTGCACAAGCATATCCATTCATCAGAAGTTTTTTCCTAACACCCAGCTAAGAGATTCCTGGAGGGAGAGGTGCTTCTGAAAGATACTGGTTGCCTGAGGAGGTGGGGAGAGGGCCTCACCTCAGGGGGAGTTGCCCAGATGACAAGGATAAGCCTCACTTTTCCTGGGCAGGGCAAGTCTTGTCTCTACCTTTCACTCCCCGCCATGGCTCCAGGCCCCTCTGACGGAACGCCCTAGAAGCCATTCTCAAAGTGCGGTTCCCAGCTTTGTTCGGGAAGTCTTCTGTGCGGTCTGCAGACCGGTTCAAAATGCACGCGTGTACTTCCCGAGTACAACAGTCCACCCTCGGGGGTCACCCGTTGCCGTGGCGTCAAATCTGAGGTGCCCTAGGGTAAGCGGGGAGAGGGGTCCCGGCATCCTGTAAGCATCGTCATCATCATCATCACAGAACATTCCCATGATTCATGAATTCGGCCTTGACACGCATTCATTCGGCCAACTTTCACCAGGTATCGTTTCTCCGTGTGCTGGGTTAGGGCAGGAGACAGAATAAGAAGACAGTGCCCTTGCCTTTCAAAAGAGCCTCTTTACAGTTCTCTGCATTCTGACAGAGGAGCGCAAAAGTGCTGTGGGACCCAACCCATGTCTGCAGAGCTTACCAAAGATCTTCCCGGAGCAGGCGGCTTTCAGCAGACTTGTGAAGCAACGGTAGTTTACCACGCAGACGAGAAGGAAGACTTCCCAGGAGGCACCATGCCAAGACCTATTTCTGGGAACACGTCAGAGAAAGTTGCCGAACTTTTTACTCCTTCGTTCAGAAGCCAGATTTTTGAAGGGAGCAGCATCGGGTTGAGACCCAGTCTGAGATCTATCCTTAGATGGATCTTTGGACATTTGGACATGGGGGAGGGATGGGCGTCCTAGGCTGAGGTGCCAGCAGCATCAAGGGCGGTGGGGAGTGGGCCATTCGGTTCTGAGTATAAGAAAAGGCATAGGGAGGAGTGGGGTTGGAATTGGAACTTCTCACCCCTCGGCCAATCAACTACCTCGTCCTATCCATTCCATCTCTAAGTGCAGTGAGTCGGGGCAGAGATGAGCACTCAGGTCTTGTCTGTCCTCTGCTCTCAGTCCTTGTTGCCCCTCCCCAGACCCTCATCATTGCTCTGCCTTCCCTCTCAACTGCTGTCCCCGCCTCTGGCTTCTTTCCCTTCCCATCCATGACCCGCACCCCCATTAGGGTTGCTTCCCTCAAAATGCAAGTTGTTCTTTGCCATTCTTCTGCGTAGACCTATCTCAGTGTTTCACCATCATTTTGGGGTAATCCCCAAGCCTTAGAATGCCTTGTATCATAAGGCCCTTTGGGATCCAGCCCCTGCCTGCTCCCTAGCTCTGTATCCACTGCTCCCACCTGGCACCCTGCTTTAGATACACCCAACTACATGGGCTGTGTCGCCTCATGCCTTCAGGCCTTTGCACATGCTGTTCCCTCTCCCTGGAAAACCCTTCCACATCTTGTCCTCTCAGCAAACTCCTATTCATCCTTTAACGTGGACTCAGATACCACCTCCCTCAGCCTTCCCATGAAGACTTAGTCATTGCCATTACTCATCTCTATTTATATTGTTACTCTTATCAACTCTGTGGCTGGAATGAGCCCCTCACAATAGGATCTTCTGCCAGACGCTGAACATCTTTAGGGCAAGAACTGAGTCTGATGCCTTTTCCCAGCTCGGGCCCCTAGCACAGGGCTGGGCTCATCCTGGAACAAAATGGAACAGATTGCTGAGTCAAGTTACACTGGGGTGCAGGGGCCCTCTGCTGTGGGTGCACTGCCTATCACCTGAGGAACTGTAAAATGCCCATGTCCTGGCCCCACCCCATCCCGCAACCAGGATCTCTGGGCGGTGGGGGGGAGAGCGTGGTTTGGTTTTCTGTTTTTTTAAAGCTCCCGTGAAGCCAAGCTTGAGAGCTACCGGTGAGGCAAAGAGGAGGAATCTGGGGATCAGGGGACCGGAAGCCCAGACCACCACTGAGTCATCCTATGATCTTGGGCAAGTCAGTTATTCCTCTGGCCTCGTTTTCTCATCTGTAAATTGGGAGTTCCAAAGCAAAAGCTTCCCAAGACCCATTCCACATCACTGACGTTTCCTGAAACATCATTAGGCCTTCGCAGGTTAGGGCGCGTGCTGGGCACCTGGCTTGGTTCTGCTCTTCTCCTGACCGGTGAGGGGAAGACTGCTCATCCCTCAGCCTTTCCCGTTCTTCCCTCCACCACATGTCCTTCTGCCCTTCCTTTCCGGCAGTCTCCAGCCTCAGGAAGCAGCTAGGAGCAGTTGGGGACGCAGGTGGGCTCCCAGCCCATTTGACACCGCTGAGCTGAAGCGGGATTTCGGGAGCCATGGGCTGGGGCCACTTTCAAATCACCGGAGATGATTTCTTTCAGGAATAAGTGTGCTTCACACACCACTTTTTCTTTTCAAAATCTCAGGCTTCTCTTTGGAGAGCACATGTACAAGGATATAATTAACAGTGAACTAGAAATATAAATGGTGTTTCCCTGGTACTTAGCTGAGGGATCAGGAGAAGCAGGACTCTGGGTGGGGAAGGTCACTGATTGTGAAACTCGGGCTTCTCTGCTGGGCGTACGGAGATTCTCCAACAGTTAGTCCCTGAGCATAAGAACGGCCTCTTGCAGCCCCTGCAAACAATTTCTATCATCGGCAATCCAGTGTGTCCCGATCACAGACGAGACTGTGTCGTGTGGTAATAAGCAAAGACCGAGCCCACGACGCCTCCATTTTCATTAGAAATAAATCTTGTCAGCCTGTCCTCACAGTCAGTATGAATTTGATGTCTTGCAAATAAAAGCAGCTCTAACTTGAGCAGACACCATCCATTATCCTGCCATCTGTTGTGTCCCGGTTTCCATTTCGGGATAACAGAAAGATAGGGCTTTCTTGAAAGCTTGGCACTGTGGGTGCGGAGGAAAACACACTGCCTTCAAAGGATTTTATACTGGGTCTCCCGGATTGCATACCATGAAATCAGCCTTGGGTCTGTATAGTCCCCAAATTGCCGGGTTTTCCCATTTTGACTATTTTATGTCCTTCGTGATGATTAGGGAGGAGGAATAAAATCACTTTTCCTTTCTCACTTATCTGCCCCTTTTAAGGGTCATCAGTTCCTAACCCTGGCTGTGCATTAATTTTCTGGGGAGCTTTGGGAATGTCCTGATGCCAGGGCGGCCCCCATCTTTCCAAGATTTGGATTTAATTGCCTAGGGTGGGCTCCGGGCTCCTATAACTTTGAAAAGTTCCCTAAGTGATCCTAATGCACAGTCACGGTGAGGACCACTGGGCTGAGCAGTGTGGAGCTTGGTCTGCCCTTGTTGTACAAAAATAATTCACAGATGTTGAATATGCTCTCGTGAATCTTTTTTTTTTCAGATTCAACACTTATTACACCATGGAGGGCAGACACTATGTGTCATATGGTTCTACCTTATGCTTTGGAGTTGACCTCTCTCCAGCCCATCAGTCTCCAAAACCTGTTTCTATTCTATTTATTCGTCTATCTGTCTCATAAGTACGTATTGTGCGCCTACTTTGTGTGAAAGGGTCTTGGCTGCCATGTGTCTTTACTAGTCTCCTTTTCAGTGTTTTGCCCAAGTGAGTGCTTACAGACTCTATGTGCCCCCAAATTACCAGGGAGAGATTCCTGGTCTCTCCATTGAGTTTGAATTTAGTAGATAGAGGACGCAGCTAAACTGATGCTATTCATTCTAAATAAGCCTCCGGGGTGTTCTGAGACAGGCAGGGTGTTTGTCTTCCATAGCGCTGGCAGAGCGATCTTTCTAAAATGTAATTCTGTGTCACTCCCCAGTTTAAGATACCGGAATGTCCTCCCATGGACTGTACGATGGAGCCATATTCCTCAGTTAACAGGAATCACCCGTTGTGATCAGCTCTGCCCCGCTTTTTGGGTTGTGCTTCTGCCTGTTCACGTCTCCAGGAACCTGTGTTTCTGTTCTGCTGAGTACTCGCCGTTCCCCAAACACCCACCTCTGTGCCTGGAAACTTGTCTGTTCTAGTCCCCCTTTTTTTTTTTTAACTTTTATTTTATTTTATTTATTTATTTTTTTAGTTTATTTATTTTGAAAGAGAGAGAGAAGGGGAGAGAGAGAGAGAGAGTGAGAGAGAGAGTGAGCAGGGCAGGGGCAGAGAGAGAGAGGGGCACAGAGAATCTGAAGCTGGCTCTGTGCTGACAGCCAAGAGCCCGACACGGGGCTTGAACTCATGAACCACGAGATCATGACCTGAGCTGAAGTCAGACGCTTAAAGGACTAAGCCAACCAGGCACCCCTAGTCCCTCACTTTTAAACCAGACCACCCCACCTCGCGGCTGCCTCCAATAAACAGGAAGCTCTGTCTCTTCTCCATCTCCTCTCTCCCTCTGTTCTGCCAGCTTCTGACCCTTTGACTCTGTTGTCAACTGACGTGACCTTTGTCAGTGATGACCTCCCAGCTCTCTAACGGGCTTGGCTGGCCCTCCTCTCTGGCTCTCCCTTCTCCTTGTTTCGCTTGACTCTTAGGTTCACGGCCAGCTTGCCTGGCCCATGCCCTGGAGGGGCCCATTTTGGCTCGGGTGAGCAGGGATTCAAACACATTTGCTTTTCACCTGGAATGCCCTTTCCTCACTTCTTGGCCAGCGGAGCTTCTCAAGACTTCGCTCCAAAGCCACATCCGCATAGATACGCTTTCCAGTGTTCCCAGGAAGAATGAGTGGCTTCTTTCTCTGGACTCTCCGGGGACTCTGGGCACACTTGGAACTATCCTTATCACACTCTTGCTGACCTACCACTCCTTGAGGCCGGGAACTTATCTTAATGGACCCGCTGCTGTGCCGGATCTTCAGTGAGTGCTTCTTAAATATTTGCACAATGAACAAAGGCTTTCTGACTTCTCCTCTGCCTCAGGTTTACATTCTGGGCTCCAGGTGCTGGCTGCCTAGGGAATGCTAACCACAAATTGCACATCAGTAACAACAAAGTATAGAAATGCGCCGATCCGGGGGCGCCTGGGTGGCGCAGTCGGTTAAGCGTCCGACTTCAGCCAGGTCACAATCTCGCGGTCGGTGAGATCGAGCCCCGCGTCAGGCTCTGGGCTGATGGCTCGGAGCCTGGAGCCTGTTTCCGATTCTGTGTCTCCCTCTCTCTCTGCCCCTCCCCCATTCATGCTCTGTCTCTCTCTGTCCCAAAAATAAATAAAAAACGCTGAAAAAAAAATTAAAAAAAAAAAAAAAGAAATGCGCCGATCCTAATCGGGCTGTGCGTCTTCCTTCCTGGGCTGGGTCATTCAGATCTCTTAGGTGAATTTATGGCCTTATTGCTCCAGGATTAATTGCTCTATGTCCTGCACACTTTGACACTCCTGCTCCACATCACCCAACCTTAGGAATTAGTTCACCTTCTGAGAGTTGTGCACTGAGTGGTAATCCCAGATGAAAATTAACCCGAGTCCCTCTGCAACTTGTTAATAATTATAAGCAGGGAGAAGCTTAGCAATGCTTCATATATGTATTGTTAAAACCAAGTACGTAATCCTAACAGATAAATAATGCAACTCTTATTCTCACAGTGAATTTCAGCTTTTTCGTTTTATTACTCACCTCACTGGAGGCTGACCTGTGAAAGTATAGATCTGTGTTAGGACAGGTTATAGTTTATCTGAGGGTTGTTTTTGCTGGCTGGGCTGGGAAGAGCTCATTAGAGGAGTTTTGCTGTGACCTGGTCCCACAGCATGGCCTCTAAGGACAGTGCTGGGCTATAGTCAGGCTCCAGTGGATTCTGTAAACTTTTAAAAGTCATGAGGGGTGGGGGTGGCTGGGTGACTCAGTGGGTTAAGCAGCCGACTCCTGATTTCATCTCGGGTCGATCCCAGGGTTGTGAGATCAAGCCCCGAGTTGGGCTCACCTCGGGGCATGGAGCCTACTTGGGATTCTCTCTCTCTACCTCTCTCTCTGCCCCTCCCTGCCTCTCTCTCTCTCTCTTTCTCAAAATAAATAAACTTAAAAAAAAAAGTCATGAGGGGTGTAAAATGTATGCCCACCTCTCCACTTGAGATGCAGTACAAACATGAGAAAAACACAAATGATGACAAGCATTATCTGGTACCAGACAATAACTGGATATTTAGTGACAAGGACTAACTGTTGCTTAGAAATTGGAATATTCTCCATTAAACAAATGTTTACTTATTTATTTTGGAAGAGAGACAGAGTGCGCACGAGTAGGGGAGGGGCAAAGAGAGAGGGAGAGGGAGAATCCTAAGCAGGCTCCACCCTCCACGATCCTGGGATGGTGACCTGAGCTGAAATCAAGAGTCAGACACTTAACCAACTGAGCTGACCAGGTGCCACTATTCCCCATTTCTTTAAAGTAAGCACAATTCCATGCAGAAACAACTTTAATGATACCTTTTCGTTTTATAGGCATTGTCTGATTGAATCTCTATAGCCAGGTATTATAAACTCTGTTGGTAGGCAACGAAAATAAAGTTAAGCATTTTGGCCAAGATCACAAGAAACGTGGACGTTGCAAGTAGGTTTCCAGCTCTAAACTTTAATATTTTCTACACAGTGTGGGATTCTGTTGGTGGAGCAGCCAGAAGTGCCAAGTGAACTGCTGTGGCCAAGGTCATGGGCTATATGCCCAACTGGTTCACTTAGCCACATGGAAAAAAGGACTATATGTTTCATCATCCCTTCCAGTACACGTGGTTTCAAAAATATTTCATTGGTGTTTCAGGTGTTTCAGGCAATCAAACTTTACTGAATGTCTCTTTTATGCTAAGCTCTGTGCTTGGTGCCAGAAATGCAGTCTTGCCCTCAAGAAACTCAGACTTTTTTTCTTTTTTCTCTCTCTTTCTTTCTTTCTTTCTTTCTTTCTTTCTTTCGACAGAGATCATGTGTGGGCACCCAGTGCAGAGCCCGACACAGGGCTGGATCTCACAACCATGAGATCATGACCTGAGCCCAAATCAAGAGTTGGATGCTTAACCTACTGAGCCACCCAGGCGCCCCCAAACTCAAACTTTAATAGCAAAGACAAACAAGTAAATACAATGTGATAAGGACTTTGATAGAGCCAGGTGAAGCATCTCTAATTCAGAATGGGGGTTGGTGTCGGCAAGAGTTTCCAGGAATCTTCTGACCGCACAAATCTTAGACACTAGTTAGCTAGCCTAGTTGGAGGCAGCCGGGGAAAGGCATGACAAGAAGAGGGGACAGCTCGTGCAGATGTGCATTGTAGTGAAACAGCATGGCATATCTGGGCAACAGCAAATGTTCTAGCATGGTGAGAACTTGGCATAGACAAGGTGAGGTGGGAGAGGTGGGCGGGGTCCAAACTGAGAGTGGCCTTGGGGCCCTGATAAACAGTTCAACTTTGTCTTGACTGTTTTAATCAGTCATGAAGGATTTTAAATTCAGATGGGGTGTATATTTCATAAAGTCCCCTTGGGAAATCATATGGAGGAGGAAGAGTTGGGGAGCAAGCCTGGATAAAGAGCCCTGGATGACCCAGGGTGCAGGCAGGAGGGGGAAATGGGGAAGGCATTGCAAAGGGACATCACGGAAGACAAAGTTGAGCCAGCATCATGACAAGGCCTCTGTGTGCCATACTAGGTGCTCATCATGCATTGTCTCAAATCATTGTCACGTTAACACCAGGAAGTGCGTGTCAACTACCCTCATTTACAGATGGTAAACCTGAGGCTGCATGTCACACAGCTATCAATATTGAAGCAGGTGTTTGATCTCAGCCCTTAATTAACTCCAGAAACTGTGAGCCTAACTCCTCCATGATAACTGCCTTTTGTTGAGGACTGGCCTCATCCAGAATACCGAACGAGGTCTTTGTCTAAGACACAGGGCCTCTTCAGACAGGGCAGCTCAATTGTTTTTTTCTCTATTGTACAGTGACAGAAAAGGGATCTTCTGTAACACAAGGCAATAATTGGTAAGGATTCCACAAGTGGCTGATCTAAAACAGACTGCCGCCTCTATCTTTTGACACGGCTGGGATGCACCAGGGAAATGCTTGTTTTGCTAAGTGGGACTGGGAGATTGGTAGAGCTCAGGAACAAGACAGGGTGACAACCCCTACTTCATCTGACCAACTGTGAGAATTCCCTTCTTGGGGGGCTGGCATGTCTTCCTGTGACGCGCCATGCCCTCACCCGCATCAAAGGGCCGCAGTGGAAGCCGCCATGTCACAAAGTGGACCAATGAGCGCCTTCTGAAGATTTAGAGTGCAGTGAGGTGGACGTCTTCCTTCCAGTGGGTGAAGCTGCAAAATGAAATAGTCCGTGTGGGCAGCCACACATAAAGTCACAGATAGGTGCATATGGTCTCTCTTAGCCAGAGCACATGTTTATACCAGGTCTGCAGCTGTTTTCAAAAGGCATCCCTGCCTCAGTGTGGCTTCTTAGTCTCTGAGACCTGACAGGTAAAACAGGTTGGCTACTTCTGGTTCTCTGTTATAGTTGGATATCTGAACAAGCTGGGATTCTAGGAAAGGTCCAGTAACTGTTCTTTCTGGTTGTCATAACTGACTCGTCTTCCATTTCTGTCCAACCCTCTATGTAAGAAACTAGAACCTGCCCAGTGGAGGGGCTCAGTGGTGCCCAAATGCTGGGTGTGGTACAGGGAAGCTTCAGGATTAGTGCATGCCCAGTGCCGACAGTCAAAAGCAAGGAAGAAATTAGATCGTGTTCTCCAGGGGCCCAAGAACAAGGCACAAAACCCAAGAGATCTCAGTTTGTTTGTTTGTTTATTTATGTATTATTATTTTTTAATGTTTATTTTATTTAGAGAAGGAGAGAGAGAGAGAGCACGAGCAGTGGAGGGGCAGAGAGAGGGAGACACAGAACCCCAGCAGGTTCTTGGTACTGACATTACAGAGGCTGATGTGGGTCTCTACCCCATGAGCTGTGAGATCATGACCTGAGCTGAAATCAAGAGTCGGAGGCCCTACCAACTGAGCCATCCAGGTGCCCCTCAAACAGTTTAGAAACCAAAATTGAGCAAGGGGTCAGAGCCAGATAGAAAACAAAGGCAGACAATCTAAGGAAGTGGCTGCCAATGGGACCAGCGTGCCCAACTCCCATTTATTGGTCTCTGACTTGTGTGCGTAGGTCCATTTAGATGAAAACACTGGTTACAGATGGGCAATTCTAGCAACCATTCAAAGATTAGGTTACCTGATGTACAAGAACCATGGGTTTAGGGGAGGACCTTAGGTGTGTCCGCACAGGGGAGGCACAGAGGAGTGTCAGGTTAAGCAGGATCCTTAGCCCCAGGAAGCTCTCTGCTTCTCCTTTCCTTGGCTTTGGAAGATGCCCAGCCATGAAATGGAACACAATCGAATACTGTTCCATTCTATGTCAACTTGTGTTGAAGTGACAGGGAATTTCATACAACATCTTTATTTATCCAAACATTTGACTAGTGTGGGTGAAGATAAATAGCATTATCTGGGCTCTCTGCAGAGGTTCACCAAACATGAATAGACACAGTTGCCTAAAAGCATGATTTTTGTTCTAATAGCTGTCTGGCACTCACTAATCAAGCCGGTTGAATAAATAATGCCTCTCTCTGACACTCACTTTATCAAGCGTGATGTCTGCGTGCCTGTGTCTTCTCACAAAGAACTGTTTGGTTTTTTTTCATGACCTGAGCAAATAAAGTACAGAAATGGTTGTCGAACCAACAAGCCTAGGGGCCCCGTGCTGCTTTCTTGTGGGGAAGGAGCCAGCCGGTTCCCCCAAACAGTGATGGGAGTCACTCTGGGGGTCTAGAGAAATGGGTGTGGCCATCAAAGGAGAGTCAAAGTGAGCCAGTGGGAGGTGGGTGAGGAACTCACTCAGTGAGCCCTCACTTCCTATGTGGGAAGCAGACCCTTGAAGTTCAAAGCCTAGCTCCTTTTGTTTTACCATTGCTGTCAAGATAGTTATTTAATAACTTGAATCAGAGGGAAAAAAGGTAAGGTTTTTGCAGTGCCTAGAAGTTGAAAGACATCCTTTGTTTTATAGTCGTGAGTAGCAGAGAATGCAACGGAGACCATGGCCGACTCCCTTTCAGCTATGGAGAAGTAGCGGCCGGTCAATGATTCGACAGACACCCGCTTCTCGTTTCCTTTCCTCCAAAAGGAGGATATGGAACAGGTAGCAAGGAACACCTCTAGATCCTCCCTCGAAGCCTTTCCCCTACCTGGCAACAGGGCCACCCGGCCGCTGGGCGGACCTTTCCACACGTTGGATTACACCATGATCTTGAGTAGAATTCTTTGGGGGCCCTCATCCCCTACGAGACAAGGTCCACACTCAAGCTGGTGTATGCTTTGCTCACATCCGAATATAGTCCTACCTGCCTCTTAGCCTCAGATCTCTGGTCCATCCGTAGATGGTTCTGAGATCACAGTAGGCTCTTGCCCCATATGCCTATGAGCATGCTGTCCCCTATCTGGATTGTTTCTTAGTCCAGTTGACTGATGTCTACTCATCCTTTAAGACCCAACTCAGAGGGTGTTACTGAGAGGCTTTCCCTGACCCTCCTGACCCTGTGCCCAGGAAGACCGCTCTCTTCTGGGCTTCGCCTTGCCCACACACAGTCCTTTATTATCTCATGCAGTACTTAAGTGCCACTTGAATGTCTCCAACTCACCCTCACAGTCCCCTAGGCCTCACTAGGTTGTGTGCACAAGTGAGGTCGCATTAATACTTAAAGCCAAATATGACTGGCTGTTTATCCCTACCAGGATGGTGGCAGGACCTCAAGTCCCCTTTCTGGGTCCCCTTCCATCTAATCTTTGGGTGAGGTCTCAGGTGAGGTCCCGCAGTTCTGGGGGAGGCCGCAACTACACTGGCTCCTGGAGATGCTGGCATCTGGGTACCACACCAGCCCAGAGGTTGGTCACACACTTGTCCTTAATTCTACCCCACTGACAGCTCTGGGAAAACAGGAAGGAAAATAGAGACTCCTCTGCTTGGCTTCTAGCCAGCCCACAGACACAGATCTGTTCCCGGGTTTCCTTTTCTGTTCCCGTTTCTAGGGGCTTGCCCTGTCAAATGACAGAGGCACCTCCTAGCCCACCCCTCGTGAGCCAGCTTCCCTCATCGCCACTGGCAAGGCTACCTATGCACACAGCTCTAGCAGGCAGTGTTTTTGTAAAAAGTACAGCATGAATGGCACCCCCTGGAGTTGTCCAATAGCTCTGAGTGGATCTGCTTCCCAGGCTTCTTGGGAAACTCGGTCTACAGTAAAGCCAGAAAGGCTACAAAGTTCCTGCCTCTCTCCTGTCAAGGCCCTCCTTGCAAGCTCTCACTGAATATTTTGGCTTTTGCCTCTTCCCAGCATGCTTGACAGTGGGGGAGCCTACCCCGCACCCACAGATTGGGGTGCCCTCTGGGGCCTAGTTATCGAATGCATATAGAGTCCACGTCCGACTTCTGTTACACAATTTACGTGCCTGTCTCCCAACTAGGCTGTGTACTAGGTTCTGCGTCGTTTTCATCTTTATATCCCTGGAATCCAGCCACCGTCAGTAACTGGTGAGTGAGCGGATGAATGAAAAGCTTTAGTTCTATAAGGCATCAGTAGGTGATTTCTGAAAACTTGCCAGCTCCCCATGTGTTGGGCTTTTCCTTTCATCTCCCTGTGGCTTCCCTGAGACCCTGACCATGACCCCGTCCATTCCCTCCCACCACCCCCGCACCTGAGCCAGGTGCGGCTTAGCCTGGTGGTTCTCAACCATTGGATGCACATTAGAATCACCTGGGGAGATAGAAAAATATTCCGATGCTCAGCCCCCAACCCAGACCAGTCAAATCCAGCGTGCAGCTGGGGTTGAGAAACTCCACTACCAGCCTCCCAGAAAGTCCCCGATGATGTTCTCTGAGGTGGCAATGTGTTCAAAAGCAACGCTTGGTGTTCACAGCACTCGGCCTCCACAGTGCACATGGAAAGTCCAGAAGAGAGCAAACAAAAAAGCAGGAAGGGAATAAAATAATGTTTATGCTCCGGATAAGAGCTCTGTCGTAATACACGGGGCAGCTATCCTGGGAATCTACTGTGAGGTCGACAGAAGTAGAAGTAACCAGACATTGCTTCTGCCCTGGGACTTTGGTCCTGCAATCAACCGTTGCCCAATCTTCCATGGATCTTTCAACCACCGTGTGACGAACGTATGCCTTCCCTACTGGTTACAGCACAGTAGCATCCACTGTTCACTTACCCCCCATCGAAGCCCAGGCTGGCCACCATCCTTGTCAGACCCAGGTGACCTCTAGCTTAATTGGCACTGGTGTCCTCCCAAGAGGTGGAGCTGAGGTCACAGCTGATTCCTCATGGCCTTGCACCCACTTTGGGGGCATCTGGGTAATTGTGTAACCATTAGGGCAAGGAGGCCATTCCCTGGGGCTGCGCCCACTGACTTCAGAGCCAGTGAAGCAACTTAATTGTGAATTTTCAGCCACCACTGTGGCTGTGAGCCCCTGGAGCAGTTTCTACTTGAAAAAGTACTCACCGGCTCTGTCATCATGACCCCCTTTTCCTCGACTTCCTTTTGTCAGGAGCCAGAGACTTAATTAAAAACGCTTCACCTTTTTTGGAAAAACTTGCGGTCATTTTAATGGGAGCTCCTGAGTTGGGTTCTGTCCAGAGACGCAGGTCAAAAAACAGTTACCTATTATTTCTCGGGATCATAGAATGTCAGAGGTGGAGTTAGAGCTCACCTGTCACGGAAGTTCTCAAGCGTGGTAATACATTGGAAGCACCCGAGGGGTTTTAAGAAGTACGGCTGACTGGGTCGGACTAATTAAACAGCACCTCCAGGGACCGGGGCGCAGGCACCGGTGTTTTTAAAGCCCCCTTGGATACTAATATGTAGTCAGGGTTGAGAACCATTCGCTGATTAAAATTCCTACATTTTTCATTTGAGAAAATGAGGGCTGAGGTGTTGGGAGGCAAGTCTGAGCTCTTAGCCCTGCTTGGATGTCCAGTGTGGCCAACGAGTCAGAGTAATAAACAACCATCAGGCAAGTTCTGCTCTTTTCTGCCAAGTAGATCTCTCTGGACCACTTGCCTGCTCTCCCTTTACTTTCCCCTCACTGACTTTACATTTCGAAGTCAGAAATCTCAGAAGTTCTAGAATCTCTCTTCTTTCTACAGCAGAGGCTGCCTGGTCCAGGACCACCCAGCAAGTGGCCGTGTCCGGGGTCCCATTTGCTGTCCTCATTCGGGAAACTGCGGAACTTGAGCCCTCACCAGGGGGCTGTCGGAAGGACTGTTCATATTTAGTCCTGTTTCAAAGCTGGAGGTTGTGACATTTAAAACTGTAGTGGTTGTAACTTGAGGAAAGCTCGAAATGTGGGGGTTTTGTTGACCCCTTTTTACTCTGTAGGTGTGAAATCATTGTGACGATACCGCAGGGGTGGGGTAGTAGATGGGGAGGTGGTAACTGGGCTGGGACTGGGGTGAGGCAAGCAAAGGGCCCAGGGGGCAAAAGTGAGGGAGGTGTTTATTCTCAAGGTTGTGTAAAGGCCTCCTTCAAAAGTGTGCCCTACGCCCCTCATTTACCTCATTTGCGACACCCTAGACCTGGCTCTGAGGCAGGAACGGTGAGGGCAACGGAAGAGGGAAATTCTGTCTTAGCCAAAGAGCTCATTCGAGAATCTATTTCACATTAAATATAATTGGAATGCTAGTCAGTCAGTCCTTGCCTGCCTTAGGCACCGAGTCCAGCTTCCCTACTCTCCAGGTAGAGAAGCGGAGCTGAGAGGCACCCGAGGATACTGGGGTTCTGCTGAGGAAAGCCCACCTCGGCTCCCTTCTGGCTGTGGTTCGCTCAGTCTAGCACCTGCTGCACCAGCCCTATGTAGCCTCTGGGCCAAGGTGGCCCCTGGAGAAGCCAAGCAAAGAGACTCCTCAGAAGCAGCAAGCCTGAATATTTAATTTGTTATTTTCGTTCCTTTGACTTGGGAAATAACTTCAGAAATAAGCCTGGATCTGGAGGCTTTGCACCTCTGCCAGAGTGCAGCACAAAACAGTCACACTGATCAGGGCGTGGGAAAGTCTCTCCTCTCATGCATAGAAATGCTCAACCTCTTGTTCCTCTCTGGTCCCAGGGTCTGTGGTTGGAGGCTTATACTCTCTGTCCAATGTGAGCTGCAAATTCCTCAGGCATTTAGCACACTGAGGCCTATGGAACATTCCTGAGAGCTGGATGCCTGCCCTACCCCTGGAACACATCCCATCCAGGCACATCGGGGATCCCACCAGTTCTGAGATATGTGCCTAGACCTCTCTCATCCAGAGAGGATGCTCTTTTTCTTGTCTGCATTTGATAACTACTCATCCCGTGACTTTTCCTGTATTATTAAATGCATTAGTGCTCAGCATGGAATCACTGGGGAAATCTGGATAAAGTCTGGAGTTAATAATAAAAATGTAGCAATGTCGATGTGTTGGTTTGGACAGAAGCACCCTGGCTAGGCAAGACGTTAACATTAGGGGAAGCTGGGTGAGGGATTGTGCAGGAGCTCTTTGTGCTATCTCTGCAAATTTTCTATCAGTTGGAAATTATTCTGAAATCCAAAAAATATTTTAAAAAATGCGTTAGACGTTTTATCCTGTAGCACAGTGGAAAGACTGAAGCTTTAGAGTGAGAATCTCGACCCGCCCACTCAGTAGCTGAGAGCTCTTGGCCAAGCAAACTACCCTGGGTCTGTTTGGCCATGAAAGGCAGGTATGTGCTATGTGGTCAGGATTGGACTTGCCCACTGAAACTGGTCCTCTCCCTCTTGTACAGTAATAGAACCTGGCTGGCCACCTTGAAGTTCATTATGGTCAGGTAGCTGTTCTGCCTGGAGCCAAATACCTGATCAGATTCTGGAAGCCGGCAATGGGACTGACTAATGCTGAACACACCTGGCTAGGGGAACCCACATCAGTGGGGCTGCAGGGGAGTTTGGGTACTAGTGGTTGTGGCTACGGTGTTCCATGGTAAATCACCTGGGAGCCGTGAGGAAACCCACATGCCTAGGCCACACCCTGGACCAGGAAACTCAGAGGCTCTGAGGGTAGGACCTGGGCTTTAATATTTTTTCAAGCTCTCCAGGCAACTCCAACACACATCAAAATTGAGCACTAGTGAACAAAGTCCACTCTTGAGCTTCTGAATAGTACGCAAACCATGCTTTTGGACTTTAGAAGGTGTTTCCATATCAATCAATAATGGGTGTGTTTGGGAATGCAAAACACGCTGAATGAAGTCTGGAATCTCACACCGAAGGGCCTGATGTAAGAGGATTTAGGAAGTTAAATTTCCTCATTCTGACCCCCTTCCAACCCTGCTTCACCCTCTTCTCGTTGTCTAGAACCAGCGTGACTTTTCCAACGGATGAAATCACCATTCTTTGAATCACTGTTTTCTGGATCAGAAAATTAAGTGGGCTTTGGTAAGGCCTTAGAGAGAGAGGAGAATTTGTGGAGTCAAGAAATAACTTTTACCCAAACAAATGTGACCATTTAGAAAAGTACTCATACGACTTGTATGTGTCCATACTAGTTGGAAAAATACAGCAAAGTGCAAAGAATAACGTTTCAATCACTCGTATCAATTTCAGAGATATAGATCATTAACATTTTGGTAGATTTAGTTCCCCTTTTTTATTTACATAAAAGTGGGATAATGGTGAATACAAAGTATTGTACCCTAGGGGCGCCTGGGTGGCGCAGTCGGTTAAGCGTCCGACTTCAGCCAGGTCACGATCTCGCAGTCCGTGAGTTCGAGCCCTGCGTCAGGCTCTGGGCTGATGGCTCAGAGCCTGGAGCCTGTTTCCGATTCTGTGTCTCCCTCTCTCTCTGCCCCTCCCCCGTTCATGCTCTGTCTCTCTCTGTCCCAAAAAAAATAAATACACTTTGAAAAAAAAAAAAAAACAAACACAAAGTATTGTACCCTACCTTACCACTTATTATTACTGTTTTGCACTAAATATTGTTGAAATTCTGATTTGAGTGGCTACATAATATTTTATCAAATGATTGCTTCATATTTTATGTAACTGTTTTTTTTTTTTTTATAAGTGCCATTCCATATTTTCCCTTTTAAAATTTCCTTTTAAATTTCCAACTGGGTGGCTCAGGTGGTTAAGCGTCCGATTTCACCTCAGGTCATGATCTCATGGTTCATGAATTCGAGTCCTGCATGGGGCTCTGCACTGACAGTGTGGAGCCTGCTTGGGATTTTCTCTCTGCTCCTTCACCACGCTCTCTCTGTCTCTTTAAATATATAAAAAACTTTAAAAATCCCTTTAATAAATTTATGTGTTAAATGGCTACCTTTGGCCAAATGCCTTTAAGATTTCCTGTGTGTGTGTGTGTGTGTGTGTGTGTGTGTGTGTTTGAGGCTGCTGCAATCATCTGAGCACTTGCTTCCTTGCACAGCAAAAATCTGCTCAAGCATATTGTTTGGGAAAGTCTTGCTTGTTTTCTTAAAGAGGTCTGGAGGCCCTAACAAATACCTACGGCTTCCTTCTATTCATTTCACATATTTTGGTTCAAAGATTTCATAACTCCATTCTCACCCTAACTATTCCCTAGGGCATAAGAGAAAAAGGAAAATATTTTTTAAAGGGCAAGGATCGTAGTCTTTTGTTGGCATGTTCCCCAACAAAGCCCTGTGTACACTTAAGGCTCTGTATAAATAAATGACATAAATATAGAGCTTGTGGGGGAGGGTTCTTGCCTGCTGTTTTTCTGGGGCCCAATGAAACTGTTTCGTTCATATGTTCATGAACTGAGGCTGCTTGTGTTTTGAGTTGGGACCAAGCAGAGACGTATTTGAGTGTTTGAATTAGACCAAGTCGAGACATGCAGATATTGATTTTCACACATGACCTCATTTGAGAATTGGGAGAAGAAGATGATGAAAGATGAAGGGGAGAAGAAGAAGAACAAATACAAGGAGGGGATGAAGTTGCAAGGGCCATAGAAATACCATGGCTTAATTTCCTGTGCATCCAGTTCCCTGGAGATCCTGTTAAAATGCAGGTTCTGATTTAGTAGGTCTGTGTAGGGCCTGGGTCTCTGCATTTCTAACAAGTTCCAAGTGTGGCTGGTGCAGCCACGCGGCCCTCACTTGAGAAGCTCGGTCTTCATGCGGGTTGTACCATTTTAGGACCAGTGCAAAGGTGCTCTCTTTCATTGTCGCTATTCCTATGTGCTGGTTCTCTCTCACTTCTGCTACCTCCTTAATCACTGACGATGCTCTTTCGTGTTCATGTTTTACAAAGGTGCCTCAACGCCGAATGGGACTTGTCTTCACTCTCCCTCTTTCCAGCAGCTTCTCCTTCCCATCCACCATGATTTTCGATTTCTCCATCTCATATCCAGCCCTTTCTTGGCTTGAATCACTCATTCAATTCTTCCGTCCTCACTCTACCAAACCTGGGTTTATTTCTCTAGAGATTTTCATGCACAGTCTTTGCCCCAAGAACGCCTTCCACCTTTTCTTTCTCGTCCTATCTCAGAACAAAATTGCAAATGGAATTTCCTAGTGGTGGATGAGTTTAGAGTAGACCAAACTTGTAGCCTTAGTGGACAGCTTTTGTTCAGCTCCCAGTTCACTTCTTTATGAAGTAATGTTCACCACAATATATGGTTTCTAGAAAGTCTGCAGGAAGACCGGTGTTTTCCCTAGAATGCAGTTCCTAGTCACCGTGGTAAATAGGCATATCCAGACTTGCAGTCAATGAAGGTCTTTAAGATTCCCTTTGGATGAGACTAATCCCAAAGGCTGCCTAACCTCCCTATAAATAAGAATTTTACAAGGCTTATTGCCCAAATGTTTGATTCTCCTGGCTGAAAACAGTGGTTTGAGTATGAGTCACTGACCACACATCGAAATGCCTGACACCATCCCTCCAAACCCACTCGGGGCCAGTAAACCGTGATTAAGCTTACAGAGCTGAAACAATCCTTTCCAGACCTAACTATGCATTTCACTCACAAAAACTTATAGCTGTTTTGGCAGTAACCTCATTATATTGTTCCATGGTGTGTCCGTTCAGAAATAATACAATATTATTTAAAGGTTGGCTTATACACCATTCTAGCAAATGGAACTATTAACTGGTATTTCTACAAAGTTATGATATAATGGTAAATGACACTTGTAACGAAGAGCTCAGAGCACTTGCTGCAGTGTCTTCTGAATCATCAAAAAAAAAATGTGACTTTTGCTCAATAATTTTGGGGGTTAAATATATTTGGAGTTTACTCTTGGGGAATTGGCCAGGTATACCTAATGATATCTTATATTGGCAGATCAATTTGCCATTTACCCAGTATTTTAAACAAGAAAACTTTATAATCCACAGTCTAAAGTGGAAGGAATTGAGACGAAGTGACTTGCTCAGAGTCCACAGAAGGTAGTAAGTGGAAAAGCCAGGACCCGGGATCCAGGTCTCCTGTTTTCTTTTCCGGTGGTTCTTTATCTGATTAATCAGAACACCCACTTCTCTTTGCAACCACTGATGAATCAAGTTAACTGAATGTTATCCTGAGTCTAGAGCAAGACTGTAAACTAAGGAGACAAATTTGGTTTTACCTCCATGTACACTTTGATAGAATTTGTATATCCAAAGTTCACATAGGACTTGTTCTCTAAAGTAATTTATTTAAAGCTGATATGCACCTATTACTTTATCTTTTCTTCTCACATTGTTTGTGAGTTGAACAAGAAAAAGAAAATGGCTTGTTATGTCAGAGCCATAGTCAATGTCAATTCAATTTGATTCAACAAACATTGGTGAAGTATCTGGTGTATGTCATGCAGAGTGCTGGGCACTGGAAGTAGGGAGGCGGACAAGACATGGTCACCCCCACCTGGAGGGATTTACAGACTTATAAAATCAGTGAATCTAATAAAGTGGTGAGGAGACTACCGTAGTGGCCCAAGGAGGGAATGGTCAACTGGGGAAGGCAGGTTGCTGGGGGGCGGGGGGGGTCTGATTCTTAAGGATGAAGAAGCAATTCCTAGGCACCTGTGTGGGCAGAGATTATTCCAGCATGAGGAAAGCTGACACATGGTCAAATAGTTGCTAGATCAACCCAGTCGCTAGCAATCTAGATGCCTGAAGTTGAATGTCTAGAGGTCTTGTCAAGAGATAGGGCCCAGCCAGGTCCTGTGTGTCACCCTAATGGACAATGGTGATTGGCGTTTACCCTTCAACAAGGGAAAGCCGCAGAGGGGTTTTAAGTTGAGGAGTAACCAAGAAGACAATACTTGGCAATTCTGGCTTTTGACCCTCATGAGGGCCCTTCCTCCTCTTCTCTCATTGGTTACCTTTGCTCTCTGCAGAAATGTCCTTTCTGCTGTGTAGTTAGAGAGCAGGCATTTCCAGCAAAGCTCCTAAGAGCCATCTTAGTCAGGGGCTCACCTGCTCACACTGCCATTTGGGGTCCCAGATTGTATATACCTGTTTTATTTACCAGACTTGACCTAAACAGTCAACCACATTACTTGATAATCAAGATAAAAGAAGTAGAGACTTCCCACTAAACGAGACGAAGTGGGAATCCCTGTTGCAGATGCTTAGATATTCTAAGCTTGAGACTGTGCCCATCTTTGGTGCTGCAAGATCGGTGAATTTCAGAGGTGAGTAGATTAAGTTTGACTTCAGGAGAAAGTCATGACCTGCTTTCTGACCAGCTGCGGAACAGCAGGTGAAGTAGCATCAAAAACAGAAATGTCTTGGGGCACCTGGGTGGCTCAGTCACTTAAGCGTCCGACTTTGACTCAGGTCATGGTCTCACAGTTCATTTATTTGAGCCCCTTGTGGGGCTCTGTGCTGACAGTGCAGAGCCTGCTTTGGATTCTCTCTCTCCCTCTCTCTTTACCTCTCCCCTGTTCCCACTCTCTCTCTCAAAAATAAATAAATAAACATTAAAAAAGAAAACCCCAAACAAATAGAAATGTCTTCAGTCTTTCTCTACAACCAGGGACCTAGCCTTCTCGCACAGGCTCCTAGAGGAAGAGAAGCATCCGGACCCACCCGATGCCTAAATGGCTCCCTCCCTGGCCATCCCAAAGCTACAGAGGCTTTATCAAAAGCAGCTCCAGGCTCTTTCCCAAGTAGGCAATTTCATATCTCTGCTTCCATCTCTGTCTTCCTACTTCGTCTTCTGAGTGTCCAATCCAGGCCCCCGAGGTCACTTCTTACCAACTGCCACTTGGTTCCAATCAGTGTGTGTGGTTCAGCAGTGTGTGCGTGGCGGGGGGGGGGGGGGGTGGAGAGGAGGCAGTTAAAGATGAAGCCACTGGGAGTACCCTCCTCTGCTCGAGGGACAGCACTGAGGGCCACTCTACCCTCACTCAGCCACCCACAGTCCACTCCTGCTTGGTCCAGCAGAGGAACAGTCATCACATGTCATATTTGCAAACTGTTAGATGAGTAACGAAAGCAACCTCACTCTGTTTGGCCTGATAGTTTAATGTCTTTTTTCCACTTATTTGAGGATTATCCGGAACATCAACGCAGTGCATACAACATACAATCATCGATGGTGTGTGCAGTACCTACAAGGTATATTTATTTCACAGGCAATCAGGGTTATACAAATTTCATAACTTCAATTACTTAAGTTGTTTAAGTGGAAAAAACTTTTTTAAAGGGATAGCACCTTAATTTATAATTTAAAGAATTTGCAAATATAACTCATCTACCTGTGCTTCCCTCACTAATATTTTAATTATCTTTGATTCTTCCTTTGAAGGATGAACATTTTGGAAGTACATGCTTATCTCTTTTGAGCCTTTTATCTTGTGCCCTTCTTGTCTTTGCTGAAATTTTTGGAGAAGGATATTAAAATTTGTCATTACCAGTACTGTGGGCTCCCAATGGGGCGGAGGGAGAAAATTGCAACTGATGCTGATTACGGGTGAGGGGGAAATAGCTGGGGTATAGGGGAATGGCAACAGACTCCCCCTCCCCCAGGAGTAGAACCCATGGTTCAAACCACTAAGCTTGGGGAGTGGTACTAAGTGTGATCTGGACAGGGCTGGTCCATGGGAGAATTGTATCCAAGTTAAGCAGGTAGAGCAGAGGGTAGGATATCTAAGGAGAGTTTGGGTGTACTATGTATATCCAACATGTTTATCCAACATGTCCATCTGTCCTGGGGAAGAGACAGGAATGAGCAGGGCCCCAGCCAATTGGACCAGAGCTCAGGAATGGGCCCTAGTCCCAACAGGGAGCTGGAGAGGAAATTGGAACCAGAAATCATGGCAGAGAACAGTCAGACAGATGGACCATATGTGGTTGCTTGGGATAGGGAGACTGCAGCTCCCATTTCTGTGGACACCCAAAGGCAGATTCATTCTTGCCAGGAGCACTGGACACTGGGCATGGGGCTCTTTCCAGCTCCCCGTCAACAGCAGAGAAAGCTGCAACCCTGCATTGCAAGCCTGCCTTTGCATGGGCTCAGAGACCAGGCTAAATGAGCCTACAGATCTTGGAGCTCCTTTCTTCCTATTCTGAAAAGCTTTCTTTTCTCTTTCCCTCCTTATCTAACCATAGATATTACCATCTTACATTTACAGTTGGCACTTTACCAGTTACAAAGCAATTTCATACATACTGCCTCAGACAGAATCTAATACCAGCCTGAAAGATGAATCAAGGAGGAATTACTACATATGAGGAAAGGGAAGTCAAGTAAGTGCCCAAGGTCACACAGTGAATCCTGTTATTATGCACCCCCACTCAAGTACAGGACTGCCCACATTCTGAGATGAATTCTGAGGATGTCTATAGGAAGCCACTGGCCCAGAAAATCTATGATTCTGATGAGTTGCGTGTTGGGCACTGGGAGCCTTACCTGAGTGAGTTCCCTGGGCCCTTGCTTCTTGGGTCTTTAGTCCTCTAACTGGGCTTTTCCATCCTGTAGTAGCTGTTTCTGAGATGTACCTGCCTAAGCTCATCGGGCTTACCTGCTCCCCTCTCCCTTGAATGATGCCCCTGGAGTTGGACCTAGGTCCTCATAATTTGCCTGCAAAGCCTATACCTGTCTCTTGTAAGGAAGTGGTAGGCTAGTTATCTCTAGATCCTTTAGGGCTAAGGGCCTGGGGGAGCAAACACTTGGGTACATCCTGCCCCACATTTTATTCCCTTTCATGAGGAATGTCTTGTGTGTCCTTTTTGATGGTTTAAAAAGTATGCCTCTTTTATAGACGGTGGTCTTGCTATTATGATGATCTCTCTCCAAGAATCTTTGCTCTTTGTGGGGTATGACAGTAAGTGTTGATGCCACACGTGCAAGTGCTGAAAGGTGACAATTAATTCATTTAAGGTCACAAACCAAGTCAGAGATGAGACAGAAACAGCCTCTAAATCTTCTCTTTCCTCCTAAATTCTGTCTTTCTCCAAAATGACAGGCAACACTGGAGAGTCCAGATTCCTCTTCTATTCAGCTGGGACAAAGAACGAGTTATAAATCTCCTGCAGTAAAAAATGCCATGAAAATGATCAAAAGAGACATGATGTTAGCAGTCATTCTTTTCTCATTGTTTGGTCTCCTTCTTAACATCTAAAGCAAGCGCTCAGAGAAGATACTAAGGGTGGGGCGGGCACAGTTCAGAGTTTTACCAAATGCTCAACATCACTACCTCCACCCTCCCATTGCCTGGTTCCAAAGGTCCTTATAACTCTGGATCTCTGGACTTTGTTAGGGGCCCAGGATGGGCCTCAGACAGGGATGCTAGTCACGGAATTAGTAAGCACTTCTGTGCAGTAGTCTGAGCATTGGCTGCAGTGGGTCTCAGGGGCTTTTTGACTATGTTTGAAAGTGGACCGGATGGGCTTTGGCATGGAAATAATGAGGAAGAAGCTAAGCCAGGATGTCATCCCAGCTGCAGTCTAGCTTTGATATGATCCCAAAGGAGCACGGATGGTATCACAGAGCTGGTTCCACCTTGAGATAGGGCTGCAACTGTTTGTATAAGGGGCTACTCCATGTCAATCAGACATTGGCCCACTGCCCCAAACGGAAGGGATGGTGCGATCGCCAGGACAAGGGGCTCCCATGCAGTGAAAGGCAATTCTCCAGAGATGAGGCCAGCAGTGAGCCCTTCACAGCTATCCAGGAGGGGGACCAACAAAGTCCATCTGGTACAGGGGGATGAATGGTGATCATCAGAGGCCATTTGGCAGAGCTGAAGCCATAGAAATACCTATCATATTTTGGCTTTCTGGTACTAGACTGAGCAGGTCTTATTGGGGGACTGATCTAGGTTTTGTGAGTCCTGAAGCTTATTACAATTTGGGGAGCCTTCTCTAAGAAAAAGGACACAAACTATGTCAAAATTAGGTTCCCAGCCTGTGCAGATGGTAGGTCCTGAAGCTAAAGCTGTGTAGTCCCATCCATCTCTGAGTGTTTTTGCTTCTTTGTGCAGAAGAGAAGACTGAGGATCAGAGTTTAAGGAAAATTGCCCAAGGACATCAGTCAAGGAAGTGGCTGGAGCTGGAGCCCTATCCTTCTGGCTCATAGTCCAGAGCCTGCTCTGTGATAACACCAGTCAAGCCCACAGCAGAAGGCTGCTAGGAAGGTCAGGAGATAACAAACGGGAACATGCTTTGTAAGCTCTCCCTGAAGGGTCATGTGGCTATAAGGCATTATGATTAAACGGACAATTGATCTGGGAGACGGGATGTTGCCAAAATGAATAACTTGGTCAAAGACTATATATATATATATATATATTCTCTCCTCCTGCGTTTTCCACACTGGTTTGCTAGGTTTATACAATAGCAAGTATCTCTGGCTTGATTCAAACCTGCGAGCTCCCAAAATTGGCATGAGTAATAAATTGATAAATCTCCCAGGCTTGTGGCTCCTTGCCTGAGCATGAACACAGAACACAAAAACTTTATCATAGAAAACAAGAGCATACCTCCTTATCACTCTGCCAGAATGAATAGTTGATGAGCCCTCAACGGTTCTTAAGAGGCTGAGGAGATAAGAGAAGTAAGGGGGAGGGGGGTGGTCTCCTGAATGATAGAGTAGCTTCCTAAAAACATTTTCTCTGTCCAAAAACTGCTGCCAATGGGCACAGATAACTCTAGGTCTTGGATACTCTAGTTTATGCCCCATTAGTTTTTCTTCACCCAAGTTTCATCAGCAATGAGTCAAAAGGGCCCACTAATCCCCTGAAGGTAACTGAGGGTCAATAAACTGGGATTCTGTTGAGCCCAACCTAGCTCATTTGCATATAGTCATTTGCACTATATAGAGAATTAAGGCATGAGGGCTTGAAAATTTGCCCTTTTCTATTTTTAAATCACTGATCTGGGCTCCTTGCATGAGTAGAACTTACTAGTGCCATGCTCTTTCTCCATCCTCTCCTAGCCTTTCTTGGTTTTCGTACAGCAAGGCCATTTCCTTTAAGTGTGTCTCAACTTCTGGGGCCCTGGTGCTGGGGATGGGCCTTGTGGGTATTCCCTGTCACCACTTTGTTTATAGAGCTACTCTCTGCTGGAGAGTGGAGGAAGGGGTGTGGGTAGGAGCTGATGGGTACAATGAGACTGTTTTCAAAATCTTGGGAGTTTAGAATCTTGCTGCTTTGAAATGCAACTTTAATTGCCCAGATTGTATGTTGCAGACCAATCCCTTGAAACAGAAGTGAGCCATTCAGTGAAGCTAACATGTGGGCCAAAGAGGGAACCACATCTTTGGAATTTCCCTAACTTTTTTGCATCCCAGAATTCTAGGTCAAGGGCTGCAACCAGCAGGCACTTAGATGTTACATTTAAGGAGGTATTTGACTATTTACTTTAGAGAAGCAATAACCCCAAAGCCAATTGTAAGGAACTCCGAAATTAGAATGTACGCAGCTTAGACCTTTGTCTGTATCATGTGACCCTGCTTGCTATTGCGCCAAAGGAACAAAGAAGAAAACAAATTGATTTCCTCTTTCCCTCGGAACAGAAAATGCACAAACATGGGATATGGGGTAGAAGGTCTACACTTTCTATCTGTGCTAACTTTCTAAATTTGGCCAAGATCAATAAAACGGAAACCGCTCTCGTCAGTAAAATGGAAGGGACAATGGGAGTCACTGTACCTGAAAAGAGGGAAGTTATGAGGATTGTGATTAGAAATTGTTGAAGTGTAAGAGAAAAAAATAGCTTCTACTGGAACGAATAGGACTTCAGGTGACATCACGGACATGACCCCTTCATTGTCCCCACATTTCCAACACTAATCCTGCTGGAACAGGTCACGTGGCCACAAAGCCCATGCCAACAGCCCTTCTCCTCTCAGCACTCCTTGGATAGTAGTAAAAGTAACTGCAGCCAGTGTTTATTAAGTATGTGCAATGAGCTTTATCATCTCACTTATTTTTCACTATAAGCCTTTGTGGTATCATCCTTTTTCAGATGGGAGCCCAGGGGTGAAGTCACTTGCCTAAGATTACACAGCTAACAGAAATATAGTTCTTTCACTTTTTCTAAGTGTCCTCATTCACTCTGGCTCAGATCATCTTTTTGTTGTTGTTATTTTGGTCTTCTGGTCTTTTTCTGAGGTTTCCACCTTAAGCTGCCTGTTAATTTCATTGACATATCTCCAAATTCAAGGAGATCCAGTGAGGTGAATCCTACCAGATTGCATACTCTATGAGAATAAGGAACTGTGCCCGCCATGTTCATGCCTATATCCTCTGACACATAGTAGGTGCTCCATACATATCTGTCATATGAAATATTTGTTAGTGAAAGAATATGTCCATGGGGATTTGCTTTTGGGCTGAGGTCAGTCTTCTTGAAGCTCTGGGTCTGGGTTGACTGTTCCTGGGAAGTAGTCTCTGGGATTTGAAAGGTCTGGGCAGGCAGATCCCTCCCCTCCACACCCCCCAGAGCAGCCCTGATAGAACTACAGAGACAGGATCCATCCAGAATATATGGCTGGGTTCTGAAGACTGTTTGGAAGAATGCATAAAACACCATAAGGTGGAGTAATTGTTCAAGAGACATATGTATGTCTGTGGTATTAAGGCCAGAATGAAATTTCTGCTGAGAATCCCCATAAAGAGATGATGATTATACCACGTCTTCGATGACATCCATGCAGGAGACACCATGGAGATATTCTATGGCTCTTTCCTGTGGCTATACTCAGTGGAGGTGGATGGTAGTTTCCAGAAGTGCAGTCAGAAGTCAACAGGCCCACCTCTTGGATGCCACTGAAGAGGCAGCCTTCTCCCTGTTTCTACTCATCCCACTCCCCCTGATTGATTCATTGTAGGGGCTTTGCCCCCTGGAACCAGTTTGGCACCCTGGGGGAGGCTTCACTCTTAGATTGTTCTAAAAGCAGCCCTAAAAATTCAAACACATGCCTTCATACACCCTGTGCCTTCTCTCTGACCCCTTACTAATCCCGAAATATGCTGGACCCAAAAGACCATTTTGCTTGGAGGGAGACAAAATAAGGAATAGTAATATTTGCTTTCTAAATAAGATGATGGAAAAAATGCAAAACAACCCAGCAATAGCTGCCCATTTTGCAGCTGGTGTCCTTTGTTTTGATGCAAATTTAAGACAGACCCTGGTTGGTAAAGAGAAAGTGGCAGCACAGGATCTGGTTCCCCAGAAATGTGAGTTTTCATTCTCTTTGGTGTGCTTTGCTGACGCCAAAGGCTTTTGGAAGAGCCACTTATTCAAAATCAACACTTACAAAATTTTCCAGCCCACGGGGAGTCTTACAATTTTCTTTGGAGCAGCAAAATAAATTCCAGACCTTATCATTTTGTCATTTAAAGTCCCCAAATCTAGAGCCAGTGTGATTAGGGACGCTGGCAGAGTCAAAGGGAAAAAGCTCTCTCCCAAGACCTCGCATCCCAGTGAGTTTGCCAGTTCTGCCTGTCTGTCCAGCAAGAGATTGTGTAATCCCAACGCTCCTGGGAGCCTACCAGTGCTGAAAGAGCCTGCCTGGTACTTTAATCTAGCCCAGCAGGTACCCCAAACAAAGAACTTCTTCATTGTCCCTCCGCAGAACCAGCTTGGACCACATCGTGCTGGATTTAAAGCTATAAACCAGCCACCAACCAGCACAGGAGGCTCAGAGACAAACCTCTTCTTATTTGCAGAAGTCAGGACTTGTGAGCTGACTACTGTTGCACATCCCCAATGAGGATGGCACCTGAGGGTGTGACCTCCGAGTACAGCATGGCAAATGTAGGATCCACTGAAGGAAGAGCCTCTGGCTGGAGCAGGTGACAGAACCCTGTTCCCTGAAGGAGGTGGTGTCCTGGAGGTTGGGGAGCTCTGATTCCCCTCGGAGCAGCAGTGTTACCTGTAAATTCTAATCTCAAGGAAGTCTGGAATGCCCTGTCTGAAAGAATTTATCTTTTAAATATGTCCGCTGTTACGACTGTTTCTTGTTGAACAAGCTGTCCAGTGTTACAAAGAGTGCCCTCTTAAAATGTAATTACTTTATGGTAGGTTCTGCCTTAAACATGACCAGAGCTTTTTTTTAAAAAAAAAAAAAATTATTTGGGGCGCCTGGGTGGCTCAGTTGGTATTTATTTGGGGCGCCTGGGTGGCTCAGTTGGTTAAGTATCCGACTATTGATTTTGGCTCAGGTCATGATCTCACAGTTGGTGAGTTTGAGCCCTGAATCGGGCTCTGTGCTGATGGTGTGGAGCCTGCTTGGGATTCTTTAAAAACAAAACAAAACAAAACTAACAAAAAAAAAGTGAGTTTATTTATTTGAGAGTGAGAGAGAGAAGGGAGAGAGAGAGAGGGAGCACATGAGCAGGGGGAAGGGCAGAACAAGAGGGAGAGAGAGAATCCCAAGTGGGGTCTGCACTGTCAGCACGCAGTGATCATGACCTGAGCCAAAATCAACAGTCAGATGCTTAACTGACTGAGCCACCGTGGTGCCCCTAAACATGACCAGTTTTCTAGAAGTGACAATCAGGAGCAGGGAGGAAAAGGCTGGGGTGGGGGTGGGAGCCCAGAGCCTGGACAGGGCAAGGCTTAGATGGGAAGAGATTGAAAGAGAAATATTTTGTTTCTAGACCTCATTGCCTCCCAGTGCCACCGGTAAGATAAAATAATGCGACGGGATCCCTCTGTCGTAAATGGGTTGAGGACAGAGCCAGGCTGGGAAGGAAAGGGGAAGAAAGAAGGAAGGAGGAGAAAGAAAAGGGAGAGAGGGGAACCCTTGGTGGGGGGTGGGATTGGGGCTAGTCTCAGAGTGTGCAGGGGGCGGTGGGGACATGCCCAGTTTTGCTCTCTCTTCCCCCCACAGCTCTTGGCTGCTGATCGAGGGTCCATGGATGTGTCTGAAGGTGCAGGCCCTGTGGTGGAGCAAAAGTGGCCCTGTCCCGGATGGTGGACGTCCTGGTCCCTGTCCTGCATTACCTGGCAGGGTGACCTCCAGGGTTTCTTATCTTTAACAGGAGGGGCTGGCAGAATGGGACAGTTCTCCAATTGTGAGAGGGTGATGATTTGAAAAGGCCTGGGATTCCACCACCAGCGGGGAGCAACCCCCTGCCCAGAAGACGTCCTAGTTAGCCCAGGGGAAGGCTAGCTGTAGAGGCCTGGCGTTCCCATCCCCGAGCCTCCTCGAGCCTTCAGCCTCGAGCCTCGCTTCTTGGCAGAAAGTTTACAGGAAAAGTGCTTGGAGACTGCTGCTAGTCTTAATTCCTTTCTTTAACCTTGAGATAAGAATGCCTTTGTTTGAGTCTCAAGCAAGTCTCAAGTTATGTAACTCACTCTTATTAAAACTCTCCCTGACTGTTTTATATTCAGCCTTTTAGCTGCCCTGGTTTGCGGCTTTAATTGAATAGGTGGCCTTGTATTGATGCTAAGTTTTTTTGTCTTTGTCTTTCAGATCTTGACAGGATAATCACATGGGTTTGTTTAGTAAACACGGAGGCGGCTCCACAACCCAGCTGCCTGGCAAAGGGCCTGTGACTGCTCTGGGAAAGCTTTGCTCCTAGCACAGGGCTTCAGGAAGAGTTTTCAGGGGACCCAGTCCCAACTGAGCCAGATCGGCCTCCTTTCCAAACCCATAGACCCTCAGAGAGCCAGACAGTTTTGCAGGGGAGCTGTCTGTCGGTGCCCGCAGGGGAACTTTGCATTGGGTAGTTGTATGACTATGCACCCAACAGCCACTACTGAGGCGCTGGGCTTGCTGGGACGGATGTGTATGTAAATTAAAAAAAAAAAAAAAAAGAGCCTGGAGGTATGTTGGTAAAACTAGAAGTTTCCTTGAACCCTCATGTTCTGTCCTGCTAAGCATTTGGGAGGTTCCCATCCATTGATTAGCTACTTGATGTGCTAGGTACAGGGATGGGGTAAGGAGATGAATAAAATAAGACCCGTTCTCAAGGAACTCAACCAGTCCAGTGTGCGGCTGGGGGGGACATGCGAGGACACACAGGTAAATGACTAACTCTGATACAGTGAGGTTGGTGCCTTAACTGGGTGATGCACTCAGTGTCATGGGAGCAGTAATTGGAGGAGGAGGAGGAGGAGGAGAAGCCTTTGGCTTTATAGAATACAGGTGCAACAGGGGTTTGACAGGAGAACGGGCGGAAGGGCATACAGGCATGAGGAACAGCAGGTGCAAAAATATGGGGCCAAGAGAAGATGTGGGTGTCACCAGAACAGGAACACGTTGCTGGAGGTTTTTACAGGTGCTGAGAAGGTAGTGGAGGTGCAGGAGGGTAGAAGGCTTGGAGGAGCCATGGGGACTGGGGCTGGGAAGGTTATCTGGGGCAGGATTGCGGAAAACCTGGCTCCAGGGCCTCCTAAGGCAAAGAGAAGGAGGGAGTAGGGCAGCCCGTAGAAATGTAGATCCCAGACTTCCTGGGCTGGTGAGAAGGACCCTGAAGTAGTCAAAAAGAAGCATATTTACAAGCCTCTGGGTCCTGATTGTTGCTGAAGCTGATTCTAGAAATTTGTAATTGCGTTTGGGTACATTCAGGAGTAGGGGCAGGTTTGGAAAGATCTTTTAAAGAAAAAGAATACCAACTTTGATTACAAGAGTGCTGGAGTGCCTTCCCGGGCCCGGAAGAGCCTTGTACAAGCAGGGCACTCTGAAGCTTATCTTCCATTAGCCTCAAAGTGAACCCACCCCTGGAAACTGAGTGGTGTTTATATAAAATACTGCAAGTCAGAAGTAAAGCCTGATTTTATGATTTCATAGCTATTCCCCTGGGAGAAAAGTCTTTTGCTGCCAGTTATTTCTCTTCTATAAACAAGTCTTAGTCCTGTGCCCTCTTTTCTACCGACCCCCTTTCCCTAGCTGACCAGCTTCTGGCACAATCCATGATGTTTTCTGCACTTGAGCCCCTACCTGCCTTTCCAGCCACCTCTCCTATCGCTCCCTGCTCCAGCCCCAGGGCCTCTCTGTCTGGTCCTCGCACATGTCAAGCTCTTTCCTATTTTAGTACCTTGGCCTCAGCCTTCCCTCTCTGCCTGGAGCACTTTTTTTCCAGAACTTCCTCCTCACTTTCAGCACACAGCCTCAATGGCCCCCTCTCTGACGTTCCTGCTCACCCAACCTAACGAAAACTCCTAGGCACACTCTATTGCATTGCTTTGCCTTATTTTCTCCATGGCACCTTTTCACGAACCAAACTCACTTACTTATTTATTACCATGGAAGTACAGTTGACATACAGTGTTATATCGGGTTCAGGTGCACAACATTCAACAACTCTATACATTACTCACTGCTCATCACGATAAGTGTCATCACCACCTATTGCCACACAACATTATTACAATATTATTGGCTGTCAAAGTCATCTTGTTTTCTTTATTTACTTTTTGACTTTTTACCATCTATAAAACTACCTCCTCATCACATGAGTTGCTCGAACACTGGGACCTCGTTTGTCTCGCTCACTGTGCTATGCTTTAAAACAACAGAGTTTACTGGTAGCATTCTTATGTAATTATAATACTTTGCATCTGCGTAGCCCTTTCTAGTTTCCAAAACATTTTTACATACATAAGCTCACTTTTCCCTCCAAACAACCCAATGGTGTAAGTAGGAGAGGGATTGTGTTGGCTACATCTTAAACGTGAGCAAATTGAAATTTAGAGGGGTGGAATGACTTGTTACAGTTTTCCAGCTGATAAGTGACGGCCCCAGGTCCCCTTCCATCAAAACCAACTCTCTTTTCCTCGTGGCTCGGCTCGCATTTTGCTAAGACTTGTTTCTTCTCCCGTTCCCCAGAGCAAGGGAATGCATCCACGTAGGGATTGAGAAAGCACCTGTCCCTGTCTCTCTGAGAGGAAAGGAAACGAGAGCACATAAAGGTTTATGGCAGACAGCCTAACCTTCACCTGTGGGCTGAGCAGAGAATGAGACTGATAATAATCTCCTTTGGACAATAACGACACATTCCCTATGTGCAGCGGAATTGTGTTACCTATCATGAAAACTGAAAGGGACTTGAATTTTCATTTTGATTTAATGTTGAAAGCATCAACTGCTGGGCAATTTCACATATTTTACCCTTAAAGGCAAACCTATTATTAAATGGTGATTGAAGAATGAAAGCCAAACTTGCTATTTTTAAAAATAGAGGTTTGACAGGTAATGTTTTTCTAAAGTTGTCTAGAGAATCAGTAACAGAACAGGGAGTTCAGAAACCTGCAATTCCTGGTCCCAGTCAGAGACGACTGGCAGTCAATTTCTACAACTCTTCGGGCTTTGAATCTCGACTGGTAGAGATCTTTAGAAAATGTTGATGCATTTGAAACACTTGATGTGACCCTTATATGGATTACTTTATTGACAAATTACATAGAAATGTGTGCAAATCACAGACCCAGATGGGGCACCCGGGTGGCTCAGTTGGTAAGTGGCCAACTCTTGATTTCAGCTCAGGTCATGATCTCATGGTTTGTGAGTTCGAGCTCTGCATCAGGCTCTGTGCTGACAGCTCAGAGCCTGGAGTCTGCTTCAGAGTCTGTCTCCCTCTCTCTCTGTCCCTCCCCTGTTCCAGCTCTGTTCTCTTTCTCTCAAAAATAGAATAAACATTAAAAAAAAAAAGTGTGCAAATCACCTACAGCTCAGTGAATATGCACAAAGTGAACATTCATTTGACCACCTCCCAGATCAAGAAATAAATCATGATTATCACTCCTTTTGCCTGTCATTCCAATAACTACCCTCCCTGAACAAAGGTAACCACTATCTTGAGTTCTACCACAATAGATAAATTTTATCTGCTTTTGAACTTTATACAAATGGAATCATGTTGTATGTAGTTGTCTTTTTTTTGGGGGGGGGGGCGTCTGGCTTTTTTTGCTCCACATTATGTTGGACTCATCCATATTGTTGGGTATAATTATGGTTTGTTTATTCCCAGGGCTCTTTAGTGGCTTCTTGCCTGAGTATGTGACATATCTACTCTGCTATTGATGGCCATTTGAGTTGCTTCCGGTTGGGGGCTGTTATGAACAGTGCAGCTATGACCATTTTTTATGTCTTTTGGTGAAAATATATATGGATTTCAACTGGGTATAAATCCAGGAGTAGAATTTCTGGATCATAGGATATATTTATATTTACATGTACTACCGAAGGATTTCCCAAAGTGGTTTTACTGATATGTTCTTCCATCATTGATGTATGGGAGGTCCAGTTGCTCCACATTCTTTTCAACACTTGACATTATCTATCTACTCATTGTAGCTATGCCAGAATGCGATCATGTGTGTATGTATGTATATATATATATATATATATATATATATATATTTAACGTTTATTCATTTTTGAGAGACAGAGCATGAGTGGGGAGGAGCAGAAGAGACAGAGACAGAGAGAGAGAGAGAGAGAGAGAGAGACAGAATCTGAAGCAGGCTCCAGGCTCTGAGCTGTCAGCACAGAGCCCAATGTGGGGCTCGAACCCACGAACCATTAGATCATGACCTGAGCTGAAGTTGGATGTTGACCAACTGAGCCACCCAGACGCCCTGCTGGTGGGTTTTAATATATTAAATTTTAATTAATTTAATTTGTTATAATTTATTATATATATACATATATATATATTAAAGTTTATCTATTTATTTTGAGAGAGAGCGGGTGAGTGACAGAGAGAGGAGAGAGAGAATCCCAAGGAGGCTCCACACCGGCAGTGCCGAGTCCAATGTGATGCTCAAACTCATGAAACGCCAGATCATTACCTGAGCCAAAACCAGGAGTCAGACACCCAACCAACTGAGCCACCCTAGCGCCCCAATTTGTTATAACTTAATAAATGTATTTGCAGAACGGTACCTAAGAAACCCGAGATTAGGTAAAGATTAGATCAATTTTGTTTCACAATTATATTCTTACATTCTCTAATTCCTTCATATATATAGGTTCAGCCTACCCAACAAGATGGCAAGTCTCCTGAGGTCAAGGGCTTTGTCATTAAGTTCTTTCACATTTGTTATAGCCCTTAGCACAATGCTGGGCACAGAGTAGTTCTGGTTGAATTGGGCTAAACTAAATAATGGAGGCAAACCCACTACAGTCTATGGAATATCTCTCTGTTCACAGATCCTTGCCAAATCGCTGTTTTCAGGCACTTCATAGTGTGATGCAAGGATCCGAGAGGAATTCTAGAAGATGTCCAATTCCTTGATGTTCTACCAGGACCTACATTCCAGGCACTAAAATTCTTTAGGTAGAATGAGCCCTTCTATTTTCAACAGGATTTTCCTGAGGCATGTTCCTTAGGCCACCAGAAAGTAGAACAGACAGAGACTGTCTTACCCTGAGTTACCCAGAGGAAGCTGTGTTTGTGCCCTTCCGTGCTTAAAGGGGTGCTTTGGACTCAAAATGTCTGATCTTATTACACTAGCCTAATTTCCCTATGGCTGCATCCAGTTTGATAGAAATTTCTCCAAAGGCCACAGTAATCTCTGTGAAACTCAGTTCCCTGTTTGGCTGATTTTTTTTTTTTTTTATCTGTCCTAATTTTTAAGTACTATTTCTGTCATCTCATCAGCTAAAGGATCTGTACTCAATTGCCCATTTCAACATGCAGCCTTGTATCATGCTATGCACATTTTTGTTCATATTGAATATCGGCTATTTCTGGACTGAGATCTTGAGACTTTAAGTTAGTACATTTGAACAGTTCTGATTTCATTTGGAAGCAGGCACTCGCTGAAAATAATTGGTAAGAATATTCCTCCACTCCCATCCCTGGCCTTTCAGTTTTGGACTCTGACTGTCAGCAAGGAAGATAGGTATTTTGGATGTGGTCATTAAGTGAGGGTTAAAGAAAGAAAGAAATGGCCCTCAAGAAACATGTATAGAATGCTGACAAAACAGAGCCAGTTTCCAGACTCCATTTGGGCCACCTACTGTCAGACCTATCCAAGTAAGAGCGTGTGTGTGGTGTGTGTGTGTGTGTGTGTGTGTGTGTGTGGTGGGGCGGGGGTGGGGGGAATGGTATAAGAAACGAGAAATCCCTGAAAAGAATATTGTGGTAAGATCCCAAAAGCATATCAGTTAGTAATTGTATACAGTCACTAATGGGAACAGCCTTGTTCTACGAGCTAAAATCATGATCGTTAGGTAATCAGATCTAGTGCTCTGGGGCCTCCCCCGACACGGTGATTGTTGTAGACTAGATCAGGACATAATAGCATGTTTGATTCTTTCCTCCTTCTCTCCTATCAGGGCTGGCCAGTCGCCCAAGATTTGCGGGGAGAGGGAGGAGGGCTGTGAGTTTCAGAATGTTTTTTCCTCGGGGATGGGCCTCATGTCTCAGCCTTCCTAGGAGATCATGTCTCCTGTTATGTGTTATGCACACGTATGTCTCTCCCTCCATATGTGCATTTGTTCTTCAATCTCAGGCTGAACTGGCTATGACTTTTGGGTTTATCAAATTCAGGTGCATCAGGCAACCCCATGCATAGTTTTGATCAGGTGGTCAGGGGCCATTAGCTCAGTTGTTTGGGTTGGATCAAGCAGGCAGCATGAATATGAAATGGAGTCTGCAACAAGCTGGAGAATCTACTTCCCTTCCCAAGGAGGGTCATAGTCAGCTTCAGACAATGGTTATCATGTGATCCCATGATCAGACCTTTTGATTTTTTGAGAAAATCCAGAAATCCAGATTTTTAAAAATGTAATTTCCTGATTTTAAAGGTTTGTAATTAATTAACATTTAAAAAAAATCACTTTATAGGCTAACTATGTAAAGATAAAATAAGACAAATCTGTAGGTCTCATTTGGCTCCCAACCCTAGGCCTCCAGGTTAAATTGATTTTCTACAGAGAAAAATCCAACTTATTCAAGTTACTCTAAGTTATGGGAGACTATATCATAAGAATATGTGACAGTAAGATAAACCGGATTTTCAACTATGCGTTAAAGCCTCATAGAAACCCAAGACCTCTATTAAACAGCCCAGGTCAAGGAATGAACAAGAACAACATTTGACTGATTGGTACTTACTGAGAATTGGAAGGTCCTTTATCACCATCAATGGTGTAACTTATGCTCCTTCTTCTTTTTTTTAAATGTCAATTTATTTTGGGGAGGGGAGCAGGGCAGACAGAGAGGGAGACACAGAATCCGAAGCAGGCTCCTGGCTCTGAGCTCTCAGCACAGAACCTGATGTGGGGCTCGAACTCACGAACCATGAGATCATGACCTGAGCCAAAGTCTGACACTTGACCGACTGAGCCACCCAGGCGCCCCCTTGATGCTTCTCGGTCGGTGGCAGGTTTCAACATAAGCTGCTTATGGTTCACATTAATTTTTCTGATACTTGTAGAATTCTTGACTGGGTCCCAAGGCTTCCAGTCTGTTCCTAACCTGTTTGCGAAGGCCTTCATTACTTCAGTTATGCCCAACTTTGGGAGTAGAAGGGGGAAGGGTCCTTTTCCTTGTGGCAAGTGGATTGCTGGGGCAGGAGGAGCAGCTGGTAGGTCAGGGTAAATTTGCAAAACATGTTCTTATCTATGACACCGAATATGGCTGTCTCTCCATCAGCCATTTGTTCCTTCTTCCTTACTAACACTATCTCAACTTTGTTCAGGTATCGGGCAACTTATGTGCTTCAGGGAAAGCTGATTTCAGCCCAAAGCAGGGTGGATCTTGACTACATGGAACCAATCATGGCAAGGCCATTTTCCTTGTCAAAGATCAGTGTAGGAATTGGCATGGGTAGTAATTTTGAGCAGTGGGATTGCAAGAAAGTTTAAAGGAAACTTAAATGAAAATTTGAAAAACTAAATTTAAACTTAAAATGCCTTCTGAAGTAAAGAGTTTCAAGGCAGGAAATGGACCCTCTTTTATTCACACGGCTGCATCTCTATGGAGCTCTGTGTTGCACTTACAACTCTGGCAGCCAGTTTGCAACTATGGAGGATAAATGTGTGGACAAAAGTCAACCTTTTGGTTGGAGGAAGGAAGAGCAGAGGAAGGTAGACATAGAAAATTGGAAAACAAAATGCAACCGGATGTCTTAATGATGTCGTTGAACAGTGACAGAGATTACCAACTCTGAAACCGCTCTACCTTTGAACTTAACTATTACATGAGATGCTACATTCTCGTTTTTGTTGTGGATGTTCCTGGTTGGGTTTCCTATTATTTTCACCTTAAAGCATCCTAATGGATTATCAATTATTATTCTGCTTGGAGTAATAAAATAGACTAGCTGTCCCTTCAAAATTAGACTGTATCCTCAAAAAAGCATTTCCTAGAAGCAACCTGTGAGTTTTAATGTTGCTCTTTTAGCTCCTAGAAGAAGCCTCTGCAGTTAACAACAGTCTATGTTGGAGGAATCTGCTAGACTTGCAGATGTGATCGGAGGTCTCAGTGGCAGGAGAGAAGAGCTATTTTGGAAACACATGGTGGACTAGTAGTTTGTGCCCAATACCTATCCTTACTATACTACCTGGGGAGTAAGGCAGTCTTAGATTTAAAACACCCATACTCATTGAACTGCAAATGATGTACATTTCAAAGGATCCACTGAACTCACGAAGTTGCCTTTGTGTTGTGATCACTATCAAGGAGCCCAGTGTAGACCCCCTGGGGCGCAGTCTACCAGATCCCTCCCCCAGCCGCACCCCCCCTACAGATCCTGCACTTACCTCTGGGTGTTTCCCCAGCAGCACGTCCCAAGTCTCTCCTCTATTGCAGTACTTGATGCTTTGTCCTTTATGTTCCCTTCCCACTTTTGTTGTCTGTACGCTTCTCCCCTTCCCTGCCACCCAAGAGGGGATAGGTGGCCATATTGCTTTAGCGGGTGCTGGGGAAGATAGAATAGAAACCAAGGTCATCTTATTCTTCGTTTCCTTGCTGTGGGGTTTGGGAATACCCTCATTTATTGAGCAGATGCAGATTCCCTGGAATCATGTGATTCTAATACATGCCATTTATTCTCTTTATTTGGGGTTCCTGAATTTATTTTTTAATTTTTGAGAGAGAGAGAGAGAGAGAGAGAGAGAGAGCAGGATGGAGAATCTGAAGAGAGCTCTGTGCTGAGAGCAGAGAGCCTGTTGCAGGGCTTAAACTCACAAACCGTGAGATCATGACCTGAGCCGGATGCTTAATGGCCTGAGCCACCCAGGCGCCCCAGGGTTCATGAATTTTTGTTGCTGAATTTCTCTTTCCTCCTTCCTGGTTCTCAAAGGGCACTTCTTTGCTTCTCAGCCTTTTCTTACCTTCCTAAATTGAATTTCCTCTTAACTTCCTCTTCTTATTCTTGACTGTTCACAACTAGCTCCTTTATCCCCAAATATCTCTTTTCCTGTTCTGTTTTGTTTTGTTTTTTCCACCAGAGACCTGTTATTTTCCTTCCAACCCTCCTGGAGCGTCTATGTGTGCACCAGGAATTTCGGTGGTGTCCTAGAGCTCTCCTGTCTTAATTTTGGGAAGTTACCACATATCAGTCTTCTGCCCATAATGTTTAACGTCCTTCCAGAGCGGCTACCGGCGCCTCCCTTCTCACATAGGCATTACGAAAGATGTTAAAGTTGCTCTGCAAACAGTTTTCTTCGTTAAAATATTAGGCTGAAAGATTTTGTGTGTTTTTTTTATGCAACTGCAGCCTTTTTTTTTTTTAATGTTCATTTATTTTTGAGGGAGAGAATGCATGCAAGCAGCGGAGGGGCAGAGAGAGAGAGAGAGAGAGAGAGAGAGAGAGAATCCCAAACAGGCTCTGCACTGTCGGAGCCTGACGCGGGGCTCTATCTCACAAACCATGAGATCGTGACTTGAGCTGAAATCAAGAGTGGGATGCTCTACAACTTTTATGGTGAGAAGTAACCGCTTATCTTGTCAAGAACAAGTGCCCTACCTATAGTCCTGATCAACTTCCCCTAGTGTTTCTTCAGTGCATTTGACAAATCCTATCACTCGCCATCATTCAGGAAGAAATAAAAGAAAACATGAATGTGTGTGAGGACAGAGTTCCAATTTGGGACAGAGGGTGTTGTTGGTCTTGACCTTCAGATTTAAATATACCCATGACTAAAATCTAAAAATGCTGTTTTCCAGATGGACATGCACATTTTTGGTTCTACATACTTAAAATAAAAACAGGAAGAAAACATTTAACCCATGCTGAAATTCTTAAGTATTTTTAACATCTGTTACAGGGCAATTTTGCCTTATTGCACTAGAGCCAGAATACAGCTGGCGAGGACAATGTTTCTCCTTCAAGTCCCTTTTGGCTTTGCCCCCACTTTCATCACGAGCACGCGCATTGTTTTGTGCTGGGTGGGTCAAATATCCAGTGCTCTTGCAGAGAGGACAAGTAGGATTAATGAGGAGTCACAACATCTGGAAGGTGCTGCAGACCCTTGGTTAGAGGGGAGAGGCCAGAATCCGAGGAACTGGCTTCCTGAGACTTCGAGGCACCCCCGGCAAGAGGTGAGAGGAAGAAACCGCAAAGTCTTTTGAGAATCTTTAGGCACAAGCAGAACTGTTTGGAACAAAGCGTGGCGGGGCTGGTTGGAGCTTGATCTCCCCGCCTCTGCATGGAATCTTCTCAGCTGTGGTGCCCAGTGGACCAGAGGCTCCAGGAGCATCAGCAGTGTGCATGTTTGGCAGCGATCCTAGCTCTCGCCATGGGCCCTGTCAGCACCAGCAGGGATGTGGCTTTGTCCTTAAGAGTTCTGAGGGAAGTGGAGGCTGAGGGCGGGGTGCTGGAGGAGATGGCATGGGTGGGCAAACAGGTGCGCCGAGCACGGATACTTGCTCAAGGGGGGATGGACCAACCAGTCTGTAAGTGATAGTAGCAGGTTGCTTCCCCTCCCCTTTCAGTTTTATGGCAACGAAGGTACATGAAGTTTAAATACATTTTCAGGTGATCCTGTCACAAAGTCAGAATTGCAAGCCAGAGCCCTTACTGCTTCAGTTTCTGGGTTATCCATAGCAAGTGTGGTTATTTCTAAGGATGAATTTCCATGGATTAAAATACGCAACACACATTGTGCTGGGAGTGAGCCTACCTTTAAGATGCTCCAGAGGCTTCTGGAATGGAGCAGAGAATGGGTATGGGATTTGGATGTACTTGGCCTCTGCCAGGGTGGCCTAGTGTAGTATCCACAGATACCCTGCCCCTCCCCAGCTCGCGGGCTCTCTCTCTTTCTCTCAAAAACAAATAAACATAAAAAAATAAAACAAAAACAAAACAAATAAAAACGGGGATGGTAATAGTACCTCAGATTTGGAGATATCGTGAAGCTCAATTGAAAAAAAAGTGATATATATTATCTTATTATGGTATTGAGAATTACCAGACGTATGTAAGAACCTGATAGACCTTGTTAATAAGTCTTACTAGAGGATTCCAGGGATGTTCCCGTGATGTGAAAATCTGACTCTGGTGTCTTAGACTCCATTGTTTCTACTCCCCCCTAGAATAATAGCTTAAGGAACAGGCTTGCAGACAGAGTGGAAAGCTTACTCAGGTGACCGTCTGGCAAGGGGTGGGGGACATGGACGTGCCTGTGTCCCAGTGCTCTGTGTGGGGTCTTGCTGGGCTCTGCGGTGAGGCGGCTTGGCCAGTCAGGTCACTGGGCACCTTGCACTCATCTGTGACGTTGCAGTCGGTCTGTCTGTGCTTTGTTCTTTGTGTGTCCAGGACCCAATGCACATTTTTGCGGATTCGGGCCACCTTGATGAGACATGCCTGTCTGAATCACAGCTACAACCTTCATCTGATTCCTGGTTTAGGTTGAACACTCTGTACTCAACTCAGCTAACTTTATTACTGGTCCTTCATAGTATCTGTGGTGACATCCAGGTCCCATCGCCACCTAACCCCCATGCACCGTTATTTTTAATCTGCTGTGAGTGTTTCTTAAAGGAGCAAGTCCACTCTGTGCCATAGGTCCCTCCTGAGTTCCAGATGAGGGAGAGTGGAAAACCCACCTCTGCTTCCTGTAATCCCTTCAATCTGTTTAACTTCCACTTCCTGGATACAGGCTCTAGAGGAGCAAACTAGGACACATATACCCTTTGTCTCTCTAGTCCTGCGTTCTCCAACTCAAAGGTGATAGGAACATGTAAAAGAAAAGAAGTAAAAGAGTCCTACAGTGGCCGGCTCCAACCGTATGTGGAGAGTAGAGGGAAAACATTGTTTGAGAAGTATGGAAGAAACCTAGTCTAGGGGGAAAATCCTTCCAATCCACGAGATGGGTAAAATCATAAAAAGAAGATTTTGATCCCATCAGTAACAATGAGAAGTGGAATTTCTCTCCTGTCAAGAATCTGCTGCAAAATGCAGCATATGCAATTATAAATGCCACATGCGTTTTCAATTCAGAGTATTTGAGACTAGTCACTGAGAAGAAAACTTGATATGCCCTGAAATCTGACACTCCTGCACAAGAGAGACCTGATAGAGATCTACCCGAATTTGACAATAATCCTAAAAATTCACATTACATCAACACTAAAATGTTCAAGGCTGACAGAGATTTTTTAAAACTATCAATAAATAACTTTATGAACTATGCAAGAAGAAAAACTAAATTGTCTTTCCATTTTGTCTTCAGAAAATGATATCCCTAAATTGGTATATTATGAAGAGCCAATCAAAGACTGAATTTTAGAAAAAAAGTATTTTTTATTTTATTTTATTTTTTTAATTTTTATTATTTTTTTAAATTTTTTATGTTTATTTCTGAGACAGAGAGAGACAGAGCATGAGAGGGGGAGGGGTAGAGAGAGAGGGAGACCCAGAATCGGAAGCAGGTTCCAGGCTTCGAGCTGTCAGAACAGAGCCCGACGCGGGGCTCGAACTCACAAACCGTGAGATCATGACCTGAGCCGAAGTCGGTCACTCAACCGACTGAGCCACCCAGGCACCCCGAAAAGTATTTTTATTTTAGAAAATTTTAGAAAAAAAGTATTGGAAATGTATGCCATAAAGTTAATAAATTTTAGAAAAAATTTTTAGAAAAAAAGTATTAGAAATGTATGCCATAAAGTTAATTAATAAAAATATTATTTTTCTGTATGTTTGTGGTATGTGTTAGCTTTATAAAATTTGTGGTTTCTTTTTTCAATTCTAACATTCTTTTTTTTTTTAATGTTTATTTATTTTTGAGAGAGAGAAAGAGAGACAGAGTGCGAGTAGGGGAGGGACAGAGAAAGAGAGGGAGACACAGAATCCAAAACAGGCTCCAGGCTCTGAGCTGTCAGCACAGAGCCTGATGCAGGGCTCAAACTCACGAACCGTGAGATCACGAGCTGAGCTGAAGTGGGATGCTTAACCGATTGAGCCACCCAGGCACCCCTCTTTTCTCATTCTAAATCAACATTTATGGGGCTTCTGGGTGGCTCAGTCAGTTAAATGTCCGACTCTTGGGTTTTGGTTCAGGTCACCATCTCATGGTTCGTGGGATTGAGCCCCACATGGGGCTCTGTGCCGACAGTGTGGAGCCTACATAGGATTCTCTCTTGCACTCTGTCTCTGCCCCTCCCCCTCTAGTTCTCTCTCTCTCTCTCTCTAAATAAACTTAAAAAAATTTAAAACATAAATATTTACTTTCACATCTAATTTTGATTCAGAATTTGCTTTCTTAAAGAGGTTCCCCAAATTCGTAGATGCTTTAGGCGCCACAAATCCTGGATCGGCTCCTGATGGGTGCTGCATGGCCAGTAGTCTAACTGACAGTGGCCACCAATGGATGTTTGAGCACGCCTATGGGAACATGTCCTGCAAATGAATGCCATTGCACACTTGTATTCCTGTCAAATAAAACAAGACAACGACAACAAAAAATTAAAACCCATTCTTCTAGACAGCAGAAGCAAGCAAGTAATTTTACCAAAGAGTGGTTACCATGACCCTGAATTCAGTGTTTACTGTTGTTACATATTTGCTTATTGTTTTGCCGCATATATATGTTTATGCATTGGTATCACACCATGTGCATGCATTCTCGTTATCTATTGTATAACAAATAGCTCCCAAACATAATGCCTTAAAACAACAGTCATTTCATTATGTCTTATGATATCTCACCTTCCTGGAGGACGATCAGGACAAGCTTGAAGGATAAATATTTGCCAGGCCGATCAAGTGCCATTGGCATTCCTTGCTGACATCTCAGCTCCAGGAAAGAATGGTTATGGGAAATAGAAAGGAGGAGCTCACGTTCTGAGCACTTGTACTTGAAGATAGTTCCCAAGAATATGAGGGAGGGGAGAAGTGACGTGGGGCTTGGAGAGCCGTATGAGGTGAGGTGCAGATCTGTCAAAATATAACGATGAAATTTCTCCGGTGGCAGTGAATCCAAGGATTACATAGGTTACAACAAGGACAATCAATTCTAAGGACATTGTCAAGGTGGAGTGTTCTGTCTGCCAACTAGCCAGTCAGATTTTGGGAGCTTGGAATTAAGCTTGGGTGTGAGATAGGAAAGGTTTGGCTGCTTTCCAGTTACAAATGAAATATGTTGATTGTTATAAGGCCAATGTAGATAATGTCCTAATCTTAAAAGAAGCTAAAATATGCAATTCCTTCAGGGAGGCCTGGATTTCCCACTGACTTCAAAGGCATTCCTGAAGGCTAGGGGTGATGGTGGTGATGTTAGGTGTGCCCAGATAGGCTGCTTCTGCTTGGGGAGGGTATCATTTCCTGCCCTGTTCTCAGATGAATTGAAAGCACATGGCAGGGTTCCCCCTAAGCCACAAGCACGTTTTCCGTATCATGATGGTTCATTCACTTCCTTGTTATTATTTTTGAAAAGATGTTATAGAATATGATAATAATTCCTAAGGAGTTCCGGACCGTGTTCTTTTCTCTTGCATGCTGATCTTCATTAAAAACCGGGCTCTATGTGCTCTCCCAAATATCCTCAAGCAAATCTAGTTCACAGATTTGGATTTTTGTGGCTCCTATTATTCGACTATTTTAGGGACTACAAGATACCTATGAATTCTGTAGAAGTTGGTCGTTCAAGTAGATGGTCCTGTTGCATTTAGGAGCGTGCTTCTCAGAGTGCTCGGGGACGCCCTTGTCCTGGACTTTGAGTGGCGTCTGCCTCCACTCCAGCAACCTGAAAACAGTTTCCTGGACATCCAGAAGCTGCTTCTAGCTACTTAGTGGTCTGTACAAATGGCTTCTGATTATAGAGTTTTCAGCTCCTAGCCTTTAGACCAGTGTGTAATCCGGAGATACATGGTTAAGAACACAGGCCCTGGAGGCAAACAGAACTGCATTTGAACTTCAGCTCTTCCGTTTGCAAGTTATGTGGCCTTGAACAAATTATGTGACCTTTTGAAACCCCAGTTTCTTTTTCTGTAAAAGGCTGGTGATGCCAATAATACTTGCCTCATCAAGGTGTTTTGTAGATTAAGTGAAATTCTGAATAGGTACTATTATTATTAATTGTGTCCTTGCTTTTCAGTCTCTTCCTAGACTCAAAAGAGCTGCTTCATTGGAGCAATAATCATGATGGCTACCATTTATTACCATGTGCCAACCACTGGGCTAAATACTTGATCTACGTTATCTGTAATCATGGCAAAAATGCTAAGAAGAAACCATTACTTTACAGCAGAGGAAACTGAGGGTCAGAAAGGTTAACTAACCTTCTCAAGGTTATAAACCCAACCTGCAGAGCTGGGGTCTGAATTCCAAAGTTGGTGTTCTTTTCACTAAGCCACACTGATGCTAACGTATCCCAGTTCAAGTCGTTCTCTCTCGGGATCGATATGGGTTGCAGAGGTCATTGTTTCCCTCTTGCTCTGGAGAAAAAATGGACAGCTACTATTAAGCAGCAAGCCCAGGGGAAACCCAATTGCCCACAGTGTTCCATATGGAGCCATTGCCTTTCAAGATGCAGACAAATACGAGACAAACACGGTTGTGTTGGAGAAGCATGCACTCACGTCCAGGCTTCGGCAAGTATTAGCCTCAAGGAAGCTTTAATGTTCTTGGTTTGCTCTCCCTTTTTCCTTTTTCTTCTTTTAAGTGGTTCCCCAAATTACTTATTTATTTAAGGGAGAGAGAGAGAGTGGGGGGGGGTGCGGGGTGGCTAGGGAGAGAGGGTGAGAGAATCCCAGCAGGCTCCATGCTATCAGTGCAAAGCCCATTGCAGGGCTCGAACCCACAAACCATGAGATCATGACCTGGGCCAAAATTAAGATCATGATCATACCTTAACCGACTGAGCCACCCAGGCACCCCTTGGTTTGATCTCCCTTGTAGAATATAACCAAACAACCCTGGCTCATCAGCTTTGAATCTAAGTAAAATCTCCCTGCCAATCAGTAACCCTGAGTCCCTATTCTTATCTACATCCACTCTGGTTTCCCTCTTCTGCTGCAAAACATTTCCTCTCTGGCCTCTCCCTCAAAATGTTTAATCCCAAAGAAATCCTCATGGTGGCCAAGCAGTTTTCTAGCCACAGTCCCGTGCAACTTCCGGCATTAATCAGTGGCCACTACCGCTGAGCCTGTGGAGTCCACCAAGGGATGGCAGTGATTGGGTCAAGCTCAGTGGTTCCTAGTGCTCCCCGACGCTGCCAGACCCCAGGCCAGTCCCCCAACCTTGTTCTTCTGTTCGTCAGCCGGGCCCTGAAGCAACTCTGTCTGTGCGCAGAACTCCACGTGGTCGCCGGGAAACGGCTCATTCATCTTCTGTCAGCGAGTCTTACGCGAGAAAGAGAACATCTTCGCGTGAAGGATCAGCAGCTCGCAAGCATGGCGTAGCTTAAATTACACTTCTAGGAGACACAATGCTGATGACATAACAAGGTCTCTCTGTAGATGCAGGGTGCTCCTAACGCAGACAACTTTTTCACTCTCAGAGAGTTAGTCGTCTCGTGTCAGCCTCAGCAATACCCAACACCTGTTCTATTGCAGCCACTATTTTATCTTGGTTTACCTGTTCCCCGACACGAACCCTGCCCCATCCATCCGATGCCCCCTAAACCAAGGGGAGAGTTTCGGCCACTGGATATCCAAATCTCTACTTCTTACTGGGAGGAACCGTCCTTCCACCTTCCACTGTTTCCATGAAGGTGAAAAAGATCATAAGGTCAGTTTCCGTCAGTTCTCATACTCTCGGGACCTTGTGTTTTCCTTCCATAGAAAACTCAGCAAGAATCCCTGAGATAGGAGAGTGGGAGGTTTTCTTTAGGAATCACTGCCTTTTGTCTCTGAGAAGGCTTTTTTTCTTTCTTTTTTTAAAATAAGGATTTGGCCCATCTTCATTCAGGCATAGTAACCACAGACTGGGGGTGGGGGGGGGGGTGGGGGCAAGATGCACAGAACACCAAAAGGAGAAAAGTATATCGGAGGAAAGGAAAGGGAAACACATGGGGAACCAAACTGACAGAATTGGATTCCTTAGAACCGAAGTGAGGGAAAACCATAACGTCTCTACTACATGACGTTTTGAATCTTCCAAAAGAACACCTACGCACAACAGTAGAGAGTAAAATGACTTCTCAGGTAAACTTACAAGTCAATAAAGACTGCAGTAGCATTTCTGTTGACTATATAAGCTTTAATTTAGCAAATGATCTATGCTGTCCTGCTTATAAACTGTTTATTTCTACGTGTCTTGGCAAATTTTTAGTGAGTAAATGACAATGTATAAATCGTTGTGGAATGATCCTTTTAGAGCTTTTTTCTTTCTTTGGTCTTTAAAAAAAATAAAAGGTCTTGGGCGCTTGGGTGGCTCAGTCAGTTAAGCATCCGACTCTTGATTTTGGCTCAGGTCATGGTCTCACAGTTCGTGAGTTCGAGCCCCACATTGGGCTCCTCTCTGACAGTGCGGAGGCTGCTTGGGATTCTCTCTCCCTCTCTCTTTGCTCCTCCTGTGCACACGCACGTGCTCTCTCTCGAAATAAACAAATGAACTTAAAAAAATAAAAAAATACTATATTCTTCAGGCCAATAATAAAGCAGAAAATGCCCTGACAAAACAAGCATCCCAAACTGTATGTCACTCAGATGTTAGGAGGATGCAACTTAGAAGTTGATAAAGATCCTGCCATTGATGTCCAGATGAGGGAAAAGGTTATTATTCTTTGATTGTGGTGGTGGTTCAGGTCCCAGAACGGGACCTAGAACCCTCGGACAACCTTAGTTACTCAAAGAATATTGCCAAGCATGGAAATGCTATTTCCTTCGTTCTATGTGACAACTGGAAGAGACTCCTGATTCAGGTTAAATATATTTAGATTGAGTCCATGGCTTTTCTGTACATCAGCTTTATTCTTCCTGTTCAACTTTTCAGGGAAATCAAGCAATTTCCAGAGGTCCTGTAAGAAAGGAAAAGGGAGTGAGTAATTATTAAGAGGAGAAGAGGAAACAGGGAAGGAAGTTCTCCAATTCTCCTCAAAAGCATAGTGATGACATATTCACAACTGAACATCTGAATGCACGATTTCATACATAATAGGGGATTATGTACGAAATCAGAATCAGCTGGAAAATCCAGACTGGATGGTTCGAGAATATGCTGAGAGTTTTCCTTCTGTTCTAGGGACATAGAATAAGCTGTGAAGAATATCCCAAGGTATTTTAGCTGTGTTCTATATAAAAGGAACAAGCTACATATCAGAAATGGAATTTGAGAGATGTTGGGCCATTAGTTACCCTGTTTAAAATTTTTCTATTGCTAACTTGTGCAAATATTTTTTTAGATATTTATTTATTTTTGAGAGAGAGAGAGAGTGAGTGGGAGAGGAGCAGAGGTGGGGGTGGGGGAAACAGAGGATCTGAAGCAAGCTGTGTGTTAACAGCAGAGAGCCTGATGTGGAGCTCAAACTCATGAACCACGAGATCATGACCTGAGCCTAAGTTGGACGCTTAAACGACTGAGCCACCCAGGTGCCCCATGTGCAAATATTTTCTAAGATTTCTTCCAAGAAGGAAGTCATAGACATTAGAATGTCCAACTTAAACACTTCCTCTTGAAATCAAGATCTCTTCTATCCTCTGTCACAGAAATTTGTGTAGAAGCCCAAATGAGCCACTTGCAAAGTAATTTTTAAAAATATTTTGGGCAATACAGCAGGACTACAGAAGATTTGTAAAATAGAGAATAAATACAATCCCTGTATCATCTTACCAGTTTTTAACATACCTCCTTCCAGTTTTTCTATGTCCATACATGTCTTTACATAGTTGTAGTCCACTTTTTTCCTCCTTGACATTATAAAAATTTTCTTCTGCCACTAAGTTGTTAATGGTGATTATTTTTAATAACTGAATAGTGAGACATGAAGTGTAAGTTTTGATCGATCTTTGATCCAATTAAAGAGATATGTTTTGTCCTTTAAAAGAAACAATTAAAAATTTTTTTTTACATTTTTAAAATTATAAAACCCAAACAAATCAATTTTGGAAATAATTTTTAAATTACAGAAAAGTTTCAAGAATAATAATAAATATTGACCACCTATAGGTTTGATATCCAGATTCACTATTGCAAATATTTTGCCCCATGTGCTTTATTGTTTCCTTTTTTCCTTTCTGGTTTCTGCTTTCTTCTTCTTCTTTCTTCTTCTTCATCTTCTTCTTCTTCTTCTCTCTCTCTCTCTCTCTCTCTCTCTGTCTCTAATATTTTCTAAACCATTTGAGGAGAAATTTTATACATGCAGGCTCTTTAAGATACTCCTGTATGTATTTTATATAAATAAGAAATGCTTTTACATTTTACAATGTAAAGCATTGTAAAATGTAAAAGCATTTTACAATGCTTTTACAAATAAGAATATGCTTTTACAAATTTACTACTGATATGGTACTTTTACCTACCATCTGTATTCCAATTTTGTCAGTTGACTCTATAGTGTCCTTTATAGCATTTCCCCCTCCTGTACAGGATCCAGGCCAAGATCAGATCAATATCTGATGTAGTTGGTTGTTATGCCTTTTCAGCCTCCTTTAATCTAGAACATTTCCAGTCCTTCTTTTTCTTTTATGACACTGATGCTTTTGAAGAAAATATTCCCCCCCCCCCCCCGTTTTGAATAGAATGTTTCTTGTTTTAGGTTTGTCTTAGGTTCCCTCATGGTTAGGTTCATGCCAGATTGGCATACTACATAAGCGATGCTGTGTTTTTCTCGGGGCATCACATGTGGAGGCACATGATATCCACTTGCCTCCTCACTGGTGATGTTAAATATTTTTTTCAGTACTCTACACCCAACATGGGGCTTGAACTCATGACCTCGAGATCAAGAGTCACATGCTCTCTCAACTGAGCCAGTCAGGCACCGCTGGGGATGTTAATTTTAATCACCTAGTTAAAGTGTTGTCTAATTTCCATTTCTATTTTTCTCTTGCAATTAATAAGCAGATGTGAAGAGAAACTTTAAGACACACAAATATTCGACCCTAGATTTGTCAAATTTTCACCCCAAGATTTAGTATCCATTGATGATTCTTGTCTGACCCAATCTTTGCTGTCATGGTTGCAAATTGATGAGTCTTTAACTCTAGCACGGTCTCCACATGTACCAGTTGACCCTCAGCATTCTACTGTAGACAAGAGTCTTCCCTTCAGCTGTCTGTCTACCTCCTATCTATCTATCTATCTATCTATCATCTATTTATCTATCTAATCTGTCATTGGTATAGACTCATAGATTCTTATTTTCTCTATTTTCTATAATTCATTGTAGTCCTTAATTGTGTTGGTCCTTAAATTGTTTCAAATTTGGCCAGTGGGAGACCCTTCTGTGTCTTTTTGATATGCCCTATCTTTTTTTTTCTTTGAGTACCTCCTTATTCTGTCACAAAATGATGGTCATGCCAGTGATTTCTCTATGGACTCCTGCTTCCTTTCAGTAGGGAATCATATTAGAGACCAAGTTTGGGCATTGGGTATGATCATTGCTACTTGGGTGTCTTTGCTTATAGGCATATTCTGTGGATAGGAAAAGGAAATATATGCACGTACATATACATATATAATCTGTACGCATGCATATACGTATATATGCACATTTACACTTACATACACACATGTATGTATTCATTTTTATAAAGCTTCAGTCCATATCAATACCTTCAATGTAGTCTATCCCATAGGATTCGCCTTGCTTTCCCCCTTTCATTATTTGTATGACCCTTCTTCCACATTGAGAACCCTGGCTCTCAACAATATCAACACATTTACTCATCTATCATTCAGCTAAAATATGTTTATATATTTACTCATATCTAAATACACTTATATACTATAGAAATATATTTATATAGATTGATGGTATATATCAATATTATATACATCTATACTATAATCTATAATACACCTAAAATAGATTCAGAATTGCTTTGCCCATACCTCTACAAAAACAAGCCTACTAAAAAGGCTTCAGGATTTGTTTGCTGATCTCCCCCTACCCTAACCAAGATTGAGAAATGTTTATAGTCTGATTCTATGTTTGTAAAGTACGTGGATTAGTTGGCTCTTTTTTCCTCTTCAGTGCAGTTATGTTATTCATTTAAATACTTTTATAATCATTTATTTGGTTTGCTTTTAGTTTTAGAGACCCCTTCCCAACTTTAATCTTTTGATCATGTGAAACATGTTTTCAAGAGTCAACACTATATAAAATGGTATAGTGAGAAAAGCATCACTCCATTCTGTATTCCTCCTGCTTTATTCCCCACCCACCACCCTTTCAGGGAACTATTGTTTTCTGTTTAGCCTTTCGGAGCTTCTTTTTGGACAGATAAGTGGATACACGCACGTTTTCTTATTTCTCCTGTCACTCAAAAGGTAGCATACCACAGATGCTCTTCTGCAGTTTGATTTATTCATGTAAGAATATCTCTTGGGAATTACTCCCTATCAGTTCATAGAGGTCTTTCTTTTCTCCATTTACAGCAACGAATTACCCCATTATGAGTATTTATCATAGTTTATTTAACTCATCACCTATGCCCGGATAACTCGTTTCTAATATTTTGCAACTGCAAATAATGCTGCAGTGAATAACCTTGTGCAATTTTTGTGTGTGTGTATTATTGGAGTTGTGCCTTCAGAATTATTGCCCAGAAGTGTGATTGGCAGGTCAAAGTGTAAATGCGGATGAAGTTTGTTGGACAATGCCAAATTCCTCTCCATGGGGGCTGTACCATTTTGCATCTTCAGTGAGAAAGCAGTGTGTGAGTGCCCGTTTTCCCCCATGTCCTTGCCAACACGATGTAATCATAAGCTTTTGAATTTTTGCCAAACTGATGGGTGAGAAATGGTGTCTTAATGTTGTTTTGAGTTTCTCTTATTATGAGCGAAACTGAACATTTTCTCGCATGTTTAGGGTCCATTTTTATAATGCCTTTGTCGCAAATTGTCTGTGGACCTCTTTTGCCCATTTATTCATCGGATTTAAAGATTTTGAAAGTTGTGTATTTGGAAGACATAGCTTTTAATACAATTTACACTAACGGAAGGCAGAATCCCAAAGTACCTGCTGTGGATAAGCTATGGTTTCTGCCTTCCACGAATTCACAGTGTGTAAAATGAACACTATCACAATGGATATGAGCAGAAACTCTGGACCCAGATTGCCTAGGCTTCTTCAAAGGCCAGTCCTGACACTTAGGCACATTTTAAGCCTCTTGGAACTTTAGTTTTTTCTAACTGTAAGATGAAAATATTCAGAGCATATACCTCTCAGGATTGTTTTAAGGATGAAATGACTTAACACATGATAAGTACTTTGAAGGGTGGCTGGAACAGTAACCATTTCATAAATGTTAGCTATTTAGCAGTCAAAAAAATGCTCTGAAACCCACTCATCTGAGCCCATAAGAATTTTGTTTTAAATAGTTATAAAAAATGAGGACCTGGAGGTTTTGAAACGTTAGGTGAATCAGTGGTAGAACCAGAGTTTTTTAAAAGTAATCTCTACACCCAGCATAGGGCTTGAACTCAAGATATTGAAATCAAGAGTCATATGTTCCACCACAGAGCCAGTCAGGCACCCCTGAATAAGACAGATCTTTGAGCCCCTGGAGCTCACTTTCTTATACTGGAGGGGTCTGTGTGGGCTGTAGGAAGGAAAAAAAAAAAAACAAAAAAAACCTAAGTAAACTAATTTTGTCTGTCTTCTTCATTACTCGTCATTCAGCACACACAACAGTGTTAGAACTCATTTGTCAAATGAAAAAAATGAGGAATAAATGACTGAGTAGTGAAAAACACAGCTCGATACGTAGTTAGGGCCCAAATCATGAAAGGCCTTGCCAACTATTCTGAAGAGTTTGGACTTTATCCTGAGCAGAGAAATCACATCACCCAACTTGCATGGAAGAAAACTTAAGCCAGTGGCTGCATGGAGGACCCACTGTAGAAGGGCCCCCAGCAACAAGCCACCTCGGTGTAGTGGGAAAGAAATGATGAGTGCGGAATCAAGAGGGAGTCTGAGGGGATGGAGAGGAGAACTGGACAGAGATTTAGAAGTCAAGACTGACTTTACACACGCTTGGTGTAGAAGGGAGGGTGGGGGAGGGACAAGTCTGCAGTAACACTGAGGTTTCACTGTGATGAGAAACTGAAGAGGGATAGCTGACCGGGGAAAACAAAGAATGGATTTTCCAACACACACAGATATGAGGCGACCGTGGGACAATGCTCAGTCTCTTGACTGTACTTGCATTTAGCTTCTCGACACTCCTTGAAGTCGGGAGCTGTGTGGGCCTGTTCGGGGCACTGTAGTAGCATTCTGTGACATTAATATAGTGTCTGACCGTGGAAAGGATACCAGTTAGGTCGATGACTAGGAGGAGTGCAGCCTTAACTCCCTGGGGGTTCCTGATGGGGGTGCACCCAGTAGTAAGTTCACTGCTGACTCTAACGGAAAGTTTATTCTTTGACTGCAAAAATACTCACTTTTGCATCTTTTTTCATGCCCAAGATGATACCTTGCAAAAAGCAGATTGTTGGCAATACTAGATAGATGCCGCATAGGGAGATTATGAAAGGAAATCCATCATCAGGCCAGGCTTATGGCTTGAGCTTAGGCTGCCCCAGGGGTACTGAACCAGGATGCAGGGAGTTAGGAAGTCCAGGAGGAGCTTCAAGTCCCTTTCCATAAAGACAGAGAACAGATGAATAAACAGACAGCCCAATGAAAACTCCTCTAAAATGGCACCCTGAAGCTTTCATGACACCAGTGCTTTCCAAGAGATTGTGCAGGAGGTAAGGCCGTGATATTTAGACTTTTGAGAAGACGTGGACAAGACAGCAATTCAGATACCTGGACGCCTGTCTTTACCAAGGAAAAGGAGTTTTGAATGCATTGGTGATGTAGTAGAAATCCAAAAGAAAAGAGACTGTGTTTCACAGAAGCTTCCACGGACTGGTGTTTATTTTAAAAAGTGACCTGCACTTTCTGCAGGATATCACTGGATCCTCACAAGAGGGTTTCATCATAGTTAGGAAAGGACCTACTACAATTCATTTTCTGATGACAGTGCTTTCTGGCTTGTCCCTGCAAGGTACTAGGGGCAGGAAAAGGTATGCAGTCAAGAAGATACGGGGGAGGGTCTCATAAGCAGATGGGAGCTATTGCAAATAAACCATAGGATGGTCTCTGGAGGGGAAGCAACATTAGGGACTTGGGCGAGGAAAGATCAAGAGGAAAAGCAGGGCAGAGCAATAGCTTAGGAGGAAGGCAGGTAGGGTGGTATCCCCCACAGAAGGTGGCGGATAAAAAAGAGAAAGAAAGGCGTGCGAAAGCAACCGCACGTGCAGGGCACGAGTTAAGGATTATGAAGAAGAGCTGTAAAAAGAATTGGGTTACTGAACTGGGAAGGAGGGACTTGGTTCTCTGGAGATCCCTTCTGCGTTCACACAGACCAGCCCAGCGCTAAGGGGGTGTGGTACTGAGCTCGCAGCCGTGCGGATGCCAGGTGACCGCGGTGGGGGCGCCGCCCAATCCCATCCAGTAGCGGGAGGCCAGGAAAGCCTAGGGACAGGCTGACAGTCGGGCAGGGAGGCTGGCAGGGCGGAGGCGGAGCGAAGGCGCCGATGGGCGGGACGGGGGAGGGCGTGGGGAGGACAAGGAGGCGCTGGCTACTGGCGGCGCTAGGACCCGCCAGCGTCCCGCCGGCTCCCGGGAGGTTGATAAAGCGGCGGCGGCGTTTGACGTCAGTGGGGAGTTAATTTTAAATCGGTACAAGATGGCGGAGGGGGACGAGGCAGCGCGGAGGCAGCAGCCGCACCAGGGGCTGCGGTGCCGGCGGCGGACCAGCGACCCAAACACCGGGGTTAACCACGTCTCGTCCACGACCTTCCTAGGTACGCGCCGGCGGGGCGGAGGCCGTAGGGTCCCGGTGGGGAGAGGGCGCGGGCCGCTCGGACCCGCGGGCACCGGCCGCAGGCGGCGGGGTCGTCGTCCGCGGCTGGCTCAGCTCTCTTCCCGCCGTCGCGTCTGGCGGCCGCGGGGCCTAACCCCCGCCGCGCCCCTAGCTCCCGCGGCGCGCGGCCTGAAAGGGCGGCCCTCGGCCCGCGGCTCCCGCAGCTGTCGGGTGAACGGGCGGCGCGCGCGTCTGCGCCCGGGCGGCCCGGCCCCCTGCCCGCCCGCCGCGTGGCTGCCGCCGCGTCCGCCCCGACCTGAGGGGGCGGCCTTGAGCCGGGGCCGCAGGCCGGGGGCGCGGGGAAGTCGGCGGCGCAGCGGCTGGGTGCTGGAGAGCTCCGGACGCGGCAGGGCGATCTGTCTGCCGGCGGGCACTCGCTGCCCTCTGTCTCAGAAAGGGAGGACGGAGTGGCTAGGGCTTTATGGGCTCCACGGAGGAGGAGGACGCGGAGCGCGTGGGGGGAGCAGACACCTCGCTGCCAGGTCGGAAAGCTCTCCAGACACCCTTCCAGGAGGGAACCGCAGTCCGCAGGCCAGGGCTGTGCCCCGGGGCTCGCGTTCCGGGGCTCCTCGGCCCCCGAACCCACTCCCGCCGGTTGCGCGTGGCTACGATGCAAGTCCAGATTTAGTTGTTAAACTAGGCTTGTGAGCCGTTTACTAGTCACCCAGACGGTAGTGAGGCCCGATCAGACTGAAAGGTCTGTGGTGTGAAGTCACCTGATCCTTCGCTCCCCGGTTTTGCTGAATGTGAGCTCCTACTGTACGTGTACCAGGAGCGCCCCTGCCCCCTCCAAGACGCATTTGCTTTGGCAGCGGAGTGTTGTGTGTCCCTCTTCTAACACCCCTATTTTTAGGAGTTCAGCATTTGATCTTTTGCTGTGGTGTGAACCGAACGCCTGAAATCCTGATTGAGAATTTTGATAGTACTTAAAGGCATGAAGTTTTTCAAATGCTTATAAACAGTAAAAGCTTACGGTTAGGGAAGTATGGCCGGGGCATAGAGAAGATTTTATAAACTACACTAAACGTGAACTTGTGTTCTTCAGATTCCTCTTTCCACAATCTGATAAAGGTTTAGTGAGATGAGATGTAAAACATTTTGATAAGATGTTATCCATGAAGACACTTCAAGAGAAAAGTTTATGTGAACTATGTATTTCATCATTCATAGTAACCCTTGGACGTGGTGACCATATGTCAGAGGCGATGATAAACTTTAGAGTTTTGATACGGGATAAAGAACAGGAAATAAAGTTTATTTTATTATTGCCTGCCAAAAAAAGCACTTGACAGAACTGTTTACATAGAAAAACCAAAATACAACCAGAGAAGAAGGGTTTTGCTTTAGATCTCTTCTGGTTGGAATTCTCAAATAATTAGTTTTGGAATGCTGATGGATTGATTAATTTAGATCTTTTGGACCCTAGGGGTCTGTAGTGTGTGTGTGTGTGTGTGTGTGTGTGTGTGTGTGTGTAAGCTCTTGTGCTTTATATATATATATTTTTAAGGTGACCGTTTTAGATGTAGTTTCAGAGTGTTTTATGTACTTGCCTTATTAGGAGAAGCATAACTTTATGACTTAGTCATGGTGATGAACATTGTTTTTATTTTGTGGTACATTGGAAAGAGATGTGATTCTTAAGAGTTGATAAATAGGGCTCACTATTTATTAAATGTTCTGTCTGCTACTCAGAGGTGTTTGTGTGCTTTTTTCCCCCTACTCAGGAGGTAGCCCTTCACTTGGTAACGATACCTATCAAATGACTGCCTAAAACCTGCTAATTTGCTCTGAAGTCTCTCAATACTACATTAAAATCCAAAAAAAAACTTCTTAAGATTTGTGTTTAAAGTCCTTGCAGACAGGCTGTGAATGAGTAGGGACTCATCTATTTTTGACTTTGTAGAAGCAACTCTTTGTCTCCCTCTGCTTTCTGAATAAGTAAAGTTGAAGAACTGACTTGGGGTGAGTCAGGTGCCACTCCAGTAGCTCAATCTTACGAAGGTGCTTTGTGTCTCTTAAGAGAAATGCTTACTCTCTTTAGGAATGTACGATCTTTATAAAGTACTTATGTACTCTTGTATTTTAATGGCTTTGTGGGATGATAGGAATCTGTGGATGTGATTAAATCTCCTTAGTAAGGTGTTTCAAAATTCCTGGAAATTCTTTATTTGGTGAAGAAAGATCTGCCTTACAGTTAAGAGGCATTTATTATAGGGAAAATAAACTATGAGTTAAAATGAGATTCTGGCCTTAAGTCAAGTGTGTCCATTTGGGATTCGATTTCAGTTTGCCACTATGTTTTAACTTTAGGATAAAATTTTTGAATATTCACGAGTGAAAGTAACTTTCTTGAAATTGTTAGACCTTTTCCAAAATTGTGCTTTTTCCACCTGTCTAGTATTAAACAGTTGTTAAGAGTACCTGGAAAACTGTCACCTCGTTCCATGCTGGAGTTCAAGACATATTGTGAGAGGGACGCCTGGGTGGCTCAGTGGCTTAAGCGTCCCACTTCAGGTCATGATCTCACGGGTCGTGGGTTCGAGCACCGCGTTGGGCTCTGTGCTGACAGCTCAGAGCCTGGAGCCTGCTTCGGATTTTGTCTCCTTCTCCCTCTGCCCCTCTCCCGCTCGCACTCTGTGTCTCAAAGATGAATAAACGTTAAAAAATTTTTTTTTTTAAATCGTGATACTTTTTAGCAAGATGCATTAAAAAATTGTTTATGCTCGTTTCAAATACTTGTTTGACATGATTGTAAGCAAAGCCTTTTGGCAGGCTCTCAAAGTTAAGAGACAGAAATGTAAGGAATGGGAGTGGAAGTCAAACTTTTTTGTAACGGTGATTTATTGCTTTACAGAAGTTTTCTCTGGGGTGGCTATAGGGAAACACCCTTTTTTTTTCTTTAAAAAAATGTAATGGTATTCTGTGTAACCATTTTAGGGTTCTAAAATCCAGGTATGTTAACTTTCTTGGGCATTATTTAACTTAAGGAAGATAGATGTGAGTATTGAGTTGCTGAACTTGATCCCCCAATGAATTCATTACCCATGTTAAGTTTCTTCCTATCCTTTACTGTTCCCTATCACCTCTAGTACAGAAAGAAGAATGGTTGAGGGCTTTCTCTATAGCTTTAAAAGTGAGTAGTTGAAAAAACTCCACCAATCTGAAAATATGGTGGCAATAGGATAATCCTTGATATTTTATAAAGTGCTTTAAACATCTTGCTTTGATTTTTTTTTTTTTTCTTTCTTAAAATCTGCCTTTGAGAGATCCCATTGGAGGGAGTGATTTTGACTTGTCTACAGTCACAGAAACTACTCAGAGGCACTCTTACCCCTGTAGACTTGGAGGAGAGTATGGGTCTTTCTTCCTTGAAAATTATCACAGGCATAATTAGAAATGCCAGGGTAAAATTGTTGAATGATGTCTGAAATCATACTAATGATTTTTTTTTTAGTTTTATAGACATTTAATAGCTTACCAATTGATACAATAGGATTTTTTAATATGCAGAAAACATGAATAAATTTTGTTTTACGCAGTCGGAGAGCAACAACTTACTGTAAAACACAAGAGCAATATTATATACATTCCTTTACTGGTTTTTTTTTTTTTTTTTTTTTAATTGTGTCAGTATCTTCAGTTAACGTTTACAATCTGGGAACTGTTTTCTCCAATCACCACCACCTCTGCAACATTCATATGAAATCAGTGCTTGCTTTCATATCAGTGTCAGATCAACTTCTAACTCGAAGATTTTGTGTTTGTTTCTGTCATCTTCATAGTGAGCCTTAGGGATGCCTGAAGGATAGGCAGGACAAAAAGCAGTTGTGACTTGTAAATCCAGCTTGCCCTCCCCCCACCCTACTGAAAACAAACAAACAAACAAACCCCAAAACCTTTTTCACCAATTTTGTACATGTCGTTTCTCTACCAGGAGATTCTTTTTTGCATCATCTAGATTAATTAACACATTGGACTTATATACAGCTGGACAGAAGGAGTAACCATTTTAAGTGCCTTTTTCTTCAACAATTTTAACTTCAGTTGTTCAAGGATTGGGACAGTTAATGAGTAACGATAGAGCAAGTCACTAAGTGGAGTAGGAGATTTTAAAGTAGAAAGGGAAAAGGTAGAAAGAAGAATTCATAGAAAGAAGTAGAATTCACGAAGTAGAACAACTTTGCTTATTAAGTACATTGAGAAGTACAAAATATTCAGAAGTGCAAAGCCAAGATAACTATTTTACAAATGATTTTTCAAGTTATTGGTAATCCTATCTCTCTGTGTTTAGGTGTACATATATTTGCTAAACTTAGGTAGATTTTTGTAAAATGTGTATTTAAGTAGCCACCCTCACTATCTACTGTGGGATAAATGGCTGTAGGTAGGCGGTTTTATGGGCAGATGATATCTATTAGAAGGAATTGTTAAGTCATGAAAGACTTATTTATACATTCTCTATTTTCCCAAGGAGATACTGTGCATTTTGACTAATTTGGGGTTTAGTTTTCTGACCAGTACAGGTAGGATCTAGGGGATGCCTGGGTAATGTACTATCTTAATAGAAATTATTCATACAAATTATATTTCTGTGACTGGCATCAAAATAACCAGTAACTCTAGTAACTTGTTGGTGAACTATGTAACTTATGAAAGAGCTTATCAAGGATCTATGGTACATTTCATCTTTTTATTGCATAATACTCTGTGGGGGTAATGTTTCTTTAATTACAGAGAAGCAAGATAGTGCAGTGGGAAAGAATGAGGAATCAAAAGCTGAGTGACATCACTTAAACTCTCTGAGCCTTGAAGCCCCGCACATACAGCAGTGATGATAATCCCATGATAGGGCTGTTGTGGGAACAAATGAGATGACAGGTACAAGTGTTCTGTAACTTGTAAAGCTGTCTGTGTGTAAGAGACAGTAATGTACATGTAAGAATGGTGCCAATTCGACTATGCTGTTATATAGATGCTGTTATATAGACTGATTTGCAATCAGTCTCTTCTAATTTTTTTTCACTGCAGTGTGGACAAAGGTTTATTTTGAGCAAGGGTAGTGGGTACATTTTTAACTTTATCTGTAAAATGCTGATAATGTGTTCATGTTTAGGGGTATTGCAAGTATTAAATGTGATAAATGCGCCTAACCCACCGGCAAACATTCTGTTGATGGTAGTTATTACTATAATGTATAGTATTTAAGATGAGACTCTGAACTAAAAGTTAAGTTTCACAATAGGTGACTTGAAAGACCTTTGTTAGTTTTTATAAGATAAAAATGTACATGCATATTTCTCAGCCGTCTTCATTTTAATAAACTTGCACTTTAGAGAATCAGTTAATCATATGGCAAAACAGTCTTCTGAAATTGTCAATTTTTTTTAAGATTATTTATTTTTTAGAGGTAGAGACAGTGTGAGCAGGGGAGAGGCAAAGAGAGAGGGAGACACAGAACTCAAAGCAGGCTCCAGGAGCTAAGTTGTCATCACAGAGCCTGATGCGGGACTCGAACTCACAAACTGTTGAGATCATGACCTGAGCTGAAGTCGGGGGCTCAACCGACAGAGCCACCCAGGTGCCCCTGAAATTGTTTATTTCAATTATAGGATTCAGTATGAAGTAATTTCTTAGTTAAGGTCATGGCAGTTTCCAAGTGGAGTGCATTGACTTTTCAGACAGTAAATGTGTAGAATCTAATGGGTCTGTTATGCCCAAGAGTGCCTCAAGAATGATTGACTTGAAATTATACAAATTGTGAATCCCATTAAAAGCTTTTTTCCCCCTACATGTAATAATCATTTATAGTAGAGCCATGGATAGTGCTTAGGACATATTATTTTAACCAAAGACTTACTTTTGAATTCTATACACTTCTTACGATCATCAGAATGGATTTAGAATGGAGGCTTTAATTTAGAATGGAGGTTTTAATGCTAGCTCTATAATAACACTTTTTCCTTCCTGGTAGGTAATATCTGCCCTAGTAAACTTAAGCAAATTTACAGGGTTTTTGTTTTTGGTTTTTTGATTGTTAAATAGTCTGTGAAGGCACTTTAGAAACTTTAAAGCCTTCTATAAAGAAACTTTTTAAAGGGGGTGAAATTGAAATGCTAAATGAGCTACTTTTTCATATTTGAATGAATGGGTTCATGAGATATTAAAAGTTGGATTAAATTCACTTTTATCAGAATGGGAGGGAGTTGATTTTTTTGAAGTAAGTTGTAGGGAAACTTTGACACGAAATCATCCTTCTTCTGAGATTTTTTTTGAAGACCTTTGTTAATCACATCTTCAGAAATCGCTTTCTTTTCATCAGCCCTTTAATTTTAAAACAGTTGTGTCAATATGAACTGTGGAAATTTTGTTTAGAGTTGAGAGACTTTTTATTGCAGGAGAATGGCAGTGCCTTGGGTATTGTTTATCAAATTCTGAAGTGTAGGCTAGAAGTTCTCAGAAAGGTTGAACAATGTTGTTGATGCCAAATGTCTTACAATTAGATATTAAGATAGAAATGTACTGCATTTAAGTTACAGCTGAACTTGTGATTGGTCAGAGCTTTTAATCTAATACAAGTCGTGGATAATTTATACCTTGTAAAAGTTTTAATGTAAAATTTCAAAAGCAGTAAATCTTTATAGACTTTGGAAAATATGAATAAAATAAAAAAGAATAAAATAAAAATAATATCAACTAGTGGTAAGTGATATGCGAAACAAAGGCAAAAGAAAAAATTAAATTTCCTTGCTACTTATAGCCCATTGACAAGTCTTTGAGACAGGCATAGTGACCTTCCTCTAGGAACTCAGCTGCCTCAATGATGACACTTTGCTAAGGGCAAAAGGCAATATTAGCTTAACATTATCCCGATCTCTAGGGTCTTAGAGGATTCTGTAAGTCTACTTTAACATATAAAAACTCCTTTGGAAACTTCTTTTATCTCTACCCCCCAAATACATGTCAGCAATCATCCTCCAAGTATATGGCCCACTGATATACATCTCAAGGATCTCGTGACTAAGGTTTTATTAGACAGTAATAAATGAACTTTTCCTAACAGTAGCTAGCCCCTTTAAGGTCCTGGAAACCTTGTTTCCAAAATTCCTTAGAGACTTGCAGTGTCCCTAAGCCCCCTCCCAACCTGAAGGTATGTAATCAGTCATCCATCACAACCCTAGTGCAGCTCTTTTGCCCATGGAGCCGGTTCCATGCTTTAATAAAACCACCTTTTTGCACCGAAGAGGTCTTAAGATTCTTTGTTGGCCATCGGCCCTGAACCCCAACATTTCTACATCAGTAAGTACTGCTAACATTTTAGTGTACATCTTTTAGTATATATCCTTTTTGAATGCATAATTTAATTTTTCCTAAATTGGGATCTTACTGTAATTTTGTAATTTGCTTTTTCTTTAAAAAAATATTTTTTTAATGTTTTATTTACTTTTGAGAGAGAGGCAGAGTACGAGCTGGGGAGGGGCAGAGAGAGAGGGAGACACAGAATCCGAAGCAGGCTCCAGGTTCTGAGCTGTCAGCACAGAGCCTGAAGCAGGGCTCGAACCCACGAGCTGTGAGATCATGACCTGAGCCAAAGTCGGACGCTTAACCGACTGAGCCACCCAGGTGCCCCTGTAATTCACTTTTTCATTCCATATTGTATTTCCTTGTGTGATTAAATAATCTTTACAACATGATTTTTAAAGTGTGAACAATGCTGGCGAAACATCTTTGTAGATAAATTTTGACCTTTAGGATATGGTTTTAAAAGTAGGTGGGTCAAACTGCCTATACGTTTTCAAGATTGAAGACTTGACTTGACTTGACTTGACTTTACTGCCGCCAGTAAAGCCAGTGCCCGCAGCATTGCAGCCTCCAGTGAAACCCGTGCCCACTGCACTGCAGCCTCCAGTTATCCCAGTGATCCGTGCACTGCAGTCTGCAGTGAACCCATCAGCAAATCATTTGGAAAGGTTGTTCCCATATATTCTGTGTTCATTTGGGTTAGGTTTGTACTTGTTTACAAATACTTCTGTTCACACGTGGATGTTGTTATTTAAAAACGAATGCCAACACATAGGTAAAAATGAGGACCTTACTGTTGCATTTACATTTCTTTGATTACAGTTGATCTTGAAATTTTAATATGGTAACTGAGTGTGAACTCAGAACTTTTTATTAATTGCATTTTTATAATCTTGGACCATCTCAGTGTTACTCTTACTATTTGTAAAAGTCCTGTTGTGTATAAGAAATTCTTTTTCATATTTGCTTTTTAACTTTGTGGGGGAGGGGGTTGGCGAATAGTGTGTTTTTTTTAAAAAAACGTTTAAAATGGCTCTATATGAGTGCTTTTCTTAAATAAATCGGCAACTTTTCAATTTACTGATGCTCATCTCTTCTGAATCTTTAGGTATGCTAGAGAGTTTTCTTTCTCTCTCTCTCTTTCTCTCTCTCTCTCTCTTTTTTATTTTTTTAACTGTTTTGAATTCTTCCTGAGATATTGTTTGTTCCTGACTCATTAATGACAGAGTATGTGCATCTGCTTTGGTGCCCATAGTGTGATAGAAGTTCCTAGCTTAGGAGCTGCATTCATATTGTCCCACCACCAAGCTTCAGCTTCCTTAACTAAAAAAACCTACTTTGGAAGTTTTTAGATTAAAAGATAATGTCTTAAAAGCACTTGGCATGTATTGACTATACAAAGAAAGTTATCACCCCTTCAGGATGAAGAGAGCCTGAAAGGGCTGGGACTTGTTTTCTTTTGGGAGAAAAGAGAGGGGGAGTAGGGCAGGCTGATAGAAGACCATTTTTAGACAAAGAACTAGCTTTTTTTCCCTTGATGCTATCAGTTGACATATTGAACACCTACCTTTTGAAAGGGCTTTTCAGTTGTGTGTAATGAGTACCGGTGTGGAAAAGTATAGAACAGATCCCTGTTCTAAGCTTTCATGTAGTTGGGAGATCAGATAGACCTTATGCATATTTGTGAGTAAAGTTTATCATTAAGTTTATAATTTCAGAAGCAGGAACCCCTGTGTGTGAGGGTGGGCTTTGTCAGGCCTTGAGGAATGAGTGGGTCCTAGGAGGCCGAGTGTAGGATATCCTACTTGTTTGAAGATAGCCAGTATTTGGTAAGTTTTTTTTTTTTTTTACAAAATAGTTTAAGCACTTGTCTATTTCTAAGAATTTTTCCAAAAGGGATACTTAAAAAGTATTTAAAAGCAATTAGATAGTGGTAACTGAAAGATCAAATGGTGTCAGAGCATGTGTAATAAAAAAAGAATATGGGGCACCTGGGTGGCTCCGTTGGTTAAGTGTCTGACTTTGGCTCAGGTCATGATCTCACAGTTCATGAGTTCAAGCCCTGCATTGGGCTCTGTGCTGACAGCTCAGAGCCTGGAGCCTGCTTCAGATTCTATGTCTCCCTCTCTCTCTGCCCCTCCCCTGCTTGCACTCTGTCTCTCTCAAAAATAAATAAACATTAAAAAAGAGAGAATGTGGGCTGTTTTTATAGCCAAGTTGAGCAAAGAATCGATTTAACTAACTGTATAGTTCCTGGAAAAACTGTCTGAATAGCCCCAAATGTGACTTCTTAAAAACTATGGAGATATGTTTCCCTTACCCCTATTTTTTAAAATTATTTATTTTTGTTTATTTTTTGAGAGAGTGCACAAGAGAACATGAACTGGGGAGAGGCAGAGAGAGAGAGGGAGAGAGAGAATCCCAAGCAGGCTCTGTGCTGACAGCAGAGATCCCAATGTGGGACTCAATCTCCTGAACTGTGAGATTCTGGCCCAAAATCAAGAGTCAGATGCTTAACTCACTGAGCCACCCAGGTGCCCCACCCTGCTACCCCTGTTTTTGAGCCATGTGTATTTATCTACCACAAGAAACTCTGACATGTACTCTAAAAGTTGCCAAACTAGAGAAAGGATGAAAGGAGAATATATTGAGAACCTCTGACTTTCTTATTCCTTTTGTTTTTTCAAATTAGTCACATTTATCTACTTAGAAGGATGTTTGTCTGTTTTGGCACTATTCCTTTCTTTTTACAGCTGTTCTTGAAATAGGAATTTTGCCTGTATTGAGCCGAGTTTGGGATTTGAGTGTATACTTTTGTTTTTGTTTTTTTTTTTTTTTTTTTTTTTAACTGCTCCTATAATGAGCCATCTGAGGTAGAGAGTTGTGACAAAATGGAATGTAGCATCTTATTTCCAGAGTCTTGGCAGATACCTATTTGAGATTTGTCATAAAAACCTTATTCTAAATTTAAGCTTGGGTCCCTGTGTATGTATTTTAATGACTCCTTTGCTAACTGGTTATCCCAAATTTCAGTCGCTTTTCTATGGATTTAATATCTTTTAACTTACTACTGAGTTAATTTTGGGGCCAGATTAAACTGTTTGCCTGAGTTAAGGAAACCTACTCTGGTTTTGATGGATTCCTGATCCCTGTGTTAGAAAACCTTAGAGTAACCGTTTCAAAATTACTTTTGGAAATGGAAATTTAGTGCACCATAGGTTTTTAAAAACTTATAAGAAAAGAATATATTCCTTATAAAAATATGAAATAATTTAGTGTTATCAGTTGCCTAGTTCAGAGAAGGATGTTGAAGAACTGGCTAGCTCTTGCATTCATTGCTTTCTATTTTTACTGTCACCTTCTGACTTCGGGCTTCTCACCTTGTACTCTGGCTCTTCTAGTTGCTTAATATCTGATTTCCCTGTTTTTTTAGGTTCTCATTATACTTCTTACTCACTCATCACTTTTGGTTTATCTCTGCAACACAGCTTTGATCCTATCACTCCTCTGCTTGAAAATTTTCCATGGCTCTCAGGATAATGCCCAGTATTCTTACCCTAAACTTTTAAGGTTAGCCTTAATCTGCTTTTCAGGGCTCAGAGAGATGCAGCCTTCTCCAGGATGTCTTCATTGATACACTAGTTTAAATAATCGAACATGGCTCTTTCTTTATACTGTTCTTTTGCACTTATTTTGTCGGAGCCTTGAGAGTGAGGACCATTATCAGCAAATTGTATTTCTGAAGTATCGAGCATAATGCCTTGCTCTCTAATTACTACTAGCTTGAAGTGGGTAGGGTGGGGGACCTTTCTCACTTATTCATGACACACTGTGTACCATAAGAAACAATGAATTACACATTTATTTACACGTAACTCTATATGCATGTCTTACTGAAGATTGGCAAATACAGTTTTATTGTGTCTCATATTTTATTTAAAAAAAATTTTTTTTAAAGTTTATTTATTTTGAGAGAGAGAGAGAGGAGAGTGCTGAAGGGGCAGAGTCAGAGGGAAAGAGGGAAAGAGGGAGAGAGAATCACAAGCAGGCTCTGCACCATCAGTGTGGAACCCGATGCATTGCTTGAACTCATGAACCAGGAGATCATGACCTGGGTCAAAATGGAGTCGGATGCTTAACTAAGCCACCCAGATGTCCCTGCATCTCATCTTTTAAAAATCTGCAATTTAAAACTTGCCCTTCTAGAAAGCTTATGAAGAAAAAAAAATTGTTTCCCAAATGTTGGGGGATGGTATAAATGATTTGCTGACTGTATAAATGATTAAATTTTGACAAGGAAACTTTTGGGAAAAGGGAAAAATAGCTATATGCCAAGATTTGTTAATAAAGATGAGAAGTAAACCCCTCTTCCGTTTGTTTGGTTTTTTTTAAACAAATTATATTTTTGGTAACTTTTTTTTCAGCTTTCTAGAAATCTTGAGCACGTAAGTATTCAGCTCTGTGTTTATTCAACAAACATGCTCATTTGGCATAGTTGGAAGATGATGAATTTGACGAAGACCTGAGTGTGTATCCAGATTTGATTACTTAGGAAATACGTGTCCTTGTAAATTGCTTAATGTGAGCCTCAGTGTCCTCCTTTATACAAACAAGGAAACTCCTAGTTTACCCAACAAAGTGATTTTGAGGATTAAAGAGATATTATGTACCTATGAATCCAGAGTAGACACTCTTAAGTATTTTCCTCTGTTCTCCAGTAAAAGGTACACCTAAAATACTTACTTTGTACATTAAATTATTTCATAGAGTGGGAAAGTTATTAATAATGTTTTTACTTCTTTTCTCAGATATCTACTTCTTTCAGTTCTTTGCTCTAATAAATGTTTCCTCATTAGGGAAGCATTGCCTGGCCACTCTTGTACGAAGTAGCAACCCCTGTTTCCATTTCCCTTAACTTGCTTTATTTTTCTTTGTAGTACTTGACACCAGCTGATGTCATGTATTTGTTTTCTATTTCTTCATCTTTAGGGTGTAATAAACTAAGGGCAGGATTTTTTTTTAAAATTTTGTTCACTAGTGAATCTTACAATTCTTAGAACCATGTTGTAGGTGTTCAGTGAATATTTGTTGAAGGAGTAAAGACTTAATGCACTCCCACTTCTAATCCTTTAACTCCCTGCATTAGAATTACCTTGGCGGTTGTTAGTGGGGGTGCTAGTAACAAATGTAGATTTCTGGACCCTGCTCCTGATCAGCTTAATCAACTCTGGAGGTGAGATCCAAGAGTGTATTCCAAGCAAGCCACCCAGGTGGTTCTTTAGCTTCAGTGTACATGGGACTCATTGTTTTATGGTGTAGCTTTGGCTAATTAAATATTGGCAGTATAACTCAGGCCCAGCTATAATTAAATTATGGACGGACTGACTATGCTGTAGCAGTTTTTTCCCCTGTTGATCTGTCAAGGGAGACTTGTTTTTCTGTAGTTTTGATTATTTTGGTTACTCTTATTATTTTTGTCCAGAACTCCAGTTTAATCTAGAACTTTAAGGATCTAGAAATTTCTTTCAAATATTAGATATATGTAAGTCCACCTCTCCCAAACAAAATCAAACCCTTTAAGCCCACACATAATCTGTACTTGTCATTTTTTACTCATGAGAACAGATGAACTGATATCAGGGATTTGTTTTAAGTGATAAACATTATTTAAAAATATGGGCTGTTTTTCAGTGTCCTTTCTATGACTATACATCACTGGGAACAATGATTTTTATAAACATTATCCTGTAACATTGAAAGGCAGTTTGGTATAGAGGAAACAGCATGGGCTTAATTAAAGACCTAAATAGAAGTCTCAGTGCATATACTTTTTACCTGTAGAATCTTGAATTTCTTTTTAAAAAACTTCTTTGTCCAGGGGCCACCTCGGTGGCTCAGTTGTCCAACTCTTGATCTCAGCTCAGGTCTTGATCTCAGGGTCGTGAGTTCATTTGACATTTTGGTTTTGAAGTTTATCCGTGTATACACACTTACATCATATTCGTTAATTGCAGTTTTTTTCTATTTCATGGTTTATTTATCTATGAATATTTAGATTGCTTCAAAAACTTTTTTTTTTTTTTTTTTTTTGCAATTTCAAACAGTACTTCAGTGAACGAGAAACCTTGTTTTTCTCTTCCTGTGCACATGTGTAAGTATTCCTCTAGCATATAAATAACTTCCCAGCGTGGAGCCTACTCAAAAAAAAAAAAAAAAAAAAAAAAAGCCCCCAAGCCCCAACTTCTTTGTCCACATTTCATCTCTCTGAAATGGGGATAATTGCTAAGTCTCAGGGTTGTTGAGAGGATTCCTGTCACAGTGCCTGGCCTAAAGTCATAGAGTCATTCGATAAGTTCCTTTTTCTGTGGAAGTAAATTCTGAAGTAACTCACAATACTTCATTGAAAACAGTTATAACCTATTTCAAACTTATAAAAATGATAGACAGGTGCCTGGGTGGCTCAGTTGGTTGTGTGTCCAACTCTTGATTTCTGCTTAGGTCATGATCCCAGCATCATGGGATCTGTGCTAAGCCTGGAGCCTGCTTGAGATTCTCCCTCTGCCCCTTTCCCCCACTTGCTCTCTTTCTCTCTTTCAAATAAATAAAGTTTTTAAAAATTATAGAAAAAATATTAAAGATGTCCAAGTGCTCATTGCATAGATCATGTCCTAATTGTTTTGAATCGTTTTTAAAAATGTTTTTAGATTTATTTTTGAGAGAGAGAGAGACAGAAAGAGCGTGAGTGGGGGAGAGGCAGAGAGAGAGGGAGACACAGAATCTAGAGCAGGCTCCAGGCTCTGAGCTGTCACTGCAGAGCGTGATGCGGGGCTCGAACCCACGAGCTGTGAGGTCATGACCTGAGCTGCAGTCAGACACCTAACTGATTGAGCCACCCAGGTGCCCCCATTTTTAGTTTTATTTATTTTTATTTAAACAAAAATCTTTTTTAAGTTTATTTATTTTGAGAGAGAGAAAGAACATGAATGGAGTAGGGGCAGAAAGAGAATTACCAAGCAGGCTCCGTGCTGTCAGCACAGAGCTCTATGTGGGGCTTGAACTCAGGAACCCTGAGATCATGACCTGAGCTGAGATCTAGAGTTTGATGCTTGGGGCACCTGGGTGGCTTGGTCTGTTAAGCAGCCTTCCTTCGTTTCTTCCTTCCCTCCACAGACACACACTTATCTTGAAGTTGGTATACATGTTTCCTGTTTTTTTAATAGTCCTATAACATATATGTATTTTTAAAATAAACAATATACAATACTGTGCTGTATTTAAAAATTTTTCGTAAGTGGCTTAAAGTATGTACTTGTGGTTTGATTTGTTTTTTTATTTGACATTGGTTTTGAAGTTTATCCATGTATACACACTTAAATCTTATTAACTTCAGTTTTCTATTTCGTGGTTTATTTATCTATGAATATTTAGATTGTTTCAAATTTTTTTTTTTGCAATTTCAAACAGTACTTCAGTGAACAATAAACCTTGTTTTTCTCTTCCTGTGCATATGTGTAAGAATTCCTTTAGCATATAAATAACTTCAGTAAACATTTTTTTCAGTATTTCGTACTCTAATTCTTTAACAACTGGGACCACAGAACAAAAGTGTATATCGCCCCCCCCCCCCCAAAAAAGTACATAAGAACAGATGCGAGACCGTTGGGGTGTCTGGGGTGAGATTTTCCATAAGACTTTAGAAGAAAATTGAGAAAAACCTTAGGACTTTAGATTGCAGAACCTAAACAGAATTTTTCTGAATTTCTACGTTGTTGCTTAGAGTCCCCTGAGCCATTATTTATTCTACCATCTCTTAACTAGCTAACAAAATTGACTTCATAAACTGCAGCCTCATTTAAAATATCTAATTTAAATTAACTTCAGTTGAAAAGTGTTTTTCTGATCTCAAAGTACACTTATATTTAAGTGCTTAATATTTGGTTATAAGCTTTGGGAAAAAAACCTCACATTTATATGTTTGTAGTCTGTTTTACATTTTTCTTAATCTAGATGAATTCATAAAAACATTTTTATGCCTCACTATTCTTTAAATGGGAACAACAAAAATTCTGTGACATCAGTACTGGTTACTGTGGAAACAGTAGTTTTCAAGTGAAAAATAATATGTGAATCTTCTAAGAAAACAACTTTTGTTTCTCTCCTGATTTGACAGTAATTAAGGAAGGAGATGAATTACATTAGATACACTTTAAAAGCATTTTTAGCAAAATGATTAGCAAAACAGGCAGAGCTGGTGTGGGAAAGTATCTGATACCTGAAATTGTTAATAGATCTTCTGGAATCTTTGAAGTTTTTATTTTTGCAATTTGCATTCTGGTTCCCATTTTACATGACAGAAGTTTAATAACTTTGTGAGTTCTTAATAACGCTATTTTATAGGAGCAAATAGTTAAAACGTTTTCTTGTAGGACCTGATTGGTTAATAGCTGCTTCTCTTTTTCAAAAAAACTGTATTAGGGGCGCCTGGGTGGCTCAGTTGGCTAAGTGTCCGACTTCGGCTCAGGTCATGATCTTCCGGTTTGTGCGTTCGAACCCTGAATAGGGCTCTGTGCTGACAGCTCAGAGCGTGGAGCCTGTACCGGATTCTGTCTCCCTTTCTATCTGCCCCTTCCCCGCTCACGCTCCGTCTCTGTATCTCTCAAAAATAAATAAACATTAAAAAAAAAAAAAGCTATATTAATGAAGTCCAAGTTTGTGTCAGTAATCTTATTCTGGGCTGCCTCTGTCTGGGGGAGAGGGAGGGAAGCCCAGCACTGTTTTAAAAAGCTCACCCAAGCTTTAAGAGACTCTTAAAAACTGAGAACAAACTGAGGGCTGATGGGGGGTGGGAGGGAGGGGAGGGTGGGTGATGGGTATTGAGGAGGGCACCTTTTGGGATGAACACTGGGTGTTGTATGGAAACCAATTTGACAATAAATTTCTAAAAAAAAAAATAAATAAATAAAAAGCTCACCCAGGTGACTGATGATGGCTCCAGACCAATAATTTTCAACCCCAGCTATGTATCATGTCAGCATATTAAAACATTTTCTGCACTTGTATTTTTAAAGTGGATATCTACGTTCACTGCCTTATTTCGCTGTTTCTAGAACCTTCAGTGGCTAGGCTGGAGGTTAGTTACAGCAGAATAATAGCAGTCTCCCAGGAAGAATACAGGATTATAGTTTGGCTTGAAAATTTTTCTCCTTCTGTGAAAACTTTAACATAGGTAGAAACTACAAAATAAAATTAGTTTACATATTAACACCTGTAAAATACGGTGATCCTTGGTACTTCATTAGGTTCTGAGACCAGCAGTGTTGGTATCACTTTGGAATTAGAAATATGCGGTTTCAGGCTCCACTCCAGATTTACTGAATCAGAAATTTGCATTTTAACAAGATCCTCAAGTGATTCATATGCATGTTAAAGTTTGAGAAGCCCTGCTGGAGAGGAAAAACACTAATAAGACCTGGCCCAGTTCTCCCTGCAAACAGAAGTCTAGTCCTGTGTTTTCCTTACCTGTAAAATGAGTGAATTTGGCTGCCTAATCTCTAAAACCCCTGTGAGTGATATATTAGATGTAATGTTAAGTAGTGAGGCTAATTTTTAGCCATAGGTACTAGAACTTGAATGTCCTCATGTATCTTCTAGACATGTATTCTAGAAAGCATAATGTATAATCTGTTGATGCTTAAAATACTTGTAGGATTAAAAAAAAAAAAAAGCCCTTCCTCCCTCCCCAGTATGAACAGCTGTCTTGAGTTCTTTAAGAAAATAACTATTAGTAATTTCCTAATACCTTTTTGTTTTCTTTTTTTTATTTTGAATTTTATTTTATTTTATTTCAATATATGAAGTTTATTGTCGAATTGGTTTCCATACAACACCCAGTGCTCATCCCAAAAGGTGCCCTCCTCAATACCCATATACCTTTTTGTTTTCTAACCAAAATATTTTGGCATGATGAGGTAGTGGATTCACAGGAATTCATTTACAGAGGAGTACGTTTTTCACCATTGGAGACAATCAAAATTATATTTTCCAGCTCCTGAATTCAGGTCAAGAGAAAACATTTTAAATTGAATTTGAGCAATGTCAGAATTATTGGACAGCTCTAATTTTTTTTAATTTTTTATTAAAAAAAATTTTTTAACATTTATTTATTTTTGAGAGAGAGGGAGAGACAGAGAACCAATGGGGCAGGGGCAGAGAGAGAGGGAGACACAGAATCCGAAGTAGTCTCCAGGCTCTGAGCTGTTGGCACAGAACCTGACCTGGGGCTTGAACTCACAAACCATGAGATCATGACCTGAGTGGAAATCGGCTGCTTAACCGACTGAGCCACCCAGGCACCCCTGGACAGCTGTAATTTTTCATCACATTGGAGTATAACCTTCATGGGCAATATTCCTTGATGGGGACAATACTAATTAGAATATTTTTGTTCTGGAAAATGATTAATAAGTTGGTTGTATTGCTTTATCCTCTCATTTAATAAATGAAAGTGCTAAGGGGAATAGGCTGCATGTGATTTTTTTCAAAATCTGCCATACTGAAATTATTTACATAAAATTCACTGAGTTTTGAGTACCTTTTGATGAGTTTCGATGAATGCATAGTTTTGTAACCACCATCACCGCCACCACAATCATGATATAGAACATTTCCATCATCTGAAAATGTTCCCTTGTACCCCATTATAGTTGTCTTAACTTGGGATGCTATAACAAATTAGCATAGACTGGGCAGCTTAAGCAGACATTTATTTTCCGGTTATGAAGGCTGGGAAGCCCAAGATCAAGGTGCCAGCAAATTTGGTTTCAGTCTCTTTTCTGGTTTGCAGATGGCTGTCTTGTGTGTCCTCACAGGTGGTGAAAGAGGTTCTCTCTCTCAAGTCTCTTACTAATCCCGTACATGAGGGCTCTACCCCCGGGATCTTATTACCCACCCCCCCCCAACAGGCCCCATGTCCAAATACCATCACATTGGGGATTAGGGCTTCAACATATGAATTTGGGGGACCCACATTCAGTTTGTAGCAGTGGTCAGTTTCTCTTCCCCTACTGTCAGCTCTTGGTAGTTAGTGATCTGCTTTCTGTTACTGTAGTTTTACTTTTTCTAGAATTTCATGTATGTAGACTCAGACAGTATGGCATTTTGTGTGTGGCTCCCTTCACTTAGTATATAGCTTTTTAGATTTATAAGTGTTATTGTGTATTTCAGTAATTCATTTCTTTTCCTTTTTTCTTTTCTTTTTTTTTTTTTTTTTTTTTTTTTAACATTTATTCACCTTTGAGAGACAGAGACAGAGCGTGAGCAGGGGAGGGACAGAGAGAGAGGGAGATACAGAATCAGAAGCAGGCTCCAGGCTCTGAGCTGTTAGGACAGCACCCAACATGGGGCTCGAACCCATGAACCGCGAGACCATGACCTGAGTCAAAGTCAGACACTTAACTGAGCCACCCAGGCGCCCCCATTTCTTTTCCTTTCTAAGTAATAGTCCATTGTATGGATTTAACACAATTTATGCATTCTCTGGTAAATGGATATTTGGGTTGTTTCCAGTTTATGGTCATTATGAATAAAGCTACTATGAACATTCATTTTCAGGTTTTTTTGTCATAATGTTTTAATTTCTCTTTTAAGTACCTAGGGGTGTGATTGATGGTTGTATGGTAAATATGTTTAACTGGGGCTCCTGGCTGGCTCAGTCAATGGAACACGTGACTCTTGATCTCGAGGTCGTGAGTTCAAGCCCCACATTGGGCATAGAGATTTTTGGGGGGAAAAATGTTTAACTTTCTATACGGTATTACCAAAAAGTTTTTCAAAGTGGTTGTATCATTTTGTACTCTTTTTTTTTTTTTTTTAAACCTTTATTCATTTTTGAGAGACAGAGTGCAAGCAGGGGTGGAGCAGAGAGAGAAGAAGACACAGAATCTGAAGCAGGCTCCAGGCACTGAGCTATCAGCACAGAGCCTGATGCGGGGCTCAAACCCACGAACCGAGAGATCATGCCCTGAGCCTAAATCAAAAGTTGGACGCTTAACTGAGCCACCCAGACGCCCCTAGCATCTTTATTTTCTTACAACAAATTCCTACAGATAGGTTTGCCGTGGTATGAACTCTTTAAGCCTTTAAAAAATATGTGCTAGAATAAACTTCTGAATACTTGGATACTGTTTTCATATGGTTGTAGGGTGTAAATGTTGAGGGCAGGTGCCAGACACCAAAACATTGCTTTTGTCAAACTGCTAATTTTTGTAAATAGACTGAGTAGACTGAATGCAGGCTACTTTCCATAAGAATTTGTTTCAAGTTTTTAGTTGGAATGTGAATAACTTACACTTTCATTGCTTTTGAATAACTATACTTTCATTGCTTTTGAGAAGTGAATTACTCCTTACTTGGTTCTCTCTCTACAAATTTAATTTTGGGTTGAAATAATGTAACGTTAGTAACATTTTATTGTAATGCAGATTTCTAGCATCTTTATATTGCCTTAGTGTGTAATTATGCCTGAAGTTTGCAGACGGATCTAGGTCAGTTCTGAAGTGTAAATTTTGCTGTTGGAATGTATACTGACTGTATGAATTTGGCAGATTTAAGATCAGTGTGTTTAAAGAGCAGTCAAAAAGACAAATGTCTTTTTTTTATATAGACTTCTTTTTTTGGAGCAATTCATAGCAAAATTGAGTGGAAAATACAGAGTGCACATGTACCCCCTGTCCCCACACACCAACCAACAGCTGCCCTGCTCCACACCAGAGTGGCACCTTTGTTACAACTGATGAATCGTCACTGACACATCATTATTCCCCAAAGTCCACAGTTTTCATTAGGCTTCATTTATGGGGTTGTATATTCTGTGGGTTTTGGCATATGTATGATGCCTTCCGTCTATCTCTGTAGCATCAGGGAGAATAGTTTAACTGCCGTCAAAATCCTTGTGCTCCACCTGGTCGTGTCTCCTCCCCCCCAACCCCTAGCAACCACTGATCTTTTTTTCACTTAGACAAGTGTCTTTTTGTAGGCCTTGTGGCAAATAGGTTAAGTATACTTAGTGTTAAGTATGGGGAAATAGCTGAGGAACAGTTGATCTGCTGTAGGTATCTTTCAGCTTTGACCTTGAAAGATGCATTAGGCGGTAGAGTGGGGGAGAACTGACTTGAAACAGTGAATCAGGAAAATTTATTGGATGGTCGAAGTCTACTTCAGTCATTTTTTGGCATTGAAAAATGGAAATAAAATCACTATTCTCTGCCTAGCATTTAACTTCAATTTAAAATCTTAGAGCAATGCTAAATTTAAAAAGATTTCCAGTTGTAGGTAATCACTGAATGTTAATGTTTACAGGTAGCCTGATGAAATGTACAATTCTTTTTTTTTTTTTTAATTTTTTTCTTTTTAACGTTTATTTATTTTTGAGACAGAGAGAGACAAAGCATGAACGGGGGAGGGTCAGAGAGAGGGAGACACAGAATCTGAAACAGGCTCCAGGCTCTGAGCTGTCAGCACAGAGCCCGACGCGGGGCTCAAACTCACGGACCGCGACATCATGACCTGAGCCGAAGTCGGCCACCCAACCAACTGAGCCACCCAGGCACCCCGAAATGTACAATTCTTGTATTTAGTTGCTTATATCAGTGTTTGATGAATGAAGTACTGTGTCTGTAGTTAGTACAAAAATGGTAGAGAAATCATGATGGGGGAGTAAACTTAGTGAACCGTGTCATTGTGCTCCATCATGCTTTTGAAACATGTTTGCTGCACTTCACTTTAGAAGTCTGTAGCCTAGAAATGGTGACAAAAACGTAGACACCTGCTGCCTGTATATCTGAGGTACCTATCTTTATCCATGCTAATAAAAGAAAATTGGCTACATGGTAACTGTAGTCAACCAATCTAGGTGAAATTTCAAGTTAATAACTTGTTAAAAACAAGTGGTTTGTTTTTCTTTATTTTTTAATGTTTATTTTGACAGAGAAGCAGAATGCAGTGAGTGGGGAAGGGTCAGAGGGAGGAGAGGGAGAGAGGGAGGGAGGGAGAGGGAGAGACAGAGAGACAGAGAATGAGAATCTCAAGAGGCTCTGTGTTGTCAGTGCAGAGCCCAATGTGGGCCTTGATCTCACGAATCATGAGACGACCTGAGCTGAAATCAAGAGTTGGATGCTTAACCAAGTGAGCCACCCAAGGGCCCTTGTTTGTTTTATTTTTAAGAAACTAATGCTTTCTGGGGGCGCCTGGGTGGCGCAGTCGGTTAAGCGTCCGACTTCAGCCAGGTCACGATCTCGCGGTCTGCGAGTTCGAGCCCCGAGTCAGGCTCTGGGCTGATGGCTCAGAGCCTGGAGCCTGTTTCCGATTCTGTGTCTCCCTCTCTCTCTGCCCCTCCCCCGTTCATGCTCTGTCTCTCTCTGTCCCAAAAATAAATAAACGTTGAAAAAAAAAAAAGAAAAGAAAAGAAACTAATGCTTTCTTTACAGTAAGAACAAGACTGTTTGTTGGTTTTAACAAAATCAGCAATCTCCAAATTTGGTCATTGTGATATTTTAGCACTTACTCATTTTGGGTTCTTTTTAATTAGTGTATTGGTAGAACTTCATACTTCTCACTGTAATTTTGTGATAAATATACTACTCTTGAGTTGCTGGAAGTATTTTCCCAAACTAGTTATGTGATTGTCAGATTTGCTTGTAAAATACCTAGGGGCAGGTGGGTATAAAACTCCTGAGTAAAATGTGTAAATTTCTTTCATTCAAGAAATTATTTATTAAGCACCTGCTAGGTGCCAAGCACTATTCGGGGTGCTGGGAGATAGAGTGACCAACAGGATGATTGAGATTCTTATTTTTGTGGTATATACTTTCTATGGAGGGAGAGATATAAGGCAGAAATGTAAACAAATGAAAAAGGGTTATTTTAGATATTGAAAAGGACTATGGAAAAAAAAAAAACCACAAAACCTGTTTTGTTAAAGTGATGTGGAAGGGTGTGTAGACTGAATGGTCAAGGAAGGCCACACTTACGAGAACATTTGAGCTGAGACCTAGATGATGGAAGATAAAGCCACATGAGTTTCTAGGGACAGAACATTCCAGACAGGGGAGAACACAGGACAAAGATTCTAAGGTGGGAAACAGGTTTGACCTGTTCAAGGAACAGAAAGAGGTCCCGATTGCGATTGCGAGGGCCAGATCACATAGGACTGTGGAGGTCATGGTCAGGACCTTCAGAGTTTTGTTTTTTTCTGTATATTTTCTGGTTACAGTGGGAAGCTAATTGAGGGTTTTAAACAGAGGATTGGCAGTCTAGAGGGGGAGACCTATAATAAATAAGCATTTACATAAATATTCAAATGATGGGTAGATTCAGATTAGGGGAGTATAGGAGGACTAAACTTGATTAGGAACCTTAGGAAAGATATTCCTGAGGAAATGACGTTTAGGAAATGATGTTTAAACGGAGGCTTAAGGAATAAGCGTGAGTTGATTAGGGCAACAACATGGAAAAGAATATTCCAGACAAAGGAATATCCTCAGTGAAATATGAGTCTAGAAAGAGCTTTAGTAGCATAAGAATCCGAAAAAAGGCTAGCTTGTCTATTCGTAGTTTACACAGGCAAGAGTAGCACCAAATGTATTTGGGGCAGGAGAGATTTGGCAGTGAGTACAGGATTTTATAAGGTAAGTGTAGGATTTTAGTTGTTAATGCTCTGTAACAGTGATTTCAAGGAGAGTAATTTAATAACAGTCACATTTATCTATATTGTTACTACTCTGTGGAATTTAGATTGGTTTAAATTTTTTTTTTTAACGTTTTATTTATTTTTGAGACAGAGAGAGACAGAGCATGAATGGGGGAGGGTCAGAGAGAGGGAGACACAGAATCTGAAACAGGCTCCAGGCTCTGAGCTGTCAGCACAGAGCCCGACTCGGCGCTCGAACTCATGGACCGCGAGATCATGACCTGAGCCGAAGTCGGCCGCTTAACCGACTGAGCCACCCAGGCGCCCCTAGATTGGTTTAAAGGAGGGAGCAAAAAGGGAGACCAGTTAGGTACCATTCTGTATTTGTATACCATTGAAACTGGAAGTGACAATATCATCTTTAATTAAATATTGATTGCTTTTACTTCCAATGATTCTCCTTTGAAATTGCTTGCTCTTTATATTGTCACTGTTTGTAGCACATTTTGAAATAGTGTTGCTGCTTTTGCTATGTTCAGTTAAAGGTGCCTTGTGATGGAAGAAAAGGCTCTCATAGTTTTTGCAAATCAAACAAGCTAGATATTTCTTTCTAGGGGAAAAAAAGAGCCATGAATGTAGATGTATAATCTTTAAGAATAGTAGTTAGTTGGATAAGGTATTCTTGCCGTGTTGGCTACTAATATGCCACTCCTCAGTGGACTGGCTGTCTCCTGGGAGAGAAGGGACTGTCATTGCACTGAACACAGTAGATACTGTATGTCTCCTTAGATTGCAAAGGGTCATTTAGTAGACAGACTCAAGGGGACAGTCTCTTAAAAATGTTGGGGTGGGGGAGGATAAGGTCCCTACCAGTGATTTGGCTACATGGGATCAAGCAATTGATAGGGAAGAAAGCCTGATAGAAGTCTCTGAAATTAGCTATTAGGTGTTTTTGTTTGTTTTGTTTTATTAAAAGGACAGAAACCTAAACTTTAGAAACTTGTCTCTGCTGTTGCATATCTTTTTTTAAGTGTTTATTTATTTTGAGAGAGAGAGAGAGAGAGAGAGAGAGAGAGAACAAACGACCATGTGTGTGCTCAGGAGAGGTTTAGGGGGAGGGAGGGAGGGAGGGAGAGAATCCCAGGCAGGCTCTGTGCTGTCAGTGTGACACAGGCATCTCCTGCTGTTGTGTGTTTTATCGTTATTTCTTCATTACTATTCAGTAAAGTTCTGCAAAGATTACCTTGTTTTGGTGTGCTGGGTGAACAAAGGAAGAGTTGATATACCTGTTTTGGGGAGTTAGGTAATTTGAAATGGTAGTTGTGGTCTGTAAGAGCCCAGAGGCAGATGAAACTATAGGATATAACTCTGTACCTCACTGACTATTCATTTTGTGTTTTCCAACAGAACATCAATCCTGTGCTTTGCTTTAATAAAGGAAGCTGTACTATTAGGTTACTCTTACTAAATTAGGGACTCATTAACTTTACCACTAGTGTCGGTTTTAGAAACTTCTTAGGACCCTAGCGTAGCCATTTAAGTTTCATAGTGAAAAATGTTTACAATTCATATGTTTTAATCTTTGTAACTTGGAATAATATCCAGGAAATGCCTACCAGGAAAATTGGAATTTGAATTATTAGGTAAAATTGACCCCCCCCCCCCATCCTCCCCTCGCATAGATCTGGTTTCAGTGTGCATACAGTAGCAGAAATTGTTTATAGAATAATGCAGTGCTTAAGAAACAGCTACTGTTCACAATTAGCTGTTTAGACTTAATAGTAGAGGCTATACTTAGTATTGTGTTTATCTGTGTGTATAGTGGGAAATTTTAGCAATATTCTTGGTCCTACTATAGAGGGAGTGAGAAATCCAATATGTACTTGAATATCACTTTTTGCAGACGATCTGTAACAAAGGGGAAGTTACGTGAAATTTTGCTTTAGTTGTGATCCCTTAGGAGAAGTTTGTAATGCAGGAATTCAAGTAACCTTTTTCTCTTTTTTTTAATTTTAGGTGAGAATCATGAAGATGATGACCTAGTAAACTCTGATGAGGTTATGAAGAAACCATGTCCAGTACAGATTGTTCTTGCTCATGAAGATGACCATAACTTTGAGCTCGATGAAGAAGCTTTGGAGCAGATATTGCTACAGGAACACATACGAGATCTTAACATAGTAGTGGTATCCGTGGCAGGAGCTTTTCGTAAAGGGAAATCATTTCTACTGGACTTCATGCTTAGATATATGTATAACAAGGTGAATAGTGTCTTTTAAATTGAACCCAGTTAAAAACAAAAAACAGCCAACCAACCCTGTTTAAAAATAATAGACAAAACACAGTAAGAGCTGTGTCTTTCATTTTACAAAAATCCAGTTCTTGCTAAGACTTCTCAGTTAAGACAGTAATCTAAGTTCGTTTGAGTTCTTGATTCTTCCTCATCTCCATAATTCCATTTTGCGTGCAGTCCATATGGATGCATGTGACTGAGCATCTATGTTACAGGCATTGTAGCTCTAACCCAAGGTGTCTGAGTATATTTTAAAGCCTCTGATACGCTGTTCTCTCCCTTTTGGTTATTTCTTCACGCCTCCCCTTTTTTTGATCACCTTTACAATAATGGGTGAAGTAAGCTGATAGAGACTTTTGTAGAAGTACATCTGTGCTCTTTCAAATAAGTCAGCTTCAGTGACTATTACATTTTGAGATAAAGTCCGGTTCCTTAGTGTGGCTTCCCTGGTCTTCGATAATCTCTGAGTTTCATATCTTGCTTCTCTGTGTCAGGTATACTGTAGTTTTTGCAATTCCTCAACTGTGTCATGTTATTTCTCAAATGTTGCTATATCCTTGGCTGATCTTTTCATAGGAGGCCTTCCCTGATTTTTTTTTTTTTTTTTAAAGTAGGGCCACGCCCAGTGTGGGGCTTGAATTCATGACCCTGAGATCAAGAGTTGCATGCTCTAGGACTGAGCCAGCCAGGTGCCCCGAGGCCTTCTCTGATTTTTAAGACTATATTATGTCCTTCTCCCAACTCTCATGGCACTAGTCATTTGTTTCATTGAAACTGCTTTAGTTACTTGTTTTTCCTGGCTAGTTTAACTTCTGTCAGGAATGGGTCTTCTCTTGGTTACCATGTCTCCCTCACCTAACATTAACTAGCCTGCTATAAGCACTTATTTTCTGTTTTGATCATTGAATCTCCCTCTGTCCATAAATTTATACTTGATTTATTTTTAATAAATATAAATCAAATTTACATTTGATTCCAAATACTTTTTGATGGTACCAGGCAATTGTTATTTCCCTCCCCCTTCCTGACTTTGGAATTTTTCCTCTGAAAAAAAGCAAAAAATAATTTTACTTAAATCAGTGTTTTTCTAACAGTTGAAAGTTGGGGTGAGGGAATGGGAATTTGATAGGGACGAAGAAGAAGGAATTGGAAATTTGGAGTGCAGCATTTAGAAGAAAGGGCTTTCCTTACATGGCGTTTGACATTCAGAAGCCACGTGAAGATGCTAGAAATAACACTTTGACAGAGTTATGTAATTAAGCTCTTGTCAGGGTGCTCACCTTTATGAGTTCTATATTAATCTGAAACTGGGTGTGTATGCATCTGCCTTAAGGTAAGTAACAGTTGATTTTCCAGGAAGCTTTTCAGTAAATTCTTTTTGTAGGGATCTCTTTAGGCATCATCAGGAATGCCTGAGTATCAGGAATGTAATTCATATTAAATGACACTATTTTACATGTTTAGCAAATTGAGAAAGATACAGTATTTCATCCATTTAGACTTGATTATTTCCCACAGTTTTACGTCTGAAATAGAGAAATGAATAGTGGCATATTTTTTTTTTAAAGACTGTGCCTTTAAAGATGATATTTGAGGTTCTGACTCCTTAAGTAAGCTTGTCTATATCATATTTATGTGTGTCTGAGCTGTTCCTGCAAATGTATTTGATTCCAAGTAGGTCACAGACAGAATGTTCAAAGGGGAAAGAAGCTTAGATCATTTGCCTAGCAATGACAGATAAGTTTCACCTCAGGTGCCATTTCTGAATCCATCTCTGATCAATTAGTAGTGGTTGTTCAGAGGAGAGTAGCAGTCCACACATGTGTCATGTGTTTGCAGTTCTTTTCCTGGGGAAGACGCTGAAGCCACGGGAAGGTTATGAGGGCCTGAGTGAGGTTACACACCTGGTTAGTGGCTTCTAGGCTGAAACATCTTTATTAATTTTCATTGATATGCTTTCCATAGAGAATTTATGCTATAAATAATTTATTCTGTTAATTGAAAATGGCATTAAACATTGTTGAGTTTTGGGATAACATGCCTCAGCTTACACTGATTTGGTGGTGGGTCATGCTTTTCCTAAGAGAATGAAATTAAAGAAGGAGATAGTTTTGAATTTATTTCATTAACCTATCTGCCTGCAAAGGTGGGATGCTGAGGGAGGTAGGAGATGAACATGGCTTATATTGACTTCATATGTCCTTTTTACTGACCTGGGTAAGGGTGTAGTTCACTAAAGAAGCTAAATACAAATTTTTTACATATGATTTAGAAATAGATGACTGTTTTCATTTTAAGTAGTTAGTAATCGTAACACAAGAGCACATGAACATGAGCTCTTTTCTGTTGGATACAAACAAAAACTTCAGTAGTTCTTAAAACTAAGACTATTCTGAGATTTTTACCAAATCTTTTTTTTTTTATTTTAATTTTTTTGAGAGACAGCAGGAGCAGGAGAGGGGCAGAGAGAAAGAGAGAGAATCTAAAGCAGGTTCCAAGCTGCTAGCGCAGAGTGCAGAGTGGGGCTCCAACCCACAAACTGTGAGATCATGACCTGAGCTGAAATCAAGAGCCAGATGCTTAGCTGACTGAGCCACCCAAACATTTACCAAACATTTCTAAATTATAGGGGAAAATTCTGACTTTTAGTTCTCATTCTCTTGTGAAGGAAACAGCTTTCTACACAGTTTTCTTTTTTTGAATTGCTACTTATATTTTGAAAATAGGTTGTTTTTAAAGTATAGGAGGAAAGAAATTAGTCTTTTGTAAGCTTAAGAGGTGAACTAAACCTTTTTCTGGAATAAAATTCTCTTATGTATGTTGGAGTTAATTCTATAGTTAGACTCTAACCATGAAATATAACAGAAGGTGACTAAAATTGCTGATTTACTGGATTCATAATGTAGAAGACCTTTTGAACTTCCAAAGATATCACTTAGGACATTTACTATGAATGCCATATATGAGAAATACCACAAAAATTCAAGTTGTTAGTGAACCTAACAATTTGTAAGTAGAATATTTATTACTTGTAAAAGTCTTTCTTAAAAAGCTATAGATGAAATAATTATAAAAATTTATGTGCAGGGGCGCCTGGGTGGCTCAGTCAGTTAAGCATCCAACTTGGGCTCAGGTCATGATCTCAGGGTTTGTGAGTATAAGCCCCTCATCGGGCTCTGTGCTGACAGCTCAGAGCCTGGAGCCTGTTTCAGATTCTGTGTCTCCCTCTCTCTGCTCCTACTTTGCTTGCTCGCTCTCTCTCTCTTAAAAATAAATAAACATTAAAACAATTTTTAAAAGTTTACATGCAAACTGTTAGATCTATTATGTCCATATTTAAAAAAAATCCTATTTCATGTGTAAAAGTAGGCAGTTACACAAGAAGAGATGAAAATCTGTGATGAAAGACAGTATTGGGAAGGAGGGAGACTTTTCCCTGTGAAATAGATACATAGACTCTCAAGTATTCTGTGTCTTTCCCTTTCTAATGCTGATTTGGTTGTTGGGGATGTAGTTTAGGCAAATGTATTTCTAATTTTGAATTTCCCTTTTTTTCCCTGAAGTATAATTTATATATAGGAAAGTACTCAAATCTCAAGTGTATAGCTTGCTGAAATTTTACATATGTATACACCCCTATTACCACCACCCAGATGAAGATCTAGAACTGTCCCCCCCCCACCTGGTTATGTCCCTTCCGGTTAATATCTAACCCCAAACGGTAACCCCTATTCTGAACTCTTGTGTACCCCAGACTGGTTTTTGAACTTCACATGAATGAAATCATGTCATAAGAATTTGTGTTTGGTTTATTTCTTTAAACTATCTATGAAATGTGCCCATTTTTCGCATGGAGTGATCGTTCATTATTTTTGTTGCTTTGGTGTCCACTATGTGATTATACCACATTTTATTTATTCATTTAACTGTCAGTGGATATTTGCTTTCATCTCATAAGTTTTAGTGAGCTGATTTTTGTGAATCCCAAGCTTCCAAAGTAGATAACTCCTGTAATAATAGGAATTATTAGAAAAATGCTGATCAAATTATCATGTAAAGGAATTTCAGTTTTAGGAGTTGGTTTAGGAAGGTCAAAACTGAATTTGGTAGAATTAAATTATATAAACGTTAATACTTGGTATATTGAACACTAAGCATTGGTGAGAGCTGTTAACTGATCTCTTCTAGATAGTTGTTTTTTTTTAAATTTTTTTTAACATTTATTTATTTTTGAGAGAGAGAGAGAGAGACAGTGTGAGCAGGAGAGGGACAGAGAGAGAGGGAGACACAATCTGAAGCAGGCTTCAGGCTCTGAGCTGTCAGCACAGAGCTGGACGCGGGGCTCGAACTCATGAACCTGAGATCATGACCTGAGCTGAAGTCAGACACTTCGCTGACTGAGCCACCCAGGCGTGCTAGATAAAGAGAGTCTGAATTGTGTACAGAGTTGCTTGTACTTTTGTATCATTCTCTCTTTTTTTTAAATAACTTTATTATGAAGAATTTTTAACACATGTAAAAGTAGATAACAGTATAATGAATGCTCATGTATTTACAGTTATCAACTCTCAATCTCATTTCATCTATATGCCAACTCACTCTATACCTTTTATATTGTTGTGAATATGTCCAGATATATCATCTCATTTGTAAATATTTCAGTATGACAGGTTTTTTGGACCTTACAGTAATATCGTACATAAAAATAAATAATTCCTTAAGTTAGGTATATATAAGGTTAATATATGGAATCAATTTTCCAGTTGACTCAGATATTTTAATTTTTTCATTTTTAACAGTTTGCTTAGAGTCAAGAGCCAACTAAATGAGGTCCACATTGTGATTGGTTGTCTTTAAAGTGTTTCTAACTTTTTTTTTTAGGTTTCCCTCCATCTATTTTTGTTAGCAGTTTATTTGTTGAAGAAACTGACTGTTGGTCTTACAGAGTTTCCCAGTCTGGATTTGCTGATTTTATCCCATTAGTGTAATTTTTACATGTTCCTTTGTCCTTTGAATTTGCTGTAAATTGTTATTTAAATCTAAGGACTTGATCAGACTCAGGTTTGACTTTTGGGTAAGAGCACTTCCAAGATGATGTATTGTTCCATGAGGAAGTGCAGATTATCTTTTTTTTTTTTTTTAGCTTATTTATTTATATTTGATAAAGTGGGGGAGGGGCAAAGATAGATGGAGAGAGAGAATCCCAAACAGGCTCCTTGCAGTTAGTGCAGAGCCTGATGTGGGACTTACCTCACAAATTTTGAGATCATGACCTGAGCAGAAATCAGGAATCAGGTGTCCCCAGATTATCTTTTAAGATAACAGTTTTTGAATCTTTACTGAATTCTAGGTATTCTGATTACTGAACATTAAATAGGTATTATTTCCCTCAGTAGTCACATTCACCCTATGCAGTAGTGTTAGTATTTCAGCTTGATAGTTGAGGAAATGAGGTTCAAAGGAGGTGGCGAGGCTGAGATATAAACCAGGCAATTTGATTCTAAAGCCTTTATTCTTAAAACTACTATGTAAAATGATGTTTGATCCTTTATCTACACTAAACTGTTTTTTTTTGTTGTTGTTGTTAGTGCTTACTTTTCACTGTTTACTTCAGAAGTTGAGATAGCCCGAGAGGAGTGCATGCTTGGTAACTTTTTTGCTGCCCACTGGTATCTGTATGCTTAATGAGTAAAGAGTGTTGACCCCATTCATAATATAATTGCTAAAGACATTTTAAGAGAAGTTGTAGATGATATTATTATTATTATTATTATTATTATTATTATTTAAAGAGCTGCTCCCAGAACTGCTTCCAGAGATCAGGAGTAAGAACAGTTTTTAAAGATCATATGTGCTGCTACATATAATTTGCCAAAAGCACAAATATCTCCAAATTGGCCATATGGGATATTGAACTTGATTTCACCCTTTTTTTTTCCTAAGGCTAACATTGTCTGAGATGTGGGGCTTGTGAGAAATGTGTGAATGCATGAAGGCAAACTTGGTTTGTTTCATGTTCCTTTTTTAAGAAAGAAATGTATTTAGAGGATGAACAGTATTTTTAAAAGGTTCTGCCTAGGGTCATTTTATTCTTTGTTTTTTTTGTGTGTGTGGTATAACTTGCATATAATAATAAAGTGCATAAATCTTAGGATAGCCAGTAAATTTTTGTGTACCTATACTTTTTGTAACCACTGCCACTCAGATCAAGAAGGAGAATACTACCAGCACTCTAGAAGGCTCTCTCATTTCCCCTGCCGAGTATTACTATCTCCAATACTCAGAGTCCACCACCATCCTGATCTACGTCACTATAGATTAGTTTGGTCTACCCTTGAGCTTTACATAAATGTAAAGCTTTTTACATAAAGCACTTTACATAAAGTATGCGCTCCTGTGTGTGATTTCATTGACTCAACATTGAATCTAAGAGATTTATCCATGTTATTGCATGATCCAGTAATTGTTGTTTGTTAGTGCTGAGTGGTAGGTTATTGGGTGAAGATACCGATTTATTTACTCCTTCTTTTGAAAGACATATGGGTTGTTTGTAATTTTTGTCCATTATGAATAAACCTACCATGAATATTTGTGTGCAAGTCTTGGTGACATAATCACTTATTTCTGTTGGGTATATAACCAGGAGTAGAAATGCTAGGTTCATAAAGCCCATTTCACTGTACTAGGGACTGCCACAATTTTTTTCCAAAGTGGTTTTACCAATTTGCACTTCCTTGAGCAATGTAAGAGACTTAAATTTGTTATACATCTTATGAACAGTATTGTCAGTGTTTTTAACTTTAGCGATTCTGATAGGTATGCATTGTGTTAATTTTAGGTCATCATTGTACTCTATACAGGGTCGTGCTTATAAAACTGTTACCATATTTACTGTAGAAACATAGCTTATTCATTTAATTATTACTTTAACTGCATTCACATTTGTGAATTTCACTCATTATATGTGAAGCAATGTATGTAACTTATGTAACAAGCTGTGGAAATTTTAAGTGTTATATTATTACTATTTTTGCCTATGCGAGAAGCCAGCCAAATTTGATCAGAATTTTAAGTCAGGAAAATAAAAATTGGTTCGCTTATTTTTATCCCTGAATATAAGCTAAGGAGTGAGTATAGAAGTTATGTGGACTGTGGACTACCTTTTTTCCATTAGCTCACTGGCTTTCTTTTCCTCCTAGATTTTGATTTCTGCGTTGAAACTAATCTGTTCTTTCACGTGCAGGTTTAAAATTAGTGTGAGTAATTTCAGTTAGAAAAACTTCAACAAGTGTTGCCAAAGCTGGAGGAAGCAGAAGCAGAGGAGTCTACAATATATTGTTCAAAGTCCTTATAGTACTGTCTTAGGAGAGGCTTTCTCAGGTGCATTCCTGAATCTATTCCCTGAAAATGTGTCATTTGTAGTCTTTCAAACAGCTCTCCAGCTTTAAGCCCCAAATGTATGTACTGCCTGTTTTGTATTTTCATCAAAAATATGATACTATGGCATCACATATGGGGACTTGAGAGAACATAAATTATTTGTTCTAACAGACGTTTTTCCATTCTGAAGTCTTTGTTCCTTTTAAGTTAAAATTTACTATTTCTAAAGTACTTGATTCTATTTAGGTCATCTATTAAAAGATGTCGTAATAGATGGTTAACATAAACACTGATTGCTCAAACACAGTTTTAAGACATTCAGGGAGTTAAACAGTCTTGTATAATTTAAATTTCTTTTATATTAACGGTCTCTGGTGAAGAAATACGTTATTTTATTTATTTATTTATTTATTTATTTATTTATTTATTTGAGAGAGAGAGAGAGAGAGAGAGAGAGAGAGAGAGAGAGAGAGAGAGAGAGAAGAACAAGCGAGCATGTAGAAGCCAGGGCCGGGCAGCGGGTGAAAGAGAGAGGATCCCAGACAGGTTCCATGCCCAGAGCAGAGCCTAACATGGGACTCAGTCTCACAACCAGGAGACCGTGACCTGAGCCAAAATCCAAGAGTCGGATGCTTAACTGACTGAGCCACCCAGATGCCCCAAGAAATACTTTCTTAAAGTCATTAACCCCCTGCCTCCCTCCCTTATTCTCCCAGACAGTTTTACTACTTAACTCACGAGTTTTACTTCAAGAATGTTTCGTTCTCACTATTTGAGACATTTTTAAAAAAAGAACTAATAGGATGCATTTTCTGTAGATACTTTGGATAATGTTCACCATAATCCTTTCATGAAGAAGCAAGTTTAGGGGTGCCTGGGTGGCTCAGTTGAGTGTGTGACTTTGGCTCAGGTCACAATCTCCTGTTTTGTGAGTTCGAGCCCTGCACCAGGCTCTCCACTGACAGTGCAGAGAGCCTACTTGGGATTCTCTCTCGCTCCCCTTCCCCCACTTATGCTTTCTCTCTCTCTCTCTCTCTCTCTCTCTCTCTCTCTCTCAAATAAACTTAAAAAAAAAAAAAGAAAGCAAGCAAGTTTAGGAGTGCCTGGCTGGCTAAGTTGGTAGAGAATGCTACTTTTGATCTTGGGGTTGGTTGTAAGTTCGAGTCCTGCATTGGGTGTAGAGATCACTTAAAAATAAAAAATCTTTAAAAAAAAAAAAGCATATTTAAGCCATAGCGTTTATGACATATTGCACTATAGATGGATATATAGCAGAACCTCCAATGGACCTTCCTTTTCCTCCTAGACTTTTGTAGTGTTATTGGGTGGATTTTGTATGACTGGGAGTCTTTGTTAAGCTTGTGTACTAAATATATTTGATTTTTTCTTTTTCTTTTAACAGCTTTATTGAGATATAATTGACATACCATATAATCTATGCACTTAAACCACACAGTTTCATGAATTTTTAGTGTATTCCCAGGGTTGTGCAACCATCGCCACAATCGATTTTAGAACACCTTTTTCCCTTCACAGTGAAAAAAATGAAACCTGTATCCTTTAGCTATCACTTCCCCTTCCACCATCCCCAAACCTTTGGTCTTAAGGAACCACCAGTCTGTTTTTTGTTTTTATAGATTTGCCTATTCTGTGCATACATATAAATGAAATATAATATGTGGTCTTTTGGTGATTGGCTTCTTTCACTTAGCACTTTTAAAGGTTTGTGTTGTAGCATTATCATGTTTCATTCCTTTTTAAGACCCGATAATCTGTTGTATAGATATACCACATTTTATCAGTTAATGGATATTTGGGTTTTCCACCATTTGGCTTACAATGCTATAATTATATGAATATATACTAATATATAATATTTCACTAATTATAATACATTAGTATATAATCATGTTAATGAAATGAGATAAGGATCTAGCTTCAGTTCTCTTATATCTGCTTATCCAGTTGTCCAGCATTTGTGGGAAAGATTATTCTTTCTCCATTGAATGGTCTTGGCACTTTTGTTGAAAATTAGTTGATCAAACTAATTTCTGGACTCTCAATTTTATTTTTGGACTCTCAGTTTTATTTTATTGGTCTATATAGGTCTGTTCTTATGCCAGTACCATACTGTCTTGATTACTGTTGCTCTGTAGTAAGTTTGTCTATTCTCGGTCCCTTGCAATTCCGTATGAATTTTAAATTTAGCCTGTCAGTTTCTATGGGAGGTTAGCTGGGATTCTGTTGGTGATTGGGTTGAACATGAAAGATCAACTTGAGGAGTATTGCCATCTTAAGTGTTCCAGTTCATGAACATGGGATGTTTTTCCCTTTATTTAGATCTTTATAATTTGCAGAGTATGTGTTACTTCTTTTGTTAAATTTATTCCTTTTTTGATGCTTTTACATTTGGAATTGTTTTCTTAATTTCATTTTCAAGATCATTCATTGCAAGCTTATAGAAATACAGTTGATTTCTTTTATGTTGATCTTGTATCCTGCAACTTTGCTCAATTCCTGCGTTAGTTCTGATAGTTTTTTAGTGTATTCTTTAGAGTTTTCTGTATACTAGATCATGTCACCTGTAAATACAGTTTTAGTTTTTCCTTTCCAATCTAAGTACCTCTACTCTCTCTTTGAAGTACCTCTGGCTAACTGTCCTGGTTAGAACCTCCAGTACAATGTTGAGTACAAGTGGTAAGACATCCTTACTCTTTTCTTAATCTTCAGGGAGGAAGCAGTGAGGTTCTCACCATTATGTATGACTTCAGCTGTAGGAGTTTTTTTGAAGTTCCTGTTTATTCGTAGTCTGTTGGGAGGTTTTTTGTTTGTTTGCTTTTGTTTCTTGTGGTTTTTTTTTTTTATCATGAACGGATGTTGGATTTTGTCAAATGCTTCTTATGTATCTATTGATGAACATGTGATTTTTCTTAGCTTCTTGATATGATTGATTATATTGTTAATGTTTTAAATATCGAGTCCATCTTGCATTCCATGGAATAAGTCCCATTTAGCTGTGGTGATAATTCTTTAATAAATGTTGTTAGATTTAACTAGTTAATGTTTTGTTGAATATTTTTACATATGTGTTCATGGGATATATGGATCTGTAGTTTTCCTTTCTTTTAATGTCCCAGAACTTTTTTACCTTCCCAAACTGAATCTCTATACCCATGAAACTCCCATTTTTCCCCTCCCCCTCCATGGACCATTTTCTTCTGTCTCCATGAGTTTAACTACTCGAGGTACTGCCTATGAGTAGAATCATAAGGTATTTGTTATTTTGCGGCTAGCTTATTTTACTTAGCATAATGTCTTCAAAGTCAAGGACATCTTTTAACTAAGTTTTTAAAATTCTTTAGTACGTAACTAGGTTAATAGACTTGTCCTTTGTCTGAGCTTGTGACTTGGGTCAGTCATAATGTTATCTATTTGTGTAGCCCTAAAGGGAGGAATTGGACATGGGGGTAGGTAAGATGTGAGACAGTTTTAAACTGTTTTAAGACTCTAATGCTTCTTAATTTGTTCTAGAACTTGCGGAGTATTCTTACATATTTTAAGTGAAAACACTAAATGATGCTTGGTGGTCAGAATGTGTATATTTTTCTATCCACTCATTTGGGTGTTATTAATAACCTACTTCCTAAATGAGGTAGATTTATAAGATTAAGATATTCTTTTTCTTTTTTTTAAATTTAAATCCAAGTTAACATGTAGTATAGTAATGGTTTCTGGAGTAGGATTTAGTGATTCATCACTTACATACAACACCCAGTGCTTATCTCAACAAGTGCCCTCCTTAATGCCCATCCCACATTTAACCCATCCCTCCACCCAACACCTCTCTGACAACGCTCAGTTTGTTCCCTGTATTTAAGAGTCTCATATGTTTGCTTCCTTCTCTGTTTTTATCTCATTTATGCTTCCCTTCCCCTATATTCATCTGTTTTGTTTCTTAAATTCCATATATGAGTGAAATCATATATTTGTCTTTCTCTGACTGACTTGTTTCGCTTAGCATAATACATGCTAGTTCCATCCGTGTTGTTGCAAATGGAAGATGGCATTCTTTAAAAAAAATTTTTTTTAACATGTATTTATTTCTGAGAGACAGAGTACGAGAAGGGGAGGGGCAGGGAGAGAGAGAGACAGAGACACAGAATCTGAAGCAGCCTCCAGACTCTGAACTATCAGCACAGAGCCTAATGTGGGGCTCGAACCCACGAACCACAAGATCATGACCTGAGCTGAAGACAGATGCTCAACCGACTGAGCCACCCAGGCTCCCCTTCATTCTTTTTGATCGCCAAGTAATATTCGCCATTGAATATCATACCACATCTTCTTTATCCATTCATCAGTCGATGGACATTTGGGCTCTTTCCATAATTTGGCTATTGTCGATAATGCTGCTGTAATCATGGGGGGGGCGGGGCACATACCCCTTCCAATCAGCATTTTTTTTTTATCCTTTGGATAAAGTTTACCTAGCTGTTGTTTCACTTTGTTACCAAGGAATGTTATCTTTCCTATGGTGAAGTAAGAATTTGTGTCTTACTATTTAGAGTAGGTAGGGGTTCTTATGTTGATAGTTACATTGGTAAGTCTTTTTGGCAAGGGCTTATGTTTATTTGTGGTATTTCAAGTTCGGGTGTTTTCAGATTACTTTTTACCATTGAGGTTTATTCTAAAAGATCTTCCCTTTTAATTTTACTGGAGGACTGATTATTTTTGGAATTTTGAGTTTTAAGGCTTTTTTTTCTTTTTTTGTGCCTCCACAGTACTAAATGGTACCAGATTACTATTTTTCAGGTTCTTAGATTTGTTTTTAGTAATTTACGACAAATAGTATCAGTGAGGCTGCTTCTAGAATTAACTAGAATGCTCCTGGAGGGCAGGAATGTTTGTTCTTATGCACTGCTGTATCCCTAGAACCTAGAACAGTAGCTGGCACATGGTAGGGTGTTCAATGAATATTTGTTGAGTGAATGTATGAACACATTTTATGTAAGTTATCAGTATTTAGTATGATACAGAGATAGACTTCTTAACTTCAGGTTTAAAAATAGCAAAACTTATTAGTTGGTATTAGCTAGGCTCTCTGATTTGCCTTTTCTTTGATCCTTTTATTGACTGATCAGATCAGTTTAGTTACAGGGTAAACTAAGAAAAGATGATAATAGATTTTTTTTTTTTATGAGACACTAATTTTTTTTTGAGACACCAGTTTTTTTTGCTTTTTTGTTTTTTGTTTTTTAAGTTTAGGTTTGAGAGAGAGTGAGCACACATGAGTGATAAGGGGCAGAAAGAAAGGGAGAGAGAGAGGCGGGGAATCCCAAGCAGGCTCTGTGCCGACAGTGTAGAGCCCATCGGGGGGGGCTTGAACTCACCAACCATGAGATCATGACCTGAGCTGAAATCAAGAGTTGGATGCTTAACTGACTGAGCCACCCAGGCACCCCTGGGACACCAATTCTTTTTAACGTTTTAGAGAGGGTCAGATTAACAACCGTGTTAGCCTATGATTTCAATCATCTCTACTTCTGAAAGTTTATTTTTACTGTCTTGTCTGTGTAATTATTTTGAAGAATAGTAAGAGGGATATTTCTTCCATGTTTCTTATGCTCAAAAAGGAACACATTGAAGCTTAATAACTAAAATTTCTTATGTATTCATTTATTGAATAATGTTTCTTTTTGAGAGAGCAAGTGCAGTGCATGAGCAGGGGTGAGACAGAGAGAGAGGGAGACACAGAATCTGAAGCAGTTTCCAGGCTCTGAGCTGTCAGCATAGAGCCCAGTGAGGGGCCCGAACTCATGAACCGTGAGTGAGATCATGACCTGAGCTGAAGTCGGGCGCTTAACTGACTGAGCCACCCAGGTGCCCCTAAAAAAATTTTTTTTAACATTTTATTTATTTTTGAGAGAGAGCGTGTGTGTGCACACAAGCAGGGGAGGGGCAGAGTGGGGGACAGAGGATCTGAAGCAGGCTCCACGTTGACAGTATTGAGCCCAGTGCAGGGTTTGAACCACCAACCACAAGATCGTGATCTGAGCCAAAGTCAGACACTCATCCAACTGAGCTACCCAGGCACCCCTTGAACAAATATTTTGAGTGCCTGCTACAAGCCAGTAATTGTCATGGAAATGTGGTTCTATGTTTTGAGGGAAAAAAACAGAAAAAACTTCCTTCTTCATGGAACTTATTTATCTTATTTCTCTATCTCCTATATGAGAATATAAGTAAAAGGTAGAATGAAAACAGATGTCTCTAACAGGGTAGATTCTTTTAAGTTATTTATGTAGGTTGGACCTTTTAAAAATAATCAGTTTGTTTAGTGCCACTTCACCATTGTTAGCGGAATGAGAATCCACATGTGAGAGCCAAAAATGGGCTGAGATACTTTGGTAGGAGCAGTTTGGTAAACAGGTGGAATTTATAGCCTGTGCTCTTAAGACTCACACAAGAAGTGCAATGTAAAGCTGTGTAAAGATAACCATCTGTAGTTATAATATTCTTTAAGAGTTCAGAAAAGTTGGGAGTTTCTTGAATTGCTGGCTCAGTTCAAGCAGAGAACAGGTAGAAAAGATAGAGCTATACTAAACAACTTAAATATTTGGGAATAGTGACCTTTTAGGTATGGTAGCAACAGGAATTATGTGTGTGTGTTAGGGCGACTATCGGGAATATTGGGAGCAGAGATAGGAAAAGTAAAGGTTGGTTATGTTCAACAGATCTGCAGATAGTTCTATAGGTAAATGAAGAACTACAGATGGCTTTTTTTTAGGACAGTAGCATGATTCCATCGCTTGTTGGGAAAATTAAATGACTACGGAAGAATGGGTTGGAGAGTACAGCATGGAGGTGTAAGAAAATCTATTTGGAGCATCCAAAATATAGTCCAGGGGCACAGCCCCCACTGGGCTTGTTTAGGGGGTACCATTAATCTTCTAATCCCCGTGAAGGGTCCCTTCTGAAGCACAGGTCCTTAGTATATAGTGAGAATGGAGTTGTGCTATGAGGCAGCCTTGTCACCAACAGAGAGATGAGGGCCTTACGTTGAAGGTTCTGAAAGGTGAAGAAGAGAATTTTGTGATTGATAAAATTGGTAACCTACTGGGGATGGGAGTTTTGTGGAATAATTACAGATGGTTGGAAGTTTAAGGCTGATCTTCACATTAGGTGGTGGCCTGGACAGCACTTTTTTTCCCCAGCCTTATCTGTTTTTCATAAATTTCTACATCCCTCGTTGGGCCTACCTTAAACATCTTTACTCCTAATTTGAGTTGTTTTGTTATTTGTTTTGAACTATGTATCTAAGCTTATCAGAAGTATTTCTGAAACAAAGGAATTTTTCCTGTGGGGTACGTTGAGTAAAGGTTGTGTGGGCTTTAAGTATGCTAAAGTATAGAGAGGTCTTGATATCTGTCAAAGGTACTCATGTATTATGTCCAAGATTTACTTTTCCAGATAAATTATCTTACAAGTATTTTAATTTTCATATTATTTCACAATTTTTAATTAGAGCCATTTAGCCCTGTGATTTAATTTAATTTAATTTATGTTATTTTAAGTGTTTGAGAGCGAGCGAGTGTGAGCAGGGGAGGGGCAGAGAGAGAGGGAGAGAGAGAATCCCAAGCAAACTTGGGGCTTGGCTTGATCCCACAAACTGTGAGATCATGCATGACCTGAGCCCAAATCAAGAGTTGACGCTTAACAACCAACTGAGCCACCCAGGCGCCCCTAGTCCTGTGATTTTAGTTAAAACATTTTATTATGGGGGAAATTTTAAACATATCCAAAGATAGAATAACATCATGAATCCCACTGGATGTGTCAACATTTTGCTGATCTTTTTTCATCTGTATTCCTCTCTGTGCTTTTAGTTTTTTGCTGCAATATTTTAAAGCAAATATGAAGCGTATTTTTCACCATAAACTTGAGTTTTTAAAAGATAAGAACTATGTTATTGTTAGTATTACCCACAATACTCTTATCATGCCAAACAATCATTTTTACTCTGAGTTAGCACCGCCTAGTAAAATAGTGTGAGTTCAGATTTCCCTTTTGGTTTTGAAAAAGACTTTTTTTTTTCTTCTTACAATTGAATTGTTTGAATCAGGTCCAAGCAAGTCTTGTGGTTATTTTTAAAGTAGATATTTTTTAAAGAGAAAAATTAAGGCAGTGTGAAAAGCATTTTTAGTATAAGCTATTCTAAGAGAGCGGTGCTTTTTTGACAGCCATTCTCTCTGGAATTGAGTTGTGCTTATCTGTACAAGAAGATGTCACAATAGCTGGCATCTATTTTTTATGCTTTTTAAACATAGGAAATTTCCAAAATGGGAAAAACTGGGTGTGGCCTCACTTATATAGAAATCTAGACAGCAAAAATCTGAGATTTGAGAAGGTTCGGGTTTGTAGGAGACCGCATCTCTCTAAGACAAAGCACCTCAGGTGGGATTTGGGATTGCTCTCGTAACTACTTGCGTACTGTTACTGTGTATCTTATCTTGCTGGACTTACTTACCTGCCTTGCCTCATCTATAAAATAAACAATGGGTGATTTCTTACACTTCTCCTCAGTTCTTTATTTCTTGTGTTTTATTTTACATTTATGCTTGACTTTAACAGGATTCTCAAAGTTGGATTGGTGGAAACAATGAACCGTTGACTGGCTTTACATGGCGAGGTGGTTGTGAAAGAGAAACAACAGGCATACAAGTCTGGAATGAAGTATTTGTGATTGACAGACCTAATGGAACAAAAGTAAAATTCTGTTTATATTTTTTACTGTTTTTTTTTCCTTCCATATTCTTTTTTGAACTGTTTTCTCATACTAAAGATCAAAACAACACAGAGCTATTAATGTCCAATAACTTTAACCTAACATCTATGGATTATGTCAAAATGTGTGAGATACATAGCGTAGAGTACTTTTCTTGACTTAATTGCTGATTTTGACATTATTTCATTTTATTTTCTTATATATTTTTTTATTTGTCTCTGGGTTTTGTTTGGTTTCGTTTCAAGTTTTTATTTAAATTCTAGTTAGTTAACATATAGCATAATACTGGTTTCAGGAGTAGAATTCAGTGATTCCTCACTTACATAAAACACCCAGTGCTCATCACAAGTGCTCTCCTTTTTTTTCCCTTAGTTTTAAGTTTATTTGTTTTAAGAGAGAGAGAGAGAGAGAGAGAGAGAGAGAGAGAGAGAGAAGGGGAGGGGCAGAGAGAGAGAGAGAGAATCCCAACCAGGCTCTGTCTGTCAGTGTGGAGCCTAATGTGGGGCTTAAACTCATGAACTGTAAGATCATGACCTGAGCTGAAACTGAGAATTGGATGCCTAACCAACTAAGCCATGCAGGTGCCCCAGCCCTCCTTTTTTTTTCTTTTTTTTTTTAATGTTATTTAGTTTTAGTTTGTTTTTATTTTTGTGAGAGAACATAAGCAGGGGAGGGGGAGAGAAGGAGGGGGACAGAAGATCCAAAGTAGGCTCTGTGCTAACAGTAGTGAGCCTGATGTCGGGCTCAAACTCATGAACCGGCTCATGACATGAGCCAAAGTTAGATGCTCAACTGACTGAGCCACCCAGGCACTCCAACAAGTGCCCTCAATACCCATCACCCGTTTAGCCCATCCCCCTGCCCACCTCCCTTCCATCAACCCTCAGTTTGTTCTCTATGGTTAAGAATCTCTTACAGTTTGCCTCCCTCTCTTTTTCCCCCCTTCTTCTATGTTCCTTTCTTCTGTTTAAGTTCCACATATGAGTGAAATCATAAGTTAGTTGTCTTTCTCTTTTTTTGCTTAGCATAATACACTGTAGCTCCATCCACATCATTGCAAATGGCAAGATTTCATTCTCTTTGATGGCTGAGTAATATTCTAGTGTGTACACACATCTTTATTCATCAGTTGATGGATATTTGGGTTCTTTCTATAGTTCGGCTATTGCTGATAATACTGCTATAAATGACATTTATCATTTTAAATTTGGTTTTAATAGTCATTACTGATGAGTATTTTACTTAGTATTTTAAACTTTTATATTCCTAGGTGGCTGTGCTGCTAATGGATACCCAGGGTGCCTTTGATAGCCAGTCAACTATCAAAGACTGCGCAACGGTATTCGCTCTGAGCACCATGACAAGCTCGGTCCAGGTGAGACATGAAGTGCTGTGCTATGATTGGGTCAGATAGTCCTAATACCTTTGCTTTTTCTCAAAATGCCTTTTCATTGGAGAAAAAAGGATTAAAAAAATTTTTTTTAAATAAACATTAAAAAATGTTTTTGAGAGAGAGAGACAGAGTGTGAGCAGGGGAGGGGCAGGGAGAGAGGGAGGAGGACACAATTTGAAGCAGGCTCCAGGCTCTGAGCTGTCTGCATAGAGCCCGATGTGGGACTCAAACTCACAAACCGTAAGATCATGACCTGAGCTGAAGTCGGCTGCTTAATCAGGTGCCCCCCCCCCCCCCCCCCCCGAGAAAAAAGGATTAAAGTCAGAGTTATTTACATTTCTCATTGGTCGTGTACATTTCAAGCTTACTGTTCTGGCTCACAATGTGAAATTTCATACTTTGGTTATGTAGGAAGTAATAAACCCTTTGGTTTTTCATCATAGCATCTATGCCTTTTTTTTTTTTTTTTTTAAAGGAAACGCTATTGCATGTTATTTTTAATTGAATTCAGTCATGTAGTTCCCAGATACAGTAAGGTGTACAACATGTCTTTTATATTTTGGCTAACCAACTAAAAAAAAAAAACCCAAGTAATTAAACTTAACATGTATGACAACTAGTACTTGATTATTTGAACTAATGGTGATAGAGGCATAAGAATTAATTCATATTTAACTTAGGAAATGTATGTGATGTTTCTATGATACACTGAGGACTTACAGGACCCGTTTAATTTAGAAAGGGGTAATAAAATCCCTTCTGGTTTTCACTTACTCTATATTCTAATTGTGTTTGGTATTGTATCAGGTTCTTGTCTCTTCAAGCTAGGCCATCTCTTTTCTGTATATAGACTGATGGACTGAATTAAACCACCACATGTCATTTTGTATCTCTTTATTGTCTCTTTGTGAGATCATCTGTGGTTGATGCTTCTCTGACTGAAAAATGAATTATTGAGCAAGGTGGTTAGCCCTAGCTGGTGATGATGTATCCAGAAGTGTGTATGCAAATATTAGAAATATGTGCTCCTTCTGAGATAATAGAGGTTTCTTACTGATGGTAGATCATAAGCGATTCTGTCACAGTGTCTTGGAATTTTTGTAATGCTTTCTGGTTTTCTTTTCTGGTAATATTCAGAACATATGTCTGGTCTCTGTAAGTTCCCATTTCCTTCCTTCTTCAATTTGAAATAGCTGTCAGAATGGAAGGGAATTTGGGATGTTATTCTGATATAAAAAAGGAGTACTTTTCAGCTTGGCTTCTGTTTATTATAGGGCTGGGAGCTCTCTCACTACCAATTAAATGATACTTTGGGGGGAGCCCTTAGAGTATCTTTTCTCCATTTTGTTCTACTTTTTTTCTTTTTTTTTTTTTAATCCTACAAGGTGACACAACTGCCATTTCCTTGAGGCAGGCAGAAGCCAATCGTGGTGCCCCTCGAATTAGCTGGCTCTGTAGCTTACCTTAAAATATAATATAAGGGAATTCTCTGTTCTGAAGCTTGTACCTTGGTGTTCTCTTGTTTATATATTCAACCTTATGATAGTAGGAGGCCTGGTTTTGGATAACCGCTTAGAGCCACTCAGCCACTTTCTTATCTGTAAAATGAGGATTTTGTCCATCTTAGCTGTGATTGTTGTGTGGAGGTAGAAATAAGATCTAAATGAGATAATGCATAAGAAAGTGCTTTGTAAACAATAAATAACAAAGGTTAAAATTATTTTTATTATTGTTTTCTTCCTCTTTGAGACTACATTTCTCTTCCTTACATAAGTTATCTGGTTGATAAATAAATGACAAATCCTCTTGTCATTTATTCTTTCAACAAATGATTATTGAGCATCTATTAAGTAAGAGTCCATGTGCTAAGTACTAATGATCTAAGGTAAACAGATCCTCTTTTCTCTTTGCTGTTTGCAACCTGGCCTTGACAATGAAAGTCTCTCAACCTGTTTTCTAAAAGCTAAGGCCCTATGGGTAAGAATAGGTTGGTCATGTTTTTAGATTGTAAGTTTGGCTCCAGTATAATCATCTCAGTCATTAATTACTTTTTAAGTACCATGTTTGGAGTTAGTCAGCTGAGAATGTCATTTTAGGTTTGCTGGCCTATTTTGGCTGTTTATATTCTTGACCTCTGAGTGATTCAGCTAGATTATCACTTATTTGCCCTTAGAACAAATTGTTCTGTCTTTGGAGTAACCCTGTTTTCTTAGACATAAGTTGTCTTTCAGCAGAGGTGACATCTGTGGACACCCACTTTTCTCCTGTGATGACCTATGTCACTTTTTAACCTGACTCAGAAGGATTGGACCTTGTTTTCAAATACAGTCTTTTCTCCAGTTTCCCTTCCTTGACACTACTTATACCTTCAGCTCTGGGCTCTGTGCCTTGGAGAGCCTCCTAAAAAATTCTAGAAAGGGAAAGAGTGCCACCTACTGTTACTTGTTCAGCTACTACAGCCTGGTAAAATTTTCATTTTAAGTTATTTAGACAAACGATTTACTTAAAGTTAAAAAAAAAAAAAAAAGAGCCATATTAGAGTTTGTGGTAGTTGAGACACCCACCAAATAACTATGAACCACTTATGTAAGCCATAAACTATATATATAAACTATATGTAAATATAATATATAAATATATGAATATATAAATGAATATATGAATATGAATATATAAATATATAAACAAATATAAACTAAATATAAACTATAACACTCACTCACTCACTCACACTATGATTATACCAGGGAGGAAAATATCTTTGTAGAATTATGCCCCTCATATTCATTGACTTAGAAAAATAATTGTGGGGGGCATCTGGGTGGCTCAGTCAGTTGTGCGGCCAATTTTGGCTCAGGTCATGATCTCACGGTTCATGAGTTCGAGCCCCACGTCGGGCTCTGTGCTGTCAGCATGGAGCCTGCTTCGGATCCTCTGTCCACCTCTCCTCTCTGCACCTCCCCTGCTCATGCTCTCTCTCTCTCAAAAATAAAAAACATTAAAAAAAAAAAAAAAAGAATTGTGAAAGCAATCTTCAGTCTATTAAAAAAATGATTATAACATTAAAGAAACTGAAAAGGAGGAAAAAAAACCTTATTACGTGACATACTTTTAAAAATGTCTGCCACTGGGGCGCCTGGGTGGCGCAGTCGGTTAAGCGTCCGACTTCAGCCAGGTCATGATCTCGCGGTCCGTGAGTTCGAGCCCCGCGTCAGGCTCTGGGCTGATGGCTCAGAGCCTGGAGCCTGTTTCCGATTCTGTGTCTCCCTCTCTCTCTGCCCCTCCCCTGTTCATGCTCTGTCTCTCTCTGTCCCAAAAAAAATAAATAAACGGTGAAAAAAAATTAAAAAAAAAAAAATGTCTGCCACTTTCTAGGTCCCTTATGTGTGTATTCATGATTTTTACCTAATTTCCTACCACTGCTTCCCCGTTAATGTTTATCCTGTTAGGAAAAAAGAGAAAATCCTTTTCATGTGCCACTGGTTAAGCTAATGGCTAAAGTTTCATTTGTGCTAAGGTTATAAAATAACCTCCATTTCTGCAAGTAAAGTTAGAAACAGCTGGGTATTAAAAAAAAAAAAAAGAATAAAAAGATTATTTTGTTTTAACAGGTATATAATTTGTCTCAGAATATTCAAGAAGATGATCTTCAACACTTGCAAGTATGTATTTCTCAAAGAATGTGTGCCAAAGAATTGAAAATATAATTCTTATTTAATCGTGACTTTCCATCTGGAAGCCCATTTTAGTATAAGAAGATTGAATATTATATGAGTTTAAATTGACGTATGACTTCTTAACTAGAAGAAATTTTAATGTATGCCCAGTCTGTTAGAAAATTAAGTGCTTAACTTTCAAATGATTTTAAAGGCTCTGATGTCTGATACAGAAAGGCTTTACAGATATCTTCTTTCAGTCTCTTTGGGGGCGTTATTTTAAATAACTTGCTTTAATAGTTATTTACAGAGTACGGCAGACTTGCGATGGAAGAAATCTACCAGAAACCATTTCAGGTAAATAAGCATTTTATCCTTTTTAAAAACTTACCTATAAATAGCTATCAAGCCACCTGTCTTTTAAGTCTGAAGATACTTAAAAGGTAAGAGGATATTACAAAAAATTCATTTTTAGCAGCAGATTCAATGGAGTTGAAACTAATGTCATTACCACCTGATCAGCAGTAGGCTCACAGAATAGGAAATAGAACTAATGAATATAGTTTGATCCTTAATACTTAGATTAAATGGTTAGTGTTTTCTCTTAGAGATTATTTAATTCCTAAACTTTAGACAGTCATATAAATTTCTTGTATACGTGGTAAACTATTACAGAATAATATTACTGGGTTTTTTTTGGTTTTTGTTTTTTGTGGTATATTACAAGTTGAGGTTAGTCCTGTTATTCTTTATTTTGGTTTCATGTAGAAAAGTTCCAGAATTTATTAGACCTGTCCCCTCCCTCCACCTCTTCAATCTCCATATGTTTTTTATTCCTTTAAAATGTCAGGTACAGAATATTAAGTCAGAAATTAACCTGGGTGGAGTTATTTGAGAAGCATATGTTATGCTTGCTTCTTTGGAGTCCTGTCATGACAGAGATTTAAAAAAAAAAAAAAAAACAAAGTTAATTTCAGATAGTTTCTTTTTTGAAGTAAGTGTAACTTGTAAGTTGACATTAGTACTATTTAGTCAGTTGTGTTATAGGAGGTGGGAATGACTCCACCCTGTTTGCTCATCAGTCTCTGAAATTCTTTCTGTGTGACAGCATTGCTGGTGATTCTCAAGTGTTGGTGGGTTTACATTGATTCTGCCTCAGTCTTGTCTGGCTCAAGTGATCACTTTTATGAAATATCTGGGCAGCTTATGGCTTTTTTGTGTATATGGATAAATACACTCCATTTGGCCTATATCAGTTTTTTTGACCTGGGATAATTTTGCTAATGTCTGGAGACATTTCTGGTTGTCACAGTTTTTGAAGGGAGGTTAATGCTACTGGCATAGTGCGTGAAGGCCAGAAATGCTGTTCAGCATCCAGCCACGCACAACTAAGAACTGGTCCAAATACTTAGGGGCTGAGATTGAGAATCCTAAGCACATATGAGTAAAAAATTCAGTCTAAAATTAGATTAGTTGGTCTTTTAGTTATACAACCTTGATTTAAAATTATGATCTGTATGCCCTGTTAGGCCTTTTGTTCATTTTTTAAGACCCTGTATTATTGCTTGTGGTGGCTCTTTCTTTACATACCATGAAGTTCTCAAATGGAGGCAGTTGCTTGGTATAGGGGCTGGGAGTGTTGTTGGCTGAGAGAAGCCCTTGCTATCCATATGAGCAGTATTAACCATTTGGTTACTGTAACTTTTGATAAGGAATGCTTAGGGGAGTGATTGTTAAATTGTTAAAGTAGTGATTTTTTTGTAAAATCTTGTAATAAATGATTTCCACTGTTTTCTTTCTATAGACATTAATGTTTTTGATTCGAGATTGGAGTTATCCTTATGAACATTCATATGGTTTGGAAGGTGGAAAACAATTCCTTGAAAAGAGATTGCAGGTAAGCCCCCATTTCCCAGTGAGGAGAGCATAAGCACCCAGCCAGATGGAGGAGCGGGCTGTCTGGACTGCTGCTTAGACTTCCAGTCTCTCAATGTCTTTGGCATAAGTCGTGTGTCCCAGGTTAGCCCACGTGGCTCCATACAGAATGGATGAAAAGTAAATTGGTCGTATTTCTGCCAAAGAGGCCAATGCCCTGGAATAGAAATTAAGGAACAAGTATTTCTCTTTAGAACCAACTGTAAATCAGTACTCAAAATATAAAAATTTGAAGGAGACTAACTTTTTGAATTTACTTAGATTGCATGTGTGTCTCTTTCTGGCCCAGCTGAGCTTCTGAACATTTGGGACAGCCTGGATAATATAGTGTGCATATATTGAACACAGATGATGTGAGACCCTCTCTCCAAAGAGATGTCACTATCCTAGATTGACAGCATATAGAGCTAGAAGAGGGATCTTAAACATCATCTATTTAAAAATTTTTTTTAATTATTTTTTTTATTTTGAGAGAGAGAGTGTGCACAAGCTGGGGAGAGGGGGAGAAGGGAAGAGAGAGAGAATCTTAAGCAGGCTCCATGCTCAGCACGGAGCCTGACATGGGGCTTTGTCCTACCACCCTGGGATCATGACCTGAGTTGAAATCAAGTCAGATGCTCAACTGACTGAGCCACCCAGGTGCCCTCACCCTTCTTTTTTTTAATATATAATATAACTGGAGCCCAAAACAGTGACGTACCTTTAGTCGCTTAACTGTTGATAACTGGGACTAGCACCCAAATATCCGGACTCCTGGCCCACGCAATATGCTACACCAAGGCCATTCCTAAAGAATAACCTCACCAACATGATCCTTTCTTCCTAAAGTTACCCTCCCCTGGAAGTACTTGGGGAAACCCTCAGGTCAGATACTACTCACCTACTCACATACACAAAGAGTACATGAAAATCCCATAAATTCATAAGTAGAAGGGTCATCTTTTTTTGGTTAATAAAATTTTATTTCCCTTTAGGATGATGCATTTAGTTTCTCAACCACATTCAGAAACTTGGAGTATAATATAATTTTCTTATCACTAAAATGAGATTAAGCCAATTCCTCATTTTTGGGTTTTTTGAAAGGCATTTCTAGACCCTGTTGTCAGAGATAATTTCAGCCGTCAGAGTTTTCTCTGGTTTGTTCAGAAAAAATTAACACAAAGCACATCAGGCCTGTTAACAACTCAGAATCGTGTACTTCAAAGACAAGATTTTTTTTTTTTATCTCATTGACATGATACAGGAAACTGCTCAGATGATGATGAATTTATACAAACTGAACATAGGTGCGTAACAGCACCCATTTTCATCCACTAACCCCCAAGCCCTCTGGTACTGTCCTGACCTGACAGGTGCTGTGTGTACTTTTTATGAAAGGAACCACATACAACATGTATTCTTTTGTGTCTAGCTTCTTTTGCTTAATATTATGTTTCTGAGATATTGTTGCATGTAGTTTCGTTCATTTATTCTCATTGCTATGCGGTATTCCATTACATGAATAGATAACAGTTTCTTCATTCTACTCTTGATGGAGATTTAGGTAGTTTCCAGGTTTTGTCAGTTATAAATGGTGCATTTTTTTTTTTTTTTTTTAACGCTGTTTGAGAAGAGTCTGAGTGAGTATATGAGTTATATTGGGATAAGTAGCTACTAAAAAAAATCGAAGTTTGAGGGGCTGGGTGGCTCGACTCTTGATTTCTGCTCAGGTCATGATCTTATGGTTTGATCCAGCCCTGTGTTTAGCTCTGCGCTGACAGTGCAGAGGCTGCTTGGGATTCTCATTCTCTCTCTCTCTCTCTCTTTCTCTCTCTCTCTGTCTCTCTGCCCTCCCCCCCCATTTGCATGCACTTGCTCTCTCAAAATAAACATTAAAAACAAACAAATAAATAAAAGTTTAAATTTAGGATTTTCTTCCAGAAAATACGTAGCAGTCTCTCTTCTCAAAACACTGGTAACTAGCATCAATCATAAATAATCATTTGGAGTAAGTACTGAAATTCCAGTAAGTTTCAGAGGTTCTTTGGACTTTATTGGAGCTTTTTCACTTGAGCTGTTATTTTGCTCAAGGGCTAACCTTTTTATTAGCAAATTAGTACTTTGTTTTTTCTCTTTGCTGTTATAAATACTTTAAAGGCAAATCCTTCATTTATTTACTGGTTTGTACACCACAGCCACTACTTGTTAGTCTGGTGTTGGATATTCTGATTAGTTATTTGTGCATTTGTATTTTTTCATATTTAACATGGGAAAAAACATCTTTTCTAGTTTTAAGACAAAAGTGGGTGGGGTCTTACTAAAGGGGTCAGAAATGCATCTTTAGTAAAATTTTATATTGTCAAAAAACACCCATCTGGAGTAGCATCTGAGTTAAGTGTGCATACTTGTGAGTGTGTGTGTGTTTTCTTGAGAACTTTTTTTTCCTTGTTTGTGCCTTTACGCTGTCTCCTTCTGCCCTCAGGTAAAACAAAATCAACATGAAGAGCTACAGAATGTAAGGAAGCACATTCACAATTGTTTCTCAAATCTTGGTTGCTTCCTTTTGCCACATCCTGGTCTTAAAGTTGCAACTAATCCTAGTTTTGATGGGAGATTGAAAGGTGGGAATTCCCATTCTTGCTAAAATCAGAATTTATTTTTTAGAGGCTGAGAGTTTTAAAAAAAAAATACATGGTTCCTTAAATTTTCTGTCTTCTACTGGAAGACATTTTGATGCATTGTTAATGAGGTGATATTAATGCTCTGTGTGGTCTGTCTAGCTTTCCATTGGGCTGTTGTAGACTTGTAGCGTATGGATTAGCGTATTTTATAATGTGGTCTGTTGTTCATCACCGGTGTCCTAAAAATCCCGAAGGCTGAGAACATTTCAGTATTTCATCTGTTTGTAGTCTGTAAAATGTTTTATGAATATATCGTATTCATGTAATCAGATTTAAGTCTCTGTTTTAGGGATGATGTAATTTTTTGAGTATGTCCTAGGATTTGAGCATGATGGCAAAAGGCTGGAGGAATAATGAAATTTTTATAGAATGGCTGGAAAACAAAATCTAGTATTAAAATTTAGTATAATTTCATGAATTGTTTGCCTTTTGAAAAGGATAGTTTAGTCAATACTAATGTGGAATTTATTGTGGTAGTCCACAATTTATTATTTGACCTGAAAGAATTACTGGGGCACGAGGGAAATGGAGCAGGGGTGGAGGGGGAGAGTATATTTTTTCCTAGGAGATACGATGTGTTTGGATAAGGTTTTTTAAATGAATGTACTTGAGAAATAGATCGTGTATACTGTCATTTCATGAAACAATGTTATTAGCTCTTACCAGTGGGGACTTCTTTACTCTGTCTTCTTTTGACTAACATGTTGGTTTATATTTCGTTTCCACTAGATATTGATGAAGACTTTAAGCGAGAGCTTCGAAATCTGGTTCCATTGCTGCTTGCCCCTGAGAATTTGGTAGAAAAAGAGATAAGTGGATCTAAAGTCACTTGTAGAGATCTTGTAGAATACTTTAAGGTAGGAAAACTGCTACGTTAAATGACTTGGTCTCAGTTAGAAATATAGCTGACTTAAAACTCATATGTATGTACAAGAAATTTCCTGTCTTTATTTTACAGCAACAAAGTGAAATTTATAATTTTCCCTTCTTTGCATTGGCTGTACCAATTTTTAAGGATATCTAAAATGATAGCAGACAACTTGTATGTTCTAGACGGTGGTTTTGTTTATGGGATTATCCTCCGTTTCCTCCAGCTCTGGTAGGGAGAGAAGAAGAGCCATTCACCATGTAATTAATTGTAATGCCACTCTCATTTGTGAAGGACAGTGGATATGGGGAGTGGCATTCTGCCTCTCGAGTTCTCATAAAAGAGCCTTCTCTGAGTTCTTGAGGACTTAATAGGAGCAGCCGAAAGTATCAAACTGGTTTCTGAATCCAATTACTTGTAGATTTTTTTCTCTCTCTCTGCTCTTCTTTAGTCTTCATAGCTTGCTTGCCAGAGCAAGACCATTATCAGGGTTCTAGTTATTCATAGTAAGTTACGGATAGATGGAAGGGAAACTATAGTTAACTAAGAGTGTATTTTTGGTCATTTATTGGACAGTTGGTCACTTTCATAGCATTTTTGGTTAGTTGTGAAGTAATTCAGTCAGAAAGTTGAGATGAACAGTTTCTGTATGGACTTGTTAAAAACTGTCATCTTTCCTTCTTACTCTTAGAGCACAAATTAGGTAATTTTTTTCTTGAACTGAAATATCATTTAACTTGATTGAAGTGAAATATTGAGTAAAAATGTCTAACACAACAGTAACAGTAGGGGAGAATTATGGATTCCTTTTCATAAAGTGGGTGGCATTGTATATGTTACTTTTAAATATAACTTTTATGCACGTTGGAATTCTATTTAGAAACATCTCTCTAGGATATTATTTAGCGTATGTTTAAAAGTATGAATTATTTTTATATTTAATGGATTTTTTTTCCCTTCGGAAATCTAGAGCCAATTGTTTAACCTGCCAATGTAAAGAGTCTTTTATGTTTTTAGGCTTACATTAAGATTTATCAAGGAGAGGAACTTCCACATCCAAAGTCCATGCTTCAGGTAGTGTGTGTGTTGTACGTATATTTATTTTTGAAGAAGAGTCTTTGGTTTAGAGATAAACGCTGGAAGTGGGATCATGCTTCTTTGCACGCAAATGAATTTCAGATATTTAAGTCAATACGGGTCATGGGTCCTGAAGTTTTTCTATGATTGCAGACCTTGCACACATAGGCCATCAGAAATAAAGTTGCTAGAGAAGTGTAGAAAACTTCCTCTTGCAGGAGATAGCTTAATAAGGGCCTGTCTAAACCAAACTTCTTCTCTTCTCTGAGTCTGTGACATTGAATGTTTTTAGTAAGGCTTATTTCATCTTGGTATTAATGATTTAGAGCTGCTTCTAGTACATACAGGTTTTTTTTTTTTCTTTTTTCTCTCTTTTTTAAAAGGTGTTCTTTGGGGACAATGTTATTTTAATGTTTATTTATTTTTGAGACAGGGAGAGACAGAGCATGAACAGGGGAGGGTCAGAGAGAGAGGGAGACACAGAATCTGAAACAGGCTCCAGGCTCCGAGCTGTCAGCCCAGAGCCCGACGCAGGGCTCGAACTCACGGACCGCAAGATCATGACCTGAGCCGAAGTCGGACACTTAACCGACTTTGCCACCCAGGCACCCCTGGGGACAATGTTATTTTAACCTAAGTTTATTTTTTTTTCATTCATGTCCGTCACTTCTTACTAAATTTTACTAATTTCATTGTGTTCATACTGTTAATTTTTCACCCAAATTTAGGTTTTATTTCTTTCAGATACATACCTAGTTTATGTTTTTTAAGATTTGCTATTTTGGACAATTTTTCAGTTTTATGGTGGATTGAATAGTATTTTCTTCTAAAACTCCTGTAGTAAGCAGTTTTGTGGATTTAAAAATCTCTTGTGTCATACTGATATGAGAGAGCAAGCATATGGGTAATTTTTAATTCTATACATCTGGAGACTTGACACTTCTTAGGGTATGTCTAATTCTCTACAATTTCCTGAGCATGTGTGGTATTTTTTTTTTTTTTACAAACCCATTTTAACAAACCTGAGCAAAACAAAATTGGACAGGCAGTCCCATTAGAAGCCATTACTATATCCCTTCCATTGGAAAGGAAAACTGGAAGTTGATAATGTTTTCTCTGGTTCATTTTCAGACTTGTTCACTCTATAGACTTTATTGTGTTAGAATTTATAGAGCCGCTGGGCATTTTTTGCATAAAATTGGCACATTTTGTTTTATTTTTCTAGGCAACAGCTGAAGCTAATAATCTTGCTGCGGTAGCAGGAGCAAGAGAGATCTATTGCAAAAGTATGGAGCAGGTTTGTAACCAACATTTACATTTGACACTAAAGTGAGACAGAGGATTTTTACAGTTAAATAATTGAAATAATTTGTGCTCCTTACGTACTGTCACAATACATCATTCACTGATTCCCCTTCATCATCTCTGCTGGAAATAACTAAGAAAATAATTCTCATGTTTAGAGTGCACGATATAGGTGGCAAGTTACTACGTAAATCATACTAAAATAGTTTTGACGCATGATTCAGAGTGCTCTTATTAGCAGCTTCTGATGTAATATTAGTTTAAGTTCAATGACAACTTCTGTGCTAAACTTGCTAACTAGAACGTTAAAGGACCTTTTTTATGTGTTCTCTTTTACCCACTCTCTGCCCAGAGTCTTGTGAAGTCGGGTACAGATTTTTTTTTTTTTGTCTTTACTGGTATTAGTCATACTTGGAGAATTTATTTTACCCGAGTCCATTAAACATACAAGAAATAGGTTATGATTATGTACAAGATATTATGAACAAGTTTAAAACTGAACCATGTAGATGGCTTGACTTTTTGAGACTAAAAACTGTGAACCGGGTATGTTTTTTAAGTGTGAATTGTTCCTAGCCAGTAATCTGTCTTGTACTCCTCTGTACAGGTATGTGGTGGGGACAAGCCTTACATTGCACCTTCAGATCTGGAGCGAAAACACCTGGATCTCAAGGAAGTGGCGATCAAACAGTTTCGTTCAGTAAAAAAAATGGGCGGAGATGAATTCTGCCATCGTTATCAGGACCAGCTTGAAGCTGAAATTGAAGAAACCTATGCAAACTTGATAAAGCACAATGATGGCAAAAACATCTTCTATGCTGCTCGTACCCCGGCCACACTGTTTGCAGTCATGTTTGCTATGTACATAATCTCAGGACTGACCGGCTTCATTGGCCTAAACTCTATAGCCGTCTTGTGTAACCTTGTCATGGGGTTAGCACTGACATCTCTTTGTACTTGGGCATATGTAAAATACTCTGGGGAGTTCAGAGAAATTGGAACAATGATTGATCAGATTGCTGAAACACTATGGGAACAGGTTGGTATCTATCTTTTGGTTTTTCAGTGACTAATCTCATCCCTGTGACATTTCCCTACCCTTCTCCTGCAGTATTCGCACACCTCCTTTTCCTTTATACGAGGAATGTCAAAAGGATGTTTTCTGTTTTGTTTGGTTATGGTTGTGTAATCTGAATATAAAGTATGAACTGAGTAATTTTTTTTTTCTTAAAGTCATAATTTTAGTGTGCTTTGATTGACTTAAATCTGTAATATCTTTGGATAGATTCTTAGTCAGAGGCCTGATTATACCAGACAATGGGCAGGGCCAGAGTCTCTATGGACTTTTTTCTTAGAGGAAAGAAAATATAATCAGTGTAAGAAAGAAATTTGGAAGTGCAGTGCTTTAAGAAAGCAAAAGAAGTGTCTTATTAACCCTGGCAAGAAGCAATTCATGCCTATATTTGAGGGAAAATATTGATATTCAGGTCTTTGTTGCCTTCCGTGAAGATAGTGGTGATTTACTGATGGAACAACCTGATAGGGATTTCTTTTACCAAAGGAATTTTGTTTGCTGTCCGTACTATGGAAACACTAATGAACAAAACAAAGCGCCACAAACAGAGAACCAGCTTCTCTTAATGGTAATCTTTGACTTCAACCAGAATTCAAATCATAATCTTTTACCTCAAACCAGAATTCAAAGTCGGGCCTGACAAGAATCTACTAAGGGAAGCCATGTTGAATGTCCACCTGTGTGCTGGAATTCCCCGGGTTCAGAAAATTCCGTTCAAGGATGTTGTCATTAAAATGATCATCGTGAAATACTTGAGCATCATGTCAAGGATCAGAATGAAAGCTGCAGTTAGTATTGATGGACAGCATAATAGGCATTTTCAGATACCACTTCTGGGCATAAGAAGTATTGGGCTTATTTGGAGGTCTAGGACATGCAGGTCCATGTTGGTTTTGCCTTTAAATTTAAAGACGGAAGAAGTAAATCATTTTTTGGTGAAGGTTGATTGGGCATTGACTTTTCTTGTAACAGTGTCATTATTTTATGAAGTGACCCGCCATATTAGTTTGGATTTTGTATTTATTCTTTAGAGAAATTTGGATCTGATTTGGAAGCTTGTGTTTGGATATTTGTTAAATTTAACCCTTCATTTAAAAAAAAAAACCTCACTCTTGATATTCCTTTGATATCTTCTAATAGAGGATGGATTAAAAGCTATTGAAGCCTCGCTTTTTTTAAAAAAAATTCTCTACTTTAAAATTGTGGACCATCACTAATTTTCTGCAGCATGAATTTTAATCATTGTGCGATGTCTTCATTTGAAAACCAGTCATCCTCCTATATCATGCTCCGGTAGCACTGATTCTAGGACTTTAGAGGTGCCATTATTACAAAACAATTAAGTGGAAGAGTCTAAAGTGTAAAATTACCAGCGTAGTTGAGGTAGGTTGATCACTAGTCAGAGAAGATATGTGCTGTGTCAACAAACCTTGCCTAAATCTTCTTGCATTTCTCTTTTCTTTTGCTTCAGAGGAGTCCCAGGAAGGTGAGAAACTCACAGTCGCAGATTCTTGTAGTCTTAAACGCTTTAACTTCAAGGCGCTCTGAGTCATTGTCCTAACGAGTCACTCCATGTTTTAGGTGTTTTCCAAACTGTTTGAAGTTACTAGACGTCGAATGGTCCGTCGTGCTCTTTCATCAGCACAGCGACAGAGACTGTCATCCAACAATAACAAGAAGAAAAATTAGACAGTATTTTTAACTTTTTTCTCTATCTGAAGTTGTTCACCCTTAAACATGTAGGACAATAAGCAGGACCGTCTGGGCCGGTCTGCATAAATGCTGTATACTTACCAGATTTGATGCTGCATAGAGGGTATGGAATCGCACGTCCATCTCATAGGAATTGTAAATGGTTTGAGTAGGAGGAAAGTAATTTTTGTTGCATTATAAGATGTCTAACTGCATTATTTGTAGCATCATAGCTTTTTTGGGGAGAAGCATCTTTTTTATTTCCCACATTCCTGGTTATTTTCTTCATTGCTTTGAATTGAATTTTTATATCTATTTTTCTATGTACCTCTTTTTTTACCTCATGTTTTTATTTGTTTTGCACATCTCTCATACCACAGGTATTGAAGCCCCTGGGTGATAATTTGATGGAGGAAAACATAAGGCAGTCTGTCACAAACTCTATCAAAGCAGGCCTGACTGACCAGGTGTCTCATCATGCCAGATTAAAGACAGACTGACAGTTCATCTCCTCATGGACTCCACTCTCCCTTTTTTTCATGCTTGCTGTACAATGAGAACTCAAATAAAAATAAACCAAAGTTTACAATCAACTGTAGAAGTAGTTTAGTATAACTGGCTTCACAGATGGCTGCCACAGAGTGTGAAAATTGTTTGTTGGTTTTAAGCATTCTGTTCTTGGCTCCTAAGACATGGAGATTGGCTGAGGAGCATTAGTTTATCATGCACATTTGTGCCATGTTTCTTTCTTTCTTTCTTTCTTCCTTTCTTTTTTTTTTTTTTTCCTTTTTACTTAATCTAATGTTAATGAAATTTGTCTTATGTAAAAGGATATTTCAGGGAAATATTTTAAGAAATCTATTTAGAGTCTCTTTAACACCAGTGTCCCATTGAAATTTTAATTTCTAGTGAAGTTATGAATCACTGTATCAAGAATCAGATCGGGATGACAATGAAGCCTTTATTGAGCCACTACATTAAAAGTATATATTGCTTTACTGCCTTCAATACCAGTATTACATAAATGCATGTGTCAGAAGTCTCACAGAAATTACATGACAACTCTTGTAGCTAAGAAAGTGATTCTGAGGTGTACATTTGTCTTGCCTTTTTAAATTTATAAACCTGCCCTAAAAGGAGATGCATATCTGGGAAACTGAACTGTCTTTATTCAGTTTAGCCTTCGTGTACATAAAATATGCCATTAATTTTATTGGGGGAGAAATTCCATCCAAAAATGTTGCCTACAGCTATGAGTTCAGAGTGTCTGTACAGTGTGTAGCTTTTATTTTCTAAAACCACAGATAGGGCATGTATATGAATTATAAATATATAAATACGATTTTGTATTAAAAGTTTTGTAGTTTATGGCAAAATCTGGTTCTGTGGTAGGCTAAGTGCAGTCCCTGTGAAGGAATGTTTGTGGCTCATGTCAGTGTGTGAATGCATAGACAATTTGAAGTTTTTGATATATTTGTGATATTTATCTTCCTTGAGCACTGCAGTCTCCCCCCCCCCCCCCCCCCCCCCAAGGGAATTCAATGGGAATGTTTATCGTGACTTTGTCCTCTGTTGCATTTTAAAGTTATTTCCTGTAATTTATTTTCAGTACATAATTAAAAATTTGTTGTATATATAAAATGAAACTTGTGATTCTTTTTTAAGGAATCCTTCAAGTATGTATTCCATTACATAAACCATATTTGTTCATACTGAAAAGAGCATGAGCAGGAAACACCCAAGTGAGAGCTCTAAGGTATTGTACCCAAAGCTAAGCTTGTAAAACTCACTTTTCTTTGTCTGTCTCTGTTAGGGAAAACTGAACTGTGATTAGCCTAGGTGTAGCTGGGGATTTGTTCATTTCTTTTCTCCCTCTTTCTCTTTCTCTCCCTTTTTCTTTCTTTCTTTCTTTCTTTCTTTCTTTCTTTCTTTCTTTCTTTCTCTTCCTTCCTTCCTTCCTTCCTTCCTCCCTTCCCTTCCCTTCCCTTCCCTTCCCTTCCCTTCCTTCCCTTCCTTCCCTTCCTTCCTTCCTTCCTTCCTTCCCTCCTTCCTTTCCTTCCTTCTTTCTTTCTTTTTTTCTTTTCTTTTCTTTTCTTTTCTTTTCTTTTCTTTTCTTTCTTGTTACATGTAAGGCTAACATTTTTGCAATTCTTTTGTAGCCTTCTTTATAAACACCTATTAAAGTACCTATTTTGGTTGTTAAGTGAAGAAAATTCAGATGTTGAGTTGCATGCCTGAAAGCTCTAAATTTACTTTGGTTGATATATCTCCCCCCACCCCCCTTTTCAAATCCTGATTTTATATGGCTTGTATTTGTTTCCATCTGTATTAAATTGCTACTGACTCATCTGTTCTTCTTAAAACATAATGAATCCACCTGAAAAGTCTTTTTATTTCTTCTAACATCCTGTTTTATGAATGCTGTGGACTGTTTTTATGAATGAAAAAAAATAAAAGGTTTGTTGTATAATAGCAATTCTTCTGAAATTAAAGGCACACAAATTCACTTAAAAAAAAAAAAACAAAAAGAGTTGTGAAATCTACACCATGGATTTGTTAGTTTTTCTTGTTGGAGAATGTGTTTTCCACAAAGAAGATACAATTCTATAAAGGATTCCAAGAAAAAACACTTCGGTATCAGCTGGAAGACTGTGAAAACTATTAAGGAGCAATAAAAGGGATTAAAGACAAATACAAAGCTATTGGCTGAAATAACTTGGGTGTTAGTATGTTTTCTGTGGTACAATTTTGTAGTAACCCACCTAATAAGGTAGGTTTTTAAAAAATACTTAATGACAAGTGATTTCCTGGTTAAGACCCAAGTAATTTTGTGGAACAGACAGTCATTTACAACCTACCGAGTCTGCCTTACACATTTCTCCTGAAGATAGCTAGCTGGTCGGTCATCCTCACTTGCCTGAACATACTCTATCTGTGAACTTGAATAGCAGTGTTTCGCTGGTGAGCATTGTGTTTTCAGCAAACTCCGACCTGGACTTGCTTTAGTTGTTTTATTTCCGGAATGGGGCAGACCAGGGGCTTCATCTTGCTGGAGATGGGAGTGCGGTTGGTGTCAGTTACGTTGTTTCATTATTATGGGATCAAAAAAGAAAAGGTTTGTCCTTGACTTGGTTAAAAACCTGTTAAAAATATATACCGTCAAGGGTCAGAAAACACGGCGGTGCTGCTGTTAGTGGTGCCCTGTATAGATATAAGAAATGGCCCTTCACAAAGTTTTTTAAAGCACTTGCGGGAACTGGCTCTTTGATCGGCGTGTATCTGCTAACGGAGGTTGCTTGTGTCTGATCTCCACACTATTAGGCTTCATTCGTGGTCTGAATTCCCAAACTTTGGTCAGAATCCACCTGTGCACCTGTGTTTTACCATTCCCATCACAGTTGCGGGATGATGATAAAAATCAGCCTAGAGAGCTGTCAGCTGTGCGGCTGGCAGCCAGCGCTTACCAGTCTCGCAGGGTTTGCTAACCAAATGGCTGGCTGTCTTGGATTCATTCCGTCTGGAGCCTCTGTCACAGAACTTTGGGGAGCCTTCCAGTGGGCTCCTGGGCAAACAAAGCTAAAGTAGAGCTGAACCAAGCAGGAGAGAGAATTGCTACTTTCTCCACCCAAGTCTTAGATCCTAGGGATTTATCCCCTTTCAAATTTGGGTTTTTGCTGGAGTTTAGGTTGAGGAACTGATCTACCCTTGACATCCTTCAGTGCAACTGAACAAGTCCTGTATGTTCTTTTAGATTTGTGACTTTCTGGCTTTGGAGCCGAAGCTAGCAGTTGGCCAGGTCAAAAGTGCCCAAAGATAAATGCAAGCAGGTTAAGAAGAGGGGGTCACAGCCTTTGTATAACCCAGTGAAGCACTTCCACGTATGTTCGCACTTTTCATCCAACAGCCCTGTGAGGAAGCTAGGAAACCACGTTATCACAAAAGCGTCTGGAGGCACCTTAGGCTTGCAAACCGGGATGCTAGCACACGCCTCCAGGGTTTCAATCCTTCAGAAGTTTCAGACCCAGAGAGTAATGTTCCTAACTCAAGAAGAAAGCTCTGTCTTGGTGGCATTCTGTGAAGCACCAAAAGGTGGAGGAAACATGATTTTATTATACTGAAACAAGGTGGAAATCACCTGTAATATCACTCTTAAAAGACACGAAGCAAGAGGTGAAATTTTCCTGTTCTTTTGATTGTGCACCTCAAAGGTAACTTCCTGGGTGTGCTATTGAAATCATCCCCATGCTTATCGACACATCTGTAGGTGCATAAAGTACACTCTTGATTTTTATTTTACACAAAAATAGAATGACCCCGTATGTGATTTTCTGCGCCCTTAGAACACATTTTCCTAAGCCACTAAGTAATTCTTTAGTGCTCACATGATTGCTTTGATTCTTCTGAGGGTCGAAGGGGTTTTGAGGAGAGAACATCAGACCTTGGATTGCTGCTGTGGCTTTCTTATTTTTTACGCGTTTTCCCCACCACAGGATTGGTGAGAGAACCCAATAAGAACATGTGAAGGGTGTCTGGGAAGCACATACAAGAATAGAAAATGTGCACTCTCAATTTTTCTTGTTCTAAGGCTGCATGTGCTGCCTTCATTTGGCCAGGAGTCAGATAAACTACTTCCTGAAGCTTGGCCATCACTAACTTTTTTTTTGGGGGGTGGGGAGGGCTCATTTGGGCCTTCGTGTATACTTCCCAGTCACAAAACATGAAGACTACCAAAAAAACTTGGAAGAATACTTGCCTTTCAATTCCAGGAAGAGGAGCTAGACCTTGGAGTTAAAACTTTGACCCCAGCACCCCTGCTTTCCACTTGTGAATTTGGGTAAGCGCTTTGGAACAGCCTCGCCTCGGCTGCTTTGTCTATAAAATGGAGAGAATGCCTATCCCTCAGGGTTGCTCTCAGGATGGGGTGAGAACCTATTTTGAATCCTTTTTATGGCGATGATGTTCGAGAAAAATGCATCTATCTTCCCAATCCTACCTACTTTTAATTTTATACCTTCTGCTTCCTGAAGAGAAAAACAGGATAAATCTTAGAAGGTGATGGTCATTGCTATCTTGTCTGTTAAAAAAATGCAGTGTCAGTAAGTCCCTCAACTAGTTTAAGCTCCTTGGAAAGAATAAGTCGATACTTTATGCATTCTTTAATCTTTCACATTCTCCACTATTCTTGTGCATGGCAAACGCACGGAATATTTTAACACGCGCTGGACTGGTCCACTTCATCCCCTCCGCTCACGTCCATACTTGTACCATCTACTGTAAATGAACCAGGTTGTCGTTCGGCAACTGTGGACTCCTAAATATCCATGTGTTTTCTCCTCTTGGCCTCAAAATGCTAAGGAACATGATTATTAACTAAAAAATACCTGGTAAAATAATTTTGGCGTAGGGTGAATGTGGTCTACCCTTAACAGATCTGGATTATCTTTAGAACTTTAGTTATACTGATTTGATCTGATGCATCTTAAGTATCTGCTCTTTTAAGTTGTTCCAAAATTTGGTTCACAAGCCTGTGCAGTAAGGAGTTAAGAGTTGTTCTTACATTTATCGTGTCTCTCTAAGAATGTTGATGTTGCTTAGAACGCTTAGGATTCCTGGGAGGACTGAAGCCCTTACAAGAGGCTAAACAGCAACAACAACAAAACCCAAAACCAAAAAATCAACCAACCAAATGAAAAATCCAAAAACCCCCAAACTAATACATTTAACATCTAAATACCGCCAGTGCTGGGGTAATGACTTTGGGGTGGGTCCTCTTTACCTTCCTGGCAGGGGTGGGGCAGAGAGAGGGAACGAAAGAATCCGGAGTAGGCCCACACCCAGTTCAGAGCCGAAATAGGGCTCCATCTCAAGACTGTGGGGCTCGATCTCAGGACCGTTGAGATCCTGACCTGGGCCAAAATCAAGAGTCGGATGCCCAACTGACAGTCACCCTGGCGCCCCATCCTTCGTTTTGATAGAGGAGTCCTCTTGAGTCTCAAAGACGTTGTCTGTGTTTACCAAGGGGGTGCGCTCCGGGATCGGAAGCCGGGCCTGGCTTTAGAGTCCAGAGAGCCAAGTACTTGCCCACCTTATCACAACGAGAAGCACGCATCGTCCTCCACGGGCAGAGGAAGGAAGTGGAAAAAAGATCAACAAGGAGGAACACAGCCGGGCTCCAGTGCAGGTGAGGCCGGTGTGGGAACGGTGGATGTGGCCCCGGGAGAGAACTGTAAACACAGACGGTCAAGATTGCCGAGGGCCCACGTGGGCAGACTTGGCGGTTAGATGTTGAGGATACCCGAACCACTCTTCCAGACTTGGAAGACATCAGTTAAGCGGCAGTTTTAATAGCCTTAGGGTAGTTTCTCAAAGTATGGTTTTATTTATTAATCAGAATTGCCTGGAGTGTCTGTTTCACATACGCACCCCTGACCTCCCTCACACAGTGGGTAATGAATTTAAATCTGTATTTCTAATAGGCTTCTTAGATAATTCTGATGCCTACTGAAGCTTAAGATCCAGTATTAGAGCAGTGTCGTGTTAGAGGAGTAGTTGGATCATAGATCTCTCCTGCGGTTTTTATACTGACTAGGAAAGCTTTCTGCAGAGACGTGAAATGATGTTCTTGTATTCGGTTGTTTAGCTGAGAGGCTGGTGGAGAAGTGGAGAAGGACATGTGGACAGAGGTGGAAAGTGTACTCCTCTCCCATAGGAAGGTGGATCTCATCTCTCTCAAGTTACAGACCCATTCTTTACCTCAGCCCTTCTTTCAGCATTGCCACTGTGCCTCGCAGGCTTTGGACTGAATCTCTCTTTTAAGATACTTTCCTTGGGTAACAAGCTAGGTACTGCTATCATTGCGGTCTTCTTATTTCATTAGGGAAATGTTCGAGATTGATGAGACTTTTCATAGTGTTGTTTGTTTTTTCATCCGCCTTTGTTTTTTTTAAAAAAAAAAATTTTTTTTTTCAACGTTTATTTATCTTTGGGACAGAGAGAGACAGAGCATGAATGAGGGAGGGGCAGAGAGAGAGGGAGACACAGAATCGGAAACAGGCTCCAGGCTCCGAGCCATCAGCCCAGAGCCTGACGCGGGGCTCGAACTCACGGACCGCGTGATCGTGACCTGGCTGAAGTCGGACGCCTAACCGACTGCGCCACCCAGGCGCCCCTCATCCGCCTTTGAATGCAAGGAAAAGAGCCCCAGGGCTAAATCCCCCAATGTCCATAAATCAGCAGAGAGATTACCTCTATCAAAGTATAATCTTCAGAAAATCAGACATGACTCATACAGGTACATAATGAATTTTTGTCAAATTTATTTGCCTCCTTAATGAGGAAATCGTTAAGGTGGCGAAGCTGGTTCAAAGCATTGGAGCAATGGGAGTTATGTAGGCCACCGGGAAGGGTTTGGAAACCAGTATGCCGAGGGATCTGAGCTCCTCAGAGCAAGCAGCAAAGATCAGCGAGTCTCAGACTTTGTGGTCTTAGGACCCCTTTACAGGCTTTAAGGACCCTAAATGGTCTGTCAATATTTACTTTGCAAATTAAAACAAAAGTTTAAATATTTATTAATTTAAAAATAAACCCATCGGGGCGCCTGGGTGGCGCAGTCGGTTAAGCCTCCGACTTCAGCCAGGTCACGATCTTGCGGTCCGTGAGTTCGAGCCCCGCGTCAGGCTCTGGGCTGATGGCTCGGAGCCTGGAGCCTGTTTCCGATTCTGTGTCTCCCTCTCTCTCTGCCCCTCCCCCGTTCATGCTCTGTCTCTCTCTGTCCCAAAAATAAATAAAAATGTTGAAAAAAAAATTAAAAAAAAAAATAATAAAAAAATAAACCCATCATACGTTAACATTTTTTAAATGAAAATAAATAAAAATAGCTCCATATATATATATATATATATGAAAAATAGCTCCATATATATATGTGTGTGTGTGTGTGTGTGTGTGTGTGTGTGTGTGTGTATAGGCATTCTTTTACATGTTTGCAAATAGAACACTTTAACTGGCTTAGAGGACAGCTGGATTCTCATATCAGCCTCCACATTCATATGTTACAATATGTTGTTTTGGTTGAAGTATATGAAGAAAATCTGGCCTCACATGGTTTTGCAGTTGGAAAAGGAGGACCTTCTAGAATCCCCAAAGTGCATGCTGGGGACTCCCAGAGGTCTTTGGATTACATTTTGAGAACCACTGCCCAACATTAAGAAATACCCTTGGCAGGTATGTTAGACAATGCCCCTGTATGAATTTGCAAGGACATGCTGTACTGTCTTATGCTTTCTTTCCAAGTTGGGGATAGTTTTTCTTAATACTTTGAAGCCCACGTCTTGTTCCTGCCACTAGGAACAGGTTGGGCCAGACAGACCAAATTCCACTTGTAAACAGTAGGAATTGGAACTACTTGTAAACCCATTTCTTTAAACAATCTGCCCCCGCTCCCCAAAAATCTTTTTTTCCCCATCAGTAAAAAAATGTGTGCAAGAGATTTTGAAAATATGAAGTACTTTGAACTTGTCAGAGATGAACACCGATACCTTTTTTAAGGCCTTCCAGTCTGTTATCCGTGTTAGCGTGTCAAAGTCCGTCCCATTTCATTTGGTACCGTGCTCTACGTAACGCCTTTTTGAAACTGCATTCTCCATTTAATATATCATGAGTCGTTTTTCATGAGAGTAGATCATATTCTAAGTTTTTTTTTTTAATGGCTACATTTTATTTTTGTTACGCTTTATCTAGTTTTGTAACATTGCATATTTTGACATTTTCATGTTCAGTGTGTTAATAACACAGCCATGGATGACCTTGTACCTGCAATCTTGTGCTGGTCTCTGCTAGTAACCAGGAGATGGGCACAAACTCCTGGAGTTAGAAAATCCCTGCCCTCTAGAAGTCTCGTAGCAACTTACGTCTTCCCCAGCGGTACCTGAGACTACGGTCCCAGCGCCAGTGGCTCCGGGCCAACCCCATCAGGCCTCACTACGCGTCTCCCCCATTCGACATCAGAAAATGAAGTCATTTATCTTCACGTTGCTTCACATATCACTTGAGCCAGTGGTTCTCAGCTCTGACTGTGTATCAGGATCACCGCACCCCTGGAGCTTGTGACCCCTTGTCCTAAAAGTTCCCTCCCCCAGGTGGTTTTATTGTGCAGGTGGGACGGAGAACCACCACGTGCTCTTACCCCAACCTTACCTTTCCCTGCCTTCCTGCCCCTTTCTTCGCACTCTGTATAATCCAGGGTCTGTTATTAGCGAATTCGCTGAAAATTTTATCTCTGTGTGTGTTTTCTCTTCACGTCTCTCCAGAACTGAAACCTGGTTTCCTTTTCCACTCCCCAGCTCGATGTCTGCCACGCAGCCTGCTCGAGGCTGGTGTTCCCCACACCCTGTGATCTTCGGGTCCTAAAGGAGAGTTCCCTGTCCTTGCAGTCCACGGCTGACTTCAAATCTCTGTTGAACAACAACAAACGAAACAGCTTCTTCACAGTTGTCAGAATTTTCCACTCGTCACCCCAGCGTACCATGGGCAACCTACCCACTATGCTGGTGCTGTCCCCTTTTGTGGTCATTCTTGGCAACCTCACCTCCGATACGTGACCCCACCCATCCCACAATTGTTTTCAGTTCTCAGGATATCTCCTCCCCCTCCATCTCCACCCGTTCATAAGTCATAGCCTCCCACTGTAGAATTCCCCACCTCCCAAGTCTAGAATTTTGACAGCAATCACTTGTCAGCCTTTCTCGGATTCCCTTTCAAGACATTCTCTGATCCTTTCAAATCTCTCTCCTCCTTTGGCCCCGCTTTCCGTACGTGTCATCCCGTGTCACCCCCTTCTCCCTCTCCATGGTGCAGTGGCCCAGCACTACACGCATTCCTTCATACACGTCCTTCGCCCCTTTGTGGCACCTGTACCTCTACTCTAGCAGCTGAATATTACTGGAGGAGATAACAGAAGGCTGCTGGCTAATGTTCCTTAAACTGCATTACCGCAGATCTGAAATGGGTACTCGGTCCTGCCCAACAACCTGACCACACTTCTCTGGTAAATTGAGGGGCTATTTTACACCTTCTTGCTCCTCAGATTATTAAAATCCTTTCTCTCCTCTACCTCTGCTCTGCTGACTTCACCTTACATCCCACAGACATACAAGAAGACTATAATTTTATCTTGCCACGAATGATCTATGAGCGTGACTCTAAATGTGCCCAGATGATTCTGTATTTCTCTCTGTTACACAACAGATGGTGTCCCTGTTCATATCTGAGGTCTACTCTTTTCTATGTGCTCCGGAATCCATTTTCTTGAGGACTTTGATCCTGCAAATATCCTTTTTCTTTGCGTCTCTCTGCATCATCAAATTCTCTGCTACTGCATCATTTCTTTGGGCTTTCCAGACACTCCTTAATATCACCCAACTTCAAAAAAGCAAAACAAACAAACAAACAAAACCTTTCCCTTATCCTGTCCTTTCCCTTCTAGCTATAGTCCCTTTTTTTTTCTATACAGCAAAATTTTCTGAAAGATTTATATACACAGACTGCCTCTATTTTCTTACCTGAACTGACTCCAAGCTGGCTTGTCTCCACCAGTTCATGGGAACAGTTCTGATTAACATTACAAAAGACATCTTCGAAGCTAACGGCCAATCTAGTATCAGAGTCTCTCAGTAGCAGTCGATATAGTTGATATAGTTGACTACACCCTCATTGAAACGCGTTCATGATTTTTCCTCTTACCACACTTGTCAGTCTCCTATTCAGGGTCTTTTGCTGGATCCCATAACCACCATCTTTACACTGGTGACTGTTACATCTGTATCTCCCACCCGCACTCTGTACTGAACTACACCACACCTCCATTTGTATGTCCGTGTCAATTTATGCCAAGAGTAGAACTACTGATTCTCTCCCCACGCCAACCTACACACTCGGAAGTGTTCTGTCTCAGTCAACATCTATGTATGAGTTCTCTTCGATTCTACCCTTTCTGTCATCTCCACATTCAACCTATCCTAGGCCCATTGGTTCTGTTTCAGAACATATCCTCAATCTGATTTCTTCTCTCCAGCTCCCCTGCTCCAACTCTGGTCACACACTGTCCTCCCTCTTCGGCTCAAACTGGTCTGTTCACCTTCTTACCGTCTGTTCTCCCCAAAGTGGTCAGAACCACCCTTACTCTAAAGAGAGAATCAATCGTACTTTGCTGTTTCATTCTCCAGGGAGTTCCCCTTGCTGCTGAAATAAACCTCTGGCTCCTTACCATGGCAGAGAAGCTGGCCCTTGCATATCTCTGTGAGTTCATCTTTTTCCTCATTTCACTGTGCTCCCGCCACAGAAGTGACTCTACCCTTAATCACATGAAAACCGTCTCAGGGCTTCGATGCTTGTTGTTTATTCCACAGGAATAAATCTCCCTTCCCATCCTTCAGATCTCAACCCAAACATTAGTTACCTCTCAGAGGCACCTCCTAACCACTGTTATCCCAGGAGTGCCATTGCTTGACCCTATTCTAGCATTTTCTCCTCAGTACCTGATGTCTTATTTGTTTGCGTATTAATAGGTCTTCCTATAGTAGTATGTTAGCTTCTAAAGGTTAGGGATTCTCTTTGCCCAACTGCCATGTTTCTAGCTCTTTGGAGAGTGCCTGGTTGAGTCAGAACACAATATTAACTACTTGAATTGTCTGTAAACACTTCTTTTAAAAGGTCTTTTAAAAATGTTTATTTATTTTGAGAGAGAGAGAGAGTGCGAGCAGGGGAGGGGCAGAGAGAGAGGGAGAGAGAGAGAATCCCAAGCAGATCATGTGGGGCCAATCCCATGAACAAGATCCCATGAACCGCGAGATCATGACCTGAGCCAAAATCGAGAGTCAGACTCTCAACTGACTGAGCCACCGAGGTGCCCTGTAAACACTTAAAAAAACCCAAAAAACTATATATATATATATATATATATATATATATATATATATATATACAGTTAACCTGTTTAAAGAGCTATTGGATGAAAGAACTGCAGATCTCTCTGCCACAGCAAATGGTCACGAAAACACCCTCAAATCACAACCTTGGAAGGGTCTTGAGAAGTAAATGGATAAACTTAATATTGAAAAGAACAGTCTTATATCAAGTATACTTAACTACACGTAGTTGGCAAATACCTTCGATGCTTAAAAAGATACTATACATACATTAAGCGAAATTCTCCCAAATCCTTCAAGGGCAATGTAGGTAGAATAGTGGAGAAAAGGCTTCAGGGAGGGGCAAGAAATGCAGGAGGCACCATGCATGCAGGTAAGCTTCACACTGGTTTGACTCCAGTAATATTTCCCAGAGAAGCTGACTCTCGCGTGTCGGCAAACAGCAGTTGTTGAGTAAATGTCAACGATGTTACTTCAGGGCTGTTTGTGGTGTCAATATGTGCATCGACATTTTTTAATGTCACAGTGTCATATCTTTCCTGTTTGAGGAGGTGTGGTGCCGGGCAGAGGAGATCAAATGAAGAGTTAATGTAAAAGTCCATCAAGAGATGCTTAAAGACACGATTATGAAGATTTTCAAACATAAAGAAAGTAGAACAGTCGAATGAACTTCCATGTGCCTGTCATCCAGATTAGATAGTGACCAGCATATAGCCAGCCCGGTTTCATCTATATGCTGCTACTCCTCCGTCCCCAGACTCCATTGTTTTCAAGGACGTGTCAGATATTTCATTATTTCAAGCATCTCAGTATGTATCTCTAAAACATCAGGACTTTCATTTTTGGCAACCTCAGTACTCTTATTTTTTCTAAAAGAATAACAGTATCGAATAGCCAGTCGGCATTCAAATTTTCCTAGTTATCTTTTAAATATCTTCATGAGGCCAAAGTCCCTGACCATCCACTACAAGAAGTTGAACTTACTTGTCATGGGCATTGCCCTAGTTGTGTGGCACAGGCTCTGGATAGATCTTGCAGATTTCCTCAAAAATTAAGGGTGATCCATTTACCTTGCCTCTTAATCCTTTAAGAATTGCACATCTAGGCTGAGTCACTGGGTTTCATTAATTCATCAGGGCATTTATTTTTATTTTTTATTTGAGAGAGAGAGAGAGCGAGCAAACATGTGAGCAGGGGAGAGGGGCAAAGGGTATGAGAGAGAATCTTAAGCAGGCTCCACACTCAGTGACTCCGGGACCATGACCTGAGCCTGAATTCAAGTGTTGGACGCTCAATCAACTGAGCCACCCAGGCGCCCCAGCTCTTGGACAGTTTCTACATCACATCCAATGGCACTTGATTATATTTCCTGTAGAACTGTTCTGCATATACTTATTTGCTGACTCCTCAATGAAACCTAAGCTTCTCCAGGGTAGGTATACTGAAGTATCAGATGTCAAAGTCAGCCCTAGCATGACTTATTTCATATTCAATAAATCCACCTCCAACTAAAGATGATGCCTCTCTGTCTCATCCTTGCCTTCACTAATCCTTGAGAGACATATGGATAATCATTGGAAGGCGGGTAGAAACAGGGGTCCCTGGAGAAAAGGATGAAAGATAACACAAAGAACTTTATGATCTCAACTTGTTCTGCCATCTTGGAGAAAATCATATGTGTTCTTTTCTTTCGTTCTTTTTTTTTTTTTCAACGTTTATTTATTTTTGGGACAGAGAGAGACAGAGCATGAACGGGGGAGGGGCAGAGAGAGAGGGAGACACAGAATCTCTTTCGTTCTTTTTTTAATCTCACGGCTTTTAGTTCCTAAGCTCTCAAAGATTTATTTCTTGGCAGTAACATTTAGAAAATCTACTTTTATCCTGAAGCCTGAATATTCCAGTTTTATTATTTTGATCAGCCCAATGGAATTATTAGAGAGAGAACACCAGCCATGTTGATTGCTACCAATTTATTTCAAACATTTGTGAAGGTAGAGTCACAAAACATCTGCACTAGTTTTTTCCTTGGGCCAATATGCTCTTGGTATTATGCCTATGCAGAGGCTGTAAGCCCATCTTTCTTACCTGTATGTTTGCTCGTTTGGCACGTATCTATTGAGTGCCTGGTGTATTCCACCTCTGCTACATGCTGGGAGCACAGTGCTGAACCACAGGCACAGCCCCTTTTGCCACAGCCTTTATATTCCGCAAGCACCCCCCAAATTTGGCCCCATCTCCTGCTGCTGTTAGGAAGTCCTGTCATTTATGTAGAGTACAGCAGGGGGCAGATGAAGGCCGCCTTTCACAATCGGTTGTGGCGCCCTAGCATTTCAGCTGTAGATTAGAATTGTGACTTCAGTTTTTGAAGGAAACTAGAGTCTGGTTTTGCATTTTGCTCATTGCTCCTCTGACTTTGGGTACCTCTGGTACGAAATTTGGGAAAAGGCGAAACATTCCATCTTTCAGAATCAGTATTTTTCTGGAATAGTCGTGAGAGAAGCTTGCTAAGGGAAGGAATTCTACTCTGGATGCTTTCAAAAATAAAGACTATTCAATGGGTTTAATATTAATTTAATGTTTTCTGTGGAGCTGAATTTTCATTTAGGTGTTTGCTCAGATTGAACTGTAGCTGCATTTTTATTTTTATTGTAGAGAAAGGGTAAAGAAACCGTGATTCCCAATTAGCTAATCTTGTTCTTATTTCAGCAACAGTAGCTCTCCATCCTCAGATTTTGACAGTGAATAAGAGGAAATTTTAGAAATGCAGAGAAAGCAAACGTGTGTGTATGTGAGTGCGTATGAGTGTGTGTGCCTGTGTGTTTTACATACTATTGTGACCTCAAGAGTGATATCAGAGGGGCAGGGACAAAGAAAGAATCACGGATGTGGGGTGTTAAACTGGGGGCAAAGACCTCAAGAGAATATTCTAATTTTGGACTTTTTAGTGCTATGCTAGATTTGCTGGGTGCTTTTAGGCAATCGGTATTTATCTGAGGTCTTAAGATAGATACTCATTTGAGGTATGAAGATAGAGTTTCCTTTGAAAAGGAAAATCTGAGTCAGAGAGAGCAGAATCACCTGAGCAGACACCTTTTTTTCCTGTCCTCCTGTTCTGCTACTCCCTATGGGACAAACACAAGAAAATCGCACCAACTCTCCCTGGCTATGGCTCCCTAGAGAGGTAGTGGGGGAGTAGAAGGGGAGGGGGGGTAAGTCAATTTCTAGTGAATGTGAGAGTGAGTCACATCTAATATTCTGTGGAATTATTTATCTTCCCCACTAGACAGGAAGTTCTGTGGAACAGGGTCGTGTTTATCTTGCTTGTCATTGACTTTCGTGTGCCCATGTCATTTTTCATATGCCAATACTTTAGGGGCATACATAATAGTCTTCCCACTGACTTCATTAAGGAAACACTAAAGAGATTAAGAAACATGGATAATCCCAGCCATGAGTTCTTTTTAAAATGTATTTGTAGGTGTGTGTGGGTGTGGGTGTGGGTGTGGGATTTCTAATCATCTGTCCCTGGTCCACCTATGAATATGATGGGAAATGCAGAGGAAATAAATAGGAGTAGCTACATAGACTCTGAAATGCCTTCCAATCTAGCCATCTAATATTCTACATTCTTTGAATTAGAAGGGCCCTACTCTGAAGCACCCAACTAATTTAGGATTCCACAGTGTTCCTAAGGGAAGTCACTCATATTTTTTGGAACATTCACCATATCTTGAGGCAGCTATTCCACTACTAGACAGTTCTTGCTTCTTTTTTTTGGGGGGGGGGGTGGTGTTGGGGCAGATGTTTATAGAAATATGGAAAAATACAGGAAATAATATAATGACATGCATATGCCCACTGACTAAGAATTAACAAGCACCAATGTTTTGTCCTTTTTTGCCTCAGCTATCCACCATTGGGAAATAACTTTCCATGGGTCTCTTACCTTTTTAAACATCTGCCAGTGGACTACTGGCCGCTCCTTATTCTGGACTATCTTGTATAGAGGTTTGTACTGTGAGCAGCTATGAAAGATATAATGATGTCCTTCAGAGTAAAGGGCAAGTTTCTTCCAACCTTGGAAGATAGTGTGTCGCGTTCTGGAGCAAAGAGCAGGTATGCTTAATGCCCGTTATAAAACAATCAGGTTCCTTAAACTCAGGATTCCGCTCCTGTAATCCAACCACTGAACATCTGGTCCTCTTCACGCTGCCTGTGGGAATCAGGGCTTCAGAGATTGGCACACACATGCTGGTCTCTCGCTGCTGCTAGTGCTGCGAATAATAAACTGTGTTTTGGGTCACCTGGGTGGCTCATTTGGTTAAGCATCCAACTCTTGATATCAGCTCAGGTTATGATCTCACAGTTTGTGAGATTGAGCCCTGGGTCAGGCTCCGTGTGCTGACAGCATGGAGCCCACTTGGGATTCTCTCTCTTCCTCTTTCTCTCTCTCTCTCTCTCTGCTCCTCTCCCACTCATGCTGCATGCTCTCTCTCCCTCTTTCTCTCTCAAAATAAATAAACTTAAAAAAATACTGTCTTGGGGCACCTGGGTGGCTCAGTCAGTTAAGTGCCCGACATGGTCTCAGCTCAGGTCATGATCTCACGGTTCGTGAGATCAAGCCCTGTGTTGGGTCCTGTGTGAACAGTGTGGAGCCTGCTTGGGATTCTGTCTCTGTCCCTGTCCCCCTCTCCCCAACCCTCTCTCTATCAAAATAAATAAATAAGTAAGTAAATAAATATTTATTATTATTATTTTAATGTTTATTTTTGAGAGAGAGAGAGAGACAGACAGAGAGACCGAGAGGTAGTTTGTGAGCAGGGAAGGGGAAGGGAGCAGGAGACACAGAATCTGAAACAAGCTCCAGGCTCTGAGCTATGAGCACAGAGCCCGACACAGGGCTTGAACTCATTAACTGTGAGATCATGACCTGAGCTGAAGTTGGAAGCTTAACTGACTGAGCCACCCAGGTGCCTGTAAATAAATAAATGAATTAATAAATAAATATTTAAAACAAACAGACAAAATCCTGTCTTTTACATCTGATCCAGGAGTTTTGTGTCAGCATCTATTGAAACAGTGGTGGGTTATTTTTAAACTATCCTAGGCAATGAAAAAAGGTAGAAATAGTTCCCACAATAATATTAATATTAAAACTTGATAAAGGTAGAAAAAAGAAAACTAGACAAATTCACGTATGAATGTAAAGGCTAAAATACTAAAAAAAAAATAGTAAGCGAAATTCAGTAGCAACTTATAAAAAGAATGAAAGGAAATTAAGTCAAGTTTATTTCAGGTATGTAAAGATAGTTGAAAATTTGGAAATTTATCAAAATAATTTCCTATTTAGATGAAAAGGGAAAAAATCTTCTATAACTATAGTTGGTGAAAGGCATTTGATAAAATCTAGCAACAATTATTAATAAGAAACCCCATGTAAAATAATGGTGGGATAAGACATTTTTAACATGATAATGACTATATCAAACTATGAAATAGTAAAGCTATTTTAAAATCAGGAACAACAAAAAAAATAAAATAAAATCAGGAACAAATAGCACTGAAAGCTTTTACCATTACTAAGTGTATTTTGGAAGTTTTAACTAATGTAATATAGCAGTCAAATATGTAACATATTGGAGGAAAGCCAAATACATTATTTCTCTTTTTTGCAGAAATATAAATATATATTCAGAATTTAGTGACATTAAAAACCTACTAGAATGAAAAGGAGAATTTGGTAAGGTGGCTGGATGTGATAAACATATAGAAAGGTCAGTAGCTTGTCTCTAAATAAGCATATCCAGTTAGAAATAAAAACTACAAAATACTTAGGAATGAATCTGATACAATGGGTAAAAGACATACATTAAACAAACAAACAAACAAACAAAAAACTATAAAATCATGTCCAGGGACATAAGGCAGGATTTAGAAATGGAGATACATACCAACATAAGATTTAATTTGCAATTTAAATATCAATCCTCTAGGCACTTGGGTGGTTCAGTCGGTTGAGCATCTGACTCCTGATCCTGGCTCAGGTCATGATCTCACGGTTCGTAGGTTTGAACCTACATCGGGCTCTGTGCTGATGGCGCAAAGCCTGCTTGAGATTCTGTCTTGCCTTCTCTCTGCCCCTCACCGGCTTGTGTTCTCTTTCTCTCTCTCTCAAAATAAATAAATAAACTTAAAAAAAGTAAATCTTTATTAATAATCTATATTAATATGCAAGTTTAATTCAAAATTTAATGGAATAAAAATCATTATTTTGAGTAGGTGGAGGGAGTTACACAAAAAGATATTAATGTTCCTGTGCAAGAGTAAATGTCTGAGAGGAACTGAGAAGGATGGCTTGCTTTAACAGGTAGTATAACTTAAAACAAAGTTACAACATTTAGACAGCCAGGAAATAGTGCTGAAATAGATCAATGGAAAGAAGAGAGTCAGGAGCAGACCCAGTGAATATGGAAACATAATGAATTCTAGACAGGACTTTCAATTCAGTGGGAGAAAGAAGATTAACAAAAAAATCAGTTGTACCACGTGTACATGGGTGTCCATTAAGACAAAAGAATCTATACTTCTCATTCACACCTTACTGAAAAATAAGTTCCAGATAGATTTATGATACAAATCTTAAAATGACATTAGAAAAAAGGCAATATTAATAAAAGTTTGGAGTTTCAGTGTGTTCCTATATTCTTGGCCCAAGACTGTCATGAAAACTAGATCAGGAGCGAGGACTCAATGACCAGCCAAAGTATTTCTCTTCACAGACGTTTAGATTACTAAGGCCCTGGGGAGGCCAATCTCAGAGAGGCAGTCTGTACCACGGAAAGATCGGGAAGTTGAGACAGACAGACAAGGGTCAGAATCTCAGTTGGGATCCATACTATAGGTGGGACTTTAGACAAGCTATTTAGTTTCCTTAAATCTCAGTTTTCTCCTCAGTGAAATGGGTATAATAACTTTAAGAGGTCATGCAAGGATTAAATTTTCCTCTGTCTTAAAAAAATTTTTTTTTAATGTTTATGTATTTTTGAGAGAGAGAGACAGAGCATGAGCAGGGGTGGGGCAGAGAGAGAGGAAGACACAGAATCTGAAGCAGGCTCCAGGCTCTGAGCTGTCAGCACAGAGCCCGACGCGGGGTTCAAACCCGTGAACTGCAAGATTAGGACCTGAAGTCAGACCCTTAGCCAAATGAGCCACCCAGGAGCCCCAAATTTTCTTCTGTCTTGTAAAGGGGCCTAGCTCAGTGCTCAGTAAATGCTCATTTCCTTCTTTCATTTTCAACTTCTGACTATTTGAAAGGCATCAGATTTTGGATGTTTGTGAAGAGTGTCATTACACTACTCTGTGAATAACAGCAAAACCAATATAGAGACCCCAATTTCAATTCTTTTGGTTCGAGCTTTCTCTGGAAACCTGAGAATTTTTAATACTGGCAAACCAAATTGATGATTCTGCCTCTTACAAAAGAAAATTAATAAACATTAGCTCTTCTGAGGCAGACAAATCACAGGAAACAAAAGTTCCACAGTGTTTCATAATCTTATGACAAACACCATCTGAGTTACTTACAGTTCCTGGATGAGGAATCTTTTCCTACGAGGATTCACTGGCCAGGCCCAAGTTCGCTATGTCTCCTCCTGGTTTTGTCGCTTTGCTCATACGATTTGTTTGCACTTTTCCCTATTATGAGCTTAGCCATCTCCTGATTTGGTGAATTCTCAGCCCTTAGAACCAGTCAATCTCTACAGAGGATCCCGCGAGGCTTCCTGATCTGGCCACTAACTGTTGGCGTTCAACTCCAGCAATGACATGCCAGGCTGAAGCTTAATTCTTTAGAATATTTTTTTTTGGCTAGCTTATGGCTCAGCTTCCTCTGTTCATCAGGGAGCGGTATCTCTGAGGCTTCTCAGGGAAGTACCACTCCTATCATCAACTTTGGGATTCAGGGTCTGTCCTGGGCCCCAGGAAAGCCCTCTGACCTATCCCTGATTCAGGTAAGTGCTCATGTCTTAGCCCTCATGGGTGTCTTTTTCTTTCTCTCTGTAGGTAAGTTTGTATCTGTTAATAAGAGACTATGTCTTGTTTGCTCAGTGTCTAAATAAAGATTATTTGGGTAAAAGGAACAGATATTCCAACCTCCATCCCACTCCTTGCTTAAACAGAGGGATTTATTATACAATGTCAAAGGAAAATCTCTTGGACATCCAAGCACAAGACAAAAAGTGCAGCCGGCCTGAAAACACAACTGGAATATTGGGAACAGAGATTTCCTTCTCTAGTTGTAAGCTTCAGATAATCTTTCTCACCTCTATTTCTCCATCTCCTGTCTCTGGTGGCTTCTTGGACCAATATGGCTGCCCAGTCATGGCTCTACATAACACTTCTGTTCAATCACCTACTTTCATTTCATGATTTTTAAAATCTCTGTGACAGCCCAAAGACTGCAAGAGCCTGATTGGCAGCTTATCAGCCAATAGACTGACAGATCCGTCAGCCAATAGCTTGGTCCAATCAATTTTGAACAAAAGGCATGGTTGGGTAATAATCGGCTGTGGGCCAGAAGAGGTTTCTGAGAAGGGGGCTTGGTAGATCAGGTCAGCTACCCAGGAACTAGCTTGATAGCATCCCTAGCCCTTCACAATGAAATAAGGCCCAGTAGTTTACAAAGTGCTTTTACATACACCATGTTAATTTTCTTGTTTGCTTGTTTAATGTATTCATTCAACATTTGATGACATGGCCTGTACCAAGAACAGGAGTAGGTACCACAGTACTAGGTTCCATGTTCCAATATGAGTATGTTGTCCTCCAGGCAGTTCTATTAGGAGTGGGGTTGCAGGATAAACAAATAAGCAGAGAATGTGATAGAAGGGCACTGATGGAGAAAGTTGGGTTGCGAGGGACAGTAAAGAAGTACATAAATTGTGCATGGAAGTGAAGGGTACAAGTCAGAAAGATTATTTTGTAGCTTGATCATCTTTACACATCACAGAAATCCAGAGGTTGGCAAGGTAGGTAAGAATGTCACCTGATTTGACAGTTGAGATAACTAGGACTCAGAGGGGTTGAGTGATTTGCCTGACACCACATAGCACTGCAATCCAGGCTAGATCCAGATCTTCTGACTCCCGGTTCAGTGCTCACTCTTTTCGCCCGAATTTCCACCACCCCCCCCAACCCGCCCCCACCAATCCAGGCTTGCTCTGGCAAGGGATGTCTGACTCACAGACGGCAGGGGTGGGCAGTGGAGAAATCAGGCCGACCTTCACTGTGCCTCTAACAAGTCATACATTAGGAAGGATACAAAAGACATGGAAGACACTCTCTTTGCTCATAGGTCTTCTTCTGGGGTGGGCTTGGCAGTATTGGAAATCTCTACCCAAGCTAGGCCTGGATGTGCAGACCCTACTAGAGATAGCTGTTCTAGGTAGATGATTAGCATGAATGGTGGTGGTGACATGAATTTGGTCTGGGAGGATCTTGGGAGGAAGTTAGGACAGGTGGAGGTTTCAACATCCCTCCTGTGACCCATCCACTTTTCTTATATTTGGCTTCCTTCTTGACCCACATCCCTCCTTTCTGCTGCCAAATAAGTGGTGAGGTCTATGTCGTGTGGACAAGAGTCACAAAAAGTCACATGCATTTTTCAGAATGTGCATTCATGCCCTTTCCCATTATTAGGAAAAATGCAGTTTCCTTGAGATTCACCTTACCACGTTTCTTGCTTTGGCTTTCTTTCTCTTGAAGTGTGGAGCCATCTGTCACATCTGTGATGGAGATATAGAAAGCACTTCTTTACTTTAAGAAGATCAACACCGTGGATATGATAACCAATGGCAGCTGATACTGGGCCTTAGAGCTGGGGAGGCCATGGGACTGGTGGGGTCCAACGAGAACACATGCCAAGCAGGAGGAGCTCTGCTTCTCTGCACCCATCTCTGACTGCTGGGGAAGCATCATCAGCTCTTCCTATTTTTTAAAGAGAAGCTAGAAATCTGAATTGAAAAATTTTAGGCCAAAACTGGCACACAATCTCTTAAAAATACAGCTAGAACAAACAAAATATGATTTGGTTTGACAGCAGGTGGGTTATAACTTCTGAGTTACTTGTTCTTTAAAAAATCCCTCCCAGGCACTCACATTCGGGTATTCTTTCTCAAAAACCATAACCTTAATCTATTCGTGAGACAGTATCAGACAATCCCAATGGAGGGAATTCTATGAAACATGTGACCAGCACTCGTCAACATTGTCACGGTCATGATAAACAAGGAAAAGCAGACTGAACAAGTGTCACAGATCAGGGCAGACTAGGGACACATGATGACCAGATGCAGTCTAAGATCCTGGAATGTTAGTGGAAAAATTGATGAAAATCTGAATAATGTCTGGAGTTTAGTTGATGGTATGTTAATTTCTTAATTTTGACAAATGCAGCATAATGAAAAATGGTAACATTTTTGAAAAGTGGGTGAAAGGTATATGGCAACTCTCTGTGCTACATTTGTAACTTTTCTGTAAATCTAAAATTATTCCAAAGTCAAAAGTTTATTCAAAAGAAAAAGTCCCTTCCAAGCTCGAGATAACCTTTGGTTGTCATGGTTCTGCAAATGAGGCTGGGTTTCCAATGTCAAAACACATGCTGTCCTATTGGTGTTCCTTCTTTCAACCTGTGAGTGCTTAGCACAGTGTTGCGCCTTACTGTCCTTTCCTTTTAGATCACAGGGTTCCAAGACTCCTGAAACGGGCCTGCAGGTTAGCCCAGAAGCATACAGGTGGTCTGGCAACTTTGCTATACAAGATGGCGTCTCTCTTCCTATTAGTAAGAGGTCTACTTTGCAGTCATGCACACTGCCGCCCTCCCACTGGAACTGCCTTGCAATGGCTGGAGTCGGTTTGAAATTCACAGGCAGAGGCTTAGGTGCACTCCCAGCGCTGACATTTTGCCTGAAAGCCAGGCTGTGCAGCTGGATCATTTTCTATATGGCTCCTGGCTTGGTGTCGTAGGATCCAAGAAGACCCCCTCCTTTCTAAGACAACATTCCCAGAGTCAGGAAAATTGGCGAGGCAGACAGGGCTGAAGTGAGCTGTCAGGGTGAGTAAGGGGCCTGCATGGGAGTGAGAAACCCTTACAAATGTTTTCATCTTCCCGGAGGAGTTAAGTTTCTCTAAATTTGTGGTCCCTCCGACTCCACAGGAATTGTATCTTTCTGCAGTGTTCCCAGGCAATTATTCCTCCTCACAAAGCTGAGCCTCCGCTTTCAGGACCCAATCAAGTGGCCACAAATCAAAGATAGCTTGGATTCATTCCACTAATAGCATTGGAAAGCCATTAGCTGAAGTTGTTTGAAAAGGGAAGTGGCTCAGATATCTCTGGGCTCACAAGGAAAGCTTCTGTAATGTCATATTATGGTTACCAAATGGCTTAGTGGACTGAGGCATCACATTTCTCATAATGAGAGGTTATTTATTGCACCACTGAACCAACACACTCTCCCTTGCTCACTTGCACAAGATAAGATGAAGAGCCCTTTCAAGTTGAATTAAGTTTAAAAGGAAAAGCAACACACATGCTCCCAGCTAATGGTGGGGTTTAGCTCCGGCTGTGTAGGGACGAAGTGTAGATGGCTCCCTCTGTGGGTGGTCGGAGGGGCTCTGCAAGGCTCTCCTTGCCCCAGTCTCTAATGCTTGCGGATGAACTCCCTCGGACCATTTCTTTTGGGTAAGGCACTGTTTCCAAGAAAGCCTTTGTCAAAATGTTAAAAACGTGTTCCATTCAACGTCCTCAACCTAACAGGAGCTCCTCTTTCTTAGGGGGAACTTCCTCCAGCGCCCCCTTCCCGTGGTTCCGACCGGCTGTCAATCCCAGCACTCCCAGCTCTCGCCCGCCCACGGAGGGGGCATGGGTCCCTCCCTCGGGGCACAGTGATTGGCTAGGGATGGGCACATGACAGAGCTTGGGCCAATCAGAGGCCTCTCCTAGGAGTGATTTGAGGAGAGCTCAGAGAGGCAGCCTTTTAACCCAAGAGGTTGGAGGGAGGGATCGGAAGCGAGGCTTCCAGAGAACCTGTCTTTGGTGGCAGAAAAAGCCGCATGTCCACTGGACAGAATGAAAGCATGTGAGGTAAATAGAGAGGAGAGACAGAGGGAGGGCTCCTCATGGCATCGAGGCCCAATTCTAGCATGGGGAACCGAGATACGTGTCCGGATGCTCCAGTATCCTTCCAATAAAGCCCTTTTAAAATTAAGCTTGTTTGTACTGGGCTTCTACCACTCACGGGACGGAATAATCTGACTAACGCAGCCATCCATGTGCCCGTCTTCTACGGCTTTCCGTAAACATTTCTGCATGACGGGCAAGTGCAGGCTGCCTCCCCCTGACTCTGGGCCCCCAGGTGCCAGGTGCCTCTGCTGGTCAGGAGTGGAAGGCAGCAGAGGAAGGAAAGTAAAATGCAAACACATTGGCCTCCTGGAAGTGAAAGCGAAGGGCAGACACGTGGGCTCTTCTTTCTGGGGTTCTGGGAAGGGTCTTTGGAAGAAAGGGCTCTGCAGCCAAGGTAGTTGTGTGTGGGCGTCCGAGGCCTGGGAGCTCAGGCCGAGTGCGGAGGAGGGAGGGAAGCAGGACCCCTCCCACCCCCCCAGCCCAGGCTCCCCCCTGGACTCTCCCAGCGGCCCCCAGCCCTTCCCCAACCCTGCAGCCTCTTTACCGCCCCCCAGATAAGCCAGGAGGGAACCGGTCCAGACTGGTTGCACCTCAGCTGGCCTTTCTGCTCTACCGTGCTCCACCCCGGGGTGGTCAGGAGGGGTGGTCAGGAGGGTCGGGCGGTGCGGTGTAGATCCCTGAGCCCGGGGGGCCCGGTGGCAGGTGCTCGGAGGCTGGTGGGAGGTGGGCTGGGGCCCAGGCCCAGGGTCCGGAGAAGCACGCGGGGGCGGAGAATAATGAACTCCTTCGTGACTCTCTCCGCAGGCTTTCAATTACAAATCATCCTGGCATTGGTTCAAAGTGCCCCAACAGCCCCTGGAGCCCTGCGGCTGGGCAGAGCGGCCCACGTGGCTTTTTCGATCTCCAGGGTGTGACAACGTCGCTGTGGCCTTGGCAGTGATGGAGGAGGGGCGCTGGGAACACGCTGGAAGACAGGCATCGAACTGAAATCAAATTTATCAGCACACGTATTCTTGGGTCTTTGCGCAGGTATGTTGACAGAGAGCGCTGAGCTGGCAGTGGGGTGGGGAGCGCTCCCTGGCGCCAGGCCCTATGTGCCAGTCCCGCACGAATCATTTGGATGTTGGGGGAGGCAGAGAAAAGTAAGTCATTATTCCTGAGTTCCAGGCAGTGGGCGAAGCAAACACTAGAGAAAGATAATGTGCTACAATACAGGTTTTGCTCAGATCCTCCAGAACATTCCTCAGAGCAGAGAGGTAGGTGTAGTGGCCCAGCTGCGTGGAACTGGTTCCTGCAGGGCAGTGGGAGAACCAGGCAGGAGGACTGACCTCCGAGTCCCGGGGAGAAAGCTCAGGAAGTGATGGGAGTCTGCAGTTTAGTGCCCAGGAGTCGATGGAATCTGATGGAAACAAAGGGTCTGTGGGAAGGGCTGGGCATGAAGGGGTGGTGGGTGTCTGAAGGGGTGGTGGGATCCGGGAAAGGCGGATGGGAGGAGGTAGACCCTGAAACTACCCCACAGCACTGAAGCAGAGGCTGTGGTCTTTCATTGTGAAACCTGCGGCTGATGGCGGGAGGGAAGAACATTCCCTGAGAAGGCACGGAGGGCCTGAGAGCGGGGAGAGGGAGTGTTGGCTCCCGGCTGCAGGTGCCAGGCCCAGGGTCCCAATCTGCTCCAGCGCTCCACAGCTGGCGGTGGCCGGTGGCCAGATGTTTTGATTAGAAAGAAACACTTTTCAGGCAACCTGAAGAAGTCCCAGGAAATCTATCACTGGAAGAAAATATCCTTCTAGGGTTTTGATGTAGGTGGAGGGAATGCAGGGTGGAGTTCAAGCTCATGTTTGCACCGAAAGGAATGAAACGGTACATGGCGTCCTTTCAGACGTGGCTCGACTGTGTTTGGGAATGCCTTGGGCTCTAGGGTATAGGGGAGGGTAAAATTATCTCACTGTAATTTGAGAAAAAGCGTCTATTTTCTTATTCCTTGAAGAAGTAAAAATAAGGCATGTGTGTGCGTGCGCACGCTCGTGAACAGCGGGGGTGCTGGCTGGGCTACCCGAGGACAGGACATCTGATAAAAGGCTCTTGTTCTATGAGTTATTCAGTCAGTTGCTTTTGTCTAGTCTTTCCAAGTCAACATTTCCAAGCCTCACAGCAAGGATGCCACCAGGGCTGTAGGAAAAGACATGCCATCTTTCCTGGTTCTGTTCTCCTAGCTCTCTCTTCTCCCCTCTGTGATGTCTTCTTAGGAGGGAAGAAATTGGTCAAAGGCTGGAAGGTTCAGGACACTGCATCAGGACCCCCTGTGCTCCCCTAAACTCCATCTCTGACAGTTTATTTTCCAAACTTAAAAGGTTTTGTGGACTTACTAGAAGCCAGGTGTTCCCAAGAATAGAAAACATGTCGTCTGGAAGTCCCCAAGTGCCCAGGGCTGGCAGGACATGGTGGTAGAGGGTCTTGTCTGGCTGTTGAATGTATGCTCGTGATGCCTAAGGGGGAATCCAGGACGTTGGGAATGTGGCCGGAATAGGCAGCAGACACACAGAATGAGGGAGTTTGACTCCACTGTCTTCGAGCCCTGGAGACAAGTCTGGCTCTGGGAATGCCAGGATCATGGTGGGAGGCATTGGGTGCCAGAAAACCTAGACAGGGACAGACCAGAGAGGTGTGGGTCCCTGGGGATTGAGCATGTTTCAGTGAAGCCCCAGTTCACTCCTCAAAGTCTGGGGGTGGAGAAAATTCCTCCAATCTCACCCTTCCCTTTTAATTTCCTCTCTGGGCCTCATTTTCCTTGTCTGATGAAGAGAGTGAGCTGGATAATCTCTAAGGTCTTTTCAGCTCGAACCTCCTGGGTAGGGCTGGCTACATAATTTCTTGGGCCCAAGGCAAAATGAAAATGCAAGGTCCTTGTTCGAAAATCAGGGGAAAAGGACTCTTCAAGGTCTTAAAAATATAAAGCATTTCCTTTCTCCTTTGTTCTCTCGAATAGTCATGATGTTTTTCATTTACTATTTAATGTTACTCCAAGTAAAGACCAATTAAAACTTATATTATTAGCGTGAATTTTACCATTCATCTTTATATTGTGTAATGGCAGTTATAAATTATAAACTATAAGAGCATTGAAATTATAGGCAAAATCATGCAATTCATGTTTTGTAGCTTGCGCATGCACATATATTATTTTGTTTTAAGCAGAACAGCAGAAGCACTACACACAACTAACTCAGCTGTTTGCACTTAACTTTTAAAAAAAATTTTTTTGAAATGTTTTGAGAGAGAGAGAGAGATAGTGTGAGCCAGGGGAGGGGTAGAGAGAGGGAAACACAGAATCTGAAGCAGGCTTCAGGTTGTGAGCACAGAGGCTGATGTGGGGCTCGAACTCACAAACCTTGAGATCATGAACTGAGCTGAAATCCTAGGCCTAACCGACTGAGCCACCCAGGTGCCCATTCACTTTACTTCTTGATATGTGCACATTGTCCTCACGCTCTCTACCTTTGCCTTTCTGATGAGTAAAGAGGGCATAAGAGGAAGAGGAACAGGGGAGGACTCATTTTTTCCCTTTCCTTCCATGTTGCTATTTTCAGCCTAAGTGGTTGATTAAGGGCAGGGAAGTAACATGAGTAAGAGAGCAAAAAGCTGATTCAGAAAAATATCACCTGTTTCTATAAAAAGTAACAAAAAAGGAACCATCACAGAATCTTGGAATATATAAAGATGTTACAAGAAAAAAAAAAAAGGAAAGGAAAAGTAAAAACAAATATCAAAGTACACACTCCAGAAAAAGTGTTGCAGTCTCGCTGGTAAAAATGATGACTGCGCTTTGGAATTGCCAAAATCTGACAACACCAAATGTTGGAGAGGATGTGGAGCAACAGGAACTCTCATTCGTTGCTGGTGGAAATACAAAATGGTACAGCCACTTTAGAAGACAATTTGCTGGTTTCTTAGAACGCTAAACATACTCTCACCATACAATCTAGCAATCCTACTCTTTGGTATTTACCCAAATGAATTGAACACTTATGTCCACACCAAAACCTGGACACAGAAGTTTACAGCAGCTTTATCCGTAATTGCCAAACCTTGGAAGCAACCAAGATGGCCATCAGTAGGTGAATGGATAAATAAACGATGGCACATTCACACAATGGAATATTACCCAGTGATTGTAAAGAAAGAACTGTCAAGTCATGAAAAGACCAAGGAACCTTAAATGCACATTATTACTAGGTAAAAGAAACCGATCTGAAATATGATTCCAACTATATGACTTTCTGGAAAAGGCAAAACAATGGAGACAATAAAAAGATCAGTTGTTGTCAGGGGCTATGGGGTGGAAGGGATGAGTTGGTGGAGCACAGGGGATTTTTAGGGCAACAAAACTATTCTATATATTATAATGGTGGACACGTCATCATTCCTTTGTTAAAACCCATAGAATGTACAATGCCAAGAGTAAACTCTAATGTAAACTATGGTCTTTGGGTGGTAATGATGTGTCAATGTAGGTTCATCAATTGTAACAAACATACCACTTCTAGTGTGGGATGTTGATAGTGGGGGAGGCTGTGCATGTTGGGGGGGTGGGGGCCATGTGGGAACTCTCTGTACTCTCCACTTGATTTTGCTACGGTCTTAAAACTTCTCTAAAAAAATAAAGTTTGTTTAAAAACCTATGACAAAATCCTTTGGAATTAATTTCAAAAATAATCAAATCAAGAGCCCAAAGCAGAGATATAAAAGATCAGGGAGCTGTATTGCAATAACAAAGGTTGCTGAAATGTAAATATGTAAAATATAAATGACCAAATAAGGTTCAAGAGAAGATAGAATATCTATATAGACCAATTATAGTAAAAGATATAGAGAAAGCTGTCAAACATCTCTCATCTCCAAAAAGCACAGAACCCAGAAATTTTTAAAAAAGCAAAAAAACCTATGATTAAAATTAAGGCTATATTGGATAGAACATGAAGGAAAACAGATACTGCTGAATATAGAGTAGAGGATATAAATGAAAAATCTGAGCAAGATGATAAGAAAACAGAGAGCTTTGATGATTAAGAGGCACTACCAGTCTGCATAACCCAGAATAGACTCCTCCCCTTTTGCCTTCTGTAAAATGAGTTTTTTCTTTGTATAAATTGACCAATAGATCAAGTCGGGGGCGCCTGGGTGGTGCAGTCGGTTAAGCGGTCACCCTGCCATGCATAGCACCTTCCTGCCCATCACAAACACTATTACACGTCCTGCACAACTTTCGAATGTCCCATGGCACATTAGTGTAAAAAACTCACTGGCCATGGCTTGAACCTAGATGTGAACTCCATTTTACACAGAAATACAAATACTTTTTTACATGGTAATAAAATACATTGAGTTTTCCAGGAATGCAAGTGTCCTGTAAATCAGTTCACTGTTTTACTTTCAAGTAATAGTATCCTGACTTTTTGCTGATTCCTTGTAGGTGTAATTTGAGAATTACACATTTTTGCTTTTCACTTAAAGTTTTCCTCCCTCACCACAGGCCCATGAGGAATAAGTCTGTGTGGTAGAAATATTTAATGTACAACACATGCTGAATAATATCTTGAACATATATTTATAAGGTAAGATTTATGAAAGACCAATGATTAGTTAATAGACCACATGCCTCGAAATGTTGGCTACTTATACCTGAATTTCTCACACAGGAGAGGTATAGATTGGCCCCAGATTCTCTAGAAAATGCTTACATTTTATATTTCTCTTATGATGACAATCTAAAAAGGAATAAGCAAGCATGTTCTGGATTACTCAGGCACTCACCTTCTGATAATTACTGCCACCAATTTAGTACATGTGTTTAAGGTTTTGTTCATGATCATCTTGGGAACCATAACATGGATTTAATTGCTGTTGGCCAATGATAAAACAGTTAAGAAATTAAGCGTCAGACACTGAAAAAATTGATTTATCTGAAATACCCATCTCTTTAAAGAAACACATAGAGGAGATCTTACTCTAGGTCTCAATCTAATTGCTTACTGTGTTTTGCATAAATAAGATGGTGGATGTTAGTTGGGTACCACTGGTTTAGACTGTGCCCTCCTGAGAGTCACCCTATTCCAGAATAACTGGGACTAGCAATTTGACTGAAGACTATGGGCAAACAGTTCTTTGGCAGAATTGTCTCCGACACACGCATTCCTCATGTCTCTATGTATTTCCTCTTCCCTTTCTGCACTCTTGAAAGCAAAACTCTTTCAATAAAGCCAGTACAGCCCTCTACTGTGAGATCTAGACAAATATGTTGTCCTGACCTCAAGCTCTAGCTAACATAATTTGAAATGTAGTTGATAGAAAGGCTTACCATTAATACATTAATGCTCTTTAAGAAAGATAAACCATGGCACCAGGTCACTCTGTGGATACAGATGTTTCAAGTTAAAAAAAAAAAGGCTTCCTATTGCCTGTGAACTATTTTCCAAATATATATCATGGAGTCAGGACCCTATAAAGGTGGGTCTTGTATCAAATCCGGTGTGGACAGCACACATTTGTGATTCTGGAGGTCGCACAAGAAGCCAGAATACCGTGACATAAATAAGATAAAAGTTTATTCCTTTGTCATGTGTCTAGACGTGAGTGTCCAGGTGGTGGGCAGTTTTTCCATCCTTCACTTATGGATTCCATATCTGGGTCCAAGGCTCTACTTGTTGCCATTTGCATCCGGAAAGAAGAGGAACAAGAGAGGTCTCAGGTAGGGGGCTTGGTCTTTAGGATGTTAGCTCAGGATTTTAGCATGTCATGTCAGTTCATGCACTGTTGGCTCAGACCTAGTCACATGACCGTACCTAGCTGCAAGAGAAGCTGGCAGTTGTACCCTCTAGCTGGGTAGCCATGTTCTGGGATAAAATTGGGTTTTTCTTAACAAAAGGAAGAGTTGCAAATGGATACTAGGAGGCAATGATCAGTCCCTACTTTGGGCCATGTCTACCTTTACTTTTCCTATGTTCTAGCTGTATAAATATACTACCTGGATATGTGCTTTGTCTCCTAGGATGCGGGCCTTTTTGCCCATATCTCCCTCTGTCTAGGACATCCTTTCCCTCCTCCACTTATAAACAAAGAGCCAGAGGGAGAGAGGGAGAACTGAGAATTTGGGAAAACTTCATGGACAAAGTAGCATGTTATTTTGTGCCATGAAGGATACATATTTTGACAAGTGGAGGGGAAAAAATGTGCCCCAAAGGGAGGTGTGACCACAAAGACCCAGAGCCAGGAAACAAAGCACATGTTGGGGGTAATCAATGGTATTACCCATGATATATCTTCTATTTCTTTGTTTCTTTTAAATTTGTGAATTTTATTTATTTATTTACTTATGAACGTGTCTTATTTGTGAATAGGTTTTGCTTTTCATGATAGTTTTGAAGCTTCTTGAAATAAGGCTCAAAAGTTGACATTTTGTGTTTGAACTCCAGCTCTGCCACTTAGGAGCCTTGTGACCTTGGCAAAGTTACTAAAACTTGCTAAACATGGTTTTTACCTTCAGTAAAAATGGATGAATGATATTACCTGCCTGAGGATTACAGATACTTTCTGTGAAGACTTTAGCAAAGTGTCTGGCATGTAGTATGTGTTCAATAAATAGGAACTAGTATTACTATCGCTTTTGTGTTACCAGAATCTCTCATATTCTGTTTGCATATAAGCGCTAAATAATTGTTGTCTTGAAATAAGATATTTATGGGACATCTACTAACATTCTTAGAGTAAAATTATAATAGCTAGTGTTTGTACAACGCTTGGGCAAAGTCATTTGTGCCTCACCACAATCTTAGAAGGTGGGTATTACTGTTCCCATTTTCGGATGGGATGAAGCATGGGGAGGTCACATGACTTGCTCAAGGTCATGTATGTGCTCTTAATAAGGTCTGACTGGAGCATAGTTCTTTGAAATCCATATGCAATACTCTTTCCAGTTCCTACCCTGATGTCTGGTACTTTTAAAAATTAAAGTACTGCAAAAACTATGTCATGTTTGTGAATTGTAAGGGAAGATTTCTGCAGAATTATGAATGACACCATTTAGGAGGAGTTGGCTGTTTTGCATTCTTCAAAAGACAAAGTAACCAAGCAAGGATGGGGTGGGCAAGTACTGGAGGGCTGCTGAGCGAGCCTCTCCCAGCCTTAGAAACCCTGCCTCTTGTTCCTAGGTCTACCAAATGGCAACTTCCTCTTACACACAACAGATGTTCTGTACATTCCTGGATGGCATTTCCCATGAAATCAGATCTTAAAGGTGGATCGTCAGGATCAGGAATATGAAAAGCCAGAAGTTTAAGCCCAAATGTGTTGGAAATGAAAAACTCAATTTAACAAAAAGCACAAACACATGCATCATCTATAAATCAGGCCTTATAGACCCAAGTAAAACTGGCTTCAAATCCAGAGAGCCCATGCATCCTGAAGGCCCAGGAGAGGCAATGTAAATTATAAAGGTGTGCTGGTTTGTTAATTTTAGCTACTCTGACTGGTGTGAGGTGGTATCTCAGTGTGGTTTTGATTTGTATTTCCCTGATGATGAGCGATGTTGAGCATCTTTTCATGTGTCTGTTAGCCATCTGGATGTCTTCTTTGGAAAAGTGTCTATTCATGTCTTCTGCCCATTTATTCACTGGATTATTTGTTTTACGAGTGTTGAGTTTGGTAAGTTCTTTATAGATTTTGGATACTAGCCCTTTGTGCGATATGTCATTTACAAATATCTTCTCCCATTCCATAGGTCACCTTTTAGTTTTGCTGATTGTTTGCTGATTGCTTGCTGTGTGGAAACTTTTTATCTTGATGAGGTCCCATTCATTTTGCTTTTATTTCCCTTGCCCTCAGAGACATGTCAAGTAAGAAGTTGCTGCGGCTGACGTAAAAGAGGTCGTTGACTGTTTTCTCCTCTAGGTGGTTTCCTGTCTTTCATCTGCTTTAAAATGGATTTAGGTTGTTCATCCATTTTGAATTTATTTTTGTGTACGGTGTAAGAAAACGGTCCAGTTTCATTCTTCTGCATGTTGCTGTCCAGTTCTCCCAGCACCATTTGCTAAAGAGACTGCTTTTTCAAAGATTAGTTGGCCATACATTTGTGGGTCCATTTCTGGGTTCTCTGTTCTATTCCCTTGGTCTGTGTGTTTTTGTGCCCATACCATACTGTCTTGATGATTACAGCTTTGTAGTACAGCTTGAAATCCGGGATTGTGATGCCTCCAACTTTGGTTTTCTTTTTCAACTTTACTTTGGCTATTCAGGGTGTTTTGTGGTTTCATACAAGTTTTAGGATTGTTTGTTCTAGCTTTGAGAAGAATGCTGGTGCTATTTTGATTGGGATTGCATTGAATGTGTAGATTGCTTTGGGTAGTATCGGCATTTTAACAGTATTTGTTCTTCCAATCCATGAGCATGGAATGTTTTCCATTTCTTTGTATCTCTTCAATTTCTTTCATAAGCTTTCCATAGTTTTCAGCATACATAATTTTTACCTCTTTGGTTAGGTTTATTCCTCAGTATTTTATGGTTCTTGGTGGATTGTAAATGGGATGGATTCCTTGATATCTCTTTCTGTTGCTTCATTATTGGTGTATAGGAATGTAACCAATTTCTGTACATTGATTTTATATCCCGCGACTTTGCTGAATTCATGGATCAGTTGTCGCAGTTTTTTGGTGGAGTCTATCAGGTTTTCCATGTAGAGTATCATGTCATCTGCAAAAAGTGAAAGTTTGACTTTTTCAATTTGGATGCCTTTTATTTCACTTTGTTGTCTGATTGCTGAGGCTAGGACTTCCAACACTATGCTAAACAACTATCCTAAACAACTATGCTAAACAACAGTAGCGAGAGTAGACATCCCTGTCATGTTCCTGATCTCAGGGGGAAAGCTCTCAGTTTTTCCCCATTGAGAATGTATTAGCTGTAGGCTTTTCATATAGAGCTTTTATGATGTTAAGGTATGTTCCTTCTATTCTGACTTTCTTGAGGGTTTTTAATTAAGAAAGGATGCTGTATTTTGTTAAATGCTTTTCTGCATCTATTGATAGGATCATACGGTTCTTTTTTTTTAAATTTTTTTTCAACGTTTTTATTTATTTTTGGGACAGAGAGAGACAGAGCATGAACAGGGGAGGGGCAGAGAGAGAGGGAGACACAGAATCGGAAACAGGCTCCAGGCTCTGAGCCATCAGCCCAGAGCCCGACGCGGGGCTCGAACTCACAGACCGCGAGATCGTGACCTGGCTGAAGTCAGACGCTTAACCGACTGGCGCCCCTAGGATCATACGGTTCTTATCCTTTCTTCTGTTAATGTGATGTATCATGTTGATTGACTTGTTAATGTTGAACCAGTCCTGAAGTCCAGGAATTAATGCCATTTGATCATGGTGAATAATTCTTTTAATATACTGTTGAATTCAGTTTACTAGTATCTTGTTGAGAATTTTTGCATCCATGTTCATCAGGGATATTGGCCTGTAATTCCCTTTTAAGTGGGGTCTTTGTCTGGTTTGGGAATCAAGGTAATGCTGGCTTCATAGAATGAGTCTGGAAGCTTTCCTTCCATTTCTATTTTTTTAAACAGCTTAAGAAGAATAGGTATTAATTCTGCTTTAAATGTCTGGTAGAATTCCCCTAGGAAGCCATCTGGCCCAGGACTCTTATTTGTTGGGAGATTTTTGATAACCAATTCAATTTCTTCACTGGTTATGGGTCTGTTCAAATTTTATATTTCTTCCCATTTGAGTTTTGGTAGTGTGTGGGTGTCTAGGAATTTGTCCATTTCTTCAAGGATGTCCAGTTTGTTGGCATATAATGTTTCATAGTATTTTCTAATAATTGCTTGTATTTTGGTAATGTTGGTTGTGATCTCTCCTCTTTCATCAGTGATTTTATCTATATGAGTCCTCTCACTTTTTGAGGAGTCTGTCTAGGGGTTTATCAATTTTGTTTATTCTTTCAGAAAACCAGCTCTTAGATTATCTGTTCTATTCCTTTTTTGATTCTATATTGTTTATTTCTGCTGTAATCTTTATTATTTCTCTTCTTTTGCTGGCTTTGGGCTTTCTTTGCTGGTCTGTTTCTGGTTCCTTTAGGCATGAGGTTAGGTTCTGTATTTGGGAACATGGAAAAAAACAGTTGTTGCCAAGGATGTGGAGAAAGGGGAACCCTCTTGTGCCGTTGGTAGGAATGCAACCTGGTGCAGCCACTCTGGAAAACAGTGTGGAGGTTCCTCAAAAAATTAAAAATAGAACTACCCTATGACCCAACAATAGCACTACTAGGAATTTATCCAAAGGAGTGCTGATGCATAGGGGCACATGTACCCCAATGTTTATAACATCACTATCAACGATAGCCAAATTTTGGAAAGAGCCCAAATGTCTATCAACTGATGAATGGATAAAGAAGATGTGATACACACACACACACACACACAGGAATACTACTCAGAAAAGAAAAAGAATGAAATCATGCCATTCACAACAACTTGGATGGAACTGGAGGGTATTATGCTAAGTGAAATAAGCCAGTCAGAAAAAGACGGATATTATATGTTTTTACAAATACATGGAATTTTAGAAAGACCATAGGGGAAAGGAAAGAAAAATAAGTTACAAACAGAGAAGGAGGCATCACAGGTCATGATCTTGTGGTCTGTGAGTTTGAGCCCCACGTTGGGCTCTGTGTTGACAGCTCAGAGCCTGGAGCCCACTTCGGATTCTGTGTCTCCCCCTCTCTCTGCCCCCTCCCCCCTGCTCATGCTCTGTCTCTCTCTCTCTCTCTCTCTCTGTCAAAAATAAACATTAAAAAAATTAAAATAAATACAGAGAACAAACTGAGGGTTGATGGAGGTGAGGAGTTGGGGGTGGGAAAATGGGAGATGGGTATTGAGAAGGGTACTCGTTGGGATGAGCACTGGCTGTTGTATGTAAGTGGTGAATTACGGGAATCTACTCCTGAACCAAGACTACACTGTATGCACTGTATGTTAGCTAATGTGACAATAAATTATTAAAAACAAAAAATAAAGGTGTGCTGGTCTGCAGAGGGAGGGCATTAGCCAACCTAAGAAGTGTGGCTCATGGAGCTCAGCTGCGAATAAGGCATTTCCTGACATCTGCCTACATCGCCTCCTATGCGTAGTAACTAAGGCAGCCTGGGTCAAGGATGGTGACTAGGTGGTCACATCTGTTCTTGACATTACTGAAGTGTGAGGAACCATGCTCTGGCTTCCACTGCAGTGGGTAGGGCCCTTTCTACATACCCTTGGGGAAGATCTGTACAAATGGGAAATTACAAGCAAACACCTGGTCTTAAACCAACCTGCAGGAAGATGGTACTTCTTCACGGGAGAGATGTGGTTTGTTTTCAGTAAATGAAGGGTGGCCATCTTGGAACCTCTAGTGGCCAGCAGGTGTCTATAAATCAATAGATTGTTGCCACAAGTCACCCCAAACAGAGCATTCTTAGGAATATAGTTATTGAGAAATGAATAGAATTTGGTGAAGAAAATGAGAAGCTTTTTTGAGCGGGCATTTGAATAAAGGGGGAGATATATTACATTTCTGGATGGAAATTCTCAAAATTCTGGGTCTGTCAACACAATCCTGAAAGTGTTGAGGTGAAGTCAGATATCTTGGCTATTGTTAACTGCCGCCAGGGATACCTGGGCACCCTGAGACACCTTGGACCTAACATCACTCGGCGGGGGGGCACTCCCACAACTTTGCTTTAGGAGCCTTTGCTGAGGATTCTTCCAGACAAGAGCTGGAGAAGGAGGCTGGCTGCAAATTTCCGACAACCAAGGAATCTGGCTCAGCCTTCAGGTGATAGGGAAGGTCTGGAAAAACATAAGGGACGAAGAATAATGATACTTGAGGGAATTTTCACCACACGGAATCAGGAGCTAGGGAAACCTGAAGTTCAGGGAAGCTGTCAGTGAAGTAACATGGAAACCACTTGGCTTGCCAGGAGCTTAGTAATATGGCGTGGGATCAGCCAGTCTATTATGCAGATATAATGGAAGAGAAAGTGCTTCCACTGCTCATTCCACAGCCAAACCACAGATCCAGGCAATTCCTTGCTCCGGAGGCAACAAAGACACACTCATAGGGTTTGGCTCCTTTCTCTTGAATTCTACACCTTTAGCTAACAAAGTCAGTCACGCGAAGCTGGGCTGCTAGGAAGTGCATCCATGGCGACTGCAGAGATCCCTGCCCTCCTTTCCCTCAGATATCGCCTCCCACAAGCCCCCACTCATGCGTTCTCAGAATTCCTGTTAATCACATGACTGATCATTTCTTCTAGAAGTAACCAACATTCTGAATTTGATTTCTATGAACGCTTGGTTAAAAAAAAATAAGTTATTGGGGTGCCTGAGTGGCTCAGTTGGCTAAGTGTCTGATTTAGGCTCAGGTCATGCTTTCATGGTTTGTGAGTTCGAGCCCTGCAACAAGCTCTCTGCTGACAGCTCAGAGCCTGGATCCTGCTTCGGATTTGTGTTTCCCTCTCTCTCTGCCCCTGCCCTGCCCATGCTCTGTTTCTCTCTCTCTCAAAGTAAATATTAAAAAAACCCAAATTATCACATACATATATAATATCAAATAGTGTATTTTTTTCTTGTTTAAAAAATGGTATTTTACGGGGCGCGTGGGTGGCTCAGTCGGTTGGGCGTCCGACTTCAGCCCAGGTCATGATCTCGCGGTCTGTGAGTTTGAGCCCCGCGTCGGGCTCTGTGCTGACAGCTCAGAGCCTGGAACCTGTTTCAGATTCTGTGTCTCCCTCTCTCTCTGACCTTCCCCTGTTAACGCTGTCTCTCTCTGTCTCAAAAATAAATAAACGTTAAAAAAAATTTTTTTTATTTTTTTTTAATTTTTTTTTTTTTTCAACGTTTATTTATTTTTGGGACAGAGAGAGACAGAGCATGAACGGGGGAGGGGCAGAGAGAGAGGGAGACACAGAATCGGAAACAGGCTCCAGGCTCTGAGCCTTCAGCCCAGAGCCCGACGCGGGGCTCGAACTCCCGGACCGTGAGATCGTGACCTGGCTGAAGTCGGACGCTTAACCGACTGCGCCACCCAGGCGCCCCCAAAAAAAATTTTTTTTAATGGTATTTTACTATACCCAGTCTTTTTTTCACTTGCTTTTTTCACATTTTATTGTGCGTGAATAAATGACTGTTTATTCATTCTCTGACCACTTTGGACAAGGTTTATTTGCAGTTGTTATTACAATGCTGTTAAGAATGTTCCTATACGTAAATGCTGTGCAAGAGACTCTCTAGGATTTATCCTTAGAAGTAGAATCACATGAGCCTGTTTCCGATTCTGTGTCTCCCTCTCTCTCTGCCCCTCCCCCGTTCATGCTCTGTCTCTCTCTGTCCCAAAAAATAAATAAACGTTGAAAAAAAAAATTAAAAAAAAAAAAGAAGTGGAATCACATGAATCCTGGACATGTATGCAAGAATTTCTTTACAGTAGAACTGCTAGGCTATAAAGTATGTGAATGTTCAGCTTATTTTTTCCAAAGTGGTTGTACCAGTTGACTCCTGCCAATAATGTATAAAAATTCCAGTTGATTCACACCCTCGCCAAGACTTTGACAGTGTTGAGACTTCTTATTTGCTCATCCACTGGATGAAAAGTAATGGTGTCTGAATGTCTCCTTGATTACTAATGAGGTTGAGTGTCCCTTCATGTGTTTGGGGGCCTGTCATGTTTCCTGCTTTGTCCTAGTCCTATCTTTTGCTCATTTTTCTATTGGGATTTATTCATTTATTTATTGGACTTAGAAGATAAAAAAAGTAAACCGTCTTTATGTACATTTTATTGGTCATACATGTTGCAAATTATCTTCTCCTGATTTGTGGGGTTTCTGACCACTTTCATCATCATGGGATGTATTGTTAAACAGATGTTCTTAATTTGAATGCAGCTGAATTTATTATTTTTTCTTTTGTAGTTTGTACTGTTTATTATTTTTTAAATATTTATTTATTTTTGAAAGAGAGAGTGAGAGCAAGAGATTGCGGGAGAGGGGCAGAGAGAGAGAGAGAGAGACAGTGACAGAGACAGAGGTTCCAAAGTGGGCTCTGTGCTGACAGCAGTGAACCCGATGTGGGGCTCGAACTCACAAACCATGAGATCATGACCTGAGCTGAAGTTGGACTTTTAACCAACTTAACACTTAACTGAGCCATCCAGGTGTCCTGCAGTTTGTACTATTTATTTATTCATTCATTCATTCATTCATTCATTTAATGTTTATTTATTTTTGACAGAGAGAGAGAGAGAGACAGAGCATGAGCGGGGGAGGGGCAGAGAGAGAGGGAGACACAGAATCTGAAACAGGCTCCAGGCTCTGAGCTCCGAGCATCAACACAGAGCCCGACGCAGGGCTCAAGCTCACAGACCGTGAGATTATGACCTGAGCCGAAGTCGGATGTTCGACCGACTGAGCCACCCAGGCACCCCATGCAGTTTGTACTTTTTAAAGTAACCTTCACTGCTTTCAGGTTCTAGAGATATTCTCCTGCATTGTCTTCCAAATTTTAAGTGTTTTGCCTTTTACATCTAAGTCTTAAATCCTCTAGGATTTGACATTTCTGCATGGTGTGAAGCAAGATCTAATTACAGGGTTTCTTTTCCATATAGAAAACCAATTGGTCTTGCACTGTTTATTAATGAATTTGCTGTTTCCTTGCCAATTTGCAATGCCTTCTCTGTCGTATGTCAAGGATCCACCCTCCTCTCCTCTCTCTCTCTATGTTTCTGGGCCTTTTCATCTATTTCATTGGGCAATTTGTATATAACTGTGCCACTACAATACTGTCTTTATTATATAGACAACTTTGTACAACTTTGTAATGAATCTTGATAGTCCCCTTCAGGAATGCCTTGTTTGTTCTTAGGTCTTTGCTCCTGCATATAAATTTGAGAATTATCAGTCAAGTTCTTCAACAATTCTATTTGGCTTTACTGGAATTGCATCCAGTCTTTAGATCAGTTTGGGAAGAAGTGACATATGTATGATATTTCCAAAAGATTATATTATGGCCCTTGAGTAGCAGAAGCTCTAGTGGGGAAGACAGACATAGATACACCATTATAATACCATGTGGTAAATATTACATAAACATGAAATACCAGGGAGGAGTTAGGGAAAATGTTACAGAGAAGGTAACGTGTATAGATTCTCAGTGAACAAAGATTTTGTATTCTGGCTTCAGATATAAAATGTCTATTCCATTTTGTCAGACTCCTTCAAGAAATAACCACCAAGGCTACCCTTATTGAAACCCAAGGGTTGGGCTAAAATTGCTGGGATGGTTGCACAGCTAGATCAGTTTGCCCTGGGCCTAAATCCAAACCAGTGTGCCTCATTCATTCTTTCTTTGTATCCAAACTTGGACATCAGCACATGGCATCTCTTCTTGGATTCTTTACCCCATATCCTAAGTGTTTTGGTTACTTTAGTATGTCTTGTCTTTCCCAGACAGATCTGCTTAGGATCTACTCATATTCTTTATAAAGCCAATTTGTACCAGCTTTACAAGTTCAACTTGCAATAGCTTAGCCTCTAAGGTTTTATTCAATTCTGGACCAAGTTTTCCTAGTCATATTTCAACAATCAATTAGTACAAACCATGGAGTTTGGTTTGTACTAAACCTAAAAGGTTTTTAGGAGCTACAGAGTCAAGGGATTTGGAATCAGGTAGACTGAGGTTCAAGTCTCGACTCTACCTTATTAGCTGGGTGGCATTGGGCCAACCATTTAACATTTCTGATTATGTGGTTCTTCATGTATAACATGGGATGATAATTCCGGGTTGCCGATAATATATATAAAAGGTCTTGCACATTTAATCCTTTAATCAAAGGAGGAACAAAAAAAAAGTTAGTTTCAAAAATTAGAACATCAAAGGTAACTAGATACAAGAAGACAACTAGGACAGGAAGATAACTTGATTCTGACATCAGTTTTTCCTTGGCAAAGTATGTGAAATGGTGGGAGCTTAGGCACTCACGGAGAATGTGCTGAGAGAACAATGCATGCTAATATAGTCCACAGATTCACATGGACACTGCACTTTAGTCCAGAGATGATTTAAGATATCATGTGAAAATAGAGAAGCTAGAATAAGGTAACACTTTAGAAGGGATGAAAAAGGCAAATCCAATTAAGGGTGGGGACACACGGCATGAAGTGAAGGAAGGAAAGAGGAAGTATAGAAAATACACACGAGGGAGTCCATTCCACACTCTTGCTTTAAGGGGGCCATGGATGTGATGCCAGACTTTCCAGTGGCCACTACCAATAGTCATGATGACAAGTATAGATAACTACAGGGAATGACAAATACAGGGGAATGATGAGCCTGGAGAGGGGCTGGAGATGGGAGGCTCCTTGACCATGATGAGGTTTGAGCCAGGTTCTGAAGGATGTTAGAGCCATGGGTTCCAGACAGAGACAGCCACCCAAGCAAAAATACATAGGAAGAGAGTAAAGAGGTTGTCCTGGGGGTATGGTGCACCCTTTGGATAGCCTAAACGTAGGGCAGGCTGATGACTGAGGTCTTTGATACTGTTCTTTAGATTTCACACAAAAGGGAGCCTCTACTGTCCCTAAAATACCCTGAGAAGAGTAGTATTTGGAAGAAGTGATCCTGGCACCACACAGCTGCAATTTTCCCCTTTGCAAATTATAATTCATCATGAGCATTTAGGAAAACGCTGTCACGCATGTCTCTCCTGATGTGGTTCACATCTGGCTCTGCCATTGGCAATCCAGAATATTTAGAAAATCTGTGCAGCATTAGTGTCTAATAACCTTTGCTTTAAACACAGTGAAGCAAACCACAAACTTAGAAATGGCACATATCCCTCTGCAGTAATTGAGTCCAGGTTTCCTGTGTAACTTAGGAAATCCCTCATTGTTGCCGCATCTAGTAGTCTGAACCATGGCAGGAGTGCAGAAAACTGGGGAGGTTGAAATTAATCTCAGAAATAAGAGGAAACTTACTGACTTTCGCTTTCAGTTTGCTTTCCTTGCATATGTAAAGTTTTGAGAATTTAAAATGGCTCTAGACTTGAAAGGCATTCTGCTTAGAATACTTACAGTACAATCAGCAGGGTTTTTAAAAAGAGGAAGTTATAATTTTGTAGCATGTGGACATCAGTGATCAGTTCAAATATTTAGATTTAAAATTTAGGCTTGAACTTTTGGCCGAATGGAGTTTTCCTTTGTTGTATTTAGAGGGGCTAACGAGTTTCTTCAGCCCTTAAAAATAAAAAAATGAGGGCAATAGCTCCTTTGTTGTTCAAGGACAGAAACCTGCAGAAGACAGAAGCATCAAGTACCACAACGGCTGAGCGTTTGGGGTCAGGGAAATATCTGGAGGAACACACACATTTTCAGCTCTTTTTTAAAAATTCTTTTTAATGTTAATCTATTTTTGAGAGAGAGACAAAGTGCAAGCAGGGGAGGGGCAGAGAGAGAGAGGGAGACACAGAATCCGAAGCAGGCTCCAGGCTCCGAGCTGTCAGTACAGAGCCAGATATGGGGCTCGAACTCATGAACCATGAGACCATGACCTGAGCTGAAGTTGGATGCTTAACCAACTGAGCCACCCAGGCGCCCCGGGGGAACTCTTTTTTATGAGACTGTGGGTGACCTCTTCTTGACTCCAGTTGGTTGTAATCCATGTATAAGTCATCCTCCAGCACAGCTGTTATCAGGCTACATGGGGAAAGCATGTCCCCCCCCAATCTCTTGATGGAGAAGTGGAAAAGACAAGTCTTCATTGCTTCGACAGTCATGCATTCACCTCATATAATCCAAGTGGCTGTTTTGTTTAGAGGTCTTTCCCAATTGACTCTTATGAAGTAAGTTGAATTTGTTGAAAGTGTTTGGTAAGATGAACCACAGACCCGTCTGCGTTGGTTTGTCCCATACTCTCGGCTAGGGAGAGCATTTCGTTCGCAAGTGGCAGAACCTTTGGGAGAAAGACAGTCCCGGTGAGCAGATCTGATTTTGACTACTTCCATGCCTACATGGACTGTCCAGATTGGGCAGTTCATTGTGATCCTGGGTGATTTATTTTCTTTGTAGGGAAGTGAAAGTACAAGCCAGAAGAAATACAGCAAGTGTAGAGCTTTGTGGGAAGTCAGTTTTTCTTTCTCCCCATGCCTCCAACCCTTTTATAAAAAAGTAAGCTCTATGCCTAACATGGGGCTTGAGCTCATGAACCTGAGGTCAGGATTTGCCTGCCCAGCTGACTGAACCAACCAGGCACCCCAAGTCACTTTTTCGTAATGAAATTCATTTATTCACATATTTACCAATTCTTACGTAGAGCCCTCTATGTGTTAGCTGCTGGAGATATGTGGGAATACTGATGAACAAGATAAATTGTGGTCCATGAACCATTAATGTGACATATGGCAGAGTGACAGTTTTCAAAATGTGTACCAAATGATGTTATCTAGTCCATGAAATTATCTTGCCTCCGCTGAAACAAATAAAGTAGAAAGTGGGTGGTGGTAGTGAATTATTTTCTCAAACAAATTTGGGAAACACCACTTCTGTTCTGGAGAAACACATTGTACCATCAAGTAATAAAGGCTTTGATATATTCTGCTGTATTTGTGCTATTCATTAATTCAATCCAGTATTTATCAAAAGCATTTAACCACAGAAGCCCACCTACTAATATCTTGGGGACTAGTTTTCTATAAAGCACCCTTTGGAGAACACTGTGGTGGAGACAGCTTAGTGGAAATGAACGAGTGTCAAAAACGATCAGGATCGCAGATTTGGCTGTGGTTACTGGTGGTCAAGTGTTGCTGCCACTGAGTGAAATGCACCTTGGAAGCCACCGGGATCTGTCCTCTGGGCGACCAAAAACACTTCCGTTCAGGACATGGGGTTCTCTTGCTGTGTACTTCTCCTGTGAGACAGGCCCTTGTCCCAGCCACCCTGCCCCATTTCATTTGCTTTCACACTCCTGGCCCCAACTTCACCTTCACCTGGGAGCACTCTCCAAGGGGGCCTCCTTAGAATAAAAGGAAAATGACTTTTATTATTTTATTTTCTTGTGACAGCAGCAAAGCAAGCTTGAAATAAACACTATGAAATAATGTGAACCAGTGAGAGGAAACACAAGCCCATCAAGAAATAACTACTGTTAATACCTTAGTGACCGTCCTCTCAGAGTTCTGTACCCCACCCCCACCCCCAGACACACATACTTATCAAAAAATGGGATCATTTGGCATTTTTCACTTATTGTGCGGGGCTGTCTTGTTTTCATCATCCACGGAGTGCCTCACACAGAGAGTGATTCTTTGTAAGTGGTCAGCAAATACTGGAGGAACAAATGACCAGTTCTAAGGTCTCTTCTGGCTTTAAACCTATTTGATCTTTTTCATTCTTCTACCCTGCAAATGTTTCATGTGGCCTCAATTTACCTCTATTGGTTTTTTATTTTTTAATTTTTTTAAATTTTTTTTTTCAACATTTATTTATTTTTGGGACAGAGAGAGACAGAGCATGAACGGGGGAGGGGCAGAGAGAAAGGGAGACACAGAATCGGAAGCAGGCTCCATGCTCTGAGCCATCAGCCCAGAGCGTGACGCGGGGCTCGAACTCATGGACCGCGAGATCGTGACCTGGCTGAAGTCGGACGCTCAACCGACTGCACCACCCAGGCGCCCCTCTATTGGTTTTTTAAAAAACATAGTAGGCTTTATTTTTAGAACAGTTTTAGATTTACAGAGAAATTGAGCAAATACTTGAGAGTTCTCATACATGATTCCTCCCCACAATCAGGTTCCCTGTTATAAACATCTTGCATTCATGTGGAGCATTTGGTACTGTCAGGTCCCCCCCCCCCCCCATTTTATTTTATTTAAAGTTTACTTATTTATTTGAAGAGAAAGAGAGAGAGAATGAGCGAGCAAGCAAGTGGGGAAGGAGCAGAGCAGGAGAGCGATCATTCCAAGAAGGCTCCATGCCTAGCACAGAGCCCAACCCAGGGCTCGATCTCACAATTGTGAGATCATGACCTGATCCAAAATCAAGAGTCGGACTCTTAACTGACTGAGCCATCCAGGTGCCCTTTCCCCCTATATTTTAATCATTCTAATAGGGGTACAGTGGTATCTTACTGTTGTTTTAAAAATTTTTTAATTTAAATTGAAGTTAGTTAACAGTGTAATAATGATTTCAGGAATAGAATTTGGTGATTCATCACTTACATAGAACACCCAGTGCTCATCCCAACAAGTTCCCTCCTTAATACCTATCGCCCATTTAGTCCATTCCCCTCACCCAGCACCCCACCAGCAACCCTCAGTTTGTTTTCTGTATTTAAGAGTCTCTATGGTTTGTCTCCCTCTCTGTTCTTATCTTATTTTTTTCTTCCCTTCCCCTAAGTTCATCTGTTTTGTTTCTTAAATTCCACATGAGTTTCACTGTTGTTTTAATTTGCCATTCCCTAGTGACAGTTCTCAAAGTGTGTACCAAATGATGGTATCCAGTCCATGAAATTCTCTTTTCTACACCAAAATGGATAAATAGAGCAGGAGGTGGGTGGTGGGAGTGAATATTTTTCTCAAACAAATTTGGGAAACACTATACTCTGTTCGGGAGATATACATTGTACCGTCAAGTAATAAAGGCTTTGTTATGTTCAATAAATATCTGTATATTACTTATATATTTATTTAAAGCTTGTTTATCTTATTTAGTGAGGTGTCTGTTCAGATCTTTTGCCTATTTGTTAACTGGGTTGTTCATTCCTTATTGCTGAGTTTGGGAGGTTTTTTGTTTTTTTTTTTTATATCTGGTGACCAGTTTTATTGGGTACAGAATTCTAGGTTGATGGTTTTTCCTTCAACACTGAATATTTCACTTCACTGTCTTCTTGCTTGCATGGTTTGTGAAGAGAAGCCCAGTGTAATTCTTCTACAGTCAAGTGTTCTGTTCTTTTGTAATTTTCCCTGGGTCTTTGATTTACTGTGGTTTGATACGTCTGGGTATAGATTTTTACATATTTATCTTGTTTGTATTCTCTAAGCTTTCTGGCTCTGTGGTTTGGTGTCTGTCATTAATTTTGAGAATCTCTCAGCCATTATTACTTCAAATATATCTTCAGTTCCTTTCTTTGTTCTCCTTCTAGTATTTGTGTTTCACATATATTCTACCTTATGTGGTTGTTCTGCAGTACTTTGATGTTCTGTTCCATTTTAAAAAATCATTCTTTCCCTTTTCATGTCTGTTTGGGAGGTTTCTATAGACATATTTTCAAGCTCACTGATTTTTTAGAGTTTGCATCTCTCTGTTTACATTATCCATTGGTTCTTGCATATTGTCTAATTTTCTGTTAGAGCCCTTAACATATATATATATATTTTTAATTTTTTTTTTACATTTTATTTTTGAGAGAGAGAGAGAGAGAGAGAGAGAGAGCACAAGTGGGGGAGGGGCAGAGAGAGAGAGAAAGAGGGAGACACAGAATCTGAAGCAGGCTCCAGGCTCCAAGCCGTCAGTACAAAGCCCAATGCGGGGCTCAAACTCACAAACCGTGAGATCATGACCTGAGCCAGAGTCAGACGCTCAACCAACTAAGCCACCCAGGTATCCCATAGAGCCCTTAACATATTAATCATAGTTATTTTAAACTCCGTATATGATAATTCCAAAATCGATGTCCTACCTGAGTCTGGTTGTTATATATTCTTTGTGTCTTCAGACTATGTTTTTTCTTGCTTTTTAGTATGTTTTTGAATTTTTTGTTGAAAGCTGGACACGATGTATTGGGTAAAGATCGAGGCTTTTAGTGTGAGGTTTTATGGTAATCTGGCTTGAAGCTGTGCTATGTTTAGTGTCTTCTGTAGCTGTAGGTGCCAGAGGCTTCATTTTCCCCTATTTTTTTCTTATTTCCCTCCCTCTCCTGTTGCCTTCATGTCTCCCTAAGAACTCCTTCTTAAATAGGTCTTTGTTTTACAGTTCTTTCATTTGTATGCCCCAGTCACTACCAGAGCCCTAGTGATGTGGCAGTTGGGTGTGGGAGAGGGGAGGTGTTCTACCATCTTACGATTAAAAAACTTCAGTGTTTTAGTGGGGCCTGTGTCCCTAGACTGTGACCTTTAAAAGCATTTCTTGGCCTTTTTCCTCCTCTTATGTGGGACAAGGCTAGAGGGAGTTGGAATTGGCTATTTTCTCTTCCCCTAAGTCAGATAAGTTTCCAGTAATTTCCCTTTGAGCACAGGCCTTTGTTACAGGGAATACTCTCAGCATATTTCAAAATGGTATTTTCCTCTTAGTCTATTTTGAAATGGTTACTTTTCCTTTGGTGTGTTTTAAAAAATGGTTACTTTCCCCCCTCCCTCTGCTGGAAACGGGTTTTCACACTATAGTCTTCGCTGTGAGAACATGGTAGGAATTCTTGAGATAAAAAACATGAAAGTGTAGGGTTATCCCCTAAACACAAAAACTAGATTCCCAAGTGTTTTTAAATATCAAGAAGTGCATACTCAGTTTCCATCAAGTCTTTGAAATCACCATTTAGGTTACTGGTTTTGGTGCCTTCTGCTTCAGGTGAACTGATCTCAGCTTTGATTTTCCATATTCACCCATCTCCTCAAATTTCAGGATGGTGGTTTGCCCTGCGATTTCAACTTTCTGATGTTTCCAAGAAAAGTGGTTGGTTTTCAATTTGTTCAGCTACGTTTTCTTTTTCTTTTCAATTTTATTTATGTATTTTGAGAGAGAGAGAGTGCAAGAGAACACATAGGAGGGGCAGAGAGAATCCCAAGCAGACTCTTCACTGTCAGCATGGAGCCAGATGCAGGGCTTGAACTCACAAACTGTGAAATCATGACCTGAGCCAAAGTCGGCTGCTTAACCGATTGAACCACCCAGGCCCCCCTCGGCTGCTTTTTCTTATTTCGAGGACAGTGGTGATGACGTCCAAGCACTTTCGATGTCCGTGCTTAAACCAGAAATCCTCTATTGATTTTGACTTGATTCATGAAATGGTCACGTATTGAGCATTATCCTTTGCTAAGATTTTACTAGACCTAATAGAGAACATGGTAGTCAGTCCAAGCCTCTATTCTCAGAGACCAGCTGAGGTCATTTTTATGGTGTATACATTGTCTTTCAAACGGGGCCATGGTTCTGCACTCCTGGTCTGTGTGCTTATATTCTGGCTTCCTTAGGCAAGCTTTTCTCAAACAAGCCCATAGACTCCTCAAGAGTCCAAGAGTTCTGTAAGATGATTTTTTTTTAATTTTTTTTCAATGTTTATTTATTTTTGGGACAGAGAGAGACAGAGCATGAATGGGGGAGGGGCAGAGAGAGAGGGAGACACAGAATTGGAAACAGGCTCCAGGCTCTGAGCCATCAGCCCAGAGCCTGACGCGGGGCTCGAACTCCCGGACCGCGAGATCGTGACCTGGCTGAAGTCGGACGCTTAACCGACTGCGCCACCCAGGCGCCCCGATGACTTTTAAACCGTATGTTTGCATTTTAATTATAACATAAAATTTAGCAGAATTTGGGGAAGGAAAAGAAAAAAGAAAAAGGTTGGAGAGGGAGGGGGCCAAAACATAAGAGACTCTTAAAAACTGAGAACAAACTGAGGGTTGATGGGGGGTGGGAGGGAGGGGAGGGTGGGTGATGGGTATTGAGGAGGGCATCTTTTGGGATGAGCACTGGGTGTTGTATGGAAACCAATTTGACAGTAAATTTCATATTAAAAAAATAATGTTTAAAAAAAATTTAGCAGAATTTAAGGATATTCTAGAACAGGTGTTGGCAAATGATGGCCCATGGACTAAATCTGGGCTGACACCTGTTTATTTATAAGACAAGTTTTACTGGAACACAGCTATGATTAATATTATAGTTCCTCCACCACATGGCCTTCCTCCCTGCACTGTCTAGAGAACACAGACCATAACTTAATTCCAATTTTCACTTCCACTTTGCATAAAGGAGGTGCTCAGTATGGATTTGTTGAATAAATAAACTAAGGAGCAGAGAATTCCTCATTTTGCTTCCTGTGCCCTTGCAAGAGGAACAGCAGTAACATCCTTTTCAATGTTTATTTATTTTTGACAGAGAGAGAGAGACCGAGCATGAGCAGGGGAGGGGCAGAGAGAGAGGGAGACACAGAATCCAAAGCAGGCTCCAGGCTCTGAGTTGTCAGCACAGAGCTGGACGCGGGGCTCAAACTCACGGACTGTGAGATCTTGACCGGAGCCGAAGTCGGACGCTCAACCGACTGAGCCACCCAGACGCCCCAGCAGCATCCTTTTCGGTTTATGAACAACCAAGTTGCACAAAGCAGGTGCTGGCTCCTGGCAGCCGTGCTGCTAAAACATGTGCTACTTCTGGAGTTGCTCATTTTGACACAAACATGAGTCCAGGAATGACCCGGGCAGTGTATGCAACGGTGTTCTGGACAGAGGAGACGGTCAAGGTAAAGAGCCAGAAGCAAGAAACCTCTGCACGTTAATGGGCTATTGGTTAAAGAAATAACTGTAATGACAGCTTTGATTGTGGATATACTATGTCCTGAGCACTCTGTGAAATGTGGATTAAACAGTATTTTGTTCGTTGCCACAACTCTTTGAACAAGGTATTGATGGTTGTACAGGTGAGGAAACAGAGTGGTGAAGAGGTCTTTGTAACATGACAGTGCTGGCAGGTGGTGGGAGATATTTGGATGAAGACTCCTGGGGTAGCAGAGGCAGCTCTTACTCCTACCTGCTGTTCTGGGCTGCCTTTACCAATCAGCTGTGACTGAGGAAGAGCTTTCCGTAGATGTTGGGGTGACCATTGCTCTAGGCAAGCCCGTGAAATCAACATTTAGCTGGACAGAACAGATCCAGATGGCTACTCTCACTCTGTTCTTCACCTGACTCAGCCACCTTGCAGATGCCCCTTAGGTCAGTGCAAATCACTGCCATGATTGGCTAAACAACAACTCTCAAAGACACTCCCCATTAAAGGTGTGTTGTGGGTGGGGTGGGTGAGGGAAGGGAGAGCTGCCTCACAGGGTGAGGGCACTGTACAGCTCCAGGGGGCTCCAGGCACACGGAGGACTGCGTGAATGGCACCTGCGAGTGTTGGACTGAGTGGCAGCCTGGTCAAATTCAGATGACCTGGTATGCTGGGATTTTTTGAAAAAGTGAGTTATTGGCTTGATTTTAGAGCTCATCTGTTTTTCAGAGAATTTTGTAGAGAAACTTTCTTGTAAGAGTTTGGTCAATTTAAGGCATAGTAATGGCGTAAGAGGAATATGGGGTAAGAGGGATGCTGGGAGAGATAGGTCGATGTCATAATTTAAGTAAAAATATTTCAAGTCTTCAAATAAAAAGTACACTTGACAGACATAGAAAACAACTGACGCTTGCAGAGTTCCATCTGTCCGGACATCTTCCATTGTTAGATTGCCTGCCATTATCCTGGGTGGTGTATAGGATGGCATTCTACAGAGGAAACAATAAATGTAAAGACCCATTATGAGCACACAAAAAGATACCCAGCATCACTAGTCATTAGGGAAATGCAGATCAAAATCGCAAGGAGATACTACTTTATCTAATCTTTACAGGATGGCTATAATCAGAAAGGCAAGTACATACTAACAGGTGTAGCAGAGATATGGGGAGACTGAACCCTCACACGCTGCTGGGGGGAATGTGAGATGGAACGCTATCTTGGAAGACAGTCTGGCAGCTCCTCAAAAGGTTAAACATGGACTTACCATGTAACCCTGCAGGTCTACTCCTAGGGATACAGTCAGAGAAATGAAAAACTAAATGCAAAAATGCAAAACCAAAACCTTGTTGATGTTTTTAATGTTCACAGCAGCATTATTCATCATAGCTCAAACATGGAAACCACTCAGACGTCCTTCAGCGAAACAGCGTACATCCACACAACAGACTATCCGGCAATAAAAAGACATGAAGTAGTGATGAACCTTGAAAGGAACCCTAAATGATAAAAGTTAGTTGCTAAGGATCATATAGTGTATGATTCCATTTATAGGAAATCTCCAAATTGGCAGATCTCTGCAGACAGAAAGTCTGAGGCACCATTGGGGGAGTGGGGAGAAATGAGGAGTGACGAAGACGTTCTGATGGGGACTGTGGTGACGGTTAGAACACTGTGAATGTTCTGACGCCATTGAGTTGTTCACTTTCAGCGGGAGAGTTATGTGTGCATTATGTCTCAAGTTAGTCTATAAAACAACCATTAGGAGCAGCAACCCCCACACCTTAGGGGGAGGGTGCCAGGGATTTAGCAGCACGTTGTCCTCTCTGTTCAACACTGATCACAGTCCCATTAGGCAGTGGAATAAGGAAGCCACGTTTACTGGATGAGAAAGCGAAGACACAGTGAGACCATGGGGCTTCTCCCAGCTCGAGAAACTTTGTGGAAGATCCATTAGGCACCCAGGTCTTCTGACAACTAGTTCCAGACACGGTTGGTAGAGCTGTGGTTGTTCAGCTGTGTTCTGCAGAGCCTCTTTAGGGGATACCGTGGGTGGGGGCAGTGGAGTTGGGGTGGCACCAGAAGTAGGGTTGCAGGTCAGGGGAGCTCTGGTCTCCTACTTGGTGTAAATCAAAGCACTTCTTGGGGGCGCCTGGGTGGCTCAGTAAGTTAAGCATCTGACTTCGGCTCAGGTCATGATCTCGCGGTTCATGAGTTCAAGCCCTGCGTCGGGCTCTGCGCTGATGGCTCAGAGCTTGGAGCCTGCTTCAGATTCTGTGTCTCCCCCTCTCTCTGCCCCTCCCCCACTTGTGCTCTGTGTCTCTCTCAAACATAAATAAAAACATTAAAAAAAACTTTTTTTTAAAAAGCACTTCTGGGTTTAAATTGCCATACTGGGTTTGTGCATATGCTTTTCCTGGAAAAATAAAAAGTATTTCTCTGCCAAAATATATTGTCCCTAGATCCATGGTTCTCAAGTTGCAAAGACAGTGAATGGAACCCTTCCCTCGACCTCAGCACCCAAAGCCCCGACGGATCTTTAGAAAAATGTCTACATTTCAGACAAAAAGTGATAACTTGGGCTGCCAAGATCATGTTGCTGTGGTGTTGATTCTTTGCTGAGGAATGTGCCCACGAGGTATCTGTTTACAACACTAATTGCCAATGAACAAGTGAGAAATAGTGCTCTTGGCCAAAATATATTCTGTTGCTAGAAAACAATACAGTAAAGTATTTGTGAAATTATTAGAACACAGTCACTTATTCATAATATTGTACAAGATGTCCTTGTCCCCAGAAATGCTCCTATCCTCATCCAAGACTGTCTTTAGAAGCAAACGTTTCCCAACAAAATCGAGTTTTGTTCTCAATTTGTCTTAACAAGGAATGACATAAGTTTACCAGACAAAGGAGTTCCATTTTTTGTTCCCTGTGTTTAATCTGTGCAGACAGAAGGCTGTAAATATCATAAGTGGTTGTTGTCGGCTGGCCATGGAGGGGCCCAGTTCGTTAAGGACCATGGTTCGTTGGTTTCTTGTATGGCCTCCAAGGGCCAAGAGAGTGCTTCCCCATCATCACTATGAGGCCTGGTGAACAAAAGCTGGGGCCCAGGAGCCTGTGTGGATGGATGGTGTGACCTCTAACCTCCACTAGCGGGGCCTGGAGGGAAAGAGGCAAAGTCAGGCTCCAGTAACGTTTAATGACAGATCTTGTTAGGGTTAAAAAAACAGCTCCGGCATCCAGCTGGGACTTCATCGGGGGAGGTGCTCAGAGGGCCTTCAGCCGCTGACAGGCACGGGGCCCCATGCACGGTTGCAACAGGTGCTGGCTAAGCAGTCTTTTTGATCCTGCCCTTGTCAAGGACCCCCACCTCGTCAGTCTGACTCCACAGGAAGATTCGTTCTTTTTTTCCCCCTATTGTCTTCAGAGTCTCTCACCCCTCTGGGTGCTACCGTGAGGTTCTGACAGTGGCGAGGCTCTGATCCTGGTTTTTCTTTTATAAAAATAATAATCAGGATTTTTATTAAGGAGACCCAAGAGAGTGTTCCAGTCCCTTCCGCCACTTGAAGTTACCAGGAGAGGGCAGGAAGTGAGCCCTCACTGGAACCCGGCCACGTGGGCACTTCAGTCTCCAGAACTGTGAGAAATTCACGTCTGCTGTGTATAAGCCACCCTGCATCTGGTATTTTTGTTTCAGCAGCCTGGGCTAAGAGGACACGTTAGGTAGATGTAAGGAGCTGGTAGTGAGGTGTGACTGGTGTTTACCGTGTAAGTCAGATGGAATCAGATGAAGGTCTTGGCTGTAACTCTCCACTGAAAGATTCAAGCAAACTTCAGATTGAGAGTACACCACAAATGGGAGACCTTCATTTGCTTCACTTCTGAATAATTTCTACCTGGTGTCATTTCTACCTGGTTGGCACATCTGAACAGACACCAATGATCCATTTCATTCACACGCACACAAAAAACCCAAAACCAACCAACCAAACAAAAAACAATGAGGACGTGGCGTGCCCTTGGTTCCTCTGCATTTAGCACCATGGTGCTCACTAATCTTTCCAGCGATTTGGCGTTTTACTGAGGTATGGAGTTGAGCAGCCCAGGACTGGGCATCTGTTGCTTCCTGAAGCAGCACCAGGGCTCCCAATTTGTTCTTGGGTGCAGTGACTCGGGTCACAAGGGTCGTGCTGTGGAAATGGATGTAAAGGGAGGGGTGAGCTCCAGCACGAGTTGAGTGGGGAGGACCGAGGATGCATGGGGATGGGTGATTCTGTGGGAAAGGTGATGCGGGAGAAAGCCTGCACAAGCATGTCCGTTTCCTGGTATTTGGGGATTTCTGAAGGTTTGGATCTGTTATTCTGAAATACCAAGGGTCTCCTATAAAAAAGAGTGTGACATGTAAAAAAAACACTTTTTATGTTGAGACCATTAGAGATTCACATGCACTTGTAAGAAATAATACCGAGAGATCCTGTGTGCTGCTTACTTAGTTTCTCGCAAAGGAAACATCTCCAGCACTTACAAGGCAATCCTACAACCAGGATACAGACAGCAATACAGTCAAGATACAGAACATTCCATCAGTACAAAGGTCTCTCCTGATGCCCTTTTAGGGCCATGCCCACCTCTTCCTCACCCTCATCCCCTCTTTAAATCCTTGGTAACCACTCATTTGTTTTCCAGTTCTGTCATTTTGTCATTTTGGAATGGCATATAAATGGAATCATACAGTATGTGGCCTTTTGGGACTGACTCCTCCCTTTTAGCATAATTCAGAGATTCATCCAGGCTGTTGTATGTACCAATGGTTTGTTTCTTTTTATTGCTGAGTAATATTCCACGGTATGGGTTTACCACAGTTTGTTCTTCTTTTTTCTTTTTTCTTTTCTTTTCTTTCCTTTTCTTTTCTTCTTTTTTTTTTTTTAACCAGTTATCCATTGAAAGACATCTGAGTTTTTTCCAGTTTTGGAGCTATTATGAATGAAGCTGTTGTAAACAGTTATATGCAGGTTTTTGTATAAATGTAAGTCTTTGATTCTCTGGGATAAATGCCCAAGAGTACAATTGCTAAGTTTTGGGATAGTTTAGTTTTAAAAGAAAACTAAGTGCTTAGTTTTATAAGAAAATTAAATGCTTAGTTTCCTCATAAACTGGCAAATTGTCTTCAAACTGGCTGTACCATTTTACACTCCCACCAGTAATAGATGAGTGACTCAGTTTCTCCACGTGTGTGTCAGCATTTGGCATCATTGCTGTTTTTTTTATTTAGCATTTCTGATAGGTATTTAGTGATATCTCATATGTGGTTTACTTTCAACTTGCCAATGTAATGTTTGAAATGAGTTTCTTGTTTACAGAACATAGTTGGATCATGCTTGGAAATCTCTGCTAGCCTCTGTCTTTTCATTGGTATAGTTAGACCTTGTACATTTCACGTAATTATTGATATATTAGGGCTTAAGTCTGCCATTTTCTTTTCTGTTTTCTGTTTGTTCTGTTTTTCATTTTTCTGCCCTCCTATGGGTTACTCAAACATTTTAAAGAATTCTGTAGTGATTTATCTATAGTGTTTGAAAGCGTATCTCTTGTATAGCTTTTCAGTGGCTGCTCTGGGCATTACATATGGCTGCTTTTAAATCTTTGTCCAATAATTTTAATAGTTTTCTCATCATGGTGGCATCCTTGATGGTTTTTTTTCATCTAGTCAGAGACATTCCTGGTACTTGGTAGTATGGGTGATTATAATTAAAATGTGGACTTTTTTTTTTTTAAGTTTATTTATTTATTTTTGAGAGAGAGAGACAGAAAACACACGAGTGGGGAGGGGCAGAGAGCTAGGACAGAAGTGAGAATCCCAAGCAGGCTCTGCACTGGCAGCTCAGAGCCTGATTCGGGACTCGAACTCATGAACCATGAGATCATGACCTGAGCTGAAGTCGGATGCTTAACCGACTGAGCCACACAGGTGCCCCCAGACGTGGACATTTCCTAATTACGAGACCCTGGATTTTATTGAAATGATCCATTGTAGCTGGCTTTTTCTGACACCACTCTGGCAGAGGAAGGTAGGGGAGAGTACTGCTTTGTTACTTCCAATGGAGGTAGAAGTCCAGAGTCCCCACTTAGCCTTCACTGACATTTGCCAGGGTGGCTCCTCATGGCTGCTGGGCAGGAGAGGGAGCTCCAGCTCTCCCTTTCACTAAAGGTAGTCTTTAGTGATGCTACAGTAAGGGTGCTGTCCCAAAAAAATAAATAAACATTGAAAAAAAATTAAAAAAAACAAACAAACAAAGATTCACCTGTGGTCTTAGGGATACTGGTTGTTCATCATTGGTTCACTCTCTTAGTATTTATTTTCTTACCAAACTTCTGCCCCTTTCCCCCAGTGCTCTCCAAAAATGGCTCCAGTTCAAGTCCTAACTACTGAATCCATCAGTCTTCCTCACACTTCTCATCTTCTTGGGGCTGTCTATATAAGCAGGTGTTAGCAGTGCTCAGATGAACTAACCTAATGTGGTAGTGTCCATTTGTAGCCCCATTTGGAAGATGAGGAAATGGAGATTCGAGCCCAGAAGCTCTGGCTCCAAAGTCCATGCTCTTAACCACTGCGGTGCATTTGCTGTTGCTATTAGCTGCTCCTCTCCTCTTTGAAGCATTGTTCTGCTTTGGCTCATGTGCATGTATTTCTTGACCCTTTCCTACTTCTTTGTTCTTTCTCTATTTTTCTTCTTCTAACGCCTATGGGTAAGCATTCCCCAAGATTCTTTCCTTAGCTTTCTCACTCCGTTCCCTTTATCATTATCCATGATTGTTTTTTTTTTTTTTAATTTTTTTTTTCAACGTTTATTTATTTTTGGGACAGAGAGAGACAGAGCATGAACGGGGGAGGGGCAGAGAGAGAGGGAGACACAGAATCGGAAACAGGCTCCAGACTCTGAGCCATCAGCCCAGAGCCTGACGCGGGGCTCGAACTCACGGACCGCGAGATCGTGACCTGGCTGAAGTCGGACGCTTAACCGACTGCGCCACCCAGGCGCCCCTCCATGACTGTTTTAATGAATGACACACGTATGTTTATCTCTGGTAACCTCCTGTCAGCTACTAACATAGACCCTCATCTCCTGCTTGTTGAACATTCACCAGGTGGGAGTGGAAAGCCTGGTAGCGGAGGCACAAAGAGACTCTGGACATAATAGCATGAAGAGAGAAAGCAGGAGTGTGGGAAGAACAGCAAATAGCACAGTATTAGTGGAGCACAAGTTGTGTGAAAATAAATGGGAGCAATGAGGTCAGATCTTGGAAGGCCTGAATAGTAGGCAAGGAGTTGGGGCTTTAGCAGCTTTTGCTGGTGTGGTGCCACCATACAGCTTAAGCACTAGTTCCTCTATGGGAATTCCCATGATCCTCTCTCACAGCACCATATTTGTTTCTTTTTTTTTTTTTTAAGTTTATTTATTTATTTTGAGATAGCGCACACATGTGCATGCAAGTAGGGGAGGAGCAGAGAGAGAGGGAGAGAGAGAATGCCAAGCAGGCTTCATGCTGTCAGCGCAAAGCCCGGTGTGGGACTTGATCTCATGAATGGTGAGATGATGACCTGAGCTGAAACCAAGGGTTGGATGCTTAACCGACTGAGCCACCTAGACACCCCAATATTTGCTTCTTTTAATGCTACTCATGTTACAGTTACCTGTGTATATGTTTTTATTTCAGTCGTAGATTGTTAGTTTTTGGAGGGTAGGGATGCAATCTTATTATCTTTGTATCTCTCCTTAGGGCCTGAATATAGTTGGGTCTCAACATATATTTATTTAATATTAACAAGAAACCAGTAAGAAAGTAAAATGATAACTATAATTTGTTGAGTCATGTGGTAAGTACTAAACATGCATTATCTCAAATATCACGGAGTTGTGAGGATTCAAGGGGATATTGCAAGTAAAGACCTTGAAACATATTAAGTACTCAATAAGTGGTAGCAATTATTATTATTATTATTATTAATCATTATCGGTATTATTATTGCTATTTAGCAGGTGGGAAAACTAAAGCAAGTAGAGTGAGTCACAGCTCAATGTTGCATAGCCAGATGAAATTGAAACCTGAGCCCATCTGTCTGCCTTTTTTTTTTTTTTTTTTGGCCTGGTTTTTTTCATTTAGTCCAATGATTTTGAGATTCAGTCATGTTGTGTATATCAATGAATCGTCCCTTTACTTGATGAATAGTATTCCCTTGTATGGATATACTACCATTTATTAATCCATTTACCTGTTGGACAGTTGGATTGTTTCTAATTTTTTGCTATTACAAATAAAGCTGCTAAGGATTTTCATGTATAGGGGAGCCTGGGTGCCTCAGTCAGTTAAGCATCTGACTTCAGCTCAGGTCATGATCTCACAGCTCGTGAGTTCAAGCCCCGCGTCAGGCTCTGTGCTGACAGCTCAGAGCCTGGAGCCTGCTTCAGATTCTGTGTCTCCCTCTCTCTCTGCCCCTCCCCTGCTCACACTCTGTCTCTTTCTCCTACAAAAATAAACAAACATTAAAAAAAATTAACAAAAACCGAAAATTCATGTACAGTATTTGTGTGGACATACATTTTTTGCTTCATTGGTTAAATACCTAGGAGTGAAATGATTGGGCATTGCATGGTAGGTGTATATTTAACTTTTAAGAAACTGCCAAATTGTTTTGGCAGTGATTGTGCCATTTTATATTCCTGTCACCAGTGTGTAAAAGTTTCTCCACATAATTGCAAAGACTTAATGTGCTCAGTGTTTTTAATCTTAGCCAATGTGTGTGGAGTGGTGCCTTATTATGGTTGTAATTTGCATTATTATACATTTGCCACAATGAGTTTTAATGATGTTGGACATCTCTTCATGTATTTATTGACCATTTATATCTCTTCTTTGGTGAAGAGTCTGTTCATATCATTTTGAAGTCTAAGAGTTCTCTATATTTTTTGGATGGAATTTCTTTAGCAGATGTGAATGTGTTGTGAATGTTTTCTACCAGTATTTTATTTGTTTTTTATTTTCTTACTGGTGTCTGATCAAAGAGCAAAAGTTTTAGATTTTGATAAAGTTTAATTGTCAACATTTCATCTTTTACAGGTAATGCTTTTGGTGTCATATTTAAGAAATCTTTGCTGGCCCGAGGGCTAAGATATTTTTCTTGTGTTTTCTGGAAGTTTCATAGTTTCAGGTTTCACATTAGGCTACAGGTTTCATTTTGAGTTGATTTTTGTGTATTATAGTCAGTATGGATTGACATTTTTAAAATATGGATACTTAGTTCACTGAACATTTATTGGAAAGACTTCCATCTCCCCAGTGAATTGCCTTGGCATATTTTTCAAAAATCACTTTGTCTATTTCTGACTCTATTCTTTTCCATTAATCTATATATCTATCCCTAAATAATACCCAACAGTGTGAATCACCACAGTTTTATTGTAAGTATTAAAGTCAAGTAGACTAGGTTCTTAAAGTTGGTACGTTGTTTAAATTGTTCTGGCTATTCTAGATTCTTTGAAGTTCCATATAAGTCTTAGAATTAGCTTATCAAGTTCTACAAAAATGCCTATAGGAATTTTGATGGGGATTGTGTTGAATCTTGGAGGGAATTTGGGCAATGTTACCATTTTAATAATACAGAGTTTTCTAATCTCTGAACATGCTACATATCTCCATCTATTTAGGTCAGAGAAGTTAGGGTGGGAGTCAGAAAGAAAAGAGGTTTAAGAAAGTTGTAATTCTTGGGGCGCCTGGGTGGCGCAGTCGGTTGGGCGTCCGACTGCAGCCAGGTCATGATCTCGCGGTCCGCGAGTTCGAGCCCCGCGTCGGGCTCTGGGCTGATGGCTCAGAGCCTGGAGCCTGTTTCCGATTCTGTGTCTCCCTCTCTCTCTGCCCCTCCCCCGTTCATGCTCTGTCTCTCTCTGTCCCAAAAATAAATAAACGTTGAAAAAAAAAAAAAAAAGAAAGTTGTAATTCTTTTTCAGAAAATAGGAATTTGATATAAATTAAAGCATAGAATATCTAATTTTGTGATTATACTGAAGCAGGTGAACAATCTATAATATTCTATAGAGAAACAAGAAGAGTTAATTCATTAAAGTGGTTCAAGTAAATTAGAATTTCTTTTATGAGATGAAATATTGATAAATTTTATAAACCAGTTTAGTTCTAATATATATAGAACATGTATAAACCTTGGTCACATCCATACTCACAGGGACTCCTCAGTAGGTTTATCAAGTCCATTCCCCCAAAGAGGGTGTCTCTCCCTAAAATGGATTAACCAATTTTGATTTTCTCCATCTTGTTCCTCTTGAATTCTCTGTGCTTGGCACATTGGTGAATGATTGTAAACCACTCCATGGATATGTACTTCAAAAGTACATTTCAAAAGTGAAATTTTCTAGATGCTTTAGGTAATAAATCCTGCTCTTGAGGCCAAAAGAATTGTTCCAAAAAAACTTTTTAAAAAAGAAATCTATAAAGATTAACTTCTCTTATATAATCTCTTTTTTGGAAAAATGTTTATTTATTTTGAGAGAGAGAGAGTAATGGAAGAGAGAGAGAGAGGGAGAGAGAGAATCCCAAGCAGGCTCCACACGGTCAGTGCAGAGCCCAAGGCGGGGCTCAGTTTCATGAACTGTGAGATCGTGACCTGAGCCAAAATCAAGAGTTGGATGCCCAACTGAGCCACCCAGGTGCCCCCTTGTATAATTTCTTAATTCATCTCTTCACTTTGGCCTTAAAGGCACAAAGTATAGATATACATGAGTAGAAAAATCTTTTTAGTTGAATGGAGTATATTTTCTCAGAAATTTTACCATGGACTTTTTGTTTTTTGGTTTTGTCTCCTTTGAAGAATTCTGGTTGACTGGATCAACAGTCACATTCCTTACATTTTTTTAACCATATGTTTTTAGTATTTTAAAAAGTGGTGTGGTATTCAGTCTCCAAGATGGCTCCCAAAGATTCTTGCCTCCTCATATTCACACCCATGGTAGTCCCTTCCTGCATCAAATATTGGCTGAGTTGTGTAATCACTAAGACATTATGGATATGATGGTGCATGATTTCTGAGGCTAGATCAGTAAAGAAGTTGTGGCTTCCATCTTTCTCTCTCTTGAATTATCACTTTGGGAGAAGCTAGTGGCCATGTTGTAAGGATACTCAAGTAGCTGTATAGAGAGGATGTGGCAGGAACTGAGGCCTCCTGAATACAATCAGCACTAATTTGCCAGACATGTGAGTGAGCTACCTTGGAAGCAAATCTTCCAGCCCCAGACAAGCCTTCACACAGTATCACAGCTCTGGTCAACATCTTACTGCAACCCTATGAGATTGTCCACAGAAACTATGTTGGATAATAAAAGTTCATTGCTGGGGCACCTGGGTGGCTCAGTTGGTTAAGCGTCCAGCTCTTGATTTCAGCTCAGGTCATGATTCCATGGTTCATGAGATTGAACCCCTCATCAAGCTCTGTGCCGACAGCATGGAGCCCACTTGGGATTCTCTCTCTCCCTCTCTCTCTGCCCGTCCCCCCACAAAAAAATAAATAAACTTTAAAAAATGAATTGTTAAGTCACTATGTTTTGTGATAATTTGTTATAAAGCAATCTGTGACTAGTACAACCAGTTAGAAATGCTTCAATAAAAGTTTCCTAAATCGCATTATAAAAACCCTTGTATGACCCTATTGAATATAGTGATAAGCTCTTTTTCTGAGATCTATTTTTTTGCAAGACATGAATGATTCTTGCAATTTTAAGTGAAGTGGTAAATGGGCAGGCATTACTTACAGCTTTTCTAGAGAAGGCATTAAGAAAAGCAGTATGAGATCCACTCTCATCCTTTTCCGTAGAATGAGAGAGGGGCAGAACATCAGTAATGGTGATCTCTTTTCAGAGTCTCAGGCTCTAAATGAAGGTCAAGAGAGCTCCAGGGTTTCTTCTTCGAACGTCTCTGTCTCAGAAAACGTCTGGCAAAGCAAACAAAAATCTGGTTTCATTTCCCTATTGTTTCATGGATGTATTTTGATGTGGCAAAGTCCGTTCTTTGTGCCACATATCAGCATTGAATGACCGAGGTATAGACTCTTGTGAAACTTTCTTTTAATTACACATGAAGCTCCATAGAATTTCACCCCCAGAACAGTAGAGTTGTTTTGTCAAGTGTTCAAGACCTAAATTTGCCGTTGGCTCACCCCCAGCGCAGTCATGCGATTAGTCACGCAAGTAGTCACAAACCCCCTTTGCCATAAAGGAATCATAGCTAACAGCCCGACCAGGGCTCTTTTCCCAAAATATGTCCCTGAAAACGAAACTCAAACATGCATGTCGGTTTAGACTTATTTTTCATGTTTGTTTTGCCCAAAGCATGGACCATGTCAGGGAAGATGGAGACACCTTCACGGCCGGTTAGTCACATCTCACCAAAGCTTCTCAATGGGCTGTCAGACAAGAAAGGAGCCTCATGTAGCCACCTTAATCAGCATCCCCCATCTGTGAGGTCATCGGGATGTTTCAAACAATTTCCAGCTCTCATTAGTTCAGCGTGTTCCACAGGCAAGTCCTTATCTTTTGTAACTTTTGCTGCCACATCCTGAGAGAGCCTCTCCTCAGAATGACACTTTCCCCATGGGTCAACCCGCGGTAATGAGCCACCAATTGACGTGCCCTTTGCACTCACTGGCAGTATATGTTGATATTAACCTTTCGTGTTGTGAGATGTCGCTTTTACCCTTGGCTTCTGCCATGTAAGTCTCATTATTTCTAATAGGCTGTGGCAATTAGGGTCTTGGGGCTGTTGATCGCAGCCATTTGGAGCAGGGAAGGGGCACTCAGGGAGAACAGCCGCTTTTTCTTTACATGAACAATGTGAGGCATAGCTCAGCCCAAATCTGCAAACAGCGAGGCAGTGGTGGACCTCTGGCCACCGATGGGAAACTCCTCACCAGGTCTTTTCACATGTGCTTTCCTCACACTAGCTACTGGCTGTTTTCAAGCCCCTTTTGTGCAGAATGCCATGCTCCGCCCATATTTCAGTGCATTGGATTTGGCCTAATAAGGGATTCATTAAACACAATTATTTGGGAAAGAAATGGGTACGTTCAAAGAGACCTTTCGTTTTTCTTTCTTTCCAAGATGGTTGGCTGGGAGAGAAAAAGGATGACGCAGCCAGCTAGCCATCTTGGGTGGCCCATGGGCCCTGTGAGGAGGCAGTGTTGAGTCCAATGGCCCCAGGAAGGCCCCTCAGCCTTGTGATTGGGAAATCTTGACTCCTGATGGAATTCTGTGGTTGTTGAAATCTGGTAGGCCTCTCATGGCTGTGAATAAGTTAAGAATCCGTTCCCTTAAGGTTAGAAAAATAAACTCGTACAATCCTAAGGGCCTGAGGGGTAAGGAAATGAAGGGGGGAAAGTCTACACTAGAGAAAGTACACAGGAAACCACAAATAACCAAAAACATATAGAGTCAGCACTCACATTCTCTCAGTTTCTTGACCTGAACTGCTTTCTATATTAGGAGGGCAACAAAGCAAAATTAAGCATGCTTGTTGCTTCAGATGGGGTGAGATGGAAGGCTAGGGATAACTGAGAGGAAAGGCTGGAGTTTATTTGTAAGCGGTGAGGCTTGAATGTTCTACATCAGGATGAAGTGTTTCCAAACAAATGCAAGAAAAATCCCCTATATTAATCTGATTGTTTATGACAATAACATTTGGGAAAGCCCCTCCAATGACTGCCTCATATATTAAGGGCATGCAGTGTCAGAGACTGCTGAAATGATCACTCTTGGTGATATAATGGTATGGTCTATTTCTGAGAGCCCCTTGCTGATTTATTCTTTGCTCTGCAAAATGTCACATTAAAACGTAAGTTCATTTCAGTTGGGTTTGTCCACAGTATGAACAGATGGCAGTTGTGATGTGGAGACTTCAAAAGGTATAACCGATCATTAAAAGTTAATTCTTCCTTGAGTAAGTAAGAAGTCTCCCGAAGCAAGCCATAAGAAGTTTCCCTCCTCCCTCCCCCTTTTCCTTCCTTCCTTCCTTCCTTCCTTCCTTCCTTCCTTCCTTCCTTCCACAAACATTTAACCAACTTGCATGTGAGTAGGTGTTGGGCTGGGAGCTATTGACAGCCCAGCAGTGTGTGAAGCAGGGCCTTGTTTCCAGAGGGCTTCAAAGGGGACTAGATGTACAGAGGATGCTAACCTCAGACAACACAAAAAGAATGATTCACATAAGGGACAGCTGGAATCCAGAAGAGAGGTAATATAGTTAATTATTGCCAGGCTCTGAGGTGCCACACTTTATTCTTACCCTCTGTACCAGGGCTGGAATGTAAGCTCCAGTGGGATGAGCACCTAGAACAGTGCCTGGCATCGAGATGCACTGAATATTTGTTAATGAAAAACACAGACATCTTGGTAATGAAACCTCTTGGTAATGACCTCTTATTTGCATTCACAAAGTGCTTTTATCAGGTCACTCTCTGGGTTTTCCACCCCACATCCACAGCTCTATGGTTGGAGAAAAGGAGTGTGATCAGTATCATGGGGGAGGATATTACTGGGGGAGTTTAGGGGAGTTTAAAGGCATTTACTTATTTATGCCATTGAGCCTGGCTTTTCTTTCTTGAATCCTTTCCCTCACATTTAGAATCTTGCTACCCAGGCCTCTGGAGGGGTATGAAAGGCTTGGGGCTACATTGCGTGTGGGAGCATCCTGTTCTGGGAAGGCCAAGCAATAACAGGGTAGGGCACAGGGAAGGATGACTCAGGCCAGCTGCTCTCAGCCCCAGGGAGGAAAGTTTTTGTTCCTCTTGTTTTTTGGGCTCATTCTTCCTGACTCTTTCAAGCTGTTAGACCTTAGGCCACCAGGTGAAAGTGTGAGCCTTAGGGAAGGGGCCAAGTTGGCCACTGTACTGCTTTTGGTCTGGGTTGCTCAAGGCTTCTGGGCAACAGAAGTCCTTCCTGTTTTCATGTCCAGCCCAGATCAGCAGATCAGCCAAGATCAGCTAAGGCTCAGGCCCAAGGTCCAGTTGGCAGTGAGGAGTTTACATCACTCTGGAGTCTCCTAGTTTCATAGTTTTCTTAGGAGCTTGTAGAAAGAGTTGGTGGCTTGGAAAAGTGGGGATGTGGGGTTCTCAGGTATTCTTATATTTTGAAAAGTGCAACCAAAATCTTTGTAATACAGAGCACATCCACACAGAAACTGTTGACTCTGCCAGAATAGCATTACAAGGGATGCTCCTTATTTGGTTTGCTAACTTTGAACTCCAGAATCTTAGTAACAACAGGTCTTTCTGGTCCACATTATCTATCTGTCTATCTATCTATCTATCTATCTATCCACCTATCCATCCATCCATCCATCCATCCATATACCTATGCTAGTTTTCTAGGTTGACCATAACAAAGTACCATAGACTGAGTGGCTTAAACAACAGAAATTTATTTTCTCACAGTTCTGGAAGCCAGAAGTCTGAGATCAAGATATCAACAGGGTTGATTTTTTTTTTTTTTTTTTTGTCCTTGGCTTAGACATGGCCATCTTTGGTGTGTGTGTGTGTGCGTGTGTGTGTGTGTGTGTGTGTGTCCTAATTTCCTTTCCTTTTCTTTTTTTTTAAATGTTTTAAAATATTTATTTATTTTTGAGAGAGAGAAACAGAGCATGAGTGGGGGAGGGGCAGAGAGAGAGAGAGGAGACAAAGAATCTGAAGCAGGCTCCAAGTTCTGCACTGTCAGCACAGAGCCCAACATAGGGCTTGAACCCATGAACTGTGAGATCATGACCTAAGCCAAAGTCAGATGTTTAACCGACTGAGTCACCCAGGCAGCTTTTCTTATAACTTCTTTTTCTTATAAGGACACTAGTCCTATTGGATTAGGACTCACCCATATGACTTCCTTGTATCTTAATTACCTTGTTAAAGACCCAAACAAAGCTACATTCTGAGCTCCTGGGGGTTAAGACATCAACAAATGGATTTTAAGAAGACATAGTTCAGCCTATAACATACCCACCCACCCATCATCTGCCTATCTATCTGTCTGTCCGTCCATCCATCCATCCATCCATCCATCCATCTCTCACAATACCTAAAGGGGATTTTAGAAAATAATAAAAAGGATTGCAAATTACTGAACCCATTGAACAGTTGACAGATGAGAAAACTAAAGCTCAGAGAGGGCAAGCAGCTTTCCCACGGCAGCACATCTAGTTTCTGGTGGAAACTGCACTCAGTGCTAAGTTTTTAGTCTTAAAATCCAGCATTTGTTTTCTACAATGTCATGACTCCTGGAAAAGCTATTAAACTTCCTCCCTCTTGCATCCCCAGTTAGGATCCCATAAGTGACCCTTATTAAGAAGAGTCTTCTAAATGTAATAATAAAGACCTCATGGGAGAGGGTGAATTATGAAGCTGGATCTGGAAAGAATTCTGTGGCGTGACTAGGCTGTTCATGCTGTTGTCAGCTATAATTCAACAAGAGCTCTTACAGAAGACTTTTCTAATTTATGAGACACAGAATTTCAAGTCCCGCCCCCCCCCCCCCCCCCCCCCCACCAAGTACCGTGTCTATAAATGGCCAAATGACTCGGGACCCTTTTCTTTTGTATGTTTATAGTTATCTCGTGCCAAAATACAACATTGAGGTACTTCTTTCAGAAAATACAATTAAGTATGCTATGGTAAACTAGTATTTGGAAGTAAAGTTGGTGGTGAATGGGTACTTCCCAGCCACGAGGGGACCACGTGACCACGTGGGGACCACGTGGGGCAGCAAGATCCCTCTGATCTTCCCTTCAGAGGGAAGAATTCTAAGGAAGAGTGCACACACCTTACACAAGGTCATCATTTTCTCCATAGCTTTTTCAATATTGGGTGACAAACCACAGCTAGCGTCTGTTCCTAAGAGACTGTAAGGCATTTTTTTCGGTTTAATTTTAAACTACTTCTCAGAATTGAGAGAATTTCACGATTTTACAACCTGACCAGTGGTTTGGGCTTTCAGTTATTTAATGCATGGAAAATCTCATGAAGAAGTGTTTTCTTTATGTATTTATATATGTATGTATGTATGTATGTATGTATTTGAGAGAGAGAGAGTGAGTGGGGGCAAGGGTCAGAAGGAGAGAGAGAGAGAGAGAGAGAATCTCAAGCAGGCTGCACACTCAGTGCAGAGCCCAATGCAGGGCTGGATCCCACGACTCTGGGATCATGACTTGAGCTAAAATCAGGAGTCAGAGGCTCAACCAACTGAGCCACCCATGCGCCCCAAGACGTATTTTAGATAGAATAAAATATCCTATCTGTATTTCAAGTGGATGGCTGCACACCAAAATTCAGTGGTGTGGTATCTTGCAATGAGCAGATTCAGTTTGACATTGTATAAAATAATATTCCCTGGGTTTCAAGTTTTCATGTTTCAAAGTGAAAAATAAGCCTTGTATTGAAATGGCTGATTCTAGAATCCAAAGGACCTTGAGATCCCACAAAGGTGAGAGATGGGGGGTGTTTTGGGTAAGGAGAGAGGGTGTTTGTGGGTAATAAAGACAGCGTCCGGGGGCTTTACTACCTGTACCTCTCCCTCCGGGAGAATCTCCTATCCTGCATTGGTTTTGCAGACCTACCTTCTAGAGGGTCCTCTGATGAAGGGAAGGGGAAACCAGGCTTTGCAGCTAGAAGACCAGAGCTTCTTGAATGAGAAAATTGTTCACAGCTGTGTGTTTTCTAGGTTAAACAGCTCAACCTCTTCCAGCTTTGCATGTAATTATCTTGGCTGGATGAGCTAGAGACTTTGTCTACACTGCAGCATGACTCTTAAATTCACATGAGTGATTGCCTTACATGGAAATCCCAAGCATATTTTTATTCTGTCCTCCAGTATTCTACTGAGCAGAGTGCAGAAGTGATGAACTCCTTCAGCTGTCCTGCTATTAGGTCACTGGCAATGGGGTGACCACTTCATCCCAGTTGGCCTGGGACTATCTTGGTTTGAAAACAGAAAATCCTGCGTCCTAGAAACCCCTGCAGTCCTGAGCACCCTATAAGCAGCACTAAGGCTGCTGGGTGGCAAAGAAAGGTGGAGTAAAGCAGCAAAGTGGAGATGAAGAGTTAATCCTGATAGAAATGCAGCTCTGGGAGGAAACCAGGCAGCCAGGCAGTACCATCAAGGAAGCTGTAAGCCCTGCTGTTCTCTCTCCAGGGTCCGTGCAAAGCTGTGTGCCCCTATCTTGAGGAGGAGGTATCTCTGGGGGCTTCTGCCTCACTGCTTAGCTGGAAAACTACCTACCTTTAGACTATCTAGGAACTGTCACTCTATTTTTCTTACGAGACCTTGGCTGACTAAAACCTATAGCAACATAATATGCTCTACAAGGAAAATCAGTATGAATTCCTACCCTACAAAAACATCTTTCCTGGTTGTGTCACAAAATAGGCCCCAAGCCACAGTCGTTAAAGGCTGGGCACTTCTCTGCAACACACAGGCGAGAAGTTTGGACTGTCATTTCTAATATTATTCTGTTCTCAAAGCAATCAGGATTTCTTGGAAGTTGGTTGAGTCCGGCTGTAGGATAGGAAGAAAAAACACACAAAAAACAGCATCTTGTTGCTGTGGCCTGAAAACAAAGGGATTTCAAGAGTATCAGTACGGTGCTGAATGGAGTTTCTACTCGCCCGGCTGTGGACATGTGAACATCAAATAATGAATACAATGATGGCAAATTGGTACAGGGTGAGCCAGTGAAAGGCGATGCGTTCATAATAATATGCTAGAGCAATAAGCATGTAAAAACCATAGTTTTAATACAAAAGAGAGGTGAATGTAATCGAACAGTTTATTAGTATATGTAAGTGTTCTTTTAAAAAATATTAAGTACATGTGTGTTTCAGAGTATTGATTTGTGGGACACCTGGCTGTCAGAGTTGGTTGAGCTTCTGACTTTGACTCAGGTCATGATCGCTAAGGTCACGATCTCACATTTTGGGGGTTCAAGCCCCATGACAGGCTCTGTGCTGACAGCTGAGAGCCTGGAGCCTGCTTTGATTCTGTCTCCCTCTCTCTCTGCCTCTCCCCTGCTTGTTCTCTCTCTCTCTCTCTCTCTCTCTCTCTCTCTCTGTCTCAAAAGTAAATAAACATTAAAACAATTATTGATTTGTGTTTGTTTTATCACAAGCAGGAGAGAAGCAGCACAGGGGGCTGTGAGTCAGCCACCCCGTCCCTGGAAAAGTAAGATCTGTTCCAAGAACAGAAGGAACCCAGTGGCATCTGCAGTCATATTTATTAATCAGGTGGGAAGGAGGGTTTAGTGAATACAAGAGAGCTGGCTCCGGAACGTGTTTCACACTGATGAATTATCTAGCATTCTTGAGAGGGAGAGGTAATCTTTCACTTCTTAAGAGAAAAAAAAATCTCAGGATGACCCCACCAATGGAAACAAACAACTGCTAAAGGAGGCAATGCTTTTTCTGGCGGGGGGTAGGGGTGGTGGTAGGGGGAGAAGGCAGAGCTCTTTCATTGGGCAGCTCGTGCTGTGGGCAGGCCGGCTGGGTGTGCGGCGTCAGCGGTAGAGGTAGTTGGCCTGGATGTGGCCATGATCACAGCCTCCCACCTGTCCCTGTTGTCAAGCATCTTCTTGTTGAACAGCAGCTCCTTGTGCGTCTCTGCAGAGAACTCGAAGTTGGGGCTCTTGACGATGGTGTCCGCAGGGCAGGCCTCCTGGCAGAAGCTGCAGTAGATGCACTTGGCTGGGTGGATTATCATAGCAGGTGGTCTGAGGCTGGACCTCTCTGGTGATGACCTGGGCGGGGCAGACAGCCTCGCAAAGCTTGCAGGTGATGCTGCGCTCCGGTCTGGATGGATAGTGGCACAGTATACGCTCCCTGCAGATGCATGGGCTCAGCGGGCCCTTCTCAAGTGGGTAGTTACTTTTACAAAGGAAGTAGTCCTTTTACAAAGGAAGAAACAGAGACGAAAAAGATATAGTAAATCAGACTATCTTAAACAAAGCTTCTTTCTTCCGCCATTTCAAACGGGATCAACTAAGACCTCAAAGAGAAAAAAAAAAAAAAAAAGAGTATGGAAGATAATGCAGATAAAAGAGCTAGTTAGGTAGATTTAAACCTGAGCTCTAAGTAGACTGAAAAAGATGAAGCTCTATTGATGATATGACTGGATTGCCTGCAGCCTGCCATGAGATTTGGTTACAAAAAAATAGCACATGCTGGGCTGCAGATAGCAGGGTGTGGGGAAGGAGTTCAACCAGAGGCAGTAGTGACTGGTGCGGGACAAAGGAGGAGGAATGATCTGGTTCCCAAAGCTGGGGATGGAAATGTGGAGCTCTCTCCCCTTCTGTGCCCTGTGGTGGCAGTGCAGAGGAACCGAGCCACACAAAGTGAATGGCAAGATGGGAGCTGTGGGAACATGGTGCCTTGGCTCTGGTTAGTTCCTACTGGGTATTGAGTAACTTTGCGTGACAGGAGCAGAGAGGCTGGGAAGACAGATGAGGCCGGGGAGTAAGGGTCAGGGCATGTAGATTTCAGAGACGGGGGAGGCCATGGATGATTCTTTGGAGCATCACAGCTGCCTCTCTGGGGAGCAAACAGGCCATTTCAAGATGGGGAGAACCGCGTGTCTGGTGGCTTAGGGTTGCTGTTGTCAGCAGTTACTAGAAAATGTTTTTGAGCAAATATGCTCATGCAAACACACCCATGCACACTCATTCATTCCTAAATACAAGCTGGACTTTTTCCTGCAGAGGCAAAATGCCTACAGAAGGGTTTCTGCACTTTATTGACTAGGAGAGTAACACGTTAGGATTCCCTTCCCGCAAGAGCTCAGTGTTCGTTCTCCTTGGAATGCAGATCGGGTGGTTAAGCTAGACCCGTGCTGCCTTTTCCTTTTCTGAATGTTTGGCATCATCAAGTTTTACTTACAGGCAATCGTGTGGCTTCAAGACAATGTCCCTTGGGCCATTTCTTTGGTAATTCACAAGGTGGCTTGTGCTACCCTGGGAAATGATGGGAGAAGGACCACTGGTGGCTGAAGAATGGTTGAGGTCAGGAGCCAAGACAAACTTAGAAGGATGGCCAGCGTGCTAGGTGCCAAATGAAAATAAACAAAAGAAAACCAACCAGCCACAGAATCAACCTCACATGACCTGCATGGTGCCTCAGAGGCCATAGAGTAGTGGCTCTGGCTTCCCCAAACAGAAACCCTTGGCCAAGCAAGAATTGTCCATGTCAAGGGCTGCAAGGTGCTCTTCTCAATCACAAAACAAGAGAATGTGAGGTCATTGTCAGAAGTCTGAGCCTGAGGCCAGAGTAAGCCCCTACCTCTCTGATACTGAGCTTGAGAGCTAAGCATGCTCCAACACCCAGGGGAACCCCCTCGGCTACACCTTGTTACCTCCCATCACTGAAGCTGTTCCCAAGCACCATAGGCCCCTTAGGGAAATTAATGGTGATTGGAGATGAACCTAGATCTGCAGTTAAGTTAGAGGCATTCTAGGAGCCAAACGGGAGGAAATAGGGGAGGGTATAAATTAAAGAGACAAAAAGGGTTTTTGTTTTGTTTTGTTTTTTGGTTCTGGTGTCTGAAGCAGTACTGGGACCCAGATTGAACCTCTGTGGAGCCATGACCTATAGGGGATGGAGAACTCTGCCAATCTGAAAGCTTAACAGCCAGCACTGAATATGGCTCTGAATCAGCCACCTAGTTCTTCTCTTCCGTGTACATCGTCATGGGATCTATTTGGGAGAGAGAGACCATGGGCGTATCATACGGTCCAGGGAGCAGATGACCAATCAAGCAGCAGAGAGGTTGAATCACAGGAAACTGTCATTTTGTAGGTTAAAAGTTATTAAAAAGCCATTGAAAATGGCTGCTATTTTGACCATTTTGGGGAGGGGTGCTGTAAAATGGCTGTTCCAGGAGGTTCTAATATTTTCTAGTTTTCTGTGCCTGTGTCATGCTGGGCACTGTGGAGGTACCAGAAATTTCAGAACCACCCTCGTCCGTGGGAGTCAGCAAACTATGATCCACAGGCCAAATCCAGCCCAATGCCTGTTTCTGTGGTTTCACTGGAACACAGCCACTCCCATTTGCTTACTTATTGTCTGGGACTGCTTTCCAGCTACTGGAGTTGTGAGTTGAACAAAGACTGTACCATCCACAAAGCTTAACTATTCATTGTCTACCCCTTTATAGAAAAAGTTTGCTGACCCCTGCATTATATGGTATGAGCGACAATAATCACTATGAAACGTTACCATTTTTCATCACGATTTAGCTCCTCTCTTTTTCTGCTTTACCTTTCATCATCATTCTTTTTCCTCCTCTACTTGGCTGAATTTTGAGCCTCCCCTTTCCTTGGACTTCTTCACTGTTCTTCCTTGTTCCCCGTCTGCTCCTCTATGTCCGTGTCCCTTCCTGCTCTCCTCTGTTCATTTCTTCTCCCTCTGTTTCCCCGCTTCTGCTTCATCATTGTCCATCTCTGCCACCTCTTATGTCTGCTTCAACTTCTTTCCCTCCTTCTTTTCATCAATGTCTTCTCCTTGGAACGGTTTGAATTAGGAGGGATGGGCTGGCTTCCCATTCCCCCATTTAGAGCAGCCTTCTCTTGCTCTAACACAGCTTTGTGTTTGTTTCCCTCTTAGGTCTGCCCAGTCCATGGGTGAGGAAAGGTAACATGTAAGATCAGTGACCATTGAGGTTGGTTGGCTGTCTGCCCTGATTGGTCAGCGTCAGATATTTTGAAAACCATTCCTTCTGTGAGATCATCTGCCTCAGCCAGCCAGCCAGCTCAAAATTTAGAAATGCTGTCCATATACCTTTCTCTTAGGAACTCCGTTAGTCACTGTTCGTGGGCTCAGCCTCCGGAGTTTTAATGAGACTCTTTTATTGTTTTTAATAGCATTGTGAGGCAGTGTCTAGAATCCAGAAATTAAGTTCATTCAAAATTAGGATGGGTCTGTGTGTTGGGTGGTGCCTTTCTTTCCACAAAGTAATATGTGTTTTGAATCTGAGACACTTGTGGTCAATGCTTCTCAGAAGCACGTACCACTGGTTGCTAAAGACTTTCTTATGCAATAGTGTAGGGAGAAAAATCAAAACCGGGAGTCATTTTTAAGTAATTTTCAAAGATACACAAAACCTTGTCACACCCCTCATCACTGATTCCAGAGTGACAAGTAGCCTCATATTGTAAGAGCCATCAACCACCAGCCCAGCCCACAACTGAATCAGGGGAGAAAGTATGCAGAACACGGCAGCCTCAGAATTCACCTGGCTTTAGAGGATGCTCCTAAAATCTGTTTCAGGGGCAAAGACTGGGTTGCGTTTGTCTAGAATCTGAATCTACTCACTCTAGTCACTCTTCTTACCCTTTCAAAAGTTTTTGTTAAACACTTGCTCTCTTTTCTCAACACTATGGTGAGTACAGCGGTTCTGATTTCTGTATAATACATTTTTGAAACTTTTGGGCAAACCACTTAATCGTATCTAACAGAAAAGTCATAAAGAGAAACAAAGAGAAAAGGATTCAGCCAAACAATATATAATAGATATTTGGGTTAATCCTGTAGCTTCTATTTAGTTTTTGCCCATTAGCCCTCGTTTCAGTTTGGGGATCCATTTGTCTCTACAGAACCTGATTCTGGGGGTGGAGCATGTGACCCCGATCAGCATATTTGACTCCACAGTCATTGTGATTGGTTCTGGGTGGGCATGTGACTAAGCAGATCCAGTTAGGGTGAATTTCAAGATTCTTGCTTGGAATTCTGCTCAGTATCAGGGTCTATCAATTCTTTTTTATTTAAAAAAATTTTTTTAATGTTTATATTTGAGTGAGAAAGAGAGCATGAGCAGGGGAGGGGCAGAGAGAGGGGGAGACACAGAATCAGAAGCAGGCTCCAGGCTCTGAGCTGTCAGCACAGAGCCCGATACTGGGCTTGAACTCATGAACTGTGAGATCATGACCTGAACCAAAGTCGGATGCTTAACTGACTGAGCCACCCGGGTGCCCCTATCACTTCTTCTTTTGAAGTGTCTCTTATTTTCTTCCCTTCCTTCCTGTTCTTCCCAGCATTATTCACTTCAAGGCCTTGAATTGCTCCCTACATCTCCCTACATTGTCTACTCCCTTGAATTCATCTTCCTCTCTCTTGCTGGACTCGTGTACCCAAAGAAACTTTTAAAACTTTACTGGATTCCCCATTAATGGAAAAACAAAGTGTACGTAGCTCAGCATGGCATTCTGTGTGGTCCATTCATTGCAGCCATCTAGCTCTTTAACCTGGATTTCCTACAGTTTCAACTGAAACACAGGAATAGAATGACTGTCTTTTTGAGGGCAAAAACTTTATCATGAGCTGTGTTCATAGTCCTTCCCAGGGACTTTTCTCAGGAAACACTGAAATCTGAACCTAAGTCTGCAGCTAGATCCACACTGTAGGCATCTATGCTGGGGAGTACCAGTGCTAGCAGAGTCAGAGCTAACAACCCTGGGCTCTGTGGGCACCGCATCCTTTATAAACTCCTCAGAACAGTGTGTCCCAGCAAAATGTGTATCCCTTCCAGATGTTAAATAAACTTATTAAAGCAATATGTATCTTGCATGCGGTCAACTCTGAAATGATGGCCGTTTTAAACATTTGTGACTTTAACATAACTGAAACAGATATTGGCTAATGTCTAATTGTTCTGCCTTTTAGAACAGATGTCAATCCATCAAGGATGTACTTTGTTGGGACACTCTGTAACAGGAAGCCATGACAAAAGTGTCTGTTGACTTATTGTAACCTGGGAATTAGTGCTGTGTTGAGAGAAGTCTCTATTTGCTTTTTTAATAACAGAAACCCTGGCCCACGGTGGCCTGTGTGCTCTGAGAGAATGTGCCGAGCCCCAGCCTTGTTTTTGTCTTGCTTTCTGTGACAGGGTGCTCCTCCCCACAAGCCTTTGCCAAGCCTTTATGCAATTTGAGTCAAAACATTCTGCATCTGAGCTCATCACATGTGAAAAAAGGGTTTCAACAACAGCTCAACATGTAAAAGTACTGGGGGCTTTTTCAGTCAGTGTTTTAATTCGAATTTACTGAAGCTTGGAAAACTGCATGCAGTTTGTTCAGTGTCTTAGCATTCCCCACTCTGGGCCGAAGTGAAGCAGTTGGCTTCCTGCTGTCAACTAAACAAATGAATAAAGATTCATTTGAAGGTGGTACGTAGACAGTGTATCCATGGCTCTAAGTATTGTCCATTTCACTGGGTGACTTGGGGGTGTTTTTACATATCCAATGGCCCATTCTGTGCTGATTCTGTGCTCAAAGTAAGAATTAACATTCGTGAAGACCATCTCATCTGGTGTGGATTTCAGCTAGAAATCCCTCTAACTTCTAAAAGGAGAAGTAGATCCAGTTTGTATCGATTCTTTACTTTCATGGAGGGAGATCTAGAAGTGAAATTAGGCTTCTTTTAGGACTCAGGGTCAGGAAGAACCAGGTGAGAATATATGAAGAAGACAAGAAAGGCTTGAGGAGGGAGAATGGGGGATGAATGGATGAAAGTCACATCTACTCTTCACTGCTTTGTCAAGTCATATAGGGACACCAGAACCTACCTGGTGCTCCCTTATTCTTCTCTCTGAGGATTTCTTAGCCCAGGACCTAATGACCACCTCCATCAGAAGGTCATCATATAGTCATGTATTTGTGCTCCAATAACTGAACTTGATTTTTTAAAGCTGCCTTAACCTGCATCCCTGACTTACTGATGGTGAGACTGTATGACCCATACTCCCAAGAATGGTGAAGAGGATGGATGAAAATCAGAGGAGATGATTCATTGACCAAAGATATATAAACCATATTAAGTTTAATCGTAGATAATACAGAGAGGAAAATTTCTCCCTTGGAATCATGCATGTTTATCAGTTTTATGTAGATATTGACTGCCTTTGCCATATGTAAAATTTTATGCTTTTATGGGACTTTTCTTAAAAATGTCTCTTGGTCAAAGTTGAACAAGTTACTGACTTGAATTTGGGGTAGAGTGGTAAGCCCATCAGAAGGTAGACATGAGCTCAGTGGAAAGTAGATTCACAGATGAAAAGGCTCTAAAAATGTGGGATTCCTGGAATATTGTATATGTCTTTCTTTTTCTCTTTGCAGCCTGTCAAGTTTTCAAAGGAAAAAAAAAAAAAGCCTGTCTTCTTTTGATGACTCTGAAGAAATGCTTGCCATCAATGGTGGAGGCAAGAAGTGTATCTCTCCTATGTAACCTGGGGTTCTCTCAAAACACCCAAGGTGCAGGGCTCTTTGGGAGCCCAATGTGGCAAAATGGTGCCTTTCCAGATGCATGCTGGTGAGTAGAGCTTCTCCCCAGGTCATGGGCTACAGCCTGAAAGGGACTTTAAATTTCCAGCTGGTTATACCCAGCTTGTATGGAACTGGAAGAGAATTGGGATCCATGTTCTAAGAGAAGAGGCTTCCCACATTGAGCCGGGCTTTCCAACTTCTTGGATCTCTTCTCCTCTTCCAAATCAATTTGCAATCCTCACTGACCTCAGAGACCCTTGCCTTTTTATCTTTCATCCAGCCCTAAGTCATCTCGCAGGACAGAATTTTGATTTTGGGGAAGTGGGGTGGGGAGGGTCCTTTCCAGATTAAACAAGGAGAAAGAAACAGTCAGTATTAGAGGAACACACTGCTCCCTGCCTTGTTGCATAGTTTTGTAGGTAATGATAAAACCTTGCTTGGAATGACTGAAGGGCAGACCAGGTTAGCGAATGATCTGAAATATTGAGAACTATGGAAAGGATGCATGGTTATAACTAACATGTATATGTAATGTACATGAACTAGTGGCTAAGAAAGGGTCCTCAGCACTCCCAGGGTGAGGCCCCGCTGGTTTGCTTTAATGAATTGAGAAATGCTATTGGTATTTAGCATGTTTCTCACTGGCAAGCAACTACATATGGAAATATTTGAAAACAGCTTATGCTCCTGAGTAGCTTAGACTTTCTCTTATTTACCTTGTTGTTGACATAAAATCTTTCGCTGGTGCACACTTTAGACCACTTTGTGTCCCACTGGTGATTAGCGCATCATGGGCAACAGACTGAATCAGACTTTAGCACGTGTTCTGTACTGGGAACGTGATAAACTCCGCTGAGGAAGGTTAAAGAAGAGGGAGCAAAGCAGACTCATGCCATTCAACAAATGTTTGTTGAGTCTTTCTCTTTCCTGCCCAAACAGTTCTTGATGTGGTAAACTGGGGCAATATGAGTAGAGCAGCTAAACACAAAAATAAACAAACAGCACCCACACAGTCTAGGAACCACACTCTGGCCACAGACACCTCTTTCCCCCTCACATCTCTCAGCCAAAAGGCCAAGAACAGAGGCCAAACACAGATTTGAATTTCACTTCCTCTCCCTTCTTCTACCCAAACTCTGGGGATTAGGGACTAGACAGTAGGAGGTGGAAAGAAGAGAAACAAAATCTGAATAACCACAAAAGCAAATGGCCTTGAGGTAGATTCTAAAGCTGACCACAGGAAAAGGAAATCACTAAATATTTTGGTTTTATCTGTGTGTGTGTGGACTTTTATTTGAGTCCCACTCTTAAAATACCATCTAGTCTCTCTTTGCGTGTATCTCTCTGCTCCTAATTTCCTCCACATCTTTAATGCGCCCTGTGTTCATCTCTGAACATTATTTTCACTTGAAGTTCATGCTTTTTCCTCACTTTAGCTAAAATAGAGACCGTTTATGAATTTCTTTACATTCTCTACTCTGGCTTCAAGTGTTCTGCCAGCTTTTGAGAAGTCAGTCATAACTTACAACTTCTGAGTTCCATTTTTTCCTTACTTCTCCAATTGCTTTTTCTCATAGTTCAATATTTGGCCTATCGCTCTGACCCATTCCTTTCCTCTGTGCACACAGAGGCTTTATTTATTTTTGGTCATCCCTTTCTGAAAAGTCCTCTGACCCGGAGGCTACGCTGCATTTATATGAAACCAATGAAGTTAAGAGGGCAGAGGGCAAAGTGCCATTCGACATGGTGTCATTTTGGGGTGAGGACTAGAGATCCTGACTCATACACAGCACATCAACATCCAACCCAAATCCAGAGTCTGTCTGGCATCAGCAGTTTTCAGCATAAAGAGCTTGAGGATAGGGAAAGTCAGGGAGGTAAGACCTTCCCACCAGCCTCCCTCTACCTCACCCTTGCTCCCGTCCCCCACATCTCAGGGTCTCTGAGGGTTCTGATGGACACAGCTGTTATTTCTGTTTTGAGAATGCAGCACATCCCCTTGTTAAGCTTGGTATCAGAGTCAAGGGTATTGCCCGAAAGGATTCCTGCTTTCCTAGGAACTACTTCCTCCAGAGGAGGAACTACCTCCTAGGAACTACTTCCACCGCCACCATAGTGGTGGTGCCAACAGGTGGCTCGGTGGGGGTACAAGGGCCCGCATCTCTAATAGCTTTCCTTCAAACCACTAGCAGTCAGCATGCGGCAGAACATGTGGCCAAAACTATCATATGAACAAGTATATAAAGCCGTTGAGAAAGCATGTGGTTAAAATTATTATGTGCAACAACATTTGAAAAACAATTGGCAAAGCCTGTGTTGAAAATGTATCCCATCATGATTTGTAGAAGGAAGACACCAAGAAAGTGCTGTACTTTGCCACTGGAAAAATGGATAGTTTAAAGGGGAAAATAGCCTAGATTTTGATCCTGTCAAGTCCATTTAAGAAACCCTGTAGGCAGATTGGGAGCTGCTGGTGGCGGCTGGTGAGTGGGGCAGCTAGCAAGCACGTCCCCCATGTAAGCTCAGCTCCAACTCATTCTCCCAGCGGCTGGCCCAGTCTCCATCATCTCCCAGCCCCTCCTATTGAACAATTCTAGAGCTTCTGCTGGCTGCGGGTGAGGAGCATGGGTGCAGGGATCTGGACTGTGGGACCACGTAGGGCAGAGAAAGACTCTGTGATGGGTGGAGTTTGAAAACTCAGGAGTCCACTTTCATTTCTCCTCACGGTGCTGCCGTTCACTGACATTTATTTGTTATTTTGCACATGCCAGGAACTTCATCTGTTTTATCTGTAGTCCTTCCAACAACCTTGAACGGGAGATATTTTCTCTCCGTTTTCTTGAATGAAACCCATTGGTTTGATAAGTTAGAACACACACAGCTACAAAAGGCAAAGATCCCACGAAGATGTCTGACCGTAAACCTGACCCCCTTCCTGCACCCATGTCTCTGCAAGGATCGTGGACTGACCTACAGAATACAGAAACCCCTGCAGTTGAGAAATGGCTTATGGCAAATTTTAGCCTGATTTTATAGACAATTCCATTTTATCATTCAGAGATAAACAAATTTCCCTTTGCAGGCACAAAAGGCCATCTGTGTAGCCTAAAACAACATTCTAACCTCCTATCCAATTTCCTGTCTGCATATCTTTTTAGAGTAATTATGGCTCATCTCTCTAGGTTTTCCATTGATATCTATGTTCTGTTGATTTTTCTCCAGATGCATTGGGGGGCACATGTCCAAATTAAATATCATTGATTTCCTGCCTCTTATTTTTAAGTTTCCTCTGTCCTTTACTCTCTGTGGGGTTTGTGTTATATTCCAATTAGTATCTTACAAACCTGGGCTGTAGGCTGTTAACTACACATCCGTGACACGAGACAACGAGCTCAAGGCATTCACGTCTACCTGTTATTTAATCTTGAACTCCTCAAGATTAGACCTTGATCATAGGTAATGCTTGGCATCAACCACTAAAGAACACATCTGACTTTCAGCTTAAACACTCAATTTGCCCTCCTCATCCTCACCTGCCCCCCAAGCCATTAGGCAGGGTGTAATTGTCTATAGCTCATAAATAAAAGTCAAGGCCAGCAGGATTGCAAGGCTTGCCCAAGCTTATGCAACGATAGAACCGTGAACAGGACTAAAAGCTTTTATTGTCATGACTATAAAAGATTAAAACCATTCATGTTTTACATGCGTTTTATAAAAAAATAATTGACGAGTATTAAATTGCTCTTTATTTGTTGGCGTGAAAAACAACTTTCAGGTTTTTATTTCAAGTGAGCTATGCTCACCTTGGAGCGGCTTTGGGTGAAATGCTGACATCATTGGAGCATGTTTTCAGCCTTGGGGGCTTCCACTTTTAGTTCCTCATCTCAGGTTTGGTTCCCACCACCTCATTCCTCTGGTGCACCTAGAGCCTCCTAATCCAACTTCATCTTCCTGGTCTCAACTTTGAAGCTCTGGCCTCTTGGTGCTTCTCAAATCACAGCCTGATGAGGTCCTTTGCCCTTCGAGTCAAAGGTCCAGCTTTTGATGGACTCTCAGTCTGGGACATCTAAGCTCAAAGTTCCTTTAACAGAGAGCTTTTCATTCCTCAGTCTTTAAGAGACACACATGTGCTTAAGAGAGGCGATACTTTGGGGCGCCTGGGTGGCTCAGTCGGCTGAGTGTCCGACTTCGGCTCGGGTCATGATCTCGCAGTTGATGAGTTCGAGCCCCGCGTCGGGCTCTGTGCTGACAGCTCAGAGCCTGGAGCCTGCTTCTGATTCTGTGTCTCCCTCTCTCTTTGCCTCTTCCCCGCTCATGCTCTGTCTCTCTCTGTCTCAAAAATAAAGATAAACATTAAAAAAAATTAAAAAAAAAAAAGAGAGGCAATACTTTGATTTAGAGCCACATGAAGAGGTAAGGGACTGATGTCATAGCTGCCCCTGTGCTGGCTTTAACGAGCATGAGAAGGGAGGGTGAGGGCATGAGAACCCAACCCAGCTGTCACAGAAGGGAAGCCCTGAGAGAGTGGATGAGGCATGTGGGAAGCAGCCTGGGAATGTACATTTCAGAGCCAGTAGCAATGAGTGTGTTTCACAAGGGCACTTACTCCTCTGTGGGCCATTGCTTCTCACACTGATTGCTCCTCTCAAGAATTCTTGGTTTGGGGCACCTGGGTGGCTCAGTCAGTTGAGCCTCTGACTCTTGATTTCAGCTCTGGTCATGATCTCACGGTTGTGAGATGAAGCCCTGCGTCAGGCTCTGCATTGGGCATGGAACCTGCTTGGGATTCTCTCTCTCCCTCTCCCTCTGCCCCTCTCCCCCCTCTTCTCCCCACCCTCTCAAAAAAAAAAAAAGAATTCTTGGTTTTGACCACAAAAAAAAAAAATCCATTTAATTATTCATCTCTGGAGAGGGTGTGGAGAAATAGAAAGTGGATGTTAGTGCATCCCTTTGAAAAAAATTGTACTTTTGGCCAAGAGTCATAAAAATGTTCATGTCCTTTGAATCGGTAATCCTTTTTCCGGGAATATAGCCTCAGGAAAGAATCCTGCATGTAACATGCAAGCCTGAGCCACAGTGTGAAGGTGCAAATATCCATTTTCTAGTTAGGGGCTTAAACTTCCAATGCTCTATTAGCAGGAAGTCGAATGTTGACTTTTTGAGGCTTCCTACAGTCTGCTTTATTGGTCAGGAACACTAGGCACTTTCGTCAATCCAAAGAGGGTCAGAAAAGAAGAGAAATGGATGAGACCACAGTAGAGCCTCCAGCTTCAGTTACTCTGGCTTCTGTCATTACCACCTGCTCTCCTATTGAAAGTGGTCCAGGGCATCCACGTCCAAGGTCAGACTGAGGTCCCTGTTAGCCTCAGCACTTGCCACAGGAGCTGTCTTTGAAATGTAATCCCACGCCCCAACGCTGAGCTTTTTAATAGTCTCAACATTTTGGTGCCCAAGGTTCCAGCTCAAATGCTTGTGTTGTCATTGTTCATTCATCCTTCCCAGAATGACAACATCTTTCCAGAACAGGGTGGCTGGGCCCAGAGGTGCTTCAGTCTCAGCTACATGAGGAACCCAAGCATCCATCATGTTACAGCTGGACCACTAGCCTGAGCCTCCCTTTCCCCACGGCCTGTGCCTCAGTGGTCTCCTTGCCTTTCTTGGCCACAGGACCTTGGGAGGTCACACCGGTTCCTCCACTCTTGGTTTCTCGAATTTTGAATTGTGAGGGATAGGGTTTAGATATTAGTTCCTTCTCTGCTAAGGCGACCACTCAGTGATCTTATATTGAACTAAAATATCAGCTTCTCTATTTTAAAAACAAAAACACAACACCTGTATGTGCATGCAGGTATTTGCTGCACAATTGTTCGTGAAAGTCAAATATGAGAAGAAGTGAAGATGTGACATCAGAGGCCTGTGAAGGAAATCAGGATGCGTCCACTCAGTGAGACATCACACAGCTATTAAAATGGTGATTATGAAGAATATGAGAAAACATGGGTGTTTCCCTCCATCTTCCCAACTTTCTTTTAATTGGTCAAACGAAAAGCAATACAAGACTCATAATTAACTGTTGATATGAAGCTGTTGCCAACAGAACTTGCTGGTGATTCACTTGGGAAAATGAGGGACAGATAACTTAAATTTTTAAATGTTTGCCTTAAACAAGAGGGTGCGTATTCCTGCTGTTTATTGAGAGTGGGAGGCAAAGCTGGGGATGGGGAAACCAAGAGCTTTGTTTGTCTACACCAGATTTGAAATGCTTCTTAGACATTGGGGATCCAGAGCAGACAGTAGGATGTAGGGGCTTGAGCTTGGGGGAAGGGTCATTGGTATCAAGATGGGATATTTTAAATTTGAATATCATCAGTATGTAGACGGTATTTAAAAACATGAGATCAGAGGTGCCTGGGTGGCTAGGTAGGTTAAGCATCCAACTCTTGATTTCGGCTTAGGTCATGATCTCATGGTTTGTGAGATTGAGCCCCATGTCCATCTCTGAGCTGACAGTGCAGAGCCTGCTTGGGGTTCTCTTTCTCTTCCTCTTTCTCTGCCTCTCTCCCTCTCTCAAAATAGGTAAATAAACTTAAAACAACCAAAAAAAATCCCCATGAGATAGAATTAGCTCACTTAGGAAAAGGGTATATAGATGGACAGGATAAGAAGATCCGGACCAAGTCTTTTGTCATTCCAACACATAGTGATTAGACAGAGAAAGGGAAATCAGCAAAAAGTCAGAGGTGGTGCAGCAGGTTAGGAAGGAGGAAAAGAGAAATGGCATCATGGAAACGGGGAGAGAAGATTTTAAGGAGGGAGTGGTCAAGTGATAAGCGCTACTGAGAAGTTAGTAAGATGAAGACAGAGGTGATGATGTCCTTTGGATGGCCAAAGGAGGTCGTTCATGACCTTGAAGTCAGCAGATTCAGTGGCAGGGAGAGGAGGAAAGTCTGCTGGAGTTGGCTGAGCTAAAACTGGGAGATGAGGAAGTGAGGCTATGACCATAGATAATTCTTTCAGGAAGTTGTGTTGTGAAAGAGCTAAGGAATGGAAGTGTGCCCGGAGGGAGAAATGGCTACTCATGGAAATGATCCAGGGGAGAGGGAGTGACTGCTTACGTAGAGAAGAGAGAGGTTCATGTTCACTGCAGGAGGAGAGGCCTCGGGAAGGATGAAAGGATGGTATCCAGAGCACAGATAGAGAAGTTGGCCTTTAATGAAGAAGGTATGCACGTGGAGTCCCTGGCACAGTACCCAGTACAGCCAGTAAGTGCTCAGTGAGTACTTGCCATGGTGATTACAAGTGTCTGGGTTGAATAACCAAAGGGAACAATTACTGGCTGGCCCAACTCATTGCTCGAAAATCAGGCCGCGAATGATGGCCTCCACAATTGATATGGCCTGGCCAGAGAGGAAAATGAGGAAAAGGCAGAGTGGGCCATTCTTTTCTCCTACAGCCCTGCTCAGACAGGGTGGACTCCCACATTGAGGGGCATTCTTGTGTGCATGGAAAATGAGAAGATCCCACTGATGGATGAATAACTGGTAATGACTGTCCTTTCATTGAGTCTGTCGTTTTCTTCTTCACTGGATTGTGTTACCCTATTAATAATGCTGTTCAGAGTTCCCAAGAGCAGCTGCTGGAGCCAGGGGGGATGTGAAGAAAACCAAAACCACAATCTCAAAACCTCTCCTATTGCACAATCAAGATGGAAACCACTATAACTGCTGAGGCACATACCCAGAAGTGGCCATTTCCATGGCCCCTGCAAAGACAGCCTTCTAACCAAAGAGACCCCAAGTTATAGCTACTATTCCAGAAATTACTGTATTTAAGCCAGGAACTCAGTTTTAACTATGAAGAATGTTACTGTTGATCCCTTGACCTCACTGTTGAGACAGAGTGGGCTGTGTTCCTTGCCAAATAGCTGAGGAAGAAGAAGTCCATGTCTTCATAGCATTGTTAAAAAGAAAGAATTTCTACAGAAATTCTACAGAAAATCTTCAGTCACTTTCCCACTCAATAATAATCTACAATTAAAACAAAAATGTGTCAGTCAGGATTCATAGCTGCAAACATTAGAAACTAGCTCTAACAGCTTTAAACAGAAAAAGAATTTATCAGGAGAATAGGGGGCACCTGGGTGGCTCAGTTGGTTGAGCATCCAGCTCTTGATTTCGGCTCAGGTCGTGATTTCATTTGTGAATTCAAGCCCTACGTCGGGCTCCAAGCTGACAGTGCAGAGCCTGCTTGGGATTCTCTCCCTCTCTCTCTGTCCTTTCCCTGTGCTCTCTCTCTCTAAAAATAAATAAATAAACTTACAAAAAAAGAATAATGGAAATGACCTGCCCATTTAAATGGAACGGATAAATGTATCATAATATACTCAAACAATGAAATTTACCATGAAGAAAAAAAAGAACCAACTACTGATACGTACAACAATATGAATGTATTACATAGACATAATATTGAGTGAAAGAAGCCAGACAGTATGTATTTCCATTTATATTAAGTTCAGAAACAGGCTAAATAAATCTATGGTGTTAGCATCAGTATGTAGTTAACCTGTGGTGGACAAAGAGTTGAAAGGGAGCATGAGAGGGGTTCAGGGTGCTGGTTAGACAGGTATGCTCAGTTTGGAAAATTTATCGAGCTGCGTACTCTTGATATGTATTCCTTTCTCTGTGTGTGTCTTCATGAAATTCACACAGAAGGAAATCAACAGAAGGGCTATTAGTAGGTCAAAATATCACCAGGAAATGCTGGAGACCCAGGTTTGGGGCTGTAGGTCCGAGCATGCCTCCGAAATCTGCCACAAAACTCGAATGGGCACATCTTGCTGTGGCCACTAAGCACCAGCCACTGTCGTTTGCTCTGCAGATCCTCCACCTGGGACACACAAATCACTACCTGACATTTGGTTATAGGTGCATTTGTTTATTTTCTGTCTCCTCCAATAGAATGTGAGCTCACTGCTGGCTCATAGTCGGTACTCAGGAAAATTTACCAAGTGCAATTGCCTTGTTCATAGCTGAGCAGGGCTCTCCTTCTCACGGACGCCTTTTTTCTTCAGATATCTTATCAGTCAGAATCCAGTCAAGTCTTGCTGTTCCAGGAACACATTTGTTCTTTCAGGCGGTCTCCCTCCCGTATTTCTTCCCTGATTCATCAGCATTGACTTTCAAGTTTTGGTCTTATCCAGCAATCTGATTTCCTGTCATTTCAAGTTCATGGTGGGAGAGTTGTCCTACTGTGACCCCTGTGTGCTCACAACGGAAACATGTGACATCCTGAGGCAAGTGGCGAGGGAGAGGGTGGATGGAGATGAGAACATGTCCATCAGTGAAAGAGTGACGAGGCGATAGCCCTGGTCCCTGACCGAAGGAGACTGCACGAACTCCTTCCGTGCTTATTTCACTTTCACGCCCACTGACACTCTGTCGTTCATTTGTGGAACCTGCTGGGGAATCCAACAGTGGAATCTTGCCCTTCCACCACACTCTCTGTCATTTAGGATATTTTCAGAAAAAATCTCAGGGGTGCTACGCATCGCCTACGAGCTTTGAGCCTCACCTTTCCCCCACCCCCAAACAGGGCACATGTCCTCCCTGACCCGTGTTAGCCCCTCAGTGCCTGTGCTGGGCAGCGTGCATGGTGGCTCTTGGGGACGGTGACCAGGACTTGAGGTCTAAAGACGGATGCCCTTGGCTTATCTTGGTGGAGGGCAAGGTAGAGAGAGTGGGTTGCCCCTTATCATTTTACTTAGAATTCTCACACTTCTACTGAAGCCACCTCAACTCTACCCAACAACAGAAGGTCAGAGAATTATTCTGTGTGTCCACGTGTAAAATTTTGTCCTACGTTTCTGCATTTCATTCCTGAATTGGGGTAGATGGTTTGGGGGTGGTGGTGGCTGACAAAGCTCAAAAGGCATCTGTACCCTTGAGTTGAGAGAAAAGAAACAGAAAACCTGGCTGGTTTCCTTCCACTGCTTTACAAGTTGCCCGCAATGCCTCAGCTTTTCTTTGTACCTCCATCTCCTCCCTTCAGCAGACAAACTGTTTCTCACTGCCTGATGGACATTTTCACTGGAAGTTTCTAATGGTATCTCAAACTCAGCATAGCTAAAAGCAGATTAATAATGTTTTGTCCCACACCAGGTTTTTCTTCTGGTATCTTTATTTAGCTTAGCCACAGTACCATTTCTCCTTCTACCCAGGCTCCACATCAAGGCCCTCCATAGGCAATTGTTTGCTAAGTCTTTCAGTTCTTCTTCTCAAGAGTTTGAGCTCTTTGGGTTCCTGGGTGGCTCAGTCGGTAAAGCATCCTACTTCAGCACAGGTCACGATCTCATGTTCGTGGATTCAAGCCCCTCATCAGGCTCTCTGCTGTCAGCACAGAGTCTGCTTTGGATCTTCTGTCCACATCCCCCCCCCCCTCCCCGCCCCCGCCCCTCCTGTGCTCTCTCAAAAAAATAAATAAACATTTAAAAAAAAAGAATTTGATCTCCCTTTTTCATCATTGTTGCCACCTTCCTAGTTCGGACCCTCATCATTTCCTACCCCTTCTGGCCTCCTTACGGAGGAGTCCAGGGATTTAGAGGAGGTAAGCATATTGCCTCCACTGCTTATCAACTGCACGACTTTAGGCAAGTTGCTTAATTTCCTCATCTATAAATTGGGATAATACCTCTTGCTGTGAGAATTCAATCAGATTACATATACAAAGTAGCACCAGAGAAAAACTCAGTAACAGGGGTGATTATTACCGTTTGTCTTCTGATGACTCCAATTCATTTTCCTCACCACGACTGGATTTATCTTCAAGGCAGCTCCCATCATGTCTAACAAACACCCAGTGCCCCACCCAGGAGCTACCTAACACCTAATATTCCCATCCCCGCATTCCAGATTTTCCATAAAGTACTTGTCTAAACTTCTGATCTCTTTCTCCCTTCGATTTACCCTGTGTATAGTCAGATGGACCTCTGCACTCTTCCCCACAGCCTCTCTATGTATACTACGGCCTGTGTGAGCTGGCTTACGCCATAACTACTGTTTGATTCACCCTCCCTGTCCTTCAAGGTCTAACTCAGATAGTTTCTTTTTCTCTCCTTCTAAAGTCTCAGCCCATAACCACACCTTTCTGCAGGATGCCTCCCTTTCTTCTGGGTCCTAAAGCTGCCTGTGTGTTCATCTTACCTCTGCAGCTGGAAGAATCCTCATTCACCCAAGTTCACATCTCCATGTCAGGGTGAAAACTGAAACATTCAAGTGTTCCTTTTCCCCTTCAGCTAACAAGATGCAAAATAACCAATTTGAGCTAACTCCCCGCTAAATCAGTTGGCTAGATCAAGATATCGGTCTTGCTCAAATAAGAGCCTAAGCTGGAAAAATATCTGTGACCCTGAGAAACAGAAAAAAATCTGAGTGTTCTGGCTCAAGCAACGTTCTGCTCACCCAGCCTGTTTCCCGGTGGCCTCCCTGCTTCTGAGCTGTCTGCTTCCAAGGGACAAGGGACGCAAGACTGTACACTGGCCTTGTCTCGTACAAGATGGGGTAGTCGATTCCAACTGATTGAATGTTCTCAAATGAAACTTGGTCTTTTAAGCAGCAGTTAGATGTAAATGTCAGCTGTCTTTAAACTATTTGAGGACCCCAAAAAAGTCCCCCCCCCATGGCTGCTTCTTCCAGAATCCATGCCAGTTTCTTAAAACCCCACTTATGAGTAGCAATGCTTTCCTCCAGATGCTAGCCACAGCCAGGAGGGCTTGGGAAGAAAACAATGAATCTTGCCAGAAAGCTACGCTTTAAATATATGAGGTTAAATTCCGTTTTGAAAAGTTTTAACTCAATTTCCCTTCTCTTCAGAGCCCTACCTCACTTCATACTGTTTTTGACTTGATTTGAATGTTTTTGAAAAGTCTTTCTTTAAAAATTTAAGTAAAGAATTCAATAGTATATTGCTAATTTTAAAAGGAATATGCATTTAGTAAATATTTTATGAGTGAGGCTAGACCAGTCAGACTGAAAAAGAATGATAAAGGCTTAAGATGTTTGTGCACGTGATCCTGTTTTTATAATTTTGGGGTTTTGTATTGAAATATATCACACAGTGCCCTGTTGACCCATGATTTCATAAATGGTCCTCAAATACATCAGGTTTGTTTGATGAACTTATCTATCTGTAAAATATCTTTTTATTGTTGTTTGAGTATAGATTTATCTGACTTATTTAAAAAAAAATTTTTTTAACTGTTTCTTTTTGAGAGAGAGAGACAGAGTGTGAGCATGGGAGGGGCAGAGAGGGGGGAGGCCCAGAATCCCAAGCAGGCTCCAGGCTCTGAGCTGTCAGCACAGAGCCAATGAGGGGCTCAAACTCATGAAAGATGAGATCATGCCCGGAGCCAAAGTTGGACACTTAACGGACTGAGCCACCCAAGCGCCCCTTATCTGACTTATTTTTGCCTGTGCTTATCATGTTCTGAGAATATTTGTATTTGCTTTCTTCTTTCTCTTTTTGTAAAAGAATTGTCTTGGGAAAAATTTCAAGCATATACGAAATTAGAGAAAATAGTATAATGAACTTCAAATATCAGTTACCCAAATTCTACAATTGTCAGTATGTTCCCTCTTTGGCATCATTTCTACTTTTTTCCTTCCTTCCCATTTCTTTCGGCTGAAGTGTATTGAAGCAAATCTCATAATTGTGTCATTTCACCTACGTATTTAAGTGTGCATTACTACAGAGGCTCCTGGAAGGCTCAGTCAGTTAAGCGTCCTACTCTTGGTTTCGGCTGAGGTCATATCTCACAGTTTCATGAGTTCAAGTCCTGCCCACCCCGCCCCTGTAGGGTTTGTGCTGGCAGTGTGGAGCCTGTGTGATAGTCTCTCTCTCTCTCTCTCTCTCTCTCTCTCTCTCTCTCCCTTAATCTCTGCCCCTCCCCCACTCACACTGTTTCTGTCTCTCTCCAAATAAATAAACAAACTTAAAAAAAGATGTGCATTACTACAAATATGGGTATTTTCTGACATAACCACCATATCTATCAAAACTAAAAATAGTTTATTGGTATCATATTGTACACCATCCAAATGAAACTTGCCCTCATTGTCTTTCTACTGTTGCATTAAGTTGGTTTGCTCAAATCCGGATATAAGCAAGGGCCACACATGTCACTGAGTGTTTGGGTCTGGAAAAGAGATTTAAGGTTTGGTAATGGAGAGCATGTGAAGCACTGTGAGCTAGAGGAGAGGCTCTGGACAAGTGTTACTGAATAATGTGTCTTCAAGACTGGAATGGTTTAGCTGCCAGGCCATACTTCCTTCTGTGTAACTTCCTGTATGGATGGAAATTTGAGGGACTCCAGGATTTGTTCCGTTTGTAGATATGACTTCCAGAGGAACTATTCCACCTCCTCCATCCTTTCTTATTCCAGTAAATATCACAGAATACCCTTCCCAGGCAGAAAAGAAAGGTAGAGACTTCTACAGTAGCCATTGTCACAGCTTTTGCTGGAAATGCCTTACAAAATTAGCTGTCTCTATCTGCAGAGATGAATTGCATGCAATCTCAGTCTGTCCCTTTATCTACTACTCCATTTTTGGTAAAGTAGACATTGTGTTCGATAGTCCTGAACTTGCTCTGTGCTGATATCAATGACTTCTGGGTCGGCTAACTATACTGGAATATATGTCAGCACCTCTGGTGTTAATAACTTAGTCTGTAAAAACCGATCTAAAATAGTCTGGAAGTATTGCGCAACCCACCTGTTCATTAATATTTTACCATCTGTGGATCCTAGTGAAAAATGGGTCTAATTCAAAGAGTTCACTTCAAATATATTTTCTTTGGCTCTGGAGACCAAATGAATTGGCAATAAGCAGTGGTGGGGCAGCTTCTGTCAATGCACAGTGGGAGTCAGGGAAGAACCCCCCAACTCCCTCCTACAGCTCTTCCCAGCAGACTTCAAACACATTTTCTCATCGAAAAGAGAGCCCTCCAGGCTCCTAATCACCAACCCAGTGGGATCCTATGTGGCTGGGAATTTCATAAAGCAAAATTCCCCAGGGAGTTTCAACAGAGGTGCTCACGAAGCCAAAACCCCATTAGCTCTTTGGCCCAACACAAAAGCTGAGCTGCAGACTAGCTTCCCACACTCTATGCTCCCAGTCATTCTCTTCAGCAGCTTATTGTTCTTCTCAGTGTCAGTTCTTGTCCATTGCGGGGTAACTCCTGGAAGTCTTGAGAAAGTGACTCCTGGAAGTCTTGAGTAGTTGGAGGTGGGGGTGGGGAGAAAACATCATTACCACACCCATCATCATCATCATGCCATACATTTCTCTAGCACCCCATGGTTGCCAGTTACGGTCATGAACATGGTACTCTTGATCCTAGTGACCCTGTAAGGTAGGGAATGTAAGATATCTTTAAACCTGTTTTATGTGTAAGCAGAGCAAGTTTCACTGAGACTAAGGGCCTTGTCCAATGTCCTGCACTTGGCAGAGCTAGAACCAAAGTGCCAGTCTTTGCCCTCTACTTCAGTGCCTTGTCCTCTTCTCCATGTGACCTCAGTGTGGGCTTACCCCTGCAGAGAGTCTTTGACTCACTTTCCTAACTGGTGGACCCAGCTTGCTTGTGTGGAAAAGAGGTATTCCTGTCTTTGGGATATGGGTGGACCTGGGGTGGCCTAGGATAGCAATCTCTTCCTCAAATGACTGAGTCCTTTTACATTATGCCATAAAATTATTGTCATTTTCTGTGTGCACAATGACATGAAAAATGTGGCAGACTACCTTCCTTAAAGGAAGGCTTAAATGTTTCATCTTCCCACTGACCTTAATATCTGAATGCCAGTTGATAGGCGCTGGTCCTGAAAAGTCAGGTGCATCAATCATAAAAAGAAAATAAAAAATTTAATTTACTGTTTTTCAGTGAATTTTAAAAATCAACAATATTTTGCCCAATAAGCTTCTCATAACTTGCATTATGGGTTGAAGTGCTATTTGAATACTTCTTTTTAAAAGCTTTATGGTCGTTTGCCATGGAAGAACTTCTTGTTCCTTTTCCCTGTCTCCTCTAGCAGAGTAATTAATCTCCATCTCTCCCATCCTCTAGTGTATTTAGGCCAGGTTCCCTGACCTACAGTCTACTTCATGGTATTTAGTTCTGAAACAAAATGAAGCAGTCCCATTGCATGGAGTAATTCTTTGTTTAAACTTCAAGTTGGATTAGCTCATGTCATTACTTTCACTTGGGCTATTATGAAAATTTTTCTCTCCATGGGTTTTGTTTTTATTAAGTTTTCAATTCTGCTACTCTTGATTCAGGTCCAAAAGCCAGTTAATGGAAACATGGCCTCAGGCAAAATTAAGATGTTCATTTTTAATACATATTGATTCTTTCTATCTTTTCCAAATCTAGCCTCTTCCCTTAACACCCCATTCTAGCATACCCTGGGAATCAGTACCCAGAGCCTTATATGTTTTCTATGCTTCCTCAGTTAACTCTCATACTGAGAAATTCAAATTCACACTAAAGTATATGAATATTATACTTCATCAGTACTTGGGTTACTATTTACAAAGCCATTTCTCATGTGTCTACAAGATTCTGGACATAAGGGTGTATATTATCAGAGAGATGTTTTTGTACTAGTCTATCCCAGAACAGCATCTGGATTATTCTTTTGCATGAGGAATCATTCAATGACCCAGGAGAAGAATATTGTATTGTGAACCTTTTCACTTAGGTAAGAGAGAACCAACCCAACCAGCTTAAACAAAAAGATAATTTATTTTCTTATGTAGCTGAAGAGTCTATGGGTATGCTTGAGTCATGGCTGGGTTCAAAGCCTCAGACAATGTCATAGGGACCCAGTAACTCTCCAATTCTTGCCTCTGCTTTCTTCTTTTTTCACATAGACTGTCTACTCTTTGTGGACCAGTGGCTGCCAGCAACTTCAGCTTATATCCTCATGACTACAAGTCCAGAAGTAAAGAGTTGGAATCTCTTCCAATTGCTTGAAGACTAGTCTAGATTTAATTCTTATTGGCTTTATTTGTCTACATCATTGAGCCAATCCTTTGGCCAATGAGAGATCATATTCTGAGTGGGAAGGTCTGGATCATGTGTCCACCCCAAGGTCATAGATTGATTGTATATACACTAAAAGTCAGGCAAGGATGATTCCCTAAATCACAATCAGGAAGGTACAAAACACTATAGTGCACAATTGTGCAATGCAATTGGTAGTGAAAACATTTAGATGGTTAGTCTAAGAAGAGTATGGACAGACAAGTAACTCACCTTGAAGTGGGAGAGAATAAAGGTGTTTGGTAGACCTACTACTTCCTAATGTTCTTGGTGCCAAAAAAGTGCTTCTGACCCAACCTCTGGAGAACTGGTTCTAAGTTTATGGTTGGGAAAACAAGTGCAGGGAAGCAGAGGGAAGAGAAAAGGGGGTACCTGTAACAAACCTGGAATATTAGCTTCTAGATGTTTATAGTACCAGGGCACTGGTAAAAGGAATAGAACACAAGGATGCCATGGCTGGGATCTAGTTAAAGAACCATGAGACTGGTTGATAAAGACCTCTCCCATCTCAGCAAGAACTAAACCAAGACTGTAAGAGTGAGGAGGTCAACAAATGTGATGACAGAAACTATGATAAAAGCACAGAAAAATGGCAAGACCATGCCACACATCCAGCTATATGGAAGTTGAGAGATAGATGAGTGTTTAAAGAGGGTCACAGGAAGAAAGCAAAGGGCATGTGACACATACTGGAATGATAGGCAGAAAGCAAGTTTGGCCAGTACTGGCAGTCAGAATAGCAGGCTGAGCCAATGCATAAAGCACAGCAGTTAATGGTGTGTATTTCCAGATCCAGGCACACCTTGACTCAGATTCTCACACTTCCTGGCTGAGTAAACCTGGGCACATTTCATCCTCTTAAGTGGGGATAGTGATGTCATGCCTCCCTCCTTGGGTCATGTGAAGATTAAGATCTCATATGTAAAGGGCTTAGTACAATGCTCAATAAATAGTAAGTGGTGGGAACCACATGTTAAGTTGTAACCACCATGTTAAGTTGTAAGAGGTCATTTGGGGTAGAAAATGCCTGGAATTCTGGGAAGAATTACTTGAGTGATCCCTTTTGGGGTTTGCAGTTTTCAGGCAAGTATTGACCTGTTGGAGGACATTTTTGATTTAGATTTAGATCCTGTTGTTATGTGTTGTCACCCTGTGCTCTTCCCTCCCTACCCTCATCTTTGTTTGCTGATGTACATTTACGCAAGGAGAAGGGTTTCTCCTGGAGGAGGAAGGATTTGCAGTTCAGATTTGCTAAACTATCTGATGATCAGAGTTGGTCCTAAGTGAGACCATGTGGCAGGGAAGGACGACTGAGTAAGAGGAAAGAAGCATGTAGACCAGTGATTCCCAACTCAACACCAGGATCCACCAGCCCAATGCAAATGTTATGTCTTAGAGAGAACCTGTGTGTGTGTGTGTGTGTGTGTGCACGCGTGTGCATGCACTGCGTGTGCACGCACACACATGCATGTGTATGTGTATTGAAAGAACCTAACCCTAGGAGCCAGAACACTCCAGACTTAGTTTTATTCTGAGCACTTGGGGCCTAGCCTAGCATAGAAAGAACAATCTTCCCTTACATCTCAAGGCAGCAGCAGCAACAAATTGGGCTGGAGTTGGCAAAATGAGGGGTACAGGCAGCCCCTGTTTTGACATGACTATAAAACATGTCAAAGAGGAGGCATCTCTGTCTATGTTCATGTTACTCTTCTGCCTTTAGCAATGAGGTCAGATTTAGCATTTCTTTAAAGGGGGGAGGGCACATGGGACCTTCCAATCCACCCAAAGGCAGATTTGGGGGTCATTACCCAAATAGACATAGGATGGAAGTCTTTTATGAGTCCTAACTGCAGCGGTGACATATTAATAATCCTTCTTAGTTATGAAAGCAGTCATGTTACCAGTGACAGTAATTAACATTCCAGGTGCTTGTGCTGGCTCTGTTACTGCTAAAGTAATTTCAGCCATTATGACTTCTGCTAATTAGAAGAGAATGGCTTCCAACTTTCCATTGCTTCTTTGACCTGTTTGTGCCACATAAATGAAATGTTGGGGAGGAATAAAAGCTGAAATCTTTATCCTACAACAATATTTAGAAACCTCTGGGAAGAACAGAGATTAAAATAAAAAAAAAAACCAAGCTTGGTGCTTGTTCAAGAATCTTCCTCTTGGAAATATATAACAGTAAATCTGGAGGGTTCTCCACTGTCCTTTACTCCCAGAGTGCTAGATAAGTGATAGCCAGGAATTCAGTGGAAAGAAAACGGGCCAAATCTTGCCCCTTATCCCTTCACCAGTCTCCTCTAACCCCCACTCCACAAGTTCTCTCAGACATTGGAAGCCCGGAGGTTGGAGGAGAGATAGAAGAAGCCAAGAGCAGAATATTATGGGAGAATACGGGAAAATATTCTGAGTCAGTGGTTCTCAAACTTGGCTGCACATTGGAGGCACCTGCCGACCCTTAAACATACTGATGCCTGAATCCTATCCCCCGAAATTCCTATTTCAATGGTATGTGGTATGGTTCGGACATTAGGATTTTATAAAGCTTCTTGGGGGATGCAACCAAGGTTGAGAAGTTGTTGAGTCTTAAGTTATTTGTATCTAATTCAGAAGAAAGAAGGGGAAAATGAATTTGTGGTCACATCTTATTTTACAATACTCCTTAGTAATAGTGTTTCTTAATCCTAGATGAATATCAGAATCATCTTGGGAGCTTTTAAAACATCTCATGCCAGGGCCCCAGTGTAGTCAAATTAACTCAGGATCCCTAAGAGTGGAATATAAGCAGTGGTGTTTTTAAACATTGATTCTTCTTGGAGGCAAGGTTCAGAGCTAGTGCTAAGACATGCTTCTCAAACCTTTTAGTGAACATAGGAATCACCTGGTGAAACTGCTCAAAATATATATTCTTGCATTATATCCCCTGAGGTGGGAATCTTATTTTTAGCAGACTCCACAGGTCATTTTGATGAAGATGGTTATTAAGACCACTCTAGTCTACTATTCTGATTGCTTTCTTGTCCCAACCAAGATGTACTTTGCTCAATAAAAATGCGACTCTGCCATCTGGTCACTGATAGTTCCTGATTGAAAGGTCAGGGAGGAGAAGCAGTACCATATTCCTAGGGGGTATTTGGAAATGTTTAGGCTTCTCTTCTAATGATCATGGTTGGAGATACAACAGACATTTGGGGATCCCAAACAGTCCTGAAACAAAGAATTGTCCTGCCCAGAATATCAATGCTGCTTCCAATGAGAGACACTGGCAGGTGGAAAGGTTTGGATTGTGTGTGATCTGAAGTGTCAAGGTATAGACTTTGGCACCAGGCTGACATCAAATTCAGTAGCATGAGTTTTGAGGAAAGGTCTGGAAGTTCAGAAAACCAAGATATATTATAAAGTTTCTTTCCCAGCTCTCTATATTTTTCTCTTGTCCTTATCTTCCAAGGGAGCAAATCTAACCCCCCCACCCCCACCCTACCCTTTCCACCTCCTCACCCTGGTCCCAGTCTCTATTAGAGACTCATAGATGGGCCCTACAGTCTTATATTTATTTTTGGTGAAGTCACAACACAGGCCATTCTTCCACTGGCTCCCAGACTCCCATCATTCCTAGCAAGGTGACCTTGAGTGAGTCACTTTATCAAGTAGGACCTAGAATCCCCACTTATAAAATTGGTAGGTTGAACTGGGTGGTTTCTACAACCCCTTTTATTTCTGACATTCTATGATTCTATTCCAGGTTAAGAATTCTTAGTAGAGAACTGTCCCAAGATATCATTCTTGTTTGTTCAGTTGATTCCTGAAATATCTTTCCTGGAGCCGAACTTTCAGAACACAATGGGAGATCAGGCTTAAACTAAATCATCATGAAAGAAGGAGTACATTCATTTGAATTCCTTCTCTCAACCTAATAACTATCACATGGACCTTGCTTGAGAGCAGAGTTTGATTCAGTGACATATATTCACATTTTTTTTCCATTAAGCAGCATTAGGTATGTATGCTTTGTTCTAGATCAAGGTTTCTATGGACATTTTGAGGCCTGATAACTTCTTGTTGTGGGAGACTGTCCTGTGCATTGGTAGGTGTTTAGCAGTACCCCTGGCCACTACTCACTAGGTATTAGTAGCACCGCCCACCCAGTTATGACAACCAAAAATGTCTCCAGACATTGCCAAATATCCCCTGGGGAGAAAAAAATACCTCTCAGTTGAGAAGCACTGGCCTAGATGTTGGGGTTGCAATGAATGAGATCCATTCGCTGCTGTCAAGAAATGAGGAGAGACTCATTGAACAGTTCGTAACGATACCTCACGGGGGTGTTGTGATGAAAGCATACAAGGTATTTAGGGAGGAGAAGGGGCCTCGGCCAAGGGACAGTCTCCTGGGCTGAGTCTTCATTGACCCATAGCGGTTGGCCAAGGGAGGCACAGAAATGGCCCTGGAGCACAGGTGACAGCAGTAGCAGAGTCAGAGAAATAGCTTGGTGTCAGCAAGGGACATCTTGCTCGTCTGAAGGGCAGCAGGAGGGTGACAGGTGGCACTGAAGAGTCAGGCAGGGGTTTGCAGGCCTCATCAGATGTTCTTTTCTAGGAAACATGGGGGCAGAAGGAGGCCTGAGGTGGGAGAGAAACGTGGTCAGATTTGCATTGTAAATAGGTACACTGCACCACCTTGAAATGATGGGATTGTAGCAGACAAATCTGGAGGCTGTTGAGTAGGTAATCCAAATAAGAGAAAAAGGGGGCCAGAACCCAGGTGGGGGTTGGGGGTGGTGGTGAGGAACTGGAGAGGAGGGAGGAGCAGGGCACTGAGGGGCTGCCATCCCGGGAGCAGCAATTAACCTATTTTTGTAACGAACCTAATTAACCAGGCAAGCTTTGGACCAGTTTATAATACGTCAAGAAAAGCCCGCCTTCCTCAGTTTACAGGTCTACAGCAAATGGGTGGTGTTTTCTGATAGCAGACTGTTCTCAGTAAGAGAGCATAGCATGCCTTTACATTTCCACATCCTCAGCACATCCAAATTGTAGCAGTCACCCTGGGGAATTTCTGGAACCAGAAGGCCCTCAACCATGCTGCCATACGTTTAGACCAGTGGAAGTTGAAAGATAGATGCACGTATAAAGAAGATCACCGGAAGAAAGCAAAGGGCGCGTGACCCATACGGGAATGATAAGCGGTTTGGCACAAAGGTGTGGAAGCTGTTGGGAAGTAGAGTGTTTTCCCAGAGCCCCCCCCAAATCATTCCATGTTGGTAACTAGATTGTGCCACAAGTTAATTTCAAGTTCAAGGCAGCACAAACTTTTCCTCAGCTTGAGTAATGCTCCCAGGAGGGAAGCAGGAGTGACGAAAGAAATGTCTCCAGGTGGAGACAAGCCAAGCCTCAGAAACTGGCTGACGAGAGGGTATTTTGACATGCAGGGCTGACCCAAGAATTAGACAGGCTCTGTCTCTCTCTACCTCTGTTCTCACGCCATCCCCACGCTTCCCAGGGCTCTTCACTTAGGCTGTTAGGTTGGACCATGCCACATGACACTCTGGTTCTAGACCTTTCCTTCAACCCTCCACCCCATGCAAACTCAGCTCCTCTGTGACTTATGGTGGTGGGGTCTGCTCTCTGATCATGAGGAGAGTAGTTCATGAGATATTAAATAACAGAGGCCCTTTGCATTCTGTGTCTGAAAGGTTTTCTTCTGCTTGGCTAACCCATACCGTCTCTATAAGGGTACGGATTTCCTGTTGTGAAATTGGGTTGGTGAGAAGAGGATGGATGGGGTTTGAACTGGTCACACTGATTTCCAATGATGGGCAAGAAGCAAGTTTGCTATCTCATCAAATGTGTCCTCAGACACATTTAAATCAATTTTAAATGATTTAAAACAACAGGGGAACTGTTCAGTGAATGATTTTGACTCTACCACATCCTCTTTGTGTCCACAAGAGAATACTTTGGGTTCAAAACCATGGACTAACAAGGAATCTTATTTACCTTTCACCTCATCCCTCTGGCCAACTTAATTTTAGTACAAATAGCTGGGAGGTGATGGGCGGTTCCAGGTCAGCTTTAGGGCGTGGTGACCTTCTGCCCAAAGAACGTTAAATTTTTTTTAATTTTAAATTTAATATTTTAAAATATATTTTTTACTGTTTATTTATTTATTTGGAGAGAGAGAGAGAGAGAGAGAGTGAGCACATGCAAACAGAGGAGGGGCAGAGAGAGAGGGAGAGAGAGAATCCTAAGCAGGCTCCAAACTGTCAGTGCAGAGCCTGATGTGAGGCTCAAACTCATGAACTATGAGATCGTGACCTGAGCTGAAAACAAGTGGGATGCTTAACCAACTGAGACACCCAGGCGCCCCTGCCCAAAGAATATTCAACAACAACAACAACAACAACAACAACAACATCGTACTATACCTTCTCCCCTCATCTGTTTCGTTTTCTTTTTCTTTTTAAAAAATTTTTAATGTTTTTATTTACTTTTGAGAGAGACAGTGAAGGGGAGAAGGGCAGAGACAGAGAGGGAGACACAGAATCCAAAGCAGGCTCCAGGCTCCGAGCTGTCAGCACAGAGCCCGACACGGGGATCGAACTCATGAGCCATGAGATCATGACCCTGAGCCAAAGTTAGAAGCTCAACCGACTAAGCCACCCAGGCCCCCCTGGTCTGTTTCGTTTTCTGCATCAAGTGGAATGTTTGGGACCCAGCCCCGTCCTGAATTGCATGACTACCTGACTTGGCCAAAGTCACAGCTAGAGTTTCTCTTTTACTCACAGTGTTCTTCAGAGACAGACCACTTAGCAAAACACAGGATTTTTTTTTTTTTTCAACACAAGGGTCACTTCTAAGAAAGGGCTAGCAATTATTTCACTTACTTTCACTGCCAACAAAACAGATCAGAGTGAGCAGCATTTGGCAGCCTCTCCACGGTCCAATTAGCTTTATTAGAAAAGTCTCTCTTCATTTGCAGCCTTCCTGAAATATTTATTTGTTTGGCTTCCTCTCCAGAATGATTTTTTGGTCTGCCCACCATCCTCTGAGAAGAGTTACCAAAAGTAAACAAAGTTGGAGTGACCACCAACTCCGATCCCCGTTCTCAGCCTCTGCTCCACACACTAGATTTCTCCAGGGTCTGGTCTGCCCCTTTAGACCATGAAGCTCCAATATCACAGCAGTCATGTTTGTCCCGGGGCCTTCTAACCCCTTGCTGGAGTTAATACAATAGAAAGCATTGCTGGTTTTTATTGCTTGCATTTGGCTTGGTCAGTGCAATCATTCTCTGCCAAGGGAAATATCAGCAGGGGATAGAGACGAGTAAGAAAACCAAAGGAGCCGAAGTTTACTCCTCGCTAAACCTGAAAGCAAAACTGCCATCTGTGTCCACATATCCACTTCCAGGAGGCTCGGAAGCCAGTTCCCTTGACTTTGACTTGGAAATTCCATATGCTTGGCAGAGATCCCTGCAGCTTCCTTTGTAAGAAGTGCTCTGAAACCTTGCAGCGTTCGAAGTTACCCTTTGAATAACCTATGCGCGGCCTCCAACTCTCAGTGTTTTAGGAGGAATTCGTTGTAATTAATTCCCTGTTCCCTTTTTTCTTCCTGCAAAACTTTGCTATGTGACTGGCTCAGCTCCACTCACTAATATCCCGTTCAGTTCTGTCATTCGTTCCTGGGGCCAGCTGTTGTCGCTGAGGCTTTTATGTCAACTTTCCTCCCACTCCTGAACTTTGCTCCACTTGGCGTCATTTTCTTAATACATATTTATTTGGGACGGAATGCAAGAGCTCAGAGGATAAAAACTGGTCTCCCAAAGCTGTGCCCACTCCTGAAAGATGAACTGGGAAACCGGCCGATTAGCTGAGTCCCTTAGGCCTAAAAACAACTTTTATCCCCAAACCATGAAAAGCTGAGCAAAATATAGGACTCCAAGGGGACTGAACTAAACAAATAATGATCCCATTTGCCATTTTCTTCCTGCTTATAATGACAAAGACTCTTCCAGTGGGTTCTCCACCTGAACTCCTTCACCTGGAACTTTTGTTCAGAATATGAGTAGGAGGGTAAGGAGACCTAAGGGAAGATCTCTGAGCTGCCAGATTCCCGTGAAGGCTTTAGTCTGCTATGGTGTCTGTGACCTCCATCTGGAGAAGGAAGAGCTCCACGGAGCTCTCAATGTTAAAAACTCTTCTCTCTTTCGGGAGCATCATTACCCAGAAGCTGAGGGGTGTGGTAACATTTTTCTTCCCTCTGCTCACTCACGACAATACATGTTCCCTTCCTCTGAGAGTCAGCCTTCTTCCCTGGAGATGGATCTATTAGATGGATCTGTTCGTCTTTGCAGCTCTGCTAGCCGCCTAATGGAGTGTATTGCTCTTAGCAGGTCCTTAGTAAGTGGCTTTAAATGGGATTCATCAAATGACCACTTTTGGTCCCTGAACAGCCAACACAAAAATATAAGGACACGAGCATGATTTATTCTTATTCTTTATCACCTCCATTGTAGTCCTCTCTCCATTTCTTGCTACTATTCCCAAGCACCCAGGACTCCCAGGTAGTTTCTTGTTGGGTCTTTCTCTCCTCTCTCACTCTACATTAAATCACCAGAGAACTGCTTCCCACAGAACTGATGTGTTAATGGCTCATGATGGTATTATTCTGTTAAAGCAGTGAATTTTGTCTGATGCCTACATGTGAAGACAGAACTAGGGGGAAGGGGTAGGCACCACCAGGGGCCACTGGGGAGGTTACTTTACAGCTTTGAAGCAAACAGCGTAGTCCATGATGAGCAGGTTAGGATCAGAACTTGTTACGGGCAGCAGGGCAGGGATCATTCCTTCTTCCTGGGAATGCTGTTTTCACTCGGCTTCAGGGACCATACTTCTTAATCTTCTTTTTTTCCTCTCCTTTTCTCCTTTTCTCTCATGTTTCTGTGAGAAATGCTGTCATCCTAACAATCTGTATTCATTTCCTAGGGCTGTCATAACAAATTACCGCAGCCTACATCAACAAAATTTCTGGAGACCAGAAGTACAAAATCAAGGGCCTGGCAGGGTTGGTTCCTTTTGGAGGTTCTGAGAAAGAATCTATTCCACACCTCTCTCCTGGCTTCTGGTGGCTGCTGGCAGTCCTTGGTGTTCCTTGTCTTGGGGCTGTGTAACTCCACTCTGCACTTTTTGTGGGCTTAGGGGATGTGCCTTACACTTTTTCATTGTTGGAATGCTCTCTCTTTTAAAGGTTAGCATGTGGCACAAAAACAGACACATAGACCAATGGAATAGAATAGAAACTCCAGAACTAGACCCACAAATGTATGTCCAACTCATCTTTGACAAAGCAGGAAAGAACATCCAATGGAAAAAAGACAGCCTCTTTAACAAATGGTGCTGGGAGAACTGGACAGCAACATGCAGAAGGTTGAAACTAGACCACTTTCTCACACCATTCACAAAAATAAACTCAAAATGGATAAAGGACCTAAATGTGAGACAGGAAACCATCAAAACCTTAGAGGAGAAAGCAGGAAAAGACCTCTCTGACCTCAGCCGTAGCAATCTCTTACTCGACACATCCCCAAAGGCAAGGGAATTAAAAGCAAAAGTGAATTACTGGGACCTTATGAAGATAAAAAGCTTCTGCACAGCAAAGGAAACAACCAACAAAACTAAAAGGCAACCAACGGAATGGGAAAAGATATTCACAAATGACATATCGGACAAAGGGCTAGTATCCAAAATCTATAAAGAGCTCACCAAACTCCACACCCGAAAAACAAATAACCCAGTGAAGAAATGGGCAGAAAACATGAATAGACACTTCTCTAAAGAAGACATCCGGATGGCCAACAGGCACATGAAAAGATGTTCAGCGTCACTCCTTATCAGGGAAATACAAATCAAAACCACACTCAGGTATCACCTCACGCCAGTCAGAGTGGCCAAAATGAACAAATCAGGAGACTATAGATGCTGGAGAAGATGTGGAGAAACGGGAACCCTCTTGCACTGTTGGTGGGAATGCAAATTGGTGCAGCCGCTCTGGAAAGCAGTGTGGAGGTTCCTCAGAAAATTAAAAATAGACCTACCCTATGACCCAGCAATAGCACTGCTAGGAATTTATCCAAGGGATACAGGAGTGCTGATGCATAGGGCCACTTGTACCCCAATGTTCATAGCAGCACTCTCAACAATAGCCAAATTATGGAAAGAGCCTAAATGTCCATCAACTGGTGAATGGATAAAGAAATTGTGGTTTATATACACAATGGAATTCTACGTGGCAATGAGAAAAAATGAAATATGGCCTTTTGTAGCAACGTGGATGGAACTGGAGAGTGTGATGCTAAGTGAAATAAGCCATACAGAGAAAGACAGATACCATATGGTTTCACTCTTATGTGGATCCTGAGAAACTTACCAGGAACCCATGGGGGAGGGGAAGGAAAAAAAAAAAAAAGAAGAGGTTAGAGTGCGAGAGAGCCAAAGCATAAGAGACTGTTAAAAACTGAGAACAAACTAAGGGTTGATGGGGGGTGGGAGGGAGGAGAGGGTGGGTGATGGGTATTGAGGAGGGCACCTTTTGGGATGAGCACTGGGTGTTGTATGGAAACCAATTTGTCAATAAATTTCATAAAAAAAAAAAGGTTAGCATGAGTCTAGGCTTCAGGGACCATGATATCCTGCTCTGGGTCCTAGTACCTCCAGTGAGGTCCTTTAGCTGTCCTCAATAAATGATCGTTGATTGATAAGATAAATGTTGGCTGGCTCTGTCTAGGTGATGCAGTTCAGCCATGCCAAGTACACTTGACCAGGCAGTTCCCCCTTGGAAGCCAAAGCCAAAGCCTTCGGAGGCAATGAATACCATTAGCATTCAGAGGTGTGCCAGTGCCAGCTGGTACTGCCTCTTTAGAGTCAATTGTGCACATCTCTTCTAAAAGCTGCATTCAGTGACCTCACATTAATAGCTTGAAATCAGCCATGGTAGGAGTATTTTCAGTATGGAAACTGACAAAATACAGATTAGGGATTTCTGTCCCTCCCAAGAGCCTGTTGTGAAGCATTTAACCAGCATATCACTGTTATGTTGCTGGTCCAATGGTCACTTCTCAGTCCTCATTCTATCTGACTTCTGGACGTGATGGCACCATTTATCACTCTCTGTTTTGGGTAGCACTGTCTTCAGTCAGCTTCTAGGAGACCTTGCTTCTCAAACTTCTCTGCTCATTCCTTGTCTCTCTGATCTCTTAAAATGGAGTGACCTGGGATTTCAATCGAGGACCCTTTCTTTCTTCCCAACCTGCACTCATTCTTTGGTGGTCTCATTTGTTTCATGTCTCTAAATCCCATCCATACACTGAGGACTTCAAAAGGTATATTACCAGTGTGGGTTTCTCTGATTCTAGCCCGGAACACCTAGTTATCTATGCTATATCTCTTCTTGGAAATCTAATTGGACACCTCAACTTAAAATGGGTACACTCGAAACCCTGATATTCTCTCTCACACCTGTTTCATCTACAGTTTTGTTTTTTTCCATCTCAGTTAATGGCAACATCATCCTTGCAACTTCTCAGGCCAAAAACCTTGGAGTTATGTTTGATTTCACTATTTCTTTCCCAACCTCACATCTAATGCAGTGGCAAATCTTGTTGGCTCTGCCTTCAGAATATATCTGGATTCTGATCACTTTTCATAACTGACCGTAACGATCCTTCAAGTCTAGATCTTTGCAACATTCTTCTGATCATGCTCTTATTTCAACCAAGGCTACTGACAGTCTCTCACTCAGATTGAAAACTCCAATCATTACAATGGGCTAGGAGGCCCCATTGAGCTGAACTTTCTCACCTGTGTGACCTCATCTCTTGCTTGCTCCATTCCAGGCACATGAGCCCCATTCTGGTTTGGACATGTCAGGTATATTACCACCCTGTGTACTGTCTGTTCCTTCTACTTTCCTCCCAGGGGTTGCTTAACCTGCTTCCTCATACCTCTTTTGTGTGCTCAAATGTCATCTGAATCTTCTTCAGGTTTACCTTCACCATTCTGTTTTGAAAAAACAAAACAAAATGAAACAGAAAACAACAGTATCAACAACAAAAAAAACAAGTCCTGGGGCGCCTGGGTGGCGCAGTCGGTTAAGCGTCCGACTTCAGCCAGGTCACGATCTCGCGGTCCGGGAGTTCGAGCCCCGCGTCAGGCTCTGGGCTGATGGCTCAGAGCCTGGAGCCTGTTTCCGATTCTGTGTCTCCCTCTCTCTCTCCCCCTCCCCCGTTCATGCTCTGTCTCTCTGTGTCCCAAAAATAAATTAAAAAAAAAAAATTAAAAAAAAAAAAAAAAGCAAGTCCACCCTGGAAGCTCCCCATCTCCCATCCCTTGCTTTATTTTTTCCCTAATGGTTATCACCTTCTAACATACTGTATCATTTTTTCCTTTATGTCTTCTTTTCTCCTCTAGAATGTAAATTCCATAAGTGCAGGGATTTTTGTGTTTTTTTGTTCACTATTTCATCTCTAGGGCTTACAACAGTCCTGATATATATTACAGTTGATTCTCATTACTCATTGTAGTTATGGTCCATAAAGTCTCTGCAAACACTGAATTAGCAGATACAAAACAATTGCTCTTAGGAAAAACACAAAATTAGGTTCCTAAGAGCCTCTGGTCTCAACATTTTTGTCAAATGACCTTGTTTTATGTGTGTACATAACCTTGTTTTACGTGTATAAAAGACACATATTAAAGACACCTTAATTACCATACATCGTGGATTCATCAGCATTGAGCTCACAGCCAGCAGCATTCTAACTCATGCCTGAATAAAGCTGCCTGACACATGTATTTTCAATGTAAGGCACGTTACAGCCTTATTGTGCTTAGGACCAATTAACCATGTGTCAGCACCACACTCCCAGTGTGAAAGACATGGTATTACACTGACCACAAAAGGTCACTTGTGTACAGTGTGGGAGAATGCAAACACTGAAGGAGGCAAAGCAATGTCTTGTGTGACCCAGCTGTTAATGAGCCCATGGGGCAACTCAAATTTCTTGTTGCTCTGCACATGTCTGTAGGTGACTGTGAAAGTATTGTGAATATTAATTTAGGGGTTACAAATAAATTTTAGTGAGTAGGCAAATTTGCAAAGGTAGAACCCATGAGTAATGAGGATCAGGTGTATATGCTCAACATGTATGTGTGAAAAATATAAACTTGACCCTTTGATATCAGCAGACATGTGGCCTCTAGAAATCTTGGAGTTCAAGATCTGTAGGGCCTCTACCTGGTGTAAGGGTAAGATCTAAGGGCATCTACCTTAGAGCTACAAGTCTTTTCCCTTATTTCCTCTAGCCTGGTTTGAAAAGCCCACCAGGGGATTCACTCTTTTGGGATGCAAAATATTCTCGTTATGTTGACCACGTGTTATAAATAATTAGGACTAGGAACGCAGGAAGGTAGGGTGAGCTAAGGAAGGGAGTAGAGCAGACAGTACTTCTTCATCTGTACTTTAACATGTGACAGGTGGTAGATGGTATTTGCCAAAGATGGCCAATGTCTCCCATCTCACATTCTCTTCCAAAGGGTGCCCTTGTCCCTTACTCCTCAAGAGAGTGTACTTTCCTTTCCTTTGAATTTGAGTGAGCTTGTGATTGTTTAAACAGCAGAGTAGGGTGAAAGTGACACTACACTATTTGACCTAGGAAGCTGGATCATAAAAAGTGATAAGCCCTCCTTTCTTTGTTTGCTGGAACATTAGCTCTTGGACCTCTGAGGCCATGATGCTGTGAGCAAGCCAAGCCATGTAGACAGGCCATGAGAAGGTATTTAGTCACCAGTCTGATCTTTGAGTTCTTTCAGCTTAGCAACCAGACATGTGAGCGAAGGAGCTACCTGATGGTTTAAATTCCCAGCTATCAGGTAGCTGTCAGCCTCTGAATCTTTCCAGCTGAAGTTCCAGCATTGTGCAGCAGAGATAAGGCACCGCTACTGTGTCCTGATTAAATATACCTGACCCACAAGATATCTGAATAACATGGATGATTGTCATCTTAAGCCGTTATGTTGAGAGGGTAGTTTGCTTCATAGTAAGTGACCAGAACAAATAGTTATTAAGTTCACCGGTATTGCTAAGTCAGACCTTGAGAGAAAGGAAAACAGGACAAGCATATTTTTTTTTAAAGTTTATTTATTTATTTATTTTTTTTTTTTTTAAATTTTTTTTTTTTCGACGTTTATTTATTTTTGGGACAGAGAGAGACAGAGCATGAACGGGGGAAGGGCAGAGAGAGAGGGAGACACAGAATCAGAAACAGGCTCCAGGCTCTGAGCCATCAGCCCAGAGCCCGACGCGGGGCTCGAACTCACAGACCGCAAGATCGTGACCTGGCTGAAGTCGGACGCTTAACCGACTGCGCCACCCAGGCGCCCCAATAAAGTTTATTTATTTTTGAGAGAGAGAGAGAGACAGAGTGTGAGCAGGGGAGGGGCAGAGAGAGAGGGAGACACAGAACTCGAAGGGGGCTCCAGGCTCCATGCTGTCAGCACAGAGCCCAATGTGGGGCTCAAATTCACGATTCATGCGATCATGACCTGAGCCAAAGTTGAAGGCCTAACTGACTGAACTACCCAGGCACCCCAGGGAAAGCATATTTTGATTGAGGAGATAGTTTGGCATACTTCCTTCTTCAAAAGTCAAACAACTACTGGAACCATTCAAGTTGATGCAAGGTGGCTCTTTTCTCTGACTTCCAGCATCCATCAACATTTGTTTAATACATTTTTATTGCATACCTACTGCAGGACACTTTTAAGGGACAGGATTTAGAGTAATGACAAAATGAATAACAGTTTTATGGAAAAAGAATATTATAAACAAGTGAGCTAAAAAACAAACAGACCTTGTCATGTTTAAGACCATTGAAACTGGCAGAAGGGAATGTGGGCATGAGACAAGGCAAAAGATAAACAAAAGCAACATCTTGGAGTATTTAGGCCACAGGAAGAAGACTAGACTCTCCTGAATTCAGTGGGAATATACTGAAAGAGAATGACACAATCCTCCATCTTTTGATGGATGAAGTAACTCTGGACGAATTTGAAGGAGCAAGAGTGGATATAAGGAGACTGGTTATTAGTTTAGGCAAAAGATTATGGTGACTTGTACTAGGAAAGTGCCAGCGAGGATGGGATGAAATGGATAATTTTGAGACCTATTTTGGAAGTAGAATTGACCGAACTTGGGTTGAATGTGATCCCATTTCTGGGTTGAGAAATGGATGAGGGGGCATGCCATTTATTGAGCTGGGGCATATAGGAAGAGGACAAAGATATTTTAGAAGGAAGATTTGTGCATTTCATGTTAACAGTGTCCATGGGACATCCAAGTGGTGATGGATAGTGGATACTGGAAACAATGATTCTGGAGCTCAGACCTGAGGCTTAAGATTTGAGATGCTACTTAAAGCCATCAGAATGATCTAGGAAGGAAGGGTAGAAAGAGAAGAGATAAAAAGAGAAGCCAAACCCAAGAATTCTAACACTTAGGAGGAGTCTGCCAAGGGTACTATAAATGACAGCTCTACCAAACAAATCATGTCTATACAGCAGATTGTACAGAAGGAGGGCAGAGGGAACCAGCCCCCATACTTGGATCAGAATTATAACTTTGCTGTATCACTAGTTCAGACCTGCCTATCTATGTTAGGATGCCATTGATGTGTTTGGTCTGACAGTCACTGCCCACCATTCTTTCCTGATTTGTCTAGGTCTTATGATATCAACTCATCTTTTTGTTTAGAATTTTGTACCTGTCTGTTACCTTCAGTTTTGCTGGATTCTTTAGAATCCAATGGTTAAGAAGGCCTTTTTCTGGCCAGGTCATACATTTGTCCCCAAAGCAGTAGTTTTTTAAAAAAGATTTTTAATGTTTATTTTATTTTTGAGAGAGAGAGAGAGAGAGAGAGAGAGAGAGAGAGATCAGGGGAGGGGCAGAGAAAGAGAGAGAGAGAGAGAGCAAGGGAGACACAGAATCCAAAACAGGCTCCAGGCTTCGAGCTGTCAATACAGGGCCTGATGTAAGACTCTAACTCATGAACTGCGAGATCATGACCTGAGCATGACCTGGTGCTTAACCAACGGAGCCACCCAGGCACCCCAGAAAGCAGTTGTTGTTTTTTTTTAAACTACATCTTTTTGTCTGTAGTATGTCTTGAGAACTGCTGAACTTCCTGACTAGTTCAACTCCTCGGTCTCTCCTAGGTGGGCCATAGAAAAGGAAAGTGAAAAATTGAGGGCAGCCATTTGCTCACCTGAAGCCTTTCTTGGAAGTGAGACTGGGTGTCTAATCTATAACAAAGTAGACAATGTTCTATCGTATTTAATAATCACCCAGGAAACTATGAAAATATGGCTTCTCACAGTTGTTCAATCTGCTTATCCAGTTTTTAATAATTCGGAATTTGGGTAGTTTGTTTCCACTTGCTCTGCATGCTGTGGTTAGGAAACCACAGATCAGGAGCAAGAATGGGAGATGAAGCTCAAGCAACTATTTCAACAACTATTTATTGTTCAGTTTGTCTACTTTGCAACTTAAAAGCCAATTTTTGTTGTTGTCTTCTTGAACAAGAAGACCCAATTCAGGGACTTTTGGATGATTGGACCTTTCATTCATCAATTCCATTGCTAACAAGGATGACAAACTATCTGTGTTCCATTTTATTTCCTGAATTTAAGTTTGCATGATTATAGTACTGTGTGGGCAGCCTTCAAGAAAAACAGCCTGGCTGCAGCTTGTGACATCACCCTTCATCCATCAACTTTATCCCACAAATAATCTCACTGCACTGAGAGATGGCTGTGGAAGGACAAGGACTTTCTGGGAAACTCCCAGGATAGTGAGTCTAGCTGAGAAAAACTCCAGGCCGAAGCCACCTGGCACTGGTTCTAGGTCAATGTTGGGGGTTTGTGTCAGGGACAAGGGCCTGCACAGATCAGGGAGGACTTGCTGGTCATGCAGGACCTCCAAAAAGCCAAGGCCAGGCATGGCTTACCTAGGGGAGCCCAGGTTTTTTTTTGACATCTCAGAGGGAATCACCATTTGCCGCCTCAGCTTAGACCTGTATACTGATCCACTGGGTCAACTCTGGATTTGACAGGCCCTTCTAATTAAAGGGCAGGAAGTAATTAGAACCCCATCCAGGCCCATATCTCCACAGATGAGTCCACTTCAGGGAGGTAAGTTGGGAAATTTTACTGTTTTGGTCATTTGCCTTGATGTGACATGTTATTAGGCCAAAGGCCTTCTGATATATACATATATATATCAGATATATATATATATATATATATATATATGATACATATGTATATATCCACATATGCCATCTCACTTTTTAATTGTTTTCTTTTTAAATTCTCTTTTCTATAACTTTTAATGATGTCTTGGGTACAGAGAAAGATGGTCTACTCTGCAGTACCAAAGGTGGGCAAGAGAAGAGGTTTGGAATCCAGCACAAGACTGAAAATCACTGTGGCAGCTGGGGTTGGCTCTGTTTGTGTAGCAGACAGGAGTCAGTGGGGTTCCCATCAACTGACATTGGGAAAGTGTTTCAGGTAGCACAGGCTGCTGCTAGGCTGGGATGGGGGCAACGGAGGAGGGCAGACTTCTGTAAGGCAAGGCAGAAGGGTCTCCAGCCATCAGACTGAGGATCAGGGCAGGGCTACCTTTCTGAAAGGGCTTGGGACTAGTTAGGGTTAACATGGCAGAACAAAAGAATAGGCACTAACACAGAGGCTAACATGGGTTTGGGGGATGGAAGACAATAATATGACCAATAGTTCATTTAACATGAAGTCAAGATATTTCTTTACCACTTAGAATGGATTATCCCAGGCACAGGGAATGGATGAAGTAGGAATGTTTCTTTGGGTGCCTCCCATGTCTACTTTCAGAGACCCCATTTAGCTCTCTGTTCACCTCTCATCTCATCCCCTTCTTCCTCCTCTCTCCCAACTCCCTCCATTCTTCTTTTTCCCCCTCCCATCCCTCCCTACAATCCTCCCTCCCTCCTTTCTTTCTTTCTTTCTTTCTTTCTTTCTTTCTTTCCTTCCTTCCTCCCTCAAATATTTACTGAGCACCCACTGTGTGCTGTGGGTATAGCAGATAGGTCTCTTCTCTATGGATCTTAGTCAAGTGAGCTGTATTACAAACAAACATGACCATAAAATGCATCAAGTGGTAAGAAATAGTGCTATGAAAGAAAATAAAATAGAATAAGGGTATGAGCAGGATGGCCAGGAAAGATGTGTCTGCCAGAATGACATTTGAGCAGAGCCCTGGATGAAGTGAGAGAGCAGGCCATACAGATCTGTGGGAGCAAGACCAGGGTGGGCAGAGGCCGTGAGTGAGGAGCATGTTTAGCTGTTTGAGAATCAGCAAGGAGGCCTGAGTGGCTGCAGCCCAGTCCAGCACAGAGGGGAGTGGGAAGACACAAAGTCAGAGGTAACTAAATGCCAGATCATGTGGTAACAGTTATCTGTGTCTAACTCAGCTTCAGGAATTTTTCTTCCCAAGGTAAATTTTCTTAGTGGCTTCTTACATACTGAGAAAGATCAGAACGAAGATGAATGACTGAAGTGTCCTTTCAAGTCTAGAGGAGAAATCCTTGAACAAGGGGCCTCTCTCTTCAGACTCCACCAGGGATATTTGCCTTTTTCAGCTTTGCTCCCCTTCTCCTCTCTAAAAGTTGTTTCCAGTCTGAGGATGTGGGGGTGGCAGGGGAAGGGGGACTTCCTGGATCAGGAACGGAAAACATCAGACTGTGTTCTCTGGCAACAGACTTCCCACCCAGTGGATATCTCTGGGGAGAGCTGCAAGGCAGGAGGGAGGTGGGATGCGGGTAACATGCCAACTGTGGCCTGGGCTCAGCTGACCCTGCCCTCCTCATGATGGGCCATATCTTCTAGTGGCCTGAAACTTCTCCGGTAGTTATTCTTCCTAAAACAAGGGCAAGCCTTAGGATTTTTCAAGCCTTAAAAAGAATGTGTTCACAGAGTTTTGGTAAACTCATGACTCCCACTTCCTCTCTGGAACCTTTTACCTACATCTGTGGGGTTGAATCACCAAAAGCTTTTCAGCTAAATGTGGATGTTGAAATGAGCTATTGACCATTTTGTTTTTCTATCAAGAACTCAGGAATCAAGGAGCCAAATGGCTTTTTTTTTTACAGAAAAAATATGCATTTAACATGTATAAAGAGAGAAAGTTTCTACTTAGAAATAGACAAGTTGGTTCTCAGTATTTAGTCAAAAAAGGGACGGAGTTCGTGCTTTCTTTTCTTTTCTTTTCTTTCTTTTAAGGACCAACTACTTGACTGAAAGTTCTATTTTATTGAGGGATGAATGTCTTTGTGAAAGGAAGGATCAATTTGTCCCAGTACTAATAAGCCACCTAAGAGCTTCTGTCTTGCTCCTGGTGTGTTTCTGAGATAACAAAAGTGATGCAAGAATCAGGGGAAGAAAATATCACATGAAAGCAAGAACAGATAAAAATGCCTCAAATCCATCTAGTTTACTAGTCAACAAAACCAACTTAACCAGTAATATTTTGTCTTGTGTTCCAGACCAGCACATCCATGGCCTTACTTGTCCCATGATACCTTTCTGCCCCTGACATGCACCCTATCTACTCTAATTTCTGGATCATTCCTTGTATTTTCTCTCATGTTTAGTTTGTTTCTTTTTTTTATCCCCAGACCATGTATTACATTCCCACTTCAGAAGCTATAACTCTCTCTGTAGAAATTTTTGATATGAACTCACTTTTGGCTACCAGGCATTGTTTCATACTTGGTCTTAATAATTGCCTTCACTTCCCCAGGATTACCCTTTTCAATACCATCCCAAACTATATCTTACCCTTAAAAACACTGTCCCTCTTACCTCAAGGCAACTATAGCCCAGCCTAGTCAGAGGCTTGACAATGTAGCAGGAGATCTCTTGAAAAGGTAGCTTCCCATGTTAGAAGTGAAGCATTAAAAAAGTGGGTAAAGACCTGGGCTTTGTGATCCCGTTGATGACACAATCATATTTGGGTGGCTCCTTGAGGCTTACAGGTAAGAAGGACAAAGTGTACCACCAGTCTCAACAGTAGACATGTTTTAATTATGGTTTTTAAGTTTATCATTCTGGGACCAAAATATCAATTTTAATATTCCAGTTTCATCTTTAAGGAAGAAACAAAGAATTCTTCTGAGAAGCCTAATTGCAAGGGACCAACTTATTTTGTTTCCATGTTACTTGATTTTCCTGCTGTTTGACCAGTCCCTCAGCATCCTCCCCTGCTTAGAACATTTCTTAAAAAGGCAGAGACAGATCTAAGCATGATTCTAAAAAAAGAACAATGGAAGAGCATTTTGATTCATTTATTCGCTTGTCCCATAAATATTTATTGAACATCTATACTATGCTTGATGCTTAACATATAAGAGTGAGTAAACACAGACAACTTTCAATTTCATGGGGTCCAAAATTCAGTAGAGGTGTCACACATGAATGAAGTAGTCATGAACACCAGTATAAAATTACAACTGTTATAAGCAATACACAATGCATGAGCATACACAATATATGAGAAGTACATTGTGCCAATGTGAACCTAGAAGAGTGGGTTAGATTTCGTCAAGGGGGGTCAGGCAAGGTTTCCTCCAGAAAAGGACAGTTGAGTTCTAATCTGGTGTAGGAGAGGGTGTTAACCATATGATGAAGAGAGGAAAGCATTTCATACAGAAGGAAGAGTATAGACAAAGACCAGAGGCAGGATGAAAGCTAACAGGCAGACACAGGACTAGGATGACAGAGAGGCATAGAGAGAAGAAGCCGTATTAAGAGGAGTCAAACGGGAGCCAGTCCATCTTAATAATTTTTATTTTTATCCTAAAAAAGCAATGAAAAACAATCAAAGCCTTCTTTTATTTATTTTTTTATTTTTTTATGAATATAATTTATCGTCAAATTGGCTTGCATACAACACCTGGTGCTCATCCCAGCAAGTGCCTTCCTCAATGCCCATCACCCATTTTCCCTCTCCCCCAGCCTCCCATCCACCCTTAGTTTGTTCTCTGTATTTCATAGTCTCTTGTGGTTTGCTTCCCTCTCTTTCTGTTTGTATCTATTTTTTCCCCCTTCCCTTCCCCCATGGTCTTCTGTTCAGTTTCTCAAGATCCACATATGAGTGAAAACATATGATATCTGCCCTTCTCTGACTGACTTGTTCCACTCAGCATAATACCTTCCAGTTCCATCCACGTTACTACAAATGGCATGATTTCATTCTTTCTCATTGCCAAGTAGTATTCCATTAAGTATATAAACTACATCTTCTTTATCCATTTATCAGTTGATGGACATTTAGGCCCTTTCTGTAACTTGGCTGTTGTTGAGAGTGCTGCTGTAAACATTAGGGTACAGTGCCCCTACGCATCAGCACTCCTGTATCCCTTGGGTAAATTCCTATTACTGCTATTGCTGGGTCATAGGGTAGCTCTATTTTTAATTTTCTTGAGGAACCTCCACACTGTTTTCCAGAGTGGCTGCACCAGTTTGCACTCCCACCAACAGTGCAAGAGGGTTCCCATTTCTCAACATCCTCACCAGCATCTGTAGTTTCCTGATTTGTTCATTTTAGCCACTCTGACCAGTGTGAGGTAGTATCTCAGTCTGGCTTTGATTTGTATTTCCCTGATGATGAGTGACATTGAGCATATTTTCATGTGTCTGTTGGCCATCTGGATGTCTTCTTTGGAAAAGTGTCTATTCATGTCTTCTGCCCATTTCTTCACTGGATTATTGCTTTTTCAGGTATTGAGTTTGGTAAGTTCTTTATAGATTTTGGATACTAGCCTTTTATCCGATATGCCATTTGCAAATATCTTTTCCCATTCCATCCGTTGCCTTTTAGTTTTGCTGAGTGTTTCCTTTGCAGTGCAGAAGTTCTTATCTTGCTGAGGTCCCAATAGTTCATTTTTGCTTTTGATTCCCTTGCCTTTGGAGATGTGTTGAGTAAGAAATTGCTGCAACTGAGGTCAAAGAGATTGTTGCCTGCTTTCTCCTCTAGAGTGTTCATGGTTTCCTTTCTCACATTTAGGTCTTTCATCCATTTTGAGTTTATTTTTGTGAATGGTGTAAGAAGGTGGTCTAGTTTCATTCTTCTGCATGTTGCTGTCCAGTTCTCCCAGCACCATTTTCTAAAGAGACTGTCTTTTTTTCCATTGGATGCTCTTTCCTGCTTTGTCAAAGATTGGTTGGCCATACATTTGTGGGTCCAATTCTGGGTTCTCTATTCTACTCCATTGGTCTGTGTGTCTGTTTTTTGTGCTAATACTATACTGTCTTGATGATTACAGTGAAGTCTTCTTTTAAACTGTGTGTGTGTGCGCACGTGTGTGTGTGTGTGTGTGTACAGGCAGGCTAGAGAGATCATGAGATTGGTTCTGGACATATTGAGTTTTTTTTTAAATGTCTATTTTTGAGAGGGAGGGAGACAGAGTGTTAGTGGGGAAGGGGCAGAGAGAGAGAGACACACACACAGAATCCAAAGCAGGCTCCAGAGTCTGAGCTGCCAGCACAGAGCTGGACACAGGGCTTGAACCCACAAACTGCAGGATCATGACCTAAGCCAAGGTTCAATGCTTAACTGACTGAGCCACCTGGGCTCCCCTGCACATAATGAGTTTGATGTACCATTAAAACAAGTAGCAGTTAGCTTGGAGCTCAGAGGAGAGGTCTCAACTGAATTTATATGCTTTTGAATCATCAGTGTATAGGTGGTAATTACAGCAGAAGATGCAGATGAGATTGCCTAGGGAGAAAATGTAGTGTGATAAAAGACAATATATAAGATTCAGACATGAGGATTTCTAACATTAAAAGGTTAGGAAGAGGACAGACTTAAAGAAGATGGACAGAATACCAGAGAAGTGGGAGAAAAACCCTAAGATTAAATTTCAAGTATCTACAATAATTAGCACACAATAAAAAATTACTAGATACATAAAGCAGTAAGAAAATGTGGCCTATACATAGGAAAAAAAATAACAGAAAATAGGACAGATTCAGACATGTTGGAATTAACAAAGACTTTAAAACAGCCATTATATGTTTACAGGTTTAAAGGAAAAGATAGACATAATAAGTTGACAGATTGGAGACTGCTATAGAGAAATAGAAATTATTTTAAAAAGAACTTAATGAATTGAAAAATAAAGTATCTGAAATGAAAATTTTCACTGAATGGACTTAACAGAAGAATGAATACTGCAAAAGATAGGGCCAGTGAATTTAAAGACAGAGCAATAGAAAGCATCTGACCTGAAAAGAAGAGGATACAAAGGCTGGAGAAAATGAAAAGAACATAGACTCTATTATTTGTAAAACACTATTAAATGCTCAGGCGTAAATGTAGTTGGAGTTCCAGAAAAAGAGAAGAGAGATTGAGATTTAAAAAAATCTTGGGGCGCCTGGGTGGTGCAGTTGGTTAAGCATCCGACTTCAGCCAGGTCACGATCTCGTGGTCCATGAGTTGGAGCCCCGCGTCAGGCTCTGGGCTGATGGCTCAGAGCCTGGAGCCTGTTTCCGATTCTGTGTCTCCTCTCTCTCTGCCCCTCCCCCATTCATGCTCTGTCTCTTCTCTCTCCCAAAAATAAATAAACGTTGAAAATAAATAAATAAATAAAATAAAAAAATCTTAAAGAAATAATAATCCGGTTTTTTCCAAATTTGATGAAAAATATCACCTCAGTGATTTAAGAAGTTCATTGAATGAACAACAGACTGGAAAAACAACAACAACAAAGAAAACCACATCTAGGAAATCATAATCGAATAGTTGTACAGCAAAGGTTTTTAAATATCTTAAAAGAAGCCAGAGAATAAAAGACATATGAAACATAGAGTGATATTTCTTCTCTAATTGCCTGGTTGACCCATTCATTCTTTAGTAGGGTGTTCTTTAACCTCCATGCTTTTGGAGGTTTTCCAGACTTTTTCCTGTGGTTGATTTCAAGTTTCAAAGCATTGTGGTCTGAAAGTGTGCATGGTATGATCTCAGTTCTTTTATTTTTATTTTTATTTATTTTTTTTAACGTTTATTTTTGAGACAGAGACACAGCATGAATGGGGTAGGGTCAGAGAGAGAGGGAGACACAGAATCTGAAACAGGCTCCAGGCTCTGAGATGTCAGCACAGAGCCTGACGCGGGGCTCAAACTCACAGACTGTGAGATCATGACCTGAGCTGAAGTCGGATGCCCAACCAACTGAGCCACCCAGGGGCCCCTGATCTCAATTCTTTTATACTTATTAAGGGCTGTTTTGTGACCCAGTATGTGATCTATCTTGGAGAATGTTCCATGTGCACTCGAGAAGAAAGTATATTCTGTTGCTTTGGGATGCAGAGTTCTAAATTATCTGTCAAGTCCATCTGATCCAATGTATGATTCAGGGCCCTTGTTTCTTTATTGATCCTGTGTCTAGATGATCTATCCATTGTTGTAAGTGGGGTATTAAAGTCCCCTGCAATTACCACATTCTTATCAATAAGGATGCTTATGTTTGTGATTGTTTCATATATTTGGGGGCTCCCATATTTAGCACATAGACATTTATAATTGTTAGCTCTTCCTGATGGATAGACCCTGTAATTATTATATAATGCCCTCTTCATCTCTTGTTACAGCCTTTAATGTAAAGTCTAGTTTGTCTAATATAAGTATGGCTACTCCAGCTTTCTTTTGACTTCCAGTAGCATGATAGATGGTTCTCCATCCCCTCACTTTCAGTTTGAAGGTGTCCTCAGGTCTAAAATGAGGCTCTGGTAGACAGCAAATAGATGGGTCTTGGTTTTTTTATCCATTCTGATACCCTATGTCTTTTGGTTGGAGCATTTAGTCCATTTACATTTAGTGTTATTATTGAAAGATACAGGTTTAGAGTTATTGTGATGTCTGTAGGTTTTGTGCTTGTAGTGATGTCTCTGGTACTTTGTAGTCCTTGCAACATTTCACTCACAGAATCCCCCTTAGGATCTCTTGTAGGGCTGGTTTAGTGGTGATGAATTTCTTCAGTTTTTGTTTGTTTGGGAAAACCTTTATCTCTCCTTCTATTCTGAATGACAGACTTGCTGGATAAAGGATTCTCAGCTGCATATTTTTTCTGCTCATCACATTGGAAATTTCCTGCCATTCCTTTCTGGCCTGCCAAGTTTCAGTAGATAGGTCTGCCACTAGTCTTATGGGTCTCCATTTGTAAGTTAGAGCCTGTTTATCCCTAGCTGCTTTCAGAATTTTCTTTTTCCTTGTATTTTGCCAGTTTCACTATGATATGTCATGCAGAAGATCGATTCAAGTTACGTCTGAAGTGAGTTCTCTGTGCCTCTTGGATTTCAGTGCCTTTTTCCTTCCCCAGATCAGGGAAGTTCTCAGCTATGATTTGTTCAAGTACACCTTCAGCCCCTCTCTCTCTGTCTTCTTCTGCAATTCCTATGATATGGATATTGTTTCATTTGATTGCATCATTTAGTTCTCTAATTCTCCTCTCATACTCCTGAATTGTTTTATCTCTCTTTTTCTCAGCTTCCTCTTTTTCCATAATTTTATCTTCTAATTCACCTATTCTCTCCTCTGCCTCTTCAATCTGTGCTATGGCCGCCTCCATTTTATTTTGCACCTCATTTACAACATTTTTTAGCTCCTCATGACTATTTCTTAGTCCCTTGATCTCTGTAGCAGTAGATTCTCTGCTGTCCTCTATGCTAGTTTCAAGCCCAGCGATTAATTTTATGACTATTATTCTAAATCCTTGTTCCTTTATGTTGCTTAAATCGTTTTTGATCAATTCATTAGCTGTTGCTACTTCCTGGAGTTTCTTTTGAGGAGAATTCTTCCGTTTCGTCATTTTGGGTAGTCCCTGTGGTGGCTCCAAACTGCAGGGCATTTCCCTTGTGCTGTCCAGAGTAACTCGTGTTGGTGGGCGGGGCTGCAGTCAGACCGGTGTCTGCCCCCAGCCCACCGCTGGGGCCACAGTCAGACTAGTGTGTACCTTATCTTCCCCTCTCCCAGGGGCAGGACTCACTGTGGAGTGATGTGGCCCCTGTATGGGATACTTGCACACTGCCAGGCTTGTGGTGCTCTTCAGTGGGGTCTGGCATATTAGCCAGGGTGGATCCACAAGGGAGGGGCAGGCTTAGCTCGCTTTGCCATTGGTGGTCCCCTCTGGGAGGGGCCCTGCAGCACTGGGAGGGAGGCAGACCCATTGGAGGGATGGATCCACAGAAGCACAGCGTTGGGTGTTTGCGTGGTGCAAGCAAGTGTGGTGATGGGAATTGTTCCCTTTGAAATTTCGGCTGGGGGATGGGAGAGGGAGATGGTGCTTACCCTCACCTTTGATCCCCTGTGGAGCTGAGCTCTGCCTTCCCGGGCTCAACAACTCTCCTTCCTGGCGTCCTTTCACTCTCCCCGCTGAGAGCAGAGCTGTTGACTTTTAAAATTTGTATTATATCTTTAAAGTGCTAAAAGAAAAACTCTCAACTCTGCATTTTACACCCAGGAAAAAAATATTTTGGAGTGCCTGGGTGGCTCAGTCAGTTGAGTGTCTGATTCTTGGTTTTGGCTCAGGTCATGATCCTAGGGTTGTGGATTGAGCCCCACCTTGGGCTCTGTGCTAAGCGTGCAACCTGTTAAGATTCTCCCTCTCTCTCTCTCTCTTTCCCCCCGCCCTCTCTCTCTCTCTCTCTCCCTATCCCCCTGCTCTCTCTCTCCTTCCCCTGCTTTTCCCCTGTGCCTCTCTCCCCGCCTCTCTCTTTCTAAAATAAAAAAAAAAAAGTAATCATTAAAAAAGAAGGGTGAAATAATGACTTTTCAGGCAAACCAAACTTGAGAGATTTCCTTACCCATAGATATACACTAAAAGAAATGTTGACACAAAAAAGTTCTTGAAGCTGAAAAAAAATCATGTCAAATATAAACTCACGTTTACACAAATTTAAAAAACACTAGAAAAGGAAATATACCTGTAAATACAGAAGTTTTTAATTTCTTGCTTCTTAACTTCAAACTTACAGACTTCCAGGTATGAAAAACAATGGTGGCTGCCTCACTTTGAATCTCCCCACACAACTTCAAAAACAAAAACAAAAACCAAAATCAAAACCCACGAAATGAATAAGGAGAGAAAATTTAAAATAACACACAATGCCTTCAGCATTACTAAGGAATCCGAGGATATTATAAGCTTCAAATCATCAGCAAGTACAAAAATGAGCCAAATGCCAACAGAGTTCTCTTGTGTCCATTGCTTCAAGCCTGTGGCCATGAAGAGCTGAGTAGTGGGGATTAAAGGGCTATCTGAGAAGAGCAGAGAGGCATCAAGGACTTTCCTGAAGCACAGACAATCTCAGACCCAGAAAGAGAAAATCCAACTAAGTTAAAAAATACTGGACGTGATTTGGAAGTTGGTAGTTCACAACACCAGCTCCAGGGAAAGGAAATGACCATGAGTGAGACCAGAAGCATCAGCATTGGAGGGGCATTGCTTCTTGGGGGGGATAAGAGATGAGAGGCTGTGGGTATCTTTGAGGGACAAGCAGTAAAAGGAAAGAAGGAAATAAGATAAAATGAATGATCCTGAAGGAAAAAAAGACACATTAAACCCTTTCCTTCTTCCCATCCTCACCATCAACACCCTGCATTAAAGAGCCTAAACAGAAAAGGGCAGAACCCATAAGAGACGCTGCCTTCACTCTAGAAACCCCCTCCACAAAATGATCAGAAATAGGAAAAAAAGAGATGATATCCAAACTGTTGTTTTTTAAAAAAAAATGCAAACCAAAGTAATTCAGCTGAAGAAAATATCACTCCAAAGCCTCCATGAAACCAAGGAAAACTTTAGCAGAACAGTCTAGTAAAAATTAATTATCTTTAAAGAAGAGTTATTAAATGTTTTTGAATAAAAAATATAAAACCTAACAACACAAATGGACCAAAAAAGAAAAGCAGAAGAAATGAAATTACAGTTGTTGAAATAGGAAAGATATAAAAGAAAAAGAAAAAACAAATCTTACCAGAATTGAAAACTAAACCATAAAGCCTAAGGAAGAGTACATTTAAAGAGATTTAATAAAAGACATTACTGAGAAGCATGAAAACAACCAAGAGAGTAAAAGTGAGATAAAGAAATAAGTAAAAAGGGTCAGAGGAAAACAAATGAAATGAAAGACTGGCAAGGCATGTCCTATTGGAGTTCCTGAACAAGAATATCAAAGCAATGGAACAGAACTAATACTTAAAATTATAGTCCAAGAAAACTTTCCAGAAATAAGTCACACACTGAACCTAACCAATGAAAAAGTCCACTTGGTAAAATTGACCTGAAATGATCAGCCCAGAGATGTATTCTAGCAAAGCTTCTTAGGTTTAAGGAGACAGAAAATAATCCATAGAGGGTCCTGACAAGCACAGAAATAGCTGCAAGGGGGAGAGAATTAGACTGGTCAAAAACAACATATCAAGCAAAACAAAAATGGCGCAGCATTTCCAAGAAACTTGATAACCAGCCACGCTGTTCTTCAAGTATCAAGGATGTAGACAAATGGCTCAAATATGCCAGAACTCAGGAAAACTGAACACAAGTGCCCCTCCTGAGGAGTCCACAAGAGAGTGAGCTGCCTTTAGCCAAGAGATTACTAGGGACATTTCAGCAAAAGGACTGAGGGTGAGCTGGTCACATGTTGTAGAGTGAGGACTAATACAAGATTGAAGACATAGGTATAAAAATGTTATATAAACACTGTATCTTTGGATAGAATAGAAAGAATGTATTTTTTTTAAAGATTCTATTTTTAAGTAATCTTCACACTCATGATGGTAGGCTCAAACTCACAACCCCAAGATCAAGAGTCTCAGGCTCTTCAGACTGAGCCAGCTGGTGCCCCAAGAATGTAATTTTTTAAAAAAATTTTTAACGTTTATTCATTTTTTAGAGAGAGACAGAGTGCAAGTGGGGGAGGGGCAGAGAGAGAGGGAAACACAGAATCCAAAGCAGGCTCCAGGCTCTGAGCCATCAGCACAGAGCCCGACGTGGGGCTCGAACTCACAGACTGTGAGATCATGATCTGAGCTGAAGTCGGACGCTCAACTGACTGAGCCACCCAGGTGCCCCAAGAATGTAATTTTTTAAAAATGAGAGAAGGGAGAGGGGCGCCTGGGTGGCGCAGTCGGTTAAGCATCCGACTTCAGCCAGGTCACGATCTCGCGGTCCGGGAGTTCGAGCCCCGCGTCAGGCTCTGGGCTGATGGCTCAGAGCCTGGAGCCTGTTTCTGATTCTGTGTCTCCCTCTCTCTCTGCCCCTCCCCCGTTCATGCTCTGTCTCTCTGTGTCCCAAAAATAAATAAACGTAAAAAAAAAAAAATGAGAGAAGGGAGTGAGAAAAGAAAGTAGAATAAGATTATTGACTTTACACCTAAAAGTAATAGATGGGAGTCAGAAGACACCATTTAAAATTGACAGACTAGATAGTAAAAGTTTTTTAATTTTTAAAAATTGCTTTCATTTTTTAATAAAATAAAAATTTTTAATATTTAAAAATAGAATAAATTTAAAATAAAAGCAATTAACACTACAGAGGTAATCATTAGAGAAAAAATTAAAAATTTTTCTTAATCCCAAAAGAAATTTTCCAAAAAGTAAATAAGTACACCAAATAGAATAATGAACTCAGTAAATATGACACAATCTCATAGCAATGACAATGTAAGATGATATGACAAAATTGGGTCCAAAAATACCGGTCACATCAATAAATATGAAAATGCTTAATTTACCTGTTAAGGGAAAAACAGAGATGTTCACTCCCAGCCTTTAGTTACTAGAATATGGGAAGAGTATACAAAATACATGAAACAAAGTTCAAACATTGGACAGAAAGCACAATTTGCAGTGATTAATTTTTTTTAATGTTTATTTATTTTTGAGAGAGAGACAGAGCAAGGGAGGGTCAGAGAAGGAGGGAGACACAGAATCTGAAGCAGGCTCCAGGCTCTGAGCTGTCAGCACAGAGCCTGACGCAGGGCTTGAACCCACGAACCACGCTATCATGACCTGAGCTGAAGTTGGACGCTTAACCAACTGAGCCACACATCAGGCGCCCCATGATTTGTAGTGATTAAGAGGAGGAGAACAAACAAAGTGAACCCTGATTGCCCCCGCTAATGTCTGGAGGCAGTCTGCAGTTTGCAGTAAAGGGAGGGACAGCTCAAACAGAGCTCTGCCATCTTACTGAGATGAGGTTTGGTAAAACCAAGGAGTATTATCAGATTGTGTTAAAGAGCATTTTATATTGATAAAAGAACCAATTAATCAAGAAGATATAACAACTCTATAGGTACATGCTTCTGATAGCAGAGCTTCAAAATACATGAAGCTGATCTATTAGAACTTAAATAAGAAATAGACCAGATGCAAGGGTAGTGACCAAATAGCCAGGAAGATGGGAGATCCGGGGAGGACAAAAGAATCATGCAGGCTCCAGGGCCCAGGAGGGCCTGCAATGAGGCAGTTGCAGACGTCCTAGTCTTTTGTCTCTGATTACTCTCTCTGCTGTGTAGATGGTGAATTGGCCACTGCCTAGAGCCAAGTGGCAGTAAATTTGGAGAACTGAAAATGCATATCATCACCTTCCATAAGAGTAAACTGAGGGAGTCTAAAGGCTTGTCACCCAGATGAGCATGCCCTGTGACATAGGGGTCCCCATGTCCAAGGACCTCATGCTTCTTTTGGCTGAAAGCACCATAAACATAGATAGGTCTTGTGGGAAAAGACCACACTTTCCCCACAGTCCTCAAAGCCCCGTACAGAAGAAGAGGAATTAAAGATAGCAATTATAGACAATAGGAGTGTTATGGGCTGAATGTCTGTTTCCCCCTGAAATGCATATGTGGAAACCCTATCCCCCACCCATGTGATGGTATTAGGAAGTGGGGCCCTTAGGAGGTTAGGATTAGATGAGGCCAATGAGGGTTAAGCCTTGATGAATAGGACCAGAGCCCTTAGGAGTCGGGACAGAGCTTGCTTCTTCTCCCTGCTCTCTGCCATGCGAGGTCAGAAGTCAACAGTTAGTTACAGCCTACTTGAGAGAGTGCCCTCACCAGAACCTGATGGGGCTGGCATCCTGGCTTCAGACTTTCAGCCTCCAGAATTGTGAGAAATAAATGTCCGTTGTCGATAAGCCACCCAGTTTATGGAATTTTTTATTACAGCCCAAGCTAAGACAGAGAGTTTTGCTGTAAAGAGGGGTAGAGATAGGGGACAAAACCCAAACACTTTCTCTCATAATGTGTGTTTAGTGTGCAAGAAAAGGGCAGATAGGCTGGTATCTATGGCCATAATTGTGTAAAAAGAAAGCAAGAAAGGAAAGAGGAAGGGGAGAGGAGGGGGGTGAGGAGAAGGGAGGGGAGAGGATGGAAAAGGAAGGGAAGGGAAGGGAGGAAAGAAAGAAGAAGGAAGGGAGGGAGGGAAAGAAGGAAGGAAGGGAGGGAGGGAGGGAGGAAGGGACTCCAGAATCCTAGTAAAGAATAATTTAGGATGACTCCCTCCTGTGAATCACAAAAGCTAAGAAGAGATAAGTCAGTGAGTTACTGAGCCACCAACATGCCGGGAACCACCAGGGGACAAATAGATTTTCACTGAGCCTTTTTTTTCTCTTCCTTTCTCCCACCCTAAAGCCACCTTTCTGAAAAAATAACTTACATTCCCCAAAGTTCCAGTGTGATTTATCTCAAACCCAAAAGGGGGTTTTTATTTTTTATTCATTTTTAAGAAAAAAAAAAAACAAGGGAAACTATTTAGCCATCTCCATGTTACAAAGAGCATTTTAAAAACAAATTTGGAAATGAAATTCTGCCACAAACAAAGGGAGCTGATTTTTTAGTTTTTAGCTTCGTCCCAAACAAGAAAATTAAACCCAAGTGGTAGGCTCCCACACACCAAGTGTTTCATTTAGAAAATTAAACGATCCTGAAAAACAACTTATCTTTTGCTCACGGAACAGCTGAATAGAACCGCTAATGTGCTTAAATCGAATGAAAACTTAAGAAAATGGACAGCAGCTGCCTTGCACTGATCACCTCCTATGTCAGTGCCTGCTGGGCCACATTATAGTAAGACGTCATGCTTCACTTCAGAAGGAGGCGTTATTTGTATCCACGAGCAAACTGAGAAGCAGAGATGTCCATTGGTACTAGTTGACTTCCAAAGAAACGGTACCAAGCTTGAAGTATAAATGTGTTTGACCCCAAGGCAGAGTCTCTTTGCTACTTTATGGTAGGTAGTCCATTGTTTGTCTTCATCACCTCTGTCCTTCAACAGCCTATAGCCCAGAGGAGTGGCTACTTTTGCACTACTTGCCTGTACAGGCATTCACAACAGTGAGTGCAATGGTGAATTTGCCTGTAACTAACTCTGAAGAAATGAAGATTCCCGAAAGAAGACACCTGCTTCTCAGACCCACCAAGTAAGGGATCTCGTTGGAGAATCGGAAAGGCCAGCAGAAGAGCTCTCTGGAATCCCTGCCAGTAACAACAGTCTGCAAAAGTCTGCAGCATGATGAGAGAGAAGCATATCCTGGGCTTCTGATAGCCCCACTGCATGTCATCGCACTGTGGCTAATCGCAAATTACATTAGGACCGGGGCAATGCAGGGGGGACTCTTGTACCACAACTTGGGGAGTAGGAGGAGGAAAGGCTATAGGACTTCTAGTAAGAAGACCGCATAGCCTGAGCTATGGAATCTAGATCCCTTCTGCCTCCCAAATGTTTCTTGGGTGTGAGATCTGTGGCAGATTTAAGGGCATATTCTGAACCACCACCACCACCCTCATCCCCATCCCCATCCAGTAATCTCTGATTTCTACTAGCTTCTTGATGATATTACACTAAGAGAATATGAACATTCCCTTGCATAAATGCTGTGCTTCTAAACAAGTTCACCTATAAACCTATGCTGCCTTGAAAACAAAGAGAGTAGGGCACTTGGGTGGCTCAGTCGGTTAAGTGTCTGACTTCGGCTCAGGTCATGATCTCGCAGTTCATGGGTTCGAGACCTGCGTGGGGCTCTGTGCTGACACCTGAGAGCCTGGAGCCTGCTTCTGATTCTGTGTCTCCCTCTCTCCCTGCCCCTCCCCTGCTTGTGCTCTCTGTCTCTCAAAAATAAATAAATGTTAAAAAAAAATTTAAAAAAATGAAGAGAATGGAACAGAGAATGCATGAAAAGGCGGATCTTTGGGACACTTGGGTGGCTCAGTCAGTTAAGCGTCAGACTTCAGCTCAGGTCATAATGTCACAGTTTGCGAGTTTAAGCCCGCATCGTGCTCTGTGCTGACAGTGTGGAGCCTGTTTGGGATTCTCTCTCTCTCTCTGTCTCTCTCTGTCCCTCCTCTACTTCTGTTTTCTCTCTCTCTCAAAAATAAAAAGGTAACTTAAAAAAAAAAAAAGGCAGGTCTTCACAAGAGGCCTGTCAACTGCACTCTTTTGAAGGACCTCAGGGAAATCCCACGTTGGTCCTGGAACAAGGCACCTGAACTCAGTGCTGTCTTGAACTGCATTTCCTTTAGCCCCACTGCCTGAAACCTTGAGATCTTTGGCCTATGAGAACCTGTTAAGTTTTGTAGGCAGGTTGGCCTTCCTGGCCCCTCTTTGCTGACATCATCCTGCTTCTTTGGGGACCCTAGGACCTCAGCTGGAGAGGACTCTGAGCAGACACATTTCTCAAACACACGACTCTGCATCCTGAACTCTGAGGCATCCATTCAGTTTTGTCTTGTTCTCCCCAACCCCAGTCACTGAGTTCTCCCTGGCCTCTGCCCAGCCCTAATGGAGACCCCAACATGTGTGCCACAAACGAGACAGGGCCCCAGAGTTTGGCAAAGAGTCCCACACACCCTGACTTTTGCGTCAGTGGCGCTCGCCCACGCCCAGCATCTGCGATGTCTTGGAGTCTGCTAATGAACCATTGCGTCTTACATATTCATGATCCTGGCGAAGTCAGAGGCTTGAAGAAGCTCGTTTTTTGTACTTTCCAATTTGTGCTTCCACTGGGCGGTTTAGCACTACCCTGCTGCTGGGGGTTATATTTACGGTCATCAGGAAGGCAGCCAGCCAGAGGAAGGATGGCTCAGTGCGTTCCTGTCCTTGGGTTCTGCGCAAACAGTACTTGCAAAGTAAATAATGAGCTTTTAAAACATGAACTTAGAGGGTAATTCCCAACCTCTTTAATCTCTCCACTAATACTATAGATATTCACTCTTTTTATTGCATCTCCGGGCATCATTCATGTGATGCCTTCCTGGATTCTGTTCCTTCAGCCTGTTGAGAAAAGGAAACACATTGAGAGAAGCCTCTAAGTTCCTTGTAACCCTAGGCTTAGTTTTAGGGGCTTCCCTGTGGCAATAATGTAAAAGATTCAGTGAAACGTTTCTGAAAATGTTTTGAAAAGTGGAAGCTCCCAGGACATTCTTTGAAAGGATATATGTGAAGCCGGCCCATACACTTGCTACTTTGTTGCTTTTCTGAACTGAGTGGGAATGTGAGCCCCAGGAGAGAGGTCCCAAATAGGGGGTGCTCCCCCAACCCATGTAGGAACAAAGACAGGCAGCCTGGATCCTTGGTGGGGCCAGGCGGGCAGATGATATGCTTCCATACAAGTGGTCAGGAGAGCATAGGTCCCTGCAGGACAGAGCCGGAGGCAGGCAGTTTGAAGGAGAGACACAAAAGCGGAAAGCTGCTGGCCTGTGGTCATGTCAAGATCCTACTCTGAAGACTGCTGTCTGATACAGTCTGAGCTGGCAGGAAGAGGCTCATATTGTTTCTCTTTTTAAAAAGGATGATGATACACATCCAGTAACACAATTAAGAGACGTGATACTTGAAAGTTGTTGACTGAGTGCCGCTCAGCACTCTTTCCCCTGTACTAGACCCAAGCTAAGCATCCACGGTGCGTGCCCAACTCTCACTGCTGCTGTCAGTCCCACCCCAGAGCCGGGGGGCCCCCGCCTGGCAGGGTATCTGTGTTTCCTACACTTCAAGTCAGAGAACTTAGGAGACTATGGTCTATTGTGTCAGTCTGGAGAGTGAGGCTCTGGGCGGGGTGGGGAGACCAGGTACTCATCCTCTGACTCCTACTCCAATAGCCCTTTCTTCCCAAGGCCAACACGTGGCTGGTGCCCAAGACCTTCCTGGGGACCAACAGTGACACAGGTTATTTAGGAGGCACATGACACCAGCTGTGTGAAGTTTGCCTTCCCTTATTTTCCGCAACCAATTTTTCACACGTAGAATGCTCTAGTTCCTAAAGGGTTCGTCTCTTGTAGGGGCTGGCAGACTACAGGCTGTGGGTCACAGGCCAGCTCTGATCATGCTCATTCATATAAATATTTTGTCTAATAACTGCTTACAAATGGCAAGGTTGAGTAACAGAGACTGGAAGGCTCACACAGGCAAAACTATTTAGTATCTGGCCCTTTACAGAGACTGTTTGGTGTCCCCTGCTTTAGAGAAAGCCCAGTTTTTTTCTGGGGGTCCGGGATTCTCTTTGCTTTCATCCAATGCTCCTGGTAGGGGTGGGAAAGGTAGGCCATCTCTCCAGTGGATTCTGGTGAGCAAAACCAGGGTGGTCGACTGAGATGTAACAAGCCTTTACTGATTTGGGCTCTTCATCTTGCTCATTCCATGCAGTTAGAACAGAAGGTTCTCACTGAAAACTATAGAAAGCTGATGAAAGAAATTGAATAAGACACAAAGAGATGGAAAAAGGTTCCATGCTCCTGGATAGGAAGAACAAATACTGTTAAAATGTCGATACTACCCAAAGCAATCTACATAGTCAACACGATCCCTATCAAAGTAACACCAGAATTCTTCACAGAGCTAGAACAAATAATCCTAACATTTGTTTGGAACCAGAAAAGACCCCAAATAGCCAAAGCGATCTTGAAAAAGAAAACCAAAGCAGGAGGCATCACAATCCCAGACTTCAAGCTATACTACAAAGCTGTAATCATCAAGACAGTATGGTACTGGCACAAGAACAGACACTCAGATCAATGGAATAGAATAGAGAACCCAGAAATGGACCCACAAATGTATAGCCAACTAATCTTTGACAAAGCAGGAAAGAATATCCAATGGAATAAAGACAGTCTCTTCAGCAAGTGGTGCTGGGAAAACTGGACAGCGACATGCAAAAGAATGAACCTGGACCACTTTCTTATACTATACACAAAAATAAACTCAAAGTGGATGAAATACCTCAATGTAATACAGGAAGCCATCAAAATCCTTGAGGAGAAAGCAGGCAAAAACCTCTTTAATCTTGGCTGTAGCAACTTCTTACTCAACACGTCTCCAGAGGCAAGGGAAACAAAAGCAAAAATGAACTACTGGGACCTCATCAAAATAAAATGCTTCTGCACAGCGAAGGAAACAATCAGCAAAACTAAAAGGCAACCGACAGAATGGGAGAAGATATTTGCAAATGACATATTAGATAAAGGGTTAGTATCCAAAATCTATAAAGAACTTATCAAACTCAACACCCAAAAAACAAATAATCCAGTGAAGAAATGGGCAAAAGACATGAATAGACACTTCTCCAAAGAAGACATCCAGGTGGCCAACCAACACATAAAAAAATGCTCAACATCACTCATCATCTGGGAAATACAAATCAAAACACAATGAGATACCACCTTACACCTGTCAGAATGGCTAACATTAACAACTCAGGCAACAACAGATGTTGGCGAGGATGCGGAGAAAGAGGATCTCTTTTGCATTGCTGGTGGCAATGCAAGCTAGGGCAGGCACTCTGGTAAACAGTATGGCGGTTCCTCAAAAAACTAAAAATAGAACTACCCTATGACCCAGCAATTACACTACTAGGCATTTATCCAAGGGATACAGGTGTGCTGTTTCGAAGGGACACATGCACCCCCATGTTTATAGCAGCACTATCAACAATAGCCAAAGTATGGAAAGAGCCCAGATGTCCATCGATGGATGAATGGATAAAGAAGATGTGGTATATATATTGAATGGAGTATTACTCGGCAATCAAAAAGAATGAAATCTTGCCATTTGCAACTACATGGATGGAACTGGAGGGTATTATGCTAAGTGAAAGTCAGAGAAAGACAAATATTGTATGACTTCACTCATATGAGGACTTTAAGAGACAAAACAGATGAACCTAACGGAAGGGAAGCAAAACTAATATAAAAACAGGGAGGGGGACAAAACAAACAGACTCATAAATATGGAGAACAAACTGAAGGTTACTGGAGGGGTTGTGGGAAGGGGGATGGGTTAAATGGTAAGGGGCATTAAGGAATCTACTGAAATCATTGCTTCACTATATACTAACTAATTTGGATGTAAATTTTAAAAAATAAAAAATAAAGTTAAATTTAAAAAAAAAGAACAAAAGGTTATCACAGTAGGGAATCTTGACTCTTTGGGGCCCACTCACATAAAAAGAAAAAGAATAAGCATTTCATGATTGTGTTTCACATGCCATGAATCCACTTAAGCCTATTACAATCACTTTGACTTGGAGGCGTCTGGGATTACGTTTGGGCATATGTGATTCAGAACTTCCACAAACCAGGCCTGTGCCTTCAGTCAGAGGTAGCCCAAACGACAGAACTGCAAACCCTTTCCACCTACCTTGTCTCAGAAGATACCAGATAACCTTACACCCTGCTGAGCTCCTGAATATTCACCACACTCACACCTTGAGGTTCTAAATCCACATCCAAATGCAGGTAACTGCCATTGTTGTATCAGAGTTTCCCAAAAGAATCATGTGTTAACAGAGGATGATTGCTTTTTCCAAAGTCATCTGCCAATTCCTGTGTAAGCAACAGAATCTGGGTCAATGCTTAAAACTGGTGTGCGAAGAGTTTTTCAAACCCAACTGTGCCTTTGTGGTGATTATGTAACAGCCTCCATATGGAGAATCACTACAAACGTTTGCTTTTCTCTCATGCTGATGAAGCATTTTATCCTCTGGAGGAATGTTCTGGAGGAAGGTGGTTGGTTAAAAACAGGCAAACTGGAGACACACATTTTAACAAAGTTTCCATATGTAGTTCGTCTCAACATGTAGCCCTCAGATTTTTTTCCAAAGAGCATCTCAGCGGTGAATATTTTTTGGTGCGCTAAAAAGTGGCATATTGATTCAATAATTTTTATGTTATAAATAATACTAATAAAACAATGTTACTTTGAAGTTAGTGGTATCTCAAAAGAGCCTCTACCACCAGGCTTTTATAGATAAGGAAACAGAGCATTATGGAAGCTGTGTGCCTGATTAAGGGTCCACCATATCGTCTCCTTCCTTTTGGATTTGCAACCAAATCCTTAGTCTGGTTGCAAAAAATGGAAAAGGTTTTTCAGAGGAAAATTTATTTAGGCTATATTGACTCTATGAAGAGAATTCTGGAAGCAACTCTTAGTTCATCTTTTTCTGCTCATTGCCACCACCATACTCCACCAGCCATGTGACAAGAGTAGCATGCAGAAGAAAGAAAAAACAGAAATGGACTAAACAGCCGTTCTTCCTACACCCACCCCCATTGGTGGTCGGCATGGCGGTGAGACAGTCACCAGAGGTGCCCATGGCCAGAACCGCTGGAATTACTCATCTTCCTCCATCTATATCCCAGGAGTTTCCCCCCTCTCCCTAACTTTCAGGAGGATGTAATGGTAGGTCAGAGTGTCCCGGGTCAATGGGACTAAAATCTGTCCTGAAAAGGTCCTGGATCTAGTATAAATCCTACCATGGGTGGAAAGGAAATCCAATCAGAGACAACATCAAGGGCAAACTTGAAGGGAACAGAAGTCACAGAGTAATATGGATGTGGGATCTGGACTAGTTACACCAGTCATTTCCTCGCTGCCATATTCCCTTCTTCTAGAAGCTTACCTAGCTTACCTAGACTTACCTAAAGGACAACCACATGGCTGATGCCCCTGGCCATCAGTGATTGAACCCGACGTGGACATCTGACCCACCTTGAGCCTATCAGATCTCTTGATGTAGAACTTGGAGTTGGGACACCAAGAGCCTTGAAACTGTTAGTTGTCTGTAGGTGCTGAACCCATGAGACACTGTGGCTCCCCGTGTGAGGCAGGCAGCCATCTTCACTCATGCATAAATGAAGGAAGCTGGACTCGAGGGAAGAACAGGACAGATGTTCAGAGACAAAGAAAATTGAGAGGAAGGGAGAAGGAAGAGTAACTACCTGGGGATGCTATCTCTTCAGTGCCACAGGAAGAATTCTCAAAATCAGGTTGCATAATATTCCCTTACAAACGTGTAAGAAATTCCCATTTACTTATGTTAGTCTCAGTGGGTTTCTGGTCACAGCAACTGAGTGCAAGTACATGCACAATATCCACACAAGCAAATGTTATGAGATAACCCTGTTTCCAGTGTGTCAGTTTGCCCAAATTTCTGTTGGGAGAAATATGATATATCTATTTAAATACATAATCTTAGTATTGATAAGGTCTTCCTAAGAAAGACACAGACCTGGAAACAATATAGAAAAGACAGACTGATTAGACTTTTCCACCCTTAAATTTTAAATGTTCTTTGGCAAAAGACATTGTGAGCCAAATTAAAATGAAGGATCTACATGACAGCTGGGGGCCCTCCCCCCCACCTCCTCCCCCACACTCTTCCAGACAGACACTCCTTCAAGGCTGCTAGGCAGGGTCCAACCCGGGCTTCGTGGCTGCCATGACTCCTGAGAGTGTCACAACTGTTGGCAGCAAGACTGTGACTTCTAACTGTCCCCAAATGAGGAAATGAAAGGGAAGAAAGAGGAAATGGGATGGAGTGAAAAATGGATGAGAACAACATAGAGGGAGGAAAAAACACTGAGAAAGATGGAAGAAATGAGCTATTTTTCTGTCCTCTGCCTCTGGACCTCTCCTTTGTGACACCCTAGTCACACGTTAACTCACTGAGCTGTTACTGTGGAAAGGAGGTTGTAAGAAGTAACATTAACTGAGGGTCATAATGGTGACTTGGGAGTTCAACCAACTCCACCTGACCCCACACCCATGCTTGGCTAAATTAAATCTGTGGACCATCCGGTAGGATTCTAAACAAAACTTTCAGGTCTAACATTTCCTCCCAATGCTTAGCATTTCCTCTTCCCTAAATTCCCTTTATTGCTACCACCCACCAGAATGGAGAATCGAAATTAGGTTCTTTTACTTAGTAGCTTGCCAAACTATAAACAACTCTCTCCAACTAATCCGTATCTCATCTAGGGAGAGGGCAATAAAAGTCATGATCTATGTGGTCAAGAGTCTGGTGAGACATTTTTACAGCATTGCAGACGGTTTTCCAAACGTGGCCGCTTTATTCCTTTCTGTAGATCTCAGTTTCTCAGTCCATAATGTGAAAATAATACTACCTGTCTGTTGCCTATTTCTCAGGCGATTTGGTCAGATCATGAAGGCTTATATGTAAAAACATTCTGAATCTTAGAGAAACGGTGGAGAAATCATATGGGAACCTCATATGATGAGAAGGCTAGGCATATTGCAATGTTTGGGGGGAAGTGATTCGGCCCAGAGAACACTTGACTCCATGCAGTATCAAGCTGCTTAAGAAGACTCGAGTCTAAACAGTGCACCATTATTTCAGATACGTCTTGGATAGCACGCTGTTTGGTATAATAAATGGCGACTCTAATTTTTAAGTTTTTTTAATGATTGATTTTTTAAGTTTATTTATTCTGGGGGAGAAAGAGAGAGCACAAGTGAGGGAGGGGCAGAGTGAGAGAGAGGGGGAGCGAGAATCCCAAGCAGGCTCTGCACTGTCAGCGCAGAGCCCAACACGGGGCTCCATCTCACCAACCCTGAGATCATGACCTGAGCTGAAATCAAGAGTCAGGTGCTTAACCAACTGAGCCACCCAGGCATCCCTCTAATTTTTCATGAGCGTGTTGTAAAAACATGGTGAAAATGGACAGGGTAATAGTAATTGGATTGGCTGCCGTAGAAAACATTATGGTGGCCCCTCAAAAAGTTAAAAATAGAATTACCATGCGATCCAGCAATTTCCCCTTCTGGGTACATACTCAAAAGAATTGGAAGCAGAGTCTTGAAGAGATATTTGTACACCCATGTTCATAGCTGCATGGGAAGCAACCCAAGTGTCCACTGATGGACGAGTGAGTAAGCAAAATGTAGTATATACACATAATGGAATACTACTCAGCCTTACAAAGGAAAGAAATTCTGATGCAGGCTACAACATGGCTGAAACTTTAGGGCATTGAATGAAATAAGCCAATCACAAGAACACAAATAGTGTCTAATTCCACATATATGAGGTACTAAAATTAGTCAAAATCACAGAGACAGAACGTAGAATGGTGGTTGCCAGGGGCTGGTGGGGGAAGGGTTATAGGGGGTTATTATTTAATGGGCATAGAGTTTCAGTTTTGTAAGATGAAGAGTTCTGGAGATGGATGGTGATGATGGTTGTGTGACAATAGGGATGTACTTAATCCCACTGAACTGTATGCTTAAACGGTTAAGATGGTAACTTTTATGTTATTATATATTTTACCCCAATGAAAAAGTTTTGAAAAAAATTGGATTAGTGGTTCTTCCATAGATGTCATTCAATGTTGGGTTGGTTTTTTTTGTTTTTTGTTTTGTTTGCTTTTATTTACTTCCTCTTATAGGAAATTTCCTCTCTTAAATTGTGGCCAAATAAAATTATTACTTGTGATTTTACAATGTGCCTGACTAAATGAATATACTTTTGATAGTTCTATCATGTTCCTGATTGTTACCAAAAAAATTTTTTTTTGGCTTCTAGGATTCCAGTGGAAAGTAGGTACTAAATGGATATAAAGTAGGGGTCATGGCATATATCCTTTAAAACCCATCTCCTCCACAATCTTACATTTACATTTACCCATATCCTTGAACTTGGGACCGATCATAAAGGTCTATATCTCAGGGTTCCGAGAAAAAAAAACCTAGTAATTAACTCTGTATTGAACATTATTGGTGTGTATTGGGCTAATGCTTTTCATGTACCATCTCATTCAATCTTCAGCCCTTTAAGACAAGTATTATTATTAGCCTCACTTTACAGATGTAGAAACTGAGTCTTAAAAAAGTAAGTTATTGCCGTAGTCACACGTCTAGGAAATGATGGAGTAAAACTCTGAGCCAAGGACATCTGGATCCAGAGATCATGTTTTAGCCCCTTGTTGCAGTTTTAATGCATCACAGTGTGGCAGCTGCAGGCCTGCCTGGACTCGTCTTAGACTCTGAGTTGCTAGGCTATTCCACAACGGTTGACAAACTACCAGGTGTCAAACTACCAGGTGTAGTATCTGCTCTGAGTCCGAAGCTGGCAGGAAAAGCAATGGTACGTGGAAGAGAAGAAGAAAGATGATGTCAGATGGATTGTGTGTGTCCAGAATATATCCATATATTTTAAAACGTGCAATGCCTAATTTTTAAACAAATTCTACATGCAGAGAAAATACACATGCATTTCTAAGTGGAACATAAGTTAGCTAATTCATTCCTTCTTCTTGATAAAAATGGTTAGAAGTCGCTTAGAAATGCCTTTTATCATAAAACAGAAATTACCAGCATCCACCTCATTCACCACTTATTGTTTCTTGTTCCTTCGATTCTTATCTACCCCCTCGCTTTCTTTGCCTTTCTCTTGCACCACTCCTTCATAAGAATTAAAGTAACTCATTCATATGTCAAGTCAAACGTTCTTCCTTTTGGATGGAGATCACTTCCCTCCCCTCCACGACTGGCTGGGCCTGTTACCTTTGGGTGACAACTTTGCCAGAGATGTTGGAGAAAAGAGGGATGGCATTTCCTCTTAGAAATCCGGCCTGTGTGACCTTTCCCATCTCGCTATGGTTTTTTGCGGTTGTTCTGTCCCTCTGTAACAGAGGCCTACACAGCTTACCTTCACGCAGTGCTCAGTAGATACCAGGGGAGGAACTTGCTTGCCCACGGTCACTAGTATGTGGCAGATTCAGGATTCAACCCAGGTCTGTCTGACTCCAGAGCCTATGCACTATACTGGCTTTCTAGCCAAGGTCCACCTCAATGTGTTGCTCCAAGGTAACTTGCCTTAGCAGTGCAGACAGTCATGGGAGAGACACTGGGTGTCACCTGCTATAGCTGTTTCTTAGAAGTGGCACCAGACGGTGCTGGCCTTTCTCCTCCCAGGGCGAAGAGGAATAAGGGTGATACGTACAGGCTGGAGGAGACTGATCCCCAAGATTTAGGAGGAAGGATGTGGTCAAGGTACCAGATATATGGTATCTGATCATAGCATTCTAGAGCTGAACTGGGCTTAAAAGATAATCTCCTCAAATTCCTTTATTTGCAGGTGAGGAAGCTGCAGATCTGAGAGACCAAGTGAATTGTCTAAGGACACAGCCAGTTAGCTGGATGCCAGCCCATGACCTAATTTTTTTGATTCAGAATAAACTGCTTTTTGCATTCCACTTTCCCTCTGCTTGGGTTTTACTTGTGATTAAGAAGTCACAAAGATCAGAAAATTAAACTGCTTTTAGCAATAGAATTTCATAGTATACAGTTCTACTGAAAGTAATTATAATAATAATAATGCAAGCAGACCTCCCAAAGGCAGGGGTTCCAAAATGTTTCTGTCTCTTGCTAAGCACATATATAGAATTCCAAGGCCATCTTTATACCACACAAGATTTCCAAAGAACTGAACAATTTCCTATAAAAACTCAGTTGTGTACTGATTGCCAAGTTGGAAAACTCAGGGTTTCCCGGCAACTCTCACTTTCCTGGTGCTCTTGGGGATGAAATTCCTCAGCCAACAACCTCTCCTGACTTACCTCCTCCACAGTGGCCATGACCCGGGTCCCACTGGCCCTTCCAGATGTTTCTGCCTCCCCTGATTTCTCTCTCCCGAGCCTATGATCTTGTCTCCAACCCTCACCAGCTGAATAACCTTAGATGGAAAATTCTTGGGATGGAGGGCCCACATTTCTCTTGCACTGGAAGAAATATTGGACTAGAACTCAGGTGAACTCACTTCAGGTCCTGATTCCAGCACTCATCAGTCCTGGTCCTTAGTTTTTTAAATGGACAAAAAACCTTTGCTTACTTACCTTTCAGGGTTGTTCTGAAGATTTTGCAAGTTGGAGAGACACAGGATCCTGGGGCCAAACTGGGCCTACTGAGTCTAACCCCTCATGTCAGAGCTGAGGAAAAAGAGACCCAGAGGTTCTGTGACACCTGGCCCCCCGCCAGGTCTTGGTGAATGGCGAAGTCAGCACGAAACTTCAGATCCTCCCCAGGTGATCTTCTACAATTCAGTGCCGCCCATGATGACAAATACGAAAGCTTGTTTAAAAGGGTAAGTCATGAATCTGACAACATATAATTATTTAGTTATTAATTAATACACTGTGTATAGAGTCAGCACTAATCCATTTTTTTTCATGCCTTAAAAGGGCTATAGGTTGTCAGGAATTTCTAAAGGTGGCAAAAATACATCTAAAGACAACTACTTCCCCTTCCAGTAAATACAAGTTTAATTAGAGGTTAAGCTCAGTCTCCTACAGTGGCCATCTCTTGTTGCTTTTTAAAAAATCGTTATCATTGAGATACAATTCACATGCCATAAAATTCACCAATTTAAGGTGTACGCTTCCTTGATTTTTAGTACATTCCCAAGACTGTGTAACCATCACCAGGATCTAATTCCAGAACATTTTCATTGCTCTGCTGCTTTTCAAATTTTCTTTCTTTTTTTTTTTTTTTTTGAACGTTTTATTTATTTTTGGGACAGAGAGAGACAGAGCATGAACGGGGGAGGGGCAGAGAGAGAGGGAGACACAGAATCGGAAACAGGCTCCAGGCTCTGAGCCATCAGCCCAGAGCCTGACGCGGGGCTCGAACTCACGGACCGCGAGATCATGACCTGGCTGAAGTCGGACGCTTAACCGACTGCGCCACCCAGGCGCCCCTCTGCTGCTTTTCAGATGTCAGTCTGGTCGGGTTGAGTGTAGCTTCCCTTGAAGCTTGGCTCTTGGTTTCAGCATATTACATCCAGCCCTGGTGTAGTGATCATCTTGGCTGAGATCAGATATCCCAAGTTCCCTCTCAACTTGGAGAGCTGTCTGCCCGAGGCCTGATTGATTCCCTCTGAGATAGACCAGGAATGAGATAGACATTTAGTCTCAAAATAAGCCTTAGCAATGAGAATCAGAACCTGAAAAGAAAAACTCAGCCATCAGGGCTGAGCTGCGGGATTAACATAGGAGAAGGTTGAAAAGGTTCCCGGAGGCCAAGAGTGAACAGAACTGGAAGGTGGCGAATGTGGTTGGTTTCAAGACTGAGGGTTTAGGTGGTGGAGGGCTCTCCGTGGTGTCCTTTTTCTGGGACCTGCGGCATTTATACATGCTGAATCATCGCCCCTCTGCCCTCCACTCCACTGCGTTATCACCTGATCTAAGCCTGCAGGGTTTCCTGAGTACCCAAGGGCCATCATAGGTGCCTGGACTTCTCCTTCACAGCCCTCCCTCCCTCCCCCCCCCCCCCCCACCCACCGGTGGGTACTATGAATTCCTGTTTATTCATCTGCATTCCTGAATAGACAGCAGGCTTTGAAATGGAAGAAGCCCTGCCTCTTTTTGTTAGCTACATACCTTGCTCTCAGGATCATCTGGCACCAAGCACCCTAAAGTTCTCTTGAATAAATTATTAATTCGTCCACAAGCCCAAATGTCTTCTTTCAAATCTCTGTGATACTCACACTAAACTCGAGTACCTGGAACATACCCAAGCACCCCACAGTTGTCCAAGGTAGATACACAAAACACTGACGACTTGGATCAATGCTGCCTACCTGTGGTTTGCACTAAGTAGCCCTTGTTCTGGTCCAAAGAACAAAAGAGAGGAAGTCCCTCCTCTGTACTCTACGAGAACCCTTCAAGTATTTGAAATGAGCTGTCACATCCTCTGTATCTTTTATTTTCCAGCTTAAATATATGTGCTTCTTGATGGTTATGCTTAAAATATGGATTCATTACTTACACATCACTCAACAAATATTTATTTATTTATTTATTTATTTATTTATTTATAAGTAAGCTCTATGCCCAACGTGGGGCTTGAACTCACAACCCTGAGATTGAGAGTCGCATGCTCCACCAGCTGAGCCAGCCAGGTGTCCCTCAACAAACATTTTTGATCATGTTCTATGTATAAGGCACTGTGCCAGTGGCCCTGGGTACCAGACGGGACATGACACAGACCCTGCCCTAAAGAAGTCTGAAGTCCGTGCTGGTTGTGCTGTTTATTCCAATTTCTGGGGTTTCTTGAATGGGCCAAGTGTGGTTTCTAGAACTTGACAGTATATTCCCAAGTGGTTTGAGCAGGGCAGAGTTCAGAAGAACTATCACTTCGTGATATGGACCCTGTGCTTCCAAGAGCTTTTGATTGTTCATTTTATTTTTAGGAAGTGCTCAGGGTATACTCAGGTGTGTGTGTGTGTGTGTGTGTCTGTGTGATAGACATTTGGTTAAAATTTTTGTAAGACTGCTCTTTGTGACTGAACCAAATATGTGATAGTATTTCTGGTGACAAAAGTTTAAGTCAAACACATGCTCATCATAAAACTCAAAAAACAAAACCCAACTCACAGGAATAAGCAGGTTGCAATTTTCCTATCGGACTTAACTCACAAGGATGAACGGATTTTTTTTTTTTAAGGGCATTTCACACTGTCATTAATGGATCTTTATGATGTTTCTGAAAATAATTGGAAGGGACGCATGGACATCTGGCATGTAATTAAGGCTGTTTCTAATTATGGGGGGCTGTTTGTCTTCAAAGCAGAGCGGACACTGGGGTACCCTTGGATGGGCTCTTTTTTAAAGATACTTGCTCAGGATTTGGCAGACTCTAGTCTTTACCTATTTGAAGAATGTGGGGTGGGCCAGTTCATTTTAGCTTCTGACCTGAGTAACTTTGGACCTGAAATTCCTTCAGGCTTTTGTTGTTGTTGTTGTTGTTGTTGTTGTTTTTCCTATGGGGTTCTGCTTTCAGGCTGAAAATGTGAATTTTTTGGTGATGCTGTTTCCTGGGTACTTTCCATAATCAGGAGACAGAATCACCAGGGGCTAGAAGGTCAACAGAAAAGAAAGTGCTTCTCATCTGTGACAACTGGAATAGATGTGGGAGAACTCTGCATACTTGGGTGGTCAGGAGGCCCAGGAATGAGGCCAGAAAAAGCAGAGTGCATGAGACTCATTCTGTCCTCTACTAAATATAATTGGAAGAAGGGATTGTGCTGAGTATTTAGAAATTAGTGATTTCACTGCTTAATATTTTCAAATAATTTTTCCTGGCCTAGCGTCTCTTCATTTACGCAATATTTATTAGGCATTCAATGTGTGCCAAGAACTGCAGAAATAATTATTATCATAAGTGTTGTCTTAAGGAGAATCTGTACCTTTTTGTTCTCCTTATGGTCCCCAAAGCACATATTATGCTTCGCTCATCAGCCATGGATACAGTGATTTTGAAGGCAGTTGAGGGCAAGAGATTTTAGAATCCTCCCGAATGATGTTTCTTAGCCTAAGATTTCATTGGCACTGAGGAGAGGTCTGTGGAAATTGTTGCATGGGCCACTGTGAGGGCTCTTGTCATTAGTCCCCAACTTAATTTCCAGAAATCCCTTGTGGAACCCTCTGATACCTGGCAGCAATGAGTGAAAATCAGTGTTCTAGTGAAAAGAAAATTATTTCACTTAAAAAAATTTTAAACTTAACAGACATTTTTTTCTAATTATAATATTCCCACAGAAGAAATCCTTTGTTATAGATCCTTACCAAAGAAATTTGGAAAACAGAGGTAAGCACAAAGCAGGAAATTAATGATCTATTATTATTCACTGTGCAAAGATAAGTATGGATAAAATGTTGGCAATTACAGAGGTGCCTGGGTGGCTCAGCTGGTTAAGGCTTGGGTCATGACCCCCTGGTTCATGGGTTTGAGCCCCACATTGGGCTCCATGCTGATGGTGCAGAGCCTGCTTGGGATTCTCGCTTGCTCCCCCTCTCTCTGCCCCTCCTCTGCTCCTTCTCTTTCTCAAAATAAATAAGTAATCTTTAAAAAATGTTGGCGATTACATCTCTTCACTTTTCTAGACACGATTTGCTTTGACAACAGTTCTGTAGCCTGCTTTTTAAGTAATAATATATTGTGAATGTTTCCCCAGGTCATTGCGCCTGCTTTTTCTCCTACAATTTAATTGTAACAGCCAGCATGATATTCTTTTGTTACGCATGCACTGTCATTGATTTATCTAATTGCATATTATTGTTTCCACTTTTTCACAAATATAGATAGATAGATAGATATTCTTTATCTCTTAACTCTTTATTCCCATTCATCATGTGGTGAATTATAATAATTTCCTTATAATAATCTCCAGAAGTACAGTTTCTGGGTGAAAGGATACACCAAAAATTTAAACCTTTTTGGAATGTACATAAAGGAGCTCTGGTTTCTGAGTAGGGATATTTTTGTCCCGAGCTCTAACCAACTGCGTGACCTTGAGTTTAATTGCTCCATCTGTAAAATGGGGAACATGGTCACACCCCCACTGTATTTCAAAAAGTGATTCTGCAGAGGAGAATACAGTAAGACTTTTGAAATACAGCATGTGGCAGGCACAACCTGATGTTTGCCTGCTCAGCGTTGTTCTGTGTCATTCCAACAAATCTTGTTTTTTTTGTCAGGTATTCACCCCTCACCCACTGTAGTCCTTGTTCCTTTAGGGGACGCCTAAATTGTCTGAGTGTAATCTCCTCAACCCTGCCAGCGATAGGTTCAGGAATGGCATGTGAACCAGTGTGGTTTCATGAGATTCAAGGAGAAGTTGGCTGGGGCTTCTGGCAAATTCCCCACTCTTGAGAGAGTCATAGGAAGGAAGAGTCTCTCTCTCTGGACACTGAAATATGCAAACATCAAGCTTGGCCATACTGCTGCAACAGCCATATGACCCCATCCACAGAGCTGTGCATCATGTGGAAGAGGGACTGGAGCCACTGGATCAGTCACCCTGGAAGCTTGTCCCACCTCTGTTATCCAGTGAGACCCACGCCTGGTGGCGTATTCTCTTGGAATCTACCAACGTGATATAACTCCATTTCTGACCATCATCAGTTTTACTTTCTCTCTTAGTTACAGGAAATGTTTTTTAGTCTCTTATAGGTTTCCTTCCAGCCTCTTATATCCTCCCTTTCCCAAATATCCAAGAAATTATGCCTCAAGGGAATATTTGAGCGAAGAGGCTAGTGTTCACGTAAACAATTCAGAAATGACTCACTTAGATCTGCTGAACTGAAACAGCCCAACCCTGGCCTTCCAATTCTGATTCCAATAGAATCAGAAGATTTTCCACATTGGAAGGAAACTTGGTGTTCACCAAGTCCTGATCCTGCTTTGTACAGGAGGAAACTGAGCTTCAGAAAGATTTATGGTAATATGCTACAAAGTCCCTGCCAGCTGAGCGCTCACCTGGGAGCCATTGTGACTCCTGCCACATTTCAGCAGGGAACTTAAGCCAAAATGGATCATCATTGGCTCTTTCCCCACCATGTATTTCCTGGTAAATCAAAGCATCCCATTTGTAGCAAGAACCCAAGATGTAACATTCCTACCCACCTCATTGGAAGTCCAGTCTTCTTCCAGTTCTTCCTAGTGATTTTTTTTTTGTAGAAGTCCCTGGGGAGAGGTTTGGCAAGTAATCCAGACTTCTTCCTGCAGTTCTGTGGAGCACCTGCTCTGCTCTTGGTCTGCACCTCTTGGTACCCTTCTGCCACTTTAACTATTATTTGTCCCCTATTCCTGTATTTTGATTGTCTTCACAGTCCATGCTGCTGCCAAATTCCCCCACATGTCATCTCTGTTCAGCCCATGGGTCATTCATTGTTCATGCTCCATGTAACCGTCCTGGATGGCCACCTACTCCTGTCCCTCTTCCTCTTCAGTCAATAAGACAACGTTTGTTTTTCCTGGCTGTGGAATCTGAATGGGTTCCCCCATTTGGACTTCACCCTCTTAGCCTGCTGTTCTACAGAAGACATGTGCCCTCCTGGAATGGAATGGGTTTTACCAGGACTGGCTCTGACACAGCACCACTCTGTGTGGGGCCACATCTCCATTGCAGAATGCCGCTCTGCTAGGCTGCTTCTTCACATGTAGTATTTCTCAGAAAACCCACTTCCAAATGATGGGGTAGCACTACAGCAGGAATTCTCAATCTGTCATGAACTTTGGGGTGGAGGTTGGGCATCCACAAACACTTTAAAGTTATATTCAAAGTTCTGTGTAAAATAGCCTCTCATGGGACAAAAGCCTCTCATTTTGTATCAGAGTGTCAAAGGGGTCTGTGACACTAAAATGGTTGAGAATCACTGGTCTCTAGAGGGTCTCTAACCCAGCTGGTCTCTAAAGCTGTTTAAGGTCTAAAAGTCTGTGACCCTGGGATTCCATAATACAATACTGGCTTGTAGCAAATTTACCAAACACAAAATCATTTGGCCATTCTCCCAAACTACTTTGTTTCATTCCTAAGTAGGTACAAGAATTTATGCAGGAACTTTTAGCTTTATTTGCACTGGAGATGTTGTATTGTTTTAAGAGAATAACAAAGGATTAGGAGCTGAAGTTTTATTAGCAAGATATTAGTACTCTATCCATAAAAGATTATTTATTCTAACCTCAAGTACTGTAAATATTGGGAGATCTTCTTTTTAATAGCAGCAAGATCTTGGAAACTATACTGACTGGATGGAGGATGGGGAAAGGGTGGCACTTAGGTCTGGCTCCTTTTCCAGGTACTTCCAGGAGTGGAGTCTGGGGGGGGGGGGGGGGGGGGATGTAGGCAGGCCTTACTCCTCTTCTGCCTGGTTGCTTGTAGTTCCACAACTGACCCCTAGATGGTGTCCTGTTAGCAAGGGGCATGGTAACCATTTACCTGGGAGGGGGTGACTGATCACTGAAACTGTCAGGGGGTCAAATGATAAGTATGTCACTTCAATTAGAAGACAGTATTGGGAAAATGACCCGAAACTTTTCTTATACCACTTATAGTAAAATCTGGAAACATTTAGCATTGGGCCAGTCATTGAAAGTATGATTTAAGTGTGATATTCTGAGGATGCGGTCAAATTTTTCTTTTAATGGTGAAATGCACGTGACATAACATTTACCATCTTGACCATGTCTAAGCATACAGTTCAGTAGTTTGAAGTACATTCACATTGTTGTGCAACCAGTCTCCAGAGCTCTTTTCATCTTGCAGAACCAAAACTCTATACCCGTTAAACAGGTCCCCATTCTCCCCTCCCCCAGCACCCCTCCACAACCACCTTCTGCTTTCTGTATCTATGAATTTAACTACTCTATGTACTTCATATAAGTGGAACCTTACAGTATTAGTCTTTTGTGACTGGCTTCTTTCATTTAGTGTAATGTCCTGAAGAGGAATGTATCAATGTTTACAAAAGTATTATATTTGTTTCCCAATATTTACTTATTTATTTTGAGAGATGGGGCTTGGGGGAGAAGCAGAGAGAGAGAGGGAGAGCTGTCAGCGCAGAGCCCATCACAGGGCTCGAACTCCCAAACCATGAGATCATGACCTGAGCCCAAACCAAGAGTCGGATACTTAGCCAACTGAGCCACTCAGGTGTCCCATCAATATTATCTTTTAATTTGTAAAGAAAAATTGGCAATTGTTAAAAAAAAAAAACAGATGACTTGGCTATTGATTCGTGCAGACAGCTTCACAAGCAAATAAATGCTCTCGTTCAAACCCGTGAAGGTCAAGACCTCACCTGTAATGCCCACCAGGAGGTCTTCTAAGTCTCCACTAAACACGCAGACTTACGAAACTGCCTTGCCACACAGACACCAGTAGACTCAGAAGGAGGCACAGGCCAGAATGCAGGGCACCGACTCTGCTCTTCTGCGGGACCACAAAGCCATCCCCACCAAGGTCTTTGGCCCCCAGGCGATGACTCAGGTGTGAAGAAATGAGACTTATGTGAGAAAGGTGTGGAAGTCACCCTGGATTAGAAGCCCCATACTCCATGGGCATAGCTTCTGTAGTCCCTGTGAGATCTTGCCAGTTACACGAGTCACCCCACTAAGGGACACCCAAAGGTATGGCTTCCAATCTGTATTTACAATTGTCCCAGTCTGGATACAGTTTACCGATCAGGGCCATTTTTACTTTCTTTTATCAGGTTTTCAGGTAAGTAGAGTGAGAAAGTTAATCAAAAGGCAAATGTTCATGCCAAAGGGTTTTGCTAATCCTTTATTCTTAGCCCTTCAAATGGTTAAGTTGCAGTTTCTGACAAAGCATCTGGTTAAATAGGAAGGAGTCAGAATGACGAAGTGATATGAAGAACTAAATTACACAGCGAAAGTTGTCATCTCTTACTGACTAGAGTTCTGTTCCCCAACACGCACAGACTGATGGAGCTATAATTAGAACTCCCATGCCTGACAACGTGCCATCACATATCACATTCTTTCCTAAGAGAAGGAAGGGAGAGCATGTGGAAAGGGAAGACGGGGGCTGATCTATGAAGAAAGCAGTGGAGTGAGAAAAGGGAAGGCATTTTTTCCTGGCAGTGGCTGCCCCACTGGCAGCAGATTAGCCGCCCTTAGAGATGCTGAGATGGGTCCAGATGGAGAAAAGGGGGAATTGGGGCAGGAATTTGTGAACACTCTGATCTTGCTAAAGAGGAGTCTCTTTCTGTCTTCAAAAGAGGAGAGTAATTCACTGTCATCATTTTGCAGGAGCTTTGAATTGCAAACAGAAAAACTATGGACCCCCTAAGAGGTAGTGGGTGTGGGCTGGGATCTTCCCCCCGCCATCCCTACTCCCCAGTAAGGTCAGCATTTGTAGTCAAAATGGACTAGATACATCGTCCCTATAGCTTTTCATTTTTGTTGAGAAGAAAGGAGTCCCTCTCTATATGTTACATATTTAATACACATGAAGACATTTTTGGATCTTCATTTATGATAAGGAGGGTATGATGGGAGAAACTTGAAAGATGGATGCAAAGCCAATATCACACCAGGACAAGTAGAAGATGAGTTTCTCAAGAAGCAGCCAGTCCATGAGTGTGTGAAGAGCCAGGTTGAGGGATGGAAAAGGAAAATTTGGCCTGAACCAAAGAAGTTCCTATGTAAACAGTGAGGACAGGAGAGATATCCTGTTGGACTGAACTCAAGACTACAGTCTGGAAAAAGCCAACAAAAGGACCTCCTTTCTCTGACTGAAGCAAGAACTCTAGTCCCTACTGGGTAAGAGTTAGGAAAAAGATATTTTTCTTTGTGCCAGGAAGGGCTTGAACAGGGGAGCCATCTGCCATAGCTGAGCAAGGTCAAACATCTTGTACGGACCAGAATGGAGTTCCTGTTCAGGGCACCCTCACACACAAGCAAAGCCCTAGGAAGACAGGAGTTTTCTTGTAACCCCAGTCCCTGGAAATACTTAGCATTGAGTAAGCTCTTCAATATGGCTGAACAAATATGGCCTGTTGGGAATGCTGCTTGATGCTTCACTATTGAACAACCAATTCTCCCCAACTTTCCTAGGGCATTCTTAATTTCTGACTCATGGCCTACCAGTGAACCCTGACAGGAGAATGTACTTGCTCTAGGGATGTGAAGAGCTGCGGAGAGTCATTATCAATGAGATGGACCCACGGGTCTCAGGAAATGACAACAGGGGTGGCATTTGGGAAGAGCAGGAATCTCTTGTGCATGTACACACACACACACATGCAACCTCCAAGGTCCTCTCTTAGGACCCAGTTGTATCTGTGTGTGTGTGTGTGTGTGTGTGTGTGTGTGTGTTGTTTTGTTTTTTAGCTTGGTGACATCTGGCAGTGTTTAGTCCCTCCTCCAAGCTAATGGATAAAAAACTAAGGTGACTCGGTGTCACTAAATCATCACCAGCTGTGTCTAGCTTTTCAAATCTGCTATTAATATCAGAGCCAAATGTTACTTATTAACCAAACACTGCTTATTAATCATTTACAGGTATGTGATGGTGGTAGAGTTAAACCCCCAAAGACAATGCCAGGGCTGCTAAGGATTTATGGGCTTTGACAAGAGAACAATAGGATGGGAGAAGGGCCAACGGGGCACAAAAGGAAGAGGGAACAGGAGAATATGAACCTTCACCTAATACCTTGTTCGGTTTAAACTGCCTTTTAAGATGCTTAGAAGAGGCGGCACTAGCCTGTGAGGACAGGAAGCAGTCACTGTCAGAAGAAATCCAGAACGTGTGAAAGTGAGGATGGGAACATAAGGCTGGAGCATCAGGCAGTTCGTCTCTTTCCTCCTTCAGCTGAGCCAACAGCCTGTGGGTGCTCGTCTGGCAGAGTCTCCCTCAGATCCCTGGAGCTCGGCTATTTGAGGGTTCTGCTCCCTGGAGGTGTTTTCTCTAATCCTATAGAATGCAGCAACACCTGTGAGCCCTCCTGCTAAAGGGCATAGGAGGAAACTTGCAGGCCAGCGAAACGTGGTCCTCTCCTCTTCCTCCTTCCCCCATCCCAGAGTGTGACGGTGGAGACCAAAGGCAGGATCCCTGGCGGCCCCACGACTGTTCAACTAGGAATGGCCACCTGCCAGGAACCCTTGGTAGAAGGCTGGGGGTTCAGTTCTAGGAGATCATCTTTCCAGAAGTGTGGTCTGAGGTTACATGGGGTTTGAGAGTTCACCAGAGACAAAAAGGATTGTGGTTGAGATGGAAGGGAGTAGCCCAGAGCTTTGGGGCACCCATGTGCGTGCCTTGCACACATGTGCATGCCCACACCCCACATATTATACTGTGTGTGCATGTGAATGTATGTTTGGGAAGTGTTCACAATCATGGAATCTCCCCAAACTATACTCGTGCTCTCTTTCTCGGGTGACAGTAAAAACATGATCATTGGAGGAAAAAAAATCGAAAAACCCAGAAAAGCACAGAGAAGAAAACAATCCCATCACCAAGAGAAACATTTAAACATTTTGTATCTGGCACTCTCGTCTTTTCACGTGGCAGATGGAGAGTTCTTCATTTAGTTTTCCGAAATTGGGATCTTACTCAACGTACTGGTTTATGTTAACGATGTACTATTAAACCATTTTAAGTTAAGGGTGCATTGTGAATGTTCCCCCATGTTCCCATAATTTATTTTTTTAAGTGTTTATTTATTTTGAGAGAGAGAGAGAGAGAGAGAGAGAGCATGCGAGTAGGGAAGAGACAGAGAGAGAGAGAGGGAGAGAGAAAATCCCAAGTGGGCTCCATGCTCAGTGCAGAGCCCAAGATCGGGTTCAGTCTCATAGCTGTGAGATCACGACCTGAGCGGAAAACAAGAATTAGACATTTAACCAACTGAGTCCCCCAGGTGCCCCATCCCATGATATGTTCAATGCTGGTCTAGTAGTCCACGCCTGGATGCACCCAGCCAGATACTTTAACTACAATCGGGATAAGCACATTTACTCATAACCTTGGCCCAAGGCATAAGTAAAGATGATTAGTTCTGCGCTTGGCTCTATGACCCCCAAAGTCCCATGGCATTTCACTGGCAGCTGTGTTCTCTTTCGTGTGTGTGTATCTGAGGAGAGAGACCTTTTTCTTCCCTCCTGTGACCGGATGGGATTTTTCTCTCTGTCTGCTCACTTGTCTATTGTTTTCCATGAATCCCCATGTCTGTGTGTTAGCATTTCTGACTGGCTGGGGGTAGCGGGGTGGGGAGCACTTTGGGAAACACAAACCTCTGATTCTTGAATGCCTGCAGGCTGACCGACAGGGTCTAACAAGCAGCGCTCACCCTTCTAGAGCTGGACCAGGACGGTAGGCCTGTGGTGTGGGTGGGGAGCCTTAACCGCTCCTCCTCCTCCTCTCTGCTACCATTTAAAACCATCTGGAGGCAGGGAGGAAATTCGTTCAGCCCTTCAACTTGTGTGACCACACACATTCTTTTAAGAGATATTTACTAGCTTCGCAGGAAAACAAAATTCGCCATAAAAAAAATTTGAAGAAAATATTCTCCATTTTCTCCGCTTTCCCCTTGTATGACTCTCCACACGAGAGGTATTTGTAGCCTCTCTTCAAGCGTGCTTCAGATTTTCACTTCGGCTTTGGTTTTCCCTCACAACTTCCTCTTGCTACTGTGAAATGTGGTTGGCTCAAGTGACTTTTCCTTTCTTTCCCATCTTTGCAAGATAATCCACGGGCCGTGTCTCCAGAGGCGAAGTAAGAAGACCTTCACAGGGTTATTCTCCTGACCCTACTCAGTCCTGCCCTGGAAGAGGGGGTCTGCCTCTGGACAAACGGGAAGGCCCAGGCTCCTGACAGGACCACTAAGGACTGTACATAGACTGGGCAGAAAAGCACAGGACCTTTTCTTTTTCAGAATTATACCCTGTTTCTTCTTCTTATTTTTTCTCTGTGTCAGTGACCCAAGAATAAAACTAAGGAGAAAGGAAAAATGTGATTGGTCAGGCCTAGGGAAGGTGAGGAAAGGCAGGCTAGAGCCACAGATAATAATGAATAACTAAACATCACATGGGCAGCTGGGTGGCTCAGTCGGTTAAGCATCTGACTTCGGCTCAGGTCATGATCTCATAGTTCGTGAGTTCGAGCCTTGCATCAGGCTTGTTGTGTCAGCACAGAGCCCGCTTTGGATCCTCTGTCACCCTCTCTCTCTGCCCCTCTCCCACTCGCGCTCTCTCTCTCTCTCAAAATAAATAAACTTAAAAAAAAGAACACAGTTGATAGTTTCACAGTTTAAAGATCAGTTCCATATCCATTATCTCATTAGCTCCTCACAATAGTCCGAAGAGGAATACACCACAGACATTACCATTATCTCCACAACTATAGACTTAGAATTGCAGGTCTCTAATGGATGCTATGGTGTCCTACCCAGATGTTACCTCAGGAGAGAGAAACTCATCCCCCTAGCTGTAGGAGTGTCCACTGCTGAGTCCCCCCCACCCCACCCCACCCCCACTGGGAACTGCTCTCCATTGAAGAGCTCTGCCTCAACCAACGTTTCACTCCTTCTCTGGGCCCTTGCTTTGATTCCAGACATGTGGAAAGGGCCATCCCAGCTCCTGTACACCCTGTAGGATCAGCTGAAATGCTGTAGCAACTGCATCAGAGTTCAACAAATAGGGTTTTTACTCTATGTGCCTCTTTGAAAACCACAATTTTTTTCTCAGTATCTCATATCTTGGCTCTCCATCCATATCATCCCTACGAGTGTAGACATATAGTCTTCAACAGCTGCAAAACATCCCATGGATATCTCATAATTCACTTATCCCATTCCTTATTGTTGAATATTTAGGTACTTTCCAACTATTTTCTATCAATTATACTTTGTTGAACATCTTTGTATATACATCTTCATAAATTTGTCCAACTGTCTTTAGGATGAATTCCTAGAGGCTGATTGATGGGTCAAAAGATACTGCTCTCCATAAGAGTGCTAGCAATTTCTATTCCCACCACAAGTACTGGGAAAATCCCCAAATCTGTCTGTCTCCATTCAGATTCGTGACGATAAAACTCAAATGGACCCTCAGCACTGCAATCCTACCACACATTCCTCCATAGTTTGCTTTCCTACTTTTCAAGATAATCCTTTAAATTGGTTTCATTTCTTCTTAACCCTACTGCATCCCTTCCCCTCCCACATGCCCAGCTGATATCCTGGTTTCATACCTGTCCCCCCCGCAAAAAAATTGAAGGCATAGAGGGCAACACTCTTACCTGTCCACCCTCAAATCAGTACACCCCCAACCCTGCCACATGCACTGTGTACCAGAACCCCATTGTCTCTGCCTTCCTCTTTCACTGTAGCAGTGTCCACGTGGCTAGCCATGGTTAACACCACACTTGAACCACATTTGTCCAACTGCTCAAGGACTTCTGTCCTGCGATATCCCCTTTCCTTCTTACATCATCATCACCATCCACCATCATCATCATCATCATCATCATCCTCCTCATCATCTCTGTCTTCTCTCTCCTGGATGATTGCCAGTGGCATAAAATGAACTCTCTCATCCCCCATCCCAAAATACAGACAAATCAAAAATCAAAAATAACAAAATAAGACAAAACTCCTTTCATGGCCCCTCTAGCCTTCACCCCATTTCTCTTCGGTTCCCTTCCCAGCAAAACCTCTGGAACAAGTTGTCTACACTCTTTGCCACAAATTCCTCACTGTCCATCCACTCTCCACACTCTCCCAGTGAGCCCTGCCACTCACCCCACCTGTTCTTATCCAACTGATTCCTTTTATGTTGCCACATCTAAGGGACACATTTTGGTCCTTGTCTTGACTGATTCCCAGTGGCAGAGGCAGTGTCTAGAGCGAACCACTCTCCTGAAAAACCCAACCACCCCAACTTCTAGGATAATACACTCCGCTGGTTCCTCTTCTAACTTACACATTTCTCCTGCTTAGATTGTTTTGCTGGCATCTCCCCTTCCACATGAACTCTGAAGATTGGAGCACCTCAGGGCTCAGTCCTTGGCCCTGGAGACCCTTCCTCTTGTATCCCCACCCCCTTCTCTGTCTCAATAATCATCACATAAAATCAATACCAAAAATTGACAAAGACAGCTCAAAAAGAAATAAATACAGATCAATGGCATATCATATATTCACTCATTCAATACATATTTATTGAACACCTACTTTGTGCTGAGCATTGAGGGAAGACTATGGTGAAAGAGATAGGAAGTCTCTGTTCCAAAGTTACATACCATAACGTGCAAAATCTCACACTCAAAGCAGAAGTGATCCTTATATGGTATAACTGCATGTGAAGGCTTTTTTTTTTTTAATATTTGACTTTATTAAAGGTTTTTTTTTTTTGTCCTTTTTTTTTTCTTTTAAGGAAAAGGGAAAGCCAGGTTTGTACCTCTGAAAAAAATGTTGGCATAGTTTCTAAACAAACACTCTAAAGATTCTCTAATCTTCTTAGAGTCAGAAGTGAACTATTTCCTTACTTAAGTACAATTAGAAATGGCTTATTTTCTCAATTTTAAATGAGTTTCTGAAACATATCACATGACACCAAGGATGAGTGGAAATTAGAAGCTGTTGCTGCTCTTTCTAGGTCATGAATCATAGCTTTTTCTCTACAATTTGCTGCAACTAATGTCTGAAATCTAAGGCCCCCATCCTGAATTAAATTATAATTCAGAGTTAAGAGGACATTACCCAAATCAGCACTGTAGGGGTTTATTTACATCATGCATGTAGTGATAAATTGGGAAATCCTTGTGTATTTAAGATCTTCCTCTCTGAACATTCAGATATCCCATAATACTGCCTTTAGGATAAAAATAAGGTGGGGCAGGGGTTGGCCTGGATTTGTTTTCAGACATCTTAACCAACATTTGGACCAAATACATAGAAAGCATAATACATTTATATATGTATCAATTATTATATTCCCTAAATAGCCATAGTGATGAAAGTCTCTGCATGTACACACACTTAGTCTACTAGCTTTCTGGCTTTATCTTTCCATCCTCTTCAGACTTTGTGGGGTCCACTGTGTGGATATCTTGACTCATGAATTTTTTAGACTAATTATCCCAGCAGATTTAAGCCTGTTGGACACTGGGGCACTGGTTGGTGCTGTTGTGACTGTTAATGGGCATATACTGGGTAAGATTTTTCCTTTCGTCTTGTTTTATGTCCCAAGAGTTTGGCTAGGGGGTCAAGGGTCAAGGAGAGGGTACCCCAAGATGGGCCACTTTGGCATTAAGACTATTTTGAGCTGAAAGTAATCAAGATCCTGTGAACTCCAAAGAAATGTTTTGCCCTTCCCTTAACTACATGGAAGAATCTAAATTAGAGGAGGTCTTTCCCAGAATAATGGTTATTACCAGAGTTAAAGTTTATTTGAGTGACCCATCTGTATACCAGGGCAAAAATATAACTACCAAACATCTGCTTTTTTTCTTACTGCCCTGTCAATGGCATTTTTTCCCTTTGAAGTCCCAGATCCCTATTCCATTCCCCCGAGTTCAGGATGACATATATACCTCCGTTTGCCTGACTGTTTTTGGAATTTCTGTGACTATGTGGATTCCCCATTTGTACACTATTAAATTTGATTTTCTCCCTTTAATCTGTCTCATGTCGATTTGATTCTTAGTCCAGCTAGAAGGGCCTTTGAGGGGACAGGAATTCTGGCTCCTTGACAGTTGGCATAGTCAAAAGGATGTTTTAAGTCACTGGACACCAGTCGCTCTGACGCTGCTGGAGCTGAAATCTCCTGGGACATCTGACACACAGCTGGCAGAAGGTAAGATTTCTTACCACGTCAGCCTGCCGGAATCTCTATCTGCGGAGTCTGATGAAGTGAGAATGACAAGATGAGAGTCCTTTTTCTCTCTTTGTAAATTTAGATTAACAGGAGAAAATGTTTGCAAAACTAGTTCCTTGGGCTAAGTGACTCTTTGGTTAAAGTTGATAGAATACTCTTTGGTTGCTGATCCATTCCCTCCCAGACATGGTCTTTGTTTTCCTGTCCCTGTGTCTTTTACATTATTTGTCATACAAACTTTGCTGTGAGACATCTCAGCCAAAGCCACAAAGCCACAAAATAGCGGGCAGGGGTCGAGCATGGAAACACTGTTAGAGCAATCACCACCTGAAGAAGACTCCTGTGTTAGGATAAGTTGACCCTGGAACAGGTTAGCTTAACAAACATTTGGACTAAATACATAGAAAAAATAATACGCTTATATATGTATAAATTATTTTATTCCCTAAATAGCCACAGTGCTGAACCTCAAGGAAACTTCCATGCAGTGAGGTACACTGTGAAATGTCACAAAACCCCCAACCCTGTGGCACATCCCTCCTTAAGTAAGTATTAGTTTGGCTCCAGGGCTCAGAAGAAGCTGTTAATGGGCACATACTGGATAAGACTTTTCCTTTCATCTTGTTTTATGTCCCAAGAGTTTGGCTTTGTGGCCAGTGAGAACATTCTCTTTGGTCTTCGCCATCCAGAGAATGGTGGAGGGGCACCTTGGCGGCCTGTCAAATAGACTGGGGATCTAAGTCTCTCTCTCTCTCTTTGTCCAGCCATTCCAGCTCTCAGGGGACTTTGTCATGAGCAGCCCCAGCCTGTAGGAACCTTTGTCACCTCAACCTTCATTGCTTGTTCTTGCTGGAAAGCCCAATTCCAGTAGCGCCTGGAATCATCAGTGTCACAGATGAGCAGATCGATGGCTGGAGGCATCCCACGACTTTGTGGGAGACTGGAGACACTGTTATTACTACACCATCCTTCCTGCCTACGCGACGAAAGCTTTTGCCTTCCTAGACTAATTGCAGGAGTCAACTTTTTGAATCATGGGGGCTGCACCATCTATGCCCTCTGCGGACACTTCCTGCATCTTCGGTGAAGCCATTAGAAGGCTTATTGGTTTGAGTAACTTTTAATAGATCCTACTCATCAATGGCCAGACAATAGATCCTTTAAATTGGCTAGATTTAAATTATATATATATACCTGTGTGTGTGTGTGTGTGTGTGTGTGTGTGTGTATAAAATGAAGGTCTCTCAATTGTCTTATTAGTACAATAACTAGTCTGAAGGACTCCTTTGACAAAATAAAAAAGTAGAAATTAGAATAAGACTTAAATGTCCATATCCAACATATATTTCTCTTCTTAAAATCCAGGTTCATCTGCCTATTTTAATTTTCCTTTCCCTATAAGATCTACAGAGAACACTCTGCCCTCACCTCTAGGTTCTAAAAACACAGGTTGCTCATGTAAATGTTGAAAGCTTGAAAAACAAATTTAGCAAAAGCCCGTGAGACTGGCAGTGAGGCTCCCTACCTTCCAGGACTCTGGAGTCAGGCTCTACCTGCTTTGGGCATTCCTATACAATGTCCTTTGCTGTTGTATCTGAGAGGGCCTACTGCAAAAGAATTCATGTCCCCTGAACAGCGGGGGATTTTTTAAACTGTAAAGCCCTTTCCCTCTACTTTCCAAAGACACAACCAAATTTAGAAGGAAATCACAAAGACTATTTGACTATGTTCACAACCTTCTCTTCACAGAGGAAACAGAGGACCAAAATTTCTCACAAGCCCTTCTAGAAATAATCTGCAAAAAGTCACTAATCAAGGGCTAATAGAAGCCAGAAAAAAGGCTTACCCAGAAAAAAGGCCTTTGTTAAAATGCTTTATACAGACTTTACAAAGGCATAAATCTTTTGGTTCCCATTTTGGTTAAAAATCTCGCTGAGAGAAACAAATTTAGTTTAAAAGGTGGGTCAGTCCTTTGATATTCAGGCTGTGATCTAGGTCTTTGGGGAATTAGAGACAACTGTTTTTATTTTACAAATCTCTACGAAGCCAGAAATGAAATTTAGAAACAAGTCAAAGTCCACCTATCTTTACCCATCTCCAAAACTCACCTATTCCTCTCACAGTGTTTGTGAATATTATAAAAGACCAAGATACTGGAACAAAATGGTCCTGTATTTTAAGGGGAAAAGATGTAATTTTTAAATAGAAATCACCCTGAAACTCAAGGGAAAAACATTTTTTTTACATTCTTTCTCTATCCCTTGAAATGATAAATCTTATCATACTTTTGAAATATAAATACAGCCCACAGTCTCCTGAGATTGAAGGAAAAAAGGCAGGGTGGTGGCAGGGAAGAGGCCCTTTTAAAATCCAAACTGCTAAAAGGATCCTAATGTCCCAACTATCACATCTGAGAACAGGCAGATAGGTTCTAAATATCCACCTTGGAAAAAAATTTGGGTGTTTTCTCTGTGTCTTTGTGATGTAAACTCCCTCCCTTCTACCCCTTCTTCTCTAGAACCTCAGAGCCATTCCTTGAAATGCAAACTTCAAGAAGTTTCTCGTGGGAGGGAGGGGAGAAGTATTTAGAAATTGAGTCTATAATGTCGGCTACACAAATATTAGTAAAAAAAAAAAAAAAGCAAAAGCTGGGAAAGATTTTGTTTGTACCTTGTCTTTGTATTTTTGCATCCACATATGTTGTAAAGGTGAAATATTTTCTCTATCTCCGGGTGGTATTGCTAAAATTAATTTGTAAAAGAGGTGTATTTTAGCTGGTTTGAAGGCAAGTACTTGTAAGGATTGGGCATTCTAAAACTCAGAAAGTTAGAAACTAACCTAAATGTTTTTCAGGTTCATATGATTTGGGAAAATATCTGAAAAGAAAGCAGGTTGAAGGTTGTTGGTTTAATTAAAATAGATCTTTAGAGTTATCAGCATTAAATAGAAAATTTGTATTCTGCGTGTGTTGACTAAAAGTCAGAGACGTTCAGGTTATCTCTCTCTTGCCAAATTTGTCAGGGGAAAAAAACAAAACAAAACAAAACCTTAGAATGGCTGACTTTGTCTAATGCTTCATGAAGTTTTGTGGGTAGTCTAGGCATAATCCTTAGGAGCAAGTAAATTAAATAGATGTCAGTAAGATAAACAAAAAAGTTTGTAGATAAACTTTTAAATAGCTTCCAAAATCTTTGGTAACCTAAAACTTTAAAATTTTTCTAGGTTGAACCGTGAGTAAGTTTAAATTCATTGATTATCTAGATCATCTCCAAATAAGATAACATAATGAACATTTTATACTGAATATAACTTATCTGCTTTTGTTTTATTACAGAAAAACTAATAATAAATTTGGATCTGTTAATAAACATCCTTTATGCTTTATTGAAAGATAATACTATGGAAAAACACATGTTTTTTTAGAAATTATGAAATATATTCATACATTTGCCAATCTAAAGAATTATGGTACAGCAGACAATTTGCAACTTCTTATTATTTAGTTTTCACTAAAAATTAAGGTTTCTAAGCATGAAGAATTCTAATGAATGTAATTAAGATGACTGGAATTAAGGGAAACAACCCTGTATGCAAGGAAAGTAAGATATGTGTTTTTGGTAAGAAAAAGTCTGAGGAAAAAGAACACATCTTTGTTGAGGGAAAACAAAATAATTTTGTCCTAAAGTGAGACTTAGTTATTTAAAGCTGGAAAGCTTGGGGCAACAGCTGAATGCAAAAAAGAAAGTTGCAGAAGGTTTTTGGACAAAGAATCTTTGGAAAGAAATTTTATGTGTGGTCAGTCCTGGCTAAGATCAAGATAAATTAAGTAAGTGAATTTATTTTAATATCAAAAACACACTGAGGCAAAATTAAAATTTTGTTTTCTCTTTGTGAAAAAGGACTAAATTTCCTTAAACTATTGGTCTGCTCTTAATGAGAAACTGTAAACAAAAGTTTTTCTTTAGCTTTTAAGTTATCTGCGTAAAAAACAATAATTCTCTTTTGCCAAAATAATTTCCTATGTTTATCAGGCCTTTGATTAGTTAAGAAAACTGAGTCTTTATTAAAAGAGCTGTGTTTTGCTTACCACTGTGTAACCTTGCCTGTGAAATCTTATATTGTCATTTTGGCTATTTGTATCATTAGGTATTCTTTCGTAATGATTTGTGATCCTATTTAATCAATTTTTATATACTTCCCAAAATCAAATTCTAAAATCAAGTTTTTGACCACAGTCTAACTGAACAGGGGGCCGTTAGAACATTTCCAAAAAAGGTTTGCAAGAAATTAAACTAATTAGGCTTATATGGTGTGCTAAATTACATGGGTAGCATTGTCCAATCAGTGATATTAAAGCCTCTTAGATGATATTTATGCGGGTAACTATGAAAATCAGTGTTCTTTTTATCATTATTATTAAATCTGTGTTCTAAAAAGTTTAGGACTTTTATGAAAGTCCTAAAAATCTGACACCCTGGCATGTTATTATCTTGACGTGTTGTGGGTCCCAAAGCTAACCAAATTTCCATGTCAACTGCATTGTAATGAGTCTAATCAGATCGTTAACTGTGCCATTTTTAAGTCTTCTATTATTTACTGGCAATTATACTTTTACTCAGGTGATTTTATAAAAGCTTCCTGCAAACATGCTTCATCTTCAGGGAGATTCATGGAAAGAACTCTGAGTACAGGTTCCTGATATGCTCAAGATCATCAAACTGAACTAAGTAAAAAAAAAAAAAAAAAAAAAAAAAAAAAAAAAAAAAAAAAAAATCCAGAACTAGTGAAAAAACTGGATTCAAGCAGAATAAGAATTAATAATAACATGGGAACTGCATAAACTAAGGAGGTTAATTATAATTTTTATGACTTTTTGTTTGAAACCTTGCTGAGTTTTTAAAAATACATTTTTTTCTAGATTAAAGAAAACTTCTCTTAGGCTAACTAGTTGATAGCAATGTGATAAAATATACCTTTGTGAATAAATTGTAACATTTATCTTTTCTCCCTACCCGAACGCCCCAGAATTCAGAAATTCTCAGTGAGTATTCTTATATTTTTATGGCAATATATTTATTTGCCTAAGTTTAACAAGAACCTGTTCTCTTTATGACAGGACATGATTGGAAGCCTTAGTTATATTACAAAGGCTTTGGCTGGAATGTCGTATTTGAGAGAGGCGTGCATAGACTCAGATATGAACAGACAGCCTTAAGGAACTAAGCCTGACTTTATGGAGCCAATAAAACCCCTTGGAAAATATCAGCCTGGTGCATTGCTTACAAAGGTCCCAGCAGCCTCACCAGGTGAATAAAGAAGGTCATTCCCTGGCAGGTGCAGGAAGCTCAGGATGTTCTGGGGACCTCGAGAAGAGAGGAATTCACCCAAGTCTGTAAGTATTGCAGATTAAGTCAGATGGCAAGTATTTGGCTTCACTTCTGGCCTTAAGAGGCTATTAAAAGTTCATTCTAGAGATTCCTTATGAAAAGTTCCAACAAAGCAGAGTTTTAAAAGCCTATATGTGTAAATAATCAGGCCACTTTTTTTTTTTTTTTTTTTTGGAAACTAGACTTATTTTGCAAACAAACTAGTGTTAATCTGGCTACCGTTGGTAAAAATGAGAGTGATTATAGAGAAAATATGTTTCGATAACACACCTTTGTAAATAGTAAATTTTAACACTATTTATTATAAGCTGGCCTAAATCCTGATTTCTTCTAGTGTTCTCCAGTGCCAGGCTACAACTCTCCAAACTAATGTTTTTGAATGTTTTCCCACCTTTCTGACTTGGAATCATTTGAGAACTAAAACTTCCCTCTTCCTTGAAGCCCTGCAAACTTAATACAAATGGCTTGGTGTAAACTTCAGAGAAATTGCCACAATGGCTCATGTCTAGACAATCTTTGTACCTACTGCACTGCGGGCCACTCAACAGATTGCTAGAGACATGTGAGCTACAAACCAGGAGAATCTGTCGCATTGCCACGGCCTGCCTTCACTCTGTCTGAAGATGCTCGGAGCCTGACATCTAGAAGTCTTGTCAGCTGGCTGGCTCAGAACTCAGAGACAGGTTTATAATCTGATCTAATCATTAACCGCTGCTTTTCTTTTATTTCCGTAGAAAGGCCTCTTATCTAATACCTGATTACTTGACCATAGGCCTAGCTTGGAGAAACGCCACCTTCTGAAATGAGTTCAACTAAGCTGACCTATTATCAAGACTCAGGGGAGTGGTTCGGTGAGACGAAACAATCTACCAGCTCAACTTTTAATGTGTGAACCATCAGGAAGTTTCAGGGGGCGGAACTGTGAGGGCCAAAGACAGGCTGTCCCAAGATGGGCCACTTTGGTATGAAGACTGTTTTGAGCTGAAAGCAGTCGAGACCCTCTAGGTCAAGAGGAACTCCTTGCTCCTCCCTGAGCTGCATAGGAGAATCTAAGTTGGAAATCTTTCCCAGAATAACGGTTATTACCACAGATACATTTATCTGCATGACCCATCTGTAGGGCAGGGCAGACATCTAAGTACCAAACACCTCCTTTTCTTACTGCCCTGTCACCTGCATTTTTTCCCTTCAAAGTCCCAGACTCCTACCCCTTCTCCTCACCTCAGGATGGCATACAGACCTCATTTGGCCTGACTGTCTTTGGAATTTCCATGTCTGTGTGGATTCCCTGTATGTATGCTATTAAATTTGATTTTCTCCTATTGATCCATCCATGTCAGTTTGATTCTTAGTCCAGCTGGAAGGACCTTTGCGAGGACAGGTATTCTTGCTCCCCGACATTACTCTAAGGTAAACATTCTCTCCCATTTCACCCTTCACAAAATCTCCAAGGAAATGTTCCAAACCCCAGGGCTCTGGGGCCTCAGAGAAGGGCCTGCTTCTCCTTGGGTCACATAGACGTTCCCATGACTGCAAGTTGTCTTGCAGAATTCCACAAACAAAGCCAATCTCACATAGTGCTGATAAAACAGGCATTTATCTAATGGCATTTTTAGAGCAGAGGTGAAGGGACACATGCTCACGGTGTCACAATCTTTGCAGAAATTGTTGCTGGAAGTCAGGTGGATACCACACGCATTTCCTGGCATTGCTGGTGGCCATCCTGGCCCTCCTGCTCAGCTGTCCTCAGGGTGAAATGCCCTCCTCAGATTCAGAAGGGAGAACCCCTCCCCACTCTGCTGCCTTTCCCCCAAAGTTGTGTTTGTTGCCCTTCCAGATCTCTGCTTGGTCTGTGGACCTCAACGCTTAGAGTCCTTCCACCCAAGCTGTCAGATGCTGGTTCAGAAGTCCATTTCCCTCCCCCACCCCCCCCCGCCCCCCAACACTCCCCACAGGCCACTGTTACCTTTCTCACTCCCCTCCTCATCTTCAAAAGCCAGCTGGACCGACTTCACTCTCATTGCTGAGACATCAGCTTAAGAAATGAAACCCCCAGCCCTTCCTTTTCTTCTGAGCCAGCATTCCAGGCCAGCTGTGAGGGGAAAGGTCAGCCCTTAGTTGCCTTTCTCCTCTGGGACCTGAGATTTCATTCATTCCCCCTTCATTTCTGGAATGTTGCTTCCCCATCTGCTCTTGTGGTAGCACACAGGTTTTATCTGCTCTGCTTCCCAAGCTTTTATGGAAGTTGTCCCAGCCTTCTCTGGCTCTCCCACTCTCTGGGAATGTTTTATAAAGTTGCGGCTGTCACGTTTCTCCCAATTATTAAAGCACAAGGACACTAACCTGACATCCATTGAAGCCCCAACCCAGTGCTCTCCCGGTCACCACAAATGACCTCTGTTCCTCCTCTGGCTTTTCTTGAGCCTGGGAGAAATGAAATTCCAACTTTCTTTGCTGTCAGCTACTTACATGCAACAGCCACACGGATTCTGCTTCATGAGATAATCCATATATTTTAAGAAAAAGGTAACTCCAAGGACACAGTTATCTTAGCTCTTAATTATTTCACTACTTACAATATTTTTTACCAAGATATTCAGCTTTTCAAGTAGAGTGCTCCTTCTCTGAAGAAACTGTTCAAAGTTTGCAGCACCCATGACTTCTTCCACAAGAGGGCAACAATTAAGGGTGGACAGCAGAACCTTTTTGGGGGGTGGTTGCTACTCTTCGTTACAAAATTTTTGTTTGTTCATTTTCACTGGAAAAAGGCTTTGCTGAATGTAATTCGCCTTTCCAATAACACAGCTCTTCCTTATCTCTCTACACTGTGTTTAAAAGCACCTTGTCTAAACTCGTCTTAACTAGGCTGACCTCAAATCCTTGTTCATTTTATTTTTTTATTTTTATTTTTTGTAATGTTTATTTTTATTTTTAAAAGAGAGAGAGACAGAGCACCAGGCAGGGGCAGAGAGAGAGAGAGAGACACAGAATCTGAAGCAGGCTCCAGGCTCTGAGTGGTCAGCACAGAGCCCCATGTGGGGCTCGAACCCACAAACCACAAGATCATGACCTGAGCCAAAGTCGGACGCTTCACCGACTGAGCCACCCAGGTGCCACCCTTGTTCATTTTAAAATGAGAATCAGATTTCCTGCAAAATCTCTGCCTAGTCAAAATCAAAAAAATTGTTTTAAATTAGAATTTACATTCAGCAAGAAAAAGAGAAGCCCACACAGGGCTTTATGCCTCCAAAGGTGTCTTTACACCAAAGGCAAGGAAGGCATCAATGCATTCAAGGGTCCACCTTGGACAAAGGGTAGGGCAAATGGAAATGTGCATAAGAGAGTTACCATATACTACAAGAAGGAAGGGCCTGGGGCAAGTAAAACTGAATAGCAATTGTTCTTTAAATGTCAGAAAAGCTCCCCTGTAATCTGAGTTGGGTGCTATTTACAAGGCATTCTGAATAGGAGGAGGGCCGACCAGCTGGTTCTAAGCCTGGCTATGGAGAAGGGAATATGTAGCCCCTCTTATCACGTGAGGCTAAGCCAACCTTTGCTCACCCCCAGAAAGCCAGTTTTCTCCTGCACCCCACAACACATGCTCCTCGGATCCCAACCACCCACTCACTCCCAAGCCCATAGCCTCCTTCTGATCACCAGCCTAATCAGTGATCCTTGAGGGGGTGGGGATCAGTGCGGCTCAGCCCAGGCTGTGAACTTCTAACCCTCGGAGCATTCTTATCCCATTGTGATAAAATCCACGGGGACTCAACAGTTTAATTCTTCCACGAACACTGAATGTATACCAGGTCCTGGGGGAGGGAGGGAGAGGGAAGGAACGCAGCGAGGCTGGGTTGTACAGAGGACGAAGTCCCTGCTCCCCAGGTCTAGTTGAGCAACGATCTACTGGATATGAAACCAAAAATAACACCAGATTGAATGAAGTCAATGAAATAATAGTGCAAAGTGCTCAAGGGATCAAGAGGAGAAAACAATTCGTTCCATAATGGGGAAAGGAGCCAAAGGGAATGAGGCTTTCCACAGCAGAGAAAGGGAGGGGGCAATTTTGGCTGAGGGAACAGCCTTGAAATGTAGGCTGTATTTATAGACCCTTTTTAGCCTCCTGGCGAGGCTACAGGGGAAATTCAATAATTTGATGGGAATGAGTTGGACACCGAACTTTCACATCAAATCCCACCATGGAGGGCTTAGGGGGGCTAGTATCCTCCTTGTTTCATGGAAGTTAGGCATATAAAAGTAGTTTTTGAAAAGAACTTCAAAAGAAGATTTGTCTGGCTAGTGACTTCTTTGGAATTATAGAAGGGAATCACGGATAATAATAATAATATAGTAATAATAGCTACTGATATTTTATCAAACTGGAAGTGATTTAGGGCATATATAGTCTTTTAGAGCTGAAGGAACTTTGAAGACCAATTCATCCAACTCACTTATTTTACAGAGGAGGAAATTGACGCCCAGAGAAAATTTCTTGTCTCTGATCCACAGCTAGTAAGGGGTAAAGCAGGGATGGGGCACAGATCTCTTCCTTCTTAAACCAGCTTACTCGCCACCAAAATGTGTCAATCTGCACCGCTCCCGGCTGTATTTCAGAGAAGAAAAATCAGTGATGGGAGTTTAAGAGGTTTGCCTGAAGTCCCACAGCCCCCGGTGGCTCAGATGGAACCCAAACCTAGGACGTTGAGGACAATGAGTCAACGTACTCCTATAAACATTCTTACTGAAATTAAACCCATTCACGAGGGACGAAGCACGAGAACGAAGAGTGAGCGTGGCGATTAGAGCCCAAGAATGCATGCTTCTCCAATCATGACCCGGGTAAGAAATGCAGGGGCTGTAAGGGGTTTGCTTTGCCTCAGCCGCCCGTGCGGCTTCTCCCCACACACGCCAAGCTGCAGGGAGCTCTCTTTCTTCACCGAAGGCTTAGCTGCAATATGGTTTAAATTAGACATTTCTTGCCTGAGTAAAACAAATCACTTAGGTTATATGCTGACAAAAAAGGAACAGTCTGCATGCCTGGAAAGCTTAGGGGGAATTAAATTATGTGCTGTCACTTCATAGTTGTTCCTGTCCTCTCCACCACCACCTCTCAATTGCCTGCAGGAGTCCTGGAACCTTGCGTGCAAGCTAAGCCATAACCCAAGGCTTAATATAAACTTGGGCTCTCAGGTCATTGGGAAATAACAGGTATATCCGGTTGGGTCTTTTGTGCTTGTCTGCACGCAAATTAAAAGTATTAAAAGTTCGTGCAAAGCAGAACTCCTGGGAGCCTCTGATTAGGGAGAAGGGAGGATGCCTTGGAAGAGAATTCTCATACAATCTTCCTGTTTATTTTTGCAGGGAATAGGAGATAGAGCTTGTTTATGAGAAGTTCACACCTCTGGGAGGCTGAGCTCAGAAGGGGCGGGCTGTGGAGGTGGCCTCGTGCCAGATGTCTGCTGGGGAGCAGGGCTCTGAAGGACTGCAAGGCAGAGCTTTGAAGGGGTTTAGTTTTCATAGACCTTCCGGAGGAGGGTTCGGGTGGGAGTGCCAATTCCCACACTTGTCCCGCTGGTGGCAACAATGGCAAGATGGCTTATGGGGGTGGGGGGCAGAGTTGGGTTGGAGGAGGGTCATTGGAGGGCCCTGAAAGCAAGGGGCCATACGCCCAGAGCTGTCACCTTGGCTTGTCACCTTCCTCAGTCTTTGATGACCCCAATACAGTTTGGCTCTGGGGCCTCCGAGAGGGTGGTTAGAGCTGGAAAGGGTGTCTATCCTGTCCCCATGCATCATCCACTGAAAAGCAGTAACGTTCATGTTTCCTGCCCTCAAACTTTGTTCTCCATCAAGAGGTTGCCCACTTGGTGTGGCTGGGAGCTGGGAGAGAGTTTCTGGTCTGGTAGACCTGAATTCAAATTTTGGCTCAGCTACCGCAGGAGCTGTGTGACCTTTGGCTGATAACTCTAATTCCTCCGGCCTTGCTTCCTCTGTCTGTCGAAAAGGGATTATGGTTAATAGTTACCTGAAAGGGTTGGTTGTGAGGGATTAATGAAATGATTTCTGTCAAGTCCTTGGCATACTGCCTGGCTCAAAGTGCTCAATAAATGGTAGCTCTACATTATTAGTAGTATAGTGTTATTGTTGCCATTGTTATGATTGGCAGGTCCACTATCCAAATAGCTGCTGCATTTCAGGTTGTGGCTCTGAGGCCCTCGCGGTCCCACAACTGAACAGGATCCGCCCCCCGCCCCCCCACTTCTGCCATGATCTCCTAGTGCCTCATTCAGACATCACCTGGGCTCTGGCAGCAGAGATTGGGGGATCACTCTATCTCTTCTTCCTGGCCCCACTTGGTGGTTAAGGTGCATTGTCCCAGCCAGACCCCTGGGGATGGATGGTACTTCCAGCCAGGTACAGCCTGGCTGAACACGGTTGTTGTCTCCAAGATTTTCCTCCTCAAACCAGTAGCTGGGTCATTGCTGCCTCTGAAATTGACCCCTATTCCCACCAACTTCCTCTATCAAGGCCATAGTCGCTTCGATATTGCTTGGGTGGGGAGACACTCAAAAGAAGAATCACACTTTTGGGGCACCTGGGTGGCTCAGTCAGTTAAGCATCCGACTTCAGCTCAGGTCATGATCTCGCAGTCCGTGAGTTCGAGCCCCGTGTCGGGCTCTGTGCTGACGGCTCAGAGCCTGGAGCCTGCTTTGGATTCTGTTCTCCCTCTCTCTCTGTCCCTCCCCCACTCATGCTCTGTCTCTCTCTCTCAAAAATAAATAAACATTAAAAAATTTAAAGAACAAAGAAAAATCACACTTTTAAGCTTAGACAGTGGTTCTCAGAGTGTGGTCCTGGGACTCCTTGGGAGGGTGGGTGGTCCCTGAGACCCCGTCTGAGGATCCACAAGTTTACAACTATGGTCATAGGATACTCTTTGCCTTTTTTTCCCTCTCCTTCTGTCACGGTCCTTTCAGGGGCTGCATCACATTTGGGATCACAACAGACTGAAGGCAGGATCAGATATGAGTATTCATCTATCTTCTGTTAAGTCAGAAATAAAGGAAATTTTTAAAAATGTAAAACAATGCCACCCTTGCTAATCTTTTTGGTTTGGGAAAATAAAGTTATTTTCCCTAAAAATGTTATTTATGTTAACATAAATGTATTGGGTTTATTCTTTTCCAGTGAATAAATATTTTAAGTTTTGTTGCATTTTCATTTCTAAAATTGTAAATATTGGTAGATGTAACTGAGATCGAACAATAGCTCTTTGGTTTCTACAGTAATTTTTTAGAGTATGAAGAGGTCCTGAAAGCAAAACATTTGAGAAGCACTGAGCTCAGATTTTGGCACTGGGATCTATGAAATCATCCCTTTGCTGACTGACTTCTAAATAAAACCATCATTTCTGGGGATTTGGAATAGTGTGAATTTTATAGTAATTTCAATATAATGGATTCGAGTGTAGTAGATCTAGTCATGAAACCCATGTGGAATCTTCATTCCAGCTCTCTGCATGTTCCAGCCACTGTTTTAAAGGAAAAGTTTCTAAGCTCTCCCAAGACCAGACTGTAAATTACAGAGGTTAAATTGTGCAGGGCAGACACCAGGGGTAGTCTCCACTGGGAGGGGAGGGACAGGGTTTGAATCGCATCCCTCACTGGAACCAAGATAGTTTGACTGCTGGGGATCTGCCCTCCCTCCCTCCCCCCCCTCAAGGGAATCAGCTCTCCTGGCAGGATGGGGGTGGGTGGAGAGGCTTGGCATCACCCAGGCCCTCAGCAGCCATAATAGGGCAGAAAAGTCTGTACTCAGCATACAGTTAGGAGGGAGGGGCTTCTATAAGATTCCGGACGATAGGCGAAAGTTAATGCATCTTTACTGCTGGGGTATGGATGAGCTTTGCAGCCTGCGGCCCTGAGTTCAAATCTCTGCCCCCTCTCTTGCAATCTGTGTGACGGTGGGCAAACAGTTCACTGCCTCTGAACCTTAATCACCTGATACGTAATGTAAGCTAAAAGCAGCAATACTTTCAGGAGGATGAGGAGAAGTAAATGAAACAGTAGATGTAAAGCATAGAAAAAAGTTCCTGGCACCGGCGGGGCGGGGGAAGATTAGCTCCCTTTCTTTCTCTGTCCCAACTCGCTCTGTGGTGTTAGGCACCCTGAGAGAATAGAGGGGCATAAAGCACAGGCTTTCACTTTATGACTGAAACAGGAGGATCATCCTCCTGAGCCGGACACAGTGGCATTCCCAGTTGGTGTGTTTATTCCTTGTTCGACTAAATGATATGTGTAATTGGGTTTCTACCTCTCTGCTCTGCCTCGGGTATGGTGCTCAGGGCCCAGCAGTGAAAGAGAACAGAAATGAGGGCTCCTGGTAGTCTGGATGCCTCATGTGTCCTGGCTGGGGAGGTAGATTTCTATCTTACTCCATAGCCCCAGGTATTCCTTTGGCGGGTGGGGAGGGGGGAGCCTGGAAACTCAGGGCTCGGTCACATTCTTACAGCGTCAAGTCCCTGAAATAATGAACAGACAGCAAGGACCCAGACAGCACAGTCAGTGATGAGAAGCCCCGGCCACACCTGAACAAACTAGAATGCCATGCTTTCAAAGCCCAGAAACGGATGGGCCCCTCCTTCCTTCTGCATCCAAACTCTTAAAGTGAACAGGTCGCCAGGGACTGACTCAGCGCAATGGGAAGAGGAAAATTGGAGGTTAGTCACCACTAAAGTACACACTATTGACTTTAACTTTGCAATCTGGATGGGGGAGCATTCTGGACAATTTCCCACCCCCTGGCCTTTAAAAAGGGGGATGCTGAGAGCCTCCCCGCCCTGCCTTCTGGTTCTGGCTCCTGGGGTGGCCTCAGCCTCTTCAGTGTAGTTGTTAGCTGTGCCCGGGGCTGCAGGTCTGGGGCCACGGCCCGCTTTGAGCCACACCTGTAATGTCGGAACAGAGGGCCGGAGCTTCTGGGAAGCTAGATGGCATGGTCTCATTTGCACAAATCGCTGGGAGGTCCCTGGAGTTCTCTCCCACTTGTACCACGTGGACTGGTGCTTTCTCAACTTCCCTTGGCAGGGAATTGCGTGAGTGTCGTCCCGGAGCCTCATCACCGCAGGGCTGCAAAATATTCACAGAAGCCATGGTGGGACTGGCCCAAAGCCGAGCTTGGAGGAAAAAAAAACAAAAAACAAAAAAACCTAGCATGGCCTTGCCCAGAATCTTTTGGGAATGTGGCCTCTGCCTGCGTAAAGACCTGCCTCTGCACTGGGGTCCTGAAGTGGAGCACGTCCAAGGCGGGGTGACGCGAGGTGAGGGAGAGACTACTGCTCGGCTACCACCCGCGAGCTGGAGGAAAATGCCAACTGGCTATTGGTGCTGAGCCTTTCTGCCAAAAGCAGATGGCTCTGAGGTCAGCCTTCTAAAGGCCTTCTAGAGGCCGCAGCGAATGGCCTCCGACAGAAAAAGGACACTTGAGCCCCTGCAGGGGCTCGGACAGTGTCAGCTCCTTGAGTCCTTGCCACAACTCTGTGAACGAGGTACTGGCATCATTTCCAGTTTTCCCGAGCGTCACCTGGGCCCAGAGCAGTGATCTGCAGCAAACGGAGCCAGATTCTGACCCCGGCCGGCTCTGGGAAGGTGCTGGTAGCCACTCAACGAGCTGCCTCAGAAACACAAGGGGCAGGTGACTCACGTCACCCTAGGCTTTCAGAGGCTTGCAGGTAGGTAAGGGCGTGTCGCCCTGGGAGCCATCACACTGAACCAAGAAGACCACGTCTTGGGGCGCCTGGGTGGCTCACTCGGTTGAGCATCCGACTTCGGCTCAGGTCGTTTCGTGGGTTCGAGCCCCGCGCCGGGCTCTGTTCTGACAGCTCAGAGCTTGGAGCCTGCTTTGGATTCTGTGTCTCCTTCTTTCTCTGCCCCTCCCCCACTTGTGCTCTGTCTCTCTCTGTCTCTCAAAAATAAATAAAATGTAAAAAAAAAAAAAAAAAGTTAAAAAAAAGAAGACCACATCTTTATCCCTGCGAGCTCCAAGTCCTTGCGTGACTCAGATTTTACTGGAAAGGAGTAACGGCTTGCTAGGACTAGGAGTAAACGACAACAGCAGCAGTAATAGTAATGGCTCTTGACAGTTCACTGTACCATCAGCCACGCTGACTGGTGTCCTCACAATATCTCCTTGACTCTTCACAAGTACCCTCTGTGGCTGGGATAGTGTTCTCTCTCTTGCGCAAACGTGGAGATGTGGGCTCCGAAGAGTTAAATAACCTGGCCGAGGTCACTGCTTATAGATAAGAAAGCCTGGCCTCACACCCAAGAGTGCCTGGCCCCAGGAGCCAAACTCCTAATAGTGGTGGCATGCAGGCTTTACTGCTTTTATATATAAATATATGTATAAATATATAATATATAAATAATATATAAAATATAAAATATAATATAATAATATATGTAAATAAATGTACTATATATATTTTTTAATGTTTATTAATTTCTGAGAGAGAGAGAGCATGAGCAGGGAAGGGGCAGAGAGAGGGGGAGACACAGACTCCAAAGCAGGCTCCAGGCACTGAGTTGTCAGCACAGGGCCCCATGTGGGGCTGGAACCCATGAATCATGAGATCATGACCTGAGCCAAAGTCGGACACCCAACCGACTGAGCCACCCAGGCGCCCCAGGCTTTACTGCTTTTAATCTCCTTGGGAGGATTAGACAAACCCGGAAGGCATTTGGGCCTGTGCCCAGGGGCCTGTGAAGAATTGTCATCATCTCAGAGGGGACATCAAGGCACACCGAGGTCACTCTCCCACCCTGGCTTCTGTGATGTCTTCCGTAGGGATGTGGAGATCCAGAATGTTCCCCACCTCTGACGTTTCACGGACTTTAATCTGGGGATTTCCCTCATCGGTCAAGAAGAGGTGACATCTGCATGCAAGCATGCGTATGCTTTAAAATCAGGAATAGGGCTGAAAGACAAGTATAGTAGTTTTGTTTTGTTTGTTCTCTTCCTACATTTGCAAAGCTAAATTAAAACAATAGCTCTTTATATTTTTATTTTATTTAACATTGATTTATTTTTGAGAGAGAGAGACAGAGACACAGTGTGAGTGGGGGAGGGGCAGAGAGAGAGGGAGGCACAGAATCCGAAGCAGGCTCCGGGCTCCGAGCTGTCAGCACAGAGCCCGACACGGGGCTCGAACCCACGAACCGGTGCTCAAACCCACAAACCGTGAGATCATGACCTGAGCCGAAGTCAGATGCTTAACCGACTGAGCCACCCAGGGGCCCCAATACTATACAATAGTTTAAAAGCATCAGGTAGATCTAGACTGTCTGTTGTGGCCACCAAGACAATATTAGGTGGGGAAAAAAAGCCACAGAACAGTAATCCTATGATCTCCTTTGTATTCAAATTCACACATAGGTACAAACACATGCACATACAGAAACAGAAGGCACCCGGTTCCCGTGGTTCCATCTGAGAAGGGGTGGGAGTGTGGGCTTTCTCATCTTCCTGCACGTTCTTATATTCTGATTAAATCATTTGCAGCAAGAATGTATTTATGTACTACGTGTGTGTGTTTTAAGAACTTCTATCTGACCAAAACAGAAAATATACTTTACATATATATACATATCAAATAAAAATATAGCATATAGATCCCTATATCTGCTCCTAGTCTCTGGCCCCCAGGGTCAGTGAGAGTTCAGCATGGCCTCCATGAACTGGAACACTGTGTGAAAGCCCTAAGATGCATTTAATAGGAATGAATGCAAATCTCACTTTTAGTTTTTTAAAAAATCAATTGCATAAATGCAATTAAAGACTCAGAATAGAATCAAATCTTAAAATAAAAGATGAAGAGTTTGCTTGATCATAAGTCTTAGTATGGGCATAACAGTGGGATGCAGATTTTTAAAATAGTCCCCAAACCTTAGTTTGTATTGAAAGAAACACTGTGTGTCTGGTGGGAAGTAACTGTGTCCCCTTGTGCTAGACAGGCTGTCACCTTTGGCAGTATCGTGTTCAGCTGCAGGGACATACCTAGGCATATTGAAAAACTGCATTGTCTAGAAGGCAGAGATAAGCTGGATAAAGTTCTAGAAACCGAGTTATTCCAAGGATGATGGAGGCGACTGGGGTGTTTCATAGTTGGTGGAGGGATGTTTCAGTGGCAGCACAATAGCCATCTTCAAACATGTGAAGGGCTGTCGTGTGAAAGGGAAATTAGTTTTGGTTTATGTCTCTCCAAAGGGTAGCTCTAAGTTCAGCAGAAGACAACAACGTTCACTCCATATTCTTTCGTAACACTGGGAAGAAACTTTCAACATCGAGAGCTTTCTAACCAGAGCAGTCCAACCACAGAAACAGGCGACAGCTGAGAAATGACCACTTCCTTGGTAGAATGGGAAAATCCTGTTGGGGGTCAATGGTCAACAAGCCAACGTACAATTATCCAACCCTCGTGTTCCCTTTTGGCAATGTGTAGGGGAGGAATAACCACTTGAGTTATTTATCTACCAATTATTTTCTTCAGCCTGGATGTGACTACAGTTCTTGACCTGAATTTTTGTTCCTTTGTGGAAAGAGAAGAGAACATGTGAGGGAATACAGATCTAACCCTAAAGACTAAGAGGTGAATGGAGTAAAAGAAGACTGGGATCTGGATCCTCAACCAAGAATCTATTCCAGATTGGGGAGCTGTACCAGTCAGCATGCCTATGGCTAGATGTTGTCAGTTAGCTGAACCCCACTGCACATTTCTGTTTGCCTGTTTGTTTGTTGTACTTTACTTGCTGCTGCCTTATGCATTTTCTTGGTAACCTGGTAAATATTCATTTTTTAGGAAACAAAGATGAAAAACCATATCCTTCATCTGCCTAATGATTTTCTCTGCCCGATCAAAGGGCTAGGAAATTTTAAGTTGTTTTCTGTTGACCAAGGAAGGTAGTGGACAGCAGGCTTAGTTCTACTGTCAAAAGGGTGAGTTTCAGGAACTGGATGGGGTGATAGTCAAAACTCAGGGTACAAATGTACAGAAGCAACCCCAGACCTTGGCGTCCCTTCCCTTCCTCTGAAGTCATCACTGTCCTGAGTTAGAGGCTGCTTCACCCCACAAACACTGAGCAGGAAAGTCCCGTTGGGTGGGAGCCCATACTAATTGATCGACGAGGTTATCTGTTAGCCCCGGCATTGGATATTTTGCTCCTTTGTCTTTTCTTAGTTGTTCTATCTCTCTGACCCCTTTTCTTGCTCTCTTCACTCCTCTCCTCTCCTCTGCTTCTCACTCTTTATTGTCCCGTGAGAGAGAAAAGAGCAGTAGGAGGTGGGGAGAGAGGGGGACGAAGGAGATGGTGGTAGCTTGAGGGAAGAATGGAGGTCTTGGAGGGAATGCAGGAGAAGTGGGATAAGAGTGGAGCCAAGGAAAGGGGGAAGGAAGGAGAACGGGAGAGAATAAAGAAGGAAAAATGAAGAGCAAGGGGAACAAAGATGGCGGAGAAGGAAGGAAACCATAGGAAGCATGAAGAAGCAATCTGAGAACTGCACCCCTGGCTACTTTTATGCAGTGCAGGAAATCTTAAGTGGATTGTCTCCTGAAAACAAGAACACAGTGAAACCAAGGGCAGGAGCTGTTTACATATTATGTTCCTTTTATCTTCAAAAAGAATTGGAGGAGATCATAGGCCCAGATACACTTAGAGCATTCAAAGAGTGAGGGCAGCAAAGAAGGGAAGGGTCAAATCAGAGAGCGCTGAGGAAAACCATTCCCGTGGAGCACAGATTTTTTCTTAGCCCCTGGACTCCAAGAAAACTGTATCAGATGAAGGACTCTGCAGGACTCATCAGTCCCGGGTTATTTTCACTGTCCTTTCTTATAAGAGACTCTCAATAAAAACTGAGAAGACATGTAAGATCGTAAGGTTACAAAGATATTTCTTTCCCATGCTCCTAGTTTTTATTCTTAGTAACTTTTAACTTTTTCTTGAGTGTCTTTTAATTTTGATACTATTTCAAATTTACAGACATGTGGCCAAGAACATCACAAGGAACTCTCATTTACCCAAATTCTCCAATTAGGGACATTTTACCATGTTTGCTTTATCATTTTCCATTCTCTCTCTCTCTCTCTCTCTCTCTCTCTCTCTCTCTCCCCCCCCCCCATCCCCCGCCCATCTTTTTGCCTTGAATTGTTTGAGACTAAGTTGCAAACACTGATGCCCATTTACTTCTAAACACACATGAAAGTATTTGGGTGGGAACCCGGAACAATACAGGGTAGCTTTGTGGCTGTCACTGATACCAGACTATAGGGAAAGAGCTTAGTGGCGCACTCCATTTGGAAGGGGAGGAGGGCTAAGAAACTTGCCTTAAGCTGCACTGTTTTCTTCGGTTTGTTTAGGCCAATAAAATCAGCAAAATCTTCCAAAGCAGTTTCTTCCCACGCTTGACATGGAATTGAGAAAACATTAGTTGTTCACATCGAATTTTAAAAAAATGAAAGGGGAGATGGTTTTGGTAGGTAACACTCCTGGCCCCACTTGTCTCATTCTAAGAGCTCCGAGGACCACTACTATAATACAAAGGCAGAGGATCCAGACAATCATTGCCAGCATGCACAGGGCTTTGTTGATCCTAAAACACACTTAATTTTTTTTAACGTCTGTGAAACTAGAATATGTCTTATTAATCAGTGGCATCATTACAAATGGCAGCCACCCCCGCCTTTATATTAATGCATAAAATAACAGTGCATCCCACCAATGATAGCTTCTGAGATTCGATGAAATGAGATAGATTTTTTTTCTTTTTTTGGCTCTATGCTTCTTAGCCTGTGTATTACCAGGAAGAAGGGAATAGAAGGAAGTCAGGTGGGGCACAGGATTTGGGTGTGAACTCCTAAGAATGCTCTCAATTCCCAGCACGTGATGTCAGCTTTCTACTGCTGCTCCCTCTACCATATTCTCAGTTGCCTCGGACACCTGGCACATCTCCCAATCTCTGTTTCTCTGCCTACTAGCACAGGTCTGACTACTGATTCTTGCGCATCCCCCATGTCAAAGGCTTGCCAGACACCGTTTCTTCTACTCCACTCTCCTCTCAGGGCCTGTGTATATGTGTGCTTGGAGGGGCTTGGAAGAGCACAGGCTTCAGCCACGAAATTGACATGGGGATTCTGCTAAAGGGAAAAAATCCCATCAAGAAAACCAACCTCTGGGGTGCCTGGGTGGCTCAGTTGTTTGAGCGTCCGACTTCGGCTCAGGTCATGATCTCGGGGTTTGTGAGTTCAAGCCCCGCGCTGGGCTCTGTGCTGACAGCTCAGAGCCTGGAGCCTGCTTTGGGTTCTGTGTCTCCCTCTCTCTCTCTGCCCCTTCCCCCCCCCCCCCCCAATAAACATTTTAAAAAAATTTTTTAAAAAATAGAAAACCAACTTCTAGCCTGATGACATAAGGGTCATCATTTCCTGGCTATTGGCTCCAGGTGTAATGCATCTATCTGATTTGCTGATTCAAAATGATGATGATGATGATTGTGGTAGTGGTGGTAATAGGTTTGGGGTATCCCTCAACCCATAAGGGAGTAACGGATGGAAGCGAGACACATGAAGACTGAGGGGGGCTTTTATCTCTGGCTTCCTAGCATGTTCCCTCTTCCCCCATCCCTCTTCTCCTGATACCAGACGCAGACAATTGACCACAAGGGTGGGCATGTTGGAGTCCTTCCAGGACTGCTCATGGCCAGCTTTCCTAGCACATAAAGAGTCTCCAGAACAAAAGCCAACTGGACACCAGCAAATAGAGATTGGGGAGAGCAGCCCCACATCCTTCCATCCTGTAAGGTACCATGGTTACCCTTCCCTGCGCATGAGACAGTACATTCCTGTTCTGTTTAAACAAGCTTAAGCGGGTTCTGTTCTTTGGAATCAATACAATACAATCTGCTTTAAACTCTCTCTCTAGCTGAGCTGTTCTTTTTGAAAGTTATTTGCACCAAAACAATTCAAGTTTGAGATTTGGGCGGGGGCTATTCCCATACCCTGGTTGTTGACTGAAAGGAGATACCAGGCCTTAAATCCTACCGGCTTTGGTTGAGAAGTTGTGTGGATAACTAAAGAGCCTGCTGGGGATTCTCACTAGAGGGTGGGCCCTACCTTGGGCTGGCCACTTTGGATTTACCCTAGGTCTCTGTCAGGTACCAGTTGGGTCCTCTAACAGAGGTCTCTATACCACAAAGCCAGAGAGAAACTGAGGCCTGCAAATTCTGAAGGTGTTACTATAGCCAGTCATTCTGGTTTGTCATGATCGATAAGGACCTGTCTTTTTGACAGCATTGACAGCTTTTTGACAACATTTGACAGCATTGACAGCTGGTTCCTCTGTTATTTATTTATTTATTTATTTAGTAAGTAAGTAAGTACTTCCCACCCAGTGCAGAGCCCAATGTGGTGCTTGAACTCACAACACTGAGATCAAGATCTGAGCTGAGATCAAGAGTGGGACGCTTAACTCGCTGAGCCACCCAGGCACCCTGGTTCTTCTGCTTTTTTAAAGCATGTCCTAGAACAAGAGCTGAGCCCAAGGCACCACAGCTTGGAGGCTCTGCTTAAACTATTTGCTATGGCAAGAAGGCATGCATCTAGGGGCACCTGGGTGGCTCAGTTGGTTAAGTGTCCAACTTCCGCCCAGGGCATGATCTCACTGTCTGTGGGTTCAAGCCCCCACATTGGGCTCTGTGCTGACAGCTCAGAGCCTGGAGCCTGCTTCAGATTCTGTGTCTCCCTCTCTCTCTGCCCCCTCCCTGCTTGCACTCTGTCTCTCTCTTAAAAATAAATAAACATTTAAAAAATTAAAAAAGAAGGCACGTATCCAGTTTATCTAAAAACTACACAGCATTATTCAGGAATTATTAACCGGTCTTCAGAACAGCCTTGCGTTCTACTTTTGAAAACAGTAATTTACTTGGTTTAAAGGCAACCTGCATTTGCTCTGCTTCCAGTAGAGATACTGTGCTAGAGGCTTTCGGGAATGTTGATAGCTCAGAATTGGCATTAGCCCATAGACAATTCCCGTCTACTAAATTAAAGCCTACTGAGAGATTGATGTGTTCAGCAGTCTAGAACTGAATTATTAGGCAAGGGCCTTGCTAAAGCTGAACATCATAAGGTTATGAAACTTATTTCCAAGGATGTGTAGGCCAACACAGCTCTGAGAAACCAATGCTTACTTACCCAGTTGCTCAAAAACAACCTCATCAGGGATCTGAGTACTCCAGTATAGGCATGAAGTCCTTTTCAGAGGACCTCTCAAAAACTACTGAATGGAGGCTTTTACAAAAAAGTGTTTTCTTATCAGGTCAGATAGTTTATTGTTGGGTTTCAGTCTCTCACAAAGCCTGATTTTCAGACACCTCTTTATGCTTCTTTAGAATTTAACCACTTATTTCAAGGGCAGCTATGAGGCATAGTCCATAGGCCTCCCTCATTCAAAATCCATTTAATTGCAAAAGGTGACCACACTATTTCTTCTTTGTGGTCCTCAGAATCCTCACTTTGTAAACAAAAACAACCATTTAAAACAACTCTTCCAGCTGATTTTTTTTTAGTGTTTATTTTTGAGAGAGAGAGAGACACACACACAGAGTGCAAGCAGGGGAGGGGAAGAGAGAGAGGGAGACACAGTCTGAAGCAGGCTCCAGGCTCTGAGCTGCCAGCACAGAGCCCCATGCCTGGCTGGAACCCACAAGGGTGAGATCATGACCTGAGCCAAAGTCGGAGGCCCAACCGACTGAGCCATCCAGGCTGATTTTTTGTTTTTTTGTTTTTAATTTTTTTTCAACGTTTATTTATTTTTGGGACAGAGAGAGACAGAGCGTGAACGGGGGAGGGGCAGAGAGAGAGGGAGACACAGAATCGGAAACAGGCTCCAGGCTCTGAGCCATCAGCCCAGAGCCCGACGCGGGGCTCGAACTCCCGGACCGCGAGATCGTGACCTGGCTGAAGTCGGACGCTTAACCGACTGCGCCACCCAGGCGCCCCTGATTTTTTGTTTTAAAGGCAGGCAGGAAAGAAGACATTTGTGCCTTTTTTTTTTTTTTTTAATCTAAGGCTTTCCTTCCACATAAACTTGTATTGATGGATCTGGAAAAGGACTCGGTGGCTTGACATTCTGGCTTCACCTCTTGATAGCCGGTAAGAGGTGGGGAGGGGAGAAAACCATCCCACGGGTCATGCAAGCATTTCAATCACTTTCTTGAAAACAGGAATCATTTAAGATTACACTGTCTGGCTGTAATCGTATTTTTACAGCGTGTGTGAGATCTTGGTTAAGTCATATAACCTCTCTGAACCCCACATGTGTAAACGGAGACACAATAGAACGATAGAGATTCCTGTCACCCGTAAAACTCAAAGCTCTGGGGGTGTCACGTGGTAAGCACTCAACTTTGACACGGCCACTTGAAGATCCCGGAGGCCCGGAGATACAATTCCTACCTGGTTAACCACCAGCCGTCCCACCCTTCCCCAGCCTGGCAGAGAAGACCTTTTCTCTCCAGGGTCTTGAAAATGCTCGTACCAGCCAGTAAGCAAGGACGCCTCGGGCCGGGGAAGCTACCGCGGCCCCAACGCCTGCGGCTTCCCCTTTGAAGCAAGCGTCCCCATCTCGCGCTCACACGCGCTCGGGGCACTGGTTCGCCTGCCTGACCCGCCGGGGTGCGTGCGCCGCGCTGGGTGGTGGCGGCCTCCACCCACCCCTGGGTCGCCGCCCCCGCCGCCGCCTCGGCGGGGCAGGTGCCGTGAGAAGCGCCGAGGGATATGACCGGAGACGACTTTCCAGGAGCCGCGCACGCGAGGCAAAGCTCCGCACGCAAGGGGGAGGCGACTGCAGAGGAAACTTTTCAACCCCATAAAGTTCGCAGGCGCGCGATCTGCCTCCCGCTCCTCCTCCCCCTTCTCCCTCCTCCCTCCCTCTGCTCCTCGCCCCCCTGTTCGCCCCAGCTTGGCTCAGCGGCGGCGCTCGGACTCCGCCAGCGGGGCCCCGAGCCTGGCAGTGGGCGGCGCCACCTGGGGTGGGGGTGGTGGCTTGCTGCGCGGGAAACCTCGCGGCCAGCTGCGTCGCGCCAGCGCTGGCCTTTGTGTGCCAAGGACGGTCGGGGCCCCGGGGCCGCAGCTCCGCGTCTTTCAGGGATTCTTGATCTCGCCGCCCGAGGTGGAAGGAGAACTTAGCGTGCCAAAGGGCCTCATCCGAGGGGCCGATTTGTTTGCAAGAACGTTAAAATAAAATAACTAGGGAGGCTGTAAGGCAAGCCGCCACCACAACCCGGCTTTCCATGTTCCCAAGCTGACAGGTTCCCTCTCCCGGCCCGGGAGCCCGAGGATTCCGAGCGGGTTTGTCTCGAGAACCAAGCTCAGTCACCCAGAGGGGGGTGGGGGTGGGGGTGAAGGTCGTGCGCTCCGGGAGGGAGGCCTGCTCCCAAGGAAAATGCCGCGCGACCGGCAGGTTCTGTCCCCAGCGCGCTTCCGGGAAACTGCACCTTCGATCCGGAGGGACTGATTAAGACTGGTTTTCTGGCGGACGGTAAGTTCGTAAAGCCAAGGCCGTCGGGGAGCGCCGCGAGCGCCTCGCGTGACCTCCCGAGCGCGGCGACCCAGGACTTGGCCCATCCCGGCGCCCCGCCCCCCGTAAGCCCCGCCCCCCACCAGGTTCTACTCCGCTACACACAGACCTTAGCAGCCAGATAGGAGGGGTGGCTCGTTCGGATCCTCTGGCTTGACTGTGTGCAAACGGGCCACACCTCTGCGACCCCAGCTGTCAGAGACGAGCGGGGGGGCGTGAAGGCTAGGAGTTGACTCCACTCGTCGACCCCAGTCTCAAGTGCGCATGCTGTGAGAAAACCCCAGCTCTGCCGAGGCCCCAGGTGTAGCAGGGCTGGGCAAAGGAGGCACCCTTCTCGGTCCTCATCCCAATCCCAGCGCCCCTGGCTCGGACGACACCTAGAGGCTCCAGAGTGGGTGTTCAAGCTCCCAGAGCAGCAGGTGTCCAGGCGAGGCCTCCGACTTCCTGGAGACGTCTTGCTCTCCACGAAGGCTCCAGCCCTATTTCGGACCCGGCCATCCCGCGCGGCTGGAAACCGCGCCACCTCGCAGGTCAGTCTATCCACGGAGCCGCCTTCCCCGGCCTCAGCGGGAACTGAGAAGGGAACTGAGCGCCTCCGCCTTGATGCCCTTCGGGTTGTCCCCGAATTGCCGGAACCGCTACGAGGAAGGGGTTGGGGTGGAGACGGACAGTCCGGGTCACTGAGAGGACGCGCTCCTTCCCTTCTCCTTTGGGAAATGGGTTTGGGATTCGGGAAAGGCGCGTCCTCTGCTGCTTCCCCAGTGAGCCCTCCCTGACCTGCCCCACGCCGGACCTCCTCTCTTCCCAACAGCGCGAGGGAACCCGACGCCTAGAGGGTAGGGGCGTGGGGCGCCCGCTCCTTTCTCTGCACACCTGAGTGTCACGCCTTGGCCCTTCTCTCTCCAGCATGGCCACCGGCCTCGGTCCCGACGCTCCCCTGCAGCCGAGCGCGCTGTCCACCCAGCAGACCACGCTCCTGCTGCTCCTGTCGGTGCTGGCCGCGGTGCACGTGGGCCAGTGGCTGCTGAGGCAGCGGCGGCGGCAGCCGGGGTCCGCGCCGCCCGGCCCCTTCGCCTGGCCGCTGATCGGAAACGCGGCGGCGATGGGCCCGGCGCCGCACCTCTCGTTCGCGCGCCTCGCGCGGCGCTACGGCGACGTCTTCCAGATCCGCCTGGGCAACTGCCCGGTGGTGGTGCTGAACGGCGAGCGCGCCATCCGCCAGGCGCTGGTGCAGCAGGGCGCCGCCTTCGCCGACCGGCCGCGCTTCGCCTCCTTTCGAGTGGTGTCGGGCGGCCGCAGCCTGGCTTTCGGCCAGTACTCCCAGAGCTGGAAGACGCAGCGGCGCGCGGCGCAGAGCACCATGCGAGCCTTCTGCACGCGCCAGCCGCGCAGCCGGCGCGTCCTCGAGGGCCACGTGCTGGGCGAGGCGCGCGAGCTGGTGGAGCTGCTGGTGCGCGGCAGCGCGGGCGGTGCCTACGTCGACCCGCGGCCGCTGACCGTGGTGGCGGTGGCCAACGTCATGAGCGCCGTGTGCTTCGGCTGCCGCTACAGCCACGACGACGCGGAGTTCCGCGAGCTGCTCAGCCACAACGACAAATTCGGGCGCACGGTGGGCGCGGGCAGCTTGGTGGACGTGCTGCCCTGGCTGCAGCGCTTCCCCAACCCCGTGCGCACCGCCTTCCGCGAGTTCGAGCAGCTCAACCACAACTTCAGCAACTTCGTCCTCAACAAGTTCCTGAAGCACCGAGAAAGCCTGCAGCACGGGGCCGCCCCCCGCGACATGATGGACGCCTTCATCCTCTCCGCGGGGACGGCGGAGGCGGCGGAGGGCTCCGACGACGGCGGCGCGCGGCTGGACGTGGAGTACGTGCCGGCCACTGTCACCGACATCTTCGGCGCCAGCCAGGACACGCTCTCCACCGCGCTGCAGTGGCTGCTCATCCTTTTCACCAGGTAACACCTCCAGGAGGCGTGGGCCGGGCCTTCCTTTCCTCCCCTGGAAAAGGCTAGAATGTGCTGAGGTCGCGACGGACGCCCAGGGTTTGGTCAGGGTTTGGGGTTTCGCGACAGGTCCCCGTCTCTCGAAGCAGAGATCGCGGCCGGAAAGCGCAGCTCCGGAAGGCAAGGTGCGGGCTGAGACCGCGCGCGCGGCCCGCATCTTTGATCTTGTTGCCCGCTGCCTCTCCAAGTGGGGACACATTCGTGAGAGCCCCGAAAGGCAGGATCTTTTAAGTGTCTGCAGATCAGCCCCGATCTCTGCCTCCCTGACACAGCAGAGGCAAAATTGGCACGCTTCCGAAAGAAAGGGTAACGGGCAAATATGTTCAATAAACACACGAGCCTGATGGGCTCGGCCTGTCACCGGCGCAGATCCGAGGCCGCCCAGCCCCGGCGCTGCAAGCCAGCCGCGCGTCCGGGCTTTGTTCCCGGGCAGAGGAAGTGCTCGGAGGCCGGCCCCGCCAACCGTGAACCCGCACGGAAGCTTTAGGAAGGCGGCCAGAAACTAGCGGGTTGCGCTGGGTTAACGAAAACGCCGCGCTAGCAGTGTGAGAAGTGTCTGGGTAAAAAACCGGAGAAGCAGTCACTTTTACCGAGCGCAGAGCAGCGTCTCGAAAGGCAAACACGGTATCCAGGAGGCGCCCGCGGACGGACTTTTCTGGTCCCTGGGCCAGGCTTGGTTTGCGAGCCGGTCGGCAGTGCCCACGTTGATTAAGGTCGCCGACCTCTGGGAAGGAAGCCCTGCAAGCAGGAAGCAAACAGGTTGCTGGCATGGGGTGTTGCCAGACGTAGAAACTAAAAATAAATTCCACATTGGACATACTTCTACTAAAAGATTAGCCATTGTTTATCTGAAATTTAGATTTAACAGAGCAGCCAGGTTTTGTGGGCATCTCTGCTCCAGGGGCAGATGTCTCACTAAAGGCAAATTTTGGTTGCCTTCAGAGAGCAGAAATCCTGGTTGTGCCATTTCCTGGTGTGCAAGGAAGTGGTGGTGGTGGTGGTGGGGGGGGGGGGGGGGGTGGTGTGCTGAATTTGTTGGTAACCCAGAAATTGGAAGGCAAGGAGCAATTCTTTTCTTATTAGAATCCTGCAACCTGTGTGTCCTTAGACTGTGCAACTGCTTTTATAAATTGAAGTTTTTGTATATTTAAAATTGCTTTTCAGCATTAAGGCCCCAGAAACGCTATGAGCAATGAGCAAAAATCAAAAAGAAGTCCGTAACAGATCAGGAAGAAGACATCCCAAAATGAGAGCGATGGGTCGTTTACACCCGCCATAAACATCTTTTGAAACTGCCTTTTTTTTTTTTTTCATTAGAGACTGAATTGGGCAGCAAAAGTAAATAAAACAATTTTGGAGTCATTTTCAGTTCAATGTAGCTGGTGAATACGTTTTTCTTCATTTTAGCGAAGACAGTAGGACAGGGGTTGGCAAATTACACTGCTCATTTTTAGATGTAAGTTTTTTATCAAGATACAACCATGCCCACTCATTTATGTATTGTCTGTGGCCGCCTTCATAGCGCAAGGCAGAGCTGGCTGGTTGTGACAGAGGGTTTGGTCTGCAAAGCCTAAAGTATTTACTATCTGGCCCTTTATGAAAAACTTTCCAGACTCCTGAAGTATGCTATTCATGAAGCAGTTTTTTAAATCACCCATAATTTCATCCCATACATGCTTGAATTATTTTTCAGAGATGCAATAATTATTTACTTTATTTTTTAACTTCTGGCATTTTCGCTTATTGAAATGGACATTTCCCCATCTTTTAAACTTTATTGTAGTGACTTTTGACGGTTATCTAAAATTTTTGCCGTAATAACACCATTATATATAATCGCTTCTTTTAACATTGTTGACTGCCTCTTAAAAATTTTGGCTGTTGTTGTAGTCAGATATGTTTGCACCTGTCGTTTCCTGCATATACATTTCTGGACATGGATTACTGGGTTTAAAAAAGGAGTGGGGAGGAGTTAACTCCTATGCATCTTGCTTAGTGCTAGGATTTTATTTTCCAAAAGGACAGTACTATTTGTATCCCCGACAGTGAAGAAGCATTACAGCTTGTACCATAATCTCTTGAACGCTGGGAATTTTCTTTTAAATTTAGACGATCTGTACCTTTATCTGTTGGGATACCAATTTGTATGAAGTGAGGGCAGTGTGTCTGCTGGAATTAAAAGGAAGATGTGTGTGTTGGGCAGGGGAAGGACCCATTTGGGGGGCTGCTTTTTTATTTTTATGGGTCCTGGATGGTTTTGCCCCTGTAGATTTATTACCCCATGAAAACTTTTTAATGATATTTTATTACTGTTTGTTTAAAGATAAATATATTAAAATTATATATTAAAATATTCTCTTTGACCTAAACGTTCTTTTTTTTTTTTTTTTTTTTTTTTTTTTTTAAAGAAAGGAAAACATTTCCATGGGCTCCTGAAAAGTATTGTGGGTCCTTGGTGTGGTCTGCTGTGCCTCATGGAGAAGTTGGCCTTGTCTGGAGCTTTTTCAGGCTGAGAAAACTTAGACTTTTTTCGACTTACAGTAGGAAAGAGAGCATTAGCCATGTGAGGCTTATTATGGGAAACAGAGCTATTAATTCGTCCATCCCGTAATTTAGTGAGAAATTAGGAAACCATTTTAGTTTTTGTGTGTTTGTCTGGAAATGTTAATTCAGCCACTGATTCAGACAAAGAAAGTGGAATTAAATGGTCATGTGCTTTGTAGATGAAAGTAGAATTACTTTTCCCCACTCATTTTCTCCTTCCGCATTAACCAAACAGGTATCCTGAAGTGCAGGCTCGGGTCCAGGCAGAACTGGATCAAGTCGTGGGTAGAGACCGCCTACCCTGCCTGCAAGACCAGCCCAACCTGCCCTACGTCATGGCCTTTCTTTACGAAGCCATGCGCTTCTCCAGCTTTGTGCCCGTCACCATTCCTCACGCCACCGCCACCAGTGCCTCCGTCCTGGGCTACCACATTCCCAAGGACACAGTGGTTTTTGTTAACCAGTGGTCCGTGAATCATGACCCGGAGAAGTGGCCTAACCCAGAGGACTTTGATCCAGCCCGGTTCTTGGACAAGGACGGCTTCATCGACAAGGACCTGGCCAGCAGCGTGATGATTTTTTCAGTAGGCAAACGGCGGTGCATTGGGGAAGAGCTTTCCAAGATGCAGCTCTTTCTTTTCATTTCCATCCTGGCTCACGAGTGCAATTTCAAGGCCAATCCAAACGAACCCCCGAAAATGGATTTTGATTACGGTCTGACCATTAAACCCAAGTCATTTAAAATCAACGTCACTCTCAGAGAGTCCATGGAGCTCCTCGATAGTGCTGTCCAAAAGTTACAAGCTGAGGAGGACTGCCAGTGTGAGGCCAGAAGCAAGCTGGAATGTTAGAAGTACTCAGGTTTGGGGGGATAGGGAGTAGAATTTTCTAGCTCCTCTGTGTCACTTTCTCGGTTAGCCTCTAAAGTGAGCATAGGCCAGCTGACCCCCAGATGATGAGCTTCACACATGTGTGCTCAGACGAGCACTGGGCTACGCAGGAGCTTCTAGAAGATTTTTTGAATCAAAGAATTAAAGGGTCCAAAGAATTTTTATGCATAAATCAAGGGCTGGTAACAATAATTTCTTGAGGGAGCATCCTTTGGATTTAAACACACATAAGCATAGACACAAATGACCTGATGAAGAAGTGTTTCAGTAAAAATGCCCTTGTGGGTGAGATCCAAGATTGATGTTCTGTGTGCTGAGATCTGGTCCTTAGAAAATCACATTAAGCAAAGTTTCAAAATATATTGTTGAATACACAAAGGCAGATAATTTCAGTATAAGCCATGTGATTGAGGGTGATAAGGGAAAAGTAAAGACCAGAAATTCCTTTCTTCACCTTTTCAATAAAAAATAGTTTAGTTAAGCTCTAGCGTCTATGGATGGATTTATCTTTTTGCCTACCGATATGCTTTCTTTTTTGCAAAAGTCATAAACTCATTTGCTTACAGAGAAATTTAATAGTGGCTGATTTAGTGATTATAGTAAGTTTCAGTGATTTACGATGAATTTTAAAGTGTAAGTTGTTCAACTGTAAAAAATTCCAAGCCGAAGTCATACCTCTGTTGGTGGCCAAAGTACAGAATTTCAGTTATGAGCAAAACAAACAAAAAACCAACCAACCAACAAACAAACAAAAACAAAAAAACAAATCAACAACAAAAGATTTACCAGCCCAGCTAAGCTTTAAATGATGTGATTATAATGCACTGATGTCATTCAGTCTCGTACTTTAAAAATAAAGTCACCAAATACTATTCAATACATATATAATTATTCATAAGCAATATGTATGTTATTGTATTATTAAATAGTATTATTTTTGTTAAGTAAAGTTTGAATAATGTTTGTCTTTCCAAAAGAAAGACCAATCAAAAAGTTCAATTCAACCAATTTTGGCTCAGATACGGAAAACAAGCCTGTTTCGACATCACGAAAACCAAGTTGAAGCAAAGTCTGTTCTCTGATCCACAACTTGAATGAGAACTGAATAATTTCAGGATTGGGTCTGTACGATGTGTTCCTTATTATTTTACAACATATTTTCTAAAATTATATCCTCAATCCAGAGTCACCTTATGAAATTGACGTAGTGAATATGCCATAATTCTAAACTCTTGGCATGCTTCAATTTGAATTTAATCGTAAAGCCATTCTGATTGTTGAGTTCCAGTCGAAGTTACTGGAAATACGGCCATTATTAGCCTGTGCAAAGCAGAGAAATTTAACCAGTGTCTGCCTGATGAATAGTGAAAAATGCAGTGACTTATCTGGATGTTCTCTTTATTGGAGACCAAGGGAGAAACTTCCCATCATAACAGACCTAGTTTTTCTTTTAAATGATTTTTTTTTTTTTTTGTAATAACATTCATGTCTGTGTTTGGGAAGTCAGAATCCGAAGGTAGTCTTGGGAGGCTGTTTTGAAGATTCCATTATGTTCCCGTGGAGCTGATCAGATCAGGCGGGCTGTTCAGGATGGTCAACCCAGTGAGTGGTCACTTTGGAAACTGTGAAAACATAAAGCCTGAACGAAATGTATAGGTTCTGTTTATGTAAGGATCCTAAAAACGGAAAAAAAAAAAAAGTGCTGGAAGATCGGAGGAGTACAAAGTGAAGGTTAGAGCTTTAACTTTCATTGTGTGTGGACTTCAGAGGAGACATGCAGTGTCCTGAAAGCTTGCTTTTCTTACATTGTATGAAAATGTAAGAATGATTTTTCATCTTTTCATCAGAGCTTTTCATCAAAATTGTAAAAGAGGAAGGAAGGAGTGTTTGGCGGTCGTGTGGAGGGGTGGTGAGAAAAACGAGCGAGAAATGAAAAGGAAGAAAAATGGTTACGCATTTCCCCACGCGTTCCACATTAATTAATCTGAGGCTCAAAAGTTGAAATACGAACATTTAGAAATAAGATACTTTGTGGGCCAATGTTAAATCCCAAGTAGACTTTTAAGAAAAATCTACAACACAGAAGATCTGTTTTGTGATTTGGGATTATTTTGTTAACAAAAATTTCATGGAATCAAATCTCATAGTGCTGCCTCTTGAATATGGAGAGCTGTGCCAGTTATTTTTAAAGGCAACTAAATTCAACTGTAGAGGTCAGGCTTACCCAATGTGTTTAAGTTTTTTTTTTTTTTGTCACCAGGTATTCCAAAACGTCATCACCCCCCTTGCCCTAAGCAGGGCTGAGACCATGATTTTAGGTTGCCCTAGCCCGCTGACTCTGAGAAGTGTGGTAGCAAAGCAATCGTGTGCCGATCTGGACGCCTCATTAAGTCAACCAAATACAGATGTGCTGTTATCTTGTTTTGTGTGTGTAGGCTCAGTTCATCCAACAATTTTGGCAAGGGAAAAGCCCAGCTTATATATGAAGAAATAAGGTGGGCTCTTGGAGGTTACCTGGCTTATTTAATACAGCCTAGTTGATTGTATATTTTATAACCTCGTTAAAGGAAGGAAAGCAAAACCAAAAATAAGCAAAAATAACCACACTTGGAGACTACGATAATGAGGCTACTGGCTTAATCAGAAAACCTTATTTTATTTCTCCCGGAGAAGGAATCTATTTGCTGGTCACTATTGTAGTCAGAATATCTGCTCCAGGTTATTGTAATAAAGTATATTGTTTATTAAATGCTTCCTTTATATATGAAGCTTTGACTTTGTAAGAAAATTGCTTTTTCTCCAAACAGAAAGATGTCTCAGGTTTGTGTTGTGGGTTATCGGAAAGCCTTTTTTTTTTTTTTTTTTCCCTGAAAGCTCTCATGTCTCAGAACTTAGCCTTCACCTGTGAAGTGTTATTATGGCCTTAACATTTCCTTATTAGATCTATATTAGATCAAATAGTTGCATAGCATTTATATTAATTTGTATGTTCTTAGCTATGATACACAGTGTGATACTTTAGTAGATGTTTATAACTCTATGATAGCTTTTTATTTAATCATTTCTTATTTTTCTACTTCATCACTTATGCTTTTAATATGTACAGAGCAACTATAACACATAGTTGTAAGTGAAATCCATTTTGGGGACACAGCATTCATATGTATCTTTTGCTGTTTGATATGCCCAATTAAAAGCATTCTGTACCTGTAACTGTCTATAACAGGACACCATTGTCCAATAATAAAAATCACTTTCATAATCTTGTTATGAAGTTTTACTTTATGTTGTAGCAAATATAGCCTAATGTATCCATTCCAACTACTACTTGTGTTTGAATTAAAGTGTTGCATTGTGAACATTTTATCTGCCCATATTACGTAATAGGCTGCTTGCTTTTTTTTTTTTTTAAATAGGCTTCCAGCGTTCAGTTTCCTACCAAATTCCTGATCTCTATGTTTCTGAATCTATGAGACCCAACACAGAAGTTAAAATTCAATTCAACAGCAAACACCTAGCAAAGTGGGAGTTAATTTTTAATTAAAAATTTTTTTTTAATGTTTTATTTTATTTTTTGAGAGACAGAGAAAGCACGAGCAGGGGAGGGGTGGAGAGGGAGGGAGACACAGAGTCCAAAGCAGGCTCCAGGCTCCCAAGCTGTCAGCACAGAGCCTGTCGCAGGGCTTGAACCCACAGATGCGAGATCATGACCTGAGCCAAAGTCGACGCTCAACCGACCGGGACACCCAGGTGCCCCGAAGGGTTTTCTTTTTAATTCGGTTGATACACATTCATTCATTCATTTTGAAGGCACATGTGCCTTCACTAACAAATACATCTCAGGTCCAGTAAAAATAGGGTGGATGAGAGCATTGTGTCACATACTATGTGGAAATATTTTCTGCTGCCCTTTTTACCGGGTATAAGATGTGACGTCACAGGGCCTCTGCTGTGAACCCTCACAAGACGGCAGGGGGTGCAGTACCAAGGCCTCTTACTTCTCCCAGACCTAAGCTCCCATTACTGTGAACACAGGAAAAGAAATCGTGAAGCGAAACCACACACAATGTCATTGATACTTTGGCTTAACAGTATCGCTTCAGCAGCTGAAAGGTATACATTGGTTTAGGAGAAAATTCACTTGCTTTCCAGATGTGCTAACGCAGTATCTTCAAAATGGTCATAAAGGTTTAGGACAAATGAACTGAATTTTCCCCCAAGTGAAATCTTAACAAAATTGTAATTGGGGTCAGGTGTTTGCAAAAGTGTCCAGCAGACTTGAATTCTCTCCAGTCAATCCACTAAACTAAAAGACTGGAGTGCGGGGTGGGAAATGCATTTGGCTTTAGACATAAGACAGGCCTGATGGTTGCAAACTCATAGAGGTTATTTCTATAGCCTTGAAGCCAGACCATTTTTTTTTTTTTTGCACAAGCACTACAGAAATTTGGCTGTTAACAATCTCTTACCTCACCTCAGTGACTCACATGCTCTCTGCTTTCCAGCTTTGACCTGCTAGTTATGATCCACAGAGAAGGGAAGAAAAAAAAAAAAAGAACACATTCTGAAGCAATTATTTTTAATGGGGAAGATTGGAGAAAATGTAGTTCAAATAGATACGGGCAAGCTATCGGCAAACACCAGCTTATGTCTGCGGCTCCCAATACACTTACACAGGCTGTGTGGTCTTCAGGAACACTCCTCAACATGTGTCAGGTATGAGGGGAAGAAATGGAACTAGGACATGCCAAGCACGTACTATCTTCGAATCACCATGCTAAGCATTATCGCACAATAGTTCTCTGCAAGAGGCAGTCATGTAACTTGTCAAAAGTATATCTTCAGGAATGGCAGGGTCTGGATGCCCCCCAGAGATGAACTGACTCCAAAGCCTGTTGTCTTCATGCTGGAAGGTGTCACCTCCCTGTGTGGCTGTGCTGGGGTGGACAGTCTAGTCTGTTTTTCAGTCCTGTGATGCTTGGGTTTCACAGCGGCCCACATCCTTTGTCTAGGGCACATTCCACACTATAGTCAGGGTGCAACTGGCATTGTGAACTGTCAGGAAGATTCCCAATACTCTTCTCTTCTGAGAATAGCATCCTCAAACTGTTCCTTACAAACAAGAAAGAAAGAAGGGAGGGAGGAAGAGAGGGAGGAAGGGAAGGAGGAAGGAAGGAAGCTCATGCTTTGTTTTATAAGCCTAAAACCTCAGTCCTATAATCTGTTCGGGCCAGGGATCCTTGCCTGAACCAAAGGCCATCTGTAGGTTGGACCAGTTGCCCATGAAGTGGCCTGATTCAAGAACTCTCTTTGATTGGGGTGCACCACCCTGGATATTGGTTCATGTGACCAATCGGAACCTCTCCTGCTCTCTGCTAACTTGGGTAGGGTAAACACAGAAAATTAGCCAGAGGGAGTGCAAAACCAAGGCATGAATGAGACGGGCATGTTGACGGAAAGCCCGCCTTTGAAAATCACTTCCTGGAGCTCCTGGGACTGGCATTGGACCACTTAAGATTCCTTTAGGTGATAGAGAGGTTAAATAAAGTCACTAACTAAATAAATATTATACTAAATAAACAACACAGTATTACACAAATTGCACAATATAATAGCACAAACCCAACAGCCACTGAGATCCCTTCAGGTTGGAGTCCAACCTGGACTCCACCAGCCTGAACAATCTTCCAGGCTCTTTAAAAAATTCTTAATTCTGTCTTTTATTCCCATCTGCTTACTTTTGTTTGTCTCCCTCTCTTGGCGCTGGATGGGTACTTTTTGTTTGCATGTGTTCCAGCAAAATTTGGATTATTGTTTTATATACATGTGGTTTTAATTTGTGTGGGTGCTCTCTAGATCTCATCCTGTTGCTTAGTCTTCTAAGTACAATATTTTCAATATTGTCTAATCCCATGGCTTCTAACCACTGCCTACTGCCCCTAGGGATTCATCCATCACATTTTTTCTATCCAAGTCTTGGGGATGGGTACCCAAATGGCCTCCAACTTCATGTGTCCCCAAATAATGCTGCAAGGAACATTTTCGTATATGTCCCCTTGCGGACCCGTGAAAAATGTGCAATACACATTACGCCCATGATTGGAATTGTTAGGCCAGCAAGTCTGTGTCTACGTAATTTAAGGATTGTAAGCACACTCTCCAGAATGCCAACGAGCCACACTCCCGTCAGCTGTGCATGACAGTCCTCTTAAACCTACGTCCCCACCAACACATGGAATGACCTCGTTCTTTTTTACACAAACTATACCATTTAGGGAGGTATAATGCATTAAATCGATTTTTTTTATTATTTTTTTTCAACGTTTATTTATTTTTGGGACAGAGAGAGACAGAGCATGAACGGGGGAGGGGCAGAGAGAGAGGGAGACACAGAATTGGAAACAGGCTCCAGGCTCTGAGCCATCAGCCCAGAGCCTGACTCGGGGCTCAAACTCACGGACCGTGATATCGTGACCTGGCTGAAGTCGGACGCTTAACCGACTGCGCCACCCAGGCGCCCCAAATCGATTTTTTTAAGAGATGTCTGCACTCATTTTTCAATATGTCCTGTAGAGATACTTGCATTTATAGCCACATCTCCTCTCTCAGGTGTCACATTCATTAAAAGCAGGTACCAGGCGTCAACAACTTTGGTTTTGAATAGTTTTCATACAAATTATGAATGAACAAAGGAGTGAATTCTATTAAATCTGCTTCTCAGCACTATCCCTTCGTCTTTCCTCAGACTCCATTTTCAGTCGGCGCCCTTGAAATCGGATCTCAGTTTCTTCTCCTTGCTTCAGTGTTAAGCTTATTTAAGGTTTTTAGGTTCTGTCTAACTCACTCTGAAACAGAAATGCCAACGCTGGGTCTTCATCCTGTGGAGTGAACAATGGCTTTCAAACATTTTTTACCATAATCCACAGTAGCTCTATTTTGCATTATGACTTAGTACGTACCCATGTATGTAATTATGAGCTTACATACTTATAGAAAAATAGTATTTTCGCCATTGTTTTGGAAATAGACGCCACCTATTTCCAAATCTGTTTCATTAGTTTTCATTAAAAATGCACTGTGGCGCGCCTGGGTGGCTCAGTTGGTTGAGCGTCTGACTTCGGCTCAGGTCACGATCTCACGGTCTGTGAGTTCGAGCCCCGCGTTGGGCTCTGTGCTGACAGCTCAGAGCCTGGAGCCTGTTTCAGATTCTGTGTCTCCCTCTCTCTCTGACCCTCCCCCGTTCATGCTCTGTCTCTGTCTCAAAAATAAATAAACGTTGAAAAAAATTAAAAAAAAAAAAAGCACCGTAATGAGATACCTTCACACACCTATGATAGAGGCTAAATTAAAATCCAAACACCTAATGATAGCAAGTGCTAGAGATAATGTAAAGCTACTAGAACTTTCAAACACTGCTGGTGGGGAGTCCAAAACGGTACAGTGTGATTCAGCAATCTCACAGCTAGGTATTTATGCTAGAGAAGTGAAAATTTGTGCACATAAAAGCTTTACATTAATATTTACAGCAGCTTTATTCATAATCACCAAAGACTGGAGATGACCTAAGTGTGTTGCGTCAGGTGTTGGCTAAACAAACCTTGGTTCCTCTGTACAAAGGACTTGACCCTCAGCAATAAAAAGCTGTGAACTCAACTGCTCTGTGCAGCCTCTTGGATGAATTTCAAGGGCATACCACTGAGTAAAAGAAGCCATCCTCAAATGGTTGTATACTGCATGAATCCAGGGATGTGACAGTCTCAAAAAGGCAAAATTAAAGTGTTGGTGAGCAGATCATGGTTGCCAAGGGTTAGGAGTGAAGGGAGGCTGTGACTACAGATCTTCGATGGAATTTTGCGGGGTGGTTTCTGATTGTGGGCAATAGTTATACAGATCCATCGGTGTGTTAAAATTTATAAAACTGTACATTACAATAGAATGAAGAATATTTGTAAAGGAGAGTTGGTCCAAATGAGCTTAAATGAAGCTGAATCGAGGTTGGCAGATAGCACAGCGGCTGCTGGCAGACGTAGAAGCACTGAATGAAGAAGGTCAAGTCCAGGTGTGTGAACCAGGGTCATGGCCTGTGTTGAGTCCCTGTAGGCTGAGGAAAAAGGGTGGTACCAGGTTCTCAGAGCAGAACAGGGAGGTAGTACACCAGCATCCGGAATGAATAAGAGCAGCTAACAGCCATGGGTTGGAACCTGCCACTCGGCGCAATTTAAATTCAATGCCTTAAGTGTTAATTGAGCACCTACTAGGTGGCAGGCACTGTTCTGGGCACTGGGGATATAACGGTGAGAAAGATACCTGGCTCTGAGCTCTTGGAGCTGATGTTCTAGTGGAGTGGGTGTGGAGAAAGAAATAAAATAACATTGTATTTTAAATAAATAAAATATTTATAAATTTCCGTATAAATTAAGAAAACAAAGAAGATTCCAGTTAATAGTAAGTGCTGTCGTGCTGTAAAGAAAATAAACAGGTGGTGTGTGTGTGTGTGTGTGTGTGTGCATGTGTGTAGCGGGGGAATCTAGAATGAGCAGTCAGGGAAGCTTTTCTGAAGGAGGTGGCATGAGGGAGGAGAATTAAGGACAAGCATCCTCTTCCTCCCACCTTATGTGAAGGAAATAGCACTGAGTTTTCAGACAATAAATTAATTTAAAAAAAAAAAGCTGGTTACAACTCATTAAATTGATTCTATGGTCACTAATGAGTCATAGCCCACAGTCTGAAATAAAATAATTTTAATACACCCAATGACAGATGTTGCTGGCAAGCCCTTAATTAGCTTTGGCTTTTGGTTTTGTCGCATGGTATCACTATGGTCCAGACGGTTTCCTGCCTTTGACTCCCAGTTCATGCGTGATCATATTCCCCTGGGAGCGCTGAAACAATTCCAATTCCTGGAGAATTACCAGCGAGCAGGCTCTCTATGTACGTAAGTTATGTTGGCGCTAACATTCTTGACAACGATGCCTTGAAAAATACAACTTAAAATAGCCTGTGGATTTTTTAACTTCACAGGCAGCAAAAGATTTCAGATGAATTCTTTGGAGCGCTTAATGGATCTTCTTCTGGAATATTTCGCAGACTCTCCCGCTGGCCCTCGAGTGAAACGTTTACTATCTGTGGCTGAAAAGGATTGCCACTCTAACGTCAGTGTGTTTGCTTGGAAGACGGAGCAGCCTGGGGTTACGGTGTCCAGGACCTGGCATCCGGAATTGTATTGCGTGTCTGGGCATTGCTTTCTTTTGTGACTCGCTCTACTGCTGTATCACTCAGCTCTGAGTTCAGGTCACACCCAGCTTTGAGAGCATCACACAGTTCCGTCCCCACACTTAGAGAAAGCTGCTAGTGTTGCCTTGGGTCTGGCAGGTTCTGTGCTGGCCCTTCTGATGCCTCCTCTCGTACTCACCAGCCCCCCTCACTCTTCACTGCCTCGTCAGTGGGCCAGGAGTGCACTCCGGTTCTTCCCACTGCCCTTCCCAGCAATCATCATTTTAAGACTCTGCTTCTGCCATTTCCACAGCCTCTGAGCAAATCCAGTTGGCGCTCTGCATTCTTAGCGCTTGGCATGGACATTGAGGAAAAAAGTGGGGAAACACAGGCTGGACAAAGAGGGGGAAGAATAAAGTTGATTTTTTTCACTGTTGTGTTTTCCAGTGTGGTTTCCAGAAACTCATTGTGCTTAAAAGTGGAGTGAGCCAGTTTGCCACTTAGTTTTAATTTTTAACTTCAAGAGTTCGTTCTGGAAACATCTATCAAGGCTTTGTTAACAAAACACGATAAAAACCGTTCTCCCTCCTCAGTGCCCCCCACAGCCTCATTTTCTTTGTGACCGTGTCGTAAGGGGTCCAGCCCATGATCTCGAGCTGTTACTCGGCCCTGCAGAGTTCAGCTCCTTTGCCATTTTCTTTGCCCAGCCTGCCCCCTGTCCCTCCCTCTAGCCTGAGCTCAGACCTCACCTTCTAAATGAAGCCTACCTTGACCTCCTCCCAGACACTCTCAGCTCTCTTTCTCTTACTCCGCTTTTTCTGTTTCTTTTTTTTCTTTTTCATAGCACATACCTCCTGTTAATATAATGTAAATTTCACCTTTCCATCTTGTTTGTGGTTTCTTGTCTGTCTCTAATGGACCTCACTCCACAGAATATAAGAATGGGCATCTTTATGTTGCTCGGAAAGCAAAATATCCAACCATCCCTCTAAGGTTTTCTACGCAACATTTGTGTGATCTGATTATTACCGAAATAAACAATCTATTCACACACACACACAAAATGAGTTCATTATTGTCCTATAGGCCAGTGCTGGCTAATAAGATAGCCATTCGTCACACATGGCTATTTAGATTTGAAGTAATTAAGGGGCACCTGGGTGGCTCAGTGGGTTAAGTGTCTGACTCTTGATTTGGGCTCAGGTCATGATCTTACGGTTGTGAGATCGAGCCCCACAACGGGCGCCATGCTGGGTGTGGAGCCTTCTTAAGATCCTCTCTCTCTCCCTCTGCCCGCCCCCCAACCTCAAATAAATAAATAAATAAATAAATTTAAAGTGATTAAGATTGAAAAAATTAAAGGTCATCTCCTCAGTCATACTGGCCGTATTTTGGGTGTTCCATAGCCACGAGTGGCTAGTGGCTACTCTTGTGGACAGTACAGGTATAAAACACTTCCATCCTAGCAGAAAGTTCTATTCGACAGTGCTGCTATAGATGAATCAGTTTGTCAGTATATTGGATTTTTTAAAATTCAAGCGATAGCTGTCTACTTAGTGTCTACTCGGAGTAAGGTACCATGATAAGAAATACGTGTTGCGCAAGGATTCAGAGAACGTGCCTCTTTCAGCAAGTGGGTCTGAAGATAAATACAGCATGAAAAGATATGGGTCAAAAGCCTTGAGATAGATACAGATAAAGTACTGCGGGAATTCAAAGGAAGGAGAGATTTATATTTTTCAGTTCAGGGTAGGAAATCAAGGAAGACCTCTTGGAGGAGGTGGGTCTGAAACAGAAAACTGCCCATTACTGTGCTTCGGAAGCTCAGAACACTCAACACCTTGAGATAACTAGAGGAGAGGACCTGTATAAGGAAATAACCTGGTGGGAAAGTTAATTCCAAACAAGGACATTAACAACGATAGTTCCCATGGCTTTGGAGTTCTGCCTTTACTTCTCCCTCACCTTGGCCTCGGGATGAGTCTTCCACCTGCAGAAACAAAGACTTCTGGTCCTGATGTCCTCTGCTTACACAGAGCTGAGAAAAGCAGGTGGAAACTCACAGCACTTGAATAGCTGTTTCTCAAATTCTCCACCTCTGTGTGGGAATTGCAGTCCCTGGAGAATCTTCTGATGCTGCTTCCTTCTGTGGAACAAAGATGTCTTGACCTAGAGAGCTATATTGTAGGATGATGAGTGATTGAATGTGATTTTTCGGGTATCTGAGATTCTCCACCTGGGCTCATTTACCCTCTCCCCTGAGCCCATAGGTGCTGACTCATGACCAACGTGGCCTTCGCTCACAGGTGGAGAACCCAATACTCCCAGTGGAAAATAAACCCAGGTCAAAGAAACAAGGCATATGGGGAGAACAGTTATTTCCACAGAAAACAATTACATTTCTAAGAGCTGGTGTAGTTCTGTTGTGCCACTAATGCAGTTTGAATATTTCTGGAGTGCTTCATCGGCTATCGTTCAGCTAGCCACAATGGGCCCCGCCCCCTCCCCGGCCACCAGCCATCTAGATAGATGAGTCTTCTGTGTTTTACACCAGAGGTCAATAGACCATGGCCCACAGACCAAATCTGGCCCATGGCTTCTTTCCTCCAGCTTGTGAACTACGGCTGGTTTCTACACTTTTAAACGTTGGCAACTATCAAAAGAAGAATAATATTTAGCGACACATGAACATTTTTATGAAACTCATTTCCATATCCGTAAACAAAGTTATGCTGGAATACAACCACATTTATGTATTTACTTTCTGTCTATGTTTTCCTGCTACAGTGGCAGAAGTGACGCAGTGTGACCAGGTGGCCTGCAAAGCCTGAAATATTTATTCTGTGGCCCTTTACAGAAAAAGGTTGCCGATCCTGGTCCGGAGCATCAACATCTCCAGGCACTGACGAATATTGATAATAACCTTCTCTTGCTTCTCAAGCTCTTTGTGGTTGACAAAACACTTCCCCGGGCACCATTTTCACCTGTGTCTTGAATTGTCCTGGGCTCTGCCAGAGCCCCGGCAGGCTGATGCTGCTTTCACAGACAGACATGAACCCACAGAGCCAACTCCCCAAATGAGGTCATTAGGGAACAGAAACAGGTCAAAGGCATTTTTCACAACAGCTACGTTCAGGCAAAATTCAGACCCATGCAGTGCACCAGCATCACTAAAACAGAATCGAAAAGCAATGATTTCCCTCTTCCCAAACCATTTGGTTTCTGTAAGTTTATATCATTTGAGAGGGGGCCCTTCACAATTATGACACAGAGCCTAAGACAATGCAACCAATGAAATAAATGAAATTCTTCCTCTTATATAGTCACAGGGGACTCTCTGAAGTGCGTTTTGGGGCAATTCTCTTACGTTCTTATAGGCCGAGCATAGTAAATCCTGCGTAATTGTGTACACATTTAGATCAGCCAGGCCATCATTTATTCACATCCCATTGATGCTTCTAAAGCATTGTTAAGCGCTGTTAGATTTTGTTATAAAAGAAAACTATTATAAAAACAAACACATTTCCTGATTCAGTGGTGTTCATTCTCCCTGCTTGAGGAAACACACTCAAGCACCCCAAACACAGTGGGCTGGATGTGACGGCAGTTTCGCACGAAGCACTCCTGGAATAAAGGTTAGAAACTACCTAGTTCTCCCAGGGAATGTGGGGGAGATGAGGGTTAGAAACGGCTCCGCAGAGGAGGTGCCACCTGCACTGGGCCCAGAGAGATGCTTTGGGTTGACCAGAAAGACACGGTACTGGGGAAGGGGGATGAGAAGATTCTGGATGAGGCCCTGAGGTATGGAAGGGCCTGTCTCGTTCCCTGCTGGGTCTCCAGGGCTGGGGACGGGGCTGGCGTCTCATGTGTGTGCAACAAATACCTGTGGGATGAATGAGGGTGATGTGCTTAGGGGTGGTGCTAATCCAGAAGGAGTGGGGGTGGGTGTGTGGATGCTATTGGGGAACCATCGTAGGGACGAGATGGGGCCGACGTTTAACATGCTATTTCACGCGTCTGTGGATAAATAAATAGCTCGTCGTGGAACCCCTGGAAACAGCTTGTGCTGGTTCTTCAGCGACATGTCTGAAGCTTTCTCCTGCTCTGGCACATGTGGTAGACGTCGTGCGCGTGTTTGACGTTCCCGTGACACCTCCAAAATGGCCCAGGGCATTCGGCTAATAGTACTGAGATGCCCAGCTGTTAATGACATGTCAGTAACAGTCACCTGTGGGCTGTGTGGTCTTAGGGCTGTTGTATTTGGAAGGCACTATTGTTTCTCTCGCTCAAAAAAGCGTATCGAAATTCGAGTGAGCAAGTTATATTATTATGGCACTAATCTTAAATCAACTGCTCTCACCGATTTATTTTTAAGGGACCTTATTTGTGCTTGTTGGCACTTTTCATGAGCAAATTACTTTCAATCTCCCAGTGAATTGAGATATAACAACTGCAGGCGCCTGGCTGACCCAGTTGGTTGAGCATCTGACTCTGGGTCAGGTCATTATCTTCGTGTTCGTGGGTTCGAGCCCCCTGTCGGGCTCTGAGCCAACGGCTCAGAGTCTGGCACCTGCTTCGGATTCTGTGCCTCCCTGTCTCTCTGCCTCTCCCCCGCTTGTGAGCATGCGAGCCCTCTCTCTCTCTCTCTCTCTCTCTCAAAAATAAACATTCAAAAATATCTAACAACTGGGTTTACGAGCCACTACTTTGTATTACAAAAAGCCTTGACATTTATATAGACTTGGCAGTCATGGACTTAGTGACTGAGGATCCATTCCGTATGGTGATTTTTCTGAAGCACAAATTTGAACCCATGGCCAGTGAGGCCACAGGATGGGAGTGCCTCCATCAGCTAGCGAACCCGGCCCACGGCCCACCTGCTCATGTCCACGTAGCATTAACACTTTCTACTTGACTTCAGAGTCCCTGTGATCCTTGGGAACTGATTGAGAGCAAAATTTTGTAGAAAATGGCCCCAGGAGAAACAGCAGCTGCTGGTGATGACATTAAGACAGAGAAGCCGTCAGACAAAGAAGGATCCTGGGGCAGGTTCATAAATGCCTATGGAGAATCATTAAGAATACAAAGGTCACTCAAAATTTTCATTTCCACTCGACTGCATGGTACAGAGGGCATGTGAAACTCTGCTGCCATTCACAAACACCTCCAGACACATCCCACCTGACTGTGAAGGGTCAGCCATATCCCCCAACACTCCCTTGGCAATTTGTTTTTGCTGTGAATCTGCATGACCCTGAAGAAAGAGCTGGCAAATCAAAGATAAACATCAAACCAGACTCGGTCTAATTGCATAAATTCCAGATTGATGAAGCCTGAGCTAATGAGGTTTCATGCCCTAAAGGAAGTCTTAATCCTTGTCACCGTCACCGGGGCTGGGGATGTCTTTCCTGAAGAGGCTCACTCCCCGGGGCTCAGCCAGCCCCACGAGGCTGCGTTGCAACATGCTCCTCCTCTCTGCATCTCCGATCTTGGCACTTAAAAATAACGTGCCCTTCGTGATACTTTCCAGGTTATTCTTCCAGGTGGAAGATTCGCAAAAGCACAGGATTACCCATGAGCCTTCTTTGGATGCTGCTCCGCTCTCTCGTTCCCTTCTGATACTTAGGCATCGGCCACTGGGAATTGTCCACCTTGAGTTGTGAAGTTTGGTGAATCTCTCTCATGGCCAGGAAGCTAGACTCAGGTTAAGAATTACGATTCAATTTCAAATTGTGATGCTTCTGTTGGGGCACATGGGGAGGAGACCCTAAATAATGATTTTAGGCATAATCTCCAAGGATTAATTAAGAATACATTTCACTTTCTTTTTTTTAACGTTTATTTATTTTTTACAGAGAGCACCTATGCAGGCTCAGGCCTGCGAGGGAGAGAGGGGGAAGGAGGGGGTGGCGGGGGGAGCAGGAGAGGGTCAGAGAGAGAGGGAGACAGGGGATCCGAGCAGGCTCCATGCTCTCAGTGCACAGGCCGACACGGGGCTCGAACTCACAAACTGTGAGATCATGACCTGAGCAGAAGTCAGATGCTCAACAAACTAGGCCACCCAGGTGCCCCTACATTTCAGTTTCTTGAACTCATGTCTTTTAAATAGCAGCTTGCTTTCAGAAGGCTCCTGACTTTTAAGGTTTTTTTATATTAATTGCCTGATTTTTTTTTTATTTATGTAGATCCTATGGATAACAACATAAATCACAATAATTCAATAGAACAACATGTTATTATACCAATACAGTAGGTGAGGAGGTTACAGTAATCACTCAAAGCCATGTAGAGAAATGGTCCTTTGATCTTACTTTAAGAAATGTATGTGGGGGAGCCTAGGTGGCTCAGTCAGTTGAGCGACCAACTTCGGTTCAAGTCATCATCTCACAGTTTTTGAGTTCGAGCCTCGCATGGGGCTCTGTGCTGACAGCTCAGAGCCCGGAGCCTGTTTCAGATTCTGAGTCTCCCTCTCTCTCTGCCCCTCCCCCGCTCATGCTCTGTCTCTCTCTCTCTCAGAAATAAATAAACATTAAAAAAAAAAAAAAAGAAATGTATGTGAAGTTCATGTAGAGTCATGTTTTTTCTCGGTTTCAAGTTCATCATGAGGTGACCAGAAGCCCTATTAGAAATTGAACCATGGTGGGATATCCACCCAATTAAAAACGAGATTGCATCCCCGTCAGGCAGGGCAGAGGCCCTATGGACTTTTGAAGACTCCATGAGAACATCTGAGATCTGAAAACAATGTAGTGGACTGGTTACACGGCTTGCTTTTTCAGGGATGTGAGAGGAGAATCAGAGAAATTGGGGCTCTCTGCGGGGATGTGTGCAAGGAGCTATGTGGTCAAGGGCAATCTTTTTTCAAAGTAGGTAATCCTTAGGCATTGTCTATGCTGGCCACTGTGGTCCAAAACGGAGGGAGGAGAGGGGGAGGCAGGACAGAAGGAGCCAGTTGTAGGAGTGAAGTCTGAGAAGACAGCAGGTCATGGGGTGTGTGGCACGTGGGTATGCTGTGCCAGGATCATGGACTTCGTGTCATGTGGGGCTAAGGGCCTTCATCAAATCTAGGGTTCGATGACAGCCCAGAGCCTGCTTGGGATTCTCTCTCTCCCTTTCTGTCTGTCCCTCCCACTCGTGCTTACTCTTTCTCTCTCTCTCTCCAAATAAACACATAAACATTTAAAAAACTTGGGGGGTTCAAATCTTATCTCTGCCAGTTTGTAGAAATGTGTGAATTTGTGCAAGTTAACGTCTCGAAGTGATCATCCCCTTATATACAAAATGGAGGGAATAAGGTCTCAAATTCAAATCCCTACCCTGAGTTACACACACACACACACACACACACACACGTGCATGCACATACATGCACGCATGCTTGCACGTGAGTCACCCATATGTGATGAAAGATTAGGTCCTCAATCTTTCCACAACTTGCCTTCTGTCATTCTCTGTCCTCCCAACCCTCATTGGCCTTCCCCCAACTTGCAATTGCTCCTTGATGCTGGTCTGCTGGGTGTTTACCTGCCTGGGACAAGATTGTGCGGGGACAGCGGGGAACCGGCTGGGAGGGCAGGATGGCAGGACAGCGGAGGAGAGGAGGGGATACTAGGAAGTGGGGGAAGGGGCGAGTAGGGATCGCTGTGTGCTTGTCAGACACGGTGCTGGTCATGTTTATATTCCTTGCCTCCTCTAATTCTCACAGCAAGGCCTGGTCCTTGGCATCCAGGGGCGGATGGTGGAACGGGAGACATTAGGGCCTTGAGAGGGCAGGGCTAGCCCGGCAGCCTTCCCTGCTATCTGTCCCCCGCCTGACTCCTCAGGAAACACACGGTTCAGCCTCAGACAAAGGATGATTTTGTGGCGAGGGAGGAAGAGGGGTCTTTCTCATCGTCTGCAAACCTAATTCCTCTGTGAATGGAGGCAGGGCCTTCTGGTTAACAATAGGGGTGAAAGGGAAGGTGAATGTTTCCATCAACACAGAAATGATGTGTCAGAGGAGCAGGGAGTGTAGGAAGGAAGGAGCGTGCCCCTTAAGTAAAGGAAGTCAGGGCTTCTGAGAAGCAGTGAAAAAACAGGAATGCCCAGGGATGCTCAGGAAAAGCTGCACACACTTCCAGCCATGGCCCATCTGTGGACTTAGGAACCGGACAGTTCTGAGTGAGAATCGCGTTTTTGTGGCTCACTCGTTGTATGACCTCGGACAAGTTAGCCTCTCTGGACAATAGTCTTTGCGCTTATAAAATGAGAACAATTCCAAATGACTAAAACCCCAAAGGACAATCCTAACACGAAGATTGACCTTTCCAGGACAATCACGTGCATTACAATTAAATATATATGGTGTTGAATAGCATCTGGCTTTTCATTGTTGCTTGAAAAAAATCAGTACTGTATTTTCATTATCACTTAAAAATTTCAAATCAAGGTTGGGCGCAAAAATCCTTGGCTTCCAGGGGACACGGGCCTGAGCACCCCTTAGCGCTGAGAGGGGCAGAACCTCTCAGGGCATGGCTGGCACAGGAGATGACAAGAAATGACATGTGGTCTTCCGGTAGGGACTCCAGAGGGGGCTCTGGCGAGATCGAAGTGTCTGCTTCCACCTGTCCAAGGTCTACCTGTCAGTCTCAACCCCGTGGGTTTCTTGGAAGCCCCCGGTGCAATCGAGCCACTTTCCCTTTTGATTCTTTTCCCGAGCGCCTGCTAGGTGGCGGTGTGTACAAAGGCTGAAGATGTTGGTTTCTGTGGGCTGCACCACAGCTCAGGAAGATGAAAGGAAGCCACAGACCATGCCCCCCAACGCGGTGGTCCTTGCCCTGCCCGCCTGGGTGGCTCCCCAGTGCAGGATGCAGACAGCGGGCCGTAGCCTTGAGCCACGCAGGAGACGGTTCTGAATTTCCCAGAAAACAGCTTGCATAACACGGAGTATCAGTTTTCTCCTTGGCTCCTTCCCCCATGTACCAAGATAACCGAACCAGTAACACAGAACACTCCGTTTATTTGATTGTTGGGAAAAACCAAAAACACCCCGAGGGAAGGAAGGCCAAAGTGCCTTGGAAAGAGACTGGCAGATCACAGCAGCCCAGCCCAGATGTTCCCTGCACCCCTGGATGCAAGGCACGCCGCTGTGAAGGGCTCCCCTTGAGTCCAGGCTGAGGCCCTTCAGCAGAAAGTACCCGAAGGCCTCCCTCTGGGCGTGGGAGATTTCTGCTGGCTAAATGGAGCCAGTAAATGCCTTCTAAGGTCTAACTGGGGGAAGAAATGGAAAACAAAGAAGAGGATGAGGGAGAACAGAGAAGAGGCAAATGAAGGAAAGTAGCCAGCGCCCTGGACGCCAGACTTGCAAGCGAAGCCAAAACTGCCAGGCTCCAGAGGCTTCTACAGGCTTACAAAACGCTCCAAAGTATGGCATTTAATCTTTCTGTAAAATTCTCATTCCCTCCTCTTCTCTTTCTGGAAGCGCCAGATGCGACCCCCAGCTCAGGCTATTACTGCCCGATCGATTTCGCCTCAGGGAGCGTTTTATCACCTGTAAAATGGCCATAATGACCTTGCGGGGAGAATTCAAAGAGCCAAAGTGTGAAAGTGTTTCACACGGTATCTTGCACGAGCAGTTTGTGGGTTTCCTGCCTTGACTTGCTTTCGGGCTCTCAGGAGCCAACGGGAAATGGAAAACGTTGTCGAACAAACTATGTGAATTCAGGAAAGACTCACCAGGATTCTGAACTATTTTCGAGACCCAATTGGGTCCAAAAAACAGACACGGATTCCCCAACTAGTGTGTGTGCCGCACAGGATATGGGGCAAGACGATATCCTCTGTGCAAGGACTTGTGGAGAGTCCTTGGATGCCACCGCGCCCTTCCCCTGGGCTTCCGGCCGGTGGGCTCATTGCTGTGCCTGTCTCTGTGGATATTTATTCAACCACCAGAATCGAGAAGAATAGTCAACAGGCACTTGTGTGGGCAACTTCTGTGTCACTACAGGGTTATGGGGATAAAAAGCAATGTGGAAACATCTAGGGAAGATGTAAATAGCCAGAAGAATCTCTATCCCCTCAGAAGGGAAGCAGCTAAAAAGTCCCATTTCTATAGGCCAATTATCTGTGGTTATTTAGTTAGTTTAGTTTCAGAGAGTGAGAACAAGCAGGGGAGGGACAGAGAGAGAGAGAGAGAGAGGGACAGAGAATCCCAAGCAGACTGCACTGTCAGTGCAGAGCCCGATGCAGGGCTCAAACTCAACGTACTGTGAGATCATGACCTGAGCCGAAGTCAAGAGTTGGGTGCTTAACCCCACTGAGCCCCCCGGGCGCCCCTATGTACATTTATTTAATCTAACAGAATCTTGTATGGCAGGAACTTTTAGCGCCATTTTATGAATGAGGGAACTAAGGCCCAGAGTTTAAGTCCCTCGTGCAACTTTGTCCACGGAGCAAGTGCCGGGTCTGGATCTGAATCCGATTCTGGGCACAGTACTTATTTTATATCCTGCCACCTTTTCCTGGAAGCCTCAATTTATGGAAAACAAATGAACCCCAGGGAGAAAGCAGCACATTTTCCCCTGTGCTCTGCACGCCTTCCTAGTCTTTCTCTGGAAATAGATAACGAAGCCACCAGGACCCCCCAAGGCAGCTGTGGCCATCCATCCGCACAGTGGATTTGGGGGCCTCATGGCTTTCCCAATCAGGCTTTTGCGTCTCTGCCAGCTCGGTATGGAACATCTCTGGGTCTGATCTCTCCCCTCAGGAACCCAAGAGTCTGTCTCTGCATGTGTTAAGAGACCTGCTCAAGAGTTGCACATGTCAGCACAGAACAGGAGAGCTTTGATGTTGGCCCCGCATCTAGGAAAGCCTCGCTGCTGCCCTGCTCTGGCTGGAGCTCTGTGTCTTTCATCAAGTCCCGCAAGACGCCTCGCCGCCTGCCAGGATGAAGACAAACAAAGCAGGACACTCACAGGGTCAACGCTCCTCCCCGGGACCTGCCTTTGGACAGGGTGTCGATTACTCTGTGGCTCCCAACCTTAACTTCCCTCGGGGGTGGGTATCTGGATTCTTGCTGGGTCTGCATAGTCCGTGGCTCCTCTGGAAACAAAAGGTTAACAAGGGCGAGGTGAGTGCGTGCTCAACTCAAAGCAAACAATCGCCTCGGATCGGAGTCTGCAAAGTGTACCCACGTTTGTCATCTCGCGCCCTTCCCACCGGGAGCCTGTGAGCTGGCACAGCTGGAAGAAGTATTCCCAACAACACGTACTCGGCTTGCTGAGATCACGCCGAGCCGTGCCTCTGGGCTCCTGGTGAGACTGTCCTGCAGGTGATGGGTGTTCCTAGATGACACCTCAGATCTCTCTGTGATGAGATCTCCAGGATTCTCTATCATAGGCACCTCTTTCTTTATCTCCAAGTTGGGCCCGTCAACAAGGCTCTTCCGTTAGGCTCTTCACTTTCTCCTTCTTCCTCTTTCTCCTTGTCTTCTTTTCCTCTAAGCCTTGAATTCCTTCCTGGTTGGCATGCCTTTCCCTGCTGTGCTATTCCGGGCTAAAGAGCAAGGGCTCCCAGTGAGCAGTTACTGTGTATGGCTGCAGACACAGTGGGGCACACTTGGAATGGAATGATCTGGGGATCGCGGGTGATGCCTGGACGCGGGGTTGTGGACAATGGTGCCTCGGGAGGATCGATCTCAGGAGGCTGCTGCCTCCTGCTGGCTAATAATTTTACAGGCTAGTCCATTTTTTTCCCCACTCTCCTTTTCTTCTAAGGGCCCACGTACTGTATAATCCATTTTACGTGCCCTCTTTATGGTATACCAAATTTACATGTGTATTTGGGTGTACTTCGGGCCATTCCATTCTGTTTCACTGATCAGTTCATCTGTTCATTCACAGTACTGATTGACTTCTTAGAGCTTAATACTTTTTTTTTTTTTTTTTTTCCTGTCTGGTAGGTATGGTTGCCCTTCATTACTTGACTTCTTCGGAATCTCCATAACTATTCTTGCTGTTGTTTTTCCATTTGAATTTTAGGACACAAAAAGAATCTTGTTGGTGTTTTAATGAGAATTACACTACATTTCTAGATTAACTGAGGAAACTTTGATAACTTTAGGATGCTGTCTTCTTCTGAGTATGTCTGAGTATGTCTTTCTACTTGTTGGGGCCCTGAGATTTCTGCTTGTCTATCAAGCAGTTCTTAGATTTATTCCTAGAAATTTGATTCTATATTGTGGTTGTGGTAAATAAGGCATTACCTTCCATTCCATCTATTCAGCTATTGCTTGCTACACACTGATGTATTATTACACTGTCTTAGCAAACTCTCTTATTTTTGAAAATAGTTCTTCAGTTACTTCTCTCAGTTGTTTTCGTGTGTACAGATTAATTTACCTACATAAATAACGGTATTTATTATACGCTGTTAATATATTACTTCTAAATAGATACTGTCCTTTATTTGCCTTTTTAAATTAGAGCTGCTACTTCCAGAACAATATTAAATAATAGTAGTGATTAATGTCATCTTTGTCTTGCTCCTGACTTCAGTACAAATATTTCTAAATTCTGTGTTAATAGCATGATGGACTCAGATAAATATCTTTTATCATTTGAATAAAGTATCTTTTTATTTCTATTTTGTTAAGAGTTTCTTTTTTATCTATTGTATTGTATTGTATTGTATTGTATTTTTTAAATGTTTTTATTTATTTTTGAGACAGAGAAAGACAGAGCATGAGCAGGGGAGGGGAAGAGAGAGAGGGAGACACAGAATCCGAAGCAGGCTCCAGGCTCTGAGCTGTCAGCACAGAGCCCGACGCGGGGCTCGAACTCATGGAGTGTGAGATCATGACCTGAACTGAAGTCAGACGCTTAACCCACTGAGCCACCCAGGCGCCCCAAGAGTTTCTTATTTAACCAAGAAAGGAGGCAATTCTATACTGTGAAATGTTCTATCTGTGTGTATATTTTATCATGAATATTTTAGTAATTAGCATTTGTTGCTTATAAATACATGGACATAAATATGTGGAGGGGATACCAACTTTTATTTATTTATTTATTTATTTGGTGAACGACTTTATTTTTTATACTGAAAGGCTGATGAAAAACCATTACTAATCCTGCTAAAGAAAATCCCACATCTCAATCAGAAAGGATAACTGTATTTACTCATTAAATGCCATTTACATTTCCTACAACACAACTTGGAAACACCCAGCATGTATGTTTAATCTCAGTGCAATGGATTCAAGACCAAGTATACATGTTACAAGCATCAAGGCCAGATTACAAATTATCACAGTTTATCACAATCATCATCATCATCATCTTCTTGTTTTCTTTTCAGTGCATGTGCTGATTCATTGGCGGTGTTTTGCAACGACACCATGTTAGTGCTAATAAGAATGTTCTTGGACCCGATTAATGATGGATTAATCAGAACATTCTGAACTGCGGATGTTGCAGGAATTGATGCTTTTGCAGTTGGGGGCTGTGAAGTGGGTCTCTGTACTGTAAATCTTTGCCCTGTGAGGGACATTGGAGTCCCTACTTTCATTGACACAGACATGGTGTGTGGGGTTGTTGTGCCAAGCGTGGGAGTACTTGGTCCGCTAGTAATAACCACAGAACTGTTATTCTTCCCGCAGAAGTAGATGCCTTTTTTGGTAAAGACTTAAGTCTGTAGTTTGGAACAGTCAAGCAATATCAGGTGGCAACCTGGGGCCTGAATATGGCTTGATTAATGGCAAAGGACTTTGATTTCTTTGCCTTGCCATGTCTAATAAAAAATCTCTTGGGGGGGGGAGAGGCAAAAGACTGATCAGCATGGCACTGGGTCGCCAATCGCACACCATCTGCATCAACAGTAGCTTTCTTAGCATGGCTTGAGTAAATGTTTGCATCATCTAGAATTGTGGTCACATATCAGAAGGCAAACTCCAACATCTGACTTATAACTCTTGGCTCATATTCTGTAATGCTCTTATCCTTCAGGATTTGTGCCATCATCCGTGGATCTTCAGGCATGCTCTTGGGACAAGCCCTCTCGCCAGACTCCATGATGTCCGTTGATCAGACTTCTTGAGCTCAATCACCCACATTAATGTATTTCAGTCCCAAGCTTGATGCAAGTTCTTTGCCTAGCACGGTTTTTCCAAGCCCTGGTGTACCAGTGAGCAGGATGTTCAGAAGATGTTTTAAAAGCTGATAAAATCAATGAAATCACAAAAGCTTGGAGACCAATGGGTTTACAAGATTATAGCAAAATTACTTAAAGTTTTAACGTTAACCACATGCAATTTAGCTTTTTTTTTTTTTTAATGCAGAAAGCACTTGGGGATCTTGAATGCTTTAGGCTCATCATTATGGATATTGATTATCTTCACAGTTGATGGGAGATTGGTTAACCAAGCATTGATCACTGGAAGGTCTTAGTTTACCTCTGGAAACTTCTGATTTCTGTGGCCCTCTAGGTGTCTTCCTCCACATCAGACAGTGTTCTGGTGAAGCAGTAACATGCCAGGTTTCCCCAGGTACACCCACAACTGCAGAGGCACCACAACAAGACAGAGGAGGCGTAGACTGTGAGCCTGCGTAGCCTGGGCCCGGCCTCTCTGAGTCGTGCCTTGGACAAGGAGAGCGTCCTGGCTGAAAGATGCTCTCTCTGGCAAAGGCAAGGTGGTAACACACCTATGTGCAGACCAGTCAAAGGATGGGAAGGAAGCAGACCTCATAAAGACCCTGCTTCAGCGCAGTGGGACTTCCTGTTGGGCCCACTGCCAGAAGTCTTCCTGAGTAGATGATTCTGACAAGTAAAGAAACACAAGTATTCTTTGTAGTCATAAAAGGGAAAAGATGGCTAGAGGGATAAACATCTCAACCAACAAATTCTTTTTATGGGATGTCTGGCTTTTTGCAAATTTTTACTGAACCAAGACATGTGTTCTTTTTAAATTAATACATGCAGTGCAAAAACTCAAAACAATATGCTGATTTATTCCATAAAGATAATTCCCAGGCTAACTGTGGGTTTGTTTTACATTGTCAACAAGAGTAGGGAGTCAGAGGAGGAATCTTGTAAAATCCTGGAAATGAAAAGTTTGGGTCCACATGGAATGACTACTCTACAATCTAGAGTAAGTTCAATCTCAGCCTCTTTACTTCCCTCTGTGTCCTTCCCCTCCCTCCCCTCCTCTCTCTCCCTTTCTTCTCTCTCTGTGTGTGTGTGGGGGGGGGGGGCCCTGTAAGTATAGCAGAGCAAGGGAGAGACACATATGATTTATATCTTCTTTCTCCCAGCAGTGTTCCAATGCCACAGGTTCAATCTACCTGCTCAACTTTCTATATATGGAGTTTCTGAAGGTCTGTTTTGATGACCTCACCCTGGGACAGGAGGCAAATCAGAGCTTCTGTCAGTTTTCTTATGTCCTGCCAGGGTTAAGGCAAGGAAGAAAGGGTCATAACCTACTAGAAACCGGCAAGGATGTTTTTGGCTGTAGGATTATCGAATTTAGTGCCATCAGGTTAGTCAGAGCGATTGAGTCAAGGAAGAAGATACCCAATGGGCACATGAAAAGATGCTCAAGTCATTAGGGAAGAGCAAATTAAAACCACAATGCAATGCCGCCACACCTAGGTTAGAGTGGCTGAAGTTAAAGACAGGTTGACCATGCCAAGTGTTGGTGAGGATGTGTAACAACTGGAACTCTCATTCCATCCATTCTGATGGGAATGCAGAATGGTACAGTCATCTGAAAAGCAGTATGTTTTCTTGTAAAGCTTCTTGTTTCTTGTAAAAAGTTTCTTGTAAAGCTAACAAATACTTACCATGTGACAACTCCACGCCTAGGTTTTTGCCTCCACCTTCCAAATAAAAACATGTCTTTGAAAGACTAGCATATGAATGTTCCTATCAGCTTCATTCATAGTAACCCCAAACTGGAAACAACCCCAAATAGGTGAGTTGATGAACTATTTATGACATACCAACGTGATACAATATTATACAGCAACAAAATGGAATGAACTATCGATATACCCAATAACACGGGCACATCTCAAAAAATGTGTTCAGAGAAAGAATGATCCCATTTGTGTGATATTCTAAAAGACAATCAACCTATAGTGCCAAAAAGCAGATTTCTGGTTGCCTGAGGCTGAAGTGCAGGTTGGAGATCAAGTGGGAAGGGACACAAGGGAACTTTCTGGGGTGATGCACAAATTTTATACCTTGATATTGCGGTGGAGGTTAAACTGGTGTATAAATTCGTCCAAACTCATCAAACTGGTCACTTAACATGAACGCATTTGGTTGTTTATAATGTATGCTTCACTAAAGCTGATGTAGGAAGAGAAGGAGGAGGCCCCTCTTCTCATGAATGGGTCTCAGGACACTGAGCCAGGGAGAGACAGCATCACTTCTGAGAAATGCCTGGGGGGGGGGGGGGGGGGTGATGGAGCAGTGAGCTCCAAATCGGCTACCGCGCTGCACAAGGGTGGAGGCTGAGCCATAGGCTGGCATCTGCGATCTGCACGGTCTGCTTGTGTGGATGCTTCTTTTGAGACCCAACGCAGTTCACTAGCTCCTCTGTTGAGCGAGAGACTTGAGTTGGGGTCTAGCTAACTGTGGTTCGAAAGAGCATTTCTCATGGGCTCTGTGCATGCTGAAGAGGGTCCCTGCCCTGAGAGCATTTCCAGTGCGGGATAAGGTGGGGAATCAGAATGCAGCTATAGCCTCTGCACCCCCAGCAAGCTACCCTCTTTGTAGAGAAACTGGGTGTTAATAATGCATGGCTGAGTTGGGGAAAATCCGAAGAAACTTTCCCTTCCCCCCCAGATTTCTCGGCCAACTCAGTGGGCCAAATTGAAACAGTCTAGATTTGGGCAGGGAAGATTTGTGACCCTGAGAGAGATCATAATCTCAACCAAGTATGGCCGGAAATATAAATTATAGCTATGGAACTGTGAAGAATCACATAATTATATCAAAATTAAAAGGGAAAGTATGAGTGTGAACAACATCTTGTAGAGAAATTACCACAACCAGATGTATGCAAATTGTTCCCTAAGTAGAATAAGGCAACCTTCCAGGACATTCCCATGAATTTATAGTATATGGACACTGACATCCTTATCTAAAGCCCATCTTAATTACTGTTTTCCCTTCCAATGAACCATTTCCCCCACCGTGGGAGATACTTGTGTGCTGTTGGCTAAGTTAACAGTTACACGAATTTCAAGAAGTCTATCTTTGTTTTTAGAAGACTCTTTTGTAGCTGCCATAAGCGCTTTTTAGGTAAATAAAAACAAAGGAAAAAGAAAGAGTTCCTAAGTGCGCTAAATCTGAAATGGTTTAAAGCTGATTATATGGCCCTGAATTTGCTTTCTGCCCTCACGGCACAGGCCGGGGCTGGGGGTCAGGGCATCTGGGTCCAGTCTCCAGCAAGTCTGTCCGTGACCTCCAGCCAGCCTGATCTTGTTTCGGTTTCCTCACGGTCAGATTAGGATGGGCGCCGTGTCCTTACCGATGTCAGCCACGTCAGCCAGCAAAGAGCTTTCACTGAAGTTTTACATCTAGTGCTAACACTTCGAAAAGTTAAAAAGTTGGACATGACTATAAAGCAGCGTTTCTTTTGCATTTAAAAGAAAACTTTTAAAATGTTCTAAACATAATACGTGTGCTATCACTATATGTACGTGCTGTGGGACCCGTCCCTAAAGCAATAAAAATCATCTCGTTAAAAAATTTCCCAATCTGTTAGCAACAAGCAGAAGGGCTAAGTGTCCTCCAAAACCAACGCTCAGTCTCACGAGGTTGCCAGGAACGGACCGCTCTAAATCGTTTTACCTTCCACGTTGCCGTTACTTTATTACTAAGCCAACAGACTGCAAACCGAGGCCTGGAAATAGAATATGAATTAAAATTTCAAAAAGAAACAAGAATTGGATCCTAGAAATGCCACAATGATTAAGCCTAGTGTAATGGTCCATAGTCCTTTCAGTGCGGGCTGTAGCACTAAAAAATAAAGCAGAACGTACACATGTCTGGGTTGTTCTTAGGGGAGTAAAAGAGCACTATGGATCTGAAGTCAAGGGCTGGTCTTGGCATTGACTCAAGCTTACTGCCTCCGGCCTAGGCCCTGAGCTGTAGGGCTTCTCCATTTCCAGCCCTGCTCTCCCCTCCTTCCGTCTGCTCTCTCCCTGTCGCATTGCACCCGAGGGTGGAATGACCCTTAATTTTCTTTTAGGAACCCTAGGAAACTTTTGAAGTGCTTTCGTGTTTCTTGAGTTATCTAGCTGAACACATGTTCATTGAGTACGTCGTGCTACACAGGTGAATAATACGAAGGTGAATAATACATGGTCCCTGCCCTCACCCTGCTGGAGAGCTGAGGGCCAGTCAGGCTGAAAAAGGACATACACCGTGTCTTGCTATTCTAAGGAGAGAGCACCTCTGCTCATGCGCATCAGGAGGGCTTTGTGGTAGCGCTTCTGTCACTCGAGCCAGGCCTGGAGTGGGGAGACAGTGGGCACGGGGGAGGGAAGGTGGCCCCGTAGGATGGCAACACCCAAGCCAGGGGGCAGAAGAGAATCACAACCAGTTCGGTCTGGAAATGCAGACAGGGCGTGTGTGGGCGCGGGCGCAGGCGCATGCGCAGTGCGGGGGGCGTATAGGGCGCCCCCTTGGAAAACAGACTGGGTAGGAGGACGGGAATGGGGGCTGTCTTCAAAGCCCTGCTGAAGACGTTGGCCTTTATGCTGACCGCAGTCGGAAGAAGATGGAGAAATATTGGTTCAACTCTGCTCCTAATCGGGGGACCTCACCTGCATGGGTTGTGCCCACCCCCTCCTGATCCTTGTCCCCTCCCCACACAGGAGCACCCCCAGCCCCAGGAAGAAGGGTTGGGGAGCGTTGGTGAGAGGGTCCACTACATACCCTATGGAGGATTTGGTAGCAGGGATGGTCAGTGGGTGGCTTCCAACCTCCACATCAGCCGGCCCTAGCGACAGCTCATTTCTGGGGCCTGTATCAAGCTTCTGACCTTGACTTTGACTCCAAGGAGAAGGATATGAACAAGGTGCTGCTTGGCTCCCTACTCAGGGCCCCCTATGACCCAGGCTTCGAGGCTCACCGGGACCTCCTCATGGCTGCGGGTGAGACGGGGCTGGGCATCAGAGGTGCCAAGGCGGAGCAGAACTGGACCCATTGAACAGACCATCGGGGCCCAGCCCAGTGTGCTGGAAGGGCTGAAGTCCTCTGGGGCCCGCTCACCCTGGGCAAGAAGTGCTGCGGAGGAAGTCACCACGGGCACTACCAACAAGAAGTGAGGCTGAGAGGAGCTTTTCTAAACCATCAGCAATAAAGAATAAACATCAATCATGCTAGAGGAAACACCAATTTTCCTATACTCTATCCTCTCTATAGAAAATGATGTTAAATTAATATTATGTGATGAACAAACAGTAAATGGCAAAATGAAGGGGAAAAAAGTGGCTTAGAGGTGTGCCACACCCTTAGTACATAATGATACATTATTTTTCTGGATTTTGTAGTATTTGTGACATTTGTCAGCTTTTAAAATTTTGTAACTTATTCTAATGTCTTTTTTAGTTTTTTTTAATGTTTATTTATTTTTGAGAGAGAGAGAGAGAGAGAGAGAGAGAGTGTGAGCAGGGGAGGGGCAGAGAGAGAGGGAGACACAGAATCCAAAGTAGGCTCCAGCTGACAGCTCAGAGCCTGATGCGGGGCTCGAACTCAAGAACTGTGAGATCATGACCTGACCTGAGCTGAAGTCGGAAGCTTAACTGACTGAGCCACCCAGGCACCCCTTTTTTATTCTAAATAAAGTTGCTTTCATACCTAATTTTGTATTGGAAATTTTCTATTCTTTTTCTTAACGATTCTCCAAATTGAATAACCTTGAGGCCTCACAAGCTTGGGTCAGCCCTTGGATGATTCCATAATATTAGCTCAATAAATATTTGAGTAATTACTACTGCTATGTACATGGAGCTCCTAGGACTGAAGAACCCTAGGGAAGTAAAGTACATTTCAAATGAAAAGACTAAATAAATAACTGAAATGGTAGCTTGGCTGGAAAGTCACTGTCTTCATGACTGAAACCTTTTAAAAGTTAAGACAGCCAGGGAGCCTGGGTGGCGTCTGTCTGTTAATTTCAGCTCAGGTCCTGATCTATGGTGTGGGATAGAGCCCTGTGTCGGACTTCACGCTAAGCGTGGAGCCAGCTTAAGATTCTCTTCTTCTTCTCCCTCTGCCCCTCCCCTGCTTGCTTGCGTGTGCTCTCTCTCTCAAAAAGGGAAACTATTGGGACAGCCAATGTTGGGCTCCAGATGAACTCCACACACACCATGCCTACCTGACTCGAAGTGGCTGACCACTTAGGACTCTGCCAGCAACATAGTTACGTCACAATAATTTCGAATGTTCTTTCTACTCGTAACTTTCATCAGCTTCTTTTTCCAGTCAGGTTTCCCAATTTAAAATTAGTCAGGTTGTGTAAATATGAAGTATTCAAGAAGGAGGAAAGGTATAATTTAATTCTTCATCTGTTAACTTAATTTGCCAAAGCTTAAGAATGCTATTTAAAAACAAACAAAAAAATTATCTGGCTTCTAACCCAAGTCTCAGGAAATAATGATTTTCCTAGTACAATTGCTCAATTTGTTTTACATTATAGAATGCATACATTTGAACATGATAGAAACTTGTTTTAAAAAGCAATTTAATATGTTTGAGTTTGCCATATAAGAAATAATGGTTGAGAGGCCTGGAAAGTGCTCTAGAATGACAAGTCCCTGAAGTTATAATGTCTGTTTTTCAAAATCCAAAACGTGGACAAAATATAGAAATCAATGTCTTTCGGGGCGCCTGGGTGGCACAGTCGGTTAAGCGTCCGACTTCAGCCAGGTCACGATCTCGCGGTCCGTGAGTTCGAGCCCCGCGTCGGGCTCTGGGCTGATGGCTCAGAGCCTGGAGCTGTTTCCGATTCTGTGTCTCCCTCTCTCTCTACCCCTCCCCTGTTCATGCTCTGTGTCTCTCTGTCCCAAAAATAAATAAAACGTTGGGAAAAAAAATTAAAAAAAAAAAAAAAAGAAATCAATGTCTTTCAAGCTATTGGACAGCAGGAAAGAAAGGACAATAATCCCTGAGAGATTGTAACAAACGAGGAAAGCCCTACGATTGCCCCAGATTACTGCCTTGCAAGAGTTTCCAGACAACACACAGGGAGCCCTGAAGGAGTCCCACAGTCTCCTTGAGTTGAGGAGACACATTGATCAACAAAATCCCAAAATCCTAGCTAGATTTTTTTTTTAGAAATTAAAAAGCTGATTCTAATCATTAATACTGATAAATAGTTCAATGGAACAAACTAGAAAGTACATATGTAGACCTACACATATATGGAAGACTGATTTTTGACAAAGGTGCAAAGGCAATTCAGTAGGGAAACAATAGTCTTTTCAGCAGATGGTGCTAGAACAATTGTCTGTCCATATACACAACAAGTGAACCTCAATCCATACCTCACGCCATATACAAAAATTAACCCAGAATGGATCACAGATTTCAGTGCAAAACCCCAAATATACAATTTTTAGAAGAAAATATAAGGGGAAAATTTTAGAACCTTGGACTAGCACAGATGTTTAGATACTAGATCAAAAACAACATACGTGAAAGTAGAAATTGATTCACCAAGAGGAACAACTTTTGTCCTGTCAAAGACACGTTAAGGGAATTAACATGAAGGGAGTTCTCTCTGCCACAGAGAGAGAGAAAACACTGGCAAATTACGTATCTAATAAAGCACTTGTATCTTACAGAATATATGAAGAACTCTTAAAAGCCAATAAAGAAGAAAACAAGGATCTCAAGTAAAACAATGGGCCAACAATTGGAAGGGCCATTTTTACCAAAAAAGATACACGAATGGCAAATACGCACGTGAAAACATGCTCAATGTAATTTGTCACTAGGGTAATAAAAACCCCAATTAGATAGCACTACACATCTAGAGCAGTAGCTCAGATTATGAAGAGTGACCATCCCAAGTGCTGCTGAGAAGGTGGAGGAGGTAGCTCATTCATTGCTGGTGGGAATGTAAAATGGGCTAACCAGTTTGGAAAGCAGCTTGACAGCTTTTTTTTAAATGCTAAACACAGATCCACCACATAATTCAGCCATTCTACTATTTATCCAAGAGAAACGAAAGCAGAGGTCCATTTAAAGAATTCATATGAATATTCAGAGACTTGTTTGTGATAATCAAATACTGGGCGCTCCCCAAAGGCCCATCAACAGTTGAGTGGAGAGAAAGAACTGTGGTCTGTCCATGCAGTAAAATGCCACTCAGCAAAAAAGGAATGAACTATCAGAACACACTGCAACATGGACGGATCTCAAAATAATTTAGTTGAGTGAAAGAAATCAGGCAGCAAAAGAGAGAACATAATGTACAAGTCCAGTTTTATAAAAGTCTAGAAAACACAATCTATCGTGACAGAAAGCAGGACAGTGGTTGTTTGGGGATGGGAGGTGCAGGGACAGTTAGGAGAGAGGGGCTGCAGAAAGGTGGGAAGAAACTTCTGGGGTGATGGAAATGTCTGCTATCTTGCGATGGTTTCAGGGATACATATGTCAAAAGACATCAAACTATACACTTTAAATATGCATATTCTGGTATGTCAGTTGTACCTCAATAAAGCTATTTTTAAAACTTATGATTTGGCTTCAGGCACCTAGAGCAAGATACTGGTTTGAGAGCTGCAAAAGTCAAGGAACAATCAAGATATTAACTATGCTTGGTTCTAAAACGTGACATTGTCTTTAACTGTGAAATAACACATTCTTGTTAAACACCCCAAAATAGGTCATAAAGTCTATACTGAGGCTCTCAGGACACACACCGATCACTTGATCGGTAACAAGTCATTTCAAATGGGTTTCACCACCTCCTTTTTTTCTCTTTCCTTAACTTGGGAAAAGAGAAGGTGGGGATATGAAAACAGATTTAATATAAGGCAAGATATACGACAGGTTGTTGGAAAGTTATTTGAAACCAGAAAATGGGTATCAGCATCCAAAAAATAAATACAAGGAAAGATTTTTCTTCACCTTTACCATTTTTTTTTTGTATACCCTTTCTTCCTTTCCTGTCCTTTTTCCCTTTCTTTCCTTCCACCTCCTGCCTCTTACCCCCACATCCCACCCCACCTTTGCTGGCAGGGTTGCCCAGAAGTTCAGACTATAGCACGAACTGGAACAGACTGTCCAAGTTCAAACCTCATGCTATACTCCTGTACTCAGTATGGTATTTAAGATCTCATGCTTTAGCCCCCCCTGTCTGTAAATAGGGTAATACCAAAAGTTCCTTCTCTCTGGACTGCTGAAGATTAAATGATTTGATATAGGTAAAGCACTTAAAACAGGCAGAGCCACGGTTAACAGCATGCAAGTGTTACCATTCTCGTGGCCCCTAATCTACGACAGACATGTTGGACTCCAATCAGTTAAATGTAAAAAGCCCTGGGCTCGGAGAAGACGGCAGAGGGCATGAGATTCCAGGAGCTGGAACCCAGTCCTGGCTTGGCCAGTCCCCAGCTCCCTGCCCCCACCTGTGCTACTGATGCATCAGAGCTTAAACTGTTTACTGGGGAAATGAGGGCGGTCTCCATGGTCCCGTCCAGGTGTTAGCACTGCTTTTTATCATTCAAAGTTACATAAATATTATCAAATGAAAAGCTTTTTGACAACTGTTAGGCACAATGGAGATTTTCATGTTACAACGTAGGTCATTCGTTATTTAGTAAGAAAGACGAGTAACCTTGCCAATTATATGGACGGAACAACTGATAAAACTTCAGCAGAACACCAAGTGACTTCTTCAATGTTTCATGAGAAATTTTAACACGCAGTTTATCATCTTCTGAAATGGGACCCTTGTGAAGTTCTGGATGGGAACTCCCCCTTCTCAAAGCTATGCATGAATCTCTTGGAAGTTTAAGAGTTTGTGTACTTTGCCTGTGGTGGATGGGGCACCACTGGCTTGGCCTTAGTGACCCCCACGCCCCCAGGAGAAATCATTTCAGAAGTGCCCTGGAGCTATTCTGTCTTCTCCCAGGGTGGCAGCAGGAGCGGTGAGTGAAGTAACCATAGAAAGGAAAGCTAGTCAATTCACATGGCTTCCTTCACGGGAAATTCACCGGACTAAGTGTAACAATAAGTGAAACAACCTACCTATGATGCTGCCATCCAAGACAAGCTCTCGGCTTTTAAAAGGGGGCAGATTTCATGTGGAAACCGTCTTCAGTGGTGAGCCAGACAGCAGGGTTGTAATGTTACTTTGAAGGGGATACAGTATAGCCATGATGAGGAGGGAAATTTCCTCTGTTAACATCCTCCTGCAGTAGTGGTCAAGTGTGTGAGCAATTCCTCACACTTTAAAGATTCAAGTAACTTGTAGGAGTGTTATACTCCCATCGGGTCAGGTCCTTATCCAGAAACGGAATCACTCAATCTGTCCACTGAAGACATACTGACTACAGGGACCAAACAGGAATTTTATTAAAACAAATGGAGACTGATTAGCCCTTATGATGAGTCCCCAGTCCCACGGAGAGGATTTTTGATGTTCCTTCTAATTCCTAGCAGAAGTCTTTGCACTGATCTCTGCTCCCACAACGTGGTTCATTCTGTCATTTGCTGCTAGTGACATTCACCTGTCTCAACTGGCACATTGTTGTAGCTGTTTCGAGAAAGCCGGAGGTATCGGTAGCCTTATGGACACTGTGTAATCTGTTGGGGTACCTGCCAGACTCCTGTCCCTTCTAGCTAGTAGTTTCAGAGATTGGGCAAGAGCAGTTGAACTGATTCAGGTATCTCGATGGGTCACTGTAAAAGACCAGAAGCAGGAACTGGCTTAGTTTGATTAAACAGCATCTAGGTCAGGGCTTGAAATTTTGAGTGTATAAATGTATGTGTGTGCCCATATATTTGGGATAGCAAACGGGAAACTCAGATTTTGACCTGATGTCCAAGATGAGGCTGGTTAAAGCGTAGTGAGGAATCTTTATAGATCACTGCTAAGTACCATGGGAAAAAAATCCTTTTAGTTTATTAAAACTTGGGAAATATAAGAAATAAAACACAACTCCACAGAAATATGAACTACCAGTTTAGTGTATTTCCAATAGATGCTTTTCTGTGCACATTTTCATATAGTTGAGATCAGATGTATACACTATTTTGCCTCTTACTTGCACTTAAGATGCTCTATGCATTCACTATTTTTGTAATTTTTTCAACGTCAAAATAATATCCTACTGTAGTTATATTCCAATATGGTTAACCACTTCCTTATTGTTGGCCATAGTGTTCTACTGCAATAAATAATGCTGTCATAAACATTTGTGCATAAATCATTATACCTTTTCTCCTTAGGACTATTTCCCGGAAATGACATTACAAGATTCAAGAATCAATACATTTTGAAGGCTCAGGACATTTTTAAGGGTATTTTGACACAAACATTTGGTAAAGTGTTTGTGTCAAAATACCCTTCTACTGGCTGTGTATGGGAATGTTCCAACTCGTGCCATCATTATCAGCATTGAATATTTTTTTTTTTAATTTTTTTTTTTCAACGTTTATTTATTTTTGGGACAGAGAGAGACAGAGCATGAACAGGGGAGGGGCAGAGAGAGAGGGAGACACAGAATCGGAAGCAGGCTCCAGGCTCTGAGCCATCAGCCCAGAGCCTGACGCGGGGCTCGAACTCACGGACCGCGAGATCGTGACCTGGCTGAAGTCGGACGCTTAACCGACTGCGCCACCCAGGCGCCCCATCATTGAATATTTTTAAAGTATTTTTCACGTTTTATTTATTTTGAGAGAGAGAGCGAGAGAGAGAGCGAGCCAGAGCACAAGCTGGGAAGGGGCAGACAGAGGGAGAGAGAGAATCCCAAGCAGGCTCTGCACTGTCAGCACAGAGCCCGATGCAGGGCTTGAACCCACAAACTGTTGAGATCATGACCTGAGGCGAAATCAAGAGTCAGATGCTTAACTGACTGAGCCACCCAGGCACCCCGGATATTTCTTGAAAGAAAAGAAATCCTTGCTAATTTAATATTAAAACATTACCTTACTGTAATTGCATTCACATTTCTGATTACTGGTTACAATATATTTACTCTTTTGTTTTTCCTCTTCTGTCAACAATGTGTTCATGACCTCTGCCTATTTTTTTTTTCCGTTTTTCATTCGCATTAATGAAATTTTGTTTTGCCAAGTCTCCACTGAAACATTAATCAGACACTCACTAGAGGTCATTTTATTGAATTGATTTAAATATTTTATTTAAAGAAATATTCTGAAGACTATAGTTTATTGGTAGGAAAAATAGAAATCATACGTGTTCAAAGATCATTTTGTACTGACATGATGCGAAATCGACTTCTCCAAGTAACATTATTAGTTTCGCAGTGATACTAGTGGAATGCATGCTGCAGAAACATGGTTTTACCTTCAAATCTGAGCACGTTACCCTTACATCAGAAAAGAAAAAGGGATAATAAAAAACGCCACTTGGATTAGTTCAAAGTTTAGTAGACCACATCTGATTTGTTGAAGAGTGAGTTCTTTTATTTACCTCTTCAAGGAAGTGCTTATTTTTTTCACTTCTTTCTGTGCATCTTTGTCCTATAAAGAAAATACAAATACACAATGAAATTTCACACATTTATCCTGCTACTCTAGCTACTTTGAAACAATCTTTGGTTGAGCGAGGGGATACTTTGTGAGGGACCATTGCAAGGAAACTACAGATTTCTGAGATCCAGGCAGGATTCAGATCTCCGAGACCATGTGTAATGCAGAGAGCTACTCCCAGGCTGTTCCCCCACCAGGTCTGGAGGGGTGGGATACCGGAAGAAGAGATCCTTCAGTGTAAGCTGACATATTGGCCCTCACCACTGTGTTAATGGTAACATTGATTTTTTTTTTTTCTTCAGTTGTATGATGTGGAAGAAGTCCTAGCCTCAGCAGCAGGATTGGAAGAAATTGGAGATTCCACTGCAAGATCCAGGCTAGCTATACATTTCATCACTGACGTCATCAAGTAGTTTATATTAAAGGTGAAAAACCATATAATATGTTTTCTACATGGTCTAATATATTCCACTTGTTATTTCTTTAAAACAAGAGTGGAGGTTAGAAACAGTGGCAATAAATTTAGATGGCAGGGTACTCCTATGCACTTTTGCATTTAACATTTATTGAATACCTAATTAGAAAGAATTTAAGGGATGTAACAAATTAAAACAAATAGATGAGAACAAATGAACAACACAATATTTGGAAGTGGCTGTTAGATTAAACAAACAAACAAACCTGGAAGTTCTTCAATAGTTTTTTTTTTTTTTTTCAACATTTATTTATTTTTGGGACAGAGAGAGACAGAGCATGAACGGGGGAGGGGCAGAGAGAGAGGGAGACACAGAATCGGAAACAGGCTCCAGGCTCTGAGCCGTCAGCCCAGAGCCTGACGCGGGGCTCGAACTCACGGACCGCGAGATCGTGACCTGGCTGAAGTCGGACGCTTAACCGACTGCGCCACCCAGGCGCCCCAGTTCTTCAATAGTTTTAATCATAACGTAGTGTCTGGTCAATCAGATGTCTACCTACTAGCAAATCAGTATTTTTTCAAGGTTGTGAGAAACTATGATTAATGAATTTAGGGGATTAATGCATTATTTAAAATAACGTATAAAAAATACGTTTATCTTGGTAATTCATGTTTATCTTGGTAACCCTGGGGATAGTTCAGTGCCTGGCACCGATAAGTCCCTCAATAGGATACCTATTAGCAGTAACATTCCCATTAATCGATGTTTAGGGATCAATTTCTTACAGAATAATGACATAAGCGAGAGAATCATTTCAACTCGATGCCTAAAGGAATGAACGTGCACAAACCAGAAGGAAAGATTTAAAATTAAGATCACAGCTTGGCAATATGTGTCCTCGCGCACCCCCACCCCCCCACCCCAATTCAACTGGCAGTGAACGCGCTCACCGCACACCCACAGCCACACCCGCACACACAACACCCCTCCCGTTGTACCTTGTTCCCGGGGCTTCCATCCAAGCATTTTATTTATTTATTTGTTACGTGCAGGTTTTTTAGCTCAAAACGCCAGCTAACGCCGCTACCCCCAAACACGCTTTCCTCTGTTATTGCCCCAAATGTCTGCCCTTCCCACCATCAACCCTCATTGGGTACTCCCCCCAATACCACCCTCCTTGAGCCAACCTCCCACTTTTCCTCTTTTTCTCACACATGTCTACAGAGCTCCCTGGCACTCCTGTTAGGGGACTTGTTTTGAAGTCATTTTTGTATAGCCAGCAATGCATTTGCTGAGAATATATTTTGGGGGTAGAGGATAATTGTCCTCTGCCATTTCTTATAGCTGTTAATCTCCTGGTCACTCTCCTTTTACATTTGTTTTTTGTGACTTTGGCACCTGGGTCACCCTCCATGCCAAGGTCTGCCATCGCTGTTGGAGACATCCTAGTCCCCATGGACCGTGGATCCCACCTTCCTGGAGTTAGCCTCCTCACCTCTGATGCCCTCCCCCATCACCCTGGTGAGCGGACCCTGGGCTTTGTCATGACCTACAACTGCCCTACCTCTGAAATAGGCGTCCTGCCCTCTGAACACAACTGCCCATCTTTTCGTGTCATTTATCCAATTACTCTCAATAACAGTAATTTTTCAACTTCCACAGATTTATTAAGAGATTTTCTTTCCTTCTTGTTCTCTGCCAGCCTTCTCCTGCTTTGACTTATTTTTTTGTTTGTTTTGCCTTGACTTGTTTTCTACCCACTTTAGACTCTATATCCAGCGACCTTTGAACTAAAAGACAAAAGCCCTTTCCCCCTCTGTGGCACCTGCCCTGGGTCTCTACAAACCCCCAAGTCCACAAACCCATCAACTTTTCTATTGAGTTGGCAACAAAAAAAGAGAACCCTGATGCGCTCCGGATGCCTTTCTGACCTCCTCAGGGCCTCCCTTATTCTACCAATTATCTCCTCGCTCCTTGGTCGTTCTTGAATCCTTCCTCCTTTGCGGACCTTCTCGTCATTTAAATATGCTCCCCTATTTCCCATCTAAAAAAACACAAGGATTTCTCACCTCTGGCACCACTTCTCCTCTCTTCCCCATCAAATTGTTGGAAGTGCATCTACCAGCACCGACCGCGTCGTCTCAGTGCTCTGCACGGTCTCTGCGGCTATCGTTCCACTGACAACAGTCTGGGTTAAGATCACCAGTGACACAGACATCATTGAACTCAGCTCATTCCAGTCCTGACTTCTCCAGGGTTTCTGACAGAGGTGACCACTTCCACCATCCTTTGGCTTCTGAGGCCCTGTCTCGTGGGGTCACTTCTGCTGGTCTCCCTTGTAGCTTCCTTTTCCTCCTCCCCTTCCATTATGCTGCTGTTTCTCAAAGCTGATCCTCTGCCTGCTGCCTTTCAAACACTACATAACTTCACTGGGTGACCTCTGCTACCTTGTGGCTTCAGACATCATGTATGTGGCAAATATAAAATCAGTTTATGGATTTGAAAATCTCACAAACTCAAAGTGTCTATACCTGAGCTCACCTTCTCTACCAAATCTGGTTCTCCAATGCTCCCCGGGTCCTTAAAGGGTACCTCCATCTACCCTGGTCCGTTTCTAAAGCCAGGAACCCCCATCTCATTCTTGAGTCCTCCAACTTCTAGATATTCAATTTCTAAGTCTTGTCGAGAACACCAGCCACAAATCCATTAAGTCTGTGTATCTCCATTCACTGCTCACTGCCATCATCTTAGTCGGCATCACCGGCTCAGGTCTGTGCTACTTGTGCTAGTTACTCAAATGCTACTCCTTCTTCTAGTTTTGCTTCCCTCCAAGCCAAGTCAGTCCCCACAGGGTAGCCAGTGTGCCCACCCCAAAATCTCATTTGTCACTTGTTGCTTAAGACCCTGTAATGGTTTTTCCCTGCCTTTAAGAAAAAGACACAAGGCTCTCATCTCTTCTTTCCCTCTCGTGCCCAGCATTTCAGCCATATTGTTATTTGATTCGATGCTTTTAGGCCTATTTTTCCATTCCAGGCCTTTGTCTGTTTTTAGTGTTTCATAAAATAGGGCATGTCTGCTACCTGCATCAGTTATCACCTGAGATAATGTGAATTACTTACAAAGTGTGTGTTTAATTGTCCAGGTCTCCATTCGCCCTTGCCATGTAGATAACATATTTCAACACTAATATCATCATTAGAACACATTATTTTGCGTTCTACATTTTTTTTTCAGTTACATTAAAAGTTGTTTTCTGATTGAACAAAGTTTTTGGAAATATGTTGAGAGCTGCAAAAAGAATAGAAGCTGATCAGCTTTCGACAGTGATGTAATAAAGGAAAAATGGCCCCAATACTCAGCATAACGTTTCATTATTTTTTTAAAGACAAATACCAATGCGTTAGATTTTTTACCAACAACTTTTATTAATCTACTGAGGAGAGGTTATCTTACTGCCTATTACAGCTTACAAATTCTGCATTCAACATTTCCAAGAATGCATCACGGTACATCTTTCTACTACATTTATTTTCAGTGATATGTCATTTGCCAAAAGTCTAAATTATAGACTGAATTGTGTTCTAAAGGGTTCTTGATAGTTTCGTTTTCCAGTATGAGTTTTCTTATATAAATTGTAGATAAAGGCATTTCTACTTTGACTTGAAGCCTGGGAGACTTCCCAGTGTGAGCATTTTAAGGCTGACTAAGGTATATGTGATCACGGAAGTCTTTCCTTCCATCATGATACTGAGAGTGTCCTATACAGTGACAATCCTCACATGTCCTGTAATGTTGCTCTACGAGGAAAGGGGTTCTCATGTTCATTTCATTGAATTGCTTCTCTAACATGAATCATCTAGTATTTCCCAAATGGCTTCCTCCTCCTGGTAAAGACTTGCTCCCTTCCTGCTTGGTTTGCTCAGTGTTCTGTGCATTTGAAGCCTTGAGCTTTGGCTGAAGGTGACAGAGTTTCTCCCCTGTGGGAACTCTTGTGTCTATAAAGGTTAAAGCTGAGGCTGAAGGTTCTTCTCCATTCATTACATTTATAGGGTTTCGCTCCGGCGTGTATTCTCATGATGGCTAAGGTTAGAACATCAGCTAAGGGCTTTACCACATAGATGACATTGGTGTAGTTTCTCTGCCGTGTGAATTCACTCAGGCTGTTTCAAGGATGAGTCGTTACTGGAGGCATTTCTGCTCTGATTATAGGCAAAGGGTTTTCCTCCTGTGTGAATTCTCTGCTGTGAACAGAAGTTAGCTCTCGGGCTGAAGCGTGTGCCACGTTCGTTACATTGGTAGGGTTTCTTTCCAGTTAACACATGCTGGATCACTTGAGCAGTGGGTATTTCCCCATTCTCAAAGAGCTCCTCTCCAGTGTGAAATCTCAGCTACTAACAGGGACAGGAGAGGATGTGAAAGGCCTGCCTGCATCCACTCGTCTATTCATTTTTCTACATACGAATTCTATGCTATTCCTTCAACAATGGTCTCCAAATAAAGTCTCTGCCGCATTGGTTACACTCACATGGTATGATACTCTCCTCCGTGTAAGCGTTTTTCTTCATAGCATGTCAACTGCACAGGCATCTGATCAATTCTGAGGGCTTCACTATGTTTCAAGCACTCGATATATTGTCCACATTTGCTCAAATGTCATCTTCTAAGGACTCAGGTTATGGTTTTGAATTCAGGGTATTCCTTCCTTCTCCAGATTCACACTATCCAAACCTTTCTGCTGAAGCAGCATACTTTCTCTCCATTGAAAACACTGCAGTTTCAAATTCCGGGGATACAAGGCTGCTCACATGCATGAATCTAGGCCCTGGAGCCCAAGGGCTGACACTCTCAATACCAAGTGCAGTGTGACGAGCTTAGGGCTCCCTGGGACATAAGATGTGTCACAAGTAACTGTCATGCCAGGAAGAGGTTACAAGTGCCACAAGAAAGAGGCACATGAGGGAAAATATATCAATACTCTCCGCCAAAGGCTTTGGATAAGTAAGAGAGAGACTTACTTATATTAAATGGTTACATTCCTGGCATGTGCGTGATGATTATCAAACATCAACCTGACTAGACTGAGTGCTGGGTAAGAATGACTGAACCCAGACTGATGCCGTGTCACCATTTATTTTAAGAATATTATTAAAGGAGGTCTAAGAGCGACGCCTGGGTAGCTCAGTTGGTTAAGCATCCAACTCCTGCTTTGGGCTCAGGTCATGATCTCACAGTTGTGAGATTGAGCCCCATGTAGGGCTCTGCAAGAACATGGAGCTTGCTTGGGATTCTCTCTTTCTCTCTCTCTCTCAAAATAAATAAAATAAACATCAAAAAAAAAGAGGTCTAAGAAACTTCTTTAAGGTGTTTTTAAGATCAACCTAAGAAATATAAGCAAGGCCATTATATATCAAGAAAGCTTAACAAGTAATATATTTTGGACTGCCAATAAAAGGTTAGAACCCAAAAAGTGGAAATAGGGGGTTGTAAACAGAGTAATAGTCCCTGCCTGCAACTCATGAAAATGTCTCTTCAGAGAGTAGGTAAAGTGTGTCCCTTCTTTAGTGGCCTTATTCATTTCCTTTTTAAAAAATACTTATTTTTTTATGTTTTATTTTTTATATTTGAGAGAGAGACAGAGAGACAGAGAGAAATTAGGGGAGGGGCAGAGAGACAGAGGCAGAATCTAAAGCAGGCTCCAGGCTCTGAGCTGTCAGCACAGAGCCTGACGCAGGGCTCAAACTCATGAACTGTGAGATCATGACCTGAGCCGAAGTTGGATGCTTAACCGACTGAATCACCCAAGAGCTCCCCAAAATATTTATTTTTGAGAGAGAGAGAGAGCTCAAGCAGGGGAGGGACGGAGAGAGAGGGAGACAGGATCCAAAGCGGGTTCCACGCTGATAGCAGAGAGCCTGATGTGGGGCTTGAACCCATGAACTGTGAGATCATGACCTAAGCCAAAGTTGGACCCTTAACCAACTGAGCCATCCAGGCACCCCTAATTTCTTTTAAAATGCACCAGGAAGAATGAATTCTCCAGGCCCAGAAAATAAGTTCAAACCAGAAATAAACAGGCAAATAAGAATTTCTAACAAATGAGACCGTGGGCAATATTGCTGGGTTTCAGTAACTGACCCTACTCATACTCTGAGCTGTAGCATTCCCTTAGCTGGAAGGCAGGCTGAACATCTGTGGACTAATTATAGCTTATAAACTTATCTGAGAAACCAATCTCTTAATTAAAAAAAAAATCAAATATGAGGGACGCCTGGGTGGCTCAGTCGGTTGAGCCTCTGACTTTGGCTCAGGTCATGATCTGTGGTCCATGGGTTCGATCCCCGTGTCGGGCCCTGTGCTGACAGCTCGGAGCCTGGAGCCTGCTTCGGATTCTGTGTCTCCCTCTCTCTGCCCCTCCCCCGCTCATGCTCTGTCTTTGTCTCTCAACAATAAATGTTAAAAAAAAATCAAATATGAGGTCTTAATTAAGACAGAAGATTAAAAGCACGATTAGGATTTTATTACTAAGAGTGGTTACTAATGAGAGGGATGATTCTCCATTTATATGACAGGATGGAAATAACAGCCCAGGATTTTAAACAACAGGTTAACTTTAAAGCCAACTACACAACTTGTTAGCCAGGAAGACATGTTCTTTACATTGAACACTCCCGGAGTCCTTCTCTTCCTGACACTGTTCCCGGTATAGTTTATTTCCTATCCTACAAGAGTTTGTCTTAGAAGAGCAATTAATGTCACTTCAAAATGTGACAACAATTTCAAAACAGTTTTTTTCTTTACCAAATTAGCACATCCCTCGCCATAAAACAAAAGAATACATAATGCTTCCTGCACCGAACTTTGGCAGCCTGCCCCAGGTCAGTAACTTGGATACTTTGTCCAGGCAAACAACTCCCAGGCTGCCAGAGTGGTCATGATTTCCTTCATCAAGCATTCTCACACTGCCTTCGACACAGGAATCCTTTTTCAGTTTAAAAGTGGAACGTTTCTGGGGCTCCTGGGTGGCTCAGTTGGTTGAGCGTCTGACTCCCATTTTCGGCTCAGGTCATGATCTCATGTTTTGTGGGTTCGAGCCCCACGTCAGGCTCTAAGCTGACAGCATACAGCCTGCTTGGGTTTCTCTCTCTCCCTCTCTCTGTCTGCCCCTCCCCCATTTGTGCTGTCTCTGTCTCTCTCAAAATAAGTAAATAAACTTAAAAAAAATTGTTAAAGTGGAACGCTTCTCAGGACCCGAGATGACCTTCCTAGAGTCAAGAAAAGGCCACGTGAATAATAAAATACTGTAGTTTCAAGTTCTGGGGATGTAAAGTTGCTCACATGCAGGAATCTGGGCCCTAGAGCCCAAGGGCTGACACTCCCAATATCAAGTGCAGTGTGGTGAGCTCAGAGCTCCCTGGAAGGGGCAGAAGACATCACAAACGACTCCAATGTCAGGAAGAGGTTACAAGTGCCATGAGAAAGAAGCAGGTATGCCAGGCAGGTTCACATGACAGAGGGAAAACTGATGGTTGGGTTGCCTTCACTGTTATTAGTGGCTCTGCTGGACATTTTGGAAATGAACAGACTTGTCAGCAAAATCACTAATGGGGTGGGTATATTTCAATCTGGAAAAACTTACAGAGATAGGGGGACTACAGATAACTCTCCTCAGTCTATTTTCTAATTGAAAAAAAATTGATATTCCTGACATTACATTTACTACTCGAAACAAAACAACAAAACAAAACAAAACAAAACCTCCTAGAAAATATAAATGGAAACATCATTGGAAAAATAAGTAACGCAGGAAATACTTATTAATGCTATTTTGCTTATTACCTAAATATTTCCACAGTGCCCAGCTTTTTATTTTTATGCTATGAGTCTTCTGATTTTTCCTATCAGTACTTATGGGTGCTTATTACATGCCAGGCATGGTAGTTAGCACTGGGAATAGAGGGGTGAATGAAACACACTTAGCTGTGACTTTCCTGGAAGAATCACACAAACAATTATACAACCACAAACCGTGCTAGATGATGTGAAGGAAAAGTACGAGGTACTTTCTTGCCTGGGAGTGGCAAGGAAGTCCTTCCTAAAGAAATGACATTTATGGTGAGGCCTGAAGGGTGAGTAGGAATAAAGCAGGGGAAGGGAGTGGAGGGCTTGGGTGGGAGTGTTTCAGGAAGAGGCAAGAACAGGTCCTGAGGGTGTGAAGCAGGGAAAGGCATAGTGCAGAGGTGGGGGGAGTGGGCAACAGAGATCAGAGCCTTGAAGGACATGCTAAACATTTAGGACTTTATCCCCAAAGCAAAGGGTTTCAAGTAAGAAGTGACATATTGAGGTTTACTCAATCTGTTCCTTTGCTGCTACTGAGAGCCAAGAATGGCCTGGCGGAAGGAAGAAAGCCAAAAGACCAGTGGGAAGCTCGCACGTCGTAGTTCTGGTGAACTCGGGTGGTTTCCTGCTTGGAGCGGTAGCAGTCGAGTGAGAGGGCAGTTGGCTAGCTCAAGGCATGCTTTAGAAGAGGAAGACTGAGATTTGGTGAGTGGGTGGATGTCTGAGTCGGGGGCTGAGGGAGATGATTCCCAACTGATGGACGGATGTGCCATTTACTAGAGAGGAAGTTGGAAAAGACCAGATCCAAAGGCCCAATGATGAGTTAAGTTTGAGATGTCTGTGAAACATCTCGGTACAGATGTCAAGTAGGAAGTTGGATACTCAGGTCTTAGGGCTCAGAAGGGAGGTCTAGAGATACGAATTTGAGGACTCCTGGCAGGTAGATAGCATCCAAAGCCATGGACCATAGGTTTGTGGGGCAGGAAGGAGGAGAGAGGAGAGGAAAGGAACGGAGGGGAGGAGAGCGGAAGGGAGGCGAGGAGAGGGGAGACTTAGAGACCAAGGACCAAACCCTGGGGGGGGGGGGGTCATTGATATTTAGCCCTTGTGTGACAGCTCTGGATATTGTGCACAACTATTTGCACGTGAAACCAGGTATTATGCCTCACTATCATACTGTATGCTAATCTCAAATTCTAAAAAGAACGCAAAGACCCTCAGTTTTAAATGACTGCATATAACCTGAAACATCATTCAGGACAGATGGAAAAGTTGGTAGGGTCCCCACCACCTCTATGGAGCAAGCAACCAGAGGGACAAAATCTGTTTTCTGCCCAAACAATTGCACAAAGCGTCTTCCGGAGAAGTGCCGCTCCTGAGCCTAGGCTGTTGTGCGCCTCGACCAAGTGAGGGATCGGAGTGAGAAGGCCAATCAACCCCACAGGAAACCCCAAACGTAAGCCGTCCAAGACCTTGCGCGGGTGGTTGCCAGCAAGGCCCAGTGAGGCCTGAGCAGCCCTGTTTAAAGACAGAGGCATCCCTGAACCCTGAAGTTCCCGGCAGGTCTTATTACGCTCCCCCCTTTCTTCCTTGTTTCCCAGGACTGCGCTGAACACCCCTGCCCCTCCCCCTCCAGACAAACAAATCTCCGCTTTTCCACCTCTGTGCCTTTGTTCACCGCCTGCGAGGCACTTCACTCTCACCTCCACCTTACGTACACTCTCAAAGTCCACCTCTGATGCTACCGGATCTCTTCCAGGTGAAAAGAATTTCTCCCTTTCCACTATTTCCATCACCAGTTATTTGCACCTCTCTGAGCGCTTCAGGCTTTCCACCCTGGGCTACAGTTACTTGGGTATATGGCTTATATTCTCCCCCAGGCTGTGAGCTGCTAGAGAGCTGTGGGCGTGTCTATATTTGAGGTTCACAACAACCATCGGAGCCGGTTTTGCTTCCGCGGAGAAGACAAGGGATGCTCCTTTCTGAGGCATTTCTTTCTGCTGTGATTCAGAGGACGGTAATGTGCGGCGGTGGGAGAAGGGAGCAGGAAAACACTGATCTATTTCCTTGTATTCCTACAATACCAATATACGGCTCACAGCAACACAGACTGGGCCATTAACTCTGAAATTCCTAAAACAGAGCACATCCAGAATCCTGAAATAGTGAATAAAAGGGCAAGAAGCAACAGGATAGTTTCTTCTTCGTTAGCGGTAGGCATTCAAAGACCAAGAAAATGTCAATGCATCATTTTTAAGCTTCTTCACGGTAGAGGATAACCACACCCTACTGTGAGCAGGAGACTGAAGACGGCAGACCCCTGGATGGTCTTCTTGCGGTCTAATGGTTAACAAGCATCAGTATATTTTAACTGCTAGCCCATGATTTGTGTGTCCCTTAAAGAGACAGGGAGTCTGCTGGTGAAGGGTTACCCACAGCAATTCTAAAAACTTCACAGCACATGTTCAATCCCAGTGAAATCCCAAATGTTTTAGTATGGAAGAAAAATCCAGATGCATCTAAGCCAGCTGTTCCTACCTGGAGCTAGAAAAGTACTGGTGACAATAACAGCCTTCGCTGTCCCTGTTGGGACTTACCTCTTTGGTAACACAAGGGAGCAATACTGCCAAATTACAAAACTTCACAGCATCATCTGTTTGTTCAAGATCGATGTAACACTAGAAATGAAAAGTCGACAATGTGAAAGGGAATCCCATTTTTATGTAATGCATTCAAAGTGATCTTAAAACAAGTGGTCTTCCTTACCTTGGCCAAGAACAAGTAATTGGACTTAGAAAAACCAGGGTGTAGTTCTTCAACCTGATTTTAAGAGAGAACAGAAAAAAGAATAAATGGGGCAATATTATAACAACCAGCAAAGAATCAGATATTAACCAAGTTGTCTGAAAAATTTAGATTGGTTGTATTACATCTGACTCGTTTGATCAATTCAAGTATGGTGGAAATACAGCTTTTGAGATTATCCATTAAAATGAGATTATTATTGGGGCGCCTGGGTGACTCAGTTGGTTAAGTGTCCGACTTCGGCTCGGGGCATGATCTCACAGTTCGTGGGTTCGAGCCCCACGTCGGGCTCTGTGCTGACAGCTCGGAGCCTGGAGCCTGCTTCGGATTCTGTGTCTCCCTCTTTCTCTGCCCCTCCCACACTCATGTTCTGTCTCTCTCTGTCTCAGAAATAAATAAACATTAAAAAAATGAGATTATTATTATTATGCTCATAGAGCTTATGAAACAATGAGATCCTTTAAGATTTCAGGATTCCTTTGTATAACCTATCCTTTCTCTTTTTTTCTTTTCGAAGACAGAAACAATTGGCGATACATTCTCCCAAGACAAATCCTATACAATTTAGTCTATTTAGGAGACGATTAGAGGATGATAGGTATCCCATGACAAACATCCTCCACCACGTTAGTATTTGATTTCTTATGATTTCAACACATCCCACGGGCTGAATAATATCTAAAGTCCATCGCGTCAAGTATTTTTGAAGAAAAGACAGACCCGGGAAACAACTAGTCCAAGTAGCAGACCTACTTACAAATTTTAGTAAGTGGGTATTATGAAGGCACTTTACTAAACTCTTATGCACATCTACTAAACTTTTTTTAAATGTTTATTTGTTTTTGAGAGGGAGAGAGAGAGAGACAGAGAGAGAGAATGTGAGCAGGGGAGGAGCAAGAGAGAGAGGGAGACACAGAATCCAAAGCAGGCTCCAGGCTCTGAGCTGTCAGCACAGAGCCCAGTGCGGGGGTTCGAACTCACAAACCGCAAGACCATGACCTGAGCTGAAGTCGGATGCTTAACTGACTGAGCCACCCAGGCACCCCACACATCTACTAAACTTTTATGCATCAGTTCCCTTTCTATATCTCTGGTGAATAAGAATTCTTGCAGGCGCCTGGCATTGTTATTAGAGAGCACTTCTTAGAACCTAAGTCAATCTTCGGTCAGCTGCTGCTGTATTAAGGGCCAATGCAAATAAGCTCCCAATCTGACCTTGGAACCCAACCCAGAAACACGTAGAACCCAAGCGAAGAAGGTTACTTTTTTTTTAATGCTTATTATTTATTTTGAGAGAGAGACAGAGAAGGGGGAGGGACAGAGAGAGAGAGAGAGGGAAAGAGAGAATCCCAAGCAGACTCCGTGCTGTCAGTGCAAAGCCCAATATAAGGCTTGAACCCATGAACTGTGAGCTCACAACCTGAGCCGAAACCAAGAGTTGGATGCTTAACTTCCTCCAGGAGCCCCAAGGTTACTTTAAAAAATTTACAAAGATATGCATGTTTTACAAGATACAAGTGATACGAACATTTCCAAAACTAAAAAGTGAGTGCTTCTTTGTTCTGACTTTATTTTCAATTTCAATCTCATCTCTCAGGGGTAACCACTATCAACAGTTTGACATGAATCTTACCAGACCCTTTATCAAGAATACACAAGTAAAAAAAAAAATTCACTTTGGAAAAAAATGAATATGGGACCATTTCTGTATATCGGTCCAAAACTTTTTTTCCCACAACATATCACAGACACATTTCTGTGTTTGCATACACAGCTCTACCTCGTTCCTAAGAGGTGTATTTCATATTACACACATGCTGTAATTAAATTAAGCATTCTTTATTACACATTTAGACATTTTTTTACTGTTACCAATAATGATCGGTGAAATACTTTCTCCTGTATACTTGTGTACAAGTGTGATTATGTCTGTAGAAGAGATTCCTGGAAGTTGAATTGCTGAGTCAAAGGATACATGCATTTTAAAGATGGATACTATTGGGTGGATCTAAGACTTAGGGGGCTGAGGAGTTCACATCTTTGGTAAAGGGCATATACTCTACAAAACCCAAAAGGGAAGGATCCTAGGATAAAGTGTCTTGGGCTGGAGAGTCAAACTGGGTGTTTATTCTTTAGGACCGAGTAGATGAACAGTGTGTGGATCTGGCCAAGAACTTGCTAGTGAAACAGCAAGGCTGCCAACAGATGGGAGGACACTGTCAAGTTCAATCCTAGCCACAGCCTGGAAAAGCCTAGAGAGCCACCCATGGTATTGATGAGTTCTGGTTCTGCTGGTTCTCTCTTGTCCAATCATTTCCATCTCTACTCTTCAAGTCTACTAAGTGCATTTTTTAAGTCTCTCTAAAAGGAAGGCTTTGATTAAACTTTGTTCAGTTGCACCTTCTTCTACGTCCAGTAGTTGCCCAGCTCTGTCCAAAACCTGTTCATAAAACTTGCTTCAACATATGAGAATAAGCAGCTTATTTCTTTTTTTAGTTAATTAATTATTTTTTAAATTTACATAAAAGTTAAGCTATAGCGCAACAATGATTTCAGGAGTAGATTCCTTAATGCCCCTTACCCATTTTGCCCATTTCCCCCTCTCACAACCCTCTGCTTGTTATCTATATTTAAGAGTCTCTTATGTTTTGTCCCCTCCCTGGTTTTATATTATTTTTGCTTCCCTTCCCTTATGTTCATCTGTTCTGTGTCGTAAAGTCCTCATATGAGTGAAGTCATATGATATTTGTCTTTCTCTGACTAATTTTGCTTAGCATAATACTCTCTAGTTCCATCCACATAGTTGCAAATGGAAAGATCATTCTTTTTGATTGCCGAGTAATACTCCATTGTATATATATATATACCACATCTTCTTTATCCATTCATCCGTCAATGGACATTTGGGCTCTTTCCATACTTTGGCTATTGTTGATAGTGCTGCTACATATATAGGGGTGCATGTGCCCCTTCGAAACAGCACACCTGTATCCCTTGGATAGATACCTAGTAGTGCAATTGGTGGACCATAGAGTAATTCTATTTTTAATTTTTTGAGGAACCTCCATACTGTTTTCCCGAGTGGGTGTACCAGTTTGCATTCCTACCAGCAGTGCAAAAGAGATCCTCTTTCTCCGCATCTGTTGTTGCCCGAGTTGTTCATGTTAGCCATTCTGACAGGTGTGAGGTGGTATCTCATTATGGTTTTGATTTGTATTTCCAGGATGATGAGTGATGTTGAACATTTCTTTTATGTGTCTGTCTGCCATCTGGATGTCTTCTTTGGAGAAGTGTCTATTCATGTCTTTTGCCCATTTCTTCACTGGATTTTTTTGGGGGGGGGCGGTGTTGAGTTTGATAAGTTCTTTATAGATTTAGTATACTAACCCTTTATCTACTATGTCATTTGCAAATACCTTCTTCCATTCCATTGGTTGCCTTTTAGTTTTGCTGATTGTGTCCTTCGCCGTGCAGAACCTTTTTATTTTGATGAGGTCCCAATAGTTCAATTTTGCTTTTGTTTCCCTTGCCTCCAGAGACGTGCTGAGTAAGAAATTGCTGCTGCCGAGGTCAAAGAGGTTTTTGCCTGCTCTCTCATCTAGGATTTTGATGGCTTCCTCTCTTACATTTAGGTCTTTCATCTATTTTGAGTTTATTTTTGTATATGGTGTAAGAAAGTGGTCCAGGTTCAATCTTCTGCATGTCGCTGTCCAGTTTTCCCAACATGATTTGTTGAAAAGACTGTCCTTATTCCATTGGATAGTCTTTCTTACTTTGTCAAAGAGTAGTTGGCCATATGTTTGTGGGTCCATTTCTGGGTTTTCTATTCTGTTCCATTGATCTCAGTGTCTGTTTTTGTGCCAGTACCATACTGTCTTGATGATTACAGCTTCGTAATAAAGCTTGAAGTCCGGGGGTGTGATGCCTCCAGCTTCGGTTTTCTTTTTCAAGATTGCTTTGGCTCTTTGGGGTCTTTTCTGGTTCCATACAAATTTTAGGATTGTTTGCTCTAGCTCTGTGAAGAATGCTGGTGTTATTTTGATAGGGATTGCTTATTTCTTTAATATTGGCATCTTAATCCTGCATATATACCTTAGCACTTATGTGTAATTAGCCATCCTGATTATAAATCAGAACATCTCTTTCTTTTTGTGCTCATGGTTAAAAAAAAAAGAAGAAGCCACCAAAGGTACATAGGCTACTAACAACACCAACTTCCTAAAATGGAGCAGATTCTAACTTTTTACCAAAGGGCTTCCCTAAATAACAAGGAAGGTAGTTATTTAGGTAAGTACCTAATGCTCAGTAGAATGTTCTAGTTAAGAAGCAGTTCCTAGCTAGGCTCTTAGAACACCCTATAATAATACCTGGCAGAGAATATTGTAGCTATTTACTTGGTCTTGGCTGTACAAGTTCCCTGGAGACAGGAGCTACATTGGTCATTTCTGCATTCCCTACATTTGCCATGCTGGTACTACGTATGTGCTTAATAAACATTACTGAATAAGCTAGCATTGTTTTAAAAACATCTCATAAACTCAAGCCATAGCCCTCCACCATATCAGGGCATAGAAGAAGGCTCTGCAGGTGGTAAAACCACTCAGGGAGATCCAGAGGTCTTATGTTGCAAAGAGTGAGTGAGATCAGGGCCGTCCGTCTATCCCCCAACACTGCCACACCTGTTATCTACTACACACACCCAGGCACTGATTCCAGGCTCTCAACCACGCCATGGGCTGCACAGGAATAGCTCTGAGAGCTTTGAAAACACTGATCAGGTTTTAAAAACACTTCGTTGTGATCCAATAATTCCTAGGTACTTACCAAAGAAAATTAAAAACATGTCTACACAAAAGCTTGCATACGAATGTTCATTGAAGCTTTATTAATAATAGCCCCAAATTGGACACAACGCAAATGTCCACCAATGGGCAAATGCATAAGCAGACTGTGGTATATCCACAAAATGGAATATTACAAGGCAGTAAAAAGGAACTATGGATATACCGATGAAATGAATGAACCTCAAAACATTGTGCTGAGCAAAGGAAGCCAGATACACAAAGTAAAAGCTCAATGATTCCATTTATATAAACTTCTAGAATAGGTCAAAAAAATAGAAAAGCAGATCAGTGGTTGCCTGGGGCAGGGGCTGAGGGAAATTGACAGCAGAGGGGCAAAGAGAACTCTTGAAAGTGATGGAAATGTTCTAAATCTTAAAATGGTGGTGGTTACCTGAGTGTATTAATTTGCCAAGCTTCAATGAACTTCACACTTAAAATGGGTGCATTTTATTGAATATAAACTATATCTTAATATATTCAAAGATTCTGAAATAATTAGTCTGGGTCATGGTCTGGGCTGGCATTTTTTTTTCAAAGTTCACCCACTTATTATTTGAGAGAGAGAAAGAGAGCGAGCAAGTTGGGGAGGGGCAGAGAGAGAGGGAGAGAGAATCCCAGACAGGCTCTGTGCTGACAGTGTGGACTCCACGCAAGGCTCAGTCTCAGCTCTCCAGATGATTCTAATGCACAGCCAAGGGTGAGAACCACTGCCCGAGGGAATTATGCCAGAATTTTGGATGAGGTGGGAAGCATGCTATAGTTTGAAAGAATTCCCACAGAGGATTCACAGATGACTCCTGATCTAAAATCACCTCCCTGGATTGCTGTGATGCTGTGGGAGGATCAGATTTCACCAGTTATAAGAGCAAAATAATAGCAGTGAATGTTTATTTGTAGTTAGAGTAGTTAATGTGCGAGGTCCTGGGCCAAGAAAATTACAAGCATTATTTGATGAATTGTACCACAAATCATATAAAGTAGGTATTCATCTGCTTCACAGATGAAGAATTTAAGATTAGGAGAAATAAAGAAACACGGCCAGGTCACAGGGACAGGGAGAGGCCCAGATCTCAAACTGATTCTAAAGCTAATGCTCTACATCTCTCCAGAACTGAGATGGATGGTCTAGGGACACATTCCTGGCCCCTATGAATCCTCTTTGGAGAGACAGAGCTGGGGACAGGAGTCCTACAGCTAGGGTCCAAAAACACGACTTCCTACTGGGACTAGGGGTTGCAGACTCTCCTAGGGCATGGGACCAAGTTCTTTCTCCTCCCCACACCTCCCAGATTTCTCACTTCCTCCCCAGCCTTTGCCCTTAGCACTCTGGGCTCCTCGGTACCCCCAGATGTTGCAGTCAATGTAGAGGGGAGCTTTCCTGATGCCTTCTGACTCTCTGAACAAACACCACCAAATGCATTTTCAGACAGAATCTAAGTCAAGACTGAATGGGGAGGTCCCCAAGATGGTTTGCCAAGGTGTTTACATTTTAATAACATTAACATTTTCTGAGCTGATATGGAGCACTTCCTAGGAGCTAGGAAATCGCTAAGTAATTTACTTGTATTAACTTATTTAATGTTCACAACAACACTCTGAGTCAGGTACTATTCTCTCCATGTCATTGATGAACTTGAGAGAAAGGTTAAGAAACTCGTCTAATGTTAATCAGCCGGTAAGTGGCAGAACTGAGATTTAACCAGGTGGTCTAGTTCTAGAGGTTGCAATCCTTACCTCTACATCACTGGGCCTCTGATCACTTTTGATTTTATCTGTGTAATATTTCAGGTACATTAGCACCTTAAGAATTTGGGGGCAGTGTCCTAAAGATCTGATCCCCCATTTATAACTGCTACCATGGAGAAATGAGTTTCAAGCCCCAACGACATTTTTCCTAATTAGCTTAGCACCTTCTATGAACCATTTAGCTTAAATATACCCATGATCTATATTCTTTTTTTTAAGTGTTTATTTATTTATTTAGAGAGAAAGAGAGAGAGAGAAAGAGAGAGAGAGAGAGAGAGTGCATGTGTGTGTGAGAATGGGGGAGGGGCAGAGAGCAAGAAAGAGAAGAGAGAATCCCCAACAGACTCCACACACAGCATGAAGTCCAACTCGGGGCTTGATCCTACGATTGTGAGATCATGACCTGAGCAGAAATCAAGAGTTGGTCACGTGACCGACTAAGCCACCCAGGTGCCCCTACTATGATCTGTATTCTTATAAATTTAAAATGAAATAACAAATTACCAGTGGTGGATAAAAGGTGAAGAAATAAGGATGATACAGTTTTAAACTACATTCATGTCTTTGGTCTGCCATTGTGTGACACTAGAAAAAATTAAGTTCCTGAGGTCTTGATTTCCTTTTTTTAAGTTTTAATTTAATTTAATTTTAATTTAATTTAGAGAGAGAGAGCACAGGTAAGGGAGAGGGGCAGAGAGAGACAGAATCTTAAGCAGGTTCCGTGCTCAGTGCAGAGCTCAATGTGGGGCTTGATCCCATGACCCTGGGATCATGACCTGAGCCAAAATCAAGAGTTGGATGCTCAACTGACTGAGCCACCCAGGTGCCCCTTGATTTCCTTTTTATAAAACAAAAAAGATCACATTAAATAAAAAATAAGAAACATCTGGCCCTTGTACTTTTATTCCCTGTACTTTTTCCCACCGGACTCATGCTTAAGCTCAGAACATTTATTTTTTTCTACAGAGCACAGTAGGTAGGCACTAAGCATTCATTCATAAATGGAAAGTACAATGAAATGCACTTGTGATCTTAGAATATGTGTTCTCTAAATCCCTTTCATTTCTACAAAATTGATCCCTAAGATACAACAAAAAAATATGAGAAGGTACAAAATGTTGGACAATACAATTTAGAGTCTGATTTTGTCTATATTGTTACAAATCTGAAATAGGTAGACGAAAAAGATGAAACATCTTAGTCTCTATAAGATTCTATAACTGGTTCGAGAGAAAGATAAAGGAATTAGCCTACCAGAAAGTTGATTATATGCACACACATATATTACTGTTTAGAGTTTTATTATACATTTTAAGACAGGAATGAAAATACTGGTTTGGTCTGATACCCTAAGAATGTTCTAGAGAACTGTCTGCAACCTGTAGAATGGCTTTTGAAATAACTCTCCCTTTTGGCATCTTTTAGTTCTTTAAGATTAAACTGGTTCTATATTAGGCTCATTATGAGAATTTGGAACCAAGTCTAACAATCAGGGCATGAATGCTTTTGCACATGCTCACACAACCTGGAGAGCTGCTCTTGGATTTGGTAGTAAGGGCTGTACCTAGGACCTAGGGAATAACTAGCTGCTCTGGGAAGCAGTTTGGACATGCTAAAACTAGGACTCCACCCCAGGCTTCCATTGGAGATCTACATGAAGAAGGGTAGGGGGGACTAACGCAGATCATAGCCAGTTCGATACTAAAATAATGGATACACAAAATATACCTTAAGGAAATTTTGCAAAGCTTCTTCTACAGTTGAGGATGGTATTTTTCCAAACAGAGTGGCAGCCATTTTTTTCTCAATCCAGCTCAGTTTCGAGACCTGCAAATATGAAGCAACATCATTCTTAGAGAGTTTTCACTTTTTGAATGAAGAATCTCTCCTCAGTTAGATGTGTGTGTGTGCGTGTGTGTGTGTGTAGGTGTATATGTGTGTGTATGCGTATAATACATAAATATGAACATATTCCTAAATAACATACACGACAGAGATCAACTTAATGATATTAATATTGTACCTTCCCTTTTTCATAATTCTAACAAACTATGAGCTCTAAAAAGCACTGGTTACCAAACCAATTTAAAATACCCATGATGAGGGGCGCCTGGGTGGCTCAGTTGGTTAAGCATCCGACTTCAGCTCAGGTCACGATCTCACGGTCCGTGAGTTCGAGCCCCGAATGGGGCTCTGGGCTGATGGCTCAGAGCCTGGAGCCTGCTTGGGATTCTGTGTCTCCCTCTCTCTCTGCCCCTCCCCCATTCATGCTCTGTCTCTCTCTGTCTCAAAAATAAACGTTAAAAAATTAAAAAAATAATAAATAAAATAAAAAAATAAAATACTCATGATGAGATGTGTGTTCAATCAGAGTCAGGGGTGGGGATGGGGAATAATGCTGATCCTGTTTGTTCATGTGATTCAAGAGTCTGAGATGGCCATACAGTATTTCTTTGCATGGAGTATAGGAGCTACCAGACCCCACCTTTTCTTTCTTACTGTCTACTTCCCGCTGCCAACCTGATCCAGAATACAGCATCACAGAAATGTAAATAGAACAAGGATCCTCAACCCAGGGGGAGTGTAGAGTGAGGTCTCAGTATACATATTTACAATCCAGGAGAAAAATTTTTTAACCAATAACCACCAAAATTCAATTTCCTGTTATCATTTATTTTTTGCTTCCTTCCCCCACCATTTTATTTTAATTCCAGTTGAGTTAACATACAGTGTTATGTTAGCTTCAGGTGTACAATATAGTGATTCAACACTTTCATATATCACTCAGTACTCTACGAGATAAGTGTACTCTTAATCCCCTTTACCTATTTCCCCCATCCACCCGCCACTGCCTCTCTGGTAACCATCTGTTCGTTCTCTTAGTCAAGTGTTTGTTTTTTGGTTTGTCTCTTTCCTTATTTCCCTTGTTTGTTTCTTGAATTCCACATGTGAGTGAAATCATAAAATATTTGTCTTTCTCTAACTTATTTCACTTAGTGTTAAACCCACTAGATCTGTCATGTTGTTGCAAATGGCAAGATTCCATTCTTTTTATGGCTGAATAATATTCTACTGTGTATAAATACCACTTCTTCTTTATCTATTCATGTATCAATGGATACTTAAGTTGCTTCTATAATTTGGCTATTATAAATAATGTTGCAATAAACATAGGGGTGCATGTATTCCTTGGAATTAATGTTTTTGTATCCTTTGGTAAATATCCAGTAGTGTGATTACTGGATCATAGAGTAGTTCTATTTATAATTTTTCAAGGAACCTCCATACTACCTTCCACAGTGTCTGCACCAGTTTGCATTCCCACCAACAGTGCATAAGGGTTCCTATTTCTCTACATCCTCACCAACACTTGTTATTTCTTGTGTTTTTGATTTTAGTCATTCCAATAGATGTGAGGTGATATCTCATTGTGGTTTAGATTTCCATTTCCCTGATGATGAGTGATGTTGAACACTTATTCATGTGTCTGTTGTCCATCTGTATATCTTCTTTGGAGAAATGTCTGTTCATGTCTTCTCATGTTTTAGTTGGATTATTTGTTTTTTGGGTATTGAGTTGTATATGTTCTTTATATATTTTGGATACTAACCCTTTATCAGATATGTTATTTTTCTTTTTTTTTTCTTTTTCTTTTTTTTTCTTTTTTTTTTAATATATGAAATTTATTGTCAAATTGGTTTCCATACAACACCCAGTGCTCATCCCAAAAGGTGCCCTCCTCAATACCCATCACCCACCCTCCCCTCCCTCCCACCCCCCATCAACCCTCAGTTTGTTCTCAGTTTTTAACAGTCTCTTATGCTTTGGCTCTCTCCCACTCTAACCTCTTTTTTTTTTTTTCCTTCCCCTCCCCCATGGGTTCCCGTTAAGTTTCTCTGGATCCACATAAGAGTGAAACCATATGGTATCTGTCTTTCTCTGTATGGCTTATTTCACTTAGCATCACACTCTCCAGTTCCATCCACGTTGCTACAAAAGGCCATATTTCATTTTTTCTCATTGCCACGTAGTATTCCATTGTGTATATAAACCACAATTTCTTTATCCATTCATCAGTCAGATATGTTATTGGCAAATATATTCTCCCATTCAGTAGGTTGTCTTTTAGTTTTTTTGGTTGTTTCCTTTGCTGTGTAGAAAATGTTTATTTTGAGGCAGTCCCAATAGTTTATTTTTGCTTCTGTTTCCCTTGCCTCAGGAGAATCATCTAGAAAGATGTTGTTATGGCCAATATCAGAGAAATTACTGCCTGTGCTCTCTTCTAGGATTTTTACGGTTTCAGGGCTCACATTTAGATCTTTATTCCATTTTGACTTTGTGTATGGTGAAAGAAAGTGATCCGGTTTCATGTTGCTGTCCAGTTTTCCCAACACCATTTGTTGAAGAGACTGTCTTTTGCCCATAGCATATTCTTGCCTCCTTTGTCAAAGATCAATTGACCATGTAATTGTGGATTTACTTCTGCGCTTCCTATTCTGTTCTATTGATTACATGTCTATTTTTGTGCTAGTACAAACTGTTTTGATTGCTACAGCTTTGTAATATAACTTGAAGTCTGGAATTCTGATACTGCCAGTTTTGCTCTTCAAGAATGCTTTGGCTATTCAGGGTCTTCTGTGGTTCCATACAAATTTTAGGATTGCTTGTTCTAGTTCTGTGAAAAATGCTGTTGGTATTTTGATAGGGATTGCATCAAATCTATAGATTGCTTTGGAGAGTATAGACATTTTGACAATATTTGTTGTTCCAATACATGAGTATGGATGTCTTCCCATTTCTTTGTGTTATCTTCAGTTCCTTTCATTAATGTTTTATAGTTTTCTGAGTACAGGTCTTTCACCTCTTTAAGTCTATTCCTAGGCATTTTATTATTTTTGCTACAATTGTAAATGGAATTCTTTTTTTAATTTTTAAACATTTTATTCATTTTTGAGAGACAGAGAGAGACAGAGTGTGAGTTGGGGAGGGGCAGAGAGAGAGGGAGACACAGAATCTGAAGCAGGCTCCAGGCTCTGAGCTGACAGCACAGAGCCCAACATGGGGCACGAACTCACGGACTGCGAGATCATGCCCTAAACCAAAGTCAGATGTTCAGCCAATTGACTCACCCAGGTGCCCCGGGATCATTTTCTTAATTTTTCTTTCTGCTGCTTTTAGAAACTCAACAGATTTCTGTACATGGGGATTTCTTGTCCTGTGACCTGAATGAATTCATTTATTAGTTCTAGCAGTTTTTCGAGGAAGTCTTTATTTTTTCTATATATAGATTCTCCCAACTGCAAATAGTGAAAGTTTTACTTCTTCCCTACCAATTTAAATGTCTTTTATTTCTTCTTCTTCCCCTTCTTCTTCCCCTTCCCCTTCTCCTTCTTTTTGTCTGATTGCTGTGGCTAGGACTTCCAGTACTATGTTAAATAAAAGTGGTGAGAGCGGACATCACTGCATTGTTCCTGACCTTAGGGGAAAAGCTCTCAGTTAGCTGTTTTTCCACATAAGGCCTTTATGATGTTGAGGTAGGTTTCCTCTAAACCAACTTTGTTGAGCATGTTTATCATGAATGGATATTTACTCTGTCAAATGCTTTTTCTGCATCTATTGAAATGTTCATATGGTTTTTATCCCTTCTCTTAATATGATGTATCACACTGACTGATTTGCAAACAATGAACCACTCTTGCATGCCAGAAATAAATCCCACTTGATCATGGTAAATGATTTTTTGAATCTATTGTTAGATTTGGTTTGCTATTATTTTGTTGAGGATTTTTGCATGTATGTTCATCAGAGATATTGGCTTGTAGTTATTTTTTGTAGTGTGTCTTTATCTGGTTTTGGAATCAGGGTAATGCTGGCCTATTAGAATGCATTTGGAAGTTTTCCTTCCTCTTCTATTTTTAAGAAAAGTTTGACAAGAGTAAGTATTAACTCTTCTTTAAATATATGGTAGAATTCACCTGTGAAACCATCTGGACTTTTATTTGTTGGGAGTTTTTTAATTACTATTTAATTTCACTGCTGGTAATCAATCTGCTCAAATCTTGCATTTCTTCCTGTTTCAGTTTTGGTAGGTTATATAGTTTCTAGGAATTTATCTATCTCTTCTAGGTTGTCCAGTTTGTTGGGATAAATTTGCATAATATTCTCTTATAATCCTTTGTATTTCTGTGGGGTCAGTTATTTCTTCTCTTTTGTTTCTATTTGAATCCTCTTTTTGTTTTTGTTTTTGTTTTGTTTTTTTTTTTTGATGAGTCTGGCCAGAGGTTTATCAATTTTGTTGCTCTTTTTAAGGAACCAGCTCCTAGTTTCACTAATCTGTCCTTCCTTCCTTCCTTCCTTCCTGCCTTCCTGCCTTCCTGCCTTCCTGCCTTCCTGCTTTCCTGCCTTCCTGCCTTCCCTTCCTTCCTTCCCTTCTTTTTCTGTATCATTTATTTCTGTTCTAATCTTTATTATTTCCTTCCTTCTGCTGGATTTGGGTTTTGTTTGTTCTTCTTTTTCTAGCTCTTTTAGGTGTCATGTTAGGTTATTTGAGATTTTTCTTGCTTCTTGAGGTAGACCTGCATTGCTATAAACTTCTCTCTTAGAACCACTTTTGCTGGACCCCAAAGATTTTGGATTATTGTGTTTTCATTTTCATTTGCCTCCATGTATTTTTTTAATTTCCTCTTTAATTTTTTGGTTGTCTCATCCATTGATAAGTAGCATATTATTTAACCTCCATGTATTTGTGTTCTTTCCAGATCTTTTTCTTGCAGTTGATTTCTAGTTTTACAGCGTTGTGGTCAGAAAAGATGCATGGTATGACTTTTTGAATTTGTTGAGACTTGTTTCATGGCCTAACATGTGATCTATTCTGGAGAATGTTCCATGGGCATTTGAAAAGATATACTTATTTTTATTGCTTTTGTGCTTTCTACCTTTCTTACTCTTATTGATGGTTTTTCCTTTCCACTCACAGAGTCCCCTTTAACATTTCTTATAGGGCTGGTTTAGTAGTCCTGAATTCCTTTAATTTTTGCTTGTCTGGGAAACTCTTTATCTTTCCTTCTATTCCGAATGATAGCCTTGCTGGATAGGGTATTCTTGGCTATAGATTTTTTCTTTTCAGCACTTTGAATATATCATGCCACTCCCTTCTGGCCTGCAAAGTTTCTGTTGAAGAACCTGTCTCTGGCCTTATGGGGTTTCCCTCATATGTAACTGTTTTATTTTCTCTTGCTGCTTTTAAAATTCTTTACCACTGCTTTTTGCCATTTTAATTACTATATGTCTTGGTGTGGACCTCCTTGGGTTGATTTTGTTGGGGGATCTCTGTACCTCCTGGATCTAAATTTCTGTTTCCTTCTCCCAAATCAAGAAGTTTTCAGTCATTGTTTCTTCAAATATTCTGCCCTCTTTTTCCTCTTATTCTTCTTCTGGGATCCCTATAATGCAATTGTTAATTACATTTGATGGAGTCACTGAGTTCCCTAAGTCTATTCTCATCTTGCATAATTTCTTTTCTCTCACTTGCTCAGCTTGATTCCTTTCTATTACTCTGTCCTCCAGATCACTGATTCGTCCTTCTGTTTCTTCTAGCCTGCTATTTATTCCATCCAGTGCACTTTTAATTTCAATTATTGAGTTCTTCAACTCTGATTGGTTCTTTGCTATTTCTGCGTTAAGGGTCTTGCTGATGTCCTCCACTCTCTTCTCAAGTCCAGTGAGTAGCTTTGTGATCATTACTCTAAATTCTCTATCAGGCCTGTTACTTATCTATGTTTCCCTTAGGTCTCTTGCTGTGATTTTGTCCTGTTGTTTCATCTGGGATATGTTCCTCTGTTTCCTCATTTTGCCTAACTCTCTGTGCCTGTTTCTCTGTGTTAGGAAAGTCAGATATATCTCCTGCCCTTGAACATAGTGGGCAGGGTGTGTACCCTTAACAAGGTGGTGCTGGTCCTTTTCCACAGGAGATGTGCAGCTGCTGCCAAGACAGGGGCCAGCTGGGCCACTCTGCAAAGCACATGTGGGCAGGGGCACGGTGTTTGCAAGTTGTGTGCGTCAGTCCTCTTCTACAGGGGATGCACAGTATTTTTTGCTTCCTTTTAAAAACTTTTCTTTTTTCCCAAATATGAATATTAGAGGTTTACCATAAAAGATTAAAAGGATTCAGAAATGAATACTTAAGAGGGTACTGATACTCTCTCAACCCCATCAAGTGCATTCCTTCCCAGTATCATCTAGGTTTCTAGTAGCCATTAACCTCTATTAAACAAAATTATTCCCTTGCTTTCCTACATAGTGTTACTTATTGCTCTGTTTAGTTTTGCTTTTTTTTTACTTAAAAAAAATGATCCCATGTTGTTTATTTCTTCCTATGACTTATTTTTTTCACTTATTATAGTTTTAAGATTTTATCCAGGTTGCTGAGCGTGACTGAAGTTCTGTCATTTAAATAGCTGTGAAACATTCCATCATTTAAACATATGTCAGTGATTTTTCATCCACTCTTTTGTAAATGGACATTTGGATCTTTTTCATTTTTTTGCTCTTAGGAACAAGGCTGCTGCAGGCATTCTTGTACATGCCTTCCAGAGTACATTTGCCAGACTTTCTCTAGGGTAGGCACCACTGTGGGTCATATGGTAGGCAAGTAATCAGATTTAAAAGATAGTATCCGATTATTTCCAAAGCAGCATGCTCCTACAACAATGCAAAAGTTCCTGTTGCTCCATATCTTTGCAACATCTTACACTGATATTTATAAATTTTATCAAATGAGTAAGAATAAATGGCATCTCCTTGTTTTTTAATTATAATTTCTTATTTCAAGACGTACGTTTCTTAAGTTGTTTTATTTCAAAATTTGAATTTAATTGCATTATGATCAGGAAACCTGTTTGATATCAATTCTTTGAAATTTATTAAGACTTGCTTCATGACCTCATATTGATCAATGTTGTCAACACTCTACATATGCTGGAAAAATGTGTACCCTCCAATGGTACATTATTTTTATATGTGTATTAGATCAAGGTTATTAAATGGGAAGCTCCAATGTTTTACATGCTTAATATGTTTTTTTGACTTCTTGTTTTATTAATTACCAAGAGCACATGAATATTTAGCACTGTGCAATATCCTTTCTTCCCTTCTATGTCTTTTTATCTTTCCTTCATATTTTCTATCTCTTTGTTCCTCTGTGCTGCACTCCAGGCAACTTTTTCAGATTTACCTTAAAGTTCACTAATTTTCTCTTTAGTGGTGCCTATCAACTGCTAAATCTTTCCACTGAGTTTTCTTTTAATGTGAAATAATAGACTTTTATACCAAAATTTATCTTATCTTTTTTCTATTCTACTTGGTCAGTTTTGTAGTCTCATGCTCCTCATCCATTCCCCTCTCCCCGATTCCTTTTATTTGAAAAAAAAAAAAACACTGTATAAGTAGCTATTTAACATTGTATATTCCATGGTTCCAAAATCTGAAGTCCTTTTAGATCTATTCCTGATTTTGGTTTCTGTTGACTGTCATACTTGATGCCTTATTTCTTTGTATATTCTATTATTTTTGACTGTGACCTCATCATCCTTGGGCTACTCTGCAGTTTTATAAGACCTATGTGCAGGTATATTCTTCCAGGGAAGATCAACATTAGCTTCTGCCGTTTGTTTATGCCATGAAGATCAGGATCCACTTTAAATCAGAATTTCCTTCTTGGGTTTTTGTTTGCTTGTTTGTTTTTATTTTTATTTTTTTGAACTTTTAAAGAATTTATTCTATGAAAAAGAGACCAGGTAATGGCCACAGGCATAACAATTGGGGTCCAAAACAGAGAAAAGGTATTTTTCATCACAAAAATCAAACTCTACTCCTAGTGTCCTTCTCTCAGGGTTTGTGTTGAGTTTCCAGACCCTTAAGCTCTATTAAGAGCCAGCTTTCACTACTTTTAGGTAAATTCACCAAAATTCCGTTCTTGTTAAAAAATTGTGAATAATAATGGGGCGCCTGGGTGGCTCAGTCGGTTGAGCATCTGACTTCGGCTCAGGTCATGATCTCGCGGTCTGTGAGTTTGAGCCCCGCATCGGGCTCTGTGCTGACAGCTCGGAGCCTAGAGCCTGCTTTGGATTCTGTGTCTCCCTCTCTCTCTGCCCCTCTCCTGCTCATGCTCTGTCTCTCTCTCTCTGTCAAAAATAAACAAACATTAAATTTTTTTTTAATTGTGAATAATATTTCTGTGAAAGCTGGTGAAATCAGTTAAACTCAGCTTTTTGGCCGGTTCCATTTTTCTGTTTCTCATCTTAGTATAACTATCATCTGTCTGTACGACACACCCATAAGCAAGGAAAACAAAGACAGAATCCTAGCTTTTAGTTTTTACATTGTCCCCATACTCTCTGAGGGCTAGTAGCCTTCATGAAGCTTCGTGTGGGAGTAGAAGGCTTCTTGATCCGGGAAGAATTTTCCACAGATGCTGCCCAAGCAGCCATCATCCTCCTCGCGTTGAGTGACGGACGTGGCTGTCATGGGCAGCGTGGGATGCGAAAGATTTACCAGAGTGCTTGCATTTGAAGGGCTTTTCCCGAGCGTTGCCTGATATATGTGCAGAGGATGTTAGAGGCAGTGAACCTCTTTGTGCAATATGCACACTGGGATGGTCTGTCTCCAGAGTGGATTCTCGTGTGTTTGTTTAGGCTGGAAGACTGAGAGAAGCATTTCCCACATGTAGAACACTTGTGAGGCTGGTGCTTCTCGTGAACGTGCAGGACAGGGATCCGGAGCTGGTCCCACTTCTCAAAGGATCGTTTGCAGACAGAGCAGGGAAATTTCCTATCACCCTTGTCCACACAAGGGGTGTGCTTGAGGTGCTTATCTCTGTAATATTTGTAGGTAAATACTTTTCCACATCTTTCACACCTGTAGCCTTCTGCAGACTCTTCAGAGGGCCCAGGCACCTGCTTCCTCTGTTCTGTGAGCGAAAGGCTCAGGGGAATGTCCAAAAACTTTCCATAGCAGTCTCCATACCACACAAGGAACTCTTGGTTCTGGCAGATATCCTTGCAGCTCTCATAAGGTATCTGCCTTCGACATTGCAACCAGGCTCTGCTCCTTGGGGAAACAGGCACAGTTGACAGAGGACATCTAGTTCCCTGCACCTCCTTTTCCATCTATAAAGTGGCTCAAATGACCATCTTTGACAGTCTCGCACATCAGAGAAATTGTCTCCATAGGTCTTGACTTCACTGGCATTGACCGCTTTACCTTGAAAAGGTCCAAAGCTGACTCCTTTGGCAACAAGGCTACTGCAGAATGCACCAAAAATGCCACACTTCACCAAACATCGTCTGCTTGAGGCAGAGACCTTCTGGTAGTTGAAGGAGTCTTTACCCAGAGTTCAACAAAGAGAAGCAGATCCAGAGCTGTCTGTGGGGACCAGGAACCTGGAGAGACGACTTCCCTTGCTGGTTCAGGAGTTTGGAGCCCTCCTCAGACTGCTTGCTGGGGAAGCAAGATAATAACTGGGAGGCCTCCACCCCCTCAGGTCACCAGGAAGCGTTCGCAGCTGGCGGCGGCATGAAAATTTCAGGTCCACGGCATTGGCCACTGTCGCGTCGGCCACCAGTATGGCCCAAGCCTTCACTGGTGGCGCCTGTATACTCGTGGCTGCTGTTGAGGAAGTGGGACACCTCTCTGGGGAGCTGGGGAACTGGGTACCCCGCTGGTGGCTGGCTGTACCAGGGCGGATCGTAGAGCCGCTCCCTCCACAGGGCCAGGTTGGAGCTCAGCAAGGGAGGCGCGGACCGCACCGGAAGGCAAAGGGGGGGCATAGCGTGGGATGCAGGCACGGCGGCCTCCAGCTGCGGAAAAGTTGGACATCTTCCCCCGCAGTGGTTAGCGTGTTCCCATAGCAGCCACAGGCCGGGAAAGGTGTGCAGGAGGCGTCCAGGTGTTGGGGGCGTCCTGGGCCGCCCTAGGCAGGTAGCACATGTTGCCCTTGGATCCGGCCTCACCTGGCGGCCTCAGAGCCATCCCGGGGCACAGCGCGGGTCGGGTCTTCCAGCGGGCCACCACGCAACCAGCACCTCCAGGGCCCTGAGGGTGGCGGGGGCTCCGCACTGGTAGGCTGCAGGCTGGTGTTTGTTTTTAACAGTCATTTATTTTTGAGAGACAGGGAGAGACAGAGCGTGAGCAGAGGAGGGGCAGAGAAAGAAGGAGACACAGAATCCAAAGCAGGCTCCAGGCTCTGAGCCGTCAGCCGTTCGACGCGGGGCTCGAACCCACAGACCGTGAGATCATGACCTGAGCCACCCGGGCGCCCCTCCTTCTTGGGTTTTTTAAGCCTAAACAAATAATGTACATTCAAGCCCCAGACTCGTGTGAGGTCGGGTTGGTGGGTTTTAAGCCTTTGGAGTCTTGTACCTTCATGAAGACTCAGATTCTTAACACCAAAAACTGGCGTGATAAAAACTGCTTACAGGGCTGTTTTAAGGATCAAAGGAGATAAGAAATATAAAGTATAAACTGCACATTTGATACATAGCAGGTGTTCAACAAAAAAGCCTCCTTTTCCATTCCTAATCTTCAAACCTCAACTAACAAGCTTCCTCTTTTGCTTATGCTAATCTTCTCATTCAGAAATAGCATTTCTCTTAAGCATAATTGTTTCATGCATCCCTGAAGACGTATTTTCACATTATGTTAATTTTCTATAAACTAATGTCACTTAACACACCGGGGCTTAGACTCGCCAGCTGCCTTTATTTATTCCTGTATATTTCATGTCCTTTTCTAAATTCAGGTCTTTCAAGGCAAGAACAGTAGGCACATAAATGCTCCAGACACTCTGTTAAGTGACAAAGTCCTCTCACGAAACAAAGAGTAGGACACCAACACAGGGCACACGCAGGTAGGTGGCTGATCGCCAATTGAGAGAGCACAAAGGAGACGGTGTGATTGTTGTGAGGGGAAATGGAGAGGTGCTAAGTGGAAAAGCACAGACATCTATGTATACATATAAAACCACACGCCATATGTAACATGGTATATAAACCAATCAATCATAAACTCATAAAACACGTACTGATTTTATCATCTTCCCTACAGCAGGCACCTGGTGAGACAACTAAAGAAAGAATAAGTCACTAAAAATATATCACGTAATCAAAGTATATTGAGATAAGAATTATGGATAAAAACATTCGGCTTACAGTGTAACAGTATCTTCCTTTGAGGTAATACAAAAAAGGTTCTTCGGGTAAAAACTGGATTGCTTTATCCAGATGCTCCTAAAAGAAAAGTCCAAAACAAATACCATCTCTCAGGGTTCAGGTGGTGCTGAATGCAGCTGTGCCGAAATTCAAAGGGGCTTTACGGTGTTGTTTAGTCCCCCTCCTTAATCCCTACCGTTAACATAAGAAGTCATACCAATAATTCAATTATCAGAAATGATTGCTCACAACTAGAACCTGACTGTGATGATGATTTCATTAAGCTATGGATAATTTAAAGCCAACGTCACTATAAAAAGTAGAAAACCGGATGGGGCACCTAGGTGGCTCAGTCGGTTAAGCGGCCGACTTCGGCTCAGGTCATGATCTCGTGGTCTGTGAGTTCGAGCCCCTCGTCGGGCTCTGTGCTGACAGCTCAGAGCCTGGAGCCTGTTTCAGATTCTGTGTCTTCCTCTCTCTCTGACCCTCCCCCGTTCATGCTCTGTCTCTCTCTGTCTCAAAAATAAATAAACATTTAAAAAAATTAAAAAAAAAAAAGTAGAAAACCTCCAAGTGACGCTTTTGTCTGCCCATGACTTGCCTAGCTAATACTGATTCAGCAGCATGCTTGCAAGTTTCAAATGATTAGGATATAATGGAAGACAGAATAGCAGAACTGGGTTGTGGAGGAAGCTATTCCCCTGACATTATTAAAATGGGTATAGGGAGCTGGAAAACAAAGAAACTTCTTAGCTCATTTAATGAGCTATCAAAGCTACAGGCACATTACAAATGATTTACACGCATATTACTTATTTTATTCATTTATCACGGTATGTTGAAGTCCTAGATTGGATTCTATTCCCCCCACCAAATCAATATGCAAGTATTTTAATCATTTATCATGGTAAGTTTAAGTCCCAGATTGGATTCTATTCCTTCCACCAAGTCAATATGCAAGTAATGTTAACTAATTAGTCCCAATCATGTTTCTGATGTTGGTGAACTCATCACCAAAAGACTAATCCTGTCTTTGAAAAGATAATACTCATCTACTATGTAAGTTCTTTCAAGATCTAGAATAATAATCTTCAATCACTCAAATAGGTTTCATTTTTTTGGCACAGTACTATTTATTTAAAGACTGTCACTTCATTTAGATAAAAAAGATAGGGACACCTGAGTGGCTCACGCAGTTAAGCATCTGACTCTTGATTGTGACTCAGGTCATGATCTCACAGTTCGTGTGTTGGAGCCCCACCTTGGACTCTTTGCTGACAGCGTGGAGCCTGCTTGGGATCCTCTCTCTCCCTCTCGCTCTGCCCCTCTCCCCTTCTCGCACATGCTCTCTCTCTCTCTCTCAAAATAAATATATAAACACTGAAAAAATAAAATAAAAATTAAAAAGATAAACTTCTTGAGATTGAGATTAATTTGGGTTTTATAACTTTTTTTTTGAGAGACAGTGAGAGAGAGAGGGAGAGAGAGAGAGAGAGAGAGAGAGAGAGAGAGAGCATGAGCAGGGGAGGGGTAGAGGGAGAGAAAGAATCTGAAGCAGTCCCCACACCCAGCATGGAGTCTGTCATGGGCTCAATTCCATGACCAATAGATCATGACCTGAGCCAAAATCAAGAGTTGGACGCTTAAGTGACTGAGCCACCCACACACTGTGAGAGATCCATTTATTAAATAATTTGATTTATGCCTTTTAATGGAACACATAGCTACATTAAAATATCTTTAATATCAAGAAATACCTTGAAGCGATGTCCATAGTTGATTTTATTTTGTAAGCCCTCAAACTCGGACACATAGCCACACAAGACTGCATACCTGAAAAGGATAAAAACAGTGGACAGTGCGTGAACTTTTAAATCAAATATACCAAATAAACATTTTTAGAATATCTCTAAAGCATTCATTAATATTTGATGAAAGTATTCAGATAGATACAAGGGCCCTAAAAATAATACATACTTGACATTAACATGAGGCTGGTTTCCTCAGCTATTACTGAGGATACTCACACCATCTACCTCATATGTGTGCCACAAGGGCAAAGTACCTAAAACGTGTAATTGCTTAGAATACTACGTGGCACACAGTGAGTTTCAAGAAATATTAGCTGCTTCTATCACCATCATCAGCATCAAAGTCACAAAGAGGCTCTCAGAAAAAGTCTAGTCGTAACAGTGATAAATTGAAAAAATATATTGTGTCATCATATCCCTGTTCTTCCTTAATAGAATTAAAAATAAAAATGTCACGGCCTCCCTTCATATCATTTGAAAACAAAAATAAGTATCATGACTAAAACAAACAAAGTCAAAGGTAATTTCAAAATACACTTTTTTTTGAGTTTATTTATGTATTTTTGAGGGGGCGGGGCGTGTAGGGGCAGAGAGACAGGGAGAAAGAGAATCCCAAGCAGGCTCTGCACTGTCAGCATAGACCCCAACACAGGGCTCGAACTCACAGACCATGAGATCATGACCTGAGCTGACATCAAGGGTCAGATGCTCAACCCACTGAGCCACCCGGGCATCTCCACTTTTCTTTTTCTTGAAATTTTTAAAAAAATTTGTTTATTTATTTTGAGAAAGAGAGAGAGAAAGAGAGTGAAAGTAGGGGGAGGGGCAGAGAGGGAGGAGAGACAGAATCCCAAGCAGGCTCTGCACTATCAGCACAGAGGCTGACGTGGGACTCAATGACAAAAACCGTGAGATCGTGACCTGAGCCAAAATCAAGAGTTGGACGCTCAACCATCTGAGCCACCTAGATGCCCCATGAATACGCTTTTCCAAAAAATTCCCCATGACCTTAAATCCTTCCTTGGAAACACTGCATACTAGAATATGGCATCCCATGAATTGTTTACTTTTTCTTCCCACTGGGAATACAAAAGTTACATCAATAATTATTTGAAATAAGTTGGGTACCATATTTGTTTAGCAATTTGCTCACTCCAAAATCTGGGGATATATTACTTTTCATATTCAGAGGGTTTCTGTCTGTGCAAAATATTCATTTACCTAAATCTTTCAAGAGTGTGTATTAATTGTTACTTGCATTATCATAACTGAAATGAAGATGTAACTTTGGGTATTTATCTTGATCATTTCTGTGGATAAGCATAACTTTCAAGTACAAAAATGAAGTGAGCAATTTTCTTAATTTGGAACAGTGAGACCATTCCTGAGCACAAAAGATCCCACAATTCGCACAACTTATGACAAACAATAAAATGGTCACTTTTCAGTTATGACTTTTTTGACCTCTTAATTTTCAGTTTCTATACAATCAACCAAATATGCAACAGTAGAAACAAGAATGATGACTAAATCAACCTATCAAAAGTGACCTGAGAACTTAACCAGATTAGGAGATGTTACTATTCACAAATTCTACCATCACATTGCCTGACACATACCTCTCACCACCCACCAGAGATTGAGTTTGTAGGAATAGATTACTGGACTCGTGAGTTCCCCTGGAAAACCGTTACTGTCACCTCCGGTCTGACCATGTTCTTCTGAAATTCTCTCTGTCGTTCTGCTTTATCATTCCTCCCAGGGAGTTCCAGAAAGTGGAGCAAATTTCCACACAGCTACATCCCCAAATTCCCCCATTTCTGTTGTGGGCATTATTTGTATTTAAAACGTTAGGTCACTTTATTTAAAAAAATAAGCTTTTATTTATTAAAAAAATTTTTTTTAATGTTTCTTTAATTTTGAGAGAGAGAGAGAGAGAGAGAGAGAGTGTGAGTGGGCAAGAGGTAGAGAGAGAGGGAGACACGGAATCCAAAGCAGGCTCCAGGTTCTGAGCTGTCAGCACAGAGCCTGATGTGGGACTCGAACTCATGAACTGTGAGATCACACCCTAAACCAAAAGTCTGACACTTAATTTACTGAACCACCCAGGTGCCCCAATAAGCTTTTATTTTAAAATAGCTTGAAATGTATAGAAAAGTTGCAAAGATGGTAGAGAGAGTTCCCATCTACCCATACTCAGTTTTCTCTACTGTATACATCTTACGTTACTACAGTACATTTATCACAACTGTACTAACACTGTCAGACAAGATTGATATGTAATTTTTTCAATGTACCAAAATTAATATGTTATTATTAACTAAACTCCCCACGTTATCCAAATTTTCATGTTTTCCCCTAAATTAAATTTTGACACTTTTCTTTCCATCCCTCCTTCCACGTTTATCTCTATTCATTCACATATATGAAAATCTTTTGTTTCTAATGTGAAAGTCGTTTGAATTACTCTTGTCACCCATCATACACTCTGTTCCTCATAATTTTGCGTTACTTGCAACTTTTATTACATACTTATTCTATCTTCATCCACTGACAAAATTATGGAACACACTAGTGTCTAAGATACAGACGTGGAATCCTGGAATCGTCTCCAGGTTGATAGTGATGTTGCCAACAGTTACTCTGTTGAACAACTGGCTTAAACCCTTCTCTCGATATGGGTAACCCAGAGGCCTGCCCACATTTCTATATCTTGTCCACAAGAATGTGGTAAGTAAACTGACCTCACTGCCTTGCTTAAATTCACATATACTAGTTCAATTTCCCTACTCTCTACACTGGCAGAAAAATTAAAAAAACAAATCATGTCACATTTTTAGAAAAATCTGTTGGATCTATATGAACTTTCTCAACCAGAGATTTATAGAATGAAACATTTATACTGGAAGCAAAAGAAAAGAATCTGTGTTCACTGATCTAGGATCAATCATCTATTTTCTGAACATCAGCATCAGGTTGATGTAATGCACACCTCGAGGCATTAATAGTGCTGTCTCAGCACATTCTCTCCAACTGACTCTGAGCAAGGAGAAAAAGGAAAAACAAAAACTATGACTTATGAATACCATTGCATGAAACATGCACATTTCCCTTATAATAATCTGTCCTATAGTCTTATGCATTTCCCAATCTGTTTTGGAGTTTTTTCTTTACAGTCTAAAATATTATTTATCTTTCTAGATATCATAAATTCAAAGTTCACCTGACCACTTTTTTCCCAAAGGATCATCATTTCTTTTCTGGCAATCAGTTCCACCTGTGTGTGTGTGTGTGTGTGTGTGTGTGTGCACGCGCGTGTGTGTTGTTGTTGTTGTTCTTGTATATTGTTCGTCTTTAAAAATGTAATTTAAAATCTTATTTCACAAACCATCTCATGTTGATGGGAACGCTGAAGAATGTTAATTCACAATATGGTCTTTTACCTCCATCTAGAGGTCATTCTCACCATACATGCTTTGACAAAAATTCTGTATTTTCTTGGCATCGATATGGAATATATCTTTAATAAGTGACAAACATTCCTGTGTCAACAACTACTAAAATAACTCCATTACTTTCCCTGCGGTACTTCTGATTCAGCACAAATGCTATTTATGCCGTGAGAAAGCAGAGGAAGAATAATGTAATAGAATACCGAGTATATATGAATAAAAGATCTGGTGTTTGCTTTTCTACTTACTGTGTGACCCTTGCTCACTAACAACCTATCCCCCCCCCACACCTCCCCCATACACTACCTTGCTCACCCTAACCCCTAAAACGGAAACAGGTTGTTCTGTAAATCACATGCTGTTAAGTCATGTGGATACAATTTGTGAACAGTAGAGCACAACAAATATGTAAGATATTATTTGTAATTACGGTCAAGCCTATGGGGCTGACAAACTACAAAGCCACAGCGACTTTACTCTCTTGATCCTAGAAGTATTTTGGGCTGGTTCAACAAAAATAACAACATTTTTGTGGACAGCTTTATGAAGACTTAAAGTTTTGAAGCTTTCTGGAAGAAATGAAGATGGAAAACAAGTCTTAAGATGCTATTTGTTTTTCAACCATCCCCTCAATGTGAATCCTTTCTGATAATTATTCCTGAAGATTGCATCTTGTATTTCAAACTGAAGCTTATAAGCCATCGCATAGTCCTTTCAGTCATGGATGTGCAAAGTTGTGCTGCAGGGCCAGGTAGCAAACATTTTAGGCTTCGGGTCAGAGAGTCAAGGTTGCAACTACTGAACTTCACAGCTGTGCACAAATGCACGGACGGGGCTGTGAGCCAGTAAAACTATTTATAAAAATAGGCGGTTGGCCTGGCCAAAGTTTGTCATTTATGACAAACTTATGGGGGGAGGAGCAGATCAGAGTTAAGAGGAGGGCTTGGGTCCTTTTTCTGCCTCTAAATCTGGCCAATTAGCTTCCAAACACTCCCAATATCAGAGGACATAAAGAGAGCGTGGCTTGATCAGTACAAATTCATTATAGTTACCACTAAAAGTGGAAGAAAGGAAGTACTTTAAGGTATACATATGTTAATTTATTAATATTAATGTGCAAATTAGATGAGAAGGTAAATTTGGTTATAGAAATAATACTCTCATACATTGGGAAAATGACCCTAAAGATATGTACCAAGACGCTAACTGCAAAAGTACCTTTCTCCTGGCGGGAGGTGGAGGAGTGAGGGCTCCTGTGGATAGAACTGTTCTGGGGACTGTGGCTTCCACAGTCCTGTGGCTTTCCCCTCGTGGAGGGGGCCGGGGCAAGCTTGCACCTCATCTTAGGCAAAGTGAGAGCAGGTCAAAAGATCTATTTTTATTTTGGCCTGTGTCCCTCCAGGGACATAGAAAATGTCCTTGACTCCTAACCAGAGTGGCTTGAAGAGGACAGTGTGAGTGGAGCTCCCCCTGCTGGTGGCAGAGTAAATAAACAGGTTTGCACTTGAGAGTTGGTGGAGTGAAACCAATTCCCTGTGGGGCAAATGCAGACCTGCAGAAAGGGAGCCATTTCTGCCTCAAGGTGCTCCAGGAGAATAAAATAATTCCGAAGAGGGGTGGATTTCTGGAAACCGAGGTCTGAGAGAAGGGTCATAAATTAATTTATTACTGTTATCTTTCTAGCACCTGAACTACCTGTATTGCCGCAAGGAACTAAAATATGTTGTAAAAATGCAACTACAAAGTGTTAATTAAAAACAATATATGTCTTCTTACTTGTGTTTTATAATTTTAAACAAACAAAGGATCCAAAATAAAACATATTCAAGAATATATTTGTTTCCCCAAGGGTAGTCAGCTACACCCATCCAACGAATTAAATTCCCTTTGTTTGAGCTTTATTATATTATACACGACTTCTCTTTGACCTGTAGTATTAGTATACACAAGCGCATTAAGGTATAAAAAATGAGCGATATGCTTTTATCCTGTGAAGCATTCTTTCCACATTTCATTTAGAAGCATGATATCACTTTAATATTTGTTTTCAAATAAAATGTTAAATCACACTTAATTAGAATTTATCATGTTCGAAGGGGCTGCACTTGGTAGATTCACTTATGAAATCTTCGATGAGAGTTTGCCTTGAATATATTTAAAATATACATATTGTAAAATACATGAGACTAAGAATAGTTACTCTGCTATCTATTAAATATATTTTTCAGTGAATGTGACTGACAGGTTAAAGGGTCAATAATTTCTTAAAAATCAATTGTAACTTATATAGAGGCATATGAGAATTCTAAAAGACTGCATAAGTTCTATGTACTTACCACAGATGACAATGCCCATTCATGGGCGCTCTAGTAATAGCTTTTTCCCCCAATGTCTTCCCTGAAAGAAAAATGTACTTGCATTTAGTACCTTCACATGAGTCGGTGGGGGGGGGGGGGGGGGTAGATTACTGAATTAAGTCAGTGGTTCCTAAAATATGCTCCTAAGACCAGAAGCATCACTTACAGAAAAGCAGATTTTTGGCTAAAAGAGAGACTTACCCTATAACAAAGTCTGGGGCTCAGCAATCTGTTTTAACTAGCCTGTAGAGATTCTGATGAGTGCTCAGGTTTTAAGCTCACTGGACTAAGCGATGTAACCAAGTTCAAGAAAAGTCATCCAATCATTATTTAAAAGCATTAATAAAAATCGTTCTATAATTGACCGACATTTACTGTATGCCTTCTGAGTGTCGTATCATAATCTCTGGGAATAAAAAGTCAAATTAAGACACAGTTTTTGACTTCCAAGGGTTCACATTTCAGTAGAAAGCAGGTATATAAGCAAACAAATTGCGTGTAAAAACCAAAAATGAGATGAAAAACAGAGAGAGCATGTTAGAGAACAGAGTGTTGAGATGTAGAGAGAACTCCATCCAAAGGGAAGGCTTCCCAGAGAAGTGCTTACCTAATCGTGCACAAAAACGAACAGGCTCGACACATAAATCACCCTGCCAAATCATTCCACTTAGTTTTAGAAGTAACTTTTCGTAATGTCATAATTACTTTGGATAGAGGTTTGTCTAGCGGCCTGAAAAACCAAAAAGCTTGCAATGAAACTGGACAACATTCTGAAAATCCTTCTCTAAAAGGGGCTGCTTTGTTTTGTTTTGTTTTGTTTTGTTTTGTTTTATGGGGCTGCTTTGTTTTATAACATCTCCCTTTACCCTGCTCCATTTTGTTGTTGCTGTTGCCTTGAAGAGAATATCCAGGGATCTGCAAAATGCTCTTCTAAGTTAAGTGGATGATGTAATCTTTATAATAAGGATCCTTAATTCTAAAACCATTCTGTTAATTTGTTAAGGTGGGACACTTCTATATTTTATAGCTCTATTCATTAAGGGAAATATCTCATGTATAAATCTACCTAAAGTGGAAAAAATTAAAAAGTGAAGTGTTTTAATACTGACATTACATTGTAGACCTATATTCGAAGAGTGATTTTTAAATAAACAATTGAAAAACATAGCTTTAAATGTACAAACGTTAAAAATGAAATCAGCATGTAGCTACTTTGCCAAATGAACAAAAATAGCTTTTAATGTACAACCACCAGCCGAAAATAGAGGAGAGTCCATAACCCTGAGAATACAAAAGGAAGCTGGGTCGGTCATATGCAGGCTGGTTTTGCAGCCTCGTTTATGTAGCTGAAGTCTGAAAGGAAAGCTGTTTCACTTACAAAATGGTACTTTGTGATCTATTTGAGGCACATGTATTGATCACTTAATTCTGGAAATTATAATAATGTTCCTTTAGATATAAGATTCATAGTTTACTTGGAATACAAATTATGGTCAGAGTACTTATATGACACACTGTGTAATGCTATACCCCATCCTGAGTTTTATGAAGGAATTCTGTGCTCTCCAGTGATCAAATCATGCCTTGGGGTAACAATTTTAAATATGCTATTATGGGGAAAACCAGTCAGCACTTCCTCCTCCCGCACACTGAGTTCCAGTGTCCCCCAACGCTGGTCTCAGCTCTAGCACATTCTGTCATCACCTTTCCTAAGCACTCACTACCCGAACACTGAAGTATATTGGGCTGTCTCCATGTTGATCTATCTAGCAAGTTCCTTAGCATGGCACCAACTTAATCACATTTACCTCCCTCCTCTCTTCCTTCTCTCCCTCCCTCTACCCCTCATTTTAACATCACTTCCAGACACAGTAATTTCAAATAAATATTTCCTAAATGGATAGAAAAAAAATTATTTTTAATATATTTCAATACGTGAATGAGTAGAATACATCGTAGGCTTTTACTCATTTGTCTTGACACTATAAAGGTTTCTCATTTTTTAAGATACATCCTATTCCAATCTCCATTTTTGTCCCCAGATTTCTTCCCGCCTATTTCTTTTTCCATTTTTACCACCTCTTCCATGAACTCAATTAAACTTCTACTCCATTTAAAAACAGAGATTCCAGGGGCGCCTGGGTGGCGCAGTCGGTTAAGCGTCCGACTTCAGCCAGGTCACGATCTCGCGGTCCGTGAGTTCGAGCCCCGCATCAGGCTCTGGGCTCATGGCTCAGAGCCTGGAGCCTGTTTCTGATTCTGTGTCTCCCTCTCTCTCTGCCCCTCCCCCGTTCATGCTCTGTCTCTCTCTGTCCCAAAAATAAATAAACGTTGAAAAAAAAAAATTAAAAAAAAAAAAAGAGATTCCAAGTAATTTCACCTATGTGAAACTCTTACTTTCACAGTAAAGACTTCCCTGCATCAACCCCCAGCCACTGCCGTCATATCCTTTCTGTGATTACTCTTTTAACACATTCTCCTCTACTCACGACGTATATCCGTTTGTTTCTTTATAATATATGGTTATTTCAATGATACTGCCCCCCCCCCCAAAGCCATAAGCTTGTCTACAGTCTGAGAACATGTGATTTTGCTCTCATTTCTACCTCCTATCACACACCGGATGACCCCTGATGCCCAGGGTAGGGCAGGAGCTTACAGGCAATAAAAAGTCTTTCCTACTTTAGCAGTTCACATAGCTAGACTGTGATTTTCTCAGGAGATATGAAAATAAATCAGTTTTTTCTCTTTGGTTAAATTTTTATTTACCCTAGAGTTAACAAACCTCTTCTCTAGAATTCGATTTTGTGTGTGGCCTGCAAGATGGATCACTACAGAAAAACTGCCCCATAAAGCTGCTGATGAATAATGTGGCAAGGAAATCTACAAGTGGAAGGAATATAATTACAAGGAGTTTGGAAATATTTCCTTCTTGGAAATAAAAAAGACAGGGAACTACCGTGGAATGAGATGTGTAGTATCATTATTTTCGTGCTATTTCTTCCTCATGCTAACTTAAAGAAAGAAAGCTTAGAGAAGAGAAAAGTTTAGAATGAAAGAAGAAATTAAAGAAGTCTGATGTCAGATTATTGCCCCGAAGCTCAGAGAATTGGCAGCTAACGGGCTTTTTGTAAGAAAGAGTTTTGATATTAAGTGACAGAAATAGATATGTATAAAAGCTTTGACATTCTGGCTATTACTATGTTGTTATACGCTGTTGTTATTAGGGAAAATTTCAAAAAATATGCATAAAATGGTAGAGGACAGTATCATGAACCATCATGTACTGGATCAGTCAGCTTAAACAATGATCAACTCAAGACTAATCTTGTTTTATTGAGAGAAATTTTGAAAAAAAAAAAACAAAACACGGGGCTCCTGGGTGGCTCAGTCGGTTGAGCGACCAACCTCAGCTCAGGTCATAATCTCGCGGTTGTGAGTTTGAGCCCCGCGCAGGGCTCTGTGCTGACAGCTCGGAGCCTGGAGCCTGCTTTAGATTCTGTGTCTCCCTCTCTCTCTGCCCCTCCCCTGCTCATGCTCTGTCTCTCTCTGTCTCAAAAATAAATAAAACATTTAAAAAAAAAAAAGAAAAAAAAGGCATTGAAGTTTAAGTAGTTATTTCTTTGTGGCACCTGAAGTTCTCCCTTATAGGAGTCAAGGAAGGTTTTTTTAATTGTGCTGGAGATACCTATCCTCTGCCTCTTACTGTTCCTCAAATATTACCTAATTGTCTTTCTGTCATAAACTTAGTATCTGAAATTTGAGTTTTTCAGCTGTCTATTCTAGTATACTCAAATATTTTTAAAGAATATATACCTTAGTCCTGAAACAAATTTCTGGCCTTAGACTACATGTATTTTCCAGTACTAGGATATATAAAATAGATTAAATATATTGGTTTTAGCTAAGATAATTTGGCTTTAATTAAAATTCATTGATGGGTTATTATAGATAACAATTGTCACTTGAGAATAATCAGTCTTTATAAAATACTTACCAATATTAGCATAATGTTTCTTTTCTTGTGCATTAGTAGATAGCTCATACATGTCTCCATAAGCGCGAGCAAACCTCCAAATAAACTCTATTTCATCTCTAAACTGAAAAGAAAAAATAGCACTATACATTAGATTAACTCAGTCACTTGATGAAACTATAAATGTTTTCCACTGTAACTTTTAAAAAATTAGGCAGATGAACTGGTATTTATAGATGACTGAATCTAGTCACGTGCATACAATGAATTTGTGCGTAAAATTTGAATTTTAAATTCAAATATTCAGGCTACAAAAAGTGATTTCATAGGGTTACATTTGGATCTCAAAAATAATGAATGTTATCCAGACTCTACCTCTACACCAACATGGAAGAGAGAATTGATAGGTACCAGAATTTGTAAGTTTTCCCTGGTGGTAGTATCTTCTTCTTATTTCTAAGTTACCTACCTTCAATATGATGTCTCAGTGAGCATTAGAGATCTCATATACTCGAAAGAGCAGTCACATTTTTAACCTATATTACCTAAAAATATAATCATAATGCTGGAGATTTAAAAACTTTTAAACAATCTGTTTAGAGTTGCTGAAGCCTCAGACAAAGGATTTAAATTGCTCACGGGAAAGAAAGATCCATTGCTCACTGGGCTGTTGAGAACCTCTTCTTACATCTGTCCTTTCTTTTTTCCTTCCTTCCTTCCTTCCTTCCTTCCTTCCTTCCTTCCTCTCTTTCTCTTTCTCCTTCTTTCTTTTTCTCTTTTTCTTTTTCTTTTTTTTGGTGGTTGTAGTGGGAAGGATGGGCTTTCCCAATTCAGCCCAATGTTAAACATTGAAAAACGACTATTAGTAGAAATGGACTGAAAAACTGTACTGATAGCTATTACATTAATAACTACAAGACAGAAAACTTAAAATGTAGTTTTTCCTGCCCCAAGAGGAGTATGTCTTATTCTTTATCTTACAGAGTATGTATTAAATACAACAAATTAATAAATATCAAATAAAAATAAAACTGTATAATCATATCTCTGGTTCTCATATTCATGATCTTAGAGCATAATAAACTCTTAGATTTACTTTTTTTAAAGTTTAGTTTAGATTATAGAAAAATTTTGCATCAACCAATTTGGCTTGGGTAAACTAACCCAATTGTTACGGTCATAACATAAATGGGATAGCAGATTAAATAAAAATTAAAATCATACAGATGCTATTATCTCACATCTCTTACCTTTTCTTTGTGGTCACAAAGTAGTTCAAAACTCTCCATCTTGCTAGATTCATTCATACGTAAATTATCAACCTTCTGAAGAAGGACATCTAAATTTAATTCCTCTATGTGTGTGTTAAATGCCTTAGGGACAGGAAAACTCTGTTCTTCTGTGTCAGTATTAGCTGTAATATACCTAAAATTGCAGAAATAATAAATAATGATCAACTCTCTCGAAAGTTATAATAGCCAGAGTGATCCTTTTAAAATGCAAGACAATATGCTATTAGTACAGGAACAGATGAGTGACTGATGGAATAAAACAAAGGCCAGAAGTGGATCCATACAAATATGGAAATGTGGTACATGATAGAGTTGGCAGGTGAGATCAGTGGGAAATTAAGGGATTGACGGGGGGGGGGGGGGGGGGAATGGCTACTCCTATAAAAAACCAATGAAATTGAATTGAATTTCTATCATATAATATAAAAACAAGTCTGGATGATATAAGGAATTAAATGTTAAAAATAATTTTTTAAACTCTAAGTAGAGAGTATAGGTGAATACCCTTTAGTCTTTGGAGCAAAAAATTTTCTTCACCAGAATATGAAAGCATTAATTATAAATGATTATTAATTACACATGATTAATCAGTTTGACTATATTAAAATGAAAAACTGTTGCTAATCAAAAGACACTTCAAAAAATATAAAAATCCAAAATAAAAACCAGGAATGGATAGTTTTGCAACACAACTGGAGAACACGGATATCAAGAACACATAAATACTTTCCTAAAATTCAATAATAAAAACTCAGTGAACTCAACAGAAATATGCTTGAGAGATATAAATAGGCTTTCCCAAATGAGAAAATACATATAGTCAATAAACATAAGAAAAGATGTTCAATGTTCAGCCAATTAGAGAAATACTAGCAAAGACCACAAAGAGATATTGCTTTAAGCTCATTTTGTTGATAAAAGGTAAAAAATCTGACAATACCAAATGCTGGGGAGGAAGTCAATCCACAGGATCTGATGAAGTGTAAATTGGTGAAACCCTCAGGAAAACACTTTGGAATTCTCTTCTAATACTGAACTTTCACATACGCTAGGACCCAGTAACCCAGGTCTCTTGCCTATGTGCAGAAAGAGATGTATAATAAAAAGAGCAGTACTTTCAAATAGCAAACACCAGGAAACAAACTAAATGCCCATCAAAGAGTGGATGAATATTACACAACAGTCAAAATGAAAGAAACACAGTGATGTGCAAAATTATGAAGGAATCTTTTTTTTTTAATGTTTATTTATTTATTTGGAAAGAGAGAGAGAAAGAGTGTGTGCATGCACACGCAGTGAGGAGCAGAGAGAGAAGGGACACAGAAGCCCAAGCAGGCTCTGTGCTATCAACCCAGAGCCCAACGCAGGGCTTGATCTCGCAAACCGTGAGATCATGACCTGAGCCAAAATCAAGAGTCAGACACTTGGGGCGCCTGGGTGGCTCAGTCGGTTAAGCGTCCGACTTCAGCCAGGTCACGATCTCACGGTCCTTGAGTTCGAGCCCGGCATCGGGCTCTGGGCTGATGGGTCAGAGCCTGGAGCCTGTTTCCGATTCTGTGTCTCCCTCTCTCTCTGCCCCTCCCCCGTTCATGCTCTGTCTCAAAAATAAATAAACGTCAAAAAAAAAAAAAAGAGTCAGACACTTAACTATCTGAGCCATCAGGTGCCCCAATATGAAGGAATCTTAACAAATTTATATTAAGTGGGGAAAAAAGCTCTTAAAATTATATACAACACAATCCCCTTTCCATAAAACCATCAAAATTAAATGTGTTTTAATATACACATGGATGCAATAAAATGATGTATTAAAAAGAAGGAATGAACAATATACATTATAGATTCACGATAATAGTTATCTTCAGGTGAGGGGAGGCAGGGGAGCCAAATGTTTGATGAGGACTACTGTCTACATCCTATCTTTTGTTTTAGGACGTGGTTTCATGGATGCTTTCACATTATTTATAATAACTAACTAAATGAATAAAAGTGGCACATGCATGGACCAGTCATGAGAGTTTGTAAGAGCTAAAAGTAGTTTTAGTCCAATTCTATGCACCTGAGGTATAAGAAGAAAATAATAACCAAAAGGTGTAATTAGTTGAATATCGGGCATAATACTCTTTAGAGCAAAAAGCTTTAAATCTAAAGAGGGACACAAAACACTAAAAATGGTTCAACTTATGATAAAGAAAGAGCAGTTTTAGACTTCTATGCATCTACAAACACAAGTCTCAGATATATAAAAAACACAAATTAACACATACAAGGAGAAACTGAATCCACTATCAGAATGGGAGATTTGTAACATAAGATTCTAAGTAATTGATAAAGTGTGAGAGAAAGTAAGGATACAATTTAAACACCATATGAACTAGCTTAAATGCAATCAAGATACTAGAACTAGACACAGAACCCCTGGAAAACAATGTCTCTCCCAGTATATATGGAATATTTATGAAAACAGCCACGTACAGAGGGCCATGAAGCAAGTGACAAATGATAATAATCTATTGTGTAGACCACATTCCCTGTTCACAATGCAACTAAGTTAGAAATCACCACTAAAAGGTAGGAGAGAAAACCCCAGTATTTAAAAATAATTGATGTGGCTCAGTCAGTTAAGCGTCAGACTTTGGCTCACATGAGCTTGTGGGTTCGAGCCCCGCGTCAGGCTCTGTGCTGACAACTCGGAGCTTGGAGCCTGCTTCAGATTCTGTGTCTCCCCCTCTCTGCCCCTCCCCCACTCATGCTCTGTCTCTCTCTCTCTCTCTCTCTCTCTCTCAAAAATAAACATTAAAAAAAATTTTTTTTAATTAAAACAGTTCACAGATCCAATCATCATCTCATTCATATAAAATCCTAATGAATCCACAAAAAGTTATTAGAACTAATAAACGAGTTCAGTAAGGTTACAAGATAGAAGATCAACTTATAAAAGTCAATTGTATTTCTGTAAATCTAGCAATGAACAATCCAAAAATGAAAACAATTTCACTTACAATAGTATTAAAAAGAATAAAATTCTTAGGATTGCATTTAACAAAAAAAGTGCAAGACTTGTACACTGTAAACTATAAAACATTGTTGAAATTAAAGAATACGATCTAAATGCATGAAAAGAAATCTCATGCTCATGAATCAGAAGATTTAGTATTATTATGATGGCAGCACTCCCCAAATTTACCTACAGATTCAAAGCAGTTTCTACTAAATCTCAGCTGGTAACATTTTCCCCCAGAAATGAGTAAGCTGATCCTAAATTTCATATGGAAATGCAAGGGACCTAATAAGGGCAAAAGAATTTTGTAAAACAAGAGCAAAGTCAGAGAATTCACACTTGCACTTTTCAAAATTTACTATCAAGTCATAGTAATCGAGATAATACTGTCAGAAGGCTGATAGACATGGAATAGAGATTAAGGGCCTATTAAGAATTAAGGGTCCAGAAATAAACCCTTATGGTTATTATGAGCAATTTGTTTTGACAAGAGTACCAAGACAACTCAGTGGAGGAAACAATTTTATTTTCGACAAATGGTACTGGGACAAATAGATATCCATATGCAGAAGAATGAAGTTGAACCTATACCTCGCACCATATATAAACATTAACTGAAAATGGATCAAAAGTCTAAATGTAAGAGCTAAAACTATAAAACACTTAGAAGAAAACACAGGAGTAAATAGTTGTGACCATAGACTAGGCAATGATTTCATAGATATGACATTATAAGCACAGGTGACAAAAGAACAAATAAACAAAACAGGTTTTATCAAAACTTAAAATTTGTGCTTCAAAGCAATTTTTTTTCATCAAGAAAATGAAAAGATAATTCACAAAATGGAAGAAAACACTTACAAATCATATATCTGATAAGGGACCTACATAGAGAATACATAAAGAAACCTTACAACTCAATAATAAAAAGAGTTGTATAAAAAAAATAACAACTTAAAAATGGAAAAAGGATTTAACAGATATTTCATCAAAAGATGATAACAAATGGCCAATGAACACACAGAGATGTTCAATATCTTTAGTCACTAGGGAAACGAAAATCGAAACCACAGTGAAATATCACTTCATAGCTTCTAGGATGGCTAAAATAAAAAAGACAATCACAACTGTTGATAAGAATATGGAAAAACTGGAACTCTCCTACACTGCCAATGGGGCTGTAAAATGCACACGCATCAAGTTTGGAAAAACAATTCAGTAGTTCCTCAAAATGTTTAACATGAAGTTATCATATGACTCAGCAATTACACTCCTAAGTACACATCCAAGAGAGCTGAAAACATATGTCCACACAAAAACCTGTATAGGAATGTACATAGAAACTTAATTCGTAATGGCCAAAAAAATGAAAACAACCCAAATACCCATCATCAGATGAAAGGGTAAACAAAATGAATAAACGATGAAATATTATTTGGTAATACAAAGGAATGAAGTACTATTGTATGATATGACATAACAGCCCTTGAACACATTACTTAGTGAAAGGCCACGTATTATTATGATTCCATTTTATGAAATGTACAAGATAAGCAAAACCATGGAAACAGAAGGTAGAATAATGGTTGACAAGGCCTGAGGATGAGGAGAGAATGAATGGATACCCAGTACAGGGTTTTCTTTTGAATAATGAAACTGTTTGGAAATTAGAGAGTGGTGATGGCTATATAACTCTGTGAATAAACTAACTCCCACCAAATTATACACTTTAAAAGGGTGAATTTTATAGTATATGAGTAATATACTCAATAAGGACTTTATTTTTATAAGAAAAAACAAAAACATGAATAGTCCTATAGCCATTAAATAAATTAAACCAAAATCTATTTCAACACACACACACCACAGATTGAGAGAGAAAGAGAGATAGGGAGAGAGAGAATCAATTTCCCTTAAGGGGAATTCTATCAAATATCCAAAGAATTAGATTTATTCAAATTCTTGCAAGGAATTCAAAAAGAGGGAAAACCTCTTAGCTCCTTTTTTGAAGCTGATAAAACGGACACCAAAATCAAACAAAGATAGTGTAAGAAATGAAAATTATAGACCAATTCCACACATAAATACAGATGTAAAAATATCAACCAAAGGTATCAGAGACATCACAAATATCAACCAAAAACTGCAACAAACGTGAAAGAATGCATCATAACCAAACTGGATTTCTCCCAGGAATTACAAGCATAGCTTAATATTAGAACATTTCTCTAGCACAACAAGTAGAATTAGAAAAACTGCGTGGTCATTTCAGTGGTTACCGAAACTTTTTTTTCAATAAATGCAATAATACCATGTTAGGACAAAGGAATACCAAACCCATAAATAAGGAATAGAAGGGGTCTTCTGAACACAGTAAAGATTATATGCCGATAACTATAATACATTTCACACTTAATGATGAAACATTAGAAGCATTCTCCTTAAAATAAGAAATAGAAAAGGACGTTCAATATTGTTTCTTCTAATCATCAATGTACTGCAGGTCCCGTTAGCACATTAAAAGAAAACAAATAAAAATTATAAGAATTGGGAAAGAAGAAACAGAAGTTTGGAGTTTATTCAATAGAAAAAACTCTAGAAGAAAAATTACACAAAGCTAATCAACATTTATGATCAATTTTTGAAAACCAATCATGTTCTTATATCTATAAAACAAGTTAGAGAATGTAACTTCATAAATTATAATGTTTACAATACCAGGAAAAATACATGGTACCTAGGGTAAAATTCCACATTGGTTTTTGTTTTTACTTTTCGATAGAAAATTATAAAAAATAATACTTGGTGACCTTAAGAATATCTAAATAATTAGAAAAAGATACCATGGATAGGAAAACTTAACATTGAACCAATTTCACATAGCCCCAAATTTAACTACACTTTAATGCAATTCCAGTCAAAACCACAATGTTTTTTTTTTTTTTTTCCTATGGAACTTACCTGACTCTAAAATCAATATGGAAGGGCAAGTACAAGAAGAGCAAAGACACTTTTAAATAACAGCCATCAGTGCTGTAGTATAAAGGATAAAACTATAAGAAATCAACGTGGTAATGGCATAGCAACAGACAAAGTGGCCAATAAAACAAAAGAGAACATCTAGGCTAGTCTCTTCCCCACATTGAGAAACACTCAAGTGGGGGGAAACTGTTTTCCTACTTTGGACAGTTATCTTCTACTTGTAACTGGGCATTTATCAAAAATTATCAAAAAGTTTTAAAAGCAAATTTTAAAAACGGGGCATATCTAAACAGGTCTGGGAAAATTCGAACATGTGTTAATTTTGGGTTAGAGCTCAGATCTGGACTAGGCCAGGGAAAGGCAGTTCATAGATTATCGGATGTCAGAATTTTCTTTTAGCAGGTCTGGAGAGTCCCACCTTAAACTGTCAAATTTACTTACAAACATTTGTCATTTCATGTACTTTTCTGGCCTTATTTATTGCTCCCAATTTGAATAAGAACTATGCTTTTTCCCCTACGCCTTCATTTCTTCTGCACAATCAATTACTTGCTTCGATAGCAACAATAGCATCTCTAAAGGTATCACTGCACTATTTAAAGAGAAAATGACATTATCTTCTAGGAAAAAAAGTAGTGTATTTACAAAAGTGTGTTTTGCCATCAGAATAGGCAAAACAGAGTGAGCGGCATCAGAACAGGCAAAAACATGCCTGGCTATAGCACTGTGTCATCCCCCACATCAGGCACCCTGATCAGTTCCTTTTGTTCAGCCTCACCTAACACCTCATTCCCTCCAACATTTTTTTTTCCAAAAGATACACACCAAGAGAGACTGATGTCAGCAAGATGGTGGATAGGAAGCTCTAGGCTCTCATTCTGACATGGAAACACTAGATGAACAACAGGCAGAATGAAACGGCTTTGTGGGAGATTTAGAAGCTAGTCAAAGATTTGGAACAACAGAGTGAATGTCAAATCAAGAAAAAGCCATACTCGCAGTGGTAGGAAACTTCCTGGCATTTTTGCTCACCCTTGCCTCACCCCTCCCTGGCATCATACAGCATAGACGGGAAGAAGTTGTCCAATTCCCAGCTCCTCCCTTGGGACAGGAGGAAAAGAGAGAATCTTGTTTGCAATGTCCTGGCATGTCTGATGGCTTCCTGAGAGACTGGTTTCTGTTTTGCTTGCCTTAGAGCTTAGACAGAAACGAAGGCATCATTGGATATCAGACTGGAGATTGCTAAAAGCAGTGGCAGGCACCGTGGCATGTGAGAACTATAGGAGTCTGCAAACTCATGGGTGCATTTGTGAGAGATTATGAGGGGAGGAACACAATGAGATCTAAAACAGGGGTAAGGCTCACTGAAATTAAGATATTTAGGGATGCCTGGGTGACTCAGTTGGTTAAGTGTCCAACTCTTGATTTCAGCTCAGGTCATGATCTCATGGTTGTGAGATTAAGCCACATGTTGGGCTCCACACTGGGTATGGAGCCTGCTTGGGATTCTCTCTCTCTCTCTTTCTGCCCCCACTCAAAAAATAAAATTAAACAAAATTGAATAAAATTAAAATTAATTAAATTAAATAGATATGTAAAAAGTCATGTATATAGGATAATTAGGAGGAAAATACACACAAACAGGCCCAGGGAAAACTAATGACTAGAAAAGACCTGACAGTCCTTAAGCCCTTGCACTGGGCTAATTAGCGAGGGTCTTCCGCTGCATGGAGTCAATCTACAAAGGCCAGGCTAGGTGGCTGTTTTTCAAATTTGTAATTTTCAACAAAAGATTATGAACCATAGAAAGAAATAGGGAAAGATGGACAAAATAAATGAACAAAACAATGAACAAAATAAATTTCCAGAACCTGACTCTAAAGAAATACAGGCTTTAGACTTACAAGACAACAATTTTAAAAACAATGGTGGTAAGTATGCTCTAAGAGCCAAAGGAAAACATGGAGAGAGAACACAAGAAAATCAGGAAAACAATATATGAACAAAATGAGAATATCAACAAAGAGCTAGAAATTATTTTTTTTAAATCAAACAAATTTTGGAGCTGAAAATAAAATAAGTAACTTAAAAAATTCACTAGAGAGGATCAACAACATACTCAAACAAGCAGAATAAAGTATCAGCAAACTTGAAGACAGATTATTTTAAATTGATGAATCTGAAAAGTCAAAAAAGAAAAGTGAACAGAGCCTAAGAAACTCTGTAGAATAACATAAACCAGACCAATATACATATTATTAGAATACCAGAAGAAGAGAGAAAGGGACACAGAGCTTATTTTGTGGAATAATGGCCAAAAACTCCCCAAATTTAAAGAAAGATATAGATACACAAATATAAGAAGCTCAGTGAATTCCAAGTAGGATAAATCCAAAGAAATCCACACCAAGACAAACCCTCAAACTGTGGAAAATTAAAGACAAATTTTAAAAATCTTGAAAGCAGCAAAAGAAAATACTTATCACATATAAAGGATCTCCAATAAGATTATGAATGGATTTCTCAGCAGAAACCTTCTGGCCTGAAGGCAGTGGGATAATATATTTAAAGTGCTGAAAGGAAAAACAAACTGCCACCCAAAACTTCTATATCCAGCAGAACTGACCTTCAAAAAATAAGAGAGAAATTAAGACATTCCCAGATAAACAAAAGCTGAGTGAGTTCTTTACCTCTAGAACTGTACTACAAGAAATGCTAAAGTGAGTCCTTCGAGTTGAAACGAAAGGACATTAGCAGCAACTTGAAGCCATATGAAAACATGAAGTTTTTGATGAAGGTAAATACATGGATAAATTTATTATAATTTTGGTTTTTTATTATAATTTTGGTTTTATTATAATTTTGGTTCATAACTCCTTTTTTATTCTTTTACATTATTTAAAAGAAAAAAGCATAAAATAATGATAAATCTGTATGGTTACATTATATATAAAGATATCTGTGATATCAATAACTAAATGAGGGGTGGAGCTATCAAAGGAGAAGAGGTTTTTTTTTTAATGTTTTTATTTATTTTTGAGAGAGAGACAGAGCGCGAGTGGGAGTGGGGGGAGAGAGAGAGAGAGGGAGACACAGAATCTGAAACAGGCTCCAGGGTCTGGGCTGTCAGCACAGAGCCCAATGCAGGGCTCAAACTCAGGAGCCATGAGATGACCTGAGCCGAAGTTGGAGGCTTAACCAACTGAGCCATCCAGGCACCCCAAGGAGAAGAGCTTTTGAATGCAATTGACGTGCCGTTGGTATCAGTTTAAAATAGATTGTTATAACTTTAGGATATTATATGCAGTGCCCATGGTAAACACAAAGAAAATATCTACAGAATACACATGAAGGAAATGGGAAGGGAATCAAAATGTGTCATTGCAAAAACTCAAGTAAAAGCAAAGTAAGGCAGTAGTAACAGAGGAAATGAAGGATTAAAAAAGCTATAAGACATATAAAACAAATAATAAAATGGCAATAGTAAGTTAATCTCTATTAATCAATTTAAATTAGTAATTATTTGGTCATTAACTTAAATTACCAATTAATTAGTAATTAACTTAAATGTAATTGGATTAAATTCTCCAATCAAAAAACACAGGTTAGTAGAAAAGATTTCTTCTTTTTTTTTAAGTTTTTTTTTTTTTTTTTGAGAGAGAAAGAGCACCAGCTGGGGAGGGGCAGAGAGAGAGAGAGAGAGAGAGGGAGACACAGAATCCAAAGCAGACTCCAGGCTCTGAGCTGTCAGGACAGAGCCTGACGTGGGGCTTGAACTCATGAACTGTGAAATCACGACCTGAGCTGAAGTCAAATGCTCAATCGACTGAGCCACCCAGGTGCCCTGGTAGAAAAGATTTTAAAAACCAGGATCAAGTATATGCTGTCTATACAAGACTCACTTTAGAACTAAAGACACATATGGGTTGAAAGCAAAAAGATGAAATAGATGCTTCATGTAAATAATAACCAAAAGAGAACAGGGTTGGCTATATCAAACAAAGATGACTTTATGTCAAAACTTTACAAGAGACAAAGAAGGACATTATATCTCAATAAAAGACTCAACTCATGAGGAATATGTAATATTCTTCATATATTTACATTAGAGGTCCTAAATATATGAAGCAAACATTGACAGAATTGAAAGGAGAAATATACAGCAACATAATAACAGTAGAAGACTTTGATATGTCACTTTCAATAACGGATAGAACAACCAGACAGAAGATCAATAAGGAAACAGAGGATTTGAATATCATTATAGAACAATTTGACCTAACAGACAAATACAGAATAGTCCACTCAACAACAGAAGAATACATTGTTCTCAAGTGAACATGGAACATTCCCCAGCGTACATCATATATTACACAAAACAAGTCTTAATGAATTTTATTTTTAAAAAAAAATTTTTTTTTTCAACGTTTATTTATTTTTGGGACAGAGAGAGACAGAGCATGAACGGGAAAGGGGCAGAGAGAGAGGGAGACACAGAATCGGAAACAGGCTCCAGGCTCTGAGCCATCAGCCCAGAGCCTGACGCGGGGCTCGAACTCACGGACCTCGAGATCGTGACCTGGCTGAAGTCGGAAGCTTAACCGACTGCGCCACCCAGGCACCCCATGAATTTTAAAAGATTTAAAATCATACAAAGCATATTTATTGATTGCAATAAAATGAAAGTGTAAGTCAACAGCAGAAGGAAAACTAGAAAATCCACAAATAAGTGGAAATTAAACAACACACTCTTAAACAACAAATGAGTCAAAGAAGAAATCACAAGGGAAATTAGAGAATATCTGGAGTCAAAAGAAAGCAAAAACACAACATAACCAAAATGTGCAGGATGCAGTGAAAGCAGTGGTAAGGGGGGAATCTACAGTTATAAATGCTTTCATTAAAAAGAAAGATATAAAATCAACAATCTAAATTTACAGCTCAAGAAACTAGAAAAAGAAGAGTCAACTAAACCCCAAGTTAGCAAAAGAAAGGAAATAAAAAGATGAGAGCAGAAATTAACGTAATAGAGAATTTCTTTCAAAGAGAAAAATCAACGGAACCAAGAATTGGTTCTTCAGAAAGATCAACAAAATTGACAAACCTTTAGCTGAACTAAGAAAAAAAGGATAGAAAATCACATCACTGAAATCAGAAATTAAAGAGGAATATCACTATCAATTTTACAGAAATAAAAAGGGTTATAAGAGAGTACCATCAAGGATAGCATGCCAACCAACTGGATAACCTAGATGAAACTGACAAATCCCTAGAAACATACCACCTACTAAGACTGAATCAGGAAGAAACAGAAAATCCGAACAGATCTATAACTAATAAGGAGATTGAATTAGTAATCAAAAACTTCCTAACAAATGAAAGCCCAGGATCACATGGCTTCACTGGTGAATTCCACCAAACACTAACTAGTTCCTAAAACTCCCCAAAACATTAACTAGTTCCTAAAGAATTAACTAGTTCCTCAAACTCCCCAAAAAGTTGAAGAGAAAGGAATATTTCCTAGCTCATTCTATGAGGAGGTCATTATTACCACGATCCCAAAGCCATACAAATATGCTATAAGAAAACCAGACCAACAGCTTTGATGAATACTGATGCAAAAATCCTCAAAGAAATAACAGCAAACAGAATTTGAAAGCACATTAAAATGGTTGTACACCATGACCAAGTAGGAATGCAAGGACAGTTCACCATATGAAAACCAATGTGATATACCACATTAACAGAATTAAGGGGCGGGGGGGGGGGGGAACATGTGAGCATTTCAATTGGTGCAGAAAAAAGCACCAGACAATATTCAACACCCAGTCATGATAAAAATGTGTAGCAAACCAGCAACAGAAGGAAACTACCTCAACATATTATAGGCCATTTATGAAACGCCCATAGCTAATATCATACTCAATGGTGAAAGACTGAAAGCTTTTCCTCTAACCACAGAAACAAGACAAGAGTGACTGCTTTTGCCACTTCTATTCAGTACAGTACTAGGAGTCCTAGCCAGATCAATTAGGCAAGAAAAAGAAATAAGATACCTACATCAGAAAGGAAGAAACAAAATCATCTCTTAGCAGATGACATGATCTTATATGTAGAAAATCCTAAAGATTTCACACATGCACACACACACACACACACACACAGAGTAAGAATTAATAAACAAACTCAGCCAAGTTTCAGAATGTAAATCAATTTGCAAACACCAGTTGTTTCTATACATTAACAAGAAGCAATCTGAAAAGTAAATAAAGAAAATGACTCTGTAATAACATCAAAAAGAATAAAATACCTAGGAGTGAACTTAACAAAGGAGATGAAAGATTTGTACACTTAAAACTATAAAACATTGCTGAAAAAAGTTAAAGAAGACTCAATTGGAAATCTCATGCCATGGATTTGGAGACTTAAGATGTTAAGATGTCAATACTACCCAAACAATTTATAGATTCAGTGCAATCCCTCCCAAAATTCCAACAATGTTTTTTGTAAAGGTTGAAAAATCCATCCTACAAGTCATATGGAATCTCAAGGGACTGCAAATAGCCAAAACAACCTTGAAAAAGAATAAAGGTGGAGATATCATACTTACTGATTTTAAAACTTATTACAAAACTACAGTAATCAAAATAATGTGGGCTGACATAAAGTTAGATATATACATCAATAGAACAGGAAGCCCAGAAATAAACTCTTACATATATGGTCAAATGATTTTTGACAGGGGTGCCAAGACTATTCAATGGAGAAAGGGAAGTCTCTTCAGCAAATGGTGCTGGGAAAGCTGGATATTCACATGCAAAAGAATGACATTAGACCCTCTATATGCAAAAATTAAAAATTAACTCAAAATGGATCATTTAGTAAATGTAAAATCCAAACTATGAAACTCTTAGAAGAAAACATAGGGGAAAAACTTCACGACATTGTATTTGGTAATGATTTCTTGCATATGGCAACAAAAGCACAGGCAACAGAAGCAAAATAGATAAACTGGACATCAAAATTAAAATAAATTAGACATCAAAATTAAAATTAAATTCTGTCCATCAAAGGACATAATCAACAGAGTGAAAGGCAACCCACGTAATGGGAGAAAGTATTTGTAAATCATATATCTGATAAAGGATTAATATCCAGGATATATAAAGAACACCTACAACTCAACAACAAAAAGCAAACAACCCAATTAAAAAATGGGCAAAGGGTTTGAAGGAATATTTTTCCAAAGAAGATACACAAAAGGCCATGAAAGGCACATGAAAGAATGCTCAATGTCACTATGCATTAGGGAAATGCAAACCACAATAGGATGCCACCTTGTTAGGATGGTTACTGTCAAAAAATAGAAAAGAACAAGTGTTGGTGTGGATGTGAGAAACTGAAATCCTTGTGAGCTCTTGGAGGACCATAAAATGGTGCCTCTGTGCTATGGAAAAAATACGGTAGTACGTCCAAAAATTAAAAACAGAATTACCATACAATCCCAGTGATTCCATTTCTGGATATATAATCAAAAGAACTGAAAGCAGAGCCTTGAAGAGATCTTTGTACACCCACGCTCATAGCGGCATTATTCATCACAGCCAAAAGGTAGAAGCAACAACAAACGTGTCCATTAACAGATCAAGAGATAAGTAAAATGTGGTACATACACTCAAAGTAATACTACTCAACCTTAAAAAATAAGGAAACTGTCACATGTTGCAACATGGAGGAACGCTGAGGACATTATGCTAAGTGAAATAGCCAGTTACAAAGAGACAAATACCATATAATGCCACTTCCAGAGGAAACAAATTCACAGAGACAGAAAGTAGAAGGGTGGTTGCCGGATGGGAGAGTGGGAAATGATTGTTTATTGGGTCCAGAATTTCAGTTAGGAAGATGAAAAAAATTCTGGAGATAAATGGTGATAATGGTTGCATAACCATATGAATGTATTTAATGCCACTAAACTTAAAAATGGTTAAGACAGTAAATTTTATGTGATGTGTATTTCACCACAAATGAAAAACTGAAGTAGAAAAAAAACTTTTTTAAGATACACGCTAAGGGGCGCCTGGGTGGCTCAGTCAGTTAAGCGTCCAACTTCGGCCCGGGTCACGATCCTGCGGTCCGTGAGTTCGAGCCCCGCGTCGGGCTCTGGGCTGATGGCTCAGAGCCTGGAGCCTGCTTCAGATTCTGTGTCTCCCTCTCTCTCTGCCCCTCCCCCATTCATGCTCTGTCTCTCTCTGTCTCAAAAATAAATAAACGTTAAAAAAAAAAAAAAAGATACACGCTAAAAGGAGGAGAAAAACGCAAAAGTAAAAGTAACATCTTAACCCAATGATATAGGTTTAGGGGGCATTTTATCATGACATACGATTGAAAATAATGCCAATTCCTTTCCTCTACAAAGACTAGCTATATTCTAACTTAAGTATTTTTAATGGCCTATATGCGTTTTCCATTCATTACTTATTCTGATAAACATTTATAAACTTTAATATAGTGTGAAAAAATTGAAAAATATTTACTCAAAAATAAAATTTCGGGAGACATTTTTTAAAATAAAAAATTTTATTTGTAAAAAATTGTTTCAATAAAAATTTTGGAAAAAGTCTGAAAAATATTCACTTTTAAAAATAACGACTAATCTATGAATCTATTACGTCTGATACCGAGTTCTCTGAAGTCCCAGACATGCACACACAAATGTATATGAAAATTACTTAGTCAAAATAACTGGTTTCAATATTGAAATATTCTACATATTTCCATTATAATATGTTTGTATTTATAATTTGATCCTTATATTAGTAAAATATCATCTGTCAGGGGGATGTCTGGCATGAGAAATGCAGCTAACGAGGCTAATATAAATGAAAATTTGCGAATTACTGAATATAGCTCTAGAGATGACATAGGTAGGAATACTGTCCCTCATGATTAGAGTAGGATAAAAGAAAATGTTAAAACTCTCAAAGAATGTCATATATTTAGAAGACCTATATATCAATGTTTGATGTTATTTTCAGATCACAGAAATATTACGATCATCACCCAGCAATTTGAGACTAGTCAATTTGTAAGCAATTTGTTAAAAGCCAGAAACAGATTAATAACCTTTAACTTCCAAACTCCAATAATGTCAATAAACTATCTTTCAAAAAAATTACAGCAGTTATAGTTAAATTTAGAATGCAACATGAAGGTCTTTTTTTTCCCAAAAATGCAGTGAAACTTAGGAAGACAGAAGATTTTTGTGAGAACTTGAGCAACGAATACCATGGACTATGGAGCGTGCCTGGTGGAAAAATTTCTGCTTTGAGCTACCCTTCGAAGAAAAGGCAAACTCTGAGGCGACCTTATTTTAGGAACTCTAATAGATAAAGATGTGTCTTCATCTTGAGATGAAATAGCAATGTTTTCATCTTCCAAGGAATCTGAGGCAATGTTATTCTGAGGTGGGATAAAGCTGGTAGCATTTTTACAAAGTGAAGAAAATCCAACATTACAGAGAAACAGGGGAAGTTACTCTTTGAGAGGGATGCTATTGAATCCTAGGTGGAAAATGAAAGATACAGTGACTTTGAGAACCAGGATGAAAGGAAACTTTCCTTGATTGGCCTCTTCCTTCGGTATCAGTCGCAATCTTGCCTTGTTGACAGGAATAGAAAATAGTGGGAAGAGAAAGTAAGGTGGCCGTGCTGTGTGGGTAGATGCTTCCATCAACAGTGTTCCGATGGGTTGAAGAGTTAGCTTTTGCTTCAAAATTCATAGAACATCTAATGTTATATTTGGGACAACAAGGGCTTATATATTTTTCAGCACTAGTCATACTTGAGCTTTTAGAAACTGTTTCAACTTCATCTGGATTAAAGATTTTATGACATCTTGATTGAAGATCAAAAAAACTAGTGCTCTCGTAACAGGAAATTATACTAAGTCTCGGGGCAGAGAAAAGTCTTTGGGATCTAAGGTCAAAATGGTTTGAGGAGAATTTTACATCACTGAAGCTGCTTTTTTCTTGAGAATCAAAATTGGCTCTACTTTGTTGACAGTCGGGGAAAATACCGCTTTTCTGAAATTTCACAAATAAAGAATGTTTTCTTCCAGAGAAAGATGAGTGAGTAGATGCACTTGATGAAGAAGATAAATTTTTACTTCCTCTGCGTGAACTGACTTTACATACTGCAGATAGACGGGTTCTTTTAGGATCAAGAGATATAATTCGATGAGTAATGGAAGAGAATCCAAGGTGCCAGTGGTCTGAAGTAACTTGATCTGCAGGATAATTTAGTAGCAAGCTCTGGTCGTCTTTGCAGTGGCTAGAGTGAGAAAAGTGTCAAATGAGGCAAAAAAAATAGGGAGCAGAGGTGGAAACCTGCCAAGGCTCCTGAAGAATAATATCCACTTTATCAATATGGAAACAATGGGGAATGAGAAAATAATGGCGTCTGAATTCATGGTCACCCAGATGTACCCCCACAGAATGCCCTAGTCTAAAAGACTATCTCTACCAACACAATACATGCCCAATCTACTAAATTGGGGGAAGATAAGTTGAAAGACTCAGGGAAACAGGCAGAAAGAAAGATCAGGGGAAATATATGAGAGGGCTGGAGAACAAAAATCTCCCCTGAAGAAAAGGGTAGGTCTTCCTGTTTCAAATCATAGTATCTGTTTGAGACTCTTGAACTACTATATTTAAAGGAGTTAAGTAGAATAAATTTATGCCCTGTTGACTACTACATTTTAAAATATTAACCACGATGGATGAAGTGGGACCTCTCTAGAGAGAATACTGTAGATAAATATCCACATATTCCAGAGATTCAGTTACTATGGGAAACCAAAGGAAGCGATAAAGCTTGGTTTATGAATGCTTCAGTGTTCTTTAGCACATGAAACATATGTAACAGTGGGTTTTCTTTTTCTTTATAAAGGCTTACCTTAAGCATTTTCCCATGTTGAATTTAATCCAAAGTAAATCTCTCCCTTCCTTTCTAAGCCATCATCCTTAAGCCATAAAATGCCCTGTGTAGGTGGAACAGGTCAGAAGACTGAATGTTTAAGCTCCACGTGGAATTAACATGGCAATAACACAGAATGTGATGACAGCAGACTCTAGAATCTAATGACATCAGGTCAGGATAAAATTGTTCTGTGGCTCGCCTTTCTGAAAAGCTGCAATTCACGTGACTGGGGAATGTATTCTCTAATTCCATCGTGTTCGAGGAGTCAGCCAACAAATCAAGGACGAGAAAACAGTAGGATAAAGGCAGTAATGTATATAATATCTGCACAATCCTTTGCCCAGGACTGTCTCTCTCACTAGCTGCCCTACGCACCCCTTGGCCTACTAATTCATTCTACTTTCACACAAACACTCCTAAAGGCTTTTACACCCTCCGGTGATAGGAAAAGGGACCATTACAGACTTTGGTCAAAAGATGTATCGAGAGGGAAAACAGAAACATAAATAGCAAACATCATTCCCCCCAAAATGCAACAAACCTTATCTACATTGGCAGCAAAGGCTGCCATCTGAAAGTGTGGGCCACATACGCAGATTACGGAGATCTGTGTGCGACTGTTTCTGACCCCGGGAAACAGCTTCTACTCATTTCAAGACAAGGTTAACAGAGTTTTCAGAAAAGAAATACTGTCCTCTCCTTTTCCAAACCAACCTGGAGCATTAGCTGTATAACAAGTGTGTGTGTGAAGTCACGGATGACATAAAAAACTGCCTCAAAAACATTTCTACTCCTCAATAGCCTAAATACCCTGTTACTACCTCTTGTTTCTGTTTCAGGGTTTCTCACCACAATCCTGAGATTCGGCCTCGATAAACAGTGGTCAGGCAGACCTTACACCCTTCACAAAAATTAGCTCAAGACGGAACACAGACCTCAGTATAAAATGCAAAACTGTGAAACTCCCAGAAGATACCACGGGAGAAAAAAAAACCTAGATAAATTTGGGTGTGGCAATGACTTTTTAGATGGAACACCAAAGGTCTGCTCCCACTTCCTGGATCAGTCTTCAGTCCTTCTTTGGCAGGCTCACCCACTTCTGCCCGTTCTGGTCAGTACTGGTTCCAAAAGGCTCTGTACTCCACCTCTTCGCTCTTCCCATGATGTGACACATTCTGCCCGAGCAATGCCAGCTGTTCCTAGAGCATCAGCATCGTGCACATTCTGGAGGGATGCCTGGAACAGGAGCAACTTTCCCCGAAGACATGCTTCTCGCAGCCCCTCGGCTGCTTCCTTTCACAGGCCTCAGGCGGGTGAATGCCCAAGCTGGCAGTGACCTCCATCTATTGCCAAGTCCTGCCCAGAGGGTCTAACAACTGGCTCTACAATACAAGGGAAGACTTGGCCCTTGTTGCTGTTGTTGGCCTTTGGGGCTCCGGCTAAAACTGGAATACAGTGTCTCTCTTTAACATTCTCTTACAATTTTTTTTTGTTAATTCTGTTTGACTTGTGAGGCTTTGTTTTATTTCCTAATGGATCTGGAGTGTGAACCCAGTGCCTAGCACAGAGTAGACGCTCTCATTGAATGAATAAAAGGAACGCCAAGTTTTACCTTCCTTTGTTGTTTCACTTTTATTTTTTATAAAGTATTTATTTTGAGAGAGGGGAAGAGAGAGAGAGGGAGAGAAAATACAAGTGGGGGAGGGGCAGAGAGAGAGAGAGAGAGGGAGAGAGAGAATCCCAAGCAGGCTCTACACTGTCAGCACAGAGCTGAAGGCAGGGCTCGAACTCACAAACTGTGAGATCACTACCTGAGCCGAAATCAAGAGTCGGACACTTAATGGACTGAGCCGCCCAGGCGCCCCTCATTTTTAAAAGAAATTCACAGGGGCGCCTGGGTGGCTGAGTCGGTTAAGCGTCCGACTTCAGCTCAGGTCATGATCTCACAGCTTGTGGGTTCGAGCCCCACGTTGGGCTCTGTGCTAACAGCTCAGAGCCTGGAGCCTGCTTCGGATTCTGTGTCTCCCTCTCTCTCTGCCCCTCCCCGCTCACGCTCACTCTCTCTCTCTCTCTCTCTCAAAAATAAATAAACATAAAAAAAATTTTTAATAAAAAAAAGAATGAAAGAGATTCACAGATGAGAAGACCAAAATACAAATAAACTATGAAAAGATGCTCAATCTTATTAGTGTTTAGGGAACTGCAAACTGAAATAATGATTAGTTACTACAAACATCAGGTTGCCTAAAATTAAAAAGTCTACCTATTAAGAATTTGTATGGGAAAATAAGAGTTCTCACAAACTGGCACACTCTAAAGAATAGTTTAGTTATACAGAATAACAATATATTTGGTTTACAATTCAGCATCCAATTCTAAGTATATACTTTCAAATCATTCCACATGTACCTAAGGGAATATGAAGGTTTCAATAAAGCATTGGTTAAAAGAACAAAAAAATGGTGACCTAAATAAACATCTCTCCAGGGGGAGAGAAATTAAGGCATATACCTACGATGAAATGCAACATAGCAACTGAAAAGAATGAGATAAATTTACATACATCAGCATGGAAAAAAATCTCAAATAAAAACATTTGATGCAAAAGTGAGTAACAAAATGCTCTATACCATATAATGCCATTTATGTAAATCTTAAGACCCAAACACCATTTATTCATTGTTAACGCAAACATGCACACCTAGGGGAAACATTCAGACTTCTCTGCACTAACTATAAGACAATAGTTACCTCTGAGAGAAAGGATTGCAAAAAGGATTTCAATTACGTGTAGTTTTTTATTTTCAAAAATCTGATACAAAAACCAATTTTTGTGTGCAAATGTGTACTTCTACAACATGAAATACAGAAGCACCCGGGGCGCCTGGGTGGCTCCGTCGATTGAGCTTCCGACTTCGGCTCAGGTCATAATCTCACAGTCCATGAGTTCGAGCCCCGCGTCGGGCTCTGTGCTGACAGCTCAGAGCCTGGAGCCTGCTTCGGATTCTGTGTCTACCTCTCTCTCTGCCCCTCCCCTCCTCATGCTCTGTCTCTCTCTGTCTCTCAAAAATGAATAAATGTTAACAAAAAATTAAAAAAAAAAAAAAAGAATACAGAAGCACCCCATCATGAATATCTGAATTTGTCTTTCTCTCAAGGCCTTGAGAAATGGAAGTCCAACCTTAAAATGGACTTAGCAAAAGTAAAAAGTAGTAAGAATAAAAAATGCAAATGAACTAAAAGCAAACATTGTATTTTGACTCATGAAATGAAAATGTAAGGAGTTTTCAATAAAATCTCAAAAGTCTGTTTCTGGGGCACATCACCATCCCCTGTATTTGCAGAAGTACTAGGTATTACGGCTTGTATTATGGCCCGGTGTTCTTTTGGGGGTAGATTTGTGGGGTTTTTCTTTTCAAATAATCAGAATTGTGTCTGTTGAAGCTATCACACGATGGAAACTGCCTAAGACAAGAAAAAAAGAAAGAAGGCCCATAGGGTCACTATACAACCCTGATTTACCTAACAGAATTGTCTCATTTTGAAACACATGTATTCTTTGTAAAGCCCACTTGAAATGAAGAATTATGAGTTTATTATGGGATATTACTTTAATCCAAACTGTTAAAAGATGGAACTGTTGTAAGAGAGGTTTCTAAAGCTTTACATAACACTGTGGTTTAAATAACCTTTTAGGAGCGCCCAGGTGTCCTGTTTCGGCTCAGATCATGATCTCGCGGTCCGTGAATTCAAGCTCCACGTCGGGCTCTGTGCTGACAGCTCGGAGCCTGGAGCCTGCTTCGGGTTCTGTGTCTCCCTCTCTCTCTACCCTTCCCCTGCTAGTGCTCTGCCTCTCAAAAATAAATAACCATTACAAATAAATCAAGAGCTTTTTAAACTCATGGTTCAACAGAGCAATGTAGATAATGGTTGACAGAGTAAAGAACAGTGAGCAGCCTGAAAAAGAAGATGAGCTAAAAAGTTTTCAGAAATAAGGCAGGACTTCAGTTTACGCTGAAAAACACCAACATGAACTTGTGACCTGAAAAATATTGACAATGACTTTTCTTCACCCTGACCCTAAATGGGCCCAAACAAGCTCCAGTATCATCCTGCCTACAAACAGTGCGTGTCTTTACACCCAGATGCTGCTTTCTAGTGCTACTTGTCACTGAAAGGAACCGATGCTGCAAAGGCAGTGACTGACTCCAAGCCTTGGAGCAGGGACAGAAACAAAATCAGCGAGACATAATATTACCACGAAGCACAGATGCTTTCCAAGATGTTCGTGCTGATGCTAAGAAGGAAAAAGAAGAACCCTGACGGGCCCTCCGATGGCCCCGTTATGAGAATTTGAGCCTCAGGCATGATCGGATCTACAACAAAGTAGATGAAATCAGCTAAATCCAAAAAAGGCATAAATCCCTAAGTCCGTGATGATGCTGTGAACTAAGACATCATGCAGAAAACGCTAATAATACTTGCAGAAAACACGTTCTACTGACCTACCCACTCAAGTTGTTGACACCCCCGAAGGATACAATTAGGTTTTTTTCCTTTCCTTGTGTAAAACAGTGTCAGCAAATTGTGACTGGCATGTCTTTCACTAAAAGAAGTCAAAATCTCTGGGAACCTTTAGCAAAAGATAAACTTTACATATGGAACATGCAATTGTCATTTGATGTTTTAATTTTGCTATCAAGGACATACCCCAACTTAAATGTGGTGATGGGACTAGGGCAGAATCTGACCATGACCAGTCATTTCTGTCCCATGCGAGGTTTATAAGGACAGGCAATCTAAACTTTACACAAGTATACTTTATAAGGACTTTGTTTTTATTTTATCTTATTTTAAAAAATGTTTAACGTTTATTTATTTTTGAGAGACAGACAGACAACATGAGTGGGGAAAGGGCACAGAGAGAGGTAGACACAGAATCTGAAGCAGGCTCCAGGCTCTGAGCTGTCAGCACAGAGCCCGATGCGGGGCTCGAACTCACAAACTGTGAGATCATGACCTGAGCCGAAGTCGGACGCTCAACCGACTGAGTCACCCAGGCATTTTTAAAAAGTATTTTATTCACTTAAAACGTTTGACTCTAGGTTTTCATTTAGAAAGATGTGTTAAAAATCTTTATCTTATTCCTCTCTCTCAAAAAAATATCCAAATTAAGTATTTGTTTGGTTGTTTTCTTTATTTTATTGAAGCACTGCTAAATAGGAATAAGTTTTCCTCTACTCTATCAAGAGCCATTCACTGTAATCTAGTCCTGGTCCTTATCCCTATTCTAGTGTTCTGTTGCTAACAAAGGCACCCAAGCTCAATCTTGACATCGGTCTCAAAGTTCTTCTTATCAGCTGTCTGTGACTGTTATTCAGAAATTTCACAGATCCTTTTGAACTCACATAAACAATTTATGCCTACACTGCTACTTGAAGTTACTTAAGTCCCACAATGACCTTCTTTTCATTTGTTCCAAACTTATCTCAAACTTTATCAAAGGTTGCCTCTCTTTCTAGAATTTTAGAATTTCTTGAACAAGACTGCGCTCGACCACGGTCTTTTTAGATTAAGGGCCACTCGGCCTCTTGATCTCCACTCCTTCACCAGGACTGCCATCCCCCCTCCCAGTCTAGCGGATCTTCTCTGGCTGGTCCTTAGTTCCATTATATCCTTCCTGAGATGTGATTGCCAAAGGGACTCCTCAGGAGGAAATGCTACAGAGAATGTAGATAAAGGTTGGATACCCGCTGCTGCTCTTCAAAAACTCTCATCGATGTCTAATGTTGTATTGGGATTTCTGTCTTCATGAGACTACTGAGCTGCTATTCTCTATACCCTTAACGATTAACTGATGTCTTTTGGAAGTTACAGTTCTGGATGATTTAGAACTATTTTCGGTTCCTTTTAAACACTCCACTGCCAATTTTCAAAATCAGTCCACGATTTGTTGTTGCTCAGGAACACAAATGTCTAAGGCCTTCTTGTTATCTGGATCTATCATGTATCTTCCCGTATCTGAAAGATATTTTCATGTAGTTATGCGTCCGGTTTATGTATAAAAATGCTAAGTAATTCCAGTCCTAGCATGATGTCAAAGACCTGATCAACCATTTACATTTCTTTATCTATGAAATCACACTTTTATCCCTCCTGGTTGTCCCTTCTTGCCAGATCCCTTCTCTCAATTCCATGGTGATTTAGCAGAATACTCACTCGTTCAAGAAATATTTATTGGCATCTACTCTGCTATGTACAAGAATAAGGTGTTAAGAACATGGCAAAGGAAACAGGGTGTCCCTGCCCTAAAGAATTTCTAGCGATTATGTGTTTATCTGCCTATTTTACTCCCTCACAAACACTAGTTAGGCACGATTTCTTTACTCATAAATCATTTGTTTTTCTTCTAAAGGAATATTATTTATGTTCTTGGCTTTAGAACTCAAAGGATGAGCACTGAGGACAGCGAAGATGACAATGAATCACGCTAACACTTTCAAATCTTTCTAGGTCTGCACTGCCCAATTCGGTAAGCCACTAGTCCTGTGGCTATTTACATTTAAATTAATTACAATGAAACAGGATTAAAAATTCAGTTTCTCAGTTGCACGAGCTACATTATCAGGTGCTTAACAGATATATGTGGCTAGTGGCTACCATATCGGCAGCATCAATTTAGACAATTTCCATCATCACAGAAAGTTCTTATATAAGGGGTCATACCATGGCCACATACAAAAACAGGTTACACATTTTACAAATAATTACTGGCTTTTTCATTACTCACATGATGTCACCTCGTACTAGTAAGTTACTTACATTCCTCTCGTCAAAGGAGTCTAAACTATCTTAAATACAGACCACGATTGAGTGTAGTTTTAAGTATGATGTAAGCCAAAATAATCATTCCTTTTTATATCTTATTAATAGCAGGATATATAACTGGATGTGCATAATGAAAGTACCTAAATAATAGCAATAATGAAATCATCAATTCAACATGGGAAACATCGTCAAGAAACTTACCCTCCTTCACTTTCTGCTTCCTCTGAACTATTACCTGTTGTGGGACTTTGAACGGTGGCAAGCCTTCTTTTTCTAGCTCTGTGTTGAGGACTTATCCTATGAACAGTTATTTTCCCTCCAAGTTCACCTTGTATATATTCCTCCAGCTTTGGAACGATTTCTTTAAGGACTCTGATTTCCTCTTTGAGTTCTTCCATATTTGTCAGTAATTCATTTAACTTCTCCAGTATCTGAAGCTGCCTTCCTTGAAAGATTGCTACTGTTCCACGGCCATTATACATTTCATCTTGAAAAGTCATCGCATCAAACTTACTACCCAGAGAAAGAAATTTAGGTAAATTCAGTGCTGTCCTTGATTTACGAGCCTTGTGGTACCATAAGAGAAGCAAGCTGATTCCAGTAGTTCCCACCATGATGCCAAATATCAGTTCTTTATTTGTGGAATGAGGCATTTCTTGGGTTTTGTTTCTAAAATTGAAAGCATAAATGTAAATGAATGTTGTTTCTGTCTTTGCCCAAGACAAAAATATGAAGGCTTTCTCAATCAACAAAAGCCAAGTCTACAGGATAAACAACACACACGCATACACACACACAATAAATCATAAATGGGAATATGTTTACCTCTAAAAATGTAGTGGCCCGATAGAAATATTTGCTTTAAGGATATCACTGAAGTGCGGTGAAAAGTAGCAACTCTAATTCGGAATCTGTATTCTACATGACTGATTTGAAACGTACTGTATCACGTATTTTTAAAGAGTATGATAATGGTAAAAGAAAAGCATCATTATACATTTCTGGGAAAAAAAAGCGACTTAAGAATTCAAACTGTGCTTAACTGTGTTTGAACCCCTTATAAAATGAGTGTGCTGATTTCTGGGTCTTATCTTTAAGGAAGTCCAAGGAGCTTATTCTTAGCACCCAGTTCACATGTATACTTAGAACAATAAACGACATTTTAAAAGCCCAAGGATTGAGAATATAAAACATAGAAAGCTCTGGCAAGTTTGTAACGCACCTCATCTCTGTTTTATTCAACATGGAGAGCAAAACTGCTAACATGTACAGGCGTTATCTCTGGTCTTCTTTTTACCCGGAATTCCTCTGCTCCTTACATGTCTATTTCTGTCTGAAGTCCTAATGTTGTTACTTTCTTTAAATTTTCCTATTTTTTAAAGTAACAAGAATGTCATTTCTTAGAGTCTTTTCTCCATCAGAACTTTCACTGTTTGCATGTAAGGCTCAAGCCTTAGCCTGCCTAATTCCACATAAACTCAGCTACTTTGACTAAATGCATCATAATCTTTCTTTGGTGTACCCCGTCTTCACTAGTTTTATTGCTCATCTCTGGTTTTAAAATCAGAAGACCTTTAAAGGCAAAAAAAATATAAAGCTCCCTTTTCTTCCCAGACTTTAAAATGGCAGTAAATATATTAGTACTGTGATAAACTTCTGTGATTAGAGCAAAATACACTGAGGCTTTTTATCGACTTTGAAGTTCTTACAATTATTTTCCCATCAATTTCCACTATTGTGTAAACAGGTAAACATCTATATTAAATGTGGTTAGCAACTTGGGGAAAATGTTACAAATAATGGTAAACTGTCCATTACAGGTATTTAAATTCACAAAATTTTTGGTTTGTTTTTCTTGACACTTTCTCCAGGAGATTAATACAGCACTGTCACTTTGATTCCCAAGAAAGAGGAAACAAACGAAGTTAAGTCCTCTGATCTCCCAGGTTATTATTAATTGGAGGCAACTTCTGGACTATGGCACAGAAGGGGAAATCCAAACAAAGCCTGGTAGTTTACTGAGTTGAACAGAGATCAGAGTTCAGAGAAACCGAAGCACCTAGAATTTGTGTCACACAGTCCTGTAGATGAAGGGGAGTATGTAGACAAAGAGCTCTAGAAATATGCATAGGGGTCTCTTAAGTCTTTAAATGAATACCAGTCTGCATATGCACAGAGTGAAAACCCATCAGACTAGTCAAAAGAAAGCATATATTATATGTATGCCTAAGATAAGAAACAAACAAAAACAAAAACAAAAACAAGCACAGCCTATGGGCAATATCAAGTAGTCTAACACATATATAAAGTTACAGGGAGGAAAAAGGGGCATAAAAAATATTCGAAGGAAAAATAGCCAAAAATTTTCTAAATTAAACAAAATCTATAAACCGAGAGATCCACAAAGGTCAACATAATCCAAGCAGAATTAAGTAAGCAAAAGTAAACCCAGGCACAATGTTATTAAAACACTGAGACCAGTGATAAAGAAGAAATCTTAGAAGTAGTCAGTGGGAGGGGTGCCTGGGTGGCTCAGTCGGTTAAGCGTCTGACTTCTGCTTAGGTCATGATCTCACAACTCAAGAGTTCAAGCCCCGCATGGGGCACTGTGCTGACAGCTCAGAGCCTGGAGTCTGCTTCAGATTTTGGGCCTCCCTCTCTCTCTGTCCCTCCCTCACTTGCACTCTGTTTCTCTCTCTCTCTCAAAAATAAATAAACATTTAAAAAATTTTTTACAAAAGTACTCAGTGGGGAAAAAAAATGACATATTGTGTACAGGGAAAAAGGGATAAGATTACAGCAGACCTTGTCTCAGAGACATAGCCTTAGAAACTATTCAAGCAAAAAAACCAATGAAGTGACATCTTTAAAGTACTGAAAGAAATGGTCAACTTACATTTTCATATCCAGTGAAATATTTTCCAAAAATGAGGGTAAAACAAAGACTGTTTTGGGCAAAAGTTGAAAGAATCCATGCCATGAGACAAGCACTGCAAGAAATCCTAACAAAGTTTCTTCAGGCAGGAGGAAAATGATAACAGACAGAAACTTGATCTATACAAGAGATGTAATTCACCAGCAGTGAATTACACCAGCAGTGGCAAATACGTGGGTAAATACAAAGGTCATTTTTCTCACTTTAAAATTTCTTTATAAGGGTGCCTGGGTGGCTCAGTCGGTTAAGCATTCGTGGGTTCAAGTGACCCATCAGGTTCTCTGTTGTCAGTGCACAGTCCGCCTGAATCCTCTGCTTCCCCCTCTCTCTGCCCCTCCCCCGTGTGTGTGCATGCTCTCTCTTTCTCTCTCTCTCTCAAAAATAAATACACTAGAAAGTAAAAAAAAAAAAAAATTTCTTTATAAAATATTGGCTTATTACAGCAAAAATAATAGTAAACTATTACAGAGAAGTAAAAAATTAGGACAACTGTAGCCCAAAGTATGGGAAGGGACAAGTAGGATATACTGTTGCAAGGGTGTTGGATTATAATTCAGTGTCATAATAATAAATTAAAAGATATACATTTGTAAATCCAAGGGCAAACACTAAACAAACAAACAATAATAACAGTAAAAAAAAAAACACCTCTACAAAGGTATATATAGTAAGTCAGGAGTGGAGATAAAAATGCAATACTAAAGATATTCAATTAGTCCAAAAGAAGCCAGGGAAGGGGGAAAAAAACAAATGGGCAAACAGAAAGCCAGGAAAGAGAGAAGAAATCATGTCATGACTCTACAGGAAAAATGGTGCCAAAAAAAGATGGAGAAATAACAGTATTTCTGTTTGGGAATGGACGAAATCCAATTTTTTTCTAAAAGGAAGATAAAATGATGAAGTAGAAGAAAGATCAGAGAATCACAGCAGCAGTGAACTTGAGAAGGCAGAGGGTTGGAGGGACTGCAGTGCCCAAGTACAAACATTGACCTTTGATGGAAACACAAACCATTCATTCATAGTAATGAAAGAAAAGGCAGATTATGTGAACAGATTGAAGGTGGGTGGATGTGACAGTGGGAGCTTATGAAAGTCCTTTGTGGTTGCTTCATTGTTCTAAGTGAAATAGGAAACAAAATAAACAGCCGAGAGTGAAAATAGGGGAAGGCACACTGGAAACATATGAATTCCTATGGTCTATATCCCATGATCTCACATACTTAAGCAATGTATTGTTTTGGGGTGTTTTTTTTTCTTTTTTTCTTTTTTTAACGTTTATTTATCTTTGAGAGAGAGAGAGAGACAAGAGCATGAGAGGGGTAGGGGCAGAGAGAGAGGGAGACACAATCTTAAGCAGGCTCCAGGCTCTGAGCTGTCAGCACAGAGCCCGACCTGAGGCTCAAACTCACAAGCTGTGAGATGGTGACCTGAGCCGAAGTCAGACCCTCAACGGACTGAGCCACCGGGGCAGCCCAAGGCATTGTTTCCTACACTCTAAATGACCAACTAAATGTGGTGTTTCAAATGATGCCCTATGGGAGAGCGAATAAGAATATTTCCAAGAAGTCTGCCTAAAAGAAAGTCTCTTTAGATTCCTAAATAATACATTAGATGATACACATGGAACACACGAAGTATCCTATCTGGATGTTCTATTTCATTACAGGTCTAAATGTAAAAGAGAAGGAGTAATGATTTTAAAATAATTTTCTATGGGGCACCTGGAAGGCTCAGTTGGTTGAGCATCTGACTTCGCCTCAGGTCACCATCTTGCTTTTGTAGGTTCAAGCCCCGCATCGGGTTCTGTGCTCACGGCTCAGAGCCTGGAGCCTGCTTTGGATTCTGTGTCTCCCTCTCTCTCTGCCCCTCCCCTGCTCACACTCCGTCCCTCTGTGTCTCTTAAAAAAATAAAACGTTAAAAAAATTTTAAATAATAATTTTCCAGAAATTACCTCAGATGTTGGTGAATATTATACCCAAGGGAATTAAGAATCCCTTCTCTTAAAGCCAAGGATTCCAGTAGAAAGCCCGTATGCTTAATCTGGCCTGCCTGACCTCAGCGTAGTTTGCCTAGAATTGATTTTTTTAAGCAAAAAGCATTTTTACCCAGTTGGTAGAAACTGAACTGTAAGTCTAACCATTTGCCCACACCCACCCCATCCAGGAGACATGCCAGCAATAGATTGGGATCAATTGTAACTTCAGCTGAAGTTGTAGGTAATTATTATTAGCCGTACTCTTTTATTTCCACAAAATAATGTATCACCAAACTAAATTATTTTGAAAGACTATTGCAAAAAGGCAACAGATACAAGAAAAGGCCCTACATGCTCATGGCTTCCATTTGCATCGTTATCTAATGACCATGCGTAGAGCTTGGACATCTTGGCTTTTTGTCAATAAAAAGATTAATGCAGAATGTTCATATGCTGATCTTGAAGTCTATTAAAAGAAATCTTCCTATTCCGATTGTTTCTTGGCTCATTCCTGCCAGGCCTTCCTTGACTTTTACGTGAAAAAACGTAGCCTACTTTGAACATTTTTTTCATTTAATAAGTAAGTAAACGGAAGTCAAAATCTACCCAGGAAGGCGATCTTTTCCCTGAGATTGTACCAGTTTAAGGAGATGGCAACGAGTATCAATTTTGTTTGAGCTTTTCTTTAGGGATTACACCAATTCCAAATTACCTCTTTGAGGCAGGTCCTACTATCACCTCTATTTTGCAGATAAGCAAACTGAGGCATACAGCTATCAAGTCATTTACCCAGGGCCCATCCAACTAGGACAGGAAAACTGTCACCCGGGTAATTCCTGGATGTACTGGGGCATGAGGAAGATTCCGAAAGCATCAGTAAGGACATGAAGGAGAATGCTGGCTGGGCAGCGATGTCCAGAACGGAAATATGACTTCAGAACTATTAAAATCAACTGGGGGGGAGGGGAAACTAGAATCAATGGAGCAGGTATTGCTTTTAAATAACCACAATTAGAGCCTAACAGTGCACGATATGTTTGAGTTTTTTATCAGCATAAATGTGCTTCTAAGCCACAAATTTGAAAAATGCCACACGTTAAAAACAGTAACTAGCAAAGTAATAAATCAGAATACTTGCTTGCCTGCAGTATAATTTCAAAGGTTATGTTATTTACGCAACTTTTATGTTTAATTATCAAATTAGCACACACTCACACTTTAGTATAAAAACACATTAATTAAAAAAAATCTATTGACTAGATAATCAAATGCTTATCATTATTCCTGTTACGAATTTCGATTTGTAAGGTGCTAGCAATAATGGTGGAAAATGATAGGCATTATTTTAATAAAAATTATTGGCATCTAAAATTAATGGGCAATACATAATTATCTGCAGATGAGAACCAGGAACCTTACTGAAGTAATAAATCATCAAAATGTTAACACTAAAGAAATTTTAGACATGTAAAATTTTTAGATATGTAAATCATGCTTTACCCAGTTACTTAGAATGTTTTCAGCAATATCCAGCACATATCTTCGTTTAACTCATCAGCGGAATCTCAGGGGGAAATACATAAAATATGTAATTCTGGTACATGAGATGTATGAAAAATTTTGCAAGGATGCAGGAACATCATGGGTTACACGCAGGCCTGAGGTTTATTTCCCAAGGGATTGTCTCCGAGACCCTGACTTGGCAATCAGATTCCCCACAGTGACCTGGATAACCTGATACTTTCTAAATGAATTCTAATACTCCTATTTTATCTAGGTTTTCACTGTTTTTCCTGTAATTTCTTTTAAATTTAGGGGTCGCTGACGTTTGGCTTATTTGCAAATGTTTGTGGCACTGAAAATCTGGCCTTCTTTTCGTGTAAAACAAAGAATATGAGTCTCAGCAAAACACAACACAACACAAATGTTTGCCAGAGGCTGAAAGGTCAGACCCAGGGGCGAAGGCTAAAGGCGACACAGAGTCTCCGGCTGAAACTCCCCGGGTCTGCAGGGACCCGCCGGGGCCGCGACAGCACACCGCCAGCTTTCCGCGCACCCACGACGGGCGGCCTGCGTGGAAACACCGGCGAGTTCCAGGGCTGAAGCTTCCAAACACCGGCTCGGCGGGGCCGTGCCGGGGAGGAAGCCGCCCCAAGCCTAATCTGACGCACCGCGGCGCCGGCCAGCGGGAGGACGCCTCGCAGAGAACCGGTGGCGCGGAGCACTCGCGCAGTACCCGGAAGTGCCGCGGCCGACGCCGGAAGTGCCGCCTCAGCCCTCCGCACCGCGGCCGCGTCCGGCCCCCGCCCGCCGAGCCGCCCGCTGCCCACCTCGGCACGCACCTGAGTTTGCCGGACGGGCCTCTCCGCCGTCGGAGAACCGGGGCCGGGACCTGCGGCCGAGCGGACGGGAGCGGAGAGGAGCGGCGGGCGAACAGCAGCCCAGAGCCCGCGGGTCCCCTAGTCCGGCCCCGCGGCCGCCGCGTCCTGACCCAGATAGCGGAGGCGCCGGGGGAGGAGCCCGCGGCCGCTAGCCCTACGGCTCCCGCCTCTTCCCGCGGGGGGTTTGACTTAGCCGGGCGGGCGCCCAGCGCACCTTTCCCAGAAGGAGAGTGCGCTCCCCGGGCGCCTCGGCCCGCACCTCACATTGTTGCCGGGATGTCGCCTCCCCTCCAGGCCCGTCTCTCCCGGGGCCACCTGCCCTGGCTCCGGGCCACCCGCGCCTGGCTCAGCGCGTTCCATCCCATCTCTGCAGCTCCCCGAACCCGCTGGCCCCCGCTGGCCCCCTTCCGGCGCCGCCCCCTTCCCCATACCCTTCTTAGTTCCCCCTTCGGGGCACAACCTTGAACTTTGATCTGCAATACAGGGTAGCTCAGACGTCTTACACTACTTAGTAATCGTGTCCGCAACCACGTTTTCCTAACTTTAGCTCACGTTCCATTTTCATGGAGAAAATCCCCATCCTCTTCGTACCCCCACCGTCCTGAGTTGCCTTTATGTGAAAACCACTGTCTTCTCAGATTTTACCCAGTTTCGAGATTTTACCCAGTTTCACGTTCTGTGGTTTGTATAATGAAAACAAACTGCCAAATAAAAACTACACGTTCAAAGAGCCGCGGTGGAGGATAACTGAAGCTCCAAGTTTCCCAAGTCAGACCTGGAAACGAGGGAGAGCCAACAGCCACAGCAAAAATACGTGTTACACTTACTTCCTGCTTCCTTCATCATACGAATTATCTTATTCCATCTTCCCAGCAATGCAGTGAGATAAACAACATTGCAGGTGAGGTAACCAAGGCTTGGGAGAGGTGAAGACACTTGGCCCCGGCCACACAGTCACTTTTAGAGGCAATAATCAGGGGCCCTTGGGTGGCTCAGTCCGTTAAGTGCCCGACTTCAGCTCGCGTCGTGGTCTCATGGTTCCTGAGTTGGAGCCCTGCATCAGGCTCTGCTGTCGGCATGGAGCCTGCTTGGATTCTGTCTCTTTCCCTCTCTCTGCCCTTTGCCCTCTCTCTCTCTCTCTCTCTCTCTCTCTCTCTCTCTCTGTCTCCAAATAAATAAATAAACTTTAGCAGCAATAATCAAACCTAGCTTTGTCTGAGAGCCTTTCCTCTTGACCACACCCTGTGAGCCCAGCCTGGACTGCCGGCCTCCATGCCTGATGGACCACTTGACCAAGGAGGCTCAACAAAACAGCTTTCCTAAGCACATTACAGCAGTTCTTACGTGATACTGTCCTGTCAGAATCTCCCACCCCAGTTATTTGGGATTCAACCCTCACTGTCTCTTACAAGAGGGACTGAATCTCCAGATCAGAGGACTTTATCCTATGGGGAGCTTCTCTCTAGGGGTTTACCATTATCTCTAAGCCACAGGATGCATACAGAATTATGGTGGGTCTATCGTGTTCAGGTTAGGCTAGGAATAGACTTGGGGAAAAGAGGAAAAATAATGCTGTGTCTAATGCAAGCAGGGTGTTTTGGGGGCATTTTTCCTTTTGGGGGACCCCTGACACAAGAAACACAAGAAAGTTATTCCCCCCAAGTGATGAGATTCCTATGACTAAATTGGACCTTCCAAGGGAAAAATGCTTTTTTTTGAAAAAGGCATACAAATAATTTTATTAACTGTTTCCACAAGCCTAAGTAATTAGTGTAATAAACTACGTATTCATCACTTAAATACAATAAAATAGTTGACCCAATATTCCTGTGCTGAATAAATCTTAACAGGTATTTTAGAAAAGTATGTATGAAAGAAAAATTAGCAACAATATTTATGTAATACTAGTTAGCAATTCAATGTTGAAACAATTTATTAAATATGGTTACCTCATTGAAATATGGAGTTCATTTTAAAAACTGGCTAGAAAAATTAAGTTTTTGTTCAGTGAAGAAAGTCATCTGCATAAAGGCATATACTTTGCCTGATTGATACTAACCTTGTTCGACGATGATCAGTTTTTCCGGCACACTTGAAGAGAGGAATGAAATTTCTTCAGAAATTGCAGAAGGCTTTTTAAGTCACATTCTTACACTGAATTTTTTTTTTTTTTTTTTTTGGTCGGCCTGTCCAAAGTTCAAAGCACAGCCTTGGATCCACTTGAAAATGGAACTCAACATATTCAGAGTATAGAGTAACTTTGCCCCTCCCCTCTGCCTTTTTTCTTCATCTTGAGAGAAAATGTTCAGGGACATTCTTGCTGATTTATATGTCAACTTCACAGGGCAAGGTCAGTTTCTTTGTGGCAGATTCAAAACAAAGTCAAATGTTCATCAGTTAGGCAAAACACTGTTGCAATACGTGTATGTACAAAGTAGTTAAGATAACTGGATAGTTTTAATTATACATAAGGAGAACAAAAGATTTCGTTTTGAACCTGGGTGATAGGCAAATTTTGTAGGAGGCTCTGCTGGGGAAAATTTAGGTTAGCAGTTTCCCAGACCCACTCTCCTCAGACTATACAAACAGAAGTCATTTTCTCCTTAGACGCAGATCTCTTTCAAAAAATTATTCACTAGACACAGCCTCTTGGTATGCAAATAAATCTGTAGGAAGAATTCATTCTATGCCACAAGAGAGACACATTAATTAACCAACCATTGTTAAAACTTTTTCCATTTTATAAAGATTGTAGTCCCATCATTATAATTAAGACGTGTAGACTCTCATTCAGAAAAGTGAATCTAAAAACAGATGAAGATTGGAATTCATTCCCGTAATGATTTTAGAAGAAAACTTGCTTCATAAAGCAGGTGACTAACCCATAGGCATTATGATCCAAAATAATTGTGGTTTGTTTGGAACTTAGAACATATCTTACAAAAATCATGCCATAATTGTGCTTTGTTTTCTAAGTAACCCCATAAAATCCTTTGTAATCTACACAATAACATACTATATGGTTTCAGTTGAATTCTCACTCAGAACTGCTGATGTCAGGCTATCACCAATCTGTAGCTATGGCCTTCGCTGTTTCCACTTAGGAAAAAAAAAGAAAAAGGGAACTTGTCCCGGCCAGCTGCAGCAGCTAATAACTGTCCAATGAAAAGAGAGACCCCATATTGTAACTACTGCATCTGCTTACCTGCTAATTAAACAAAACAAAACAAAACAAAACAAAACAAAAATGCTTCCTACCTCCAACCACGGGATCTGCTGAGTTTTCTAGCAAGAAAAGAACTATCCATTCAGCCACAGGGTAGTCACTCATGGTACAGGAAGTATAACTCAAGGGGTGTCTGTATTTAATAAATGAAAGACTCTTAAACTAATTTTAATCATTGAGATATTCACATAGAAAAATGCAATGCAACTTTCCAGAGTGACAGTAGTTTAAAAAAGTATATTTAATTGTGAGAACCCAACTTTCGACATAAAGGCACTTCTATCATTATGGTTTGCTAAATACTTGTGATTGTGAAGGCATGACCAAAAGTAAGTAGTAATATTTTCTCCTCCTTTTAAGGGGTAAAAGCTGTAAAGATCCTTCAACAAGATGATATAATTGCCAGGGTGCCTGGGTGGCTCAGCGGGTTGAGCGTCCGACTTCAGTTCAGGTCATGATCTCACAGCTCGTGAGTTCGAGCCTGGCATCAGGCTCTGTGCTGACAGCTCAGAGCCTGGGGCCTGCTTCGCATTCTGTGCCTCCCTCTCTCTCTGCCCCAACCCACTCGCATTCTGTGTCTGTCTCTCTCAAAAATAAGTAAACATTAAAAAAAAAAAAAAGATGATGTAATTGCCACTCTGGCTCAGGTTAGAGCTTCAACAGCATCAAATATCTAAAGGAAAAATGAAAATTTTAGTTGATCCAAATATTTTTAAATACTTTGCTACCACCAATTATCCTTCCGCAAAAAGCTTCTTAACCCTGCTTTGCCTTTGGTGTTTATACCTTATCTCACACGGGGAACTACCAAAAGCTGTGAGAGAAAACTTTCCATTCACAGACTTCACTTCTTGATCCCCCAACCATTTATCAGCCCAGTGCAGGAAACCACTAACACTACTCTCACTAAGGCGACAGAGTCTCCTGATTTCCCAAATTAGTGGCTTTTGATCTCTTTGGAACAGGGTTTTTCAACCGCAGTCCTACCGACTTTGGGGACTAGAGAATTGTTCGTTGCAGGGAGAATTCCCTGTTGTGGGATGTTTAACAGCATCCGTGGCCTCCACCCTCTAGTTAACCGGTAGACCTATAAATTGACATGTAACTTCATGGAATCTCAGCCCTTACTTAACAGTGAATAGCCCAAACACCCGTGCATTCTTCTAAAGAATTAAATACCCCCTGGGCAAGCTTGTTAAGCAATGCTGCAACATTGAAAGAATGTGATGTGAGTTCTGAATTTCTAAGGTTAGATCATTTTTCTTAAAGCATGGGCCCAGGTCTGATTCATTTTTCTACCCTCAATACTTGGCATTCACTAACATACATCTTGAATGAATAAATAGACTGATGGATAAATTCAAATACCTCAGCATCTATATTCTTTAACCTGAATTCTCAACCTGAAGTTTGGCAAGTTTGCACATACGTAGCCAGCCTACGTGATTGCTTTAAAAAATGTTTTTTCGTAAACGGCTAATGCCAGGTAAGGTACGTTATGGAGGAGAAAGGACCATTGGTCATGGAATATGGAATTTGTGGGGAAACGGAGAAAGGACAACTCAAATATCCAAAATTAAATGGAATTTTTTACTTCACCTCAAAGACCTAAATTTTGCTTGAAGGTAGCTCTGGTTATCAAACCACTTTTTCTCATCAGGATTATACTATCCTGTGTTTGGAATTCTTTCTAAATATGTATACTTCAGAAAGGTTTAGTGTCACTGATTTCTGCTTTGCAAGGCCCATTAAATCTTGTAGGTAGCATTTGTAACTAAAATAGCAAAGTGAATGATTAGGACATTTATGTGCCTATTCATCAATTCATCAACTAGACTGCTTGCTTATTTTGTAGACTCTGACCACTAAGACTTCAGATTCTTAGCTTTTTTGTTTGTTTGTTTTGTTTTAAAATACTTTTTTTTAAAATTATTTTAACGTTTTTTTTTTTATTTATTTTTGAGACAGAGACAGAACATGAACGGGGGAGGGGCAGACACAGAATCGGAAGCAGGCTCCAGGCTCTGAGCCATCAGCCCAGAGCCCGACCTGGGGCTCAAACTCAGGGACTGCGAGATCATGACCTGAGCTGAAGTCGGACGCTTAACCGACTGAGCCACCCAGGCGCCCCTCAGATTCTTAACTTTGAGATGGGGCCCAGGAACTTGCATTTCAAAATATTATTCTGGGGGCCCCTGAGTGGCTCAGTCGGTTGAGCGTCCAACTTCGGCTCAGGTCATGGTCTCACACTCTATGAGTTCAAGACCCGTGTCAGGCTCTGTGCTGATGACTCAGAGCCTGGAGCCTGCTTCAGATTCTGTGTCCCTCTCTTGCTCTGCCGCTCATCTGCTCCTGCTCTCTGTCTCTCTTAAGAATAAATAAGACATTAAAAAACAATTAAGCAAAATATTATTCTGACTTGATGTCGCATGGGCCACCCTTTGAAGAAACTGCACTGTAACAGTATTTCTAAAGTAAAAATGAGATAAGGCAGCATTATACTGGAGGAACCACGGTTAAATCTGTTCTTTATTCATTTTTGGTGTTTTGTGCAAAAACAGAGGTTCAAAGACCGTGTTGAAAAAAGAAACCAAATGAAATTCAGGTTTGGGAGTCTGCGTACCTCTTCAGGGGTCCTTCTTGCAATTTTTCCTGTGCACAGGGACGAACACGTGAACAAGTGCAAAGACAAGAAAGGGTGAGAAAGGCCCACGAGGATCCATTCTCAAGATTCCAACTCTTGGTACTTTTCATTTATCTTGTACACTACGGCTTAGGCACTTATTAGACTCACTTCCTGAGATCATCAATTAGATCGTTGAAGGGAATACACAGGGGATTTCTTTAAGAGTTGTGGTGGGAAGAAGAAAACTGTAAAGAATGAAAATCTAGATGCATACAGTCATGAAAAATAGTACAGAAGCTCTCCACTCTGTGCTCATGTGTGTTTGCAATATCTGAATACCCAGGATGATAAGGAAATCATCTATTTGGTCTGTCATGGTACTATGCAAGAGCCATTGAAAAGCACCATGGGGTGCCAGAGAAACCCCTATGGGGAACAGATCTAGACTAGGAGGAAAAGCTCTGAGAGGGGTGGTCCTGAGAGGACAGAGGGGCTGGGAGTAGGGTGGACCTCCAGAGAGAATGAAGCGTTTAGCTCTGGAGAATAAAATGGAGGTGAAAGGGAAGGGGACTCCCTCCCTTTAAATCCAGGACAGTTAGAACACAACCTAAAACATTGCTATTCCATTTTCACAGCGTATGGAAGTTAGTTCTCTTTCCTATGACTTTTAATGTATTGCTTGCCTGCAAGTAACAGAAAACCAACTTGATATGTCTTAAACACTTAAGGTTTTTATCATCTCATATCTCAAAAAGTCTGGAGGTCAGATTGATTCAGCATCTCAACAGTATCATTAGGAGCCAGACACTTACCATATTTCCAAGCTGCAACCCACTGTGTGTTGACTTTTGCCTTAGGCCTGTGTCCTCATGGTTGGAAAATGGCTGCCCCAGCTCCAGGAATCAGTCCCTCTCACCATTGCTTCAAAGGGCAGGAGGGAAGAAGGAGGCCATCTCTTTTTCTGTTTTTTTTTTTTTTGGTTTTTTTTTTTTATGACTAAGGACAATTTCCCTGGGTGTTCCTTATGTCTCAGTGGTTGTAACTGATCATACCCACGCCATCACCATAAGGGAGCTGTTTTAGGACAACAAACAACTGTCCTTTGCACCTCTGTTGCAGGAGGCAGACTTTGTCAAACAGGAAGAATAGGAAGGAGACTGGCTATTGGGCAGAGCAACTTGTGGGTGAGCAAACAAAATTGTTTCGTGAGCAGATATAGTGTTTCTGCCTAGGTGTTTCAATACAAGGGAGTCAGATTTCTAAACCTGGCTTCATATTAGAATAGCTCAGGCCCAGATATTTCCTATCTCCTGAGAGTAATTCTAGCCCATTAACTCACTTTAGAGAACAGGGTGTTGGTTATGAGCTCGCTCTCCCACTAACACGTTTTTTTGCACTTGAAGGAGCAATGTCTGTGTGAAAAAGGAGACTGTGTTCCAACATGTTATGGTTGCCAGAAACACAGTGAACAGAGGTCCAAAAATATGGGAGGTCAAGAAAGAGTTTTGTTTTGTAGAGATCACATTTGTATTCATGCAAAAACAGCTTTCACTGCTTTTCCTTTGTACACATACAAACAAATTTCCAATTGGCCATGAAAGATTTGAGGAGGCGCCCCGTGTCTAATGACACTTAAAAAAAAAAAAAGGATTCTGGCTTTTACCTTCACCGTGTGGGAGTCAGGGAGTTAGTGGATCCTTACAGAGATCTACCACAGTATCTTCAGTAAAACAAAATATCGCTAGTAGAGTAGATAAGCCTTTCAGTCGGAAGATTCAAATATGCAGAAATGTCACTTTCTTTATTAATCTGTACCTGAACTCCACGCTGGATCTTTTAATCCTGGCTAGCCACGCAACAGCAGAGATTAATATCACCGATTCAGGGGAACTCGGTTGCTTCTAGATTTTAAATCTGGGAATCTTCCACTCCAATTCACCTTCTCTCCTTCTCCCTGAGGGTGAGCTAAGCTCTTAGGGAGGCTCATGTATCAACCTGGCACCTCACTAGTGTGGCCATGCTCTGTTCCCATTCACTTCTCATGCTAGGGAACTTGTTTATGCCCCCCCCCCCCCAAGCCCTCCCTCCACTCTGTCCTTGGGCTCATGCTCTGGCTTCAGGAGCTGGGGTCCATGGCGGCCTTTGGTTTCAAGGTCTAGCGTTTTGTTTTCTTTTGCATCACAACTGCAAGCTTTTTCTGCTCTCTGGCCCTCCCAGCACTCTGCACACCCCCTGCCCCCTCCATCCTTAGGGGTCTTAGAAACTCTTGCCCGGCTTTCTTACCTGGGTGGGGTAACAGAACTTTCTGAGGCAAACTGGCCCATTCATTTAAAAAAAAAAAAAAATGGTGACACAATTAAGCACAGCTATCTAATGAAAGACTCCCGACCTCGAGATTTTCCAAATCCTCACTTTCCTTTTATACAGTTGTGTGCACGTGGAGATTTATCACAGAGGAAAATTAGAAATCAGCCTTGCTTCCGACACCACAAGCACGGGTCTGGGAAAAGCAGGAAGAATTTGATCCTCTCTTCTTAGATAAGGGAACAAAGTCAGAGATAAGATAATGTTGCCTTGGGAAAAAAATGTTTCCTTTCAGTGGTTTTCCTCCTGGGAGCCGATTAGTCTGTGGGGATTCAATACTCAGAGCTGAGTCAGTGTGGGTTTCTGTGCTGGTGAGCTGTGCACCTAAAGCGTTCAGTTTCGGGGCACCTGGGTGGCTCAGTTGGTTAACCGTCAGAGCCTTGGTTTGGCTCAGGTCATGATCTCACTGTTTGTGGGTTCAAACCCCACGTTGGGCTTTGCAATGACCATGTGGAGTCTGCTTGGGATTCTGTCTCTTTCCCTTACTCTCTGCCCCTCCCCCCCTTGCCCTCTCTCTCTCTCTCTCTCTCTCTCAAAATAAATTAAAAAAATTTTTTTAACGTTTATTTATTTTTGAGACAGGGAGAGACAGAGCATGAACTGGGGAGGGTCAGAGAGAGGGAGACACAGAATCTGAAACAGGCTTCAGGCTCTGAGCTGTCAGCACAGAGCCCGACGCGGGGCTCGAACTCACGGACCGCGAGATCATGACCTGAGCCGAAGCCGGCCGCTTAACCAACTGAGCCACCCAGGCACCCCCAAAATAAATTTAAAAAAAGCACTCAGCATTCTGAAATGAAGAGCTGCCGAATACTAAGTACCCCCACATTGAATCAGCACCAGCAGGCTCTGGGTACCCTGGGACCTGTGTACTGGAACTAAAGTTCTTGTGTTTTAAACAATAAAACACAGAGGGGGCTCCTGTGTGACTCTGTCGGTTGGGCTTCTGACTTGATTTCAGCTCAGGTCATGATCTCACAGTTCATGGGATGCGATTCTCTCTGCTCCTACCCCGCTTGTGCACTCTCTCTCTCTCAAAATAAATGAATAGACTTAAGGAAAAAAAATTAAAAACAAAACATGGAAAGAAAAAGCTGACGGATATAGTTTCATAATTTCTAAATATTCTTTCATACGAGTTACAGGAAGAGTTTTGAATGATGACGGTCTGTGTGCTTAAGTTCATACACGTTAAAGGTTAACATTTAAGTTAGGAAGAAGTTTTGCATGGATGTAAATCTATCAAGAATCGTTCTGGGGGCGGTGGTCACCAGGGTTGTTTCGTCTTGGGCTGTTTTGGCAGAATAAAGCTGGGAGGGAGAGCTGGGATGCTGTGTTGACCTCTGAAGTCCATTTGCCTTGTGACTTCAGGGAAGCCACCTGAAAGGATCTTTGTCACGGATGAGTCAAGGACCTAGCCTGGAAGTTGTACTGAGGACCAAAGCAGACAGACCTGTCCGTCTGAATGACTGGAGCTTCTCGGAGGGGCAGTGCCGCCGAATGAAGAGGTGTGACTTTCTCGTGCCCTGGTGAACCTGATGGGGACCCATCAGAGCTGGAAGAGGCTTCTGAGGCCACCCAGCCCAGCCCCCTCATCTGACAGATGAGGAAGCCAGAGAGGGGAAGATAACTTAGCAGGGTCACGTAGCCAACCAGCGCGGGACTCGATCCATAACTCGGGTTTCATGGTTGCCGTCGGGGTCCCAGCATCTTCCATGCTTATCAGGAATAAAGAGTTTATTTTACGGTTCGAAGCAGGGCGAGTGTGCTCACGGTGCTCTCAAGGACACGCCAGGCTCCGTGTCCTAGAGAACATGCCTTGAGGAAACACCCCCAGTGAGCCAGGCAGTGCTTTGGGCATGCGTTCTGGTCCATGCTGGCCTCCCTAGCAATGGGCCATCTTTCAGGCTTTGCCTTCAAGGAGAAGCAGCCCAAGGACTTCTTTGTGTTCCTCACACCAGAGATTTGACTAGGGAAGGCAGGAGGAAGAAAGCACTGAGTAAGCAAGGCAGGCTACAGGGTAGGAGCAGAGGTAGGCTGCCCCTGGGCACAGAACACCTCACAGCTGAGGTTATCCAGGCATCCCGTGTGTGTTGCTTTTTTGTTTGTGTTTGTGTTTGTTTTGTTTTCCTGGGGGTGCTCTGAAGAGTTGCTTTGAGGGATTCAACCATTAGATCTGAAGCGGGGAGTAACGATGTGATACCTGATTAGGAAGCCGTGTTCTCTGGAACTGGGAGCTTCGGTGCCCAGACTCCGAGAGATATAGGGAAAACAGTATCTGGTGAAAATGTTGGCCAGGGGGAAGGGGAGGGGAGGGGAAGGGAAGGGAGGGAAAAAAGGGGAGAAGCAAGCCGAGGAGAGAGCAGACAGAAAGGGTTCTCCCTCTTCTGATGGAGCAGGGCTGTCGCCTACCTGACAGACGGGAAGGGTAGGCGATCCCTGGGCTGGAGGGTGCAAGGCCAGCTTCTGGGCCAGCGCCCTGATAGGGTTTGGAGGAAACAGGCAGGATGGAGTCACACTGGAGCATTTTCTAGAGAGTCTCTGAGTAGCTGGCTGTTCCAAATGGAGCCTTTGGGCAATGGATGCTTCCATTGGGCTCCAAATGACTCCGCCTCTAAGATACAGCCCTTGGAACCCTAAAAGGTCTGGACTTGATAATAAATAATAAGCAATATGTATTAAATCATGAGGGAGCATAAGGCAAGCTGACAGGCCACAAACACTCCCTCCCCCACCCCCCCCCCAAACCAGGTGGGATATGTGTGATATTCCTCGGACACTCCTGGCTGCCCAAGAACAAAGGAAAGGGGAAAAACAAATGGTTAACTGACAGAGTAACCAGAAAAGATTGTTGGTAGATTTACATCCATGCAAAACTTCTTCCTAACTTAAATGGCGTGATAGAGATCATAGTCTCCATCACCCCTCCATAGTGATATGGGAAACAAAGGCAGAAGGAAATGGCAGAGAGAACTAACTTTCCTTACAACCTGCAGCCCATTGACGAATACTTGAGGCTGGCAGAGTAAAACGTTTGTCCAGGAACTCTTTACTATCTGAATGCTAATGCTTTGCTAGAGGGAAACACCTCCTTAGCTTGACAATAGCTGGCCCTCCACTCTCTAAAGAAGACTTCAGCATATGAAAATCTCACTGGAAACTTCCCCTGGGCTTCACCTCCCCCAACCCCATAGTACGCAACCAGTCTCTCCTCACAGTCCCGGGCAGCTCTTCCTGCCCACGGGTCCTCTGTCCCCGTGCTTCACTAAAATCACCTTTTTGCACCAAAGGCTTCTCCAAGAATTCTTTCTTGCTTGTCAGCTCTGGACTCCGTGAACCCCACTCTCATCTCCAAAAACCCCATCATTATGTACTTCCACGTGTATGAAATGTGATAAGCATTTCTCCATGCTCTGTCTCATTCAATAATCACAACAAACTTCGAGTTAAACATTGTTATCCTCACTTTGCAGGGGAGAAAACTGAGGTTTAGAGATGTAAAGTAACGTCCCAAGACTACTCGGCATATAAGCGGGCAGAGATTCCAATCCAGCTCTTACTTCAAATTCATTTTTTTTATTTACAAAAAAATTTTTTTTTATGTTTGTCTTTATTTTTGAGACAGAGAGAGCATGAGCACTGGAGGGGCAGAGAGAGAGAGGGAGACACAGAATCGGAAGCAGGCTCCAGGCTCCAAGCTGTCAGCACAGAGCCCGACGCGGGGCTCAAACTCATCAACTGCAAGTTCATGACCTGAGCCAAAGTCCGAGCCAAAGTCCAACTGAGCCACCTAGGCGCCCCTCCAAATTCATTTTTAATCGTTACATCACACCACCTTCCACTGGGCAGGTTATTGGCTCCTGGGGATGAAGTAAGAGCTTATTCACTCGAGAGGGATCAATGAGCATGTACAATAACTTCAGGACTCTAGCAGGGTCCAATAGGGGGACAGAGATGGGGCAAAGTGAGTGAGGACTCTCCACACTTGGGTTCTGCCCCTAGGGTCTGGTCCAGACTCTTCCTTTGAGATATACCAATTCTGGTTTTTCTGACGTAAACCGCCCATTCCAAGCTCCATGTCAGGAATCAGAAACTCTGACTGATTAAGGAAGAGAAAGAGAAAAAGGAGGGGTGCCTGGGTGGCTCAGTTGGTTAAACGTCCAGCTTCGGCTCAGGTCCTGGGTTCGAGCCCCACGTTGGGCTCTGTGCTGACAGCTTGGAGCTCGGAGCCTGGAGCCTGCTGCCTGCTTCGGATTCTGTGTCTCCTTCTCTCTCTGCCCGTCCCCCACTCACAGTCTGTCTCTCTCTCTCTCAAAAATAAATAAACATTTAAAAAAGAGAGAGAGAGAAAGGAGGAGGGTGGTGGATTGGGGTGGAGAAGCAGTGTGTTCATGGAGCCTCAGAGCGTGCATCCGGCCTGCATTTCTCTGTGGCTTTTGATTCTTAGTCTCTTAAAAAAAATTTTTTTTTAAGCTTTACTTATTTTTTTTTTTTAATTTTTTTTTCAACGTTTATTTATTTTTGGGACAGAGAGAGACAGAGCATGAACGGGGGAGGGGCAGAGAGAGAGGGAGACACAGAATCGGAAACAGGCTCCAGGCTCTGAGCCATCAGCCCAGAGCCCGACGCGGGGCTCGAACCCACGGACTGCGAGATCGTGACCTGGCTGAAGTCGGATGCTTAACCGACTGCGCCACCCAGGCGCCCCTAAGCTTTACTTATTTTTGAGAGAGAGAGAAAGGGGGGGGGGAGGAGCAGAGAGAGGGAGACACAGAATCTGAAGCAGGCTCCAGGCTCTGAGCTGTCAGCACAGAGCCCGACCCACGGGCTCAAACTCACAAACCGCGAGATCATGACCTGAGCCAAAGTCAGACGCCCTACCAACTGAGCCACCCGGGTGCCCTGATTCTTGGCCTCTTAATAGCTCTCATCTTCTGGAAGCCAAAGGACAGGATAGGCTCTTGTAGAGAGGCCAGGACCAGGGGTCTAGTCAGACAGCTGTTTGTTCAGGCAGAAAAGGAGACCAGGTAATGTAGGGCACTTGTGTGCAGATGGCCAGTCCGGGGGGTGGTGGGGGCAGGATACAGAGTCAGGGCATCTCTGTGGGAAGGAGGACCAGGCAGCAGGAGGGTCTGGAGCAGGTGAGAGAGGTCTTCGGCTCCATGAGATCATCTCTGTCAGGAGGAGCCTGACAGTAAGCCAGGCTAGAGTGCCTAAGACTTCAAACAGAAATGCTAGACAAGCCTAGTGGGTCCTCTCTACTGCGTCCTGATAGAAGTTCAATGGTAGAAGTTCTCAGAGCTGCCACCAAACCTGGACAAGACCACGGATCCCAAGACAGTCCGTCTGCACTCGCTCATCTTGGCTGGCTACTCTGCTCAGTTTGGATGGGAAGATCTGGCCACGAGAGGGCGGTAGGGAGCCACTGACACCCTTAGGTGGCGTACTGTGGGGGACTAGGTGCCCCCAAACCTGGGCAAACTGATTTGATTCCATGGCCTCACCCTGGACATTCTGACTCAGTAGCCTGGGTGGGGGCTGGCGGTCTGTAGTCTTAACTGGGCAACAGATCCACAGTATCCTAAAGTACTCTGAATCTTCTATTATCTTGAGCTCCCTTAACCCAGGACGACGAAAACGATTGTTAGGAGAGTAATGTGTTAAAACGTTTTATTGAGAAAAGAAATCATGCAACAATGAATATCTAAAACATATGATCATTTCAAAGTATAGTAATAAAGGGAAGAACTGTGCCGACACCTGGTAGGTGGAAAAGTAGAATGTCGTCTGCACCTTCGAAGCCCCCGTGTGTCTCTCACCTCACAACTTTTCCCTCACTCAGGAGGTGACCATAATCCTGAGGTTTGTACAAATCACCTCCTTCCTTGTCTTTAGAGCTTACCACCTCTGGTTTTCGTTCTGTTTTGTTTTGTTTGTTTGTTTATCCCTAAATAATAGATTATTTAACTTGGGCTGATTTTGAATTTTTAACAAAAGGAATTATTTTTTTCAATGAACAGTAGGCTTTTGAGAAAAATCCATATGGACCACATGTGTTTGTGGTTCACTACCATGTACATGCCTACATGGATTTATCTCCTCTCTCTCTCTCCCTCTCTCTCTCTCTCTTTTAAAGTAAATTTTACCCATAATGTGGGGCTTGAACTTATCACCCCAAGATCAAGGGTCCTATACTCTACTGACTGAGTCAGCCAGGCACCCCTCATCTCCTTTCTCAATGGACATTTACAGAGCTTCTGGGTTTCTCCCTCCACATTTCTGTGAATATTCCTGTGCCTGGAGAATTTCTCAAGAGTTTTTCTGGGGCATACATCTAGAAGAAGAATTGCTGAGTTTTAGTGTATGCATAATAAGCACTATCCATAAATGAGACTGATACATTTGATCACATCAATATTTAAAGGTAGTCAAAAGGCAAGCCATGTCCTGGGATAAGATGTTTGCAATAGAATATTGGTAAAGGACTAATATTCAGAGTATACGAACAATCATGAATCCATAAGGAAAAGGGAGACAACCTAGAAGAAAAATGGGCAAAAGTCACACATGCTTCAGAAACAAGGAGATGTAGAAGGCCATTAAAAATATTATGTCCAGGGGCCCCTAGGTGGCTCAGTCAGTTGAGCATCTGACTTCGGCTCAGGTCACGATCTCGCAGCTCGTGAGTTCAAGCCCCGCGTCGGGCTCTGTGCTGACAGCTTGGAGCCTGGAGCCTGCTTTGGATTCTGTGTCTCCCCCTCTCTCTGCCCCTAACCCACTCGCATTTTTTCTGTCTCTGTCTCTCTCAAAAATAAATAAACATTAAAAAAAAAATATTATGTCCAATGTCATTAGTTATCAGAGAACTGTGAAGTGAAGCCACAAAGAGATATCAGCACATAGCTTGTGGATTGGTCAAGATGAATCAGCCAATATTAAGTGTTGTTGAGGTTACGGGACAATAGAAAAATCCACTCACTGCAGAGTAAATGGTATAATCACTTTGAGAAACACCAACATTATCTAACTAGTCCTCTCAAAGCTCTGTCTTCTAGGATAAGTTGGAGAATGCGATGGAATCTGAAAATCCACGTGTCTACCTCTGATGTGGGGCTATGAAGGGGAACTCATAAGAGGGTCTATAGGAAGCTCTCGCCTTGGTGTAGCTGTGGCCTCTGTGGCTTCACGGCCAAGCATCTGATGGGAGGCCCAGGGCTGCCATGGCTCAGCAGGGCCTATAGTCTGGAAGAGCTAGACATGTAACCAAGGAGAATGAGGCCAACCTGGATGGCCTCTGCAGGGCACCTAATCACGAAGACTGTCTGAGAGAAACAGCTCCTGCTTCACTCATTCTCACTTCCCAAATCTTGTCCAAGTTTGTCTTTTGGCCAACTCTAACTGGGACATACAGGAAAGGGGATTCTGGGAGACATGGTTTCCGGGGTATTTGTTTCCTATTACCGCTGTAACAAATCACCAGAACCTCAGTGGCTAACACGATGCAAACTGAGCTTGCAATTCTTGAGGTCAGAAGTCCAAAACATGTTCCACTTACTTAAAATCAAGGCATTGGTGGTGCCCCACTCCCTCTGGAGACTCTGTGGGGGAGTCCACTTCCTTGCCTTCTCCAGCCTCCAGAAGCTACCTGCACTCTTGGCTTGTGGCCCCTTCCTCCATCTTCAAAACGTGTCACTCCAGCCTCTGCTTCTGTTGCCACATCTCCTTTCTGATTGTGATCCCCCTGACTTCCTCCTATAAGGACCCTTGTGATTATATTGTGCCCACCTGGATAGTCTAGGATAAGCTCCCCATCTCAATATCCTTAACTTAATTACATCTGCTAAATCCCTCTTTTTTTTTATCAAAAATTTTTTTGTCAATGTTTATTTATTTTTGAGAGAGAGACAGAGCATAAGTGGGGGAGGGGCAGAGAGAGAGGGAGACACAGAATCTGAGGCCGGCTCCAGGCTCTGAGCTCAGCACAGTCCAACATGGGGCTTGAACTCATGAGCCCTGAGATCATGACCTGAGCTGACATCGGACGCTTAACCGACAGAGCCACCCAGGTGCCCCAATCCCTCTTGCCATGTAAGGAGACACATTCACAGGTTCCAGGGATTAGAACGTGACCATGTTTGGGGGTTTGTGATTCGGACCACCACAGTGACACAGCCCAGCCATCTTCCCACCAACTGGAGCCTTTTTTATTAGATGATTTTCAACTTACTCACCTAGGTTCTCACACAGAGTATGGCTCATTTTTTTCAGGGGTGAGTTTGGCTGATAATCTATGGATCCTCCAGCTTGTTGAGATCTTTTTAGACTTTCTTCTTTCTCTCAGGCTTTGCTTCTGTCTCACGTTTTGGCACACCCTCCCGTACTCCGAAGCTATGAGAATTCTTTTTCACCTAGTTGTGTAGAAGGTGTCCCTAGTGTTTTCCTTTTAATCACCCTTGTAGCTATGTCTGTTTTTTAGGATTTGGGGAGTTTACATAAAACTCTGTTGCCACAAGTTCTTGCTATCTGAATGGTCTGCACTCTTGCCATGGTTTTGAAGTCACGGACAGGTATTCTTTTTTTAAGTGAAGTTAGAAAATAGGTATCATGATAAAGATTAATGAAGGTTTCGAAAGACCTTTTCTGAGAATGGATTTCCTAGCCAATCTCTTCCCAAACCATCCCCTAAAATATGACTCAGCAGTAAACTTCAAAGCTGGGTAGCTACTTACACTACTGGAAAGAAAATTAGATAGAGAGTTATGTGGCTAAGATATCCTCCCATTATGGTCAGAAATGGAATTGCGAAGGTTTGGGGTCAGGATATTTTCTCAGTTGAAGTATCAGTTTCAAATACCTATTTTCAAGATTCTCAAACAAAGCGGTTTGATTTCCTAGTGTCCTGTAAGTGCTTGGCTTCACTTCATCCCAAGTGAGATTTTAGACTATGAACCACATTGAAAGAATCCCTTGGACCACCTACCTCAAAGCTTCTGCTTGCAACCATGGAACACACAGAGACACACACACACACCCCACCACAACCACACCATTTGAAGTGTCTGCCTAGCGTGTGGCCATCTTTGTGGTTACAATTGTCAAATATCTATTTTTGTACCCTTTTTATGGAGAATTCAAATCTCTAGCAAAAAACACTCTTCGAACAAAACCTACTCATTGCATTTGGGCAACCGCAGACCACCTGGAGGGCCTTCAAAGACCAGATTTCCAGAAACTACAATTTAGAACAAAAAAAGAATCATGGTGCCTTGAGTTGAGGAGGACCAAAAAGGTACCTGGTACAAGCTCACCCCAAATTTGAAAACTGGCAAAGCACGCACCTTGCCCTGGTTTCCATATTGTACAAAATGTCTTAAAGGGATTAAGTATGGAACCTAGAATTCATCTAAGACCACCTTGCCCATTGGGAATTTAGGAAACTTTCTAATGGAACTTGGGCTGAGCTCCTACATTCACAAATGTTTCTCTGTTTTGTCTTTCCCTCAACCTGGAAACTCAGAGCCTTGGAAACTTATGTACCTGGTCATTCTACTCAATCATCTCTAGAAGTTGATGGTGTAAGAGAGGAGTCAGAGGGGTCATCTGATGCCACACCCCACATTCTGACATCTCCCATGTCTTCCCTTCTTCTCTTCTTCCTCTTCCTCTTCCTAACACCACCTCCCTCCCTCCATAGAAAGCAGACAATTCCATCTCCTTGCACTGTCTGCCCTTCCCACGTGGCCTTGTTACCAGTCCCCACCCGCCTCCCCCCTCCCCAGATGAATCTCCTCTGAGTGGGCCTGTTGAGTATTTCCCCAATAAGAATGGGACTCCTGTGAAGAGGAATTCACCTACCAGCTGCTGGAAGAACAAAAATGTCTTCATCTCCTTACATATATGGCAGGCAAAACAATCATAAAACCATGAAACTACATGAAGAGTTATTCAGTCTCTTCCTCCACAGAAGAAAATCCACACAAAAAACTCAGACAGGCGAGGACAAGTGACAGAGTGTCTACAGGCTTCTCTCTAGAACTCCTTCCATTAGCAGGTTCAGAAAACATGCATTGCCTGAAGTTTTCCCCCTCTCCCAATGCTACAATCAGAGCAGGCTGTTTCTTCTGCATTCTTTCCAAATCCTGGGGAAATCTTCCCCATTCATTGAATCTGCCATTCTATTCTACCTCCTTGGTTATGGGTACGCATCCAAGAAGTCAACTTCCTACTGCTAAGTTTTCTGTTTATTTCACTTGCTGAAAAGGCAACGTGGCAATGAACTGTACTTATCGGTAGAGAAATCAGTTAAGTTCTTACGACCGAAAAAGAGTGGGTTCTTATATTTTTCATGATGAGTCCCAGGGGTATGTGTATTGTTTTACTGACAGGGCAGCAAGTTCCTGGGACCCTGTCTTGTACTTCTTTTCAAACTCCACCTAATCTAGCTGCCACCTACTTGCTTCAGAAATGAACATACATCACTAAGCTTCACTGGGCTGCTTCCTGCTAAGTCAAACAAAAGAGGGCCCTGTTTTTATTCACAGGACTTTAAGAAACAACATGACGTAATGGGAAACGTTGGATTTAAAGCCTGAGGGCCTGACTTCAGAAACAGCGCAGGCAGGTTATCGAACCTCTCTGAGATTCTTTGGTTTGCTTGTTTGCAAAATGAGCAATAATAGTTACTGCCCAGCATGGGGTTGTTGTGAGAAGCAGATACAATCGTGCATGTTAGAGTCCTGTGCAGCCCACAAAACGTTTTACAATATTGAGAAATCAAGCCGGAGTTCAGCCACCAACATAAGCACCAAATAGGATGTCGGAGGAAGGAATCAGTTAATTCTCGGAGTCTTCAGGTACGTTTCTGAGGACCTGAGCTTCAAATCCCTTCCCGCAGCTCAAGTGTTTGTACAAACTTTTTCTTTACCTTCAGTAGTAGCCTTGAGTGCGCGATGCATCGGCCACAGCTTGGCGACTGAAAACGTCTAAACAAGCAGCTTAAACTTAGCCCTCACGAAGAAGCGTCCCACTGAGCCATGGACGGTCTGGCACTGATTTGCTCACCTCTCCATGGCTGGAGACGCCAAGTCCATCCCTGTGGATTGTGCGTTTCCTGCTTTCCCGGGCCTTGTCTGAGCAGGACACCAGTGCAGAGACTGAGACACAGTCTGGGCAGCCGAGCAAGGTAACTCAATCCTGGGCACATCTTCACCTCCCCGTCCAGCCAAACCCTCCGAGGAGGGCCACCCCCATATTCCATTGCACACTCGAGGAGGCTGGGTTGTGACATATGGCAGGGGCCTGACCAGGGAGGGCGTGACAGTGACTTACCAAGGTGACAACGCTGGGTTGGGTCTGGAAGTCCACTGTTGAGCCGAGGCTTTAGCCCTTTGTTGCCAGATCGGGGGGAGATCCAGGGGGAATGAGAAAGGACAGAAGGGTTTGCATAGTGAAAGTAGGGAGGTCGTAGGGGAGCCCTTAAGGGAAGTGTGCCAGCAGCCTCGTAGCCACCAGTAGGAAAGTGTTTCAACACATTAAGACCTGGAATGTTCTTGTAGGAACACACAGGCCAAATACCAGCCCAAGGATTGAGACGTCATCCAGTCTGTCCCTCTGGCTTCACCGATGAGGAAGTTGAGTAATTGGGCCAGGTCACTTTTCCAGCAATGGCCTCTTTGCCCCATTCTCTCCGGCCAATTGTCCTCAGTAATCTGGGCTTCAAAATAGGAGGACTGAAGGGTGCCTGGTTTCCATGGCAACCAGAAACCAGCTGCAATGCTGGCACAACCCTTTATTTAATCTATTAAACTCTTGTTACTGGCACCTTTGATTTGATTTCCTAACACTTCTTCTGGTTCCTTCATCAGTAATTTACATCACCATAACTTTATTAAGCAGCTACTGTGTAGAATGCACTAGATTTTACAGGACCTTCAGAGGACCAAAGAGCCTCTGGTGTATGTATATTTATTTACGAATTACGTATACCTTGTACCAACATTTTAAATATTAAACATTAAGCAAATATTAAACACTAAATATTAAACATTAGCAAATATGTTTTAAATATTAAACATTAGCAAAATTTAATTACAAATGTTCTTTCTTCATAACAGTGGAATATTTACATGATCTTTGATGACGGAAGTGGATTCTATATCCGTGGTTTTCCTATGTGTGGATCTTCTTTGGTGGAAAGACTCAAGACGTTCTACCAAACACATAAAGTGTGTTCACTTTTCTCCAGTGTTCCATAGTAAGATCATCATCTGCCTCACATGTAATTATTGTTGCCACCGTATGTAGAAACCGTGACTCCAAGCTCCTAACTTGTGTGTTTGCCCATTGATCTTATCTCACATTGAAGACCACGGTGCCTTCCTTCCTTGCATGGCAGCGTCATGATTGTTAAAAACACCAAAGACGTCAAACGCATACGTAAGTCTGGCCGTCTCATTCACATCTACAGAAGCTGGGACTAAAGTGGTTTCTTACCTTGCAGAAACACTTTGAGCTCATCTCACAGTTCAAACATCCCTGAGTCACTAGAGCTTTGCCCCTCCATAGCCATCGTGCCTCATCAAGAAACTATTGTTTTTTTATGGATCAGCATCCATATTAACACATAATAATGATTTGAGTTGGACTTATCAGCCAGGATGTCATTCCACTTTTTTTCCTGTATCAGTAAGTACATTGCATAGTTCAGCCAACTTTTAAAGGATGGTTAAGAAGATTTTCTTGCCGAATAAAGCAGTGAGTTGATTCACATTCACTGGTGTGAGCTTCTTGGTACCAAATCAGTATGTGGAAGCTTGTCTAACCTAAGCAGTCAGCTTCTTTCTCCTTCCTAACCGGTGCCTGGGTCTAGAGACCAACACTTTCCTCTCCCCTCTTTTAAAAAAAAATTTTTTTTAAACGTTTATTTATTTTTGAGAGAGACAGAATGCGTGTGGGTTAGGGGCAGAGAGAGAGAGAGGGAGACACAGAATGGGAAGCAGGCTCCAGGCTCTGAGCTGTCAGCACAGAGCCAGCTGCGGAGCTCGAACACACGAGCTGTGAGATCATGACCTGAGCTGAAGTCGGACACTCAACCGACTGAGTCACCCAGGCGCCCCATCCTCTCCCCTCTTTTTTATTTCCTATATGGACTTTTATGGTCAATAGGGGTTTTCACATGTCAAAGAAGGAAATAACAGAATGTTGGAAGAAATTTCTCTCTCTCTGAATTAAGCTTGAGTTTTACTCGTGGTGTTTTACTACAAAATCCTGTTTTGAATAACTAAAGCTATGATCCAAAATATCAAACTTTTTTTTTTTTTTTTAATCCAGTTTGTGCTCCTGCTGTAACAATCTTAATCCTAGAGACAGGTGATATTTCAGGCTGCCAAGGGAAAAAGACATGTACTCCAAAAAATGTAGAGAGAAAAGCATGTTGACATTTCTGGAGTTCTTTACAGAGCCCCATCAGTTGGCCACAGACATTTTGCAGTCTTCTCTACAGATCGTGGTTTGCTGGCCTTGTGTTGTGACACTACCAGCTGTGTAATGCTGAAGCTTGAGGCTCTCCGAGGGCTCTATATTTGGGTTCTCTGTCATAAGTGTTTCCCCCATAAGATTCCAGCTTCAGTAGCTCTGGGCTTTGCTCTTTCATCTTTTCTTGCTCATTGCCACTGGGGACGCTCTCACCCACCCTGGGAAGTCTCCGGTTCACGGATGGTCTGCTTGGCATGTCTATAAGCCTAGCATTTGAAACCCAGAACTCATTTTTCTGTAGAGAGGATGTTTTAAGTGTTTGTTGGGTCTCCAGGTCAACCCACAAAGACTCATTTCACCCCTAGTACAGGTAATGAGTTTTCCCTTTGTTCCTTTTATATATATCATAGAATTACAGAATGTCAGGGCTGAAATGGAACTTAGACCATTGTGTTATACATTGCCGACAGAGTTGTTTTACCGTGTGTTCTATTACAAATGCCCCACATTCCACCTACTTTAGATGTTAAGTAAGGTCCTGTGGTCTAGCCTGGAAACCCAGTCATCCTTTACAACATGGTAAATGAAATAGTCATAAAGCGGGAATGGTCTTGCCACAGAGAACTTCACCTTGGCTCCTTTTCTTTATAACCTTTGAGGCACACTACAAGGGCCAGGACTTTGTCAATGGTGTCTCTACACAGTCACGGCCAGTACTTACACACCTTAAATCAATGTGATCGTGGGAGCCGCATCAGGAAAACCTCTGCTGAGCTGTGGGAGCAAAGGCGTGAAGGAACACCTTCTGGCATTTGCTGAGCCAGGCATATTTGCATCTTAGGAAGCCCTTATCTCTCCTGTCCTTTTATCTTTCCTGTCCTCTCCGTCTGAAATGCTTTACCCCAGATATCGTCAGGGCGCAGTCTCTCACTTCATCAGCTCTTTGCTCAAGTGTTGGGAAATGTGCTTATAGGTGAAAGAATGAAGCTGGTAAACACTGGCCCAGATGCTCTGTATACGTTATTTCACTCAGTACTCAGAGCCCTTCCAGATGACAGGTTTCTTCTTTGACAGCTGGGAGGCCGAACACCCTTAGGCTATAGCAACTTTAGCAATACAATTTTGTGATTCATATAAGCATTTTATCAGTTTCCAATTGTTGGGGGGGTTTTTTGGATCTTAGTAAAATCCTTTCGTATTCCCTATAGAAGACATTCGAATTAAAAGAAATTCTCTCTAAATTTAGTTATCCAAAAGGGGGAAGGATGGCATTTTACAGTGGTTTGTGTCTAAGGACAGTTTGGAGCCCAAATGTCCATCGAGTGATGAATGGACAAAGAATATGTGGTTTATGTATACAATGGAACACTACTTGGCAATCAAGCCAATAAATCTTAAATGAATGATGACCACCATTGCTGGCAGGGTAGAATTTAAGGTCTTTGTCCTCAAAAACCTTATAGAGATACCATCTCTATAGTATGTAACCATTTTTCACTCATCCATTTGTAAAAAACTTTGGTAACACAGTGAGATAATAGTAAAAGAGAGGTCTGTGTAAAATGCTATGAGGACACGTGGGCCTAAACGCTTATCATCCTTTTCATTCTTGGTTACGGTCAAGGTTACGTGCCAAACTCTCTAAACTTCTTCCTGAAATTACTTTCTTAAATATACATATGCATAGCATGGTTAGGCAAACTTGGCTCTTCTATGCAAAGAGATATATGCACCAGACCACAAAGGATGGGGTCCGTACCAATACCTGATTGCCCCCAAAATGAACATCCACAGAAAGATATCAGAAGGGAACGCAAAGCCATGTTTTGTGAGTTGTCAGGAATGAGAACAACTTTGGAATCAGTTGAAAAATTGGGTTTAGGGGCGCCTGGGTGGCTCAGTTGGTTGAGCGGCCGACTTCGGCTCAGGTCACGATCTCACAGTCTGTGAGTTCAAGCCCCGCATCGGGCTCTGTGCTGACAGCTTGGAGCCTGGAGCCTGGAGCCTGTTTTGGATTCTGTGTCTCCCTCTCTCTGACCCTCCCCCGTTCATGCTCTGTCTCTCTCTGTCTCAAAAATAAACAAACGTTAAAAAAAAAAAAAAGAAATGAGAGAAATATTAAAAAAAAAAAAAGAAAAATTGGGTTTAAACCTGGTTCTCACTTAGCTGTGTATAATCTTGGGTGTGGTCTCTCCCATCTCAGAAGCTCGCCATCTCACAGAATTGCTATGAAGAAAATTCCTAGCACAATCTGATACTTAACAGGTGCTCAGTAAATGTCATAGAACAAAGCTACCTTGTTCCGCTAGCTTTGGAGGAAAATTTACATCTATCATTTAATCAGCAGAAGGATCTTATAATTATTCATATTTTACAGGTGAAAATCTGAGGGTAAAGGTAGCCATATATCTACTAAGTGGTTTAGCTGGGAGCCTGTATTTTCCTCTTCCAAAGTTAGTCCTCAACAAAGATAATTCTATTTTTACTTCATCTGGTTCTTTCTGCAAGTTGCTTAAGGAATTCATGATCTAAAATAAAAAATATGTGTGCATGAATTTATTAGTTAAGTCCCCGGGGATGCAAAATTTCTTTCCTGCACTACATAACTCCCAATTTCATTGACAAGTTATTACAATGCTTCGCGATTTTATTTCTTGACAGTAGATGGCGCTGACGATTGTCGAAAGAGACAAGATGCGGCCAAACACCCCACCCCCTACTCCTTTCCTTGGCCATTACAACAAAATAAAAAACAAACAAACAAACAAAAAACAGTGAAAAGAAAGTAAAGATTTTCATTCAAATGAAAGGTTGAAATTAAGAATTTGGAACTGCCGTGTAATAGAGCTGGATGCATATGTGATCCATGTGTGTTTAATTTAGGACTCTAGGGAAGATCTTCTGGGCTCCTTGCAAAATTTCATTAACAGGATTAAAACAAAATATAGTAAAATGTAATGATCCCGACAAACAATAAATTTGGAGTTACTTGTCAGATTTTATTTTCTGCACCATAATTTTAGGAAGAGATGAATATTAAGACAACTAAGAATGCAATTAAAAATATATATAATATACATATATACTAATATATAAAATATAGAGAATATAATATATATTGTATGTTTTATTTATAAATATATAGTCTAAGTTACATATATATATATCTTCCAGAGTGTTGAAGACAGTACAGAAGAGTACAGTGGTCAAGATGAAAAACAAAACAAAACAACTTAATTATATGACTTTTGGGTAAGTTAACATCTTGGAACATAAGTTTCCTCCTCTTTAAAGCTGAAATGTTTCTTGCCTAATTCACAGGATGGTTGCATAGATCAAAGGCAGTAATGTAGTATAAATGCCTTGAGAGCGATCATGTCCTACATCCAGATGAGCCTTCTTTTATCCTTTCCACACATTCAACCCAACCTCCTCTAACGCACACTGAAATTCAGAATAAAAGACTTGAGTGTTCAATTTGCTCATCTGTCCATGAACAATGTAATGGCCTTTGGTGTACTAGATTCATGGAAGACCCAGGACCAAGGTGTTTTCAAGCATAAAAGGAACGTTTAGGTTACTATTCAGCTATCCAGAGAATTAAATAAAAGAACCCTTGACTCCAAAGGATATCAGTTTATTGAGGTAGCCTGCGCTCTCCTTCTCACTTTCAACTGTCTTTTCTTCTGTAGGAGCGTGTGTACCCGCGTGTGGAGATGCTGTGTGTGTGTCTATGGGGCACGCGTTTGTGGGGTGCAGGTGAAGCGGGCTACCTAAGCGTATTTCCACTGCAGCGACAGTCATAGGTCTGCAGAAGCCTACGTGGAATTTCTCCCTTGATTTTTACAAGAGGCATAGACGTCCTTTTTTTTTCTTTTTTAATAGCTTATTGAAATATTTTTGACATGTAAAAAAAAAATAGACATGTCTCAAAAGAAGAAATTCAAATAGCTAACAGCTTCTCAGCATCTTTAATCATCAGAGACATGCAAATAAAAACCACAAGGAGATATCCTCTCACACCTGTCAAGGTAGCTATTATCAAAAAGAGAAAAGATAACAAGTGTTGTCAAGGATGTGGAGAAAAGGGAACCCTTGTGCACAGCTGGCAGGAACGTAAATTAGCGCAGCCGTTATGGAAAACAGCACGGAGGTTCCTCAAAACATTAAAAATAAAATTACCATAGTACCTTCTGTTCTTCTTTGAACAAAAGATTCACAAATATTTGTGGGTGAGGGTAGATATATTGTCATTTCTGCTTTAGGAATCCTGGGAGTCTCATGGCACTGGTTCCTGGGCCTCAAGCTGCTGTCCCCTAGAGGGGAGTACCTTCTGCACCAGGGACCTTAGGCTGCTAGTTCCAGCTTCTCAGTTCCTGCCAGAAATAAGTGACCCGTCTCCATGCGCCGCTATTTAATCTGGGCTTTGGGGACATAAAGCATCCAGGCCAACCAAGGCCAAACAGTGTCTGGCTGGATTCTAAAATCCGGGGGGTGAGGAGGGGGGTCAGATTCCTGTACCCTGCCCTTTTTCTTGCTTTAACAGATTCGGTCACTTCCTCAGGCAGGACTCCTTGCCTGGCCTCCATCGTATTCCCCACCCTGGAGGAAATATTCCCTTACAGCCTTCCCACATTTGTGATTAGAGAGAGGTTTCCATGGTTGTTTATCTCCTCCCCCTAGACTCTACGTTCCGGGGGATGTGACACAAGTCTGTCTCTTGTCCTGCTGTGTCCTCGTGCCTGACACAGGGCCCAGCAGAAAGTAGGTGCTTGGTGAAGGACCGCTGAATGAGTGAAAGAGTGATTGACTTTAACCTACCCTGGGAAAAGGCTGGCAGGCATCTAAGGGTCAAACTGACCCAACCACTAAGCGCCCAGACTGACCACCTTTATACCACTTCTCAGGCATTTCAAGAGGACAGACTGGTGGAAGACAGGGGAGAGTTTTTGGTTGAAAAAGGCCGGATTTGTAGACATCCAGCCCCCCATGCTCTAAGTTCTCCAGAACCTTTCCTGCTAAACCACTCACCCCCCAGAGGGCCCCTTCCTCCTCTTTCCATCATTGCTCCCTGCGGGCATGGGGCTGGCATGGAACCTGATCCTAAGTAAGAGTCTGTTCTAACAGGAAGCAAATAATGTTCCTCCCCTGATGGAGGTGTTTCCTTCTTAAAGAAGTTACAAAGGGCTCTTTTCAGAGAGAAAGGGGGCGGGCATGGTGTGTGGGCCACACTGCTGTCTGCCCTGTGCAGATTGAAGCACATTCTGGAGTCAGGGCCTCTGAAACGAACCCCAACACTCAGTGGCCCAGGCTCTCTGAGCTTCCTTTACCTGTTGGTTACAAGCATCCCCTGGAATCCCCTAGGGTCCTTGTGAATCTTTTTCTTTTCTTGACTTCCAGGATAACAGCAATCTGGGTTTTCCTCCTGTTTTCTCGAAGTCCCCTTGCCGGATCTGCTTCCGCTTTGTAATCTCTGCACTGTGGGTGCCCCAGACCTCTGTCCTGAGGCCTCTCTCCCCTAGCCACGTTCACTTTGGGATGAACACACCGAGTTTCATGGCCATAAATTCCCTCTGTGCCCTGAGGAATCTGTCATGCTTAGTTCTACCTCTTGCTTTGTCCCTGACTCCAGATTTTTATAGCTAGCTGCGGACTCTACCCCCTCCCCCCCCGGGGGGTCTAATGGGTGTTTCGCACTAACCAGATCTAAAGCTGAACGCTCTCTCTTTTTTAGAAGACTCTTTTTAACGAGCGACAGGACATCCATGTAGAGCCAATAGTTGACCTCATGTGCAATAATGAAAAAATAGGGGCCTTCATGTTAAAGGTCAGGAAGAATGGAAAGAGGTAGCCATCTTGATGCTATTTAAACAATGAGCAGGAGGGGCGCCTGGGTGGCTCAGTCGGTTAGGTGGCTGACTTCGACTCAGGTCACGAACAAGCGGTCCGTGGGTTCGAGCCCCACATCGGGCTCTGTGCGGACAGCTCGGAGCCCGGAGCCTGTTTCAGATTCTGTGTCTCCCTCTCTCTGACCCTCCCTCGTTCATGCTCTGTCTCTCTCTGTCTCAAAAATAAATAAACGTTAAAAAAAAAAAATTTAAAAAAAAGTAAACAATGATCAGGAGCTTCTAGTCAATTAAATAAAATGAGGGGAGAGGATAGAAGAAAGGAGGATGAAAATTATTATTTACAGATGACATGATTGTCAATACTGCAAACCAAAGAGAATCTAAAAGAAAATAATATAAAAGAGAGATCAATCAGGTAGCAGTCAGTTAGAAAATAAATGTGCAGGGGCGCCTGGGTGGCGCAGTCGGTTACGCGTCCTACTTCAGCCAGGTCACAATCTCGCGGTCCGTGAGTTCGAGCCCCGCGTCAGGCTCTGGGCTGATGGCTCGGAGCCTGGAGCCTGTTTCCGATTCTGTGTCTCCCTCTCTCTCTGCCCCTCCCCCGTTCATGCTCTGTCTCTCTCTGTCCCAAAAATAAATAAAAAACGTTGAAAAAAGAAAAAAATTAAAAAAAAAAGAAAATAAATGTGCATATATTAATACCTTTTATACTAGCTCTAACAAATTCAAAATATAATGAAAAAGGTGCTGTATATGGCAGAAGTTTTTAAAAAATATATAAAATATCTCAGAACCAACTTCTCAAAGAGGCGCAACACGTCCATTTTGGAAAATTTAATGTAAACTACATGTAATTTTTTTCATTTTTTTAAAAAATTTTTTAATGCTTATTTATTTTTGAGAGAGACAGAGACAGAGTGTGAACTGGGAGGGTCAGAGAAAGAGGGAGACACAGAATCCAAAGCAGGCTCCAGGCTCTGAGCTGTCAGCACAGAGCCCAAAGTGGGGCTCGAACTCATGAACCACGAGATCATGACGTGAGCCGAAGTTGGATGCTTAACTGACTGAGCCACCCAGGCGCCCCTAATGTTTATTTAGTTTTGAGAAAGAGAGAGAGAGAGAGAAAGCTTGGGGGGAGGGAAGAGAGAGAAGACACAGAATCCGAAGCAGGCTCCAGGCTCTGAACCGTCAGCACAGAGCCCGAAGTGGGGCTTGAACCTGCAAACGGCAAGATCATGCATGACCTGAGCCAAAGTCAGACGCTTAATTGACTAAGCCACCCAGATGCCCCAAACATAAACTACATTTAAAAGCAAGTGACAAATCAGGAAAACAACTTCCCAGTAAATGACAAATCAAAATTTTCCTATCTCTAATATATAAATAGTTCTTATAAATAAAGAACAAAAAGAATCCCAATTAAAAATTGCAAAGGGAAAGTGATTCACAAAAAGAGGAAATAGTCAGTAAGTCTTTTAAAAGTGTTTGGCCTCATTAGCAGCCAAAGAAGTACAAATTAAAACTGTAAAATGGTATTCAAGCCTTGTCAGATTATAACCTTTTTCTACAATATTGTTAGCTTTGATAAGATGTGAAGAAACTGACATACTTCTATGTTGCTGGTGGCATATAACTGGCTGTGATTTTCCTGAGGGCAACACGATAATATGTATCAAAAGCATTAAGGCATGCTTTGACCAGAAATTTCACTTCTAGGAATATAATCATACTCATCATAAAAACCTTTGCTACAACAGAATTTTGATAAGGGGAAAATTCTGGCAACAACCCAAATGATGAACAATAGGGGACTGGTGAAATAAACTGGGTCCCTCAAAATTAAAGAGACCATAAAGCTGAACTCTTGCTCCCACCCTTCCGGTGCTCCCGCTGGCCTTGGTCTTAACCTTCCCCACCTCAGTAAGTGGCTCAGTCCCAAAACCTTGCAGTCATCCTTGACTTCTCTCTTTCCTTCCCAGTCTGCATCTAATCCATGGGCCTGGAGGCTCTACCTTCAAAATGCATCCCTTGTTTGACCTCTTCCCACCACTCTGAGACACGCTAGGCTTGATGGAGAACAAGCCACAGTACCTCCCCCCTGGACCACCTCTGCAGTCTCTGTCTCTCTGCTCCCCACTCTTGCCCTGCTATAGGCAATTCTCTATACAGCAGGCAGACTGATTTTTTTTTAAGTGCCTGCTCGAAACTATCAGGGCTTCTCTCACACATGGAATAAAATTCAAACTCCGTGCAAATGTCTAGCCCGCTTCGCTGGCTCTGGTCCCCGCATATCCTCTGACTTCAGCCTGTATCTCTGCTCCAGCCACGCGGAACTTCTTGGCACTCAGACTCACAAGCTTGTTCCTGCCTCACATTTGCACCGGTGTTCTCTCTCTGGAGTTCTCTGTCCCCAGTTCTTTGCATGGTTGTGTTCTCAGAAGTGCAGAGACGGCCTCATTGGGCCACTTAAGTAAAATAGCTTCCCATCACTCTCCATTCCCTTATCTGTCTTTTTGTCATTGTACTTCTGACTACCTGTGCTAGGAGTAACCTATCCTTAGGCGAAAGCGTGAGAAACCCTGGCTAGTTTAAGTAGAGGAGGGATTTGAGAAGAGACAGAAGCTGGAGGAATGGTTGGGGAGGCTCAGCGGTTCCTAGCCAAGAGCAATGCATAAATCATGCCAGTGGGTAAGAATTCTGCTGCCCTTCTGCCAGAGGGTGCGTCACCGGTGCTACTGTCCCGGATGCTGGCCCTGCTGTACCCACTGCAATCTTCATCTCCCCTGCACATGCCACCACCACCAGGGAGGATCCTCTGCAGGTCCTGTGTCCTTGAATCACTGGTTCCTGTCCCAAAGTATGTGCTCGTATGTCTCATCGGCCAAGACTTGACCACAGGTCTTGGCCCGTTCTGCAAGAGAGGCTGATCAAACTGTCTGGTGATTTCTATTTCTATGTAGTGGGCCATGGGCTCTGCATCCCCATAGGTACAGACTCCCCAGGTATGAGATGGAGTTTCAGATTCTAGGCACCAATAAAAGGATGATAAATATCTACTGCATTAGCTGGCTTGCTACCGTATGTTTATTTGTCTATTGCCTATCTCCTCTAAGAATAGAAACTTCACTAGGTCGGGGACTTTGCCCGTTCCCCCTGTACCCCAGGAGTCCAGCACAGTGACTCCGCAGAGGTGGCCTTCCATTAATATGTGTTGGTTGAGTATCACGTACTATATTGAAAGTGTTGGCAATTGTAAAGATTAAATAGTCCAGTTGTTACCACTCTTTCTTTTGGTGATGGATGCTCCTGGCCCCTCTTCTGGCCCGCTCCCCCTCCCCTCACTCCTAAAGCAAAAGCGTGTCAGTCTAGCCTGACGTGGTTAGAAATACATTTCTAGGTAGAGACCGTCAGAATCGAGTTGCATTGTAGGACATCCAGCTGATGTCACAAATTGCTTGGTGTGGGGAGAAACCTTCACACGCTTGGTGACTAGAAATGAAGTGCTCTCATGTGTTTAAGTCAAGGAGACACAAAGGGAGGAAACACTAGAAGGGAAGAACTGGGTTCTTCCCTACACGGAAGGAGAAAACAGGTTTTTTTTCCCTTACAAGGACACAGACATACAGAATGTCCGTGATGGGGGGGGGGGGGGGAGAGTGAGATGCAGAATTTTCCTCTTTTAATGAGAAAGAGAGAAAATGATAGTGAAAATGATAGTGAAAGTAGTGTCGGGGATGGATTGCCTGCAGGACAAGGATGGGCGGAAGAAGGAGAGAGAAAGGGAGTGGGGAGAGGGAGAAAAAGAAAAAAGGAAGGGGGCTCTATGAGGGAGAATCAGGCTGCCCATAATATCGAAAGAACGCTTCGTATATTCTATTTATAGATTCTAGAGACCTTGTAAGAAGAGACAGCGTGAGTCCGTTTAGCTGTGTTAAAAGATTACTAATTACAGTCATTTATGAGAATCGCTGCTTAGCATTTCTAGCTAATCACTGTGCAGGCAAGCGTTATCTATATGGTGAATATCTGCCAGAGTGTCTTTTGTTGTAAATTTTATTTGATTGCAACACCTGCTCATGAAGATTCCCTCTGTTCTGGGGCAGCATAGCTGTTCAGGGCTGAAACAAAGCAACCCAGAAGGAATGCTTTCCAAGAATAAAGGAAGAAAAAAAATGCCTATAAATATGCCACGTAATTTTTGTTATTTGGAGTGGCGGTTGCTAGAAGAAGGTCAACAAAGCACTAAGATTTTTTTTTTATTTTTGCAGCTTCTTATGTCCCCCATTCTCTATTCTCACCATATCACGCACACGCACACACACACACACACACACACACCACTCTTTGCACACTAAGTCGACGACAGATTCAGAAACTGAAGCGTGTCATCTGCAGACCTATCCATTATGGTGTTTTGCAGATGGACAGAAGTTGCTTTTCCCATTAAAAAAAAAAATGCCGGCTACTAATGGTGCCTGGGTCACTCAGGAAACCTGTGACATATGGAGCAATGTAGGGTTTGGATTCGGACAAAAGAAGGTTAAGTTGAATGCAAGCAAAAGCATCTTGACTTTTAGCTTAGAAACGTGTGCAGTTCCTTCCGTTAGATTCAGTTGGAAAGTAACTTTCCAAAACACATTTTGTGGGCGTGTGTACCTGTGTAGCCCTTAGAGCAGTTTGGAAAGAAGCAAGTCAACACGGCCCCCACTCTCAGCTCAGTGCCTGCCACCTGATCTCTGCACCCAGCAGATAAACTGGGGCAGCCGACCAGGACTTCTCTACCAAGGTTGGAATGCAGACGGGGAATTGCATACATAGAAAAAGAAAACAGATTGGAATCACTTAGTTCCTCTGTACATTCATCAACTTCTATCCAGTCAACATTTGGCATCAGCGCCTGGGGATCGACCTTTCCAGGCCTGTTGTTCAGATGAAGACATTACAGAACGCAAAAGGCACGTCAAGTCCTCCAACATGGCAGTGGGCCTGAGATAAAAACCAGACTTTGGAGTCAGAGTGGGAACAAGCTATACTGTTTTAAAATGTTACTTACTGCTAAAAAAAAAAAAAAAAAAAAAAAAAAAAAGTAATCAGGAGTCAGAAAATTAAATATAAGGGCAAGATTTAAAAACTTAAGCATTTCCTTCTTACAAATACTACTTCTATGTAAAATTGCTACTTGACCCTTAGTTACCCCCCAATAACTGGGTTATTGGGGACAAACCAAATGACGAAAAGTTAAAAGTCACCGAGAGCAATTCTCACCTGATATTTGGATCCCTCTTTGTGCCCCCAACATCTTGCCATCTTGCTTCTGGCTCAAAACTTTCAGTGGCAGCAAGCCTGTTGCCTCCTGGGGCAACTATCTGTCTCTGGAACTTGCTGGTTGAGAGGCAGAACTCTCTGCTACCCTATCTCCCCATAGTGCTGGAGATGCCTTTTGGAGACACGCAAGTCCAATCTCTCTTCCTTGAGCAAGCCCTTCCTTTGCCATTAGGAAACTTCAGTTATATGCCTTTCAAGACTATCTATCTATCTATATATAATGTTTTATTTATAATTTATTATAAATATTTATTATGTATTATATTATTATTTAATATTATATTATAATAAAATATTTAATTTATTTATTTATATAATATATATTATTTATATTTGTTTATATAATAAATATATAACATTTATTTATTTTTGAGAGGCAGAGAGAAACTGAGTGTGAGTGGGGGAGGGGCAGAGAGAGAGAGAGAGAGAGAGGGAGGGACACAGAATCTGAAGCGGGCTCCAGGCTCTGAGCTGTCAGCATAGAGCCCGATGCAGGGCTCGAAACCACAAACTGAACTGTGAGATCATGACCTGAGCTGAAGTCAGACGCTTAACTGACCGAACCACCTAGGCACTGCTCTAGATGATCCTTATGGCCCCAAGTCTACAAATACTCCTGAGCCATGGTGCCAGGCTCCAATGCTGACTGTCTTGGTTCCAGTTTGCAAACGCTCCTCTTCAGTGTGATGCTGACCACCAAATCCATCCCACAGCCTGAGGTCTGACCAGGTTCGGTAGATACCTGCCATATTTTTGACCACCCAGAAACTTTTAAATACCCCCTCTTAGGAGCCTGGTTATCCTTAAGAAAGAAGTCAGAACTTGCTTTTTTGTTTTGTTTTGTTTTTAAAATTTTTTTAATGTTTATTTATTATTTTGAGAGAGAGAGAGAGAGAGAGAGAGAGAGAGAGAGAGAGCACCAGCAGGGCAGGGGCAGAGAGAGAGGGAAACACAGAATCCAATGCAGGCTCCAGGCTCTGAGCTGTCAACACACAGCCCAATGCTGGGCTCGAACTCACAAACCTTAAGATCATAACCTGAGCCGAAGTCACTTAACCAACTGAGCCACTCAGGTGCCCCAGAACTTGCTTTCCAAGCCTCCCCTGCAGCTAAGGTTTGGGTATGTGATCCAGATACCTCTGATCACATACGACCACAGAGATGGTGATTTGGGAGCTATGGATATGAAGAAGGATTGCACTGAAGCCATTCTGGTAAGAGTAGACATGGTGACATCCAGAATTTCACAGACAGGGCTTGTGAGATCCTTCGGTAGAGGCTTTAGCCCCGAATTTAGAAGATGAGTTACTGTGGCAGGCAGAATAATGGCCTTCCAAGGATGTCCGTGGCCGAATCTTTAGAACCTGAACGTGCATCTGGGATTCACGTGGCTGATGTGACCAAGCTCAGGATCTTGAGATGGGGAGCTATCCTGGATTATCTGGGTGGACCTGATGTACTCTGTAGAGTCCTCATAAAAGGGAGGCAGGAGGGTCAGAGTCCGAGAAGGTGATGTAATGAGGAAAGCTGAGGGAGCGAAGGGGACTTATCCCCTTGCCTGAACCCATGTGCATGGTCCCTAAGAGCAAAAGCTCTGGTGTTAGTGACACCTGACTTGGGTAAGTCCTTCACTGTGTGGGGCCTCCTCTGTAAAGTAACAACCACAACACCTTCTTCCTGGGTAAAATGGTGCTTTAAGAACTCCTAGCTCATAGCATTGCCACATAATGAATGAAATGAGACAATGTATAAAGATGCACTTGGCTCAGTGCTTGGCGTAATAGGCATGTGATTATACATGTGTCACTCCCCACCTGTTCTGCCAGTACTCCCCTATCACCCCTGCATTTTCATGCTGACATTTCTTGTAACTTCAGAGTCCTTCCGGCCTTTTCTTTTGCCTGGCAAAACTATTCCAAGATCGAGCTCAAATATTATCTCCTTGTGGAACCTTCTCTTTGACTCCTTCAAGCAAGTCCCCACCCTGAATGCCTCATCTGATTCTGTTGCCATGGCTTGCTTACAAAGGCACTTCTGCCATTGAGAGTCTTTTTCATTTTGAGGTAGATAAAGCCCAGCGTGACCTGTCCAGCAAACAGGAGCCTCTCGAAAAATGTCAGGTGAACATTCCCAGAATGACGCAATGATGGAGAGGGGAAGGTTGGAACTGCCACCTGCCCTTTCCGGAAAGTAAGGTTTGGCTGGGAGCGTGAAAAGTTCAAACCTGAAACTTCACATGATTGCATAGCAAACTATGGAGGTGTTCTAGGTGGGTTTAAAGGAAAACAACTTTGAGAAAGTTGAGGATTACAGGTGGCTCGGTTGGTTAAGTGTCCAGCTTGATTTCAGCTCAGGTCATGATCTCACGGTCGTGAGTTTGAGCCCCACATCGGGCTCTGTGCTGACAGCATGGAGCCTGCTTAGGATTCTCTGTCTCCCTCTCTCTCCCTGCCCCTCCCCTGCTTATGCTTGCATTCTCTCTCAAAATAAATAAACATTTTTTTAACAAAAGAAAGTGTAAATTACATAATGGGTGTGTATGAGCAATTATTTTACAGAGGATTTTTAGGTGCACAAAAGAATTGTTTTCTCTAGAGAGGAAGTCGTCCCATTGCTATAAGCAATTATCTGCTTAACAATTCCAAATGCAGGCAGGGTAAAAAGCCCCAGTGGTAGAGGCCACTGCCAAGTGAGGTTCTATCTGAAATTAAGACAAAGCACCTCAGAGCTGAGTGCCAGTGAGAAAAAGACATTGCTGGGCGTGCAACTATTTACACGTTTGTGCAAAGTCAAGTGCATCTGAGTGATATTTGACTGTTTTTTTTTTCCCAGAAGTCAGCAAGAAGTTTCAAACCCTCCAATGTATCTTTATTTTCAATGTGAAATCACAAATTGCAACTAAGATCACTGGGCAAAGGGTTATTTTGTAAGGGCAAAGGGTTATTTTGTAAGTTACTCGGACTTTCAAACAAAATACACAAAAATGGAGATCACACACAAAAAATGGCGATTACTCCTTCAGGGCCCTATGAATTGGTGAAACAAATGTAGTTTACAACTCAATTGGGCTGTGACCCACGAGAGGCCCCGTCTGCCTCCACAGAAACCTTTTCTGTCAAGTGGGAATTACACTTAGAACCACTGGTTCCACTCTTACCCTCGGCCTGCTGACATTAGGAACAGAGTTGCATTCAGAAATTCAGAGTCAAGAGAAACATGGTTGGGGTCACTCAGGCCATGGAACCTTTGTAAGAACAAAAAAAAAAACCCAAAAGGTCATGACCTTGGTTGCCTCTAAAGTAAAGACTTCTCTGTTTTAGATTATAAACTGGTTTGGATGAAAACCAGCTGATGTGTGGACAATCTGATGGGTTCAATAGGCTTTTTTCAACCTTTGTAATTATCTCTTTGCTAAAGTAAATGTTAGCGTAACTGTTGACATTTGGTAAGTTATTCTGTGCTACTTAGGATAGGAGACAGATAAACTTTTATCATTTTTTTTTGAGTAGTTAATATACATTTCCTATCACAGAACCCTATTCTGTTTTGTCGCTATGCTGTGTAGAAATACATTTCTATACAGTTAAGTTCGAATAGTTGCACCTGGGTGCAAATTTTTCTGTTTTCCAGTGTGTGCCTAATTCTGAAGACACGGCACTCCTCTGAGAACAAGCAGTGAATTTCCTCTGCAAGCCTGGAGATCGGGCAGAAGTAACGGAGAGGCCCGGCTGAGGACCTACTGGGGAAACAAACCCAATCAAAGACGAAGAGGCCCAATCACGGGCCTCTTGGGGCGTATTTTTGCTAAGACTGATCACATGTTGCTCTACTCAGGCAACATAGAACGTACCCCTTCTCAGATCCATGAGAACACTTTTTCTAAAAGATAGGAAACATGCCATTTCTCAATAAGTAGACAACCTGTCAAAATTACACAGAAGTAAAATCGTAACTAGAGGGCCTCGGTCCTTTACAGCCATTAATCTCTTCTATCCTCTTTGAAAATCCCGAGGGGAAGAGGCAAGTGACAGCAGCTCTCATACAGAGACACGGGCGCATGAGGGACTCCTGCCAACTCGACAGGATCTAAAATAGTCCTTTGGCAACTGAGCAAAGGATGGGTTCCAGGCCGAGGGGCAACTGTGCACATCAGAGGAATGGGTTCCCTCCCTTCGGCTGGGGCAGGCGCTAATCCTGCGGTCTCCCCAGGACGGCAGCTGTGCTCTAAGGGTGGCCATCGGATGCTTGACAAGAGCCAGCTCGGGGAGTAGCCCAGCCCAAGCCCATACCCGCAAGCTGCTACTGAAAATGTTTTAAAGATTCATAACGTCTTACGTACTCCACTTAACAAGAGCAGCTGTCCGTGTTCTCCTCCCTCCTTGCAGAGTAGGGCAGTATCAACCTCCCTTTGGAGTTCGACCAAGTAATAGGAGTCCCCACCCTGGGCGTTATCAGCTTGTGTGTGAGTTGCCGGAGACTGGTTTATTTCACGTTCAGCAAGCGTTTCCTGAGCTCTCACTACGTGTAGGGCTCTGCGCCATGGCTTGGGGGAAAGTTCAGAGAGGAGTAATAATACCCATTAAAAAAAAGAACTGCTCAGGGAAGTGTAATAGAAATAAAAAGATCAGAGGGTGGCCTGGATGTCTCAGTTGGTGAAGCTTCTGGCTCTTGGTTTTGATTCGGGTCATGATCTTGCGGCTTCATGCGTTTGAATCTCGCATCGGACTCTGCAATGACAGTGGGGAGGCTGCTTGGGATTCTCTCTTTCCCTCTCTCTCTCTGCCCCTCCCCACTCATGCTGGCTCTGTCTTTCTCAAAATAAATAAATAAATAAACGTTAAAAAATAAAAATAAATAAATAGTAAAAAGATTAGCTCCAGGGTATCACACACCTACTGTGTGTCAGTCCCCATGTTTGCCCTTAATTGTCTTGTGCAATCTTTGGAACAGCCCTGCAAGGTGAGGATCTTCATTCCCGTTTCACAGATTAAGAAACTGAGGCTCAGAGAAATTACATGACTTGGCAAAGCTCAAAATATCAAGGTTGGGAAGGGAATTGATTCAGTGGCGAATGGGGGAGTCCTTGAAGGTGGTTGGGCAGGGACATGACCTGATCAGAGACTAAAGAAAAGAAGTGTGTAGAATGGCAATAGGATAAATCAAGAGGTGGGAAATTAGCCAGGGGTCAGTTAGCATTTGGTGGAAAATGTGCTAAAGATTGACATACAAATCTAAACAACACACACATCTGCTTTAAAAACACGATCAGGGGCGCCTGGGTGGCGCAGTCGGTTGAGCGTCCGACTCAGCTCAGGTCATGATCTCACGGTCCGTGAGTTCGAGCCCCGCGTCTGGCTCTGTGCTGACAGCTCAGAGCCCGGAGCCTGTTTCCGATTCTGTGTCTCCCTCTCTCTGCCCCTCCCCCGTTCATGCTCTGTCTCTCTCTGTCTCAAAAATAAATAAACATTAAAAAACATTAAAAAAAAATTAAAAAAATAAAAAATAAAATAAAAACACGATCATCTGCAATAAAAACTACAAAGAAAAGCCAGGAAATTGCAAATGCAAAAATTCAGGCTAATAGTTACTTCTGGGAAGGGGGAACAGAAAAAGGAGGGAGGATATAATGAGGGTCGAGGTTTCAGTGGGCTTAAACTGCATTTATTTTTGTTTTATTTATTTTATTTTATTTTATTTTTCAACTTTATTGAGGTATAATTAATAAGTAAAGCTGTAATCTTTTAAAATATACAATCTGCAGGGCACCTGGGTGGCTCAGTCGGTTAAGCGTCTGACTCTTGATTTCTGCTCTGGTCATGATCTTGCTGTGTGTGAGTTTGAGCCTCGGGTAGAACTCTACATTGACAGCATGGAGCCTGCTTGGGCTTCTCTGTCTCCCTCTCTCTCTACCCGCTCCCCCCCCCCCCCCATCACACATGCACCTGCACTCACTCTCTCTCTCTCTCTCAAAAATAAATAAACTTAAAAAAATACACAATCTGATATTTGATATACATACACATCACAAAAGGTTTCCCACCATCAGGTTAATTAACAGACCAGTCACCTCATGTATTTCCTTTTTCTTTGTTTTTTTTAAAATGTCTTATTTATTTTTGAGACAGAGACAGAGCACGAGCAGGGGAGTGGCAGAAAGAGAGAGTGAGACACAGAATCGGAAGCAGGCTCCAGGCTCTGAGCTGTCAGCATAGAGCCCGATGCGGGGCTTGAACTCACAAACCGCGAGATCATGACCTGAGCCGAAGTCGGACGCTTAACCAACTGAGCCACTCATGTGCCTCTCCTTTTTTTTTTTTTTTCTTTTTTGGTGAGAACCCTTAAGTTCAACACTCTCAGCAAATTATACTTATACAGTATAGTATCCCCGAATAGCAGCCACAGAAGCTGGGGCACCAGGCGTGTGTACAAGCTCTTCCCAGAGAGATGGGAACAGAGGGAGAAGGTGGTGGAAATGCCCCCTGGCATCCCTGGGTTCCACTGAGGATCGTAGCTAGCCCCTAGATGCCCACAGATTAGAAACCGGAACCTCAGATAGACGTTGTAAAGTCTCCTGTGTCGCCATCTTGATTCCTGTCCTTGCTTCATTCCAACAATGGTTACATTCTCCCTGCCTTGTGCTGTTTTGCAGGCACATGGGTGGTCAATACGTTCTCCTTTGAAACCCTGTGTGGTAGAGTTTTAGAAGTTCTCCCAGCTCAGAGCGCTCTCAGTGTCTCAGTGAAGTTTTCAGTGTCCTGAGACAAAACCAAATACCTAATAGTTTTGTTTTTCAGTGGTTGGGTCCACATAACTTCAACGTAGTAGATTATGTGGTGTCTCTTGGACGTTTAAAATACCCAGTGGAGGGGCGCCTGGGTGGCTCAGTCGGTTGAGCGTCCGACTTCGGCTCAGGTCACCATCTCTCGGTCCTCGAGTTGGAGCCCCGCGTGGGGCTCTGGGCTGATGGCTCGGAGCCTGGAGCCTGCTTCCGATTCTGTGTCTCCCTCTCTCTCTGCCCCTCCCCCGTTCATGCTCTGTCTCTCTCTGTCTCAAAAATAATAAATAAATGTTAAATAAAATAAAATAAAATAAAATACCCAGTGGTGCTCCTATGATTTCACTATGGTCTTCTGGATGGCTCAGCACACAATCTATCTTCAGATATGCTCATGGGTATGAAATGTCTCTAGATATAGATATAGATTAATTATATAGATTGATATAAAATATTAATATTTAATATATAAGGGCTTGTTCAAAGCTGAGGTGGATGGAGACATGAAAGGAGCTTGGGATTCCCTTGGCTTGGTGATGGATTGGATGTGGGGAGGGGAAAGTCAAGGCCTCATTAGAGGGTTGAGGCAGGATGTTGAGAAAAGCATAAAGTCGGTGGTAGGAGCTGATTGAGGGATTATAGGAAGAAACAAATGTAGTTTGGGACGTAGTGAGTTTATGGCAGCAGAAGATATTCAGATTGCCAGAGACAGTTGAATAATTGGTACAAGCTTACATTCCAGAGATCTGGACCCAAGAGACCGATTTGGAGACCACCTACAGACTAACCCTAACCCTAACCCTGGCCGCTGGAGGAGTGTGATGGGAACTGAGGGCAGAGACCAGGGAAGCACCCACACATTTGTACAGGAGGAGTGAGAGAAACTTGTGAGAGGACCGCAAAGGGGGAGCAGCTTCAGAGAAATCAGGGAGAAGGGATTCTGGAAAGGGGTGGGGCTCCGGGGGATTGTCAGTGGAGTCCAGTGCTGCTGGGACAGTCAGAGGAGAAAGACGGTTACAAGCCACGGGAACCGACATTCAGCAAGTTGTGAAAAACAGATCATGGGTTAACCTTGCTCTTTCAATAAATTTGAAGGTAAAGAGAAAGCTAAAGAGAAAGAGAAATAAAAGGGGTAAAAGGACTTTTCATCTTTTCATAGCTGTTACCTATGCTCACTTACAGGCAGAGAGAAGGAAGCCAAGGGAGAGGGAAGCTGTAAAGCAGAAAAATAGAAGGGACAAGGACTTCGGTCAAGTGACAGAGGAGACGGGAGGAAACAGGGTCAAGAGCACGGGCCAAGAAAGACCAGTGCTCCTTTCTCAAAGACCGGCATGGGTACAAGGGAAAGCGGGATGAAGGTTAAGTCCACGGGACAGACATTGAGAAAGGTCCCGCCTAAAGGCCTCGGGTGTCTCAGGAAAGTGTGAAGAAAGCCTGCAGGAGTCAGGTTCGCTCAGGGGCTTTAGAGCCAAGACCAGAGAAGCCGGAAATCAGCCAAAGTGGTGCAAAGGATCCTCCCACAGCCTTGAGGTTCACACAGAGTTTCAGCGATCCGATCCGTGTCTGGTGGCTTCGGGGAGCTCTGCTCTGTGGCTGTCTTCCATCAGGGCTCAGCAGCTCCGGAGGGAGTGCAGACGGGACCAGGGTGGCATGGTCAGGGCTGGGGCGGCAGAGGACAGGGCACGAGGGCATCAAAGAGATGTCTGGTGATCATCGGGCCCCAACGCGGGGAAGGGAGGCGGGTCTGACAGGTGCAAGGAGGGGTGAGATCTGGGAGGGGCCAGCGTCCTGTCAGATCCATCCCAACTCTTCCCAGGCTTCCCAGCCCGCCAGCCGGTAGGCAGCATCCACCAGTGGAGGCACTGGCAGAGTCCTGGGGGTGGAAGGAAGGGCGACTCGAGGCTATTTCTCACCTTCTTCCCCTCCCTGTGGCATCACTGGCGTCAGGTGTGTTTCCTCTTGGGCTCCGGGCCCTACAGGGAAGCCCCTCCCTCCATGGTCCCAGCTCCCAGCAAGCAGCCCCTGCCCAGGGGGAGGGGGCCCTGGTTTCTGGCCTCGTTGTGCCCCCTCTCCTGCTGATTCTCCAGTCCCAGCGCCGGTCACGGGTTATTGCAACCATGAATATCTCTGTGACCCGTGAACCAATTCCCTGGTTGAAATATCTAGAGTGGGTTCTGTCTTCCTAAGTGACTTTCACAGATACGCTGGAATAGAAAGGAGTCAAAACCGACACCTCCTTTTTGATCTGCTCCCATCCCCTTCTTCCTCTTTTGCCTCAAAACAAGTGAGAAACAACATGTAGTTTTTAAATTGTCGAGTGGAGTGTGGCCAAGGAGAGTGCAAGTGTGCACACAGTCTTCACCGCGTAGGGCCTGGGTGGCCATCCCGGCCCTGGGTTGATTGCAAGAACCAACACGAGCTTCCTTGCCACCTTTCTGAGATGGGGCCGTGGAGACACAGAGCCAGGGGTGAGTGCGTGTGGTCATCTGTAAGGCCCTCTGACCCAAAGTAGTTCTGCCACCATAGGTCTTGGTAGCTGAAATTCCTCTTTTTTTCCCCCTTTGACTCAAGTTACTCTGCGTCTCCAGGAAGCTTATATTTAAATAGGATAATACAAGAAAGCTACTCAGTTAGACCAAGATGGACTACAGAGATGGCAGAAAACTTTAGGAGATGGAGCCCTTGTAGGAAGTTTGGGTTTGTACAGGCAGAGGGGAAGGGAGAAGGCCTTCTAGGGACAATCTGGGTGGAGGGTGGCCCGGGGAACAAAGTGCAGAAAGGCACAGGTTTGCTAGGGGGAGACAGTGAGCACCTCCTCCTGGCTGGTGCTTTCAGCCATAGAGAAAGAGAAAAGTTAAAAAAGTTTTTTAAAACATTTATTTATTATTGAGAGACAGACACAGAGCATGAGCAGGGGAGGGGTAGAGAGAGGGGGAGGCACAGAATCCGAAGCAGGCTCCAGGCTCCGAGCTGTCAGCACAGAGCCCAACGCAGGGCTTGAACTCCCAATCTGGGAGATCATGACCTGGGCTGAAGTCAGTTGCCTAACCGACTGAGCCACCCGGACACCTCAAGAAAGAGAGAAGTTTAGATAGGTCTGCTGGAAACTATAGGACCTTGACTACCAGACTATGGATATCACCTTCACTCAGAAGGCAATAGGAAATAGTCGGAAATTTCTGAGTCGAGCTGGAGCGTGTCGAAAGTGGTTACGTGGAGGAGGGTCAAGCCCTGAGCCCGGTGGCTGTGTAGAGAATGGATCAGAAACTGGGGACAGGTAGAGCGATGAGGAGGCCATGGCAATAATCCAGGGGTGTTGTGGTAAGGACTTGAGCTGGAATAACGGCAGGAGGCCAAGCAAGTGAAGGACGTGAGAGATATTAGGAACAAGTATTCCATAGGATTAGGCTGATGGGATAGGAGGGTTCTAGGAGATGGATGAGATTCGAGCGAGGTTGATTTGTTGGAAGCACTTCCAAAATGTGCACTTTGTTATGAACCCACAGATATTTATGGCTTCTTGAGTGTCATTACCTAACTCATTTACAATCTGGAAATTCACATCCACTTTATCCATCATGTGGGACTGACTCCTACTCTGTATGTCTTCGCAGATAGATTACCTGACCCTGTAAAGAAGTTTTTATAGCATGATAACAGGTAGTTATTTAAAACAAAAACAAAAAACAAAAAACAAGACTTAACAGAATCCCAGAACTCCCAAATCCAGACTTGGTCAAGGATTACTAGAGAAACTCAGAACTGGAAGCTAAGCATTAACTCTGTTTGCCCAACTGAGGGACAGATAGCACCGCTCTGCAGGCCAGCTCAGGCCACGTGACAGCTCAAAGCCCAGGTGCCTTATCCAGGAACCACTCCCGTGCCATGCAAGTGGCCCTGGCCTTGTGGAGGAGGGTCACATCTACCAGAAAAGAAGACCATCCTATCACTAAAGAAACGGTTATTCTGTGCATAATACTGGGTGTTAAATAGAGCCCTTCTTAGCATTTTCTGAAAGTTCAGCCAAGACATTTAGATTTCAAGTGTGAATTAAACACACCATACGGTGTGTATAAACGTAAGGATGTACTTGAAAACAGACAATATAAGTGATAATAGGAGAGAACCATAGTTGATCCAATCTATGCAAAGGGACAGAAATTCCATTACCTTGGTTGAAAGATTTTCTTCTGCGTAATACGGAAGTAATAATGCGATGATCACACGGTCACTGCCACTCTTACCTCGAGAATAATTTCCCTACCAGTCACTCTGACTAGACCCTCAAAAGCAGAATTTCTACCTAAGCAGCTTAAGATGTGTGAGCATCAGGTACTCTTCAGCCTGGTGTGCTTCCTAGAAACCTGCACACTTAGCCCCCACAATGGATGCGGGGTACCAATGCTACAAAGTCCCTGGCAGACCCGGTCAGCTCACAGACCCAGTTCTCAACCCCCTGCCCCAGCCCATTCTTTCCCCCTGTCTCTGTCCTGCCTTTGAGTGTTCAGGTCATCAGCTTCATTTTCCCATTCCTGTCCTTCCTCCCAGAAGATTCAAGACACCGTGTTCCCTTGTAAATTTGACCTTGGTGCCTCTGGGTGACATTCTGACTCTCTACGCTGGCCGTGCTTCCTGTTTTCAGAGAATATTGAATTAATTCACGATTAAAATAATGATAAGTTGCTCCCCTCCCGGTTTAACTGTACACTTCTGGCAAGGTCCTGGTGTCGAGGCAATGCATTCATTCATTTAACAAGTGTTTAGTGAGCACCTACTAAGTATGGAGCACTGGACTAAATACTAAGACACCAAAGTGAAAGTCACGTCCCCGCCCCCAAGGAGCTCTCCAGCTGGAAGGGGTAGAAAATTATAACGCACAAGCATATACTGGCCACATAGGAATTTGCTGCCCTCGGTCCAATCCCAAAATAAAACACTTAAAGCCAACCAGAAGGAATAGGCTAGAGTAAAATCTGTTGTGTTTGGGGGATCAGGAATGATTTATATTCTTACTTAAAATTCACATTAATGTTAAGACAGTATTTATAAGTAAATACAAAAGTAAATTTTGGATAATGTCTGCTGTGACCAGCAACACCACCACTCACCTGCCGTGTCTGGGGGAGGCGTTTGATTGATGGGGTCACACCCCCACGCAGGCGCTGGGAACATTACTCGTCACCCCTCCGTGGACACTTATCCACCTGGGCTCACCTGCAAGAACCCCCAGAAATGTTCAAAATGAACACGGGATGAATCACACAGTTCCTTTCTTCAGCTCTCCTCCACCTCCCTGTCTCTCTTTTGCTCACCCTCTGTCTTCACTCAGTGCCTGCGTGTTGACCTTGATGAGCCCAACAGTGTGTTGAGTATTAGCGTGGATGCAAAGACCATGAGGTCCTTGCCTTCGAGGGCTGGCCCGGAGTGAGATTCTAGGCCCACCTCTGGGTGAGGGGGTGGGGAAAGTGGAAAGAGCAGGAAGAGAGCAGGACTGGGAGGAATGTCTATGCAACAGAAAGGCTGCGCGCGGATGTCACAGCTTCAGTGCATGGGGGTCTGGAGCCTCATCTCCACTCCGCTTGGGAACCTTGAGAGGCATTTGGAGGGGTTAACCGAGGTGTGTGTTATGTAACCAGGGCCACTGCCTCTCAGGGAGTTCACAGCAGGACACTCAAGTGCTGTCAGCGTTTGTTCTGTGGTGACTTCCAAATTAGGAAGCCCAACTAGCCTGGAAATCCGGGAATGCAGGAGGAGAAAGAGGCATGTCCCAAAGAGGGGCTGAGCTAATCTTGCCCCAATAGCCTGCAAAGGAAGGGCCACAGGCTCTCTCTCTCTGGCAGTACTCTGATCACCCCCTCCTCAAAGGCAGAGGGAACTTGTAGTCCCTAAAACTCGTTTTGTTTAACTTCTGACAAGGAGTGTATTTGTCTTTATCAAAAGCATCAGGCAAGAACACGTGTGGCTTCATGAATTCTAATTCCATCTCATAGTCTGTGCTAGAAGATGAGTTTCTTTTAACTTATCAGTGCCAATGAGCAAATTAAAACTTTCGTCTGGTGTCGGGGATTCAGGCTCAGGCAATACTGGCCAACGATTATCATTTGTGGTAGAATTTAAAGTAAAGTTTTGAGGGGCACCAGTGTGGCTCAGTCGGTCCAGCGTCCGACTCTCGGTTTCAGCTCAGGTCATGATCTCACGGTTTTGTGGGTTCGAGCCCCACACTGGGCTCTGTGCTGATGGTGCGGGGCCTGCTTGGGATTCTCTCTTGCGCTCTCTCCCCCACTCTCTTTACCCCTCCCCCGCTCACTCTGTCTCAGTGTGTCTCAAAATAAATGAATAAACTTAAAGAAAAATAAAGTGGAGTTTTGATTCATGAATCTATCATTGGCTGTTAAATCAGGCAAATACGTGTTTTTTACGTAGCGGCTCAAAGCCAAACAGGTGCTGGCCTTTGGAGGGGTAGCGAGCAGGAAGCAGGCCAATGCTCTATCTGTCCTGAAGCCAGATGGGAAAGATGCAATTTGTTGGATCACAGGCCCCCAGGCAAAATGTCTCATCTCTTCTGCCACCTTAGTGTCTTGCTTTGTGTCCCGGCTAAGCTCCCTGCCTTGGCCCCCAGGCTCTGTGAGGCTGTTTGTGTGTGTGTGGGGGCACAGTTTCTGACTCTGCCTCCTTGGGTCCCTGAGAAATGGCGAATTGTTTCTCTGAGGTAAGGAGCACAACGTCTCTGAAGAATCTGGGGAAACTTCCCTGGCCCCAGCCCACCTCTCTGGGTGACCCTGTCTGTGTTTCGGCACACACTTTCTCCCTTGATTGAACCATTGCAAACCCACCCACCAGACCCCTGCCTCCTGTGACGCAGCTGCCCAGGCCGGGACACTGGAAGGCAGGCAGTGGGCAGGGGACTGTCAGCAGTCCAGCTCTCCCCAGCCCACGCCAAAACGGAGTCAACCACAGAATACTGCACCTAGAGTCAACGATACTGTATTGTGCACTTGGACATCTGTTAAGGTGGAAGATACCATGTTACTACACTAAAATAACATTTTCGAAGGGAGTCAGTCAGTCACTTGACTTCTGCCCCGATCACGGTCTCCCTGGTTGTGAGTTCGAGCCCCGTGTTGGGCTCTGCACTGGCAGCGGGGGGCCTGCTTGAGATTCTCTCTCTGCTCTCCTCTCTCTCTCTCTCTCTCTCAAGATAAATAAGTCAACTTAAAGAAAACAAAAGGGAGTCAGTCAATCAAGCTGCTTTGGTCGCTTTACTTCTGAGCTTGTGGGAAGAGAAGAGCGGGTAGAGAAACTGAGGGCCAGAGGGGACAGTGACCTGCCTGAAGGTACGGAGTGAGGGGAGTACCGAGCAGCGCTAGGATCCTGGCACCAAGTCCCAGAGCATCTCCCCTGCCCCCGCTAGTGGCTGGAGGGAGACTTGGAGAGAGCAAAAGACGGGCAGGCCTGGTCTGGGGCATCAGCACCAGGCTAGTGATACAAAAACCACCACTGTGCTTTGTGGAGGTTCTGTCTAGCTGGGAACAGAGATGAACATTAGGAGCTTGGCCTACGTTGTGGGGAGGGCTCCGGGGTGGGGGTGGGGGGCCCAGCCTGCCGTGGGAAGGACACTTAGCCTCACTTGGCTTAGGGGGTGGGACGGGAGAGGACAGGCACGGACCTTCAGGCCGGTGGGGGCAAAGGGGAGTTGCTGGTGAGGGTGTTCTGAGCAGAGTGACATTGAGTTCGAAGCAATTTCTGGAAGGCAGGAGGAAGAATGATGGATTCTCTGAAGTGGGGGAGTCTGGAGCGCGGAGCGTGAGGTGCAGCAGCGGGAAGGAACTTCCGAGAGAGCCAGGGGATTGAGCGTGAGGATCTCAAAGTCAGGTTGGGGTTCAGGCTAAGTCAGAGGGCTTTGGGAAACCCACCACAGATTGCAAGTGAGTAGCAAGCTTACTGGGTGTGTGCCTGGCAATGCTCCTTTCCGGCTGGAGTGGAGACTGGGTCGGAGGAGGTGGGAGCGGTGGCCAGCAGACCCGATAGGAGGGACGTGCCACAATCCAGAAGACAGCATGGGTGTGAGAAGCTGGCCTCCAGGCAGCTCCATGGTGCTCATGCTTGCATCCAGCTGGTCTCCCGGGTGCTCCTCGGACAGCCCATCACTCCCACTGCCAGGACCATGATCAAAAATATCCTGTGACCTCCTCTGGGCCTGGCAGGTCCGGGGGCTTGGGAAAGAGGAAGGGAAGAGAACAGGGAAAAGTGGGGAGACGAGCAGAGCAGTTTTCCTGTGGGCTGTGTTCTTGTCCTATTCTCTGTAGGGCACCAGGCTTTGGCAGACACCCTGTGGACCGGTCGGGAGGAGGGGAGTCTCTGACCACTTGTTTTCAGCTTCCAGACTGCCTTACTAAATGTCATTCTTATTTCAGGAAATGAGTTTGAACTTTCCTAGACCATCGGGCCCAAGAGGGCACAGCAGCGCTCGCTGTGTCTAAAAGCCTCCTGATGGCTCAGGTGGCTGTCGGGGGCAGACTTCTTACTCCCTGACCACAGCCCCTTGGCCAAGTCACTGAACTTACCCGGACCTCTCCCTGCTCCAGGGAGAGTAAAAACTTGTCCATAAAGTATCCCCACAGCGTCCACGCCCAGCAGCGGGCTGAGGACCAGGGATGAGAATATTGGCCGACAGGGAGGGGAGGAGGAAGAGGAAGAGGGGTCAGCGGGGCCACGCGGGCAGTGGAAGGAAGGCTTTGCTGACTGGCCGTCCCGACCTTCCAGCTACAGCACCTGACTCACCTTCGACATCGCTCTGTTGCCGTGAAGCGCCTGACAACAGAACACATAAAACATGGAGGTTCTTTTTGTCCCGCAGATTTGCTTTTCCGTCTCGGACGCTGAAGGAGGAAAGGCTTCTGCTCTCCTGCCTCTGCCATCTGCCCTCCCTAGACCCAAGGCGACTGTTTTTCTCTGTGCCTCCGCCCTCAGATAGGCTGCCCGCCATCCTACCCTGCCACGTGTCCTGGAGGTGTCACAGGAGCTGCGTGGGTTGGACAACCCAGGAGCTGAAACACCGTTCCTGGCCTTCTGCTCCACTGCGCTAGCCAGTATTTCTTTCCCTTCCTTTTACTGTCTGTTGGCCCATGAATTGACTAGATGCTACTGCATTTGCATAATGAGGGTTCAGGTGAAAATGATAAAAGTGAAAAGGCAACCTGGGGGTCTGAGCCGTGGGTTGACTCTAGGGTTGACCCTGTGACCTTGTGCGTGTGGCGTCCAACGTGAGCCTCGGGAGCTCCCTCCCTGGCTCCTGCCCATGAGCAGCTCAGCGGCTCCAACAATAGGCATGGCTCCTGCCAAGGAAAGCTGGCTGAGATCCTGGAGGGCGGCACCCGGCTGCTCCCACCTCCTGGGCAGGAAGCACGGGATGGGCAAGAGCTCTGTAACCCACAGCAAGCCAACTGAGTTCCTGGGGGCCGCCCTACCCCGGGCATGAGACTTGCGTGCTGACTTCAGCAGGGTAAGGCGCTCTGTAATCCAGTGCTGAACTGAGTGGCATGGGTTGTCACGGTCAGAGGAGCAGCGGGAAGGGCTGGGCGACATAGGCAGGAGTGTCATGGGTCTCTCGGGGTCAGGAGGGCTGAGCCTCTCAGGGTCTGTGCTTGGAAAGTTTTAAGTCGATAGTAAAATGCACTTGTTTTGCCTCTTTTGAGTCAACATTCAGTAGCTTCGAAGGCAGGTAGTAGTCGCTGCTATCCACTGCCTATCCAAGCAGACATTTATTTATCCAACACTAACTCCATCCTCTGCCCTGGCTAGATGGTGGGGAAACACAAGGCTGAAGGACATGGGGCCTTCCCTCAAGGAGCTCACCTTGAGGCTTGAGGCTTGAGGCTCAGGCTTACTGACGCGTGCTCCCCTTTGCACTCGGTGCATTGTCCCCAGGCAACCAATCTCATGACCAAGGTTAACCCCACCAAATTGTTCCAACGAAATTTGCAAGGAAAACAAGAAGTGATGATACAACTGGATGACACAAGGGTGAGTCCTTTTATGAAATGCTGACCGCAAGCTTTTTGACATCTTTTCCTCGTGGAAAGCGAAGGAAGCCCCATCCATCCCAGTTACCACCTCCTACCCACTATGCTATGTCACTCAACACTGGATGATTAGGAGGCCTGCACTTGAGTTCTGGCACTATCTCTTCCAATCTCGGGCAAGTTGCCACCGTTTTGTACCTCGATTTCACCAACGGGAGACAAAACATAACAACAACCAAAAAAACCTCAAATAGCAAAAATAGAAAATACATACCACAACAGCAAGCTATTAAGTACTAATAGTATCCTCATATGGGAGTTTCCGTAAAAGCCTATTCCAGTGCTACAGCCTAATCACGTTGTGGCACACAGTTCCGAGCTATACAGTCGATGCTGGAGAATGTTAGATTCTGATCTTCCACAACCCAGCAGGGGCTCCACAAATTCATGCAAAACCACCTTAGATGCTTGGAGGATGATTGGCTTTCCTTTAATGGCTCTTGTGGCTTGGTTTCCCAGTGAGGCAGACTCTGAGATGAAGTTTCAGATGCCGGATGTTTATTTGGGAGTTTGTTTTTGGAACAAACACCTGTTGAAGGGAGGGGAAGGGAGCAGGAGTGGCCGGGCCAGAGGGGGGGGTGGGAATCATGCTGCAATGTGGGCCCGTGAGGGCCTCAGCAGGCTGCATGGGGCTCTGGAGTGAGAATGGCCTTCAGATTATCCCGTTATGCCAACTTGGCCAGGTCTTCCTAGGCCTACACTGATCATTGTTTTATTTTGTTTTATTGTCCTATTTTGTTATATTTTGCCTCTAGATGGAGAAACTGAGGCCTAGAGCAATGGTGACCTGCGCAAGGGTGGAAGAAATAGGGCCAGGACTCAAACCTAGACTTAATATCCGGTGTCATATAACGTCCCTACTGCAAAGTGCCTCAATCCCTTGTTTTATCCACTCATTTATTCAATAAATATGCTATATGCTTACTTTTCTATAGGCACTGGGGGTTAAAAAATAAAAGAGGCACTATTCTAGCCTCCACAATCTCACATTTTCCCCTCTCTGTTTCAGTTACAGACTTACTTTCTTGCAAAGTTTATTAGCGTTTCTTCAATACCAATAAGTGCCTCTTTCTCCTTTAATATGCTTGTGACCCTCCCACGATCTTGTCAACACACTGACTCTGATTCAGCAGTCTGGGATGGCCCCGAGTTCTGCACCAGGATGTGATGCTGTTGGTCCCGGACCCCTCTAAAGTCTACTCTTTAGAATCAGTTTCTGCTTTGGTCTCCCGAAGTCAACCTCACCACATAATCTCTTCTTGGCTGAAACGTTAGTTGGGTTGCGGCACATCGGAAAGGTTCCATCCACCGACAGCATAGCATCACGGCTGAGGGTATTGGTTTGGGTGCCAGGCTGACGTAGCCTTGAATCCTGGCATTGCCTCATACATAGAATCTGGGCAATTCCCGTAAGCTTGCTAAGCTTTAGGTTTTTCATCTGAGATGGGAGTGATAACATTAGTTATCTACCTTATGGGTTTGGTATTTGCCTTATGGATTGTTGCAGAAATGAAATGTGTAAATGCATGTACTGGGTTTACCACAGTTCCTGACACATAGTAAGCACCCTGTAAATTCTTACAAATGACAAAATACCAATCTTTTTTGGCTGCCTACAACATGTGGATCCTAAGCCAGTGGGTCTATCCACAGCTAAAGAATGATTTGCATTCATTGGAGGAGTCACCGGGCACAGGGCATTATAGTAGAAAAAGGGTCTTTGATAATCTTGCTCCTGGCTCTTGCAGAGGGTGAAAAGAGCTGCCCAGTTCCCTGGTCTGGTGTCTGGTGGATGCTTCTGAGAGAGGGACCGATGCCATAAGAAATAACACTGTTTAATGAATGACCTTCTGTTGTCAGTACTTCTGAATAACTTTCTGGCACCAGATAGGGCTCCTTGGGTGTCCACCATGGAGCAAGTTGGGGGCTTCCTGAGCCCTCTCTATAGTTCCTAGAAGGATGGGAGGTGCCACTGCCTCCATGCTGATTGTCAGGAGAGGTGGCAATGGCTTTCTGTTTGTGGAAAGGATTTAGTTCTGGAAAACCATACATGTCCGTGTGGATCCTGACCAATGGCAGGGACTGGACCATGAGCTGGCCACTGAATGTGCCTCGAGATGGCAGGATTGGGACCAGAGAACATCACAATGGTATCCATTCATTTTGCTGGGCCAACATCTATAAGAAAATGAGGAAACGTTCCCAAATCAGTGCACAGCTCCTTCCCAATGCTGTTGATGTGACTACTCTCCACTATGTTTAAATGCAGTTTCTTTTTTTTGTTTTTTTCAATACACAGTTGCTGCTGATGCTGCTAAATTACAGTTTGTGTGTGTGCACATTTCCCCCGCATGTGTAGGTGTCAAGCATGTTACTAGTCTAACAGTTGGTGCATCTCCAAACACACTGAACCTGATTTCAGAGAGGACTCACAATGCAGGGGTGTGGTTGATGTTAGTGCATAGGTTGCTTCCGCTTTTGTCTCGGTAAGGAAATACGCTGCCATAGTAACACATTTTTGGGGTTTTATTTCACGGGGAAGGTAGAAAATTGCCTTGTAAAGATAGCTCCACCCAGTAATCATTCACAGAGTTTTAGGTACTGAAATTCACCATTTCTGTGCTTTATATTACTGGCTTCTGTAAACCACCCTCCTCGTCCCCAAAATTAAAGGGCATTTCACTTTTCTTCTGCCAAAGCAAGCAAACAGCAGTGGGATGACCAAACTAAGAAGATGATTTATTTCAGAAATTTTAAATAAGAGAAAAGAATTTTCAGATTCATGGCCCAGAACCTCCAGAAACAAGAGTCAACAAATTTAAGGAGCACACATTTAAGGACACTAGACACATAAGAGAGAAAAAGCAGAGGGGACTCCTTAGGGAGTGTTGTGGGGGACAGGACATAGACAAGGAACAATTCGACAAATAAGTTAATGAAACAACTTCACATCCTGATTAGGACTGTAAAGGAATAACAGGAAATGTGCTGAAGGCTCCCCCTACTTTGGATGGGTTGGGGGGGCTAAGAGAGACCTTCCTGAGAATGCACACTTAAGCTGAGACCTGTGTAAGGAGAAGTAGCAAGGGCGTGTTCTCTTTCTCAGGCAATTAAGTTAATGTTAATGAAAAGAATGGAATACATAACTCACCACTTCCCAGGCCATGACAATTTCCCTACTTCTCAAGGCTCAGGAACTCCACTGAAAGGCTCTTTGCAGGAACTTTCCAAACCCCAAGCCCTATGAGTTGGGGTGGGTCCCCACCTTCAGAAGCAGCAAACCATTTCAGAGGTTAAGAAACTCAGCCGGGGCTTTACAGAGTGTAACAGCCTTGGCTGAAGAGTCCTGTGTCAGGAAAATATAAACATTGATCACTCTGAGTTTTCCAAATAACTGATAGCAACTTTTTCTTTTGACCAGCACCCACCTTGCACAGGCTGGTTGGTGGGGAGGGGAGGGGAATGTAAAACACTTTTAAAGGTATCTCAGTGCATCCAAATGCATTTAGCTTAACTCATTTGTAGTCTGACCTGGGTATTTAAGTTGTTGTCTTGGTTCTCTCCACCTTTCTATTCCTAGCCCTTTCCTTACCAGCACGGATATTGATGCCCGGCAGCAGAGCCAGTGGGGGAGGAGTTACCTGTGGGTTTGTCAGCAGTGGCCTGTTGGACTTGGCTCAGTCTTCTGTTGATTGACCCATGAAAGATGTGCTGCTTACTGGTTCCAGAATTGGGCGCTCCTCTGGGTTATTTGATTGGTTCTTTGGCTGGTGGTGGTAGAGGGAGGATGATGTTGAACCACCTTTTCCACCCTCACTGCACAGTGTGGGGCCCACTCCTGAGCCTTTTGCCACTATGGTGTCTTATCCTTGATGTGTGGACTTGGGAGAGGCCATATCAGGATGGCCTAAGTCCCAACTACTTTGTATACCATCTGACTGATCCATACTACAGAAGTTACTGTCTTTGTTTCTGAATTGGGCAGTAAAAAAATCAGGCTATCTCTCTCCATCCCTTTTCTGCCTCCCCAACCCACCCTCTTTCAATGTTGATCTCTCTCATTCCACCTTCTTCCACAGCCTGGCATCACCAGACACGTCTGCCAGCCCAGTGGCTCAGGGCTAAGTCTGACTAGTGTGAGACTGAGATAGGAAGATGAGGGAAGATGAGGGGGAACGTGGTAGCAGCCCTTGATTGCATGGAAAGGGAAGAGGAAGCCACCCAAAGTGAGCTGTATATTCTTCTATCTTGCCTTTTTAATGAAGATGAATGGAAAGTTATTATAAAGGCTTGGTTGGTTTTCTTCCTCTTAGAAAGCCTATGGCAGGGTGTAGACCCTTCTGTTCTTAGCTGTGAGCTACCTGTCCAGGCTTGCACTGGGTTGGGTTGAGGGCAGTGTGCCCAATCTATATAATACATTATATATATTATTAGCATATATATATAATTAACCATATATATATAATTAACCATATATATAATTAACCATGTGTGTGTATGTGTGTGTGTGTGTGTGTATAATTCTGGTAGATCCAGAATTCAAATCCAGGGTTTTGTGTCTCCAAAACCTATGCTCTTTTCTATACATGAGGTGTACCATATTTTAGAGTTGGAATATGCTTCCCAAAAAATCCCAAATCAAGAAAAAGAACACGAGTACATGTGCTGTGGGATAAGGCGTGGAGGTGGGTTCATATTTTTTAAGTCCTTGCACAAAGTCTAGGTAGAAGAAACCAAATGGGGGTGAATTTGAGGGAGCTGACATTAAAATATTTGAACTGCTGATCCTAACACTAGGTGCTTTGCCTGGGCACCTTGTGCTGACCACAGGTAAGTGGAATAAAGGCTCTAGCCCCGTCCTACCTCCACTTATGAGAGATGGCTCCAGTGTGTGTTTTCTTCTTGAACAAGCATGCCTATAATGTGTGGGCTTGCTGGGAGAGAGCCGGCATCTGTGTAAGACTACAGAAGGAAGGATGCTCCTTGAACCTGAAGCTATGTTGAGCTGAAAGCGTTCGAGGCACAGATCTCAAATCACCACGCTGGTGATGAGGTTTTGATTCCGAAAGCAGGGAAGGGGCAGAGTGGTGTTAGTTGGGGGGATGGAGACAGTGACAAGGCAGAGGAGCTGCGACCAACCGAAGTGAGAGCACCATCCCCTTTCCATTCGGGGACCCTTTACATTGTTCTTCTCATTCTTGTCATTAAATATTACCCAACCAGGACACCCAGTTCCCTGTTATCCACATCTGAATGATGGGCTCAGATTCTTCATAAATTCTTCTAAGAGGTTGAGTGGTTTCCTCAGACTAAGCCAGCCATCTGACGAGAGTAAGTTATGTTATCTGAATAAAGGTATTTTGAGTCAGGGTGTGATCTAGGCTGGACTCACTCAGGTCATAGTTTAAGGCAATCTGGCTGTACATTACCAGGAAGTGCAGAGGCCCGCTCCATTCTATTTTAATCAGATTAGGTCTTTAAATCTATGGCCACTACATTCAATTAGTTAAAAACTTCCAAATATTTTATTTGAAAGGTTTTTTTTTTCCCAATTCATTTTCTGCTTATTCCTTATGACTATTCACTATTCAGTGATGGTAGCGTGTAGCTAGGTAATTTTCTATTGTCAAGGGGAAGGACAATGAGGCAGAGAAGATTGTATATATGTAGATGACAGTAACTTAAGTAAAAATTAAGGGATGTGAGAATTTAGCTAATCTTTCCAGGATAATGACGACGATGATAATGACAAAGACTGCTGACACTATATAGTGTTCATTATGTGCAGGGCACTGTGCTCAGTGTTTTACATGCTGAGTAAGATTCAAACATGTAAGGTGGGGCAACAGCATTCCAGGCAGAAGAACCAGCATGAACAAAGACATGGAGAGAAGAAGGCTCAGAACACACGCACAAACAGAGCAGTGTTGCTAGAATGTAACATATGTGAAGGGGAGTAGGGGCAACAAGGCAGAAAAGGTAGCTGGGGCACACTGTTCAAGATCTTCCTTCTGTAGGTGATGGGTAACCATGGATTCTGAGTGATTTCTATGATTGCTGCCCTGCCAGCTGGTAGAATTTGCATTTCCTTCCCTCATGCCTAGAAGCACCTGTAACTTGTGTATGTGTCCTAGGCCCCTTTGCTCGGTTAAAAGCTTCCTTGAGAGCAGCGCCTGGTGCAGAATAGGCTCTTATACGTTGGTTGAGGGAGTCAACACGCTGTTAACGCAAGTCTGGCTACAGTGAATAGAATGAACAGAGGAGCAAGTGGCCCAAAGGCAAAGAGACCAACATGGCAGAACATGGAAAAAGAAGGGTGGACTGGGAGAGCAGTAACATGAGTTGAGAGAGGGAAGCCTATAACCTGTGAGAGGCATTTTGGAAACTAATGTTGGTAAGATATAGCAACTTCGATTTGAACTATATTGGGGCTGAGATAGAGTAAGGATAAGTCAAGGGATTACCAAAGGCTCACAGATAATATATTACCAAGGTAGGCAGAAAGAATCATACTTAAGGGTAAGGGGACACTAACCACGAAGATACGTGTCTTGCTCAGTTGCTTCCTTCACCTAAAATTCGCCCCACTTCCACTTAAGTACTCAAATCATTGCCATCCTTCAGGAGCATCTCGTAACCCTCTATCCTTCTACAGACCCATTAGCTTCTCTGTCTCTAGGTATGCTCATTCCTTCCTTTCAACTCTTATAGCATTCTGCACCTCTCATTTGGCATGCTCAGTTTTGTATAATACTTACTGCTTCTCATACCTCTCCTTAAAAGAACATATACTCCCTGTTCTCTGTGATCATACAACTTTATTCATTTGAGTGGAAGAAATGCCCAAATTCCAGAGCTTTATCTTCAGATCCAAAGAGGAGAGGAAGAAATCAAGAGTGACTCCAAGGGTTTTGCTTGAACAATCACAAGGACAGAGCTGCCATTAACTGAGATGAGAGTACGATTGGTAGGAAAGATCAAGAGGCCAATTTTGGACCATGTTTGAAATGTCTCTTAGACAACCTATTGGAGATGTTGAGTGAGCACTTTGACACAGGAATTTAGAATCTAGCAGAGCGTTACAAGCTAGAGATATACATTTGGGAGTTGTCAGGTCACAAATGGAATTTAAAGTCTTGGGGCGCCTGGGTGGCGCAGTCGGTTAAGCGTCCGACTTCAGCCAGGTCACGATCTCGCGGTCCGGGAGTTCGAGCCCCGCGTCAGGCTCTGGGCTGATGGCTCGGAGCCTGGAGCCTGTTTCCGATTCTGTGTCTCCCTCTCTCTCTGCCCCTCCCCCGTTCATGCTCTGTCTCTCTCTGTCCCAAAATAAATAAAAAACGTTGAAAAAAAATTTTTTAAAGTCTTGAAACTAAATGAGATCATCAGTGGACTGTGTGTGGCTAGGAGAGGGAAGACACCCAAGGACTGAACTCTGGGGTACTCTAGAGTTTGGGGAAAAAAGGAAGAATCAGCAAAGGAGACAGAAATGGCTGACGAGAAAGAAGAAAAACAAAGCCGATGTGGAATCCTGAATGACAAGGGATAAAAGGACTTCCTGGAGAAGGGAATGCTTTGCTACACCACATTCTATTAGAATGTCAAGTAAGAGGCTGACTGGGAGTTGAATTAGCAATATAGAGATCATTGGTGCCCTTGAAAAGAGTGGTTTTGGAAGAATGGGAGTACAAAGATTAGAAGGTGCATAAGAAAGAAATGGAAAGGGGAGCTAAGAGACAGAAACATTCAGAGTTTTCTGTAAAGAGAACAGAGAAGTGAGGCAGTAGATGGATAGGGAAAGGAAATGAGGCTTTTTTAAGATAGGAGAAATAACTATAGACTGATAGGACTAGTCTAGGAAAAAGAAGACAGTTAATGTAGGAGAGAGCGAGAAGAATTACAGGAGAGATGTCATTGAATAAGTGAAAGGAAATGGGAGTCGGTGACCAAGTGGAGGGATTGGCCTTATAGACACAGATGGTTTGTTTATCCGTAGTAACTGGAGGAAAGGTAGAGGGTAGTTGCTGATAGGTAAGTAGATGTGAAATGAAAGTTGTGGAAGTTCTCTTATGTCTGATTTAGCTTTCAAGAAGGAATGAGAATTACCTGGGTGCCAAAAATAAAGAGAAAATTTAAACCTAGGAAAACAAGCTTGTGTGTTAACGTGTGGGGGGGTAATGGGAGTTGGTCAGGTTCTGCCTTGGGTTAGATTTTAATAGCCACGCAGGGACAGAGTCAACATTACAGGCTGGCACAGAAACGGACATGTTTGCATAACACCTGAACTCTTTTTTTTTTTATGGTTTATTTAGTTTTGAGAGAGAGAGAGAGAGACAGAATGCGAGTGGGGGAAGGCAGAGAGGGAGACACAGAATCTGAAGCAGGCTCCAGGCTCCAAGCTGACGGCACAGAGCCCGATGCAGGGCTTGAACTCACGAACTATGAGATCATGACCTGAGCCGAAGTCGGATGCTTAACCAACTGAGCCACCCAGGCGCCCCTCTAGCTCTAGCTCTGCTGAGGTTCTGAGTGAGTACAAGCACTGTGGGAAATGAAAATCCCAGGACTGAGCTCTTGGCAAATTAGTAGTTCAAAATATGCAACCACTGTGGCACCAATACTCTAAAGCCCGAGCCAGTGATGCCTAACAGGCACCCATAGAAGCAAAAGAAACGCAAATTACCTTTATTCCATTTCACATCCCTCTGGAGGGCTGTTCCCACAATCAAGCCTGCAGGGATTCTCACAGAAAACAATTCCCACTGAGGAGGAAGTCCCAGTAGAAAGTTAGAAAACACAGGAGGTTAAAAAAAAATCCAACATGAGTGAGAATAAGAAGGTCTAGCTAATAGGATTGCAATCTTAAATACTTCAGATAATAGAACACTTGCCTACAATTGAGTTTAAATGATTAAGGGCATAAGCAGGAAAAAAAATGAAATAATTGTTTCATTTCAACAGAGAAACTAGAGTTTCTGAAAGTAAAAAAAATCATTAATATTAAAAACTCAGTGAACAAATGAAACAACAGATTAGATATGGATGAAGAGAGAATCAGCAAATGAAAAGATCTACTTGAGGAGCATTCACATAGAAAAATAAAGCAACTGAAACTATGAAATAGACATGAGAAGCCTGGGGGGAATCCTAAGATGTCAAGCCTATACCTAATAGGAGTTTAAGAAGAGGAAAAGGAAATTTTAGTTATACTAAAAAAAATAAACCCTGAGTGGGAATTACCATAATTGATGACATGATATAAGAATTACAGGGAGTCTCAAAGAGGATAAATAAAGTCAGATTCACATCTAGATACCTCAGGGTGGAAATGTGGAACATTGATAAGAAAGAGAAGATCTTGAAGAAAGTCAGCATAAGAGACTATATATATATATATATATCTCATATGTTATATTTTGACTTATAACAGGTTTATTACCAGCCAAATAGAAAACAGATGATGATGGAGATCAATGTTCTGTGCAGAAGTAAAAATCTTACTAGAATTCTACAGCTAGCTAAATTATCACGCAAGAGTGAGAGTAAAAGTTTGAAATTCCCAGACAAAACTTGAATCTATGGCTTGTAAGTATTGTTGAAAGAACTACTAAAGGATACGCTCCAGAAAGAAGGTAGGGTGTAAAAGAAGCGATAGTGTCTGTTTTATTGGTTTTTGGATATTCCTGTTATGTTTCAAAAATAAGATAAAAATTCTGTATCTACTTGTGTATCTCTGTCTATAGCTTCTGGCTACTGCCTTCATAGATATTCTTCAAAAAGTTAAGTCCTAGACTTTGGTTAATTGTCAAGATAGTTTTCTTTCTTCACTGAGACATGTTCTTTAAAAAAAAAAAAAAAAAGGAAAGAGAGAGGAAAAGCCGAACCTATGAGTCAATCCCTTGAGAACTTCTCTGGTCAAAGTTTGTGGGCCCCAAACCTTTGGAAACATATGTTTCCAGAGGCAACCTCTGGCTGAAAACCAAAGGCTATTACCAAAAAGTTACTGAAATTGTCCACAAGCAGGTGAATCATTCATTTAGTAGGCAGCCGAAGGCTCGGGAGACCTCGCTAATGTAGATGAATGAGTTGAAAAGAATGCTAAGACTTTGGTTCACATATTTTATTTCTCTGACTAGATACTTCTCTGGGGGTAGAGGGAAGTGCCTTTATGGGATAGCAAAAGTTTGTAAACATATGAAATTCGTGGGACATTCCTAAGGCAAGTGTAAGAGAACATTTCTGTGTGTGGAAAATGGGAAGAGGGGCTGTAAAAATGATAGATGCTGGGGAACTGCTGTTTAAAAACCTGTAAGGGGTATAAAGGTACCAATAAAGAGAGCAGTACCATACTGGGAGATGAAATGCAGCCATAAAAATCTCTACGCGGGAAAGGAGCTTTCTAAGGAGAGAGTCTGTAATTCTATCATTTGGCAAAGGTTGGAGCCCTCCTTTGAGTTGCCAGGAAAGATGCTTAAATCACGATTTTTATAGTTTCCTTCAATGGAACTTCAGGAAAATAGCCAAATATACATGATTGAATATGGATTCAAATCTGATGGGCTGAGTCGCACACTCTATTGGGACTTGGATCCTCAGTCTGGCTCGTTCTTTAGGTTCCCGGGTCATCTTTCATCCAGGGAAGATTTATTGAGCCTGATTCTGTGCCAGGCAGGGCGCAAGGTGTCCAGCGTCTCTACTTCATTCCTCCGGGCCATTATTCTCCTTAGCTGTGATTTCACAACTCCACTTGCCCCTCAGTCTTCCAGTACTTTCTCTGTCCTGTTCTCTCGAAGCTAATGAGCTTTCTCGTCATCTCACTGAGAAAGCAGGAGTTAGCGGAAGAGAGCTTTCACGGTTTCTGCTATCTACACAACCAGGCTCAGCCTGCTTCCTGGTTACAATGAATTAACTGTCTGGGCTCTTATCTGGAGGCAAACCCTCCATCGGATCACTGGATTCCTTCTCATCTCTTCGACTCAGGGACATGGCTCCAGCCATTGTCCTCTCTCTCCTGCCTTCTCTGTACAGGGGATCATTCCGAACATCAGCTAAGCATCTCCCTTGATTCCGTGTGTACTTCCAGTTCCAATTTCTCTGCTCTTCCTTAATCATAATGATCACAATTATAGTCATAACTGACATAATAATAACAATCACTGACAACGTTCCTACTGCTGAGTCTGATAGTCAAACATTGGTCCACATCATTCGACACAGTTGAACACTCTATTCTTTTTGAAACGGTTTCTTCATTTAGCTCCTGGTTCACCACTTTTCTTGGTTCTCCTTCCCGTCTCAGTGAATGTACTTTAAAAAAAATTTTTTTAAATGTTTATTTATTTTTGAGAGAGAGAGAGAGAGAGAGAGAGAGAGAGACAGAGCATGGTCAGGGGAGGGGCAGAGAGAGAGGGAGACACAGAATCTGATGCAGGCTCCAGCCTCCAAGGCTATCAGCACAGAGCCCGATGTGGGGCTTGACCTCACGAATGGGGAGATCATGACCTGAGTCAAAATCAAGAGCCAGATGCTTAACCAACTGAGCCACCCAGCCACTCCAGTGAATGCACTTTCTCCGCGTCCTTTGCTTTATAAGCGTCTTCATGCTCCTGACCTCTAGCTGCTGGAATGTCCAGGACTCAGTACTGGGCACGCTTCTGTAAGTACGACCCCTCCTAAGGTTATCTTGTATAGTTCCATCGCTAGAAATACCATCTCTCCATTGATAATTTCCAAATTTATAAATGCAACCTGACCTTCCACTTGAACTCCAGACTTCATCCAGTTTCCTACTTAACACCCCCACTTAAATAACCAATAGGAAGGTCAAACTTTACACTTTCAAATACGAATCCTTCATTCCTGCCCCCACCCCCAATCTGCATCCCCTTCAGTTCTCCTCACTTCATTTAGCAACGGCTACTTTCTACTTGTTGTTTGGACAAAAGTCTTGAAATCATCTTCCCACTCCTTCCCACCTCTCAACCCACTTCCAATTTGTGGAAAATTCTATTGATTTTACCTTCTAAATAAACCCTAAATCTGATAACTTCTTACCACCACTTCTTACTACTACCCTAGTCAGAATTACCATCATCCCTGGACTTCTCACTGGTCCCCTCTATATACTTCCTCCCCTACATATTATACTCCGTAGTGTCATTGGTGATTTTTCCCGAATATAAATCAGGCCACTTTCCTCTTTTACCTGAAATCTTACATGACTTTTAGCTCATCTAGGTAAAATATTAAGTCCATACCAAGATCCCGCTTCTCCTGGCATGGAAGGGGATGTTATGACTCTGACCTCACCTCCTCCCTCTCTTCCCTTGTCTTGCTCCGTGGCAACTAGGAGGGCCTGAGCATGCCCCCAGTTTTGCCTTCACCTTCAGTGTTCTCTCTGCCTGAATACTCTTTCCTGGACACCTGCCTAGCTTCCCCCCCTCTTCCTTCAGACCTCTGCTTAAATGTCACCCCATCTAAGAGGCCTTGGTAGATCATCCTATGTAAATGGCATCCACTCCCTGTCACTCTCTATCACTTACCTTGCTATACTGGAATGTCTTGAGGGTACAGAATTTTCTTTGAATTTTGACATACCACTTCCTCTCAGTTAACTGAAAATTTAAAAACTGTTTAGGCTTCATTGATTTGGGACTCTGATAATTCAGGGTGAAGTTAACATTTTATGTGTGTGTGTGTGTGTGTGTGTGTGTACATATATTTGCATAAGTTCTTTTTATATTTGTTTCCGTAAATAAGTGCAAACAAGATGTGGGAGGCTGTTGTATGCGGTGGAAGAGAAATGGGACTGAAATTTAGGCGATCTGGATTCTAGTCTCTGGTCTACCACCCAAGACCATGTGCTCGTGAGCCTGTTGGTGACCTCTCTAGCCAACTGACCTCTCTCCTCCCAGTTCCTCCCTCTGTAAAATGAGGGTATGTAGTAGTGCGGCCGCTGAGAAATCAACCTGATGCTCTGAGTTAGCACTACTTACAATTAACTCCGTTCCAATCCACCCAGTAAATATATGTCAAACATCTACCATGTCCAAGGCACTATGTTCATGACAGGGAAAAAGAAAAGGTACCCCTTACCCTCATATCATAACCCACAAGGAACCAAAGACCTTGCATATTAGAATTGAGATAAATATGCTTTTAAAAATGATGTGGCATGGTTTTGTGCCCTACCTTCATCTTTAGATGAGGAAACTGAACTGATATTCAGAGAAGTAATTTACTCAAGAACACCCAGTATTCTACACAGTAGAGTTGGGGCTTTCCAGAGAGGCCAACAAGTTTTATCATTCCAAAGATAGAATCCAGTTCATTCCTCAATATTAGCCACTTAAAAAAATCAGAATATGGGTTCCAAAGCCGAATGCTTCTTTTCTATTTCGATAACCTTTTAGAAGCAGTATGAGAGGTCTCTTCAGGAGGAGATCCTTATATTTTTTGCAGCCTGATGGTCTATCTATACTGATATATAAGAGCAGGCAGGATTTCACTGCCTGAAGATGAATAGCTTGTCACCTGTGTACACAGTAAGCATTTGGACAGGATGAGCTATGATGAATTTAAATCAATAACTAAAAAACAAGTCCCTCACCACTCCACCCATCCCATAAGAGAGAATCATGAAATGCACAAAAGGCACCTGAAACAGCCCATAAAAACAGTCACAGTTAATGCCTGGGTCAACACAATCCACCTTTGGTTAATTTACAAAAACCCTGAGAAAAAAACCACAGGGGTCTCGACACACCCATCGTAACTATGAACTAATTTTCCCCAGACAATCGGGGAATCCTTTTCTAAGGACTTCAGTTCCCTGAACTGGACCTTGCTTAGTGACTTCAGAGGGAGGAAGAAAACGTTGCCAGATTGAAAGAGAAATCCTTTTAGTTTTTGGCCAGCCTCTCCGATCAGCAGAGAAACAAGATACTAATGCCTGGTTGAGTGAGCACCCCTGAGGAGCCTTCCCTCATCTAGTGCTGTAGGAAACAGGGAGTAGCCATGTGGAGGGGCAGGGCTGCTGGAGGTTTTGCAAGGCCCTTCTCCAGTAAATGAGGTCACCGTATCCGAATATGTCTTAGCTAAAAGGGACCTGCATCTCCACCTGTCAACCCCTTCACTTCCTAAGTAAGTTCATAAGCTTTGAAAGCAATGGCCCAGCATTATCACACTGATCCGTGGGGGTAGTGTAGGCGTCAGTATTTCCATTTTAGATGAGGAAATGAACTCAGACAGTGTTCAATGACTCACCCAAGGTCACACACAGCTAGTCTGTCGGGGAGAAGGTGCCTGAACAACAGTTGTGTCCTCTGAGTTTGGTAACTGGCCATGGCTAATCTTTACAGAGTAGAACCTGAAGGTCATCAAGGTAAGGTGACTTCCCACGATTACCCAGGGGATGAGTACCAGGGTTAAGACTTGAGAGCAGACCTCTGGTTATTTAGCAGTGCTGAGGCGAGCAGTCATTGCTCATCAGATGGACACCTGTCCCCCAGGGCAGCATCCCATTTCCTTCCTTCCTGTCCCTTCAATGTCTCAGAGATTTGCCGACTGGCCCATTTCTACTTCTACCATCTGTTCTCCCACTTGAAGTCCGATGAAGAAAATGCCACAAAACCTTGACATGCACACAGTCCCTTCCTCCCTCTGACTCTAAAAATCAGAAAACCTTTTTCAGTTTCGGGAGTTTTGCTTGGTTTTCTATTTTAATAGTCATGGGGAAAAATAAGATAAGTTAATGAGGTACCGAAGCTTTTAGTTACTGGAAATTTTTGAAATAATGGTAATCATTTTTCTAGGATAATTACCCCAAAGGCTTAGCACAGGACCTGACCTTCTAGATGCTCAATGGGAGATATCCTCCTCCTTGTTCTAATTACTCTTGGCTATTTAGCAATTAGGAGCAGAGTCAGTCTTCAGATCCCTTGTACAGTGCCCTATGAGACTGGCTTCCCTGGGTTATGATACTTGAACTAGGCTCGGGTAAGAGAGAGGTTGTGAACTTGGAGGAAGAGGAATCCATGAGGCTAGCAGCTAAAATTACAGCTTATCAGTTACTGGGAATGGTGTATCTAAGGAGGGTTCCTGCATGGGTGCTGGGGAATGCATGACTCAAGTGGAATGCATATGTTGCTTGGCTCCTTGACAGGACTGAAAAAGCTAAAGGCTTTATTTGGCTGGAGAGGAAAGGATTGATGACCGTGGGACAGAAACTATCCCTTGTGCTGTCTGCTCGGCCAGGGTGCCAACCTTTGTCCCTTTGGGTGCGGAGCAAAAAGAGGAGACGGTGAGAGAGGAAGAGTTGGGAAATCCGGAAGGGACTGGAGGTCTGAGGAGAGGAAAAGGTGCCTTCCTTAGCTCTCCACTGCTTCTAGACTATTCCTAATTGTACACTGCCTAAGAAATCGCCAAACTTCTCCAAACCCTGCCCTCCTCCCTGCTCCGCTGAACACTGCCCCCACGCCCTGAATTTATTCCATCTCTGTCCCAGATGGCCACAAAGCCCGGTGATTCCATGTTCCCCGCTGCTCCTCCCCTGTAAGCCTTTTCCATACCTCCCCTCCCCAGAGTGCCGCCCCACCCTCCCCCAGGCTGGCCATGTGGAGTCTGTCCTTTTCTCTCCCATCTCTTTACACTTGTGTATTTGGTCTTTGACGCAGGGGCTGACCCCACATGTTATATTACCGTGTGCGGAGAACATTCTGCGGGCGAATGACTTACAGCCCATGCTTCGTCTTCTGTTCTTTCTATTAGGGGCGTGATTTAGAAGATGAATGTTTATAACATGACCCGAGGAATTTCATCTTCCTCTGGAAAACTGTGTAGGAGAGAATCCTAATGGATAAAGAGTAATGTCTTCTGGACTCCAGCCAAACGTTTGGACTTGTTTTAAAAAGCCTCTGCGCTCACCTTTTATTGTTTATTGTAAACTCGCTACTTCACCATAGTTGCTGGCTCTCTCTGAAGGGAGCGGTGAGCATCCCACTGGTTTTCATGGAGAGACAAATTGCAATCGCCGTGATGATGTATTAATTCCGTATTAAGTGCCTTCTTGGCCAGGCATCTTAAAAAGCCATGCAGCTCTCCTCTCCTGCGTGGCACTGGTGGTGGGATGGGGGTCGGAGGGCAAATCTGAAAGACTAATCACATTGAAGTGCTGGGGGTACCCAGTGCAAGCACAACTCCTTGTCCCTGGAAAACAACTCAGCAGGGTCTCCCTCCTGTAGGTCCTTGGGACGCAGTTGGGCATGACAGAAAGGCATGGGATTTGTCGTTAATCCCAGTTCAATTGCTTGTAGCCACTCTGAGCCTCAGTTTCCTCATCTGCAAATGAGGGTAATAATAAGTACCCTTTGGGATTATTGAAAAAATTAGATAAAGTACCTGTAAAGACAATAATAATAATGAAAATACTTCCTGTTGTGTTTTCCTTTGACAGATTTCTCGCCTTATTAGGGCACTTGGGAAGAGAGAGGGTAGATGTTGCCTCAGGAAGGAGAAAGGTGTTATGTGGGAGAATGCCTGTCAGAGAGTATGGGAAATTGAAACTCCCAAAAGGAGTCTAAGAAATAAAATAACTTTAAGGGAATCCTGGAGGAGAGAGGTTTCCCTGGAAGGAGTAAGGAAATATTAAGTGTTTTTAAAGAATTAGGGGCATTAGGGGTGCCTGGGTGGCTTAGTCAGTTAAGCATCTGATACTTGATTTCGGCTCAGGTCATGATCCCATGGTTCACAAGTTCGAGCCCCGCATCAGGCTCTGTGCTGACAGCGTGGAGCCTGCTTGAGATTCTCTCTCTCCCCCTCTCTCTCTGCTCCTTCCCTGCTCATGCCCTCTCTAAGAATAAATAAATTAATTAAAAAAAAAAAAAAGAATTCCTGCGTTAAACATGACCTCTCTCAAGTGGTGGACTAGAAAAGGTGAAGTGCTAGGATAATGGTCTAGGATAAGGCAAATGCTTTGTCCGAAAATGAGGCTAACAGGTGTAAACTCCCAGATTTCTAGGGCCTTCTAAAGAAGACTGTACATGCCCTAGGTGAAGCTCTCCCATGCAGAAACCATCACCCCCTCCCCCACAATGGCCTTGGAGTAGACTCAGTCTAGGTATGGGGGAGAGAGGAGGTCATGCCTCTGTAGTGCCAGGAAGCTATGTAGTGGACACCTTGCTAATTGTTCAGAAACGAGTGAACACACTGCACAATAGAGTTAGCAGGTAGATGCCACCAGCACCCCAAACCAGACCATTTGACGGGACCAGAGCTGGAGCCAGCAGTGAACAGACCATGAGTTTCATCAGCCACAGACATCACTCAAGTGCTCAGGGTATAGACTTAGCCAACTGCATTGGGTCAGAGACCTCCCAGGTGAACCATCTTCCTCATCATCTTGGGGACACTGGGTGTCCCTTGTCAGCCGGAGTCCATTTTGGTTGAGGGAGGTGGGAAACCTAAGTGGTAACACATTTTTCCAAAGATGGGCATGTTATTTTAACGAATCTCTTTAAACTTGAAGACACTGATTTGAATCTGAAGACTCCTGTAAATGGGAAATTTTCTGTCCCCTGTCGGTCCCTCCCACTCGCACCCCCCCACCCCGCCCAACCCAGTCCAGTAAGATGGGGACTTATGAGGATTTGTTGCAGAGATCAGTTACAGAGAAATAAACAGGCCCAATAGACTTGAACACTATATATTTGAACCCTTCTCTGAATTCAATAGCATCACAGATAGGAGACACTCACTGCATGTGGGTTTCCTTAAATATGATTGAAAATAATCAAATTGGGTGGAATCCCTCAAACTGAAAAGATACATTTCTTTTCTTTATTAAATTTTTTAATGTTCTTTCACTTTTGAGAGATGGAGAGAGACAGAGCGTGGGTGGGAGAGGGGCAGAGAGAGGGGGAGACACAATCCGAAACAGGCTCCAGGCTTTGAGCTGTCAGCATATAGCTCTATGCGGGGCTCGAACTCACGAACTATGAGATCATGACCTGAACTGAAGTCCCACGACGCCTAACCAACTCAGTCACCCAGGTGGCCCCTGAAAAGATACATTTCTTAACTACAGTTGTTAGTCAAAAAAGCTCATCGTTCTTGGTGTGCTAAGTGCACCTACTTCACATTAGGAGGAAAGCGTGTACATTTTTATTGGTCAATAGATGATTTCATTTATTGTAACACTGAAAGAAAAGAGAAATGGAAATATGTCCTTATGTTTCGGTTGGTTTCTTTTTCATATAGAACATAGTTCCGATTTCTTTCCTGCTACCCCACAATTGTGAAGGAGGTGAAGACGTCATAGTAATGTCCCCTTTTCTCATGTAATGAGATTTTTTTTTTTAACGTTTATTTATTTTTCAGACAGGGAGAGACAGAGCATGAACGGGGGAGGGTCAGAGAGAGAGGGAGACACAGAATCCGAAACAGGCTCCAGGCTCTGAGCTGTCAGCACAGAGCCCGATGTGGGGCTCGAACTCACAGAGTGCGAGATCGTGACCCAAGCCGAAGTCAGCCGCTTAACCGACTGAGCCACCCAGGCGCCTCATGTAATGAGATTTTTTTTTTTTTCAACGTTTATTTATTTTTGGGACAGAGAGAGACAGAGCATGAACGGGGTAGGGGCAGAGAGAGAGGGAGACACAGAATCGGAAACAGGCTCCAGGCTCTGAGCCATCAGCCCAGAGCCCGACGCGGGGCTCGAACTCACGGACAGCGAGATCGTGACCTGGCTGAAGTCGGACGCTTAACCGACTGCGCCACCCAGGCGCCCCTGTAATGAGATTTTTAACACGTGGTGTTCGTCACGTTTTTCCTTCCTAGTGTTCCAGATTTGGGGTCATCCACCTCAGCCAAATTTTGCTACTGTCTCTTTCCACCTTCATTCCAGATTTCTTCCTATTATTTTGTCATCTGTCTTCACTTAATTAGTCCAAATGCCCTCTGTGGAAGATTGTGTTGCCTCCATCTTGCAGATAAGGAAACAATGAACCAGCAGAGTTAAGATATTCCTAAATATTTATAGTATGTAAGATGAGAAGTTGGTACGAGCTCCAAAATCTTGTGAAAATGTGATTCTCAAAGGAGGCCTGACAGCCACAGACTATAATCTTGGAGGGAAAGGTAGATGTCGGTGTCCCCTACCCTGGCTTCTCCTGTCATGGACCTCTAGGAATCTGGCTGAGGGGCGGTGGAGAAAGGAAATATGTTTACCCAACCTGCACTTTCCCCTTCAGGAATTTCCCCAAAGAAGATCACCAAGCGAGGCCAGTCAATGATTCATTTTTAGATATCAGACTTTCATCTCTGAGTAAGAAAAACAGAAGAGGTCTTTTTTCAGAAAGTGTAATAGCTAACCCCTGCCTGCCATCCCAACAGAAGGTGAGGATTGAAGTTCTTAAGGAAGAACTCCCCCAAAGCCTGAAGCAAATCACAAACCTGCAACACTGCTTAGAAGGTGTCCGTCAACTCCTTAGTCTTCCTCCAGATCTGAGTTCCATCTCCAGCCGTGTCTCAGGTGGGGTGGGGGAAGTCTCGACAGGGATAGTGGTTGTGATGGTGCGGCTACTATCCCTTCAGACCAAGGTTGTTGAGAGTTTTAAACTTATTTGTGCCAGGGGCGCCTGGGTGGCTCAGTCAGATACGCGTCTGACTCTTACTTTCGGCTCAGGTCATGATCTCACTCACGGTTTGTGAGTTTGAGTCCTGAGTCGGGCTCTGTGCTGGCCGTGTGGAGCCTGCTTGGGATTCTCTCTCTCCGTCTCTCTCTGCTCCTCCCCTGCTCACTCTCTCTGTCTCTCTCTAAATGAATAAACTTAAAAAAAGTATTTGTGCCAAATTGAGCAATTAAAAGTCTAATGTCAACTCACCTTCTATCTACTTCACCCAGAAATCCATTTGATAAGAGAAAACATGGAAAGTGATTGTACTCCCTACCACTCTGAAGTGCCCAGGAAGTGGCTTCGTGGGTTTTTAAACTTTTTTTTTTCCCCCAAAGAAAAATATTACAGGGATGTGCAATATATACAACAGCTAAAGGCCAACAACTCTGGGTGAAGTAAGGGACTGACAGGAGCCCCACCCTCTGTTCTCGCTCTTTCTGCCCCTCCTACGCATCCCTGGGACATCCCTTCTGAACCCCATGGGTTCTGCAGAGCATAGTTTGGAAATCACTGCATATATAAAAAATGTGAGTGAGGAAACCACACGTGAAGAATTATTACTAAGGGTTCCCATAAGTGTCATGCTATTCCTTTGGGGAATTGTGATTCATTAACCAAATAAGAACTTACTGCCATTTTTTTCAAGGGTACTTCATTCTGGGAATGCTGTGCACACAGAATAGTTGTATTGCATTGCCACAGTGGTCGTTTTAGATGTGTGTGTGTGTTTTTTTTTTAACATTTATTTATTTTTGAGAGACAGAGAGAGAGAGAGAGAGAGAGAGACAGAGCATGAGTGAGGGAGGGACAGAGAGAGAGGGAGACACAGAATCCAAAGCAGGCTCCAGGCTCTGAGCTGTCAGCACAGAGCCCGATGTGGGGCTCGAACCCACAAACCGCGAGATCATGACCTCAGCTGAAGTCAGACGCTTAACTGACTGAGCCGCCCAGGTGCCCCCACAGTGGCCATTTTAAATTTTAAATACTGTCCCTTTGCTTTGGTTCTACTTAAAAATGCAAAATGGACGCATTTCCATTGACCCAGAGACCGTGCTAGACTTAACAGTGGTTGTTAAAATGTTCAAAACACAGATGTGTCTCAGGCAACTCCCCACCTAGACAATTTGAAAAAACACAAATACACATAAAGTGTAATAACAATGAGAAATAAACAATTTTTTGTCTTGATAACAATCCAAGACAAATGAAGACGTAGCGTAGGACAACGTGATTAAAAGCCAAAGCCATTGTCCAGACAATAATCACTGTAAGTGCTAATCACTGAGTGCTAAAACTGTCTTGGAGCACAGTGGCATCCTAAACACAGTATCTAGAAAAACAAAAAAGCCGACTTCCGCCCTGTTTGGCTCTGGTCACGTCTCATCCGTAACGTTGACTTCCTTCCGCGGATCTCACATTCAGGCACGTGATTCAAGGGTAATGAAGGGGCTGTGGTGTGAATTCCTGTTATGTGAAGACGCGGTCTATAGAATTGTAGCTGCTTTGCCTGGAGCAGGTAGGGCATCGGTGTGATTCTTTGCCTTACTTCTTTACCCAGAAGACAAGGGGAGTGAAATTTTAGTTTAGGATGAAGACATCCTTACAGCGGGAGCAGACAGAATGGGCAGCTCTAGAATGGAAGTATTTGGAAAAGGGTCTTGTAAAGGGGAATCCATGCGTCTAAGACCGATAGTAATGATAGGTATCAGTTAACTGTGTTTTAATGATGGGTCTGGCCTTGTGGCTTTTTTTTCCCCCCTCGAGGGTTCTCCTTAATCACCACTGCAATACTCCCAGGTAGGAACTATAATTATCTTTATTTTATAGGGAAAGACATGAGGTTTGGACAAATAGCTTTACTTTTCGAAGGTTATAGACAGAGCCAATAAAAGAACTGACATTTGAGCTCAGGTCTCTGGTTCCAGAGTATAAACTCTTAGCTATCATCCACACTGACTCTCAACAATGAATTAACAAAATCTCCTCTTTCTTAATGGGTTCGTCTGCTTGATTGTAGCTAAACTTGATCTACGAATAAAATCGGATCTGGACCTTATACATCAAAGAGCCAAATCCTTTCTGTGGAACAAAGGTGGGTGGGGTGGGTCTGCCTTGCTCTCACTACTCACCAATATCTGCAGCTTGGACTCAGGGGTGAATCGCACACCTGGGCTCCACATGGGGAAAGCTGTCTTACACACGGCACATGCTGCCGGATCCAATTCCATCGCTCCGGCACCCAATGCGTGAAAGACGCGCAAGGGCCCGCTCCGGATATTTCTATTTTGTCCTTTCCCAAGCGGCCTCTCCGAAAGTGACACCTCAAGGAGGCAAGATGTGGCCTTATAGGAAATGTCAGAGCCTCTGGCGAGAGCTGAAGGGAGCCGAGCCCATCAGAGCACACTCAATGGGCCACTGTCATTTTGGAATCACTGAGATGAAAGGCAGAGACAAAGCCCTTCACTACGTGTGTGCACCAACAGCTTTAGCTCTCCCATTGCTAGGGCTGTGTCTGCCGCGGAGACCACGGGGAGGCCTCACCGAGGCTCTGTTAGTGCTAAAACAGATGTTCCTTCAGCACGCACATCTTAGGTGGCCACTTTCACGGGGTGGAAAAGGATAATCGAAACCTTCCTGTTCTTGCCAAAATAACCATGTGTAGGTCTTTGTTCTGCAAGTCTCTGGAACACACAGATAGATTTCCAAGCAGTGGGAACCTCCTGTCCTGCTCGCTCTTTGGACACACTCTTGTTCTGCCCATTTCACCCCAGTTTCCTGAAACCCTGGCTGTGGGGATCCAGTGGCTAGGGGCTGTGAGAGGTTCCTTTGTAAGGAGCGCGTTCACAGTCAAAGCCATCAAGGCAGGCCAGGGGACATTGGGCTTTAAGCCAATTACAGCAGTGACAGGTAATGCCTTGACTTCCCCGGGCTGACAGGTCACCCCCTGCTGGCCTGCTTGCCTCTTCTGGCTCCCTCCCAGGATACCACCCCTGTGGGCTGCACCGGGTGCTGCCTGGCTGGGAGAAGGATGGCGGAGGACCAACCTGTTGCTGATTCAGACGTTTAGGGCTTCTTTGCTCCTTCAACTCATGGCGAAAAAAGATGTGGAGCGAGACAGCGAATGCTTCCTTGCAAGTAATCCAAACACAGAAGCCAGAAATCGATGTGCAGACTTTTCCTCCCTTTTCCTTCCTCATGAGTGTAGGGCATTTGCCACAGAGAGAAACAAATGGAATGAGATGGATTTAGAAAAGAGAGACAAGTCGCTCAGAGTCGTATAGAGAAGCAATGTGAGAAAGTAAAAAGAAGAAGAGCCTTGGAGCGAGAAGGGTCAGATTTGCCCCTCACCTGTGAGCCCGTGTGGCCCTAAGCAAGTTGCCTTTCAGCTCTCACACCTGGGTCTCTACGGTCTCTTTCAGTCGTAAGACTAAGACCTAAGGGTTCCTCGTTACATAAAGAGAGTTCTTCTAAGGCCATGATCATTCCCATGATCAGGAACTATTTATTAGGTAATCGATGTGTGACTTTCTAAAGATAAGAGCAAGACATGGTCCTTACAGGCTGCATTACTGTGGCATGGACCAAGAACTAAGCATGTGAGGGTCTAAACATTCAACTAGTTCATGATATGAATTAATGGCATCCCTACTCCATACCGTAGCCCGCCCCTCCCCCTGCCAATCCACCGGTTTGCTTTCCGTGGTTCCAGTCACCCAGGGTCAGCTGTGTGGTCTGGAAGCACGTGGTCCTCCTTCTGATGTACGGTCCGAAAGCCAGTAGTAGCCTAAGGCAACATCACGATGTCTACACCATTCACCTCATGTCATCTCATTACCTAGATATTTTGTCATCTCACATCATCACAAGAAGGGGAAGGGTACTATCCATGGTTTCAGGCATCTACGGGAGGGTCCGGGGACATCTCTGCACAGATAAGGGGGGACTACTGTATTAAGAATTTAATAAGCGGCGCCTGAGTGGCTCAGTCGGCTGAGGGTCCGACTTCAGCTCAGGTGGTGATCTTGCAGTTCGTGAGTTCGAGCCCCGCGTCGGGCTCTGTGCTGACAGTTCAGAGCCTGGAGCCTGCTTCGGATTCCGTGTCTCCCTCTGTCTCTGCCCCTCCCCTGCTCATGCTCTGTCTCTCCCTCTCTCTCAAAACTAAATAAACATACAAAAATTTTTAAATAATAAAATAATAATAATAATAAAAGCATTTAATAAGCAATGGGGATCCCTCAGTGGGGAGGTTTACGTTTTCTGAGAATGCCTATGTGTGGGGCAATGCTTTCCAATTCCACAGCTAGTGCTGTGCCGCACATCTTAGCTGCTCTCGACAACCAAGGTGATATTTTGACCACCTTTTGCCTTATCTCATGCCCATCTCTCAAATAATTCAGAACTTGGATGGGGGAAAGAGGTATATATTGATTTCTTAAATATACCCCATCAGTTCTCTTTCAAATGGCATTTCCCCCTCGCTGGATCTGCACAAAGCAAAAGAAACAAGAAAATGCTACACATTCTCTCCCTACCCATACTCTCCCAATGTTATACTACAACCCTCATTATAATGCATCAGCTTTTCACGAAATACTAATTACCAAACCATTTGTCACCCACATGTTTCTACCCAGGACTGGCAACCAGAACTTGGGATTAATTGCAAGAGCTATAAAGAAGTTTGTGGACATTTCCCCCCGAGAGCCTCCATGAATAGCACCAAGATGAGGACTAATGACAAGCTTCCGTGCTTCCCAAATGCCATGTCAGGTTATGATGCCTTCTTTCCTAACTAGGGGCCAAGAGAAAAGGCTTTTCAGATCTTCCAAAGTATGTATGACATGAAAAGCTCATTCTAGTAAAGGGAACCAGACCCCTGTCATCTGACACTAATGAGGTGCCCTTCCCTTGGCTTAAAGGGATCTGGAGGAGGACGAGCAGATAACCTTCAGCCTAAATAAGTAATATCATCACGGCTCTGGAATCTCTCTGAAGCATGCCCGGTTACAATGTGGAATTCTGCAGGGCACGTGTCCCTCTTGGACTCCTTCCAAAGGAGTAAGTTATCAGAAGGACCTCATTATACCATGGGCCCCAGGGACAGTGTTCACTGGCCCACTCTGGGGCAGCCAGTAAAATTCTGGTGCTAGTTGGTTCATCACTTGTTCATACAGTCAAGCCTCAGTTAAAGAAGCAACAGCCCAGCTTGTGGCTGGCCCAGGTCTCATTCCTTTGCTGCCCAGTTACCTTCTAGCTTGTTCACGGGGCACCTCGGAGTGCCTGACGAGATGAGCCTCTTGCTTGAAATGCCTGATCCAGAGGATTTGCTCATGATCTGTTGCTTTCTGGTACCTGCACCCCTGTTTCATGCCACGCTCTTGGCTCCCTGAAGTTGCTCACAGGCGCAAGGATTCTGCCGATGGACTCAGCTCTCCCACAGAGGTCAGACATGCAAGACAATGTCACAACAGTGAAAGAGAGAGCCCAGCTGGCCAGCCTCAGGGGGTAAAAGGCCTTCAGAATCCGCCTCGAGGCCCTCACTGGCTTTAGATTGGAAGCCATCTTGGCCCCATCCACCAGCATCAGCGATTTACTGATGGCCTGAAAAGCACTGAACTTAAACGAGAAAGATGAGCACAAGGCAGGAATTTGGACTCCAGAAGAAGGGCTAAGCACGGATTATTTTTCTATGGTATCTGACGAGAGCAAACTGAAGTTAAGAATTTTCCTTTTGTTCTTCTGGCATTGTTTACTTTCTTTTTATTATTCCGAACAGCACTTAGAGCTCTGGCCGTGTTTCTGTCCTAAAATCTTACTGTCAGGAGTTTATTTTTCAGCTGTTTCAAATCATATCTGATAGAGTGCGTGCTTTGCCTGGACGCATCGCCGTACCTCAGAAGAAATAAAGTTCACCCTTTTAAATGACAATTCTGATTGCCTACAGCTTTAAGTGTTCTACACTTAAGCTGCAGGCTTCGTTTAAAAATCTGTTTTCCCTCATCAAAAAGGAGCTTTGGTGGAACTTCTCACTCTGCCGGCGTCTGGGTAATGACCTAACACGTTATTTTGGACTATCGCTGCGTTATGTCAGGTTTTCACTGCATGTAGAGTAATTCTTTGTCAGTGGTTGTTTTGAGGGGACGGGTTGTTTTTTTTTTTTTTTATACTTGCACTTGAAATTTAAAAAATATACACGCCTTTAACATTTGCAAAGTTTAGTTCAGTTCTCTCGAAAAAGAAACCTAATTTGCCGTAATTCCTCTCCCTCTGTCGGGGCACGTGTGGGAGAGCTTCGTAGAGCTTACACACTGCCCTTCTGGAACGTGGACAGAATATCAGCACAGAAAAATCATCCCTTCAGCCGTGTGATGATGTGTGAAAAGCTCAGATTAATTTAGCAGGCATTTTCTTGACACCTGTGGAAAGTCAGTGCGTGCGAGGGTGCAGCCTAAGGGTGACGAGGCCACCCTCCAGAGCAAGGCTGCCTGCCTAGGTGTAATGGATTGAATGGGAGCCCTGAAAGATTTGTGGACCTCCTTCCTTCCTGGAAATTGTGAATGGGACCTTATTTGAAAGAAAAAGGGTCTGTGCAGGTCTCTGAGGTGACAGCATCCTGGATTTACCAGGCTGAGTCCTACATCCAGTGACAGGTGTCCTTGTAAGAGACACAACGGAAAACACAGACACAGGAGAAGAGAAGGCCACATAAAGACCCAGGCGGACTTTGGAACAATGCAGCCACAAGCCAAGGAATGCCTGAAACATTCGAAGCTGGAAGAGGCAAGGAAAAGAGTCTGTGTTAGAGCCTTCGGGCAAGTGCGGTCCCGCTAATACCTTCACTGTGGACGTCGGACCCCAGAACCATGAGAGAATAAAGGATTTCTGTTGTCTTAAGCCGCTCAGTTTGTGCTAATTTGTTACAGCAGCCCTCGGAAATGCATACATCACTTACCAGCTGAGTGACCTTGGAGAAGTTATTTAACCTCCACAAATCAGTTCCTTCGAAGGAAAACTCTAGTGCCGGCTCTGTCGTGAGGATAAAACACTTTCACTTAGGTGACTGACTTAGCACAGGGCCATACCTGGCATGCTCTGGACGAGTGCTCGTTCTAGCCTGGCAGCAGGCAGCCGCCACAGAGCTGAGGCTTCAATCCAGCAAGTGCTGGCTGAAAGAATCACAATCTCAGAAGTAGAAAACTTCCAGAAGAAGTTGGGTCAGCTGATCTCAGTACCTGGGCGACATCTCCCAGAGAATAGGAAAGAGGAGCGGGGTACCCTGCAAGAGCCATTCTTTAAATGCCTCTAAATCTGAGCGGTTTGGGAGAAGTTTGGCTTCTGGAGGGTTATATGCTGAGACTTTACGAGGACGCATATTGCAGCCCGTGTATGTGATTCCTCTGCACTCCACGGGTTTGACTGTCCTGCCTCAGGAGCCGTAAGGACTCCAGCCCAGGGGCGAGGAATTGTCACCCCTCTGCCCGGAGCCGGGAACCTCGGTGGGTCTGCACGGAGGGGATCTGTTCAAGTGCTTGGGGGGGGGGGGGGGGGATTGGTGCCTAAGAATCTGCATTTCCTGTCTCACTTCCTATTCTCAGGATCACAGGTTTAGTTTGCTATGAATCTGGTGTCTCAGTCCGTCCAGGCTGCTGTAACAAAAGATCACCAGCGGGGTAGCTTACAGACCACAGAAATTTGCTTCTCACAGTTCTGGAGGGTGGGAGGTCCAAGAGCAGGGTGCTGGCAGATTTGTGCCTGCTGACAGTCCCTTTCCCAGACGGCTGCCTTTTTACGGTTGACCTCACCTAGCAGAAGGACCGAGCTAGCTTTCCGAGCCTCTTTTCAAAAGGGCACTAATCCCAGTCACGAGGGCTTCACCTGCAGGTCTAATCGCCTCCCACAGGCCCCACCTCCCAATACTATCACCTAGGAGGATAATGTTCAACATATGAATCTGGGGGAGACGCAAACATTCAGACCACAGCACCCGGGAAGGCATGATTCTAAAATGAGCGTGTCTTCTAAGAAGAAACCATAGATATAAAACCCCACGTCAGGGAAGCCTGGGAAGAACAAATGAACATTTGAACAACATTCCCATTTTACAGACGAGGAAAGTGACTCTCAGCCAGGCACAACAGTTGACCTCAGTGAACACAGGCTCCGGCGGCAGACCCTGGTCGATATCAGACCCCCGGCTCTAGGGATGTTTGTTCTAGTAAGCGGACCTGGGTGGGAGAGTCTAGAGGGACCAGAGCAAACATTAGGACTTGGATATTTATGACCGCTAGCCCTGTGGCTTAGTCTGATCCTTGCCCAAACCCAGATTTGGTTCTGTTATGGAGTGGGCCAACTCTCACCTCTTCCAGCATCTTCTGACTTTCTAGGGTCTCTGGAACACAGCCTGGGTCTGCGTAAGTAAGCGTGTGAAATTCAGCCCTGGGCTTTGTATCTCTGACCATGTTTTCTAAAAGCAACAACAACAATCATTCCTGCTCAGGATAATTGGGGGAAATTAGAGTATCCATGCCTGTCACAGCACCTGATGTACAGTGGGTGGGAGATGCACATTAGCAATTGTTATTTTTATTTCTACTGGTACCTCTACTCACTATGGCTTTGCTTTGATCAAACTCCGCACTATAAAGTGAAGGTCATGGGGCGCCTGGGTGGCTCAGTCGGTTGAGCGTCCGACTTCGGCTCAGGTCATGATCTCACAGTACGTGAGTTCGAGCCCCATGTCGGGCTTTGTGCTGACAGCTCAGGGCCTGGAGCCTGCTTCTGATTCTGTGTCTCCCTCTCCTGCTCACACTCTGTCTCTCTCTCTCAAAATAAACATAGATTAAAAAAAAATTTAAAGTGAAGGTCATAAAAATGGTCTACCAGAATAGAAGTTATGAGCAATGAACTGAACTGAAACCAGACTGCCTGGGTTCAAGTCCCAGTTCTGTTACAAGCTATATAACCGTAGATCCATTATTTGATTTTCCTGTTCCTTAGTTTCTTCATCCATAAAGGAAAAAAAGCAGGATAACAACAGTATGTGCCTTACGGAGTTGTGAGGATTAACTGAATGAATACATGTGAAGCCCTTAAAAGAGTGCTTGGCACATAGTATGTGCTCAATCAAGTGTTTATTGTATGACTTTTACTTATCCCACAGGACAGTGGTGAGAATCAAATGGGATACATATTTAGACTACAGTATATTCAGCTATTAATTGTCACTATCATCATCATCATCAAATGATTGAACCTCTCCTCTGCCGTGGTCTGCCCTTGTGTTTGTTTAACAGCTATAATGCTTCCTGAAATGCAATACTGATGCATTTGTGGAAAGCAGTGTGCAAAGCCTATCTACTTAGAACAATACTGGACTGGAAGCTAGGTTTTCAGGAATTTTCTCAGGCCTCTTCCACCCTGCCTCTGGTGAATCATTTAAGTAACACCGGTGCTCTGGAAGGACACATCTATGTAGGATCCTAAGTGGAATTGTTGTGTGGTTCCCCAGGGTTTCCTATTTATTGGAAACGGGCTTAATGCACTGAGTTTGAGACCCAGCCTTTTAGAACTTTTTAGCAGCTTTTTCAGAACAGTGTCTGGGTCTTATTTGTCCCAAATTTTCATCACCTGACCCAGCCCTGGAGCCCAATAACAGTTTAACTTTTTAAAAAATAAATATGTGAATAAAGGCATGCAAATAGTAGCTGATTGATGGGTCAGATGATTCTATGATATTTCCCCAACTGGAAACTCTGTCACGTGAACCTAGGTTATTTGTAAAGGGAGATCTTGAAGGGGCTCAGTGGAAGGTTCCAGAACTCCAGAGATCGACAGTCTCAATTTCATACTATTCAAATTGTACTTCCTCATTTACGTCTTTCTGCCTCATTGACCCAGGTGGCCTCCAGCACCACTCCTATGGTTTGGAGTTAGGAGGAGTTAATCCCTCTTACAAATGGAGTAAGAAGACATAATGAAGGGAAAGAGACGCTGAAATTGAGAGCTGACTTCATGAAGAGCTAAGAGGATGCTCGTGTTGCATATGAGTTAGAGAAATCTCCAGAAAGAGAAGTGGGCTGAATTATAAGCTATAAAAGTCAGGGGGGAAGTTGGTGCCTATAGGAACCTTGTCTGATCAGTCGACTCAGTGATACAACTAAATTGACTGACGCTATAGGATGTTGGAACTCTCCATTCTGGCAACCTTAAAGTTCCTTTCATCTGTTTAGCTTGATCCCAGGGAACAAGGGAGAACCTGGCGGCAAAGGGGCACGGATGACTAAGTCTACTTCCCTCATGGAGAGAGACATGGGGCTTTGGGCGATTTCTTTGAAGTTCCTCTAGAGGCTTCTAAAGATTGTTAGTGGCATCTGGTCTTTAATCCTGGACATCAAGCTTGTTGATTTTTGCCCTGGACCATCTGTTTCTCGGCTTTCCACGGAACCTTTCCTTTGTGACAAGTAGGGGAAGAATACTGTATTTTTATTTCTTTCTGTTTTGCCTTCTATCTCAGTCACAGAATTAGAGAGGGAGAATTTATTTGCCTGATGAGGCTCTGAAAGATTAGACACAACGTGCTGACCTTGCTATCTGCAGGGTGTTTCCCACAGGATGGATGCCTTTGTCCTTCACTCTATGATAGGAAGTCAGGGACCCTGAGTGCAGCTTTGTGACCATTTAATGTCTGTGCCCAGAACGCTGTTTGTACTACTAACAGTCATCATAGTGGTGAGGGGAGTCACTACCTGGATTCCAGCTGAGGTCATTTTCTAAGCAAGTGCCTGGACAAGGTATCTAACCTCTCAGCTCCTAGCCTATTAAGTGAGAGAAGGATAGCACATGCTTCACTGAGGCACTGTGAAGGTTAAACGAGATAATACATGTCAAGCACTTCACTCAGTGTCTGCTATTTAGCGAACTCCCATGAATATTAGTTATCATCGTTATTTAGTATAATAATAGTATTTCTAACAAAAAAGTGGGAACAAGCTTTGCACTGGCCAGAGAACTTGCAGCAAGAAGGATGGTAGGTAGTCGAACAGGCCTTTTCTTGAGTTTATCACACTCCAAAGAATTCAGTGTTGTCAAATATGAGATATGAAGCTCCAGAATGGACTTTTCCAAACTGATGAATTCCACAGGGAGGTTTTCTCCATTGCCGTTCATATGGTTGTGCTCTCAGGTTTCAGTCACCGTGGTGGTTCCGAAGCAGCCACAAACTGGGCTAAACCAACTGGGCTAAACACTGGGTAAACCAAGTGTCACCCTGATCCAAGCTTCTCTAATTCTACAAACCCTAGTGGTAGGTGGTACAACTGAGGCAGACTTCCCTGGAAAATGCTTGCTGGGCATTGTAGAGATGCCCACTTCCAGGGGGCTGCAGATACCTTTCTGGCCATCAGAATGAAGGCTGTGCTAATGGAGCTACTCTTCTGGACAAAATGGCAGCTCTCTCATTGAAAGACGTTAGGAGACTGATCTTTTCTTTCTTTTTTTTTTTTTTTTCCTTTGCAACCACTATTTATTGCATGAGATTTCCGAAGATGATGATAAAAGGCAAGTTTATAGAGACACCATGAGATTGTATAAATAAAATGAAGTCATATCTGGGAAAGATATACCAAAGAAAATTGAACCCCAAATGTCTAATTTGCAACTGCAAATGTCTGTTTGCTGTTCATACTCAGCCAAGAGTTCCATTGAATTAAAGCACAGACTACATAACTATGTACACAGAATGCCTTTAAAGTTCTTCCCTAAATTTAGGGAAAAGCAAAAGTCTGTTTAGAGCTACCAAAGCAAAATTCCTCACTGTGGATTTATAGGCACTAGTACAAGTGGTCCCCAAACACCCTTTTTAATTTTTTTTTATTATAAATAAGAAAGAACAGATTCTACCCTCACAGCTTCCACCCTAGAACTTACAGTCTCCAGGCACGAAGGACAGAGTTCTTGGAAAAGAGGAAGGCTGAATTCCAGATCTCTGATAGCAAAGTTATAGTCTAACTGAACATTAATTACATTTTAAATCCACTGCATTTTTCTTTGAAATCCACATATTATCCAACATCTTGAATGCTTTATGTTGAAGTTGTAGAAAAGTTCCCCCAGAATTTTTAAGCCTTTATCATAACAGTTTTTATCTCTTAATTTTCCTTTTCAGTTAACTGAGAGAATCAAGTTGAATAAGCAATGATATATGTCATCCATTTAATACAGAAATTCTGGGAATTGTAGCTTTCTTTTGGTGCTTGCCATCACTATGTGTGTTGAAATCAAGCAGTTTCTGTGTCCAGGTGAACCAGTCCTAGGCCATGTCTAAAGGGGCAATGTCTTAGTCCTTGCTGTAGGAGAGCTCGTTACTGCTGAGACCCATGTTTGAGCAGTGACTCGGGGACGTGGATGGCGAAAGAGGAGGCAGTGGCTACCAAGAGCTGTTGCTAAATAGTTGGGGCCACAAACAAACATACATCCAACTAAGTCGTCTCTCTCCTAGGACCTACCATCAGCAAGAATGATAATGTGGAGATAGACATGCGGGCTGCGTGGGTCCATTTGCCATTTCTGAGTATTCCTTCATTCCAACTCTTAGTGCTACTAAATTCTGATGATGTGACATGGAAATGTGTGGGATGAAGGAAGATTGGGGGGGATTTACCCTCCATCCTACAGCCTCGTGATAGATTGACTTGTCTACATACAAAATAGCTATCAACTAAACTGAGACCATAGGAGTTATATAAAGGTACCACATTACTGCATTTGTGAAAAGATTCACAGTCCTCATTTCATAAATTGTCTCAATACCACCGTGATGTACATAAGAATTATCATTCTCACTCTATCAATGAAGAGAGAGTGTGAGTGCTAAATACAGGAAAAGTGCTTGATCTTGCCAGCAATATAAGAAGTCACACATGAAAACAAGATAGCGTATTTTAACTATCAAACTAACAAAGATTATGTAGACCATCAAACTAGAAATATTTATAAAAAATAGATAATATCTTACGCTGGCAAAGTTTCACTGAGATGGAAATTCTCCTGGTGGAAGGACACATTGGGTAAGTCTTTCTGAAGAGCAATTTGCAAGATGCATCTGGACCTTTAAAAGGATTCATTCCTTTGGATGCAGTAAATTCATTTCTGATATTTCTTCTAAGGAAGCAGTAGGGAATGTGGACAAATTTTGTCTACAAAAATATTTCTCACAATATGCTTCATAAAGGCAAAAACTTGAAAATACCCTCAGTATTTAGCCATAGAAAAATAGTTCTGGTACACCTACATAATGGAATATGAGGCAAGGCCCTACAAGTCATGATTTGAAGAACTTTGATAACGTGAGACAAATTTTTAGAGTCTTAAGTGAAAAAGCAAGATGAAAGACATAATATAGCACCATCACAGTTTATAAAAACATGCATGTAAATGTATTCCAATCGGACTGGAAGAAATAGAACCGTAGTTATCTCAGGTTTCTAGGTTATGTATAATTTTGGATCTTAAGAATAGTTCTCTGTATGTGCCACCTTTTTAGAAGGAGGATGTATTATTTTTATAGTCAGAAGAAAAGCGCAGTAAAAGTTCTCAAAAAGAAATTAAAATGTCAAAGAAATATGCTCAGAGAGATTAGTTGACTTGCCCAAGGTCACACAGCTGCCAAGCAGAGGAGCCAGCACCTGAATCCAGCTCTTCTGACTCTAATCCCAGCGTCTCCTTACCCATACCATGGTGTCTCTGAAAATAGTTAGCTTGAGCAATGCATCATTGATGTTTGAGTCATTAGAACACAAACCATTCATGGAATTCTGCTAGAGTCCATTACTACTTAGATTAGACTCAGGAATACAGGCAAGCTTTGTGGCCTTGCTCAACTTTCCAAGCCCTGCAAGTTGCTGACATCCACATTTAAAATGCTCAAGTATGCCAAACTCGCCACGGGGACCTGGTTTCCAAAATGTATCACCCACACTAGATGTGAAACTCTCTTAACACAGAGAGTCATGGAAATCCATCATAGAAGATGATCTGGAAAGCTTATTTTTTCTAGCCACTTCCAAATTGAACTAAATAGCCAAATTACCCAGACAATTTTCTAAAAATACAGATCCAGGTGCCACCCTAGAGATTCTATTTTAGTCAGTCTGGGGTGGGGCCTTGGCCTCGGTATTTTTAAAAGCACTCTGGACAGGACCATCTTTAAACCATTGTAGCCAGTGGTAGAAATGTGTCTGAAGAGGTCCCTGTATGAACAGTGAGTCACAGGTGGTGATTCCAGTATTTAAGTTTAGGAACAAATCTTCCTCAAAATGAGGATTTACTTAGAACTTGAGTATACTGGCCACTGAGACCTGTAACCACCTGGCTCATCTACATAATGGTCACCTTGTCTCCCATTGCTACCTGTATTGGTTACCTATTGCTGCTTAACAAATGACACCCAAAACTTAGTGTCTTCAAACAATAAATGTTTATTATCTCATAGTTTCTGTTGACTAGGAATCTGGGCATGACTTAGTTGAGTGACTCTGGGTCAAGGTTTCTCTGAGGTTGCAGGCAAACTGTTGGTCAAGCCTGTGGTCTCATCTGAATGCCAGAGAGGGGACAAAAGGAGGGGGGGATCTACTTTCATGCTCGCTTACACAGTTACTGGCAGGCTTCTGTCCTTCTCTGCCAGCCTAACTCACCACAGAAATGGCCAGGGAGAGTAAGAGCAAGAAAGTAAAAAGAGAGAAAGAGAGAGAGGGTGTGTGCACTCAAGCCGGAAGTCACAGTCTTTTTATGATCTACTCTCAGAAGTAATATCCCATCGCTTTTCTGTATTTGTTAGCTTCAAGTCAGCAAGCTCAGCACACAATCAAGGGGAGGGAATTACGTGAGTAATTCTGTGAATACCAGGACGTAGGGATCGCCGGGGGCCATCTTGGAGGATACACGGCCCTCGGCAAATGGCAGAGTTAAAATTCTATACCAAGCCACCTTCACCTTTATCCTTCAATATCTACTTGGTAGGTAGCCAGACATGGGGCTGAAGTGAACTCTGTCTATTGATGGCAATTCAAGCAATAGGCCCAAAGCAGAAGAAGAACATACCTTCGAGTTTAGCATAGGTCGATGCCTGAATTTTCACACATACAGCATAAGCTATGGATGTCACCTTAGGCATCAATAGAGAGACTCCATTAGTGAACAGGGTCACTCCCTCTGTTTTTGTCTTTGAAAGGAGCATACATTTCAAATGACCTCGTGAACACTTGTTCTCAACTCCTATCGTTTTTGGCTATAACCTAGGAAACAATACTCAATATCCCTAGAAAACATAGAACTGGAACTTCATGTCCTGACCTCAAATGCAACTTTCTCAGGGGCTAATGTAACTATATTTTCCTTCCTCTTTGGAAGATAGACCACAAATATTGAGTAAAAAGCAAATATGTTTATTTATAATTTATACATGTATGTATATATACGCACATTGCATACATACACCTCCACATATGCGCACACACACACACACACACACACACACTTCATTGGGACCATCTGGGGCACCTCAGTTTACCCCACTGTCTTTAGGTCGGCCTTGGTAGCAGACCCTTTTGGTAATGTGGACAAAGCTAAGCATCCAGACGTGACTAGTTTAACCCCCAGACCTGCCATATATCGTTAATTTCAACTTGCCATCTGCTTGCCGGCTGACCACTGCTACAGCATTTTCCAGCATCTCAACTTGCTATTGAGTCAGAGCCACAAATTAAAGCAGCAAGTACAGCTGCGCCATGGCTGTTTTTCGGATGGGGTGTTTTCCATCTCTCCCTGTGAAATCACTGGTGAGGAAGGAGTCCCCATTGTCATTTCAGCTGCCAAGACATTTCATGCTAATGAGCTGTGAAAGGGAAGTCGCTAATGATATGAAATCCCTTTTTATGGCCAGGGCTGGGCCAAGGCCACCAGACGGGCCATATTTTTCCCATGCTGCTGGACCACGAGGAGAAGTTTTTAACAGCTAAGACCGATCCCTGTCTTCATGGGAAGCGGAAGAAGGACAGGCCCATTCATAAGCGGTGCCCAAGGATTTGGGGGACATTGGCTCTATTCCATAAGCCACTATTTCCTTCCTCCCCAACACCTCAAAATTTTAGCAGGGAGTTTAAATTAGCTTCAGAGCAAAATAGAAGGGGAAATACTTTTGGCAGATCACCTAGGAAAACGAAAAGTAGTTCCCAGGGTACCTGCGTGAGTTATGGAAAGTCACATAAATATTGCTGCCCCCCTGGAGTCCGTCTCCAACCCTAATCCAAGCCAGCTGATGGCCTGAAGACCTGCACAAAGGAACTGCCAAGGGAAGCACTCGTGGTCCGATGGAAAGACCCCTGCTTTGGAATCAGAGAAACTGTTTCCATGTTTCCTGGCTGTGTGACCTTGTGTCAAACACTGGAACTTTCTGAATTTCACATTCTTACCTTTGTATCATTAACTGTTTCATCTGATTGCTATGAAATTCAGTGAGGTCACACGCGTAGAAGGGAATATTAAAATAATGTCACTGTTAAGAATGTCTTTTTTACCATTCCGTCCCTGTGGCAGAAATTCTGCAGCAAAGGTATGACTCTGATAAGGCGCTGTTCTCCTGGTGCCGTCTTTGAGAAGCAACTCCCCCCCCCCTCCCTTTTTTTAAAGGCAACACAGAATCTGTGAGTGATGAGTCAAGAGATTTTGTTTCCCCAGCCAATGGGTATTTAAGGTACTGCAGGAATGAGGGTGTGGAAGGTACAGGAATTTGGGGGAGCATGGATACTGCCTTCACAGAACAGAAATGCAGTGGGGTATCTGCTCTTAATGGGGAACCAGAGGCGCTGGGTGGTGCGGGGACATCACAAGAAGGGCTGCAGGAATCCAGCCCCGGGGACTTTGCATGCTGTGGGGTAGGCCATCTAGAGCTGTGTCGCGGCACTGAAATGTCAAGGGGCTGGTTTTGTTGAGAGGGGCAGAAATGACTGATCTGGAACAATTCTTCAGTCTAGACAAGCCAAGAAAACAGATGAAAATGGGCTGTGCGAATTACAAGCATTATCAGAAATATATTTCAAGAATTTTTTACCCCCCACCCCCCAACTGAGACTGTGTTTTCCAGAAAGTGTCACTTCATCGGAAAGGGTTCCCAAACCAGTTTCTGAATCTCTTTCCATACTGTCTCCAGTTCTGTTACACAGAGGCTCCCTCAGCCTCTGGGTAGAGTCCACTTGGAATACGCCAGAGAAATAAGATCTTCCTGTCCTTTGCTCCTGTTATCACTAATGTCGGTGAGCACAAGGCTCAGTGTGAAAATGAGTAAAAAAAAAAAAAATAGCTCCTATGTATCAAGGATACACTATATGCCAGGCACAGAGTTAAGCACCCTATATATATTATTTTATTTTTAAAAATAACTTTATTAGGGGTGCCTGGGTGGCTCAGTTGGTTAAGTGTCCAACTTCGGCCTAGGTCATGATCTCACAGTCCGTGAGTTCGAGCCCCACATCGGGCTCTGTGCTGACAGCTCCGAGCCTGGAGCCTGCTTCAGATTCTGTGTCTCCCTCTCTCTCTGTTTTTCCCCCGCTCACACTCTGTCTCTCTCTCTCTGTCTCTCAAAAATAAAGATTAAAAAATTTTTTTAATAACCTTATTAACATGTATTAATGTACAATAGGCTATGCATATTCAATGTATAAAATCTGATAAGTCTTGACCTATGTAAACAGCCATGAAACTATCACCACAATCAATAATGAACATATTAATCACCCAAAAGTTTCCTGATGCCCCTTTTTAATCCCTTCCTCCTACCTCTGTCTGCCCCACAGCCCCAGTCTCAGATAACCAACCACTCATTCACTTTCTGTCGCTATAGATTAGTCAGTGTTTTCTATAGCTTTATATAATTGGGATCATTCAGTATGGCCTTTTATTTGTCTGACTCCTTTACTCAGCATAATTATTTTGAGATTCATCCATTCTATCATATATAATAATATAGTCCATTTTTTATTGCTGAGTAGTATTCTGTTTGTATGGATTCAACTTAATTTGTTTATCCAGTCATCTGCTCACAAACATTTGGATCATTTCTAGTTTAAGAGCATGGTGTGAGTCAGGTTTTATAACTGAGGTAGCTTGTTTCTATCAGGTCCTAGAGTGGAATGTCAGAAAATCATTTTGGGTAGTAGCCAGAAGTCCAAAAGTCTAGTCTCACCTTGAAGAGATCGATCTCTTTCCATTAAGAGTCCAGGGATGCAAATACTTACAAACGTCCAGTTCAGTCCCGTCTCAGAGTACTCCTCACAACAAAGGGTTACTGACAGCTGAGCAGACCGTATCCACAGCAGCCTGGTTCAGTGCACTGAAGGGGTGCAGAACTCCAGTTCCCTGCTTCCCCAGCGACATAGGCATGAGGGCACCATCTTGACTCAGCATTTGGAATTCTTCATGACCAGCCTGATTCACTTCCATGCATCCAGTGAAGGTGGCTACCAGTCTGGCTGGCTAGGCTCCTTCTCATGAAAGCCCTTCTGATTCCCTCACTCAGCCCCCCAGCACATGGTATTAGGTTGCCCCACGAAGGTGGGAATAGAAAAGGTTCTGGAGTCAGTCCCCTCACAGGCATGAGCAATGGAGGAATAATGCCTATGGAAAATGCAGAGCTGCAAAAGGCAAAGCTCTATTTGAGAACCACTGCTGGTTTCTTCTCTGGTTCCTCTGGCAGCTCCCGGGGATGCTGGTGGCACAGAGATTCACGGTCGTTTTCAAGGGAGGGTGACCTTCCGCATACTGGGCTTAGGTGACTTTGTATCCTCAATCACCTGAGCCACAATGATCAGCTTGTGGCTTTCAGTTTATCACACAGTTACACCTCAGGGTGAACTAGTTATGCATAAGAACTTATTGCCTTGTCTGCAACCCCACAGACCCAGGACCATACCTTCCTCCCCTTGTGTCTCAGTGCTGGGCTAGCCCTTGGGTCCTGTTAGCTTTTGAACTCAAGGTAATTATGCCAGCAGCCCATAACTGACTTAGAAATCTGTGTTCTTATCACCACATAGCAGCAGTAGAAACAAATTTCTCTATAAATGACCCTTGGGAATCAAGTAGTCAGCTAAGCCAGAGAAGCAGTTCTGCTAGGGTGAGAAGTATACTGGTACCCTCTTATGAGCCGGGAAAATGTTCTAAAATTCTCAGGGAATGACTGAAATTGGGGATGGAACTGAACCCTACATATGCTATGTTTTTTCCTATACGTACATACCTATAAGAAAGTTGAATGTATAGCTTAGGCACAGTAAGAGGTTAACAATAATAACAAATAATAAAATTGAAGAATTGTAATAATATACTATAATAAAGGTTATGCGAATGTGATCTCTCTCTCAAAATATCTTTCTATACTATACTCACCCTCTTCTTGCGATGGTATAAGATGATGACATACCCACATGATAAGAAGTGAGGTGAATGCTATAGCCACTGCGATGTAGCCTTAGGCTGCTATTGACCTTTTGACAATAAGTCAGAAGGGGGATCACCTGCTTCAGGCTGCACTTGACCATGGGTAACGGAAGCTGGAAATCGAAATCCCGATGAAACAAGGGGGATTACTGAAAAGAATACATGTGTCTACAAAGTATGTGTCAGGAATATATTGTGAGGAACATGTTTGTTGGGAACATATATGTCAGAAGAGCATATGGAAGGAAGCATATATGTCATCAAAGGAGGGCCTCACCAGTTCGAAGCAAGTTACGTCATGCTTCTGGTTGGGGTGTTTGCTACGTGGAATTGGTCTTTCCTAGACACTCTGGTTACCTAGTTAAGGTTGCCAAGAACTAGGTTGGCCATGGAAACCTTCCCCAATTCAGAAAACTTTGTCCTTAAGAACAGGAGCTCAGCCTTGGGCAACTCACTGTCATCTTCGTGTCTTAGTTTTCTCATCTATAAAACATGGAAAATAACTCGTTCTTTTCTGAGGGTTATTGTGAAGATTGAATGTGATGATGTACATAGGATAGGGTTCAACACTGCACCTGTCGTGTGGTAACGGGTCTGACTTACTCTCATGGACATTTCTCCTGACTTAACACTTGAGACAGAACAGACACTCCAGCAAGTTTCAGGGGCACACAGAAGGTTGAAATAAGTCTCCTCTGTGGGTTCCCAGAGTTCTCCCAGAGGACGAGAGCATCCGAAAGTCAGGGCTGCTCCAGTGGGATATTTGCATGTGGATAAAGACTGTTTGTCTGAATCTATGGGGCAGAAATAAGGCATTAGTCTGGTTTCAAGAAACTTCTTTATAAGGATATTCATACTCTACCCAGAGCAATGTCTTTCCTTGCCCTTGTGAATGGAGATTACTTTATTAACACTGAGAATCCACAAGACCAATCGTATATGAAGTTTGTATTTGTATTTTTGTACTTTGCACTTCGCTTCTGAGAGTAAAACATGCCTCCACTGCAGCAATAACTTCCTGAGATATTACTATAAGACATCCATACACCCCGTTCCACATGCACATACACACGCACACACACACATGTGCACACCTGAACCTGCTGTACAATAATTGAGATAATCTCCAGAGAAAGGGCACAGATCTGAGACTTTAGGACAGGACTGCTCCCTTCACTTGATGCGGCTTAAACTTTTTATGCGTTCTCCTTACCTTCTCCCCAAAGTGCTATACGATCTATCTATGACTGTATTTTTTGAATGACTTACCATGTCACTCAAATCTCAGCCACAAATGGAAATCGCTGCCCTCAGTGATACCCTCAGATCTCATTCATGTCAATCTTGTTGGTCTTTCTTTAGCACGAGTTTTTGGTGGTAGGGGGGCTCATCTTTATTATGTTCATGACAGCTAGTCACTTTCTGTGCTCTGTGCCAGCTTGGTTTACAGTAAACTTCCTCTGGTAGCCCATATGGAAGTGAATTCAGTCTCCGGTATGTGGGTGAGTGTGTGGACGTGTAACCCCATTTCCTTTTATTAACCTAGGGACCATTTCTCACCTTGTTCTCTAGATTTGCAGCCAAACTGAGTACAGGGCTCCTCTTGATCTTTGTGGCCTGGAGTTGGGTTGCTCTTGGTGAAATGAAACATACTCAGATTTGTCCCATGGAGCGTGGAGCAAGCAAAGAAATGAGCCATAAATTCAGGTGTACCCAAGCAGAGGCTACAGCTAGATTTTGTTCTTTCTTTGAGTCCAGGCCAAGCACTGCAGTTGGGCTTAAATTGGTCGTACAGGGCAGACTTTTGGAGCTTGTCCTGTGACACATAATTTCCGTTATTCATCCTACTCACGTGAGTTTTACTAACAACTACCCCTACACAATGGTGCAGTGGTAGTTGTTAGTAGCAACTCAGCTTACCTGGGATATTTCCTTGAGGCCAGGTAACTTTGAGACGGGAGAAGATATGGAAAGGAAGGGGTTTTCTACTCTAACATCACTGGGCACATCTGTGAAAGGGGAAAAAGAAATGTCCTTACACTTTATTCACCTTTGCAGGTGCCGTTACTCTTGTGTGCTCCATATGGTTTTATGTTTAAAAGTCAATGGAAATCAGCAACTTTGGGGAGGGACTGGAGCTGTGTTTCTGCTGTTTCTGTTAGGCAAACACAACTGAACGATTCCTACCTCTCCTGTCGGAGTACTGGACTTGGTACCCTTATTAATGTTCACTGGGGCGAATCATTATGTTTCAGGGTTGGGATTTCACCTGATAGCATATCTATACGTATGCAGAGTGAGTGTATTTCTCACCTAGAAAGAGAGGAACAGCCATGCCAACCCACCAGGCTGTGAGCCCTTGGAACTTCTGATTAATTTCCGAAGAGATTAAATTCCATAAAACTTGTTAACCTCAGAATTTCACACGTTGAAAAGAGCAGAGCCTACAGAGGTCGCTCATTTTAAATATTTTTCTTCTAATTATTTTTTCAATGATATAAAAAGACGGCTGGCTGATTGTTTGTTGTTTTTTAGTGAAACTTCTGTGAGGAGAGTCAAGGTAGAATTTCCTCTCTGTATTTTGTTTGCTTCCTTTCTTCCCACTCCTCTTTGCTCATCTTGCCAAAACTAACGTTTCTCTATGGCTTTGGTATGCTTTATCCTCTAGCAGGACTTTTGATCTTTAAAGATTTAAAGTTTGGAATAAGCATTGGTGGCCTTGAGTTTGAAGAAAAGAAAAAAAAAAACCTTAATTTTCTTAATGTCTTCCTCTTTTAAACTTGTCAATGCTCAGTAATGTGGCTTCCCTTGTGTAAGATCCAACTAATCAATTCAAAACAGTGTTGGGCAATCATCGGGTGAATTTAAAAAAGTATATCTAGGCTGAAATAAGCTTTTGAGAAATCATGAATTCGCCATATATGACTCTCAGACCTCTGCTTAGCATTATTCATGGAGACGTGGCTCGGAATGTAAATAGAGCCCTGAAGCAAGGACAGACTCTCATCCTTAAATCTAGTCGGTGTTAGTCTAGCAACTTCTTAAGGAACCACTGTAATCTTTCTTTTTTCCCAATCAGCTGTTTATCCTCCTTTAGGGAAAAAGGAGGTCTAATTGCCTGATTATTATGCAGCATTTTAAGCACAAAACCAGTAAGACCAGTGCCTGTGGCTGATCTCCGTGTGGCCAACACCTGTGTTCTGTCCTCCCACCTGGGCTCCTCCTGGCAACCACCCTGCAAGTTAGACCACTGATCATGAGAAGGGAGCTAAATGTGTGGATAAATGGAGCAAATTCTTTCCACTTCTGTGAACCTACCATCAGGGAAAATCAGGCTGTTTGAAAGTCTTTACCAGGGTTATGCTGAGCGTGTAATAAGAATCGTAAAAAACAAAAACAAAAACAAAAACAGGACCTATTTGACAATTTTGAAGAGTTAAATATTTTTTATGTAATATTTAAAAACTTTATTTATTTTGGGGGGGGGGGGGGAAGGGGGAGGGGCAGAGAGAGAATCCAAGCAGGCTCCGTGCTCTCAGCACAGAGCCCAGTGCAGGGCTAGAACTCAGAAACTGTGAGATCATGATCTGAACTGAAACCAAGAGTCAGACACCTAAACGACTGGACCACCCAGGCACCCCTGAGTTAGGTCATTTTTTAAAAGACAAAAGGTCATTTACTTTTGCTGAAGTTGCAAGGCCTTCAGTTCCTGAAATCCTAGAATTCCCGTATTCTGATCCAACTGGTGTTTATCGGTCAGGGTTCTGAGCTGCCAACAACAGAATCCACTGCGGTTAGTTTCAGCAGGAAAGGGGTTTATTCAAGGCTATCACAGGGGCACTGGGTGGCTCTGTCTGTTAAGCGTCCACTTCGGCTCAGGTCATGATCTCGCAATTCACAAGCTCAAGCCCCATGTGGGGCTCTGTGCTGACAGCTCAGAACCTGAAGCCTGTTTCAGATTCTGTCTGTGTCTCTCTCTGCCCCTCTCCCCCTTGCACTCTCTCTCTCAAAAATAAAACATAAAAAAAAAAAAAAAAAAAAAAAAGAGAATATCACAGAAACTCCAGGAGAGTCAGAGAGTAGGCTCTGTGACGTTTGAAAACAATGCCTGGTCACACCACGGGACTTGTTGAACAAAATTGCCTTTGCCGTCACTGCTTTGCACAAGTGACAAGATTGGGATGGATACCAGCAACACTGTCATTGCTGATCTGGAATCCAGATGCCTCTATCATCACTCCAGTTTCTCTCTATGCAGCCCATCCCTCCAAATGCAAGACTCTCGTGGGTGCATCTGACAGGTGAGATCTAGGTGACCCCAGCTACAGGTACACGAGATTTCTAACTTCTATTTTGGGAAAATGCAACTTATAATGTGAGATATTACCCAAAGTAAAGAGGACGTCATTGAAATGAAAACCTTTTGTCCTTCAAACAACCATCGGGAAAGTGAAAAAACAACCTGCAGTGTGGAAGAAAAGTTTTACAAGTCACATATCAGATAAAAGTGGGAAAGGATCAGAATAGACATTTCTCCAAAGAGGGTATACAAATGGCCAATATGCAGCGATAATATTCTCATCATCATTAGCCATCAAGGAAATGAAAATCAAAACTGCCAAGAGATATTACTATGCACCCACTAGGATAACTATAATAAAAAAATTCGGATGATAACAAGTGTTGGTGAGGACGTGGAGAAAATGGAACCCTCACACATTGCTTTTGGAAATGTAACCCGTTGCACCCACCTTGGAAAACAATCTGGCAGTTCTGCAAAAAGCTAAGCACAGAGTTACCATATGGCTCAGGAATTTTACTTGTAGGTATGCAGTCAAGAGAACTGAATACATAAGTGCACATAAAACCTTTTACGTGAATGTTCATAGCAGCGTCTTTCAAAATAACCCCCAAATAGAAACAATCCAAATGCCCATCAGCCAATGGGTGGATTAAAAAGTGTGGCATTTCAATGGGCTATTTTTTGGCCATAAAAAGGAATGAAGTACAGATACATAGATGAACCCTGGAAACATGATGCTAGGTGAAGGCAGCCCATAGCACGGGAGCATATATTGTGTGATTCTATTGATGCGAAACGTCCCTGAGCTAGGTTTCTAGGGCTGCCATAACAAAGTACCACAGATCAGTGGCTTAAGCAGCAGAAATTTACTTTTGCTCACAGTTCTGGAAGCTAGAAGTCCAAGATCAAGGTACCAGCAAGGTTGGTTTCATCCTGAGGCCTCCCTCTTTGGTTTGCAGATGGCTGTCTTCTCCCTAAGTCACGTGATCTTCCATTTGTACCTGTGTCCTTATTTTGTTTTGAGGATACTGGTCATATTGTAACAGAGCCCACCCTAGCGACTTCATTTTAACTGAATTACCTTGAACTGAATTAAAGGACTATCTCCAAATACATTCACATTCGGAGACACTGGGAGTTAGGACTTCAACACACAGATTTCTGGGAGGCCTGACAATCCATAATAGGCAAATCTATTATGGAGACAGAAAATGAATAGATTAATGGTTATGGCTGGAGGGTGGTGGGAGATTTGGGGGGCAGCAAAGTTTCTTTTGGGGATGACAAAGATGTTTTTGAATTGATTGTGGTAATGTTTGCAAAATTCTGTGAGTATACTAAAAGCCACAGAATTGTACACTTTAAGTGAGTGAATTTTATGATTTGTGAATTAGATCTCAATAAGCCTATTATGAAAAAAAGGAAAAAAAAGATAAGGAGAGGGTTCAGAGATATTAGGTGGCCACAAATGAAGAATGCCTATTATGGGATGTCAATGCTACTCTCAGCTGAGAAATTAAGAACACGCCAAGAAATAACAAGTCATAGTCTCCACAGATTAGGCTGAAGTGTTCTCTCTCTCCTCAGCCTCAGACTCAATGGACTTGACATGCCCAACAGGAGCACAGCATTCCTGCTCTTTTTCCATGATGCTAATGTCCTTCTGGAGTCTTTGGGAACAAGAGTGACCTGGCTGTGACTGCTGTCATCCCCCCCCCCCCCGCCGTGTTTCTGGTGAATGTGGCTTTCCTGGTGAGAGCCCCTTTCTTTGGCCAAAGCTCTGAGCACTTCCCTGAGAATCTATATTTTGGAGAGGATAATCTTCTCAGGGATAGTTTTTTTCAATCCTGGAATATTTTTATTTCCCAGCTGAGTGTTTCTCAAAAGTGTTTAATTTAGCCCCACAATTATATGGTCAATTAATCTTTGATGAAGGAGGAGTGAATACACAATGGGGAAGACAGTCTCTTCAAAAAATGGTGTTGGGAAAACTGGACAGCTATATGCAAAAGAATGAAACTGGACCACCTTCTTTCACCATACACAAAAATAAACTTAAATGGATTAAAGACCTAATGTGAGACCTGAAACCTTAAAAATCCTTGAAGACAGCACAGGTAGTAATTTCACTGACATCACCTGTAGCAACATTTTCTAAATATGTCTCCACAGGTATGGGAAATAAAAGCAAAAATAAACTATTGAGACTACATCAAAATAAAAAGTTTCTGCGCAGCGAAGGAAACACTCAGCGAAACTAAAAGACAACCTATTTAATGGGAGAAGATATTTTCAAATGACATATCCAATAAAGGGTTAGTATCCAAAATATACAAAGAACTGATACAACACAATACCCAAAAAAAGAAATAATCTGATTTAAAAATGGGCAGAAGACATGAACAGACATTTTTCCAAAGAAGACATGTATAAGATGCTCAACATCTTGCAAATCAAAACTACAATGGGATATTGCCTCATACTTGTCAGAATGGCTAGAATCAACAACACAGGCAACAACAGGTGGTGGCAAGGACGTGGAGAAAGGGGAACCCTCTTGCGTTGTCGTAGGAATGTAAACTGGTACAGCCACTCTGGAAAACAATATGGAGGTTCTTTGAAAAGTTAAAAATAGAAATGCCCTGTGATCCAGGAATCACAATATTGGGTATTTACCACAAAATAAAATAACACTAATATAGGGGGATACCTGCACCCTTATGTTTATAACAACATTATTTACAATAACCATACTATGGAAGCAGCCCAAGTGTCCGCTGATAGATGAGTGAATAAAGAAGATGTGATGTATATATATACATAGATAGTGGAATACTATTCAGGCCTAAAAAGAATGAAATCCTTCCAGTTGCAACAGCATGGATAGAGCTAGAGAGCATACAATGCTGAGTGAAATAAGTTAGAGCAAAACAAATACCATATGGTCTCAGTCATATGTAGGATTTAAGAAACAAAACAAATGAGTAAAATAGAAAGAGAAAGAGAGATAAGCCAAGAAAGACTCTTAACTACAGAGAGCAAACTGATGGTTACCAGAGGAGGTGAGGGGGTGGGGATGGTGGAGGAAATAGGGGTAGGGGATTAAAGAGTACACTTGTTGTGATGAAAAAAAATAAGAAGAAGGGTTTAGCTTAGAAAATTGTCTCTGTAAGATTCAATAGAACCTGCTCTGGTTATATATTTTGATTTTTTATCATGCTACCCCTTAATCCCTAGTCGACCCTTTTGCATCACAGAACTTTCTACTCTTCATCACTGTGACCTTACTCAGACTCTAGTCACTTGCTAATTGTGGCTTGTGGCATTTACTTTTTCTCTCTATGAATTTATTTGAAGTTTTATGGACTTAGGGTTTAATTGTTCTGTATCTGCAGTGCACTTAAGCCTGAGAAAGAACCCCTCAGTCTTTAAAAAGAAAAATAAAGCTGCTTAAAAACAGACTATGTTCTGTTCATTGAACGCCCCTTAATCCAAACTATGAAAGATGAGTTGCTGTGCCTTCTTGTCAGCTTGCCATTAACGACCATTCCAACTTGATTTGCTCAGCTGAATGGAGGAGAAGGAGCAGGAAGGAGTGACTGGGTGGCCGAATACTCTCAATTCAGCTGAAAATTGCATCGGAATTTCTCAGTCCATTTTCTAATCTAAACACTTCCCTACCCATGCCCTATGGAGGGAGGTGCTCTCTGTGAATGAAGAACCATAGGTCTATGAGAAATATGTGAATGATGAATAAATGTAAATAAAGAAACTGGGGAGGCAGGGATTGATAGCTAAGGATGGCTGGGGAAGGAAGGAGGAGCAGCAAAGAATTAGCAAGTAATTCTTCACTCAACAAACAGGAACGGGGCGCCTGGGTGGCTCAGTTGGTTGGGTGTCTGGCTCTTGATTTCAGCTCAGGTCATAACCTCAAGGTTTGTGAGTTTGAGCCCTATGTTGAGCTCTGCACTGACAGCAGGGAGCCTGCTTGGGATTCTCTCTCCCCTCCCTCTCTCTCTACCCTTCTTACTCTTGCATTCTTTCTCTCTCAAAAACCAAACAAAAAACCCCAAACAAACAAACAAACAGGAACTGAATTTCTGGGCACTGTGCTATGCATTGAGGGGGAGAAAAGACAAAATCCTGTCTCCAAGAGGCTTTGTTTACAGTCTGGAAGGGAGAGCAGACATGCTAATAAATAGGACACTGAAATGTTATTGTTGCTGTAATGAAGTCTGTAAAGGAGAGAGTACTTGGGGGGTGCATGGGTGGCTCAGTCGGTTAGGCGTCAGATTCGGCTCAGGTCATGATCTCACAGCTCGTGAGTTCTGGCCCCACATCGGGCCCTGTGCTGACAGCTCGGAGCCTGGAGCCTGCTTCGGATTCTGTGTCTCATCTTTCTCTGCCCTTCTCCTGCTTATGCTCTGACTCTCCCTCTGTCAAAAATAAATAAACATTAAAAAAAAATTTTTTTTTTTTTTAAAAGGAGAGACTACTTGGTGATAGGTGGAAAGTGGAAGAATTGATGAAAGTCTCTTAGAATGTTCTGGAGATGAGTCTTCAAGGACTTACGGGGCAGGGGAAGAGAAGTGAGGAGAAGTGGAAGAGAGGGAAGGGCCCTTCAGGCAGAGTGAGCCAGATGAGCAGAGTCACAAGATGCTTTCAACAGCCTGGAACACGAGGGCAGCTGTGAGTGGTTTGATTTGGCTTCAGTGTCAGCTGTAGAGCGGGTGGGGCAAGAAATAAAGCTGAGCAGATGGCCTGGGGCAGAGGAAATCGAGCAGAGCCAGACCGCACAGGACAGTTCTGCTACAACATACATAAATTGCTATCGAACTAAAAGGTTGCCAAACACCATTCAGAGATTGGCTCCTTTTGATTCACTTTGAAGCCAGCCAAATTATTCTAGAAAATGGAATCCAGAAATCCTTTTGAGTAGCAATGTGATGGAATTGGTCCACCTGAGCATCCTCAATGAATATCCAGATAAGCTTAAAATTGATGCAGAAAGGCAGAAAAGGAAGCAGACGGGCAGTATGATACCCAGTTACTATGTCAAAGGGAAGGGAAAGCCACCTTCCAGCACCCCAAGTGTAAGTCACAGATGGCCTGGCCCCCAGGGGGTTCAGGAGGAAGCAACTACAACCAGCAGAGATAAAGTGAAAGTGGCTGCAAATGCTTCTTGCAAAAGTTTGGTTGGTTGGTTGGTTGGTTGTTTTTAAGAGACAGAGAGTGACAGTAGGATCTGGGGAGAGAGAAAAATCTCAAGCAGGCTCCACACTCAGTGCGGAGCCACTGGCGGGGCTCAATCCCACAACCCTCATGACCTGAGCTGAAATCAAGAGTCGGATGCTCAACTGACTGAGCCACCTGGGTGCCCCTTTGTAAAAGTTTTTAATGACACTGCTTTCTGGATTTAGAGTTCCAGTCATGACAAGTTATCCACACTTCCATCTATTTATCCATCCATCCATCCAATCCATCCAGGCTTTGAATCCCTATGTACTAAGTAATACAGACTCTGCTTCTGGCTTTTGGTTGGGAACACACACACACACACACACACACACACATCTTAGTTTGCAATGAATAAGTAAATGCCTACAATGAAAATCAAGCTTCTTTGTAAGTGCCAATAAAGTATTTTTATACCAGAAAAACATTTAATGATAAGGACATCACCACCTCTGCCAAGCATCCTACTTATAAACATCCTTACTTCTTAATTAACCTCCCCATCCTCCAGTAAATAAAGCCTCCTTTCCTACCAGAGCCACCCACAGCAAGTTTTTGTTTGCTTGTTTCGGAGTAATTTGTAGTCACTATCTAGCTATTCTTTCCAAAATCCTTCCCCTAAATCTAAGTGATAAATGCCATTCAGTCCTCCTCTGATACACCCCAGTTCTAACTCAGATCACAGCCCTTCCCTCAAGGTCAGGAACCCCACATCTGGGTGTTTGCTAAAGCAACACTGCTTTGAGCCTCTGCCCATTCCAACCCCTTTCATCTGGGAGCAAAGTGATCTTACATCCATTTATGAATCCCAGCACATATTGTTGTACTCCCTTGTTTAGGAGAAGTAGGATAGTGAGGCCATTTCCAGGTCCTGTTTTGGGAAACAGGCAAACTTGATGACGTTTACTGGGATGGATTAAGGGGAAGTGTAGCAGCATCCTGTGTAACGCATTTGACAGAATCTTACACTCACATCTCCCCCAAAATCCCAAAGTAGTGGACAAATTCGAGAGGACGGGAAAGGGACACTTTCTTATTATTTTAAAAAAATCGATGGGGCGCCTGGGTGGCGCAGTCGGTTAAGCGTCCGACTTCAGCCAGCTCACGATCTCGCGGTCCGTGAGTTCCAGCCCCGTGTCGGGCTCTGGGCTGATGGCTCAGAGCCTGGAGCCTGTTTCCGATTCTGTGTCTCCCTCTCTCTCTGCCCCTCCCCCGTTCATGCTCTGTCTCTCTCTGTCCCAAAAATAAATAAAAACGTTGAAAAGAAAAAAAAAATTAAAAAAATAAAATAAAAAAATCGAGAGGCTCCTCTACCCTGATCCAATTGCCCCTTGTACAGGTGCCCATAGCCCCTTGTGTTTATATCAATCACAGTACTTGTTCCACAGTTGGCTGAGTAATGCCCCCCCCCCCCGCCCCGAGATATCCATGTCCTAATCCCCAGAACCTGTGAATGCTACCTTATATGGCAAAAGGGACTTTGTAGACATGATCAAGCGAAGGGTCTTGAGATGGGGAGATTACCCCCGTGGGTCTGGTATCACTGGGGTCCTTATAAGAAAGACACACAAGTAAGAGATACGATGATGGATATTGGGTTGAAGTCATGAGCAAGGAACGCAAGCAGTCTCCAGAAGCTACAAAAGGCAAGGCACACTGGGCACACTGTTAAGATCTTTTAGGATACAAGAAACAGAGGCATATTCCAATGTCATCACAACAATACTTGAGAAAGAATAAAATTGACAGAATTATTCCAGCAGCTGCCCGAGGCCTCTCACCGTTGGAACATCTGTTAGCAGACAGTGTTAGCTTTGGTCATTGGACAGCAAGGTCAATAATTCAACACCAACATTAGTGGTCATGCCTTCAGAAATGTGAGTTCATTTTAGTGACACAACTTCTCTTTCCCCTGTTGCTACAACCACCTGCTAGATTCTGTACCTCTTGTCTTAAAAAAAGAAGCTGATCTTTTGTTCCATTACCACCCAGTATGGAATTCTCTCTGAGGACAAATCTCTCTCCTTAAACCAACTTCTATGACATTGGCCAACCTATAGATGGCTGTCATTGGGCCAGGTGCTGACTCCTGGTTGGAGCAGCTGTGGCCAAAGTAGCAGAGGCGTGTTACTAAAATTGACGACCTCTAGGTATGTTGCTGTGCACAAGGTGGCCACGGGCTTGGCAGTTACCTAGAGCTCAGAATCCACTGGTTAACAAATGCTTTTAAAGGGAAGTGACCAATGGAAAGACAAAAGAAAAACTGTAAAACATGGTCCCTGCCCATAAGGACTTTGTCACCTAGGAGTAAAAGGAAAATATATAGAGAACGATTAGTTACAAGACAGCATTACATTCAACAGTCCAGTGTAATAAAGTCTTCTTTGTTAAATAAATAAAATCAGAGAATATTACATGGGTCATATCCTTTCCTCTCTCCTGATGAGAAATTATGGCTTGCATGAATTTACTTCCATGTTCTTTTCTGGCAGTTCTGAGGCTTAGCTTCCAAATGATGATGATGTATGATGCAGTAGTTAAGTTTGTGAAGGTTATAAGCATATCAGGGTAAACTGAGGCACTTTTTTTTTTTTTTTTGCCACATTTCCCTGCCTCTGTAGTTGTGGGAAAAAACAAACCAATGGTTAGGGAGAAAGCATTTTTAAAATGGTACCTCTATATTTACCTAATATAAGAAAACTTTATAATGGCAGGTAAGTTACAGTTATAGATTCTCATGAACAAAGAGGGACTGTAATGGAGCCCAGCTGAGAGTCTCTGCAGAGAACTAAATCTCCATAGTGAGATGTGTCTAACCTCAGAAATCTGGAGGAAGCGGTCTCAGTACAGAGTGGAAGCCCCCTCACCTTTTCTTCATTGAGGGGATGGGAGCTTCTCCCCTCTCTCTCTTCCCAACTGCAGCTGGGACAGAGGAGGAAGGACATAGGAAGGACATAGGACATAGGAAGACTGGGGAAGACTGTCAGGCTCATACTAGGACACAGCGAGAGCTGAGGATGGAAAGCCAGATAGGGTCAAATGGGGAAGCCCTTGAAATTCAGGACTTCCCTGTGATTCACCACGAGAAGAAGTTCCTGGGTGCTCTAGTCTTAGTTTAAGCGAGAAACTCGCTCATCTCCTTTAACAATCCTTTAGGCCATTTTTAAAGTGATTGTTTTTGGCAACAGTGATGTTGGCAGGAAGTAAGGAGGCGTGGGTGTGGAGGGAGAAAGAATAGGAAAGAGGTAGTTGAGAAAGTGTGGTGGTTCAGTAGACAATATTTGTAAGGCTAACGGAAAATATTTTGACAAATTTATTCACTCACGTAAATTGGTTTATCTGCTTTGATGGCCCTGGGACAATATCAAGCCCTCTAAAGGCAGGGAAAGTGAAAAGGGGAGCGCAAATAAATTCTTTCACTTCTGTGGAAACCTTTAGCGTGGGTTCCATGCAGAGGTAGATGGCAGCCAATACTACAGTCAAGCTGAGTGGTTTCCATCCCAAGCTTGGACCTTATTAGCTGGTCATTGCACGTGACTTTGGTTCACAAATCAGCTATCCCACCTTGGGGGACGTGAGCCCCTCGAGTGAACCTATTTCTCTTCTGACGCATTTCGTCAGGGGAGTGGAGACTGGTGGATGGTATTGAGGGCTTCTGTGCCAGACATTTTCTATATGTTATGCCATTCTGTTCCCCCGATAGCCCTGAGAAGCTATTACTCCTCGGTTCCAGCTGTGGCAACAGGTTGACTGCACTGTAGGTCACGCAGCTAGAAAGCAAGGGAGGGATTTGAACCTGGTTCGTTCTCACTCCAAGCCCAGTGCTCTGTCTGCCCCATTACTGTGGACTGTAGGTTAAAAATGAACGAATTGAGCAGAGGAGCCAGGGAGGAGGGGGAGGAAATACCAGGATGGGGATTACAAGGGGAGTAAAAAAAGAAGAGGTTTGTCTTGCTGTTTAGATGCAAGATGAGACTTGGGCCTGCCCTACGTGATCCCAGCAGACTAGTTAGCGTAGAGCGGAGGCTGGCGAATGTGCTGCTCTCCTTCAGAATTAGTGTTTTCTAAGAGGCATTTCTCTCTCAGTCTCTCTTTCTCTGTCTCTTTCCCAGAGAATGGCCCTGAAGGAGTCCTCAGGATGATACGAGCTCGCTGGATTGCTGTGAGAGTCTTAATCCTGGGAGATTTATGACTGTGACTTCACTATGAAAACAACACTATTTTCCTCGACCTGTCAGGGGGCAACAATTAGAAGAAGAATGTGAGGTTTACTTTTGACAAAGCATGTGGCTCATAATAGAGCCTCTATTACCAATAGGGTGACTTGTGGCTAAAATATAAAGGCCATGGGCTAAAAAGAAAAAGAATAAAGAAAACATGACAGGATTCCTGTTATCCTCCCTCCAGAACAAGGAAACAAAGGGTAAGCTTTAGGAATAGAATCTGATACATTTTTGTATATTTTTTCCACATTAAGATGCAAGTCATTCCATGCTTGGAAGTTGGTTTTGTATCAGTGCTGGTCGGGTGGATCTATTTTTCCCTGTTGCTATAAAAACATCTCAAGAAATGCATGACAAGTCTTCAGAGAATGCCACCGATCGCTGAGCCACTGCCGTTAATTGCCCATGAATATGGATGGCACAAGCACCGTTCTGATCCCAATCTGTGCCTGTCGCGATAATGGGAGGTCCAGTCCACCTGTCAGGTAGGTGCAATGGCTTCAGACCATAGGAAGGCCGTAGGGTGTGAAGTCAGAGGGAAGTAGCAATTGCAAAGCCACAGACTGAATGGTTAGGCAGTTTGGAGACTGTGGAGCTCCGGGTAGTAGCCTCAGCCCAGGAAAGAAATAGACTGAGAGAGTCTTGAGGTCATGTGATCAGAGAATCCCAGAGAGAGTCCTACAGGAAAGAAGGAAACCAGGAAAGCTCCACAGGAATTGGTGTTATTTTTAAGGACCTGGAACTACGTGCCGCTTAAGAGCAGGAGCCATGAGCTATACCCCAGGCCATCTCCTCAGTACCTACCAAAGATCCTCACTCTGGAACGATAAACATCAAGGGTTGGTTGAATGTGTGAACTCTACGGTCACTATTTTTGCTCCTGAGCCTCAGGTTTATATGACCGGAAGGAAGAGAAATCCCAATGAGAAAAAGTGGTCCCATAGCCTTTTTGAGTGGCAAAATAGTCCCCGAGCCCATGAGCTTTCTATTTCCCTGTCTGAAATCAACATGGCTTTATTCACCTGGGCTAAGGTCCAGTTTGGTTGGGATGGAATAGGTGTTCCAGTTTCTAAAACTGGACTAATGGTCTAAATTTAGGAAATGAAACATTGACCTCTTTTGGAATAGAGAACTTTCTGCTCTAGAGAGGGTTAATAATCACTTGCCTAATCTATTCCAATCCATTTTGGAAGAATGCCTCAGCAACACACGTGGTACAAAGTAGAATGGCAGGACCCCCCCAAAGGCAAAAAAAAAATGCCTAAATTATTGTGTAATTTGCTCCTCTTTTTCCTGAATTTCTTTAATAATTCACATGAATTTCCATCAGTCCTTTCCATATGTTGTTTTTTTTTAAGTTTATATATTTATTTTGAGACAGAGAGCAAGCGTGTGTGAGTGAGTAGGGGAGGGGCAGAGAGAGGAGAGAGAGAATCCTAAGCAGGCTCCATGCTGTCAGCACAGAGGCCGACCCGGGCTTGAACTCACAAACCGTTTGATCATGACGTGAGTCGAAATCAAGAGTCGGATGCTTAACCGACTGAGCCACCCAGGGGCCCTCTCATGCGTTGTTTTAATTATTTGGTTTAATTATTACTGTGAACTCTTGGTGGATAGAGACAAAGTGTAGTGCCTGGTACATAATAGAATATCCATAGAGAGTTGCTGATGACGAATAAAAAAAAATTAATGAGATTATCATGCGAACCTGGAAAGCAAAGCTAAATCATTCTAATTTCAATCAGCTCAGTATAGTCTTTTCTAGATAGACAGTGTTTTGCAATCTTCTTTCCACAGCCATTAAATCTTGGCTTAATGCATAAATTCAGAATGTCTTGGCATTTTGTTATTTTACGTTCATCCCTACTGTGACAGCCAAGCTGCTCACAACTTTCTTCGAGAAAGAATTTGACATTCCACTGTGCAAAGTGCAGTTCGCAGACAGCCTCCGTCTCAGTGCCTCAGGATTCCACCCAAGGCGCTGGAGCTGATTTCCTGCTCTGCTGTGGCCCCGGGGCCATGACTGAGCCTTTGGGAGGAGGGGCACTAGGGCCGGGCCATCTCTCTCCACTGTGGGACTCCTCTAACGGGCAAGCTTTGTTCTGGAGTTTCCACTGGGATCACCTGAGGTTTTCCTTATTCAGTCTTGCTTCCCCTCCCCCTTTCATTTCAGATATCAGATCTGTATCACCGGCTGAAGACTCACCCTGCCCAACAGCCCCTTTATCTTTCACAGACTTATCTCCCAATAAATTTCTGATATGTCTATCTCTGCTTCCCGGAGGATCCAAACTGACCCACCTACACAATATCTCATCAGATTTGTTTTCTTCCTTAAATATAATGGAGAGATTTTATTAACCTGAATGTTTAGTGTCTCCCCACCACAACAGCAGCCTTTCGGAAATGTCTCCCAAAGAAAACCAGTTATGACGACAAAGTCTATTTCAAATCGTGTCTCAGGCCCTTGTGTTTGTGCAAAAATGCCATCTCATGGGGTGACTCGACTAGAGAACGGGGCATTCTAAGTCAGAACCCCACACACTAGCTATTTGGCAAGGCTTCTCAAGCTTGGATCACAGCCCAAAGGAAACCTGAGTGCTCCTTGGAGGGTGGGGAGGGGTCCTGAACATGTTGGGAGGTGATAATGAGAGCAATCGTGTTTGAATGAGGTTTATGAGGGCTTTCCGATGGGGCCCTTGAGAAGTCTAGTGCTTTTCTTCCACTTGGCATTGTGCATTTTGGGCACCAGATATGTTAAAGCTTGCAATGAGGTTCTCACAAGCTACTTGGTTTGCCAAAGAACCAACTACTGCTTCAAGTCCTATGTTCCCTCGTCTCCTGTTTGCTTCTGCCTTGCCAGGGAGATTGCTCTCATTTGGCTTCTGGTAGCCCCACTGGTAGCCAACAGAGACCGGTGGGAGTTGAGTGAAAGACGCAGCCTAAGGGAATCAAATAGTCCGAGGTCTATCGCTTATGCACTTGCCACTTCCAATTTGGCATTCTCGCTGACTCTGTTGGAACCCCTCTCCCTATCATGAGGTGTTCCAGCTGGACAGTAGACATGTACTTCTCCCATTATATAACAGCTCAATACTGGTCACCGAAAACATCAATTCCTTCAGCTGTGTGTGACTGTGGGTGCTCGGTTAGGTGGAAAAAAGGAAAACATTAAAAAAGCATCATTTCAGGCATGCTTTCATTTAATGCATCAATAAGATGGCTGGCATACCATTTCAAGGAGCAGAATGTAAAATGCCAACGCAGTTGACTGCCTCCTCCGGGGAGCCTTCTCTGACCTCTCCTTGGCACCAGCCGCTTTAATTGTGCATCAACCTCTAGGCCCTGTGTAGCTCTAGTTGGTCTCCCATATTTTTCTGCTCGGTCTAGGAGTTGAGAGGAACTGGAGAAGTCATACAGAAAAACCTCTAACTGAAACCAGGAAGCCCTTCTCATAAAGAGTAGACATCGCCTAAGCAGGCGTTAGGTTCCAAAGTCAGCATGTAGGGTGAAATCAAGTATTGTTTACATCACCTTTGAAAGTTCTAATATAAGAGGCACATGGGAAATGGGCACTAGGGGACAGGGGGAGGTAGACCCTGTCTCTGGTCTCACTCTTGTCCCAAGGCACAGCCTTATAAATGGAACGGTGGAGAGAATCATCCACGCTACTTAATACTTTTTAATTCATATTTTTGTCAAATGTAGTGTTTTAGTGAGTCAAACAATTCTACCAGATTTGTCACAAAAATTATCGGTGCCCCACCTTCCACTTTCCCTTCCTTAGAGGCAATGACTTTTCCACTCGAACGACTGACTCTCCATATATTGCTCTAAATAGCACACACATGTAGCTACTTCCTGATTTTTCATTTTTTGGGCCTTATCTATTGACTTCCTGCCATGAGAGACAGAGAATTTAGTTCTCTTTCATCCCCTTCCCTCCAACACATACCATTCTAGTTCCCCCATTCTCCCACTGTAGTTATATTATAGTTTTGGTGAGATCAGTATTCAGTGTTTACATTTTTTGACTATGTAAATGGTATTCGCAGCTGGGCCATTGGGAAACTTCTTAGTTGCCTTTCACGAACAACTTTTTACTTTCCATGGAACTAGTAATTATCATATATAATGCTTATAGTGTGCATATATATATATATGTATATAATTGCCTTTTGTTTGCTCAGTTTTCTATGCACTAATGCTAACACAACCTCAAACTCTCTACCAGTTGTCCAAATCTCCTGCCAGTCTGTTCAAACACAGCACATGGTCAGTTTTATCTTGGCAAAATCTCCCAGAGCCCTCTGGCTTATATGGTCTGGCTGCCCTTCATAGCTGAATCACAGCAGTTGTCCTGGGTCAAGCGTCTACGTTATCCTGGGAGTATCATGGCCTCTTTCTTGTGTTGGATCTTCTCTTTCCTTTTACCCCATGCATTCCTCTTCTTTGGCTTAGTCTCCCATTAGGGTAGAGTATATCCTACAAAAACTCCCTAAGAAAGGGTGAGGAGGAAGTACATTTTTTGAAATCTTGGGTGTCTGAAAATGTCCTCCTTCTGTCCTCCACCCTTTACTGATTGTTTGTCTGAGCGTAGACTTTTAGTATGCAAATCCTTTTCTTTCAGAATTATGAGGGCATTGTTCCACAGTGCTAACTTCTAACCCTTCTGCTGAAAAGGATGATGTCATCCTGATTTCTGTTTCTTTATAAGTGTGTTTTCTCTCTGAAAGCCTGTGGGATCTTAACTTTGTCCTGAGCGTTCCAAAATTTCACAATGATTTGTATTGATACGGGTCTATTTTTATTCACTGGGCTGGGCACTTGATGTGTTCTTTCAGTATGGACACTTGTATCTTTCAGTTCTGGAAAGTTTGTATGTATGTATGTATGTATGTATGTATATACGTATGTATCTGTCTTTCCATTCTGGGAAAAAAATTTTTTTCTTTATTTCCTCCCCTCATATTGTCTCTTCTCTTCTCCTGGAACTCTTATCGTTTGTATATTGGACTTCTTAGAGTCATTTTCTACCCTTCTTAAATTTTCTCTTCTGTTTCCTATCTTTTCTCTACCTTTTTCCTCTATTTGCTGGAAGGTCCTTCAACTTTACCTTTCAACAGCGCTGCTGAGTTTTTTGTTTTTGCTATCATATTTGTGATTTCTAGGAGCTCTTTTTTCTCCACAAATGTCTCATTTTAATAATGTTTCTTTTTAATCTGTTTCATGACTGCAATATCTTATCTCCCTAAAGACAGTGACACAGAGCTAGGAGATACATACGCACACACATGTACACCCACGTGCACACACATGCACACACACATTCACATGCACACACATTCTCTTCTTCCTTACAAAATCTCACTTCCTCTAAATTGCTTTATTGTTTCGAACTTGTTTTTTTTTCTCTTTCCCATAAGACTTTCCTCATATGCGTGATGGTCCTTGGTTATCTTTACAGGTTGAAGGCACTAAAAAGTGGATCAGAAGCTTTAAAACATGAGTGGCTCTGGTTGAATGTTAGCTTCCTTATAGACTGGTCTGGCTGGATACCAATGTCAGTATCTTGAGGTGTTTCCTCTTGAGCTGGTCAGGTTTCCCAGAGAAGACATGTCTATTGCTCTGCCTGGGGAATGAAGATCTGGCCATCAGCTTTCTGGCAGCTGACTGCTTCAGAAATTTGGTAGAATAAATTGGGCTGCCTCCTCAAAACTGCCTGAGAATTCAGCCTTCTCAGGTTTGCTGTCATTACTTCCATCATGTTGCTACCAGTGTTGTTTGCCCATGTTTGCACTCTCGTTAGTTTATGCCTTACAAAACATTTTAAGATAGAGGTGCCTGGGTGGCTCAGTTGGTTAAGCTTTGACTTCAGCTCAGGTCACGATCTTGCAGTTGGTGAGTTCGAGCCCCATATCGGGCTCTGTGCTGACAGCTCAGAGCCTGGAGCCTGCTTCGGATTCTGTGTCTCCCTCTCTCTCTGCACCTCCCCAGTTCACACTCTGTCTCTCTCTGTCTCTCAAAAATAAATAAACGTTAAAAAAATTTTTTAAATAAAAAAATTTAAGATTTTGAGCGGGAATGAAAGTAGATGCATGCATTCAGTTGATCATATATTTTTAAGTTTATTTATTTATTTTTAGAGAGACTGTGTGTGTGTGTGTGTGTGTGTGTGTAGATGAGCAGGGGAGGGGCAGAGAGAGAGGGAGACAGAATCTGAAGCAGGCTCTGTGCTATCATTGCAGAACCTGAGTCAGCATTTGATCCCACAAACCTTGAGATCATGATCTGAGCCGAAATCAAGAGTCAGACACTTAACCGACTGAGCCACCCAGGCACCCTTCAACTGATCATCTTAATCAGAATCCACTATTCACTTGTCTTCTCTCTTCAGTTTTGGCTTGATAACAACAACAAATTGGATTTAAGTGATAGGCTCATAAGCTTTGTCTCCCCAGGGATTATACTGATATTTGTTGAGTGTCCTATAGTTGACAATTATTGTCTCACTCTTGATCTTATTTGGTTTTTACCTCATAACCTAAACTGAGAACGAGAGAGGATGAGTCCTATCCAGGTTCCATTGAGTTGGTAAGGAGCTGAGACAAGACACAAAACCGGATTTCCTGACTCCAAATCTGACTTTTCTTTTTTCACCTGCATCAGGGTTTTTGGCAAACACTTCCTGTGGTCAACATGCAAGGCACCCTCCCTCACCAGTGGAGAGTTATGGTAGGAAGCTCCTCCTGATGAATAGTGAAAGCCTGTCTCTTTAGCATCTTCCCTTCGATTCAGGTTCTGCTACCTTTGGCAACACGGCGTAGTTGTAATTTTTCTTCCCCACGTGAGGCCTTTCACGATGTGTCTTCAGCTGTTGTGGAGTAGCAATGAAGGGCAGTAGGGTTGTAAAAGCTAGGGAACTCTGAAGTTAAGGTGAGTGCGGAAGTTGTCCTTCCTTGGTCATGGCAGGTAGGTGCAAGTGCGTTCCCAGAGGCCTCCAAGAATGATGGTGGTAACTGACGGGAGGTGGGCAGGTCACAGCAGCAAGGCAGGGCAGAGAAGACCGGTGCATCTGAGCAACATGAAGCTCAAAGGAGGAGATCTTGCCTATGGGTGGACCGCACACATGCGGTGGAAAAGCTGTCCCTGCCTCCTGGCCAGAGAGTTAGGTCATAAAAAATTCATGTAGCAGATAAGACAAGGAGGGGGAGGAAAGAGTGGGCATACAGGTTGAAGATGCAAAGAGCTCATCGTAAGGGAGTAAGGTTGAAATGAGGTGAAGTGAAAAGAACTGAGAAGAGAGCTGGTGAAAGGCAGAGTTGGGGAAAAGGAGGCTCAGAACAATTCAAGGGTGTACATGTGACCTTGAGTCTGTTGCCAAAATAGGCGATTCCTCCACCCCTGACCTGAGGCAGTTGAGGACAACACCGCGGCAGCCAGAGCCTTGCTTCTGTCCCTCTCTTCTCCCAGTGGAAGCATGAGTGGGGGGAAAGCCTGCGTCCTCACCTGTGGCATGCCATGGCTTGCCACCTGGCCTGCAAGGTTCTTGCTTGTCCGTTACTGCTAAAGGCACTGGATAGAGGATTTGGTCCGAAGCCAAAGCAAATAGCAGCTAAGACACACACAACAGTTGGCGTCTGGCTCAGATGGCTCTGGCGCCTTCCTAGACCGCCCCCCCCCCCCCCCCCCCCCCCCCCGCCTTTCCTCCAAAGAAGTCTGCCTGGCTCGATGAAAACTACAACTAACATGTGTGCAGGGCTTTGGGACTTAACAGGCACTTCCACATGGGGGAATCTCATTTTATCCTGTCAACTGTGCTGGGGGTAAAGTTTATGATTCCCATTTTACAGATGAAGGAACTTCCAGCTTCATCATGTGTAACCCAATGACACGGAGGAAGTCATTACCTCTCTCTGAACATCAGCTTTCTTAGTAACAAAGTGGGACTAAGACTTATGGCAAAGTTGTGTTGAGACTTAAGTAGGATTATGTATGTACGATGCTTGCACAGAGCTGGCGTCTCCTAAATGCCCATTCTGTATTCCCACTTATTTACCCCAGGGGTAAAATAACTTACCCTAGTTCGCTCCGCTAGAGAAAGGCAGAATTGGGGTCCCCGTCTGTCCTTGCCACTGAGGGGCAGGCCATTCCTAAAGGGTGATAGGAATGACTTATCAATACAGCTTCAGTGACTGATAGATCCTAAGGATGGCCTCAGCACTTTCTTCCATGCCTAGGTGTAGGCTTCTTTGCAGTATGAATTGATTGTCCTTCCCAATAAAAGACTGACCCTCTTTCCCCTCCCCCTTGAACCTGGGCTAGTCCTGGGACTTTCTGTGATCAATAGCATGTGGCAGAAGTGACATTAGGTCTTGAGTGCCTGCTCTCACCTTCTAGGTGCTCTGTGACTCCTGTGTAAGGAAGCCCAGCCCTTAAGGATGAACAATCACACAGAGGGAGAATTCCAGTCATCCCAGTAGCTCAAGCCGTCACCACTGAGGCACCAGACGTGGGACTGGGCCAGCTGGACAAGGCAGCCAGCCCCCTTAGTTGTCATTTCTTCTCTTCACTGGCCAACTCATGGTGGCATACTTGACCCCCATGAGACCAGCAGAGGGACTGCCCAGTTGAGCCTGGCCCAATTACAGACTCCTGAACAAATACATTATCTTGGTCTTAGGCCATTAAATTTGGGTGGTAGATTGTTGTGCAGAAATAGATAACTAATTCCTAAGATAAGATACTAGGGAAGTGTCAGTAAAACTGCATAGATACTAGAATCAGATACCAAAGGTACCCTAGAGATGGTTTGGGTTTTTTTTTTTTCCTTTAAATTATGATTGATTATCCACCATCTTGTGGTCCTTTTGACTAAAGATGAAACCATGAACCTGATGAGTTTACAAGGACCTATTCTTCTGATACCTGTAATTCTTTGAATAAATAGACACGGTGTGCTCTTAAATGCAGGGCTCAGGCCCAGGGCCTCCTTGGTTCCCACCTCATCTTTCTGACCAATTAAGGACTGGACCATATACGCCTAATAGAGGGTCTTGGGAATATTCTCAGTGCCAAATGGGAGTCCACAGTAAAGCTTGGGACCAAGCCTCTGCATCCTTGACCCCGCCCCCAACTTCCTGTCCCTTTGGGGCCAGTTGCTTGCCTCTAATCAGCATCTCAGAGACTTCTCAATTGTTCTTAGCAAACAATGCTTAGAAAAGGGGATGCATTCATAGGGAGAATTAAAACAAGGTGTATCAGGAGAGGCTGAACTGATGACTCCAGCCCCCACCCAGCCTGGGTTGTTCTTTTCAGGTCACCCGGCCTGAATTTGCCCAAGAACAAGGGACAAGACTGAGGTGACTTCATGCAGTGGAAAACAGACCACATCCTCCCTGAGAGCCCAAACGGAGGCTGGCTTCAGAGAAACTGATCCGCATGCCAGTGGGAATCATGCTGGTAAAATATTCCCCAGCTCATCAGCTCGTCTTTAAGTAGAGTGAGATGGATAATGGGGGTCACAAGCCACCTGTGAAGCCTACTTTGCAATCTGGGGTGCAGGTGGCTGCGTAGATTCTAAAGTTCCTCCCTCCCCTTCCGAGTCTGAGTCCCGGTGGCACTGTCCCTAATGTTCTAGGTTCTGTTTCATTCGCTCTCTCTCATATTCCCCTCTTGTTCTCGTTGCCAACAGCAGAGATAGGGCACAGGAGTCAGGGGCAGCTGAAATGACTGGTTTCTGAGCTGTGTTTTCCCTGTTCACTCCCACTGCCCACCGAGAGCACACAGGAGTCAGGGAGGGGCGGCGGGCTGACCCCTGCTGCTCGATGCCGGGTGCCCAGAGCTGTGATATGCAGTCCACCTGTCAGTCGACAGCATTTATGGAGGCTCTGAGGGGGCTCCAGAGGAACGCACAGATTGCTGGAATGGACACCGGGGATCAGGAACTCTGGCTCCGGCCCTGACCTGCTGCGTGAATTATGGTGGATGAATAAATGAACATTTTTGGCACACTTTACAACACGCTTTCAAAAGTACTTTCGATTCATCCTCCCCAAAGCACTGGGACATACGTGATATATGATGTACTGTTCCTAATTAAGAGGTGAAGAAGCTGAGGATCAGAGAAGCGAAGCAATTTGCCCAAGGGCACCATAGCAAACAGAACCAGAATCCACTGTCTCCCACCCCTCTCCTTTTCCCACCGTGCTTTGCTACCCTTTGGATGTTAACTTCTCTGAGCCCGAGTTCCATCATCATTGAAATAATGGCAATTTTACTGGGCACCTTCTCTGTGTGAGGTAAGCATGTTACCTGTGTTAGCTCATTTAATCCTTAAAATAACCTATGGGCAGAAACTATTTTTATCCCTGTTTTGGAGATGAGAGAGTTGGGGCTTACAGAGATCAGCCACCTGCCCGGCCAAAGCCAAAGTTCTTAGCCACCTTGCCATATAAGTTCCCATTGGTGACTGGAATGTTTTTTCCCCACCCACTTACCTCACCAGGCAATACAGAAGACAAAATTAGATGATGGATGTGAAAACACTTTTTGAAAGTTAAACATGTGGGGCATAAATATAAAGAAAAATAAAAAATCTCTACTCCTGTAGACCTTATGCCATAACAAAGCCCAAACTAACTTCCAACAAACTGACATAACAAGTCCTCACTGACATAAAGCAGCAGACACAGCTACGGAAAGAAGTTGCAAGGGGAGGGTGACGGGGGTCAGAAGCACCAGTTCTGGAGGTGATTTAAAAGAGGTGAGCTCTGCTTACGTTCCTGGCAGTAAGGAGGCACAGAACATGAGAGAAGAGAGGGATGCCAAGCAGAAACCGTGGCCAGATGGGCCACGTTGCCTTGTCCAGGGGAAGGTAGGCAGGAATCCATGCAGCGATGGAGATTCTGATAGAAATGAGCGGAAGTGGGTGATGTTCTTGAGGCCATAGTGTATGTGTGCATGTGTGTGTCAGTGTGTGAGCGCGCGCGTGCGTGTGTGTGTGTGACAGGCAGGGCCATTCACCCCCCCACTCCCCACCCTCTACAGCGTCATGCACAATAGCTTCATCCGTTATCTCAAACACAGACCAAAACTCATCTTCCACTAAGCACTTCTTGCTGCCATAATCCTTGATCCCCCACAGAATCAAAATATGCTCTCTGATCTTGGCACAGACTCTTGCTCTCACTTGTGGGCCTTTGCTATGGACTTTTATGTCTCTGTTTATTTTGTGTGTTTCATGAGTGGCTCATGCCTTTAAAGGAAATGCACCACCAGCCTTGGCCTGTCATTATGGCCCTTTGCTGGCCACGGGCTGAGCTCGCCCTGCTCCTGGGATGGGTGAGCCTGGGCTTTTAATTTGCTGTGACAGGAGATAATTGTTGCTTGAGTTTCCACCTCTGAAAATAAACCAGGGTGGTACTTCCCGACTGGGAGTCCAGAGAGGCAAGCTCATCCCTGGGGCCAGCGCCAGGGGGAGGCTTAGCCAGGGCCAGAGTGGCTGGTCTCAATGTCCCTCACCTCCTTTCCTTTTCTGGATTTCAAAACATACAATTAGTGTTTTCTTTAAGATCTCAGAATGGCAACGTTAGGAAAGTTCAGGGAGATTTTCTGATAATGTGTGCAAGAATTCTAGAGGTGGGATTCTGTGAAATTTCAGACTCTGAGGATACTAAACCCTCCACTCGGGCCTAATCCCCAGTTACAGCTGCATTCAAGTTCAAGCACATCAGAGCTTGCCCACAAGGGCTACAGTCCATGCCTTTTTCTTTCTTTCTTTTTTTTTTTTTAAAGATGATATCATGCCTAGAAATATCTGGGCAAAGTCCCACCAATCAAAGCCCTCTGGATTGCAAGTCAGGTCTTGGGTTTTGGGTAAAAGGCAAGGCCCTGCTTAGCTATAAAGTGAGGTATCTGGAGATGACCTTCTAAGGTTCCTTCTGGTGCAAGGATCCATTTATCTTGGACTCCATCCACGGGCTTGTCTCACCAGAGTTGAATTGAATGCAAGGTATTGTGAAGCCTGCACGGGTCATACAAGTTCAGATGATACAAAGATGTCTGGGAGTTGTACATTTTAGCTATGTCTTAGGACTAACATAATATAAAAGGAGAACTCAAAGGCAGGGAAGCTCATTGTGGTAGAGAAGAATGAGTCCATGAGGATACTGTCCCGAATGTTCTGGGACCCTGCAGAAGGTTTCTCCGGTGCTCTGGGTCTCTCTGTTCAAATCCTGATCCTCTACTCATTGGCTGTCTGACCTTGGGAGAGTTGTCTTAGTTTCCCCACCCACAGCCTGGAGAAGATAAGACACCTGCCTCACTGAGCTGTCATGAGCTTTAAGACAGATGGTGTGAGTATGGTGGTCCTTTGTGCAGCTCACTAAAAATTTCTTACCTTCCTCCTTTTAGGCGCATGGTAAGGCTGCAAATCCCTAGCCCCTCGAAGGTGGACTTACCCATGTGACTTGCTCTGGCCAATGAAATGAAAGCAGAAGGTCTCTGTGTCGCTCTGTGCAGAAGCATCGAATAGCCAGTAGGAGACGCTGCTGTGCACCGCCCTCCACACACACCCCACCCCACACCATGGCAACCAGGTATGCAATAGATGAAATAGGTGGAGCGCTTTTATTCCAGGTGGACATATAAAGAAATGGGGAGTGAGCCCCTTAGCTGACCTGCAGTAGACATTTACCGAGATCAAGAAGTAAACTTATTATTAGCTACTAAGACTTTGGCGGCGTTTGTCATTACAGCAAAAACTAGCCTACCCTGACTTTAACAATATATTTGAAGTACCTCACATAGCCCCTAGAACATAGTGATCTAATAATAAATGATTGTTCCTATCTTGATTCTTCTGACAAAAGTCAGGACCACTAGACTTTGAAGCAACCACACAGAATCTAGCACAGTTCTGAGCAAATGTTTGTACACTCTTTTATGGTGACATTGGATGAATTCAAAGTCACTGGGAGCTACCAGAACCAGGAAAACGCGGTGCCCAAGAAAAGTGAAACTCTTTCCAGCAGCCGGAGAGAGAGAGGACTACTATTTGCCTAAGATGCAGAATGGTCTTTATGTCCTTCAGTTTTCATCAACCAGAAAGCAGGAAGGAGAACAACTGGTTCCTGTCCCCACTCTCAGTGAAGTTATTTCAGGGCCATAAGCCCAGTGCATTCTTTGCTCAGAGTAACAGGGAACAGGTGCTAGGTGCTTGATCCCAAAACTTGGCATTGATTACTTAACGCAGACACCAAGATCTTTGTTCGTGTCGTGTCATAGGAATATTTTCCTCGGAAACTCAGTAAGTTATAAAAACATAAAAATCTTAGTTACATTAGAGTAAAGAGAGCCACGGTTAACGAACCTCATCATTCATTCCTGGTGAGTCTCTAGTGACAAAGGAGTTTATCACAAGTATAGAAGAGGCAGTTCAGGTAGAAGTTAAAAGCATGATCTTTCGGGCACCTGGGCGGCTCAGTTGGTTAAGCATCCAACTTCGGCTCAGGTCATGATCTCTCAGTTGGTGAGCTAGAGCCCTGCATTGGGCTCTGTGCTGATGGCTCAGAGCTTGGAGCCTGCTTCAGATTTTGTGTCTCCCCCTCTCTCTGCCCCTCCCCAGCTCAAGCTCTCTCTCTCTCTCTCTCTCTCTCTCAAAAAAATAAATAAACATTTTTAAAAAAGGCATGATCTTGGATGCCCATGAGATGTAGGTTTGCATCCCAAATCCTTCACTTACTTGTAAGATAGTATGCGTTCAAGAACTTAGAACGGTTTCTTATCCATGAACAATGGTCATCATATACAATGGGTTGGCTGATAATTTTTTATGTTTCTATTATTGCTTTAGTCACTTATTCATTCAAAAAATATTTGCTTCAGTCTTTTCCCAGTGCCACAACCTCCTTTAATTTTCCCAGCAACATTATGGGATCAGTAATATTGTTCTCATTTTATGAGTAATTAAATTGAGGCACAGAGACAATAAGAATCTCAAGACCACATGGCTAGTTAAGTGGTAGGTTTTGGGTTTAAACCCAGATGTGAAATAGAGAAGTCCCACAAAGTCATAGTCTATAGAAAGGGGAACTTGGGGGTAAATTCCAAAAGCCACATGCCTCCTAGAAAGAAAGAAGAGGATATTTTAATACCACCCAACCCACTCTGAAGCCCAGTGAGCATAAACCTAATGGGGTATTTAATATAGAAAGGTATGCTGACAAAGAGTGTGAGTCACCTCCTGAGCATAAATACCATCTGTGCAGGGAACGTGTGGTTAAACGGGGAAATGCGTGTCAATAAAAAGTATCCAACTCCCCTGGAAACCACGCAGACCCAACATGGCAGCTGAAGACCAGCCTTCCTTGCTGGACCCAACGGGTCCCCGGAAGGAGATGCTGAATTAGGCCTCTAAACCAACACTTCAACGTGAGTCTAAAGCTTTTCCAGTAAGGTAAACACTCTCTCAGGCCTCTTACTGTCTCACACCTTCATTGGCGTAATAAAGTGATCCTAGCTCAGACAAAATAGTGGTTAGGAAGGGATTTTCTTTTTTAGAATCCAGTCAATTATCAGTGCACATAAAGAGCACACAGAGATCACCAGTATTTCCTGGACTAAAAGGGAGCATGAAGGGCCGGGGTGTTTCATGAATTAGCCTTATGAATTTCCTTGACAGGTTCAGTCTTTAAGCTTCACTAGCTGCTGCCAAGCTGGAGAATTAGGCTCACTATATTTCATTGCCTTTCGCTCAATGATTCAACTAATATTGCTCGGGCACCCCTTAAACAGAGTGTGGTTAGGCTCTGTGAGGGAGGCAGAGATGAATTTCCTGCTCTAGGGGAGCTTGCTTGTATGGTAGAAGAGAGAAGTACCCCCAAGGAAGGTTCTGGAAAGGGAGAGCCTATAACAGAGTACTGGCTGTCCAGCAATGAAATGGATTTTGGGTTGGAAGAAGGCCACAGTGTTTGAGTCAGGTCTTACCTATTTCACTTGCGAGCCAGTGTTCTCAGGCCTCCCCAGTTTGATGTGATCAGGGAGGCCTGTTAACACGAACACCTACATTTCAGGGCCTCTTGGCCCTTGCCTACATAATTACAGGACCCTTGCACTGCTGTAGAGCCTCCTTGGGGACTATTAGGAGCCCCCAGTGTGCTCATCCCCTGGCGGAGCCCCCCTGAGGGAGGGCAGAATCTGCTTCCCAGCTACTGGGCTGCCACACCCCCCAGATCCTCTCAGATGCTGTCTCTGTGTTCAGCACAAAGGTGGGAAGATTCTCCTTCTCGCCCCAGATTTCACAAGATACCTCACCAGTGGAGGCCCCTCAGCCTGATTCCCCCAGTCTAGGTCTCAGTCTGTGGTACCTGAGGGGAGAGAAGACCCAAGACTGGGTCCCTTGCTCTGCCTTTGTCTCAACTCAGCCTGACTCACCTAAGCTCAGACACTTCTATCACCCCAGGCAAAGGGGCTTATGCACATCAATTCCTTCAAATAAAGCCCGAGACTGGGGAAGTGACCTCCCTTCCAGTGGCTCTGTAATTCATCCCCAAGCCAGGAGAGGTAGGAGAGAATTCAATGTAAACCGGATGGGACAGAAGGCATAGTCGGGACTGTCTCAGGAGGCCTGTGGCCACTCTCGTCCCCATCACCCTGGGGTTGTGCCCCGCTGGCACTGCCCCAGACTCTGCGGACTCGGTGCTGAATTTACATTTACCAGGCTAAAGTCGCAAAATAAAAACCATGCCCAAATCGCAACTGTCTGCCTAGAAATAGTAAGACAGGATTGGTGTAGAGGTTTGAACTTCCACCATATTGACTCAACCCACCGTGGAAGCCAGAGACCCCAGCTTAGGAGATGGCTATTTGCAGCCCGGTTGGTGTCATTTTGGGGGCAAAACAAGGAAAGCCTCTCTGACCAGGGCGAGTTTCTCCTCACTTGTACTGAGATGCTGCTGCATCCGAAGGGATCTTATTTAAGATCAGAATCATCTGTTGCGGGTTGATACCTTGACCAGCTTTCTCCCTGGACTTGGGAGCACAGTGTTTGTAGACATTCGTCTCCAGCCAGGTCCAGCCGTCTTCGCCTTACAGCTGGGTTTTCTCTGGAGAGACGGCTGTTTAAAGCTCAGCCCAACACTTCCTGACTTTACTGTGCTCGTATCTACGGCAAAACAGCAGTCATTGGTTTGAATGGACTAATCAAGACCTATGGCTTGCTGTCTGCACTAATCACCACTTTCCCAGAGATCAAAGCCACGTGGCTGTGGAGACAGGCTTTCAGCAGCTTTTCTCGCATCCTTTCCTGATCAGAGTGATGTATTACCCGAGTGCCGTGATCAGCTCAGGGTATCTTTACTTCAGCTATTTGGTACCAGACTGTGGAGTATTTGATGATTTAACAGTTTGCGTCTATGCTTAATCTGCCTTGTAAATAACCCTCTGATTTAAAAAGAAAAAGGAAAAGAAAAGGAAAAAGGGAAAGGAAAAGAAGAAGAAAAAAAGAAAAAAGGAAGACAAAGAGAAAGGGAAATGAGAAAAAGAAAAAGAAAAAGCAAAAGCAAAAGAAAGAGAAAAAGAAAAAGAAAAAGAAAAAGAAAAAGAAAAAGAAAAAGAAAAAAAAAAAAAGCCTTTTCCATGCGAGTCTATGAAACGGAAGGAGGTGATACTTGGGAAATCGAAAAGGCCCCAATCAGTCCCGGGGATAGAAAAGCACGCTGGGAGGAGGAAGGGCCGCAAGGTCTGGATGAAATGGAGCATGCCCAATCGGAACAACTCTCAGAGGAGGCGGCCCCAGGGCATGCGCTCCTGGCACTGGGCTCACCCTCCTAGCTATGGGAAGCATACTCGTGGGATTCCCACAGACGAAGAAGCCTCCAGGGCAAATCCCAGGTTTCAGGGCCCCTTCGATCTTCCTGCTAACCACCTCAGAGAATGAAGTACAACCATCTAAGCGTTTGGATTCTTTCTGTGCTGCCCCTGTGGGAGCAAAAGGTCTATTCTGAGTCTGTACCAGGCGTTCACATTCAGGTGAGCTGGGTACTGAGCAGGTGGGGCAACAGCTCAGTGGAGGAGGGTTGCAGACCAGCTCTCCAGGTTGCTATGACCACAGAGCCCCGGAGCTCCATGGGATCAGCTATCTCCCCATCCCCCACAGCACCCCCCCCCCACCAAGGCTCCCTGGGTACCACTCAGGCTCTTGGGCTGAGTACTCCCTCCCTCATCTCTGCCACACGATCTCCCGGGACTAACCTGACCTGCCCAGCCTCATCTTGATAGCACCTCCCTCACGGTATGTATTTAGCACTTGGACAAGCAGGCCGCCAGGTGGTTCCAAAGGTGCTTACTGGTAGCTCAATAAATATTTGGTGGATGAATGAATGAATGAATGAATGAATAAGTGAGTTGTAAAATTCCAGCTCTGCCTCCTCCCAGCTCAGACTGGGAGGGTGAGGGGAGTGGTTTGAGCTGCTCACCACCCGCTCCAGTCTGAAGACTGGGAAGAGAGACCAGAGTTATGGGAGCAAGAGGGCACTCCTTGCTTGGGACACTTTCTCTAGTGCTGCTGCCATAGGGGCAGGGCAAGGCTCTCTTGTCACAATGAGGGAGGAAGGAGCATCTCCTCTGAAGCCCCCGCTAAGCGCAAATGACCGCAGCATTTCTCCGTTCGGAGCCTGGAATGTGTGCAGGACACAAAGCACACAAGCGATGAGTGCTTCCCTGACCCTCAGAGCTCCCTCGTTAGGTTGTTTGTGACAGGATGATCCCCTGGACGAAATGATCCCTACAGCCATCACTCAGATTCCCAAGAACAGGAGTTTCCACGTCACAAGACCTCATCCGCTGGAACTAGCCTACTGCGCTCACGGCATCACAAGGCGAGGTGGCTACTGCCCGAGCCTCCTGACAACCAGCCTCCTCAGTCCACCTTGAAGGCAGAACTTCACGGAAGCTGAGTGTGAAGGGGGAATGTGTTAAACCAGGTGTCTTCGGAATCCTCCGGAAAATGTTATAATCAGACTGGCTCTGCAGAGTCTGATAAGTGCCAGAGACGGAAAGGGTGGGGTTGGGTGGTGTCACAGTCAGTTATAAAGCTGCGATGCAGGCTGTGTGTCCCCTGTGTGTGCTCTCAAAGTCAATTCGTAAGACACACAGTCCGGAAGAGTGTCTGACAATGGCAGGGGCTCAGTAGATAGTTGTTGATGGACTGGTGTCGCATTGTCCCCAGCTTCCTGAGTACCCGGTGGCATAGAGCCATCTTCCCAGAGGCCAAGGCAGATCCCATCATGGTTCTGACCCACCCGGGGCTCGAGGCACAGGTAGCCTGTCCACTTCAGACATCCACGCCCCATGTTGGCCAGAAGAGAAGCTCTGAATGGTCACGTAACTGTGTTTTGCTGTTAAAAAGGGCAAACCCTGGATACGAGCTCACAAGCTATTTCTTTCCCTGTGGAAAAGTGGGCTCTACATCAGGAAGCAAGCTTCTTCCTTGCCCAGAAGATTCATAGTCAAATGCTTGTAGGGGAGATTACTGAAACTCCAAAAAGGTCAGAAATGCCTCCCGCCTTTCTCGAGCGTTCATTCTAACCCAAAGGGATGGCTCAGTACAGGCTTGTTCACACCCTGGCTGTGTGAGCACTGGGCAGCTCGAGGAGCCTTTGGGCAGAAAGCACATGCGTACCTGGCAGAAGCCACATTGACAGGTGAGGTCTGAAGTGAAGGCAAAAGGAAATGATTTTGTGAAGCCTCCGGTTGACCAGAAACACCCACCTCTTGACCTTGGCCTTGCCACTCAGGGTGATTCACAGGGCGTCCTCAGGGAATCTCACCAGTGCTCTCCAGCAGAGGTATTTGTCACGTGCTGGTATTTCCAGCACTCGTCTTCCAGCTGACCTCCTCTCTGGGGGCTGCTGGGGGCCCATTAAGCTACCCAGGATGGCGAGTCAGCAAGCTGACATCCTTAAGAAGGTGATGGTTGGCTTTGACTCAGGAGCACCCCGGACTGAACGTTCTCTCTCCCTTGCCTACCCGAACCCCCAAGATCACCTTTCCTAAGAAAGAGCTTCTCCAGAAACATCTCAATCTTAGCTCCTTCTGCTGTCCCTGCCATGTGGGCAGCCCCTAGGTGACAGCACTTGCCGTCACTTCATGGGTGGTGGCACTGTACTGGTTGCACAGCGATCACTTACGGAGTTTGTTGAAAATCCAGATTCCTAGGTGCCACGTAAGAAGCTTCCTGGGGGGTAGACAGGACATGGAGAAGAGCAGCTCATATTCTGACTCATTCTCAGGTGCTTCTACGACACTGCAAGGACTGGGGACCACTGGCAATTAGAGCATCGAGACTTTAAAAGTGCATTCATTCAAATATCCGTGCCTCTGTTCAGACCCCCGGAAAAGCAGATTTGACTGTTTTGCTTCCTGACAGCGTTAGAAGAAGCAGTTTCCTCTTTTCCTAAAACAAGGTTGTTCTCTGGCTTCTTGATACATCCTAGACCAGCGGGAATCTGCAAGTGGCTCCAAGGCGATGTGGCCAACAAAGGGCCTTCCTAAGCAAGCATTCCAGACTCCCACAGATGCAGCTCCAGCATGTTCCCAAACTGCTGGAAAGGAGTGAGGCTGGGAGTTTTCCTTCAGGGCTCACCAGATCCCAAAAGCTTCTAGAGGGAGTTTTCCTGGGCTAGCGAGAATTTACAGCTCGGGAAGAGATCCAACTTGATGCATGTTTTGCAGAAAAAACTCCTGGAAATGGCTAAATTCCCCATATCACGTGAGGGACAGAAGTGTGTCTTAAAAAAAAAAAAAAGCCAGGGTATATGTTGCTAATAATGAGACTGAATTAAGTTCTTAGATTCTGCTTGTTGCCAGTGCTGAGGCAGGAAATAATTCATTCTCCTTTAATTAATCTTTTTGTTTACATTATTTGCTCCCCAGGACTGGCTCAGAGAAGCCCTGTTTCTTTGTTTTGTTTTCCAGTCCTTGGTCAGTCAGATTTGGTGGCATTGTTCCTCAGCCCAGGGAGTCCTATGGGCAAAGCCCTTGTCACAACACACCCACCGTGGAATGAAGGAGGGGCACAGCAAAGACCAGCAACAGGCCCACCCGGTCCTGCAGTCGGGGTAGCACCTGTCCTGTCCATCAGCACTGTCCCTGACCACTGCCAGCTGGGCCAGGTAGGACACGCCTGTGTGTTGGGGGTAGAGGGAGGGGGAGGGGAGCCATGTCTGCCTCACTCACACTTGGAAGCCCTGTTCTTGACAAGGGGTTAATGAACATCGAATGCAAGAATGATAGGGTGAGGGAAAAACAGATGACTTCTAAAGTGGGCTGGACCGATTTCTCCATCTCAGTCTCTTCGTGCACTTGTACATCTAGCGCAGTCGGGGTGGGGGAGGGGAGGGAAGAGGGAGGGAAGGAGAAAGAGAGATGGAGAAGAGGAGGAGAGGAAGGGAGGGAAAGAGGGAGAGACAATGATAAAAGCACAAGGTACTCCATGGGTCAAAATCATAGATGTTGCCAGGGGGATGAAGGCAGGGTTCCCTGTCACAGTGGCTTGGAGATTCCAGGCCCATCAACGGCTCACTTCACCGCGTCCATTCCTCTCGTGCCGCGTCGAGAGGTCAGAGCAGGCCATCCTAAGTGGTTCTAGACTGGACAGGCAATGTCTGCCCACCCTGCTCCTGGCCCGCAGTCTCCAGCCCCAGAACGCCCCAGGGGAGGCATATGGAGTCCTGCTTTTTTCACAGGTTGGTTCTTTATCTCTTTAAATTCAAGAAGCCACTGGTTTGATCTCTGGTTTACTCATTTCATGACATTGGGGGGCCAGAGGGGGCCCCACCTCTTCCCAGTATTGTCAGCCCAGGTCAGGGAGAGAAGGCCCAGGAGCCAATGCTCATGAGGGTGGCAGCCATCACATTTAACCCCTTCCTCCCCTATCTGCTTGCTTCCCGGCAAAGGCATGTCCTGGCAAGGTCAGCTGAGTCCGTCTAAGTGTCCATGGTTCTATGGCATGGCACATGCCCTTGGTGAAGAAAGCGGCTCTTCTCGTGTGCAATGGAGAGATCCTACTTTATATATATTCTTTTCGGCTTTCAAATAACAGGAGAACATTGCTGTTCTTTTGGCTCAAGCAAAAATAAGATGGTTTTGTTTTTGAAAACCCTATTTAAAGGGTTCATTATCTCACAGGCTGCTAACTATATACTCTGCGCCACACTCAATAAAAGCTTCATATAACTGTCTTTGAAATTAACAGCCACCTCTTGTGCTTTTCAAGTTATTAAAGACGCTGGCATGGTGGAGAGACTGTAAACTTTCTATACTGGTGATTAGTCAGCGGGGCCACATCCCACCAAATCCCCCAGGGCGTTTCCAACAAAAAGTTCCTTGTGACCCAAGCACCAATTTTTCTTTCTTGTCTGTTCATTCTAATTCCACTCAATTACTCCTGAGCAAGCTGTTTTATTCCTGTCAACTCATGTTATTTACTGGAGCCTGTCAGGAGGACTGGAGTGGAGGCTGATATTATGTAGGATGTTTTGAGACTCATTAAAACACTTTAAAACAATCACCTATTGTGATATTCACGGCCCTATATGGGGTGGCCTTGCCTGGGCCATTTGGAGCCTGGATCACTTTATTTATATGCTATTAAAAGTTTCAGATGAGAATGCTTTTTCTTGCTACAAAATTTTGGACCTGGGAACCCAGGATTGGGTCTGGGCTTCTGGAGGCTTCTGGGCAAAGATCCAAAAGTTAACAGATTAAGTGTGTGTGTGTGTGTGTGTGTGTGTGTGTGTGTGTGTGTGTGTAAGGGCGTGTAAGGGTGTGTAATGGTGTGTAAGGGTGTTATCCAGGAGCAGCTCTACCTCTGACTAATGGGCTGAAGAAGAATGGGGGTCAACAGGCAGTTCCAAATAGCCAGAGACGCTTGCCTTCTGGAAGAGAAGGTGGTTTCCCTGGGACAGTGTGTGTAAGAACAGTTTTCCTCTGAAGATGGAAAGGTTCCCTGCTGTGTCACTCTTGGTCCATCATTATATAATCACAGAGCAATTTGTAGGAACAAGGCACCACGCTTAGATGTCCTGAGGGCGTAAAGCAGATAAGTTCATAGTCCTTGCATCATTCGATGAAGGATCCACTTTGCTGGCAGCATGCGGTATCAGGTGCCAGGTGAGTACGTGAGCCAGTGAGGGACCAGAGCAGCGACATTGTGTCTGCCCCCCCTCCCACCTTCCTCTTGCTTCCCACGGCGGCCTCCCAGCTTCCTGTGCTCCTGCGGCTTGGCTCGTCTCTTCTGCTACCCCTGGTGACCCCAGGGCAGCCTAGATAGTCCCTGTGGCTGGAGGTCGACTCCTGTGCTCTAGGCGCCTGGACTCCAATGAAGAAGCCGTGCTCAAGCTGGGGAGGAAGTAGAGAATTTTTGCTCACCAAGTCCCCAAATCTGGAATTGCTCTTTTCTTCAGTGGTTCTAAGATGTTCTATGACGGCAGTGGTTGCTACGGACTCAAAGCAATGCTCAGGAAAAGTCTAAGTTAGGGGCACCTGGGTGGCTCAGTTCGTTGAGTGTCCAACTCTTGATTTTGGTTCAGGTGATGGTCTCACGATTCATGAGTTCGAGCCCCGTGTTGGGCTCTATGCTCATAGCTTGGAGCCTGCTTGGGATTCTCTCTCGCGCTCTCTCTCTCTCTCTCTCTCTCTCTCTCTCTCCCTCCCTTTGCCCCTCCCTCGAGCTCTCTCTCTCTCAAATAACTTTTTTTTTTTAAAGAAAAAGTCCAAGTCAAAACAGCATACATCACCTCACACACTTCTAGAACATGGTTTTCCCACAAGTGTCTCATCTGCTCACACATGCCATCCTCACCCAAGCCAGGGGGATGGAAGGGATCATTCCAAAGCAGCACCGGCAGGGGAAGTGAGCCTGCGGGTCTAGAGCTATGTGCCATGGGGCACAGCAGTTCTCCTTCTTCAAGTGCATAAAGATTGAACTAGACCAACATTCTCATGCTGTACTTTGGGCATGAGATGCCAATCTATGCTCCAAGAGAAGCTGATTTCCAGTCAGATCCACTGAGGAAACGCTACTTGCTATCTCCCTAGTTCCTAGACTGGCATCCTGCTCCCATGAATTTAGAAAGTGCTGTGTTAGCTGATGTTCAGAACTCGTCCCAGCTGGAAATTCTAGGATGCAACAAACAGGAAATGTGGATATCCAAAGTCATACGGCATTTGCCCAGGCACTTGGGGGGACATACATAAAAATAAAATCAAACCCACAGACCTATCTCTTAGCCTGGGCTGAGCCCAGCATTTGCATTTCCAACAACTCCCTGGTCAGTTGTGATGGGTAGCAAGCATCATACTGACAAGTTGGGGCCCAATTTAGACCCAGATGCTTTCACAGGGCAAGGAAATGAGGGAAGAGTGAAAGCAAGGTTTTGTGGGTTTGTTTTTTTTTTAGAGTTTCTTTTTTGTGCGCATGTGAGAAAGAGAGAGAGAGCGTGCCCAAGCGGAGGAGAGGAAGAGAGAGAATCCCAAGGAGGCGCCACACTGTCAGAGCAGGGCTAGAACTCATGAACTGAGAGATCATGACCTGAGATGAAATCAAGAGTCAGACGCTCCACCAACTAGGCCACCCAGGTGCCCCAGAGAGCAAGGTTTTCAATTGCTCACTTCTGTTCACAGGAAGGCTGATTGTGCCTTTAGAAGATACTTCACCAGAAATCAACAGTTGAAGATGCAGTGGGGCAGAATTTGTTTGGTTTGGTTTTAAACCTCAGACCGAGGGGCTCCTGGGTGGCTCAGTCGGTTAAGCGTCCGACTTCAGCTCAGGTCACCATCTCACGGTCTGTGAGTTCAAGCCCCGCGTCGGGCTCTGGGCTGATGGCCCAGAGCCTGGAGCCTGCTTCGGATTCTGTGTCTCCCTCTCTCTCTCTGCTCCTCCCCCGTTCATGGTCTGTCTCTCTCTGTCTCAAAAATAAATAAACGTTAAAAAAATTTTAAAAAAATAAATAAATAAACCTCAGACTGACACTCAGACTATATCCTAAGGGCAAACGTCTATGGCTCAGTTGCTAGGTAGCCATTGCCTGGGGCCAGATGGAAAGTGACGCTGGCTGTCTGCTCTAGAGGCTTTGGGGACCTGAGAGAAGGGCGCCTGTGAGACGTGGCCTTCTCAGTGTCCTCTGGCTGCAAGCAGAGCTGACCCAGCCTTCTGTCCAGGGGCTTAGAGCTTTGGGGCAGAGAAGGCAGGAGTTCAGGAACAGGGCCAGATCAGCTTCCCAGGCCCGCGAGGTTAGTTCTCACCAACTAGGCCTAGTTTCTCACCAGGAAAAAACTGCTGCTGCCCCTGTATCCCTGGCCTTCATCCACACACACACAGGAGAGCTGCTTGGCCCCTGCCCACTGGCAAGGCCGCCTGCTGACGGAGAGAGTCTGCTCTCCCCAGGAGGACAAGCCAGAAGTGATGGATCTTGCACAGACTGAAGTTCAAGGTGAAGTGCAAGCCTGGAAAATAAGCCTTATTACTACTCCCTCTCATATATTCCACAGCCCGGACGAGCTAGATGACTCACCACTGTTTAGACAGATTCCGTTCTCCTCCTTGAGCATATTAGCTTCTGTTTTTCCTTCTCCACCCGTCCGTTGGACTCCTACACATACTTCAAGGCCTATGTCAAATGCCTCTTCCACTGATCTCTCCATTAGATGCAGGAATATCACTCCCCTTCGGAATTGCCAGAGTATATTATTTGCATCTATCAACTGGCATTTTTTTTTTTTATACGATAGTTGTTTTCTGTCTCCTTCTCTCAGAAGCTGGAAGCCGGAAGGCGGCATGTTTCAACATTGTGCTTTCTATGTAGCAGGTACGCGGTGACCATTTGTGGAATGGAACGTATTGTCCTTGCCGACAGTCCTTGCAAAGCATCACAGCCCTCGCTACCTGTTGGGGGGCGACCGTTGGCACTGTCTCCATCTCTGCAGCATGGTGCCATCATCAAGCACGTGACATGACACTGACGGTGTGGGGGTGCCTCCTGAGCAGAGTCAGCATCTTGACTGAAGGGTCTGGACCCCTTTGAGTTCCAGTCCCCACATGGGGTTGAAAGACACTCCGTTCTCCATTGAATTTGCAATCCTCAAGAAATAATGAAAAAAATTGAAATTTATTCCACCGAGAATATAACTTGGGCATACACGTGGGCCACATTTTGCAACAGATGGGTAACTTATCTGATTAACAGCGCTGATCATTTGTCATAACGTAACACGTTATATCCCATCTTTATCACCTAGAATTTTCATGTTTGTAAATCTCACCTCCCTAAGAATGACGAAGCTTCGTGAGAACAGAATGAGTGACTTACACAATGGTGGAGAAGCCATGGGTGTTAGAGTCAGATCTGGATCCAAAGTTTGGTATCATTGCTACTTAGCCAGCCACCTTGGGTGAGCTGCCGAGCTCCTTTGAGCTGGTTTCCTCATTTTTAAAATCAGAGCAATACTGCCCACCCCTGTGGGAACCAAACATGCCAACGGTACAGATTACTGGCATGTTATCTGTCCTGAACTAGGAGTTCCGTGCCTCCCCTTCCCTTCTCTCCTCCTCTGCTCATCCTGTAAAATACACAGATGCTCTAAGATTTCTGCCACCAAGTTTTCCGAACCTAATGCTGAGCGAAAGTGATCCTGGTATACTTACCAGGATGTGCACACAAAAATATTAGAAACTAGGGCTGTCACAGGAAATGCAAAACATGTGGCCACTGTGTTAGGACACTACTCGTTCAGAAGAAGAAAATAAAAACACTCCCTAACGACTCTTGCCACATGGAGAAGTCTTAACATGATTTCCAAACCACCACTTCTCCTTGGGCCACGGGGCCACAGCATACAAGGGGACAAGAAGGCCATCTTGCTGCTCTGGGCCCTGCAACGGGAGGCACATTCTCAGATTTATCACCTGGAAACTTCACCTCTGTGACTCCAAGGGGAAGGTTTCCATGCGGTCTGCCCACCTGCTGACCCTTGGGCATGATGTCCCATTTTCCATGCATTCTTCCATTTGTGTCCTGTCCCGTGACATTTGCCTCGCAAGCACTTGAGAACGTCAGGCATCTGCTATTTAGTCTATAACCTGACACTCAAATTAAGAAAAATAAATGAGCTTACGCTGGCCTTGGGTATTTCCAGTAGCTGGAAATTCCCGTGGCTGAGAAACCTCGTGAAGCCGTCTCACTGTAGCATTTTATAGATCTGGCTGCAGGGGCCAAATTACCCTGCCCAGCGAGGTGGGCAGAAAGAAAGCCTGCTGATGACCAAATCTCTTTTCAACTAAATGATTATTTTTGTCTTGATGTATGTGTGGTTATGTTGTTATGAATGACGGTGGTTTTGTTGTTTTTTTCTTTCTTCCCCAAAGTTTCAGAGAGAAGAGAGGCATGTCTTTAATTCACTACCCAGGAAATAGCGAGCGTGGTTCTTCTTCCAAAATCCCCATCCAAGAAGCCGATGGCAGGCCTCTGAAACAGACCACCTGTGGGCATGTCACGAAGAAGTGGGCTTTGTTTTGACCAGGGCCTGTGGAAGGGGACGCTCAGTGCTCCGTCCCTTAAATGCACTAAACGGTTGTTAGCCAAAGTGGATTTAACACACAGCCTCAAAACCAGCAGCTGTCTTTGCCACAGACATTGACCCCGTCCTGCGTATAGACAGGCATCGCGTGTAATTACCCGGAGCATTTCCCTCACTGAGGAGTAAACTCGGGGTCTTCCCACCAGGGACGTTGCTGTGATAGAGTGGCCTGGATGTGGCCTGAGAAAGAATAGTTGTGGTGTACATACTCCATCCCAACTGCTTGTTCCCTCTCCGTGACCTACCCTTTGTGGGAAGCCAGGAATGCCAAATATTTCTTGCGCTCTGCCCAGGCCTTTACTTACACTCCTTCCCACTCTGCGGCCCCAGACCTGGCCTTCTCCCTGGGCAGCTCAGGGCCCTCTGTCTCTCTCCTTGTTGAACGACTGCATTTTTGTTGGAGATGGTACATGAAATGTATTTCAAATAAAGCAAGAAGAAAGCATAAAATGATGTCGACGGGACCGCATGCCGCCGTGCTCTGGCAGGGTGGATGTGCAATCCCCGCGTAGGAGACTTTCTTGATAATGCACAGTGTATCAAAGTTTCTAGGCTGGAGATACAGTCACTTTTTTCCGAAAATGAAATGAGAGCCAGTCAACTGCAGACCAAAGGAACACAAGGTGGAAAATGGATGGGGAATGTTTTTAAAGAACCCACTGGCCACGCTGGGTGTTTGTTTCCTGAAGGGGAGAATTAAGCTCTCAGATCAGGTCTTTCATTTTTTGGTTTCGTTTCTAATTCTAGAATCTCCTCCGACCGCACTGGGAGGGCAAAGGGGGAAGACGGCTTCTTCTGTAGTTTTTGCTCCACATTTGTGAGGACATTTTCTTCAACAAATCTGTTTTGCCCCAAGGTACATTCTCAAAATATTTCCAGGCAGTATAACTCCAGAGGTGGGGCCTCAGGGAAGCTATGAATGTCTTCATTGCAAATCTACTGAAGAGAAGAGGTAGGCGTCCTGAAAAGTTTCCTCTGGCTAATAGCCATGTGTCTCTGTGTGCCTGGGACAGCCTCCATTCATATCTGTTGACCTGTTATGATTATGAATAGTTGCCTCTTTCAAAAGTGTCCTGTTTGGATGATAACTTGTGTGGACATCCCTCCTGTCACGAAAAGTACCATGTCTTATGTCCATGTCAAATACGGTGTAGAAGTAACTGGTTCTGCAGCTGGCCTGGCAGGTGGCCTGGCTCTCAGGAGGGAAGGGATGACATCTGAACACACAGGTGCTGCCGTGGTCTTACAGGCCACCGTGCTGTCCATCCCTCGGGGCAGGTCCTGAGCTTTACACCCAGCTGCTGACTGCACGATGTTAATGGGAATAATTGAAAATAAGACACTTGGCTTTAGATTAGAAGGCAAAGTAGACCACTGGGTCTCTTCCCTGTCTCAAGACCTCATGCTCCTTAAGACTCCACCAACATCTGCAGAGTAGACGGTGGGTGACCCTGCTGGCTGAGGCAGGACCCCCTCAGCCCAGTTTTCCTTCCATGCCAGGATAGGTGGAACATCCCCAGATAGAAAAACAAAAACAAAAACAAAAACAAACCCACCCAATACATCTTTGTCAACAAATGCCTAAAATACAATAACGAGCATGTCCCGGACATTATTGCTTGCCCAGATGAGCTTTTGGACCCATTTGGAATCCTATGTGGGTATTTAGGTAGTGAGAGAAAGTTTGGAGACAAGGGGGAAAGGAACAAAGCATGGATTGACTGGTGGTTGTATCCTAGACTCTGAGCTCAAGGCGTGACTATTTGCCTACTGAACATGTACATAATTGCATTGGTGTAGGGAGATTTTTGTCCACTCTTAATTATTTTGAATACATCAGAAGGTTTACTTTTTTTTTTTTACTTTTTTTTTTTTACTTTTTTTTTTTTAACGTTTATTTATCTTTGAGACAGAGAGAGACAGAGCATGAATGGGGGAGGGGCAGAGAGAGAGGGAGACACAGAATCGGAAACAGGCTCCAGGCTCTGAGCCATCAGCCCAGAGCCCGACGCGGGGCTCGAACTCACGGACCACGAGATCGTGACCTGAGCTGAAGTCGGACGCTTAACCGACTGAGCCACCCAGGCACCCCAGAAGGTTTACTTTTAAGAACAATTCACAGTAACATATATAGCCATTTGTGGACATTCTTCCTAAAGATAAGTGTTTTGTTATCTTTCATTTTACTCCTTATGCAAAACTCATTTATGATTCTGACAGTGTGCCTACAGAATTAATATTCAAAAAAACCTGTTTGATTTGTGTTACTTTTTATTTTAACTGGGGTTCATTTTAAATGGATTGAGAAGAAACTTATGATGCTTTGTCAGCTTCCAAGCTAACCATGACATTGATGGACACGAGACAGATGCAGGGTCTGTTACCAACACTTGCCTGCCAGGTCCCATGTGGTTGAATTCAGAGCGATGTTGCACAAAAGAAAGGGTTTTGATTAAATCCTAGGGCTAAAAGAAGTTTAAAAAAAAAAAAAAAGAATTATCAAACCAATCCACAGCCATCTGCATGTGCCATGAGATCTCAATAGGGTAAGAGATAGGAGCATTGAGAAAATAAAACATGTTGGTTTTAACGTGGGAGTATCTTTCTTCCCTGTTTTATACCTGAGCTAATAGGCTGATGGCTAAATAGTAGAGTATTTAGAACTGGAAAATTATCAGTGGACTATAAAGATATCTCTGAATTCTGTAATCTACTCTGGAGAGACCTTCTAACAGAGGGCACATGCTGCTCAAATAAGGATGAACACAATGGAAAGAGCTGAAATAAAGCTCACGTACTGAATACCCACGCGTTGGTGAGCTAAACAAACTGAAACGACTTTTTGGTAATTTACAATAAGAGTGTCTCTTTTGATAAACTGTTTTCGGATGGCAACTTTTCACATCTGCTTTACTAGATGCTTCATCATGTACTGTTTCCTGTGCGCAAAGAACACCTCCATGTAGTTGCTGTGGGACTCAAGGGGCAGCGCTCTGTTTACAGAGAGCTGGTGCTGAGGGACCGCCTCCCCTTCCTTTCACTAATTAACATTCTTGACATTTGACTTGACAATAGTATTAGAGAGGCCTAACACACAACTTTTGTAAACACAAATAATCTTCTTGGTGGGAGTTACTGCTGAGTCAATACTGTTTCCGGATGTAGTTTGATCTGTCAGTTACAAGTTTCTCAGGTTTCTGTTGCTTTCTAGTTGCTTCAGAACCCACCAGGGAATTCTACGATGAACCTGGTATGGACTTACTCAGCTTTAAAAAAAAAAAAAAATAGCTGCCTCGTGAAACAATCGGAATGTGTTGGAGTTGTTTATACATTTAAAAGTGTGTTTTGCATGTGGTGTATGATATGGATGTCATTTGGTCATGGCATCAAAATGGGTGTAAAGAATAGTATAAATACACGAATATATATAATATATATATACTATATAGAGACCATATACATACACATACATATGTGTATGTGTATATAATATACCCGTGTGTGTGTGTGTGTGTGTGTGTGTGTGTGCTCCTCTTCTAAGGAAAGTGCTATTTCAACCTGTACCAAATGGTGTTTCCCTTGGTGCATCACCAAAGCAGACTACACCCCTTCTGATATCTATTCTGTATTTGTCGTGTTCTGCTACCTCCGAGAGGTAACGTAGTCTTTGATTTCTTTCCTTATTCCTCCGATTAAAGTAACATGCAATCTTTGAAATTAGGCTGGAAATATATTAATAATTACTTTAAAAGTGTCATGAATATACAAGCTTCTGCTGGTACAGAATGTACAATCGATTTGGTCCCGGACAGACCAAACATTTACCAGTATATTAATAACACCAGAGATAATAGGTTGCAGACCTTAAACATTTACCTCGACAAACTTCTTTCTCTGAATATCCTGGATATCTAAAACTATTCATTGGAACCATCATACACCTAATAGCAATGTTTACTTACTATCTGCATTAGTTATTAGCCATTTTTACCTGTGTCTCCATTTATTTCACTGAGGAAAAGTTTTATATTTCAAAAGTAAGATCAAAATCCAACTTTCTCTTGACATTGTTTAATATGTCTTTGTGCTCTTTTCTAGCTACGTTCTGAAACAATTTTAGACTTAGGAAAGTTCCCTTTGCCCTTCACTCAACTTCCCCTATGGTAGCCTCTTATACAACCACAACACAATGAATGGAAGGATGAACATCAAGGCAATACTAATAACTAGACATGGGAGGCAGTTAAAGAGTATCCAAACACCAATTATGTGTTTTTGGATAGTTTCCCCACCAATGTCCATTTTCTGGTCCAGGAGCCAATCCAGGATCCACATTGTTCTTACAGCCTTTCAATATGCCCCTGTCCTTTTGTGAGCACTTCCTTATTACCTGTCAAGCTCTTTTTTGTTTTAATGTTTATTTATTTATTTATTTATTGAGAGAGAGAGAGAGAGAGAGAGAGAGAGAGAGAGAGAGAGAGAGGACCCTAAGCAGGCTCAGTGCTGTCAGCCAGAGCCAGACACGGGGCTCGAACACATGTTCCACGAGATCATAACTCAGCCGAAGTCAGACGCTTAACCAACTGAGCCATCCAGGCATCCTAAAGCTATTTTTAATAAAAACCATTAAACATAATTTCACTTGAATTTAATAGAAGAAAAAGAAACTAAAATATAATTAGATGTGCTGAATTTCAGGTAAACATTTCTTTATAAGACGTATGTCCTAAATTATCTCTCCAAAGGCAAGAAAAAGATTATGAAATACATTCAGATATTTATCAGTTAGGTTTTGGTGCCTAATGAACCACTCTAAAGCTTTGTGGCTGAAAACAAACACCATTTCTCATTGCACACAGCTCTACAGGTCTGGGTTGGGGTGGTGGGGGTTGGGGGGCGCAGGAAGTGCAGTTCTGTAGCTCTGGATTGGCTGATCTTGGGTGAATTGCCTAAGCATCTATGGTTAGGACATGTGTCTGGGTCTGGAGCCTGGCTGCCCTGGGATCCCCACATCACATATGTGGTAAGAGTTGGTTATCTCTCAGCAGGGGCAAAGGGGGTGGCCCGATCATGTGATCTCTCATCCCGGGGCAGGATCAGGATAGCCCAGGCTTGCTCACATAATGGTAACAGAGTTGCAAGAAAGAGACTGGAAGTACACAAGGCCTCTTGGAACAGGCTCAGAGCTGACACAATCTGCTCTTGGTCAAAGCCAGGCACCGGACCAGCCCAGAATCAAGGCTGCTTATTCTATTCTTCTTCTTCTTTTTTTTTTTTTAACTTTTTAAAATGTTTATTCATTTTTTTGAGAGACGGAGAGAGACAGGGCGTGAGTGGGGGAGGGCAGAGAGAGAGAGAGAGAGAGAGAAAGAGAGAGAGGAGACAGAATCCGAAGCAGGCTCCAGGCTCTGAGCTGTCAGCACAAAGCCCGATGCAGGGCTCGAACCCGTGACCTGAATCGAAGGCAGATGCTTAACCGACTGAGCCACCAAGGCACCCCTGCTTATCCTGTTTTCCTTATGTACTGATGTTGGTCATTCAAATACAGAGTGCTCATGACAGCATTATGCTTTCGGATTCTAAGCACTCAGCAGATTTAAGCATTTATTTGGGGATTATTTTTCCTACTATATTTTTGAACGTATTTCCTATTTTATTTGTTCATTTCTTCTTTGCAAACACCAGTTATGTATTTTTGGATACACTTTAACTGCCACTCATGTCTATCCTCTTCCTTATAACCTCTTTTTGCTATTATTATATACACTTAGAATGTCCCTTTAGAAATTTGCAGGCCTAAAAGTGTCACGTTATTAATCCAGGTTTTAGATAAAATGCCACATGGTTAGAGAGACCTCTCCTGGTCACCCAATCTAAAGAAGACCTTACCTTTTCATCTTCTATCACATAGTCTTGTTTTACTTTTTTTACTAGGACTACATATATTTATTCTATGTATTTTATTTTTTCTACCCCCTCCCCCACCATCCTAGATTATAAACTTTATGAAGGCAGAGATGCTTCTAATCTTAAACCCCGCTAAAACTCCAGCATTCAGCAGCACTCCTGGCATATAGGGGGTATTCAGTAATTGGTTGTTGAATGAATGAATGAAAGTCCTGTCTGTTTTAAGGTAAATTTTTTTTTTTAATTTTTTTTTTCAATGTTTATTTATTTTTGGGACAGAGAGAGACAGAGCATGAACGGGGGAGGGGCAGAGAGAGAGGGAGACACAGAATCGGAAACAGGCTCCAGGCTCCGGGCCATCAGCCCAGAGCCTGACGCGGGGCTCGAACTCCCGGACCGCGAGATCGTGACCTGGCTGAAGTCGGACGCTTAACCAATGCGCCACCCAGGCGCCCCAAGGTAAATTTTTTTAATGTTTATTTATTTTTGAGAGAGACAGAGTGTGAGTGGTGGGGGGGCAGAGAGAGAGGGAGACACAGAATCTGAAGCAGACTCCAGGTTCTGAGCTGTCAGCACAGAACCTGACGCAGGGCTCGAACTCATGAACTGTGAGATCATGACCTGAGCTGAAGTCGGTCGCTCAACCAACTGAGCCACCCAGGCAGCCCTGCTTTAAGGTAAATTTATTCTAATTTTGTTGCATATAGTATAGCCTTCTTCTCTGTAATATTTTTCCTTTACATTTATCTCCTATAATGTCCTTGAGATCATAGAGAAAACTCTTTGTCTGAACTCTTTCTCTGTTTCCTTGGAAAATTTCTCCTGTTGTTCTTTATTTTCCTTTGTCTTACTTTTTTGTTGTTGTTAAAGTAAACTCTACACCCAAGGTGGGGTTCAAACTCAAGAGTCGTGCACTCCACCGACTGAGCCAGCCAGGTGCCACCTTCCTTACATTCTTTTTTTCTTTATTTTCTCTCTCATTTCAAAGCAGGCCTGTGTGGGTGATTCTTTCTGATCATCGTTCATGTCGTATACTTGCTGAAAGGTAGTCCGTACAGGCAGGGAAGCAATGTTGGTAAGCTCGAACATACTGCTTCCTGTAGCCTCTCACCAAACCTATTACTTTCCTTAACCCGTGAATGTGCACCATCGTTCAATTTTCATCATGTAAGAGATTGGCAATTTGCAAAATGCCGTGTTCCTCCGATGTCTACATTTCACCTCACTTCCGGTTGTCTCCACAGCGAAGAGAGTAAGTAGCGGATGAGAATTGTGTCACCCCGGTTTCTCCTTCATTTTCATCGGCCATGTGCTGTGGTGTCAAAGTCCGTCTCTACAGGGAGAGTCTTCTCCTGCAGTGAGTGGCCCTTTGTGCCCCTAGATCTTACGCCACTTGAAGAATCCTTGTGGGGCTCCTGGGTGGCTCAGTCGTTGAGCCTCAGACTCTTGATTTCGGCTCAGGTCATGATCCCAGGGTCTGCACTGAGTGTGGAGCCCGCTTAGGATTCTCTCTCTTTCTCCCTCTGCCCCTCCCTCCCACCCCCCTTCTCTCTCTTTAAAAAAAAAAAAAAAAGAGTCCTTGCCTGCATTTCAGGGTAACCTCTGTTGCTTTGGGGAAAATGGCCATCTTGCCTAAGGTCTGAGGATATGTTGTTAGTTCCCAGTGTTCTTCCTCATTTTGGTCCAGATTTCACAGCATTTGGCAGATTTGCTACATTGTTTGTGGTTCAAGAATGTAGTCGCATCCGTATTTTACTGGCAACTAAAATGTGCCTCCATCTTCTGTTCTTTTTGAGATTTTTGAGGAAGAGAGGGGGAGAATTAACATCTGTACACCACGATCTTTAACCAAAACTCGCTTTGTACTCTGAATTGCATTCAGTAAATGTGTGTTACGCAGTGTGGGAGAGGCCGTTCACCTACCAGGCTTGGGACCGAGATCTGAATTCTCACAAGGTTTATCTAAAATTTTATGGCACAATCTTGCCCCCCCCCCCCCCCCGCCCATGTCCTTTCTTCTCCATCCATTTTGCTCTGCTTTTCTGTACCTCCAAATCTCTAGAGGTTTTTGGTTATTTTTGGCCTCCTGGTGCAGCTCAATGTGCTCTCTTCCTCCTTTGACAGCGGTTTTCTTTGTCGTTTTTGTGGCGAGAGCTTTCCCGGGCCCTCATCTCCCTAACTTCTCCAACTTAATCCCCAGGGTTGTCTGGCCTCAAATGAGTAGTGAGTTGATAACAACCACCCTCCCCCACCCCCATCACTGCCTCTGCTTATCTGCATTTACTTTATCCAAGCAATGTTGCCAAAGCTGGTGTGTGTATTATCCCAGGTAATCCTTCCAAAAACCCTGCAAAGTTAATATGATAACCTGCAATTTAAACATAAGGATGTGAACGGGATTTTTTTTTCCCCCTAAAACTGACTCCAGATTTATACTCAGAGATGTCACTGTGTGTGTTCAGGAAAATACTTTGAAAGATGGTCTTGGGGGTGATTGGGCTCTCAGGGTGTCAGAAGAGGTTGGAAAGGAGAAATTGTTGCTTTGCTGCGGGAAGGAAAAGGGGGGAAAGAAAGGAAAGGAGGGGAAAGAAGTTAGAGGCCAGACCTGAAAAAGAGCCAGTACACTCCCAGGACTGCCCCCGCTGAGGTGTTAGAATGCCATTCCTGTACAAGGTGGCTGTGCCCCCTCCTGGATCTCTCCCATCCCCCAATCTTCCATCCGTCCGCTGTGCACCCAATTGCTCGGACGGGGGTAGGGGGTGGTTTCTACAGCTCTTACAGAAAGGTCTTCTTGGCCAACGACTCAAAAGTCAAACCTGCACACAGCGGACCAGGGGCTGGGACACAGAAGGGGCATGAGCACAGAGCCCCTCCGCTAAGGGAACATCTTTGAGCAGCAAGTTTTGGACTTTTTTTTTTTTTAGCCACAGGATTGTGGTGGTTGTGGTGGTAGAGATAGGCGGATGCCTTGAGCCAATTTTTCCTCTGTCTTAAGAGAGAAAGAGGCCACAGGGTTCTTATGACATCTGGGCTTTATGTCCATATGAAAAACGAGGCTCAGAGAAAGCAAACAACGTGCCCCAGGACACTCGAAATATGGAGGGCCTCTTGTTATTTAACAAACCTGCCCAGTTCTTTCCTGCTCAGGATGTTTCAGGGCAATGTTTTCCCCCAAATCTGTGCCTTGCCAGAACACTCCCAAACCACTCCCCCAGAGATGTTTTCCTCTACTTCCTATGAGGTACCCCCCTGCCCACGCTCCGTCTCTCGCTCCTTATCATGCTTCATTTTTCTGAAGAATCGCAGATAGCCCCACCAGAGGCAATGTTACAAATGTAATTTTTAGGCTAGCTTCTCTAATAGGATAGAAACTTCTGGAGGATAGAGATTTTTGTCTTTCAGTCACCACTGTGTCCAAAATGCCGAGTATAGAGAGCTTAGCATTTAGATGGTGCTCAATAAAGATGGGTGCTCAGTACACTCAATAAACGTTCGCAGAGTGCCTCCTCCATGTAGGGATGGTCTCCTGTCTTTCTCATTTCCAACTGATCGAATGCAACCCAGTCCGCTCGTTTCTAAGCCAGTCACAGAGACACTGTACTTTCTTCAGAACTGAGCCAAACGATGCATTAGGCCTAGTCTCACAAGTAGCTGCCTCTATTTATTGACTTACTTTGCAGGGAACTTCAAGGAGCTTTGGTGGGGAGCCATTACTACATTAGTCAGATATGAATCTGCTGTTGTCTTCTCTCCTCCACATGTGAAGCCATAAGTCTACAGGACTGGAGACACTCGAGCCCCATGGCTTAAATTTTATGCAACTTTCTCTGGACCAATCATATGCCCATTTCTCAACTCCTCATGCCTGCCGTCTGGGCTACAGGTCAGCCAACAGTGGGTGGAAGGTACCAGGCCATCCTTGCAAAAGACTTCTCCATCCTTTGGCCGAGGGAGAAGGATGTCCAAAGGGGAAGGACGCTTCATTTCATTTCATGTTTTCCCTCACATATTTCTCACATGATGCTAGCTACGCAAATGAAGCGGGCTACAGACGCTTCAGCCACGAGCTCCAGCCACACCATCTTTGAAGAGCTACAGTAATAATACCTGGGTCTTTCTTTGCTCACCTTGAGACCATGCGGCATTCTTGAACCTCTCATTTCATTGTCTTGGTGAGATCATCTACCCATCAGCAAGATAAATCATTGGTAAGATGTTGGAATGTCACATGCCCAGAAAATTCTTAGGAAGAATATGGTCATAAAAATAAAATCACACTGTTGGGGAAGAAAAAACAACAAGCAACAACAACAGAGACAAAAACATAAATTAATGCAATAAAACACATCTATTGGGAATGACTGGGGCAAGGAAGAGGGCTCTTTCTACATGCCGAACTGAAATGTTCTATTAAGGTTTAAGAAATCATGTTTACAGCAGATATAAATTAAATTAACTGTGAGTCCATAAAAGAGAGCAGCTGTTCTCCATCTCCAGTGATGATAGAACAAGAGGAAAGGCTGGTCAGAGGTAAGGAAGACTTTCTTCCTGGCGGTGGGACCTATAACAACATTAAGGGGATAATGTGGAGACACAAGAGTGCTGTGAAGCTGTCGCCTCTGACACACACTGGGAGGGCACAGATCACATGAATTTTACATGTGCCTTGATGTCCTTTGCCCTTGACCAAGATTTCATAATAGCCCCCGATTTCTCTGTACATTCAGCTCTTCCACTGTAAATAAATGGGAATCCTTACACGGAAGCTCCAAGAATGCAAATGCACATCTCAAAGTGAAAACGATCATCTTGTCCTGGCTGCAATAGCGTGGCTCAAGGCTAGGGAGCTGAGTGACTGAAGAGATCTCTGATCCCGCAGGCTTCAAGACCATGTTCAACGGCTGAGTTCACCAGACACACATAATGCCTGGGTCATTCCTATCTCTACTTGCTGGCCTGGTGCCTTCCCTAACATGCTGCATCTGTGACGGGGATCCCACGTGTCTGCCTTGCCTACCAAGCCTGCACCTTCACCTCTTGCCCCCACTCCACAGGGCTCTGGAAGCAGCAAATGGAAATGCAGATAAGGAGGAAGAAAAGTATGTGATATCTGGGAATTGTGGCAGGAATCCAGGAATGTCCTAGGGACCATATTGAATTCTGCTTTTCTGATGAGGTTTGATTCATATGAATGAACTACTTTAGGTTTTGGTCAACTCCAGTGTATTATACTGGACGATGTTCCGGAGATAATAATTTCTTAAAGTTACAAAGGCATCTTCAACTTACAAAGTTCTCTGGAGGGATTTTATGTTTGCTTTATTTTTGACTTGGTAGGTTGTTTTATTTATTTTATTTTATTTTATTTTATTTTTGTTGTTGTTGAATGCTTTTAATATAGTGGTTTTTAGATTAAGTGTGCGCGTGTGTGTGTGTGTGTGTGTGTGCAGTAATATATAAAAAGGATTATATACCATGACCAAGTGGAATTTATCCCAGGAATGTGAGGGTGATTCAACATACAAAAAATAATTTATGTCATATGCTATATCAATATAATAAAAGACAAAAACCACGTGATTATCTCAACAGATTCAGAAAAAATATTTGGCAAAATCTAATATCCCTTCATGATAAAACAAAACAAACAAATTAGGAATAGAATGGAAATTCCTCAGCCTGATAAGGGAATCTCCAAAACAAACAAACCCACAGCAAATATCACAGTAATGGTGAAAGACCAAAAAGCTTTCTCCCTAGGATCAAGCAGAAGACAAGGATATCTACTCTGACCACTTCTATTCTATCTTGTATTGGAAGTTCTAGCCAGGGCAATTAGGCAATAAATAAATAAATAAATAACATCCAAATTGTGAAAGATGAAGCGAAATTATCTCCATTCACAGATGGCACGATCTTCTATATGGACAATCCATACATACAAATAATCTAGCAGAAGTAATAAATGAGTTTAGCAAAACTTTAGGATGCAAAATCAATAACAAAAGTCAACTGCATTTCTCTACACTAGTAATGAATAATTCATAAATTAAACACACATTCCATTTAAACTGGCATAAAAAGAAGGAAATACTTAGGCATACGTTTAATAAAAGTGGGGCAACACTCATACACTGAAAACTACAAAATGTTGTTGAAAGAAATGACCAAAGACCAGAATGGACGGAAAGACATTCCAAGTTCATGAATTGGGAGGCTCAATTTCGTTAAAACAAATAATTCCAAAGGAGGTCTACAGATTCAATCCTATCAAAATCCCAGCTGCCTTTTTTCCTTTTTTGCAGAAATTGATAAACGGATCCTCATACGCATACAGAAATGTAGACAACCCAGAATAAACAAAACAGTCTTGACTAAAGAAGAACAAAATTGGTGGAATCACCCTTCTTACTTTGAAAATAACTATATAGCTACCGCAGCTAAGACAGTGCAGTTCTGGAGTCAGGGTGCACATAGAGATCACGGGAATAGAAAAGAGATCCCAGAAATAAATCCTTGCCTTTATGGTCAATTGAGATTTCAACAAGTGTATCTGTCAGGTTTTTTTCAGAAAAACGGAACCAATAGAATGTATGTACTTGTAAATTAAGAGATTTATTTTGGGGGGGGCACCTGGGTGGCTCAGTCAGCTAAGCATCTGACTTCAGCTCAGGTCATGATCTCACAATACGTGAATTTGAGCCTCACATCAGTCTCTCTGCTGTCAGCACAGAGCCCACTTGGGATCCTCTGTCCCTCTCTCTCTCTGCCCCTCCCTCACTCTCTTTCTCTCTCTCAAAAATAAATGCACATCTAAGAAGCAACTGGTTACCAAAACTCTTTAAAAAGAGAGCGAGAGAGATTTATTTTTGAGGAATTGACTCATGTAATGTGGGAACTGGCAAGTCTAAAATCTGTAGGGCATGCTGGCAGGCTGGAAACTCAGGTGAGTTGATATTACTGTCTTAAGTCTGAAGGGCAGGCCCAAAGGCTGAAAACACAGGCAAGATTTCGGTGTTGTTGTCTTGAGGTAGAATTCTTTCTTCCCCGGGAAACCTCCATTTTCACTCTAATGGTCTTCTACTGATTGGATGAGTCCCACCCACATTATCAAAGGTAAGATCTTGTCAACTTAAAATCAACTGACTGTGTATGTTAATCACATCTACAAAATACATTCACGGCAATGTCTAGACTAGTGTTTGAAGGAATGATTGGACACCACAGCTAAGCCAAACTGACACATAAATTTAACCATCACAAGAAGGGTGCCAAGACAATTCAATAGGGAAAAGCTAATCTCTTCAACAAATGGTTCTGGGGCAACTGGACATCTACACGAGAAAGTATCAAGTTGGACCTCTTCCTCATATCATATACAAAGTTTAATTCAAAATGGATCCGAGATCTAAATGTAAGAGCTGAAACTATAAAATTCTTAGAAGAAAGCCCAGGAGTACTTTGTGAATTTGAATTAGAGAACAGTTGGTTAGATATGACACCAAAGGCACAAGTGACAAAGAAAAAATTAATTGGACTTCACTAAAATAAAAACTTGGTGCTTCAAAGGACACCATCAAAAAAATGAAAAAGGCAACCCACAGACTGGCAGAAAATACTTGCAAGTGTAAATGTCCCAGGTAACTGACAAAGGACTCGTATCTAGAATATATAAAGAACCCTTATAGCTCAATAACGCAATGACAAATAACCCAATATAAAAATAGGCGAAGGAGTTGAATAGGTATTTCTCCAAAGAAAAGAATACAATTGGCTGAGAGCAATGCCTCTCACATTTACAAGTTATCCTTTTTTATATCCATTTACCAGTTACAATTCCCAAAATTTCTTTCTTTTTTTTTTTTTTTTAAGTTTATTCATCCACCCTGAGGGAGAGAGAGAGCACAAGCAAGGGAAGGGCAGAGAGAGAGGAAGAGAGAGAATCCCAAACAGGCTCTGAACAGTGTGGAGGCCAAGGTGGGGCTCAAACCCACGAACCGTGAGATAGTGACCTGAGCGGAAGTCAAGAGTCAGATGTTCAACTGACTGAGCTACCCAGGAGCCCCGACAATTCCCCAAACTTGTCTTTAAATGTCGGGAGGGGCAAGGCCCGGGCTCCGTGTTGTACTGATGAGTTAATCGCTCATCCATTCTCTCAACAGATACTTCTTGAGCACCTACTATGATTGTCAAGGTCCTCAGAGGAATCCATGTGTGCAGTTTAGAAGCTCAGGTAGGGAAGACTAAGGCACTGTCCCTACCCTCAAGGAATCCACACAGTTGCCCTTTACACAAATAAGCAATTACCAGGAGACGTGGTAATTTTCCAGCTCTGGAAAATAATCCCTATAGCTGTGTTCTGTCCCTGTTGGGTTTTCTGACCTCTGTAAACTATAGCATTTCTGAAGGCTACTCTGTACACTGTAACATTTCTGAAGGCTATTTCCTAGTGCTGCCTGCTGTATCTTTTTGTTTCTTTTCCTTCCTGAAACTAAATTCTTCCTGGGTTCTGGATTCTCAGATGGATTGCAGATGGCTGCATATATGTCACTGATTTCATTTTAGGAGCGTTTGTATTGCTTTCTGCCATTTTTAGTCATTTTGTTTTTAACATGAATAAAACAACTCCACCTGCTTCTTTCATAAGAGGGGTGTGGAAGCTTCAGAGGATCCTACTGGTGCTGAGCAGAAATGGTGGATTGCTGACCAGGGGTTCACAATTCTCTCTGCAGGGCCAGCCACGAGTCCCTAAAGACCTTCAGGTGACCTTGCAGTTCACTTAGTTACTGTGCACCTTCTGTTGATAGAGAAGAAATTACCTGGATGTTTCTGGAATTACCTGGATAATGGCTGTGTTATTGAATATTTTTAGACTTGTGTCATTGTAAATCAATTAAATATCAACTTAGGTCTGGGGGCACCTGGGTGGCTCACTCGGTTAAGCATTCAATTCTCGATTTCTGCTCAGGTCATTATCTTGCGGTTTGTGGGTTCGAGCCTCTCTCTCTCTCTCTCTCTCTCTCTCTCTCTCTCTCGCAAAATAAAATATTTTTTAAAGAGTATCATCCTAGGTCTGGAATTGATCTCTGGTTTGTTAATTTGTTCTTTTGTGCTTTCTTTTGTTCTTTCAAATAAATGCTATAGTAAATCCAGTCTGGACCATACTTCTCGCTGGCACTGGAGAAGCAAACATATACATGAAACACAATCTCTGTCTCACTGGAAGAAGAAAAAGAAGAAGAGGAGGTCCGAAGACTTCATATGAATTAACTCAATTAATCCTCACAGCAATCCTACAAGATAGGCAAATTTTTATCCCCAGTTTACAGATGAAACAACCAAGATTAAGTTCTTTGCCCAAGATCATGTCATTGCTAAGTACTTAATGGCTCTGGGGTCCAAGAACTGTATCACTGTGTTAGGTTTCCTCTCTTAAAACACAGTGTTCTGTACCACAGATTCTAAAAAGCATATAAAATGAACTGTTTTGTTCATTTCTTCCACAAATACTTACTGAGCTGTAACTATGTTCTAGGCAGTAGACTAGCCTAGGGGGGATAAAAGGTAGCAAGAAAGACATGTGGTTCGATCCTTGAGAAGCCCACAGTCTCAAAGCAAATAAATCCAAGGATGCCAACCAATTCAAACGTTATAAACCAATTCAGTTCCTCCAACCTGGGATGGAGGGAAACAGCAGGCGAATTTTCTCTGGATGTGGTGGACAGGAAGATCTGCCTGACACGTTAGCTAAGACCTGAAGGAAGAGATGGAGCTGAGCTGAAGGCAAGAGCATCTAGGATGGGGAATGGGTGGTTTTGAGCCACTGAAAGCAGAGAGAATAACAGCGAGAGGTGAGTTGGAGAGGTGGGTATCCGGCCATGCGGGGCCTCAGGGGTGATTGTGAGTAGTTGTGATTTCATGCTGAAGGCAGCGGAGAGCCAGAAGAGCTTTAAGTGGGAGCGTAACGAATGGTGTGACCTGATCTCTTTTAAGAAAGCACTTCTGCTTCGTGGGAATGGATTACAAGAAGCAGAGACCTTGTGGAGAGACCCAGTAAGAGACTCCTGTAACATTCCAGGTGGTAATGAGTTCACTCTGGAGGGGGCAGCGTAGATGGAAAGTAGGTGAATTTGAGATATGCTGTGCTGGTAGAATCAACAAACGTGATAATAAATTGGATACGGAAGAGTGGAAGGGGCTACAAGGGAACATGAAGAGTCAAGGTTGAGTCCTAAAGCTTTGGGGAGGACTGTGGTTCCATTTCCTGAGATAAGACAGTGTGTGCGTGCGTGCGTGCGTGCATGCGTGTGTGTGTTGGGTGAGAGTGAGAGTTACAGAGAGATGCAGTCCAGTCTTGTGCTTCAGATCCATGATGTCATCACATCTCAGGCTCCTTCCATCCTCCTTCTTTGCCATCTAGTGGGTGGCTTGCATTCTTATGGTCCCAAGATGGCTGTAATCCTTCCAGCCCATATCCATGTTTGCAACAGGAAGATGGAAAAGGAAGCAACATGGAAGAAAGTAGTGATCCTTCTCTGAAAAAAGAAAACTTTCCTTGAAATCCCCCCACAGACTTCTGCTTATATCTCCTTGGCCAAAATTCTGTCCCAAGGCTAGCCTTTGTTGCAAGGGATGCTGGGAAATGTGGCTTTATAATGGAGTGAGGTAAGTCTCTGCCACAATCAGGGTTCTCTGATTAGGGTGACAGGGAGACATATTGGGTAGATAGCCAACAGTGTCTGATAGACCATCCTCTGCCTTAGTTAACCTGTGAATCTGAGTAGCCTGAAGGACAATATATTTTTTAATTTACTCAGGTCTCCATTCTTCGTGAGTGAGCAAACTGCATCACGAGTGCTGGCAAACCCGGGGCTGTCCTATTTCTGATGATAAAGAATCTTCCATTTGTGAAAAGGAAAGACCAACCTTCTGTCATCGACCTCCTTGCCACCTCCCAAGAGCACCCCTCAGTCCCAGCACTTCTCTCTTTTTCAAGTGACCGCGTCACACAGAAGCATTGCCATCAGGCTTGGTATTCTGCCACCAAGCTCATACCAAATATCCTGAGAGGTTGGCTTAGTCCAATTGAGTGCAACTTCTTTTATCTTACACACTGCCTCGTGATTCTTGGAAGGGAAGCAATACCAGATTTAGCTATGGGAGAGTCTCCTCATCAGGGTCCCCAGGGCAGTCTAGGTGACCCAGGCGTGTGAGCCAGCCATCCCCAGTATGTGTCTCTGGGATGCTGAGGCCTTTATTCTCTGTGCATTGTAGGGCCCCTCTACCTGAGCCGAGAAGAGAATTCCCTGGCAGAAAGCAGAGGCCTGTCTAGAAGCTGTGGCCCATTAGCCTTGTACAAAGATAGACTGTGCTCTGCTGTAATCTAATCTGGAAGCGTTTAATACATTTGCAGCACACGTGCCAGCTACTTAGGAGGAGGGATGGTCAGTTTTTTCTCTAAAAGAGAAACTTCAAGCTGGATATAAATCAGCCTTCTCAATATGCCCATCATACCTGACACTGAAAAGAGTCTTCAGTGAGGGGAATCGTGGTCTCTGGGGAAGAACCTTGGCCAACAACGAAGAGAAAGAGAAGGAAGAGACCAAAAAAAAAAAGGAAGGAGAGGCTCTCATTGTGTTGAATCAGAAACCACTTTTTCTCTGGAAGAAATTCAGCAAGTGAGTGTCTTGTCAACTTACTCGAGTGAAAACAGGGGCAATTAAGACAGGACAAACCATCCCCAAACGCTCAAGTTTGGGATTCGTTGAACATCTCAAGCTATTTTCCAAATGTTTGGGGTTTGGCACAGTCCGGGCTCATGGTTGGGAAATTTTCCTGAAGATCTGTCTGAATGGCCCTATTTTTATTCCATCCCCTTGCAGTTAATATCCGGCTAACTCATTCGCTCCATGTTTTGTACTGGCTACACGTTGGATATCTCCAGACCCTACACGCGTCCGTTCCCCTTCATGTGGTTCACCGAAATCTCAGGATATCGTCTTCCTGCCATTTGTGTCTCTTTGTCCACCATCCTCGGGGATTGGGAGGTGGCGGCAAGGACAGAAACGGGCCCACGTCACGTGCAGCGCTGCACAAGGACTCCAAAAACGTTTCTCAAAGCCTCAGGAGGTGCAAGAGCTGACTGCACAGTTTTGAAAAGATTGCATACGGAGAGGGATTGCACTTATTCTCTCTGGCCCCAGAGGGGTGGAACTAGGACCAGAGACATCTGTGGGCTCACTACAAGAAGGAACTTCTCATTTCAGAGCAGCCAGAAGGACAAAGAGCTGTGTTGTCTTCGGCAGAAGACGTGGGTCTCCATCCGAGGTTCGTAATGGTCCTCCATTAATTTTTGGAGACTGAAAAATGTATCAATAAAGGTATTCAACTATAGACAATGGTTGGATCGAACGACCTTAAAGTGCCTTTCTTTTTTTTTTTAACACAGTTTTAATGACTGCATGTTAATATTTATTTATTTTTGAGAGAGAGAGACAGCGTGTGAGCAGGGGAGGAGCAGAGAGAGAGGGAGACACAGAATCTGAAGCAGTCTCCAGGCTCTGAGCTGTCAGCACAGAGCCTGATGCGGGGCTCGAACTCACAGACCGCAAGATCATGACCTGAGCCGAAGCTGGGCACTCAACCGACTGAGCCACCCAGGCGCCCCTAAAGTGCCTTTCTTTTAGGGTTGGGCACTGTCTATGCAACACGCAGCAGAGTGCCTGGTATGTAAAAGGTTCTCAGTAATTACTTGTCGAAAGAACCAACGGGTAATTGGATGAAAACTGACACAGCTTGGACAGTTCCAAGCATTGCAACACCCTCGAGAAACTGGGGTAGGTAGTAAGGAAGCTCTGAAAGTATCAACCATGGCCATCCTGGTCTCTTCGCAGAGCCATTCTTTGCTGCCTCTGAGAGGCAACACCTAGAGTTTAAAGAAGACCACCTTCCAGACTCTACTTCCTTCTTCGGCAGTTCCCCAAGCCTCAGGGTGACATTGTTCTTGTGCTGCCACATGAAGTGTCCTCTGAACCTGCAGCTGAGAATGTGTGGGAAACGGGATGCTCTTAGCTCGATTATTAGAATATGACACCCATATTCTTCATGTTTGCCCCTCTGTGATTAGCCAGATAATTAAGGAAAATCATGCCATGTTACAGAGCCCTTTTATGAGAGCTGTGGGATAGGAGTTAAACTCAGGCCACCCCTGTTCATTTATTCAACAACCACATGTGAAGGCCTGCTCATTGCCAGCCCTGTGTGCCCTGGAAAAGGAGGAGATGGCAGGTGTGGAGGGCACCACTGGGGAGGCAGCCTGTCAGGGCAAGTAAGGTGGCGCATCCCCCTCCCATCAGGTAGTTGAACCATAACAAGCCTTGACATTCCAGGAGGTAATAACTACGTATTCAGCTTTTGTAGCTCAAATCATCCTGGCTTTAGTGTCGAGTCCGAGGCAAAACAGAGACATTCAAGAGCCAGATGCGTGAAGGGCAGGCGGAGGCACTTGCATTGATAAAGCATCTGTGTTTATCGGGATCAGCTAGCATTAAAATCTCGGTTAGTAGTCACTAAAATTCAACAGAGTGGGAATTTGTATACCCATTTTACAGGTGAGGAAACAGGATGGGGAAAGCGAAATGGGTTGCCCAAAATCACACCGCAAATATTAGCAGAGTCAGGATGTAAGTTGTCATTATTGTTTGCCCTGGACGCAAGAAAGCACCTTTTGTTCCCTGAGGTTGTCACACATAGATAAGAAAAGTCAAGTCATGGAGTGAGGCTGAGTCAGCTGTATCCCAATGCATGCCAGCAGGAGCAGGAGAGGAAATACTGTCCGCAAAAGGAGCATTGTGTATCTGAGTTTGTGAACAATTACCTGTTTTTGGAGGTCTTAGCCCATTTCTAACCACTTCACAAAGCGTGTTCCCACCTCTTTATTGGGGTTTCTGAGACTCGACTAACTTTGTATGTGCAGCCAGTCTGTCATTCCCGCAAATACAGCTTCACAGAATAAGAGTAATTCTTCACGGTCAGAAGATGATCTCCAGCCCAGATCCACTGCTTAAAAGCCACATGATGTTGGCCAGTGAACCTCACCTTTGAAGGTCAGTTTCCTCAGTGTCAGATGAGGGTGGGCGTGACCTCAAAGAACGGGCACAGGACCAAAAAAGGAAAAGTGCATGAAGACATTTTGTCACATGGAAGATGCTAGTCAGATGAATGTAGTTATAATTATTTTAGTTCTTCTCTATGGGAACCAAAACACCTTCGGTTTGGAATGGGGAGGGAGGAATAAGAAAACCCCGAGTCAAATAGATTTAATAACCTTGCCTGAGTTAATTTTAAAAAAAAACAGATAATTTTTTATATTATATTATGCAAAACTGGGAATTTCAAACTGGGTCTCGTGATTTCTAATTGAGCTTGAAGGCCGCTTCCTAAAATAAGAACTGGCTCCTTCATCCACTGGCTCCAGCTACATTATGCATCTCAAAACAATCAGCCCCTAGTTCCAGAAAGTAGAGAACAAAAAAAATATATATATATATCTATAGCAGCTTCCAGTTTTTCTTGGATTCTTTGTTTCTTTTTAAATTTTTTTTAATGTTTATTCATTTTTGAGAGAGAGGGGGAGATAGAGTGTGAGTGGGGGTCGGGGGGGGGGGCGGGAGGTCAGAGAGAGGGAGACACAGAATCCAAAGCAGCCTCCAGGCTCCGAGCTGTCAGCACAGAGCCCAACGCAGGGCTCGAACTCGTGAACTGAGAGATCGTGACCTGAGCCAAAGTCGGATGCTTAACCAGCTGAGCCACCCAGGCACCCCTTCTTGGATTATTTCTGCAGGATCTTGATATTTCTTTTATGAATACAGCTTCACATTTGTTTTTATTTTATTTTTTAAAATTTATTTATTTATTTTTCAATAGACAGAAAGCACAAGCCAGGGGAGGGGCAGAGGAAGAGAGAGAGAGAGAAGAGAGAGAGAGAAAGAGAGAGAGAGAGAGAGAGAGAGAGAGAATCCTAAGCAGGCTCTGTGGCTCAAACTCACGAAAGGTGAGATTATGACCTGAGCTAAAATCAAGAGTTGGATGCTTACCTGACTGAGCCACGCAGGCGCCCAGAATATAGCTTCAGAATTATACAAAGCTTAATCCAGTGAGGGCTGCCACCACCCAGAAGTTGGGGCAGGGAGAGGAAAAAGAAAGCCAATGGTGACACCAATCCCACACTCTCCTTTCTTTCCAATAAGTAATAAAGTATATGAGTGAGGGTCTCGGTTAATGAACTGGGATTTGGCGTGCATGGGGAAAACACAAAAGATTGGCCAGGGTAGGGCGATGCCTCTACCCTATGAGCACCTCTGGGGAGGAGAGAGGTGACCCGTGAGCACCGTGGCAGCTTCTGGGGCTCTGCAGAGGGCTATAAGGAAGTGACTTTTTTTATTTCTTGGTGTTTCACACAGATGGGGGCTGAGAAGTTAATCATGTCAACTCTCATCTGACAATGACCTAAGAGTGGTTTGAGAGTAAATAAACAAATTCAACATGCTCCACCTGTTGATAGAGAAAACAGCAAATACGGTAACTATAATCTGCCTAATAGGTTTACACTAAATATTTTGTTTACATTAATTTATTTAAAAAACAAGGCAGCCAGTATACAAAATTTGAATCAACAATAATAATAAACTTGGGCCATCAGACTCAAAATATGTCCATTTGCTCTACAGTCATAGAACTACTGTTTACATTTAATTCATCTTTCTTTATCACGAAGGTACATTTGCAAGTATTTCATAGATAGCGTTTTTGTTTGTTTGTTTGTTTTTTACTTTGAGACTCCAAAGCATTTTTGACCATAGTATTTTGTTTTCATAATTTATGTTAATACAGTGCCATACTTCAGAATTATTTAAGTTTGCTTTTCTGGGGGCCCCTATAATGCCCATTGTTTCTCCTTTCATGAAATGTTGTTGGCCGAATGAGTGACCATGTCCATGAACCCATCACGAATATCTTTTACGTCCACCGGGCTGTGACATAAGGTGGGAAGGTGCACAAGGAGAAACTCTGATTTGGGAGTCCACTTCCTGCTGCTAAGACCTGACAGCAGGAAGATCGTCAGTGGTGCTGGGAAGTGTGGGAAGGAGAAGCAGAAAAGACTGAGATCAAGATACAGAAATCTCATCGCTGCCTCCCAGCTGGAGTTTCCAGAGAGATGGAGAAGAAGATTAGCAGCTTTGCAGCCCTCTGGAGAAGCTGCCAAGGCCAGGTCCACATGTCAGAGAAGGTGGGCAGACGTAGCAAGAGGGCTTTGTTTCTGGCAGTTGAGAGGGAAATTCTTTAGTTACCCACCGTTAGAGCTGAAGATCCTTCCCCTGGGCACCCTTGCCCCACAGCCTTTCACGTACTGCCCCTCTGGAGCTCCCCGCCCATGGCCCTCCTCAAGCCTCCTCTCTCACCTCAAGCCTAATACTACTCCCCCCTGCTAATCCTTCATAAAGAATCGTGCCCATCCGGGCTCCTAGCGACCCATGAGAATAACCGCAAAAAAGCATGAGGGTCAGGGAAAGTCAACTGGCTCAATCACAGCTCTTCCAGAGTCCCTTGTAGTGCTCTACATGGCATGGACACATTCAACATGGAGGAGAGTGAAGGGAAAGAGAAGACAGTGTCCACTTTTCAGTGTTCATTATCAATGATGATGGTGAGGAACACCAATTGAGACCCGCCCCCTTCTAATTTTTAACTCTTGCAGAGTACTCAAATGTCACCACCATCACCACCATCACCATCACTATCATCATCATAGTTCATGTTTGCTGAGTATTTATTACATGCTGTACAATATTTTAAGATCTTGTTACAAATCCTCATAACTCATAACACGTCTGTATAGGAGATACTGTCATCCCCGTTTTACAGATGAGGAGAGGGACACGCCGAGCTCAGGTCATTGGCCCAGCCGGTCAGTAGGGCAGGCAGGACCCCAAATCCCAGGTAGTCTGACTCAAGAGTTCACAGCTCCAATGTTACATTTTACTGCCTTTCACAAAATACAAACTGATTGTGGATATCTGATTCTATTTTTGCATAAAGTTTTAAAACTTTTCTTTATTGTATGTAATACCCAGTAGAGCTAAGACTTTCTTATTATTGTTATTATTATTATCATTGTTTTAGCAATTTTAGATATGATACCAATCCCTCTTTGGAGCAAACTTTCTCTATTTGGAGGGAAATCACCAGAAAGGGCTCTTTGGTTACATAGATATAAAACATGTGCTCATGTTTGCTTGGAGAAAAGTGAAGTTAGCATAAACCCGGACACAGAGGCTACAGCCCATCCTATTAAGTTCTGTTTTGTAATATAAATGCAACGTGTTTTTAGGACGGCCGTATCCTTACAGAATTAGAGAAGTTTTTTGGTTTCTTAATACAGACAGAAACTAACTGCATGGTTGGAACAGCCCACACAGTGTTGTTAAAGACTAGATAACCCAGAATTTGGAAGGCAGAGCTCACTCTCTGGGTAGTGGTGGGAGTTTCCCCCTGAAGGAGGTGGATGTTTTACTGTCTGTCATTCTGTGCTCAGAAGGGAGCAGGAAACCAGGGGAGAAGCCTGGAGATGCTTGGTGGGGCCTGAGCTTCTGGGGACAAGGCAGAGAGTTGAGGGTGAGAAAGCGGGAAGTCAGAGGCTGGGGATTGACCTGTGAGTCCTCACTGCAACTCTTTGTGGTACTCACTATGCTACTGTCTGTTATTCTTGGACCATCCCTAGGCTTTCAGTTAAACTCCAGGGCCTGGTCTTAACTGTGCTTTGGACATTTGAAAAGCAGACCAGTGCTCACAATAGGAGGCAGATTTGGCTACCAGTCCTCTGGAAAAACACGTGGCTGCATGGGGAGGGCTGGGGGCCTTGCATGGACATGTCAGCATGCCTCTTGGAGTTCTAGAACTTACAGCAGGAGAGGCACCCAGTAGGAGAAAGGATAACCCATTTGAGAGAAAAAAGAGGTTTGGTCGACCAGAGTTGGGTATTAAAGGACATTCAGTCACAGTTTAAAGAAGTCTGAGAATAAATCTAAGTTATATTGAAACAATTTTCACTCTGAACAATAGCAGCGAAACCAGCTTGATACATAGTAGAAGATGTGATGCTTCATTTTGATAATCAAGTGTTTGTGAAACCTTAGAGACACATTTATAACGAAACAAAATTCTTAAGGATCCTCAGTGTTATTTGTATTATAATATTACTTAAATATAGAAAAATATAAAACTAGGTTAAAAGCCCTTATCCTTGTGGTTCTTAGCCAACCATAAAACCAAAATAAATTTCAAAGTTAATACAAACAAAATTACAAACGCACACTTTCATTAACAATAGAAAGTTAAGGGGCGCCTGGGTGGCGCAGTCGGTTAAGCGTCCGACTTCAGCCAGGTCACGATCTTGCGGCCCGTGAGTTCAAGCCCCGCGTCAGGCTCTGGGCTGATGGCTCAGAGCCTGGAGCCTGTTTCCAATTCTGTGTCTCCCTCTCTCTCTGCCCCCTCCCCCGTTCATGCTCTGTCTCTCTCTGTCCCAAAAATAAATAAACGTTGAAAAAAAAAAAATTAAAAAAAAAAATAGAAAGTTAATGTAATTTGTCATTTGTTGAAACTGACTGACCAACATGGTTGAAGAGGAGAAAGGAGCTGGATTAGTTCAGTTCTACATTTTGTCTGTGGCGAGCTAACGTAGAGAGAGTACTATTCCGGTAAGTGAAGCATTTCTAAAAATTGCAAAATTCCAAAGCTTTATTTTCTGGTTCAGGATACGCAAAACCAAATTTAACAATAATAATGATAACAATTCTGCTAGTGTGCAATCCTCAAATGCCAATTTTGATGATCTACCACTTGATAGCTTCATAAAACTGCCTTATATGCTCAAAGATGAGGCTACATTTGTAGCATTTTTGAAACCTGCATTTCATGGGAATGTAATACAACGACGGTGTCAATCAGAAACAGAACATTTTCCATTGTGCATTTCCTCCTCACCAACTGCAAGCTGGTATGAACAAAGAGGCCGCCAGTAATATATCTGCTCACTACCTACGTGAATGCGCAGCTCCTGGCTCAGCTCTGGTTCAGCAGGCCTACACCCTCATGGGCGTGTGCTGGTGCAATTCCCCCTCCCCACCCCCTTTTTTCCATTGCAAAACCTTCATTCAAACCGTGTGCTTTGTCATTGTCCTCTGTGTGATGCAAATACGAACAGAAAACAAAATCCCAAAAGGCAAGCACTGAACGTAGTAGTACTCATTATTATGTGGTTGTTATGGACTAAATGTTTGTGTCCTCCCCCAAAATCCATACCTTTAACCTCTAACCCCCAGGGTGACAGTATTTAGAGGTGAATTGGGCTTAGATGAGGTCGTGAAAGGGAGGTCTCTGTGATGGGATTACTGTCCTTACAAGAAGAGGAAAGGCCAGAGTTCTGTCTCCAAGTGAAGACACAGAGAGAAGTGGCCATGTGCAAGCCACTGGGAGGGCTCTCGCCAGTAACTGAATTAGCTAACACCTTGATCTTGGACCTCCCAGTCAGATGGTGGTCATCCAGATGATAAAGTAGAGATTTGATTTTTTTTTTTAAGATTATCATCAAAATGATACTCTCCCTCCCCCCAGATAAATTCTTGGGCAGAATACAGACATCCTCAGGAATATATCCACAGACTCTAGCCTGAGAACCAGCAGGGTGCTTAGACTTCCCAGGCAGCTCCAGCTTGGATGTAAGAACAGGACAATCATAACAGCCATGGATAAGAGCCTCCTCTGGGAGAATTCTAGACCCCCTCAAACTCCTTCAAAATAATTCTGGGTGTCCCTGGATGTATCTCAAGCTCTGAAAATGAGTTCTCACAGCCACCAGGTAGTGTCAGCCATATTCCCTCCCCCCTCCCCCCCCCTCTGCACCCTACCCCCCCCCCCCCGCCCCCCGTTTGCTTGACAACACCTCTGGTCACTGCTGAGAAAGAAAAACATACATTCTGTCCCTTGATGCCCATTAAGGCCACCACCCCAGCTGTTTCTGCTTAGCAAGGGTCCCACTGCCCTAGTCCGTCACCATTGCAACATCAGTGCCCAACTCAGGGCCAGAGTGCAGGTGGCAAAGCCAAGGGCACCAATGGGACACGAAGGTGTGTCTGCAGTTGTTGCTCTTGGAGCTGCTGATGCCTTGGCTTCGGTGCATCCCATGGGAGTTTATGCAGCGACCGCCTTCCTGGTCAGTCCAGGGCTCAGGCTAGAAGCCAGGTCAGGTTAAAGCTTTATTTCAAATCACTGCTCCCTTCTTACATACCCATACTGTTCTTGAACCAAACTGGGACACTGCAACTCTGTTATCTTTAGGCATTTTTTCTTCTCGGCCTCGGGAGACATATCTAGAAAGAAGTTGCTGTAGCCGAAGTCAAAGAAGTTACTGCCTGTGTTCTCTTCTAGGATTTTTATGGTCTCAGGTCCCACGTTGAGGTCTTTCATCCATTTTGAATGTATTTTCGTGTATGGCGTAAAGAAGTGGTCCAGTTTCATTCTTTTGCACGTTGCTGTCCAGTTTTCCTAACACCATTTGTGGAAGAGACTGTCTTTTTCCCATTGGCTATTCTTTCTTTCTTTGTCAAAGATTAATTGTGGGCTCATTTCTGAGTTTTCTCTTCTGCTCTATTGATCTATGTGTCTATTTTTGTGCCAGTGCCATACTGTTTTGGTTACTACAGCTTTGTAATATAACTTGAAGTCTGAAATTGTGATGCCTCAGCTTTGCTTTTCTTTTTCAAGGTTGCTTTGGCTTCTCCAGCCAAAACATTTGTGGTTCCATACGAATTTTAGAATTGTTTGCTCTAGCTCTGGGAAAAATGTTGTTGGTAAACAAAATACATTTTTTTTAATGGTGATCATCTTCTGATCTGTTGCCTCCCTATACCCGAATAACATTAAAAACCCAGGTACATTTTAAAACAACTGGGAACCTGCTATGGTCGGAGAGCAGGATGATGAACTCCTAAGAACAGAGACCTGGTTTTAGTTGTCTTCAAATACCTCAAAAAGTGGTATCCATGTTCCCTCCCTTTTATTTTCCTGCTTCTCTGCATCACTGGTAAACTTTGCTTGGATGCCAGACATTGTGAGCTTATCTCGGTGGGTGGTGGATATTTTTGTATTCCTATAAATATTCTTCAACTTTGTTCTGGGACACGGTTGAGTTGGCTGAAAACAGATCCTTTCATTTTTTGCTTTGAAGAGTTTTTAGGCAGGACCAGAACAACATTTAGTATAGAGAGAATTTTCAGCCACTCTTGAGGTAAGACCCTTCTGAGCACTCTACCCAATGCCCTGTGAATTATTAGGTTTTTCAGCCTGGCTGGTAGAAATAGGCATGAGCCTGCTGTAAGCGTGCCTACGGTTCCTTCTAATCCTTTCAGGTGGTTCTTTCCCCAGCTTTGGGTAGCCTCCCCACCACACATGCTAATCAATACCCTGCTGAGTGGAGAGGGGCCCTCCATGGATATCTGTGGTTCTCTCTATAGTACTCAACAGTACCCTGCCCTGTGGCCTTCAGTCTCCCAGCCTCTCAACTCTGTCTCCTCAACTCAGGGAGTCCATTGGGCTCCCCCCAGGGCCCCCTCTCTGGGATTTGGCCCAGAAATGCCCTCAAGGTGATCACAGGGACAAGTATAAGGCTCACCTTGTTTGTTTCCCTTCTGGTAGGGGTCACTAACCACTATCTGATGTTCAGCATCTTGAAAAACATTCTTTCATTGAACTTATCAGATACTTTTCTTTCTTTTCTTTTCTTTTCTTTTTTTTCAGGAAGGCCAGCAATTTCAGTCCCTATTGCACCATCTTGGCCAGCAGTAAATCCCCAAAGTGTTTCAGAGAGTAGTTATAGCAATCTACACGGACAACCGCACGGGTGTAGGTGCTGCTGTCCTCTACCTTCTCACAAACCCTTGCTATTTTCAGACTTTCTCATTGTTTTCAGGATTCAACTAGTTCACATAAGGGACTTAACACAATTCCCACAAAGAGATCTAAAATTTAAAGGAGAGAGGACAGGGGCGCCTGGGTGGCGCAGTCGGTTAAGCGTCCGACTTCAGCCAGGTCACGATCTCGCGGTCCGTGAGTTCGAGCCCCGCGTCAGGCTCTGGGCTGATGGCTCAGAGCCTGGAGCCTGTTTCCGATTCTGTGGCTCCCTCTCTCTCTGCCCCTCCCCCGTTCATGCTCTTTCTCTGTCCCAAAAATAAATAAAAAACGTTGAAAAAAAAATTTATAAAGGAGAGAGGACAATATTTAATTCAAGGAATGAATCTCAGGGAGCCTAGGTGGCTCATTTGGTTAAGCTACCGACCCCTGATTTCGGCTCAGGTCATGATTTCATGGGTTAGTGAGTTCAAGCCCGTGTGGGGCTCTGTGATAACAGCTCCAGATCCTGCTTCGGATTCTCTCTCTCACTCACTCACTCTCACTCACTCTCTCTCTCTTTCTGCCCCTCCCCTTCTTGTACTCTCTCTCAAAATAAAGAAACATTTTTTTTTAAAAACTTAAGGAATAAATCTCTAATCATGAAATTGCAGGCAGGAGCACACTAAATGAGGGCATGCCAGCACCAGAGGAACTGAGTCCAATACTCTTTCCCGTCAAATGTTTCTATTTGTTTATTTAAGGAAAGCAAAGTTGTTAACTCATGAAAGCTAATAGTTCTGTGAAATGGAGGTAACATTTAATGCCTATACTATAAATCAGAGAATCTTGGAAGCATTTGATTCCATGAATGGAGAGAACCCTAGATACTCTGGACAAAAGCTTCCTAGTGAAAGTCCAGAAAAAGACACAGAGATTAAGTGTACATATGCATACACAGGATAGCCAGGGTCAGAGGGCCAGCATCAGATGCCCACTTTGGTCACTCTGTGAAATCCCTGCCTCCCTGGGGACCGTGTTGCTACTGTTCAAAGCACTTATAATTGTTTCTTTGAAAATGGCCATACTCTCCCGAGAAGCTCTCAAGGAAGGAATCTAATTATTGTGAAGTTATTGAATTCTATAGGTAACTTCTAGGGGTAGACAGAGCCTTTATTTCATTTTAAGAAAGAGTGTTTGGAATTACTCAAAATGGGCTGTTTTTTCCCTCCCACATGGTTTGGAAGGAGAAGCGGGGGAATTCTTCAATTCCTCCTCTACACCTGGCCCTCATCAAACTTCGCAAACTCCCAACACTGTGTGGAAGCCTTTGGCTTAAGGGGGGGGGGGGGGAAGGCAAAGCTCGAGTAGTGAGCATACTCATTAAACTGTACAAATGTCTCCATAATCTTCATTTTATTTAATTTTTAGTCTTTCTGCATCCATAGTCCTCATTCTGAAATAACATTTGTTTTGTGGTTGCTGACGAATGTGATGAACCGGTCCAAAATCTGCATTCCACAGTTCTTTACAACAGACCAAAATAGCATTCTTGTTCACGCTAGGATACTCCAATGTTGGCACGCTTCCTGGCCAACTAGCAGAGGGCTAACGGAAAGTAGTTGATTCCTTAGTGCTAGCACATCCTCTGTAGAGTTACAACATCGTTTCCTCCGAGCAAGAAACAAAGCTGTTTCTTTCAACGCTTTCTGCTACCTTCTCCCTTAGTCTAACAACAAGGGTGCATTTCCACAAGAAATGCGAGACAAGGGTCATCATAGCGTTCGTTTCTGGAAATAAAATGGTCTCACGTCCTCGTAAATGTGAGTTCCAGGAGTTCACTGGCGAAAATTAAGTAAATGTTTTCCATCAAAGAACTTTATTTTGGAGGCTGTAAAATTCAAACGGCCAACAAGCCTTCCACATAACAAGCCAAATTGTGAGTTTCTCAGATTTTGTTTTAAAAGAATGGTAATCTGTATCTCTTATGGACTCCTCAAGAAACATTTGTAGCAGAAAGAGGCAGTTCAAACTTTGCTGGAAAGTGTAGGAGTTTTGTTGCCCACTTCAGACCCATGAGACTAGAGGAAACAAAGCGCCCAGGGGAGTTGTTTAACCAACTATTAGTTCCTATTCAAGATCCTCCCATATCCAAAACCAAGACAAGATCTTGAAGACGAAGCTTCTAATCATGGCATTTCCTTTCTCCATGAGCATTCAGCGCATTTCACACTTGACCCCAGAGCCCCCTCTTAGGGTAAAACCATTCATTCAAAAATCTAAAAGAAGCAATCTTATCAGCTGGATCCAGAAGCTCCGATAGTATTGCTGGCCTCACAGCTGCTGGAAGGAAACTTCAGGATCACTTTCAAGGTACCCTCCCTTCCTGCCACGTCTGACAAGCAGTGATGGGACCTTACAAATGTCTCTGGCCATTCCTACTGGGGCCGTTCTTCAGGCCCTATCATCACTTGTGTGACTATAAGCCCCCGTGGGGGTGTCCCCGCCTCCTGTCTCTTTTCATTCCCAGCAGTGTTGCCAGATGGACCCTGCAGAGACAAAAACAGCCTGGCTCATTTCTGCACATTGGGGTCTCCCCCTTTGTCCTGTGGCTTGGCTTTTAGACGGCCTTTTGTAGAGAGCCCCAGGGGCTAAGGAGGGTGAGCCCTGAAGCCCTCCCTCCACCTTAAAAGAGCTGCTTCTCATCTATCTCTTTTGAATTTTGGAGTTCAGATGAAAGAATTCATTGAAAAGGAAGCTTGTTTCTTAAAACAAACGAACAAACAAAAAACCCTTACAAACCACTGGCCACAGAACAGCCCATCTTACCCAGGAGCCTCATCTCCTGCTCCTTCCCCAGTGCCCTACAGCGCCAAGCCCTCCTCATGGGCATATCCCCCGCTGTTTCGGCGCTCTCGCATCCCTTGTTGGAACGCCTTTCTGACTTTACCTGCCCTGCTGAAGGACGCCTCAGCAACCTTGAAGGCACAGCCTGTTACTTCGTCACTGACCCTTCTTCACTTCCAAGTCAATTATCACCATCCTCAAACTCCCAATGGGACCTTCGGCCTTACATTGGCACTTCATCTGCCTTTCTTCCTGGGACCCCGTCTCATTGATCCGCAAATCCCTGGCACTGAGCACAGCTTTCTTGGCACGTGGTAGGCATTCTCAAGTTCGTGGACACCCTCGTGTTGTGTAAACCCAAACCCTTCCCCTGTCACTTGTATTAATGCCTGTGTATGAGAGCTTCTAAATTCAACCCTTAAGAACAGATCACCAAATAAACAAACAAAATTCACTTACCATGTACCCAGAAAAGAACCTTGGAGGAGGGGGGAAACGTGGGAGTGACCGAACAAAACAGAATCGCAGCGGATGAACCAAACCCACACAAGTTGGGAGTTTTGCGGAGATCTATAATTTGGTCACCTGTGGAAACTCCCAGGAGCTTATAAGCACCCGAGTGAGCTGGTTTTGGAGGACGAGAATGACATCTGACTTTATTTTATGTACAGTACCGTCTCACTAATTCAGAAGACAAGTAGGACAACAGTTTGAATGAATGAAATCCTGTTTCACAGGGTGCTTTTAACGTAATTTTTTTTCACACTCTAGACTTAGTTTAATAAAAGCACAGGAGCCTTTAACATGGACACATTCATCATATGCAAATCAAATTGTTAATCACTTGAGAAAAGTTTGGTCTGCTGTTTGTTTGTATCATTGATTCCATTACACACATTACTTTTCGAAGACAGACCGAAGGGAAACTTCATGACACTTGTTCAGATGACCACAGTTCTGAACGAGGTTCATATGAATTAAAAGGATGTCAACATAATTGTCATTTTCCAGCAAATATGCATTGACACATAGTATTCCCAAGGCTGGAATGAAGAGCTGGGCTCAGAAGAGCTGCTCTGTACTTACTTCACGTTTCCAAATTATTTTCATGGTGAATTTAGCCAGTTTTCCATGGCTCACGAAACTTCAGGCTGGCTTGGGTTTCCCGCTTCCTTCTTTGGCAAGACTGCACCAAACCTTTTCAAGAGATGTGTTCTTACTTAGAGGAAAGGAAATATCAGATCCAAGCCATTTTACACGCACCAGATGCCAAGCACCAAACAAAGCAGCTCAGCTTTTCAAAGATTTGATATCGTAACTATAGCCACTTGAGTAAAAGCTCAGTCCAGAATAGCCAAGTTAAATAAGGCAGAAGTAGGGCTAAATTGATCTTCACGTCTAGTGTTCATAAATCTGCATGAAGAAGTTCCGAATCAAAGAAAATAAATTACAAATGTGTAATATTGGCTCACGCCCAGTGGATTTGCATGTTTCGGAGGAGAAACACGCGTCTTGGGGTTGCTGTGGGGACTGTCTTTTCTCAGTGCAGGATGAGTTTGGAGCTGATTATGGAAATGGAATCAAGAAAATCCTGGGATTCTAGAAGACAGCACCTTGGGAGATCACCCACTTGGAATCCTCGCCTCCAAGGAGGAGGAGGAGAGAACCGGTCTCATCGATGTCTTGAGAACCATTGAGACATTGGAGTGGATTTCAGTGGCTTTCACAGGAGACCCACTGCTTCACTGATCCCTAGATGAGCGTCTCAGGCACAAGGATACAGAACTGCAAAGAATGAAACCTGTATCATAGGTCCGACAGGACTGGTGGAATTTCTGGCCCCAAGCAGAGGAAACATTCTGAGGTCAGGTAAGTGGGAGGGGGTCGAACTGAGAAGGAGGCTGACTTTCTAGCAAGTGCACTTATTTGCTTATAGTAAATGCCTTTGGCAATGGAGACACTTGTCTCCTTCTCAGAGAACTATTTCCAGGCAAGGGTAGGATCTTTCATTGCTCAACCCCACTGCATGGCACACACATACAACACAATGTGAAAAGTGCCCCTGGAGTCCTGCACTGAGGAATCCCTCCTCCATGTATGACCCTGCCCTCTCGGCTGCAGCCGACTGGACCTGGGCATGAATATGTGACCAAGCTGAGCCAATCAGAGCGACCAGATTCCCTCTTTTAAGAATTTGGAATTGAGTTGAGAAACTTCCAATTAATCTAGGTTGTTCCCATGTAAAAAGACAAAGTACCCTTTGTCTTCCGGAACAGGTTGTGTATATGCGTTGGGTGCTGGTTGGGGAGTGGGTAGTCTTCTACCTGAGGCTACATGTTCTGGAAAAGGAGAAGAATGTCGGTTATAACAGGCGAGAAGTAGCTGCAAGAGATAAGAGGCCCTGTAGAGACAGCTGACAACTTCTGTTCCTGGCTACAGACCTCTCCTGAGGCCCAGCTGCATTTCTGTTCTTGGGTTCCATGAGATCTCTCTGTCTTTAAAATGAAAAATGTTGGGGTGCCTGGGTGGCTCAGTTGGTTGAGCATGCAACTTTGGCTCAGGTCGTGATCTCGCAGTTCAAGAGTTCAAGCCCCGCATTGGGCTCTGTGCTGACAGCTCAGAGCCTGAAGCCTGCTTCAGATTCTGTGTCTCCCTCTCTCTCTGCCCCTCCCCTGCTCATGCTCTGTCTCTCTCTTTCTTTCTCTCAAAAATAAGCAAAGAAAAAAAATACATTAAATAAAATGAAAAGCGTTACCAAAAGTCACTTAAGTTATTGGCGATTACTACTAAACTAAGAATTTTAACAAAGGTACTAAATAATATAATCACGTATGAGAAAATAGGCCTTTTGTGCTAGAATGGCCTCCCTCCCCTTTGTAACCGATGCTTAGGCAGGGAGAACTAGATGTAAACCAAATCAGGCTTTCTATTATCAATGCACTCTCAGGGCCCTCTAGAGCAGCCACGATTGACTGTGTAATCTGGCCTCACTGTCAGTATGTTTTTCTGTTGTGAAGTTCTTCAAATTCAACCTGTTGTGTTATTTGCTGCAGTTCTGGCCTCGTTCTTACGGTTCTCATCTAAGTGGATTTGGAGAATAAATGACAACCAACCACTCTTGGAATAATAACTTTAAGTGCTAGACGTGGAAATAGGCAGAAATTTCGAGCTAACTTGGTTCAACCCTCTAATTTGTCAAATGAGGAGTCTGAGACCACAGAGGCTTATGTGATTTGCCCAAGGTCACATGTCTAATTGTGGCAGAGCAGGAACTAGAACCCAGATTACAAGCTGCCCCAAAGCCAGATTTCATCCAAAAGAAATGCTAAAAGCAAAGCCAGTCATTTTTCTGCTTGTTAATTTTAACTTCCAGTTATATGATCTGGATAGCTTCTAACTCTGGGACACTTTCACGGGAAAATTCCTTGCCAAATAGCTGAATGGTTTCTCTGTTTAATTACTGACTCAAGAGTATATAGTTAAGTCATCGGGCTTTTAAGATCATCTTTGCAATTTTGTACTTACTAGGATAAAAAGAACCTTCTGAATTTTGAGTTTATAGATCTCATTAAAAGACTGTACTCAAGAAGTCAGTCAAGTTTTAGAAAAGTGTATACCACATGAAGTTAAAATTGTTCTAGACCCCTACCCTGCCTCCCAAGAAGGAGGGAAAAAGAATATACACTTAACTATGTGTTAATGGTGTGTTTGTGAGTCATGACCAAGTCCATTTTCAGTATGAGTTATGGGTGGAAATGGCTCTTATTATCACCATTTAATATGACTTTGGTTTCAGATAGAGTATAGAAACACATATGTAAGGTGATTTAATCCCACTGAGTCTATAATGCTTCTCTAACATTGCATTGTTCAAAGAAATGCCAAATCCCAGGCAGCCAAATGCATTATTCTTCTTTAAAAAAAAAAAAAAAAAAAAAAGATTAGGTCATTTGAACCCAATTAAAATCCCCTTTCCTTCAAATCAACATGGGCTATTATAATGAAGACTCTTTTTATCAATGGAAAATGAGAAAATAATCAATATGTTTAGAATACTAGGTTCAGTATAATATATAGAGAGAAGAGAGTTAGTGTTGGGGTTAGGTGTGTGTGTGTGTGTGTGTGTGTGTGTGTGTGTTAAGCTGTGCCCTCAGCATATGACGCCTTCCCATAAGAGGTAAGGGCTTGGGCTGACTTGGTCATGGCCCTGATCAAATAGGAAAAAATGGGGTTTCTAGCATGAGGAGAAAAAAAAAGAAAAATATCCAAGATAAGGCCCACTACTGTAGAAAAGGAAGGAAGGGAGGGAGACAAGGAGGAAAGGGAGAGTGAACAACAGACTAAAGTAAAACTCTTTGCCTGATCCAGCCATGCCAAGAATTTGCCGTGTGATCTCTAGTTACCCACTTCCCCTCTCGGGTGCCTCCAGGAAAGTTACATTAGAAAACCTAAAGTGTCTACCAATTCTAAATTTCTACGATCCTGGAATATATATCCTGAAAACAAAAAATGATAGGTCTTCAAAAACAGTCATCCAGTTCACAGAAGATGTTATCCAAAATTGCAGCTAATACTATACAGGACATAGAATGACCTCACATACCCCATACACCAGGATGATACGTATCACACATGCTGAACTTTACTCTTCAACCAGATGTCTCGTCAATTTGACCCTTACTTTCAAAATGGATAATAGGAAATGGATACAGAGAAGAGGAAATAGAGAATAGGAAATAGATAATAAATAGACGAGAAGTTTTCCCATGTGTAGATTTCTCTCCAGGAAACTCCTGGCAAAGAAATCCTCAGTGATGGTATAGCCGTCAATATCCCGTGAAAGCACTTGCAAGTCAGCTCCTGAATTGGGGCTTTACTCCCATCAGGACAGTGGCCCTAGCAAGGTTATGGGCTCTTTCACCCACTCCAGCCAAGATGCCCTACCTAGAACCCAGAGAACAAGCCACGCTCACTTGTACCTCCATTCCTTCCATCTGCCCTTCCTTCCACCATCCCCCAAGCAACCCTCCTCGCCCTCCCCCTCCCGTACAGACCACGTATCCCCCAGGCCTCAGTTTTGGTCACCACAATCTCTCAGAAGCCTCTTCAGGATCTTTAAGGCTGGATTTGGAGCCCCTTGTAGGTTTGCCTGCACTAGGCCTGGTGTATCAGTCACCTTTTGCTGTGTACATAGTCACAAAATCTCAGTGGAAATACAACCGGAAGTATTTATTTACCACTCATCCATCTGCAGATTGGCTGGGTCAGCCCTTGCTCCATGTCTTATTCTGAGGGGCAGTGGTCCACCAGAGCATACGTCTCTCACGGTGATGCATAAACTCAAAAACTCAAGGCCAACTGAGCAAGCTTCTTCAAGCCCCTGCCTGTGTCCTAATTGGCCAAAGCAAGGCACATGGCCAAGCCCAGAACCAAGGCCCAGGGAAGTACACTCCCCCCTGGGAAACCCCAGGAAGAATGAATGTATAATACTAAGGCTACAGGGAAGTGAGGAACTGGAACCAACAATTCACCCCACCTATGTTAAGAGCACCCATCACAGCATATTGTCATGTGTGTGAAACCTCCCTCTAGACTTTTACCTTCTTAAAAGCAGGTACTAGATTTTTTCATCTTTGTGTTTACAATATGGCATATAATAGTCACTTGAAACATTTGAATGGATAAATGAATGAATGAATGAATGAATGAATGAAAATAGGCAGTACTATTCCAGGCTCTGTCCTGTCCTTCATAAGGCTCCTCCTGTGTGCCTACTGAATGTCCTTACTATGGTTGCCAAAAGGAGAGCAGAATCAGTATAAATGAGATCTAGCCCCTGTTGAGGAGGGCAGTGAGGAAGAAAAGGACTTGCATCCTAAGTCACTTGATCTAGTTTGGGCCACGTCCTTGAATGCCACTGGCAGCCCCCTTGAAAAGAGTTCTCATCATGTCTAATCCCGTTGGGTTCTGAGGTCCCACAGGATCACAGCCTAAAGTGGTGGGGCTCTAGAACACATTTTTAAAAGGTATTTCAAAATCAGATCTGCTGCTCAGTAATTTGATTTAGAGAAAACAGAGGAAATGGAACACATTTCTAAGCAAATATTTCCCTGATTACTTACACATGCAAATACAGGGACTAAATTTAGATGTGTAATTAAGCATCTAGTTATTTTTGAGTCTACTCTTCTAGGCCAAATCAGATGCCCCAAAGAGGCACATGGTTGGTTTATTTCTGTGTACTTGCTTATTTCTGTGTATTCAGGCTCTCACCTGGAAAAAAAAAATGCATTGGCCCAGGGGTCTTGGTGACCCAGTTGTGGGCCTAAAATAATAAGATGGTTCAAGGGCATGCCAAGTTTTGTGATTTCAAAATATACATCTGACCAGAATAATGCTTCTCTGGGTAGAGAAATACGTGGTGATGATCCCCTCCTAGACAGTGGGAAATAAGGGAAAAGTAGCTGCTATTGTCAGCTGTCACTCTTGTAATGAAGAATTAATGGTCAGCTAGTCAAAGCCAATAGTGGTTTCCCATGCTGCAATTAGTTTTTAAATATACTTTCAAGATCCATATGAAAACATTAATGCCCTGCAGTTTTGTGCCAAATGATGTGCTCAAATGCCAGTTTTATAAATATAAAACAGATGAGTGGTTTGGAAAGTCTACTTTGCAAGCACATGGTATTAGCCCCTTACCTCCTAGTCACAGTGGCCAGCTGTGCAACTTTCTTCTTGCCTTTCCTAAAAGCATCATTTGCTGTAGAGCGTCCACTCAAATGATGCCTTAGTGACAAACAGTGACTGGGAGCTTGTCTGTGATGGTCACACACGTGCCCCTCTATGGCACTGATGGCCAACTTTGCCGTGACTTCCTGCATCAACGCTATCGAGAACATCCTTCTTTGACACTCAGAGAATGTCCTGTGTTACCTACTCTGTTTCCAAGTCTCTACCCTACTTCTCCCACTCCTCCCTTCCTATAAGCTTTACATGGAGGATGACTCTACAGGCTGTTATCTGCTAAGTAGGAAAAGAGGTCTTCTGTTTATAAGGGAGCCCATGTTGCAGGTGTGGGAAATTTTTAAAATGCCCTTCAGTGAGAACATACTACGTGCCAAGTAATGTGTTTATAAACATTAACACACTCACTTCTTGGGAACAAATCTAACAACCCTACAAGCTAGACATTATCCTCTCCATTCTACAGATGACGGGAAGCAACTTTTCCAAGTTTCAAGTAAACAGAAGAGCTGGGATTCAAGCCCAAGCCTACCTGAATGCAAATCTCAGGCTTTTAACCAATCATTGCAAGCCTCTTCCACTATCTCCATGGAAACCTAGAGAAGCCTTGCAAGTAAGGCTCCAGTCCAGTTCATTGCTAATAATGCCTTGCATATAAGATATTTGAGTTTTTCATCGTGAAATATCATTGCATCAATGATAAAAAAACAAAACAAAACAAAACAAAAAGCACAATGCACTCAATTTGGCTGGGATACTTTATGGACATATAGTTCTCCATGAATATCCAAAACTAGGATTGCAGACCCCTGCTTGCCTCTATTTCCCCCAAGGTAGAGATAGTATGCCCACGCTGAAATCTTATGCTGTCTTACCCACTGCATTTTAACAGACAGAAGCAAGTCATGTGATAGCATCTGATTGTCATCTCTGTGTGGTCTGGAACCTATAGCTTAGAAGAAACATCAACTGGCTTTGGACAGTTATTCTTAGTTAGTTGAGAATGACACCACAAGCTGAGAAACATAGACTCTGACTTTTGAAAGCATGATCTAAGGTTCACACAAGAAGGGTTGTGCTCAGTTTGCCCCTGGTGACCCTGTTATCTAACACAAGGAGTCCTTAGAGTTTCCAACGTGTTTGAATAGTATGGAGGAGAGGCTGGCCCTGTCCCACTGATGTGTCAGGGGGTTTTTCCAAGAGAGACATGAGGACAACTGGTCTTCCAAAAGCCTCCAGCATTGCTGGGAGCCTACCTGTGCATTTTGTATCCTCTGCCTGTCGGGGAAAGAATACATACCGTAAGTCTATCACACTGGCCAAAGAAATGAGAGGTGGAGTCACACCTGGGTGGCTCAGTCGGCTAAGTGGCTGACTTCGACTCAGGTCCTGATCTCAGGGTCCGTGAGTTCAAGCCCCACCTCGGGCTCTCTTGTCAGTGCAGAGCCTGCTTTAGATCCTTTGTCCCCCAATCTTTCGGCCCCCACTTCTCAAAAATAAACAAAAACATTAAGAAAGATGAGCGGTGGAGAATCGGGGGCTAATGTCCAACTGAAGTGGAAAATAAGAAGTGCTTGTGGCTAGAGGAAGCATTCCTTTTGTCTCCAAAACTCAGGAGCTGGGAACAGGTCTGAGCGGGGGGACTGTGCTTGGAACCGCGGTCAACAGCTCTAACTCCGCACACCTCCTGCAGTTGTCTCATGAAGAACGCCTCTTCCTGTTGAAGAGAAATGGCCGAAACACTTCTCGGGTGAGCAGTTGTGTGGTTTAGGGCTATTCACTGTCCCTAATGAATGCGAAGCCTGTCCCTCTCCTCCATAAAGGCGTGACTAGCACAAACATGATACACAGTGCTCTGCGGCTGAAAATGGCAGATGGCATTAAATTAATTTACGGAAGGCACGTAGTCCAAGTTGGCCATCACACTGCTGCTGGGGTTAAAAAACCAAAGCTTTTCCCTATATCCTTAGCACTTTAAACTTGTCTTTTCAGCGCAAATGTTTTGTGCTTCTAAAGTTTATATGTCCAGAAAATTGGTCGATAGCAATGTGAATGAGATTAGCTCAAGACCCTCCATGACAGTGACATCGGGGGTTACCCATGTTGCTGCCACTTGAACCTAAAATACACATCACCAAGATTTCTCGGTTTCTTGGTTCTCTCCCTTTGCGCTTCTATAAGAGCTGTTTCCTCTGGGACCTTGTCCACTTACCGACAGCATTTCCATCGTGAGTATTGCAAGCTGGTAAAAAAACAAAAAACAAAAAACAAAACAAAAACAAAAAAACAAACTGCTCAGCCTTGCCTTTTCCCTTGGCGCTCACTGGAATTTCTGTCGGCACCAGGGTGAACACGTCTCCAGAGAGTCCAAAGAGAAGACTAGCATGATCATCATCACATGTATGTCTTCCTCATATGCCTGATTAATTTGTAACCTTTTCAAGAATATGCATAAGAGGTAGGGTGTTGGGAAGAAAAAAACTGTCTGTGGAATATTACTTCTCATTTGCTTCCATTCTGAAATAGAAACTCCTGCACATCCTTCCAGTCCCAGTTTCAAATGCCACCTCCGTCATAAAATTCTCTCCAATATTTAAGTCAGAAGTTACCTTTCTCCCCTTGGCCCTCCCCAGCCTTTGCAGGGCACCTAAGTCACAGTACTCATTACTTTGGGTCTGATTTTTTAGTTCCGGAATTACAAACGTGCTTCTAGACTATAAACTCCGGTTGGCAATAGTCCTGTTCAAATCTGTACCTACATCGTGCATCCGGTGTGATGCCTTGCATGTAATAGGTTTTCAGTACGTGTTTGCTGAATGAATGAATCTACAAAAGTTTTTTGAAATACCGTATTTCAGTGATGCTGAAACTTTGTCATGCATCAGAATAACTTTGAGGTCTCGCTAAATTGTAGGCATCTCAGGTCTGGGGTGACGCTGGATAGTTTCCATTCCTAACCATTTCCCAGGCGATGCTGGTGACTTTTGTCCAGAGGCCTCTTTTTGGGAAGCACTGAACGATCTTGCTCACATTTCAATTATCTCTGATATTAGGTTATGTCTTAAATTTGTTGACATGGTAGTTTAATTGACAAATTTTTGCTTTCATAGTAGTATATAAAATAATGGTTTTACAACTCACGGTATCTTAGATTAAATGAAATGTGGTAAGTTTCCTGTTACAGATTTGAATCTACATTATAAAACATAGCAATGAAATGTTTAAAAATTTAGACCGATACTAATTCTAGAGAACATGTGCATTCAATTGTGGTGCTTAATTTTTATAATGGCAACAGAGTAAATCATCTTTAGGAACTCATATGGGATCCACAGAATAAAAGATAAGCTCAGATGGCATTTTCAAATTCATGTTTGGTGATTGCTAAGGCCAGTCTCTCTCTCTGAAGTAAAAGTTCCATGAGGTCAAAGTTTGTATCTGGTTTTGCTCGTCATTGTAACCCTAGTTCTAGAAACGTTTCTGAATAGGGCTCAATAAATATTTGTTAGATAACAAATTTTATTCAAAAAAGCTAGAAGGGCACCTGGGGGGCTCAGTTGGTTAGGCGTCTGACTCTTGATTTCAGCTCAGGTGATGATCTCACGGTTCATGGGATCGAGCCCCACAGTTGGGTTGTGCTCTGACAGCGTGGAGCCTACTTGGGATTCTCTCTCTCCCTCTCTCTCCACCCCTCCCTCACTCTCTCTCTCTCTCTCAAAATAAATAAATATAAATTTTAAAAAATTAAAAATTAAAAAGCTAGAGTTTCTTACTTGCAATAAAAGATGAATTATAAGACATATGATGATTTACTGGTAGAATATTCAAACCAATGCCAGTACTTCTGACTTCCTCTCTCCTATGCTAACAACATCGAAACAAATCAAGGGCAATAGTGACCAAGGAACCCATTAAATTGAAAATATCCCAGTTACACAAGTATCCCAAGGTCACAGGCGCAGATAGTTGTTTCACTGCCCTCCTTGCAGGAGTTGGCCATTTGCCATCTTCAGGGAATGCTGCTTGCTGGGAAGTGGTGAGGACATTGAACCAGACCTGGACATATCATAGTCAAATTGCTGAACACCAAAGTTGAAAATCAAAGTCTAAAAGAAGCCAGAGAAAAAAGACACATTACATGTAAGGGGAAAACAATACAAATGAAGGCTGATTTCTCAGAGACACAGTGGAGCCCAGAGAGTATGGAATGGCATTTTAGTGTTGAAAGGAGAAAACTGTCAGCCTTGAATTCTATAAAAGTATCTTTCAGAGGGGCACCTGGGTGACTCAGTCAGTTAAGCATCTGACTTCGGCTCAGGTCATGATCTCCAAGGCCATGGGTTTGAGCCCCATGTCGGGCTCTGTGCTGACAGCTCGGAGCCTGGAGCCTGCTTCGGATTCTGCGTCTCCCTCTGTCTCTGCCCCTCCCCTGCTGCTGTTCGGTCTCTCTCTGCATCTCAAAAATAAATTAAAATGTTAAAAAAAAAAAAATTAATTAAAGTAAATTTAAAAATCTCTTTCAGAAATTAAAGTAAGATAAAATACATTTTCAGAAAGGCAGAAGCTGAGGGGATTCGTTTCTAGCAGTCCTACACTACAAGAAATAATTAAGAAGAAAAAAAAAAGAGGGAAGAACAAGAGAGTGTAAATACCTGGGTAAACACAGAAGAACACCTAAATGATGTATATTCATATAGCTATGCAGATGTAGGTGTTTATAGATATGTATGCACATACCTATATGTCATCCTTTAAAAGATTACAGACCGAGGCCAAACTAACAATGTAGTATGAAGTTTACCACATAAGTAGAAGTAAAATATAAGAAAAGAAGGGGTAGAAGGGGCCTAAATGATATTGCACAGATGAAAGATTCTTATGCTGATTGTCAAGATATTGTTGAAGATAGATTATGATAATTTAAAGATGTATATTTAGAGACACCTGGGTGGCTCAGTCGGTCGGGCGTCTGACTTCAGCTCAGGTCATGATCTCACAGTCTGTGGGTTGGAGCCCCGCGTCAGGCTCTGTGCTGACAGCTCAGAGCCTGGAACCTGCTCTAGATTCTGTGTCTCCCTCTCTCTCTGCCCCTCCCCCACCCACGCTCTGTCTCTCAAAATATGAATAAACATTAAAAAAATAAAGATGTATATTTAAAAAAAAAGTTTTTTATGTTTATTTTTGAGACAGAGAGAAACAGCATGAGTGAGGTAGGGGCAGAGCAAGAGGGAGACACAGAATCTGAAGCAGGGTCCAGGCTCTGAGCTGTCAGCACAGAGCCTGACACGGGGCTCAAACCCACCAACCGTGAGATCGTGACCTGAGCCAAAGTCGGATGCTTAATGGACTGAGCCACTCAGGCACCCCTAAAGATGTATATTTTAATATCTAAAATAACCTTAAAAAGATCACTCAGAGGTATTATAAAGAGGCAGAACTGAAAGGTCAATACAGAAGTTTAAGTGGAGTTTTTATTTATTTATTATTTATTTATTTTTTTTTTTTCAACGTTTATTTATTTTTGGGACAGAGAGAGACAGAGCATGAACGGGAGAGGGGCAGAGAGAGAGGGAGACACAGAATCAGAAACAGGCTCCAGGCTCTGAGCCATCAGCCCAGAGCCTGACGCGGGGCTCGAACTCACGGACCGCGAGATAGTGACCTGGCTGAAGTCGGACGCTTAACCGACTGCGTCACCCAGGCGCCCCTAAGTGGAGTTTTTAGAAATAAGTAAATCACCGAAAAGGTAGTAGGGAAAAAAAGGAAAGAAAAAAGATGGGACAGAGAGAGAGAGAGAAAAGAAAAAAAATAGCTTCAAAATATATGAAGCAATAACCAGATAGAAGATGGGGAAAATGGGAGGAAGGCACAAGTCTAAAATCACGCTTCAATAGTTTAGCATTGCTTTCTCAGTACCCGATTGAAAAAGTAGCAAAAAAGATACTAAAATTTTTAAAAGTTTGAATAACACTATCAACCAACTTGACCTAATTGACATTTATAGATCACTATGCCCAACGACAGCAAAATATACATTCTTCTGAACTGCACATGAGCCATTAACCAAGATAGACAAAATATGTTGAGCCATAAAACATGATTCATTAAAACTAAAAGGATTGAAATCACACAGAGTACGTTTTGTAACAGTAGTGGTATTAATATAAAAACAATAAGATATTTGTACAAAACCCAAATATTTGAAAGTTAAACTATACATGTTTAAATAACCTGTGGTCACAGGAGAAATCACAGAGAAAATTAGAAAACATTTTGAAATGAATGATAATGAACACAAAACATACCAAATTCATGCAATGTAGCTAAAGAAGTGTTTAGAGGGAAATTATGTTTTTAAATTTCTCAGAAAAAAAGGAGGATACAGAATAAATGATCTACGCCTCCACATTAAGAAGCTGAAAAAAGAAGAGCAAATACAACCCAAAGAAGAAAAAAGAAAAATATGAAGGTGAGAATGGCAATCAATGAAATAGAAAATTGGCAAATAATAAAGTCAATAAGTAATTTTTCAAAAGATTAGTAAAATTCCAGGCAAAACTGATCAAGAAAAACAGAGAAAATACTATTCTCAGCATTAGAAGTGAAAACAGAGGGCAGGTCTACAGATCCTACAATTATGCAAAAGAAAGCAAGAGACTATTATAAACAAGTGTAAGTCAATATTAGATAAAATAGATGATTAATTTGAAAAAGACAATTTACCAAAATAGATACCGGAATATATAACAAAATAAATTAAATAAATAAATAAATAAATAAATAAATAAATAAATAAATATTCCTATGTTGTTTCAAATAACTGAATTCGTTTAAAAAAAAACCTTTGTACAAAAAAGCCCTTGAGACCTAGGTGATGTTGCTGATGAAATCTATCATTAAGGAAGAAATAATGTTCAGCACAAGCTGTTTCAAAAATAGAGGAGGGAATAATTTCCAACTCATTTTATGAAGCTAGCATAATTCCAATACCAAATACTGACAAAGATATAATAACAGGAAACTATAGATAATATTCCTCATGAGCATAGATTAAAAATTACTGACAAAATATTAGAAAAATTATTCAGCTATACATTTAAAAGGAAAATATATCATGACAACATGAGGTTTTCAAGGAATGCAAGGTTGGTTTGACATTAGAAAATTAGTCAATGCAATTAAAGAATGAAGGGGAAAAAGTATATGATCATCTCAGTAGATTCATAAAAAGTCTTTGACAAAAGTCAACACCTATTAATGATAATTCTGACAAATTTAGAAATAGAAGAATCTCCAATTGCTAAAAAGGCATTTATAAAAATCTATAGCTAACATAATACTTAACATTTCCTCCTAGATCAGGAATAAGTCAAGGGTATCCACTGTATCATTTCTATTCAATATTTTACTGAAGTTTCCAGCCATTATAATAAGGTAAGAAAAATAAATAAATACAGATAAAAGCCATTAAAAAAGGTAAAATTGTTGTTCTTTGAAGATGACATGAATATGTATGTGGAAAACTCTATGGAATATACAAAATAATTATGTAACCAATGAGTGAATTTAGCAGGGTCAATATACGAAAGTCAATTCTATTTTAATATACCAGCAGTAAACAATTTAAATAAAATAAATAAATTTAACAAAATTTAAACTAAATAAATAAAAAGAGCATTTGCAATAGCATCAAAAATATGAATTACTTAGGAAAAATCTAATAAAAGACATACAATTCTCCTACAATAAAAACTATAAAACGTTAAAAAAGAAGATTAGACAAAATAGAGACATACTACGTTTATAAATTGGAAAACTTAATGTTCTTAAGACATCCATTTTCCAAAGATTTATTTACGGATTTAATACAATCTTTTCAAATTTCCAACATGCTTTTTTAAAGAAATTGACAAGCTGGGTCTAAAACTGTTACGGAAATGCCAAAATAATTTCAAAAATGAATAAAGTTGAAATAATTTATTACCTGGCTTCAAAACAGAATGTAATGCTATATGAATCAAGACACTGTGGTATCAATATGAAGATAAGCAAACACCAATAGAAAAAATTCCAGAAATAGACCCACACATATAGAGTCAATTGATTTTTGAGTAGAAGTGACAAGATAATTCTATTAAAAAAAAAAGAAAGACTTGTTAACAAATGGTGCTGGAAACTGGATAGCCATATGAAAAACAAAAATAAGCTTGATTTCAATCTCACCCCATGCAATGAAATTAGTTAACCTAGAGGAATAAAATTTCTAATAAAAAACATAAAATTGTATCTTTGCAATATTAGGGTAGGCAAAGAATACTTAGAAAGTACACAAAAAAACACTTAGCATTAAAAATAAAAATTGGCTACCTACACATTCAATGCAATCCCAATCAAAATTGCACCAGCATTCTTCTCGAAGCCAGAACAAGCAATCCTAAAATTTGTATGGAACCACAAAAGTCCCCGAATAGCCAATGTAATTTTGAAGAAGGCCAAAGCATGAGGCATCACAATCCCAGACTTTAGCCTCTACTACCAAGCTGTAATCATCAAGACAGCATGGTATTGGCACAAAAACCGACACATAGACCAATGGTAGAACAGAAACCCCAGAACTAGACCCACAAAAGTATGGCCAACTAATCTTTGACAAAGCAGGAAAGAATATCCAATGGAAAAAAGACAGTCTCTTTAACAAATGGTGCTGGGAGAACTGGACAACAACATGCAGAAGAATGAAACTAGACCACTTTCTTACACCATTCACAAAAATAAACTCAAAATGGATAAAGGACCTGAATGTGAGACAGGAAACCATCAAAACCCTAGAGGAGAAAGCAGGAAAAAACCTCTCTGACCTCAGCCACAGCAATTTCTTATTTGATGCATCCCCAAAGGCAAGGGAATTAAAAGTAAAAATGAACTATTGGGACCTCATGAAGATAAAAAGCTTCTGCACAGCAAAGGAAACAATCAACAAAACTAAAAGGCAACCAACGGAATGGGAAAAGATATTTGCAGATGACATATTGGACAAAGGGCTAGTATCCAAAATCTATAAAGAGCTCACCAAACTCCACACCCGAAAAACAAATAACCCAGTGAAGAAATGGGCAGAAAACATGAATAGACACTTCTCTAAAGAAGACATCCGGATGGCCAACAGGCACATGAAAAGATGCTCAACGTCGCTCCTCATCAGGGAAATACAAATCAAAACCACACTCAGATATCACCTGATGCCAGTCAGAGCGGCCAAAATGAACAAATCAGGAGACTATAGATGCTGGCGAGGATGTGGAGAAACGGGAACCCTCTTGCACTGTTGGTGGGAATGCAAACTGGTGCAGCCACTCTGAAAAACAGTGTGCAGGTTCCTCAAAAAATTAAAAGTAGACCTACCCTATGACCCAGCAATAGCACTGCTAGGAATTTACCCAAGGGATACAGGAGTGCTGATGCATAGGGGCACTTGTACCCCAATGTTTATAGCAGCACTCTCAACAATAGCCAAATTATGGAAAGAGCCTAAATGTCCATCAACTGATGAATGGATAAAGAAATTGTGGTTTATATACACAATGGAGTACTACGTGGCAATGAGAAAAAATGAAATATGGCCTTTTGTAGCAACGTGGATGGAACTGGAGAGTGTTATGCTAAGTGAAATAAGTCATACAGAGAAAGAAAGATACTGTATGTTTTCACTCTTATGTGGATCCTGAGAAACTTAACAGAAGTCCATGGGGGAGGGGAAGAAGAAAAAAAAAAAAAAAGAGGGAGGTTAGAGAGGGAGAGAGCCAAACCATAAGAGACTCTTAAAAACTGAGAACAAACTAAGGGTTGGTGGGGGGTGGGAGGGAGGGGAGGGTGGGTGATGGGTATTGAGGAGGGTACCTTTTGGGATGAGCACTGGGTGTTGTATGGAAACCAATTTGACAATAAATTTCATATTAAAAAAAATAAAGATACACAACACTGTATAAAAAATAAATACAATAAAAAATAAATTAAAATAAAATAAAAATTGGCTTTCATCAAGATAAAAATTTCTGCATATCAAAACACATCATTAAGAAAATGAATAGGAAACCAGTCCGTATCTCTGACAAAAGGCTTGTATTCACTATATATAAGGAACTCCTCTAAGTGAATAATAAGGCAATGTAATTTTTTTAAGATGGACCAAAGATTTGAGCAGCCATTTCACAAAAGAAGGTATAAGTATGACCAATAAGCACAAGAAATGTTTTCAACATAATTAGTTATCACTAATACACAAATTAAAACCACAATGAGCTATCATTTTATACTTATTAAAATAGCTAAAATATAAAGTTTGACAACCCACAAGTTGATGGTGATGTGGAGAAAATGGAACTCTCAAATATTGCTGGTAGGAATGGAGAATGGTACAACTTAGGAAAACAGTCTTTCAGTTTCTTATAAAATTAATTTTGATAAGTTTAGATAAATAAACAAAAAATATCTTCTACATGCATACTATGACTCAGAAATTCCATAGTCAATATTTCTCAAAAGAAATGAAAATGTATGTCCTCAAAGAGATCTGTACAAGATTATTCAGAGAAACTTTGTTATTCAGAGAAACTTTGTTCACAATAGCCCTAAGCTAGAAATAGATCAAATGTTCAGTAGGAAAATGGATAGACACAATGTGATGTTTTAATAAATTGGAATAGTAATCAGAAACAAAACAACAAACACTGATGATACAACATGTTGATGAATCTAGACTTCCTGTTATGCTAAGCAAAAGAAGCTAACCAAAAAGGCATATACTGTATGATTCCATTTATATGAAGACCAAATTGAGCAAAATTTATCCATGGTGAAAAAAGTACATAAATAGTAGTTATCTTTTGTTTGGTGAATTCAATTGTCATGATGTAGTCAATTTTCAAAATCATTGAACACAATATTTAATACTTTTTGATGGATTATATATAAAAATTACACCTCAATTTTTTTTTATAAAAGCAACTATACCTGGTGGGTTAATAAAAGCAACTATACCTGGTGGGTTAATAAAAGCAACTATATCTGGTGGGTTATCAAGTACATAAATAACTACTACATGGGGTAAAGTTCATTCATCCAACAAACATTATCAATAGCTTATTATGTGCCAAGCACCATACTAATCTCTGGGAATACCAAGTACTACTAGACATGATCGCAACATTGAAGAACACATGGATTTGGAGGAGGGGGAGTCAAATGATTCCAGAATGTGGGAACAAGTGCTTCAATACAGCAAGTGACTATGGCTGTGTATAGGAGTGAGCAAGACTTTACAGAATAGGATAATGGCCTCTTGTCTGACTACAGTGGCTGAATCATTGCTTGAGGAGAGAGCGGCTGTTGCCTTTTACTTTCGGCCTTTGGGACATGGGGTGATATTTAGCAGGTGTAAGGACTCAAAATAACAGTTCCTAAAACTTAAGGACAAACTCTTTTTCATAGGGGAAGATTGGAGAGACTTTTTCATCTCAAGGATAAACAGAAAAAGGTCAAACATTTCCTGAGTAATAGGTTTAGGGGGAAACAGGTCTGTCAAGCCAGGGTCCCTATGCCACGAGGCAAAGCGGCCCACAAAACACCCAAGAGGATGTGGCTTGCTCACCACACCCCTTGGGTCATGACAGCCCTGCCAAAGAATGTAGGGGCCCAACAAAGAATGCTCTGAAAGCCATTTAAGAGCCTTCCAGGAAAACCTCAGCCAGTAATTCACCACTTGCAATGTGTGTGGGCGGACTCCTGCTTCTCCCTCTCTTGCTTGGCTCCTCTAAATTCCTACCAAAACCCAGGTCTGCTGGAAAGGGGGATCAGGGCCAGGTACAGTTTGCTTACAGTTGATGTAGAGGACAAGGCACCTGTCTGAAAGTATCTGAGGACAGTAATGGGGAGCCTGCCTCTGAATGCCTTCAGGTGTCCCCTCAATGCTCCAGCTCCTGTAGGACTGGAGTTGTGACTCTCCACAGATTGGCCACCCAGAGAGAGGTGACCATGGGGGAAGCTCCCACGGGTCCTTTGCAACCACAACTGCATTAGTTTTCTATTGCTGACCTAACAAATTATCACAAACTTAGTGGCAAAACAAAACATATTATCTTATGGTTCTGGAGGTCACAAGGCTAAAATGGATCCAAGAAATGGGTTTCATTCCTTCTGAAGGCTCCAAGAGAAAATGTTTCTTTGCCCTTTCCAGCTTTCAAAGGTGGCCCACATCTTTTGGCTCACGGCCCCCTTGCTCCATCTTCGAAGCTAGCATCTTCAAATCTCTCTCTGTCCCTTGGCTTCAGTCACCACATTATCTTCTCTCTGACACTGACTCCTTCTACATCCCTCTCAAAAAGACCCTTGTGTTCGTTTACATCAAGCCTCATGGTAATTTAAGATCGTGTCCCCCTCTCAAAATCTTTAATTTGGTCACATCTGCCAAACCTCTTTTGCTATAAATGTAACATGCAAGGCTCCAAAAATTGGGACACGAGCATCTTTGGGGGATCATTATTCATCATACCACAACTCCAGACAATCTCACCTCGAGAATCACAATAATAACAAAAGGATACGGCCATTGAGTGTTTACTGTGTGATGTAAGTATCCATGTGGAGATAAAGATGGAGATAATTTTACATAGATATACATGTATACATTTGGATTGATAGATGACTGTACATACAAATATATATATATATTCACGAAATATATATATATTCAAATATATATATTCATTATTATATATAATCTATCAGTCTGAATCTTCAAAGCCAATGTTCTTGACCTCACTGTCTCTCATCTCTGTTCCATGTTTCAATGAGAAACTCGGACTACGATTTCTTGTGTGCAATCGCTTCAACATAATTTTTTCCTCCAGTTTGGACTAGGCACATCTGAGGTTGGGAAAACTAGAAATGGGTTAATTCCCAGTTGGCCATATCTACAGAAAGCATATAAAATATCCATTTCCCCCTGTAAATGAAACTGTTGCTTATCCCTTGTGTCTTGTTTCCTTTCTTGCTTTCCCTTCCTCACTGTTTGTACTTTCCTTATCATTTTCCAACCTCAACAGAGAACGCATTTCCAAGCAGAATCATTCACCAACCCAAACTCTTTCCTTCATTCTTGGAATCTTCTTCAAATAACCCATCACAAATTATTCAAGCATCCTGGAAGGTGAAGTCCAGAAATACCACAGCAAAGGAAAAAAACTGGGGGCTGAAAAAACAGAAATACATTAAGGCATGGTTTAAAACTGGAATAAAATAGAAATCAGTATCCCATGAAATAAGGGTGAATGAAGATTTGTTTTCAGGACGTCACCTGGACAGCATGCATTCTGAGTATCCTTTGGTGAGGTTTATTTTTAAATATTTTCATCTGTGGATTAAATCGGAGTCATGAAATTTTTAGAAGACAGAATCCCATCCTCAGAGATGATCCTTAAATGGCAATAGCTGATCTACGTTTGTGACAGTCTGTTTGTCTCCATGATAGTTAATATTGCTCTGTTGAGCCTTTTGCTGAGGACAAGAATGAAGTACACTCCTGATTTTTATATGCTTCTGACATTGCCAATGTCAGAATAGGGAATCTGGCTCATACTGCATTGATATTTTTTTTTCTTACTGCCTCCTCAACAAGTGGTTCCTGAGTATTTATTGATAAGTATGACCATATTAAAATCTGGATCATGAATAAATGATTTCAAACAAAAGTAGGAGAAACTAGAGTAGGAGGGGCAGGAAGGTAATGAATAATGAATCATGTTTCCCCAAACTTGAGGACCTAGACTATGTCCTGGCCCAGGTAAGTACACCAAGGTAAGAGCACTGAGTGCCTCCTGGTGGTCCTCTGGGGACCTCCTTCTCACCTTGCCTCACTTAGACCTTCTTTCCCTCCAGTTTCCAGGGCAAGGACCGTAGCAGAACCTTCCATTCCATCAGAAGTTTATACCCAAAGGTGCCTGGGTGGCTCAGTTGGTTAAGCCTCCGACTTCAGCTCAGGTCGTGATCTCACGGTTCGTGGGTTCGAGCCCCACATTGGGTTGTCTGCTGTTGGCACAGATCCCACTTCAGATCCTCTGTCTCCCTCTCTCTCTGCCCCTCCCCAACTCGCACTCTCTCTTTCTCCCTTTCTCAAAAAAATAAATTAAAAAGTTAAAAAAAAGTTTATACCCAAAACAGTAGAAACCTTCTGGGTGTAATATACATCATCATAATTGAGAAGTAGTTTCTTCAGGTTTGTATCTGAAATAACAACTTAAATGCTTGAAAGGATTTAGTAATCAGAGGATTAGGTGATAAATGAACATTTTGAGAGATTTTACAAGATTATCAGAACCTGTTAACCCTCGTAAAACAACATCTATTTTTCCTTGAATCTTTTGAAAGTCTTCTCCATGCAATATGTTAGCTTGTCTCCAACTTGTTTTCCATACTTAAGTCAGAGGTACTGTTTCAAAACGCAAATGTACTCCCTCCTCTTCTCCTATACACACCCCTCCCCACCCCACTTTTCTCCTTGTTACCTCCTCCTACTCTCTCAGACCCCAGTTTAGGCCAGTGTTTCCTCAGAGAAGCTGCCTATGATTCCTTAAACTAAGTCAGCCCCCCTGACACATGCCTGCATAACTGGGTGGCCATGGTATCTGGCATAGCCAGGGCACGTGAGAAATACCTTAGCAGGAATAAATCAGCAAACATACTTTTTCATGGATATAGAGTCATCATTAGCATCAGCCGAATGTGGGCTGTGTTTTTTGGTCAAGCAAGCGAAGGGGGTGGGGGGGTAGGGCTCAAGGAGTGGAGATTTCCCTGAGGTAACTAGCTAACATACGAAAGAATGCTAGAGGGACGTAAAGATAGATGCGGATTTGTGTCTGAGAAAGGGGTTGTCTGAGGGTTGTCTGAACTTGGAATGACCCAGAGAGACACTGGAGGCAGGAGGAGAGGGAGTCTCTTGTTCCTATCAGCTTAAGAGTTTCTTTAGAAAAAGCAAAGTGATCAAGGGAAGGGAAGAAGCAGAAGCAACCAACATTTGATAAGCTCACCTTGTTCCCGAAGGGTTTTAAAAATTCTTACAAAGATGCATACGATACGGTAAAATAAAATACATTCCAGGAAGCATTGGAAGTGAGAAAAGCAAGGTACGTGCATGAGATTTACAAGAGAGTCTCTGCAGTAAAGGTGTAAAGCTTTTTGCCAATACTTTATTTATTTATTTATTTATTTATTTATTTATTTATTTATTTTTAATGTTTATTCATTTTTGAGAGACAAAGAGAGAGAGATACAGGGCACGAGGAGGGGAGGGGCAGAGAGAGAGGGAGACAGAATCCAAAGCAGGCTCCAGGCTCTGAGCTGTCAGCACAGAGCCCAACGCGGGGCTCAAACCCACAAACCGTGAGACCATGACCTGAGCCGAAGTCGGATGCTCAACCGACTAAGCCACCCAGGTGCCCCTTGCCAGTACTTTAGTTTGGATATACGTAAAATATTTCATTGACTTCTGAAGAAGCCATCTACAAATTGTATGGAAAACCATCATAACTGATATCATTTATGTAAAAACTATGTATATCTGTTTATGGATTTTTTTAAAGTGTGAAAATGATCTAGAAGGTACATATCAAGTGTGACTGTGGTTAGCTCTGAGGAGACAGGGGTGGGGTGAGAGTTGGCATGTGAAAAAAGAGGTGTTTGGGGTTTGTTTCTTTTTTTGCCTTATATGTGTCTGAACTTTTTACAGTTAGCCTACGTTCATGTATGACTTTTATAATTTAAAGAGATTAATAGTAATAAAGCCTCTAAAAAAACCCAACAATATTCACCTTAAATATTGACAGATAGTTTATTATATATGTATCCAGTCATTCACTGAGATCAAATAACAGCATGCAGAGCACTTCTCAGTATTCAGAATATTTACTTCTATTATTACACAGGAGCCACCCAAGCAGGCAGGACCAGGCAAGACAGACCCCACTTTATTACCCCCACTTGAAAAATAAAGAAACAGAGGCAGCAAGCAGGTGGGTTGAGCGGCCCTGGCCGTGAACTAGTGACGAGCAGATTTGGCAGACGAACCCAGGCCTTCTGACTCCCTCCCCACGTGCTCAGTTCCTTTTCTCCTAGGTTCACAGTGTGGCTGGACGTCTTAGCATTTTAAAGCTGGAATAAGGAAAACTCTTTTGACTGTTGCATGTGACTGCTCATAAAAATGCTTCATTGTAAACTGTCCTGTAACTTCTGAATTATGCTACATAAATGGTTTGAGGGTTTCTCATTACTGCAGCAGAAGAAAATTTACTGCTTTCATTTAAAGCCCTAGCACCCTCAGAAGAAAAGCCGCAGTAGCCGAATATCTTTATTACATGCTTGCCCTCAGAGCTAACGTCCTGAAAAAACCCTATTGCGTGCAGACAATAGTGTTCGGGGTAAGGCATTTCTTGAATCAGAGACTTAAGATGATAAACGTGGCAGCCTTATTGGTAATCTGAGCAAATCATATTTCAGTTTATTTGCCTCCTTAATACTCTTGAGGACTCACGTGCAGGAAAGTAAACCTTCTCACTCATAACTGTCGCTTCCCAGGGCGCCTGGGTGGCTCAGTCGGTTGAGCCTCCGACTTTGGCTCAGGTCGTGATCTTGGGGTTTGCGAGTTCTGGCCCCGCGTCAGTCTTTGTGCTGACAGCTCAGAGCCTGGAGCCTGCTTCGGATTCTGTGTCTTCCTCTCTCTCTGCCCCTCCCCCACTCACACTCTGTCTCTCTTTCTCTCTCAAAGATAAACATCAAAAAAATTTTTAATGATTAAAAAAAAACTGTTGCCTTCCATCCTGTGACCCCACAATTCTACTATGGGGTAACTCTAAAGTCCATTCTTGGACTCTCTGAGACTCACACAGATAGGCAGTCAAGAGCCTATAAGAACTATATTTGTTTAAGAGCATTCAAAAATGATACATTTTAGGTGCACCTGTGTGGCTCAGTCATTGAGTGTCTGACTCTTGATTTTGGCTTAGGTCATGATCCCAGGGTCGTGGGATTGAGCCCTGGGATCCATGCTCATGGGGGCTGCTTAATATTCTCTCTCCCGGCACCCACTCACCCCACTTGGTGTACACACACACACACACACACACACACACACACACACTCCCCCCCCCCCAAAAAGATACATTTTATCTCTATCAGATATGAGGGTATCTTGTCATTCGGAATCTAATACATTAATTTGAAATCTTACAAAACAGACAAATGAAGAGATGATTATTCACTTCATAAAGCTGGATCTTGGGGCGCCTGGGTGGCTCAATCGGTTAAGCATCTGATTTTTGCTCAGGTCATGATCTCACAGTTCATGGGTTCGAGCCCCGCTTTGGGCTCTGTGCTGACAGCTCAGAGCCTAGAGCCTGCTTCAGATTCTGTGACTCCCTCTCTCTCTGCTCCTCCCCTGCGTGTGCTCTCTCTCTGTCTCTCAAAAATAAACACTTAAAAAACATACAGAATAATTCAAATACATAACTTGTGTGGAAGTAGAATAAACCAGGCCAAAAGAGGCCAAAGGAGATCATTGGGTTTTTTGTTTATTTGTTTTTGTCTTTGTTTTTGGGGATTTTTGTGTTTTTGTTTTTGTTTTTTCTTTTTTTAGGAAGCTGGGGGACTTGTTATCTAGGTTCGGAAACAAGGGGAGAAGGTGGAAGGTAAGTCTGAAGTAGACAAACCAGTCCCTAAAGGCAAGGATAGGCTGGTCATTAAGAACCATTGTTTTGAAATCTAAGCTAGAAGGTAAATACTCAACCAGAGTTATGCTGGTCATCAGTAGAAGTTGAGCAGGCCATGGGGCAGGGAGGGGGGGTGGTTAGAGAAATCTTGTTCCAGATATCATGGAGCCTGCGGTTCAGGGACAGGAAATCCCCACACTGAAAAGGGGCTAAAGCAAAAACACAGCCATAAAGGAACTACCTTCTAAACACCTACAGCTTTTACATTGTTCAAATCACATTTGCCTGTATTGTTTCCTTTGTTTTGACCAAAAACCTCTGGGAGCTCTGATTATTCCCATTTGATGGATGAGATTAAAGTCAGACTATTGCAGACTCTGAACAACTAGAAGAAATGATAAGATGGGAGGTCATTGTGAGAGGTTACGTGTGGGACAAAGCCACGAAGCATTCCAGAAGATTCACCTCTTAATTTTTTTTTTTTCAACGTTTATTTATTTTTGGGACAGAGAGAGACAGAGCATGAACGGGGGAGGGGCAGAGAGAGAGGGAGACACAGAATCGGAAACAGGCTCCAGGCTCTGAGCCATCAGCCCAGAGCCTGACGCGGGGCTCGAACTCACGGACCGCGAGATCGTGACCTGGCTGAAGTCGGATGCCTAACCGACTGCGCCACCCAGGCGCCCCAAGATTCACCTCTTAAATTACTGATGCTGTGGTTCCTCCTACCACATTACTCCTGTGCTAAAATGTCTTTCTATTTTGGACCAGTTATCTGTTGTACCTTCTAATTAGTCAAACGTGAATCGGCAATATCCGTATTAGAAACACACAGGCAGAAATCAGAAGGCTTGAGAGGTCATTAGAAGTTGGAATGTATGAGGAAAATGCATGTCTGCTAGAAATTTGTTTTACTCTTGCAAAGGACTGAAAACATTTCTTTTCTTTCTTCTTTTCTTTTTAATGTTTATTTCAAGATAGCACCAGCGGGGGAGGTGCAGAGAGAGGTGGGGACAGAGGATCCGAAGGAGGCTTCTGGCTGACAGCGGCCAGTCTGATGCGGGGCTCGAACTCATGAACGGGAGATCACAACCTGAGCCCACAACCTGAACCAAAGTCCGACGCTCAACTGACTGAACCACCCAAGGTGCCCCTGACTGAAAACATTTCTGAGTAACAAAGCAAGAGTCGAGAGAGTTTAACTTCTGTGATTCTTAGCATTTATATGTTTTTTTAACCTCTTTATTTTTCCCCATTTGGTCTCCATTACCAATGTGGAAGAAAATTTGAAATATTCTGACTAATGAAATGAGTATCTTCTGGCTAAATTCCTGGGTGATGTATACTTTTAGATAAAATCGCATACAGAGATATAGATATATTGGAGCCATTTATTGCCAGTCTGGCTTCCACTCAGCACAGGACTTATAAAGTTCATGAAGGCCATCCCCTGGAGGCCACCATCACAGACTCCACTGACACCACTGTCACATGAAGCTGAAATCACCACCACTACTAATCACCCCTGACTGGAACTCCCCAAGGCCAAACCCAAACCCTGCCCTGCCTTAAATCCCAAATTCCAGGGAGGATTTTCAAGGCCAGCTGACTCTACCAAGCCTGAAAGCTATGTCATCCTTGGTCACCAAACAAAATGCCGTGGATGCTCTCTTGACCCTCTCAGACACTCATGGCACTCTAAGCCTCCTGTGTCTATCCAACCACTCTCTCTGCCTCTTGCCCCATAGCTTTCAACCTTGCCCTCTGCGATTCCCAGATTCATGATAACCCAACCACCCATGTCTTCAAACTCTTCATGGATGCTTCTCTACCTCCTGACCTTAACTGAAACTGGGCTCTCCCTTGAAGACATGGCTCTCTCAAGTAGCTTTCTCCAGTTGAAGGAGCCCCTATATCCTCTTGAATATCCCAGTGGGTATCTCCAACTCAACAAGGACAAAATTGAACCAGTTGTCTTCCCTATATTTTCTGTTCTCTTCCCTGTGCCTCCATGACAGTGACACAAAACTTACCCAGTCACTCACGCCAGGAATCTGGGGGTCCACCTCCACTCACCTTTCTCTTTTACCTTCCACGTTCTATCACTCACCAAGCCCTGACCATTTTTCCTGCTAACCAGTTCTCTAACCCATTCTTTCTCTTGTGTTTTTATTAGTAAAATCTAGTTCAAGGCCTCATCTCCTGCCTAGATGGTCATACTCCTTTCCTGCTTTTATTTCACCCAACACCATCCTCCACCCAGCTGCCACGGGGATCTCTAACACAGAAATCACCATGTTATTCCTTTGCCTGGACTGGTCCAGTGACTCCCCGGAACCTGGTTGAGCTCCCTCTCAGGGAAAAGAGGCCCTCCTTGATCTGTCCCTACTACCTCTTCATTCTTATCTCCCCCAAATTGCTGCCTGCTGCTTTATGTATTAAATGACTAGTCCTTCGCTGTACTCATCATGCTAAAATAATCCTGTGCTTTTCTTCATGTGGTTCCCCTTGCTTCAAATGCCCTTCCTCGCTCTACCCCATACTTTGCCTTGTTGTCTCTTACACACTAAGCCTTGACGGGTTTCATCTTACCCAGGAACCATTTCCTAAAGATCATGCCAGGCTCAGCAACCCTCCCTGTGCTCTCCCAGAATCCTCTGCCTGGTTTATATTAGCTATGTAAGTACACGTACATCTTTCCCCTGTATCTATTTTCTTGGAGGTCAAAGGCTCTGCATTTTTTACATTTTTTAATACATTTCACTTTTACATTTCCATCTGTGGGTCTAGCAAAGTGACAGGAACATATTAGGCGCTTAATAAATATTTGATGCACCAAAATAATTTCCGCTGAAAAAGGATTTGCCAAGTCCCAGTGGCCCTCGTGCATGCAGGCATTCACTTACTCATTAAACAATACAACACCTACTAAATATTTATATCCTATTTACCTAGCATTCTTGACCTCTGCTGTTTAGATATGCTATAACTTCTTGAAATGCCTCAAGTTCACTTTCACGTAGAAGCACTTTCTCATGTGAACACTCTGGCTTATGCAAAATAACTGGTCTAGGTGATCTGGGAAGAGGCAAAACTTAGATGGTCCACGTTCCCCTGAATTGACAATCAGTTCTGACTATACGCATCTGCAATATTTGGCAATACATAGTTTTTAAAAAACCTTTCAGCATATGTAAATCAACAAAACACAAACTGAATACTTACATGTCTAGAGAATCTGGAAAGAGAAAAAAACTATAAGGTCCGAACTGGGTGAATTTAATGAGAACTGGCTGCAAAAGGTAACATAGCGACAATGAATGAATTGCCAAATGGTACTATACAGAAAACACATAAACCAACATGCCTTCTGCATTATTCTCATATTATTCTTCTATTTACCAGTCATCTATAACATAATTTGCATTACAGAAACATGTTATTACAAGAAATCATATTTCTTTATTTCCAAGTGACTAGGCTGGCCTAAATAGGTAAACAATATGGGGGTTGGGGGGGGGGGAGACTGAATGAATAAATGAACAGTAGCCAAAGGTATGTGGATGAAACTGGAAAATCATGTTTCAAGATTCAGCTAGCCACTGATCATAAGATGTAATACATGAGGCCGAGACAGAAAACATAAAAAGTATCCAGGTCTTTGTTGAAGTCTACTTAAAGGCAATGAAGACTGCAAAGTGGCAAATCTGTAGAACTTTATGGAAAGAAGAATTAGCAAAATTGATAAGGGATTGGATGTTAGATGTCAACAAGATCCTATGTTTTTGTTTCGGGAACCAGGAAAAGCCAAGTGGTTCTTTTGACAGTAATGAAAACAAAGCAAGGAAGGTGACTATCAGAACAAAACTATATGAGCTTCTTTAATAAACTAAATACATTGTGTAAAGACAATAAATAACATTGTCCTGTAGACAAATAAAGATGTCGGATTCTAGAGGATTCTAAATGAAATAAGATCCATTTAAACAGTGATGTTCATGGGGCACCTGGCTGGCTCGGTGGGTTAAGAAGCTGACTCTTGATTTCTGTTCAGGTCATGATCTCACAGTCATGAGATCAAGGTCCATGTCAGTCTCCGTGCTGGATGTGGAGTCTGCTGAAGATTCTCTCTCTCTCTCTCTCTCTCTCTCTCTCTCTCTCCACCCCATCCCTCCCCCACTGATGCTTTATCCCTCAAAAAAAAAATCTTTAAAAACAGTGGCGATTGTGGGTGCTAGAGGTGAGGGAAAGCCCCCCGAAGCAATGAATCAGCATCTCAGATACAGCATCTGGGACTGGATTAGGTCCAGGCCCCCTACCCAACAAGAAGCAGAGATTTTGACAAGGCTGAACTCCTGGGTGCAGATAAATGATTCCCTTTTCAAAGGCTAGGAATAGATGGAGAAAAATCCAAACAGAAATTTAAGTCAGTGTTTCAAATGTGATACAATTAAGGCAAAATTCCCAGCCTTCCCCCTCCCCAGGTCTCCTGCCTAATTATATGATATGGTTGGAAGCATTGCCAAAACCTCGTTCTAATTCTGCAGTGACAACACCAACTCAGGCTCTGTTTCCTCTTCCCACACCCCAACTGTTAATTCTTACTTCTTCAGCTATCCTTTCTCTCTTTTTTTTTTAAATTTTTTTTAACTTTTATTTTATTTTTGAGACAGAGAGAGGCAGACCATGAGCAGGGGAGGGGCAGAGAGAGAGGGAGACACAGAATCCGAAGCAGGCTCCAGGCTCTGAGCTGTCAGCACAGAGCCCAACACAGGGCTCGAACTCACAGACTGTGAGATCATGACCTGAGCTGAAGTCAGACACTCAACCGACTGAGCCACCCAGGAGCCCCACCACCAGATTATTTTAATGTAAGTTTAATTAATAGGAAGCAACACGACAAGCAGTATTCACAAATGGCAAATAGAAATGGCAATTCCTAGTCCTACCCAAATCCTACATCTTTATCGATGAGTTTTTCCATTTCACCTCAGGGACCAATTTCCTGACGTGGCTTCTCCACTGGCTTCGGTTAGGGTTCCTCTGGTGGATCCCTCCTGGAACCCAGTGTCTCTATTCATCTTCAACTCTTCTAGAATACACGTATAGTATTTCTGAGAAATCCTCAGTTGCATATGCGCTCAGCTATCTGAAATCCTGAGAAATCTGCTCTTTCAACATCTTAATGGAAAGAGGTAGAAAAGCCTCCATTCTTTGGTTTGTGTAATCCCAGTGGACGCTGCCCCCATTAAAGGTCTCACCTGCTCTTGAAACAGTCCTGCATCATGGTTTCCAGCTAAACCTTGAGTCTCCAGATACTCGTTGCCTGTTCACCACTTAAATCTCTGAACTCTCTAGAACTCTGATGCCATTACAGTGACCTCAGCAGAAGGTTACATTTCCCTCTACAATGACATTGCTTAATTCACCCCATTCCATTAACAACACAAGGCTGTTGGATTTGACCAAAGGTTTGGAGATGGAGATAATTATAATTTTTTATACTAAAAATGACCATAGGTGGGGTGCCTGGGTAGCTCAGTCAGTTACATGTCTGACTCCTGATTTCAGCTCAGGTCATGATCTCATGGTACCTTGAGTTCGAGCCTGGCATTGCTGGGCTGTCAGCACAGAGCCTACTAGGGATTCTTTCTCTCCTCTCTCTGTCCCTCCCCTGCTTGCTCTCTCTCTCTCTCAAAATAAATAAATAAACATTTTTTTTTTAATGACCATAGGGCAACTGGGTGGTTCAATTGGTTAAGCATCCAGCTCTTGATCTTGGGTTCCCTGATGCCTAGCCTCGGTCCCCTGTCCATCCCTAGAAATAGAGAAAGAATATTCTTAAATCCATCATGTTGCAAACATTTATGTTCCTCTATGAAAATGTAACCCTCTACTTTAGAAGGCCAGTCTCATCCTAAGGGATGATCCTCCACCCCCAATAAGGGCAATCCAGGAGACATCATAGCCACAGTGGTATCTCCACCCAAAGGTTGAGTTGTTCATTGTGGAACAACACTTTAGACCTCCAGCCAAACAATGTACACACTCGTCTCTGGCAGAACAAATGTAGTCAAAATTAATTTTTAAGAGAGAAACATTGGGGCACCTGAGTGGCCCAGCTGGTTAAGCATTCGATTCTTGATCTTGGCTGGGGTCACAGTCTCATGATTCATGAGATCAATTTTCTCTGCCCCTCCCCCTCTCTTTCTTTTTCTCTCTTTGAAAATAAGTAAATAAACATTTTTTTTTTTTTTTAAAGAGAAAGCTGGAAAGAGAAACATTTCCCTAAAGGCAACATGATCTGAACAGCTTGGCCCAAGTCACAAAGGAGATGGCATTTTTACATTATTGACAAAGAGATATCAATCCCTTGTTCCCATTCTCCTGCTTCCAGATCTTTCCCAGGCTTTTCCCTTTGTAAACCAACCAACCAACCAACCAACCAAGGAGCCCATGACAGCATCTTTGAGAATAACAGGACCATCAACTTAATCGCTACTCCATAGATTTTCTTTACCTTGGACCAAACCCTATTCTAGTCAAGATTTCCTCTCATGCTGGTGTTGGAAATAGGGCAAAGACTAACACAGAGGCGCATAGTCCACCAAAGCCATCTGCTTTCTATCTACAGGATTGCTTTTTCCTATTTTATTGGTATGGAGTTAACATTTAGCTTCTCTGCAAGGCTCTTTGCCATCAGTCCTCAGAGCTCATGTCCTTCCCGGGTTGTACCCCGTCCCCCGTCAGTGACAACTCATGGCTAATCTGGCAGCCCACTAATGATGCCTAGTTAGAGTTAAGTTACATGAGCTTTGTCAGTATAGCTTCTTCTTTAAAACATTTCTCTAAAACTGAGCTTGTGTTAACCAAAGCCATTCAAAACCATCTTCAGCCCAAGCACCTTCTGTTTCTCACATAAATCCCTAACCTTCTAAATCCACATTCTGAGTCCTTTTATTAGTTCCCATTTCTGGGTCAGATTTTACTTCTCATCCTCACATAACTCTGATTTCTTCCAGCTCCTCTGCTCACATCTTTTTTTTTTTTTCCAGAATTTCTCTTTTCCTGCCCTTTCTCTCTTCCACATCTGCACATTTTTTTCAAGCTGCCTGACTGCTCTAGAATACCTTCTCACTTCTCACCAGCTCTCTCAGCTATTAAAATTCAGGAAATTTCCCAACCATGCCAGAGCCAATAGTGACAGAATCACTCCTGCTGTCAGTAGATAGTTCTACAGGGCTCAAAATAAACATGACTTGATTAATCCGGGCTTTGTTGATCATGTTGCAATGGCATAACATATGCATTACTTCAGCTACCTTATGAACTAGAAATGTACCCCAGCTGCATTACTAATGAAACAGCCTTTGTGGGATAACCCAAGAATCTAACCACCATTTATAATATTATCTGTTTGGGGAAATGAGGCCTCCATTCTAAATAACCACAAATGAATTTTTGGAATGTGACTGGTCTGCACCTGACATCTGTAAACATTGTGGCAATTTCCCTTCCACATGCAAGCTTCATCTGATCCAGAGAGCAGCACCTTTTCTGTTTTAAAGACCTAGATAGGCCAAGAAACAAATGCATTGGTGCAACCAGAGGAAGCCCACTTGCTGAGAATAACAATAAAACATTTGTTTCTGTATATTTTCACCTTCTTATCACATCTAATTTTCACAACAACTCATAAGATTTTAAGAGCAAATGGCATAGACTTGGGCAAAGAGCAAACTATTTAGAGATGGGGATTATGTTAAGGTCTGACCCTACTATGTATTAGACATCTCGTTGGCCAAGTCACTTAATCTGTGTGAGCCTCAGTTTCCCTAACAATAAAGCAATAGTAGGAACAACAACAATATCCCGCCTAACAAATTTCCTGGTTCCTCAGAAGGCATGGGGACTCGGGCAACCACAGAAATTCCAACAAGCAGGTAGGACACGGCAGCCAAGGGAATTAAGCAATGTCCAGATGTGATGTAGGCAGACATAAATAGCAGGATGTCCTCACTGGTGATCAAAGCCTGGTGAGCAAAATTGAGTGTGTGGTATTCACCATCCCAGTATTTCATGGAGGTCTTTACCAAAGCCAGGTTAAATCCCTTGGGAAGAGCACTCAGCATTCAAAATTATAGGAAGAGAGACTAGAAACCCAGAATGAGAATCCAAAGGAAACCCAGTTCTATGAAATGCGGGGGACAGAGGACACTTGGAAACAGGTGGCAGAGGATCGTGACACCCTCAAGTGGCTTAACCATGATTCAAGACAAATAAGGAATTCTTGTGATCATGTCTGAGACCCCAGGCCCAGCAACAAAAACCTTGGCACATGGCATGGGAGCTCACACATTATCAGGGCAAGGTAGAGGTTATAGGAATGTGCATTGAGTTGGCAGAGGAAAAAACATTTTCCAGTAGAATTAAGGTTGACCTATCAGGTAGCTCAGTCAATTGAGGTTCTGTGTGCTCAGCTGGGCACTCAGTCCCAGAGCAGGTGAATCCACCTTAGTGGATTCTTATGGCCACAGGCCTCTTCTCTGCTCCTGTCAGTTCTACCCTATAAACGCCGAGTTCCAGGACACCATGGTAGTGAGGTAGATTGGCACCACAGCAGATGCTCCACAGGTTTCAGGTGAGTGCATGGACAGAGGCTTGAAGACTGAATACAAGTTAAAGTCATGCATGACAAGTGGGGATTCAGACGCAGTAGCTTTTTGTGCAAAGAATAGCCTGTACTTTTTCTCTCATGCAAAGGAGTTTTAAGGACGGTGTCTCATCCCTTGTAATTAAGCCTGCAGAATCCTTAGTCCTCTGCTTTCAGAACTTTGGAAGAGAGAAGGCAGCCCTCTGAAGGCATTTTAAGAGCTGTGTAGAAAAAGACAAGCAAGCATCAAAGACCTCACCAAAAGACGAGAAGTAAATTGTCAACAAATCTCAGAGTTTCTATTTGAGGCCAGTCAGAAGTAAGAAAGAAACAAACAAAAAATTTGTTAGGCAGAGAGAGTTAATCACTGAGTTAATACTTTAATGTCCATTTGAAAGTGACTGATTTATCAGTCCTGATAGATCTCCTCTGCAATGCACTCAAGGAGGAGTGCAATATAGGATAGAATCCAAGGTGTCATGGTCTCAGCTTAGTGGCGATTATGTGAGGAATGTGGATGTCTGGTGAGGTCTGCCCTTGAGCCCTGCAGGATCAGAACCTGTGTGTGAGCCTCCAGGAGCCCCGTCTTGGGGAGAGGCGTGTGGACCTGTGCTTCCCCGGCACTCATCCCCAGCAAAGGGACCTTCGCATTTCCTAATTAGGTTATATTCAGTGTTCATAGGCTGGTGATGGATGAGATACTGAAGTGTAATCACAACTGATATTATTCATGTCCCAGGAATGTGCAGCCGAGGCTGCTCTGGTAGCTCCAGCAGAAAACAATGCTACAGTCGACAAGTAGCCTTTTTTATAGTCCAGAGTCTGGTTTGGATGTGTTCCTCTGTTGGGTCATGATTGCAGAACAGGTATCGACAGAAGGCACACAAACATGTTGTAAGTTCCATTCCCAGGTTGTTTGAGCCTCATTAAGTCACATAAAGACTGGCATAGCCTGCCTTTAGAATGTCCAGAAATGGGGCCACTGGGGCAGCCTCTGCATCTGCCTTGAGATACTTGGTTGCCTAGAGGTCCAGTAAGCACAGAAAGGGTAATTAACTTCATCAGTAGGTGTTGTGCCAGGCATTGTGCTGAAGTAAAAGAGGAAGATAAGCTGCCTGCTCTGAAATGGTTAGCGGTCAGGTGGAAAAGCCAGACATAACATACCAGTAACTCCAGGAGCCCCACTCCCCCGTCCACAGTTTCACTTTCCGGTCTTAGTTACTCTCGGTTAACCCCACATCAGCTATTGGGATGCGTGTGGCTCAAGGTAGAAACAATCTGACTTATCAGTGAAAGATGCGGATGGCACTCAAATCAAAGCCACATGCTTACAAATATTTAGTAGGCTTATACCAATCCACTCAAATGCACTCTTATAACTAACACTGCTTTGCTAATTACAACTGATCCATTCATTAATTCACAAATACATATTGAGCCTTACTGTGTGCCACGTACTGTTCTTGCACATTCAATGCAACTCAGTAATATCAGAGAGGGATAAATCCTGAATGGCTCCCGGAAGCAGAGGAAGATTAATTATCACTAAAGGGAGGAGGGATACCAAAGACGAGTTTTGAAGAATGAGTAAGTGTATATGGGGAGAGGAGGAATCGTTCAAGAGATAAGAAATGAGACAGAGCCACAGGCAAGGAGCTATAATAACAGAGTCCAGCCAATAGGACCAGAAAGCATTTGACAGAGGCAGGGAGCCTTGAAGCTATGGTGTTGATAGTCAGATGGAGGGTAGAGGGAAGGGCATTCCCGAAAGAAACAGCAGCACTTCCCAGAGAGATGAAGGTCCATAGTGATTTTGAATACAAGTAACTCAGTGTGTTTAGAAACTGGGGATGGTTTAGAAGATGGGGTTGGAGAAGAAGGCAAGGACCAGGGCATGACGGAAGGGTTTTTTTTAGCCCTCTAAGTACTCTGTATTTTATCTTTATGGCTGCTAGAAGCCACCTGAAGTGGTTCAATCTATTTGACTTGGTGACTAATTGGATGTGGAGAGAAGGTACAGATGAAAGATCCAGGTTAAACATGAATAAACCAGAAATATAACTTGAAACAGAAATAAAGAGCCTTACGTGATCCCACAGGTTTAACTAGGCAGGAGGAAAAAATGGAATAATTCTCCTCTCTATTCAATAATACTGTTTTCCGGTGATCAGTGTCTACCTTGTTTCATTATTTATGCAAAGTTATCTCCTCTCTTGGATTATCTGTTCCTTCAGGGAAGACCAGAGAGATTCATGTCTAACTCACCTTGGTGTTATTCACACTTGCTGGCATGGGCCTTATACATACTAACCATTCTCTAAATGTGTGTCGAATGAACAGAAGACACAGAATTTGTGTCTGGGAAGGGCAGGGGAGAGGCGGTTCCAGGGTTAGTACTCAAAGAAGAGAAAGTCCTTCAACTACTTGCTGTGCAGAGAGGCTAATTTCTCTCATTCTGCACTTCTTTCAGACAGTTATGGCCACTGGAGACCTTCAAAGACTTCAGAGTGTCCCAGCTGCCCATCTTAGAAATGATGCACACTAGAGTCACTCGAGTCTATATAATTTCTAGAAGATTCCAAAGACTGCCAAACATACACCTGCCAGTGCAAGGAAAAAGTGAGCAGGAGTTTCGTGTCAAAATGTTAAGATATCTGTAGGGGCGCCTGGGTGGCTAGGTCAGTTAAACATCCCACCCTTGATTTCGGCTCAGGTCATGATCTCACAGGTTGTGAGATGGATCCCTGCCATCAGGCTCCATGCTGATTGTGGAGCTGCTTGCGATTCTGTCTCTCTCTCTCTCTCTCTCAAAATAAATAAATATTAAAAAAAATTTTTTTAAAGATAGCCATTCACCTATTTATTGATACCTAAGTGTTCATGTTCACCAGGATTCTCTAAAGACATTCATTTCTAAGCTGCATTCCAAAGCCAGCAGTATCTCGTATACTGAAGGTATATAGAGTATAGCTAAATGTGAAGTTTACTTTTGTCATGGAACTTTTATATTTTCATTTCAGTAATGCAAATCAATCGTGCGATGATCAACTCTTATCAACAGTAAGGAAAATATAGAGTTCTATAAATCCCTGTTTTTCGGTGATCCTATCCACCTGGTTTCATTATTTATGCAAATGTTATCTCCTCTGTTGGATTATCTGTACCTTGAGGAAAGACCAATTTTTTCTGATTTCTTCCAATTTTCTGAAAGACTTTTGGCTCTTTATAATGAGTTACAATTTATTTATTTTATTATTTCAAAAGTTAAATTTCCAAACTCGAAATTAAAGAACAATGAGCTAGAGATGGAAACCAGCTTTAAGCAAAATGATTAAGTCCAGATCCTCCTCCTAGAACTTTTTAAAAAATAAACCTTTTAATTTTTTTTTTATTTTTTTAATGTTTATTTTTGAGACAGAGAGAGACAGAGCATGACTGGGGGAGGGTCAGAGAGAGGGAGACACAGAATCCGAAGCAGGCTCCAGGCTCTGAGCTGTCAGCACAGAGCCCGACACGGGGCTCGAACTCATGGAGTGTGAGATCATGATCTGAGCCAAAGTCGGACGCTTAACCGACTGAGCCACCCAGGTTCCCCAAACCTTTTAATTTTAAAATAGTTGTAGACTTACAGAGAAATTGCAAATACAGAGAATTCCCATATACCATTTCCCTGTTAATGTCTTACATAAATATGGTACATTTGGGACAGTTAATGAACAAATATTGATATGTTATATTTAACTAAAGTCTGAATAATACACTTTATTCGGGTTTCTTTACTTTTTACTAATTTTCATTTCTTTGTTTGTTCTAGGATGGCATCCCACAGAACATTGCATTTAGTTGTTGTGTCTCCTTAAGCTCTTCTTACAATTGCTAAGTCTTTCCTTGCTTTTGACTTTGACATTTTTGAGAAATACTTACTGGTCAGGTATTTTGTAGACTATCCTTCAGTTAGGAATCGTCTGATGTTTTTCTCATAATTTGACTCTGGCTATGATATTTGGGGAGGAAGACCACAGAGGAAAAGCACCCTCCTCATCCTGTAATGTCAAGGTTGCATACCATCAACATGATATACGACTGTTGATGTTGACTTTGATCTCCCGGCTGACGCAGTGTTTTGTCAGATTTCTACGTTGTAAAGCCACTTCCCCCACCCCCAAACACACACCCTGGCATACTGTATTCTTTGAAAGGAAGTCACTATATACAGTCCACAATTAAGGAGTGGGGAATTACATTCTACCTCATTGACCGAAAAATATTTACAGAAATTATTTGGAATTCTTCTGCAGGGGAAATCTGTCTATTATCCACCATTTATTTATCTATTCATAATTCATTCATTTATTTTTTTAATAATTTTTTTAATGTTTACTTATTTTTGAGAGAGACAGAGACAGAGACAGAGAGACAGAGCGCCAACAGGGGAGGGGCAGAGAGAGAGGGAGACACAGAATCCAAAGCAGGCTCCAGGTTCCAAGCTGTCAGCACAGAGCCCAACGCGGGGCTCAAACCATGAGATCATGACCTGAGCCGAAGTTGATGCTTAACCAACTGAGCCACCCAGGCGCCCCTTCAATCAGTTATTTCTATCAGTATGGATTCCTGGATATTTACTTGACTCTTTGGGCTAAAACCCAATACTACTTTATTTTATTGCCCAAATTGGCTTTGGCCGTTGAGATGAGAGCTCTTTCAGTTGGCTCCTGTGTCCCTTAAAACACTCAAGTCATTGTGGGTTCTACTGTATACTGCCTTACTTTCTAGAACTACTAGATGCCCCAGGCTTATCTTGTATGTTTCCTGCTTCTGTCCTAGAATCAGGCAAGTCTCCAAGAAGCCCCGGTTCTTTCATTGGAGAATGGTGTTGGAGATCATGATCTGGGTATGCTGGAAGCTACTGGGGTATTGTTGCTTCTAGACCCTCTTAGCTGACAGAATATGTGCGTGTGTGTGTTTAACACATGTATATACACATAACCTATAAGTATTTCTATAGGTAACTCTCTGTACCCATATTAAGCTAAATAATGGTCACACTGATATCTCCAACTGTAACCCAGTACCACATGGATCATTCTAGCCTTCTTCCCTCGCTCATCTACATCCTTTCCTACAATGAGAAACTTGGTTCCTACCATCAGCTATCCATTACCTAACTGCTCAATTCCAGTGTACTGTATTTACATCGTTAGCCCATAACTTCATAGGAAATAATTTTATAAACTAGAGTGTTTATGTACAATTCCTTTTGTCTTTTTTTTACAAACTCCATTTATTTCCAAATTTACTTAGGTCAGCACTTTCCCCACACCCTCTTTAGTGATTGTTCATGCATTTATAACACAGTTACATTCTTTTGTCATATTTTACATTCCATCCTGGGATCCTATAACCTCCTAAATGATTTTTAAATTTGCATAATTAAGGTTCACCCTGTGTGCTGAAAAGTCTTGACATGAATAAAAAGGCATGCTTAATACACTCCATCTTGCGGTGTCTTTATTGTTGGTTCTATTTTCACCCGCATTGCCTGAGACTCTCCTCCCCCTCGACCTCCCTGGTTCCTGAGGACTGAGCAGTGTAAGCCTCTCCGGATGCTTGGGGCAACCTTTCCCTCTTCAAATCCTGGTAGACGAGGCTGCTTCTGGCATTGACGATCCCTGCACACCTGTTTTGTACTTCATGCTTTGCAAGGCATGTCAAGTGCACCTGTTGTGTGGTTCCATGTGACCCTGGAGGTGGGGGATTCCTCTTTCCCTTTCACTGCCATTTAACACTTCTCAAATCTTTCCATTTGCTCGAGAATCTAAACATTTACAGATCTCCCTTATCCATATGTTATCTTCTATGTCCCTCTTTCTTTTCCCAGATTTATGTGCTATTGTTTATCCTAGGCCACTCCCGGTGCTTTATTCACTCAACACATGTTTGTTGCACACAGACTTGGCGACAGGAATTGTGCCAGATCCCACGGATACAGGACAATCTTCCTACCCGTGGGGTAGGAAGAACAGATCCAAACGTATTTTTTGAGGTTTGAGAATATGCCAGTCACATTCACGAGAGCTGTTTCACTTAATCTTCATATCCACTCTCAAGATGTATTCTAGGATAACCTCCCCGCCCACCCACCCTTCTTACGGATAAAGAACTAAGGCTTAGAGAGCATAAGCCTTGGCCCCAAGGTCACACAGCTAGCTAATGGACATCTGGGGTCTGCACCCAGGTGTCTGACTCCAGAGCATACACTTTTTACCTCGATGCCATGGCCCTCCCAGAGACATAATTTAGAGCCCATTCTAATTTGTGCAGGGATGAGCCTCTGTCTTCAAATAGAAGCAAAATTATTTAGAAACAACAAAACAAACAAAAAACTTTTCTAAACTAGGAGTCTCTGCCAGTAACTGGACAACCTTGAGAAAATCACTCACTTTCTCTCAGCTTCCATTTCCTCTGCTGTAAAATGGGAGGGCGGGACTAGCGACTATATAAGGTCCCATTATGCTCCGCTGTTCTTTTAATCGACTAGACGCGTCTACAGCGCCATGTTGGAGAGCCGTTTGCTTTGGGGTTGAAACAACCAGAGAAGGAAAGCCAGGTAAGACAAAATGCTCACCCGGTGATAAGAAACATCTCAAAATCTTCTTGGCTGGTGTTTCTGTCCCAGTGTGTCTTTCAGTGTTGCTGACTCTGTATTGAAACCATGGTGTGCTGGCCCCGGGAGTAAACAGAAGCAAGCCATTGCATTTGTCTGCACCCATAGAATGACTAAGACTGCTCTAGAAAATAAAGGAAATAACTCAACAAATATATATATTTGTATTTAAAAAAATTTTTTTAACGTTTATTTATTTTTGAGAGAGAGAGAGAGAGAGAGCATGAGCAAGGGCAGGACAGAGACAGAGGGAGACACAGAATCTGAAGCGGGCTCCACGCTCTGAGCTGTCCGCGCAAAGCCCGAGGCGGTGCTCGAACCCACAAGCTGTGAGATCATGACCTGAGCTGAAGTCAGACACTTGACCGACTGAGCCACCCAGGCGCCCCTCAACAAATATATTTTTTAATTAAATTGAATTTTCTGCACAACGCTCACACATTTGTAAATCTGTGTCTGACTTCCATCTTCAGGTTTTCCATAAACTCTGCTTTTTTTTACAACTAAGTCCTTAGCCTGACAAGGAATAATAAAGCAATTAAGGAAGAGAATGGTATCCCTGACTTGGTCTTTCCTCTATCTTAATCCTAATTTTTAGGTATTTCAAGACAGCGTGAAACTCAGTGTAGGCAGCTCACTTCCTGAGCAATGGCAGAAAACTTTGATTAGCCACAATGCTGTGCTAAAGGACTAGGATTCTAGTTCATTGGTTCTATGGCTCCTGAGAGTATCCTTCCCCCCAAGTCTGCCCTCCTTGGAAGAAAGCACAACACTCTCTAAGGATGGCAGTGCTCATCCATTGTTGCAGTGACCTGGGCATGAGCTTCTGGGGCCCATTGCTACAGGAATAAGTGTTAGAATCCACTGTAAGTGCTGCTGCTGGGAGAGGACAAATGTCCAGAGGAGCTGAGGCTCTAGGCTTCAGTCCCTTGTAGTTGGTTAGAAGGAAGGATGATAAGGAATGAGGAAGAGAGGGTCAGAGGAGGCCAGAGATAAACCTCAGATCCTTCACCATCATGGAACTCACAAACCAAGTTTGGATTCTCAACTGACATCCTCTGTGGAGGCCATTTACTGGGTCATAAAGATCTGGGCCTGGTACAGGTGCATTCAGACCACATGAAAAGCCCAATGATCACCCTATACGCCTGTTTCAGATGCTCTCTCCTCCATCAGGCCATCCTAATTGCCCTAACCAAAAGCAATCTCTTCACTGACTGATCATCTCGCCATGGTTTCACCTGTGTTTCTGGGAGCCCAGAAGAGTCAGGAGGAAGTTTCAAGAAACTCCTTGGGGCTCCCAGGTGGCTTAGTCGGTTAAGTGTCCTATTTGGGCTCAGGTCATGATCTCACAGCTTATGAGTTTGAGCCTTGCATCGGGCTCTGTGCTGACAGCTTAGAGCCTGGAGCCTGGTTCAGATTCTGTGTCTCCCTCTCTCTCTGCCCCTTTCCCACTCATGCTCTGTCTGTCTCTCTCAAAAATAAATAAACATTAAAAAAAATTAAAAAGGAAATAAAAAAAAAAAGAAAGAAAGAAAAGGAACTCCTTGATGAGCGTGTGGAAGGCCCAGAGGGGAAGGGCTTCAGAATAGCTGCATTTTCGTCTATCACAGACATCAGGGCCCTGCTTACAATGTCATTTTAAAAGTCCACAGATGTATAGTGAAATACCAATATTACATCAAATATCAAAACCACAAATGTATAGTGAAATATCAATATTACTGGGCCATCCATCCCAGATAACCCAGATGATCTCAACTGAGATGCATGTTGTCCTTGTCGGAGAACACATCAGGGTACTTGTCCTCACTTAGCATTTGGAGAATATCATGGAGTTGATGGCATTTATCATATACTGCCTATATTAGAGTTACTTGTGCACTTGTGTTATCACCTCTATAAATTTTAAGCTGCTTAAGTGTAGGAAGCATTTTCTCCTTTGCATCCTTTAGACTACCTGTCCCAGTGCCTTACCCTCTGGTGGTCGACAAATATAAGTTGAATGAGAATAAGAATGTCAGATCACATTCACTAGCAAGCCGATTTATGGGATAAATGTGCTAAATTCTTATCTTTGCTTTCTAGATAGACACACGGACAGAAGCAACTTGAAGATAGGACTTGACAAACCAAAAAGGAAGTCTTAGACCCCTGTAGGAGAACAGAGATTTTAACATTGTGCCACAAAGGAGACACCTACCTTAGAGGAAGCTCAGCACTTGGTATTCGTTTGTGTGAATCTCAGTGTTTCTGGGCTAAGGGACAAAGCATGGCCTGGGGTCACCGAGTATTGACTCTTACATGGGTGCCTAATTTGTATCACATGTCCTTCCACTCAGACAAGTCACCTGACCACGGTCAGGGGCACCGAGATGTCCCCAGAGGATTAAGACGAAGGCCTTTGGAATACAGTTTCCACATTCAGTCAAGCAGGTTTGAAAGATGAGAGAAATATAGGTCAGCCCGAGAGGAGCGCCAGCATTGCTGGCCTGATTCCTTGGCATAGAGCTGGTGCCTAATAAGTATGTGTTGAATGTGTGAAATGGCCCCCCTCCCCTCCTGCTCCAACCTGTTCAGTCAGTAGACAGCTCAAAGCACTCTCAGGGCCACACACGTGCCTATCTCTTATCTTTCTTGAGGAAAATACCGCAACCATTGTTTCTGGAGACTTGATGACACAGGCTAAGGAGGGCATCCCCTGAGGAGAGGGGAGAGGTGTCCTGGGAGTCTGGTACACCAGCGGGGTGAGCTGCAGCACAAGACCTCGGTCCTGGGCCCAAGTGACCTTGGGGTCCTAAGAATAGGAGACTATTGGCAGATCTGGTTTTCAAACAGCCCTGTGGAACATTCTCTGTGAAGCAAATGTAAGGACAATTCCAGCGGTCCCCCCACTGCGCATTTCCTGGGCTTCTTTGTGAGAGTCCAAATTCAGTGACCTGTAGCCAACCCCTCGGAAGATGGTCTGTCCTTTGTGCACAGGGACTTCTAACCCCAGGCAACACAAGACAGGCAGAGGCTGAAGACAACATGTTCCTGTCAGGTAGGAGCGTGTTTTGTGCGTGTGTGGGGAAGAGTGCATGTCATTCCATGTGTGTGTGGGGATCGCGTCGGGGAGCAGGAGAAATGGGGGGTGCAATTGTGAACCTCTCTCCTCCCCTGTCTCTTTTCATCTTGTCTCTCACTAACCCAGAACATCAACTGAAATGATCAATTTCATTTCCTGCTCATCTTACAATCACTGAAATAAATAGCCCTGTAGTGTTCACTTTGGCAGGTAGAAATCGGACGAACAAAGAAACTTTGACAATACAGTAGTCTGGACTTGCCGGCAGATATACAAACGAAGAAGCTGCAGAGAAAGAATTAGTAGGGATTGAAATCTTTATGAATCCAGTTATCACTATCTGCATGACCTTGCATGAATCACAGACGTTCCTCTAACTCACTCATGAAGGTAGTGTTTTATTCAACAAATAGTCATTGTGTGCCATGTATCTGTATTAAGCACTGAGGAATCACTCATTCATTCATTCATTCATTCATTCAACAAATACCTAGTAAGTGCCTACTAGGTGCCAAGCACTAATCAGGTTGTTGGGATGCAGCAGTGAATAAAATAGGCAAACTTTCTCCTCTCTCGGAGGGGACATTAGAGTGATTGATGCAGGGTGGAGGAGATAATCAACAAATAAATACACAATATGTTGAGTGATAAGTGCCAGGAAGAATAAAGGCAGTAAAGACATAAAAGGGCCACGAGTGATGTTTTATATAGAGGGTCCCAGAAGGACTCTGGGGAGCTATATTTGAGCAGAGGCCTAAAAAAAGCTAAGGTGGGAGACATACAGGTAAGGTATCTGGAGAAAGACAACATTACAAACAGCACAACAGGAATGACTCATTACACACAAAAGACTTTTAAATTGCCCTAAATCCCTTCCGGAAGGAGAGGCAAAGTGTAAATCAATCATCAGGGCTTTACCTACCCAACATGGACCAACAACCTAAGAGGAGAAAGAAATGAAACGAATGCAAAGGGTTCTGCAAAGCAAAGAAGGCTATCTAAATATAAGGTAAGGCTATTTACTAGTCACTGGTTTCCAGGCAACAATCAAATATGCATCTGTACTTGAAGGCCTTATCCACAAATAAAACTGGTGCTGCCTGAGTTCAAAAACTAATTCAAATGCTAAGAGAGTCCCAGGATTTGGCAGTGTCTGTGACTGACTGTCTAACCTGCACAGAACTACATGCTAGGCCTGCAGTCTACATGAACTTGCAGTCTCACAGTATACCGGTTCCTGCTGCCTTTGATTAGGTGACATAGATGTGACCTGCAGGTCTTTACTTACAAGGAAATCGCGGGCTCGAAAATTCCTTAGCTTTCGCCAATTGTCCGACCAAATTCATTAGCATGGGTTAGCTCTATTTCCAGGACTGCTGAAATTCTAATTGAGAAGCAAGGAGGGGAATCCGCAGCTACAAGGGCATTCGCGTTCAGAATGTTCTAACCTTCCAGCTTCTCTTACATTTTGCCTTCCATCTAACGTAGGGGGATAATCGGGAACATACATGCACAAATTCAATCTGAACGTGGCATTCTGGAGGAAAACCCCAGTTGGGTACACGAGAGTGTGTTTCGGCTTCGCTAGAAGAGAAGTAGTTATGCATTATACATGGGCTATAAAGACATTTTTTTGTAAGCCTTACTTTTAAATGTTTGAATTTTAGAACTTAAAATGTTCCATGTGTTTAGTAGTTCTTGTTCAGCTACACCAAAGAAAAGTGGTCAAAAATTCAGTCTCAGCATATGTGTGGTGTTATTTCAGGAATGTTTAATATATTATTATTTCTGGAGCTACGGAGTTTGTGAACACGGCTTTTACGTTCATTACTGGCTGTAGCCAAGGGGTCATTTATTGAGTACCTACTGTGCACTAGGTCCCGTTTTACGTAGGAAAGATACAAGAGCAAATAAAGCCCACGCATCAGAGGGAACAGGCCACAGATGAATCGATAAATAAATATAATGTAATGTCAGGTAATGAAGAAATCCTTCTTGCTTTAAGCCCAGGATGGAGATGTGGGTGGGGCTACTGTTTTCGAGAAAATGCCTCTCCCCTGAAGTCCCATTTGAATAAAGACCTTAATGGATCATTTGGTTATCTGGGGAAGAAGTGTCCAAGCAGATGGAGTGCCCCAGGCACTGCTGGAGTTCCTGGAAAAGCCTGAAGGCCATGTGCAGTGAGAGGGATAGCTAGTAATCGGAAATGAGGTCTTACAGGAAACCATATGTCATAGGGTTCCTGGTGTCCCCGAAGTGAAAGGGCCATCGAGCCCAGTTTCATTTTCTGGAGGTTCAAACAATGAGAATGCATTGCAACGGAGAGCCTGCTACCAAACTACAATCTCATTAAGTTTCACTTTACTCCAGATAAAAATGGGATATTTGGTGTTTTATCTCCTGGGCCCATTCACCTAGGCATTTCTCCTCCCTGAAATGTCCTTCTTGACTCCTCTCCCTATGTAATTTCTCCCATATTCCAAAGCGTAATTTAAGCTCTGCCTTCCATTAAGGATGTCCCCCTAACTGGGGATGCTCTGGCTGACCCAGAGTGGCTTTTCTGGCTCTGCGACTGGAGGCTTTTCCAGGACTTCCTCACCACCTGCAGACTGGCGTTCAGGGGAACTCTGGAGTAGCAAGTTGAAGCACTGGTGTGGATAGTTCTGTGTGTCTTTCAGGCAAGGGTATTCCTAAGTACCATGAGATTGTAAAATGAACCCCTGACTTAAAAAGACTGAGAACCACTGCCCTTGACCAGTGCTTCTTCAACATCGTATGTGCACACGAAGCATCTATATTGCATTGAAATGAAGATGACAGTTCAGTAGCCCTGGAGTGAGGCTTGGTGCTGCTGGTCCCACGGCCACGCTTGGCGGCACGATGCTAGAATAGTCCCCGCCAGCGCTGGCGTGCACACACTGGCATGCTGCTCTGCCCCTTAAGTACACTGCAGGTTTCTGGACAGCAAGGGTGCTGCTGACACTTCTTGGCTCTTTTCCTACAGTTGGGGCTCATAGAAAAATATGCACTGTCAGGCCTGCCAGATGCTTGCTCTACAGACATTAGTGTGTTCATTGAACCCGAAAGAATATCTTCTCTATGTCCACTTCCTTCGTGTCGCTTAGGCCTCCAAGGTTACCACCAGGTTTTCAAGGCTCAACTTTTCCGTAACACGGAGCAGAATCCCAGAACCCCTAAAATCTTCCTCGGACAAACCTTTTCTTCCCCCATAAATGAAATAAAGATCCAACAAACCTCAGAGCCTTCAGAGTTAGTACATGAAATGTTCTCATTTGGAAGGATAATTCACTGTATATATATATATATATATATATATATATATATACACACACATATACACATATACATGTACATATACATATACATGTATACACACACACACACACACACACACACACACACACACACAAGGGCATTCTCCCTGAGGACCTTCAGTATCAAGAAGATGGCCAGTACAGATAAATAATGTGGAGCATCAAAGAGACCAGGATAAATCAAATCAGCACCACTGGCTCTTGAAGGGGCAGGTTCTGGATAAACTGTTTAGAGCCCAGAAGGGAAGTCTCACAAAGGGCAGAAAGGGAACATTTCTAGAAGGTGAGGAATGGTGTAGGAAAACAAAAATGGGGTTTTGGGATAAAATAGCTACCCCAAACAACCTGCCACCCTCCATTTGCACAAGCTGTAAAAGAGGTTATTTACTTAGTCATGTGGACAAAGTGTTTTTAACAGCAGCTAACTATAGAGCAAATGAAAAAAAAAACAAACTTTTTTACACATAAGACATGTGTGAAGAATGTCTTCGTGTGTGCAAAAGAAATTTTTCATGTATTTAATAAATATATACACATATTATTTGTACTTATAAAAATACCACATGCAATGAAAGCTATGCATAAATATTTGTAAAAATCCCTTTATCTAAGTAGGCCAGTAACATTTAACATTTTTCAATAAATCCATACATAAAATATATACATTAGTGCCAAATGGAACATATATTTTGAAATATGAACCCGAATAAAAGACTTAGGAATCTGGAGTAAAATCCAGGTATCTGCCAAAGGAAACTTTGGAGGAGTTGTCATTTGAAGAAAAGAAACAACGCAGGGTCCCTTATCTCCCTGGACTGTTTTGCTGGTCAGATTTCTAACATCACTTCAGCTGAGCTTTGTATTTGACTTCCAGCCTCACGGCCATTTGACCTGTCAACTATTATTTTCTTTGAGGGTTTTACCACTCCACCCAAGACCTTTGCTTTCCAGAGCAGTTGCGTCCGTTTCCTTTTCACTTCACCTTAACGTCAGCCCTGGTTTACCACGCCGGCTTAAAGTGCATCCTCTAAGGTTTCAGACCCGGGGGGCTTCGCCGTGAGGACCTGAAGCTGACAGCGCTCTGGAAAGTCAAGGTCCTCTGCAGGGTATCTGCTTTGTGCCAGGATTTCCGTCCAACCTGAGCGCCCCAGGGCCCCCGGCCAGGCCCAGAGCGCCCGATACGCCCCCCCCTGCCCCGGGTTCCAGCCGCCTCCCTAGGCCGACCGTGCGGGCTGGGACCTCACAGCCGGAAAACGCCGCCCTTTCCTGTCGCCTACTCATTAACCCAGGCGGAGGACTCAAGAAGGAAGAGACGGAGACGGATTAAGAAAATTAATTAACCCGGTCCAAACTGGGCCTCCGGGCTGAGGGGCGGGGCGTGCCGCGGCGGTCGCCGGAATGACCGGCGGGCGCAGGTGCCTCCAAGGGCGGAATTTTAGGCTCCCGGGCCGGCAGCTGCGCTACTTGCGCCTTGTCGCGCGTCGGGGGCAGCCGCCACCCGCCTGTTCCAGCCTCAGGCAAGTCTCTTTAGGGACCCCGCAGGAGAGGAAACACTTCCCCCTGGACTGGAAAAACCTGCAGCGTCGGCTGTTCGCGTGCCCACTTGCTCAGCCCGCAGCCCCGGGCGTCTCCAGTGCGCCAAATCCACTCTCCGGGTTTTGGCAGCAGCTCCAAAGGGGAGCGAGCTGGAAACTGACAAAAACAAGACCTTTCCCCCGAGCCAGGGCTACGAGTGGCTGGGGGATCCGCGGCCGGGGAGGGTCGGCGCGGTCAGGTGGCCCCACTTTCCCGAGAGTCACCCGCCCGCTGCACCCTAGCTTCGCCGGGCTAGATCGGCTTGTTGGGACGAGGAGAGGTGGGCGCAAGAGGTTTAGTGCAGGTGTCCAGGGTGCGGGCGGAGTCCCTTTGTCCTCGGGCACCCAGGCGCTAGCACCCGGGGGGGCGGGGGAGTCCCTCTTTGAGGGAGCTCGCGCTAGCTTCCCGCGACCTCTCTTTGTGCCGAGGGAGCCCTACGCAGCTCCTCGTAGGGACGCCGCATCCCTAAGGGTGGCGCCCGGGTGGTAACAATGGGCGCCCATTGTACTCCCGGGGCCCGCAGGCGCTGCCGCTGCTGACCCCCTCCCGCTCCTCCGGGCCCCGGCGCAGGTACAGCGGCGGCGTGGGTCTTTCGGGGCCGCGCGCACCCTCCGCCCCGCCCCGGCCCGCCCCCTGCGCCGCCGGCCCCTCCCCGCGCGGCCCCGCCCTTCACAGGTTCAGGCTCAGCGTCCCGCAGCCGCGGGCTTAGTCCGGCTCGCATCTTCCTACACTGCTGCGGCCGGAGTCTGCCGGGAGGGCAGCGGCGGGGCGGGGCGGGGCGGGAGCGGGGGCCGAGCCTGGAGACCCGCGGCCTCCGGCGCCTTTACGCCCACTCGGAGTGGATAGTGCTGTGAGGTGCCTCGCGGGCCGCCTCGGCTGGATCTGCGGGTAACGGGCTGGGACTGCGTGTGCCCTCGGGAGGCGTCTGTGCGGGGCGTCCCGCCCAGAGGCAGCGGCTGGGATCGTCTGGGTTGCCGGTGAGTTGCTGCCTGCCCAGGGCTCCTTCCTCTCTGCCTGTGAGTCTGTGGGACCCGCGGTCGTGGCCGCTTCCGGCGTGCGCGGGGTGCTAGGCTTGGAAACGCACAGGGAGCAGGGATACGGAGAGCATCGCCTTACCAGCTGGGGTCCAAGGGACCAAAGGGGACGTAAAGCAGACGGGGAGGGGTTCGGGTGGCACGATCGAGACGCAGAGCTCCACCATTTGTGCCCACCACTTTTCAGGGTGGGGCTGCACGGCTGCACTGCACCCTCCGAGCTATTTTGACAGCCATTCTGGGCGCGTATTCCATTTTTCCATCTCAGAACAAGCTGCACATGGCTACCGCCCCCCTCCCATCGTGGAATGGCACCAGGGCCGCACATGGGTGCCCCGTGCAGATCTTCGATGGCACTATCCGCCGGGTACCCTCTCACTTGACAGGGGGCATTGTGGCTGGAGCTCCAACCTGCAGATCTGGCAGTTTAATTATTGTTATTGTTATTATTATTATTATTATCATTATTTGACGGTGGTTCTGAATGGCTGAAGCGTTTTCAAGATTTTTTTTTCCACCTTGGAACTGTCTTGACACAGACAAGTATCAGACACGTGAGGACGAATGGATCTGGCCAGTAATTTTTTTGTTATGAATTATTGTACTCCATCCCCCTCTCGACTTCGAGAGGCATGTGTTTCATCTTATAAATAGAAAGTAGCATATTTTTTGGCAGGACCTCCTTTATACTGTACAGTCTAGGAGAGGTCAGTTTAAAAATAAATATGCACTTGAATGTTGAATTGCCGAGAGCCAAGCTGTGGCTGGGACAAGCTGCGTGGACAGCAGCATCAAAGCCCGGAGCGCAGCTGTGTTGAAAAGAGTAAAAGCCCCAGAGCGCAGCCCAGGCTGACAGTCAAGTAATTACATTTTGTTTAAAAAAAAAAGTGAGTGAATTAAAATGAGGGCGGGAATAGGAATGTCAGGAGAGTACTGCAACATGAATCTTTGCAGCCCTGATGTATTTGGGGGAGTCGCTGCTTAAGTGTGCTGAGGGTGTAGGGGGTTCTGGAGAGGGAGGTGCTTGGAAGGGGGAGGGAATTGATGAATGTGTTAGGGAGACAAAGATTTCCTCCCCACCCCCAACTTTTAGGCCTCACAATATTCCAGAGTTTCTTAGGGGTGCTGCTTTTTAAACAGAAGAAGAAATTTGGAGTGCAGCAGATGTCCGTGTTTGAATAGCAAAGCCAGTCTTGCAGACTTCCCCTTAAGATCACAAGGAGACAAAAGGCTTACCATGAAGTCTGATGATGGGGTATCCCTAAGGCTATCTAAAAGGCTCCTATAACATTCTAACTTAGAAAAGATCGTTTTTGTATCTGAAAATCAAGAAATGCAACGTCTCTTCTTTTCTGGACAGTTCTAGAGGTCTTCTCTCTGATACCACCTGTAATTTGCACGAGCCCTTCTGGGCAGTTAAATAAGCTAGACAGTATGTGTGTGCCACAAACCCTTTTCAGAATAGATTTAAACACTCAAGAGATACGTCGGGGCAGGTTTGAAATGCCTCGCATGGTCACACCTGGCATAAATAACCGACTATTTGGATAGTCAAGGGATGGTTGAAAGTTCTTCATTAAGTCTCCCAAAGAATGTAGATTTCCCAATCATACTCACTGAATACAACGCTGAATACCAGCCTCTGGGCCCGAAGATAAGAACTTTACAGAAATTTGGAAGTGTTTCTGGATCCATGGCAGTTTCTGTTTTCCAGTGGTATCATCTGCAAGAGATTTACATTATGAATTCCATGATTGGAACGTGGTGCTGTGACAGCAGCTACAGACATGAAATAAGATGAGCCCCCCCTTCCTTCCAAATCTGAGCAGTGAAATTCTGTTCTCTGTCTGAATGTAACATGTAAAGACCGCTAAAGTAAGGAGCGTTGCACTTTTTTTTAATTGTAAATTTAAATGTGCAAGAGGAATAAATACAAAGCCATGGGCTCACATGAGCTGGTTTGTCTCTCTCCAGCTTTTCCTTTAACGTGGTGTTTTGTTTTTTATGTCCAACATGTTCACAAAAGCTGCCCTTTTTCTCTTCTAACGTTCATGGTATTCAACAGCAATGGGGATAAGGTAGTTTTAACCTATATCACCCACAGATTCTTACCAGCCTATAAATTTTTCACAAGCTCTGTGCCCAGTAACCATTGCATGTATCCAGTGGGTGAAGTGCAATACCTAACCTGAAGAAACCCTCCAGAAAGACTGTTTTGATGTTTTCTTTTTAATTATTAAAATTCTTATTTGCAGTCTAATTTCGTTTAGGCCTGGCCTAATTTGTTTCTAACCAGACTCCTGTAGACTCGACTATTCATTGAATAAGAACCTCAATCTATTTTTAAATACAGTATGTTTGCCAGAGAACAAGGATAGTCATTTGAAACTAGTAGATTGAGCCAGCTACAAAATCTCCTTTACCAAGTGCTGGAGCCCAAGAATTCTGCTAAAACATCATGCTGTTCAGGACTTTGGATGATAAAGGCACTTCCTACATGGAGCCTGTCTGAAATGCCAAGCAGTCTTCTCAGCCCTTCACCCTGGTTAACTCATTTATTTCTAGTAATCATTCTATGAAGGAGGAACTGTTAATAGCTCCATTTTACGGGTGTGGAAGCTGGGGACAGACCTGTTCTATACATGCCCGAAATTACACCAAAAGGAACATACCTAAATATGCATATACAGTTTAACAACCCAGTATGTGCATGTAGGAGTGGCTAATCTTGCTTGCATGTCAGCACCTCTTTAGGGCAAGGAGATGGGGGGGAAACCCTGAGGTTAAGAAACCTCTCTGAGTCAGGCTGCCTGAGCTCATAGCCTAGCTCTGGCTCTTAATACTTGTGTAATTGGGCAAATTACTTAGCCTGTGTGTTTCAGCTTACCAATTATACAATGGGGATAATAATATTACTCAGAGGATGAAATGAATTTAAAAAAGAAAAAAACAGTAATTCACTCAGAACAGTGCCTGATCCAGAGTAAGTACAATAAAAGGTTGATGCTTCCTTGTTGCTTTTATTTTTTTCCCAGGTGCTTAATAAATACTCTCTTATTTAAAATTCATAACTACTCTTTAACATAGAGAGTATTGTTTCAAGATGAGAACACGGCCTCAGAAAGGTTTAGTAACTTGGCCAAGGCCACACAGCTAAGTAGCTGAATCAGGTCTGGATTCAAGTCTATTTGACCTTGTACTAAATACCACACCCCCACCACTGGGAGGAGTGGCAGTAAGGCTATTAAATCTGACTCTTCTGAGGGGTTTTGGCCTCCAGCAGAGAATTCATTTCATAGTACTCTATATTCAAAGGAAAATGGTAGTAATTGCCAGCCTTGGGGGATACCGGGTGAATTATTTCATTTTTGAAGATAGTTTAATCTCACAGGTATGGCCATAGTCTTCTCCTGCAGGGGATCCAGAATCAAACCGCTAGAGTTAACGTGAGCATTTAATTTACACCATAAATGAAGAGATTTGCTATTGCTATGTGAAAATGTAGGACTCAGGAAGGAGGAAAGAAAAAAAGGCCCTGCAACATCTAGGTGCCAGGAACTTCTGGGACCAAGGATGGAGTGGAGCTTAGAGAGGACCACAACCCTGCGTTGATGTTCAGGAGAACCAGGGGCTGCAGTGTCCCGTAAGCAGTCTGGATGGTCCCGTCCTTCAGGCCAGTGTCCGCACCCAATGGTGCCTGGCCCTTCAGTCCCTGGCACCCAATGGACATTTAATACCTATTTCATAATGACACTGCTTCGGGAGGAGCTAAGCAAGAGGCAGGAGCTGCCAATAAACTGGGCAGGAAGGTTGTGTCCTTGGTGGAAGGCAGGCCTCCTTATAGTTCTGCACCTGCCCCGGACCCTGCCAGATAAGCTTCTGGTGGGACAGACAGAGTAAGGAAGCCTTTGAAACCTAAGAGAGGTACCCTGGATCAGCCTGACTGGCCTCTACTGCCTTGGACTTGTGGGATTGTGATTAGGGGGGGTACCCAGACCAAAGTAGGGGTTCTGGAAAGCATGGCCCAAAGTAACTTACATTGCCTCAAAACCAAGAGCAATAGCCTTCAAGCTGTGGGCTTCCATTTGGAATCTTCCTTTCTCCTGCCCCCACCCTTTAATGGTTACAAAACAAAACAGCACCCCACAAACCAAAATAATATAAGTAGCCAAATAGTTATGTAGCAATAGTAGGGTATTTTTCTTTCCTAAAAAAAAAAAAAAAAAAAAAAAAAAAAAAAAGCCTTGTTTGGCCTTAATATATTTCCTCAGTGCCAAGTTCACCAGTGTCTCATGATGAGGGGCCGAGTTCGACAGTACCTCTTGTTTCATTTTTAAAATGAAAACCCATAGTTTTAAAATATGAATCATGATACTGATATTTTAAAAGTTTACTGTTTCTGAATAGCCAGGCGAACTGAGGCATTTGAAAGCTGGTAAATTCCAAATTAGTAGTATTTGATTAATCCTTATTGCTGGCTAAAGTCATGAATGAATAGTAGAAGCCTTGAATCTCAAATATGAAATTGAAAGAACCTGATTTTCAGGGGTTTGGCTTTTGTTTGCATGTTTGAAAAAGTCACTATTAGTCTTCTAGCCTTTGATTCTTTGTTAAGCCATGTTGCAGTGATAACACATCTGCAGTTAGCTAGCATGACACCACCTAACTTGCACCCTGAGATATGAATGGCATCAGAAAAGGATTCTTTGGGAAACTGGTTTGACTAAGGTCCCTTTCTGCAGGACTTCTCAGAGCATTTAATATGCCACTGTGTTCGTTGAGTCTCCCCGGGGAGACAGTGTCCAGAGTCTCAAATCATTAGCCCACAGAGCAACCGGCAGGAGTGGTCTGGCAGGCAATCCACTCTGGGAAGCAGCAAGCCTGAGGCTGAACATCCACTGCAGTCTGCCCTACAGAGCTGAAGGATCCCAAGGACATTTTAGAGAGTCAAAGGATTAGAGCCACAAGAACGCACTGGGAGATGTGAGCACACCTGTCATTCTGCTGTTTGATAATACAAAACTAATGGAAACAGTCACAGAGGTGCTGTAGTCGAGAAAACAGATTCTGGTCTTGGCTCTGACCCAGGCGTAAACTGACTTCAGGGTCTCTGTCTCATAGATGAGGCGCTTGGTGCTAGGTAGTTTCAGATAACCTCTAGCCGTAGAACCCAGTGAGCTGGAATCAGTGACACCTATCAGCCTACCAGTCTTACTACTAATAATGTGAAAACCCTGGGTTGAAAAACAGACCAGTGCAGCTCTGTAGCAAAGCAGTGTGAGCCACCATGGAAGGCAGAGAACTTCAAAGTCAGGCCTCTATTTAGACAGCTTCCACATTTGGGAATCTGTCATGTTCTGGTGACAACTTGAAGGTCATATCTGTGGACACATCATTGCCAATGATAAATCACTGTGTGTTTAGTTAAAAAAGACCTGTTCTGTTCCAATGCATTATAGGCTGCACCCATTTCCTAAACAAGGCATTTTTGGTTTAATGTGGCTTTGCCATTTCAGAATGCATTTGATTTCTTTTCCTTTTGTTTCTTTTTTTTTACTTTATTTATTTATTTATTTATTTATTTATTTATTTATTTAGCCAAGAGTCAGTTCAGACGTATAACATTGATTTTAACTCAGCTGGAGAAGAGGCTGTAAGCCCTTGGCTGGCCAGCTGTGTCACAAGGCAAACCCCTGCGCTTCTCTGGGTAGACTCTGCCCCCTCGTCTGTGAAGCAGTGGAAGGGGAGGGATGGGGGCACAGAAGAAGCAGACGTTTTCCAGGCTCTCTTCTGCCTGTAGACGGCTGTCATTCTATCACTCTTCCCTCGCTTGTACCCGAGGCATTTCCACAGTGTCTTGTACTTGGTGTTGTAACACTGTTTGAATGATCATCTTTTGACCCTTGCGGCTACCTAGTTAGACTGCTGGCTCCTTGAAAGTAGGGACTGAACCTAGCTTATGTCAGCTTTCGTCTCTTTTACAAACAGGACCTGATGGGAAAGCAGAGGGTCTAGTCCTAGCCTGTTCTATGGTTCTGCCTGTGGCACAGTCTTCTCCCAGTGTTGTCAAGCCAGAAGTCATTTGCACTTAACGGCTTATTCAAATCCTGCGGTAGTAGGGGTGCCTGGCTGGCTCAGCCTGCTTCGGATTCTCTCTCTCTGCCCCTCCCCACTTGTGCACGCTCGTTCTCTTTCTCTCCTTCTCAAAAATAAATGAACATAAAAAAAAAAAAAAAAGAAAGAAATCGAATCCTGCGGTAGTAAAGTTACTCCTTCCCGGGCTACAGAACCTTCACATTCAAAGGGAGGCGCCATCATCCTTCGATTCTGACGGTCATGATCACCCAGGGTTCTCTGAGAAGGAAGCCACCACCAGAACCTCCTCTGAGTCTCCTCTGGGGAGTTGCAGCCTGTTCTGAAGCTTCCTCCTGCCCGGGTGCCACTGCGGGGGCTCAGTGCCACCCGGGCAGTGCCCGTGTCAGGCTGGTACTGGGCAGAGTAAGGGTCATTGTGCTTCCTCCTGCTTGCCTGCATCTCTCCGGCCGTGACCATGTGAACTGTGGACTTCCTGATCCTGGTGGACGTATTGATCATTGGCTTCTGTGTTGTTCCTTATCCAGCTCTAGTTTCTTGGAATATTTAATAACAATTGCCTGTTCTACTGATTTGTCAGCTCATTGCCTAACAGAACTCGGTCAAGCACGTTACATGTGTGTTGTCTCCTCCTAAGAAACACTATTCCTATCTCCACTCCGCAGAGGAGCAAAGTGAGGCACCCAGAGAAAATTACGGGCCTGCTTTGTACCCTCAATTTGGTACCGGGAAGGATGGGAAAAGATGATGAACATTTAATAGGCTGGTAACAAGTATTTTGTTTTTTGTTTTTTTTTAATTTTTTTTAACGTTTATTTATTTTTGAGACAGAGAGAGACAGCATGAACGGGGGAGGGGCAGAAAGAGAGGGAGACACAGAATCGGAAGCAGGCTCCAGGCTCTGAGCCATCAGCCCAGAGCCCGATGCGGGGCTCCAACTCGCAGACCGCGATATCGTGACCTGAGCTGAAGTCGGACGCTTAACCGACTGAGCCACCCCAGGCGCCCCAAGTATTTTGATTCTATTAACTTCATTAAAAAGTGTTGTTTTTTTCCCCTTAAAAATTCCCTGGAAACTAGATGTTTCTGCAGATGTAGAATCACAGACCCTAACATTTCACAGATGGAAGGGTCCTTAATTTCGGCCCTGCTCTCATTCTGACAGGATAAAACCAAGGCCCTAAGAGTTGGGTGACAGAATGCATGAGTCCTCTTTCGGACTTTTTTTTTTTTTTTTTTTCCTAGCTAAAGCAAAGAAAGAAAATCTTAATGTAAACCCAGTATATTAAATAACAGATTTTGGAAGATGAGGAAGGAAATGGGTAGGGATGTTGGCCCTACTTTTCTGTCTCCCTTCCCTTCGCCAGTGACCCGCAGGTGCCTCCCTTGAACTCTGGGAGTTCCAGGGAACACAGTGTGAGGAATCTCTATTGTAAAATGCTTTGTCTGTAATACCGAGGATAAATCTTAACAACTCTGTGGTGATATCATCTCTGTGCAGCTCACAGGCACCTGCCACAGACTGCTACTTTAAGTTAGCGTCGCCTAGAAGAGATCTACCCTAACTCCCCCCTTCCCCGCTGGAATCCCGACAGCATCTCAGACTCAGCAGGAAAGCCTCTCCTCTTCTTCGGACTGATTAATTCAAGTTGTTCTAGACTTCTTCCTCAGACCCAGCCCCACCTGGCCTCACCATGAACTCTAATCACATGCCTCCTTCTTTCCTTGGGACTCTACAGATGCCCTCTCACCTGACAGCTCGCCAAATACTTAAAGAAAATAACTAGAGGCCCTGAAATTTTTCTTCATCTCACCAAGAACGGTTGACGATAATTTTCCCAGCTCATGGAAGTCTCATTTGTCTTCAAGCCTGGGAGAATTGCACCTGGAGAGAAAGGGGGCCTGTACATTTATAGGAGAAGCTAGCCCCGTGCCAGAGGAAGGAATTATCCTGAGTCAGCTGGAGGTGGCAATTCCTTCCCCTTGTGGAGACTGTTCACAGGGTGGACACGAACCATTTTTTTGATGACAACCACAGACAGTGTTTAAGGAGAAAATGAAAGTGGTTATTTTGGCAGTTAGAGTGGTTCCCCTCCTTCGTGTTGAGTTTCAGCAGACGTTCTGGTTTTTCATTTGGTGTCAAGATGATACTTTGCGTTTGCATAGCACTCAGCTCTTATAATCACCTTTAAGAGAAGCGGGTTGGGGGTAATTATCTCCATTTACATGGAAGGTAACTGGCACATATGTGTGTGTCTGGAGTTCTCCAAGGAGCCTGCAAGCCTGATTCAAAGTTTTAGCTTCTCCCCTAAGGCCTAGAACCTCAGTGAGGGCTCTATTGTTTTGTTTGCCAAAGTGTTCATTCATTTGATACGCGTTTTTCTTAAGTACCTGCTCTGTGCTAGTCCCACATTGATATTCAAAACAACCCTTTTCTGTAGAATGTCCATTATAGTTTCTTGAGGTTTCTTTGTACCTCTTGGGCCAAATAATCCAAATTTCCCCCTTAACCCACTTCCTTTTGAAAGGAAAGGTCAGGAGAGCGAGCTCATTGTTTCTCCCAGGGCCTCATTCTTTAAGATTGACTTAAATATAACTAGTGGGTCTGCATTCAGGGGAGTGTATTGTCAATTTATTCTTGAGTCTTGCCTGTCTCTCTGAGATGCTATTTGCACATTGCAGTCAAGGATTGACATCCTTTCCCTTTCAAATAGCACGATAACAAATATTCTCTGCCTCTCTGCCTTAATCCCAAAGATCTGTAAGAGCCTATAGAATTACTGTGGCTTGCATTGATAGGCTGTAAAATTCTTACCCAGCATGGATAGAGAAAGGTTAAAATGCCTTACAGATGGAAAAATGAAAGAAAGCTTTTGCCACAAGAGGCCACAGCTCCTTTGTTAAAAGATTTCATTTATTTTTTCCTGTAGGAGTCATAGAAAGACTCTATCTTGGATTTTCAACAAGGAAGGCAGGGTTGAAGGGGAAGCAAGACAAGGCAGTCTCTTTCAGACTTTCTCATTTGTCCCTTCATTCAACATTTATTCAGTGCCAGCTGTGAATTAAATATAGTTGTCTCTCTCCAAAAGAAGGCAACCTAGTGGGAGACACAAGCAGTGACGGCAGCGTAGTGTGATAATTGGTGGCTTTGAAGTATAAACAAGGTACAATAGGGGCGCCTGGGTGGCTCAGTTGGTCAGACTGATCATCTGACTCTTGATTTCAGCTCAGGTCATGATCCTACAGTTGGTGAGTTCAAGCCCCATGTCAGGCTCTGCGCTGACAGCACAGAGCCTGCTTGGTATTCTCTGTCTCCCTCTCTCTCTCTGCCCCTCCCCTGCTCGTGCTCTCTTGCTCTCTCAAAATAAACATTTAGAAAAAAAAATAAACAAGGAACAGACGAGGCTCAGTTTAAGAGGCTTTGGGGGAGCTGGTGGGAACTATCAGCCACAGGGGTAGGCAGGACCCAAATGGCTTATTCTGTGTCCAGGTTACAAGGGTGGGCGTGCTATCGAAGACCGAGAGTGACCAGGTTACTCGGGCATTGTCGCCGGCTCACTCAAGATGAGGTTGGAGGCAGGGAGACCAATGGGGGGCAAATGCGCTTGTGCAGGAGAAAGATCTTGAAGGATTAAAAAAAAAAAAAAAGGCCGAGGCAGTGGCGTTGATGAGAGGAGACAGCTCTGGGCCTTGTTACGGAGAATGAGGCAGGGAGACTTTGTGGGGGACTCCCTGCCATTTACCGAGAGAGGAAAGTACAGAAGGCCTGTGCTAGGTCAGGGAAGGGGGAAAGAAAGATGGCACGTTTGTGTGGGGCGAGTTGAACAGGAAATCCCTGGGGGAAGCCAAGTGAAGTCTCAAAGACTGGGGGAGAAAAGACCAATGCTGTCTGTGAAGGAGCAGTGTTTTTTTAGTGTGTTATTTGTTTTAATTTCCAATCCGTTGTATACTGATACTAGAGTGCAAAGTGAGTACCTTGGGCCCACACCCAGCTCCCATGCAAGCCAAACGACACAAACTTGTCAATGGCCTGTCCAGGAAGAAGAAGCCACTCATCATGGGCTTGATTGTTATGGCAATGTCAAAAGGTTTCTAGTAGCTTCCTTTTGATTTTTTCACTTCTCTTGTCACTAGAGGAGACAGTTGAGGCCACGTGTGGGGGTGTGATTGCAGGGGGATTGTGAAAGGTTGGGGGAGGGACAATAACCATCCAACCCTGTGGAAATGCCATATCTAAGGCAGGGGCTCAAACTTTTTCTGTAAAGGGTCAGTTAGTATTTTAGACCGAGAGGCCCACATAGTCTGTCACAACTACTCAATTCTGACCTTGTCATGTGAAAGCATCTCTCCCAGGGTTTCCCAATGCCAACACTACTGAGAATTGGAGCCAGATAATTCATTGTTGTGGGGGACTATCCTGTGCATTGCAGAATGTTCAGCATCATCCATGGCCCCTCTCACTAAATGCCAGTGACACCACCATCCCCAGTCCTGAGAATCAAAAACATCTACAGGCATTGCCAAATGTGGGGGTGTGAAGTCACCCTCAGTTAAGAACTACTGAGTTGTAGACAACATATAAGTGAATGGGCATAGATGTGTTCTAATAAAACTTTATTTACACAAACAGGCCAAGGTCTGGATCTGGCCCACTGACTATAATTTATCAATAATAGCTCTTACTCATAGCACCTTTGCCCACCTTATTTTTATGGAGCTTACCACCTATCTGGAGATATCAGGCATAACATCACAAAACAGAAAAATAACAAATGCAGGCTCTTCAGGAGTCCTAAGAAAGCTTCTGCCAATGTAGTACTGAGCCTGGATTATGTGAGGTGAGTTGGAGAATTTCTCTGGGAAGGAAGTGACTAAAGCAGCTCTTGGAGGATGTTATGAGTAAGGGTCGATGGTAAGCAGGTGGGAGGACAGTCCGTGTAAGGAACACAGGGTTCTTCGTTTCAGAAAGTTAGGGGGGAAGTGAAGTGTCACTAGTGAGGGAAGGGAGCCATTGTCCCCGGTGAAAGCTGTGTGGTTGTTGTCAATGGCCCCATGCACGTGCTTCCTCTGGGAAAGAATTAACAGTGAACACTCTTTTCTAAGAACAGGATGTTTGTTTTTCTCCTTGAGACTCAGGGGGCTTTCTTACGGCAAAATTTTCGTCTTTAGGCTATTCTTTCACATAAAGTCAAATTCCTTTTGAGATCCTCTTTGAGAAAATTCTTTTGGTTGTTGTCTAGGACCATTTTATTGATTCTTGCTTCCCAGCAAGGTTAAGTTATGATGGGGCTTTCTGCCTCTCATTGATGTTGAGACCATAGTGTATCACTTCTTCGTGCTGTCACAACTCAAGGCAGATAGCCTGCAGAGGACATTCCATTCTGAACTCACTTACATGCAAGTCCTCATGTTAGCCAACCAGCAGCAATTAAAGAGCCCAGACTGTGGAGTCGAGCTGTGGCAGAAATCCTAGCTCCTCCATATTTTGGCTGGTTGACCTAAGAGTTGGGCTTAATCTAAGATCGCTTCCTGAGAGGTGTTTTCTAACACCTACCTGGCCCGCAGCAAACACTCAGATGTTTGCCATTAATATAAGTGTGAATTCCTTAGAGAAGCAGGCATTTCAAACTTGCCGCTTCCTTGAGGAGCCCCTGCAGACTTGGACTGGGGGGTGGAACCTGGGAGCAAACTAGTTCCTCTTTCATGATGGAAGGTGTAGCAGGGGTTATGGATTTAAACACTTCTTAACTTGATGTTCACTGTGTGCCACGTGTAGTGGGAGGCAAACAGGACCCAGCGTGTGTCCATAGAAGAGCTCTCGGCCCAGTCTGAGGGGACATTCATTCATTCACTGGATAAATATTTGTGTACAGATATTTACGTACAAATGACACGGGAGAGCCTGCCTTGGAAGTGGGTGGAGAATGGGATGGCCACTGCCAGCTTCCACATATACCCAGTGCTGGTATGATTGGAGATGCCATGATTCAGCCCATCCAGTGAGAATGAACGGTTATCGAGGACCCCTGCAGGTTGGGAGAATAACATGGAAGGCCCCCTGTCTGTCTTTTCACCCCATTAGGGAAATAGAGCATTCAAGGGGCCTAACCTTTGGGGTCAAGTTCTCTTTCTGTATTGATACTGTCCCCGCAACTTTGCAGATCAGGTGGGATCCATTAGTTATGGAAGCATGCAAGCAGTTCACATATCCACCAAACTCTAGAGTGCCTGCCTTGGTTCTCCTGACTAGCCCTGAGTCTGTGCCCCATGTAAAACTAGTCATGATAGGGCGCCTGGGTGGCTCAGGCGGTTGGGCGTCCGACTTCGGCTCAGGTCATGATCTCACAGGTCATGAGTTCGAGCCCCGCATGGGGCTTTGTGCTGATGGCTCAGTCTGGAGTCTGCTTCGGATTCTGTGTCTCCCTCTCTCTCTGCCCCTCCCCCACTCACGCTCTGTCTCTCTGTGCCTCTCAAAAATAAACATAAAAAAATTAAAAAAAAAAAAACTAGTCATGATAAATGAGTCAGCATTTCAAGAGAACCTGTCCTCGTCCTCCTCCTGCCTTGCTACAGCTGCTGGGGATCGATGTCCCTATTGAGTCCTCCCCAGTAACTGATTTTAACAGGGAGAATAGGTGTGCCTTCAAAAGTGCAGACTCTCGAGGTGGATGTGCTGTCTTCCAGTTTTGCTTCTAAAAAATCTTTCAACTAGTACAATTAGAGCCCATAAATGTGAGGTGTGTACACAAATGAGCAGTGAGTCCCCCATATGGTATTTGTGGGTTGCTACAAAGCAGGTCGTAAAAGAAAAATAAATACAAGCTGTAGCTGAATCATAAACGAGAAGTCCATTTATAGGTAAGTGAAGGTGAGATGTATCAGCCTTTCTGAGTGGGTCCATAAAATGCAGTCTGTTCAGTCTGGCTGGCATGAAAGCTAGGCAGCTGGGGGCTGAGGGAATGGAGTTTCGCTGTCTTGTCACATATAGCTATGTCCTCGGTTTGGATGATGTAGGAGAGGGTAAGAATCTAAAAATAGAAAAGGCATCTTATCTTTTTAGGGGTAGAGTAAATAGACCAAAAATATGAAAAGCATCTCTTCAGGATGCTGTTTATCGGGTGTTCTCTGGTTACATTTTTTTCCCCTCTTGGATTTTGATTGAAGTTCAGTGTGGAATTTCAAATACTATCATTTTTTTTTCCTGTGAATTTCAAATTCTTTGGAATTTGAGTAAAAACACGACCATCTTCAAATGGAAAGTCTTCTAGGTAAGGTCTGTGAGCGTTTTCATAGGCGAATGTGACAGGAGGCCATGGGGAAATTGGCAGCGATCATACTCCCCAGTAGGAGACTCAGAAGGAGCAGAGGCAAAACACCACACACCATGCACCACTGAGGAGGCTTGGGACCAGGGCTGCTCCCTGTGACAGCCTCAGACCTTGATCGCCGTCCCCATCCCACAGCCACCCTTTCCATCTTTGAGACACCCAGGGTCTCCCTTGGAGACCTTCTCCCTTGGAGAAGCCAGTGTCCCTGTAGCTGCTTCTCAGCTTCTCTAGGGCCTCAGAGAATCAGTTAATCCCTTTTCTATTAAAGTTTAAATGACTCCTTGAGATTCCTAAAGATTTGTTTTCCCTCGCCCTGAGTTTTCTTTCAGTCGCTCCCCTCCTTCAGCTTCTCACATGTCACGACCAAGTTCTTTGTCTCCCAGTTGGGACTCCTCAGAACATGTAGGAACATGTTCCAGGTAGCCTTTATCCCTTCCAAAGTGTGGAGTCCAGGATCAAATACAGTTTTTCAGGGCTTATCGCTGTGGAGAGAAATACCCCGAAGATGGTTGGGGGGGTGGAGAGGTTCTTGACTGAGTCAACATCCTCCTTCCCTGGGACTGATGGTTCAGATTTGAAGGAGGAACATGTCACATTTTTGCTTGGGGCCCAGGTGGTGCGACAGCGCTGTGTCTGGATGTTAGGAAAAAGGGAGGCAAAGTGAAAAGTGATGAGAAGGTAGGATGTCCTTGGAGGATGTGACAACCAAGCAAGAAAGGGGAAGTCCGGTACATGCTCACTTCCCGAAAGTAGAAGAAAGGAAAAGCCTGGAGGTCCCTCAGGATGATGTCCCCACCCCCCACCTGCCCCTGTCTTTATACATGTGTGTTTTAAATTAACGTCGCAACCTATTTTGCAGGATGCAAGCACGTGTTTGCTCTCTTTCTCCACTAAGAATTACTCTAAAAATAATTAGTAGACCAACCAAACATTCCTTTCTTAAAATAAATGGAATTTAAAGAATCTAAACCTCTTTGTTCTTTTCGGATGAATTGCCAGTCCTGTCAGCTCTTAAGTGACTCAAGAACTGATTTTTTTGTGTGTCACTTCTTAAGAACCCCCTGTTCCCCGCCCCGCTGGCCACTGCCCTGCTTCGGTCTTTTTGGCATCATTCTGTTTACCAAAAGGATGGTAAGGAAATGAATCAAAGGGCTGCTTTAGTTTTTTCTTCATTGAATTATTATCGTAGCAGTGATGATTTCTCTTATTAACACTGTCACTCATGCTTCATTCAGTCACCAGAAAATGGAATTGGCCAGCTTGGTGCAGGAAGGATGGCCCCGATACTCTGCCATTCTTATCAAAACCATGACTTTAACTTCCCCTTGAGTCCTTCTGTGTCCTGGAACGCTTGAGCTTCTCCCAGATTCCTGTAAGTGGGGGCCTGTGCATTTGCAGCTGGACCCATGTCCCCGCATCTGCCAGACGTTCTCTCTCACCTTGATAGAGGGTGACAAGCAGCTGACTGGGATGTTGACCCCCTTTGTTGGCAAATCAAACCTCTCCTCAGTGCCCCAGGACTGGGACCTTTGTTTTCTAAGGGATCTAATTTCCCAGATAAATATGCTCTCCAGTGTCATCGAAGGGGGGAAAGAGCAGCAAACAGTGATCCAAGAAGAGAGAGAAAAGGATTAGCCCTCATGGAGAGTTCAGATTTCAGGGTCCAGAGGAGGGTTTCTGAGAAAAGGCCTATACATGGGAAGATTTCTGTCTGTCTTCCTCTCTTTTTCTTGTCTTCCTGCCTTCTTACTCTCTGACTTTCTGTCTTTGGATTTGAGGAAGATAGAACAGAGGAATCATGGCAACACAAAGCAGGAAGGCCAGGAGAGCCCCCGAGTGTGGACAGGCAGCATCCTTTGGGTGGTTCAGTACTAAGTGTTTATGATGGATGGTAGAGTCTTGACTGATAGTAAAAGGCTAACAATTCTCTTCATTTGACCTATAGAACACCCAGAGGGCTGCTCACCGATTCTGGTTGTGTAGCTCATACCTGGACCAGTTGTGTAGCTCATATCCTCTCCCCACTCCATCCTACGGCAAGTAATCCCACTTCTTTCTGGGCAGAGGGCAAAGCCTCTTGGGTGTTGCCTGATTCAGGCTCTCCCACTGGGATTCATCCTCCCTCTGCCTCCTGCCTCATCTGTCAGCTGCCAGCAGCCTCTTGGAGCCCAGGTCTCCTTTTCTGCAAACAGTGAGCCAGGGACAGGATTTCGTGTTGAGTGTTAGGGACCATCCCGTTCTAGAGCATGGCCCGTGTCACTAGCCACCGCCTGAACAGGAGCTGCACGCCCAAGCCCCAGTGCCTCCTCTTGTCTGTGCTTCCCCCCACGTGGACACTTATGCCTCTTGCCTTTTCTCATGTCTTTGTGACTAAAAACCCTTCTCTTAGGAGATCTTTTCCATTCTGCAAAGTAACACCCGTGCTGTCTCTTCCGTGAGTCCCTGCAGGAAGAGGCGATCTGTCCCTTGGCCATCCTCCGGTGAGACAAGGTCAGCCCTCTTCTGAGGTCTTCATATACCCACAGGCCACCACCCTACATTTTGGCTTTTGAACACAACCACCACAGACATGTTTACATTATGATCCAGTAACAGGTTGAGTAGACTTTTCAGGACCTTTGTATAAAATTCGCTCCGAGGTGCAGCCTGAAGCTTAAGCAACCCTTTCTTTTCTTTTCTTTTCTTTTTTTAAATAGCTAATGGCTAATTCATTCAGGTGGTTCGAAAACCCAAAATCATACAAGGATATACAGTGAGAAGTTTCTCTCCCACCCTTGCCCTATCCTGTCCATCCCTCCCTGTGGGCAGACACCATGATTAGTTTCTTGTGTGTGCTCCCAGAGATATTTTACAGACACACAAGCCAATGCAAGTGTATCGATATACTTCTGCACCTGTCTTTTTTTCCCTGTAAAGATAGATATCTTTGAGCTCTTTCTGTATCAGCGAAGAACTGTTGAATCCTTCGTAAGACCTGTATGATATTCATTTGTAATCGATGATACCTTAATTTATTTAACCGGTCCTTTATCGGTGGACAATTAGGTTGTTTCCAACTCCAGACTGTTGTATCCTCCTGGATTTGATAATCTGGTGCATGTATTATTTCCCCTGTGTGCAAGTTGGGTAAATCTCTGTAAGTGGAATTCTGGTGTCAAAGGCAACCAGCTTCCAATGAGGTGGGATCTGTTTCGTGCTTTCACCATCGGTATATGCAGGGCCTGACCCCACCCTTATCGGCCCAGTGTGTTATCACATATTTGTATCTTAAAGAGGCTTTGGGATGCACCTCCTTCATAATTTGGGAGCTGACTGAATTTCCAGCGAGTGTGATTATTAAGAGACAGGACCTTAAACTCTGGAGCCTGGCGACTTGGCTTAGTGCCTTCATAGTCACATAGCCTTGGCAGAGGGGACTCAAGACTCATTGTCTGGACCTCAGTGCATCATTTATAAAATGGGGATATTAACAGTAGCAGCCTGATGGGTTCTTGTGGGTGAGCTGGTACATATCCAAGGTTGGCACAGTGCCCAGAACATAGAGATGCTCTCAGTAATATTTAGTGTTGATGGTTCCCGGGAGCATGCACATACCCTCCCCGGGACCAGCTCTTTTGTTAACAGCTAAGAAACTGTGCCCATTAGATTTCTGCATTAGCAATGACAGAGAAGGTGCAGAAAGAATAGTCAGGCCAGGAAGGGAAAGGGACATTGATGTATGTTGGCTGATAAGCCAGGGAGCCCAGGATATCCAAAAAGGAGGGGAGGAAGCAGCCAGTGTAAGAAATCCTCATTATTAGATCAAGCATGGTTGCCCCTGAGCTGAAAAAGAAAGATAAGATAAAGGGATGGGATTAGAGCTCTGTTTCTCCAACATTACGTTGCAAATAGCAGCTCACCTAAAGTTAAAAAGACATTTTTGTCCAAAATTCCTTAAAAAAAAAAAAAAAAAAAAACAACTTCCAATGTATGGGAGCTCAGAGCACTGGTACATAGTAGAAATTCAATACAAATTGTTTGCAAAGCTCTAGAAGCCTACATCCCTGTCACACAATAAACACTATGTAAATATTTATAGAAAGAAAAATGTATCTTCTCTTCCGCTCCAGGCTCACTGCCTGCAGCTTATCTAACCTTCACTCACCAAGCCTTTTCTTCCTTTTTTTCTATTTTTTGTCCCTTCCTTCCCACCTTTGTGTCTGTGACTCTGATGTAAAACCCAGCTTCTACCAGTCTGAGCTGGCCTCTGGCGAAGGGCCTGCAGTGCCTGTGGCCGTGGCTGTGGCCGTGGCCTGCAGGGACTGAGGGCAGAGCCTTCTTCCCCTGAGCCTTCCAGGTGCAAATGTTTCCTCTCCCTTCTCTCCCCAGCGCAGCCAGGCGCTGTTCAAGTGAAGGGCGATTGTGAGTGATCCGGTCAGCGGGGCAGGGAACTGTTCTCTGGCTGCATCCTCGTGGCATTTTTCCTTTTCTGCCTGATTTGAAGTGCCCTGCCCCGGTTTCTGGCCTCGTGTAAGTCTGGCTCCACCAGCCAGGCTAACCACGGGCAGCCCTCATTTGCCCCTGAGTTGGCGGTGGACATGCTGTATCTTTCCCTGGCAGCTGTGCTCCTGGCCGTGTGTGCCGTGGACACTGCTCCGGTGGGCAGCTGTCCCTCGGGGCTGCCTCCCACCTCCTGGGGACCCGGTGCCCTGGCGGCTCCTGCAGGCCACCATCTGCCACGCTGTGCCCAGAGGTGCAGGAAGGCAACGCCAGCTACCCCTGAGTGTCAGGGCCCCCAGGCTGTCGTGCACTTACAGAGGGAGGAAGTCCTGCCATTGGGATCCAAGGCTTTGGAGTTGTGACATTTGCTACTGCCCCCAGACCCAAATTAGCGTCAAAGCCGAGAGAACATCCGGACCCACCAGCCTGGCTTCTTAGGCGCATCTCCATTAGTAACAGTGTTTCCATGCGATCCTAACCTCAAGTGGGAAGCAGAACCAGGGGGTGCCTCTGTGTGGCCACAGCAGCAGCACTTTGGGGAGGTTTGAACCAGGTCCTTACTTGGGACGAAAGGGAGAGATGCTGAGTGTGAGGTCCTAGGTGGCAGCTTCAAGGTCGGCTCACTTGAGGTGCAAACCCTCTTGTGCTGCGTGGACCACCTTCCCACGCACGAAGCCAGGGCGGGGTGGGCCTCTCCAGCTTATCATCGGTCCCTGCCTTGTCCAGTCTGGGTGCAAGCCACTTCCCAAATGGAGCCTGTTGGTGCCTTGCCACTGGGTGCCAGAGCATGGTTCTTTCCACCTGCCACGGGAAAATGAACTCAAAATTTTTATGCGTATAGCCTCCAGCTGCTACAAAGCAAATGTGGCTGGCTCTCTTCAAGCCACCATCCAACTCAGCTCTTGGATATTTATTTATTTATTTGCTTCTCTGCCAGTGGGGAGGAGAGCCCAATGGGAGAGGTCTCAGCAGAGCATTTCAGGAATTCCCGCGGTGGGAAAGGTTTTTAACTTCTTCACGTCAGCTGATGGGACCGAAGAGTCAGAGGATTTATTTTTAAGAGATGAAGAGTTTCTCATCTGTAAGATGAGAACCCAGAGCCCCACACCTCCTGGCTTAGCACTTCTCATTGTGTTAAGTTTCATGTGCAGGGAGGGTGTGTGCATTTTCTATGCTGGTAACACACTACCAGAAACTTAGTGGCTTACAACACCACCTAAGTTATTGTCCCACAGTTTCTGTCAGTTGGGAGCCCAGGCAGGGCTTAGCTCCAGGGTCTCATCAGGCTGGGAGACAGATGCCAGGGGGCTTTGCTCTCATCAGAGGCTCAACCGGGGTGGGGGGGATCTACTTCCGGTTCCCTCAGGTTGTTGGCAGAATTCATCTCCACGGGCCCTCCCTCAGCACAGCGGCTTACTTTTTCAAAGCCAGTGAAAGGCACCTTTCTCCAGTCTGCTAAGATGGACTCTTTTACCATGTAACCTAACCACGGGGTGACATCCCATCACCTTTGCCACATTCTGTAGTTTAGAAGCAAGTCCCAGGTTGTGCCCACACAGGTGTTAGTACCAGGAGGCACATCATGGGGGTTACCTTGGGGTGCCACCTACCACAGGGAGAATACACAAACTTTATCAGGAAGTGTTCCAAAAGTATTTCTAAGACCCAGCCAGTTGTAGATGATCACACTGTTTTTTGTTTGAAAAGAATCAGTTTTGTTCTTTTCCTTCTATCTCAGAATGTCTCCAAGACCTGAAAGCCTTGACAGCCCAGTTTTCTGTGCCACACCTCGATCCCAGCTCTGGCTCTGTCATGAGCTGACTGTATGTTCTTGACAAAGGGTGATTTATTTTGTGAGTCCTGAATCCCTATTTTCTCATTTGTGCGACTGGATTTTGCTAAGATTTTGTTGGCCACTGGCACATAATAGCTGCTGTCACTTAGTAAATGGTATTTCCAACCCCTTTCCTTATAGGACTATTTGCTGCATTGCATTAGTTTTATTTAGATACAGAACTCAGCAACAAAATATTATCAAACAAAAGGGAAAACATTTTAAAGCAAATCTACTTTGTATCTAAGGAGCTGAAATCACTCTGGTCAGTGCTGACAGCAATTCTTATAATAGAGAAAAATCTAAAAATCTTAGGCATGTGCAGAAAATTGTGTCCATGACCATGTTTAGAAAGTACTGATGTCATAGGTATGAGTTTTCTCCATCTCTTTCTTTCCTCTTTTTTTTCCCCCAGAAATAAGACCAAGATTAGTAGACCCTTAGTAAAAGACCCTAAGATTAAAGTTCTTATCCTACTTGATGGAGGGAAAAAATAGAGTTTGGCTTTAGATAGGAACTGGTCCTGCCTTTATTCACAGGCTCTTGAGAAAGAGGCAGGCCCAGTGAACCCTAAAGGGTCAGCCGACTATAACCTGCTTTGGTTTCCTTTCCAGGTTTCTCCCCGCTGTGGGATGGGTTGGATGATGTAACTGGCTCTCCAGGACGCCCCACTTGGCTGTGACTTCAGGAAGGCCTTTTCAACCCAGTCTCATTTCAGAGCCACTTCTAGAAGCTCCTTGAGAAAAATGATGTGATAGATCCTATCAGAAAGGATATTCGGAGCTTAACATCAGCGAAGAAAGTGGCCCTTTTCCCTTTTGCAAAGTAGACCTTCTCCAACTCCAAAATGCCCGCCAAGACCCCAATTTACCTGAAAGCTGCCAATAACAAGAAAGGAAAGAAATTTAAACTGAGGGACATCCTGTCCCCCGACATGATTAGTCCTCCTCTGGGAGACTTTCGCCACACCATTCACATCGGCAAAGAGGGCCAGCACGACGTCTTTGGAGATATTTCTTTCCTCCAGGGGAACTACGAGCTTTTGCCTGGAAACCAGGAGAAGGCCCGCATGGGCCAGCTGCCCGGGCATGGCGAGTTCTTCCGGGCCAACAGCACGTCCGACTCCATGTTCACAGAAACGCCCTCCCCGGTGCTCAAAAACGCCATCTCCCTCCCGACCATCGGAGGCTCCCAGGCGCTCATGCTGCCCTTACTGTCACCGGTGACGTTTAATTCCAAGCAGGAGTCCTTCGGGCCGGCCAAGCTGCCCCGGCTTAGCTGTGAGCCCGTCGTGGAGGAGAAGGCCCCGGAGAAGAGCAGTCTGTTGGAGAACGGGACAGGCCACCAGGGAGACGTGTCGTGGGGCTCCAGTGGGTCCGCGTCGCAGTCCAGCCAGGGCAGGGACAGCCACTCCTCCAGCCTCTCTGAACAGTACCCCGACTGGCCGGCCGAGGACATGTATGACCAGCCTGCCCCGTGCGAGCTCGTCAAAGACAAGACTAAATCAGAGGAGTCCCTCTCCGATCTCACGGGGTCCCTCCTCTCCCTGCAGCTCGATCTGGGGCCCTCGTTTTTGGATGAGGTGCTGAATGTCATGGATAAAAATAAGTAACAGACACCACCAGCTCTTGTCCTCGGGGGTAAAAGGTATCATCAAAAAATAAGAACTAAACCAACCACAGTCGGAGAGAAGAGCTTCACTGGCTATGTTTGCCACTGTGTGATAGGTTTTCTAAAATAATGTTCCTACAAAGTATTTTTTGTACCTGTTATGCCCTGTTTGCAAAAACAAAACAATAACAACAAAAACTGTCCTGGCGAAGTGAGTCAGTCAGAACCCATTTTTTTTCGGTGGGTATTGCTGACGTTCAGCTCACGTTTTTTTGCTTCCAGACACGTTAAGAAATCTGGCCCAGCCAAGGTTGGCACTAGCTCGAAGGGCTGCACAAGTCACATTAAAGAACTTCACAGTACTCTAGCATTTCCTGGGCAAGAAGAAGTCAAAGTTTATTTAACACCTAAGCCTTTTTTCTAGACTCTTTTCTATATTACATCATTTGGGCTCGCCATAGCAAATTCTTCAGTGTTAAAACTATTCTCTGTTTTCACATTTGAACAACTTTATGGGTTTGGGGGATTTTCTTGTAGCTCTTATATATCCCTATATATTATATCTATATCGCGAAATTTCGACTGTCCGCTACATGTTGGTAAGACACAAGCAAAGTATTACTGTAACTAAGTTATTTTTAAAGTTAAAATATATTTTTATGTGCCTTTGGCTTTTTATTGCAGAGTCTACATTTTATAGATATCACATCAAATGTTGTCATTTGACTTGTTTCCATTTGGGGTCCCATTGTAAGCTGCGTATGTATATGTTTGGAAAAGTGTATTCATATTTAGCTTTATCTCTTTTTCTTCATCTGTTAATCATACTTTTCACAGCAACCAACAATGGATTGTAAAGTATAAAGGCACAGGTTACTCAAGATGCTTCTGCAGAGACTGTGGGCTACACCATATAATGTTATTTGGAAATATAGGTATTTTAGTACAGTACATACTTGCATTACATAGGTACTTCATGCAACACAATAAAGAGTAAATGTTAAAATGAAGTTGCTTGTTTATAGTAATAAATAAAAACATAAGAGAATAATATTTTCCTTAAGTCCAGGACCAGAAAAATTGCTTCTCTGAAGTATATGTGAGCCTTTAAAATAAGGTATGAGGTGATTTCCATCCACTCTGCAATTTTGATTATTTCCCAAAGCTTTGAGATTCCAGAAACAGCACCCCTCAATTTTAGGAGAAATGAGCGAGATCAGAATTTTTTAAAATATTTTGGGGACAGTGTAAGTCGGGCAGGAGCAGAGAGAGTGGGACAGAGGATCCAAGGCAGGCTCTGCACTGACAGGCTGACAGCAGCAGATCTCCCGGGGGGCTCGCACTCACAAACCACGAGATCGTGACCTGAGCTGAAGTCAGGCGCTCAACCCACGGAGCCACCCAGGGGCCCCTCAGAACTTTTTAGGTCAATCGATGCCAGCTTCTCAAAATTCATTTCTGTGCATCTCTTACTTTAACACACTATGGCAAACTCTTGTAACCCCAATCCCATCCTTGTTGGACAGATGTTTCCTTGCTGCAGGTGCCATATAAACAAGATTAAGGAGGCTAAAAAGAGGGCAGTAGAGAACACTCCTCTCTCTCCCCCCACCCCCACACCAAGGAGGAGAGATGCCTGAGGATGTCAGTTAAGGAACGGGAACAGGAAATGTACACAGCGATTCCTGCCCTGCTGTCAGCACCCTCCTCCCCCTTCAAAGTCAAACACTTGCACATCATAACTTTCATTTCTCCTTGAACTGTATCCTGAAATGACTTCCTCTCTCAGACATTTCAATGATTGTCCCACCTGGTTTGGAGCTGTTGCAATTCTATCATCCGATCATCTAAAATAACCTCTGAACTTCAGGTGAAACACGGGACAACTAACCACATAGAAGACGAAACCAGTTTCCTTGGAGCACCGAGTCCCTGCCTTAATTTCCCAGCTGTATTTCTATCCCACGATTGTCCGGTGTTCTTCTTCGGTTCAACCAGACCCTTTTAACGCTTTCCCTGTCTTAATTATTGGTCACATTTATTCTCATGTTACTCTTCATCTGCAGCATGACCTCAAGGAAAAGGTTAAACTACTAGATAAAATGATAATGTTTGTGCATTCCCTCTGCTACAGTATTGTTTGCGAGAATCTAAGTAATGATGCGTCCTTGCAGGTATTTAACTATTATACTTTCTCTGGGTCTTTTCCCATACAGTCTCCCAGTAGGTTAGGTATAATTGAGAGGGTACAAATATGCCTCTATGGGAGAGGAAACAGCTACATCTGCCTTATGGTTTGGTTAAGGCATTTCTCCCTTGGCAGCCCTTCTGATACCTGGTTCCTTCTCCAGGGAGCAGGTACAGAGCTGCTGGTGGCTTTCTGCAAAAAGGCACTTTCCACTTGCTGACAGCCGAATTGATGTTCTCGGTCTGTGAACATTCTCCTGCTTTTAACCTTATTTATCAAGATGCACTTTATTTGCAGACTCAGAATGGCGAGCGACCTGTGACCCAACAACCAGGGAAGAGACCATGTAGCTTGTCTAAGTTGAGACACTTCACGTGTAGGCAAGGTTCTCGTAGGTAATCTTTTCCCTGGGCGATGAGACCTAACAAAGGACACGGATATATTACTTCTGCCTCAAATTATTTGCTTAAAAAAAAAAGGAAACATCAGGGTACTTAGCTCTTTGCAAATATAAACAGACAAAAGGAAAAGTATACATTACATGAGGGCTATTCTCCTCCTAGTATGAAGCCTGGTGAGACTGAATCATTTTACTGTGAAACCTAAAACAAGTCAACATGATGGTTTCTCTCCAATAAGAATTTCTCCTTTGGAAATCGTTAGCAACCTAGTCCCTGATTTAGCAATTCTAATAAATAAAATCTTCAGACTTTAGAATTCGCTTACCAGACTAATATGAATGACTGACTAAAGTTTTTTTGGACAAGTCAATAAGCATATACATATACATAACTAGGTTATTGGCTGCAACCCTGTGTCTCCACCCATACTTTTGGGCTAGATCCAGCAAGATAAAAGAAATTTCCAGATGCTAAATGATAAACTAGGATTGAGTCAGATGGGTAACCTTCTGGTTTACTTAGCTGTATGGTACACTTGGGAATGTCACAATACTCAAAACTATGTTCACACATTAACTTATGTGTGGTTAAGCAATACAATTATTTTCTTTTTTTTTTTTCAAAAAAATTTTTAATGTTTTTATTTATTTTTGAGACAGAGACAGAGCATGAGCAGAGGAGGGGCAGAGAGAGAGGGAGACACAGAATCGGAAGCAGGCTCCAGGCTCCGAGCTGTCAGCACAGAGCCTGACGCGGGGCTCCAACTCACAGACTGTGAGATCATGACCTGAGCTGAAGTTGGACGCTCAACCGACTGAGCCACCCAGGTGCCCCTACAATACAATTATTTTCTAAAGAAGAAGATGATCTCCCTGCTTGCTTGATTGATCGACATGTTGGTTTCATCTGATGATATCTGGAAAGTTGCATGCTTCATTGGGATAACACACCATTTCATCCAGCCAGTCTTCCATCTGAGAATGTTTAATTCTTAACCTTATTCTTAGAGCAGGTGATTATTCAGAAGTAGGCCTAACCATTTCTTACTTGAGTTGCCAGGGAGTCATCATTCTGTGGTAAAATGCTGCAAAGAAAGTCATGTGGAAGAACCTTGCTTGTTCTGTGAAGAGATGTATAGCACAATGAAGTCTATTTTACTACAGTAGTCCTCCTTATCTGTGGTTTTGCTCTCCAAAGTTTCAGTTACCCATGGCCATTGGGTCTGGAAGCAGATTATCCTCCTAATGACCAATCACCAGAAGGTCAATAGTAGCCTAATGCTGTGTCACGATGTCTACTCACTTTACTTCATCTTACTATGCAGGCATTTCATCAACTCTCACAGGAAGGGGGAGTACAGTACAATAAGCTATTTTGAGAAACCATTTACATAATTTATTACAGTATATTATTATAATGGTTCTATTTTATTATTGTTAATCTTGCTGTGTCTAATTTAGAAACAAAACTTTAAGGACGTATGGGAAAACAGTATATATAGTGTTTGGTACTATCTGTGGTTTTAGGCATCCACTGGGGGGACCGAAACATACCTCCTGTAGATAAGAAGGGACTATTGTACCATGCTGCCTTTAATTGTCTTTCATTTTTACTTAAAAAAAAATATATCTGATAGTGAATTCACTTCCATTGGCTTCCACGGGAGGTCAATAATCTTTGTCCTTTGAAGGTCAGCCAAATTTCCCTCATGGAAAGCAGATTGACATTAGTGATAGATACATAAAAACATCTGCCCAAATCAAAGCCACTTTGCCAAATACATTTAATATTCCAGAGTGTTCGTGTGCAGACAGAGATGCCTGCCATATATCAAAGTCAGGAAGGCTGAATAGGTGAAGTGGGTATTATGCTTACCATAAAACAATTATCAGAGTAAGTCATAAGACATATGTGTGATTCATTGCCAAAAGATGGTTGGGAAAAATGAGCTCTGAGTTCTGGGGAGGGAAAGATGTGGATGGCTTTATGGGAGAGGAGGAGAACCCAAATAGATTTTTTTCAGGAGAGGGGGAATTCTCAGGAGGAAGATCATAAGCAAACAAAAGGATGCACTATAAGCTATAAGGGTTTCTCCACAAAACAGTCCAGGAACAGGGATTGAACTAGAAAATGCTCAGTTCCAGGCCTGAAAGATTTGGGCCCATGCCTGAGAAGGTTCTCCCAGCGGAGTAAGAAGACTTCGGAATCTGGGTTGCTGAACAGGTGGCTCCCAGGGTTAGAAATGTATATACAATAAGCCACCATCTTGAGAAAGCTCATGTCCAGTTAACGGTGCCTGTGCTGTAACCTGAAAGCCAGACTGGGGACACTTCAACTGTGGGACCACTGGGTGTTCAGGGAAAGTCATTTATGCTGATGGAAGAAGCAAGAGGGGCTAAGTATCTCCTGAAACAGCACCAGATGAAACAAGTTCTTATTACAGCCCCTGGACTGAACTTACTTGGGCAGCTGTCCCACCACAGAACCTCCAGGTTGCTTCTTCAAGCCCCCTCTCAACCATCTTTTCCTGGCTGGGTTACAATTTCTGATTGAACATCCCCAAGATTAAGGGATAAAGCTCCTCAGGAAATGGAGAGAGAAGTCCAAGTGTCATTAAAGAATCTTGGCTGGGAGGAAAAGCAGCTCAATGGAGGAGAAGCAAACAGCCCCTGACGTTCTCTCAAATTCCTTGAAGTCCAAACTCACAAAAGTGAGACTCAGAAAGAGGCAGAAATTCTGGACTTCCATACAGCCAGACTCAGGACCTGCCCGAGGGCTTGCCTCTTCCCACGGGTGACTTCTGGGCTGCCCACCCCTCAGGGAAGACCAAATTCACTCATTGGATTAGCCCTTACCCTGCAAGGTACGTCAGGAAAACAGTCATGTCAGCACAGCACAAAGTCCCCAACGTTTACACCACAAATAACCACCAGTGAGCAGTGGGTATGTTTGGGTCTTGAACAAAGATGCCCTTGAGGTACTGTTTCCATGGAAAATTCCATCTTTAATTTGAGTCACAAGAAATGTGAATTAAAACCCCCAAAGGATGTTGTCCCCATACCCATGCCCAGAGTTGTTTGTAAATGAAATCGGCAGAAGTTGAGTGACCTCAGAAAGACAACCCTGCTCAAAACAATTTCTCCTTTATATAGCTGTCCCCAGGGCCAGAAAATCTGCCATTGGAAATGGGTTCTTTTGGATACGGCATTATGCTAGGCATGGAGTCCCCTTAGAATACTCCCTGGAGTATCAGCATCTTAAAGCCATCAACAAGGGGATGTGGACTAGCTTATCAGATGTCTACTCTAGAAACACAAGCCTCTAGCAAATGGACTAGGGTATGGGAGATACCATGGGATGAGAGTCAGAGAAACTGGGAGAAGCATAAAAGAGTGAGTTCGCTTAATGTAGAATTTTGCCTGGAACCCAAAAAAGAAGGGGTGGGGAGACAGACTTTTCCAAGATCCTGTCACCAAATGTGGCCTTCACCAGAAGAGATCATAAAGGTTGGTTGGCTGGTTTCCCTCGTGCCAGAGGAGTAAATGCAAGCATTGCAAGTCAATCTAATTTTGAATCAACACAAATTAGGTAGTACAGGAAGAATTTAAAGGAAAGCTTTCAGTGATTAACATGGTTCATTAATGCCTTGATACCAAATGTTGATATTTCTGAATCACTGTCTGATCTTCCCTTCTTTCCCCGAGACAAGGCATCTTAGTGACATGGCTTCCTTAAGGAGACTATGACTTTCTCCTAAAGTCTCCTTTGTAACTTTATAATAGTTTTTCTGCATTCTGAGGTAAACCATTAGCAGTGCTCCACAAACACATGAAACTTTGAAAAGCCTGAAACAACATTAAAATTACATACTGAATTTTTCGGAGTAAGCAGTAATGTTTAAACTTATCTTTGTAAAGCAAGCAGAGGCATTGTTAAAAACAGGATAAGAAAATCGCTAATTATCTTCTAACCCCTACTCTCACTGCATGAAAATGAAATTGGGATGGGACTGGACACAAGAAAGAAAACATTTACAGTGTCCTGGCCTTAGATTTTTTTTTTTTTTTTTTTACCATAAATGGCCAGAAGGAAGAGCAGACAAACACAAGCTTAGATATTAGATCAGCATCCAATAAAGTTCTCCCGTCTTCATAGCGGACCATGGGTCCTGTGACCAAATAAAGCACTGTTTGTGAAGATTCACTCTGCAGTAACCCCTTTCTTGGGGGAAAAAAAAAGTGGTGGCTTCACTATTGATTAAAACTGCTAATTTTCAACACAGTTGGCTCTCTGGACTTCATAAGCACATTGAAAATTGATCTGGTGTTTTAAGTAATTGAGAGGGAAAATTGTGTCATGATGGGAGAACAGAGAGGAGGGGCAGACCCTGTGGTCTAAGGCTGGGGGGGAAGCAGGGTCTCCCTCCTGAAGACCCCAGGCTCAGAGATGGCTTGAACCAGAGGTAACCAAAGTAATACAAGTTAAATAGCCCACCCTTCTAACTAGCCATGAAATAGGAATGCAGAGAAGGCTCCTACCTTCCAACCCCTGATCATGTAAGCATTTCCTCTCCCAGGAGACCCCCAGCCCCCAGCTCTCAGCCCTCCCTTCAGATCCTATGAGAAAGCCATGGGAGAGGACAGAGCCACCTGTCTGGAAGATGATTTGCAGAGTGTGATCTCACCTGGAAATGCCCAAGAAAGACATGTTTGGGGCTCTTGCCCTTCCAACAAGGGATCCTCTCATAGATTGACTCCCCTATTAAAACACCAAATGATAGCATATGAACAATACACCTAGGGTGGGCTGAATAATGGCCAATGAAGATATCAGGTCCTAAACCCTGGAACCTGAAAATGTTACCTTATTTGGAAAAAGGATCTTTCCAGGCATGATTAAATCAAGGGTCTTGAGATGGGGAGTTCTCCTGGATGGTGAACTATCCAGGTGGTCCCTAACTGCAATCACAATTGTCCTTATAAGAAAGAGATGAAAATTTGACATGCAGAAGAGGAGAAAACAATGTAACTACAGAGACAGAGATTGGAGTGATGTGGCCACAAGTAAGAGAATGCTGTAGGCACCAAAATCTGGAAGAAGCAAGGAACAGATTTTCCCTCAGAGCTTGAAGCTTCTGGAGGGAGTATGATCCTGTTGACAGCTTGATTTCAGCCCAGGGATACTAATTTCTGACTTCTGGCCTCTAGAACTGTGAGAGAATAAATTTCTGTTCTTTATGCCACCAAGTTTGTAGTAATTTGTTAAGGCAGCAGAGGAAACTGATGTAATACTCAAGCACTGGAGACAATGGAGAAAAATGGAGTAATGTTAAGGTCAAAGAATGCTATGGACTGAATTGTGTTCCCCTTAAATTCAAATGTTGAAGCCTTAACCCCTGTGTGACTGTATTTGGATATAGGAGGTAATTAAGGTTAAATGAGGCCATAAGGGTGAACTCTAACCTGCTAGGATTGGTGGATTTAGAAGAGGATGAGAGAAAGATCGCCCAACCCACACTACACCCCTGTCTCCACACACATACCCAGGGCAAAGGCCATGTGAAGACACAGCGAGAAAGTGCCATCTGCAAACGAGAGAGAGGCCTCAGAACAAAATAGCCCCACAGGCGCCCTGATCTTGGACTTCCAGCCTCCAGAATGGTGAGAAGATTAATTTCTGTTGTTTGTAGCACCCAGTCTGTGGCATTTTGTTATGGTGGTCCAAGCAAGCCAATGCAGAGAGTCAACAAAGAAGACCCCCTTTAAGAGTGTTCTTTAAGGAGACAAGGCCAGGGTGGCCCCATCTCCCTGGGCCTCAGTGTCTACTGTAAGATGGGGGATAAGAGCACTCTGCGGTGCTCTGGCTGGTGGCGAGCAAGGGGAGAATATTCCAAGCAGGAGATCAGCAGGAGTAAAGTTTAGCCCTGCATTACCATTTCCAGAAAGCATCCCCCTACAAGTGCACGAGAGAAAGCTGCTTTCATGTGCCACATGTTCAGACAGGGTAGCACAGTGTCTAATCAGACGCAGGTGTGATGCCTTGGCCCATGGGGGCCAAGTCGGCTACCTTCAGGAGGGTCACTGTCACTCACAATTCATTGTTGCTGTGTAATATAAGTCAAGCGTGAGCTTGGTGGGCAGATTTGGGGGAGATGGAGAGAAATAAAGGATTTAAAACATGTTTTGAGGCTTGTTTCCAGCCCCAGACAGGATTTGATGTGGGCAGGGGTCAGATTATTCCTGTCATCCAGATAACAGCAAAAGGGAAGCAGAGAAGACCTCAGAGGGGCGCTAGGTTGTTGATAGGAACATATTCCTCAGTAGCTCTTTGCCTAAGAAGTGTTCCCACACAGATGCAGGCAAACTTAAATAGGCCTTCCAAGTCTGCAGAGATCAAATCTAGGAAGAAGCCAGAGAGCTCACTGAAACCCAGGCGTGATGTGAGGGGATCACAAATACCCTCCAGGAAGCTGACTGGCAAAGCCACAGCCGGTGTGCTGGAGGTGGAGGAAATGGAGGCGTTTGAAGGATGCCCTGGGGAAATGAAAGAGCTGTTACAGCCGAGGCAAGCCCCACCTACCACCACAGGTGCTGTGGGTTCAATGCCTCAGCACCCTGGTAATGCATGGACACCCCACAGTGGCACTGATGTTTGCCAATGACCAGAACATTACAACTGCCAGAGCAGAAAAACCGATAGCAACTGAATGCCTAGAAGACCACACCCTACACGTCCCCTTGTCTGTCCATGGTCATGAGTTGAGCACTTACCCCAGACCATGAGCTCTCTGCCTGCTCCACTGCATATACCCCCCTGAACCTCTCCTGTAAAACTCTAGTGACCATCTTGTAGGTGGAGAGGTTGGTAGTTAAAGATTGCACCTGCCACCTCCCAGGGCTGCCGGCACCTGAAATAAATCTCTCCCTTTCTCTCTTCCAAACCCTCATCTCTTGAGTTATTGTCTTCTCTTGCGATGGAGTTTATCCAAGTTTGTTAGGCAACAGTGTTGGCAATCCCAGACGGGAGCTGGGCTTCCTCCGTGTCCAGCCCTCTCAGAATTCCCCGGGAGGAGCAGGTGGCCCCGGCAGTCAGGGCTCACACGTTTGTTTCCTAAGTTAGTGTCTGGGATAGATCGGTCGTAACACTGTCACTACTGTGCACTCAGGGGTCATCCTCGTCCTTCTCTGTGTCCCTCTGCTTGTGGCAAAGCTTCAACTACCAGCTACTTATTGATGACTCCAGCTCTGTATTTCCTGCCCAGGCTCAACTCTTGGACTTCATACCTGAGCACCCAGCTGAACACTGCAAAGCTCTGCTTGTTTGTCCTGCAGGAACCCTGAATTTACCGTATTCCAAACTCAGCTCACCATCACCAACAATATGCTTCCCTCCCCTTTCCCCATCCTAGTGAATGACAATCACCAGCCCACCAGCTGCTCAAGACAAAAATGTGGGAGTTGACTCCTCCTTCCCTACAACCTTCTCCTTCACCCCCTTGATATTTCTTACATCCAACCTCTTTTCTCCATTCCCACCGGCACTAACTTTGATCAATTCCTCATCATCCCTTGCTTCTATTACAGCAACAACTTCCTAACTATTACCCTATCTTCGCAATGACCCCTGCCCATGTTTTTGTATTATTTTGCTGGTGGCGAGTTTTTCAATATTTCAATATTTAAAAGTTATTTTAGAGGCGACTGGGTGGCTCATTTGGTGGAATGTCCCGACTTTGGCTCAGGTCTTGATCTTACAGTTTGTAAGTTTAAGCCCCACATCGGGCTGTCTGCTGTCAGTGCAGGGTCTGCTTTGGATCCTCTGTCCCCCCTCTCTCTATCCCTCCCCCTGCTCATGCTCTCTCTCTCAAAAATAAATATTAAAAAAAAGATTAAAAATATTTTAGTTTTCTCCAAATGAATATCTAATCCTATAAATTTCCAAGTTAACAACCTTCAGAGATTCTCTCTTACTATAAAAGCCTAAACTCCTAAGCAGGCATGTAAGGCCCTCCATGAACTCATTGTGTTAGTGGCAGAACCTGGACATAAAACCCAAATTTCATGAATCAAGTCTAACGCTTACCTCCCTTCCCAACACCCTAGTTCCATATCCAAGGAGGTAAAAATTGGATCTACACTGTTCAGGGTTACGTTTGGAAGGTGAACATCCTTGCTTCTGGGTGGGTACTTCATTTAGAACTTCTTCCTTTAAAGTTCAACTTTCTTAAAATTTAGATCATGTCTCTCTCCTCCCTTCCTAGCTGTTGTTGGGATAAATGGGTCTAGGGTCTCCTTACGACTATAGAGCATCATTGTATTTCTTCCCTCTCTTAAAAAGCCATGCAGGAACTAGGTCAAGTCCAGGAGAAAGGAGCCAGGTATATCCTCTCACCTGCTTCTGGTCTTGAGCTTAGAGGAGCCAGGGGGTCCTTACATGTCACCCAAGGCTTATCCCAGGGGCGGGGGGCCAGGATAGGCACCCACATAAAGTGTGAGGGCTAAAGCCCTAGCTGGTAACAGCATGTCCCTTCCCTGGGGACTGGTAATAAGGAATAGGACAGGATTTGAGGTTTTAGGGCCTTGCCTACTTCTTTTTGTAGGTGTCACTAATGAACCTCATTTACACCCCTGGCTTCCGTCACATGGACTATTGCTGACCTCCCCACATACCCAACTTTTCAGCCTCTATGTCTTGGCAGGCACTCTTCTTCCATTCCCAACCCACTGACACCTTCTCTGGGATGCCCGCATGAGAAACTGACGGTCAGCTGCTCTCTCCTTTTTGGCCCATCACACTTTGCTCAAGCCTCTCTTCTGTGGGTCTTCCACGGCATTAGAGCTAGGTCTATCCTCATGATGAGATGACACCATTGTCAGACCTGACCCCGGCCAGGCACAGGAGCTGTTGTTCAATGAAAGAAACGTTGAGGAAAAGAACGACTAAATGGATAAAAAGTAGACCCAAAAATTAATGCTCGCCAAAGAATTTTTTTTTATTAATCCACAAGATATACAGTCCACCAGAAGTTAAGACTCCTCAGGAGCCTTAACTACATGAGAGCCATGTCATAAATGCTGAAAAATAATTTTTGAGAAAAACAAAGGTATGAGACATGTCTCTAATGTATTCAAAGGAGAATCTAATAGGACTGAAATTTTTAAATATATATATATATATATATATATATATATATATATATATATATATATATACTTTAAAATGTTTCCATGGATCTGGTTGGTTTTTCCATATTTATACATTATTGTTATCTACCTTATAAAAGAATATAGCCCTATAGAAATTTATTATTGCTTGCTATAATAAGAGAGAGCCATTACAGCAAGCTTTTAAAATGTTGTTGGTTTAAAGAAGGACAAGAATGTGATTCGGAGCCTGTGGGCACTTACAATCCTGAGCAAGCCTAAACAAACATTTTTAATCAGTGCTAGTGCTTTATGAAATTTTTAATCTGCCACTTAAGAGACACTAATGTGCAAGTTGGCAAAAAAGAAAAAAAAAGCTGTCACCTTTCTCATACATTATCTAAATGTGCTAAAGCAAATGCATTTCAAGTGCCCTTCCCTGTTGATGCATGAACATATAATAGGACAGAAAGTCAGCAGCAACTGATTTTATGTCCTAATTGGTGGCATCGGCTGTTTCTAGGACAGCCAGACAGTGCCAGGAATAAAGACGTATAAATTATCTGTAATAACAAAGAGGAACAGCATGTAAAAATGGATTGTATTATCTCCTGGTAGAAAGCACGATTTGGATCTTAGGCTATCCAAATATTTTTAAATGCCATAAAATGTGATTTTAGTTCAATAGCTTTCTCTAGTGAAAATGTAGACGCACAGCCATGAATTACACAGAGCATCCCTTATCTCATCCAACACTGCAGCTGTCACAAGTCACAGGACACTTGATCCACAGGCAAGTAAAGATTTAAAGAGCCAAGTTCTAACCACAGACTGGAGCTCACAACAGGCCATCTAAAAGAATTCCCACTTGTGTGCCATCCTGGCATCTTGGCATTCTTCACATGCTATGTAAGACCTCACTGTCCTGATGCTAGATCTGAGAATGGGGGGGAGCAATCCTGGACTCTCTGATTGTACCAAATGCAAGCCCCTTGAATTCATGAGTCTCATAGTTCCTAAAGCAAGAACAAATCCCACAGAAATGTGCTGCCTACACATCAAAGCATTATGTTCATTAGTTGTGTGTGTGCCTGCGTGATGTGGCGTGTGTGGGTAGAGTGTGTGTGTGCGTGCGCGGGTGTGGGACAGAGAGAAAGAAAATGGCTGACAGATGATCAAAGAGACAGAGAGAAAGGGTGGCAAATTGTCTGCTTGAAAAGAAGTCAAGGGGTACACAGTATTACAAAGCCTAGGTTGATTTTTGCAAAGGAGACAAGAAAGAGCAACCTAAATGAGCAGGAAACATGTGGGAAAGCACAAACCTGAAAAGATACAGGAGAAGCCACAAATGAAATCTAGAGTGACTCATTTGGAAACAAAAGGTCACCCCAAGCAGGATGGTCCCTAGAGTACCTGCTCCAGGCAAATATTTTTTTTGCAGGACCTCTGTCTATACAAACAATTTGATTTTTTTTTAATGTTTATTTATTTATTTTGAGAGAAAGAGAGCATGTGCATGTAAGCAGGGGAGGCACAGAGAGGGAGAGAGAGAATCCCAAATGGGGGCTCGATTACACAAAGAGCCATGAGATCATGACTTCAGCAGAAATCAAGAATCGGATGACTGAGCCACCCAGGCACCCCTGATTTTTAAAATGTTTTACAAATTGGTGGACCTATGTGAGGTATAAGGATTTATCGATGGAGATTTAGAATCATGGGTAGATTAATATTGATATTTGTTTCTTATCCAGTCAGCATATGTGAAGATTATTCATATTGCCTTCCCTTCCTGTGCAGGTGCCAGAATCATCTATTTGTGTTTTTTATCGTTAGATGTGCTAATTTCACCTTTCCTACTGGGAGGAAAGGGTAATGACATTGTTATCATTCACGCTATGGTTCTTCAAAATACGTTTATATTGAAACTACATAGATCTTCTTGCCTCTGCATTTCCCTAATACCCTTTATTTCATGCTGACTTGTCATCATTCAGGATGCCACATCCATCCTGACACTCATAAATCCCAGTTTCCAGTGACTCTCAAAGGCTCTTACTGGCTTTGCGAATGATGACCACAAAGGCAGTCTTACCCAGAGTGTGGCGGTAAATGGGAATGCTAATTACTTTCTCAGCATGTGAAATTCACTGTTTGAAATTTTACAGAGTAAGCATGGAATGGCACATTTTTCTAACCTTATCTTCTCTTGAACTCCTCTGAGTAATTGCTGAACTCCGAGACTGTGACTTCTTTCAATGCTAACAACACTTCTGCCTTCTACCACCAGTTGTGGCGGGGGGGGGGGGGGGGGGCTATGAGTAGTCAAAGAAAAGTGGTCCCATTTGTGCAAAGAATGTCTGTCTCTCACCAAAATGGCTTAAACTGGATGTCAGAGTCAACACATGATTGGTGCCTCGAGAGGGCATCAGTCACAAGGGTCTCCTGGCTTGAAAGCTGTTGGAAGAGAATGACATAGCCACCTCTGGAGGACCGCTCAGGGTGGGGACTTGACAATCCTGGCATCTATGATGAGAGATGAGCAGGATGAAGGATGCATGATGCCACAGTTAGTGTCCTGGAGTGCTACAGACCACAGGCTGCTCTATCTTGGAACATGGAGGGGTAAGAGCTGACACATGGACCCAACGTGTGCCAGCCCAAATGTTGGCAGTGTGCCATGGGTACCCCAGATTCATGAACTTGTGTCTCCTACCTGAGAGTCATCAAAATCAGTATGTCTACACTTGTACGGTAGCTCAAGTTCATGAAGTCTCATCAAAGAGAGACTGGGGGGGGGGGGGGGCGCCTGGGTGGCTCAGTCAGTTGAGCGTCTGACTTCAGCTCAGGTTATGATCTCATGGTTCGTGGGTTCGAACCCCGTGTCAGACTCTATGCTGACAGCTCAGAGCCTGCAGCCTGCTTCAGATTCTGTGTCTCCCTCTCTCTCTGCCCCCCCCCTCAAGTAAATAAACATTAAAAAAAATTAAAAAGAGAGAGAGAGAGACTAGGCTATCCTGGGAACAATCACTTGTCAGACCACCCTCCTGGAATCAGGGCTAGGCCAGGAGGCCCCAGAATGATGCCATATATATGAATCCTGAAGCACTTTGGGGGCATCTGGTTGGTTCCACATGGTGAATGGGGAATAGAGATCAAAGAATACCCCAAAAGGGAGAAATGGGGACCAGAATCCACAAAGATATTGATCCTGCCCAGATAACACAGCCATCCTAGTTGTTCCCAGGTACCTGAGGGGAACTTTGAAAATGTTGAGGAAGGCATCCAAAGCACGGAGGTCCTGAGGTATAGGGCCTAGGACAGACATGTTGGGGTCCAAGGGCTATGCCGCTATCAAAGATGACCAGCGACGTCTATTAACAATTGGAAGAGTTCTGGAGAAATCTAAGACACAGGGCGGTTAAGCAAAATGTCCAGTATGCAGCTTCTAAGTGGTGGAGTCTCAGTGGAACCCAGTCTGTCTCTAGGATCTGTGTTCTCTGCTACAGAAATATCTAAAAAGATTATAGACTTGATATTCAGACATACTTGGTTTTGACTCACTATGCTGACAATACCAGTGTGTGACTTTGGGGTCAAATAGGGATAATGGTATTTACTGCATAGGATTGTGTTGCAAGGATCAGCTAACTTGTTCTATAAAGAACAAGATTATAAATTCCTTAGGCAGTCCATACACTCTCTGCTGAAACTGCTTGTTCTCTAGCACGAAAGTAGCCAGAGACAATGCATAAGTGAATGGCATTGCTCTGTCTCAGTAAAACTCCATACAAAGAGACAGTGGGCTGGACTTAGCCCACAGAGCTTAGTCTGCCAACGACTTGCTCTGAGTATTAATTCAGATACTGCCAATAAAAGTTTTATAAAAGTTATCCACACTTAATAAACATTCAATAAATATTAACTGTTATTATTATACCAACAAAATGTCTACATTCGAAACTTGTTAGTGTAAGATTCTAGTTATGTCTGCCACCTTTTTTTTTTGGCTCATTATTTTACAGTTACATTATATATACTTGAGGGAAAATAATAGGTGACTTTATATGTAATTATCTGAATTCTTCCTCTACGATTATTTTTTAAAAGTTTTCAGACTTCTTTCACTCCTGAAAACTGTCATTGTCTTTGAAATGTGTGAGTCAAAATGTGTGAGTCAAATGGGATTTCACTTATATGTGGAATCTAAAAAACAAAATAAACAAACAAACAAATTAAAAAAACAGACTTTTAAATGCAGAGAACAAATTGTTGGTTGCCAGAGGTGGGGGTGGGGGTGGGTGGGTGAAATAGGTAAAGTGGATTAAAAGGCACAAAATTCCAGTTATAAAATAAATGTCACAGAGATGAAAAGTACAACACAGGAAATATAGTCCATAATACTGTAATAACATTGCATGGTGACAGATGGTGACTACACCTATCATGTGAACACTGACTAATGTATAGAGTTGTCAAATTACTCTGTTGTATACATGAAACTAATATAACATTGTGTCCTAACTATACTCGACAATTATAAACAATGAGCTGGAATCTCTTGAGTGTGGCTTGATTACATATTTAAAATAAAAATTTGTCATCCATTCATATTTTGATTTCAGTATATAAAATAATGAAAATTTTAGATGCCACAAATCAAATTTTCCCTTGAAACCTACAACTCACAAACACATGTAATGTATCAACAAAACAAAATGACAACCTACTAAGTGGAAGAAGATATCTGCACATGATATGTCAGATAAGGGGCTAATATCCAAAATACATAAAGAACTTCCACAACTGAACACCAAAAAACCCACAAAGAATCCAATTAAAAAATAGGCAGAGGACCTGAGTAGACATTTTTTCAAAGACCTACAGTTGGCCAACAGATGCATGAAAAGATGCTCAACATCAAGAACCAGAGAAATGCAAATCAAAACCACAATGAGACATCACACTACACCTGTTAGAATGGCTAAAATCAAAAAGAGAAGAAATAACAAGTGTTGGAAAGGATGTGGAGAAAATTGAATCCCTGTGCACTGTTGTTGGAAATGTAAATTGGTCCAGCCACTGTGGAAAACAGTATAGAGGGTCCTCAAATAATTAAAAATAGAAATACCATGTGATCCAATAATGGTACTTTCTATCGGGTACTTACCCAAAGAAAACAAAACACTAATTCAAAAAGATATATGCACTCCTATGTTACTGCAGCATTATGTACAATAGCCAAGATATGGAAACAAACTAAGTGTCCATTGATAGACAAATGGATGAGGAAGATGCGGTATACACACACACACACACACACACACACACACACACACACAGGAATATTATGCAGCCATTCAAAAGGGATGAGATCACGCCTTTCAGACAACATAGAGAGACATAGAGGGTATTATGCCTAACTAAAATAAGTCAGACGGAGAAAGACAAATACTGTATAATTTCACTCACAAGTGCAATCTAAACACCACCACCAAGAACAGCAAATGTATGAACAGAAAGCAGAATCTGACCTATAAACTGTTGCCAGGGTGGGGGGTGGGGTGGGCAAAATGGGTGAAGGGGAGTGAGAGATACAGGCTTCTAGTTATTGAATGAATAAGTCACAGGAATAAAAACACAGCATACGGAATATGGTCAATAATATTGTAATAGTGTTATATGCTGACAGATGGTAACTACACCAGGGTGAACATAGCGTATAAACTCATTGAATGTTATGTTGTCCATTGAAAACTAACATAACTAATGTAACATTGTATGTCTATTACACTCAAATAATAATAATAAATTTCTTATATATTTGCTCTTTGTCCACAGTTCCTGGTTTCCAGTTCCTACACCCCTTAGAATTTCTTAAGGGGTGGGAGCAATAAAGATATCTGTTATTATGTTAATGAAGTTATTTGGGGAACCACACCTAAGGATGGAGGCTGGCAGTCTGAGAAACAACTATTGACTAGAGGGTTGGAAATTTCAGCCCCACCCAGATCTCGAGGGAGAGGACAGGGGCTGGAGGGGAGATTGAGTTCAATCACTAATGGTCAGTGAGAGAGAGAGAGAAAGGAAGGAAGGAAGGAAGGAAGGAAGGAAGGAAGGGAGGGAGGAAGGGAGGAAGGAAGGAAGGAAGATTGAAGGAAGGAAGATTGAAGGGGGGAGGAAGGAAGGGAAGAAGGGAGGGAGGGAGGGAAGGAGAAAAAGAAGGAAGGAAGAGAGAGGAAGGAGGGAAACAAGAAAGGGCAGGAGGAAGGGCACATGTAATGCATACATAATCTGCTTTACTATCATTTATTTGTGATTTCCATGGCCATTTATAGGGTCATCTATTTGGAATCTACATAGCCCCCTCCTGCACTTCTTTTATGAACAGGATTTTTAACTTTGGGGGATGATCTCTTCCTCCATTCTCTTCATGTGGTTTGAAACAGCTACCATCAATGTCAGCTGGTTTTGGAGGTGAGCCCTGGATCCAAGCAGTAAGCAGCTTCTGCTGGTCTTATTTCCAGCTGCCAGGAGGACATTTGTCAGAAAGAATGGAATCACTGAGTAGCAAACAGCAGGGGGGCTGGGGTTGGGAGGGTGGAGGCTTACAATGGTCGAGTGTTCACCCAATCACCCCAAAGCCTTGCCACAATCCTGTCCTCTCCCGATTTGGTTATGAGAGACAACAAATCCCCCTTTGCCTAAGCAAGTTTCAGCTGATCTTGGACTGTGATGACATCACCCTTGGGTGATGTGAATCACCCCCATTTGGCTCATCCCAAGGGAAATTCCCATCTGCCATTCACCAGATGTGTGGCTTTGGCATCACTGAAAGTAACTTCCAAAGAATAAAGCTCATTCGAAGGCACTACTTTCATCTAAAGGACCAGATGGAACCAACTAGGTCAAGAAGAGAATTACTTTAAATGACCAGACATGGTTTTTGCCTTTAGTTTTTATAACTAATACAATTGGGAATATTGTGCCCAATCAGGGAAAACTTTTCTGAAGGAAAACTCCAAGCTGGTATCACTGGGCTAAGAGAAATTATGGATAATTTTATAGCAAGTGACCTGTACTCAGGGTTTTATAGCAAAACACAACTTTAAAAAACCTAGTAAAGAAGGAGAATTCTCAGGCTTTTTTAGTTTTTGTTTTTGTTTTGTTTTGTTTTTTGTTTTCTTCATAGTTCTTGCCTGGTTTCTTGGGCTTTGTCATGTGGACATTTGAGAAACAGCAGATAGGGGTACATGGCTACATGTTGGCACAGTGGTCCCCATGCCCTCTGGGTTCTCCTTTTTTGTCAGTTTGGGTTGCCTTAACAAAATACCATCGACTGGGTAACTTGAACAGCAGAAATTTATTTTTCCATAGTTCTGGAGGCTGGAAATCTGAGATCAGCGTGCCAGCAGCATTGGGTTCTGATGAGACTCTCTTCCTGGCCTGCCTTCTTGCTGTGCCTTCAGACGGCAGGGAGAGAGAAAGGGAGCAAGCTCTCAGATGCCTCTTCCTAAAAGGGCACTAATCCTGCCATGAGCACCCCATCCTCACTACCTCCTCTAAAACTGGTTTTCTCTCAAAGGCTCCACCTCTAAGCACAAACAAGTTGGAGGTTAGGGCTTTAACATATGAATCTGAGGGGCGATTCAGCCCATTGCACCCCCCTTAGACTTCTTACCTTTAGAGATTAACCTATTAGTCATCCTGAAAGTTAAGAAGAATTAACTATCAAAATATATTTTCATCTGTTGTTCAGGCAGCAGAGTGTGAAGGAAGGAACAAAGGCTCCTCTTGGAGCCAGAGATCTGGGTTCAAGCCTTGCCTAGATTATTTACTTAAGTAGGTGGAGTTTTTTGAGCTTCAGTATCCCCTTCTGTAAAATTGAGATAGTAAGATTATCTGCTCTACAGGGGTGAACAAGATATATATGTGAAAGGATAGATAGGAAATATTCTTAACCACTTGGCTTTAAAAGATCTCTTATAGTGTGGGGGAGGGCTGAGTGGCCCAGTCAGTTAAGTGTCCAACTTCAGCTCAGGTCATGATCTTACAGTTCGTGAGTTCAAGCCCCACATTGGGCTCTCAGCTGTCAGCACAGAGCCCATTTCAGATCCCCTCCTCCTCTCTCTCTGCCCCCCTCCCCCACTCATTTTCTCTCTCTCTCTTTCTCGCTCTCTCAAAAAAAACCAAACAGATCATGTATAAGTGAATAAGCACCTTAATTTTCCAGCCCCCCAGAGCATCATCAATCATTCACACCTTAGTGTGAATTAATCAATCTGATTGCTTCTTCTGGGATCAGCCCCTAGGAAATGGACATTCTGAAGAGGTGGGGCTAGGGATCATTTTGAAATGGGGGTACATACAGTAAAAGAAAAGACTTTGATGGTGTTGCAAAAGAAGATTAAACTGGACATTTGGGGAGTAGGGCAAAGGTATCTGTCAACGGCGTGGATGGGCTGGTATGGAGGAAAGGGTCCCAGAAGAATACAGGAGAAATAGAAGTAGGAGGTCTTCAAAAGTCAGCTTTACGGTTTTCTAAAAATCAGGGACTGCTGTCACATCTTTTTTTTTTTTAATTTTTTTTTTTTTTAACATTTATTTATTTTTGAGACAGGGAGAGACAGAGCATGAACAGGGGAGGGTCAGAGAGAGGGAAACACAGAATCTGAAACAGGCTCCAGGCTCTGAGCTGTCAGCACAGAGCCCGACGTGGGGCTAGAACTCACGGACCGCGAGATCATGACCTGAGCCGAAGTCGGCCGCTTAACGGACTGAGCCACCCAGGCACCCCTCCTGTCACATCTTCTAATAATTGGTGCATCTGGGGCAGGAGACGGGGAGCAGAGGTTGGAGGGTCCTATTCAGCTGACGCCTATCGCCACCAGAGCAGCCGCTGACCCAGAAAATACGCAAGCCATGGTCAGGGCCAGCTGTAGTCTGCCGAGCTCCCTGGCGGATGCTGCCAGCCAGGGTTTTTCTGTGAGACGCCATCGTAACGCTCTGCCAGGAAGTGCCTCTGGAAGGCAAAGAAACAGAGACCAGACACCTAACTTCATAAAAACTAACAAGTGTCTAATCCTCCCAGAGGCTTGCTTATACAGCTGTACCCGTCGCTTGAGACATCTCCTTCACCCACACGCTCGCCAACCGAAACACTCAAGGAGAACGCTCTTTCACAAAGGGTCAGAGGAAACCAAATACCACCAGGGATTCTTTCCAAAAGTGATTGGAGGGTGTCCTTCCTCTCAGGATTACTTGATCCAACTAACATTCGTCTTGCTAATATTCCTTTGTCAGACACTGTGAATTTCAAACGACAAAACTCTATTTTCTGGAATCTTCCACATTGTAACTGCCTATTAATTACCTCCCCTTGTCAGCTGGCCCCACACACAGGGCTTAAATGTTTAGTCTGCATTTTGTATAATCATTCTCCTGCTTCATAATTACTTTCCAGAATTACTTAACACTGAAGGCATCACCACAAAGTCTATGCTTTTCATTGTCTTACAATAATGCATTATCAGCTCTGTGTTCATAAGCCTCCCTCAGAAACTGCCCTGAATCTTTATGCGATACCTGTCCTTCGAGCAAATTCCCAATTTTACACATACTTCTCAGGATCTTGGGTCAGGGACCAGGTGAGCGGGTTCTGGGGGCAGTGAGTAGGGGAAGCCCTCTCTGTCTCCACTGTGCACACGGGAATTTCCACACGATGCTGAGGCAAGAGGCCTTCACCGCTCCGTTTTCTAAACCAGGTCTGTTCAAGTTGGAATACTAATGAGTTTTCAGGAGCTCTCACATGGCCTTGTACACTCCCCTGCCATGCCTAGACTTGTGTCAGACTAGGACCATGGGAATGGACTCTCGACGTCAAGGGAAAAGCAGAAAGGGAAAGAAGGCCCTGAAGGCCTGAAGGAAAAGTGGATTCCAGACATGGTTACTATTTGATTTTGTTGGTTTTTTTTTTTTTTTTAATGTTCATTTATTTATTTTGAGAGAGAGAGCGAGAGAAAGCACGGGAGCGGCAGCAAGAGAGGGAGACAGAGAATCCCAAGCAGGCTCTGCACTGTCAGCCCATAATCCGACGTTCGACTCGAACTCATGAACCATGAGGTCATGACCTGAGCCGCAATCAAGAGTCGGACACTTAACCGGCTGGGCCATCCAAGCGCCCCCAGAGATGGTTACTGTTTCAGAGCAAGGCTTTCATGGTGCACGGTGGGTCTCCTACCCCAAAGGTCAAGGCCCTCTCTAGTCTAATACACAGGCTACTTCCAGTGCTATCTCTAATCATCCATCATCTGAAACTCCATTTCAGTCAGACTGGCTTATGTGTCGTGCTCTTGTGGACCCAGGTCTTTCCCCGCCTCTGTGATTTCTCCTTATGCCATCTACGGCCTGGAACATCCCTTTTCAGTACTCAGCTCAAAGCTACTTCTTCCAGAGAGGTTTCCTTTCCTGCCAACACCAAATAATCTCTTGTCCCTCGGAGACAACCCTATACATTCCACGTATATAGTAATCATCTCCACCTGTCTTGTGTCGTTACCTTCAAGTGTCATTCACGTCTTTCACGGTTGCCTAACTTGGCACTGTTGGTGTGCTTTCTTTACAAACATAATTTCCTTGGAGGTAAGGATCTCATCATATTGTCCTCACAGCTCTCCCACCATCAACAACAATCCTCAGTAAGCATCTTTACTGGACTTAGTTCATTGGCTGCAATACCTTCAGAGTTTACAGATTCTTTGCTTTCCTAGCGAAAGCCAAGTAAAGGTCAGTGAAGCAGTGACTCAGACCCTGTAGCAATGGTATTCACTTAGGTCCTTCACTGATTGGTACTGTGGTCTCAAGTCTTTGTTCTCTGACTCCTGCATTCTGTGTGCCGGCTACCAGAATGTGAATAAATTGTTTGGGGTGTATGTGTGTGTTTTGCAAGGCTGAGGGCCAACTTACTCTCTACTCTCTGTGAGAAGAGGAATTAGTCACGGTTATTGAAAAGAGGAGAACACATTTAAAGTAAATATCAGTGCACAGGATTGCTTTTCACTAGGAATCTAAACACCCACATGAGCCTGAATTTGTAAATATTTACTGTAAGTTATGGTAAAAAATATTGGCTTCCCAAGCTCTATTGCTGCCAAAATATTTCTTTCGTGCATGCCTGCCCAGCGTTCTGGCCTGTGGCTGGCGACGTACCCTCTGTCTTAGGTTAACCTCATAGCAATGGTAAAGCTATAAGTGTACTTTTGTGTATTGTGGAGGAATAAGAGAGACAGAGAATAAAAGGAAAGAAACTTGAAAAAGAATTAAAATGACAACATAACGAATGACAAAATTATCATTTCCATTGATGATGTCTGAAGTCTACCATATGAGTTAAGCAAAATATTTTACCTTCAAATGCAAAAATCTTATAAAGAGCCTGAGCAAAGACGATTAATCACCAAAACTGATAGATTCACCTGGGTTTCACTCACTCATAAATTCAGAGAGCGCCCACTAGTCCCCTACCGCCAAAATTCAGGGCCATATACACTCACTCTCGCCACCTCACCATGGCACAGCTGAAGTTCTCATTGAGGCCATGCCACCCAGAAGCCAGTTGCCCACTGTCTCTCTGTCTTCTGGTTCCTGAGCCCATGTGAACAGTATTTATTTTCATGTTGAATCAACGTGGCCCTTTTTTGGGGTTCCCCAAAGAAAGCCAGTAACCCAAAACCATAAGGAGCAATGGCATCTCTACTGAAAGATGTCATAAGAGTTGGAGAGAGCCTGAAGGCCCTTCCTTGGCCATTTGACCACCGCGAATTACCCTCTTTGTTCCTCTGCCCGCAGAGCCCACCTCCAGCACAAGGGTCACACCAGAGAAGGCACAGAAGAGGGGGTTCCTCATCCTACCCCTTAACCCTTCCAGGGTGATTGGTCTGCATTAACCTCAATGGTCTTGATCAGATGGGATTTTGGACCATGGGGAGACCTTTGGGACATGATCTCTTTCTGCAAAAAATCAGACTGCCCAGATTGTTGTGCCCGTCACTCTACTAGGTAGCCTCAATAAGACTTAAAGCCTGCTGAGCTCAGCCTCAAGAATAAGGCAGAGGCCCGTGCCAGAGGGATCCATAATTTGCAGAGTCAGCGTAAGGGGAAAATGGGGAGCCCCTTGTTCAGAAATCATTAGCAATTTCAAGACAGCGACCTCAGAGCATTAAACCAAGCGTGGGCCTTCCTGGGCACGGGGTCCTATGGGACTGCACAAGTTGTACGCCCACAAAGCTGTTAAGAAAGTCACAGGAATTACAGCCATGTACACGAGACGCGTACCATTTGTGGTCAATTAGTGTGTGGCATAATAACAGTTGTGCATTTCATGATTATGTAAGCAAAAACATGTGTCATTACATAAACACTGCTTTGTAATAATACAATGCCAGGTATTGTTTTTACCAGGTGCAGGATTTACTCTGTTGAATGGTGTATTAATTAGAGAACCAAACCCTGTTCATACGCAGGCAGTCTTCCGAGGAGGCTTGTGGCAATTCCTCCGCTCACAAATTTTACTTTGAAGAGGCTGTGGATGTTGGGGCTCAAAAAGGCATCATCTTTTCCTAGGAGTAGTGGATATAGGAGATGAAAGTTAAGCCTCCTTCCTACCATTTCATGTGAGACACACTAGTTAATTGAAATTATACTAAGACTCAAGTCACATTAAGAGAGCTGGTTCCTACGCGTTTGGATTTTCTACACCAGTGAATGTTCCAAGAAATTCAGGAGATGGGCATAAAGTTGACACATTTTAATTTCGCCACATAAGGACAGCTAAAAATAACCACTAATGTATAGAAGAAAGGACATTTATAACAAATAACGTATACGAGAACATGATTTCCCAAAAAAGCCTGTTCTTGAAATTCAATGGACTTAGTGTTACAAGTACCTCACTCCATTGCCATTTTTCCTCACTTAGCCAGAGACAGGTGAAAACTTTGCCTCTATCATCAGCACAGTCAGAGGACTGACATTCATGGATTACGGGTCCAAGGGTCAGTGGCTACAGGAATGTGTATAAAGAGGATTGAAGTGTCATTTTGCTTTAACATGAATGATTCCTTACAACACTTCACGGCCAATTCTTTGCATTGGAGGAACAATTCATTTTGGTATTGTCATCTGGACATCTGGAGGTCAGTTCTCCCCTCCCCCTGCACCCTATCCACCCGCCCCCTCCCAACCAGCTCTATTCCTTAGGGATTTGGTTAAACCTGGCCCAGACCCTAAATCTATGTCTGGACCTTCAGAAGTCCTTTTCATGCTTCTAGTAGTCTCTATGCCTTGCTTTTCTCTTTGCCTCCCTGTTCTAGTATTCACATGTATTCACAGTATTACAGTATTCACAGTATTCAATGTCTCTGGCTTGAATCCATACATTGCTTCCACGAAAACAGAAACATTTCTTCAGTTCAGACTCTTCAGGATTTCGGCAACCTCGATGAGGTTTGTTGGCATGTGGTCTTTAGCTATTGTCCTCGATCTATCTCCCTGTTCCCCTTCGACATCACTTCCTCATCCCTAATTTCCCTGGGACTTGAGGTAAAACCCTTTGCTGGTGCAGACACTCCTGCCCCCAAGCAGATCCTTAGCTGGGCTTCATGTCTAACACAGCCTTGCTCTCAAACTAATGCTCTCCCTAAAGATATTCTGGTGGGCTTAATGTTTTCTCCGCTTGTTTCATGTCATCAACTAATTCCGCACACTTACTGAAACTTTCCCTGTTTACCTTGACTTTCTTTCTTTTTTTTTTTTTTTAATTTTTTTTTCAACGTTTATTTATTTTTGGGACAGAGAGAGACAGAGCATGAACGGGGGAGGGGCAGAGAGAGAGGGAGACACAGAATCGGAAACAGGCTCCAGGCTCTGAGCCATCAGCCCAGAGCCCGACGCGGGGCTCGAACTCACGGACCGCGAGATCGTGACCTGGCTGAAGTCGGACGCTTAACCGACTGCGCCACCCAGGCGCCCCTACCTTGACTTTCAATAATCTCCTGTTCATTTGAATTTATGCACTGCTAAGGGGCTGTAAATACCATAGCATATAATACACTGTCCAGCGTGTTTCCTCGTGTGTCTTGTCTATTTGTCTTGCCCCTCAGTTAGGCTGTAAGGTATCTGTGGGTCAGGGCAGTAATTTTTACATCTCTGATCGTTCATTCATTCAGCAAGCCTCTGGGTGTCTCCTATGTGCCAGGCACACTGCATACACACAGCAGCACCTGACCTTGAGGAGCTCATGGCTTAGGAAGGGGCAGAAGCAGATATATAACAGATGAATTACAATATGCTGCAGGAAGTGCTAAGTAGAGATGTGAACACGGTGTACGGGAACTCAGGAGAGGAAAAACTAACTCTACCCAGGAGAGCTGGAAAAGGGCCTCCACAGGATTCGTAAGAGTTCCTAGAGGAAGGCATGCTAGACAGGAAGGCTGAAATTGTAAACACACAGAGAAACAAGTTATGTAAGAAAAACTAAAAAGCTCAATGTGACGAGGGCATGGAGCTCCTGAAATGGATGGGAAGGAAGTAAATCAGGAGCGGTTGTCAGGACAGACTATTAAAAAAGCCTTCCGAATTTCTCATAGCTCCTGGTCCATTGCTGGCTATCTAATCTGTGCTGGATAAATAACAGTAGTGTACCTTTACAGAGCACTTTACCATCTTCCAAGAACTTTTACATTCATGATCCTTGTTCTCATAATAACCCTGTAGATAAAGATCTCCCCCCAATTTACAGATGACAACATTGAGGCTTGGGAGAGTTTTAGTGATGTGCTTCACCTCACTCGGCTAAGTCCTACCTGGTAAGACTCTAATCTAGCTCTTAATTCTGGATCCAAACCTCCTTCCACCACCTAGATAGAAGGTGAGAGGGCCCATGGCTACTGTTGCTACAAAGCCTTGTAGAGTGAGACTCACAGCAATTAAAGAGAACAGAATGAGCTTTATGGCCATAATATCCTAATTCAAGTCCTGGCTCTATCACTTACGTCCCATGTGACCTGAGGAAAGTGACAAAATCTCTTAGCCTCTGTTTTGTCATCTGTCAACAACATTACATGAAAGGCTTTCTTCACAGAACCACCGATGAGATCAAAGCAACCAATCCCTATACATCAATGCCACAAAACTATTTTTAAGCAATTATTCAATAGACAGAGGAAACTTTAACTGCAAATTATATTTAAAAAATATATAGACCTGGGGCGCCTGGGTGGCGCCGTCGGTTGAGCTTCCGACTTCAGCCAGGTCACGATCTCGCGGTCCGTGAGTTCGAGCCCTGCGTCAGGCTCTGGGCTGATGGCTCAGAGCCTGGAGCCTGTTTCCGATTCTGTGTCTCCCTCTCTCTCTGCCCCTCCCCCGTTCATGCTCTGTCTCTCTCTGTCCCAAAAATAAATAAACGTTGAAAAAAAAATTAAAAAAAAATATATAGACCTATTTTTTTAAGTTTATTTATTTATTTTGAGAAAGAGAAAGTGCACATGAGAGGGCAGAGAGAAAATCCCAAGCAGACTCTGTGCTGTCCTCGTGAAGCCTGACGCGGGGCTTGAACCCATGAACCATGAGATCATGAACTGAGCCGAAATCAGGAGTTGGATGCTTAACTGACTGAGCCACCCAGGCGCCCCCTACACCTATTTTAAGTTATACCAACTATTTTATTTTGGCCAGACTATCTGATGCGCCCTTAAGGCTATTCATTCTTCCTTATTTTTCCTGGACTATACTTTATGGGCTCAGCTTTATTTCTAAAATGAATTATAAACTCACTTATGTATGAATCATTTGCTGTCCTCGTGTCACACCACAAGGTCTATTTTGGGGGACTGGATGGGGAGAGTTGATAGCGATTACAAGCTTCTGTAAGAATTTGTTATTTGCTCAGATAAAATGAGTCCTTTCTCCATGGGCTTCACTTTCAAAAAAAAACGGTTAAGAAATGCTGTTTTCCAGGATTTTTGTACCATTAAACTACTCCACTAGGGTGCAGGGTGGGGGGAAGGGGACCAGGGAAATGCCATGCAAATGTCAGTCAGATCTGTGGACACCCGCCCCAGGGATTTGGCAGACCTTTAACCAGTTTTTCCTCCAAGTGTCAACATGCAGAAAAACCAAGCAATCTACTTAAAATTAAAAATTACCTCTCAGACCAAAACAATAGTGAAGTAATGAGCCATAGGGTGAAAATAAAAGACACCCCTGCCCCATGATATATCAAAAATCACACGGTCTAATTTTATCCCTTGCCCTCAGGGCACCCCACCTCCCTCCAAACAACCAAGCCCTTCAGTCAATTAGTGCCATCTAGCATGGAAAAGGCAAAAAATAAAAAAATTAAAAAAAAAAAATCAGAGGCGATATTTTCCACTGAGCCAGCCACCCGCTTTTTTTTCTTCCCTGAGGTTAATAGTGAAAGTTCTGTTTGTTTCACAATGTATTAATTCTTACTGCTTGCAAGAAATTATTTTTGGAGGTATCATATTTTAACATAAGTTTCCATTAATCTTTCCACATGATTCCCTTGCTTTTAAGTAGTGCCCTTGCAACCAGGCTCACCCAACAATGCCCACGCTTCATACACACTCAGCCCTGAGACAGGCCAAACACTGTGTTCATCGCCTGGAACGCAGCCCCGGGTGCTGGTGGGGAAGGGGAGAACATTTGCAACCACACAGGAGTGTCACGGTGGTTTTCGGCTGGCAGAAGGAACCGAACATGAGTCGTTGCCCTTTTCATGCTCATGAAGGGGTTTTCCAAAAATCTAAACTATGTTTTGAAATCTGCGTTATTACAGGGTATAGCTCCCTCCACCTCCCCATTCTTTCTCCAGCTCTCTGCTTCCCAAATTGTTGGGCGGGCAGGCGGGGGACGGTTGGAAAACACAGGCCAGCGGAAAGACTGGCTCTTTTTGCCAAGGTTGAAAACAAGAGGCTGATTAAAAGAAAAGTTACATTATATTCTTTCACATTTTGATTAGCCTAATTATACCCACTCCTGCTTACTGACTGTGTTCTCCATTCCAAATGCCAGAATTGGAAAGAATGACTGCAAATAAATGTAAGAAAGGCAGTCTGGGGACAGGAAGGCCCCATACACAGGATAGCACCCAGCATGGAAGGCCACTGACAAGCACTCTTCTTTTTTCTTTCCAAATTCCAAGGCCAATTGTTACGTTAAATTCACCCCCCTCCTTTTTTTTTTTTTCTTCTTCTCCATTTTCTACAGACCACCCATCTCTCTCTCGTGTTAGGACTTTAGAGATAGAATGACCAGTGTTTAAATTCATTCTTGTCATCTTGTCAGGTCACTTAGAGTTTCTGAGGCTCAGTTTCCTTTCCTGTTCCCTGGTGATAAACATACCAAGCTGAGAGGTTGTGTTACTATGGTGATGGGAAGAGCAATCACATTGGCTGGTGCATGGTAAGTGCTCAATAAGTAACAGAGTTCTATTACTATTATTACTGGTGTGGTAGAATGCGACATTGTGGCCTCCCTGGTAAAGGACACCTGGTGGTATTCATCCTCTTGTAAAGTCCCCTGCTACATTAAAAAAAAAAAAAAAAAAAAAAAAAAAAAAAAAAAAAGCTTAGCTTGATCATGTGACTTGATTTGGCCAATGGGGCCTTAGCAAGTGTGAAAGGTGCAGAAGCCTGATCAGCACTTACAGGAGGAGTTCTGTGGGATCCCCGCGGCCAGGTCAGGAGGAGTCTGGGCTGTCCTGCTGGCGACAGCCACCTGGAGATGGCCCAGAGGGAGAGACACTGCATGCAGAGAAGGGCTGTACACATGCAGAGAGGGACCCTGTGGAGGAGAACTGATGTGCCCCGGCTGAGCGCCCACTGAATGTGGCCAGTGCCCCTGAGAGCAGAAGAACCCCCGGCACCCCCCCGCCCCCCGCCATAGAATTGTGAGAAGGGGCACCTGGCTGGCTCAGTCGGCAGGGCGTTCGACTCTTGATCTCGGAGTTGTGAGTTCAAGCCTCACTTTGGGTGTAGAGATTATTTAAAAAAAATTAAAAATCTTCAGAAAAAAAAAATGTGAGAAATAATAAACTATTGTTGATAAATAACACCCAGGGAAGGAAAAAGAAACAAATTTAGGAGATGAGTTTTACTCAACTGACGAAGACGACACAGCGGCAAGGACTTTGGTGTCCGAACAGCCATAGATTGAATCAATTACAAACTACATGACTGTGGGCAAATTCACTCTGGCGAAGCCTTGGTTTCCTTATCTCTGCGTGAAAATAATAGTGGTTATTGCATAGGGCTGTTGCAAGGACTGAACAAAATAATCCACATAAAATACTTAGTTCGGTGCAAGGGGGCACAGCTAGCATTTAGAAACATGTTAGCGATATCATGGCTGTTTTCCTTGAGGTAGAAATAAAAACAACAATGTTGTTTGAAGTACTGGGATGTCTTGTTAATAACCAGTTGGCAAAGGGCACTACCCGACTCCGTGACCCTAGGCACACAGAGTGGCCGAAGAAGCCAGCCTCAGCTCTCCGGGGCATCTCTGCTAGGGCAACTGAGGCAAATGACCTGCGCCTGTGGACAAGCTTTTCCTTTAAAGAAAATATTGATGTGGAGTTTGTCACAGGTGCTTTCGATTTACTCACCGGGGCCTTTGCAACCACCTGTCCTTGCTTTTCTTGTACACAGGAAAGGGGAGGTAATACTAAGCCCAGCAAACCTGATTTGGCTCCAGGAATCCAACCCAGGAGAGAAAGAACAGGCCTTGCCTTTTTATGAGAAATGAGGAGTTCACCAGAGTAAACACATCAACACCAGGCTCAGGGGGATTTCACTCCCCACGCACCACGAGGGCAGTCGGCCCAAACTCAGCCCCAACCAAAAGCCAGGACTTTGCAAAAATCCAAGTGATCCTAGAGACATCTCGCCAATGGGAAGGGGGGGGGGGGGGTGTTGCTGAGTCTGTGTTAAAGAGAGAGAGAGAGGCCTCTAGCAAATGCGGCCAGTGCACATTTTCTAATGTGCGCCTAAAAGATGTTATTATAAAAGAAATCAGGCTTGAACAGGGGCAGTCGTAAACCTCAAACATCTGTTCCACAGCCCATAACCCTGCACATTTTTAGAGGAAAACATGGTGTTACCTTTGCTGGCAGCACGAGCCTGCTGATAAGGAAAGATGGAATGTGTTTCAGGCGAGTACTATTTTTGAGCGATTTAGAAACTTCCTAAGTGGCTGGTGGAAATGGGTCCCAGCACTGGGAGGGACTGTTGGGCTGATACCCACAGCACCGCTGTCTTGCTCAGAATCCTTTCATGCTTTAGAACTTAATAGTGGCCACGTCCTCCCTCTGTGTAATTCTGGCTCACCTTAAGGCAGCTGGGCAGTTGCTGGAGCCGGTGGACTCTTGGCCGGCTGACTGCGTTTCTCTGGGGCACCTCGCCCCACGCCCATCATCCACCATCAACTCCTATTGGCAGACCCCTTCTTATGTCCGCAGATCAGCTCAGATGCATTTCCTGAAGCCCCAGTCAACTTCCCCACATGCAGAGGTTGCCCGAGGAACCTCTGCTTAATTCATTTCACAGCTCTCAACATAGCAGGTGAAAGGCGAGGGGGTGGAGTTGGACCAAAAAAAAAAAAAAAAAAAATCACAAAAACAAGCCAGAAAGGCTGGTGTCACCAAAAAGCCAAGATTCTATGAGAAGGGAACAGATGATGTGACCCTACAAGGACAGGGCAAAGGACTAAAAAAAGGCGGAGGAAACAAGCGGCCAGCCAATGGGAGACGACCGGAGCAGGAAGCAGAGGCTGCTGCGGGCTGAAAGAGGACAAAGTTTCTGCCCAGTGCCTCCTCCAAGGCCCTGACAGCCAAGTTTCTGCCAGCCTCACCCCCTGCATCCACACCAGGGGCCACCAAGCCTCTGCCATGACCTGTAAGAGGATTAAATACTGGGCTGCCGGTATGGGATTCCTGGATGATGGGAATGTCCATTTGGATCATTTAAAAGACCATCTGACCCAGGAGCGCTTTCTGGAAGGGCCAGAGTGACCACAGTGGAAAAGGTTAGAAGCTGTCGTTACAGGGACCCCACAGAAGAACATTCTGAGGAGTGTTGGCCGGAGGAGAGCAGAGGAGACCAGTGCCAGATCACAAGAGGACCACCAAGCAAGAACTTTCCCCATCTCTCCTCTTCCTCTTCCCCAGCATCCAAGGGAGTCCAGAGACTTGGAGAAGAATTATAGATGGGCTCTGCAAGAAACACAGAAGAAGGCAGACATGCCTCCCCTCCCCACCTCATGAACGTTTCCAGGCTAAAGCCAAGCCGTGCAGAGAACGGAACAGCCGCCCCCTACCTGTGACTTATAAGTCCTGGACACATTTGTATTGCAAATAAGATATATTTTGGGGGGCCTGGGTGGCTCAGTCGGTTAATCGTCCGACTTCAGCTCAGGTCACGATCTCGCAGTCCGTGAGTTCGAGCCCCGTGTCGGGCTCTGTGTTGACAGCTCAGAGCCTGGAGCCTGCTTCGGATTCTGTGTCTCCCTCTCTCTCTGCCCCTCCCCTGCTCATGCTCTGTCTCTCTCTGTCTCAAAAATAAATAAAAACATTAAAAAAATTTTTTAAAAAGATATATTTTATGGTTTTTAATTTCTGTCTGAGAATAACCAAAAAGATGATGGCATCTACGTGAGATTTCACCCAAAGGTGGGAGGTAGGAGAAAGGACCTAATAGGTTTGCTGGAGCAGTCATGAAAAAATATCCCTTCATGATCATACCAGATCAAACTCCACATGTTCGATATATTGGTTCGATGTCCACTGGTAGAGGCAGCCTTTGGTTAGTGTCTCTCAGAATCAGTCTGGTAGGCAGAGATGAATGGAAAGGCAGTTCAACCAGAAGACCAGGTTGGCAAGGTCCCACGACTTCTGTGGTTGTGGGGGGTGGGGTGACCAGTGCTCTACCTGTTTCACCTCTGTTCCCTCATTTCTTCACCATCAGCCAGTCCTGTGGATCCCCACCCCCACCCCCTGCACAGCTAACCACCCACAGTGCCAGAGATCAGAAGATTTCAAGCCTTTCTAAAGCCTTCCTTCAAAAGCTGTTATTGGAATTTTAGAGAATTAATACAAAGCATCCCTGTCTTTTCTGCTCATATAGAACCAATAGAAAGAGAAAAACACAACAGGCAGGCAGATGGAGACCGAAACATCATTCTCTTACCGATCAAGCTGTTGGAGACCATGGCTTAGAAGTGAATGCCGGCTCCACAGCCCCAACTTGAGCTCTCCACAGCAGCTCTGGGAGGCCTCCAAGGCTCCCATGAAGGACTTTGCCCTGGTAACACCTAGGGTACATGGTCTCTGAGGCAGACTGGTGAGGGGAATGGGGGTGGCCAAGCCCCTCATTCTCAGGAGTTGCTCCCAAGTTCCCTAATCAGATAGGTCACATCCTCACCCCCGGGGAGAAGAAATGGAGGGAGCAAAAGTGGTAGAACAGGGGCAGAGATAGAGGAGAGAGAGAACCCCAAGCAGGCTCCACACTGTCAGTGCAGAGCCGGATGTGGGGCTCCATCCCGTGAACAGCGAGATCATGACCTGAGCTGAGATCAAGAGTCAGATGCTTAACGGACTGGGCCACCCAGGTCCCCTCCAAGTCCTACTATTGAATGGAGCAGAGCCGGGTGTCCCTGGTGGAAGTGCCACCCACACTCCCCTCCATCCTCAAGAGGCAGCCTGAGCAGCAAGTACACTGGCTGAGCACCCTTGGAAAATGCCATCGGGGCCTCCTGAACAGCCTCCTAACCCAGATGAAGGACATGCTGCTATTGTGGCTCCTTGATTTTTTGGTAGATTTGATTTCTGAAACTTGACGGCCAGCTTCTTGAGACTTAAGAGCCCTCTGCCACCTCTGGTCCAGCACCCCTGCCTCCCACCTGCCCCTGTGTGCAATCTGGCACAGTCAGAAGGCATCTCTGTGCCCAGGGAAGCCGAGAAGGGCCCTCTGCATGGGCCTCACTTAGAAGCAGGGTTTCCCCGTGGCCCTGGCTCCTCTCTGATCAAAATCCAACCATGGGCTTCCTTGATTGTGTCTTGCTTTGAACCCGACCCACAATAGCTATTCATCTATTTGCTTGGTCAGAAGGAACAGTTCTGGGAGAGACCAAAAATAAATGATGGGGTTTATGGACGTGGGGGAAAGAATTGAGGGTAGAGCTGTGTGGATTTGTTGTATTGGATGTTTATTTCCAGGTCCCTTCAAGTCAGTAACTATTAACTTTGGAAGTGGAAGAGTGGACAAGAAGAGTCGTAAATCCTTTGGATAAATTAACAAAAGCTAGAGGCGCTTTCCCTCCAAAAATGTGCACATACACACAATGGATATGTATATGTGTGTATATACACATTATTTTACATGTATTTACAAAGTATTACATGTTGATATGTTATATGTATTCTATATGAAGAATTATGTGTGTGTATATAAAATATATAGACTCCTTCAAAGCATATTTATATTTATAATTATATTTATATACCTCAGAATAAGAACTCCTGTTTTAAATCATACAGAATTTTAGGGGCACTTGGGTGGCTCAGTCAGTTGAGCATCCAACTTCGGTTCAGGTCATGATCTCACAGTTCATGGGTTCAAGCTCTGCATCTGGCTCTCTGCTGTCCACGCAGAGCCTGTTTCAGATCCCCTCCCCCGTCTCTCGCTGCCCTCCCCACTCACACTCTCCCTCTATCAAAAATAAACATTCGTCAGGCTCTGGGCTGATGGCTCAGAGCCTGGAGCCTGTTTCCGATTCTGTGTCTCCCTCTCTCTCTGCCCCTCGCCCGTTCATGCTCTGTCTCTCTCTGTCCCAAAAATAAATAAACGTTGGAAAAAAAATAAAAAATAAACATTAATAAATAGATAAATCATAAAGAGTTTTAGCAATATAGAACATTAAATATAGTTTGTTACAAAAGAGAGATTCAATTGAACGAAGGAATCTCATTCCTTTTCTTTTATGAAAGTGATATCCTATACTCTTTTAAAATTTGAAATACAAATAGTAAATAAAGATAATGGAAACCATATATAACATATGCAGAATTAATTATACCAGCAAAAAGATTGTTACTATAATTAAACTCATATTTAACTCTGAGCTTCCTGGCAGCCAAGATAAATAAGGAAATATCAAGAAAAGCAACCAATTATGGAGAGCGGCGTGTTTGGTTTTCTGAGACCCACAAAGGATACAGAAGATACAAAAAACATGTTCCTTCTTTAAGGAGGAAAGAGTAATATTCTTTAAAATTTTTTTTTAATGTTTATTTATTCTTGAGACAGAGACAGAGCGTGAACAGGGGAGGGGCAGAGAGAGAGGGAGACACAGAGTCCGAAACAGGCTCCAGGCTCTGAGTGGTCAGCACAGAGCCTGGCACGGGGCTTGAACCCATGAACTGTGAGATCATGACCTGAGCCGAAGCCAGACACCTAACCGACTGAGCCACCCAGGCGTCCCGCAAAGAGTAATTTTCTTAAACACACAAACACACACACACACACACACACACACGCACACACACGCACACACACGCACACACACACACACACTTCACAGGCTAAAGGCAGGGGCAGGGTTTGTGACGGGTGTCTTGTGTTGTAAATGGAAGTTTCTATAGTTCTGTGTGATACAGGAAAACATAACCCTGCTTACAGGACAACTCATTTGAAATTCATGAAAAATATTTCAAATAGACTTTGAGGGAAATCTAGTTTGTAAAGCGAGGGAGGGGAGTTATGATCAGTCCTTCTTTCAACAGGGTAGTGGAGTGCCTCCAGGAAGAATCTCTAGCCTCAGGAGCCCTTTGGAAGACAATGAAATGCTCAGGGTCAATTTTTTTTTCAGTGGGTGTTCCTTAGGAGTACAAAGATAGCATCACAGCCAAATGTGCTCTTTCTTTAGAAGCATCAACTCCAGAATAACTGCTGGATTTTACATTTCCCTCAGGACCCTATCCAATCCAATGTCAGTCCAACTGGTCCCTTACATTCTTCCAGGGAAACCCTGGAAATGCACTTGCATGAGAAGTGGCTCCATCTCCCATGGCTGCCGGGAAGATCATGTCCTTCCACCTTCTCAGAAAGCCAGCAGAAGCTGACCTGCTTCTACCTGTGACATGAATTAGCCCCTTCCCATCCCCATCCTGAGTTCTCACTGAAAAATCATTTATAAATAGGAAACATGCCCTACAGACTGTGAAATTACCTCGCTAAATATTTAATTTTTTTTTCCCCATGAAAGAGCATCTTCCCAGAAATCAGTCTGCAGGGAGGCTGGTCTTTCTGGTAGGAATTCCTGCCATTGAGTAGCCAGTCCAGTGTCCTAAGGGGACTTTGGGCACCAGTGAGGAAATCACAGGAGGAAACCAAAGGAAATCAAAGTTCTGCTGCGGTTAGAATACCTACAGAATATCATCAGATCCCAACCTCTCTTTAGAACAGCACAGAAACACGTTTATTTAACAAGTGCTAGATACTGCTTACCATGTGCCAGGCGCTCCCCCCTTATGACCACACTTTGAGGGGAGTGTGACTATTTTCCCCAGTTGGTAGAAGAGGAGATTGAAGTACAAAAAAGTTAGGTAATTTGTCAACACTACTCTGTAAGTAACAGAGACAAGATTGGGACCCAGGCAGTCTGGTCCAGGGGCCAGTCTGTACCCACTGCAGTGGTCATTCTCAAACAAAAGGATTGTCTGTTACACAACAGAATTCCTGGCAAGTTTTCTTAGAAGTGCACTTAAAAATAATATCTGATTTGCACAAACACATAAATGAAGATCTAAACCTTTGCAATGGTGATAGTTGTACACAGCTGCTGATATAGGCAGAATCCTTTCAGAACGTTGGTTTGTTCTCCCTGGAAGGTCTGCTCAAAAAACGTCCCCTCTGAGTCACCTCGTTCTCTGTGCATAATGCTGCAGGGAGGGGTAAGGCCTTCAGAAATCCCTGAACTGTTTTCCCAACCCTCTGTTACCAAAACAGACATGGACACAACTAAAGAATGACTCAGGTGATGGTTTATTTTTCTGGGGAAAACCTAGTCCAAGTTACTCATTTGTTAGTCTTCATGAAAGGGTCTTGAGCCGATAAAATGATTTTCACTCATCAGATTATGCCAGCCGCAATCAGTCCACTCACATGTGGACTGCAGCACATTACTTGGGGAAAAAAAAATTTTTTTAATGTATTTATTCATTTTTAGAGAGAGAGAAAGAGAGAGAGTGATCAGGGGAGGGACAGAGAAAGGGGGAGAGAGAGAATTGCAAGGCGGATCCATGCTGTCAGGGAAGAGCCCAATGTGAGGTTTGATCTCATGAACAATGAGATCATGACCTAAGCCAAAATCAAGAGTTGGATGCTTAACTGACTGAGCCACCCAGGCACCCCTTTGGGGAAATTTTTAATAGATGACAGCATTACTTCATAAAAGAGGGGTGGCAAAATGCCCACATAAATTCTAAATTTTAAGATAGCCTCCTAAGGCCTAGTATGGTGCATAGATATGACCCACGAAGGATATCTATGCACCACACTGGGCTATAACTGCAGCTCCTGAATAACAAACTCTTCCCTATCTATACCTATCTATAACTGTATCTAAATCTATAAAGATACTCTGTCTTTACACATTCCACACTCTAGTTCCTTAATCCTTTCAACCTAGCATCAAGTTCACAGATTTGGCACACACACACAGAAAGATGTCCAGTTATTTTTGAATTTCACATAAGCAATGAACAAAATTTTAGCATAAGTATATCCCACACATTGCATGTATTTTATCTGGTAACCCTAGCTCTGCCCCCTCTCTGAAGATCTAAGGCTGGAGTACTTATCGGTTTTTTTTCTTTTTCTTTTTCTCCCCCGCCCCACTTCAGCCAACTTTTCTCTCAACAAAGATGAAGTATTAAAGAGATATCTGTATTTCTACATTCGTTGCAACGCTACTCACAATAGCTAAAGTATGGAAACAAGTGTCCATTAATGGAAAAATTGAGGAAGAAAAGCAGTGTGTGTGTATATACACACACACACACACATATACATATATATGTATGTATATATACATACTCTAATAACGGAATATCATATATGTATATATACATACTCTAATAATGGAATATCATTCAGCCTTAAAAGGGAAGGCAATCCTGCCATTTCTGGCAACATGGATGAACCAGGAGGGGATTCTGCTGAGGGAAATAAGGTAGACACAGAAGACAAATACTGAAATACTGCATGGTGTCATGTATATGTGATATATTTTTAAAAAAATGAAGTTGACTCATAGAAACAGAATGAAATGGTGGTTGCCTGGGGCTGGGGGGTTGGAGGAAATAGGGAGAGGTTGGTACAGATTTTCAGTGATAAGATGAAAAAGGTCTAATGATCTGATGTATAACATGGTGGTATAACTGATATTCCTATTTTGTACAACTGAAATTTTCTAAGAGAGTAGAACTTAAGTGTTCTTGCCAGAAAAGAAAAAAAGGTAAATACGTGGGGTATTGAATGTGTTAATTCATTGGCGGGAATCTTTCCACAAGGTATACATATATCAAATCATTGTGTTGCACAATTTAAGTATCTTAAAATGTTATTTGTCAATGAGACCTCAGTGAAGCTGAATAGAATGAGTTAAGAAGGTTGTGGAGGGAGGGATTGCCAGGGTGTGGAAATGTTGCTTATCTTGATGGCAAAGTACAGAATCTTGATCATGTTGGTGGTTCATGGGTGTATATCTGTCAAGACTCATCAAATTGCATATTTTAAAATGAACTGCTTTTTGTTGGTCAATTTTACCTCAATCAAGTTTTGAATTCAATTTCAAAAATTGAATTTGAAAAAGAAAAATTAAAAAATCAAGTCGTGGCAAATGCTGATTCAAAATAAATGCAGTCTTGGGGCACCTGGGTGGCTCAGTCGGATGAGCATCTGACTCTTGATCTCAGTTCAGGTCATGGTCTCACACCTCGTGAGATCCAGCCCCTTATTAGGCTCTGTGCTGAGAGTGCAGAGCCTGCTTGGGATTCTCTCTTTCTCTCTCTCTCTGCCTCTGCTCTGCTAGCCTGCTCTCTTTCTCTTCCTCTCTCTCAAAATAAATAAACTTAAAAAAAATAAACGCAATCTGGAGGCAGACCCACAATGTCAGAAGAGAAATATATCAACCAGACAATTTGGGGGAGCCAAAGGGATAAGATATGCATTCTCTCTCTCTCTCTCTCTCCTCATCCAGAATCATCATTTTTTATCATTGCAGATTTCCAGTCTCCAGGCTCCTCCCACAGTCAAAATAGAATAAAGGTGCTGGGGAAAAAATCACCTCAGCTTTCACTCCTTGTTAATGGGCCCAGATTTCCTGTCCACTTTGTTCCTACTTTCTATGACCCTCCTGTTTGCTGACTTTTACCTGGACATTTGACTTCTTGCTTTCTGCAGTTTCTAAAACATCCTTTAGTAGATGTTCACGAGGACTTTGCTCCCTACCCTTACCTTCGCCCTGTGTCTGGGCTCACTTCTGCCCCTGATTCTGATTCAGTTATCACTGTAACCATTTTCTCCATCTCCATATTCAGATTTCTCTGCTTCCTTCATACCCTCTAATGCTACAGTGTATGACGCAAGATGACAGGGACTCCCAGGATCATTTGCACATTGGTCAACAGTTGTCAGGTTACAGAATAAATTTTAAAACCCCAGTCATTGCTTCAAACATCTGTTAGGATTTCAAAACTACTTAGGAAAATAAGACTTTATCTCAAACATAAACTTCAGAGTTGGAGAATAAAAACAGTTAAGCTATTTCCCAGAAAAGAGAGGACCGTTTTTGAAAAGTTGAAAAGCCTACCAAGATTTCAAAGCACAGTGATAATGCATTCCCAATATCCTCAGTCCAAAAAGACAATATTGCTCATCAGTGCAGTTTATCACTGCTTTACTGTTGTCAACCAACTAAATTTCCCTCTTCTTTTATTCCCCCCTCTCTTTTCTACTGTTCTTTCATTCTCTTGGGTTTCCTCTGCTATAGTTCCAAATTTTCATCATATATCTCCTTTCAACTTCCTCCACATTAACCACTTATGATATGGAATTTACATTAAATCATCTGTTCTATTTCTAGAACATAATTTTTGCTATATCTTATTTTAGCTTTAAGATTATAGATTACAGTTGAATCATGGTATTTCCCTTCCCAGTGTCTAACAAAATGAGAGAAAGAAAAAACAAAAACAAAAAATTAAAAGCTATGGAGAAAATCACCAACAGTCACAAAGCAAGAAAAGGGGACTGACCTGATGTTATAGACTTCAAAAACCGGCAAATAGGGAAAGATATAGACGATTGTGAAATAAAACAGAGAAGTAACACAGTTTTGCTTTTACCCCTGTTCAAACTCCCAGAAATTGTACTGTTGGGTTTATCAGATCAAACCTGGAAAGAAAACAACTCAGTCATTATCTTTTCTTTTTTCAATCTGAGTACTGGGGGTGGCAAGGCTATTAGGGGAAAAAGAAGTGAAACAGGGACTGGCTGTAGAGAAAAAAATTTCCATGGCTGTACAGTCTACAGGTCAAGGCTACATTCCCACTGGAAAGGAGCACACCCATCAAGTAGACCTTGACACAGAACCATTAGCAAAACTCCCAACACAATGAGCAGAGCCTATGTTATCTAAGAAAGACTATAAATATCTCAGCTGGACTCTCTCCTGTTGTCATTCTCTTGAGTTATAAAAGAGTGTGTAGAACACATGGAAATTCAGCCATCAAGCTATAGCTTAGTTACAAAGAATGTGGAAAAAAAATTAAGAAGTAACCCTCAGTGTGTTAGAACAAATAGAATGTCTGGACAGAACCACCCAAACATAAACACAGTAAAAAGAAATGGCATGGCAATTATATCTGTATTATATGGTAAGGAAGGAAGAAAGCAAAGGAAAGACAAGTAATAAGAAAACATCAAGGATCAGAAGAAAATTGCTTCACACCATAGAATAACTTGATAAGTGCATGGTCTGGATAAAAGAGGAATTCAACGGCTTTACAGTAATAACGATCTACCAAGATGAAAACAATGACCATGGACCTCAGGAAATAAAGACTTCCAAGAACAACATTAAGGAATTAATAAATAATTTAGAAACAAGAAGAAACACAATAGTTATTGCTATTGATCACATACTGACATAGAAGAAAGATGAGCTAATCATGATGAATAAAGTTTAAAAAGAGAAATCAAACCATTCAGAAATGAACTAATAGGTATGGAAGACAGACAAATATAATGCAACATAAGGATAATTGGTGTCCTTGAAATAGCAAAACCAACAAATAAACAGAAAATGAATTCAAACCTATGATGCAAGAGAACTTCACTGAGTCCAACTGGGAAAAAACCTAAATCTTTAACTTGAAAGGGTCCTCTATTTTCCAGAAAAGTTGGATACAAAACACACTACACTGAGCGTAGCCCAGATACATCATTAAAATTAAAAGATAAAGAAATAATCCTTTAAGTGACCAGTCAAGAAAGTAAATCCTGTACATTGGGGGGGAAAAAATCAGACTTATTCATAACAACAGTAAATGCCAAAGACAGTGGAGTAATGTTCAGAATGTTTTGAAGAAAAGAAGTGTGACCCAAGAATTTAGTACCCAGCCAAGACACTGTTTGGCTGAAGAGCAGTGGGCATACTTCCTCAAACATGACAGAATTCAGTGAATACAACATTCATAACCACTTCCTGGGGTGGGGTGGGGCGGGAGGATGTTAAAACACAAATCAAAATAAAGAGCATAGGAATAAAAATTCCATATTTTAAGAATCTGATAAACATTAAGCTAAATATGGAACTAATTGAACTAAGAGAACTATGGTTACAGAAAAATAATGTGAATGTATTTCTAGACAATATAAAAATACTAACAATCTTTGGGAAACAATGGGAGAAAGTTTGAGAATGCTAAAATTGAAACATGATGCTTTAACATTGTTCTGATTATTGTTTTATTAAATTTCTTGTTTTAATCTGAGAGGGAACTTTTAGAAAATAATATATCTTGTTTAAGGAAACATTTACTTGAAATTCAACCATCCCTTCAGTTTTTCTTCTACTAAATTCAAGTAAAATACTTTTTTCATTAAAATGTCTTCTATAGTAAGATTTCATCATGATAAAAATTTCTAGTTGGTCTATCTGGATATATGGAATAAAAGACTCTAAAACGATGTTTGTCCAGTGTTAACAATGGTTTGGCAGGAGTGGCAGGATTTGGGGGTGAATGTTTTCAACTTCATCTCTATACTTTTCTCAAATGTTGAATTCTGTATGAGTTTCTTTCTTTTTAATGTTTATTTATTTTTGTGAGAGAGATAGCACAAGAGAGAGAGGAGTAGAGAGAGAGGGAGAGAGACACAAAATCAGAAGCAGGCTCTAGGCTCCAAGCTGTCAGCACAGAGCCCTATGTGCAACTCGAACCCACGAACCATGAGATCATGACTGAAGCCGAAGCCCAATGCTTAACCGACTGAGACACCCAGGCATGCCAGGAGTTTATTTTTTTAAATAAAAATAATGGCATTTTTCTTTTTTTTTAAATGTTTATTTATTTTTGAGAGAGAGAGAGACAGAGAAACAGCGTGAGTGGGGGAGGGGCAGAGAGAGAGGGAGACACAGAATCTGAAGCAGGCTCCAGGCTCTGAACTGTCAGCACAGAGCTCGATGTGGGGCTTGAACCCATGAACTATGAGATGATGACCTGAGCCAAAGTCTGGCGCTTAACTGACTGAGCCACCCAGGTGCCACAAAATAATAGCATTTTTCAAAAAAGCATTCTAATTTACCAAGATGATAAACATTTATCACAGGGAAGTGAAAATACAGAGAATTGTTATTTTTTTGTATATTTTTATATTTTATAAATTAGAAAACGTACATTGGTAAACTACTTTCTAGTTTTCTTTTTTCAGTATTACTTTTTGAGGTCTCATTGATATTTCCCCTATGGTTTTGTGGTTCTTGATTTTTAAAAAAAAACTGTTGCCCTTCCCTAATTTAGGAGGAAAAAGAAGGAATATCTACCAGTTGTCAATTAATAATCAGCTGAATACATGCTGCTTGCTTACCCTTAGAGGAAGAAAAAAGTGGGTTCTGGAAAACTGATGTCAGGAAGACCATTTCATTATAAACTACATTGTAATTGAGCACATAAACATAAAGAATTTCTTCCAGAGAACAGGTACACTATGTAATAATCATCCCCCAGATACTTCGTACTGAAATAGGCTAATGGAATTCTCTACCATAAATCCAGTCTCTTCCTCTAAAAGGAAAATGTTTAGGCACCAAAATTTGCCACATCTTTGTAGGGAGAAATACCAACTCCAGATCAAACCGAAGCACATGTTTTTCACTGATATAAGTTAAATTTTTCTTTAAAAGCATTACAGGGGCACCTGGGTGGCTCAGTCAGTTGAGTGTCTGACCTCAACTCAGGTCATGATCTCATGGTTCATGGGTTCTAGTCCCGCCACTGGGTTCTGCACTGCGTGGTGCCTGTTTGGGATTCTCTCTCTGCCTTTCCCCAACTTGTGCGCTCGCTCTCTCTCTCTCTCTCTCTCTCTCCCCCCCCCCAAAATAAATAAATAAATAATTTTAAAAAAGGTTTAAAAAAAGCATTACAAAGAAATTGAGGGAATAATAATAGAATTATCCAAGGCAAGTTAAGCTAATCCTCAAAATTAAGTAAAAAGCCTCACATTGAAGAGTTAAAAAAAATACTCCATAGCAGGCATTGGCTCATGGAAGTCTATGCGATGTCCCCAAACCAACTCCGAATGTCCTGTCTTCAGTTTCTAGGTTCAAACTGTGAATTTGCACATACAGCGTGTGCTATGGACTTGTTTCCACCTAAAGTTCACGTACGTATTTTATATCATGCCCTTGAACCCTCAGTAGTTGGTTTTCCATCATCCTGGAATATCGTGTTAATTTTTATTTTGTTGGCGCAATTTTAGAGGACAGAGAGGGGCAGAGGGGGTGGGCTTAGTGGTTAGACCCGTCTGTTGCCAAAATAGTTTTCTCACACAGCCTGGTATGATGCCAACTGGAGCAACCGAGATGTCAGAAGTATTTCACAATGTTGAAGCTCCTCTTCATGAATCTTTGGATCCCAGCAGCTTGTTTACTACATCCTCTGAGGAGCTCAGGAATGCAGCCTGGAGTTCAGACAGTCACTGGATTCTTTTCTGGAAGGTGGTACACCATGTTCCTCTGCGTAACAGCGTGTTTTAAGTTTTCTCTTTCACGTACAACCACAGCTCTACCACAGACGGGAGACAGATCAGGAGAGACTCAGATGCCAAACAGCTACGGAGATTCTGCAGGAAGCCATTTAACTACCACAAAAATGTCCTCACAGAGCCGGGCTGGCTCCTGAGCTATTCTCCTTTCGTCTCCCTGGGCTCCCAACTTCCTAAACAGGATTTGCAGCTCACCTGTCTTCTTGTTAGATGACCCGAGCACTCCTCAGCTGCTCTCTCCATCTCTCTGTCTCTGTCTCTCTCCTTTCACTTCCAACCATGTAACTGCATCTAATTCTAAGCCCCCCACCTCCAGCCCCTCATTTTTAAAGTGGGGGCTGCTTTGGCTTATACTTTCTGTCCATTAATTTCTCTTAAAAAATGAGATAAGAAAGAAGCCCCACGCAGAGAAAACAAAATCATACACATCTGAACAAATTTCAAACTCAAATAGTTATCTGAATAAACCAGAAGGAGCTTTTCCTTTAACAAATAAACCTGAGTAATGACATCGTTTACAGGGGTACCCAGTGATTTTCTTCCTGAATTCACCACATTATACATATGCAAATATGAAATACCTTTGGGGAAACGCCCTGCCACGTTTTGTGTAGATTTTCATATGGTTGTTCGGGGATAAATAAGAAATAACTCTTTCTCTCTACATCCGTGAGGAAATACCAAATATCTCTAATGGTAGGACATCAAGACAGAATGCAGGGTTTGGGCGATGAGGGGACAGAAGAAGGAGGTTTAGAGTCCAGGTTGGCAAACATTTTCTGTTAAAGTCTGGAGGGTAAACCTTTTAGGCTCTGTGGGCCATAAGGCCTCTGTCATACCACAAATACAGCCCCAGAGCACAGCAAATGAGCATGGCTGTGTCTCAATAGAACTATTCATGGACCCTGAAATTTGCATTTCATGCAATGCCATGTGTCATGACTAATATTCTTCTTTTGATTTCACCTAACCATTTAAAAATTTAAAAGCCCTTCTTAACTCCTGGTGACACAAAATCAGGAGGTGGGCCGGATTGGCCTGTGGGTCAGTTTGCCAAGCCCAGTGTAGAGGAAACTGCATGCCAGAGAGAAGGCACGTCTTCGCATCACATCCTACGTGAGGTAGCAAGTCCTGTTAGCAAAGCGCTTCCTCATCCCCTGCCTCGGCCAGTCTTCACTGCAATCTGTGAGTTACATAGGTTCAGAGAAGACAAGCATGATCATTCAGTTAAAAAATATGTGAGTCTATTAGTAGGTGCTGGGCTTGCATTGGGCTCTACAGATATGGCTACGACAAAGGCATAGTTTCTGGTTGTTTAGGGACCAGGGACAGCCCAGGACAGCCCAGGTAATTATGACACAGAACGCAGGCTAGAGAGACACATACAGGAAGCATTTATTTCAGTTTAGGAGCTCACAGAAAGCATTCTGGAGGAAATGATATCCAGCTCAGATGGGGAAGAGATAAATGGGCAAAAAGGAGAGAAGGGGGAACAACTATACAGATTACAAGGAACAGCAGGAGCAAAGGTGTAGAGGTATGAGAGCACAACACATAAAGGAACTTCAAAGTAGTCAGGAGGCTCGTATCATGGAGCAGCCAGAACAGGTATATACATGGAAGCAGCACAAGAGCAGAAGAAACACTATTCTAGAAAGTTGGGCAGGGACCATTTTATATCATGTTACAGAGGGTGGGCTTTATCCTGGGAGTAGTGGGAAGGGAGCCAGTGAACAGGTAGAAGCCAAGAGGTGATATGGTTCAAATTCACTCTCCAGTAAGATCATTCTGGCTATAGAGTAGAGAATGGATTGCCAGAAACAGAAATGCCAATGCTCTCATTTCACAATAAAGAATACTGACACCCTCCCCTCATAAATAACCTGACTTGAGCAGGTTCGCTGAGCTGGTGAGATGTGAAACCAGTCTGCTAGACCCATGCCCAGTGCCCTCTTCCCACAATGCCTTTCCCGCACACTCTGGAGTAGACAGCACATATCAAAGTCATAAATACATCTATGTACTCATTTTGGTTGGGAATGGTACTTAGAAACCAAGATCTAGCCATCAGCTTCATTCATTGCTAGAGGGATGCCATGACTTCTAGAGACTTGCAGCTGACAAAGCTATGAAAATAAACACAATGCCACACACCCTTTGCATTGAACTAATAATATGTGAATAATGACCTAATGACTTTCATTTAGGTCCTGAAAATGCCAAATTCTCTGCCAAAGCAGAAAAAGAAAACCAGGAGTGCCGATGAGACAGTAAAGTCCCTGGTGATGCCTCTTAAAATTTGTACACTGGGTAGAATTATAGGGGGTTTCATACCAGGGGGTTTTATAACAGAGGGTGAAGCATGCCATCATCCTATACAGAAGGATAAGAAGTCAGATAGGGTCTAGTAGATTTTTATAATAACAGGTAGAGGTTGCAATTCTGTTCTTTTTAAAGCTCAGCTCACAGCTATCATGGAGATAACAGTTTTGTGTTTTGTGGGTTTTTTTTTTAATTCTTAATGGTAATTTAATCTAATCTGTATACTTTACAGGTTAGGACCCTGAGTCTGTACATACCTGCGGCTTGGAACCCTGCTTCTGGGAAGTCAAACATACCTGGGTTTGTGTCCCCACTCTGCCCATCACTTGCTATACAGCTTTGGGCAAACAACTTTTCCCTTCCTAGTAGCTTCACCTGAACCTCTTAGGTTTGTTGATTTGAAAGGAAGTAATGCCTGTTAAAGTCATTCAGCTCTGTGTTGCCACATGGAACATGGTCTTTAAATGATATTTGTAATTATTATTCATAATTATAACTTTTCTAGTTGTAATAATAAGTATTCATACACCGCTACCTTACTACCATTATTGCTATTGTTATTTAAAGAATAACAATAGGGGCGCCTGGGTGGCTCGGTCGGTTAAGCGTCCGACTTCGGCTCAGGTCATGATCTCATGGTCCGTGAGTTCGAGCCCCGCGTCGGGCTCTGTGCTGATAGCTCAGAGCCCGGAGCCTGTTTCGGATTCTGTGTCTCCCTCTCTCTCTGCCCCTCCCCTGTTCATGCTCTGTCTCTCTCTGTCTCAAAAATAAATAAATGTTAAAAAATTAAAAAAAAAAGAATAACAATAAACTAGCATCACCTCCACTCCAGACCTAAACTGCTACTGAAAATCTTTTTCCACTTTAACAGTGACTTTCCAACTATTTTCCAGAGAGTCTTGGGGTTTGGGAAAGTAGCTAAAGGAGAAGCTGGCTGTCTCAGAGCTCTCAACCTTTGACCCTGACTTCTATATCTCTTTTGAAGCAAGAGCACCGCTATGAAAAATAACTTTGAAAACCATTGCAAACCATTGAATTCCACCACACTGTCATTAAAAATGAAATCGGTAGCAAGCAAAGGACAGGACCATATGCCTTGATCCTAAAGAAATAAAAGTCAAGGTGCGCCTGGGTGGGTGGCACAGTCGGTTAAGCGTCCGACTTCAGCCAGGTCACGATCTCGCGGTCCATGAGTTCGAGCCCCGCGTCAGGCTCTGGGCTGATGGCTCGGAGCCTGGAGCCTGTTTCCGATTCTGTGTCTCCCTCTCTCTCTGCCCCTCCCCCGTTCATGCTCTGTCTTTCTCTGTCCCAAAAATAAATAAAAAACGTTGAAAAAAAATTTTTTTTTAAATAAAAAAAAAAGAAATAAAAGTCAAGCAGTGGGTTTGAAATACATTATGCAAGTCCTGGCTCTCCTTTCTTTTCTGTTGGGTATGATTTTCTGAGGAAGTTCAGTGTAGAGTGACAGCAGGATGCCTAACATGCAAAATAGATTCTCCACACAGGTTTCTAACCTTCACCAACACCCACGGCCACTGTCCCTTCTCCACTTAAACTTGGCCACCTTCCTTGCATTACGAACATTCCTTGGGTGCCTACATGTGCTACAGCCTGAGAGGTCGACTGCGGAACATCTCTGGAATTTGCGTCTGGAAAAGTTGAAACTCGGACAGGCCAATTGTTCATCAAAAGGTGGAATTTCATGTCCCCCTGAGCCTTTGACTTGTCAGGCCCCAATTTCTCTCTCGCATGAAGATAAGTTTATTACCTAGACTCAGGGAAGCAGAATATGAAAAAGGGACTGTGAACATGTCGGTCAAAGTGAATGAGCAGATGATTTACATGATAGGTGCAACTGACCTTTAGTGGCCTAATAATTTTGAAAAGCTCCTTGCAAAGCTGAATATACCTGCAGAGCGGTGTTCAGAACTGCATTTTGGCTTATAGCTCAGTTATGCCCTGTCCTCTTCCCCTGTTGTAATATTTTGGATCAACTCCTTCCGTGTAACCAATTCTCAAAGTGTAAAACAAAAAGAGACTAACTTTCTTCCACTTTGAAAATTAATTCTTCACCTTAGACAAGGATTTATATTTCTGAGTCATAGAAAAGCCAACACCCTCCAGCACTTAGAAGAAACACCACAAAGAGAAAAAAAGAATAAAAACATCCGTGAATCAATTTCCCTTTCCGTATAGATCTGAGAGGTGAGATAGTTCTCATATCTGCCAAGGGGCTTCCGGCTCTGACAAGTTGAGTCAGCATGCTGCAAATTGTTCGAGCTGGTTTTTGGACCACATCTGGTAGCTGGAAGAAACTGAACTGGGTCAAACTAACTTTTGTAAGGTGCCTTAGGATTTTAGCAAATAAAGGAAAACTCTTAGTACCTTAACTCAATGTTATAGCCCTTGTAATCATCTACAGTGTGGGCACAACACACACACACACACACACACACACACACACACACACACACGATAGCTGGGTGACCAGATACCTGAGATGAGCTCTTGCCTGTTTTGAGCTCTGATACTGATGTGATTCACGGGGTGGCAACCACAGAAAGATGCTCAGATCTCCCTTTAAGAAAGACTCTTTGGTGACAAGTGTGCTTATCTGCCCAACTGCAGTTTCCAAAGCTTTGGGATGGATCCATTGCAGCATTCACACCAAGGCTGGGCTATGCTTCTCCAGAGCAGCTCCTAGCCAATGACTGAGCATGGGATGGGGACAGGGGTGGTGGGTGGACTGGAGCCAGGAACTCCTGCCCAATGGAGGGATCTCTGCAGTGGGAATTGTTTTGGGACTTCCCATCAGCCTAGCCAAGACTTTTCTTCGAGCTGCCCTGCAATCGGAAGCCCTACCTATCCAATTCTTCCCCCTTCCTGTTCTCCCTTTTCATGGTTGTCAGACTTGCATCATGATCTGGGGCTCTCCCCAGTGCCTCCTGCTCCCTGTCCCCTTTCTCTTTGGCAAGGATTTTCCCCCAAGAAACAAATTACATTTCTAATCCTGTCTTGGCTTCTGCTTCCTGGAGGACCTAAATGGAGGTGATGGAGAAAGAGCAGAGCTTTTTCTGCCTCACCCTATCTCTAACCTCTGCTTCACACAATGCCTTGTGTTTCCAGCCAGCCCATGCTTTCCCCCTTGGGCAGTGTTTGCCCTTGGAAGTCATGTGGTCTTTTGCCATTTACTTTCCCAACAGAAACACCAAGCCTAAGCAGATTGGAACCAGCAATGTATCTCTAATGAATGGAAAATATGAAAAACCAACGAGGTGCTGAGATGCTGAGATGTTACGGCAAAGTCTGCCCCAACTGGATATTTTGACTGTGTGTGTGTGTGTGTGTGTGTGTGTGTGTGTGTGTACAGTGTGTTTGCTCTCAGTTGCAGGAGGAGGAAGTGGTAAACATTCCAAATTTATTATTTTTTTTTTTTATTTTTTTTTCAACGTTTTATTTTATTTTTGGGACAGAGAGAGACAGAGCATGAACGGGGGAGGGGCAGAGAGAGAGGGAGACACAGAATCGGAAACAGGCTCCAGGCTCTGAGCCATCAGCCCAGAGCCCGATGCGGGGCTCGAACTCACGGACCGCGAGATCGCGACCTGGCTGAAGTCGGACGCTTAACCGACTGCGCCACCCAGGCGCCCCAACATTCCAAATTTAGAAATAACTTCCTCCTCATAATTTTAAGGAGAGAGAACAAATGAATATAGATGCATTCTTTCACCTTTTCAACTCCCTTGTTTACCTCCCAAACTACAAGATCACTTGGCAAGTAGTAGAATGGATTCACTTCTATTTTATTGTATTTCCCTCTATTTTCATAATCCAGTGAAATACTCAAAAAATGAGGGGTGGGGGAAAAGCCAGGGAAAACAAACACAAATGAGTTGAATGAGCCACAAACTCTTCAATCAATATTTAATCAAGCAATTGCTACAATTTGGAGTGGTATAACCTGTTTTAATTCTTCCAAGTAATCTATCGAGCTTCGTTTTAATTACTAAAATGAAAAAGACCTAGGAAATCGAGGTAAAAATTGCTTCTCCCTATAGCTCGTTGTGACTGAGTTACCTACCTACAGGCAAAAAGAAAGGTTAAAAGTCTCTGACGACTCCTTCCAACAATGGATTCTTAGGTCAGGGAATTAATTTTTAAGGATTAAAACACGCACTTAAATGCTATTTATTCACAACTAGTGAGTGCACAGATCCTGTTCATTTTGGCTCAGAACATAAGAGATGAGTCACCTGGTCAAATCCTGGTCTCCCCACAGAGATTTCATTCTCAGGTAGGCAGCAACTCGGATCCACTCCTTCTCTGTCTCTGCTTCTCCTTCTGCCACCTTTCCAAAGCCTATAAAGACACCCTAAGTGCATTCATTTGTTGGGATTACACTACCAGCATTAAAAAACACTTCAAGATTTCACATCATGTTCGACCTCCCTACTCCCTGCCCTCCACCAACAATAAGGCGGGAAATCCATATTAAATCATCTGGACTCAGTATTGTAACAAATGTACACACACCCCCCACACACACCCTCCAACCCCGCTTCCTTTCATCTGTGTATGGCTTTAAACAGCTGACCGGGACAGTTTTCATCTCTAATCTAATCAACTGACTTTCCCATGGGAAACAGCCAATGAAGCCCAAACCTACGTACCAAACTCTTTCTAGACCCAGGCAACTCACCACATCTGACACTTCAAAAAAAATCTGTAGAAGTGGCTGCTATGAGTCACTAAGGACAAACAGCATTCCTGAAAGGAATGAACATCACTAGCAGAAACATATTAATGCTTGCTTTGAAAACTCTATAGGTCCCTACAGACCTGAATAGTATTTAGGCCTGAATTCTCTCCATCTCTAGGATACCTTCTATTTGCTATTCAATTTTCTATAAATATAACTATCTCCTGTCCTTTTTTTTTTAACAATGACAAACTAGCATCAGAAATACTTGGCATCTTTTTTAATATTGTCCTTTTAATTCTTGTTAGGAGCTTAAAGGAGTCACCAACTATAATTTGCTCTATACCAGTGGCTTTTCATTTGGGGAACCATGATCTACATATTACATCACATATTACACACACACACACACACATACACCCAAAACCAAGCAAAAGAAGATCCTCAAGGGAGAAGACAGGACAACAAAACATAATGTGGGATTCAGGAGGACATATCCTAGAACAGAAAAAGGACATTAGGTCACAGTGAAGGAAATTCAAATAAAATATGAACTTCAGGTAATAATAATGTATGAGCTATTGGCTCATTAGAGTGAAAAATGTACCATAATAATGTAAGCTGCTCACAATGGGGAAAACTGTGTATGGAATGTATAGGAATCTCAGCACTACCTTTGCAACTTTTCTAAAATAAAAAGCTTATCAGGGCGTCTGGGTGGCTCAGTCAGTTCAGTGTCCAACTCTTGACTTTGGCTCAGGTCATAATCTCACAGTTCATGGGTTTGAGCCCAGCATCAGGCTCTGCACTGACTCTGTGGAGCCTGCTTAGGAGTCTCTCCTCTCTCTGCCCCTCTCCTGTTCTCTCTCTCTTAAAATAAATAAATAAATAAACTAAATAAATAAACAAATAAATAAATAAATAAATACATACATACGTTTTTTTACAAAAGCTTATGGAGACAACACTGACAACAGTAATGGCAGCAGCTACCAGGTGGGGCAGTGACATCAGGCTCTTCCTTCATTCGTGTATCCACCCCATCCCCACTGTAAAATGCCGCTGCGGATTCACAGTCCCTTCCCAACCAGGCAGATGGAAGATGAAGCCATAAGATGAGGAAGGTAGAGCACGTTTCACGTGCACCAGAAGAGCAACTGACTAATGCAAGTGGGCTTAGCAAGCTACACCTAACCTCTCATTGTTCTCTAACAGGGGTCCAGAGGGAAGCAATAAAGCTCTGAGAAATTTACTCTGAAATCTGAAATCTGGCCAAACACCAGTTGCCAACTAACCTGCCCAAAATCTGACAGGAGATTCAAACCAGCACATTTTCCTGTTTTAAGAGAGGTGTCATTTTTGCCTCTTCTTTTCTATCTTTTTTTTTTTTTTTTTTTTTTTGCTTTTACTTCTTGTTAAGAACAACTATGAGTTGGTAATGAAACATTCGAATCAGATGGAAGGAATAAAACTTGGGATAAAATGGCACAGAACCAAACAAATCCCTGGAGCAGAAGAAAATCCTGGCAGTGATAGGAAGTCAGGCCTTTCCAATATGGATCTGAATGAAGCAAACCTCAAAGCCAAATGTATGGGCGTGAAACTTCATAAAATGAAAGTGTGGAAATGCAAGTGTGCACAAATGGAAGCGGATTAATTTTCCAAAACTCCATCGAGTAAAGGGTTTCAGATCAGCTGAAGTTCAAACTGCTGCTGACTCCAGGCTCAGAGAAAGAATAATATGGAGAGTATGAAAAACTCTTGGATCGAATAGCCTCCGGTCACTCCTTCTTTGCATTTGTGAGAAGATCCTTTCTGGCTCCTGTATCCTAATGGAAGAAGGTTCTGATCCTTAAGTGGCCTGGGCCACGGGAGTAGCCTATCCAAAGAGGTTTTCAAACCTCTTTTTCAAAAGGGAAATTCTTGTATGAAAGAATCTTAATCAATTATAATCAGAGCTACTCTGGATGAGGAGGAAGAGAGGACAGAGAACCACGTCATTTGATTACTGTATTATGTATGCAGTCGACACTGGAATAGCTCAGGGGTTAGAGGCACCCACCCTCCCCACTCTGTGCAGTTGAAAATTTGTATACAACTTTTGACTCCCCAAAACTTACCCACTGTTGACTGGAAGCCTTACCGGTAACATGCACAGTTCATTAACACATATTTGTAGGTTATATGTATTATATGCTGCATTCTTACAGTAAGTAAGCTAGAGAAAAGAAAATTCAGAAAACCCTAAGAGAAAATGCATTTTCATTACTGTACTGTATTTATCAAAAAAAAAAAAAAAATTCATGCATAAGTGGGTCAAGTTTATGTTTATTTTATGTGTGTAAAGATCTCATCATTTCTAAGAATGGTGTTTAGAAATTGTCCTGGGGCGCCTGGGTGGCTCAGTCCGTTAAGCAACCAACACTTGATTTTGGCTCAGGCCATGATCTCGCAGTCATGAGATCGAGCCCCTTGTAGGCCTCTACACCGAGTGTGGAGCATGCTTGAGATTCTCCCTCTCTCTCCCTCTCTCCGTGCCCCCCCTCACTCTCTCTCTCTCTCTCTCTCTCTCTCTCTCTCAGAAGAAATAAATAAACATTAAAAAAATAATAAGTTGTCCCAATGATTACTATCTAGTTTATTGATATGGATAAATATATTTTTCATTATAAATTATATTAACAAATAATCTTACTCCCCATTTGTATAAGTGGTAGACTTCCTTGTCCCTGGGAACCCTAGGGACTAAAGCATTTCAGAACAGACTTTGAGAGGAGAAGAAAAGCCCTAAGATGAATACTAGATTTGGCAGAAATTGGCCAAATGCTCATCCATCCCGCTTTCTCCTCCTGGGAACGGAGGAGCACCACATATTCCAGTTGCCCTTGCCAATAAGTTAGGAGCATGTGGTTGAGTTCTGGCCAATGGAATATGAGTGAAAATAATACATATCTCTTTCAGGCCTTGTCTCCAAACTTTCTCCTGCACTTCTCCACCCTCTCCTCATCTGTCTTTCTTGTCTCCACACTGGAAAGTAAGGACTGCTAGTTGGTAGAGTTACAAGATGGAAGGAGTTTCTACCTGATCCTTGAGTTTCTGTTTAAATGAGAGTGACTCAGGAAACCTACATTGGCAGCATCACACTATGATATGAGCAAGAAATAAGAAGTTCAGGGACGCCTGGGTGGCTCAGTCAGTTAAGCGGCCGACTTCGGCTCAGGTCATGATTTTGCGGTCCATGGGTTCGAGCCCCGCATCGGGCTCTGTGCTGACAGCTCGGAGCCTGGAGCCTGTTTCAGATTCTGTGTCCCCCTCTCTCTGACCCTCCCCCGTACATGCCCTGTCTCTCTCTGTCTCAAAAATAAACGTTAAAAAAAATTAAAAAAAAAAAAGAAATAAGAAGTTCATGGGTTAAGCCACAGGGATTTGAAAGTTTGTTACCACAGTGACATACAGAAGATTCAGACTTCGAAAATTTATTTAATTTCCTTGAAAAAAAATTTTCTAATTTTGTTAACAGAGCTAATTTCAGCCTGAGTTTCCTCCATAACATAGATTCCTTTTTAAATGTTTTATTAGGAAAAGGTTCTCTTTCATGAACTAGCATGGACTTGCATTTTTTTCAGTGCAGTATTTTAAAGTTTACATAAAGTTTATTAAATATCACAGTAGATCTAGAAACTAAATTGTAGCAATTGACATGTCACAGCTGGAAACATTTAGAAAAATTATGTTTCCTTGTTCTTTAATTGGAATTAATATTAACATCAATGGAGACACTGAATGAATATAGAAGTTGATATCCCCCCAAGATGTGTTTTTATCCAAGTAGATAAAAACTATGTCACCTATCATGCTATCCTTGTGCCGTGGGTACCAGAAATCTTGGGTCAGAATTAATGCTTAATCACAATAATTGGGTACTGTATTTGCCACTGATTCCCTTACATGGGTTTGATTTTTCTGTGTCTTTCTTAACAGTTTGTTGTTTTTTACTGTTGGAATCACTTGCTCTCAACAAGTAAATCTTTCAAGAGAAATGACACTAGAAAATAAAATGAAACACATGTTTGGAATTCTCTTTAAAGTAACATTTCACTTGAGTGATATTGAAAAGTTTTCCCAACCACTGTGCCTATTTAAGTGGATGCTACATCACAATTAAATGGAAAGGTTTCGTACAGCGTAGGTATTTACAAAGCACCTACCCTGTGTTGGAGGAACTCAGACATGATCTTTGGTGATGGGTTAGTCAATGAATGGATGACCCCTTGACTATACTGCAATCATTTCTTTACAAATCCCAGATATATGAAGAGCATGAGTGGCAAAAAATTTTCTATTTTATCAAAATTGGAATCAGATTTTAAAATCAGACTTTAGTTCAGGGGCATCTGGGTGGCTCGGTCAGTTAAGCATCCAACTTGATTTTGGCTCAGGTCATGATCCCAGGGTCATGGGATAAAGCCCTGGGTTGGGCTCCATGCGGAGTGTGGAGGCTGCTTGAGATTGTCTCCCTCTGCTCCTCCCCCCACTTGCTCTCTCTCTCTCTCTCAAAATAAAATAAATCTTTAATAAATAAACAAATAAAATAGACTTTAATTCAAATAACTTTTTTTCTATCAAACCCTAAAGAATCCCCCATAATTGTTAACCTGATGCCAAGACGAACAAAACATCTTTTTGCAGCAATCGCTGCTATTGTTTTATATTTTGTAAGGGTTTCTACTGGAATATTAACATACCATTCTTCCTTTCTAGTGATTGAGTGAATAAAAGCTGGTTTGTAGTAGGGTCTGCTTCCACTCGTGGAAGCCTCACAAAAGAAGAAGGGCGACCATGAACATGTGCAAGCTTGCTCACCTGCCTGGTAATGGACTATTTTCATATTATGAAAGGAATCATAAATATATACTTCCCTTCCTCTTCTAATGCCATGGCTGTTTTATTTTAAAGGTCAGGCAGTGGTCATGATGTCTTCCGGCCACAAGGGGAGCATCTGAATTCTCATCTTGGGAAGGAGTGAAGAACGGTAAGAGTAACCTTCTGGATGGATCTAAGGCATCCGAGCAATGTGCTCACATTGCCCTCTGCAGCAGGGAGGTGGAGCATCCCTGCACAGTGCCCAATTTCAGCCTCCATTATAACAGGCCTCCAACTCTGGTAGCAGCAACAACCACATGGTGGCTCTTTCTGGAGTATCCGGTCCCCCAAACTGAGTCCTGTAGCCTCAAAGAGACATTCATTTCTGGTTCCCACTCTGATAGCAGCACAAGATGGGAGCAGCTACCTTATGGTTGGATTAAGTAAAGTGAGGAATTCTTGTACAGGAGGGACTCCAGTAATGAAAGACATTTGTGTAATAATGGGACAGGCACTCAAAGTCATTTTAATTTGAATATTTAAGAAGATGTGACCTTATATATTTTCCTCAGGATGGCAAAGTACACATCAAGTGAAAGTGTAAAGATATAGCCCCAATCCATAGGAAGATATGTATAGACCTTATCAATATAATCCTTAGTGCTAACAAATCAGCAGAATGTATACAAGATGAATTAAATCAATGTAATATTTATTTATTAATAACATAAGTGCCATTAATGCTACTTGCTAGGTATATATAGATGAATACTATATGATCCCTGTCCATAAGAAGGTGATGGTCCCTGAACCTCTATCTGACCACTGGGAATATTCACCCTTAGCATCACCTGACCAAAATATTTTGCCCAAGGCTTGTCACTGTTTCATGAGCCAAAACTCTGAATGACATTTCCTGGTATTCTTGCCTCATTTTATCTTCCAGCTAGAGCAGCTTTGGTAATTGATAAGCAAGAAGCCACAGGCATAAGATAGAGACTCTAGATCAAAGAGAAAGTTCCATTCAAGAATAACCTCATCACTGGTTAGTAGTAGTTAGGTTGCTTTCATATGACTCTTCCCTTAGGTCAGATGCTCATAAACTTGAGTCCTGGGAACTGTGAACTTCCTAAAGTTGTATGCAATATTGTATGTGAGTGGGGGTATTTTATTGAGTCATTAATGGCTGCCTTCATCAATTTTTGTCTGATGGAAATGAATAAAAGGATAATTTCTCCTTTCCTTCTCCTAGAGAGATAAACAACTTTCCTCTCTGTGTTCCTGGGACCTAGTTCTGCCCTGAAGATCACCTCCATCTGCTTCTTTGCTGAGGGCAAAGGACAGAGGTGGGAAGTGCTTGGGAGAGGAGAGACCAGGAGACTATGGTAGGCGGGTAGAGGTGGCATGAATCAGGGGTGGTAGTAAGAGATAGCTCCTGGGACTAGAACTAGGGGTAGGGAGTGAGGGGAGAGATGCTGTTGATCTAAGCTCTTCTGATAACAGGGCTCACCCAGCAGTCCAGAGAAATCAGGGCCTCCCATGAGAATGGTTGAAAGTATGTTCTCTGCAGAGGCACCTGGAGAGTCTGGACACTAGTACAGCAGACTGGGGGCTCAGCACAGATTCCCGAGCAGAGCCAGACATTGTCACCTGCACCTCTGAGCGAAGGACAAAAACCCCAAGAGGATTGGACTGAAATCTTGAGGCTCCCCCAAATATTTTTGGTCCAAGTTTCCAGGGTGATCTCAAGTGAATAGCAAGGAAGAATGAGAAATGCCCTCCCACAAATAATTGAACTTGGATCTCTCAACCACCTGGTGGGTGGAAGGCTGAGTCAGATAGGATTTAGAAAAATTAAGGATGAGACATTTCTTACACTTCCAAGATCATGGAGCAAAGGCAAGCCAATTACATGCATATGTACACTTTCTTTTAGGAAAAGTGCCCAGAACTTTCTTCCAATTTTTAAAGAAACCTAAGCTTTAGGAGATAGGGGGTGTTTTTAGGCTGGGCTCTCTGAGATGAGAATTCAAGATTTGTGAGCGAGTCATTTATTAAGAAAGTGCTTCTAGGGGCGCCTGAGTGGCTCAGTTGGTTGGACATCCAACTTCAGCTCAGGTCATGATGTCATGGTTCGTGAGTTTGAGCCCCACTGTGTGCTGACAGCTCAGAGCCTGGAGCCTGCTTCGGATTCGGATTGTGTATCTCCCTCTCTCTCTCTGCCCCTCCCCCACTTGCACTCTGTCTCTCTCTGTCTCTGTCTCTTTCTCTCTCTCAAAAATAAATAAACATTAAAAAAATTTTTTGTAAGACAGTGCTTCTAGAGGAGACTGGCAAGAAAGTGGGGAAGCAGAGAGAAGAAGGAGGGAGAAGGGGGAAGAAGGCAAGGAAGTTTGCATCTTAGGCAAAGCCCTGCAGAGGAGGGTTTGGGCAGATCCCACGGGGGGGGGGGGGGGGGGGGGAGGGGGGTTACTTCCGGGATGTAAGTTACACTTCTGAGTAGGACCAACTGAGGCAAGACAGCTGGGCTTATAACCCTTTGCTCAAGGGACATGGGCAGGGCTGTGGAGAACAAATCCCCAGGCACTTTGGGCTGATAGCTCTCTGTACTGTCTCTGGTGGAGCTAAGGGCAGATTTCCTAAGAGTTTCAAATGCCATCAATTTGAATCAAATGCACAACAGAGGAAAGAGGGAGTGTGCATGAAAATGGTCAAGGAAAGCCAATAGGAAGCTGGGGGGATATGGGCAGCAACACCAATATTGTCCACTCCTCCCCCTGAAAGTTGTTCCTAAAAAGGCCAAGGTAAGTGGAGGGCCAGGGACTGATGCCCCAAGCATGACCATGGGAACACTAAGGAAAGAAGAGACCTAGCAGAGACGGGTCAAGAAAAGGGAGGCTGTGCATGTATAAAGAGGAGAGCTTCCAGAACCAGTGTTTCTGTAAGTCCAGTAGATCTGCTCCCCATCCTTCCAGAAAATGTCTCCTCACTGGGTGTCAGTTGTCTCTGCTTTACAAGTCCATTACTCTTTCAGGCAGAGCCTCTTAGTGGTCATTTATCCATTTCTTTTTTTTTTTTTTTTAATTTTTTTTTCAACGTTTTTATTTATTTTTAGGACAGAGAGAGACAGAGCATGAACGGGGGAGGGGCAGAGAGAGAGGGAGACACAGAATCAGAAACAGGCTCCAGGCTCTGAGCCATCAGCCCAGAGCCTGATGCGGGGCTCGAACTCCCGGACCGCGAGATCGTGACCTGGCTGAAGTCGGACGCTTAACCGACTGCGCCACCCAGGCGCCCCCCATTTATCCATTTCAATCCCAGCCTCTGACCACTTTGCTGGGCCTTCTCTCCTGCTCCCTCCTCCTCCTGATCCAGACCCCTCTTTCAGAATCTCTATCTTTCTGGTCACCTCACTAATGTCTTTTTCTTCTATAATGTCAAGAAGTAGAATCTCCTATGTTGCAGTCCTAGTCCAGCCAAGCTGTGCCCAATGGATCTCATTTTCATAACCAAACACACCCATAGAAAGTGTGTTCTTAGGCAGAGCCAGCTCGCTCCCTGAGAGCCTGGAGTTGTCCCTTCACGTGATTCCCCCGTCCCTGTTACACACACACACACACACACACACACGCATGCACACACACACACACACACACGCGGAGAATGAGGCCCACAGAAATGGCAACTTGCCCAAGTCCATTTAACTAGTCAGTAACAGAACCAGACAAAATCTCAAGTTCTTAATTCTCTTATCAGTGTTCCATACCTCCTAACATGCTGCCTCCCTTGTGTTCAAGCATTTTTTATCAATGGTAATAAATATAAAGGCCTTTCTTGGGGGAGGCAATTCAAGCTAAGTGTCAAATGCATTCCACAAATACATGGAATTCTTTTTTTTTTTTTTAATCTGGGAGGCTGAGGCACATGGTATAAATGTGGGGAAACAGAAATTAGCATACATTCCAAAATGAAGTAAAGGGGCCCTTCCAAAAAGAAAGAGGCAATCCTGCAGAGCTGAAAGGCACTATTTACAGAAACTATTAATTTGAAAACCTTGTAGCGTCAATAAAAATACTTTCTTTGCTGAGTATTTTCTTACTAATTTCACCAAAATCATAAGATGGATGATAAAAGTCAAAAGGTGTTTCACATAGATACTCTGACTCACTTTCCTACCTTCAACCAGAAAGAGGTAGTCTTATCTTTGTCTCCAGAAAAATTAGGTGAGCACCAGCAGTCACAGTGTTACTATTGGCTCAAGGGCCATTTAGAGTTCAGATCACCTACTGTCTCATTCTCTGAAGCCACACCTAACACAGTCCTTTACAGATTACAAAGCACTTTTTCCCCATCGAACTTGATGTAATTCTCATAGCAACCTTGTGTGACAGGTAAGTTGCTACCTCATTCTACAAATAGGGAAACTGAAGCTCCAAGAGGTTACCTAAAAGCAACCCACTAGCATATGTTACAGTTCAGACCCAAACCCAAACCCTCAGCTCCAAACCCCATGTTTTGTTTTGTTTTTTTTTACCAGTCTGACTAAGTTACTATTACTACCAGGGGAGGCAGGTCTTGTTGGGTCACTGGTTTGGATGTTACAGGCCAGAAAGGAAACCCAGCCAAACTGCAAGTCACTGTGGGTGGGATCTTTCTTTATGAAACAGGAGGTCTTGGCTGGACAGGAGCTGAGTGTCAAAGGCCTCAAAGTGAATGGGTGGTTACTCCACACCAGACTCTCTTCCAGGGACAGAGCAATGACCAAAACAGAAAAAGTCCTTGCCCCCTGGGATTTATATTCTAGGATGAGACAAAATTGAAGCAACTAATGAAATATAAAATATGCAAGTGATGGTAAGTGCTATGGAGGAAAATAACAACAGAACGAAGAGTCCCTGAAGAGAGAGTGGGAGAAAGAGGGAGAGAGGCAGAGAGAGAGAGAGAGAGTAGGGGGAATGTGGTTCTATTTTACATATTAGGTGTTCAGGAAAGGCCATCAGATAAGGTCACATTTGAGAAAGGACCTAAAGGAAGTGAGGGAGCAAGTTTTAGGGAGATCTGGGAGTAACAACCCCAGATAGAAGAAATCAGAAATGCCGAGGCCCTAAGGGAGGTGTTTGGTGAGTCTGAAGTCCAGGAAGGAGACCAGTATGGCTAGGGACGTCCAGCAGCCCTGAACTTCCTTTTATGGAGCAAACAAATTCATAAGAGAAAAAGAAGTGCACCTCTTTGGGACATAAAGAAAAACACAAAATAAAATTGTGTAAGTGTTACAAAGGGACCTAAATTGAGTCTCATGGGATTGCAGAGGAAATAAGGGAGGCTCACAACCATAGAGTCAGAACTTGATTCTCTAGTCCAAGATGCCGATTATTTTTTTTGCACAGTAAAATAGACTTCTGTCAAATTACATCTCATGTGGGTTGCCAACATGAAAACAAATGGAATCAAAATACTCCTGTTGAAGTGAGGGTGGGAAGGTTAGCCTTTCTAACTTGGCCTTGCTCTTTCTCATCTCCAGACAGTGAGGCACCTTTAGGGAACCCTAGTGCTCTAAGAAACGGAGTTTGCCAACAGCTGATGGCAGCTAGTCAAACTAGTGCATTTTATGAAAGAGGAATCTGAGGCCCACAGAGGGACTCTTCTGGTGTCTACTGGAGTGAAGTCCACCCTGGTCTTCTGTGCTGGTGCTGCCACTGATGACCACAGATCCTGCTTCAGACTCCCACCTCCTTGTATTGACCTGGGCCTCGCTGACCCAAAACCCCAGGGCTCTCGCCTTTCCCTGTATGTGATGCTACACCGGAACGGTTGCCTCTCTCCGCTCTGACTCAAGGCTGAACACAACGCTCTGGAGGGCTTGGCTGGCCATTTCCCCAGCAGTCATTCCACCAGGGGGACCATGCGTTCGTCATTTCCAAGGGGCAGACTGAGACGATTGGAAGAAAGAGGTCATTGCATTTCAAATTAGACTTTTGAGTCCAAAGTGACACGGTGGGCTTGAACATTGGATTTCCTGGGAGAATAGACCTCCTGACGCACAGAAATGATGACCATGGCCCTGCCCTGAAAATGCTCAGCACACGCTTGGCTTCTCCTTCATAGCTCATGTATTTCTTAGATCCTTCCTTTTGGTAAATTCTAATCCTCCTTCCAGGAAACTAAATTCTCTTCCATTTTGATGCTTTCTCAGACTTTCCCAGGCAGAATCAATTGACTTTCTATCTGTGTTCCTGTAGCACCTCCTCCGTGCATTTATTATAGCTCTCATCTTATTGCATTGGAAAAACATGTTTACATACCTTTCCCACTGGCTCTGAAGTTCTCTTGTGAATAAGAAACATGTCTTATTTGCGTTTGATGCCTCAGCTGCCACTTAACACACTGCTCTGGCTCTTGATACATTTGTTGATTGATGTAATTCAGCACTGACTGAGGTTATAAGAAATGAGGATCCTTCCCCATTATAGATATTTTGAGAAATTACCAACTCGTGATAAGTCACCATCAATTATTTTCTTGACCAACTTGATAACTTACTGAAGTGTAAAATGGTGGTTAAACACCCTGCTGTTGGTCACTGGAAGTTTCTGATGGACGGCACCAGCTTTCACCCTTGGTCTGTTTCAGTTGCATATCCTCTGACACATTTTTCTGTTTGCTCGTCCACGCTGGATCTGCCCCAAGGCAGACGTGTTGCTATGGCCAACACAGCCAGCAATGACACGTTCTCCCTCGTGCCTGGCCACAGTCCCTGGTAACTGTCAGCCTTTCAGATATGACTGACAAGGGTGGAAAGCAAAATCTGTGGGAAAAACTATGAAATCAGGTCCCAGTTCTTCTTTGCTCACTGTGTAGAGATGATCTCATGTTTTCTGAGCATTATGTGGTGAATCTCACATGATCCTGAGACAGAGAGGGCTCTACCAAGAGAGAACTTATTTTTCTGACAGACACATGGGCTGGACTAGTGACACCTCCAGCCTCTTACCAATGAAAAACAAACTTAAGTTCCATTTCCCAAATTCACATTGCACGTCAAGGTGACACGGAAGAGTCATTCCCTTTCAACGACGGCAGCATGACCAAAGCCACCTCTTTTGCAGGAGTTTATAAAACCTAGACTATCCCAAATCTCTTTTCTTAAGCCAAGAACAAAACAATTTCAGTAATAGAAAAAGTCAGCTCTCACCTGTCTCTTGATCTCTGCTTTGTCCAGATTTTTCAGATTTTGTGCTGAAATACAAGTGCCCCCACCAACAGGTCACCTGCCCAGTCATTTCTGGTCCTTGCTTTATAGTTAACAATTCAAAGTGCAATATTATTGCTTTCATTTACAAGCATTTATTTAATCACATGGGATTTGCCATGTTTATTGTCAAACAATTGATCTTTTCTTCCTAAATCCCTCTAGGATTTCCATCTAGTTGATGCAGCTTTCATGTTTCTGACAGAAATAGCAACCAAGAACACAAGAGAGAAATATTTGTATGGTGCTGAAATGTGGAGTGTCCAGGGTTATCACTCAAAGACACTTGAGACATGACCAAAGAGGAAAGAGAATCTGAGAAACTGTTTGGGAAGACAAATCACATGAAGGATGTTTATTTGGATTTCCAAAATTTCCCTTTCTCTGGATTTATTTACATTTCATGAGTAGGCAGATATCCAACCTGAGTAACATTTTGTCCTGCATAGTTTACTAATTTGACTTTTGCAAGCAGCCAGACAGCAAAAGAAAGGATTCTAAATAAGCTCTTGGTTAATGGGAAGCTCCATATTTATTGAATTAGAGAACATGAAATAAAAATTACCCTTTAAATGTAATCTTTCCAAAGCATCAGGGCATATTCCCTGAAGGAAGCAGGTAACTTACTCCTGCTACTTTAGGAAGGGGCACAGGTCTGTTACCTATAACCTAAGAAGGTGGACTGCTCTTAAGGACATGAGTGGAACTATAGGGTTTTAATTCCCAAACTGGACCAACTTCGATGGGCTGTAGCCTTGATTCTTTCCAATTTGTGTTAGCTAAGTTCTAATTAAGCATGGTTCATTTTCATGAAGTCAGAAGCCAGGTCTTGCCTCCTCTACCTAGACTTTCAATATTGCAGAGGTGTTTTTTTTTTTTCTTAATTAGGGTGAAGAATTCCCTTTGGCATCCGCAGCCAAAATTTTCCATTTGTTCCACTTAGAACGCCAGTTGGCTTCTACCCTTCACAACCACGTGCCTCAGGCACAGCTGGACAATTTATGAACTACTTTGGGATTAAAAAGGTGCTGTGTCCTTGGGAAGCATTCCTAATAACTTGGATTCCTATTTGCTCTCAACCACGATTGGTCTGATCTAAGCTACAACAAGCAAGTGAGCAGAGGAGGCGGGGAACGAGGAAGTTTCAACAGCAAAGCATCCAAGAGAGGTCTCCTCTCTCCCTGAGCCTGGAGCCTGAATTCCACAAAGACTGATAATGAGAGTAGATCTGAAAAGTTCTCATCATAAGAAAACAAAACAAAACAAAAACCTATAACCGTTTGTGGTGATGGATGTTAACTATCACTTTGCAATCTATACATACATTGAATCATTATGTTGCACACCTAAAACTAATGTAAGGTTATATGTAGAGTGTATCTCAATTTAAAAAAAAAAAACTCACTTTAGAAAATTTAAAGAAGAAAATGTCTTTGAAATTGTTCTCCTATTTGACATGGGTTATGTAACTATTCTCTAAGTTTGTATTTAACAAACTTAAGTCTCATCCAATATGGAGCATGCAGTAGGCATTTAATAAATGTTTGAATTATCAAACAATTTCTTCTTTTTTCTTTTTTTTAACTTTTTTCTCTTTTTCGTTTCTTTTCTTTTTTCTTAAATACAGAAAATGAAAAAATTCATATTTATTTTTAATTTTCATAAATGTTTGAATTAATGAGTAAAAAAAAAGAAAATTACCAGAAAACTAATAATAATTGGATGTAGCAGCAATGTTAAGGTGCTATAAATGTTTCTCAATGCTTACCCTCACTTGCCATATTTATGTCCTCGTGAATGGGTAACAGTGTATGGACCGGTGGCTCGTCCATGCCTTCAGGGGCACTGAACTTGCCATATCTTCCTTCCCTCCCAGCTCCTACCTTGCCCCTCTGCTCGGGTTGCCCAAGACCCAGTGCTGAGCTTGGCAGCAAGGTCAACGTTATGCTTGTGGAGCAACAGAGACCAAAACAACCACTTGAACAACTAACAGTATTTCCATCTCTATATGTCCCTTTGCCTTGTCAATCTCCCCAGCACCCATCTGGAATTCTGGCTCCACTATTTAGTATCAGGTGACCAGATGCAAGTTACTTAACCTGTCTGTGCCTTAGTTTTCTCATCTCGTAAGAATCTGGTCTTTTTCCAGGGGGGGTGTTTGGCTCAACGTTTATTTTGTTATCGTTTCAAACCTACAGAAAAGTTGCTGGAATCAAACAAAGAAATCCTATTACTCTTCAGGATTACTCCTTCGTAGTCTTTCCCCATTTGCTCTGTCATTCTTTTCTTACCCTCTCTATTATTTTCTTTCTGAAATATTTGAGGGAAACTTGTAGACATCATGTCCCCGGGATTGTTCTCAGGATTAAAGCAATTAATAGATGTGAAATACTCAAAATAGTGCCTGGTGCACATAACACGCTCTCATAAAATATTAGCTCTTATGTTTGATTTTCAAAGGACTTTCTCGACCTCTGGGTTCAATCTACAGGGACCTCAAATTCTAGTGATTTGGTAGCTACCCCATGTGCAATCTCCAACATGCTGGGGGCCCATCATGAGAGACTGTGCCTCTCTCACGGATTTATGCCAAACTCACTTATTTTCAAATGTGTTGGATTGAACTGACCTAAAAAATATTTCTATACCATATGCGTCTCCCCTTGAACACTGGTATTGGCTGTATCTGCTCCAAATTACTGTGTTATTAAATCCAAAAAACTCTGGTATTTTTTCTTCAACTCTCACAAAGCTGCTGCACTACTGTTAACGCAGCATTAAATTGATCAGCGGTGACTCGAAGGCCAAACCCTCACTCTTTGTGTTCTTTAGGGAAATGATAGGAACTGTGATTTCTAGGAAATTCAAATTTGAACAAAACTCCCCTAAGCAGCTCAAATGCTTCCTAGTGCTGTTATTCCAAATGTCTAGGCTTCTGATTCACAAGCAAAATGTTGATTAGCATAATGTCTCGTCTACCCCCGGTGTTGGTTCAACTTAAGCTGAGCCACAACTCTTCTTTCTCACACTCACCCTGGGTTCCTTTGCTTCCTGGTTTCTTGCCTCGTCCAGATCCTGCTGTGCTGAACTGAATTAAGTGTGGAAAAACTCCTGATTCAGCTTCAACTCCATGGCTCCACATTGAGCTGCAGACGAGAACAGAAAGACTGTTCAGTCCACGACAATTTTAAAGTCATTCCAGTTGAGTCCCTCTGCCAGGAAGAAATCAAATCACAGAGGCATCTGGTGTCCAGAAAGACCCACTCTTTGGCCAGAATCTAGAAAGTTGGGTGGCTTGCCCAGGTGACGCATTGCTCTCTGTAGAACTTTAGAACTAGGCCCATATGTCTCCCGGGCCCTTTTGCTCAGGATTACCATGTGACCAAAACAAATCCCATCACTGCCACGGCACAGTTCATCGGTCTTGTAACTTTTGTGCCAGACAAGTCCTGAGGAACGAAAAGGAGGCAAAACAGGTGCCTCTTCTATCCCAAGATGAATTATGTATGTACAACTAGAGCCAGCTTAGTCTTGCTTCACTTTCCCTGGGGAGCCTGTGAACGTGGGGCTCCCATGTATATTCATAGCCCACGCCGAACGCTCTGTTCCCTGGTAAGTCATAATCTATACCACACAGTTCGGTATTTGTTCAAACACTTTTGCTTGACACGTTTCTTGGTTTAACCTATCAAGTCCTATCAAGCCAAGGCCATGTACGCCCTTCAGCGCAAAGCCACAGGGTACACAGGAGGTGTGAATTTATTTCTCCGGATGGCCTGACATGAACAAGAAAACCCCAACCCCACAGTTAATAGCAGGAGTTGCGGCTCGTCAACCACAGCATGCAAATGCTTTTCTTCTAAAGACAAACCATCATTTCTGCTGCCATCAGAGACTCAGACTCCTGAACGGGCAGCCCCGACTCATGCCATTCCTTAAACCACCTGACCTACGTGTGTCTCTGCTGGCACCACCCTCTCCCCAAAGAATTCATGGAGTTTACAGAGATGAGGAGACACACTGACATTCACATGGCTCATTTAAAGTCTAAGGTATCTCCTGAACGCAGAGAACAAAAACTGAGGGTTGATTGGGGGGGGGGGGGGGCGGTCAGGGAGCGGGGAAATGGGAGATGGGCATTGAGGGGGGGAAATGGGGATGAGCACGGGGTGTTGTATGAAAGTGATGAATCATGGGAATCTACCCCCAAAACCAAGAGCCCACTGTATACACTGTATGTTAGCTAATTTGACAATAAATTATATAATAAATAAATAAATAAACAAACAAACAAACACACAAACAAGTAAAATAAAAAGTATGATTGCTCCAAAATTTACACATAGAATCACCCAGGTATATACCCCAGAGGGCTGAACATATATGTCTACACACAAAAAACTGTATGTCGATACTCATAGCAGCATTATTCCTAATAGTCAAGAAGTAGAAACAAGCCAAATGTCCATTAACTGATGACTAGATAGACAAAATGCAGCATATCCGTATAATGAAATATTATTTGACCATAAAAACAATGAAGAACTGATACCTGCTACCATGTGGGCTAACCTCCAAAATATTACACTAAGCAAGATAACCCAGACACAAAAGACCACATGTTGCCTGATTCTGTTTATGTGAAATTTCCAGAATACGCAAATCCATAAAGACAACAAATAGATTCGTGGACGCTAGAGGCCGGGGCAGAAGTAGGAATAGAGAGTGATCGTTAACAAGCAAGGGGTTTCCTTTTGGGGTCTGGAGCTAGATATTCTGGAAGGGTATTCTGGAGCTAGATAGTAATGATGGCTGCATAACTCTGTGAATGTACTAAAAACCACTGAACTGTACATTTTTAATGGGTGAAGTTTATGGTATGTGAATTATATATCAATTTTAAAACTGATTAAGGGATTAAATAGGACATACATTAAAAAAAAAAAAAAGGTGTGAGGGGCGCCTGGATGGCTCAGTTGGTTAAGCATCCAACTTCGGCTCAGGTCATCATCTTGAAGGACAGGTCATGATCTCAAAGTTGGTTCATTATCTCACAGTCTGTGAGTTCGAGCCCCACTTCAGGCTCTGTACTGACAGCTCAGAGGCTGGAGCCTGCTTCGGATTCTGTGTGTCTCTCTCTCTGCCCCTCCCCCACTTGTGCTCTGTCTCTCTGTCTCTGTCTCTTTCTGTCTCTGTCTCTCTCTCTCTCTCTCAATCTCTCTCAAAAATAAATAATAATTAAATATATATATAAAAGGTGTGAGTCAAACTGAATCCCAGGTCCCAGGCTGGCCTGTTGATTTGACTATAGTCACAACTGAACTTACTTCCTTTCTCCTCGTTTCTCTCAGACGAGGAGCCTCAAATGCAGTCTTTTCTAAAACATGCTGTGTGTCCTGAGGCTCCACCCGATGTCCAGACCAGGACTATCACCCAGGCTGCAGGGTCACATCTCCAGTGGGTTTTGATCTGGCCCCATATCTGGGGCATGAGCCTCAGGGCTCTGGCTTCCCCATTTCCACATAGTCAGTACTTTTTTTTTCTGTCAAAAACGATCATCTGTCTTTCATTCCTGTGCAGATGACACCCAAATGTTACCTTCGTCCATCAAACTGTCAGGCTAATTGTTTATAAAACATCCGGAACTGGTTGTCACAGAATATCAGCAAACTGAGTCCAAATAAAACAGATCCCTGTGGTTGGATCCAGCCCCTGGGCGAGGGGAGAGCCCTGCTGACATTTCCTTCACAAACGTCTTCCTTTAGCCAATGACAGTCAGAAACCTAGGGGCGTTGCTGCCATCTGGGGACACCCAAACTGCTCTCAGGCAACTTAGTTATTTCTAGCTTTCGTCTGGAGAAGCTCAGAGATTTCTTTCAGATCAATGGAGTCATAAGTGGCAGAGCGAAAACCCAGACATTCCCCACACAGTGCTCTTTCCAGAGCATGAAGAAGACACTGGGTCTAGCTTGGGTCGGGACACAAGTTTTCCAGGGCACCGTTCTCTTCCAGAACTTCCCTGTCCTCTGCTCAGCTGCCAGAGCCTTCCTCGGGCACAGTTTCCTATCATTTTTCCTTCTAAAACCTCTGCTTGTTCTCATTCCAAGCCTTCTCTTTCACATGGTCAATTGAGCCAATCTCCATTGAAAAAGAATGGTTAAAGGGGTGCCAGGGTGGCTCAGCTGGTTAAGCAACCTGCTCCTGGTTTCGGCTCACGTCACGACCCCGTGATTCGTGAGTTGGAGTCCCGCGTCAGGCTGCATGCTGACAGTGTGGAATCTGCTTAGGATTCTCTCTCTCTTTCTCTCTCTCTTGCTCTCTCTGTCTCTCTCAAAATAAATAAACTTAAAAAATTATATATATAAAAAAAGAATGGTTAAGTTTCTAAGTACCAAACACTGTGCTAGGCAGATACAGAAAAATATGGCCACTATCCCTTCAGATGCTCAGAGCCTAGTGGTCTCCAGCCCTTACTGACTTCTGACTCTGAACCACACGCCTTTTGCATCTACTGGTTTTCTAGAACTTTTAGGTCTGTCTTCTGCCTTCTTCCTACCCTACAAGTCAATCTCCCTTTGACCTATTTTCTCAGGGCTTTAAAGCCATTGGTCCCTCCAGGTAGACCAAGGAAACTTTATCAAGTAGCTTTGGACAGAGAGCACACACATAAATACTCATAACATACATAACATTCAGGATGTGTCCACTATAGTGACGGAGGAACACGGAGCAGATGTGCAGAGCCTTGGTCCCCTTATGTTACCTGGGCTCAGTCACTTAGAGTCGCTGCTCTCTAAGAGGCCACAGGCCCTGGGGTAGAGCAGGTTGCTGACTATAATTGCTGCTCTGATTATAAAATCGATACCCATTTGTCAGTGTCTTTCCAAAGCCTGTGTTTTTCAATTAAAGCTGCCAACTCTGCAGAGAGCTGTCTGCTCTCATAACACAGCAATCCATGGTCCTGTCAGAAGAATAAGATGTAAGTAATAGCTGAGTGTCTGTGCTCAGCTACCTTCCCATTCGCAGAGCACCATCAATGCTTTGCCTCCCATGCCTGTAACAGATCAGGATCTGTTAAAATGTAATTTTCAAAAAGGTAAAATCATGACTCTCAGACAAATATAAAAAGTACACTTGTTGAGTGTTTTATTTAACTCATTAATTAATGAAGTAAACAGCAAGACATTAGAACTGGTTCAAAAAGCATTTGAGAAGCCATATATATATATATATATATATATATGTATATATATACATATATGTATATATATATACATATATGTATATATATATATATAACTGGTTGATGTCTTCTGGGGTTATAAACCTTTTGGGTTATCTTTTCCATTAGACAGGAGTTTTTTTGTATCTCTTTAAGAAAAGATCCAAAGTTAATCTTTGTCCCCACTGAGGTTTAAGATTTATATTCACAAAAAAAATAAAAAAGATTTTATTAAAAAAAAATAGACAACCCATAGAAAGTCAAACCCCCGGACTTCATAGAAAAACACTTAGGGCTCCCTTTTGGCTATTTTGAAGTTACTAGTAACTTCCTGACAGGTCTCTGGTGTTGGAACTAGAAACAGACTCAGAAAATCTGTAGGAACAAAGTCTGTATCACCTAGTGTTTAAAAGGCAAAACTATGGAGACAGTAAAAAGATCAGTGATAGCCAAGGGTTTGTAGGGGACTGCATAGGAGCAGCACAGAGGATTTTTCAGGCAGTGAGAATACTCTGTGTATACTGTAGTGATGGATACATGTCCTCATGGATTTGTCCTGAACCACAGAATGTACAATGCCAGAGAGAGCACTACTGTAAACTATGGACTGTGGGGGATTGTGATGTGTCAGTACAGGTTCATCTGTTGTAACAAACCTGCTGCTCCAGGGCAGGGCTTTGACAGTGGGAAGACTGCACGTGTGTACGGACAGGGGCATATAGGAAATCTCTGTATGTTCCTCTCAATTCTGTTGTGAACCTAAAACTGCTCTTAAAAAAAGTTTTGAAAACACAGGAATGCTTATCAATAAACAAATGTCCACAGCTCTCCTCCAAGCTGAGAGGTACAAATGACAGTCTCTCTCCCACATAGCCTTCAGACACTCCTTGGCCAAGTTTCCTTACCTTAAATATAACCCAATTACATCAACGGGAAAAAGGAGAAAGGAAAGCAAACCTGATGAGCAAGTGGGTCAGACAAATTCAAGTTAAGAATTCCTACCCTAAAGGCCTGAAGAACTAAACGTGCTCGAAGAGGACTTCAATTATTTGGATGCTATGACTTTTCTTTCTTTCTTTCTTTCTTTCTTTCTTTCTTTTTCTTTCTTTCTTTCTCTTTCTTTCTTTCTTTCTTTCTTTCCTTTTCTTTCTCCCTCTCTCTCTCTTTCCCTCTCTCTCTCTCTGTTTCTCTTTCTTTCTTTCTTTCTTTCTTTTCTTTCTCCCTCTCTCTCTCTCTTTCCCTCTCTCTCTCTCTTTCCCTTTCTTTCTTTCTTTCTTTCTTTCTTTCTTTCTTCCTGTGAAACAGACAAATGCAATTTTGAGTGTACTTCTGGGATTGCATGATTTTGGAATCCAACAGTAATATTTATCATCAAATAAAGAAGCCATCGACTTTTTAATTTTTTTTTTTTAAAGAAAACCACTTTTTTTTCATGTTCAAGACAGAAAGAGAGACAGAGCATGAGCAGGGGAGAGGTAGAGAGAGAGGGAGACACCGAATCCGAAGCAGACTCCAGGCTCCACACTGTCAGCATGAAGCCCGACATGGGGCTCAAACTCACAACTGTGAGATCATGATCTGGGCTAAAGTCAGATGCTTAACCAACTGAGTCACACAGGTGCACTGCCATTGATCTTTTTAAAAGATGTCAACCATCTGAATCATTTCCATTCCCTGCCACCACCATCCTCTGCTCTCCAAAAAAGCAATTCAAAGCTTAAGAAAGCAAGTAAAACATCACCAAAGTCAAGCTGCTAAAATTAAGTCATTTCTGGCAGGTAAATTTAATGACTGAAGAGTTTGGGTATCTTACAGAATCCATGCACATTGCTTAAGACTGAGTATTCTAAATTATAATGAAATTCTATAATTACTGCATTTTTATTTCTGGAGATACCTGTATCTCTGTCTCATATAAAGTTGCTTATATCTATAACATCTACAAGTTACATGCATTATTGTTGTATTTCTTTGCTGCTGAATCCTTGATTAGAAATGCAACTTCCAATTATACTATTCTCCATCTAATATTTCTGTGGGACTGTATTATTTATACTTTAGAGTGGAGTTTTTAGAAACTAGTTACCTCTGTGTCAGTCAGGGTGGGGTCAGTTATATGGTAGACAAAAACTCCAGGAAGTCGGTGACTTAAAACAACAAAGTTGCATTGCTCATTCACACTACATACTGCTTTGGGCTGGTGGAGGCTCTGCTCCCCCTTGCCCTCACTTAGGTCTGGGGCTGGTGGAGTCACCATTATCAGAAACCTGCTGGATGTCATGGCAAAAGAAAATAAAGTATGACACATATACATAGGGCTCTCGCCCCACAGTGACACATGCCACTTTCCTTCACGTTTCACTGGCCATGTGGCAATGCCTAATCTTAAGAAAGCAGGAAGTGCAATTCTAAAGAAGAGAGACAGGGGCACCTGGATGGCTCAGTCAGTTGAGCGTCAGACTTTGGCTCCGGTCTTGATCTCACAGCTCATGGGTTTGAGACCCGCTGTCGGGCTCTGTGCTGACACCTCGGAGCCTGGAACCTGCTTCAGATTCTGTGTCTCCCTCTCTGTCTGCCCCTCCCCCACTTGCTCTCTCTCTCCCTCTCTCTCTCTCTCAAAAATAAATAAACATTAAAAGAAATTTTTTAAATGAAGAGAGAGAATATTGGCGACCTAAGCCCAGTCGCCACCAAAAGCTATTTTGGGATGCAGGGTCTCCTATTTAAAAAAAAAAAAAATTTTTATTCTTTTAGCTATATTGATTTAGCTATCAACCAGTGACATATTTATTGAGTTAGATTAAGTATAAATTTTGTCCTATCTATTTAAACCTTTGTCCATCTGAAACTTCATCCAAATGCAGATTTTGTGTGCCTGTGTGCCCTTCACCTTAGGCAAAATGCCATAGAAATGAATAAGACAAAATCCCGGTTGGGTAATTTGGTTTTGCGCCAGGAGACACAGCTTTCTTTCTGGAAAGGGCTCATGTTTGGGACTGGCTGTAGTTCCTTTTTCCATAAGGTCTGAACCTGTCAACTCCACAACACAGAGAGTTCATTTGTCACCCTGGCATTCATGTGAGGATTAAATTAACGCTGGTGTTTTGAGGAAATTTCATTTAGCAAATTTGAGTTAGTGGTGATTTTGTGGTTTCAACTTTCTTTCCTTATTATTAGTTTTCTACAACCAGCTTAGCGTTGCTGAATCCAGACTTCAAAGCATAAAATTCTCTGGACACAGCAGAATGAGGTGTATATGGAATAAGGGGAACCATTGCCAAGGATTCCCAGGAGGTCAGAGGCCAGGTTCACGGCATTGCTGTAACTATGTGTGGCAGGTGTCTCCTCAAGAAGAGGCCTGCAAGGAGAGGCGGGCTCAGAGTCCACTCTGGTGATCAAACCTGAAAACAGACTCCTCTAATGACAAGGTGCTGAAAGAAGGTCATGTGGACCCTTATCTCGTTAAATGATTCAATAGCACTGTGCCAACGAAAAGAGGGAGTGGCAAGAGGAAATGCCCTAAATGTCTCCTCCTGTCCTCCAATCTCCAGCCTCCGGACACTTTCTCCCACTGGCCAAACCCAAGTGCAAACCAGAGGGCAAGGGATCCTGGGAGATACAGTTCATTGAGGCCAGTCTCTTGGAGCACAGAGCAAGGAAGAGAATGGATTTGGCTGGCTTACGACCTCACCCAATTAAATGGTGCTGTATGCAAATGTGTTCTCTTTTTTCTCTATTTCGCCAGACTACTTATGTTCTATTTATCTTCTCCTTAGCATTCTCTATCTGAAGAGACTTCAGTTTTCCTTACTTTCATTGCTGAATCCAAAAGAGCTTAATAATAAAAGCCAATTTAAATTTTTTTTCAATGTTTTATTTATTTTTGGGACAGAGAGAGACAGAGCATGAACAGGGGAGGGGCAGAGAGAGAGGGAGACACAGAATCTGAAACAGGCTCCAGGCTCTGAGCCATCAGCCCAGAGCCTGACGCGGGGCTCGAACTCACGGACCGCGAGATCGTGACCTGGATGAAGTCGGACGCTTAACCGACTGCGCCACCCAGGCGCCCCTAAAAGCCAATTTATAAATTAAAATATAAACAAGCAATGCTTCTCTCTGTTATCTAGGAATATTACAAGTTTATTGCATGTTTACTAACTCATCACACACACAGCCAGGAAGGGAGAGATTTTTATTTAATTTAATTTTTTTAAAAATAGGCTTTATTTTTAGAGCAGTTTTAGAGTCACAGTAAAATTGAGAAGGACAGAGATTTCCCATATACTCCTGGCTCTACATATGCACAGCCTCTCCCACTATCAAAACCCTGTGCCAGAATGGTGCATTTATTATAATCGATGAACCCACACTGACACATCACAATCGCCCAGAGTCCATAGTTTACAGTAGGGTTCACTCTTGGTGTTGCACATTCTGTGGGTTTGGAAATATGTGTAATGACATGTATCCATCATTATGATATCATAGAGTATTTTCATGGCCCAAAATATCCTCTTTGCTCTGCCTACTCACATTTTTCATTTTTAAACATTATAATCAGAAATCTCAAGAGATTAAATCTTGAACTTTAAAAAGCTTAATATGTTCCTGGCACATAAACAGAACAAAAAATACTAGAGTGAACTATTGCCTGAAATTTTTGGGAAAAGGGATGACATAGGACTATTGCTATAGACATCATAACTAATCTATCCGTTTTCAAGGCTTGCAACATAATTGTAACCGGCAAGCCAAACAAACATATCCTGCAATGTATCAAAACACTTTATTTTAAATATGTACTTGGTGGAGGTGATCTTCCTCAGTCCCTGGAAGAAAACACCGACTTTTCTGGCTACCTTAAGTCATAAAACCTAGGCTCGACTCACAAATTGAAACTATCCAGACCAAATAGTTTTCAATATCTGAGGTCAAGTTAGAGTAGTCTTTTTCCCTTTCCCATCTAGAACCTGTTTCAAGCAGAACACTTGCAGGGGCCACGGGAGTTATGGTTGCTACTCCTCATTTCCTATTCCTTGTCTTAGCTTGGTAATCAGGTCTCAGCCCTCTGGGTCTGGTGTGAGAGATGCAGGAAGGAAAAGAAGACCAAGGGAAGTGTCTTCCTTGATGATAGCTTTGTTCTCTCTGGGCCCCTCATTCAGAACTTCTCAGTTTGATATTTTGTTCCCGTTCTCAATTAGCAGGCTGCAAGTTCTGGTCTAGAAACTCTCCTTTTTCTACCTACTCCTTGGAGTATTGCCCACAGGGGTCTTAGTTTCTCACTGGCTTTGGCTGGAGGTCCCCCTCAGATCTTTGCCATCTGAGCCTGTCCAACACGGCAGCTTGTTTCATCAAAGCCCACAACCTGAGAGTGCAACAAAGGGAGTCCAGCAAAACAGAAATCACATTCCTCTGTCACCTAATTTCAGAAGAGGCATCCAGTTATAATCTATTCATTAGAAAGAAGTCACTAGGTCTAGCCCACACTCAAGGGGAGGATATTACATAAGGGCATGAATACCAGGCCGTAGAGAACATTGAGGCCCATCTTTGAGAGATGCCTGTATCACAGACTTAAAACAGTTTCAGCTCATCTCTCTCTGCCTGACCTACTTATGGAAACACTCATGTGTCCTCCACTCTCACAAATACTGGGACAGAACTACCAGCTCTATGTACCTGCCACTGGGCTCTTTCGCTCTCCTAGGTGTGAGTCGGGCATTTAGGTCATTAGAACAGCTGCAGTTCCCCTCAAGGAATGTACAGAAAACCCTCCAAGCGACCCTTTGATGCCTCCTCTCGTGAGACCTGGGATTAGGAGATACTTCCTCCAACCTCTTTTTTCCCTGTGAGGAAGGGGGATAGGAACTCACAAAAAACACCACTTCTCTCCCACAAAAATCTGCTGATAAAACCTCCCTCCCCTAGCTCTACTCTCTCTACCCTTTTATTTCCCAAAGTCAACTAGGATGCTCTAGAGTTTCCAGAATGGTGAAAGTGCTTCTTGGGCATTGGTTTTGTAAAGTCTGAACATGACAATGTGCCTCACACTCATTTGGGGGATGAATGTCTAGCATATTGTTGCCTCGGCTTAGACTGAAGAAGGAAAAGATCCATTTTAACATCCTCTGCTCATTTCAAATAATCTTGATGGTCCAGAAGGCTCTCAGTAATTTTCTAGTATTATCATTATGATCATCTGTTTTTACTTTCCTGGGGAAAAAATGCATAAGCATCTACTTTATTAATACCAGAAGTCAGTTTTTACAATATAATCATAGCTATAAACTGATTGCAAATGATTTATTCAACATGCACTAATATATCCTTTATTTTAATGCTTTACTATAATTTTTAAGCTCTATTCTGAGGTAAGGACGTCACCTTTTTCTTTTTCTGATTTTCTTATTAGATGGAATTTATAAAGCAATCTCCCTATAGAAAGACAAAGGGATAGATAGCATGTGGCATATACTCCCCATCTGCTGGGTTTTCACCAGAGCTCATTTACATCACTCCTTTTATAAACCCTTCTAAGGCACCTAATAAGCTCATTTAGCTTTCTAACCACCCTGGTTTGTTTCCTTGAGTATGATTTCCACTAACTCAAAATGCCACATTATCAGCAGACTTGGATATTTACTTTTAGAGTAGTCAGAGCCACATTCTCACTTTCCGTATCACAGGAAGACACTCTTAGCAGGATATTATTCTGGTTCATAAAGTGGCAATCTATTTCATTTATTATCCCTAAGTGCTTTATCATCCATGTCATCAAGTTTGGCCCTGGGCAAGGAGGTTAGGAATCCCCTTTAAAAAATAAAAAAAAAAAAAGGATTATTTATTTTGAGAGAGACAGAGTGCAAGTGGTGGAGGGGCAGAGAAAGAGAGAGAGAATCTCAAGCAGTTTCCGCACTGTCAGCACAGAGCCCAACGCGGGGCCCTATCTCACGAACCACGAGATCATGACCTGAGCCAAAACCAAGAGTTGGACGCTTACCCAACTGAGCCACCCAGGCAGCCCCCCTTTTTTTTTTATAAGTAAGAAAGAGACGTAAAGAATGAGATGTTCATTCTGTGACTGAGTCAATGAGTTCAGGGGACAAAATAGTTCCAGGAGTAAGTAGAAAGAAGAGAGCTTCCAAATCTGAACTTGCCACCTGTTAACAGAAGACTAGAACAAAATACCAAACGAAAAGGTTCTGAAATGAGGGGTCAGAGAAAACTAACATAAAAATTCCAAGACATATTATCTCTGAAGACCCGGTGAGAGAGCCGTGGAGAGGAGAGAGTAATCACAGAGGCTACTTGAAACTGTGAAGAAGGATCCACACAAGTTTATTCCTCTCTGAAGTCTTCCCTGACAGTGTGGACATCAGCAGAACTTGTACCCATCTCCCCTACGACACTGTCAAAGCCCTAATCCTTGGATGAGAGAGTCTGTCCTGGATATTTTTGAGAAAATGTTGTTCCAAAAAAAAAAAAAAAAGCATAGTTCAATTTTTAAATATCCCATTGGTCATAGAATGTAAGAGAGGATGATGAGGAGGGGTGAGGGTAGGGAAGGAGGAGGAGGGAGGGGAGAAATGGAGAGGAAGAGAAAAAAAGATGGAGATCTGAAGGAGGAGGTGGAGGGGAGGAAGAAAAGGAGAATTGCCTTGTTATATAAGATAGCATGACTCTTTTCCCTAGCCAACAACTCACAGAAAAGAGCCTGATTGATTGATTCATTGACTACATCTCAGCCCATGGCCTGCTTGACGCCGCTTCCTGAATCTCACTTGCATCTGCCTCTATAGCATCTCCAGTCCTGATTTGTTTCTTGATTCTCAGTCTTTTTTGTAAAGTCCACAACCCTATGTTTGTTCCTCAAGGTTCTCTCCCACATTAACCCTATGGGATGGGATGGGATGAAGTTAATTATTTCAAAGCCTACGTCTTCAGCCTAGATCTCTGCTCTGATTCACGTATTCAACAGTCTTCAGAACAGCCTAACCCACGTGACTGGCAGACACTTGGAATTCATCCTATCTAGCACTGAACTCATTTACACCACTGCCAATCCTGTTCTTTCTGTATAATTTATGAGTGAGATTGGTATCACCAACCAACCACCTTACTAATCAAATTAGAACCTGGGGTCCCCATACGCACACACAAACCTAATCATTCCTCTTAATTTCACTGCTTAAATTCCTCTTGAATCCTTCCCTCCATTCCCTCCCTTGAGCTCCTGGATCACCTCCTATTTGAGATTGATGTACCCACTTTTGGCTTCTCCGATCCCTTCACCGTGTGGTAGCTGTGATCTTTCTAAAACACAAATCTGATTGTGTTCATGTCTTACCTAAAACATTTCAATGTCTCCCCGTTGCACACCGTATAATGTGTAAACTCACTAATGCAATCTAAAAGAACCATCTCATCAGGTTGTTACTTATCCGCAGCCCTTTAATGGTCTTTATGCTCCTATAACTGCTTTCAGTTGCTCAAATATACCATGGTTTTTTTTCACGTTCCATTCCTTACCTTGCTTTTTCTGTGCCTGAAAAAGAGAGTTTCTGCAAAAATTGTTGGATGAACAAATGCTTGAATATAAAAAACATCTATAGTTGCTGGTGATTTTTATTTAAAAACAAAGAAACAAACAAACAAAAAACCTGTAATTTATTCGTGTGTGTTGTTTCAGTCCAGGAATATATAAACTAATATTATACAAAGACACACAGTGTCTTCATAAGTATGGCTTCTGTCATTGCTGCAGCAAGAGACTATCCTAATTCCTTTAGCATAATTTAATTTTGCCCTTTTTTTTTATTAAAGTGCATTTATTATACAGAAGGTTTTATAGTCCCTTAAATGTATGCTTGCTGTTCTCTTTGCAAATTGTATTTTCTAAATGGCTGTTCTTCCTAGAACTATTTTCCTATTAGAAGCTAGCTGTTATTTTTCCAAGAATGGCAGCATGATGTTCAGTTATTTGTTTATAGTGGAGTCATCCTGGAGATTTGGGGTTTATTTATGTTTCCCCAGATCCCTGTTCCATAGTAATGCAGAATTCTGAATTTGTCCAAACCTCAGAACTTTTGCCTGTGGTCCAATAAATGGGTGTGCACACATTTTTTAAATCAGTCAAATATGCTAGTGATGTCTACCCCTCGCCTCTTAGCTAGGAGGTGAACTACAAAGTGACCACAGAAACTCACAGCTAGTTTATTACAGGACAGGAGTTAGTTTTCTCTGTGCAAAATGCAGTCACTTACCCTTGATACATACACCAGCTGCCAAGACTGTAACTTCTTTTTTCTCATGTTTAATTTTAATTATATAATTCACTCAGAAGATAATCATATATGGTTGTATCAGGGCATTTCAAATGGAACTGGCTCCGACTGGTTTAAGCAGAACAATTTTTTTTTTTCTTTTAAGGATATAGGGCAGCTTAGGAATGATCAGAAAGGCTGAAGAACCAAGCAAAGTTATGCATTTTCCCTCAGAGGTACAATCTCCCTTTTGATTTATAACTTTTGTGTGGAGGAAGACACCTCCATCAGTGTTCCAGCCATAGCCACATGCACCCTGAGGACGCCACCTGATGACAGCCACCACCACCACTAGACAGGATTCCTGCTCATCCTGCTTTCTTGAAGCACCGGTCCAATTTAAAATCTAGAGCAGTGGGTCACATACCAAGAGACTGGGGAGGGAAGAGGCTGTCATGTTTGGCTACTACTGTGGGAAGGCAGCTCAGTGTTCTAGAAGATATCAGAGAGAGGAAATTCTCAAACACGGGAATCAGATGCCGGGCCGGCAAAGTAATGACAGATGCCGACTGCAAAGTATTTCCAGATTAAAGCTTCATCAGGATATTTGAGATGGACATGCCCACAACCCTTGTGATTTAGTCTCGCTAGTTTCCTTCAACTGGCTCATGGATACAGCGATACCATAATTTATCACATCTAACATGCCCTCAGTAGTGGCTCATGCCATTATTTTAGGTAGCACGAAAGAAATGTTGCCAAGTCACTTATGATTTGTTAAAAGATAGTTTTCAAAAGTTTAAAGAACAATACTGTCGCACAAGTTTAAAATAAACACACGTCGAAGATTTGATTTAACTCATTAACTACTGAGACAACCAGTAAGATGTTAAAATCAGTCCAAAGAGAAGCTGAAAAGCTAGATATAAAGAGGAGATTTAGTAAGTTGCTGGGTTAGACTTTACAAAAAAAACTAATTAATGTCAGACTAGGCTATCACCATAATCATTGGGCTTCACTGTTCCACTGGATGGAAATTATTTGCAGTTCTACTGGACATAAATCTAGAGTAACCTCTGCCCCTACAGAGTTGTAAAATAGCCAAATAAATAGAAAATCAAATCTAGCACTGCACTGGAAGAACAGTTAGTAATCTCTTTTGTCTATTTCCAAGTTTGGGATATAATTTTTAACACTCTCAATGCTGTCATATCAATTAGAACCCTTCTGGGCTTTTTTAGAATAGAGTTTTATCACGCATCTGTCATTTGCATACATAAAAAGGAATATGTTACTTAAATAAACTGGAGAGGTCTATGCATTCACATTCAAGGTCAAGCTCTTATTTCGTTTTTTTCAATCAAAGTCATCAAAGTTTGTATTTTCCCACCCACTAATGTTTCCCCTGCCATCAAGAGCATTGGCAGTGAGGCATTTCTTTGGAACATTCCACTTTTTTCTCTGAAATCTTCTGAGAAGCTGACATCTATTGTGCAATTTTGTTTTCTTTTTTTTTAATCTTTATTGTGATAAGAACACTTAACATGAGATCTACCCTCTTCACAGATTTTTAAGTGTACGAGATACCATATTGTTATCTATACCATTCTGCAATCTTGATGCTGAAGCACTCTTGACTTTTCCAGTTGTCAATAGAAGATTATAAAGCAAAACAAACACTCATATTCCCTTCTCAAATGGCCCTTGAATATTTTCCCCCCTGTGGAGAGTTTGTTCTTTAATTTTTTTTTAACATTTATTTTTTGAGAGACAGACAGAATGTGAGTGGGGGAGGGGCAGAGAGAGAGGGAGACACAGAATCCAAAGCAGGCTCCAGTCTCTGAGCTATCACTACAGAGCCGGACTCGGGGCTTGAACTCATGAACTGTGAGATTGTGACCGGAGCTGAAGTTGGATACTTAACTGACTGAGCCACCCAGGCGCCCCAAGAGTATATTCTTTAAAGGCTAGGTTTTGGGGCGCCTGGGTGGCTCAGTCGGTTGGGTGTCCAACTTCGGCTCAGGACTTTGGCTCAGTGATCTCACGGTCCGTGGGTTCCAGCCCCGCGTCGGGCTCTGTGCTGACAGCTCAGAGCCTGGAGCCTGTTTCAGATTCTGTGTCTCCCTCTCTCTCTGACCCTCTCCCATTCATGCTCTGTCTCTCTCTGTCTCAAAAATAAATAAATGTTAAAAAAATTGTTTTTTTAAATAAAAAAATAAAGGCTAAGTTTATGAATGTACAGGTAAATAGCAACCACATCATCACTGCTTCCTGGCTGATGGCGACTGTAAGACACCATGAATTGTTAAGACACATTTCAATTTCAGAGCTCCTATAAGGTAAAAATGTATGTCCTAGAAATGATGAAATATAGGTAGATCTAGATAAACAGATCTAGATATATGCATATGTGTACATATGTTAACTTTGTAGCATGCGAATATATTTTTTCTTAACTTCTTGGGTATCAGAACCGAGCTCTAGATGGGGCAGAGATGGTTAAGTACTCCCGAGGATACATTTCATTCTCGTCATTTTAATTAAAGAACACCTCTCCCAGGGGGCGCCTGGGTGGCGCAGTCGGTTAAGCGTCCGACTTCAGCCAGGTCACCATCTCGCGGTCCGTGAGTTCGAGCCCCGCATCAGCCTCTGGGCTGATGGCTCAGAGCCTGGAGCCTGCTTCCGATTCTGTGTCTCCCTCTCTCTCTGCCCCTACCCCGTTCATGCTCTGTCTCTCTCTGTCCCAAAAATAAATAAAAACATTGAAAAAAAATTAAAAAAAAAAAAAAGAACACCTCTCCCACTGAATTTTTGCAGGACAGTGACTACTCAGCTCAATATACATTTCCCAGCATGCATTGCATAAAGCTATGGCCATAAACTTCTTTTTCGTTGCCCTAACCTGTGAGTCAGAATAAGGACCTGGTGCTGGGAAGTCAGGTTCAATCATGTGAATGGAGCCACCCTCTAAGTCGGTAGAACAATAAGAGTGAAGGAACCAAGTCACTGAATGACCCTCTGGGGCAGAGATTCCTACCTGCCTTGTTACATACAAGAGAAATATTGGTCAAATGGCTATATGTTTAGGTCTTTCACAGCAGCCTGGCCCATACCCTACGTTACTACACTAGGTCTTAAAATTATGATTTTTCTAGAATATTTTGGCTCACCTTCTCTGTGCATGGATAGGATTAGGCAATTTTTTTAAAATTTTTTTAGGTTTTATTTATTTTTGAGAGAGAGAGGAAGACAGAGCGTGAGCAGGGAAGGGGCAGAGAGGGAGACACAGAACCCAAAGCAGGCTCCAGGCTCTGAGCTGTCAGCACAGAGCCTGATACAGGGCTTAAACTCATAAACCACGAGATCATGACCAGAGCTGAAGTCTCACACTTAACCAACTGAGCCACCCAGGTGCCCCTAGGCAATTCTAGATTAACGCAGGCCTGGGCATATCTGATGATTAGACGTCCATAAAACTTCAGAGACCAAGTCTGTTCCAGCTTGAAGTCAATTCCACTGTAACCTAAATACTCCTTAGGCCCCACCAGCTGCCGATGTTAGGAGGGGTTTGTTGTTGTTGTTGTTTTAACATTTTGTCCCCGGTTCTACCATATCAGTGGACACATGCCACATGACAAGAATCCCAAGAAGAGCTTCTACATCTTGGTCCGCAATGACCAGTTCTCGCTCCAGAGCACTGCTCTGGTTTCTTTCCGATCACATTCTCAGCACTGTCACATGGCACCAAACCTCTCCCGTCCATTCCATCCTCACAAGTGGACTGGTGCCCCGCCCTTCTTCTCTGCCGCTCAGCGTGGCAACATGTTAGAGGGGAAGTATGCTATGGTTTCAAGGGAAGAAAAAGAAGCCTTAGAGTCCACCAGATTTCAAAATGTGCTATAAAACCAGCGATCTTGTTAAGGGAATGGGTGGTGGGTTGTGGAAGAGAATAGGGAGTCCAAAAAACACTTTTATATAATGGGAATTTAGAATAATAAAGGTATAATTCAATCAGAAAATAAATGACCTTAGGATGGACACTTAAATTTCTATTTCAAATTGAACCCTAGAACATATTTCAGAGGGAGCTCTAATACTAAAAAAAATATTAAAAGAGTGATAATTATTTTAAATAATTTGATGATTAAAAAAAAACGTTTCTACCATGTCTAGAATTGTGGAATCACTACATTCTACACCTGAAGTAATATAACATTGAATGTCAACGATATGTCAATGATACACACATACATACACACATACATTTTCTAAACCCCTAAAGCCAAAAGCCAAAAATGAAAATATTTGATGATTCTGAAATTCTAAATTTGTTTATGGCAAAATATACTATGTGAAAGTTAAAAAAGACACATAGATCTATATCCGTATTTTAAGTAAAGAATTATATACAGAGTATGAAAAAGAGTTCCTACACATCAACAGGAAATAAGATACAGGCACATAGGGTATTCATGGAGGAGAAAATACAAATGACAAAAAAAGACATAAAAAGACAAACAATCTTATGGAAATGAGGGGAATGTAAGTTAAAATAATAATGGCATATTTTCACTCATCCGATGGACAAAGGTTCAGGGTTGATATTATGATGTTGTTTGAGTCAGAGCTCACCCACTGGCTGTACTGGGAATGTGTGGCAGGTGCTGAGATATTTCTCTCTTCGCTCTTGGGGTGATGAGATGTCTGAGGCCCACACAGCTCCCAGCCTCCCAGTGGAGAAGCATCTTCTGTCTATTCTGGGTATGGTAAAATATTGTCATTTGTAAACATGTTACCTTCTGATAAAGTCTAGGTACGACTGGTCCAGGGTTTGGGGAAACAGGACACACCTGGTGCTGCCCTCTTGAAGGATAATTTAGTAAAGTCTCAAAATTAGTCATGAGCTTCGTATCATAAGCTCCGCTTTGGAGAATCTACACTGCAGAAATATTTACACATGTTCAGAAAATATATATATATGCATGTAAATGTATGTTCGTTATAGCATAGTTTCTAGTTGTGGACTGTTAGAAACAGCTTAAATGTCAACTAATAAAGCAATGGTTAAACAAATTGTTATATGAATATCAAGGAATAACATGTAAGAAATGAAGAAAAGGAAGAGAAGGAGAAAAAAGATGCATTGGATGATAACTGTGTATGACAATATGTGTCTAACAACTGTATAACATGATTCCATTTATCTTTAAGATATATATATACACAACACACACACACGTGTGTGTGTCTTGGGTGTATGTATGTGTGCATAAATATATGGACAAAGGTCTAGAAAGACTGCAGAATTTTAAAAATGGTTATGTTGAATTTATGGCCGAAATAATTCTGTAAGTTATCAACTGTGCCTCTTTCCCCCACCCTCCAAAAAATCCACATAGAATCAATAAATATTTTTAACACACTGAACATATATAGCTGTGCTCAGAAACAGGATAAACATTCCTGGGGTCCAGAAAAGGAACAGAAGAACACAGGACTTACTGAGCTTCCAGCAGGAAATCACCGAGGATGGAGAGATTCAAGTCAGGCAGGGTAATGGGTCTGTGGGAAGGGAAAGGCGCCAGGGTCACTGTGCAAAATGGGAATGAGAAGGACTTTCCTCGTAGTGAACAGAGAGCAAAAGAGAGCTGCAGCCCCCTTGCTCTGGACTCCCCCAGCACCCAGCTGCCTCCGGGTGGAAAGAGGAAGCATGGACAGTCAGACCACCGTGAACTGAGCTAAGATATCCACTGGACCACAATTAGAAGCCTCAGGACAACCTCAAGTCATTCATGGGAGATCTGATTTACAGCCAGAGAGCAGGGCGGGGGGGTGTCTCATGGAGTCTCACACATCACCCAACAGGGAGAGGGAAGATCTGGGAAATGGGACACACACACACACAAACTCCTACTTGAGATGAACTTGCACACTTGAATTGCACACTATCTCTGGCCACATTGACTTTGAAAATATGACCCAAAAGTTTCATGATACAGCTATACTAGGTCTATTTGCCCTAGAGAAAATCTTGCATATATGGACAAAGACATATAGATAAATATGATCACTGTTCCTTTGCTTACAAAACTAACAATCGCAAATAACTGAAATGTCCATCAACAGGAAAAGGTTAAACAAAATACGGTATATTAATACAACAGATTACTATACAAGAAGTTAAAGTGATTAGGTATTTTTCCATATTAACAAAGATCTCAAAGACATAATAAAAGGAAAAGGTAAATCAAGTAAAATGGAAACTAATTTGCATAACAATGAATACAGACTGTAATTTATGGGACTCAATTTTATATGGTTTGCTGATTCACTGATGTATTATTTTTTTTTAATTTTTTTTTAATGTTTATTTATTTTTGAGACAGAGAGAGACAGAGCATGAACGGGGGAGGGTCAGAGAGAGAGGGAGACACAGAATCCGAAGCAGGCTCCAGGCTCTGAGCTATCAGTACAGAGCCCGATGCGGGGCTCGAACCCACGGACTGTGAGATCATGACCCGAGCCGAAGTCGGACGCTCAACTGACTGAGCCACCCAGGCGCCCCTCACTGATGTATTATTAAGAAAATATGAAGGATGCACACACACTTCAGGATTGGAATTGCCTCTGAGAAAAGGCATCTGGTGTGATTGACAGTGGACAAAGAGATTTCAACTTTGTAATGTTTTATTCCTTTTAAAAGGAATAAATCAGGAGAAAATGTGAAAATATGCTACTTTTGGCAATTTTATTTTTTTTATTTTTTCTCTTTTTTTTAATATGAAATTTATTGTCAAATTGGTTTCCCTACAACACCCAGTGCTCATTCCAACAGGTGCCCTCCTCAATGCCCATCACCCACCCTCCCCTCCCTCCCACCCCCATCAACCCCCAGTTTGTTCTCAGTTTTTAAGAATCTCTTATGTTTTGGGCTCTTTTGGCAATTTTAAGCCATGGGTTCATAACACAGGTGCTTACTCTATTATTCTCTGCATTTTTTTAGTTCCTTCAAAACTTTTCAGAAAAAAAAATAAGTGGAGAGAGGTAACATTGGGGGGGGGTGCATGGAAAAAAGAATTTCAGCTTTCGCTCGGAAGTTTCTATAATACTGAATGCATGTAACTGCTATTTTAGAATCCATAACTTAAACCTCAAGCTGAGCACTGAGAGGCACTAATACCTTACTTTCTAAAGAGAACATTCAACTGGGAAGAGCAAGAAAGCTCCTCTAGGATACACAACCCAGTTACACCAGACAGAGGCGTGTTGGACAAACACCCAGGAGCATAGCAGGCACAAGCTAGTCATCTGATAGACTCTGTAACACCGGGGAGTGTTCCTGAGGTTCTCCAAGTCTGTGAGCCACATCCCCTCAGGCATGGCCACATGCCTCAGGCAGGATCCCATTCCCTCTAATCAGAATCATGCCCTCAGAAATCTTAACCAGAGGTTCTCAACTGGGGCCACTTTGCCCCCTAGGGGACATTGGCAACGTGTGGCAACATTTCTCCTTGTCACATTGAGGGGAGTCTACTACTGATATCTCTGATGTAGAGGCCAGGGATGCTGTTAACATCCTACAATGCACAGGACACTCCCTCACAGTAAGGGATTACCTATCCCAAAATGTCAATAGTGCCGAGGTTGAGAAGCCCTGTCCCAAGCCAACGGCTAGACACAGAAGCACATAGGCACCAAGCCTCTGGCAGCATCTCTAAAGGGACAGGATACAAACCTTGCCAAATTCTGAAACTCTATTCATGCAAAGATGGAGATTGTGTCTTTAATGTATTTCAGCCAAGCTGCATGCATCGAATACTTTTCACCAAAGCGCTCTCTTCTCCAGCGTTTATCACGCTAATTAACAAGGCACTAGTTTCATCCATTAACAAAAGTTTTTTGACATCCAGTCGGTCAATTAGTAAAGCTTTAGTTGTTGATTAAGCTATAGATAGCAGAAGGCATGAGACAGACTTAGGAAGTAGCAAATATTTCGATTTAGCCACAATGTCAGATCCCTGCGGGGGAGGTCTCAGACTATAAGGCCGGCCAAGCAGGCCAGAGCAAGAAAAGAGAGCTTATCGGTCCATCTGGGTCACTTTTGTGCGAATTCCCCACAGAGTTAAGGAGTGTACTGTAGGCATTAAGCATGAAGCGCTGTTAACTCCTCCCCTGGCTGTTCATTTGGATGGACGGTAAATGCCAGCAGAGAATAGGCACCCTTTGCCCCATGTTGTCATCCTGCCTGGAAGCTGTAAATACTTCACCTACTTTTATAGAGCTAAATGATTTCTTTCCTAAGTACTTATGCGATATTCTGCCCTTCACTTAGCCAAATCCTGCCCCCAAGGTCAGGGAACCGTATGTCTTCTAAATCACTAAAAATTCTATACATTTTTCTGTAGAGCTTCTCTCGGGGTGGGGGTGGGGGGAAGAACTTTAGAGACTTCAACAAACTTTGAGTTTTACACATCCTCCGAAGGAAAAAGAAACAAAATATATACTTGTGTGTTTAGACATATAGAGGTTGCATGCTAAATATATGTGCTAAATACACACATTTCAGCTTCTTTTCCTAAGCTGATAAAAAAAAAGGCACCAACACTAGTTATTAAATACAGTTATTTACTACTCAAAGTTGGAAAATCAAGATAGAAGCTGTGAAAGTTTGGTTTGAGGAAATGTACCTAAATATGCAGGTTTTCAAAGTTGGGCAAGAAATATGCTTCACATAAAAGTTGAAATTGAGGGGCACTTGGGTGGCTCAGTCGGTTAAGTGTCTGACTTCAGCTCAGGTCATGATCTCACAGGTCGTGGGTTCAAGCCCCGCGTCAGGCTCTGTGCTGACAGCTCAGAGCCTGGAGCCTGTTTCAGATTCTGTGTCTCCCTCTCTCTGCCCCTCCCCTGTTCATGCTCTGTCTTGGTCTCAAAAATAAATAAACATTAAAAAAAAAAGTTGAAATTGATTTACCTTAAATAATCAGAAAAATGTCAGTACATAAATTTGCTAATCACTTTGTAAATAAGGGCTAGAAATCATATATAGCTTAGTCGATGAGATTTAAATCACTTTGTCATCATTCAAACACGTATCAGTGGAGAAGAGAAAAAAGGCTTGTACCAAACTATTATTATATTCTTTAAGAATGACAAATGGTATCAGTTATTTGGTTTTTAAAAAATGAAAAAGAAAACGTATTCAAAAAGCCAGAACACATAGAGGTCATAAAAATATTTTCAAAAGTTATCATTCATAAACACTATGAAAAGTTTATTGAGCTACACTAAAAATGATTCAGTGATTTAAAGAGTTTACAAATGAACATGCACCAAGTGATCAAATACATTTTATATGCTTCATAAGTAGCTGAGGCTACTCTATAGCATTCATGAATGAAGAAATAAATTCTAACCATTCACCTATGATAGTCCCAATTACCGAACAAAACAGATCATATATACAAAGTGGGGGAGGGGTTCCCTAGGGAGCATACTTCTTTTAAGAACATGTATTTAAGATATAGGTAGTGCTGACTCTCTAGGCCCTTCACAAATATTGACTCATTTAATCTTCCTAACAAGTAGATAATATAAAATACTGTTATTATGCCCTTTTTACAGATGAGGAAACCAAGGTCAAAAATTTTCCTAAGGTCATAGCAAAAGACTCACAAATCACCAAGAAGCATTAAGTAGCTGAGATTTATAGAAAATATTTAGCTCAACTAACTATGTTTAGAGTAAGAACACAATAGGTCTTGAATCTATTGGAGAAGATGGTCTAATATAAACAGATTACATAGAAATCAATTACTTCATCCCAATGTGGCTTAATCTTTTCTGTGAAGAATGATATTCTATCTGGGGCACCTGGGTGGCTCAGTTGGTTAAGCGCCTGACTGGCTCTGGTCACGATCTCACAGTTCGTGGGTTCAAGCCCACATCAGGCTCTATGCTGACAGCCTGGAGCCTGCTTCAGATACTGTTTCTCTCTCTCTCTCTCTCTCTCTCTCTCTCTCTCTCTCTCTGTGTGTCTCTCTCTCTCTCTCTGCTCCTCCCCCACTTATGCTCTCCCTCTCCTTCAAAAATTAATTAATTAATTAATTAATTTTTTAGATTATATTAAAAATTATCTTCTACCTGAAAAGGACAAAACAAACACCTTGGTAGGAAATTAAAGACATTAATGTAAGCTAAATTTTAAAGAAAGCATCTAATCATGCTAAATGAGTTTATGCCCAAATTAACGATGTTTCAGGGGGCTAAAATAAATGCAGGTACAATTACGATAACCTTTCAGAAATCATGAAGAGCAAAACATGAAAAATAAAACTGGACATGATTTCCTGATTTACCAAAATGAAAAAAAAAAAGTGCTATTGCATGCATCCCTAGCAAACCGTTAGGAAGGATTCATAAACAGAAGTTCATGAGCACTTGGAAAGCAGACGGTGGTTACCAGGAGTCAGCATGAGTTTGCAAAGAAAAACACATGGCAAACTAACCGCATTCCTATTAAGACCAGCGAAATAGGTCTTTTGCATCCATGATTCCCTTCTCTGTCTCTTTGACAGGACAAGAAATGGCTCAAAAAAGAAAAATCATATGTTCCATGGCATGCCATGAGCAAACAGCAAGATTTACCCACCTGCATTTCTGCTTGGAAGACCAAGATTTCTAAACTGGATCCGATTGCTTGAAAATTTCCTCCCACACAGTCCTCCAAATAGCCAAACTTGACATTGAAGCCAAGGAAAGGGAAGATCAACGCTAGGTGGGGGACCAGGGAGCAAAAAGATAATAGATGATGTAGTCGCCACAAGTAAGGCTACACGCTCCAAATAAATACAGTCCCAGAATTTTAGACCAACGGAGACGGTGATAGTCTATAAAACCGAAGCTAGGAGAATCAACTGAAAAAAATAAATGACAGGAGTCATCCTCAGAACTCCATCCAAATCTGTTTGTAAATGAATTTCTCAGAAATTTAGAGATTCCCAAACCTGATTAAGAGGCCCAAAGTCTCAAGCACAATCAAGGTTACCTGCTGACATTACTAATGGAAAGAAAGAAGTAAGCAAATTAAATTGATTAGCATCTGACTGAGGAAATTATGAGTTAACAGAATTTGTGGTTCACCACATGGCTTCAAGAGAAAACAGAGTCAAAGAATAAGAATTTGGCTGGATTTATCCAACATGGTCTAAAATACAGTGTTATTATCCCTGGCCCTGATGACAATTTTTGTTAATATTTCAATGACTCTCCCTCCAGCCTTTTTTAGAAAGCATATCATAAGGAATTAAATACTTTTATCCTTTTGCCTAGCATTATAACATACGCATTTCCCCTATTAAAAACTGCTCAAAAACACATTCTTAATAGCATCACAATATTCCTTAATATGAAGATACTATGATTTACTTAGCTATTGCCTAATTTCTTAGTTTTAAAAAATGTTTCATGACTTTCGATATTCTGCAGAGATGCAAAACTGTTGCTCTATTTTGTATTATTTTCTCAGGACAGATTCTGAAAATAGAATTATAGGGCCAAAGAGTATTGACATTTTAAAGCTCTTGACACATATTACTAAATTACTTTCCTCTACTCCCTTTTCAGTGTGATTACTCTTCAAAACAATTAAATCTTGGATAATTTAGAAGGTGAAATTATACCTCATTTTAATTCACATTTCTTAATGAGGCTGAACATTTTTCCATATGTTTATCTGCCATTTGATTTTTCTCTTTTGTGAATTGTGTGTCCATGCCTCCTGCCCCATTGGTTTTAGTCATTTTTCTTATGAATTTGAATGAGCTCTCTCTGGTAAAGAAATTAAGCACTTCTTTGTTGTAAATACTGCCAATTATTTTTACACGTTTTTCCTTTTAATTACATAAGTTGTTTCTTAATGTTTTAGATTTCCACATAATACAAACATTTTTCTTTCCCTCTGTTATTTTTTCTATCACTTTTTTTTTAGAGACACAGTGCATGTGCATGTGCACAAGAGGGCACGTGGGGGTATGTGTGGGAGAGGGAATCTTAGTAGAGCCCAATATGGGGCTCAGTCCCACTACCGGGAGATCACGACATGAGCTGAAATCGAGAATCTGAAGCTCAACCCACTGAGCCACCTAGGTGCCTCTCTTTTATTACTTTTTTTTTTCAACGTTTATTTATTTTTGGGACAGAGAGAGACAGAGCATGAACGGGGGAGGGGCAGAGAGACAGGGAGACACAGAATCGGAAACAGGCTCCAGGCTCCGAGCCATCAGCCCAGAGCCCGACGCGGGGCTCGAACTCCCAGACCGCGAGATGGTGACCTGGCTGAAGTCAGACGCTTAACAGACTGCGCCACCCAGGCGCCCCATATTACTTTTTAATTTAAAAGCCTTCCTAACCCTCAGAGTTAAAATATGCTTCTGCTTTAATCTAGGTTTTGTTATGGTTTTATTAATAATACTTAACTAATTAACATTGGATATATTTTGAAATATGGTACAAAATGTGGATCTAAATTTGTTTTTTCCCCACTATTTTCTATTGCCAAGTAAGTATGTGCAACTAAAATTTACTAAATAAATCTTCCTCACCTTTCTGATTTATGATACTTCCTTAGAAATATATTAAATTATTTTACACAACAGAATCTATTTGGGGGCTTTCTATTCTTTTCCATCAATCTACCAATCTATTTTATATTGGTATTACACTGCTTTAATTATTATAGCATTTTAATAAAATGTAAGTAGGGCTATAGACTTCATTTTCAAAAATTTTATCTATTTCCTCCAGTTTCTTCTTCTAATAAACCTTTGCAATAACTTTTTCAGGTTCAGAAAAAATCACAATGGAATTTTAACTGTCATCTGCTCCATAGGAGTCAGCACTGAAATACCAATACTCCAGGAATAGCACATATTAGAGGAGCAAAAATTCTCAGTGCTCTTCCTGACACCATCCAATTCCTTGGTTTGAGTTTATGCTCACTAAAAACTTTTTTTTTAATTTTTTTTAATGTTTATTTATTTTTGAGAGAGAGAGAGAGACAGAGAGACAGAGCATGAGCAGGGGAGGGGCAGAGGGAGAGGGAGACACAGAATCCGAAGCAGGCTCCAGGTTCTGAGCCGTCAACACAGAGCCAGACGCGGAGCTTGAACTCACAGACCACGAGATCATGACCTGAGCCGAAGTAGGATGCTCAACCGACTGAGCCACCCAGGCGCCCCTAAAAACTTTTGATTATGCATTAACTTTATATATGCCTTGATGTTGGTTAAACAGTGTCCTAAAAAGTATACATAAATGTTTTTCCTAAAAACATATTGCCTATTAAAATAAATACATAAATATTCTAACACATCAATATACTGTCACTTTACAAGATAACAAAAAAATTGCAAATACTATGGTTTTTAACTGAAAAGCTAAAAAGCTGGGAATCTGAACCTATATGGGTGTTGACCCCACAGTGGTTAGCTATTCTGTCAGTCTCTTGAGTAAAAGAACCAAAAAATTAAAAGGACTGTTGAAAGTCAACTCTTGATTTACAACTGTTGTTGAAGCCCCTTGACAACATCCTTACCAAGTGGTATTCAAATTATACTTAAATAATATGCTTCAATAAAAGGGAGCTCACTGCCTCTTGAGATAGTCAATGTCACCTTTACAAAGCTTTGATTTTGAGAATTTCCTACATAGAATGAAATTAATCTCCCTGTAACTTCCCAGATGCAGAAGACCTAATCCCTATGATACCTGAAAATCCAGCATATATTTAAAGACAGTTATATAATCCCTGAGTCTTTTATTCTCCAGGCTAACCAAATTTGCTTTTTTCTTTTCTCTTTTTTCTTTTCTTTTATTAAGTTTGTTTATTTATTTATTTATTTATTTATTTATTTATATTTATTTTTGAGAGAGAGACAGCATGAGCAAGGGAGGGGGCAGAGAGAGAGAGAGAGAGAGAGAGAGAGAGAGCGAGGGAGAGAGAGAATTCCAAGCAGAGTCTGTGCTGTCAGTACAGAGCCCAATGCAGGGCTCAAAATCATGAACCATTAGATCATGACCTGAGCCAAAATCAAGAGATGGGCACTTAACCAACTGAGCCACCCAGATGCCTCTACTAACCATATTTTATACTCCATGGATTATCTCATCTATGAAGAAGTTTCTAATCTTATGAGTAGTTTATCTAGCAACCCTAACTAGTTTCTCTAATTGGGAGAATGGGACAGGGGCTTGAGAGAGGGAGGGATTTGATCTTCAGAATCTCTCTTAAAATCCAACACCAGCACTAACCACAAGAACCCAGCTGAATTGGAAAGGCCCTTCTACTTAACCCAAAGAAAATATTTGTTAAAACTATGAAAAGATTTTGAGTTGGACTTTTGGGCGTTGTTGCACTGAAGTCTGTGACTAAAACTCAGATTTGCAAATAAGAGTCTTCAAGCGCCCTAACATTCCCAAGTGTCCTTCAGCCTTTCTTCTCAGGGACTTTCAAGAGGCAAACAAACGTCAAAGAGACTTTAGGGGACACAATCAGATGGACGGGGGAGGAGTTGAAAGCTTGGCTGGATCTCCCTCATTAAGAAATTGTGATTGTGGGACTCTCCACAGTCCCCTCTGAGGAATCTACACGACTCCCACAGAAAACCAGCATGGTCAAACTTGCCACTTACACCTAGCAAAACCAAGACACAAGATGGCGTTGTACTAGCCTGGAAAAAAAAAAAATTTCCCCGTTTTTCTCTTCTTCTCCCTTCACCTAATAGCTGAGCTGTTGTAGCCTAGAAGAGGGAGACAGAGGGGGTATCCCCCGCCCCCTCACCCTTCAATCCGGTGCTCAAGAGCCAGGAGGGGTGAATGAGTGGACCATGCCCCCTCTCTCAGCTGCCCTTGGAGCCACAGGTGAAACTTGCACTGGAGGGAGGTTAAAAGGGAGATTTAGACAAAATTGAAAACAGCTTTTAGCTGCAAAAGATGCCTAAAAGTTATAGAATCTGCCCAAGATATCTTCAAGTGATGGGGAAACAGATTTAGTGAAACAGAGGTGATAATAAAACAAAATAAAACTATTCTGTATTTATACCCCACTGAGGGGCAATTTCTCAATAAACCAGTTATAAAACTGTCTTCTTATTTTCCTTTGATATTTTGAGGTCAATACAGGGAAATACTAAGGCTGATTAGAATCGATTCCAAATGCTTGAAGTTAACTAGACTTCTATTGTGTTCCAAGATACCATTAAACAAAGCCCCAAACACCTCCAGTTTGAAATGGCATCTATAAAGTTCCTTGAGCCAATTCTGCATAGTTGCTCTGTGGCCAAAAACACTCCCTCTAATCAACATGAAGCAGAGTGGAGAGAACTCCTTTAACATTTCAAAAGCAGCTTTGGGTTCTCCTAGTAGCAATTGTTTAATGTCAAAAGTTCTGATTGTTTAATCTGAAGTCTCAGTATTCCACGTTCCACCAATGCTAACTTTCATTTCCATGCCATTTTACACCTTCAGGCCTTTGCTCCATCTGTTCTCTCTGTCTGACAAGCCTTTGCCCCGGCCTCTGTGGATGGCTGTCCTGGCCTTCTGTCACCACTATATCAGGTGAGATCTCTCTGGTATCCCTGCCCCGACTCTCATCCACAGGCCCTTTCCAATGCCCCCATGTTATCATTTAACCTGCCATCACATCTCTCTGTTTAGACAATGAGACCAGAACAGAACTGTGTTTTCTCTCTTTTTTGTAACTCCAGCATCTACAAGATCAAAGCACATAATTAGTGTTCAATACTTTTTTCAATACTTCCTATTTGTGGATAGAAACACCTAACAAACATGGAAAGAGGGAACAACTGCGTGAAGTAGCATGCGTAATCAAATCACGTGCTCTGATTCCGAAGGTCGCTAGGTCTTCCGGCTGGCATGAATCCCGGTGGCTTAGGGCATTCGCCTGTAGAGGGCGCTGAAGAAACAGCCTTGGAATAGGGCAGAGAAATTACCCTACACACAAGGTGGTACCCAGGAAGGAATATACCTTCAGGGAAATGGCGAACAAGGAGGAAAATCCCTTCACCTGCACCAGCCAACAGTAAGGAATATGGCCTGCGACCTGGGGGCGGGGAGGGGGAGTCTTTTTAAAGATTCCCTAGGAATAAATGGCCACAGACCAGCTTTTATGTACATTTTGGAGCTGGATCTATCCTGTTTGCATGGTTCTAAAAACTACAAATAGAGACATAATTTAAGATGGACTCAGATTTAATTCCCATAGGTGCCTAGCAGAAGCGACAAAAATCTTCCCTAGGAGAATGCATGCTCAAATTCAACTTCAACAATAGCCCACTGATAGAATTACAACCAATATGAGCTCACAATAAAAAATCACATACAAAACAGAAATGGAAGCAATATAACATGAGAAAGAGTCAGAGGAAAATAAAACAATAAGACGAGACACACAAATATTAGATGGAATTATGATACAGAATAAATGTGCATAATATTTTAAAAATAAGAGAATTAAAAGAATAAAAAATAAGCTTCAAAATACATCATAGAAGGAAGGGAGAGCCATTTTGAATTCTTTGCTTAAACAAAATTGACGTAGAACCTAATTATTAGCTACTAGATCATATACTGAAGGAATGGCATACCTTTTATAATACTCATTGTCTCCTTAAAAATGTAATAAATTTAACTAAATTTTATATTGCTTTCTAACAAACTAAGTAATATGAAACAATATAGATTCATTTTTATAGGACAACATAAAAATTAAGTATATGACCTATACCATTTTCTTGTTGACATTATTGTCATCTATAATTTATTTTTAGTGGATTTTATAAAATTACATTAAATAAAATAAATGTAATTATATTTATTTTAATAAAATGAAATTAGACCTTTTCCAACAGAAAGTATGTCTGGTTTGTCTAATTCTTTTGACAAAGGGAACTGGTTTTGGGTATAAGGCCAGATGGTGGACACTTTTTTAGAAATCCAATGAGCTAAACGTTTTCATTAAAAATTTCTAAAACATGTGAGAAGTTAAAATCATTTGAAAGAAAATACAGTATTGATAAAATTGTGTTGAAATTAACAATATTTTTATTTTGTAACCTTTTCTAAACATGTTAGATTCCAAGGGGTGCCTCTAAATATAAAAATAGCAGGTAAAATTAATAGCCATTCTCAAGACCTTGTGAAGACTTTTCAAGAATAAAGATGAGGTTTTTTTGGTATTTTCCCAGAAACAGAAATGAATGACTCTAATGGCTATATATTATATCCCTCTGAAGGGCAAAGATATTTTGAAATCTTTGCTTCAAATGAAACTGAAGTAGAACCTAATTATTAGTTACTTGATCCCTGTGCGATTTGTGGTATAGAAGTCAAAGTAGTCAAAAGAATTGAGTGATATTACTATAACAAAACTTAGTCTATTCACATCTATCTGTTTATAAGAACAAGATTTACACAGACACCTATAAAAATGAAAAACAGTTATAAAATTAATGCTGAAATCCCTCTAATTTTGGAAATAAGTCATTTTCATCCAATGGAATCACAAACTAAAAAAGTGCTCTATCTAAATAGAGCACTAATTTAGAGCTCTAAATGCTCTATCTCATTTAGAGAAGCAATTCCAAGAAAATTTTGCTTTATTAGTTATTTATCAATATTTATAATATATGCATTATATTTTGACCAATTGTATACCAATAATATTTATGGTAACTCAATTCTTTTGTGTGTGTGTGTGTGTGTGTGTGTGTGTGAAAGAGAGAGAGAGAGAGAGAGAGAGCAAGTGAGCATGAGTGGGGGAGAGGCAGGGAGACAGGGGGACAGCAGTGAGCCTGATGCGGGGCTCAAATCCACCAACCATGAGGTAATGACCTGAGCCGAAGTCCAACACTCAACCAACTGAGCCACGTAGGTGCCCCAGTGGTAACTCAATTCTGCCCAAAAAGTTTTAATGTGTGGATCCTTAAGTTACACAAAATAAAATGATGTTAAAATTTCAATTCATATACATATTTTTCTAGCAGAGAATTATCATAGGTGATTAGTAAAAGGTTTTCAATAAAAATTAGTTTTCTAATAACTTTCCTGGGTTAAATGAAATGGAAATGTAAGTTTAAGAAGACATATAAAGGGATGATAGGGGTGCCTCAGTGGCGTAGTTGGTTAAGTGTCCCACTCTTGGTTTCAGCTCAGGTCATGATCTCGCAGTTTCGTGAGTTTGTTTGAGCCCAGTGTTGGGCTCTGTGCTGGCAGCGTGGAGCCTGCTTGCTATTCTCTCTCTCTGCCCCTTCCCCACTCGTGCTGTCTCTGTCTCTCTCAAATAAATTTTAAAAACTTTGAAAACAAGAGAGAGATGATAGGTAGATAGGCAGATAGATAGATGATAGATAGATAGATAGATAGATAGATAGATAGATAGATAGGGATGGATAAAAAGAAAAGATAGATAATTTCCAAACGTTAAAAAATCTTGTTCATGTGTTTTTAACTGGACATGGTAATTATCCAAACATTGTGTTATTTAGAGCCCATTGAATGCAATTAGAATGGTAACAATTTTCTTTGAAATATCGATGTTTGTAATGTATCAGAAATGATATATTTTTTTATTTTTAAACTTAAAAATCTACCCTTCTGATAACTGCAGCACCAGCCAACATCTTGACTACATCCTCATGAGAGATCCCAAGTCAGAAACAGCCAGCTAACAGTTCCTATTTCCTCAACTATGCAAATTACGGAAACATAATAAATGTTTATTGCTGTTTAAAGCCACTAAGTTTGGGATAATTTTTTTTTTTTTTTTTTGCATTAACAGATAACTAATAGAGAGTCACGAGGAGATGCTTTGGCAATCACTATGGAAATTTCTATTCTTACTCTCAATTTCAGTACTTGTCTTTTTACATACCTATAACAGACAATTCATGTTTTAGCTCAGATTCATGGATCATGCCTTGAGTAGCAGTGTTCTTGACATCTTGTCATTACCTCAAACACAGTTGCCCATAACTTCCTAGGTTCATCTTTCATTCATATTTCCCAACCAAATGGTTTGTTCCCTTCTTTCTAAACAATAGTCTTTGAGTTGGGCTCCAGTCCCTGATCTGGGCAGTTATGAGCAGGGTTACAGAGTAACATGATATAATGCATGGCAAATCTACATGGAAAGAGCTTCCAGAAGGAGGATGGAGCACATGGTGGGCACTTAGATTTTCATGGACTCTATGGCACATTCTTCAAATGCCACTTAGGTCTTACTTCTCCCATGAAGTCTCCCAAATCAGTCTAACCTAGCCATGGTTGGACACCATGACCTTCCTACCCTTACTGCCCTGTGTTTCCACAAAAGCTATGTTGTTCTCCATCGTATCAATCACCAATACCAAGTTGTAGATTGCTCAGTACATTGTCCTGGACTGTGACCAGCTCTTTTTCTCATTACACTGTAAACTCCCCCAAAGGTCTTTATTTCTATATCCCTAGTGTTGAGTGTAATGCCTGGCTAGAATCTATTACAGGGTATGTTTGGTATTTTAATGAAAATGCAATCATAAATTAATTCTTTTGATGAAAAAATGAGGATTTGTCACACAAATTTTCATACACACACACACTAAACACCAGTTTATATACTTGGCAGTTTGGATTCTGAAAGCAAAGCTCTCTAGCTGGAGGCTGTACAGTGTTGCAATTAGCATAAGTGCTTTGTGGGCAGACCTGCCTGCTTAAATCCACCTTGTTACTTAATAGTTTAGTGATTCTAGACAAGATAATTAAAATCTCTCTGCTTCAATTTCTTAATTGTAAATAAAGATAGCAACAGAACCTGGCTCTGAGAATTAGATGAGTTAATACATGTGCCTGGAACATAGTGAGCACTCAATAAATGTTGGTTGTTATCACGTATTCCTTCAACTTGAATGTCTTTACCTTCTTACTTCTAGTTATGTGCATCAATTGCAGAGGCCACAATTTTCCCTTCTTTTCATCTCCCTGTTGTGTAATTTAATGGTCTACCCAAAGTGGAATTTGTGGACCACCTGCCTCAGAATCATCCATGGGTCTTGTAAAAAAAAAAAAAAAAAAAAGGCTCATTCTTCTACTCCACTCCAGGCCTGAATCAGCATATCTGCATATAGGGCGAAGGAAGCTGCATTTTAAGCAAACATCACCCAAGGAATTGTGATACAAAATTTGAGAATACACTCCATAAACAGGTCTACTGAAATACTCAGCAACTCCACCAGGCAAGTCAAAGGCAAAGAGGAAGCCCCAAGAGAATTACAAATCACAAAGCCACAGTCACTCTCTGCAAATTTCTCCACTAGCATGTGTCACTAAATAGCAAATGAGTGTAAGAAAGTTAAGGTTGCTGTGATGTCATTTCAATGCAACATGGCAGCTATAACATTGTCCATAACGAGAAATAAAACCACATAGGTAGTACACTCACGGGCGATTTTGTGCTTTGGTCAGAGAAATGTAAGTGCTCTTTTGAAATGAAATGCCAAGGCACTTCAGCTTTGGTCGGGTTGCATATTTACACAGTCCTAACTTTAAAAAATTAAAAAGGTCACATGTGCCCCAGTGCAGGTTGCCCTTGTCAGATGCTTGTTGGTCACCACCATTCCAGCGTGATGGACTTAGAAAGTGCAATCGTGTCGCTGCAACACATCTGTAAGAAATTGAATACAAATTGCAGCTGAATTTATATTTCAAGGTAGCAGCTTCCAGCTGCACATCATTTGTTTTGTCTTGTTTAAAATAGCTCCACATCGCGTGCCAGCTACTGTAGGCTCCAGATTCTATTAATTAGGGCTAGAAAACTAAAGCAGCAGCCGGTCCTCTAGGAGACGATGCCAGGTTCCAAAAACCTGTCTCAGTCTCTGCAGCCCCATCAGAGGCTTCCAGGTAATCGGGGTGGTTTTTCCAAGACAGTGGTTCTCAAGGTGTGGTCCAAGAATGACTTGCTCAAAAATCACCGGAAAGCTTATTTTAAAATGCAGTTTTCTACACCTAGCCCCGGACTCGCTGAATCCGAATCTCTGGGAATGGGCCCAGAGATCTGCATTTTAAGCATATTCTTATTCATGGTAAAGTCTCAGAACCATGGGAACCCAGAGACCACTCTAAAATGAATCATTTTCCCTGGAATCAAGCAGGATTTACTCAACCAGAAACCTCAGTCTGCCTTTCCTAATTTTCTCCCAACAATATGTCTTTATTCAAGGTCAAGTAAACTCTCATCTGCTTTATGGTTCTGACTACCAATTGTAGTGAAACTCAGGATAAAGGATCTTACTGACTTTGACTAGTCAGTAAAGTCCAAATATAAACTATCTCACCATTATGTGAATAGGATATTCAGATTGCATCCTGATTCACTGTGAAACAGAATGCATCTCTCCTTAAAAAAAACAAAACAAAACAAAAAAAACCTCCCAGAACAGGCGTAATGGGTAAATAAGTGTTACCATGGCATTGTGCTCCTCCGTGGCTTTCCCTTATTACAGATTTAGTTGTAAACATCATTCTTGGCTAAGTTCCTCATTTGTACGACTCTTTTGTGATCTACCAAGTGTGAATATATGTGATCAGTCTTTGAGTACATTAATGTATTGACGTTGATCCTGACCTTGGGATAAAGGAAACCCGCCCCCTGCCCCCCACCAGTTCATCCCAGGTGGCTAGCAGGCCCTTGATACGTATGTGTCAAGGACCAAATGAATCCACTGCCCTATTACTTTATCACGTATAGCATAACCCTACTGAAGAGCTATTCCAAAAATCACATGGGCTCTACCCAAACCCATAACAGATACCTGTGGTTTTGATGCCTTACTAAATTTCTCATTATGTATTACATCTCTCCTTTTGCAAGCTGTTTCCTTTTCTCCTTTCTACCATATCTCCTTTTCATGTAGATTTTGCACATTTCCATGACCCTCTGTTTAAAATGTTTATACGTCCTGGGGCACCTGGGTAGCCCAGTTGATTGAGCATCCAACTTTGGCTCAGGTGGTGATCTTGCAGCTCACAAGTTCGAGCCCCGCGTGGGACTCTGTCCAGACAGCACAGAGCCTGGAGCCTGCTTCAGATTCTGTGTCTCCCTCTCTCTCTGCCCCTCCCCTACTCGTGCTCTGTCACTCTCACTCAAAAAAATAAATAAACATTAAAAAACATTAAAATGTTTATGTCTCCCAAGAACTGGTAGTTGCTTCTTTCGGCTTATAGATGTACTAAAATGTGTTCTTTTTGCCTCTAGAATACTGATGACGGTAAATCTCTTTCTAAGAATAGTGCTGTACTAAAGCCCTTCCTGATCTTGAATTCTTAACCAATTATTGTTTCTTTTGTATTGCAGCCTACTAGTCAACTTCTACTTCATCTTCTTAAGTGAATCAAAATGGAATTCATCTGGAGGTTAAACATTCTGGGAGCTGATACATGGAATCACTCATATTTCAGCAAAATATCCAGCCACAGGAGAAAACTTAGAACCACTTCTGTATTTCCTGATGAGCTTGTCATTCATTCAATTCTTGAGAATGCCATTTCTCAAATGTGGTGCCTATCTTTCAAATAAAGCAGGCAGATTTTCTGTGTGAATTGATACTTAACTGAGCAGTGGCTCAGATTTGCCTGAAACAGTCCCTGTTTGCACTTACTGTCCTGATATAATCTTCACAGCACTCCCAGAGTGTGCAGTTTAGTCACTGAATTATACATAGTCACCCTGCTCATCACCTCCAAGTTTTACATGGAATAAGAATACTACTTTTGCAGACAGTAGCTACACTCGCGGTGAGCACAGCATAACCTATAGACTTGTTGAATCGCTCTTCTGTACACCCGGAGCTAATGAAACATTGCGTCTCACCTCTACTTCAATTAAAAAAAAAATAAAAACAGAGGGGCGCCTGGGTGGCTCAGTCGGGTTGGGTGTCCCACTTCGGCTCAGGCAAGATCTCCCGGTTCATGAGTTTGAGCCCTGCGTCGGGCTCTGTGCTGACAGCTCACAGCCTGGATCCTGCTTCAGATCCTGTGTCTCCCTCTCTCTCTGTCCCTCCCCCACTTGCACTCTGTCTCGCTCTCTCTCTCAAAAATTAATGAACGTTAAAAAAAATTTTTAATAAAGAAACTATACTACTTAGCTCAACCCTCTGGCCTCTATCTTCTCATCACATCCTATCCCACCAAACTCTCCATTCGAAACAACAGAGAGCTAAGTAATTGCCACTTTCAGACTAGTCCTAGGCCTTGGCCTCTTATCAGGTAAGTTGGGAAGCTGTGACTCAAGGTAGAAACAATCTGACTTATCAGTGAAAGATGCGGATGGCACTCAAATCAACGCCACATGCTTACAAATATTTAGTAGCCTTATAACAATCCACTCAAATGCACTCTTATAACTAACACTGCTTTGCTAGTTACAACCGATCCATTCATTAATTCACAAATACATATTGAGCCCTACTATGTGCCAGGTGCTGTTCTAGCCACTGGGGATGCAGAGGTTGTTAACATAAGATTTCTGCTCTCATGGAAATTACATTCTGGGGAGGGGAGACAGACAGTAAACAAGTAAACAAACAGATAAGTAAGACAGATAAAGATGGGGTAACTGCTACAAAGAAAATGAAGTAGATGGGGTAGAGAGTGTATGGTTTCAGTTATAGGTGGATTGTAATGACAGATCAGAAATCAGATACTCAAAGAAAATAGAAATATATATTTTTTTGTTCCCAGATATGAATCTGTCCAGGGCTAGAAGGTGGCTCCATCTGTCAGGGCTTCCAAGAACCAAGATTTCTTTGATCTTGCCGTCCATGCCCTAAGGTGGTGTCCTCGTGTGCAAGTTTGGGACAGCTCACCAGCCTGTGTCTGCATTTCAGCCTATGGGAAAGGAATAGAGAACATTCTTGCAGGCATCTTGGCATTAAGGAGATGGCCCACATGTGATTTATTTTCATTCCTCTCATTTCCCATTGACCCAAACTTCGTCACCCAGCCACAGCTACTTAAAAGGTCATCTGGGAAATGCAGTGTCTATTTGGGCAGTCAGATGCCCATCCAAAGCCCAGAGAGTTCTATTATTTTAATAATAAAGGACTAAAAGGCCCAAGTTGTGATCTCTGCTGTAATTGTCCTGTTGCACCCTGTGCTCAAGAGATAGGGCTGTTTTAGATAGGAATTTGTTTAGATAAAGTAGTCAGGGAAGACATAAGACCTGAAAGACAAGGAAGAGGCAGCTGTGTAACATACACAGGAGTTAAAATCAGCAGTCATGAGTTAGGATGACAATGAACATATGTACATTTCACACTAAAGTTTTAATTCATGTTTAGTTTTGTTAATTGTTACAATATGTCATTATTCAGTATAAGCTCACTGACAAAGCATATCCATCTATCATCTATCTATCATTTTTCCAAGTTGGTGAGATTCTCAGTTGTTTACATTCCATCCCTGGTTGTTTTCGATACATCTGACACATAGCCCCAGTGAAAATTTTATATAGATGATTGTTGGGTGGACACTAAATTCTGAAAGCTTGATATTTCCATTTGTTTTTCCAATCATCTTGAACTTCTAAACAGCAATTACCATCTCCTAAACACCCTTTGCAATCCACCCCATGACCTAAGCTACTGAGTAGCTCCATGGAGAGGCTAAGAGACTATAGAATGGGGAAATCTTGTTCTAAAGTGCAAGGGACTTCTAAATTTAAGACTCACTCATTAGTCAGATGGATTGTATACAAAGCAAGAAGTGTTTTGACATTGATTATGAGGGAATAAAATGCTTGTTGGAAAGGCATCTCGTCCTTGCCTGCATCTGGGCACTTGCCATGCATTGGATCAATTCAGGTCTAATTAAAACCGTAAGAAACACCACCCGAGGCAGACCTGTAATCCATCTGGCCAAATGTTCAAGCTACATAGAAGCATCCAAATATTCTGGATGAGGTGGTCCAGTGCCCAGTCTGATTCAGCCACAACTACGTAGGAATATTGCCCTAATAGCCCTGATTTTCATCTACCGAAATGGGGGGCTATGTGCCAGGATGTCACCTCCCAAGTCTTTGCTCCCTCTCAGGAAAGCCATCATAAGCCTCTAAGTCCATGAGCATCTATTAGTTAAAAAACAGACCTGGCTCCTGACAACGATCCCAGGCATGTGTGCTTCACAATAATTATTCTAAAATGTTGGGGATAATAATGAACATAATGACATATTCTTAGCTCTGAGCTCAGATCCTGGATTTTCCTGAAATCCAAAGCTCACACATCCCTAGCTTTTTAAACCCTTGAAATATAAGATACGTGAAGGAGATGTCTGCAGACTGAAAGTCTGGCACTTGGAAGCTTTGGGTAGTATTTTGCACTTAACTAACAAGAAGACAGAAAGCTATCCACAATACACAAAGGCACAGAAGCATTCTTTGATCTACTAAGACGTTCCTGGCTGGACAATGTTTTGGAAAATAATCAAATTGAATTTTAATTCCAACCTTTCTCCACTTGAAAAAGGAGGACTCTGGGGCACAGAGGAATTCAGGCACTTGCCCCAGGTCACAAAGTCAGTGAAGAGCAAAGCAGTAAGTGAACCAAGTATCCAGGGCCCTTTTCATTCTACCACAGTGTTGCTTGTTGAAAATAGTATATTTCTGTTTTGGCATTCTTGAGTCTACAGAGCTGCAAAGTAAGATCTTGGCATAGTATAGCACAGTGTCGTAATCTTCCTCCCAACTCTTAACGCTTCCCCCTGTCCTTACAACCATATAAGGAATCGAATCTTTATCAGGGTTCCCAATTAGCTTTGACAAACCTGATGTCTTGCCAACCAGTATACTGCATCATACCCACTGACTCCAACAGGCAAATGATTCCATTAAATTTCTAGACTTAATATCTCAGCTAAAAACGGCCATCTGTTCACACTTAATTACCATCTTCCCAAAACATATTTATTTGACAATCTTAAAGGATAACTCCACTTGTAGAGAGGACCGAGGTTTGAATTGTTAGCCTTTCTGCTGAAGAGCCGTCAATTAAACTTAACATTAGCTCAAATCCAGTTCAAGCCCTACTGGAAATAGAAACACATTTTTTTCAGATGGTTCTGAAAACATTCCTGGATTTATTTCTTAAAAAGAAAAATTTTGAGAACAAATGGCAAAAAAAAAAGCTACTTTTTTTTTGGCATTTCTTTCTTCTTAGTATTCTTTCTTAAATATACTTTTCTTGAAAAAAGAAATGGGAGGGGAAAAATTCAGCTGCCAGATAGATGTACCTTATCATTAATTGGCTTAACATACCAGACAAGAAGCCAGCCAGCTGCATTAACCTCCTGTCACCAGCCCTGTGTGCCTCTTACAAGGACTTTTGTGGGTTTCAATCACTGTACTCAAGCAAACCTTTATTCTTGCGTCCCTCCTGTAGTGATTGGATTTGTGTGGCCATTCAACGTCTCCTCTGAATGTTTTAAATAGCCAGAATCTCAATAGCTTTCAACTTTGCAGATGATTGGGCTTTAGCTTTGGTTGGATTCTACATCAGGTGCTTTTACAAAGTTACAGCAGAAAAACGAATTCACTGCCCATTTCAAATCAACTTATAAAACCTGATAGTCAGAACATTCATTACCAAGACTTTTTTGGCTTAACTATTAGCTATCCCACGAGACAAAATATCCCTATCAAAAAAGCACTGTTCTATTTTGGGAGTTATTTTCTGGACTGAAGAAGAACGAGTTGAACCGCCTCTGGCCATCTGTATATATTTCTTCACTTTCGTAGCCTTTGCTGATTGGAATGCATTCTGGTATCTTGGCCTCTCTTAGGCAATTAAGAAGCTTTCCAGAGACCAACAGTTGTATAGGAATAGCTTGCAAGCAGCATGTATTCGCTTATTTAAGAAATAAATATTATTGGGGTGCCTGGGTGGCTCAGTCAGTTAAGCATCTGACTCTTGATTTTGGCTCAGGTCATGACCTCACGGTCGGTCATGAGATGCAGCCCCATGTCAGGCATGGAGCCTACTTAAGATTCTCTCTCTCCCTCTGTCAAAAATAAAAATAAAAAATAAAAAAAAAATATTATTGCCTACGATGAGCCAGTTTCTATGCTAATATCTGGGAATACATCCGTGAGCCAGGTAGACAAGTTTCCTGTCTTCATTGAACTGACAAGAGAGAGAAACAGAGACAGAGAGACAGAGAAAGCGAGAGAGAGGAAGGGGAGGGAGGGAGACTAAAATCACAACCTAACTACACAGAAAAAGAAAAATTGTCAAAGAAGTCTGGACTTTAAAACATAAATCTCAAAAAATAGTGAGTATACTGTTTCAATGTTTTAAATACTGATCTATGAAAGATATAGGAATTCGGATACCTGGATCGCTTAGCCAGTTAAGCATCCAGCTCTTGGTTTAGGCTCAGGTCATGAACTCATGGTTCACGGGTTCGAGCCCCATGTTGGGCTCTGCACTGACAGTGTGGAGCCTGATTGGGATTCTCTCTCTCTCTCTCTCTCAAAAACAAATAAATAAAAATTAAAAAAAAAAAGGAAAAGAAAGGAATTAACCTTGTTTAATTGTTACTGTATGTCAAGGGCTTTACACATATTGTTCATTTTATTTTTATAAAAATCTTTGTAGGTAGATACAAAGGAAACTGAGGCTCAAAAACTCGAAGTACCCAGAATAAAAATATGCCCTGTAAATTATAAAGCCAATAATCATATCCACAGTCATCTGATTCAAACTCCATGCATGTACTCCCATACCTACTGAATTCCTGAGTCTTCTTTGGCAGTTTAGCTGAAAAAGTCACATTGCTTCAGACTTCTCTTCAGTTAGAAGTAAGTATGCAAGGTTCTCCAGCTGATATCTTTATCCCTAACAGGAATAAGTGTGTAAGAATCCAAAAAAGAGTCTCAACCTTATGTAAAATCTCCAGAGATGACAACCTCCCCCATCTCTAGTGACACACTCTGATGTTTCTGATTCCATAAGCCCACTAGTACTCAATGAGCTGCTTCTTGGTTAGCGACTTCTCATTGCCAGATCAAGCTTCTGTGCTGATCTGGGATTGAACTCTTGTAAGAAGAAAGCCCAGAACTGAAAGGTCAAATAGTTTATATATCTCAACATTCATTAGTCATAAAACATGAATGAACAACAACAACAAAATCTAGTTTCCTAAGCATATTACAGTCTGCTGGTACAAATCTTTCATTTTAAACACCAGTAAAGGATGGTCCTGAAAACTACAGAACACTGCTAAGAGAAAGTGAAGAAAACCTAAATAAATGGGAAAATATACCATATTCACGGATTGAAAGGCTCAATGTCATTAAGATAACAATTTTCCCCAAATTGATTTACATTTCCATACAAAGCCAACCAAAATTCCAGCAGGCTTTTTTTTTTTGGTAAAAATCCACAAACTGACTGTAAAATGTGTATGGAAATGCAAAAGACCTTGACTATCCAAAGCCAAAGCACTTGTTTAGAAAGGAAAACAGGGGCACCTGGGTGGCTCAGTCAGTTAAGTATCTGACTTCAGCTCAGGTCATGATCTTATGGTTCATGAGTTTGAGCCCCATGTCGGGTCCTGTGCTGACAGCTTTGAGCCTGGAGCCAGCTTCAGATTCTATGTCTCCCTCTCTCTGCCCCTTCCCCACTTGCACTCTGTGTGTGTCTCTCTCTCAATAATAATAAAAATATTAAGAAACATTTTTTAAAATTTAAAAAAATAAAAAGGGAAACACAGTTGGAAGACTTACCCTACCTGATTTCAAAAATTCTAATAAAGCTACAATAATCAAAACAGTGTGGCACTGGTACAAAGATAGACATATCCATCTATGGAAGAGAATAGAGAATCCAGAAATAAACCCACACACATTTGGTCAATTGATTTTTTACAAAAACGCAAAGGGAATTCAATGGAAAAAGGAAAGTCTTTTCAACAAATGATGCTGGATAAACTATACAGAAAAAAAATTACCATTGATGCTTATCTCACACCATACATAAAAATGAACTCAAAGTGAATCATAGACCAGAACTTGAAACGAAAACTCTGAAGCTTTCTACAAAAAGCATAGGAGAATTATGACCTTGAAGTAGAAGACAGATGTTTCTTGGATAGAACACAAGAAGCACACGCCTGAAGAGGGAGAAAAACGATACATTGATCTTTGACAAAATTAAAATGTTTACTACTTGAAAGCCTCCACTAACACAATAAAGCAGCAAGCCACAGACCTGGAGAAAATATTTGCCAAGCATATATCAGACAAGTACTTACATCCAGAATATATAAAGAATTCTTATTACTCAATAGCAAGATACCCTAATTTTTAAAATAAGCAAAAAATAAATAAATAACAAAACAGGGCACCTGGGTGGCTCAGTCAGTTAAGCATCAGACTCTTGATTTCAGCTCGGGTCATGATCTCATGGTTTGTAAGATCAAGCCACACATTGGGCTCTATGCTGATAGCATGGAGCCTGCTTGGGATTCTCTCTCTCCCTCTCTCTCTGCCCCTCACCCCACTTACGCTCTCCCTCTCTCTCTCAAAAATAAATAAACATTTAAAAAATAAATAAAATAAGTAAAAATTTAAATCGACACTTTACCTTAAAAGGCCTACAGTTAGCCCATAAGCATATGAAAGGATATTCAAATTATCAGTCATTGGGAAAACGCAAATTAAAAGCATGAGATTCCACTATACATCCAATAAAATGACTAACATATATATTTTTTAATTTTTTTAAGTATATGTATTTACTTTGAAAGAGAGGGCGCATGTCGGGGAGGGGCACAGAGAGAGGAAGAGAGAGAATCCCAAGCAGGCTCTGCACTGGCAGCATGCAGCCCAATGTGGGGCTCAAACTCACAAACCATGAGATCATGACCTGAGCTGAAATCCAGAGTCACATGCTTAACCACCTGAGCCACCAAGCACCCCAGTTTTTAAAGTGACAATAGTAAGTGTTGGAACTGCTACTGAAAATAAAAAATTGGACAATCATTTTGGAAAACAGTGTGGTAGTTCCTTTAAAAATTCAACAGCCACCTTGGGGCGCCTGGGTGGCGCAGTCGGTTAAGCGTCCGACTTCAGCCAGGTCACGATCTCGCAGTCCGTGAGTTCGAGCCCCACGTCAGGCTCTGGGCTGATGGCTCAGAGCCTGGAGCCTGTTTCTGATTCTGTTTCTCCCTCTCTCTCTGCCCCTCCCCCATTCATGCTCTGTCTCTCTCTGTCCCAAAAATAAATAAACGTTGAAAAAAAAAAAATTAAAAAAAAAAAAAAAAATTCAACAGCCACCTACCATACTACTTTGCTAGTTTACTCATAGGTTTTTACCCAAGGGAAATGGAAACATATCCACTCTAAGACTTGCACACAAATGTTTGTAGCAACCATATTGGTGATAAACAAAAACTGGAAACAACTCAAGTGTCCATCAACAAACAGGTAAATGGATAAACAACTTGTGGCATGTCCATATAATGCGAAACTACTCAGCCACAAAAATAAAGAAACTATTGGTATGCTTAACAAATTGAAATCTCAGAAGGATCTCAAAATCATCATGCTGAGTGAAAAAAAGCATGGCAACAAGAAGTCTATGCTGTATGATTCTATTTACATGAAATTCTAAAAAATGTAAACTAATCCATAGTGACAGAAGGCAGATGAGTGGCTGCCTGTGGATCTTGGCAGAGGGAGGGATGGATTACGAAGGAGCTAGAGGAAAATTTAGGCGAAGAGAAATAATTGTTAACTTGATTATGGTGATGGTTTCATGAGTGTATACTTTTGTCAAAACTGATAAAATTGTATGCTGTAAATATCTGCAGTTCACTGTACTTCAATATTATCTCCATAAAGTTGTAAAATACATTGAGGCATTTCATCTAACTGCCCCAACTCCAAGTCAGTGCAGTGGATTGCTGCTGTCTTTGCTACATATTTAGATGTAGCTCACGTGGTCCCTGTTCCTGAGCCCAGTTCCCAAGTTGGTCACACTAGACTGTAGAGTAATAAGATGTCGTTTTTGAAATGTGGAAAGAATGAAAGCATTAACTAACACACAGAAACCATACATGGTGGTTAAGATTAAGGATCTCAGAGTTATAGTTTTCTATTCCTTGTCCTTGCTAATGATCTATCCTAATTTGGAACTCCCTCCACCTGGTACATAGTTGGAACTCAACAACTGTTAATGCTTTTATTTCCCTAGTTCAGAGTTTAGGTTTATCAACAAGCCCTGAAGTGTCCATAATAACATGTAACTCACATGGGACTACTGAGTTCAGAGATAGATCTGCAGCATATAAGTTTATGCTGATATATAAGTTTATGTCCTATGTCATAACTGACATATAAGTTTAGCAGATGCATTGTTTTAACATTACAGCTGCTTCTGACCCTAATAGTAGCACTCTATTTTTATCATTCCAAAGTACAGTAAATGTTCATTTCATTGACTGTAAGAAGATAGGGACCTAAGCATATGGGTGTCTACTACATGCCAGTCACTGTGCTAGAAGCTTCCTATACCATTTCTATAAATGATCCTCACCATAAACCACTCCTGGCTTACACCTGAAATGATGAGGCTTGGCTTCCTTAAGGCTATGGACTCAGTGTGGAATAATGAAGCAGGATTTGAACCCACCCAGGATTTTGGGTATGCAACCTACATTCTGTGCATTGTGCCATATCCTTCCATATCAATGTTTGTGGGTTTGGAAAGGGTCACTCTACAATTTATCTTCCAAATGGAGACACTCATAAGAGTGAGTGTGGCAGAGGGTCTTTTAATAATTATTCCAGGACAATGGTATAGACCAGGATTCTGATGGGCAAATTGAAGTGGATGGTCACCCTAATCTGAGTTACCAGCTGTTCAAGCAGTATTTCAAAGCAAAGAGATATCAAGCAGGAAAGTGAGAAGAGACATGTCACAGGCTGAATGCTGGTCCAATAGGCTCTCTGGAAAGGAAGACAAGACTCTAATTTCGAGGAAAAGATTTTGAGACATGACCTAGTTTCTTCCTATTCACAGTGTGATTTGCAGACCAACAGCAGCATTAGGGAGCTCTGTTAAAAACACAGAGAATCTTGAGCTCCATTTCAATCTTACTGAATCAGAATCTGTGTTTTAACAAGATACCCTAGTGTTTCACACATCAAAGTTTGAGAAGCACTGGTCTAAAGGTCTACAACCTTCCTACTACCCATCTGAGTAACCATGGGTGGCTTGAAAAAAGACAGCGATTCCAAGGGCCCATCACCCAGAGATCCTGATTCTGTGGATTGGGGGGTAGACCTAGGAATCTATATTTTAAATTATCTCTCCATGAAACTGTTGAGGAGAGGACAGTTGGTTTGGGCCCCACTAATCTAGAGTATTCAATGCAAAAAGCACTCAAGTTTCATTAAAAATCATCCAGACAGTTAAAATGGAGACAGCTTAAGATACTCTGAGATTCACTATATTTACATTTTTATCTAGATATTTATCTATTTTCAGCCATAAAATCCTTGGAGAGCTAGATTCCATAATAGGAAATTATGTTAGCTGAAGAAATTTTAGTGAAATGAAACAAAGCATAATTTCTCTAAGGAAGACCTTCCAGATCCTGGAGCAAATCCACAGCCATTAAGTGTACCCAGACATAGACACAAAGATACAATCAGACCAAGAAGATAGCCAAATGGTGCTTCCCAGTACACTCACAGCACCGTGGCCATGATTACTTGGTCCTTGTAAGGATCTGCCCCGCTAACCTCTTCCGCAGGCCCAGAGTTGTGTGCAGAGACTGTTTCTCTGTCATTTCTCAGGGTACTGAAACACAACAGAAGCTAAGCCTAAACAATTACAGACACCTCACTGTGTTATACTCACTCTTCTTCCCACATTTCTTCTTGGCAGTAAATTTGTTGTTATGTGTCTAATGGATTTCTAGTGAAGTAAAATTCTGCTATTAAGGTCAATGACTGGAATGAATCTAGAAACCCAGATCTTTATCTCTGGTGGAAAAGACGCAGTATCAAATGCATAAACAATGTAGTCCAGAATCGGGACAAAATGTCAAGGTCGTGTACACAGATGTTCTCATTCAAACTCTCAAACAAGAACAGTTCAGAGAAGTAAAATAAGATAGAAGGCAAAAAGAGAGTGCACAACCTGGCCTTCTGAACCAGGTCCAGCAATAGGTCCCCACAGTTATTGACCTCAGGTGGGTCCTTGGAAGGAACACTGGAAATTTTTAATGTCTCAGATATAGGCTTCCCATTCTTTTTATTCTCCACCTTTTGACATGATGTCTCATTACTTCTACTGTGTTTTACCTTTTCAATATTTTATAATGAAAAAAAAAAAGGAAAATATACATCCCAGTAATCATGGTCTAGATACAACCACTGTTAACATTGTGCCCCATTTGCCTTATTTAAATTTTTGGTGAACCACTTCCAACTGAATTGCAGATATCATGACCCTTTACTGTTAATCATTTTAGTTCACTTATCGTAAGAGAAAACCCTCATGCATAACCACGATACCACTAAAACGCTGAAGAAAACTGGCAAAAATAATTCCCTAATATCACCTAACATCCAGTCCTTATTGAATTTCTCCCAATTGTACCCAAAATGTCTTTACCTTTTATTTGGACAATTTCCAAGGAGCCAAGTTAAAGAACTCATTACCTACCACTCAGGTGGTACCATTGATTTTTTTTATTATATCTGTTTTACCACATGTCTTTACATCTGCCCCTATGTATTTTTCTTCCATAAATTCACTTCATTTTTTGACATATTTCAAAGTAAAATGTATCAGTATAGTTTACCCTTAAATATTCTGTATGGTAATCATTATGTAGAGTTCAATAATCTTTTCTTCTGGTGGAAAGTTTATATACAATAAAATGCACAAATATTAAATTACATTGCTGACTTTTAACAAATACATACAGCTATGTAACTCAAGTCCATATCAAGAAATAGAACACTACCAGGAAGTTCTTTCATGACCCTACCCAGACAATCCCCTCCTCCTCCACTTCCCATTCTTACACAAACACTTTTATGATGTTTTTCACCACACATTAGTTTTGCCTATTCTAGAACTTCACATAAATAGAATTGTGCAGTGTATACTTTTTGGAGTTAGCTTCTGCCATTCAAACTAATATTTTTGAGACTCATCCATGTTGTCGTCTGTATCCACAGTGCATTCCTTTTTATTGCTGAGAAGGATTCTGCCTCGGTTGTTTCTAGGCTTTGGCTAGATGAAATGTCTATGAAAATTCCTGTACAGATGATTTTTGTGAACATATCTTTTCATTTCTCTTGGATAAATACCTAGAAGAGGAATTGCTGGCTCCTAGGGTCAAATATGTTTCGTTTTATGAGAAACTTCCAGACTTTCTTCCAGAGTGCACGTATCATCTTACATTCCCACCAACAGGGTATGAGATTTCTAATTGCTATGTTTTCCTTTTTTCCTTTTGCTCTTATCTTTTTAAATTCCTTCCTTCTACTTACTTTGGGTTTACTCCATTCTTCTTTTTCTAAAGAGGATCCTCAATTACTGATTTTGAACCCTCTATTCAAATATAAGCATTTATTTTTTTTCTTTCTTGATATCTACTTTATTTTTTTTAATATAATTTATTGTCAAGTTAGCTAACATACAGAGTATACAATGTGTTCTTGGCTTTCGGAGTAGATTCCTATGATTCATCACTTACATACAACACCCAGTGCTCATCCCAACAAGTGCCCTCCTCAATGCCCATCACCCATTTTCCCCTCCCTGCCCTGCCCACCCATCAATCCTCAGTTTGTTCTCTGCATTTAAGAGTCTCTTATGGTTTGACTCCCTCTCATTTTGTAACTATTTTTTTTCTTTCCCTTCCTCCATGGTCTTCAGTTAAGTTACTCAAATTCCACATGAGAGTGAGAACATATGACATTTGTCTTTCTCTGACTTATTTCATTCAGCATAATATCCTCCAGATCCATCCACGTTGTTACAAATGGCAAAATTTCATTCTTTCTCATTGCCAAGTAGTATCCCATTGTATATATATACACCACATTTTCTGTATCCATTCATAAGTTGATGGACATTTGGGCTCTTTCCATAATTTGTCTCTTGTTGATGGCACTGCTATAAACATTGGGGTACATGTGCCCCTATGAATCAGCACTCCTGTATCCTTTGGATAAATTCTTAGTAGTGCTATTTCTGGGTTATAGAGTAATTCTATTTTTAATGTTTTGAGGAGCCTCCACACTCCTCCAGTTTGCATTCCCACCAACAGTGCAAACTGGTGTAGCCACTCAAATATAAGCATTCAAAGTCATACATTTCTATAAGCATTGCTGTAACCACTTCCCACAATTTGGACATGCTATGCTTCTGTTTTCTTCTAGTTTAAAATATTTTCTAATTTTTTTTGTAATTTATTTCACCCATAAGTTGTTAAAAAGTGTTTTGTTTAATTTGTAAAATGTTAGGGGGTTCCTAGATATTTTATTGTTACTTATTTTTAACTTAATACTATTATGATCAGAGAATCTACCCTGTGTAATTTCAATCCTTTTTGAATTATTGAGGCTTGTTTTATGGCTCAACACACAGTCTGTCTATTTTGAGCAATCCACTGTATACTTGAAAAGAATGGTTATTTTTCGGTATTGGGGTATAAGGTTTTGCAAATATCAATTAAGTCCAAGTTGGTTGGTAGTCTGATTTAGGACTCCTATACCTTTATTGATTTTTTTTTTTTTTTTTGGCTTTGTTTTTCTACCAGTATGGAAAGAGGAGTTTTAACCTCCAGCTATGATTTTAGAATCAGCTATTTCCTCTTGCTTCTGTCAATTTTTACTTCAATGTATTTTGAAGATCCAAAATGTGTTTTATAACTCCTATTTTTCAAAATATAGTCAAGTATTCTTACCAAAAGGCTGAAACTGAATTTTATCAAGCCTTTAGACTTATCTAATTCCCTACCTTGAAGAGTACCAAGTTAAATAACATTATGAGGAAACAATCAGGTACGTCCAGAATGAGGGTCAGTATACAAGATCACTGGCCTGTTCTCTTCAAAATGTGCAGGTCATAAAAAGAGAGAGATTAGGAGAACGGTCGTACTTTACAAGATTTAAGAGATACATCGACTAAATGCAATGCTCTCTTTTAAACCATCGATCACATTTACATAAGCAACCAAGACTTGAGAGAGAGAGTGTTATAAATATTCCACTTTGAATATTAGAGAGGATAGATAGCCAGGTGAGATAGCCCTGAGTGCGCAAAGAAGATAAGGTTCGTTGAAGGCAAGGAGATCAACCCAATCCAAGGAAGAATCCTTTGGCAGTTTCCCCGTCAGGGTCCCTGAGCCAGATCTACAGCATCAGGGTGTCCGGGAACTTTGTGTGATGGGGCTGGAGGTAAAGAGACGGAATTCTCAGGGTACCACGCATGCCATAAATCATTCTGTCTCAACTGGAGGCCTCTGACCACCATAAAGGAAAGCAAAGTTGTTCATATGTGCCGCTTCTAAGTTGGTTTTTGTCATGTACACTGTGCTGTGCAGCCACAATCCCCACATCAGGAATGCAGTGTTGGTTTCCCACCTGCTAGGAATATTTTCAGATGACAGCTCTCTACTCTCTGGAAGTGGCCTCAACTCAAGGAACCATTGCGCCCAACATCACACAGCCCACTTCTAGGGAAGCCCATCTTCAAGGCCAGGTCAACCTAGTTAAAGAGTTTGCTCCCTCACTCCAACCTGGCACAACTCCAAAGGACTATATCAACCTCAGACCTTCTTATTGGGTTGCCTGAGCTCTTGTTAGTTGGAACCACATCCAGTCTGTCCCTCTGCCGTGTCTTCCTCGTTCCAATCATTCCATACTTGTTGATCCCAAGAACTCCCTAGTACCCTTCCTGTGTGCTTATCTCCATCTCGGAGTCTGTTTCCTGGAGAATCCACCCTGCAGCAAGGTTACCTAGCCAATTACCTTGAGAGAACTCATGATACTTTTATTGTTATTAAACCACATTTATTCGGATTTTGCAGAAGGAGAAATCAAGGCACAAAATCTCTGCGGCTTGCTCGAGATTATCCGAGGTGCCAACATTGCGTGAAGGCAGTGTGCCAAGGCATGAGCGAGAACCACACAAATACCCTGCCAAGTTTTCATCTCTGTATATAATTTATTTTTGCTACAACAGAGTAAAACTCACCATTCCAGCAATGTGTGCCAGATGGAATGTCAAGATTTGTGGATTTGCAGAGTGGGTGCAGAGTGGGGAGTCACAGGTTTAGAACAAATATTAAGAAGCAGAGTATTCAAAGAATGATAGTGTGTTTACTAGAAATGTGGTATGCTCTCCTCATGAGTATAGAAGAGAAGGTGGGCAGGACAGGAAATCTGCTGAAATGGCAACACCAGGCCAAAGAATGACAGTGACTGTTGGAATAGCCGTAGGTGTTTTAGAGACTCCGGCAGTTTTGCAGTAGGAGTAGAGTTGATTGTTTTGTTGTCCACTTTAAATGTTTGGAGATTTGCCATCAAAATATCTAGGATTCAAAAGTCAGCACTGAATGCCAAAAAGTTGAGACCCCTGAGCTGAAGATGAGAACCCAGGAAATCACCCCACTACCCACCCCACTTCACCGTGAGCTCTCTCTGCACTCATATGTTAAAACAGAAGAATGGATAGAACTCTTATTATCCCAAATTGAGAAGCTTTTGATATTTCCTAGGAAAATTAAGCATATTGGTATTTTTTTTTTAATTTTTTTTTTCCAACGTTTATTTATTTTTGGGACAGAGAGAGACAGAGCATGAACGGGGGAGGGGCAGAGAGAGAGGGAGACACAGAATCGGAAACAGGCTCCAGGCTCTGAGCCATCAGCCCAGAGCCTGACGCGGGGCTCGAACTCACGGACCGCGAGATCGTGACCTGGTTGAAGTCGGACACTTAACCGACTGCGCCACCCAGGCGCCCCAAGCATATTGGTATTTTAAGCATTATGAACAGAGGGTTGGCAACCAGAAAAGAATATAAAGAAGGAGGGAGGCATTAACTTAAGAAGGGGAGCCAGCATCTGATAAATGTGGCCCCATAGAGTGAACAAAAACATGGCACTTCATTTTGACAGTGTCTACACTGTCTCTTTATTTTCTTTTCTCTTTCAGTTTGTTGGCACATTCCCTGCCATCCACATTCCCTCCAGCGGAGCCCATCAGCTGAGCAGCACAAAGCCCTCTTTGTACCCTTGAAAGTGAAGTATTGATAAGCCCAAAGGAATCAGATGAGACAGGTTTCTGGTTCTTTCAGGCATCAGTGAGGTCTGGTTCTTCCAGGCTTCACAACGTCTGTGGCTGGGGCTCCAGAGTCCCATATGAACTACTGTATTCCATGACTTATTGGCAAATCTGCGACTGTCTCACACAGACCGAAGCCCAAAGCCTACTCCCTGATGTCAGGATTGGCCACGGTCGTGATCCCAAATTCATCACATAACCACACAACCTTTTATTTCATGCAAGCCCGTGAAAAAGTCACAAAACTCACTTACAGATCTTGGTTGTAAAGCTATTTAAAACAAAGGAAATATTTTGACTAGGAAGCCAAAAGTCGAGGAGAGTTTTAATCCTCTGCCACATCTTATCTACGGCCCCTTCTCGTTATTCTCCTAACAGACGGGGTTTTTTTTTCATTAATGCGGCTGGCAGCACTGACTTCACCTAGAGGGGAATGTAACCCAGAACAGCCAACAAGAACTTGAAATTCTCTGGGTTTTGTCACTTGCTGTTAGAATCGCAGCCTTTTCTAAATTTAGGGTGGTGAATCATATTAAGTAGTGACCTGACTGCAAAGCTTCATCAAGTTTGTGCAAGGGTGCAATTAACAACGTATCGGACTAAAGGTCAATAAGGTTTCAGAGCCTCCTCCTGGTTCGACACCACAAAAGAAAATGACACTGTGAACTGGGCTTTGTTTGCAGGACAAAATGCAGATGTGTTTGCTTGCATTTTTTAGCTTCCTTTTCTAATGCTCACAGTATAGTTTATGGATTCATAGCATATGCATATGTCAACTTGTGGCTCTAAAGGATTAATTTCACTTTATCCAATGTGCTGCTAAACCTCTAAGGGAATTCGTGGTTTAGTGTGATGGGCTGACATAGCATTAATTTAATTCAGATTCTGTTTCTCATCCTGTCACAATTTAACTAATACAGCATTGTTTGTGGGAATTCGGATACGGTTATTTAATGGAAGAAAAATGACAAATAAGACATTCTTCAGCTCTGATTCCAGCCAATCCCTCATTCCTTATGTTCACAGGGCATCAAGAGCTGAGGACCCTACTTCCGTCCAGCAGCTGGCTTCCCATCTTCACCCGGCTGCTGTTGCCTTAGTTCAGAGGTCTCCGGCTTTCCCAGGAGCATCACAGAAACCTCCTACCTGGTCTTTCTTTTGCCAGGGTCTCTCTGCTCTGCACCTGAGGTTCTTTCTAATCTGATCATGTTGCTCCCTTCCTAAAAACCCTTCTTGGGTAGGTAACCTTTGCCTGAAAGATAAAATAGAAAGAAAAAAAAAAGGCTTTATGGAAGTGCATAGCAGTTCTGGCTTCGTGATGTTACGTGAATGAATGAATTCACCACAGTCTACTGCCTTATCTTCAGATTCATAAGCTCAGAAGTTTGATCAGTATCTCAGCATGGACTCACATTAACTAATCCCACCAGATTCCTGTAGGAACCAAAATCATCGGCATATTAATTCTCATTGAATCACATCTGCTAGACAAGCCTTAATCCTCATTTTCTCCTGGTCTACGTCTTCCTCCCCCAGAAGCAGAGCTACAGGAATAATGATTTTATAATAAGGTTCTTTATGGCCATGGAGTTCCCTCAAGAGGGTGAATTGTTTGGTTATTTGGGGCCTTACGGGAATGATGGTCCTGGCTGTGACCGCCAGGCTGCCCATGTCACTGCAGGTACAAAGCAGAACCAGAGAGCTGTTTCCCATAACACCACGTGGTTGGGCTTCTATTTTCCACAGTCCAGGCTGACCAACCATTTTCGGGTGCCACAAAACAGCCCAGTAGGCTCCCACATTCTGCACAGAATTCACACCATTTCCCTGAGATTGCATGTCTCTTGGTATTCTGCAAGAAATTCTGGAACTCTTCGATAACAAACTCACTGACGAGCCCAACTGGGTCCTGCTTCACTCTCTCATTCCACTATGTCCTCTCAGAAGATAGCTTTATTTCCAAGTTCTTTGGGGTCTTTTCCTGTCACTCTTTATTTTTTGTTGTTGCTGTTGTTTATTTTTGAGACAGAGACAGAGAGAGAGACAGAGAGAGAGAGAGAGGACAGGCAGGGGAGGAGCAGAGAGAGGGAGAGAGAGAATCCCAAGCAGGCTCTGTACTGTCAGCACAGAGCTCAGCATGGGGCTCAAAACCATGAACTGTGAAATTATGACTGAGCTGAAATCAAGTGTCAGCCACTTAACCTGAACTGACAGAGCCACCCAGGTGCCCCTCCCACAGAAACTGTTTCTGGCTAATCTGAGAGAAGAGCTTACTAGGAGTATAATAGGATTACTTACAGCATCAAAAGGCGAAACTGAAAAACCAGGTTTCAGAAAGGATATGAAACCAGAGCAGAGCTGAAGACCTACAAGAGCAGGGCCATCTCCTGAGGGAGACACTGTGAGGGTGGGTCAGCCCAGACACCTCCTATCTGCCCAAGATTCAAATGCCCACATCCCACACTTCAGCTTAAGAAAGGGAAGGCTCCTTTCCCAAACATCTCCAAGATTCCAAGACCGTCCAGAATGAGACAGGGACCACTTCTCAAAAGAAAGTCCATGTCCCAGAACTAAACATCACAGTGAAGGACGTGGGGAGCAAGACTGATCAAATAGGATAAATTGTGGATCCAAAGTAGGAAGTTGAACTTAAAGACTCAGCAGAAATGCTCAAGTGCACAAGTAACTCGACAGTCGAAAGAGGAAGTGTCTAGGAAGGCAGCACCCTATCTAGAAAGGAAATAGGAGAGATGAGAGGAGGGAAGAAAATGAAATTCTGAGTGCATGTGAGTGATTTATGGAAATCGTACATGATAGTAAGAAAAGTAGAAGAATGCATAATATGTAAATAATTTAAATAATTTAAAATGTTGAAGATTGAGGGGCGCCTGGGTGGCTCAGTCGGTTAAGCGTCTGACTTAGGCTCAGGTCATGATCTCACGGTCCGTGAGTTCGAGCCTCACGTTGGGCTCTAGGCTGAAAACTCAGAGCCTGGAGCCTGTTTCAGATTCTGTGTCTCACTCTCTCTCTGACCCTCCCCCATTCATGCTCTGTCTCTCTCTGTCCCAAAAATAAATAAACATTAAAAAAAATTTTTTTTAAATAAATACAATTTGAAGATTGAGTGGATTTCAAAGAACAGAGTCTTGGGGGTGCCTGGGTGGCCCAATCGGTTAAGCACCTGACTCATCATTTTGGCTCAGGTCATGATCTTGTGGTTTGTGGGTTTGGGGTTCATGTGAACCCCATGTCAGGCTCTGAGCTGACAGCAAGGAACCTGCTTAGGATTTTCTCTCTCCCTCTCTATGCCCCTCCTCTGCTCATGCTCTCGCTCTCACTCTCTCTCTCGAAAATAAATAAATTTAGGGGGCAAAAAAAGAACAGAGCCTTAAGCGAATTCAAGGAATTAATAAACACATTAATAATGTGTTTTAAGTCCCAGCTCTGCATGAATGACTCCACAACACAAAATTCTGGCCTGGTTGCTCCCCCAGCTGCTAGCTTTCCCTGCTTCAGCAATACCATCCATTTTTTGTTCCCTCAAACACCAGCTCCCTCACCTCAGAGCCTTTGCACATGAGGTTCCTTCTGCTAGAGTCTTCTTCACTTCCTGTCTTAGTCAGGGGTCTCCAGACATGCTGAACCAAAAGGAGATATATATGCATCTACATCTCCATTTACTACCATTAGTCTCCCCCACTGAAATGTAAGCTTTATGAGGTTAGACCGTTTTCCTTGTCACCCTGCCCCTAGTGCCCAGCATAGTGACTGCCCATCAGAGGCACTCGGTACTTCTATATTGAATGAATTAATGAAGAAATTTTTTTAAATACTATTGAGGTTTGTAATAATGGCACATTAAACATTTCCAAAGGTTAAAACAGCCACAGACATCAGCAAAGCCTTTGCCCACTCCCTACCATTATCCCAACTCCATACAAAGAGCATCGTATAAAATGTTTTTCCAGAAGTTTAATACAAAGTGCCTCGTGAGACTGTGTCCATCTTAACAAGAAAATTTGGCCTAGCTTTCTCTTTGCTTTTCTTCCAATTCCAAGGATAATAAAGTTAAGAAGAGCCATTCTGGGTACAAAGTACCTCCTTCCGTGAGCAGACATCACGGGAGTCTGCAGGCAGAGATTCTGTGACAGATTGAAACTCTCAAGAAAACCTCTTCAAACATGTGGAATGGAGAATGCTATTACCCCGGGAATCATCTAAATACATACAGTTTTTCACGGATAATGAATTTGTTAAGCATGCTTAGAATATTCTCCGTTCTTAAACAGCTATGAATAATTGCAATATTCATAAATTACTAGACATTAGCAGACTAAGCAGGTGCACTGCAATCAAATTAATTCATTAACCCTTTTCAGAACTCTGATCTCAGGAAGACTGAATTGATATATCCACAAATATAAATCAAAAAACTTAATAAGTTACCTTCCTGAACAAAATACCACCAGCTTTCTTTTTTCTCGTCATGACTTAGTTTGATGAGACAAAAGACACTATGAAAAAGAAATGAACAAGCAAATGTGGACACATCGTATCGTTGGAAAACCATTATTCCTGTTGCTGTCTTCCACATACCCCTGCAGCCGGTCCTTGACTTTCTCAGCACAAGTTTTTTCAGCCTCTCCATTTTCTCCTGCTGTCTTTGCCCAACTTCTCTAGATTTTTAGATAATGATAAGGCAAGATCATAAGTCTAGACAGGAGATTGCTTTTGTGTTATATTGGAAAGAGAGTACATTTGAAAACTTATCTTGAACATTGTCTTCAATAATAAGATGCTTAATATGCACTGTAACAGCCATTTGAAAACATAGATACTTCAGACACAGATGAGGCAATGAACAAAATATATGTACAGACACGGATGGTCAAGTGCTTTTTCAACATGAGATACCAAAGAAATAAAAGGCATCTCTGTCAGGGATGGGGGTACCAGTGATCACACTGGGAATGCTAGAAATCCAAAGCAATATATGAAACCATTCCTCATTGCATACACACATTGATTTCTAAACTCAAGAATGTCTAGGTCAGTGGAAATGGACATGGAGGTTTGGTGGGGGCATGATGAGCAGTGAAGTCCAAGGAATTTGTTTTTAATTTTTTTTTAAGATTTTATTCTTAAGTAGACTTCACACCCATTGTGGGACTCAAACTTACAACCCTGAGATCAAGAGTCACATGTTCCACTGACTGAGGCTGCTGGGCACCCCAAGTCCAGGGAATTTTTAGACCAGGAGATCAGGAGAGAGCTAGAAATGAGAACTAGAGTGAGCCTCAAAGTAAGAGGTCACAGGGGCGCCTGGGTGGCGCAGTCGGTTAAGCGTCCGACTTCAGCCAGGTCACGATCTCGCGGTCCGTGAGTTCGAGCCCCACGTCAGGCTCTGGGCTAATGGCTCAGAGCCTGGAGCCTGTTTCCGATTCTGTGTCTCCCTCTCTCTCTGCCCCTCCCCCATTCATGCTCTGTCTCTCTCTGTCCCAAAAATAAATAAACGTTGAAAAAAAAATTTTTTTTTAAAAAGTAAGAGGTCACAAATAAGGACAACTGACGTGACGGCTGGACCTTGCACACTTAGCTGCAGAGAAAGGGGGAAAAAAACATTGCTAGGATGATCAGAAAGGTAAGTATAAAGAATTCAGATGCAGAGCGTCTCGAATGCCAACACTTTAGGTGAGGTCTAATGAGCAACAGCAAATCATCCCAGGGAGTAATGGAAATACTGTCAGGGAAGTCAACAATGGAATCAATAAAAGATCCTTTACTCTGTCTCTTATTACTTTCTGACTCAGAAAAAAAGCCTTAGAAGTAGCCACTGACTTAGGACCACAGTGAACCAATAAAAAAACAAAAACAAACAAAAAAAAATGTGGGTTTTACTAGCATTTGTGGAGTACAGATTGCAGCCCAGGGAAGTGGGATGCGGTCTAGTAAAACAAATATTTACCGCTAAATTATTTGTGCTTATTTTCAAGGGCAATTACATATTTTATGCATGCTTTCAAGGGATTCAGATTATCCTCATTTGATACATGGTGGTGATGAACTGTATCTAAAGATTTACTCAAGTGATTTCTAAACGCTGGAATGTCAAGGGAACAGCCGTCTTGAAGAAGCAGCTCACCCTGGAGAGGTCGCATGGCACCATGGGTTAGGACCCTCCTCCAAGAGCCTTCAGAACAATAAACCATGATGGTCTAATGCAAACCAGAAATTCGCAAGTGCAGGCTTTCCGCAGTTTACACACACTCCATTCCCAGCTGGAAAGCTAGCATTTCAAGTCACAGTGGATAGTTCCAGTTGGAAAAGCCTCAGCTCTGAGCAGCAAGGGAAAGGGAGGGAGGCTCTAAAATGACACTGTGAAGACAATGAAAGGAATTGGACAAGGCAGCATGAATAAAAACAATTGATATTTAAGCTCTCTTTGCCCAGATGTGAAAATCAGATTTCTTTCATTAAATGTTGGATTAGAAAGATGAGTAAAGAGCAAAGCACGGCTAGAGCTAAAATTTGAATGTAGTTGTCTAGGATTCACTCCTAAAGCGGCTGAAATATCTGAAAAGACAGGCATTATTATTTGTTTTTTCCCATAGAATCATCAATTTAGACAGACCGCTTGCTTTCTCAGGAGAGAAATAAAATTTTATTTCCCAAAAGAATGGCAGAAATGTTTCAATCATTAGTATGGTGGTAAGAGCTATATCCTTCAGTCACTGCATGTTTCCATGCAGTATATGTGCATATTTAATTACAAAGGCTGACAATGAATGCTCATTAGATGGGACCCATGTGTTTTCTGTGTATATTCTAATCCTCCCAAGTACTCAGAGACGGTGGTACTCTTATTGCCTGCCTTCTACAAAATGAGACACTGAAGCAACTTTGTCACTGGTAACCACTGGATAGGGGCAGAGCTGGGATTTGAACCCAGACAGTCTAATTCTCAACCTCGGCAATAGGTGTCTTTCAAGGGGCGTTTCAAATATCTTCTTCTTCTTTTTTTTTTTTTTAATGTTTTATTTATTTTTGGGACAGAGAGAGACATGGCATGAGCTGGGGAGAAGCATAGAGAGGGGGAGACACAGAAACCAAAGCATGCTCCTGGATCTGAGCTGTCAGCACAGAGCCTGACGCGGGGCTCAAACCCACAAACCGTGAGATCATGACCTGAGCCCAAGTTGGACACTTAACCAACTGAGCCACCCAGGCGCCCCTCAAATAGCTTTTTTATGATGCTAATGATAGTATTAGTTCAGGAATAGAAATTACCTACATTAAATGGCAAGTAAAAAAAATTTTTTTGGCTACTTGTGTACTGTGAATTCAGTGTCATTACCCTAAGAGTTGTAATAAGTAGGGACGTCTGGGTGGCTCAGTCAGTTAAGTGTCCAACTCTTGATTTGGGCTCAGGTTATGATCTCCCGGTTCATGAGTTCGTGTTCCATTTTGGGCTCTGTGCTCACAGCATGGAGCCTGCTTAAGATTCTCTCTCTCTCTTTCTCTCTCTCTCTCTCTCTCTTTCTCTCTCTCTCTCTCTCTCTCCCTTTCTTTCTGCCCCTCGCACCCCCCCCACTCTCTCTTTCTCTCTCAAAATAAATAAACGTTAAAAAAACTTCAAAAATTAAAAAAAGGAGTTGAAATAAGTAGGAAGTGTCAAGAAGGCTCAATACAACCAATTGTTAGATTGTTCATCTCTTAAATGAAATCAATGCCCACATATCCTAAAGTTCTTATCTGGTAACGGTTTAGGGCTGGCCTCAAGCAGACCACATAAGGAAATGTGCACCACACGTCCTGGTCACAGCAATGGTTGATTAGCCTTCTCTCCACCTTCAGCTCAATCTCCACTAAAGTCCTTCGGTTCAGTCAAACAACAAGCTTTTAGCAGAAGGTAAAGTCAATGGTCACTCTTTTTTTAAATGACTAAATATTCACCAATGTCAAAAGCTGGAAAGAACAATTAGATATTTATTAGTCAGGATCCTGTTTTTATTTATTTTCCTGATTATTTCAAGGGGCTCTATCTTGTAAATGCACTGACACATATGAGTTTTCAAATTTAACTTAGATTATTTGTCACAGTAGGTTCCTAAATTCAGGTAGCACCTACAAGTTATCAGCTTGTATATAATCAAGTTACTGATTTTCCCTAACCTGTTCAATTATTTTTGTTTCATTTTTTTAGAGGGAGGGGGTGAAGGGCAGAGGGAGAGAGAGAATCCTAAGTAGGCTCCACGCTCAGCACAGAGGTTGACACGGGGCTTAATCCCGCGACCCTGGGATCATGACCTGAGCCAAAATCAAGTCAGACGCTCAATTGACAGAGCTACTCAGGCACCCCAGATGTTCAATGCTTTTTAAAACAAAACAATAAACATTTCTGAAATTATCTGCATTTACCAACTGTCCCTCTGCTCCTTGAAATGGTTTCTGTAACAATGCAAAGTAAAAATCTAGTATTAGTAAACATTTTTTTTAACGTTTATTTATTTTTGAGACAGAGAGAGACAGAGCATGAACGGGGGAGGGCCAGAAAGAGAGGGAGACACAGAATCTGAAACAGGCTCCAGGATCCGAGCTGTCAGCACAGAGCCTGACGCGGGGCTCGAACTCACGGACTGTGAGATCATGACCTGAGCCGAAGTCGGATGCTTAACCAACCGACTGAGCCACCCAGGCACCCCAGTAAACATTTTTTAAAAAGGAGAGAGCAGGGGCGCCTGGGTGGCTCAGTCGGTTAAGTGTCCGACTTTGGCTCAGGTCATGATCTCACAGTTCTTGAGTTTGAGTCCCGCATGGGACTCTGTGCTGACAGCTCAGAGCCTGGAACCTGCTTCGGATTCTGTGTCTCCCTCTCTCTCTCTGCCCCTCCCTGTTCTCTCTCTCTCTCTCTCTCAAAATAAATAAACATTAAAAAAATTAAAAAAAAAAAGAGAGAGAGAGCATCCATATCAATTTGTATTAGTTAATGTTTCAGGCTCTCGTCAATCTGGCCAACCAACAGAAATGTCTATTGCCTACAAAACTTTATCCCGTCAGAGAGAATCAGGCCTAGAATGGGCAAAAAAATTCATCTTTAGGAAATAAATTCTTAGTAGTCTCCATGTGGGGAAAAAAGCCTATATCTATGTTTAGAACTCAGTGAAAAAGCAAACAAGTGCAAATCTTGTCAACCTATCAAAATGCCAGAATCCAAAATTTTAGACATATAAAACTACACACATCATTTTGAGCTTCTTGGCTTTCCACTGCCCAGCAAGGTCTGACTGATCCTGGTCCAGAGACTTGACAGTAATGTAAAGGTAAATATTCCTATAAATCAGCAGTAAACAGAATTATGTCTTCTCCTGCAGCCAGGACTTGTCTTTTTTTCCCCCAAGGTTCTAGGACAACCTGAGGGCACAACTGTAATTCATACTTAGATTTCCTCTCTGAAAGTAAGTTCACTTAAAGTAATTACGTGTACCCTGCTTTAAGGAAAGCTAACACATAAAAACAGGCACCTGGGTGGCTCAGTCGGTTAAGCATCTGACTTTTGATTTCAGCTCAGGTCATAATCTCACCAGTCATAAGGTCAAGCCCCTCATTGGGCTCTGAGATGACAGTGCAGAGCCTGCTTGGGGTTCTCTTTCTGCCTTTCTCTCTCTGCCCCTCCCCGCTTGCACTCTCTCTCACTCTCAAAATAAATAAATAAAAATAAATGTTTAAAAAAAAGAATAATTCACTTCAGGAATGATAGTTTGCAGTTCAAGATAAGAAGTATCTCTAGCTGGGGTGCCTGGGTGGCTCAGTGGGTTGAGCATCCCACTTTGGCTTTGGTCATGATTCCCAGTTTGTGAGTTCGAGCCACCCGTCGGGCTCTGTGCTGACAGCTCAGAGCCTGGAGCCTGCTTCACATTCTGTGTGCCTCTCTCTCTGCTCCTTCCCTGCTCTCATGCTCTCTCTCTCTCAAAAATAAATAAAGATTAAAAAAAAATTTTTTTAGTAAAAAAAAAGAAGTATCTCTAGCTTACATTTGTAAAATTTTACATCGATTATAACAAGTTTGTCTGCTCTGACAATGCATTCTCTCCTACTCTTAGGAAATTAGAAAACCTAAAATACAACCTAAACTTTAAAATATACAGCTGATCTCAAAAGGGAATTACCAAAAGGAAGTTACTCAACACTAGACTGGTAAGCATGCAAGCTGAGGGCCTCAGTGGTCCAGAGGGCCTCCTGGCTGGGACTGGAGTTACAGTGTCCACCCAGAAACACAAGACATTTTTTTTTTAATCCATAATAGGGCAGAGGCTAGAAGTGAATCTCCTACAAAACAAGAACTCCAGAAGGGCAGCTTCTTACCAGTCCGGGCAGTAATGGCATATCATCTACAGGGCTTCTAGGAATAGGAAGAAGAGAAAGTTCATGTGAGGAAATGGAAAAATCCCAAACCTGTGACATAGGTGGATGCAGGGTTAAAATTTATACTAGCTGTGTGATAAAGAGATAGCAAGGTGAGACATTCACTGAAAAACAGGTCCTGGTGCATTGAAACCCTGAGACTTCCAGTAGAAACAAATACAAAATACCTTGTAGAGAAACTTTCACAGCCAAAGGCACAGGAAACCCATGTAAAGACACCCCTGCTGAAGATGAGTTCACAGTGAAAAACTCAACCAACACTTGGAAATGATTTGCAGGGAGGGAAAACCAACAGGCATAACAAGCAGCGTCAGTTAGGAACCCTAGAGCTAGGGAACAGAAGAGAGAACAGGCTGAAACAGACATAAAATAACAGCATTAAAATTATTATAAAATGCCATAAACTTAGAAGCCAATAACTGAAAGATAGGTGAAAATATGCATTTGGACATTTAAACACATGCTTCCAAATCATTCATAATCAATGAAGACATTTTTAATACTTGGAACTGAACAGCAATGAAAATATAACACAAAATCTATGAGAAGTAGCCTAAGTATTCCTTCAAAGGAAATGTGTATGCCTTTCAATGCACATGGTAGGAAAGAAAAAAGAGTTAGGAGCTCAGTGACTCTAGAAGTGAGAAGAGCAAGGGAGTTGGCCTAAAGGAAAGATCAAATATAAAAGCAGAACTTAATAGAAGAGAAAACAAAGACATTTTTCATAATTGATCAGTAAAACAGAAAACTGATTCTTTGAGGAAGAAAACACATAAGGGAAATATAAAGCTCTGGAAGACTGAGCAGGGAAAAAAAAGAAAAAGAAATAGGAAAAATACTGGAAATAAAGAAGGTATATGATCAGATAAAGTGGAGTTTTTCTTAAGCTTATGAAAATATTATATAAAGCTTTATGCCAATAAATGTAAAGTGAATGAAAATTCTAGGAAAATTTAAATGACCAGCATTGACTAGTGAAAAACATGGGAAACTAGCAAAATCATATCTAAAATTTCAAAGTGATCGGTTAAGATCTAACCACACACATGAAAAAAGCTTCAAAGGGTTTTCAGGCATCCTTTACCTAATCTTCAGACAGTAGATAATTCATATTCTATACAAATTATTAAGAGAAAGGTCCATTAGTCATTTTATGAAGCTAATATAACCTTAATGCTAAAATGAGCTAAACTACTGTATGAAAAAAAATCACTAATCTCACTCACAATATAAATATAAAATCCTAGACAAAATAGTAGCAAAATAAACCCAATTGTGTGTGTATGTTAAATTATGACCACTTAGGGTTTATCCTAGATATACAAAGATAACTCAATTATTGGTAATCTATTGATTTAACTCACCTTTATTTCCTTTATTTTTTTTTAAGTTTATACATTTTGAGAGAGACAGAGAGAGTGAGCAGGGGAGGGGAAGAAAGAGAGGGAAAGAGAGAATCCCAAGCAGGCTCCACACTGACAGACATGGGGTTCGAACTCACAAAATGCGATATTATGACCGGAGTCAAAACCAAGAGTCAGATGCTTAACCAACTGAGCCACCCAGGGGCCCCTATAACTCATCTTTTAAAGAAAAAAAGCCATAAATTCATCCCAATACATGCAAAAAAAAAAAAAAAAAGACATCCAATAAGTTTTGATACTGGTTCATGATTAAAAAGCAAACATACTCTTAGTCTAGAAATAGAAAGAAATAATCTTAATCTAATACATGGTGTTTCATTACAGTGAATATCATACTTAATTGTGAAGTATTAGAGACAAATTATCTGTTTTCTTTTCAGCTTATCATATTGGTGCTTTTAGCTTAGTGCAATAAAAAATTAAGGATTAGAAAGAAAAAAATAAAACCATCTTTATTTTCCAACAATTTAATTAAACAAAGAAATAAAAGAAAATACACAGCAAATAACTGGGACTTCCGTGAGTTCGACAAAGTGGCTTGATTAAAAAATATGTTAAAATTATTAACAATCTTACAGGCAACAGCTAAGGAGAAAATTTTAATTTTTAAAAAAGTATCCAGTCACAGAAAGAACAAAAAAAATTAAGTGATCACAAATATACACAAAAGATGTTCAAGATTTTACAGGACATTTTAACACTATTGAGTGACATTTAAAAAAAACAAACGAAGTAAATGGAGAAATATATAATGGTGGTGGAAAGGGGACTCAACATCGTTAAGATATCATTTTTCTCATATTTATCTATAAATTTTAACGCAATTCCTATAATATTGTCATCTGCCGTTTTACAGAATTTGACAAGTTAATGAGAGTCGTAAGGAGAAGGGAGGAGCCAAGAACAGTCACAACCATTTGACAGCTAAGAAGATGTGCAAGTATGAAAACAAAGTTATATTAACTTGAAGAAAATGTGGTATGTGTCCAAAAAACGAGGAAATAGGCCAATGAAATAGAAGAGAAAGCCCAGGCAGGAAAAACAACAACAACAAAAACCCCCATATGTATATGAGGTGTCATTACAAGTCAGTGGAAAAGGATCAAGTATACAATGCATGTGACTGCAGTTGTCTATAGGCAAAACACAAACAAACAAACAAAAAGTACAACTTATTCCAACCTCACTTCATAAACAGATTAAAAACCCAAATGAGAATATTAGGACTTCGAAAGAGAAAAATAGAGACAGAGTATTTTTTGTGAACATAGGGAAATGAGTTGTTTCTGAAAGAAAATGCCAATGGAACCAATCAATGAAAAATGTTGATTCTCTTTTTTTTTTATTAAATTAAATTTGATTATATCGGAAATTTAAGTTTTCATGACATAAGGTATGGCAAACTTAAAAAAAAATTTTTTAAATAAAATAAGATAGAGCAAAGTAAGTTAAAACACAAACCACATACTTGGAAAGAGCTGTTTGTCACATATGAATTAAAACATAGGTATAATTCTTATAAATCAGTAATAAAAATACAAAGAGTACTGTAACAAAATTAGTAAAGGACATGAACAGGCAATTCACACAGAGAAAACTGAAACATGGAAAATTTGTCAGTCATGGGAACTATCAAGGAAATGCACATTGATGTGAGATACCATTTCAGAAAAACAAGACATCTAAAATACTAATTTTTGAGGAGAAAGTGGAGAAACTGGAACTTTCCTATGTAGAACTTATAAATGCCTTCATGAGCAATTTGTCAATAAATATCTAGCAAAGCTGAAGAGGCACATCCCTATGGCCCAGAATTTTACTTCTAGATGCACCTTCAGAAAAAAAGAAAAATCCAACACAGGCCCAAGAAGAGACGTATAGGATGTCCACTGAACCCTTATTTGAACAGCAAAAAATCAGAAGCGAGTTCAAAGTTTGTCACTGAGGAAATGGATAATTACATGCAATGGGACAGGAAAGTAGCTTAAATGAATAAACTACCTGTTAATGTTTCAACATGGCTAACTCCCAGAATCAGTGTTCCGTGAAAAGTAATTACAAAAAGATTTAAAGCTAATTTATTTATGTAAATATGTAAAAGGTGCAAAACAATACTATAATTGTTGAAGGATACATACATACAGAATAAATACAAAAGTACAGATGGGAGAGATATAGACCAATTTTAGGATAGTGGTTAACTGTGGAGGAAAGTAAAGGAAAGGAGAAGGAGCCATCAACTGCAGTTTTTTTTTTCTAAAAAAGGAAAAAGAAGGGGCTCCTGGGTGGCTCAGTTGGTTAAGCGGCTGACTTTAGTTCAGGTCATGATCTTGAGGTCTGTGAGTTCGAGCCCCACATCCGGGCTCTGTGTTGGCAGCTCAGAGCCTGGAGCCTGCTTCAGATTCTGCGTCTCCCTCTCTCTCTCTGCCCCTCCCCCACTTGTGCTCTGTCTCTCTCTCTCTCTCTCTCTCTCTCTCTCAAAAATAATAAACATTAAAAAAATTTTTTAAAGAGGAAAACTAGACAAATGTAACTAATTTTTATTTTATTTTTTTAATGTTTATTTATTTTTGAGAGAGAGAGAGAGAGATAGAGAGACACAGAGTGTGAGTGGGGGAGGAGCAGAGAGAGGGAGACACAGAGTCCAAAGCAGCCTCTAGGCTCTGAGATGTCAGCACAGAGCCCCATGCGGGGCCTGAGCCCACGAACCGTGGGATCACGACCTGAGCCGAAGTCAGACGTTCAACCAACTGAGCCACCCAGGTGCCCCAAATGTAACTAATTTTTAAATCTAGTGGTTGGTACATGGGAATCTCTTAGGTTATTCTCTGTATTTTTCAATTTCATAACTTTTAAAAATTAATAAATAAAATCAACAAATCACTACATATCCATGATCTCATTTTGATAGACCCTCGCAAATAAGACTGTATGGTGTTTATTTTATGGATGAGAATACGGGTTCCTCAAGGTCAAATCCCTTACCAACCATCACGAAGCAAGAAAGGAGAGAAGTGGGAACTCCAACTTAAGTCACCTGCACCAAGATGCCCCTCCAAAAATTCCTTATCTTGCAAAATGATCATCCAGACTGCTGTAAAGATCAAGTTATATCACTGCACTGAATATTTACTCTGATTTACCAAAATCTGACAATCAACTTTTTAAGAACACATTGATTTTTTTTTCAATCAATCAATCAAGTTTTTTCAATCAATGCCTACCTGAATTCAGAGGTTGACACTGTATGGCTGACAAAAATGTGCCTGTAACAGTGCCACTGTCTGGTCCCAGTGGCATTTCCATCGGAGGGTCTAGGACCCTCAGCAACTGTGGTTCTAGAAGTATTTTTTTCCCCTGCCCAGTATCTTTCCAAAGTCAAAGGCTCTGGGGCAGAAGAAAGCCACCAACAAACTCTTATCTGCATGGCCTTGAGCCATCATGAGATTGTTGAAGAAAATCTGTGACTTGGCATCCCTACTGACTTACAAACTCAGTTTAAAAATATATGTTACAACAGTGGAGCAGCTGTTATTTCTTCTTCCTTTGCCAACTGATTATGTATAGCAAGGTTTGTCATTTTTCCATTATTCACGACTCTTGGGTTATCAGTCTTCTGAACAAATGATAACATGCTTTATTAGAAGACAAACTGTTTGAAGACGGAGTTGGAAAATAAGTTATTCAGGGCAACTGAGAAGGGTTTTTGTGCATCAGATGGTTTTAATTAAAGGAATCATATCAAATCTGCTTCTAGTTACAGAGGCGAGACATCTCCCAGGGTCTAAGATTAAAGCCTTTGTTAGTCTTTTTCACCAAAACTCTACCTGGGTCTCCTGAAGTTTTCTATTTTCCTGTTACACGCCAGAGAAGCTTTGGTATACAATCATGGAAAAGGCTAGTGCCAGTGACTTACAACAAAAAGAGAAAGAGGGAGGGAGGGGGAGGGAGGGAGGGAGAGAGAGAGAGAGAGAGAGAGAGAGAGATGACAGGGTTTTTGTTCTTTTTTTCTGTTTGTCTCTGATTTGTTTGTTCTGTTTATGCAAAATTCTCATTATCTTGAGTTTCTTAGCACAGAAGATGTACGTAAGAACCTGTTGCCCCCCCCAACAGTAGCTGTCTCTTTCTCTAGCAAAGAATACCTCTCTCCACTCTTACTCCTATCACCCAATGCTCTCGGCACCCTGAGGTTTATGACGCGACCCTTTCAGCGTCCCAGAAAGGTGTTTAGGATGCTCTGTCATTTTTATGAAGATGATGGGCCTCCCAGTTCACAATTTTTGTCTGCCTAAGAACCTTGATTTCACCAACCATGAAGTCCCTCGTGGATGTGGACGAGGGCTCTGCTCCCCCTGTCAAGTTGCTGGCTTTTCCCAAATTCCTTTAAAATAATATTTGAGAGACAGGTTTTTAGATACAATAATTCTTAGTCAACTGTTTTACTTCTACCCAACACTGCGCTTGACTCAGAGCTGTACTGGTTCCCTTTAAATTTCAAATTTGAATACACCTGGACTACCCCTTACAAAAAAAATATACTTTAGCCACATCTCTATTATCCCAGAGACAGAGAAATGAGCTCATAAGGATACATTTACATCAAAAAGTAATCCCCAAACTTCATTCTTAAGTCTAGCCACCAAAGCGGGTATGGGATATTCTGATAGTAAAACTGGTTTGTTAAATGTTTGTCTCTTTCTCATTTCTGATCTTCTCTAGCTCCCTTAGGTAGATAGAAATTTTCCATGAAATCTTTCTGGAAACAGTTTCCAAAAACACTGGACACAGTCCCTTAAACTTTCAAAGGGTGGGGCACTTGAGTGGCTCAGTGGGTTAAGCGTCTGACTTCGGCTCAGGTCATGATCTCACCGTTCCTGAGTTCAAACCCTGAATCTGGCTCTGTGCTGATGGCTGGAAGCCTGGAGCCTGCTTTGGATTCTGTGTCTCATTCTCTCTATGCCCCTCCTCTGTTTGTGCTCTATCTCTCTCTGTCTCTCAAAAATAAAAAATTAATGTAAAAAAAATTTTTTTTATTAAAAAAAATAAACCTTCAACGGGAAAAAAATGGAGAAACTTATCCCACAGGACCATCAGCAGTGCTGCCTGGATAAACCACCTTGACGTCTGGGTCCCATTCTGAATAAGCAGGGCCATGGCCCGACCGTGGACTTGGAATGAAGACAGAACAGTCTTATTTATTTCTTGTTTCCCCCAGCAATGATCACGGTGCCCAACAGATAGCAGAGTCTCAATAAATGAGTGTGAAGTCTACAAAAATACCTTCTCCCTCTAACTGACTTATCAGTTCAGGTACAATATCCTCTGAGATTCATCCATTTTATTTGTTCATTCAACAAACATTTATTGAACACAACATGAGCCCTGGGGTGCAGCAGAAACAACAACAGCTATTCTGCCTCAGGGAGCTCACATTTTAGTGGAGGGAGTGAGGCAATTAATAAAATAAAGAAGTCAAATGCACAGTATTTAGATATCGTTAAGTCGTGTGGGGAAAAATCAGTCAAGGAGCAGAGACAGGTGGTTTTGTGGATTATCCCAATTATACATATAGTAGTCAGGGGAGGCCTCCCTGAGAAGGTGCCATATCTGAGCAAAGGAGGTTTTCAGGCAAAGGGACAATAAATGCAAGGTCCTGCTGAAGGGCAAGGGTGTCATATGGCTAGAGCAGATCGAAGGAAGGGGTACTCCCTGCAGGCACTGCTTCCTGGGGGCAGGTGCACCCCCTCAGAGGGGCCCTGCACCGCCCACCCCAGTCCAGGGGAATCATTTTCTAAACTTGGAAAGAAATCTGTGCTCTCCTTTGCTGCTCCTACACCTGCGAATTCTCTCTCATCTCTGGGCTTTAACATTTTAAGAACAAAACCCAGAAAGGCTTACCCTCCTGGCCCCATACCCTCCCATGTACCTCCTCCGAGAGGATATGAATTATAGTAGCTGCCTGAACTGGGGGATGGGGAGGCAGAGGGATCTGAACTTAAAGTCTTGGGGTAGGACAGAAAAAAAAATGGCTTCTTTTGAGGAAATAAAATAGTCCAAGGACTAGTCCTTGCCCTTCTGAAACTTACACTATAATTGAGATGACAAAACACATACACACAACTGTACATATTAAACATGAAATTCAAGACATTACATTAATTCTAGCTGAAGTTATTAAGAAAACAAGCCATGAGAAGTAGAATTTAGGGGCGGCTAGGTGGCTCAGTCGGTTAAGCCTCCAACTCTCGGTTTGGCTCAGGTCATGATCTCACAGTTGGTGAAATCCAGCCCCATGTTGGGCTCTGTGCTGACAGCGCTGAGCCTGCTTGGGATTCTTTCTCTCCCTCTCTTTCTCTCTCAAAATAAATACACTAAAAAAAAATAAATAACTTTTTTAAGTTGAATTTAAGCTTCAACTTAATGTATTGAAGAGTCAATACATTTTTATTTTAAGCGAAACTTGTCACTTTTAGCAGGAGGGTAAATTACAACATTCCCTAAAAGCTTTGACATCTGAATGCCCCAGTGATTCTACCTGTAGTAATGGACCTTCATGATATGTTCAGAGATATAGGAACAAGGGTGCCCACACCTATCTGTAAAGTGGAATATTATGTTGCCTATCAAAATGCACATGTAAGAATACATATGTTGACTTAGAAAACCATCCATCAAAAAAAAAAGAATTAGACAAGTAATTTCACAGCATGAGTCATCCCAGTTTTAAAAAGTATATACAGGTGGATGTGCCCATGCCCTTGCCTACTGAAAAGTTTAAAAGGATGTTTGCTCCAAATGTTGCTGAAGGTTATGGTAGGTAACGGTCCCCTCCTGCCCTGGGGCAGGGGGCGGGTACACGTCTCTGCCACAGTAATGTTGGGTTTGACCAAGTGACTTGCACTGAGCAACGGAATGTGAGCCCATGTGTCATCTAAGCTAATGTTTTCAACATGACAGTGTGGTTTGAGCTCAGCCTCTCACTCTTCCCCTCTGCTGTGAGGACAGGGATGTTCCAGAACAGGGTTGCTTCCTTAACCTGAGATCCAGAATGAGATGACACGTGGAGCACATCCCAGCACCTGGAGCACAGGACAGCCGAGCTGTAACGTGAGGGAAAAATAATGTTTGCTGTGTAAGCCACCGCTATTGTGTGTCATCTGTGACCAGGGCAAACCTGAGAAATACAGTAGCTATCGCTAGGTGGTTTTTATTTTCATTGAAACTACAGGGGATTTTTACTTTTTAAAAAACGCATATATTTTTTAATGTCTGAAATTTTAACAGTGGGTATGGTATATACCTTTATTATCAGAAAAATCAATGAAGATACAAAAATGTAAAAATAATGAATTTTTTCTTAAAATATTGACAACGTTAGAAACACCTAGGTGGGGGCGCCTGGGTGGCTCAGTCGGTTAAGCGTCCGACTTCAGCTCAGGTCACGATCTCACGGTCCGTGAGTTCGAGCCCCGCGTCGGGCTCTGGGCTGATGATGGCCCAGAGCCTGGAGCCTGCTTCCGATTCTGTGTCTCCCTCTCTCTCTGACCCTCCCCCGTTCATGCTCTGCCTCTCTCTGTCTCAAAAATAAATAAACGTAAAAAAAAAAAAAAAAAAAAAAAAAAAAATTAAAAAAAAAAAAAAAAAAGAAACACCTAGGTGGCTCAGTCAGTTGAGCATCCAACTTGGTTTTGACTCAGGTCATGATCTAACAGTTTGTGGGTTCAAGCCCTGAGTTGGGCTCTTCACTGACAGTGCAGAGCCTCCTTGGGATTCTGTCTCTCTCTCTCTTTCTCTGCCCCTCCCCCCCTCACTTTCTATCTGTCCCTCTCAAAATAAACATTTAAAAAATATATCGACAACACTAAAAAACATTAAAAAAAAAAAAAAACTAAAAACTGAGAGGAGCCCCTAATCCCACTAGTCATAACCTCTCTTGACAGTTTTGGAAAATGAGTTTCTAGGAAGACTTTCCTAAAAAATTTTTAATAGTTAAGCTCATACTGTATATAGAGTTTGGTGGCGATTTTTTCTTTCTTATTGAACCATGTTTTCTTATGTTAACAAATCTGTACACACCATTTTTATTGTCTATATTTTACAAATGTGCCACACTTGTTTCTCCTTGGCTGAATATTTAGGTTGTAACTTGTAATTATACAAATAACTCTAATGGCCTTTTGCACATTAAGCCTTTTTCTTTCTGAAGAATTATTTCCTCAAGAGTGGGAAAAATTGGGAGCACTTGGGTGGCTCACGCGGTTGAGCGTCTGATGACGGCTCAGGTCATGATCTCGTGGTTCGTGAGTTCGAGCCCTGCATCAGGCCCTTTGCTGTTCGGTGTGGAGCCTGCTTCGGATCCTCTGTCTCCCTCTCCTCTGCCCCTCCCCCGCTTGTACTTTCTCTGTCTCTCTCAAAAATAAATGAACATTTAAAAAAAAAAAAAAAAAGAATGGGAAAAATTTTAAGACCCAGCACATACCGTCAAATTGGTTGGTGGATTAAAATTTGACCAGAACAGGGGCGCCTGGGTGGCGCAGTCGGTTAAGTGTCCGACTTCGGCCAGGTCACGATCTTGCGGTCCGTGAGTTCGAGCCCCGTGTCGGGCTCTGGGCTGATGGCTCAGAGCCTAGAGCCTGTTTCCGATTCTGTGTCTCCCTCTCTCTCTGCCCTTCCCCCGTTCATGCTCTGTCTCTCTCTGTCCCAAAAATAAATAAACGTTGAAAAAAAAAAATTTTAAATTTGACCAGAACAAAGTGGGGGGAGGCGGAGGGAGTGGCGGGAGAGCATGAAAAAAGCACAGGCCCATGTTCAGTTGGGCCAGAGCAGAGCTTCATGCTTCTGCATAGAATAAGATGTTTCAGCTTGATGAGGTCAGCAGTGGGAAGTCATTGCAGCAGCACTTTGCAAAAAGATTGACAGGATGAACATGACATTTTAGGAAGATGTCTCAGCCAGCCAGACCCACTGGACTAGGAGGTATCGGAGACTGGGGGCAGGAGACCAGCTAGGAATTTGCAACAGCGGCTTTGGTACAGGGGTGATGAGGGTCTGGATTAAGGTGAGTGCGGCAGGAATAGTAAGGACACCTGAGACACAGCAATGAACTGTGTATGGCAAGATAACAGTACCAGTTCCCTACAAGTTTATTATCAGCAGATCCAGTAAGTAAGTTTCTCCACAGCTTGGCTCTGGCAGAGGGAAGCTTTTGATTGGCCTCCTACCTGTCCGTTTGTTCTTTTAACATAAAGGGGGACCAGAGCCATGCTTCTGCTTCACATCTGATCACCTTACACACTAACCAGGAATTTTTCCGATTACCTACAGAGTAGCCTTTTTTGTTGTTGTGTTAATGCCATAAATCAGCAGTGGTCTATAAACCCTGAAATCCCACCAAACCACTGCTATATCAGAAAATCACTCCATAAAATAACATAGCCTGAGACAGTTCACAAAATTGTTCAAAGTAGGCCCAGTCTTAGGATGGGTCTGGAGGACTCTGAGATCAGCTTGCTTTTTTGTTTGTTTGTTTGTAATGTATAGTTGCCATTTGTACTGAGATTTGGGAATTCTGGTTTTGAAGGGACCCAACAAAAAAAATTGATCCTTGGGCAAAAAGAGAGATCGGAAGAACGTTATTGTATTTTTTCATTAAAACCTATACTACATGAAATTCTAATTTCATTCATATGCAATCATTATCCTGAAGCATAAAAGAGAGATGGGACAGTTGGAGAATCAATAATGACAGCTCAGGAGGACATCTCTGGATTTCATTGCTCAGTGTGTGCCTTGAGCAGGAGGACAAAGCCAGCAGCATTTTTCTTGAAATGTATACTGAGTTCACAGATGTTATATAATCACTTTTAAATTGGCAGAATAATCTGTTCAAAATGCTTGTCTGTACAAGTTTTTAGAACTGCAATATGTCAGCCAAACATATACCAAATGAAACTTCCTTTTTAAGTATAAATATAAGTCCTTCTTGAGGTGTTGTATGACTGAGATATTGCAAACTTTCATTTGAAGCTCCAGAGGATAGAGAATTGGCATGAATAAGTGATTTTCAAATTTATCTAATAAAAATGTCAAAACAGCTGGAATATTCTTCATTTACCCATGTAAAAATAACAGCAAAAAAAAAAAAAAAAAAAAAAAACAACCCTGGCAAACTCAAAGCAATGAATTCCAATCAAAGATAATAGACCTTTGCTGTTAAATGTTCTGGTCCCCTTCCTAGAAGCCCTAACTTTTATCTAAAGAGTCACAGAGATAATTCAATGAAAGCATATTTTTTAAAGTATCTTTCCTAACCTCAAAAATGTATTCTGAAGTTTCAAATCAGCCTCAGATTTCTTAAAATTATTGCTTTCTTAATGGAAAAATTATCCCACAATTTAAAAATACCTCCCATCACATTAGCTATTTATATATTTAATACATTACCTCAAACTTCATTCCTAAGAACAAAAGCATGACTAGAATACAATGAGGAAGAGGGTCTGAGCTAAAGTCACAGAAATCTGTAAATATTTCTACAGTGAGTTCAAAGCGTAAATATTTGATTCTTAAAGAATCTTTATTACTGCTTGAAGAGTAATCTTGTCTAATAAACTTCTTCAAACAAAGAAAAACTATGTTGAGAAAAAAACTTCACTTGGTGCCACCCCCTTCCAAATAAAAAAGGAGAAGGAGGAGGGGGAGTGGAGGGGGAGGGGGAGGAGGAGGGGGAGGGGGAAGAGGGGGAGGAGGGGGAGGGGGAGGAGGGGGAGGAGAAGGCCGAGTTCTCTTTCCCCATCTGCCCAGCTAGTTAGGCACAGGGATGGATGGTTCAAAAGTTAACAGGGTATTTTCATTCCCAACCACACCAAAAAATAACATCCTTGAGTGCTGTTTCAGAAATTTAGGAGCACCATTCAAACACATCGAGTTATTTGTTGAAGAACATGTGCTAAAGCCCTAGAACTGAACCTTAAAGTCTGTCCTAAAAACTGGAGCAAATATTGGGGCCTTTCCAAGCAAAATCAATTTATGATTAAAATTTCACCAAGACCAGTCTTATATTTTGACAAGGAAAAAAACATGTTAGGTATTTTTATATGGTCAAGAATTTCCAGAAATAGCAGCTTTGGGTACATGTCAAGGGTAGGTTGGCAGCAGTCTGATCCCAAACCTCCTCCAGGGAAAATCACACAAAAACTGGAAAAGAATTCCTGAAAGTAGGCGAAGGGTCAACAATGTAATTTGTAACAAGTATCTGTTTCCTGGCCACACGTGCAGCAAAGAAATGGAGTATAGGTTTGAATCCAGAGATCCTAGATTCAAACTCTACCAGGACAAAACCCTAGAACCTTCTGACATTCTCCCTAAACTGAAGGTGCTTTGACAGGAGGAAAGAAGGATCCACCCTTCCCAAAAGAAAACAGTGAGACGAGGACACTGAGCACCTCCCCATGGTCGACAACAGCAAGGCCATGAACACCTCGTCCACTTCAGTCCTTCTGCCTCTCCTCACAGGCCCTGTCCTCATCCCTCTAAGACTGTGTCTCCCATTATTACATCTCCCTCTGCTACAAAACTTAGCCCAATTCAGCACTTCTCAAGATGAGTTTGAGAGAACTCTATCCACAAGAGGTACACAAATGTTCACAGGTGCTCCTCCCCAAAATGGTTCCAAGATCCAATATTTTGGGGAAACCCAGGTTCAAACAAGGTTTAAGATGGTTGCTTTGCAGGACTTCTTAGAGCTTTCAAGATGCTAATGTGTGTTAAGGATATCTCATTTCCTAATTTCTTTTGACCACGGATGCCTCTTTGTTGTGTCATCCTTATTAACATCTCACTAAAGAGTTGCAGTGAGTGAAATCTTTTTGGAGTTTAGCAAGAGTCTAACTATTTGACTCTTGGGCTATCTGACACAGGATGAACCCTGGAACATTAAACAATGCCTTAAATAACACCCTTACTTGTTCCTTTTTCCTCTCCCTCCAAGTTACCGTCTCATGGTCCTAAATTGGGGGAGGAGTTCAACTATTGCCTTTGCCTTCCCAGCCCCTATTTCCTTCCCTACAGTGGTAGGGATTTAACTCCAAATCAGAGGCAAAGAAGATGTCAAAAGGCTTTAAATTGCCCTCGAGGTCCTCTGCACAGTTCCTTTGCCCATAAGTCTTAGGGGTCCCTCTTGCAAGCTGTGTCCTCGGTCTGCCAAGTCTCTCACATCTCGTGAGACAAATGTGTGAGACAGAAATAGTTGGAGTGGCTGTGTTAACAGAGATAGAGATAGTAGTATGATGGCACTGACTGTCATAAAACATAAGAGGTTATTACTATCTTCGCATCATTAAATCAGCCCCTTTTATGTATCACTATGCTCAATGAGGCACTTAATAAATACTTTTTAGTATTGTATGATTGAGCAAACTGAATCCACACAATTTCAGTCCTGCAGTTAGTTTTCTGCCGCGCAGAGATACGGAATGACCTATGGCCGAAGTGGGGGAGAGGTGGGTGCAAAGCTCAGTGTTAAAGTGAGTATTTGAGTAAAGGAGACTGTGGCCCAGCAGGACTGGTTTGACAGGCTGAGATTTGCCCCAACAGGGGCCAGAGATGACATCATGGGAATCCATATCAAGGCCAGTGAGGTGAGGTTATATGGCTGAGAACACCAAACCCATCTCAAAGGCTGGGGTATGAGTGTTCATGAACAAATCAGCGCCTCCAGGTATACAAAGATGAGAGAATATTCTGGGTTAGCCAGACTTGGGAACAATGGCAGGCAAAGAGGGGCAAATATGAGAAGAAAGTAAGAGGAGTTAAAAAGGCAGAGGTGAGTACCCATCGGAACTTGTGCTGTCTGGAAAGACCAGGACCTTTTGCCACTGAGGTAGCTGTTACTGAGAAGTGACAGCTTCCATGGGTCCCATTGCTTTCTAGAAAGAGTATTCCAGGCTCCACGGGTTCAACAAGGGGCAACAAAGCCTCAGCAACCCCAAAGCACCAGCTGATGCTGCCAACTATCTGGAAACACAAGAGAAACTGCATGGGGGTGGGGGTAGGGGAACAAAATTAGGGGCCCAGATGACCCAACAGGAGGCTCACAGAGTGACCCAGGGAAGAAGAGAGACTGGAGGGAGGCGCTGAACCCCCATTCACACCCCCAACCAAGTTCAATTCAAAGTAGAATGATGGCAAGTAAAATGTTAATGTTGGGGCTAACATTTCCCAGATAAAATAATAATCTCTTGAAGGATGCAGTCTTCTAGGGGACATAATTAACACGAAAAAGCAGGGCTCTGGGAGGGCAACCCTCATCCTGCTGCTACCTGGTTGTGGGAACTTGAAGCAATTTCTTCTCTCAGCCCTTCAATGACCACATCTGTAAAACAGGAGGAGCAAGAGAGAGAATGAAGGTGAAGGTGCTTTGAAGCTGTAATGCACCATAGCACACAGAAGCCTGTTCCAGACCCACCATGCAGGGCCTTTCCGATGGGTCTTACCTTTGACTGGCTGCAGCCATTGTCATGGAACCTAATGGAGCCCATTTCCCTCTCGCATCCCCCACAGACGCCAAAACCAGCCTGGATTTAATCAGGAGACCTAAGTTTATCCAACACACTTAGCTCATAGAAGATTGTCCATGGGACCCCAGTGTGTTCTCCTTTTCTCAGGGTAGCCACTTGCATTTTCTTGGTTGTTTTTTACTTTCTGTATGTGTCCAATTTTATTTTCAAGGACTGACCTGGATTTTAGGTTTTAATAGCCTAAATATCAAATTTTGTTAGTTCAGCTGTATGGTTAAAATGCTCTTACTCTTTTGCTCTTAATTAATGGATGCCATTCAACAATGAAGGATTCTGTTTAATCTTTTTTTTTTAAATGAGATTTAAATTATTCTTTGTTTGCACATGGCCCAAGAGAGGCTTTTCTGCAGGGGAGGGGGGGGATGGTAGAAGAAGTGATACAAGTTGGTTTTCCTTAATAGAGAAAGATTCCCTATGACTGTAAAATAGAGAGCTTCTCCACCTGGTAGTTATTTAGGACACTGATTTTTTAACCTAATCACAGGATTTTTACACTTATATTAAATTCCACTTTTGTTAGTTTTGACCCAGCAATTCAGCCTAGACATCCGTTGTTAAATTAAGCTTTTATTGTGTTTTTTTTTTAAAGACTTTTTCAAAAAGCAAAGACTGCAAAAGCCAAGAGAGGGCCTTGTTTTCTTTCCCTAGACCCCACTGTGCCACAGTCAGAAAACAGAGTATGTAATGAATTGCTATTTATTCCATATTCAATTTGGGTAAATGGAGGGGAGGAATACCCTCAAAAGCTATCTTCTCAGCATCATATATCCAGATATAATATTATTTTGAAAATAACCCAAAGGCCAGATATGTTCTTGACCTTTTCCATGTTTTCTAGATGATAAGGACATCAAATAGAAACCAACCCCCAAATACACACCTTAGCCTGAAGACTATAAAAATTTATTAGGTGAGCCCACTTTCGGGTATTGCTAAATTCTTTAGCTGGCAGTGATCTTGGTTTCCATTAGGGACCAGCTGCCTTAACATAAAGCCCTTGAAAAGAGTTATTCCAGACCCTTAGGGCCAGGAACTGCCAAGTAATTTCAGAAGAGAATTCAGTCGCTTTGGAAACAGGTTTTGACAATGGCTCTATATGCCAAAGGGCTAAGCATACAGAGGGCACCGGGTTCCCGCCCCTTGAATGATACTTGAGGTTTTGTTCACCAAACAGATGACTTCATTCTGACAATAATGCTTTTTTTTTTTTTCTGAGAAGCTGCCAGTTCATACACATTATAAAATAAATTCTCTCGTTGACGCTGGAGTGGCAGGAAATACAAACATTGCTTTTTTAAAAGTGTATGAGTTGGAAAAGGTAAGCTAGAAAACAAGTAGAGTTTCTTTCAGAAAGAATTTGTGGTAATCATGGAAACCAGTCACCAATCAGCAATCACTTTATCAGCCCTACCACTGAATAAGGAGGAAGTATGAAGAATGCTTTTAACCTCAGTTCAGTCTGTGCAAGATGTTTTGAAGCATGAGTTCCCAGTAATATCTGAATCTTCTCTTCCTTTAGCCCTCCAGGAAGCCATGTCTACTAAAGGAAGAAAAGACCCAACAGATAACCAGTTCTTCTCCAAAGGCTCACTGGTTTTTAACATCCTGTGTCTCCCATCCTCCACGGGTTACCAGTGAACAGGTGTACAGGCCAGGAGGAGTCTTTGCACGTCATTCTTCTCCCTTCAATACAAACACTGAGGAATAAAGGGAATCAACTTCTCCCTAGATATGTTTGGCCTGAGCCCACATATGTCATGACGGTACACGCCCCTGGATGATGTAGAAATGAGTTTGCACGTGATAAAACTATGTCATTATTCCTTGCACCTTAAACCTTTGATTCCTTTCTCTACATCAGCTGTCCTCAACTTTTTTTTTTTTTTTTGTAAAAGTCCAGAGAGCACATGGTCTAGGCTTTGCAGACCATATATGGTCTCTCTCCTGCTCCCCTCTCCTCCTCCCTTTTCCTCCTGCTGCCTTCACTTTATAACCCTTCCTCTATTTACAACACTTCTTTTTCTATTTATAACCCTTATTCTTCTATTTATAACTCTTCAAAATGTAAAACCCATTCTTAGGTTGCAGATTTGACCAATAGACCATAATTTGTTGACCCCTGCTCTATATTATGCCACAGAAGTTCTGACAGCTCAGTCTCGTAGAATGGAAGCCACTGTTTAGTCCAAATTTCAGCCAATCAATTAAGCACACTGTCTAGTTAGTTCATACACTAAATCCATAATCTCTGGTAAATTTACCCATTTCAATAAATTCAGCCTGACCTCCTATTATATTCTGTTCTCTTTGGTTTAATACACTGAGAATTGATTCCCACACATTTGCCATACTCCTCAGGTTCCAGCTGAGAGAAATTAGCTAGATCGTGCACTTTGGAGAATATGCTGTATCTTCCCAGGTCAGATTCACACTTGTACTCCTGTACATGATGGGCTCTGACTCTAGCTGTAAGTCTAGAGACAATGAGAAGGGGGTCTTGACTGGGTTGTCTCTCACAAAACAACAGGGCTAGTTGGTCTTAAACAGAGTTTTCAAGGAAAGGAGAGAGAGATCAACTAAAACTCGGGAGGAGAAGCTCATTCAGCTAGTAAGGAAGATTCAGGGACACTTGGAAGGATTCAAAAACGTCAGCTTTTTCTGAGTCTACCCAGAGAACTCTCATTCCAAATCTCAGGGCCTCACTCCTTCCCAACCACGTCCCTAACTTTCATATAAGAAATTTGGTGAGTCTGTGTTTTTAATTGATGTAATTCTGCAATCCACACAATTAAATTTGGGATTAGTTTTCAATAATATTTGTTCCACAACTAATAAATATAATGGTCTTTTATAAAACAGCCATAGAAATTCTCTAGTTCTCTGACTGAGACTTAAGCGAAGATTTTTAACCCCTGAGTTTGTCATTTTCTTTTTGTTATTCCCCAGGGCAGACTGAAAAAGCCATCTCATGCCACAGTCCCTGTAGGCATTATTGCTATAATGTAATAGTCACTTTCTCTCCCAAGGAACTTACTTTAACAGGAACTTTATCCCAAGTGACCATCATTGATAATTTAATGATTATGGCAGTGTAGGCCATGAATTAAGAGTATCCCATTTTCCTTTGGAAAACAAGTCAACACTACATTCAAGACCAAGGTCATAACCAAACCAAGCCAAGAATACCAACATTTATAGTTATTTTAGTAGGACTATTCCTATTAGAAACCGTCTATCTATGGAGGGAAGGAAAGAAGGAAGGAGGAAAGAAGGAAGGAAGGGAGGGAGGGAGGAAGGAAGGAGAGAGAAGAAGGAAGGAAGGAAGGAAGGAAGGAAGGAAAGAAAGAAAGAAAGAAAAAGAAAGAAAGAAAGAAAGAAAGAAAGAAAGAAAGAAAGAAAGAAAGAAAGAAAAAAAAGTGAGAGAGAGACAGGGAGGAATAAAGATGGGGAGGGAAGAAGGGAGGAAGAATAACACAAGATATTTAAACAGAGAGGGTTTAATATGCAGAACTGATTTCACAGATGTTGGAGAAATGAAAGAATAAAAGCAAGAACTTAGAACCTAGAGGTGATAACTACAACATGAATCTATAAGCTTTAGGACCAGGTGAAGAAAAAGGAAGGGGTTGGGGTTATCAAAACTTGGTAACTCAGAAAAGAGATACTCATTAAGCTGGGGCTTAGTTCTCTGAGAAAGTAGTATGTCCTACAATCTCAAAAATCAGAGAAGTCTGTGGCACTGAGAAAAGGGAAACACTTGGCTACTGATGATACCTCTGAGCAGGTAAGATATGGCTAGTTTCCAAAGTCAAGGCAACACTGACACGACCAAATAAAAATAAGAAATTCCTTAGTCCCCAACTCATACCTTCCAGTCTCCCTCTAGTGATAGATATTAACAGAACCCGACAGGAAGCCAACTGGCCCGAGTCTGGGGAGGCTATTTGGCAGAGCTGTAATCTCAGCAGCACAGAGCACAGTATAGAATTGTGGGTTTGGGACTCAGACTCAATAGGCAAATGATCAGCATAGATAGGGGTATGTTTCTCAGCTCCTTCTGTTTAAAACAGACCTGGTATCTTCCATGATGCCTTTCAATTTTTATGCCTTTCCCACTCAATAGTTTACAATTCTGTGTACACACGTGGATCTGAGTCTCGAGCAGGAGAATTACACCTACAAAGGGAAAAGTCTGCTTCTCCACTCAACTCATAAAACTGACCACAATTTAACTTGAATTTTCTTATCTCAGGTCTCTTCTTGGTGTTGGCAGATCTGAACACTCAGGTAGATCCGTTATCTCAACCATCAAAATGTGTTTCCTAAAATATATGCTAAAATGAGTTTACAGATAAATGCCACAAAAAAAGCTATAGCAAAGCCAGAGAGGGGCCAAGTTCCATAAAATGAGTCTTAAGGTAACCGAGAAGCATTAGTTTGCATCTATAATATATAACAGTAGTAAAAGCATATTGAGCTATATATTAGGTACTAAGTTATTTATATGCATTAATTCATTGTATCCTTCTACCCTTTGCAGTAGAAATTAATATTACCCCTTATTACAGAATATTAAGAAATTATGTTCCACTGGTTTCATCTATATATTAAAACATTACGTAAACTATAAAGAAAATATGTATACCTATAGATTAAATATATTCAGATAGATAGATAATGTCTGTACGCATATTTAACTTCCAAGACCCACCCAGATAAAGAGCCCAACAGCTTAGCAAACAATGCTGCATTGTGTAATGGGTATTAGCCACAGAAAGAGCTTGGGGCAGTTTCTTTGGTACATTTCCAGTAAAAATAGAGAGCGATGAACTTGCTCCAGATTCTGATTCCAGAACATTCAGAGGCTGGAGATAGTGGTGATCTGTCTGTGAGGCCCCTGTGTTTATCATTTCTCAGAAGCCAGCTAGTAGAGCAGGCCACCTGCCAGTATATGGTTAGCACATTTATGTCAATTGGTTTGTCAGCCAGGTACCATGGCTTTTCTTAAGTCACAGCTTCCAACTTCTGGGAACATAAAACCACAATGCAAGCCAAGATAGCAGTGAGAGACCTTCCTTGTATACCACACTAGTGGCTCTCTGAAAAGGTATGCAGTTTGCTTTTGTGCCCTGTAACTGGCAGTCCAGAGAAGCCCAATCCCTTCTGATTTCATGTGCCTCTCTTCCAGCTCTTCAGAATCCATTTTCTATAGACAAGAACAGAGTGACAGAGAGAATGAAGGATATTTCAGTGTTTGTTAAAAGGGACTGAAGCCAAGTTTCCTACCAAATGATTTCGGACTCCTGACCAGTAGCCAAAGGATACATCAAATTAATTCACCTCTAAGAGTCTAGTTCTCCTCATGGAAATTTTTATTTTCTAAAAACTGAGCTAAGAGGATTTTTTTTTTCAGCTAACCAGTCATCAGATAAAATTATGTATGCCTACAAAAAGTAATGGAAAGGGGCACTTGGGTGGCTCGGTCAGTTAAGCATCCAACTTCGGCTCAGGTCATGATTTCACACTTTGTGGGTTTGAGCCCTGCATCGTGCTCTGTGCTGACAGCTCAGAGCCTGGAGCCTGCTTTGGATTCTGTGTCTCCCTCTCTCTCTACCCCTTGCCCACTCACACTCTGACTCTGTCTCTCTCTCTCAAAAATAAATATTAAAAAAATTTTTTTTTAAATAATGGAAAAAAGATGATTCCATTTTGCCTTAAAATCCAAATTTATAGGGGCGCCTGGGTGGCGCAGTTGGTTAAGCGTCTGACTTCAGCCAGGTCACGATCTCGCGGTCCGTGAGTTCGAGCCCCGCGTCAGGCTCTGGGCTGACGGCTTGGAGCCTGGAGCCTGTTTCCGATTCTGTGTCTCCCTCTCTCTCTGCCCCTCCCCCGTTCATGCTCTGTCTCTCTCTGTCCCAAAAATAAATAAACGTTGAAAAAAAAATTTTTTTTTAAAAATCCAAATTTATAACTTCTTCTTCCAGTATATGATATAACTAGGACTACATTTGCCTTCCCGCTATAAACTACGTTTTCTAAGGGGCAAAATATATAACTCTTTTCAAACATGAACTGCAGACTACACCAGACTTGATCTTTGAAAGAAGGGAAGGAAATAAGATTAGCGCTAAAAATGCCACTGCTTTCTACCTGGAGACTAGAACATACGAAAGTAGAACGCCAAGTAAATCACAGGACCTTGCTGAATCAAAGAAATAACATCAGAGTTTGGAGAAGCCAGGGTGGCTTAAATTTGCAAGGCACAGTACCAGAGAGGAGAGAGTTACACAGAGAAAGAGCTCCAGAAATCTGCATAGGTGGCCCTTTGAGTCTTTGGCACAATATCCAGTTCTGCATATGTGTGGTAAGACACCACGAAACCAGGCAAAGAATAACTATGAGTGAAAGAACAACTAACAAGGAGCTGTAAACTGAACAATTCCCAGAACTCATACAGGGCTGGGAGTCATCCAAGTTCTAACCAGTTGTGGTGGAGAAATCTCATCGAACAAGCAGAGCATTTAGAAGAGACTCCAGAGGCATTGAGGCTAAACTATGCTTGAGTGAGGCCACTGCAGACCTGCACTAAAAACAAACCTCAATACGATCAAACTGATCTGTAGGTAACTTAATTGTCTGCCAAAATAAAGTTTAACGATCTCTAAAAGAAGACACCAAAATCCATTTAACAACGTGATATTCACAATGTCTAATATCCTATCAAAAATAACTAGCCCTAGTAAGAAGCAAGAAAATGAGAGCTGTGGCCAGAAACAAAAACAAAAACAAAAAAAAACCCATTCAATAGAAACATACGCAGAAATTACATACATGACCAAATTCACAAAGATTTTTTAAAGTGATATGTATATATGTTCAAAGATTTAAAGAAAAATATAAACAAAAGAAATAGAGAAATTGAAGATATAAAAGAGGACCAAATGGGACTTCTAGAGCTGGGAAATACATGAGCTAAAATGAAAATTTGACTAAATGTGATTAACAGCAGTTTACATACTAGAAAAGATCAGTGAATGTGAAGACATATAAATAGAAACTATATGAAATAATGGCCAAAATTTTTCAAAATTTGATGAAAAATATAAATCTCTGCATCCAAGAATATCAACACAGCTCACACAGTATAAACACAAAGAAAAACATATAAAGGTAACTTATATTACAATCGATGAAAACTGGAAATAGAAAATACTAAAAGTAGAGAGGAAAAAAAATACATATTTGATATAGAAAGATGAAGATAAGAAAATCACTGACTTCATATCAGAAACAAAGTAAGTCAGGGGCACCTGGGTGGCTCGGTCGGTTAAATATACGACTTCAGCTCAGGTCATGATCTCGCAGTTTGTGAGTTCGAGCCCTGTGTTGGGCTCTGTGCTGACAGCTCGGAGCCTGGAGCCTGCTTCAGATTCTGTGTCTCCCTCTCTCTCTACCCCTCCCATGCTCATGCTCTGTCTCTCTCTGTTTCTCAATAATAAATAGATGTTAAAAAAAAAATTAAAAAAAAAAAAAGAAAGTCAAGAGACAGTTGAATGGCATTCTTAAAAGTACTGAAAGGAAGGGAAAAAAGTAAATCTATAATTCTACATCTATCAAAAATATTATTCAAAAATAAAGGCAAAATGAAGCAATTTCGAGATAAACACAGTCTGAGAGAATTTAAGAACAGCAGACCTACACTAATATAAAAGGAAGTTCTTCAGGCTGACAGAAAATGATAACAGATGTACACAAAAATTAACTCAAAACTGATCATAGAAATAGAAGCTAAAATATAAAACTTACAGAAAAAGACATATAGACAAAATCTTTGTGACCATGGGCTAGGTAAAGATTTTTTAGATACAGCAGATAAAAAGTACAAAAAAAAGAAAAAATTATAAATTAAACTTTATCAAAATTAAAGAGTTCTAGCCCAAGAATGCCATTCAAGAATAAAAAGATGGGACAGCCTGGGTGGCCCAGTCAGTTAAGCATCCAACTCTTGATCTCGGCTCAGGTCATGATCTTATAATTTCATGAGATCAAGCCCTGCGTTAGGCTCACACTGACAGTGCAGAACCTACTTGGGATTCTCTCTCTCTCTCCCTGTCTCTCTGTCCTTCCCCCACTCTCTCTCTCTCTCTCCTCAAAATAAATAAATAAATATTTAACTATTTTGTCAAGTTTTATTTACTTATTTGAGAGAGACAGAGACAGGACAAGCTGAGAAGGGGCAGAGAGAGGGAGGGAGAGAAAGAATCCCAAGCAGGCTCCATGCTTTCAGTACAGGGCCCGATGCGGGGCTTGAACCCATGAAACCTCAAGATCATGACCCCAGCTGAAACCAAGAGTCAGATGCTCAACTGACAGAGCCACCCAGGTGCCCCTAAATAAATAAACATTTTTAAAAAGAGAATGAAAAGACAAGCCATAGACTGGGAGAAAACATTCACAATACACATAGGTCCTGAAGATCTTGTATCCAGAATATTTTTAAATACAATTAGACAGGAAGAATGATTTTTTTAATGGACCGAAGATTTGAACAGACAGTTCACAAAAGAAGATATACAAATATCCACTAAATGCATGAAATGATGTTCAACATCTTTGATCATCAGGAAAGTGCATATTTAAATTTTTTTAATGTTTATTTATTTTTGAGAGAGACCAAGTGTGAGCGGGGGAGGAGTAGAGAGGGAGGGAGACACAGAATCTGAAGCAGGCTCCAGGCTCTGAGCTGTCAACACAGAGCCTGACGCAGGGCTCGAACTCACAAACCACGAGATCATGACCTAAGCCAAAATCAGATGCCCAACTGACTGAGCCACCCAGGCGCCCCAGGAAAATTCATTTGTAAAGCTCTGCAGACCGTTAAATTGTCTACAATTAAAGACAGACAGCATGAAGTTTGGTGAAGCTCTGAGCCACTGGGACTCTTGTAAACTGTTGGAGACAATGGAACAACCACTTTGGAAAACAGAATGGCAGCTTTTATAAAGTTCAACGTATAAACCTCTCATATGACCCAGCAATTCCACTCCTAGGTATTTACCTAAGAGAAATAAAAATGTCTGCCCACTCAAAAATTTTTGTTCATGAATGTTCATAGCAACTTTATTCATAATAGCCCCAAACTGTAAATAACCCAAATGTCTATCAACTGGAAAATGGATAAACAAATTGTAGTATATTCATACAGTAGAGTAATAGGCAGCAATCGTGTTGATACATACAACAAAATCGGTGAATCTCAAAAGATTCCCAGCACCTGGTTGGCTCAGTTGGTTAAGCGTCCAACTCCTGATTTCGGCTCAGGTCATGATCTCACGGTTCATGGGTTCGAGTCCCACATCAGGCTGTGTGTTGACAGTGCAAAGCCTGCTTGGGATCCTCTCTTTCCCTCTCTGTTTGCCCCTCTCCTGCTCATGCTCTGTCGCTCACTCTCTCAAAATAAATAAATAAACATGAAACATGAAAAAATTTAAAAAATAAAAAGATTCCATGAAAATGTAGAACAGGCAAAACTAATCAATACTAACAGAAAGCTAGATCAATGGTTGCCTGGGGCCAAGGATGGCAGGGATTTACTACAAAAGAACAAGAATTTGGGGGGGTGGGGCAGAGAAGTATTCTGTTTCTCAACTAGAGTGGTTGTCACCCAGTTATATACAGTTATCAAAATTGAACTGTACAGTTAAAATGTGTGTATTGTATTGAATGTAAATTATACCTCAATAAAACTTACTCTAAACTTCAAAAAAATTAGGTGTCACAGAATGGATATTTTACCATTCACACTGGTTTATAAGATTTTGAGATCCTAGAGCTTCCTGAATGGCCTCCTGCCAGTTGGACTGTCCCTTTGTGATCCTTTTGTCCTGAGCAGTGCTGTACCTGTGACAAATTATGTCTTCCAAACATGGCAGCAGCCCAACACTATAGTAACACATGACCTAGATATCTGCCCCCCCCCATCAAAAAGTGAGGTCTGTGTTCCCTCCTCTTATTTCTGAGTTCTCTTGTGACCTACTTGGAACCAACAGAAATGTAGCAGATGCGACACTGCCATGACTCCCAAAGCTTAGTTTGGAAGGGCGAGGCAACTTCCCCCTGCCTCACTGGAGCATTACAACGCTGAGCTGCCGTGTAAGCAGTCCAACTTCCTGAGGCCATCACGCTGTAAAGAAGCCCGAAGTATCCCAGGTGGAGAGACCACATGGAGAGCCCCCCAGACGACGTGGAGAGAGAGAGCAAGAGATGCTCAGCCAGACTCCAGCTCCTACAGTTCCAGCCACTGCCTCATTCCAGTCCCTGAGGAGACCCCGTGCCAGAACCACCTACCGTTGTCCTTCCCAAATTTCTGACCCACAGAAACTGTGGGGCGATCCGATAAACTACACAAATATCAGTACAAAACTCCCAACAATACCACACTTGATTCAGCGCTCAAAATCAATGGAGGGAGAGAGAAAGAACTTGGGAACTCTCAGTACCATATGCTCTTTTCTACAAACTGCTCCTTAAAAAGTCAACGGAAGGGGGCGCCTGGGTGGCTCAGTCGGTTGAGTGACTTTGGCTCAGGTCATGATCTCGCGGTTTGTGAGTTGGAGCCCCACATCCAGCTTGCTGCTGTCAGCGCAGAGCCTGCTTCGGATCCTCTGTCTCCCTCTCTCTCTGCCCCTCCCCTGCTTGCTCTATCAAAAAAATAAATACATATTCTTTAAAATATATTTAAAAAGTCAATGGAAGGAGGAGCTGTGATATACCATCATTCTTTCTAACAAGCCTAGAACCATTCCCGTTTTGAGGGGCTCACTGCTCCTATGTAGAAATCAGCACCCCTTCTCTTACTTCAGAGACTGATTAACCACATGCATTAAATGATTCCCTTGACCCTAGAAGAGTGGCATTGAATCAATCATCAGTGAGACAGCCCGGCTGTTTCACAGGAGTGGTGACAGACAAACTGCTAACCCCACAAGCACAATACATTCCTCTTTTCTGCACCCTGGACTCACTCTGAGGCTACTGGAAAGGAAAATCTTGCCAGAAGTTTATGGGTAATCGGGATTGCCCTAAGCTGGAGGGCACTTCAGAAACATGGGCCTGTTGTTTCTTTCTCAGTGAAGGTTCATGATATACATTATTATGTAAGACATGGCACTGGACCAGGAGCGAGCCCAAACAGACTTTGAAAAATAATTCCACCTCGAAACACATCAATCTTGCTTGGTTGGAATGTTGACAGACATGCTGAACTTCAGGGAGGCCTAACCCACTGGTCAGCATAAGTCCCCCTATGGCACATAGTGGGCAGGCTGCCTTTACCCTGATCAAAATCCATCCAGCCATGTCTGCTTGGCAGCCAGCATGAAATAAGTTGAAGCAAACCAAAAATGTAGCCACAAAGAAGCACACACATGCACGCGCGCGCGCGCACACACACACACACACACACACACACACACCTTTCTCACTCACTAGTCCAAGAAAGAGTACAAGTAGAAACTACATTTGTCTATGTGTCTATATGTGTTTATTTTTAGGTAGGTGTTTATTTTCCAGTTTCCATAGGAAATAAGTGAGCTAATATTATCTTCCAAAAGTAAATACTTTTATGCAAAACTCCCTAAAATTGATCGCAGGCCAAGATTCCTGATGCAGCCTCCTCCTTCCCTCATACCTCCAAATTTTCACACTGTGGTCTGAAGCACAGAGGTTTATTAACAGAGAGGCAAGACCTTGCTTTTTCTCCAACTCTTCTGAAAGCTGAATCACAGAGTCTTTTGTGTCCCTCTTGCCAGATCCTACTGCTTGTGACAGGAGATAAAATCTAATGGGAAACCAGAAATGTGAGGACTCCTGGAGGTTTGACCCTGTCAGTTCCTCTTGGCCATGGACACCTTATGCAGTCAATTAATCCCCTTACCGGGTCTTTTCTGGAATTATGTAAGCCAGGAGGGCTGGAGTCTGGCTTGGACTGTATTTTTGTAGAGCCCTATGAATTTTGTGCCGCTGTGGTTTTGCCCCAGTAATGTATTTTGGGTTTTGTTTTCTTGCCTCAGTAAAGGACCATTAGTAAGTTCTTTCTCACCAACCATTCTTCATCAACACCACCACCAACTTTTTACCATCATCTGCCTAATTTTCTAAAAGCGAGATTATCTTAAATACCATGTAATGGTCGCTATGTATTTTTTTTTAATCACCAAAGTCTATATTTCTAGGCATCCTCCTCTTTTGGAAATGCAATAGGCTCCTGACATTTTGAGGGGACAGGTCCAAAGACCTTCTCCAACCCCAAAATCTCAGACACAGGAATGTTTATTCAGGCCTCTGGCTCAGGGTCAAGAGTCCTGAATTTCCTTTGTATGTCATCACTTTAACCACTATTTTGACCTGGATAAATGCATATAAATGGAGAAAACATACCAACTACAGACTAATACTCAAACAAAGATTAAATTATTGAAGATAAGTATGAAAGGAAACCTGAAAGGAATCGAAAGTTTCTGCTCTTATTAGGAGTGAAGTTCATGTGTATTGAAGATCATTGTATATTGAAATCATTAGGCTGACTACAGAAAACTTATTAAAACTTTTTATCATTAAAAAGTACATATTCTGTTGTTGCTCAGTGTATTCACTGGATGAATTCTAGCCTTACTATAAATCTTAAGGACTTTATGTGTCATTAGAACATAACTGTCAAAACACTGTACATGTCACCCAAAAGACAAACTTGTGAAAACTGTTAGAGAAACCAAAATAAGTAAATATTCAGGAAAGTGTTCAAAAGAGCCCACTGATGATGTGAAAAAATTATACTTAACCAAGATGCCCATCAAAGGCAAAATAATTAAGGAAATAATTGTTAATCTATTCAATGAACCATAAGGCAAACATTAAAATTATTAGTGTGGAATCAATCATTGCATTACAGATGCTACTGTCCCAAAGAACCCTCGGTTCTTTAGTGAATATCGCTCCATTTACTCAGCTTAAGCCGTCAGTCAAGAAATAATCCTCTTGGATAGCTAAGCACTCCTGACTTGCGGAAACTAATTCCACTTAGTCATTCGTCCAGCAAGTTCCTGCATATTGGTACTGGAATGCTACCCTCATGATTGAGTTTAGTCAAGAAATAATATTCTTGATATAACAGCCACCATTGTCAATGATTTATTGACACCCTTGGCTTGGAATCCCAACTCTGCCACTGGTTGTGGGTCTTTGGGAAAGACAGTTAACCTGCCCATTCTTTAGTTTCCTTATTTATAAATGAGATAATAACATGTCTCTTTGAGGGTTGTAAGGATAAAATAACATATGTAAGGTGCCCAGCACATAGTTAAGGCTCTATTGATAGGTATTAATGTTTTCCTTGCCACGTGCCTACCTACCATTCAACTATTCACAAATACACAAAAATCAAATGTAATTTACACACAGAAGAAACATGTCGTTTGTCTTCCATAGACATTTATAATTCATGGTAGAAACTATGTGGTCTCCTCTTCCAAGGTGGAATTTCAACCAAGGTCTTTTTTTTTTTTTTTAATGTCTATTTATTTTTGAGAGAGAGAGAGAGAAACAGAGCGCAAGCAGGGGAGGGGCAGAAAAAGAGAGAGGCACAGAATCTGAAGCAGGCTCCAGGCTCTGAGCTGTAAACACAGAGCCCGACGTGGGGCTCGAACTCATGAACCATGAGATTATAACCTGAGCTGAACTTGGGCACTTAACCGACTGAGTCACTCAGGTGCCCCATCGACCAAGACCTTTTGTGAGCTCTACACCTCTTTGAGCCTGAGCCCTGAGTCTATGGATGGAAATGTCATGTCATGACAAAACTACAAAGGAATACCTATCAAAAGCCAATTCCATATTAAGCACTGCTCAAGACACATATATACTTTACAACATTGCTATCCCCATTTTACAGATGAAGAAACAGAGGCTCAAAATGGTTGAGTAACTTGTCCTAGGTCCCGACGATATAAATGACAGAATCAGGATTCATAGTTGGGGTCTGTTCAACTCTAAAGACCGTACACTTTGTTATGTTCGGCTGCCAAGTTTGGTTTCTTACCACAATGTCATGAACTATTGTTACAAGAAAATGAGACCACTGTTTACTCTCCATCATGGCCAGGTTTTAAATCAAGCCTAAGGATATAAAACTTATGACCTCTACATCTTAAATAAAAACCCACTTGAATGAAAACAAAACAAGGGAAAATGCTAGTAATGCTATTTGAAAAATCCTCAGAATGCGAGCTATCAACTGGCTTTGTGTAGTGGAATGTCTCTGCACAGAGATGGATGGACATCTGTGGGTGTCAGAGTGCTCAGTTTTGCCAGAGTGGAACATGTGAGTCTAAAGCTGTATTGTCTCTTCCTGGTCACCAAGCCATAGTTTAAATCTGCCATGATTACCCTTTTCTATAGTTTGTAAACCTTCATCCCAATAGGATTACAGATTCTGGCTAGGCTTAATTTTAAATGGAAAAACAAAGTAATTTCATTCCTTCCTTATATGGGTCATGTAGGCAAAGAAAACAGTACCTACAAGAACCTTTTTTAGTTCTTCAAAGCTCTGACACACACACACACCTTTCCAAAGAACCACTGCCCAAGGCTGAGCCCTAGAGGGTGTAACCCTCTGCCTGTGCCCCCATCACCAGCCCCTGCCGCATGCCAAGGGCTCGCTCTTAACCCAGCACCTTGTACAGGACCCGGTGCATAGTGGATGTTCAGCAAATGTTTGTTCAATGAGTGAATGAATGAAACATGTCTGCCAAATCCAGCAAGGGAACTTAAAATCACTCCTTCCTGATTTTCTCATAATAAGGTTGGCTTTTCTTTCTACCTGTGCCTCCTGCTCGCTAACTGCAGCCTTCCAACTCACAGACCAAATGCAGTCCCAGGTTTCCATCTTGAAGGTCCTGATACCTGTCTACCCCCACAGGTCTTGAGAGGATCAAAATAGACCAGGCTGTCAGAAACTCAAGAGTCACAGTGTGTGCTCCAAACTTTCAAGAGCAGAGCAGAAGGAATGTATCTGATTTCCATCCTTGGCCACATGTTAAAATCATTTAAGAAGCTTTCAAAAAATAGAAGCCCTAAGTCATACTCCAGTTAGATCAGAATGTCTGAAGATGGGGCTTGAGCACTAACATTATTTGAATGTCCCCCTGATAATCTGAAGTTAAGATTAAAGGTCACCAGCCTGGAGGAGGGCAAGGAGGAGGAAGATGAGCTCCACACAAACAAGAAGGAGCATCTTGCTCTCCTAGAAAAGGGGGTGAGAGTATGGGAAGTGCAATATGGAGCAGGGCTATTATTATTGGCAAAATGCCCTTTCCCAGCCCTGTAGTCCTCACGGCTACCCTTGACCTGCCTCTACCATCCTACTCCTCCAAACGGTTCTGGAGCAGACTGAGGTCTCATCTTGGATTGGCCAATGGGAACATGCCCTGGGCATCTTCCTCTTTGAGAACAGAACTAGCCTCTGGGTCCTGATCTCTATCTACTATCCCCGTCCCAGTCCTCACAAGCCATCTCCAGCCCCACCCCTAAACCCTGCTTAAAACTGGAGGTTCCAAGTGACAAGCCCCAAACAAGTGTTGACGGACTGTAGAAAGGACCACTTCTCAGTAACTCCTAAAGGCCAGCTGGAGAAGGGAGCATAACCAGACACTCAAAATGTCAGCCCTCCTTATGTCTTCCATGTTGTAAGAGAGTCACTGAGGGGTGCTTGGGTGTCTCGGTCAGTTAAGCTTCCGACTTCGGCCAGGTCCTGATCTAGTGGTTCGAGAAGTCGTGATGGGCTTTGTGCTGACGGCTCAGAGCCTGGAGCCTGCTTTGGTTCTGTGTCTCCCTTTCTCTCTGCCCCTCCCCCACTCACGCTCTGTCTCTCTCTCTCTCTCTCCCAAAAAATGAATAAACATTAAAAAATGTTTAAAAACAAAAAGAGAGTCACTGAATAATCACACTGAAAAAAATGCCCCTGAAATCTAGCGTGTGCTGTAGGAAATACACATGCGCACTTTCTCTCTCTCTCTCTCTCTCTCTCTCTCTCTCTCAGAAGCTGAAGCCCTACGATCACAGCCCAACTGTTTATAGACTACATGTTTATGCCCTCCAAATTTCATATGTTAAAGTCCACACCCCTAATGTGGCTATATTTGGAGATCGGCCCTCTAAGGAAGGAATTAGGATTAAATGAGGTCAGAAGGGTGGGCCTGGTCTGACAGGATTAGTGTCATTATAAGGGATACCAAGGAGCTTCCTTGTTCTCTCTCTCTCTCTCTCTTTCTGCCGTGTGTGGACACAGTGAGAAGACTAGTATCTACACATCAGGAAGAGGGTTCTCACCAGGAGCTAACCCTACCAGACCTTCATCTGGGACTTCTAGTCTCCAGAACTCTGAGAAAATACATGTCTGTGGTTTAAGCCACCCGATCTATGGTACTTTGTTACTCATACAGTAATCGTAGACAAGTCACAACATCCCCAAACCTCAGTTTCCTCATTAGGAAAAGAGAGATAAACCCTACCAGTTCATAAACACCAAAGGAGGTGACATATGTTTTGAGGGTTCTGCAAACAGGAGAGTGTTAAATAAGCGTTAATCATTCACTGATCTCTGCCTGTGGCTCTCATACTTTAATCTTCACGCTAGCTGAGCATTTACCACATTGTATTACCTTGGTTCTTTTCTGCCTCTTCTGTCGGACTATGAAATCCAGATGGCCAAGAGCCATTCATCTTTGTGTCCCCAACACCAAGGCACACAGTCACTGCTCAAGAAATGATTATGCAACAGTCCCCAGGTGGCATTGGAAACTTTTTCTGTGTGTCCCATAATGCCTCCACACATCCTGCCATCACTTAGCATCAAGAATCAAAGGTACTAATTTTTGTGTTTTTCTTCCCTACTGAATGAAGCGTAAGTACCCAGATGGTAGAAATCACATATTATCATGACTGTATCCTTAATGACTAGTACAACGTCATGTACCTAGTAGGAATTCAGCAAACTTTGATGGAAAGAAGGGAAAGGTTTCGTTTCTCAAGGAATTTGCATCCTTGAATTTCAGAGTTCACAGCTGCCCCGAATTCAATCTGCCATCTCCGAAGGAACAAACTAAATGCCCTTCATCTCACTGAGTCCTTTTTCAAAGGGCGCCTAAAAGGTCCCAGCTCATGCAGCTCTTGTATCTTATTATAACCAGCAACGGATCTGAAGGCACCATTTTATTGTATAAATCAATATCATCCCCCAGAGAATCAAGACTAGTCATTTACACTAAAGCAGTTGCTATGCAACCTCCTTCCAAAGCTCAGGTTGAAAGATCCAGAGCTAAGGTGGTGATTTTTTTCCCACCTGGAAACAACTGTAATTTCTAAGGAAAAACACACCATTATGCAGAGTCACTCAATCTTCTTACAAAAGGAAATTTAACCACATCAGAAAAATATATGTTCTGGGTTTCCTAAGCTATGCATGTATATAGCCTTTTTATAAATAGATGTGTATATTTAGCTACTGGAACCCAAACACACACTATATATAAACACATGCTATATAGAAATTACAATATATAAATATTTGTGTATATGCAACTATGTATATATGTATATTAGACAGAGAGTAAATAACATTTACTTTTATGCCGAAGAAGTTCCAGGAGGGTAAATCACCTCATTTCTTTTTACAGAAATAAACTTTTTAAATAAATTTCTATTTTCTTGTGGCAAAAAAAAATTCTCAGAAAATGCAGAAATATTTAAAGAAGAAAATAAAGTAGCTATAACAAACACCTAGATAAAACCACTGTTAGTATTTGCTATGTAGCCTTTCAGATGTTTATACATAAAAATAGTATACACACACACATTGTACATATGTATACAGTAATTATATATGTAATCTGTGTATACAAGAACAATATATATACATATACACTGTATACATACTTACATATATAGTAATTATATATATAATGTTCTTATGTATAAATGGCTAGAAGAGAAATATATGTATAAAACTAAATATATATTTTCTCACTAAAATGGAAACATAATATATGCAAACTCTGGATACCTCCTTTCTTTAAAACTTTTGCTCCATGCCATGGATGTCTTTCCAAGTCAACATACAGTCATATCATTTTAAGGCTGCATAATATGTCATAGCTTAAATATATCTTTATATATTTAATTATTTTCTTGTGTCTATTTTCACTATTACGAATAATGTGAAAAAATCCTCATGCACACATCTTTGAAAACTCATTTGAGGGGCACCTAGGTTGCTCAGTAAGTTGAGCATCCGACACTTGGTTTCAGCTCAGGTCATGATCTCATGGTTCTTGAGTTCAAGCCCCACATCGGGCTTTGCACTATCAGTGCTTGGGATTCTCTTTCTCTCTCCCTATCTCCCTGCACCTCCCCCATTTGCACTCTCTCTCTCTCTTCCCCAAAATAAATAAACTTAAAAAAGTAAACCCTCATCTGATTATTTCAGTAAGATTAATTCATGAATTGGATCAGAGATTATGCACATATTTTAAGGTTTTTAGAACATTTATAAGTAAATAACCTAATATTAGGTGTTTATCCCCAAAACCAGGATTTTAGATCAACACAAATGCAGTCAAATCTTTGCATAATTTTATTTATTTTTGTAATTTTTTTAACATTTAATCATTTTTTTTATAGTTTTATTTATTTTTGAGACAGAGAGAGACAGAGCATGAGCAGGGGAGGGGCAGAGAGAGAGGGAGACACAGAATCCAAAGCAGGCTCTAGGCTCTGAGCTGTCAGCACAGAGCCCAACGCGGGGCTCGAACTCACGGACCGTGAGATCATGACCTGAGCTGAAGTCGGACGCTCAACTGACTGAGCCACCCAGGCACCCCTAACATTTAATCATTTTTGAGAGGCAGAGAACAAGTGGGAGTGGGGCGGAGAGAGAGGGAGACACACAATCCAAAGCAGGCTCCAGGCTCTGAGCTGTCAGCACGGAGCCTGTGTAGGGTTCGAACTCATGAACTGTGAGATCATGACCTGAGCTGAAGTCGGACGTTTAACTGACTGAGCCAGCTAGGTTCCCCTTTGCATAATTTTAAATATTTTTAAACTAATAACCCAAGATTCTTAAGGACATATTACGTTAAATAATTTCGTTTCTCCCCTCAATTTGCTGTATACCAACCTCTCTATGCCCTGCTGCCCTTTACCAAATCAATCAAGCTGTCTTTCTTTGCTCCTTAAATCGATTCTTCCTGCCTTCAGTCCCTATAGCTCCTCTCTATCATACCTGTCGTTACCAACTGCACTTTAGAACTGACTATTGATGGCTCTAATTGGGCTCACAGCTAAGCCTCAGGAAGCACTTCAGAAACCTAATGTAAGATCTAGAACAGGTTCCTGATTCATGTACATATGGAAGTTGGACGTCCTAAAACATTGAATTTGGAGTATAATTACTGTTGCCTTCCAAAAGATACGTTGACTTTTGTTCAAATTTCTTTCTGCATTGTTGAAAACAGTTAAAAGACTAGCTTTCCCACTTTCGACCTTGCCTTGTTTTTCAAAGTTAACACATACCTTTCTGCCAGAGTAATCTTCATAAGTACACAATTCATTTCAAATCCTGTTCAAACACATTAAGACTTCCCACATCAATAAAATCCAAGTTCCCGAGAATGACATTCAAAGTCCCTCTGATCTTACCCCATCCAATCTTACTCCTATACACATCATTTGCCATCCTGTGAACACAATGTATTTCTTTTCCGTACCTTTGCCCACACTGTGCCTTTCCCCCTATACTTTCTGCTCTCAAGTACACTTTTAACTTACCCCAAAATCTATCCACCCATCAAGTTTTCTTCCTCATTCACCTCCTATAAGAAATCGTCCCCATTTCTTCCAGTCAAAATAGAACCAGAATCAAGAAACACCAAGCGTATCCAGGACCAGGTGGCAGAGATTTGGGTCTACACTTGGCTAATGGCATCTAAAAGTTTACTGCCTTGGAAATAGTAAAAAGCAGTCCACTGCATTAAAGTTATTCTCAAAGAGCAGAAACTAAAAATACCAAATGAAATGAACTTGGGCCAGAGAGAGGATATTGAGACTACAAGATTAATTCTCACCACTTTCTTTTCTGTCTCCTAACAACACTCAACAGCACCTGACCCAAAAGGTAGGGACAGAGCCTTAATAAGTCCTAGGTGGTGCCAGGGCCCTTGCTTCCTGGCACATCCCAGGTCCTCTCTCTCTTCCTTCACCTCACTCACTACTCAGTAACTGAATATGTAAATGGACAATGGCCAGACTATATACAAAAAACAGAGCTGGGACCCACAACCCACAGCAACCTGCCTAGAAAAACAACCTACCATCTACAATAACCAGCTCAGGAAGCCAAAAAATAACCCCTGTGGCCGTCAGTCCAAATGGCCATGACTTGATTAATATCCGACAGCTCCTCTTATTTTTGCTTTTACTTCCAACTTAGGAACAACCAGAGAAAGCCAAATACAGACCCCTAAGTCATCACGTAGGATGTTAGCCGACCTAAGCTTCACCGTGCCCACCGCCCCCAAACAGGGCGTACCTAAAGCATTCCCTTGTGTTCACGATAAAGCCTTTCCACTCCCCTGCCTGCCTTTGAGTCTCTGCCAACCCCAAATGATGGTGACTGAGCCCCTTGCGATAGCAAGCTCTGGGTAAATAGCCTTTGCCTGTTCTCACTTGGGCAGGCTTCATTTATTTTCACAACCTCAGCTCTAGCTCTGGTGCTGGGAGGTGACTCAAAAAAAAGTTTTCTTTTCTTTTTTAAATTAATGAATTTATTTTTGAAAGAGAGACAGAAAGAGCAAGCAGGGGAGGGGCAGAGAGAGAGGAAGAGAGAGAATCCCAAGAAGGCCCCGCACTGTCAGCACGGAGCCCGATGCAGGGCTCGAACTCACAAACCATGAGATCATGACCTGAGCCAAAACCAAGAGTTGGACACTTAACCGACTGAGCCCCCCCAGGCGCCCTTCAAAAAAAGTTTTCTAATAAACACTCTTCATGATCTTGATCCAACCTAAAGTAAGTGGTCGATTGTAACCAAAAGTTAGTCCTGTTTCACTTGAGATGTCAAAGCCCAGAGGCTAGTGTAGCAACACAGAACCAGAACCGCAGAACCAGAACCGCCTGGACCCCCTGCTGGGAATGCAGAGTCCCCTCCTGGCCCTGCCAGTTAACTTGCTTTACAACCTCAGGCTTCTCTCTTGGTTTCAATTCCTCATCTATACAATGGGGATACATCCTCTGCTGTTCACAGGCTTGGTGTAAGAATGAGACAGAATACAATACACAACTATGCTTTGAAATTGTTCCTAATTATGAAATGTAAGATGTTATCACGGACACATGCAGTCCTTCTTTCAACACCCCCTGGTGTCTCAGACATGGGAGAGATCAAATAGGGATAAAGAAGGAAGAAAAAAAAATTGGCTCCAGGCACATGAGCTGGATGGAGTGAGGAAGCGCGAGCTGGCCAGCGGCTGGAGCTGATTCCTGGTCATGTTATTCTATGCTTTTAAACTCCCACACACACCCCAGCCTCCGCCAAAATACATAAACCTCTTTGAATTACACTCCTTCTCTTACAGGAGCAACTGACTACAGTTGGATGTGATTTTTCCTTTGTTTGTTTTAATTTATAGATGACCAGGAATGCTGCCCCGCCTCTTTTTTTAAACACCCACCGCTCTCCCTCAGAGGTCCTCTTCTGGGGTCTTACTTTTCGAGTAAGTTTTTTTGATAAGAATAGTTGTGGTTAAAGGCAGCTCCAAGCACAGCCCCAGGCTCGTTAGGACTTTCCCCAACTCAGCCTCGGGCAGTAAATCACTGACTCTGCGAAGGAGGAGTGTGTTGGGTGGGAGGGCACCTGGAGAGCCCTTTAGCTAGCTTTAGGAAGGAAGGCTGCATGGATCTCATTCCAGGATGACAGACCCCATAAAGGAGAAAAGTTTGAAGAACATAAGAGGGAAGGAACCAAGACCTAGAAGCACGCTTTTCACTTCTCAGCCAGCACCTGTTATTTTGCAAAGTTTGCGAGCAAAGCAAGGTAAGGAGAGGACTGACTTTACGCATAGATTGCACAGGAAGGCATCTCGGCTTAGAGACCCTCACTTGAAATCCCCAGGAATGACTTCTGTCCCACGCTCACCTCCCAATTACAAGGTAGCTTTTGACTGAGGTACCTCCTAGAAGGGCAAAGTACAGGAGAACATCTCAATCCAACATTGAACCATAAAACTACTCTTGCTCTCTCCTGACTTCAATATCCGTAAAGGACTGTACTTCTCAGGCTAGCATTTACCAAAGTTGTTCGTACGTGCACACCCAACATCAAAACAGAGTCTGTGAATTTAAAAAAGTTGACTACTTCCCTCTCTTGGAGAGTCACCGTGCATCTGAGCATGCGAAATGCTCTGAGAAGTGCTGCATTGAAGCAATGTGCTTCTCTAACATCTAGTATTTCCCAAGTCTGCCTGATCAGAGAACCCATTTTGTTATGTGTGAAACCTATCAATATTCTGCAGAAAACATTGTCCCCTCCTACCACCCCCCCCCCACTAAAAAAAAAAGAAGAGCCCGTATGTGGTTCATTTCCTTGTTCGGTCTGAAGAAAAAGCAAATTTGCCTCCAGGGTAAATCTTCTCAATGTATGATTCCTCACTAGATTCACATGAACCCCCGTTCCTGGACCAGGAACAGTGGTGTTTGCTCTCAACTCTTCTTCTGTCCCCGACTCCCAGCCCCCACTACCTGCCAGATCTCTTCTGCTACACTTCCCTGGTGAAGGCGAGCTGATCGTTTCCTAGAGTCCATGTGGCAGAGAGCAAACAATTAAAATGGATACCAGCCAAAGAAATCTGTGAAGCAGATGATAATGTCAAATATACATTCAGAGCATTTTTATGTGGTTCCTAAATGGAAAGAAAGATTTCTCTTCTTTTCAATCCTTCTGTTCATAATTTTTAACAAATGGGCTTCTTGGAATAAGCAAATTTAGCGATGGAGGGGAAAGATCTGTGTATGGAACTTGAGTTTTAATTAAAGAGAGCATCCCCCCAAAAAAGTGTCAGGCGATCTGCAAGACCCAGCTGAGGAGCAGCTTCAAGTTTATCCATGAAAATTTGTTCACAATGTATTGTCAAGGGAAAAAGCAAATTACAAAATGGCATATGCAGAGTGACTCATCTTTGCAAATGCAGTAGACTCAATGTTTGTGGAAAGAATAAATATGCATAAAAAGGCTGTAAGAGTTTATACCAAATTGACAGTAGTTAGGTCTACAGGGAAGAATTTTCTTATTCCCCCCCCCCTTTTTTTTTTGGCTTACCTATTTGTTCTAACTTTTCTCAAATAAAAATGATATTTTTGACAATAAAAATCACATTTTAGAACTGCTCTCATCTACCACTCATGTTATCCGTGGAGAAATATCTATGTTCATCCTTAGAAGCAGCTTCTTTTGTGGGGAGGAAGGATCACGAGATGGGGCAGTGTAGGCAATGAGCAGCCAAAGACAGGACGACACCTGCCATAGCACGGGCTGCTGGCTTTTGTATACAGTAGACAACACGCACTTGCCATAGAAAAGAGAAACTAGAAGGTAACCACAGGAAGTCATGATTCTAAATACTGGGGCAACCAGCACACCCCAAGCTAGACCATCTAATGAGCACAGACAGCTTACAAATAAGATCCAAGTCTCAATACTCAATACCAAAGCACCACCACCATTACCCACTGTCCCACAGACACCCACACCTGCTTCCCAGTTGGAAGTCCAAATTTGGGGGAAGTACATTCCTAAAGCAGCCCAAAGCATTTATAGGACTATAACCCAAATGTCCACCAGTTGGTGGGTCCTTGGATCGATCCCCCTAGGAGTCACAAAGAGCAGGGTAGGGGAGTCATGTATACGATCATGGTTTCTGCCCGCCCTTTTCTGTCCTGCCCTGTGGACCACCATTTATGTGGTTCACTCCATAACTTGCATGCCACTACCCACTCAAGGCCAACTGGTCTCTAAACTACCAAGCTCGGCTGCTCTTTTTCTCCAGACATTTGGGGAGCATCTGCTTCTCATAAGAACTCCTGCAGAGGGGATTCCCACACAGAGGTGCTGAGTCCCTCTGGTTCTTTCTGTGGCACCACACCCTCATTCTGGTGGGGGCTGGTGGTGGTGCAGGTGTACAGGGGAGTAAAGGCCATGTCTGGGCTGATGAGCACATCTCTGAACTCTAATACTTAGTCCCTGCTGCCCATCTTGGTCCAACCTGCCAAAACCCCTCACACACAGTGATTTAAAAAAAAAAATTTTTTTTTTAATATTTATTTTTGAAACAGAGAGAGAGCATGAGCAGGGGAGGGGCAGGGAGAGAGGGAGACACAGAATTGGAAGCAGACTCCAGGCTCTGAGCTGTCAGCACAGAGCCCAATGCGGGGCTTGAACTCACAGACTGGGAGATCATGACCTGAGCTGAAGTCGGACGCCTAACTGACTGAGCCACCCAGGCTCCCCCACAGTGATTTCTTTTAATGAGGGTTTTGTTGCTCTGGCTTCCTATAGACCCTTTAAGTACCTCAAAAACTTCGGTATGTATCAAAAGTCTAAAAACGGCCAGAATTGACGTGTTTTCCCCCCAAGGCGCTTAGGCTGCTAACAACCCCCAGAAATATGGTTAAATCTCATTGCCTGGATAGTCTATGATAGTTGAAATGTTAAGAAGTGCCCCCCAACTTCCAAAGATGCTGACAAGATGGATCAGCCTCCAAACACAAAGATACTCATTAGGGGCGCCTGGGTGGCTCAGTCGGTTAAGCGTCCGACCTCAGCCAGGTCACGATCTCGCGGTCTGTGAGTTCGAGCCCCACGTTGGGCTCTGGGCTGATGGCTCAGAGCCTGGAGCCTGTTTCTGATTCTGTGTCTCCCTCTCTCTCTGCCCCTCCCCCATTCATGCTCTGTCTCTCTCTGTCCCAGAAATAAATAAAAAACGTTGAAAAAAAGAATTAAAAAAAAAAAAAAAAAGATACTCATTAAAAGTAGTATGTGTTGCTAATTCCACAGGCCAGCCTGACCCAGTCGTACTTCTGACATGGCCGTAATGCCTGGCACACAGCAAAGTAAAAGAGTTTTACTCAAAATTCCCACTAAGGGTGGGGAACAGTTTTAGTCATCTTCTCCAACCTCCCCAGATTACAGGAGGGACTAGGGGCTCATAGCCATTGAAGCCCGACAGTGTTAGACTAGATCTAAGGACTCCCAACTTTCTAATTTGGTGAAATGGAGTATCAAACCCCTTGTATATTGAAAAATAACAATAGTTATAGCAAAGCATACATAATTAGAAACAGTTAATCAACTCAAGCTCTACACTAGTTCATATTTTGTTTCTCCTTAGTCTTTAATATTATCCTCTTTTGACAGATAAACAGAGGCTCAAAGATGTCCAGAATCACAGTGTGGACATAGGGAAGCTAGAATTCCAACTGAAGCCAGTCTGACCCCAAAGCCATGTTTTTTCTGCTACACTAAACTGATCTCATGAAAACCAGGGGAGGCAGAGTGGGTGAGAGAGCCTATAATTAAACATAAAGTGGTGATTTATCAAATGGATTTGCAAAGAAAATAAAGCTCTCTGTGCATGTTGAGTGGCCCTGAATCCTCATATTAAAAACCAGTTTCAAATAAATCAACGTCCTGTTTCAATGGACTTCTCAAAATTACTGTGATCTCTTCAATGATTACATAGAAGAAAGAGGAGAGCTACTGTGAGGAATAATAATATTATTATTATAATCAAGTGACTTCGGGGAAAAATTAGTGCAATGCCTATGTGTTACAAGGACGCTGCAAACATCAAATAGCAACTCATAAAGAAGAAAAAGAAAATTATTTTTAAATCAATGGTAAATAATCTTCCATTTATAAAAACAACTAGAATGTGAGCAAGCACTAATTAAAATTTTACAAAATCTAAATCAAAAAAATTATCATATTTTTGAAAAATGATCTGGTGCCTAAATTCTTTCAGACTGCCAGATGTGAGCTAAAATAAAGGAGAAAAAACACTCCCCAACACTTGTTGCCTGAAACACAAGAATAGATTGTGCGTGTGTGTGTGTGTCACCCCATACATGAGTGTGTAAAGGTTTTGCTCCTACTAAATGAGTTGGTCGAGATAAACATGATTCATTTGAGTGGTTGCATGTCAATGTTGTTCTGAATAAAACAAAACAAACCAGAAAAAAACTACAAAACAGCAGACACTATCAGCATCCGGAGTCATCTTCTTAAAACTAATTTTTGCAAATAACTACCCAAAGTAGAATTACTGGGTCAATTTTTAAATTCTTTTCTTCTTTTTTATTCAACTAATATTTTCTTTTTTTTTTTGAGACTCAATATAGAGAAATATTTTTTAAAAGTAAAATCCCCCTTTCTGTCCACCTAATCCCCTTCTCATCCCTAGATCACTATTTCTGTCTTGAGTTGATTTCATTCTAGTATTTATCTCTTTTGTTGACCTTCTTTGTTTTGACAACATTATTTCCAATTTTCAAAAACCTTCTCATCTCTGATAGCTATGTTCTTATAGCTACCTATTCTTTTTTATGAATACAATATACTTTGGGGTTCTTTTTCCAAAGATAGAACATGGAATTCTTTTAAGAATAGAACTGTTGTTGTTGTTGTTCTCTGAATTTTCTGTGTTGTCCAGGGTCCATTGATCAGTTCATTCATCTTGAACCCCTCTTCTTACTGTTAACTTTTCTCATATATCTGGTACTCCTGGATTCCCAATTCATCTCTTTGAAGGAAGGCTTGAGAACCTTTATTTCCACAGCTTTGCAGTTGTAGAGGTCTTTTCCCACCCCACCCCAGATAACCTGATTGGGAGGATTGACTTTATGCCCTCTCGGATGCTCCCAGAGAGTTTAACTAGCAGCCCTCCCCAAACAGCAGTTCATACCTCTGTATGTAGATCCTAGTGTTTTGAGCTGGAGTTATACCCCACTGCCCCCACCCCCACCCCTGTGACCTGTGATTCAGTGTCAGAGGATTTATGGGCACAACTGGCTCCTGTTCAGTAATAATGGCCCACCTATTGGCACATAGCTCCTCAAATGTTCTTTGTCCTCTTGAAATTTCTCTAGATCTGCTCTTATCTCCCTGACCATTTTCTCTGTGTGTTTTAGGCTGGGGTTTTCTCAATTCTTATCAATTCAATACTATTGCTTCTCATTTTCCAGGAATTTGCACATAATTTTTGATATGTACATGTTGCCCTTTATTGGTTTTCTGGAAAGTAGTGGGTCTAGTCTTTAGTCAATATATTTTTCTGTCATTTCAAGGGATTTAGGAGGTGGGTCAGGGTGGTCAAGTGTGCTTAAACCACCACATAGATCCAATATACCATCCCTTTTCTCTATTGTAAGAATTATATTCTTTTCCTTTAGACTTTTATTCCCTGTCAAAACAATCATTATCTTCCATGTTAAAGTAATTGTCTCAGAAAGTTGCCAAATACACGTATCAGAAAATGCTGACCCATATTGACTGGAGAAGTAAAGGGAATGCGTTGATCCACATAACTAAAAATTTTAGAGGTCATATGAACTTCAGGTGAGGTTTGATCTAGCAGTTCAACACTGATACCAAACTGCCTCTGTTAGTGCCTTCTTCATCCTAAAGCTTCATTCTGTGGTTGGAAGATGGATGCCAAAGGATTTCGGAGCTGCTTACTTTCTCATTAACATCCAGCAGGAAGAGAATGTCTTGTCAGATAGGCTTTTTGAAATTTCCAGAAAATGTCTTTCGCAGAGGCCCCTAGAGAATGCCTCCCCACAGCTCATTGGGCCAAAATGGGTCACATGTGTGATCACTGTGATCAGGGAAAAGGAGTATGCTGATTTGGTTTAACCAAAACAGGCACACTCTGGATCTGAGGTTGGTTGTGGTCATCTGTCTCATAAACAAAGGTATGTATGGGATGGGGGACTGGGAAGATGGAGAGGAGTGAATTCTGAACAGAAAGCGAGTCTATTACAAAAAAGAAGGGGAGAATAAGCTAAAATAGCACATGGTCACCTTAGTCATGAAATAACATGAATATCTACCCCTGCCCCCCAAAAAGCCATACAAAAGGAAGTACAGCACATCTGGGTTACAGAGTGAGAATCTGCACTTCCCTGAACAGTAGTAGCTACACTTGCCCATTGCCTACATTTTCACTTCCAAACCCTTTTCATCCTTTTCACATAATAATGAATATATTATCTCAAGGCCCTCCCCTAGGAGTCTTCAAAAATCATTACATGATTTTTGTATTTTATATGAAAGCTTTTAAAATAAAATATTTGCAGTAAACTTTCTGAACTACCAAATCTCAGAACACAGTTCTTCAGAAGACAGCTCTCACTTAAGACACCAGCTGTAAGTTTGGGGGTCCCCAAGGCCACTCTCATTTCAGACAAGCTGGCTACAAATTTCGGGGTTCCCCAAGACTCCCTCAGCGTTCGTAATCCATTAGAATTACTCACAGAACTCAGGGAAGCATGATACTTAAAGTTTTATTGTAGCAAAAGGGTAGAATTTAGAACCAGCCAAAGGCAGAGATACACAAGGATTAAGTTTGGGAAGGCTCCAAATGGGAATCATCTGTCATCCCTGGGGATATATTGTTCTCCTAGTATCGAAGTGTGAGAATACTCAAAGAATACTGCCAACCAGGGAAGCTCACCTGAGCTTCAGTGCCCAGAGTTTTAATTTTATTTATTTTATCATTATGAATGAATGCATCATTGGCCATGTGATTCACTCTCCAGCCCCCTTCCTCTCCCTGGAGGTTGGACTGATAGAGAGATTGGATTGATATCATGTAGCTCAAAACCCAAACCTTTAATCACACATTTGACCTTTCTGGGTGACCAACCCCCATTGTGTGTCACCTCATTATCATAAACTACCAAATATTGTCTGTGGGTCCACCACGGATAACAAAGACACTCCTATTGCACTAGAAATCTCAAGGGTTTAGAGGTTACATTCCTAGAAATGAGGACAAAAGCCAGCCAAATTCCTTATAATATATACCTCATTTAGATCAGTATATTACTAATGTTGTATTAAGTTGATTTTATTACCGTATTTAATATTTATAATAAATCAAGGGAAACATTCATCTTTTCACAATTTAACAAGTAACATAAGGGCTTAATTTAAGTTAATTATGTAACATAAAATATAATTTCTCAACAAATAGATTTTAAAATACCTTAAATCATGTTTGGATTTGAGCCTAAATATTTATGAAACTATAGACTAAACTCAACTATGTGTTCTAGCATCAAAAACAAATAAAAACTGTTATTGTGACCAAACTGTTATTGTGTGTTAATGTGTAAAGGCATTAAAGGATTTATTTTTATTATTTTATTTCTTTTAAAGACATAAGAGAGGGGCACCTGGGTGACTCAATCTGTTAAGTGTCTGACTCTTGATTTCGGATTTCGGCTAAGGTCATGATCTCACAGTCATAAGATCATGAGCCCTGGGTCAGGCTCCGCGCTGGGTGTGGAGTCTGCTTAAGATTCTCTCTACCCCTCCCCCACTCACATGCACACTCTCTCTCTCTCTTTCTCTGTTTCTCAAAAAAAAAAAAAAAAAGAAACATGAAAGATTTTCAAATACTATTTAGAAACATTTCTCTACAAATAATCCATTTCAGGGTATTTAAGCTTTATTCTCAGTATATGAAAAGTCAACTGGGTTTAATCACTAACATATTTACTCTTTTTTAAACTCTGGAGTTTTTAAATTAGTGCTCGGATTTCTATTATAATGCTGACAGAGATGTTGATTCATTGGTTTAATTCATCAGTTTATTCTAACATGGAACTCTGTAGTAGTAGTAGAAAATGAAAATGAAATATTATTTAAAGAATTATTTAGGGGCGCCTGGGTGGCGCAGTCGGTTAAGCGTCCGACTTCAGCCAGGTCAGGGTCTCGCGGTCCGTGAGTTCGAGCCCCGCGTCAGGCTCTGGGCTGATGGCTCAGAGCCTGGAGCCTGTTTCCGATTCTGTGTCTCCCTCTCTCTCTGCCCCTCCCCCGTTCATGCTCTGTCTCTCTCTGTCCCAAAAATAAATAAACGTTGAAAAAAAAAATTTTTTTAAGAATTATTTAAATATTATTAAAGGATTTCTTTTTTTAAATCAACCTACAGAAGTGTAATTAACGCATTATAAACTGCATCTATTTCAAGTTGAGAATTGATGACTTTTGATAACTATATATATACATGAAACCAGCATGATAATCAAAATTCAAAACATTTCCATCATCCTCAAGAGATTCTTCCTTCCCTCCACCCCAGCCTCCACTGATGTGCTTTTCATCACTACAGATTTGTTTGCATTTTCTGGAATTGTGTATATTTGGAATCATATAGAATGCTCTCCTGTGTTTGGCTTCTTTCCTTCAGCGTAATGACTTGAAATTCTTCCATGTTACTACATCTATCAGTAGTTCATTCTTTTAAATTAGTGAGTAATTTTTCATCACCTTGACATAGCACATTTTGTTTGTCCAATCAGCAGATATTGATGGACATTTGTGTTATTTTCAGCTTTGGACTACCATGAATAATGATGCTATGAACATTTGCGTACAAATCTTTCTGTGCACGTAAGTTTTTATTTCTTTTGGATAAATGCCTAGGAGAGGTATCCTGGTTTGTATAATAAATGTATGTTTAACCTTTTAAGAAACTGCTATAGTCTTCCAAAATAATTGGACAATTTCCTATTTACATGTGCAAATCTTTTGCTCATTTTTAAAACTGAATTATAATTCTTTTTACTCAGCTGTAAGAAGAATTCTGTATACATTCTGGAACTGAGTCCTTTGTCAGATATATGCATTGCAAATATTTTCTCCCATTCCATTACCTGCATTTTTATGTTGTTAATGGTGTCTCTGGATGACCAGAGGTTTTCCATTTTAATGAAATATAATTCATCATTTTTTTTCTTTTGTGCTTTGTGCTTCATGTGTTGTATCTAAGAAATTCTTGCCTATCCAAAGTCAAAAAAATTTTCTGCCGTATTCTTTTAAAGTTTTTATAGTATTGGCTTTTACAGTTAGGTCTTTGATTAATTTTGAGTTAATTTTATGTATGGAGAAAGATAGGGACTGATGTGTTCTCTTTTCATATGGAAATCAGTTACTCCAGCACCGTTTGTTGAAAATCAATTGAACGTACATATGGGGGAGCTATTTCTGGACTCTGTTCTCCTCTCCATCTATTTTACTTCTATTGATCTACATGACTATCTTTTCACAAATACCGTGGTGTTAATCACTCTACCTTTGCAGTAAGACTTAAAATTGGGTAGTATAAGTCCTTGAACTTTGTTCTTTTTTTTATTTTTTTATATTTATTTTTTTAATGTTTTATTTATTTGAGAGAGAGAGAGAGAGTGAGTGAGTGAATGAGTGGGGGAAGGGCAGAGAGCGAGGGAGACACAGAATCTGAAGAAGGCTCCAGGCTCTGAGCTGTCAGCACAGAGCCCCACGTGGGGCTCGAACTCATGAACTGCGAGATCATGACTTGAGCCAAAAAAAAAGACACCTAACCAACTGAGCCACCCAAGCGTCCCTGTTCTTTTTTTTAAATTCCTTTTTTTAACTCATTTGCATTTCTACATACATTTTATTTAATTTCTTTTTTAAAAAAATTTTTTTAATGTTTATTTTTTTTGAGACAGAGAGAGACAGAGCGTAAGCAGGAGAGAGGCAGAGAGATACAGAATCCCAAGCAGGCTCCAGGCTCTGCACTATCAGCACAGAGTCCAAGGCAGGGCATGAACTCATGAACTGTGAGATCATGACCTGAACCAAAGTCGGACACTTGATTGACTGAGCTACCCAGGCACCCCTATTTTATTTTATTTTTAACTTGAGAGAGACAGAGAGACAGAGAGAGAGAGAGTGCATGAGTGGGAAGAAAGGCAGCGGGGGAGAGAGAGAATCTCAAGCAGGCTTCATGCTCAGCATGGAGCCTGATGCAGGGCTCAATCCCATGACCCTGAGATCACGACTTGAGCTGAAATCAAGAGTTGGTCACTCAACCCAGGCTCCCTCTATATATATTTTAGAATCAGCATTTCAATTTCTACAAAAAGCTTCTTTGTATTACTTTTTATATATAGTGTTAAATTCAATTTACTATATTTATATATAGTGTTAGATTCAATTTACATCTTTCTAAAGATTTTTCCAACTAGATTTATGAGGGTTAATGCTCTGGATTTTTTTTTTATTATTATTCTTTTTGTCAGGTTTTGGTATCAGGATTATGCTGGCCTCAAAAACTAGGCTGAAAAATGCTCTCTTCTACTCTTATTTTTGAAATAGTTTGGGTTATTATTCGCTTTGAATGTTCTACAGAATTCACCAGTAAAACCATCTGAGCCTTAAGTTTTCGTAGTATGGAGGTTTTTGATAATGAATTCAATGTCATTAAAGAGGCTATCCAGATTTTCTATTTCATATTGTATCAATTATAGTTGAATTTTTTCAAGGAATTTTTCACCTAAATTATGTTGTTTTTAGCATACATTTGTTCACAATGTTCTTTCATTAGCCTTTTAATATCTGTGAGATCTACAGTGATAATGCCTTTTGTCTTCTCAATATTGATAATTTAAGGGTATTCCTTCATCAGTTTAACCAAGAGTTTATTCATTTTGCTGATCTTTTCAGAGAACTTACTTCGGGATCATTTTTTTCTATTTCATTGATATTTATCCTTGCCATAATTAACTTCTTTATTTTCTGTACTTTGGACTTACTTTGCTCTTCTTTTTCTAGTGCCTTGACATGGTATCTTAGATCACTGTTCTTTTTTTCTTTTCTACTATAAGCATACTGTGTACACACTTCTTCAGTTGCATACCAGAAATTCTAATGCATTATACTTTCATTAACAGTGACTTAAAAACTATTTTAAAATTTATTTTGTGACTTCTTCTTTGACCCAACAATGTGTTTTTTAATTGCAAAGGATTTCGGATTCAACCAAATATCTTAGTGTTATTGATTTTTAATTAATTTCACTGGGGTCAGAGAATATCTGTACTATTTCAATCCTTATAAATTTATTAAGGTTTATTGTATGGCCCCAATGTGGTATATGTTGGTGAATAAACCATATACAATAAAACAAATGTGTATCATAGACTAAAATGTATGTTTATTTTGCAGGTGTTGAGTGAAGATCCCATAATTATTAACTAGGTTAAGACAGTTGATAATATGTTCAGACCCTCTATATCTTTACTGATTTTTGGCTATTTGTCCTTATCAATTCCTGAGAGACAGGAATCTCCTACTAAATCCTGGAATTATCTCTCAGTAATTAGGTCAATTTTTGCTTCTTGTATTTTGAGACTCAGTTTTTAGGTACATATACATTTATGTTTGTTCTGTTTTCCTTATTCCTTTTTATCTCTGGCAATACTCTTTTTTTTTTTTTTTCTTGAAGTCTACTCTATCTGATATTAACATGGCCAGGTTAGCCTTCACATGCTGTTGTTAGGGCACATCTTGTTCCATCCATTTGTTTTCAAGCTATTTGTATCTTTATGTTTCAAGTCCATCTCTCCTAGGCATCCAGAGTTGGGTCCTGCCTTTGTATCCATTCTGCAATCCCTGCCTCTTAATTGGAGTGTTTAGTCCATTAACATCACAAATGCCAGCTCAGCTATTATGGTTACCTCAAAGTCATAGAACTGAGGCCTCCCCTTGATGCTGGCAGAGGGATCAGAGCAATGAATCTTAGCACTAACAGCAACCGCAAAGACAAATGTGCAAAAGCGTACACTTAGGAAAATGAACAAGGGCGATTTAAACTGACTCCAACAGAACATTTCTAACCTCAGTAAACTTGAAACAAACCAGCTGCAAGCTCCCTGGGGGATAAAATTCACTTTGTGTTGCAACAGTTTTGATATATTTAAATCCAATGTCATTGTCACTGCTTAAGCAGCTGATGGGTTTACTGAGTTCAGGAACCCTTTCACTATTTAAGTATTTTTGTTTTACAACTGATTGATAAAATTGGAGAAATAAATTCCTCATGAAAATCTTCTGCACTCAGAATTCTAAAGAGACCACTAAAAATATCAAAAACCCAGATTTTTTTTTTGTCTTGACTAAAATATTTAAAACAATAAATCAAGCAAACTTCTTCTCTTTCCCTGAATCTCTCAGGCAGTGGAAGTCAGAACTAAATTAATGGCTTATACTTTCAAGGCTTCTGTTAAAAATGTGATTCAAATATTTTCTATTTAAAGATGATTCACAATAGGTAAGTAGTTCAAACAAGAAATGTCTAATTTCTCACTAATACACATTTTTCAAAATTAAGTGATGGCTAAAAAAAATGAATGACTAAGGATTGTTTTGGTAGGCTTCTAATTCTCATTGAAAAAATCATTCTACCCATCTTTGAAGGCTCTAGTTAAGACTCATGTCTTTCCTGAATCCTCCAGACCATGAGCAAGAACCAGAGCATGCAGGGGCCAGCTCTCAATAACCAGGGTGCATGCCAGCTGAAGATCAGCCTATAGCCCAGCATCTCGGCAGCCAGAAACTTATGTTATTTCCATCATTAATTCATTGCATATAATGCACCAGTCACCATGCTATGTCTTAAACATACATGATCTCAGTTAATCTTCCCAGGAACGCTTCACAGGAAATCCAGGCCCAAGGGTACATGACTTGTCCAAGATCTCACAGCTAGTAAATGGCAGAGACAAAATCTAAAACCAACTGTTTTGTGCCCATAGCCCATGCTCTTCATCTCCATGGTATCTCACTCTACCAGCCACCCCCTTCCACCCCATCCCCACCATTACAAAGCCTTTCATTCTGCCATGGAAGATGTAAAGCCTCAAGTGCACATATTCCTGGAGGAGCCAAGGCAGGAATATAATAATCCCACACGAGTATTTAAGATATGAGACCTAATCATATTCTAAGGGGAACTTGTTATAGGATCTAAGAGCACAAGTCCCTCCAAAGAAAGAGAGGAAAGGATGAAAGCAGGCTGGTGACCTGTCGGCCCTCTCATCCCTGCTTGCCCTTCCAGCCCCACCCTCCTCTCCCACAATGGTCCCAGGACACAATAGTGACTCCTATCTGCCACCAGTGTGACCCTCTGGTATCTGAAAAAGAGCTCTGAAAACATGTGGCTCAAATTGCCTTCTCAGAACTTGCCTGCTTAGGTTTAAACCTGCACACACACACACACACACAGAGAAAGAGCAAAAAAAGGGAAAGGAGTTATCTCCTCTTAGCTCCTGCATAGATGCCCTAACCTCCACTCCTCAGATACCATGACTCTCAGAGAGGTCCACACCTAAGGAAAGGCAGACTTGCATACTGGCTCAGCAAATGGGAGAAGGCACCCAGTACATGAGGAACACTTCAATCCCTACCAACACACACACACACACACACACACACACACACACACACACAGCTAGGAGCCACAGAAGCCCTTACAGGGAGCATTTCACTTCTCTACTCTAGACCTTAGTTTCTTCATTTCCAAAATAAGGTGGTTCCACTTGAAATGATCTCTAATGCCCCAGCTGATTCTGACATTCTGGGCTGAAGCAACCATTCTTTCGAGATGATAAAAGCCGAATGCATTCTTATCCCTGTGGAACAACTCCACAGCTGTGTGACAGCCTTACCCCCTTCACATGCCTCCACTGCCTGGAGTGAAGAGAGAACCCCAGAATACCACTCTGGCTTTTTCTATTTACACTCACCACCGTGGTGATCTCACCCAGGCTTGAGGCAGTAAATACCCCCTCTCTCTCTGCAAAGCAACAACTTATTTCCAGCCCAGACCTGCCCCCTGAACTCCAGACTCATATGAAATAACCATTTCCACTTGCATGTCTAATAAACAGCTCAAACGCACATGTCCTGAACTAAGCTTCTGGTATTTGCTCATCTCCATTCTTCCCCATCTCAGTCCATGGCGATTTCACCCTTCCTGTAGCTCAAGTGCTTCACTCCTCTCTTTGTCTAATGTCCTACATTTGATCTCTTATGAAATCCTGTTGACACAACTTACAAAATGTACCCAGAATCCAACTATTTGTCACCACCTCCACTACTACCACCTTCATCCAGACACCATCATCTGCATCTGTGTTGTTGAAATAGCCTCTAACTGATCTCCTTATTTCTACTCTTGTCCCCCTAGAGTCTTTCCTCAGCAGAGCAAACAGAATTAGCCTCCTAGAGCAAAAGTCAGACCACACTGTTTTCTGCCCAAGCTTTGTGATTGCTCACCTTCTCCCACATTGCATTGGCTTTGCATGGCCTCTCTGACCTTATCTCCTTCCATTTGCCCCTCCCTCTCTCTGCCCCTGTGCAATGCCCTCCTGGATATTTCTTGAATTGCTAAATGTTCCCTGCCTCGGGGCCTTTGCACTTTACTCTTTTATCTGTCTAGAATGTTCTTCCACAAGGAGTCACATGACTGACTCCATCACCTCCATTGGTGCCTCACTGTTGAAAATTGCAACCTCACCCCTACCTACCCACAGCAGTCCTATTCCCCTCTTGACCTTCTTTAATTTTCTCCATCAAACACCTATCTCTCTCTCTCTCTCTCTCTCTCTCTCTCTCTCTCTCACACACACACACACACACACACACACACACAAATGTAGGCTCCACAATGACTTACTTGAAAAAAAAATCACTTTATGGGGGCTCCTAGGTGGCTCAGTCAGTTGAGCATCTGACTCTTGATTACGGCTCAGGTCATGGTTGGGGGATCGAGCCCTGTGTCTGGCTCTGCACTGAGTGTGGAGCCTCTTTGAGATTCTATCTCTAAAATAAAAAATAAAAAATAAAAAATAAATCTAAAAAAAAAATCACTTTGCCGAGATATGATTGACACGTACAATGGTTACATTTTTGCACGTTGCTCTATCTTCAGTACCTGGAACTATGTCCGACATATAGTAGGCACATAATATTTGCTACGTGGATTATTTGAGATGAGCATTTTAATTTTCAATGCAGTTAAGAACTCGGGAGAAGTTAGTAACCACCCATAACAATATGCATGTCCAGGGGGTACTTCCAAGTCTTCTTGCTTGCACGTCCCTGTGACCAGCAGCTGAATACATTGCTGTTGATTGCACCTAGCAGACCCGTCCAGCTGGTGGTCCCTGTGAGCTCTGAAGGGAAGATTACATTCATGCCACCAAGTCTTTGAAGAACAATCCTCCTTGAGTCACCACGGGTCTATGGTCATTCATTTGGGTCTCTATGGAAGGCATGTGGATAAGCTGAGCCGAGCTCATCTGGTAACTCCATAGCTGGGTAAGACAAGTCCTGCTGGCTCCCCAAGGTCCCATCCTGTCATCATCGCATCTGGCACAGGACAGGGACTCTGGATCCAGAATTATTTGAGGTTGAATCCATCAGTGCCTGAGTAGCTTCCTTCCCTATGTCTCTCCAAGACTAGAGGCAGCCAAGAATGTGGTGTGAGCCTTGCGTGATTCTGAGAGCGTGTGTGGGTTTGGTTCTGCACGCAGCCTTGATTTCCTCATCTGGGCCATCTTCACACAGTGTAAACATCAACAGGATATTGGCTCAGAATGAAGACTCAGCAGCTGAGATTCGGTATGACAATGTCCTCTAGAAGAGGGAGTGCCTTCGGCCCCATGAGTTCCCTAGAGTCAGAAACAGTGTGAACTGGATACATATAGGTTTGAAACAGTTTCAAGTTTATTTCTACACAAAGTAGAGCTCTTGGTTTTCACATATCTGTCATGATCATGACCTCCTTTAAAACAGGGACTGGGTCTGGTTTATCTTTACTTCCTCGGCATCTGCTCCTATGCCCAGCACGTGGCATGGCTCAGTAAATCTGCTGTAGTACACTCAACTGCCCATAGCTCTGGAAGGATTCCTGTTACCCCTTTGAAGTCACAAATAATAACCATGAACATATTCTTTGTGCTTATCATTTCTAAATTAGCTACAACAGAGTTTGATTTTTCTTAAGGAAAAAAAGAAAGTCACTGTCCTTGCCTTTTTCTCTTAACAACGTAGTTCAGCCGCTGTCTTTCTCTCTGGCACGGCAAACACATGTCATCGGACAACCAGAGTTTTTTGTAGAGTAAGGGAGTGTGTGATATAGTAGAAATTAATTACAGAGACAAAATATTCAAAGTGCTATTTCATGATAGTTAATCATCTTAACTAGGAGTTTTAAAGTACTGTTTCTAAGCAGGAAACTATTCAGAGAGCCACTCTCAGGAAATAAAACACAATGGTTAAGAGCCTGCTGGCGGCGTTAGCCATCTTGCTTTCAAATTCTGGCCTTCACACTTGTGAGCTGCGTGACCCTAGTTAAGTTACTCCCTGAGCCTTGGTTTCTTTACCCCAGAAGTGGATTTTTTTAAGTTTATTTATTTATTTTAAGAGAGAAAGTGCAAGTGGGGTAGGGGCAGAGAGAGAGGAAGGGAGAGAATCCAAGCAGGTTCCGCACTGTCAGCACAGAGCCCTATGTGGGGCTTGAACTCACCAACTGTAAGATCATGACCTGAGCCAAAATCAAAAGTCAGACACTTAACCAACTGAACCATTCAAGTACCCCCAAGAAGTGGAGATTTTTTTTTTTAATGGTGCCCACTGTATCATGAAGAGAAAATAATGTCTGCAAAGGGCTTGCTTAGCACCACATCTCTGTAGAGTAAATACTTAGCAAGTGATGGTTACTGGGGTCATTATTGTTATTAACTGGACCTCCCCAGACCTGCAGCTTAGCCTTCTCCTTAGGCGTAGCTCCCATCCAGTCTTAGAGAATTCCATGGTATAGCCAAGTCCTCTGTGTCACTGACTTTGGTGCCCTCTCGGGTTCCTGGATCCTGAGGAAAATCTCACTGTTACCATTTCCTCTTCTGACTTTCAGGGTAGGTCCCATGCTCTTTTCAGTGAGTTCTGAAACCTCTCTGTCTTTCCACCTTTAAGTCAACTAGAGGCTTAACCTATTAGCTCTAGCCCTGGGGCCCTATGCTCAGCTTTCCCACGACAGTCTTCTCTCATCTCCTCTCTCTCTTTTTTTAATTAATAGACTTTATTCTGGAGCAAAGTTTCAGGTTTACAGAAAAATGGAGGCAAGTACAGAGAGTTCCCATTCACCCATCTCCCCAGTTTCCCCTGTTGCTAAGCTTTTGCTTAGGGTTGGCACATTTGTTACAACTGGTAAGCCAATACTGGCACATTGTCATTAACTAGAGCTCATGGTTTACAATGGGGTTCACTCTTGGTGTATATATTCTTTTCTCACCTCTTTTTCACCCACTCTTCCCAGGATCTCTCTGCTTCCTGTCCTGGTTTCCCTTTTACCTGCAGGCCCTGCCCTGCTTCATCATCTGCCCAAGCCCTGTCCAAGCCCCTAATGCCTTTGCCAGATTCCTTCTAACTCTATAGAACAATCTATATTTTCAAAGCAACCTCTTTCCACATTTCAAAATAGTTGGGTCCTCACATACATGTTTAACACAAGACTTCCTTGTGTTAAACTCTCTCCCCTCTCAGAGTGAATCTTTCCTCTGCAGAGCCCACCCTGGGATTCCAGAGTCAGCCCACCTACCCTTGCTTTTTGGACAAATCTAACCAAGGGGAAAGTCCATGAGCGAGGGCAAGAGACACAGTTTTCCCCATCAGCTATGTGCTCTCCCTGGCCACTTATTCCCCATCACTCTTGTTCTGATCAAACCAAAAGGAACAGAAAATGAAATGAATACCAGCAGACTCTGGCCCCCACCTTCCTTCCTTCCTAGAGCCCCTTAATTAACTTAACTAATTAGTTAATGAGAGAACATCTGCAAAACGCCCTAGGCTTGAAAGGGAAGGCCCATCAATATAAGGTGTTAGTGCTGGTGCTGTCATCAGAAGGTGACATTTCCATTCTTCTCAATTTCCCTGTCATCTGTGCTTATTAACACCCCAGGAGTCTGTCCTCAGGCTTAGAGATGTCCCCCTAGCAACAGCCCCATCCCCTTGGCAACACCTTAACTTGGGTTTGTCACCAACTCCAACACAACTAGAAACTCAATACCTGCCAGAGCCATGATGTTAGGAAGCTGATATTTGAGGACCGCGCATTGCTTTATGAGAGACTTTCACATCCAATTTACTCACTGAGTTTCAAGCCAATGGAACATTTAGGTTACATCAGTAATGAATCAGGTTGACTGGATTCAGTAAAATATGTGTGTATAATTCAATTAGATAGCTGCATTTTCTTTACCCAAATGACACCCGTGATGAATTTTTCGCTCTTGAATCAGTTGTTTTGACAAGTGTAGTCATAGATGAAGCTACCATTTTGTTTTTCTGTTTTCTAGGAGCTGAGTTAGGAAAAAAATCTTTTGGCACAAATTTTTAAATGGTATTTTCAAATCACAGAGGGGATTTGCCATTTCCTCACAAGCTAAAATGCCTTTAGGATGTGTGTTTAACTACATTCTCACCCCATCGTGCACTGCACAGAACTTACAAGCCCCGGTGGAGAATTCAGGTCCAATTTTATCATTAAATAAACTCTGGAATGCCCCAGGCAGGGTCGTTAACTTGTCTCCACTACAGACTAAATGTCGAAATAGCCACCTCCCTTCTGTGGGTTCCCACAGGGCTCTGGGTGTGCTCCATAGCCCGCCCCTGGCATGAGGGGACAATTAGACCATTATATTTGTACCAAAAGCAAGCAGCCAGCTTAGTTCAGCTCTGTACACAGGGATGAAAAAAAGGGGCGTACCGAATTTAGACCACTGGGACAATTTATTTGTCTTCAGAGTGTTTAAGACACACAAGCAAGCCCCAGCAGATTATAAATTGTCAGCTTTGTGCAATTACCACACAAATCTGAAGAATATTCTGTGTGGATTCAGTTCACAAACCCTATGGTGGGTCACACCCCATAGGTAGCCTTGACAAGAGTCTCACTCTTTGTATCCATGACAACCCAGGAGATTAAGGACCCACCCCAACACCCTTCTCCACATTGTGTTCTTAAGGATTGTTATCATTGTCTTCTTCAAAATGTCCATTTGAAATTCCCATTTTTCCCCCAAACAGAAAATGTTAGAATTAATGAGAGTCTTAAAACTTCCCAAAGTTCCTCTCATCCACCTCTCTAGTTTTCAGAAGAGGAAACTGGTGACCACAATGGTTCATATACCAGTTGAGCCATCTCTATTCCAATTCTAGCTTTCCTACCAACTCACAGTCCAGTCTTCTTTTAGCCTAAGTTGTTAAAGGGGTCACCAAAACCTCTGACTGTGACTGACACACATATCTGTGTAACTACAGGGCTATTAGAAAAAAGAAAGGAAAAAGAAAGGAAAGGAGAGGAGAGAAGAAGAGACGAGAGGAGACGAGAGGAGAGGAAGAAAGAAAGAAAGAAAGAAAGAGATTGATTTAAGAGCCTGGATTTCTCATTTTTCATGTATAGCATGTCTTTGGGATAGAAATATTGGGGGGCTCCCCATTGTCCCCTAAGAACCCACTCCTCTCTGTCAGAGAGGACCCATTCATCCACAATTTCCAAAGATTTCAACTAGCTGGTCTGGCCTCTCACGCTCTCCTGGAGAGGTAGATGTGTATTGCAGAAAGAGACTCATAGGAACAGTGACTTAACCCACAGCAGGAAGAGGCTGCCACTGCCATGCCAAGTTTTGAAGTCCTGGAGAGTGACTTTCCATGCAAAGGCAGCTCCTGATAATGACAAGGATGGGCTGGGTGTGGAAAAGTGTAAAGGTTGCCTGTGTGATTCCTGTGAGCCTCTCTCTCTTGAATACAAGTGGCTCAGGGACAGAAGGCTGGACAGAGAAAAAACACATCCATATGAGCAGAGGAATACAATTGTAAGATGATTTAGCCTTGTATTTCAACACTGCTATGGACAAAACTAAGCAAGAGTAGTAGAAAGGAACCCAAAGTACCTGTTCCTTCCAGGAAGGGATTGCTGCCCCCCACTGTCCACAGAACCCACAAGGCGGTTCCAAAGCCAGGAGGGTTGCATAGTGTTTTTCTTCCATCTGCCCCATCCATCCCAGCTTGTTCTACCCAAGAACACGGGCAATCTCCAGTCACCCCAAGCCACAGTCAAGGTGGCCACGGCCTACAAGGGCCTGGAGGTTGATAGAAGAGTCTGCCACCTAGCAGCCTTCTACTGTTTGTGTTAAGATCTCCTCCACTTGTTTCCAGCACAGAGCTCTTCCTCTTCCTTCCTTGGGCCCTTTTGCAGATGCTAAAGATACAAGATAAAGAAAGGAGACACTCCGGACCAGGAGAAGGAACACCTAGTCTAGACTTCTTCCTGAGCCAGCTAGGAGGGGGACAAGTCCTTTTACTGGCCTGACCTCTGTCAGATGGATCCTTAATCTGTCAAGTTGGGATAACAACTAGGAGCACAGTTTACAGTTGAACCCACTTATAGTTAAGGGGTTAAACATGCAGCTCTGGGGTCGCAGGCTTTGAGTCTAAATCTCAGCTCAGCCACTTCCTAGGTAGGTAACCTTGGATAAGTCCCTTGACCTCTCTATGCTTTGGTTTCCTCCTTGGCACAGCGGAGTAATAACATTGTTGTGTTAATGAGCTGAAACAATGAACCTGGGAATTACATGCGATAAAGAGTATAAAGTAGTTAGCAAGGTGCCAAGTACAAACACAGTATGTGGTAACCATTTGCATTGCCATCGTCACCATCCTCGATGGAAACAGAGGATGGTGAAAGGGGGTTCATGTCTCCCTGAGAGGAATCAAACGCTACACAGATTATTATTAACTTACCACAGGGAGTTTTGATTGCCAGTCCCCTCAGTCTACTTTTCCGAGGTAAAGCAAAGGTCAAAACCACCCTTTTGTCTCTTTGGGAAGCTAATGGGATCTAAGAAATGGACATTTTGCCCTCAATTCTCATTGGATTTAGAACAAAAGAAACCTGCAAAGCTCTGATAAATGTGGAACAAAAATCGCGGAGCTCGGCTCTTTCTTCTTCGAATCTTGTGCATCTCCTAGTGGTGATCTCTTAGAATAACTCTGCAAGCTGAAGAAACTACAGGAGTCATTCAGACTTTCAGGGAAGACTGGGCAACACACCGAGACGTTAGTTGGGTTTTTTCCAGCTTTCTTGAGATATAATTGACATATAACAGTGTGTAAGTTTAAGGTGTACAATGTAATGATTTGATGCACCTTTCTATTGCAAAATGTTGACCACAGTAAGGTTAGTTAACACATCCTTCATCTAACATAACTACCGTTTTGTTGTGACTGTTGTCATGGTGACAACATTAAAGGTCTACTCTCCTAGCAACTTGCAGGTATACAATACAGTATTGTTAAGTACAGTCACCATGCTGTACATTAGATCCCTAGAACTTACTCATTTCGTAACTGAAAGTTTATACACCCTGACCAACATCTCCCCATGTGCCCCCACCCTTCTGCCCCAGGCAACCAGCATTCTACTCTCTGTTTCTAGGAGCCCAGTGTTTTTAGATTGCATATGTCAATGAGATCGTACATTATTTTCTTTCTCTGTCCAGCTGATTTCACTTAACATAATGCCTTCAAGGTCCATGATGTCACAAAGGTCAGGATTTCCTTCTTCTTATGGCTGAATAATATTCATGTTATACGAAGATATATATACATCTTCTTCATCATTCATCAATTAGTACTTAGGTTGTTTCCATGTCTTGACTATTGTAAATAACACTGCAGCATCAATGACATTCTCCCCTATGTTTTGTTCTAGGAGTTTTATGGTTTTAGGTCTTACATCAAGTCTTTAATCCGTTTTGAGTGGATTTTTGTGCATACGGTGTAACATAGCAGTCCAGTTTCATCCTTCTGCATGAGAATATCCAGTTTTCCCAGCATCACTTATTGAAGACTATTCTTTCCCCATTCTTGGCTCCTCTGTCAAATATTAATTAACCATATATGCATGGGTTTATTTCTGGGGTCTCTAATCCGTTCCATTGGTATGTGTATCTGTTTTTCTGCCAGTACCATACTTTTCTGATTACTATAGCTTTGTAATATAGTTTTAAATCAGGAAGTGTGTTGCCTCTAGCTTTGGACTTCTTTCTCAAGATTGGTTTGGTGATTTGGTGATCTTTTCCGGTCCCATACAAACTGTAGGATTTTTTTTTCCTATGAAAAATGCCACTGAAATTTGATAAATTTTGATAAATAAAAATGAATCTATAGATGGCACTAGGTAGTATGGACATCTTAGCAATATTAACTTGATCCATACATATGAAGTACATTTCCATTTATTTGTGTCTTCAATTTTTTTCCTCAATCCAAGACACTTCCCTTCTAAAGGGCCAGATTATAAATCAAGCTTCTCTATAAACAGACATCAAGGAAATTGTGGGCCAGTGAAATCTCACCTCCAGCCTTGTGGGTGCAAGAGCCACAAGACACAGTGTGTATTGTGGGGCCAGAAGGAAAACTGGCTAACAGTTTCTAGTGCCCTTTTGCTGTCTCCCACCCTAACTCATCCCCAGATTCCTTTCCAGGCATGATCAGAGCCCTGTGAGACGTCAACTTAAAAAGAGCTAAGGAACTAGCCTTCCACACATGGGCTCCCTCCCCAAATTGGTTATATCCCTTAGAGAATATAGCCTCTCAACACAGATGTATATATATTGCTGTCAAGTTCTCTATCTCACCCACACTGAACAAAGATGTCCTTGGCAGTGTTTGCAACTTTGTCTGATGGCAAAAATATATAAACCTCCGCACACTCACATGATGGAATATTATATGCAGCCACTCGAATGTTTTTAAAGAACTTGCTGTAACATGGAAAGTGTTTATGCAACAACAAAGTTTGTAAGGCAGGAGGAATGTTTGTGTATGCAGTGTAATCACAACATTGGGGCACCTGCGCAGCTCAGTCGGTTAAGCATCCGACTTAGGCTCAGGTCATGATCTCTCCATTTGTGAGTTCAAGCCCTGCGTCAGGCTCTGCGCTGACAGCTCAGAGCCTGACGCCTGCTTGGGATTCTGTGTTTCCCTCTGTCTCTCTCTGCCCATCCCCTGCTCACTCTCTGTCTCTCTCTCTCTCTCAAGAATAAACATTTTTTTTTAAATTTTTTTAAATCACAACAATGTTAACAACACAAAAATGGGAGTCTGGCAAGAAATGTACCAAATCATTAATCAAAGTTTTCTCTAGCAAGTAATACTTGAAGTCATTATTTTCTCTCTATTTTTTAGTCTTCAAATTTTTTTCTGATTGCAATGCATTAATTTCTTAATGAAAAATAATAAGATAGATTAGGAATTTAACAGGAACCAAGATGACAACATTGGAGACTCCTGAACTTCCCTCCTCCCTTGGCCACACCAGAAGTACAGCTACACATGGAGTGATTCCCTCTGAGAGAAGTCCTGAAAATAGCAATAGTGTGAAACCAGAAATTAGTGGTAAGAAAAAAAACTGGAAAATTCACAAATATGTGGAGACTAAACAACATGTTCCTGAGCAATCAATGGCTTAAAAAAGAAGTCAACAGGGATATCAAAAAATATCTTGATTCAAATGAAAAACCAAAACCTGTGAGATGCAGCAAAACACATTTCCAAGAGGGAAGTTAATAGCAATAAATGCCTCCCTTAAGAAAAAAAGAAAGATCTTTACATCTCATAGAACTAGAAAAAGAAGAAACTAAGCCCAAAGTTAGTAGAAGGTGAACTGGGTATAATTTTAAGATAAGTTCCGTTAACCCGGAAGCATAAAGCTCTTAGATGAAGTTACACTGGTAAAAATATTATTAAAATAAGCCAGTGGGACATTATTCCCATTGGAAACTAGGTCATTTGGCCATCGAAGGATAGAAGAAAAGGAAGTAAATTAAGAATGGCCCTGGCCTCTCCCAGGGTGCTTACCGCTGGCAGTGGGAATGTGTTTGAGTGTCCCAGGGCCATGGACCCAATGAGGAGAAAACAGCCATATCTTTGCCTGCCAGATGGCCAGGATGGATTCCAAACTAAGAAAGCATCCATAAACTAGGGCACTCATCCCAGCTACCCTGACTCAGAGCCCAGAGGACACTCCGGGAAAGGTCAGTCCTAGAGTAAAATAATTTTCCAAACAGGAACACTTAGCTCCCTTTTGGTGTTAACCCAGCATGGATGTGCCTGAGCACATCCTGAGCACAAATTCTCCTGCCCACAGCAGGGCCTCGAGCCCTCCTGATGGACAAGAAATACATTCAAATTATTCCATTTAAAAATTAAAATCAAAAAACTAATAAATTAAAAAAAAAACTAAACTTGCTCTCCCATAAAGCTACTGTAACTTTATTTTTACCACTAACTTTTAAAAAAAAATTTGTGCTGACTCTTCCTCACTAGCAATTCCCAGGGGTGATATTTAAGAGATTTAACAACTGAGATGGCCTCAGTTGGAGTGGAGCACACACCAGGCAGACAGGGCAGGAGGCTTGCAGAGCCCGGGGTGGCTCTGTGGGGAGCGCTCCAGAACAGCAACCTTCCCTCACACACTTGCAAACAAAACTTCTAGGCCTCTACAAGTTCAGTTAACAAAAACATTCAACTTAATAGCAACGTGATCATTAAGATCAGATGTGGGCACATTCTCTCTTCCCTAATTCCTCACGGTATTTTTCCAGGTCTTCAAGTTTATGTCCTGACTTGGAAAGCCTAAAGGTCGTCACCCCGCTCCATTCTCATGCATTGTGGCCCCCCTCCCACCCACTGCTGGAAATCCAGAATCACTGAGTGACTTCTCCGTCTCTCCTCCCAAGAAACTGCAGGACATGCAACAGCTCTTATGGGTTGAGTTTGTGTCCCTTCAAAAGATACGCTGAAGTCTTAATCCCCAGTACCTCAGAATGACCTTACTTGGAAATTGCAGATACAATTAGTCAAGATGAAGTCCTAGCAGAGCAGAATGGGCCCCTGCTCCAATATGCCTACTGTCTTTATAAGAAGAGTGAAATTTGAACAGAGACTCTGAGGGAAGACGGCAACACAGGCAGAGATTGGAGTGATGCTACCACAAGCCAAGGAACACCTGGAGCTACCAGAAGCTTCAGGAAGCAACAAACGATCTCCCCCTAGAGGGTTCAGAGGGATCATGGCTCTACCAACACTTTGATTTCAGACTTCCAAGCCTCCAGAACTTGGAGAGAATGAATCTCTGTTGGTTTAAGTTACTCAGTTTGTGGTTCTTGCTACAGCAGCCCTAGCAGACCTCTATAGCAGCCATCTTGAATTCTCTCACACAGGTCACACGACTAGCAGGGCCCTTTAAAATGTCACAAGAAAGGTTGAACCTCAGTTCTTCTGCTTCCTTTTGTGGCTGGCTTCTTCTTCCTAATTCTATTGAGTTATCTTTTCTCACTTTATTGAGTTATCTTGTTGTCTTACCTGCACAGAGTGACACTTTGGACAGGTCACATTTTCCTCTGTCCCCTCGGCTTTTTGGTAGAATGAGCCCACTGCTGTCGGTTCCCCTCCCAGCTCACAGAATCCCCAGAGCCAAGCCCGCCACGGCCTTCTGGTGAGTGTCTCAGGAGGAGCACCCACAGAAAGGAGGAGCACCCACAGAAAGGACCCACCTTCACTCTCCCTTAGGGTCTCCCTTCCCCACGCAAAAGCTGTCTGAGAGGATCACCCTTTTGCATCTTAAAAAACGGGGTGCCTGGGTGGTTCAGTCGGTTGAGCGTCGGACTTTGGCTGAGGTCATGATCTCTCAGTTTGTGAGTTCGAGCCCCGCATCGGGCTCTGTGCTGACAGCTCAGAGCCTGGACCCTGCTTCTGATTCTGTGTCTCCCTCTCTCTCTCTGCCTCTCCCCCGCTCATGCTCTGTCTCTCTCTCTCTCAAAAATAAAGATAAACATTCAAAAAAAAATTTTTTTTTTAATTTTTTTTTTAAACCAATATAGGGACACCTGGGCAGCTCAGTTGGTTAAGCGTCCCACTTACAGCTCAGGTCATGATGTCACAGTTCATGGGTTCAAGCCCCGCGTCAGGCTCTGTGCCGACAGCTCGGAGCCTGGAGCCTGCTTCGGGTTCTGTGTCTCCCTCTCTCTCTGCCCCTCCCCTGCTCACGCTCTGTCTCTCTCTCTCAAAAATAAATAAACATGACAAAGAAAACCAATAGAGACATTAAAATGAAAGTCTATTTTTCAATTAGGAGATGACAGATTTAAAAGTTTTTTGTGAACTTCTTAGAAACACATTTCATCCCACCCTGGGGTACTTTATTTGAGGGAATAAAGTCAAATGTACTTCTGTCTTAGAAACATAGCTAGCTAATAGCTCTGGAGAGATTTCAACCTAGTTCATTTCTACTTGTTTTATTCAGTATTGCCACCAAACAATTTAGACGTGTCCTGGGCATGATTTTACAAAAAACAAAATTTGCAAATTTAAGGAGAAAAAGTTCAGATATTACTGGCTATAAATGATATGTAAACTCTGATAACCTTATTACTAAAGGTTAGTTTTGCCTGTATCAACAATATACTAGAGTTGATAATTGTAAGTTTGCAAATATAATCAATACCAGTGGTCTCCAAGTTGTTTTAATTACTCTCCCATCAGTTAAAAAAAAAAACAGTTTTGGGGCACCTGGGTGGCTGAGTCGGTGAAGGATCCGACTTTGGCTCAGGTCATGATTTTGTGGTTTGTGAGTTCAAGCCCTGCATCGGGCTCTATGCTGACAGCTCAGAGCCTGGAGCCTGCTTCAGATTCTGTGTCTCCCTCTCTCTCTCTCTGCCCCTCCCCTGCTCACATTCTGTCTCTCTGTGTCTCTCAAAAATAAATAAACATTAAAAAAAATTTAAGTTTGTGTAGGCACTCACTATGTGTATTACTTATAAAATATAAACATAAAGTGTACATTAAAACATACTAAACTCTGAATTTTTAAAGGATGAAATTAAAAACTAAATATAAGTAATAGGTTTTTTGTTTTCACATAGACCATCTTGAGATCCTCACTTTGGACACCGCTAGCTTACATTATAGTGTATATGATATCAGTAAATTATAAAATCCTGAGTTACTGCAGCAGTAATTAAAGGATGCCTGGAGGTATTCAAGAAGCCTCATAGAACTGGGCTACGGGGAATCCTTTTCAGGCCTTCTCTCACTTACACAAAACCTTTCCTAACATCGTAGGACAAGTTAACAGGCTAGCAAGCACAGAAATGGTCAGAACAGATATTTCACCAACAGATGATAAATATTTGCAGCCCATAATAAGCTGAAGAAGAGCAAACCTTAAATTTCAGAATGAGAAGGATGCGTACCAATAGAAATAATAGTAAAATAACCACATATTGGGACGCAATATGTAATAATTAAGGCTCTGGTGTTAGACCAGGTTGAGAAGAGAGGATGAGTCAAGAATGCTAAATCATTTCTTTCTTTTTTTCAAGTTTGTTTATTTATTCTGAGAGAGAGAGAGCGCAAGAGAGTAAGGGAGGGGCAGAAAGAGACAGAGAATCCCAAGCAGGCTCTGCCCTGACAAGCCGATGCGGGACTCAAACTCACAAGCCGTGAGATCATGGCTTGAGCCGAGATCAAGAGTTGGACGTTTAACCAACACTTACCCAGGTGCCTCACTAAGTCATTTCTTAATTTTAGTTTCTTAATACACTCACAAACAGTAAATTCATATGATTTCCTGTATGATTTTTACAAGACCCTATGTAAATGCTTTTTTGTACATCTTTCTGGATTTGGTATGGATTTTCTCCAGACACCAGGAAGACCATTGGTAAAAGACTTACTTGACGAGAGATTCCATTCTGGGGTAATAAGACTTTATTGCAGCTCTGATTTATGGAGTGCTTGATAAGTAGCTTACAGGTGTTATCCCACCCAACTTCTTAAGGTCTGTTTTCTCATCTACAAACAGTAATAACCATTGTCACAAGTAACTCCTCCAGAATTGTCACACAGCAGTTAGGACCCAAGGACAGGATTCCAGGCCAGGGCAGATAAACGCCAATGGACTTCACCACTCCTATACTGTCAGGAGAAGAGATTGCCTCATTCCACTTGATCACAGAAAAGACATCAAACTGTCTTGTCAGCAATCCTAATTACTCTGTTACATCTTCTTTCCTATTTGGCAAGTTGGATAGGGCAAAAAATCATTAAGCAGTGGGTTACCCCATTCTTGTTTTTATCCTTATCAGCCTCAGATAAGGAGGTGCTTGCTGGAAGGAGCATTTGAGGGGAGTTTATGAGAAGACGGGCATCCAGAATCTTAACCGCTATCAAAAGAGACATCCTTGAACTTCTTCACTATGAGTTCAAGACTGACCTCGTTATTGCGGACATCGCTCTCCAAACTGATTATATTTTGATCTTATTTTATTTTACCATAAGGATGGTACCAGACAGTCTCTGGAAGAAATGAGCCATTGACTTGGGAGTGCTAAAGACTTCCTCTCAGTTTAATGATTTAAACCTGAGGCTGGGAAAAGGTAGGGAGCAGGACATTTCAAACATCCTGGGCATTAGGTACTAACTGAATAATAAAAGGGGACTTATTCTTATCCAGTGTTATTACACTGTTAGGCAATATTCTTATGAAAAAAATGATTGGGGTTTGAAAGGACCCGATAAACCACACTCTCTCTTCTGCCAGAGTTCTGGATTTATGGAAAGTGACAAAGGACTAAAGCAGATGGAGAGCATATTAGCGTCTCTATTATTAATAGAGGCTATGTTGAACAGTGACAGTTTTGCCCCAGAAGGCTCTAAAATAGGCCCTACAAGTTCCATCAATTAAGTTGATCCCATTGCCACTATATCCTAGGTCCAACATTCACTTCCTATCCATTTCTAATTAGTCCATCCGCATTATCCAGAACACCTTATTAGCAGTTCTGCAAAAAATAAAACTAGTATCATAGAAACACTCCAACGATTATATGCTAAATGTTCTATGTATACATTTAAGCCTGCTTACTATAAGATTTCTAGAGAGACATTTAAATATTCAAATTAAATCCCATTATAAATTTGTCTTAAAAAAAGGAAAATTTCAAATGGACTCAAGTCTAAAATCAAATTCACTTTCCCTTGTATATTGAAAAGACTAACCCTCTAAAACTTCTCTCTATGGCAATATAGGACTAGGTATCATGAAAACTTCCACTAATAAAAAGCACTTAATAATGCTGAAAAAAATATACAAAGTATTTCTTTAAATGCCTAGCAGCTGAGCTGGCCAGGAAGTATTGGAAATACTTCATGGCCAAAGTTGTTTTAAAAAAAAAATTCCAAATCCAGCAAGATAACTAAACATTGAAGCCAACAGCTCCCCCCCCCCCCGCCCCCCCGCCCTCCCCCGGAATCTACTGATCTCTGGAAACCTAGAACTTGAGTTTCAACCAGCCATCAGCAACAAAGCTTATGTCCTGGGGAAAATGAGACCAGATGGATGACTCCTGAAAAAGGATGGGCCCCTATCAGATGATCTTTTCAGAGAAAGAAAAGCAATAACTCACAAAGATAGACCATAAAGAACCTTGACTCTTAGTTATGAATCTAAAGGGGAAAAGGCATATTCTCTGAGAATTTTTACCCATAAACGGATCCCCAAGTGGGTTTAGACTGGAATTTATTGTATGCATGTGGCCAAAAAACATCCAAGTTGCAAATTTAAAGTCATCCCAAATTGGTAGCGCCACCAGTCACACACAAGAACCAAATATAAATCCTCCCTAAAGGAATGCAACGTAATCCAGCCCTCAAGGAATTTTTACAACTAAAAGTTCTCAAGGACAGGAGCTCATACTTCAAAATCCCCAACAAATATAGAAATAAAAGTAAAACCAAGAGAACAAGCCAATATAATGGAGAGTTGATAGAAAAACAAACCACTCATTCATATCCACAATTAATGCAGGTATTAGAATTATCAAATATGAAATATAAATTATATGTTTAATGAAATGAACAAGTCTGAAATTACAATAAGGTAAAAAAAAAACTTTAAGCAGGCTCAAAAGTAAAATGGCTATTGGAACACCTGGGTGGTTCAGTAGGTAAAGTTTCCAACTCTTGATTTCAGCTCAGGTCATGATCTCATGGTTCAAGAAATCAAGCCCCAATACCAGACTATGTGCTGACAGTGAGGAACCGGCTTGGGATCCTCTCACTTCCTCTCTCTCAGCTCTTCCTGAGCTTGTGCACTCTCTTTACCTCTCTCTCTCTCAAAATAAATAAATAAACATTAAAAAAATAAGTAAAATGGCTATTACCTAAAGGGCAAGAGATAATTAGTGCAGGCAAGTATGCAGAAAAAAGGGAACCCTCTTTTTGTTGGTGGGAATGTAAACTGGTAGAGCCACTATGGAAAACGGTTTGGAGATTCCTCAAAAAATTAGCATATAATTACTATCTGACCCAGCAATCTCACTGCTGGAAATCTATCCAAAAGGAATGTAAACAAGTATCAAAAAGATATCTGCCCTCCCAGGTTCACTGCAGCATTATTCACAATAGCCAAGACATGGAAACAACCTAAGTGTCTACTGACTGATATATATATACATGAATATTACTCAGCCATAAAAAATGGAAATACTAGGAGGGGCCAAGATGGCAGAACAGCATGGAAGGTTTGGGGTTTTCTTGTATCTCATGTCCATAAAATACAACCAGATCAACACTAAACCATCCCGCACACCTAGAAAACTTATTGGAGGATTAACACAACAATCTGCACGACCCAAACCACAGAACTCAGCAGGTACACGGCGCGGAGAGGTGAACTGGCGGAGACAGAAGCTGCAGAGAGCAGGGAGCTGTTTTTGTGTGCAAAGAGAGGACGGAGACGGGGGGCAGGGGAAGAACATGAGGAAAACACCCCCCCCCCAAAAGCAGCTAGAGAGAAAGTCGAAAAGTGGAAACAGCCACAGGGACTGAACTAAAAAGGGAGAAAGGAGAAAGGAGAGGGTAAGACTCAATAAACAGGGTGAGTGCAGAGTCTGAAACTCCGCAGCTCGATACCTGGCGGTGCTCTGGTGGGAAGGGCGAATCCCCAGAAGCAGAGTGAAGTCCGCAGTCTTCAGGCCGCATGGGGAGAGGCAGTTCCCCTGCTGGGAGGACATTTGGTAGAGGCTGTGTGGCCCTCAGTCCCAGCAGACCCCAGAGAACAACCACATTCGCTGGTGCCGGAACAAGGTCATTAAGGGTGAAGCCTGGTACCTGACGTGTGTTGTGATTTTCCATAATCCCCGAAACGCTGCTGCTGATACACGATCACATGAACTTTTTCTGCGGTGAGCTGGCCCCCAGCAGCAGTCTCTGGGCATTGGCAGCAGTGTGCTCCTGTGAACATTCCTGGGTGCGGCGGGCCCCTGGCCATTTCTCGGTGAGACCCTCTCCCAGAGGGGCAGAACGGGTCAAAGCCGCAGTCCCTCAGAAGTGAGGAGTCAGGAAACACAGCCGCATGAGATAAAACTCAGGATGGAGGTGCCGCCTGGCAAGCTGACGGCTTGGTCATAGACAGTGTAAAAGCGGGGAGTGGACCGAAGTCTGAGACAAAGGACAGGTGCACGATTGCTGATGGGGAAGAACACAGTCCCAATACTAGAGACCAGGTAGTGGGTGATGCCATTTTTACCCCTTCCACGCATGCGTGCACACACCTACAAGCACGCCAGCAATCCACCCCAGTAAGCTAAGCAGCGCCATCTAGTGGAGAACAGAGCTGTTGCACTAAGCCCGGCCCAACTGGGCCGACCTTGCTCTTCAGGAACATCGCGAGTCTCTCTGCCTGCTTAGTTTACAGACTATAAAGTGCTTCATAGGTTGACTTCTAGGGAAAAATGATGTAATTTCCATCGTATTTCAGTCTGTTCGCTGGTCCATCTATTCAATTTTCGTTTTTTTTTTTCATTTCTTTTTCTTGAATACAGAAAGAGAAAAACTTTATTTTTATTTTCAAATTTTATTAAAAATATTTTTCTTTAGGGGCACCTGGGTGGCTCAGTCGGCTGAGCGTCTGACTTCATCTCAGGTCATGATCTCGCAGTTTGTGAGTTCAAGCCCCACGTTGGGCTCTGTGCTGACAGCTCAGAGCCTGGAGCCTGCTTCAGATTCTGTGTCTATCTCTCTGTCCCTCCCCTGCTCACGCTCTGTCTCTCTCTGTCTCAAAAATGAGTAAAACATTTAAAAAAATTAAAAATATTTTTCTTTAATTTTTTTCTACTATATTTTTTCCTTCTTGTACATCTTTCAAATTCTATTTTACTTCCATCATTTAATTTTATCCTATTTCATTGTATTCATTTTTTCACATTTTCAAACGTTTTGCCTTTTTTTTTCCTTTCTCCTTTTTTCTCTAATCTATCAAATTCCTCTCAACAACCAGACCAAAACACACCCAGGATTTAGCATCATTTATTTGATTTTTTTGTGTGCTGTTTTTAATTTTATAATTTTAATTTTTTTACCTTATTAATTCCTTTTCTTCCTTCAAAATGACAAAATGAAGGAATTCACCCCAAAAGAAGGAGCAGGAAGAAATGACAGCCAGGGACTTCATTAACACAGATACAAGAAAGATGTCTGAACCAGAATTTAGAATCACGATAATAAGAATGCTGGCAGGAGGTGAAAATAGATTAGAATCCCTTTCTGTGGAGATAAAAGAAGTAAAAGCTAGTCAGGATGAAATAAAAAATGCTATAACTGAGCTGCAATCTCGAATGGATGAGGCAAAGATGAATGAGGCAGAGCAGTGAATCAGCGATATAGAGGACAAACTTATGGAGAACAATGAAGCCGGAAAAAGAGGGAAACTAAGACAAAAAAACACAATTTAAGAATTAGAGAACTCAGTGACTCATTAAAAAGGAACAACATCAGAATTATAGGGATCCCAGAAGATGAAGAGAAAGAAAAAGGGGTAGAAGGGTAATAGGAGCAAATCATAGCAGAAAACTTTCCTAACCTGGGGAAAGACACAGACATAAAAATCCAGGAAGCACAGAGGACTCCCATTAGATTCAACAAAAACCTGCAATCAACAAGGAATATCATAGTCAAATTCACAAAATACTCAGGCAAGGAAAGAATCATGAAAACAGCAAGGGAAAAAGTCTTTAACCTACAAGGGAAGACAGATCAGGTTTGGAGCAGACCTATCCACAGAAACTTGGCAGGCCAGAAAGGAGTGGCAGGATATATCCAATGTGCTGATTAAGAAAAACATGAAGTCAAGAATTCTTTATCCAGCAAGGCTGTCAAAATAGAAGGAAAGATAAAAAGTCCCAGACAAACAAAAATTAAAGGAGTTCATGACCACTAAACTAGCCCTACAAGAAATTTTAAGGAGGACTCTCTGAGGGAACAAAAGATGGTGGGGGGGGGGGGGGGGGCGGGGGTGGAGACCAAAAGCAACAAAGACTAGAAAGGACCACAGAACACCACCAGAAACTCCAACTCTACAAACAACATAATGACAATAAATTAATATCTTTCAGTACTCACTCTAAATATCAATGGACTTAATGCTCCAATCAAAAGACATAGAGTAACAGAATGGATAAGAAAACAAGACCCATCTATATGCTGTTTACAAGAGACACACTTTAGACCTAAAGACACCTTCAGATTGAAAGTAAGGGGTTGGAGAACCATCTATCACGCTAATGGTCAAGAAAAGAAAGCCGGGGTAGCCATACTTATATCAAACAATCTAGACTTTAAAATAAAGACTGTAGTGCTCGCTTCGGCAGCACATATACTAAAATTGGAACTAAAATAAAGACTGTAACAAGAGATAAAGAAGGACATTGTATCATATTTAAGGAGTCTATCCACCAAGAAGAACTAACAATTGTAAACATTTATACTCCAATGTGAAAGCACCCAAATATACAAATCAATTAATCACAAACATAAGGAATCTCATTGATAATAATACCATAATAGTAGGGGACTTCAACACCCCATTTACAACAATGGACAGATTATCTAAACAGAAAATCAACAAGGAAACAACGGCCTTGAATGACACACTGGACCAGATGGACTCAACAGATATATTCAGAACATTTCATCCTAAAGCAGTGGAATACACATTCTTCTCCAGTGCACATGGAACGTTCTCCAGAATAGATCACATACTGGGACACAAATCAGCCCTCAACAAGGGCTGATTTAAATAAATAAATTTAAATAAATAAATAAATAAATAAATAAATAAACAAACAAACATAAATAAATAAATAAATATCAAACCAAGGCAAACAATAAAACAAAGAGAGAAATACTGCCATTTGCAACAATATGGGTCGACTTTGAGGGCATTATACTAAGTGGAATAAGTCAGAAGAGAAAGCTAAGTACTTTTATTATTTCACTTATATGTGGAATCTAAAAAAGCCCAACTCATAGAAGCAGAGAGTAGAATTATGGTTATGCAGTTGACTCTTGAACAACCTAGGCATTAGGGGTACTGACCCCTGTGTTGTCAAAAATAGGCATATAACTTTTGACTGCCCAAAAACTTAACTACTAATAGCCTAATGTTGACCAGAAGCCTGACCAACAATGCAAATAGTTGATCAACACGTATTTTGTATATTATATTTATTACATACTGTACTTTTACAATTAAGTAAGCTAGAGAAAAGAAAATTATTAAGAAAATCATGAGGAAGACAAATATATTTATAGCACCTTATGAAAAAAATCCACATTCAACACCGTGTTCTTCGAGAATCAACTGTATGTCACATTTTCTTTATCCATTCATCCATTGATAAACACTTAAGTTGTTTCTTGTCTTGGCTATTGTTTATAATGCTGCAATTAATAAGGCGGGGGGACAAATACCTTTTCGAGAGAGTGATTTCATTTTCTTCTGATACATGCCCAGAAATGAAATTGCTGGATCACATGGTTCTATTTTTTAATATTCTGACGAACATCCATACTGTTTTCTATAGTGGCTGCCCAGATTTACATTCCCACCAATAGTGCGCAAGGCACTAAGATATTCTACATATGATAGGATCCCATTTATATGAAATATCCAGAAATGAAAAATCTAAGGAGACAGAAAGCAGACCAGTGGTTGCACGGGTCTGGGGATAAATGGTAAATAAATGCATACAGGCGGGAGGGAACTCTCTGGGGTGATGGAAGCATTCTAAAACTGGATTGTGGCAATGGTGTGCAACTTAATAAGTTGACTAAAAATCATCTAACTGTACACTTAACAATGGATGAACTTTATGGTGTGTATGTAAATATACCTCAATAAAGCTGCCTTTAAGTAGATAGAGAAGAGACGGTTATCTTTGTTTAAAATTAACTTTCATGGAGCACCTGGGTGGCTGGGTCATTTGAGCATCCGAATTCAGCTCAGGTCATGATCTCACAGTTTGTGGGTTCAAGCCCCACACCGGGCTTTGTGCTGATAGTGCAGAGCCTGCTTAGGATTCTCTATCTCCCTCTCTCTGCCCCTCCCTCCCCCCTCAAAAATAAACATTAAAACATCAGATCCTTTTTAAAAAATGATAGCTTTATGAGGAGCCTGGATGGCTCAGTCGGTTGGGGGACCGACTTCGGTTCAGGTCATGATCTCACAGTTTGTGGGTTCGAGCTCGCATCAGGCTCTGTGCTGACAGCTCGGGGCCTGGAGCCTGCTTTGGATTCTGTGTCTCCCTCCCTTTCTGACCCTACCCCGCTCATGCTCTCTCTGTCTCTCTCTCTCAAAAATAAACATTAAAAAAATAAATAATAAATTTTTTTAAATGATAGCATTTTTCTTTCTGTCCCTATTATTTAAACAAATGGGGTTTTTTCCCTGTCATTTCCTAATCGCCGATTATGAGGCAAGCACTGAATATCTCACTTTTACCATTAGTAACTTATTTAATAGTCACTTCAACTCTATGAAGTGGGTGTAATTATACCCATTTTTGAGAGGAAGATCCTGAGACACTGAGCTTAAGTAATCAGACCAGGATCAGACAGGTTGTTGGTAGCAGAGTTAGAATCCCAGTCCAGGTCTGTCTGACCTGGAAGCACAGGCTGGGTCCCTAAGCCCCACTGCTCCTCTGCTAAGGAATGAAGAGAGTTTCAGAGAATCTTCTTTTAGCAAAAGAAAGAGGAGTGGTTGCCCAAGCAACGAGGCTCTCAATTTCAAAACATATTATATGCTCTGGGCCAAGTGAACCCTAGAGTATTTCAAGACTTTTGCTGCAGACATAAAGGGAGGATCCGACAAGTGACTCAAGACTCAGACCGCCAAGGTCAACCCAGCCTCTCACTAGTCATGACCTCCAATTGGTTCAGTTGGTCATGGAACTGACAAAACAGGTGTCTCTCTTTAGTACACGTATAAATCTTCCAAGGTCTTTTAAATGCAAATTCCAGGGCCCTGTGCCCAGATATTCTGTTCCAATTGGCTTAGGGTGGGGCCTCAGAATCTATATTTTTAACAAGCATAGGAAAATTGTCAAAATTACAGACTTTGGAGATAAACGTACCTGGGTTTGAATGTTGCCATAAGCCATTTAGTAGTTGTAGCACCTTGGCCAAGATAGCATCTCTGAACCTCAGTTTCTTTATCAAGATGAGGGCGTTCATAATAATCCTTATCTCTCAAGATCGTTGTGAATGTTTCATTACTCTATGCTTTGAGCAAGCTCTCAATAAGCAGTAGCTTTTTTAAAACATTTATGCGTGTTGTTGGTTCTTTTTCCTAGAAAGTCTGAAAGGTTGGAGTTTTGCCAGCAATCCAGATTGAACACTTTCTCAGAATCAGGTCAGCAGCAAAGATGCTGTTGGGTTGGATGAAATCAACCCAAAGGAGGAAGTAAAATAAACAGGCCTGCAGCCCTCAGGCACTGTTGATTTGTGTCTCCTGTGGGAGATTTTAACATCTAAAGTTGAATTCCATTGACTCGCAAATTTATTGTATCCCTGGCCTTCCAAAGCCATCCTGGCAGAAGCCGGTTAAGAGGAGAAAGGACGAGGCAAAGGTGACACCTACTGGCAGCAAGAGGTCCCTGCAAGGGGCATTTCTACTGCTTGGCTGCTTCCAGCGCGGATTAATCCTTGCTGTTCTTTGGTCTGCCCTCTTACACAGGAAACACTGTTGTCAAGGAAATAACCAGAGATGTGGACAAAGGTTTACATTCAAGTTTTCTTTCTTTTTTTTTAAAGAATTTTTTTAAGTTTATTTATTTATTGGGGGGTGGGGGTGGGAGGGGCAGGAAAACAGAGAGACAGAGAATCCCAAAGGGGCTCCGTGTTGTCAGCACAGAGCCCAAAGTAGGGCTCAAATTCACCACCCATGAGATCATGACCCAAGCTGAAGTCAGATGCTCAACTGACTGAGCCACTCAGGCGCCCCGTGAAATTTTTCATCCAGTACCATTTATAAACGTGAAATATTGGAAAGACATAGCGTCCAACAGTGCAACATGGCTTAAATAAATTTTGGTACATGTGTGCAGTGAACTATCGATCATCCATTTGAAGTTATGTTCTCAAATCATTTTAATAACACAAGGAAATGCTCATATAAAGATTTTTTTTTAATTTTTTTTCAACATTTTTTATTTATTTTTGGGACAGAGAGAGACAGAGCATGAACGGGGGACGGGCAGAGAGAGAGGGAGACACAGAATCGGAAACAGGCTCCAGGCTCTGAGCCATCAGCCCAAAGCCTGACGCGGGGCTCGAACTCCCGGACCGCGAGATCGTGACCTGGCTGAAGTCGGATGCTTAACCGACTGCGCCACCCAGGCGCCCCTCATATAAAGATTTTTAAGTGCAAAATGAGGATTATAAAACAAACCATGATAGATAATGATTAAGTAAAATTGATGTCTGTATACGCTCAGAGAAAGGAATCTGGAATGAAAGGCAGAATATATTAATAGTGAGTTCAGCGTTTTCTTCTTTGTGCATTCTATATTTTGTGCATTTCTATATTTTTCAACATTTCTGCAATAAGCTGTATTACCTTACTGAATAGAAGGCAAAGGAATACATTTTTTTTATATTTTTTAACTTTTTTCCAGCTTTACTGAGATACAGTTGACATTCAACATTGTGTAAATTTAAGATATACAACCTGACGATTTGATACATATAAATAGTGTGACATGATTACCACAATAAAGTTAGGTAACACTTCCATCACCTCATGTAATAATCATTTGTGTGTCTGTGTGTGCGTGTGTGTATAGTAAGAACATTTAAGATATATTCTCTTGAAAAATGACTTATTAGGGGATTCCTGGGTGGCTCAGTTGGTTGAGCGTCTGACTTCAGTTCAGGTCATGGTCTCAAGGTTTGTGGGTTCAAGCCCAGTGTAGGGCTCACTGCTGTCGACACAGAGACTGCTTCGGATCCTATGCCGCCCCTCTCTCTGCCCCTCCCCCCCTACACACACGCAAAATGGAATAAACATTTTTTAAAAGTTATTTATTAAAAAAGAAAATGACATTTTACGGGAGAACAGGAGCCCCAAAACAGATATGGATGGAATAGTGAGGGTCCGTGGTGACATTAACAGCCTCTGATAGTGCAATGTCGCTGGACTGTAGAGCAACAGCATAAACAGAGGCCACTGCACTGTCTAAGGAAGAGAAAGTGTTTTTGTTTTCCCGGCCGAATCACCACTCTCGCAACTGGCTCTCCTTTTGTACATACGTCTAGAGAATTTTCTCACATAATGACTGTGAGTCAAGGTCTCCCCTGCTGGGCAAGTGAATACACGTAAGTCTCTTCCATGAATGTCTGGCAAGGCTCAGGCTCTGTGAATCACCTGACTTCTCTGAGTTTCACCCTTCTCATTAGTAAAATAAAGGTGACAATAGCCACCCAGCTGACCTCCCACAGTTGTGAGTCTTACACCAGATCACTTGTTTTGAAAACAGTGCTAGGAGAATCACATGCAAGGGCATAGAAGCCTACATCCTTCACTGAAGGATTTTGTGCCAGGCACAGGCGTTTTCTCACATATTATTTCACTTAGTCATCACAAAAAGCCTGTGAGTGAGTATAATCCCCATTTCATCAATGAGAAACCCAAGTGTATGACCTGCTCACAGTCGGGTACCTTTTACATTGCAGAGCCAGGATTTTAACTCAGTTCAATCTCCAAAGGCCAGGCTCTTGAATATTATGCTGGATGACTGCATAGACTCTTAGTGCTCAAAGGGACCCAACAGACTGTTAAGTTGAATCCCTGTACTTTGCAGAAGAGGACACCAAGGTCCAGAGAAGGACATGGTCTGCCTATACAACCAACAAGAGATGCCACAAACTTCACTTCACAGGACACGAAGAGCCTCTGCATAATCTGCCGGCCAATGTGGTTTCTGGTTACTCAAGCCCAGGGAGTGGGCTGAGGTTTCTCTTCTCAGCTCCACTTCCCTCTTGCTGGAAACCAGAAACTCTTGGATCCACCCTACTATTCAATGGCCGAATTACATATTCTAAACTGAGTGCAACTTTGAACTTCTGGGGAAAGTTGACTTCTACACAATCACCACAAATATCCACATCTTATTTAGCTTGGGGCAAAGTACTCCGGGCAGAGGGAACAACCTGTGTGAACATGTAGGATCAGGTCTGACACGTTCCAGAAGCTGCTAATGTCGCCGGAGCAGAGTGAGCAAAGGGGGATACTGGTCAGAGATGAGGTCAGGGTGGTGTTAGGGGACAGATCACAGGGGGTCAAATAGACCACTCTAAAGACGTTGGTATTTATTTTGAGTGAAATAAGAAACTATTGTAGGGTTTCGAGCCTAAGAGTGACACAATGTGACCTATTTCCTTAAAGTCTTAAAGGATCATTCTTGCTGCTGCATTAATAGACTGAAGGAGCCAAGACAGAAGCAGGAAGACTTGATAAGAGGGTAAGAGGGTCTTGGACTCATCAAGGAAGACATAATGATGGCTCAGACCGGTGTGGTAGCAATAGAGGTGATAAAAGATGATTGGGTTTTGGATACACTTTGAACCCAAACCTGGTCGAGCTATTTCCTGACTAATTGGATGTGGCATGCAAAAGAAAGTGAGGAGTCAGGAGTGACGCCAATGTCTGTGGCTGAGCTATGGGAAGAATGAAGCTACCTTCCACTGAGATGGAGAAGACCAAGGGGAGCAGGTATGTAAGGAGAAGATCAGGAGTTCAGCGGAGGGATGTTGAGTTTGACCTCCAACTGGAGCTGCTCAGTAGACAATGGGATACATGAGACTGGAGGGCAGTTCAGAGCCCTGGGAGTCCTCAACATACATGAAGTATTTTAAAGACTTGAAGCTGGATGAGATCAACAATGGACTAAGTGAGAAAGAGAAGAGAAGAGAAGAGGACCAAGGACTGAGCCATGGGGCCCTTCAACATTAGCCAGTCTGGACAGTGGGAAAAACCAGCAAAAGAGCCACCAGTGAATTGGAGGAGAACAGAGAAGTGCAATAAAACAGATTCTAATCTCGATGGGCACACAAGCCAAGAATATTCTATTTGGTTCCCTGAATCGGTGTGAAAAAATCCCACATCTCTGAGTGCTTCTGTTCTTTGTACAGAACGCCCAATGGTGCCCAGCCCTCTCCCTGTGACTACCGTGTAGGTCTGGTAGCAGCCAGGGCAGTAGCACTGATGTCAAGAAAATGGCTCAGACAGGCAGCCTTTCGGCTGCTTTGATACACTCCGTGTCCAGAGGGAGAACTGCCAATCTAAACAGATCCCACAGATTGTGCCCTACCCAACGCTATCAAAACACAGAATGAGAGAACGCTCAAGCCAGCTGTCTGGGAAAACCGTCCAGGTATCGCACAGCTTGTGGGGGCTCAGCAGCATGTAGAAGATGATGCCCAGAACCCGGGGAAGAAGACAGATAGACCCAGGGGCCTGGAGCATCCTACAGCTTGACGCTCATAGCTTGTTTCCCTGGCAAGCGTCTTGCTCTAAATCCTTGAGGGCAGCGTGCTGAAGTGGCTCGGAATTGATTTCTGCATTTCTGAGAGCACAGAAACATCTTCAAAGCTTCAAGTCTACAATCTGATTTAAACAGATCCTTGTTTGAAATTCCACCATTATCAGAGCTTAATCTCTCGATTAAAAAATGTTTTTCACAAACCCTGCTCTCTATCACTTTGAGCTCAAAATGGAAACATAGAGTTTAATAGAGAGGAACAGGAAGGAGGGTGGGGGCATGGAGAATCCCTCAACACCACCACCTCCCAGGGTGGAAAATGGTCCAGAAGAGGGAGGCAGAAAAATGGAACCTCACCATCTGGCATTTCCCCTGCTGACAGATGTGGGAGGGAGTCACCAGGATGAGTCAGAAACTTTGGTCGATGCCTCAGAGCTGCCTGTGCAAATCTTCTCGGGCCTTCTTTACTTCCAAGGAGGAAACACTCTAAACTCATAGGCCCTGCTGGCACACAGGAGACCACGGGAGACAGAGCGTGGCTATTCTGAGGGTCTGAGGGCAGGCTTCTCACTCAAAGCCTAAGGAGCCTCGGGGCATCTGAGTGACTCAGTCAGTTAAGTGTCCGACTTCCACTCAGGTCATGATCTCAAGGTCCGTGAGTTCAAGCCCTGTGTCGGGCTCTGTGCTGACAGCTTGGAGCCTGGAGCCTGCTTTGGATTCTGTGTCTCCCTCTCTCCTGCCCCTCCCCTGCTCTCTCTCTCTCTCTCAAAAATTAATAAACATTTAAACAAACAAAGAAAAAAAGCATAAAAAGCCTCAACTCTCTGCCTTTCCTCCTCTGTCAACTTCTTCTGGATTTTTGCCCTCCACCCAAGTCTATATCTCACTCCAAAACTCCACCCAATGCTGAAAAATCCCAACACTGTGATTCTTCAGTCCACTTCATTTCATATCCCATATTTCTCAGCTGCCTTCCTTGAGCTTTGCTAAAACACCTTTCTTTTGAAGGACAAACATAAGAGGAGGCAAGCAGGGTACAGTGTTCTCCAGACCCATTGAAGTTTGTTGCTGTGCTGGTTCCAAATCAGCCGCTTCTCTGAAGGCAGCTCTCTCAGAACCTGCTGGAAACTGATGGCCAGTTGCCAGCCTTGAGCCCAGAGCCTGCCTCTAGCTGCCCCTGGATAAGGAGGCCAGGCGCAGACAGCTCACAAGCCAGCATCAGGCTCCCGGCTCATGCGCCGTGATTTATTGCTACGTCTGCTTCCCGGGTGACTCAGGAACATGCTCAGCTTGTTTGGGAAAAGCCAGGAGGTCAGCGTGACCAAGGTGAAGCGAGTGAGAAAAAAAGTGGTGGGAGGTGAAATCAGAAAGGTACAGAGGCTGGATCACATGGGGCCTGGCCAGCCATGGAGGAGGCATGATTCTATTTCAGGTGAGGTGAGGGGCCATTGGAGGGTTTCAGTCAAGCAGTAATATGATGTGATTGTAAAGTAAAAGGATGGTTCTGGCTCCTGTGTGGAGAGAAAACCAAGGGAGCAAGGATGGAGCATGGAGGCCGGGTGAGAGGCGATGGGAGCAGTGCTCAAAAGTGGACAAATTCAGGACATAGTACAAAACACATAGGATTTGCTAGTGTCCTGAACAGAGAGAATGGAGTTAGCAACTGGGCCAAAAGCTTCCATTAACTGAGTCAGAAGGAAAAGATTTAGAACCATGAGTCCAGTTTCACATGTCTTCATTTGAGGTGAGCTTGGGCCATCCCAGTGGACATGTGTGGAGTTCATGGGGAGACTGGGACTGGATATATAAATCTGAGAGTCATCTGAACATGTCAGAGCTGGCGGGGGGGGGGGGGGGGGATGCTGAATGAGATCTCCAGGGGAGTGAGTATAGGTATAGCTGGAGACGAGGTCCAAGAACTAAGCTCCAGAATATTCCAATTTTTAAGAGTCAGGAAAACAAGGACTAGCCAACAAAGGAGATGGACAAAAAGAGATTGATCAGGTAGGAGGATCAAAAGAAAGTGGTGACTCAGAAGCCAATAGTGAGAGAATGATCAGGCAAGTCATTTTCCCTGAGAACTGAGCTTAAAAAATGGCTGAGAATGAAATCAGAGTCCCCAGGGATGCTCTGAAGTCCTGGGTTTTGTGCAGGCCCCGTGGGGGCTTAGCCAAACGGGTTCTAGGCCTTTCTCCCTGCTTCAGTTATATCTGCTCCTCTTTTAGATCTGGGATTCCATGTGAGAGTTCCTCTGAAGGAAGTGTTCTAGCACGTAAAACACAAAGCTTTGGAAACTGTTGGACACCTGCTACCATTGGGAAAGGGGCAGGAATATGGAGAGGGACTGTCTCTGCACTGTTGCCCCCAGGGAAATAAGGAAAACCATAGAGTGGATGATTTCCAAGGCCTTTTTCAGCTCTAAAACACATGGGTTTCACTCTCTTGGTTTCAGTCCCCAGACAACAATATCACTTAAGACTCCACCCATGCTCTGGTCTGATAATAACCTTGAGGGACCTGGCTGGCCCTCCTACATGGGCTTGATAACATTTGGGGGCCTTTGAGGAGTGGTGTAAGAAACATTTATTTGAGGGACACCTGGGTGGCCCAGTAGGTCAAGCATCCAGCTCTCGATTTCAGCTCTGGTCACGATCTCACTGTTCATGAGATCGAGCCTTGCGTCAGGCTCTGTGTTGACAGCATGGAGCCTTCTTGGGATTTTCTCTCCCCCTCTCTCTGCCCTTCACTCATTTGGTGCTAAATAAATAAATAAACATTTTAAAAAACAGAAAAGAAAAAAAAGAAAAAGAAACATATTTATTTGATCCAAGGACTGCCTTGAACTCCGATTTTGAGGAGAACTGCTGGACTGAAACTTCACATTGAGCCAACAAACCCTGCCTCCTCCTACCTCTCTGATCTTAATCAGCTTCACAGTCTGTCTGGAATCAGGCAGTGTCTGGACAAGGTCTAATCTGTGACTGCCAGCCTCCTGGAGCAGAGCAATTTCACTTTCCTGGTCAATTTTTAAGGATTATGAAGTTTTCTTGGTTTCTCAGATACCGTAGCCTCTTGGTCTTCTGCCAAAATGAAATGTTAACAAGTTCAGGTATTCAAAGATGCCCTTCCCTTGAATGTAATTTTCTAAGCTCTGTCGACTTGCAATCTAGGTCTAGGAAAGAAATGCAACAATCCTGAAGAAAATCCAAAGTTAGGGAAAGCAGCTTGGCTTTCCCTGGACCAACTCTCACTTCCAACACAGGATCCAACTACAAGGAAATGAAGTATAAGCAGCGAGATTCAGGAATCTCCTAATCCAGACTCAAGCCTGAGGCATAATTTAGTCTTGTAACTCCTGTGTTCCTTTTCCAAGATTTTGACCCTACATTTTAAGAACTTTGATGGAGAATCAAGTATGTCTTTATCCTAAGAGATTATATAATGCCACATCCTATGCAAGGTAAGAATAAAGGCAGAGTGGTACCAGGCTTAGGATTGTGCGTAAGCACAATAAGCAAACTCACTTGCTTAATGTGGTGACCATTTGTTGCCCTTGACTGTACAGCATCCTTTCTCTAGACCTTCCTTTGGGGAACCACCCCTGCCTCACACTCATCCCTGTGGTTTGGTGTGGCTAACCCTGCTCCCATCTGTAGGGTGGGCATGAGCCACAGGCCAGATTCACTCAGTGCAATCCATTCCCCGACCCAGAGACAAAGTCAGGAATGGACCTAGAACCCAACTTGGGCAATCAAGCCTACCACTTAGTGTTAGTGTTGGACAGCAGATGGATACTCTTCTTTCATTAAAACTAAAGTTAAGGGATGGGTGCCTGGGTGACTCAATTGGTGGAACGTGTGACTCTTGATCTTGGGGTTGTGAGTTCAAGCCCTACATTGGGTGTAGAGATTACTTTAAAAAATTTGTTTTTAATCTTTAAATAAATGAGTATATCTCCTTTAAAAAAAAAAGTAAAAATGAGAAAGCATATGGAAACATCTATAAAAAGTAAAGTTAAGGGGATATGATACTGGGGCTACTAGTCTCCATCTTGCCTCCTAGATAAAAAGCTGTCTTAAGTTTGGAGCCTATTCAGAGGTGGGAAGAGAAGAGAGTTAAGAAGATATAGGATTCTGGATTCAGCTGTGTCTGAAACCAGAGGCACGAAATAAATTTTCTTTTGTCTTAGGTAAGTTTGAATTGAGTTTTCTGTCACTTGTAACAAAAAGAATCATAGATCTTGATATCTGAGCCTTTAGAATGAGGATATTTAAGACTAGTCAGTGTTTCTCAGTGTGGACACTAATAGCATTTGGTGGGACAATTCTTTATTGTGCGCACTGTTCTGAACATTCATCTTTTTTAATGTTTATTTCTTTATCTTGAGAAAGAGAGAGAGAGAGAGAGCTGAGCACAAGCATGGGAGGGGCATAGAAAGAGGGAGAGAGAGAATCCCAAGCAGGCTCCACACTCAACACAGAGCCTGATGTGGGGCTCAAACTCACGAACGTGAGATCATGACCTGAGCTGAAATCAAGAGTCAGACGCTTAACTGACCGAGCCACCCAGATGCCGCTGCTCCAAACATTCATTTTTGCCCCCGCCCACAAAATATCAGAAGCACCTTTCAGTTATTATAGCAACCAAAAACCCACCACCTATCCCACTAGACAGACAGACACACACACACACACACACACACACACACACACACATGCACATTTCCAAATGGCTCCTATGGACAAGTTATTTCCCAAGTTGAGAACAAATAAACTAGAAAATCTCTAAGCCCCTCTCAACCAAGCTGAAATTAGCCATGTCATGTACCATAAATCAAGTTCACTAGAGTCTAGTCTTAGCATCAACTGCAAATAATAAAATTTTTGCATCCACTTATTTTTAAAATGAGGACACTAATATACAACTATAAGGGTAAACTTATCAAGGGATCATTGTGATAAATTACTTGAAGTAAATCTAGCATAACCTAAAATAGATCCATAACATTCCCAAGGGAAATATCTTAAACATTCTTTTTCCAAATTTATATGGACCACAGTTGATGTACCCATTCACTTACCGAAGGACATTTTGATTGCTTCCAAGTTCTGGCAATTATGAGTAAAGCTGCTGTAACACATGTGTGCAGGTTTTCATGTGGACATAAGCATTTAGCTCCTTTGGGTAAATACCAAGGAGTCTAGAGACTTTTGAACACCATTGTAACTTATAATTGGTCCATAAAACGATAATTTTTTAGGGGCACCCACCTGCGCTAGGTGTGGAGTCTACTGAAGATTCTGTCTCTCTCCCTCTGCCCCTCCCCTGCTCACTCGTTCTTGCTCTAGCTCTCTCCATCCCCCCCCCCACAAAAAAAAATTTCTAAACCCTGAAAGTTCATGGTTATATTTTCACACTCTTAATTCACCTACCAATAAAGAGTTAAAGTCACTTCTAAAGCTATCCGGTGTTACCATCATTTTTCTAGACCTCTTTAATTGCATCTCCAGTGGGAGAGATTGGCTTAGGAAGTGGGGAGGGGTTATTTTAATCAGCAAATGGGTTTCATTACTTCCCAAGTGTTACTGCAAGGATCGCTGTAGAACAAACAGTGAGGTTGACGGCTGGCAGTCAGCTAAACTCATGCACTTCTCCACTCCCATCTCTTAGTTCCCATAGTTTACTACCTGTCATCCTTTGTTAGTCAACCCCACAAACGTTAAATCCTTGAATGCCAAGGTCCTCTTGTAGCCCACAGTGCTCTGTAAATGTAAGAGGATAAAGTTTTCAGCGCCTTTTAGAAGTCATCGGTTTGTAAATCGATTTTTTTATGGTACCTTTCTAATCTTTTCTCTTGTTTTTGGTCTCTTCTTGGCAAGTTTGCGCTCTGAAGATTAATTCTCAAACAAATGGCCTCAACTCTCCATTGGCCAATTCGGAGATGTCGGGAGAGTGGGCTCGGTTCCATGTGCTGCCTTTGAAATCTGAGCACAATGAGATGACTTCACATTGCGTGAGCACAGCCAGCCAAATCCAGGCTGAGGGTTACAGCCACGACAGACCCTGCTTTCATCTCCACGCTCTTCAAAACGGCCATAAATTATTGCTGCTGAAAATAGTGCTGGGATCCTGGGGCCAATTTTCAAGTTTAGGAGGACTTGAGGGGTATCCTATCCCACTCTGCTGGCTCAACTAGCTAACGAGCTCTCCTCGCCACCTTGGCCCTTGCACAAAACATGGCGGCGACTTCTCAGGATGGTACCTGCCCCTTAAGACAAAGCAGGAGGGCAGCTATTTGAAGGCTGAGAGATGCACCATAGAAGCCAGAAAAGTGAGACAGAAGGCGAAGTAAGGGGAGGCAGTTAAACCACTTCAAAACCACTTTTTGACTCTCAGGCTGCGTAGAAAGCAGCCCTGAAACTCAGAAAAGTAACCTCAACCTTTCGCACATTCATCTTTGAAGCCAAAAGTTGGTGGGGAGGCTGGCTGTGAATGCACAGCCCCACACTTTCATGAGCAGCCAGTTTAAGCAAGTTCCCCAAATTTCCTATATAAGGATTGCTTGAAATTGCTACGGGTGCTGTAAATACTCCTCTTTGCTTTATGTCCTTCGTTCTCACATTGAGGGTTCGCGAAGAAACGGAGATTTCGTTTTCAACAGAAGATGCCGTGACCAAGCACCACGTGAGGCCCTCTGTCCGTTAGAGAAATGGAAGAGTCTTGGGTCCTGTCCATCGCTCCTTCATACGAAGGAATTACCTCCAGCTGGGCCAAATTGATTCGGCAAATATTCCATTTTCACATGATTTCGCTGCAGCACCATAATGAATGTACCTCTTTCATGAAAGAAAGAAGGTCCGTGAAAGAAACAGTTCAAGGATTTGGAGCAGGAGCTGGAAACATGGGCTGCTTTGTTCTTACGGCAACGGCTTCCCCATCTAAAACATTCTCCCGTTTTGAAGGATCTGTCTCTTCTCTTCCAGCCTCAACCCTCAAGCTACAACAACAGACTCATGATTTTTTTTTTTTTGATGCCAAGGTTATGAATACTCTTTCATGAATATTCTCCTTTGAACTCATTTTTCTTGCAGACGAAAAATAGCCTTATGTATTGCAGGGCTGACAGTAATACACGAAACATACAAATTGTTCTCTCAGGGGCAGTAAAATGCTCCGAAATGCACATAGAAAAATTCCAAATACAACATACTGTTTATGGAGCACTGCCTTTGCAGCTATAATTTTAAAAAGTAATATTTCTGACTGGCATATATTCCATAGAACATATTTCAGAGATTAATACCAAGATTAATAGCTTAAAATGTCTCCCTCTACGGCATCGTGATTGCTTTTCCCAAATCACTGCAAACTCTTAGTGAATAGCATTTTAGGATGTGCCATTTGGAAGGAAGGAAACCTTCATTGGATTAAGCTGCTTCTGTTTTATTTTTCCTTTTATCTCATTTCAACATATCCTCCAACTTCCTCCTCTAAAAATAATTCAACTAACGCCAACATAACAGATTATACCAGGTTTATTAATTTCATTCTGCCTCAAAAGGAAGTGATTATTGAGGCTCATAATTACATGTGTAGTCCTGTCAACTAATGTTTACGTTCCTTATTAAAACTTCTTTTCATTCTGTGTTAGTATCATCAGTGAAATAATTTCTTTTCTGGTGTTAAAAATATATGTTCTTTCCCTGAGCCCCTTTCAAAAGTCTTATCCAAAAGTGAATCCAGAAAACAGCCTCCCTTAATCCTGCTTTGGGGCTTAGATTCTTTCACCCTGGAAGCATTCGTGTTGATTTCTGTTATATCCATGCTGGTGTAAAAACCTTTGCTATGGCAGAGAAATAATTCTGCGTGCAGATGATGTGCCTCTTAAGACTAACATTGTCAGGTGAACTACGGCCAGGGTGATATAAGAATACTTCTCCAGGGGCGCTTGGGTGGCTCAGTCCGTTAAGGGTCCAACTCTTGATCTCAGCTCAGCTCATGATCCCCCAGTTCATGGGTTCAAGCCCTGTGTCGGGCTCTACGATGACAGCATGGAGCTTGCCTGGGATTCTGTCTCTCCCCTCTCTCTCTCTCTCTCTCTCTCTCTCTCTCCCCTTCCTCTGCTCTCTCTCTCTCAAAATAAATAAATAAACTTAAAAAAAAACACAAAAATTTCTCCAGACTGAGTGAATGACCTGTAAAAATTCCAAGATACAGGGGCGCCTGTACAGCGTCCGACTTCAGCCAGGTCACGATCTCGCGGTCCGTGAGTTCGAGCCCCGCGTCAGGCTCTGGGCTGATGGCTCAGAGCCTGGAGCCTGTTTCCGATTCTGTGTCTCCCTCTCTCTCTGCCCCTCCCCCGTTCATGCTCCGTCTCTCTCTGTCCCAAAAATAAATAAACGTTGAAAAAAAAATTTTTTTTTTTAAAATTCCAAGATACAATTGTTGTTTGGCATTTGGCATTAAGAATATTCTACAAAGCTCTTTTCATGTGGAGAGGCAGTACTCTACAGTGGTTCAGAACATGTTCAAATCCCATTGTTGCCACTTACTAGCTGTGTGATCTTGAAGAAGACACTTAGCCACCCGCATCACAAAATAGGGTTAATTATACCACCCCGCCGCTCAGGACTGTTGTGAGGGTTACGTTGGTAAAAAACATATACAGCACTTGGGACGCTGTCCGACATAGAGTTGGTACCCAGTGAGTGCTAGCTCGTAATATCATCCACCTCACAAGACATGACATCCTTTTATATAACTTTAGAAACAGACTTGTAAAATAAAAAGAAATCCTAGAAAAATCTAATTCCGTATAACTTACCAACATGAAATTACAGACAAAAAATGTTATATACATGATTTAATAAAACTCAGGCTATTCTTTTATATAATTGCATAGAGTCAATAGATAAAAATATATTCATCCTTTTTTTTTAACCTGGAAAAAATGTTTTCATAAGTAAATCCCTTTCCCTAAGACTTCTTTTGTCCCAGAACTAAAGCTGTCATTGCTTCCTTATTCAGTTTGCCTGTCTCACATCCTACCCAGCCCAAACACATTAATTCAGTGAGTATTTAGAAAATATCTGCTCAGAAAAACACCACATGAACAAGAGGGGCACCAGCTAACTACATCTATACAGCAGGATCAATTTCCTAAACGTTTAATTGAGCAAGTTTGCTTTCTAGAGAATTGTTTCCTGTAGCTAAAGAAAAAATCTGTGAATTCCTATGTTTTTCCGGCCCAAACAATTTTGCTTCCATGAATCTCTGGAAAGAAGTGTGCTATAATCAGTCCAAATTGAATGCCACATAACTTAACTACACAAAAATTATCATAAAGTGCCACACTACTGTGTTACCTTAATGTTAACTCTAGAGGTTACACTCAAAAGTCTTCATATTCATCTCAACCCACGATCAAAACAGCAAATAAATGTCTGGTAATTATGTAATTTAGCAGAAAAAAAAGGCTAAAATATTGTAGATACAGTTGGATTATAATCACATATTTTTAATTTGCATTGAAAATATGTGAGGTTGGGGTGCCTGGGTGGCTCGGTCAGTTAAGCGTTCGACTTTGGCTCAGATCACGATCTCACAGTTCATGAGTTCGAGCCCCATGTCGGGCTCTGTGCTAACAGCTTGGAGCCTGGAGCCTGCTTCAGATTCTGTGTCTCCCTTTCTCTGACCCTCCTCTGAGAAAGTCCCCTGACAACTCGCACCCTGTCTCTCTCTCTTTCTAAAATAAACATTAAAAAGAAAATATGTGAGGAAAAACTAAAGAATGAATGCCAATCTTATTGGTATGAGATTGTGATTTTCTCCATTTTCTGATTTTTGACTGACTATATTCTTTTTACAATAAAAATGTTAAATTTGTAAAACGCTATCAAAATTGAACTATAGGAGAGCCTGGCTGGCTCAGTTGGTAGAACATGTGACTCTTGATCTCCGGATTGTAAATTTGAACCCACATTGGCTGTAGAGATTACATAAAAAATAAAATCTTTTTAAAAAATTGAACTATAAATTACATAAGTTTTTCATTTATGTATAAACAAAGGAATTCACGTGGCATTTAATTCTGATTTAATTTTTATGAAATAAAACCTACAAAGAGTTCTCAAAGAAATCTGAAGGTCTTCAAACTACATCTCTGTTTTGTATGATAAGCAAGAGATTCCCAAGTATTGAAAAAAATAATAAACTTAAGGTTACATGTTTCACATCACCATCATATTTAAGTACTATTTAGAAGACCATGATACTACATATATCAATCTGATTTAGTTTCATAGTTTCTTATCTGAGTTTTTTAAAGATACTTGTTTTCTGTTTTCCTAACATTTTTCTTCCTTTATCTTCAATGAAAAGTAATGTGCAATTTAGGACATGATGTAAATCTAGGGTTTATTGATCACATATTCAAAGACACCTACAGAATGAATCTTTAGGATGGGAGGTTCCACATGGCATTTGCCTGGAGTAAGAATATTTTAGGTTGTGCCTTGACTTCTGAATGTGAAACTAGATACGATTACCACAAAGTTAAGACAGGATAATTACAAATGAAGATACTCTAACACAAAGACTTGTAGGATTTTGTTTAGATTGTCAACGGTTGTTTCATCCAAATTTTCTTCATTGTCATCCATGGTGTGCCAGACTTCAGGGAAAGGTGATGGTATCAGATGCAGAACTGGAACACCTAAAAAGAAAGAACCAACTTGTAATTAAGTGCTTATTTCCAGTGAGTAAAGAAGAGAGTATCATTCTTCAAGCGCAAGTCTGAGTCGGAGCTCTGTACCATTTAAAGACAGCTGATAACCCATCATTTCCTGTGTACCTCCTTGTATCTTACCTTTTCACTCCAAAGTCATTTGGCCATTAAACAAACGTTCATTAATTCAGTAAATAATTATAAAGCACCTCCCACGTACCAGTCCCTGTTCTAGGAATTGAGATTTCATCAGTGAAAAGACCAAGCCCTGCTCATACGGAGCCTACATTCCAGTAAAGAAAGAAGCAAGGAAACAAATATAAAAATAATTTTAGAAAATGATAAAGATTCTAAAGAATAATAAAACAAGATAAGGTAATAGAGAATGAGGGGCAGACAGCTGGGCCAAGAAATATGTATTTAAGGTCAGGGAAGGCTTCTTTGAGAATCTAACCTTTAACTAGAGACATGCAACAAAGGAGAAAGCAAGCTGCGCAAAGATCTGGGGATGAGCATTCCAGGCGGCACTATTCGCAAGTGCAAAGGTCCTGAGGTGGGAGTGTGCTTGGCCTGCTTGAGGAACAGCAGGAACACAATGTGGCTGGATCAGAGCAATAATCAGAAAGAAAAGCAGAAAGAGATGTTGGAGAAGAACAGAGTCAGAAAATGGAGGCCCTTGTAGGTCATGGTAAAGACTTTCGGTCTTATTCTACATGATGGCAAGCCACCAGAGCTTGAAAGCAGGGAAGAAACAAAATGTGATTTACATTTTTAAAAGATAACTCTAGGGGCGCCGGGGTGGCGCAGTCGGTTAAGCGTCCGACTTCAGCCAGGTCACGATCTCACGGTCCGTGAGTTCAAGCCCCGCGTCGGGCTCTGGGCTGATGGCTCGGAGCCTGGAGCCTGTTTCCGATTCTGTGTCTCCCTCTCTCTCTGCCCCTCACCCGTTCATGCTCTGTCTCTCTCTGTCCCAAAATAAATAAACGTTGAAAAAAAAAAGTTAAAAAAAAAGATAACTCTAGCTCCTATGTAAAGTATAGGGAAGCAAAAGCAAAAGCTAGAGACCAACTGGGAGGCCGTGGCAAGAGTCCTTGAGTTGATTTAGACTTCCACCATCGACATCAAGGATATTGCTTCTCTATTAAGCAAAAAACACCAGAGTGCCCAAACTGTAAGAATATTGTCTTACTCTGTGAATGAGAAGGCAAGGTCAGTGGAATATGAGCTTTTATAAATATTCTAGAATGAGGGTGGAGGCTCAAGGATTTGGAATGACTTTCATGAAAAAATAGAAACCATAAGATGCTTAGTAGATGATTTAATTTATCAAGAAATTAAATGTAGTGGCTCCTCATCCTTCTAGATTGTTGCAAATACACACAAAAGACAATAAATATAAAATAAGTAAAAAATGCATATATGCACGCACATGTACGCACACACACACACACACACACACACACACACATATATATATACACATTACCTCTTCTTAAAAATGGGATATGGTCATCCTGAATCACACCTCCATAACCGTAATTCTGGAAATACCACCTCTCCCACGAGTGATCCTTGAGCAAACCTAATTTGTGGAGTTCTTGTTCTGCAGATGATAGACAGCAGATGATTATCTGTTCTTATCTGATCAATACTCAGAATGCATAAGGACTTTGAACTCTTGGCACATGTGGTCATCGTTTTTTAAACAAATTACAGCAGTGGGCACAACTACAGCCATGACAGTAAACATCTAGGCTCAACTTGGGTGTGGACGTTCAGTAGTAGTTCAAGGAGAGAAGAGTCACACGTGGCTCTAACATTACAGGTGAGAACCTCCTTAGAGGTAGATACCAAGTAGGACAATGGAGAGGAATAGACAATGAGAAAACCAGAGGAAAATGGCGGCTGGCAGGGATTGGGGGGTGGGGGTGGGATACGTAGGTTTACCGGAGACTCTGTTCGAAGTTTCTCTTATAATATTCTAGATTTGGATATTGGCAAATTCTGAACTCACAGCAAAAGTATGAATGAGATGGCAGTGTTTTTCTCGCTGCTTAGAAAGAATACAATTCTATCCTGCTCCAGGAAGTCCATACAGTTCCTAAGGAATTCCTAGTCTGAAGCACTTGCCTCAAAAGCAGGCCTTCTGGCTTGAATTTTATCATAAAGATCTATCTCATCTACTTCATCTCTCCCTGAGGCCAATTGCCTTTTTTTTTATTGGGGTGTGTGTGTGTGTGTGTGTGTGTGTGTGTGTATGTGTTATGGAGTAGGAAGGGATAGTGGAGGTATGAAGGGAAGAAGCTATTCCCCTTTTCCTTCTTCAAGCCCTATGCCTCTTTCTTGAGCTATAGATATTTTGTTTCTTTGCCTGGCCTGGCTTGACCTGGTCTGGACTAGTCTACTCTCGTTTAATTGACCCTAACCTGTCTCTAAAATGACTTTTGAAGGATCTTGGCTTTCTCTTGCATCCGATCTCTTACTTCCTTAGAAAATAGAGATTGTTCTAGATTTAAAGGAAAATCGTGTCTGAATAAGGCAGGAAATAAAAGATGACAAAGACAGAGATAAAAAAAAAAGAGAAAGAAAAATTAAAGAACATCTTTTGGTATCATAAAGACATAACATTCATCATTAGCCAGCATGCTTTGCTGACTGGTTTTCCCTAGACATGCATTCCATATGCTGCAAACAGGACTCTGGGAAAATAGTTTCAAACCATTGCTAGGGATGTGCAAATATTAAATGTAGCACTGTATGTTTCCATTTCCAAATGCAGTCTCATGCAGGAAAATAAAGGAGCCTACTAAAAAAGATAAATAGGAACAATAAACTAATAATCAACAAAGCGAGAAAAAAAGCCAGCAAAGTATATTACATCTTCAAATCACATATTTAAATCATAACTTTTGAATTTTAAAATGTAGTTTGGTGCGTAGGAAGGAACTAAGTTGACTTTTAGTGACAGTGGTGCTTACCAATTGCTTCAAGTCTCTCAAACCATCTGGCAGAGTTTGGGAAAAAATTGGGAAATGTTGGGTTGGGAGCTCCAATTAAATCCAATAAGACCAATAAATCCTAAGGGAGAAAATAACATTGTTTAATCACTGTCACCAAAACACATTTCAGATCCACCGATGGGAGAAAAAAAAAAAAACAGTCAAAACTAACTGCACTTCAACAATTGAGAATAACCTAGAGAGCTGCATAAATGAACAAAAGGTTTAATAACATTGTAAACTAATTATTTTGAAGAACCTTAAAAAATCTTGCTTATGCAATATAGACAAATGGCAAAGTGTAGATTGTTTGTGTCTGTAACCCCAGAAGGATATCACTCAAGAAACATTAGAAAGAGAACATTTACATAACATTTTACAGATTAAAAAAGAATATTTATCTTTATTTTCAAATAGGATTCCAAGCCTGTCTGATCATCTCTTCCATTCTAATTAGTCCTTATATCCTTAGTCTGCAATGCTACAGCTGCATATAGGAAAGCACTTGTGTAGTAACTATTTACTCCTCAAGGCAGCATCTTGGAAAAACTTCTTGACTACGAGCTCTGTGACCTTCTGTCTCTGGATCTCCATTTCCTTTTCCATCAAACCAGAAGCTCAAACTTGCTGGTCTTTAAAGGCGTCTCCTGACGATAAGCCTCCATCATTGCCCCAGGGTTTCTCATTTGAGCCATAAAACATCAGCAGGCTTGAAGACTCCTGAAGACTACTTCCCACATTAAGAACTCCTGATTTATATCAGTGAGACAACATGTGGGTAGATACGTAGCACAGGTCCTGACCCACAGTACATAAATACTTGCAGAGTTTATGATTCTATAGACATAAGATCTATTAACTTATGGATAATGATCAAATATATTCTTGGAGGGAAAATAGGTTTGTTTGAAATAAGAGTATGTTTACAAAGCATGATAAGCTACTAAGAGGTCCCTCCCCCCTCCCCCCCGGCCCCAGGGAAGAAAATAGTCTTCACCATCACTATGGACTCATAGATTTGGACTCATAAATAAATAACTTTGTTCTTCCTACTGATCAGTCAGGTCTCTCTCCTCCTCCTCTGAACCCTTTTTAGCCACTTGGTCCAAAGGAATGAACGAGGTGCCAACCATATTCCCCTGACCCATTATAAGGTGCCAACAGATAACAGGATGGAGACAATGCCAACATGATGTGTTAGAGCCACAGAGGACACTGAACGCGGCCAGTTGGACTCACAGGGTGAAGGTCGGTGATATGGCAAAGGACAAGGATGAATGGAAGGAGTTAGAAATAGACTTTCAGTTCACAGCACAGGGATGGATGAAAGCACAGGGAAGCAAGAAGTCTCAAGAGCAGCATGAAGTTCCCAACTGGGGTTAGTGAGGACATAAGACCGAGTGAAGGTCAAATATGGGAAGAGAATCAGGATAGGAAGAGAATTCAAAGGTGGAGTGAGGGACTAGCAACGAGGTATGGGCCCAGAAATAGAATAAAAATGGGGCTGTGTGCTGCACTAATTACTTGATAATAAGAACAGGATATTAAGACAGCATCACAAATGTTTCCATCCCCATGGCAACAATATTACACCAAAACAGACACGTCCAACACAATGTCCCCTACACATTTGGAGTCATTATAACACTTTGAAGCCACCAAGGAAATTCTTCATTCCCATCCCTATACCATGTCTCACTCCCCCTCCAGTTCCCAAGACCCAAGCCTCCTCAGGCTTTGTAGAGAAGCTTCAAAGAAGGGATTTGCTCTCACCATCTCTATACAGAACCAGGGAATGTGCTCCCATTGGACCGAACTGAACCTGGGATGTTTCCTTAATCTAATTTTTTACATCATTTTAATTAAGCTCAGTCAAACGTAACTTCTAACCCAGAATCATTCTTTGTAGCTCTGGGATTCCTCAAAAGCCCAATGCCTGCCAAAGAATGTTCTATAATGAACGCTCTGTTCCAAGAATGCCATGGCATTTTTAGGTCTTTAATTGGCTTTAGGTTTGGCTTCCTTTGACACAGAGCCCACAGCTGCAGCACCATGAAAATTCCCAGGACTGACCATGCCGTGCAGTTGGTTGGTGTCTTTGGCTCCAGGTGGGTGCGGTGTCGATGCCATCTTGGGAGCTAAGTGCCGAGATCCATACAGAGAATCTCGAGGAGACCAATGAAGAAAAGCCTCTTCCCCATCAAAGAAAATCAGCTGGAGTGAGAGATCTGGCTTGGAGTCTGAAACATTCTGGTAAAAAGAATAGTAAAAAGGTAGCAAAAATACTGTGAGGGTTTAAAAAATAGCATACGTTCTTATTAACTGGGCAAAAAAGACAGATATGCCATGAAGAAAAGGAAGATACCAAAGCAAGTGAGAATATGCCAAAATGTATTTTGTACCACTTTGCCTCCAAAAGTCATCCCATTCCCCATGGTCTTCACCCGTGTAAGTCTCACTTTCTCCTACTCCCTCTGAAAATAGAAGTCTTATATTTTTTTCTTACTCCTTAGAGAACTTAGAAACTATGAAACTGTCATGGCAGACACAGAGACACCCACCCAGTTCCCTTCCAGAAGGATATGTTGCCCCTGCTACCAAGACAGCTGTCCACAGGTCTTTGGCTATTAGTTCTTTTAGAGATTGCCTCAGCCATAGGGGTGTCCTATATCCAATGACTGATCTAAGCAGGTCCTGGCGGCTCTATGGGGCCACTCCACCTCCAGAGCTCCCCAAGGTTGGCTGAGCCTGTTGTTGAACCTGCAAGGTGGATTGACTCTGCCTCTGCCTAATCCCATTTCTCTCCCCTCCCTGCTTCGGGTGTTAAACCAGGGCCACTCCCTTAGGAATGACCTAAATGCTAAACTCCACGTCAGTGTGCATCCCAGGGAACGGAACCCGAAACAACTGCACATTGTCCTTGCTGCCCACCTTAATTGAGTCTGCAACTTTTTCATTGAATCTAGGCTCAAGGATGCACCTTAGGAATGCAACAGGGACACAAAGAATAATAATTACAGCCTCTCTTTTGAAAGAGTCTACACTTCAGCTGGGTTAGGAAAGACAAAACAACATGGACAACACGTGCCAAGGGTCACAAATGGAACACCAAAACTTTTGTGGGAACTGGATAGAAAGACAGGTCAGATCCCTGGGTTGTCAAGGAAGACTTTAGGAGCCAGGATTCAAGCAGAACTTAGAAGGGTCAGGAAGGTTCTGATCGATTTTATACCTTTCACTGTCTGCTCACACTTTTCAGATTAGTCCTTCTGGTACCTTAACCCCCACAGTCCTTCAGCCCCACTGAAATCCCTGATCTATTGAATCCTTCACCTGTTCACAGTCCTTCACTCCCATGAAGTCCTCGCTTCCCTCCACATTCACCTTAAATTCCACAGCCAATCATTCTAACCACTCCCTTGCATACATGCTCAGCTCCCTGGCCTCTCTCTGCTTTGGCCAAACTCACACGGCGAAAATAGAACCTCTAGCCCAGCTCTCTGCCTACTCTGTGCCTGCACACAGCCGGACCTCGCTGAAGAAAGATACGCAACCATTTGGTCTCTGCACCTCAGTACAGCACTGGGGGACATGCTCCCATCAGACCGAACTGAATCTGACATCTCCCTAATCTTTTATGGACGTAACTTCTCCTCTTATCTCTCTAAAGATATTTAAAACAGTGTCCCTTTAAGTTACCTCCTGCTCCTTACGCTCTATTTTCTCTGAGTTCATTTCTCGTATTGTTCGTATTGGTCTACTCTTTCTTTCATGCTGGAGACTGTCCTCAAATGTCTGGTCGCCCTTTGTGTTCATTCATATCAGAGAACAAGGTACTAAAACACTGATCAGAGACAGATTGGTTGGCTTCAGCGCAGGGCAATCTGGTGCCCCGTTGGGTGTTTTTCACTGAGCACCTCCAGATCTTGGGTCTTTTTCATGAGGTAGTTCACACTCCCCAGAGAAGGAGCATCCGGTTTCCTCTCTGAGGGGCATAAGCTGCGTGCTGGCTTTCTCATGCTGAAAACAGGGAAAGGCTGGGGACCTCACTGCTCAATGTGCAGACTTTCACCTAACCTCCTTGACTTCCATGAGAAACTTCATTCCTATCCTCCTCTGCATCTGGTGTCCCCACATCCAGAACCCCCCTGGTTCAGTGTCTCCAGAAAACTTATCCTGTCCTCTCCTGCAAGGCTACTGGTGGCATACTCACCCATCTGCCAGAGATGGGGTGGGAATCTATATACCAACTGGTCCTTGTGCAGACTAACAAACACTCCCCTCCCCAGCCCCCGGCCTCACTACCTCCACGGATCCCTGAGCCACTCCAGGATTTTGTCAGGGAACCACTGGCTTTTCCATTTCCTCCTCGCTCTGGAGGCTGTGACTTCACTCTACTTGGGTATGTCATTCTCCATTTACCTTCTGTCTTCATATTGTGGTTCCCATTAACACATGTTCCCTAGTTTCTTCAAAGATGGAATTTTCCTGATTGTTTTAGGGTGATTTCCTAAGATGGAAAAAAATGTCTTTATCATCTGAAAACTAAGTTATCTTTGTCTGCTAGTCATTGCAATTGTTTTAATATTGCCAACTGGTTGCAAAGTTCTAGTTCCAAATCAACCAGCATAATAACGAAACACCAGCACAGAATAAGACTGCCTGGTACCACAGACATTCTGCTCATGCCAGGGCAGAAACAAAAGCAGTTTTCATATTCTACAGGCTTGAAGGTTCAGATGCCTCCCTGAAATTTCAACAGCTGAGTGACTCCAGAGGTCAGCGCAACGACTCACTTTCCGTCCTTCAAGCGTCTGATCGTTAAGACAGGAGTAGACCATGTAGACAGTGATCCTGAGTCCTCTGAGGCACTTTGCTCCTTTTGCTTCTTTTCAGGATTAGCAGGAAAATAACTGTGGCCTTCCATTTTTGGTAACTCAGTCTAGCACCTTGGAGCTAGGAAAATCTGGTTTGTGAGGGTCTTTCAGTCTTTCATGGTAATGTGATAAATCTAGTTACCAGTGTCAACATAGCAGGTGAATTATCTGCAGGCTTTCCCCATCCAAGGTGGTATCAGCTAATGCCACAATAAGAGGGTGTAAAAACCCACCCCAAACCCAAGTGGCTTAACACAACACTCATGTGTCCTCCCAGGTCTGTAGGTCAGCTGGAGGACTATTGATCTAGGCTGGTTGGAGGAGTTCTGCCTCACCATACAGTCATGAAGGTTGGCTGGGCTCCACACGTCGTATCCTCCCCCTGGGACTGGCAGGCCAGCCAGGGCGTGCCCTTATGGTGGCGGCAATGGCACGAGACAGCAAACCCAATTGCACAAGCTCATTCCCAGCCTCTGCTGGTATCATATCCACTAGTATCCCATTGGCCAGGACAGGTCACATAACCAAGTCCGGAGTCAAGGAATGAGAACGTACCACCTGCTACAGTGGGAAGGCACAGCAGGGTTACAAGGGAAAAGACGGGAATGCATAACTGTAATCTTATTCCTGGAGGGGTGCATGCAGTTGGAACAATAATCCAGACTATTCTGCCATCCTCAACCAGGTCACATTCCACTCCCACATACCCAATCCATGACAACTGAAGAGCTTCAAACAACACCTTAATACAAATTTAGTTAAAGTACCCCTGGAAAAATGAATCTCATACTCTTCATGTTTCCATCAAACATGATCCATTTTTTTAAAATGCCCACATCACTGTTACTTCTATGAGAAAGAATAATTAAGAGAATGTGTGGAGCACCTGGGTGGCTGGTCGGTTAAGCATCCGACTTCAGCGCAGGTCATAATCTCACGGTTCGTGAGTTTGAGCCCCGCGTCGGGCCCTGTGCTGACAGCTCAGAGCCTGCAGCCTGCTTCAGATTCTGTGTCTCCCTCTCTCCCTGCCCCTCCCCTGCTCGTGCTCTGTCTCTGTCTCTGAAAAATGAATAAACTTTAAAAAAAAAAAAAGGAGAGAGAATGTGTGTGTGTGTGTGTGTGTGTGTGTCTGTGTATGTCTGTGTGTGTCTGTGTGTGTTTTGATGAGGATGTCCACCTAACAACCCATTTGGTCCTTTCTGTTTCTGGTCACTATAAGCAGGTCTGAGCTCCAGAGAAAACACACCCACTATATAGACTGTGCCTTTCATTTAATGTCCTTAGAATGTAAACATGGAAAATTAAACTTTTATATCAGCTTCTGAACTCCCTCACCCAATTGCTGGGGAAGGGTACTAGTTAAAAGCAGGACAGAGGATGGGACAAAGACATTATAGAAGGTTCAGGAAACAAAACAAAACAAACTAAAAAAAAATAGTGAAAAGGACACTGAGAGGTTACAAACAATTCTTGCTTTCAAGTTCAGCATATCCAGCAAAAAAAACCAGAACCAAATATCTCTATTCCTTCCATTACAAGATAAACCTTTTACTTCTTTACTCCCATTGTAGCAAAGGCTGGCCCCTTCATAAAACTCTGAGGGAGAAAAATGCATTTGCTGCCTGCGAACAAAGTTTTTTGTTTTCGCTTTGTTGTGTTTACTTGGTTATGAGTGATATCTGAACAAAATGTCTTCATCTAGGTTAGCACTTTTTTCCAATGTACCCTTCAGAACACAGAGACTGAAATAGCATCTGAGAGTCCCAGAAGTATTTTGAGCTGAGAATGTACAAAAACTCTGCTATGCTACATAAAATTGAGCCGAGATTCACAGATAATAACAATAATGCATTTCTGCTCCAAGTTTTTCATCTTGATATGTCTGAAAAACCCACTCTCTACTTCAGAAGCACTTTTCAATCAACCCTTTCCCCCCCAACTCAAGAGCCACACCTCTCAGATTAGGAGGTTGTGATGTTTCATGGCTACATGAACAAGAAGAAATAAACCTAGTTCTCATACATACGCCTGTACCAACCATCCACCCTCTTCATTTTTTGCAAAGAAATGTTGCATTTAATTTAATGTGCATGCAAAATTAAGCAATTAAGTGCCACTGAATAAATTCACTGTCATGTATCCTAGGTTTATCGTCCATGGTTGACATTTCAAATAGTGTAATCTTCCAATTAATATTCATTCAACCTCATGTCTTTTTGCAACAAATTATTACAAAATGTACTGAAAGTCTACATTTCTAAATGGCCTTCTTACTCCCCCAAGGATTCTAGAATTCACTCTGTATTTTATTCCCAGAATCTTCGAGACAGAAACAAATACCTTCAAGGAAAGGAGTTGCTTGTCTAAAGCCCGGGCAAGCTCCAACAACATCGCGCATGGCACTGCTGAGTCAGTGGCTCCCACAAACACCCTGTTGTCCCAAGGGGGAAAATACTTGGAGTCGTAGTGACAGGCGAAGACCAGGTGTCGTTTAGCGGTGGGATTGAGGGTGCTGATGATATTTGAGAAAGATCGGTACCCATAGGGTGTCTGACTCAAGAAGGTGTCTATTTCCAAGACCCAGTCGGCTTGAAGTCTTTGAATTCTCTGCATGATGTGCTGATCAAAACAAAAACCAAAATTTCAGATCTAGACAGTTTCCATTGGTTCACTGTATATATATATACATATATATATATATACAGACACACACACACACACACACACACATATAAATTTATGTGATGCCTTTCAACGTAAAAATGCAATACGTGGTTATAGAGTTAATAGCAAGGGTGATTAAAAGAAAAGCTATCCCTCTCCCTCTCCCTCTCCCTCAACCATACCCCTGCCAAGCAATCCCAACGCACTGTTGGTATTAACTGATGTTAATAGTCTGATGTATATCTTTCCACACCATCTTTATTGTTTATATATACATATACTAGCACACAAACATGTATTTGGCAAAGGGGTACATGTTTTTATAGGAATAGAATCTATACATTATTCCAACCCCTGCTGGTATTTAACAATACCATCGGGGTCATTTCTACATGTCAGGAGACAGAGACCAGTTCAGTATGTATTAAAGTCCACTTTCAATACTTCTAGGAGGCTGAGAAGGCATTTTGAGAAGTCAGATACACCGAGGTCCTACAGATCTCAACTTCTACCCTAAGTTCTTTGAGAGCAAGAACTGCAAATGGTAACTCTTTTGTCCCAAGAGCACAGCATGTGCCCCAAGTTCAGCAAATACTTCAAAATGTAATATACACTAACAAAAGATTCTGATGGTATAATGTCCCACAAGGGGATTTCTGGGGGATATCTGAGGTCCCGGCCACTTTAAGAATCAATAAACAATTCTGAACCACAGTGACACATCAAGTAGTTTTCCTCGGCACCAAAGGCGAGTTCAGACCCCACTACAAACGGTAAACATAAAGAAGAATCTGTTTTCCTATCTCTCCTCATCACCTGGGAACTAATGAATCACACAGTGGCTGATAGGAAGCAGATGGAAAAGAAACACCACTTCCGAGACTGGCCGTGTCTTCCTTCAGAGTCTAGACTTCATGGTGTGGTAAGTTACGGGGAGGTCACTACTGTTCCATTCTCCCTTTCCTGCCTTCATTTCTCCTTCACTTCATGTTTCTCAACTAGGTTTCATTTATTTTATTTTATGTTGAAATACTGTGTACATCTTTGTAAGTGTGCCTTAAAGGATCTTTTAAAAAAGTCAGACGACAAACTAACCATCAACAGGACTGGCAATTTGTTGCACCGTGAATATCCAGTAGGGAAGGACCATGAGGTGACAAACATATAACTCATAATCACTGGAAAAGAATCGAGGCTTGGTTTTTGGTTGTTTATTCCCCCACCCCCAAGGAAATACAAGATTTTCTAGCCTAGCCAACTCTTGTATGGCCTGTCATAACGAATGTGACAAGACACGTAGGCAAAGGCTTTGGAAAAACTGTGGCAGGAAGCTTCCAGGAAAATAACCAAACCAGAACGAGGACACTGATTCCCCATTCAATTCCGTAAAAGCCAAAGAAACAAACGGTTCCCTGATACTCATTCCCTGCTTTCTGCAGTGACGCGGACTTTGGCCACAATGGCATGTGTACACAGTCCCTTACCTTTTGTATTACAAGTTCACAAGTTCTCTTTCCAAATAATAAAAAGAAATGTTAATAACCTTTCAAATAATTAAAAGAAATCGTCATTCATATCTCATTCACTTTGTTTTCATCCACAATTCTTAATACTGGGCTTTGCTCACAGTAGGCTATCGCTAAATACGGGCTGATTCTAACTAGTAAGTTATTCTCAATGAGAACAATAAAATTATATGGTATCAAGCTTGGGGAGCTTGAATAGAGACAAATCACTGTGCATCCAAGATCGGCTTTCCACAGAATATGAAAATAAGTTATTCCCAGACTTTAGGGAAGAGAAATTTTTCCATAAAGGGGTCATCTTTAAAAAAAAAACAAAAAACAGGCGTATATTCCAGAACATCTGGTATCCAGATGATGAACGATTCCAAATCAATAGCAGCCCGTATGCTTACAGAAATGAACTGAGATTTAAAAATATGTATCTGTTAGCTTCATTCAGCTGAAGTCTCACACACAAACTCATTTCTCAACTACTAAATAAGTTGTGGACATAATTTCTGATATCTTATGTTGACACTAAAATCCACAAAAGCCTCAGCAAATGTCCCCAAAAGAGTCCTCTCTGAAGGAATCTTCTTTTTTTACTCAGTGTAAATTTTTTTTTAATTATCTTAGCAACGAATTTCTTTATAAACAATCGTATTGGCTCCATAATCTCATTAGGTCACCAATATCCCTTGTTGTGCCTTTGGCTTTCAAGCTTAGTCTGCAAGTTCCCACGGCAATTCTCTAGAGTGGGCTCCCCAAACCACCGCTCTGCTCACTAGAATGCCCTGAAACCAGGTAGGGAGTGCTTCCTGAAACTAAGTAGCAAGAACCCAGGCCCGCCAGGAGTGCAAAGGGCAGTTCAGAATATAGATTGTATTTTGGACTATTCTAGATTTATTGTTTGGACGGGGAAGGGAGAAAAAGACAGAGAGAAAGAGATGGATGGATAGAGAGAGAGAGATGAACACAGAGATAGACGGACATTGAGTACAGCCAAAAAGAAAAGGATACAAAGATAAAGGCGGAGGCGAGGAGAGAGAGTGAGAGAGGAAGAGAAAGTCAGACATAAATACGACATTCTACTTCCAGGAGGGAAGGCCCCAGACATTGTAGGTTAACAGTAGTGAATGATCCTGGGTCTAATTTAATTTCACTTAAATTCTTATTTCCAGGTTCCAAGAAACAATAACATCAGCAGCCCAGGTTTGTTTGGAGGAAGCAGATTCTACGATGCTTGTCCCAAGTCTACAAACATGTCATTGTCAGGATGCTGATTCCTGACACGGGGGACGTCAGGTACCTCCTCCTTCTTAGACATGTTGGTCTCCCAGGCTCCATGCTGAGTGCTCTCCACACGGGGCCCTCCACTCAGGGACAGCCCCACCTTGGGCTTAAGAAGGCCAGCTGCCACTTCTCACGTGTACTGTGCATCTACAGGGGATTTTAACCCCACAGTTTGTAGCTTGCCTCTTTTTGACAAAGTTTCTGGCTTGCTCCCTACGAAGATTTCATCATCCTGATTTTTTAGTTATTTTTTTTATTCCTATCTCAGATAGAAATTACCAAAAAAAACCCCAAAATTTCATGCCTTCAAATTATTTATTCTACAAATAAATTATCTCCTAAAAAAATAAAACTTCTAAAAATCCAATAGGCGTCTTTAGGCTCCGTGATGAGAGGCAGTAAAAATGGAGACTCTGGGACATCATTCTCATATTATTCTCTGAAAAAGAATCCATTGCAATGCACATCTTTATCGTCAACTGCACAGGTCAGTTCAATAACCAACTTTATACCAAGTCCACGTATCTTTAGATTTGAGAGTCTTCTCTAGCTACAACCCTGAAACGCCATAAATTATAAAACATGGAATCCAATGCTCCAAAAGGCCTCAGGAAAAAAGCAGATTTTCCACCATTCTTCTTTGGATTTAGTTCTGAGTGACAGGTCAAACTGAGTGCATTAGTGTGTAATTCCCTCATCAGAACCCAAGTGTCATCTACCTCATCTTTTTTTTTTTTAAGTTCATTTATTTTGAGAGAGAGAACTCGAGTGGAGAAGGGGCAGAGAGGAAGAGAGAGAGAATCCCAAGGAGGCTCTTCATGTCAGCACGGAGTCCAATGTTGGGCATCGGGGCTAGGAGCTAGGATATCATGCCCTGATCTGAAGTCGGATGCTTAACCAACTGAGATGCCCAGGCACCCCTACCTCAGTTTTTTAAGTTTGTTTTGAGAGAGAGAGAGAGAGAGAGAGAGAGAGAGAGAATATCCCAAGCAGCACAGCTCTGCAGAGCCCAACACGGGGCTCGAGCCCACAAACTATGAGATCATAAACTGAGCTGAAGTCAGACTCTTAACCGACTGAGCCACCCAAGTGTCCTCACCTCATCATCTAAAGTAGAAACCCCTCTCTTTCCACAGCTTAGACAGCAATCCTGGTGATTTTCAGGACACCTGGGTAGCTCAGTAGGTTAAGCTTCCAATTCTTGATTTCGGCTCAGGTTATGATCTTATGATTTGTGAGACCGAGCCCCACGTCAGGCTCTGCGTGGACAGCATGGAACCTGCTTGGGATTCTCTCTCTCTCCTTCTCTCTCTCTCTCTCTCTCTCTCTCTGCCCCTCCCTGGCTTGTACTTGCTCTCTCTCAACATAAATAAAAAATAAACTTAAGAAAAAAAGAAAATACTTGGGAGATGAAGTCCAGGAATATCATTGAAATGAGAGGTATGTATCTCACTCTCCAACTTAGGCAAGAGAAGAGCCAGAGCTGGAGATGTTTATGAGCACACACTGGTTCCCCCCAGCCACCGCTTTTCAGTGATAGGATTGTGAAGTCAAGCTGATTTGGGTCCAAATTCTGGTCTCATCACTATTATGTTTATAACCTTGAACAAGTTAACTCATATACCTAAACCTCAGGCCTTTTGATCTGTAGCACTAGGATAATAATAGTACCCACACGACAGCATGGTTGTGAGGACTGAATGCAAAAGTCCATGCGAAGAACTCCATAAAGTACCTAACTTCAAAAAACAGTGCTCCATGAAAGTCAGCCATCATCATTATTATACCTCTCCCCACCTAAAGGTTAGAAAGAACTAAGGCGCTCTTTGGGTTTCCACCATCTAATTCCTTAGGAGAAACAGGTGCTTGGTTGGAAGACAGGCGCCTAATGGGGCAGCAGACAATGGCTATCTGGGTTGGATGTCAGAGGCAGAGTCATATACTGGGTACAAGTGCATATACTGGGTACGGCTGTGTTGCTGGACCTTGCAGGTGTCACTCTATCACAGAAGTGGGGTGCCAAGGTCTTTGGCCTGGAGAGTTAGGCAGATGGAGTACTCTCAGAGGAGGATTTGGGGGGTCAGTCTCTCCCCATTCTTTCCTGAGCTGCCCCTTGAAATAGGGCTATTTTGAAAAACATTCATTCAGAGGTGGGATATCAGATTACTTAGGAAGACTGGCACTAAGGAGGCAGAGACACAAGGTCTAGCCCAGCTATGGTATAATTTACCCTCCATAGCAGTGTCTTTCAAACTGCAGTGGTAAAATCAGTGAATCTCGAAATCAGTTTACTGGGTCATGACCAGTATTAAAAAAAAAACAATACAGAACAAACTAGTAAAGTAGAATTAACAATATCAGAGCAAATCACAGGTAATGCAGGTAATAAGAGTGCGGGGGTTTTTTTCATGAAACTTTGGTGTCAGTTAAATCTATTTTTATATTTGTGTGCACAAAATGTAAGTTTTTTTAACTTTGCTATTTTTTTTTTTTTTAACATGGATCAGAATCAGAAGTTTGAGAAACACTGCACTGGAGAAAGTAGCTTATAACTGATCTTGACTTGCCCTCCAGGGAGAATACAATTTTCCAAGAGGAATGAAGGCCTCATAGGACAGTAAACCCACTCTTGGCCAAAAACTGTCAGTTAAGGACTGCTTAGGGCTAGTGACGTTGGGTGGTTAGGGTCCAAGAAAACATGCTGGCGTGCCTGGGGGTGTATTATAGCAATGACCAAGAGTTGAATAGTACCCTATCTCATGTTGTACCCCAACAGAGATTTCACACCTAAATTGATTTAGATGAACATGTATCACTCAGTTCAGAACAGACATTTATTCTCAGTTGTTTGGTTTTTTGAGTTGCTTATTTTGGTGGATGCTATGATGAGATGACAGGTCTGAATATCAGACAACTCAGAACTTGGGACATAATATATCTCCCACGTGCAAGCAAAGTGTTCAGCAACCTTCATATTTGTGTGCTGCGTCCTCACCTGGCGAGCCGCATAGCTTCCAGGGGATCCCGGGTATCGCTCTATCAGCAACGGTCGTAAGTCATTTTGCCACATTGCTGAAATACTGGTGCCTTCTGCAACTTGTCGAAGAGACGATGAATTCAAAATGGCTGGTTGGTGATAATTCTGAGGATTAAATAACATCATTTAACTGGCTATCATTTCATAACACGGTCAGGACTTATCTTGAGACATTTGCAATAGAAAACTATTTCTTTTGAATCTCAAAATAAAGAGATAGGTCTTCGGCCATAAAGTAAGTTAAACTACTCAACTTTCAATTTGGCCCATTAGATCTAGAAAGTTAAACTAACTGTTTTGGCAGCTTATTTTAAAAAGAAAATGGGGGCATCTGGGTGGCTCAGTCAGTTAAGCGTCCAACTCTTGGTTTCAGCTCAGGTCATGATCTCACACCTCGTGGGTTTGAGCCCCACATCGGGCTCCATGCTGACAGTGCAGAGCCTGCTTGGGATTCTCTCTCTCTCCCTCTCTCTGCCCTTCCCCTCCCTCTCATTCTCTCAAAATAAATAAATAAACTTAAAAAAGAAGAAAACCTAAAATTACATATGTACTTCTCATTATATATTTTCGTTGTAGAGCTCTAAACTAGATGATCATTGAAATTCCTTTCAGCCAGAGTTTGATGATTCTATAACCCGCTAAATAGTACACTTTTTATCTTCCCTTAAAATTATTTTAAACTTCTATTAACACTCACATTCATAGGAACATTTACATATTAGCTGAATTAACCTTAAAGAGCTAAATAAACATAAAAATTAAATTTGCTTTTTTTAATGTATATACATATATTTTTTGAGAGAGAGAGAGAGACAGAGAGAGAGGGTGCACACACACACACACACACACACACACACACACACACTCAATGTGAAAGCAGAGGAGGGGCAGAGGGAGAGGGAGAATCCCAACCAGACTCTGTGCTGGCAGCACAGAGCCCAATGCAGGGCTCCATCCCACGACCCTGGAATCATGACCTGAGCCAAAATCAAGAGTTGATCGCTCAACCAACTGAGGCACACAGGTGCCCCTCAAATTTGTACCTCAGATATAACCTTACACACACTGTATTTTCTTGTGACACTAGTAATGATGAATCATCGATTCATTGCATGTTTATCAGGCACTCAGTAATGGAATGTGTTACTCCTCCCCTAGGTAAGTGAGTGATTGATCAGCTGATTTCTGCCCTAAGGGGAATGATGAAGGGTCATATAGGATATTAAGTTCTTCGGAATGCAAAACAGAAACTGAAGGAGCCTTTTCTTCTTCACAGTTCTTTCCGGCACCAGTGTTGGTTAAATATGTCTCAGTAATCACATAGGTATTTCCTCTCCAAGTGGCTGGTGAGAAACTCTGGAATTAAAGAATGCTAATTGCCAATTACTTATACTCATCTACACTTTGCTATGTCTCAACATTACTCTCCAGTGTGATCATGCAGAGAACATGGACTGTGGGTTCAGACAGACCCTCTCAACTCAGCCCCCCACCACTCATGAGGTGTGATTCTGGTGAGTTACTTAACCTCATTAAGGCTCAATTTCCTCATCTGTAAAGTGGAGGTAATAACACCTACTTCCTAGAGTAATTATAATTACGTGAGCTAACATATATAAGCCACCATAGTAAACATTCAATAAGTTTTCATTCTATTACCTTCTATCATACATGAAAGAGGTATAGAATTTAGAGCTGGAAAGACACTTGGAGATGATCTAGTCCAACCTCCTGAATTTATGTCAGTGGAAACTGAGTTTTTCTTAGAGAGCAAATGATTTTCCCAAGGTCATAGGAGAGCTCCAGGTAAGTCCATGAAAAGATCCGGGTTCCATGGATTCCCCCTCCCATGCCCTTCTGCTCTGCCTCCCTGCCTCATCTATGAACCTCCAGTTACTCCCAAATGTGGATGCTGTGCCCAAACATCTTAAGGTTTATCTTTGTTTACTGATAATACATTTTTAAATATACTTCATAAATTTGTCACCTCAGCCTTTCAATTCCCTGGTACGTTCAGGATCTCAGTCCTTATGTTAACTCTCAGCACTTTGAAGTAGAAAGCTGAAGCTAACAGACAAAACAGAAATGTGAAAAGGGCAAAGAAGAACCTGGAGGCAAGAATTGGGATGGTTTCTATGGTTAATTACTACTTGACCAGGCCAACAGGAGCCTGTCTGATCTCTCCTGCTGCCTCACCGCCCCCAGGCAGGGCCACTCGCCCCCAGGGCACCATGCTTCAGTCACCCTGGCCTCCATCCAGGTCCTGGGACCATCCAGGTCCCAAAGCAGTGTGAGACTCTGACCTGTTGAGGCTTTTGCCTCTGCGGTGATTTCTGGTTTCCAGGCTCTTCCCTCTCTCTTCACTTAACTCAGGTTATAATTTGGAGACCCCTTTCTTGTGTGTTTACTTGTTTAACATCTGATTTCATATTGGATATCAGCTCCATGAGGGCGGGAACTATCTTTACTTTCTAGTCTTCCCAGGGCCACACAGTGCCCTGGGCATATTGAGGACTCAAGAAATATTGGGTGAACTCATCAAATAAGGAATTGACAGAGGAACTACCTTTCTCAAATTGTCTCCACTAAAACGATGCTTATAGAATAATAAAGTAAAATGGGCATTATACATATCAAGTCAGTTAAATGTACAAGCAATCATAAAAACAGGAAAACAAGAAGCTACCTACTGCAAAGGGCCAGGAAGTGCTATGATTCAAGTTTTGTGGTCTTTGCTCTTTTTACATTTCTAACAGTCAATGCTTGTGATGCTTTAGAGTTGGTTTGGCCCGGGGCAGTCTCTGCAATAACCAAGACCTGTTGTGTCGGGAAGGCTGTCTGGCCAGTGACTCCTTTTCTGTTTAGTGTCCATTACTCTATCCCAGATAGAGTCACCGTGGACAAGGTCCTTCACTGCATGTCCATAGCGGGAGGAAATCAAGCTCATGTTAAAATGGGCAGTTTATGGAGACTCTAGAGAGTTCTAAAGAGATTTGAGGAAAAGCAGGAACAAAATAAATAACCCTCCAGCATCACTAGCTGTAGCAGATATCCTACATGAAATATAGTTGAGAAACAGCACCAAAAAATGCTTAAGCCCTTCTCTCAGAACCCAATAAACATAAAAATCTCTGCAGAGATCAGAGGAAGGAAAGAGAGGAGAAACCTGGACAGAAAGTGTGGGCTGGACATGAGGAAAGTAAATGAGGCAAAAACAGTGTTGAGCCTAGTGCTAAATGCAAACCCCCAATTAGTCTAGGATTGTTTCAGTTAAAAGGCACATCGACAAATTTCTTTAGTATAGGCATTCTCAGAGGAATGAGTCTCTATTACAGCCCCTGCTTTGTCTTTTCAGCCAGGCAGAAAGGACAATAAGTCTGCTTTGGGTGACAAGAATCTTTCAGCTAAAAAAGTGTGAACCAGATATCCTGAAACATCTCCTCTAGGCTAATCACATGATGCTAGGCCAAAGAGGGTTTTAATTACATAATTTGTAGCGCTGGCCCAGCTTGCAGGGGGATCTGAGGTCCCAAGCCATTGAATTAAAGGGAGATCATTACAGAAGCCCAGTGATTTCAATTCTAGTTCCCATCCCATATGAGTGTCTCCCAGACAGCACTCAGGTTAACTCCTGTGTCTACCAGTAAATTCAACCCAGCCAGCATTTACAGACACCCTTCCAGTGTGTCCGAAGCCCCCGGCATGACAAATGCAGTTGTGGAGAAGTTGAGAACCGAATAAGGTAAAGTTCTGCCTTCTTTGAATGCAATGGGCCCTCTAGCTAAAAGAAAAGCAATGTCTTTCTTCCCCTACCAACACCCAGCCTATCACTGACCGCCCTGTCCCCTGACTTGGAGTCTCCATTGTTGCTTCCCTAAGAATCATGGTGGGTAGATGGGAGAATGGCTAAGAGCTTTTAAAACCATGGAAGAGGGGAACCCTAAACACTCAGAATATGTGTGACTCCAGAAGCAAAAGTGTGAAGTACTGAAGACAGCAGTAGCAGCTTGCCAGAGATGACCATGGAGGAGAACCCCTAGGTGAGGCCAACCCTCCTGTATGTCTTGCCTTGCTTCAAAAACTCTGCCCCTCCACATCCAATATGACTTGAAATTTTCTACGTCACCCTTGTTATAATAAAGGAAGATTCTACCAATACACGGAGTCCCAACTTTATGATAAAGTTTGGAAACAACCTAAATGTCCAACAGTAAAAGGATAGGCAAATTATGGAATGCTGATGATTTTGCAATTATCAAGTGATGCTTTCAATGGGTTTTATCGGTTCAAGGTAACACGCATACTTTTAAGCAACATACTAAAATATAAAACCATATATGGAGCATAATCCCTAGTAAGAAATAAGTATTCACATGTGTTATTTTAAAAATAAATAATTAGTGTTTATTGAGCATTTACCACATGGCAGCACTGTGCTAAGTGCTTTAGATGGCTAGCTCAATTCTCACAAAAACGTACAAGACTGATATAATTGTTGTCCACTTCTATAAATAAAAATACACACATATATACATGTGTATGTGTGTACATATAAATATGATATATATCTATAGAAAGAAAGAGGGAAGGAGAAACAGGAGGTAGGGGAGAATGAGAGAGAGAGAGAGAGAGAGAGAGAGAGAGAGAGACACTAGGAATAAAAACATCAAAACGGTTAACAGCAATCATCTCCAAATGTGGGATTATGGTCACAACAGTTTTCTTTTTAGTATACTTTTCTGTATTTTCCTGGTTTTCTAAAATGAGCACATGTTAACTTTATAATGGGGAGACTTCAATAGAAGCCATACTTTTTAACTAACAGCTTCCTTAAAAAAAAAAAAATGCAACTTTCCTAACAGCCATTCATCTTCCACACCTAAGGGAGGACTGATTTAACAAGATTCCTTTTAACAGTCAGTTGACAAAGTTGTACCAAAGGAAGGGGTCTGTACCAAAGAAATAGGATTGGGGATCAAGGATGGGACAGGATTCCAGAGAAGTAGTTTTGGAATAAGGCCCAAGCCCCAGATAATTAACCTTTAAGCTCCACGAGGGAGATCCGGAAAGGGGCTAAATAGGGAGAGAAGGTTCCAGAAAGAAACAATCTATTCTGGAATTCCATTTAGGATCCACTCTGACCCAGGAAAAGAGAAATAAGCTCTTCCTCTGGTCCCCCCAACCCTCCCACCAGCCCCACCGTCCTTCACTTCCTGGACACTGTTCCCTGTACCCTCAGCCAGGACTCATCTACCTTGGAGAAGAGAGTGGAAGAGGAAAGATGAAGGCTCTTCAGTTCGCTGGTGTAGCCATAATCAAGTGTCCTCACCTATAAATTGGGGATGAAACTTCTCTCCTCCCAGGGGCACTGTGAGGTTCAAGTGAGATGGTTATACATGAGCGTCCCGGAACCCAGATGCCAATGCCTCTAAATATACACCTGTGGGCCCACCTGAGAATCTAACCATTTATACTACTGCCTCTATGGGAAAATGTTTGCAGGTTTCAAGCAACCCAATCACAGTCCCCCGAACTCAACCACCAAGTAGGGTTGAACTGTTTTATGTAGTAGATGCCACTGAAAGAGACACGCCTTTACTTCAAAGCAAAGGAAACAGATTTCAGAATCAATGTTTTCTTTACTGTACCTCACCTTTTGGCAGACCAGTGTACCAAGGGCACACCTCAGTGATTAAAATAGTTAAATGCCATATATAGCAGGAAGGCATGTGTTTTAATATGGACCAACTCACTTCCCAGGCCACAAGCTGTACTGGACATCTGAAGGACTTTATGTAGGCCTACCGAGTAAGGGAGGAAGGAACCAGAAACTGAGAACCGTCATGGTTAATCTTGTCATTTGCTCACACCATTTGAATGTACTCTTTTTTTTTTTTTTTAATGTTTATTTATATTTTTGAGAGAGACAGACAGAGTGCAAGCAGGGGAGGGGCAGAGAGAGAGGGAGACACAGAATCTGAAGCAGGCTCCAGGCTCTGAGCTGTCAGCACAGAGCCCGACGCGGGGCTCGAACTCACGAGCGGTGAGATCATGACCTGAGCCGAAGTCAGACGCTTAACTAACTGAGCCACCCAGGCCCTTGCTTACACCATTTGAAAGCATCCAGTTTCCTAGTAGAACAGTATTTAGAAGCTTCTTAAAATAAACATAAAAGGGATTTACCCTTTCAAAGACTTCTCAAAAGTTAGTCTCGTTAGTTTTAAACATGTCCAGAATCCAACACCTTCTCCCCCCTAGAAATACACCCTGCCTACAAATGATGCCTAAAGAACAGCTCATTCAAATACTCCCTATCTCACTTACTCACCCATTCAGATGTATCAGAAAAACACAGTTGGTGTGGCTCCACATTCCGGTTATTAATGCCCCCTTCCCAATTTCTGATCAGGAAGGTACCCAGGATGAAGTGAAGAAGGAAAGGATTTAAGTGTGTAATTCAATGTCCCTTAAGGGACCTTACTCCTTCTGAACGCCCACAGAAATTTTTTCTTATAATGCAGTTATTCTTGAGTTTGCCTTCCCACATCCTCACCAGGTTCCCTGTGGCTGGTGGTCTCCAAGTGTAGGTCGGGGCACATTGTGGGGTCTGAACCGTGAAGCTAAGTAAGCATAACCCAGAGAACTCAAGCAGGCTATTCATATGCACATGCACGCGGCGGGGTGCGAGTCCACGGGTGACCACACAGGGCCCGTGCAGTCGCCAGTGTGCCCTGTATTCCCAACGTGCCAGCAAATACAAGCATACTGTAAGCATTTAAAAGTTCTGCTCAGCAACGCGGTCAAGGTTTATAACCCTGGACTGCTTTTTCTTACTATTTTTAAGGGCATTTTACTCCGATATCATTAACATATGCATAATTCCCTAGCAATTTCATGATTTCAAAACTGTTACACAAGAAAAGGAAATAATTTTGAACCTGTTTACTGCACGCAGAGGAAGCGTGCCTCCTAAGTTCCTTGTATGAATTTCCACCTACAACCAGATACATTGCTCTGACAATTGCATTGACTCTCTTAAGGGGAAAAAAAATTTTTTTTAAGTGAAGCTGGTCTCCAGTTAGAGCTGCTCCGCTTAAAAAACCTAAAACAAACGGTAACACGCGTCTGTCTCGAGACTGCACGGAAACTCCAGCGTCCCAAGGGCGTCCGCGGCTGCAGCGGTGGGGGAGCAGTAGGCACACCCCCAGGCGCGCCGGGCACCCCCGCGCCAGCCGAGCGCCGCGACCGCTGGCCTCCCGGGTCCCGAGTGGGCGGCGGCGAGGCGATGCGCCCTCACCTCCCCGCTCGGCCGCCGCCGGCTAGACACACTTCCTGTGCCTATCACTACCCGCATCAGACCGCAGCCGAGGGGAGGCTGGTGACATCACCCAGCTCCCGAGGCTTCTCCAAAGCAGTCCCGAAGCCAGCGAGGCACCCCGACGAGGACGCAGAGCTCCGATTCCTCCGGGTGCCCGTTGCGGGCACGGCTGCCTGGGCCGCGGACGGCGACTCCGCCTGCCTCCCCACCCCCCTTGCGAAAGTGTGGTCGCCCGGTCCCCGGACCCTGCGCGCGCGGCACGAGCCGCCCAGGTGCAGTCGCGCAGCGGCAGCCGCTCACCTTCTCCTGGGTCCAGTCTGCGGCGCCTCGGCTGACCCCCCGGGCAGACAGGGGCAGGGCAGCCGCCAGCAGCAGCAGGTGGAGGGTGCCCACGGCGCGCCGGTCCCCGCCGCCTGCCATCTCCGAGGCTGTCTAGGCGCCGGCTCCCTGGGCCACCGGCGGTCACGAGCCCGGGAACGCGCGTCCTTCGCCGTCCCCCTTCTCCACCCTTGGGTCGACTGCGCCCGCCTCCCCATCGCCTCCCTGCCGCCTCCCCACTGCGCTGCGCAGGCCGGAGACGCAGCTCTCCTCCCCCCACCCCCAACCCCCGACCTTAGCAACCCGGGGGCTGGGCTGTCCTGGGAGGCGAAAGCTTCCGAAACAAGGGAAGGGAGCCGGCCACTTCCTTGTCTTGGAGAGGAAGGAAGAAAGGAAGAGACAGGGAAGAGGCGTTTTTATGATCTCCAGTGCCATAACTGGGAATAGAAAGGGGAGGGACAGTTCATCACACCCTATGAGGTTATGGAGTGTTTTCCCACAGCTCTGCAGGAAGGGATGGACAGGGAATCCACATTTACTGTACCAAGCACTGTCCTAGGTGCCTGGCTCTTCCCATGTCCCCTTATGTGATCTTCATAACCAACGAGGTAGGTATTAACCCCACTTTACAGATGAGAAAACCGAGACTCAAACCCTGTACAAAGCCTGAACTAGAACCCTCAAAGTATTTCCTTTACAATAGCCCATTATATCTTTTCTCTTTTCTCACAAGTAGTTGCCTTGCCTTATAGGCAACAGATCGTCATACTCACAAACTGAGTATGCTTGAGTGAATCTCCATAATAAATGAGATCGAAAATGTTCACAGTGGCTCTTTACATAGTCATCTTCCCCAGTGCATGCTCCCAAAAGGAATACCTAAATATAATTGTATTTACTTTGTAATATCAAAGATCACTGTTATCAAGATAATCTTAGGGAAAAGAAAAAAAAAATAATATTTCAATTTTGTCTGTAGGTATGCAGTCTATGTTGTCAGGACATTTATGTCACCATTCTCTTTTTCCACAGTGAGGATCAGGGTGTAACCTGCCTGAGTCATCTCCCGGTAACCTATAGATCCCAGAAAAATCAGGACAAGGACACTGAAATAGATATATTTCCCAGAGATCAAAGGTCTGAAGGTAAAGGAGGCAGTCAGAAGACTCACCTGCTCTGTCTCCTAAACTCTTTTCTTTTTTTAATGTTTATAAATTTTTTAGAGAAAGAGAGAGAGCGAGCGGGGAAGGGGCAGAGAGAGAGAGGTAGACACAGAATCCGAAACAGGCTCCAGACTCTGAGCTCTCAGCACAGAGCCCCACGTGGGGCTCCAACCCAAAGCCAGGAACCATGAGATCATGACCTGAGCCGAGGTCAGACGTTTACCTGACTGAGCCACTCAGGCGCCCCCCTGTCTCCTAAACGTTCAAAATGCCTGGGAATCCACTGTTCTGCCCTCATCTGGAGCTGTAGGGGAAGACAGGATGGTACCTACTTTCCTGTTTATGTTTAAAATTACTAATCCTATTCAGGTCTGAGACTTCTAAGTGAGTGTTGAAATCTTTAGGCTTAAAATTAAATACCTTCTTTATTATGTTCAGGGACAGTTCTTCCAATAATCGGACCACTTCATAACTTTCTGTTAGTCTAATGTTCAGAACAAAACCACTGTCACATTTCCCAACATGTTTCCTCACTTGCTGCTTAGGCCAGCCTTGAAATCATGGATTTCCTGAGTGGTCGGGGAAGAAACCACCTAACTGTTTTTCTTACTCTGTTACCTTTTTATCTTTCCACAGTACGATTCCTGTAGGAAAGGGGAAGTAGACATAGCAAACTGATAGGAAACAAAGTGTTAAAGTCACGCTCAGCGTAAGCAATTTAAAAATGTAAAGCAATTACAAAATGTAAAGTCATGCTCAGTGTAAGCAATTTAAAGTGAAAGACAAGTGAACTCGAGTTAAACGTTAACACATAATTTTATGATGATTTTCCATCCCCAAGCGTTCTCCAGTTTTCTTCAATTTTGCTTATATTTTAGTCAGTAGATGCTGGTGTAGTTTGGGATCTGCTGGAAGCTGACCCTGAGACAGAGTTTAGCATTCAGGATGTGCCCTTGGGACAAACCCCTGAGGCAGGGAGAAGGAGAGATAGGACTGGGCACGAGGGAAAAGTTAGCAGAGAAGGGGGTCTCCCCTCCACAGCCTCAGCCAACCCCACGGGGAGCCCTGGAGCTGAAAGCCGGGTCTGAGCGGTGAGCCAAAACGTCTAGGGCTTTCTCCCCCCACCCCACCTCAGTGGAGTGACTTCCTGAAAGCAGCTCTCTGCTGCCAAAGGAGCTGACAGCTAGAGGCCGTCTGCCAACAGCACTCCAACAGCTGGAGCAGAGTCCTTCCCTGCAGGGGCATCCGAGCAGTGCCTCTCTGTATCCACCACAGATGCAGCCATGTGATGTATCTCGTACCAATGAGTGAAGCTGATTTTAGCAAACCGTTTCTTACACGTGTAGGCTTTTCTGACAACTCTCCAGAAAACTGCAAGCCTCTATCTGTGTATCCCTACCTTCGTTATTCGTATCTTTTCTTGTGCCTTAGACACTAACTGTAAAGGGACTTTACGTAAAGACACTAAATATAAAGGGACTCCTTCGCTTTTCCTTCACTCATTCTTCTTTTCTCCCTTCTTTCATTCTAGAAACTGTCAGAAATCTCCCGTATCTACTAGATGTTTCCCCGTTGCAGCCTTTCCTTTCTTCGCACTCTTCCTATGGAAGAAAGCCCGTGACTATTATATCCAATAAAACCTTTTCAGGCCCTGTTTTTCGTCATGGAAAATAATCAGTTGCGTACGCAGTGATAGTACTAATCACAAGTGGGATGGTTATCATCTTTATTATAGTTTAGATTCTGTACTGTGATTTGAACATATTAAGGTACCAACTGCTATAAAAGATCATATCTGTGCAGTCGCCATGGTAGGATTTTCATATTGCTATAGTCCCATCATTGGACTAATGCAGCCATAACCACAAAGTTTTGTTAAAGCAATAGTTCTTGGGTGCCTGGGTGGCTCAGTCAGTTAAGCGTCCGACTCTTGGTTTCAGCTCAGGTCATGATCTCACCGTTTTGTGAGTTCGAGCCCCACATTGGGCCTTGTGCTGGCAGTATGGAGCCTGCTTGAGATTCTCTCTCCTCTGTCTGCCCCTCCCCTGCTCGTGCTGTCTCTGTCTCTCTCAAATAAATAAACGTAAAAACATATATTTTTAAAAAATAAAAATAAATAGTTCTCAAAATGTGATTCATGGACCCCTAGGGATTCTCCAAGACCCTTTGAATATCTGCATGATTGAATCAATATTTGTAATAATACTAAAGCAAAATTAGTCTATTTTACTATATTAACGCTACACTGATGATGCCAAACTGCTGGTAGCTTAGCATTTATCAAGAGAGGACACAAAACTGTACTATTAAAAACAACTGTTTACTTAGAAGTATTATTCACTGCTGCACAATAAAAAAAAAAAAAAAGGAAAAGGAAAAGAACAGACAAAAGAAAGCAAAAGAGCCAATCTCACTTAAGAATATCACAATGAAGGGGCACGTGGGTGGCTCAGTAGGTTAAGCCTCCGACTTCAGCTCAGGTCATGATCTCGCGGTCCGTGAGTTCAAGCCCCGCGTCGGGCTCTGTGCTGCCAGCTCGGAGCCTGGAGCCTGTTTCCGATTCTGTGTCTCCCTCTCTCTCTGACCCTCCCCCATTCATGCTCTGTCTCTCTCTGTCTCAAAAATAAATAAACGTTAAAAAAAAATTTAAAAAAAAAAAGAATATCACAATGAAGGGGCACATGGGTGCCTCAGTAGGTTAAGCATCCAACTTCAGCTCAGGTCATCATCTCGCAATTCACAAGTTCGAGCCCCACGGTGGGCTCTGTGCTGACAGCTCAGAGGCTGGAGCTGCTTCGGATTCTGTCTCCCTTTCTCTGCCCCTCCCCCACTCAAGCTGTGTGTGTGTGTGTGTGTGTGTGTGTGTGTGTGCGCGCGCGCACTCGCACGTGTGAGTGTCTCAAAAATAAATTAACATTAAAAAAATAAAAAATAAAAAGAATATCACAGTGAAGCCATACAAATTGTGGTTATTATGAAATCTCAACCCTTGAGTACCGGTCATTTTTTTAAACAGCTTTATTGAGATATAATTAAAATACATTCAATTATACAAACTTAAAGTACATAATCTGATGAGTTTTAACATATGTTTACACCATGAAACAATCACCATCATCAAGAAAATGAAAATATCCATCTTTTACCCATTGGTTATTTAAATTGTGTTATTTGGTTTCCAAATACTTGAGGATTTCCCCGATACCTTTTTGTTATTGATTTCAAATTTAATTCCATCATGGTCAGGGAACAGACTTGATATGGATGAATCTTTTAAAATGTTTTGAGAATTGTTTTATAGCCCAGAATATGATTCGTCTTGGCAAATGTTCCTTCTGCACATGAAAAGAATATGTATTCTGCTGTTATTGGGTAGAATGTTCTATAAACATCAACTAGATAAGGCAGTTGATAATGTTCTCTGAATCTTCCAATTAATAACTGGTTTTCTTCTACTTGTTCTATTGATTACTGAGGGGCTGCAGCTTAAATCTCTGAGTATAATTGTTGATTTGCCTATTTCTTTTAGTTCTATTAATTTTTATACCATGTATTTCTAAGCTTTCTTATTGAGTGCATACATATTTAGGATTGCAGTGTCCTTTTGACAAATTGAACCCTTCATCATCATGGGATGACCCTTTTTATACTTGGTAATATTCTTTGCTCTGAAATCTACTTTTTTCCTAATATTAATGTAGCCACTCCAACTTTCTTTTGATTAGTGTTAGCATGGTATATCTTTCCCCATCGTTTTTACTTTTAAACTATTTCTCTTATTTACATATAAAGTGGGTTTCTTGTAGGCAGCATATAGTAAGTGAGGTCTCACCTTTTTTAGCCAATTGGACAATCTCTGGCTTTTAAATGGGGTATTTAGATTATGTATATTTAATGTGATTATCGATATGGTCAAATTTCAATGTACCACTACATTATTTTTTCATTTGTTCCATCTGTTCTTTGTTCATCTTTTACCACTTTTTCTGTTTATCTTGACTAACTTATTTTTTATTATTTCATTTATCTCCTTTGTTAGCTTGTCAGCATAACTGGTTTTAGTGGTTGTTTTTGGATTCATAATATATATCTTTAACGTATTACTGTCTACCATCAAGAATTATTATATCACATAATGTACAGTATGAGAATCTTAAAATAGCATACCTCTATTTCCCTTCTTAGTCTTTGTGGTCTTGTTGTCAGATATTTTACTTCTAAATATTAACCTCACGATACACTGCAATTATCTTTGCATTAAACAATTACCTTTCAAAGAAATTGTTAAAATGAGGTTTTTACAAGTGCTTTTCATTGACCCACATATTTGCCATTTCTGATACTCTTCCTTCCTCTGTGTAGATACATATATCCATCTGGTATCATTTCCCTTCTGCCTAAAGGACGTCCTTTAACATTTCTTGTACTGTAGGTATAGTGGCAATTTTTGTACGCTGAAAAAAACATTTATTTTGCCTTCAGTTTTGAAAGACATTTTCACTGAGTGTAGAATATTATGGTGACTTTTTCTTTTCTTTCAGTACTTTTAAGATATTGCTTCAACGTCTTCTTGCTTGCTTTGTTTCTGATGAGAAACTGTCATCCTAATCTTTGTTCTTCTGTATGTAATGTGCAGCAGTCTGCCTTAAGATTTCCCCTTCATCACAAGTTTTAAGCAATTTGATTATGATATTCTTTGGTGGAATTCGTGTTCTCATGCTTGGGGTTCACAGACTTTCTTGGATCAGTGGGTTTTAAGTTTTCCTCAAATTTGGAAAATGTTTACTATTGTTTCTTCAAGTACTTTTATCTGCCTCCTCCATTGGGGACTCCAATTATACACATATTAAATTGTTTCAAGTTTTCCCACGGTTCACCAGTGATCTGATAATTTTTTTGTCTAGTTCATTTGTATATATAGTTTCTATTTCTATATCTTCAAGTCCACTTCTTTTTTTTTTTTTTTCAGTGCTTAACCTGTTATTAGTTCCATCCGGTTATTTTTTATCCCAGACATTGCTGTTTTCCTTCTCTGGAGGCTTGATTTAGATTTTCTTTATACCATCCATGCCTCTCCTTAACGTGTTCAACCTTTCCCCTACCTTCTTGAACATATAGAATATAGTTATATTAAGACAACCGGTTTTAATATCCTTATCTGCTAATTTATCATCTGTGTCATTTATGTGTCTGTTTCTATTGATTGATTTTTGTCTTCATTATGGGTTGTATGTGGCTACTTCTTTGCATGCTTGGTAATTTTTTATTAGATATCAGATGCTGTGAATTTTACCTTTTTTGGTGCTGAGCATATTTGTTTTCCTTTAAACAATCTTGGTATATGAAACACAGTGGAGTTGGAAATAGTTTGATCCTTTGGAGGCTTGCTTTTAAACTTTGTTAGGCTGGAGCAGAGCAGCTCATAATCCAGGTATAATTTGACTCCCAGCTGAGACAATACTCTCTGGGCATTTACTTTTGCCCCTTGTATGTTGGAGTTTTTCCACTTTGACTGGTGGAAACATAAAATATTCCTGACCCCATCTGTGTCCTGGGGCTTATTTTGCCTGCTCCTTTTTGTTAGCTCTTTCCTCCACCTTGAATAGTTTCCTCACCTGCAGTTGCTATCCTGTACTCAGGTAAGACTTATGGAGGAACTTTAAATGATCTCTGAAGTACTCTCTCTCTCTCTCCTCCACTCCGTACTGCAAATTCTAGCCACTTTCCCATGTTCTCAACCCCGTTCTTGCATCTCACAGAGACCACTTGGTTCTGTTGGGATTCCTCCTACCGACACTGCATCCTGGAAGCTCCTTAAGGTGGGAAGTGGGGAAAGCGCCCAGCTCATTTCACTTCCTTTCCTTCTGCCATCACTCTTCTGTGATATTTGCTTCCCAACATTGGAACAACGTTGTTTGATTTTTGTTTTTTTCAAGATGGGATGATAAATCAAGTGTCTTTTACTCCACTTTGACTGGAAGCATAAGTTCAGAGTATGAATATTTTTCTGTTCTACATGACAAAATGGGAGGTGCAAATAAAGCACTCCTACCGCATACTAAAGGACAATTGTTGTCTCAAGGAGAAGCACTTGTGCAATTGCTTGAGATACATAGTGAACTATCTGCTTTTTCAGAAAATTCTACTTTTTCTGGTAGAATGATAAGTTGCTAATAACCTATGATTATTTAGATTTGGATATTTGGCAGACATTTGTTTAAAAATGAATAAAGTATAGGGGCACCTAGGTGGCTCAGTCAGTTAAGCATCCAACTTTGGCTTAGGTCATGATCTCATGGTTCGTGGGTTTGTGTCAGGCTCTGTGCTGACAGCTCAGAGCCTGGAGCCTGCTTCAGTTCTGTATCTCCTCTCTCCCTGGCCCTCCCCCTCTCGCTCTCTCTCTCTCTCTCTCTCTCTCTCTCAAAAATAAACATTTAAAAAAAATGAATAAAGTGTGCTTATGCCTTCAAGGAAACTAACTGGCAGTTTTTATCACCAATGAAAAAAACTAGATCTTCCAAATAAACATTCAAATTTTGGAAAACTTGTATATGTTCCCATAAGCCTGACAGTTTCCTTATATGTGACAACTTTTCTGACCAAGTCAGTTATTTTAACAAATGTAATTTTTAAATAATACATAATTAAATTTCAACATTTGGAATATCTGTATAACTTAGTGAACCAATATTTTCCAAATGCTCAGTGCCTAATCACAGAGAGAAGATCGATTCAAAGTATAAGAGTGACTAACAGATTTTATTTATTTTAGAATTGCTTTTACACCTTTATTCTTCATTTCAAATGTAAAAATGTTAGAAATAGCATACAGTGCTCAGAATATTATATGTGTAAGAAGGATATTATAACCTTAAATCAGTCTTACTTAACTAAGATAATCAAGATCAACAGTTTTTTTTTTAATTTTTTTTTTCAACGTTTATTTATTTTTGGGACAGAGAGAGACAGAGCATGAACGGGGGAGGGGCAGAGAGAGGGAGACACAGAATCGGAAACAGGCTCCAGGCTCTGAGCCATCAGCCCAGAGCCCGACGCGGGGCTCGAACTCACGGACCGCGAGATCGTGACCTGGCTGAAGTCGGACGCTTAACCGACTGCGCCACCCAGGCACCCCTCCACTTTGTGACTTTTACAACATTACCTTCTATCATATTTTGATTGAATAACAAAGATTATCCATAATTATCTAAAGAAGCTATTACAATACTTCTTTCTTTTCCGACTACATGTCAGCATGAGGCCAAATTTTCTTCATATCCTTCAACCAAAATAACGTATTACAGCAGATTGAATGCATAAATAAATCCAGTTATTTTCTAATAGGTCAGACATTCAAGAAAATTGTTAAATATTCAAGAATGTCCATTTTTTCACAAAATTATTTTTGTTTTTAAAAACAGCAAGTTTTCCATAAAAAATGTGTTACTTAACATACAGTGTTTTCGTTATTTTTTTTAATTTTTATTAAAAAAAAATTTTTTTTTTAACGTTTATTCATTTTTTTGAGAGACAGAGAGAGACAAAGTATGAGCAGGGAAGGGGCAGAGAGAGAGGGAGACACAGAATCTGAAACAGGCTCCAGGCTCTGAGCTGTCAGCACAGAGCCCGACACGGGGCTCGAACTCACAAACTGTGAGATCATGACCTGAGCCGAAGTCGGAGGCTCAACCAACTGAGCCACCCAGGCGCCCCTCGTTATTTTTAAATAACTCATGATTAAATATTTATAAAATGCCTGTTTTAATTTTCAATACAAGAGCTATTGATAGGCATAATTCACACAAGCAAAAGTTATTTTTGGTCTTCAATAGTTGTTACTAAGGCACAGGAGTCCTGAGACCAAAATATTTTGAGAGCTGCTGTATTTAAGCTATTTCACCTGAGAAAGATAATACATTAAGCCAATGGTTCAATGGTTTTAACTTGAGCTACATAGTGAAATCATGTAGAAAGCTTTTTTTTTTTTTTTTTTTTTAAATAATGCTTGAGTGCCACCCCCTGAAGGTTTTGATATGATTAGTCTGGTGTGTGGCCTGGGCATCAGGTCTCTTCAAAACTTCCCAAATGATTCTAGCAGGCTAAGAACCATTGCAGTAATCCCATGCTCCGAGAAATACATTACCAAAAATCATATAATCAGATTAATGATAACATTAATCATCATGTTGTGAAAGCTCTGAGGGAAATGGTAGTGAAAAAAAAAAAAGAACTTGGTAAAATGGGACAATCCTAGACAAATTATGAAGTAGACAAGTTTATAATTTTTTTTTTAATTATTTTAGAGAGAGAGAAGGCACGAGTGTGGGAGAGGGGCAAAGAGAGAATCTTAAAGAGGCTCCACACTCAGCACGGAGGAGCCCAATGCGGGGCTCCATCCCACAACTCTGGGATCATGACCTGAGCCGAAATCAAGAGTCAGATGTCAACCTACTGAGTCACCCACGTGCTCCTGAAGTAGACAAGTTTGGATCCAAACCTCCCACCCTTCCCCTCGCTTTTTGCCCGTGCACAAGCCTCGCACTAAAACACCTTGCCCTTTGTTCCTTGAATAGCCACAGCGACTATAAAGACGCCCACATTATATTCCTGCCCAAATCTGCCCACCACAGCTTTTAATAATGGAACGAAAAATTAGAATGTTTGCTTCCTCAGTACAGAGTCAGACCTTTGCTGTTCCTCAGAAATCTCAGGAATCCAGATTTCCTGTAAATCTTCCCAGCTCCCTTCACCTTATCAGAGGTCAAGTCAAGGTGGCAATAAAAGTTAGGAAAAAAAAAATCCCCTTTCCTCTGGTTTTCTGACCCTCTCCCTTCCCAGCCGTTTAGAATAACAATTCACTCTCCTCTCAAAGAAGGGGAGGAGAACATTCCCCTTGACCCCTGATTCCTTTCACTGACACTCATCTTGCTCCCAAACAAAATTCCTCTTACTCCTTTTTTAATTTTATCCTGCTTTTTTAAATCAATTTTCTCTGCAAGCTCTAAAAACCAAAAGCCTTTAAGATCCAAAGAAATGAATTTCCAGTAAGGAATTTTAATCTCCTCACAGAGATGAGGGCAGAGAGAATCAAAAGATGAAAAACCAAAAAAAAAGTTCATCTCTTTACTGCTCACAGAATAGACAGCTCTGATCTGCACGCCCAAATTGACTGTGGTTTCAATTAACCGATTGTTATGAAGAGTATGTGTTCATACAGTGTATGTTTGCATATCCATTATTTTTTTTTCTTTTTTTGCAGTTTAAGGATTAAGTAGGTGACGAGGCACCAATTTCTCGAGAATATTAATGCTACTATGTGAATGACAAAAAGCTGTTAGTGCACGAACTTATTTGCATCCAAAATTACTAGCTAAATTTTTTGATGCAAGTTAAAAATATGATCAAAGGTGTTAGGCGTGTCAATGATATATTTTTAAAGATCCTCTAAGTCTATATATGAGTATGATGAAAACCATTATTATTATCCTTGTTGTGAATGATAAGAAAATAAAAGCACAAGGAGGTCAAGTAACCTGCCCCCGGCACATACAAAGCCAACTCAACTGTAGGTAGTGTACTTTTGCTGTAGCCCGTAGGCTTTTCCAGTTTCAAAGGAGAAAATTTAAGGGTGCCTGGGTGGCGCAGTCGGTTGAGTGTCCGACTTCAGCCAGGTCACGATCTCGCGGTCCGTGAGTTCGAGCCCCGCATCAGGCTCTGGGCTGATGGCTCAGAGCCTGGAGCCTGTTTCCAATTCTGTGTCTCCCTCTCTCTCTGCCCCTCCCCCGTTCATGCTCTGTCTCTCTCTGTCCCAAAAATAAAATAAAAAAAAAACGTTGAAAAAAAAATTTAAAAAAAAAAAAGGAGAAAATTTAAGTAGTTATAAAATCTAGTTTTTAATATGCTAAGGTAAGCTTGTCCTGAATGTAAACGCAGACACTTTGAAATTATTTTATTTCTAAGTGTTAAGCAGAATACTCATTTTGTATTGCTTTCTCTCCTTTCATCAGATGTCTAATACCATAGCTATTAATTAGAAGGGGAAATGCTAATTTTTTTCTAAAAAAAAAATGAAATACTACAATGTAAATTAATACACTCTAAACCCAGGCACCCCTGAAGTAGACAAGTTTAGACCCAAACCTCCCACCCTTCCCCTCACTTTTTGCCCGTGCACAAGCCTCACACTAAAACACCTTGCCCTTTGTTCCTTGAATAGCCACATAGACTATAGACGCCCACATTATGTCCCTGCCCGAATCCATCCACCCCAGCTTTTAACGATGGAACGAAAAATTAGAATTTTTGCTTCCGCGGTACAGAGTCAGACCTTTGCAAAGACTAAAGCACTGGTTATCTTTTGCTTTGGGGTCATTTATGGATTTTCTAAGGTTTTATATTCGATTTATTTACGTTCTAATGATAGGAAATTGTGAGAATTCTCTACTGATGAAGCTACACTGTCTGTAATCAGAGTTAATTGTAAAAGCACTCCTTTCAGTTTTGTAATCCTGCAGCAGTATTAATTGGGGCTGTTAATTAAGCCCTTCAAAAGAACAACAATTCCAAGAGTAATTTTCAAGTCAGAAACAAACAAACAAACAAACAAAGAAAAATTGTTTTTCAGATTCAGGTTAGGCCCAGCGGCGTCAAATAAAGTAGGAAGAAAGGCTCTAAAATCTCTTTTTGCAGGATTCGAAAATAAAATGTTAAGAAAGCAAGTAAATATGATACAAATATGCAGAAACTGGCAACAGTCATTAAACAAAAGAGTCAAGTGGACAATGCCACCATAGCTATTAATAATAATGGTAGAAAGTTGCAACACGATACCATAACCCAAATTCTGCCTTAAACCACATATGTTCCTAAATATATCTTCACTTTTGCTTAAATTTAGGATAAATTCATTGTTTGTTTTATTTATATATCTGAAGACATTAGCAAAGTATTTCAAGTGTTTTAATAATTTTAAAACAGCATGGACTGTGGCCATAAAAAAATCCTTTCAACCCTACGATTTACATATACAACATTGTTCAGACCATAATAAATTAGATGAGCTAATCCACCTTCAATTTTAATGTTTGAAAACGCATTTCAAGAGAGCGGCCATTGGCACGAGGCCAAGAGTATACCTGACTTTCCCTTTAAAAGAAGCTTAAATTACGGAGCATACAGTTTTAGCAAGACTAATCCCCTTCTGTCACTCGCCAAACCTTGATTTTTTTGTGTGTGGTTCTCACTGGGTGAAGTCCCATGCCTATTATGGGGAACGCTAACGTTTGAATTCACAGATCTGTGAGAAAGTAGAAGAGATTGAATAATTGTCTTTCATAATACATTTGTTTAGTCTTTCAAGAAAATCGTTCCAACAGTCTAGGGTTGAATCTGTCTTACAAATTAGGAACAAGCAAAGTTGTAACTTTGGAAAGCAGGCTGGGAGGAAATTTTGCAGGCAAAGGAAGTGACCAGAGAAGAATGGTGCATCATCATTCCACTCTGAGGCAAGATGGTCTTCTTTCAACTCTACTCTTACATTAGAGAAAAGGAACACCAATGAGAAAACAAGCTAGTGGCTGAGACAGGAACTACATGACATTCAGGACCATGCTGTATGCATAGGATATGGTAAAAATTATTACAGGGTTTTTAGAGACGAAAGATATGAAGGAAACATGGGATGGTGGCTGGGTAATAGCTTATTCCACGCATCTCTGTGTGACAGTGTTTCACATATTCACCTTTATTATATTCTGCAGCTAGTTATATAATACTATTATTTTACAGTACACACACATCTTTAGCATATGCTTTACATGTGTAGAAGGCTTGATAACATAATCCTTACAAAAACAGGGACCTGGAAGTGTACTAAATTCTCAGGAATTCTCAGTAAAATATTGAATGTCTGAAAACAAATACCTTATGATTATTCAGAGTGGTACCTTCCAAAACATATGAGGAAATATTTGACTTGTCATAGTGCCTAAAAACACAGCCCAACCAATAACAACAGGCAATGACCTACCTTCTTTAATTATTGCCCTCTTTCCTTTAGCTTCCATTTTTAATGTAATGAACACCATTAGTTCCCAAATGCTGGTCCCATGTTAACACTTGTCCATGACTCTCCTTAATGAGAAAATTAAGAAAAATGTTTTGTCAATAAGGTAACTGTATTTAATATTTATTATTATATTCTTCCTTCATATTTGATGCTAAATATTTTTAAATTAATGCAACAGTTGGTGTAAGTTCCTGAGTTAGTTTTGCTCTGTTATTGTTGTTGCTTTTAACTGTGGCAAAATATACGTAACATAAAATTTGCTGTCCCCACCAATTTTAAGAGTGCAGTTTAGCATTAAGTACATTCACACTGTTGTGCAACCATCACCACTATCTATCTCCAGAACTCTTGTCATCTGGCAGAACTGAATCTCTGAATCCGTTAAATAATAATTCTCCATTCGCTCCTCCCTCCAGCCCTTGGCAACAACTATTCTATTTTCCTGTCTCTATGAATTTGACTACTCTAGGTACCTCACATAAGTGGGTATTTATATTTTTGTGACTGGCTTCTTTCACTTAGTATGATGTCCTCAAGGTTCATCCATGTTGTAGCACGTGTTAGACTTCCCTTCTGTTTCGAGATCGAATAATATTCCATTACGTATAACCACATTTTGCTTTTCCATTCATCTGTCATTGGTTATTCAGGTTGCTTATGCTGCTATGAACATGGGTGTACAAATATCTCTTCAAGACTTTCATTTCTTTTGTATATATACCCAGAAGCAGAGTTGCTGGGTCATATGGTAACTCTATTTTTAATTTTTTGAGAAACTGCTATACTGTTTTCCGTAGCAGCTGCACCATTTTGTATTTCCGTCAACAGCACATGAGGGCTCCAGTTTCCCCACATCCTTGCCAACACTTGTTATTTTCTGTTTTTTGACAGTAGCCATCCTGATGGGTGTGACGTAGTATCTCATTATGATTTCGATTTGCGTTTCCCTAATAATTAGTGATATTGCAATCTTGCCTTATTTTAATGTTCTTAGTTGGTAAAACAAGAAGTTGGCAACTCGGCAAGGCTCTCCAGTTTTTCTTGTAAATGTCTTGGTCCTTGAAATTTGAACATCTGAGAGCCATCAATGTCCTCTCTGTCTTCTCATCTTCCATTTACCTCCTCAATTCATTACAGTACGGCTTTGGCCCCAATCTTCTCCTGACACCTCTGTCCCCAGAGTCAACACATGATGAACTTATCATTGCCAAATAGAATGGATCTTCTTCAGTCCTATTATAATTGGTGAAAAGCATAGAACTCTGTATAGAAAAGCATAGAACTCTGGAGTCAAACCTTAGGATCCTGTCTCCTTCGACATAGTAGGACCCCAATAAATGTAATTTCCACTCCTGGTCTTCCTGCAGGATAATTTCATCCCTTCCCATAATTTCATTCTCCATCCTATGCACTGACTCCCAAATCTCAGGGAAGTACTAAGAGTGGGCAAAACATACTGCAAAGAAGATAGGGATGAGTTATGTGGTCCCTGCTTTTCAGCAGCTTACAGGTGTTTGTTTGCTGAGAGACAGAAAGAGAAAGAGAGAGAGAGCGCACACAAGCAGAGGAGGGGCACAGGGAGAAGGAGAGAGAGAATCTCAAGCAGGGTCCAAGCCCAGTGCAGAGCCCGATGCTGGCCTTGAAATCACAACCCTGAGATCATAACCTGAGCCGAAATCAAGAGTCAGATGTGGGCCACCTGGGTGGCTTAGTCGGTTGAGCGTCTGACTTTAGCTCAGGTCATGATCTCACGGTTCGTGGGTTTGAGCCCCGCGTCGGGCTCTGTGCTGACAGCTCAGAGCCTGGAGCCTGTTTCGGATTCTGTATCTCCCTCTCTCTGCCCCTTCCCCACTCATGCCCTGTCTCTCTCTGTCTCAAAAATAAATAAACATTGTTTAAAAAAAAAGTCAGATGCTTAACCAACTGAGCCACCCAGGCACCCCAGGAGTTTACTGTTTAGTGAGAGAGTTGTGTGATAAAATGTCACAGGTGCTATGGAAGCAGCACGTCTGGAGCACAAGGAAAGGCATGGTGATTCCCAGTCTGTCTGAATCAGATAGGAAAGACCTCATAGATGGAGCTGGAACTGAAATAAGTTTCCAGGTGGAAACGGGGGAGACAAGTATCACATTAGCAAAAATACAGTGGGAAACTGTCAGTAGTTCACCACCGCTTGAGGTGGTAGGTATGTGAGGAATTGGGGGTAAAGCAGGAAGGGGAACATTAGGCACCATGCTAAAATGTTTGCATAATGAAGGCATTGGTTAGCTCCTGAAGGACTTTAGCCACAAGGAATCATATTCTGCATTTTAGAACTATTGCTCTGGTGGCAGAGTGGAGAGTGGGCTAAAGAAAAGATTCAATCGAGGGGGGAAATGTTTTAGAAATCTCTTAGATGGCTAGTGAATCAGGTGAAAGCTAATGGAGGCCTGAGTTAAGACAGTCATAGTGAAAAAGGAGAAGAGGAATACAACACTAGAAATAGGACGGTCTGAAATTGACAGGACTTGGTCGCTAATTGGGTTTGAGAACAAGGAAAAAGAAGTCTAGGCTAACCAAGAAGTTTCTGTCTTAGATGACTAAATAGATAGTAGTACTGTGAACTAAGATTGGAAATATAGGAAGAAGAAAAGGTTTTAAGGAAAAGATGAGTTTAGTTTGGCACACTTTGAATTTGTGATCTTTCTATGGAACATTGAGGTGGTTATATAAAGGGATCAAGGCTATGGATAGAGATTTGTAAGTCTGTGATTGAAGCCATGTGAGGTGAATACAGCAGGTGTCCTGCCAATATCCACCCTGCCCCCACCATTCCCCCCACCTGTCCACTTAAGGGCTTCCAACTGCAAGCACCTGTGACTCCATTGGGAGCTTCCTGGGGGGGTCCAGCCACCTCTGGGGGTCATGGGCAGTGACTGCTAACGGATATGGAGTTTCTTTTGGGGGTGATGAAAATATTCTGAAATTAGATAGTGGCAATATTGCATACCTTTGTGAGTTAACTCAAAACCACTTTAAAAAGGTGAACTTTTATAGTTTGTGAATTATATCTCAATTTTTAAATGACTGTGTGAGGACTGTCTGGTCCTATGGCTCAGCCTAACAAAACTATTTGGTCCACAACTATGCGCCATGTTTCATACCTCTGTGCCTTTGCTCACTGTTGCTTCCACTTGGAATTTTCTTTTTTTTCCCTCACTTCCCTCCCCCATATTTTCCAATTCTACTCCTTCAAAGCTCAGCTAAAATCCTCTTTGTCCATATGTTTAGCCTTCCCAGGTCAGACATATGTCTTGTACTTCTTTGCCACCTTCTAACCTTTTATTTTGCTTCCTATTTCTTTTTTACTCTTTTCTCTGTATGATAGATTTGACATACCTTATTAATAAACATTAGTCCCCCAAGATCAGTAATTGTTTCACCTATAGGTCCTGTCTAATGCCTTGCACATGGCAGCCTCTCCAAAAATGTTTATTGAATAGAGGCACCTGGGTGGCTCAGTCGGTTGAGCGACCGACTTCGGCTCAGGTCATGATCTCACGGTCTGTGGGTTATAGCCCTGCGTGGGGCTCTGTGCTGACAGCTCGGAGCCTGGAGCCTGCTTTGGATTCTGTGTCTCCCTCTCTCTCTGCCCCTGCCCTGCTCTCTCTCTCTCTCTCTCAAAAATAAATGTTAAAAAAATGTTCATTGAGTCAATATAACAAGGACTGTAAAGTCTTTTTTTTATTTAAAAAAATTTTTTTAACGTTTATTTATTTTTGAGACAGAGGGAGACGGAGCATGAACAGGAGAGGGTCAGACAGAGGGAGACACAGAATCCGAAACAGGCTCCAGGCTCTGAGCTGTCAGCACAGAGCCCAATGTGGGGCTCGAACTCACAGACCGAGAAATCATGACCTGAGCCGAAGTCGGCTGCTTAACCGACTGAGCCACCCAGGCGCCCCAAGGGCTGTAAAGTCTTAAGGGGGGGCTAGGAAAAAAGGCATGTAAGGCAAATTAACCTCAACTAGACTTCAGCTGCACACTTCATCATCATTTAAGGAACTATGAGTTTAAAGTCTAGGGTTATATAGTCAGAATTCTTTCTGGAGGTATCTGAGATTGTGAAATTTGAGATATATGATCAGAGTACAAATTATAGTAAAATGTTCATCTCAGTAGAGTCTGATTAACTTTATTAAAAACAAAACCAGGGGGCCTGAGTGGCCCAGTCAGTTAAGCGTCCGACTTGGGCTTGGGTCATGATCTCCTGGTTCGTGAGTTCAAACCCCACATCAGGCTCTCTGCCTTCAGCACAGAGCCTGCTTCAAATTGTCTGTCTCCCCCTCTCTCTGCCCCACCCCTGTTCTTTCTCTTTCTCTCTCAAAATAAATAAGCTTAAATAAATAAATAAATAAATAAATAAATAAATAAATAAATAAAACAAAACCATGTAGTGATTTTATCCTGGATGGGACACCTGAAGCTATTAGTGGAGAAAGTGATGGTTTCTGGTCAACTGAGCACCAGTGCAGTAGGATATTCCCTTGATGAAGTGAAAAGGACTTTACTCCATGGTCACAGGGATTCCTGTGTCATTTAAACTCTTCGCTATTATTTTAAATTTCCCTTCACAGACTCAAGCTTATTAGCTTTTCTCCCTCTGTGCTTCTAGGAGGAGCTGTGGCACTCTGAAAAGCTCCACCTCTTAAATGTAATAGCTAACATTTATTGAGCATTCACTGTGTGAATTCTTAAAAGCGTCTTCCATTTGTTATGTCATTTAGGTCTTGCACAGCTCATGCTGTGACCGTTATCATCCAAGTTAACTGAGGCTGAGAAGGAAGCTCACTGATGTTGGCATGCCCATGACCGCACAGCCATTCAGTGGCAGAATCGTGATGCGTACCTGGGCAGACTACCTCCGATGCTCATTGCATGTGTGGTACACTCAAGGTCATTCTCACGACCCCATGGTGTACATAATTATCTCCCCTCATTTCACAGGTAAGAACACCAATTCTTAGTGAGATTGAGCGGCATGCACCTGTGACATGGCAGGGACTAGGTTGGATTCTGTCTTCTAAGTCCCATCCCAACCCTCTTCTAACTGGCTCTTTAGGGCTGGTGCAGTTTCCAGACTGTGAGTGAGGGAGCCCACTTGTCTAATTCTTTTGCTCTGACCAGTGTTGGTACAAGAGTTAATTTTAATACTGGCTCCTTATCCAGGTCTGTTGCGCTTGTGTTCTCTTTCTCAGTTGACTTTTAAGATATATTATGGCCAGTTTACAGTATTTCAAAAGCAAGGTTTATAGTGAATATTTAATTAAAATGAAATCCAAAGGCACATTTATGCACTATTTTGTCCTTCTTGGAGAAACGTATTTTACAACCACAAAGATAAACAGGAATTACTGGGGATGAGCAAGGTAATTGGTTTTTGATTACAAATTACCTATTAAATTTTAGGGACACCATATAAAATCCTGGGTGGAGTATATGCAGTAGCTTCTCCTTATAGTTACTTGGTTTTTCTAATCCTCCTTTTAGTTGGACAATCCTTTCCGCGATTCTTTGTGTATATACTATGTTCTACATATATTTGTAGATATAAACATGAATATATTTGCAGTTTATTTCTACAAATATATGTAGAACATAGTATGTAATCAAACAGTAAATTATATAAAGTTAAATATAAGTGCATATAAAGAAAAGGGAGGTGTTATGTGTAATATACAGAGAAGGTGATATAAAAATGGATGAATGTGACTGGCCCGGAGCTGACGTTCAATAAATGATAAATATTACTCGCCTTTATATCCATGATCTTCTACAAGTTCAGTAGGGGGAAAGACACATTCCTATGAAGGGGGAATCCAGGTAGATCTGATATATACTCAGTTAAAGAAATTGTAGTTTCTGTCAAGCAAAAAATTGCAGCTACAAAGATAGTCTTATGCTAGAATACATTGTTGAAAGTTTCATCTAAAGTGGAGGAGACAATTTAGTTTTTAAAAAGAGAAGCAGAACAGTGGAAATAAAATGCCTACTCTCTCTCTCTCTCTCTCTCTCTCTCACACACACACACACACACACACACACACACACACACACACACATCCTTAAATCTCTATATAATACCAGGTTGATTTGTTTAGAAAAGTTACTTCTAGGAAGAGTAACTTCTGTCCCTTTAAGGACCACGAGAGAACATGGAAGTCACTAGTGACATGGGAATGGCTGTAAACTGCTCCAATGAGGTCCTGGGAATCTTGCTGAGAGAGAGTATTTGGGGCTGGACTAAAACGTCTGTTGGGAAGTGGAAGGAAGAAAAAGGCAAAGTTAGGTAAGAGCGTTCTTTAAAAAGAATGTAAACTTGAGTGGAGTTACTTTCAATTTTAAAATAAAACAAGAGCAGAAAATAAGACTAAATATAAAATATTAGATCGAATTAGGTAGATACTACTGGATATGGGATATGGGACATTTAGCAGCTTCCAATTCCTGAGAATGTTTCAGAAAGGTCTTTTCTAAAAAATAGCTTCAGAGTACATTAGAATTATACACAAGCTTACTTGTCTCATCTTTAATATAATTTTTTTTAATTCCCATTTCTTAAGTTTAAATACAGGGACATCGATTAAGATTGACAACTTAGTATAAAAAGAAAGGACCCACTTAACTTTCTTTTCTTTCTGTTCTCAAAAGCTGCTTGGGAGCGTCGCCTGAGGATGGATGGATTGTTGACAGTAGCCCATCTAGCTTGTTACAAGATATTTTACTTAAGTATTTTCGAAACAAAATCTTGAGAGAAGGAGAACTAGGTCGTTTCTGGGACAACTGTCGGCTGCTCAGGGTTTTCTCTCACATTAAAGTTGTAATTTACCACATAGTGTATTTTCCCTCTAGATCCGCATCCCGACACCCACCCTTCCCTCTGCCCCTCCCCAGGCATTGTCACTCTCTTTCCCCTGCGCGTGGAAGCCGAGGTTTGTGATGCTTGGCTGCACTTCACTTTGATGGTAGGGTACCCCGTGGAGTTCCATGATGGACAGAGAGGAAACACAAAACACATGGAAAGTAGCCACTTCGATTTACTCTGTTTAGATGGAGGGCTCTTGGATGTTTCTGCCTCCGGGGCGGGATGTCTGGGGCCCCGGCGCCAGGCGGCCACCTGGAAGGCAGGCCCGAGGGAGGGAAAGGCGGGGAGCAGGGAGAAGAGCTCTCAGGGGGGTAGCTGCTCTCTGCTGTGGACCTCTTGTAAGCCTCCCGTCCAAGTTGCCACCTCTCGGTTCCTTGCCCCCGTCGCCTCCATCAGAGCGGACGACAAAAGAGCAAGAGGCAATGATGGGTATCAAGCGCCGTGTGTAACTGGTTCAAATACCCGGTGGCGCCCCTCTGCCGCGCGCCCACGGAGACACAGGGATCTCCGAGCGCGCAGGGCCAGCCCGAAAGGACCCAGCGCTCGCGCTGCCCCTGCACCGCGCGCAGGCATAGCGTGACTGACATCCCCGCGCGGAAACTACAGCTCCCGGCAGGCCCCGCGCCGGCCGCGCGCCCCCGCCCCGCACGCCCCCGCCCCCCGCCCCCGGGCCTCAGGACGGGACAGGGAGGAGGGCGGGAGGGAGAGGGAGGAAGGGGCGCCAGCGGCGGGCGGGATCGTGCGAGGCGCGTGAAGCCTCGCTGGCGCCTCGTCCGGGACCCAGACGCTGGCGGCCGTGGAGTTTCTCACGACCGGCGGAGCTCTCCCTCCGTAAGTCGTCGCCTCGGGGAGCGCGGATCAGACACCGAAAAAGTTAGCGCCGCGGCGGCCGCCGCTTTGTTCTCGCGGCCCGTCGGGTGAGGCGGCGGCGGCCCCTCCCCCACCCGCACGCGGCGGCGGCGGGACTCCGGGCCCCGCGCGGGGCTGGGCGGCGACCGCCCGGGGCCGGGCGGGAAGTTGGCGGAGCGCTGGGCGGGAGGCGCGGGCGGGGTTGGGTGGGGGGGGGCACCGCGGCGGGCCGGGGGCGCCGGCGCGGCCGCCAGATGGGGCCAAGTTCCGGCGTGGGCGCGGAGGCCAACTTGGGTCCGCGCTCGGCGGGCGACCACCGCGCGCGCGGCCGCCTCGGGAGTGGTCTGTTTCGGGGTCCCTCCAGCTGGCTTCCGACGCCAGACCCGCGACAGTCAAGCTGCCGAATTTGGGATGAGCCTTTTTTTCTTTTTCATTTCATCACTTGGAGTTGCAGCCGTCTCAGAGCGGGGAGTAAATGGTGCTTAGAGCATGGGAGCCCCCACCCCAGTTTCCTGACTGTGCTTAGTTTTGCAAGTTGCAGCCTTGCTCGGAGTTGTTCTTAACCCCGGGAGGTTTTTCTTGAGATGAAACGCTGAGGAGTGCGACTGTTTCTTTGAGCAGCAACCATAACCGCGTACTACTCGATTGCCTGTTGGATATTTTATTTGAAGTCATCGCAGGCAGAAGCATAGGCCTTGCCGACTGCAGGCACGAATATAAATTCCAGGGACAGGCGTAAAACCTGCAGACTTTTCCATACACAGATTGATGGCTTGGACATAACTGTCTCTTCGACCACACCCATCCCCACAGGAAATAAGATATCGGTGTCATCTTTGATTAGGAAGAATAAGTTCCACCCTGAACTACAATTTTGTACTACCCAGCCTTCATAAGCTGTAGCCGCAAATGAAACAAAAAGTTTTCAAATGCCTTAATCTGTACCCTAGAAAATGCTATATTGTGTTACTCTTACAACTCCTTCTACTTAGTACTTAACGCTGCAGTTCTTTCCTACGTTTTTAGCGACTATGATTTTGCTAAGATCAAGCTTACTTACCAACCTCTCATGCCTCGAAGGCTGGGAATACCTCTGGATTTGCTGCCGAAGACGTCCGTATAAAGTACCCCGATCTAGGTCTAGACTAGTTTAATTTTATCAAGGAACCTTTTCTTCCTCCCCTGTTAGGATCTGAATTGAGAGCAAGCATGAAAATTCAGCTAAAAAAGAAGTTACAAGTTTAGTAGAAGTATTTTAAACATGTCACTTAAAGCCTTCACCTTACGTTTTGCTTTTTAGCAGTTAATATACATGTGGTAGACCTGATCAGATGAGTTTGGAGTATTTGACAAGCCAGTTTCCATACAATAATTTGGTGGATAGCATTTCACTTTTTAGGATGATTCACATTCAAGATATCTGGAGTAATTTTTTAAGCATCGCAGATAGTAGTGAGTCTTTTAGATATACAGATTTTATAAGCTTTCAGTGTCATCAGACGACCTCTTTAAAAGAGAAATTTCTCTTGTGGGTTGTTTTTAATTTAACACTGGCATATGCAAAAAAAAAGGCTTTAATAAATCAAGTTTTGGGACAGTAAATTTAAAAAATTAAATTAGAATTGAAAAAACCTCATAGAGAAAAAACGAAATGATCATTTAAATGCACTTTTAAGGGACATTTTCTCATTTAAAAAAAGACATTTTAAAGGTGATGAAAATATTACCATATTGAAGTGAATTGCTCATTTTTAAAAGAAATTACTCTTACAGGCCTGGATATATGAGGAAATTATTTGCTAGTACAGATTTTAACTTGATTTAATAATCATTCTTATGGTTCACAATTTTCTGTTAGTACTTTGAGTCTCTGATTATGTAATTTAAATTGAACTTGTATGTGCCCTCTTTGGAGCGGTTGTCCTGTTCGTCAAAAAATTTGAGATGATACACTTAGAAAATGTTTTTGTTTTAATTTCATTGCAGAAAAGTTTTCTCCACTTGTGTGGTTAGTTTACAGTGACATTGTGTGAGAAATTGCTTATTGGCTGTTAGCCAGTCAGATTTCTCAGATACCACTGGGGCGAAGAGAGGCGATGAAGGCCCATCAAGCCCAGCATAGATTCCTACAGCATTGCCAGATTGGCAGTCTCTAATCTTATTACCGGATAAACTTTTCAGTGGCTGAGCAGAGAGCAGACGTAGTATGCTCTCTGTCCTCTCTCTGAGAGTAGGACTGAGATTCAGATGTCACTGATCCAGATCAACAGAATTTTAGCAGCAACAATTTAGTTGAATGCTGATCTCTTAGGAAAAGTATTATATTAACCTAAGGTAATAGTTTTTGAAATTGTATTTGCCGCAAACTGTGATTTAAAAAAACCAAAAAGTTATTTGACTTTAATGCGATATACAGTATAAAAGCAACACTAGGATTATTAAGCCAGATCAAGCCTGTTATCAAGGCAAAATGACCTCAGGACACTGGTCAGTATTGCACTGAAAAAGGGCACATGCTTTTTTACGTGCTAAAAGAATACGTCTACATATTAACAGGAGGGAAAAAAAAAATAGCATTCCTAGCACACAAAACTAAATTGAACAAGGACAACCCATTACTAGTAGGAGTCATGGTAAATAATTACGCTGTTCTGAATAAGAAAAGCATTTTACCTCTTTAGCCCTGATTACAAAAAGGACACTGGCTACACTAAATAATGAGCTTCCTTTTGAACTACTGTATGTAAGAATTGGATTTGTTTTGTCTTCCTGGAATCCTCCCTTCTCTGCTTCCCTGACTCCTACTTACCCTTTAGGTCTTAGCTTAAGCACTACTTCCTTAAAGTCACCTTGCCTGAGACCCCAGTTAAAATTAGGTCCTTTTGGTATACTCGGTCATTTCACTTTTCATAATTTGTAGTTCCCTTGCTGTTTATGTGAATGGTGTTTGTTTAATGTGTGTGCCCCACATCACACTGTAAGCTCCAGAAGGAACAGTAGCCATATCTGTATCTGTTACTGCTATATAAGCACAGCGACTGTAGTAACAGTCTGGCAAATAATAGGCACTCAGTAAATATTTGTTGAATGAAAATGCTGTTGTTAGAGCTTGTAATTAGAGGCTTTGCCAAGATATGAGATATGTACATGCAGGGGGGAGGTAAGGGAGTGGGAGAGAAAGGTAGATCAACTTGTGATGTTACTACGAAGTCATAGGCTTTGTTTTACATTGTCTGTAGTAATATGGCAGGTTGGGCTCACGATTCCTTTCATAGTTCATCTTTTGATTCCATTCCGCAGTGGTGATGGATCCTGTAAGCTCATTTGAATGGGATATGTGACAAATTAACTCCCCCCAAAGAATATTTGAGATGTTCCAAGTAAATGTATTAGAAATGCTTGCCAATCCATAGCTGTTAGAAATAAAGATATCTAATTGATACATAGCTTATAAATTAGTAATTGTCTTTTGTCTCTGTTTTCTAATTGAAACATAAAGACAAAGTAAATTACAGTTCTTGGATTTTTTTGATGTTTAGTGTTAATATTTTGAATCCTGTGTCTTGCATCTTACAGAGAAAATCAGGGTTCCATAAAATAAAAGGAGAGAGAAAACAGTTGGGATGAATGGGCAGAAGCTTAAAGACAGCTCACTTAGTTTCTTCTATTTGTTTTCATGCTGAAACTGTAAAAAATATTTTTATACAAAACTATAACATTTATATAGTTTATTAACAGTTATCAATAGTTCTGATAAATTGGTTGATTGTATTACTAGACAGGTATAATAAAATGGAAATTTAGTGGGAAGACATCCATTGAAAATAAATTATTATTGAACACAGCAGTATCTTGTATTTTGAAGTATTTGACCTGAATACAGTATTATTCGTAGATATTTTGCTACCTTTTTCATGACAGTTGTTCAGCTTTTGAAACTACTTGTAAGTGACTGACTACTTCAGGAGAAAACCTGGTGGGTAGTTAGGCTGTTGGAGGTGGAATGCAACAGAAAGAACACGGGCTTTGGAGCCTGGCAAACTTTTGTTTGAATCCCAGTCCCATCTCACATTAGCTGTGTAGTTGTGAGCAAGCAACTATAAACTTTGGTTCCTTTTCAGTAAAACAGAGTGGAACAAATCTAGAGTGGTCTTGAGAATGTAATGAAGTATCATATATCAATTGCAGCGGTTAGCATAAAGTAGGACCTTCCTTCCTCATGGAATCACTGTAAAAATCGTTAAAACTTAACTGAGCACTGAACTGTAAGCCGGGTACTGTTGAAAGTACTTCACATGCAGTAGCTCCGTGCTCTCGACCTCCTGTGAGGTAAGCAAGTAGTGCGGTTATCTTCATTTTACTTCTCTGCAGTGATACTGAATAAAGCCGATTATTCTCTTAACACCTTTTCAAATGTTTGAACACCATTATTCTGTTTGGCTTTGTTAAGCATGTATTTGTCACATGACATTGTTTTCACCTTTATCTAGATGCATGCTGTTACTACTATTTTTTAATCAATGTGGCTCTTAAAAATGTGGACTGTAGAAATGAATACAGGGGTAAGGTAGGCTGACTGGCAACAGAGTTTACAGGTTGGTGCTGATGTGTTCTCAGTGTCCTGGGGGGTTAGATTTGCATTAGTTCTTTTAGTTACAGATTAGCAGCTCTCCTTAAACTCTTAGGTGGCTAACTCCCCTTCTGAATACCTTCTAAATCAGCACTTCTCCATTTCTTCTCCATTAACTTTTTGAAACCAAATGTAAAGCTTTACACTCACTGTTGTTACATTTCACTTTAATTTTAGTTTATTTCTCCCGGATCGTACACTCTGAGGATTTTATAAGCATGTTTTCTGTGTCTTTATGTTATGAATAATCAAAAACAATATAGGGCTGAAGACAGAGTTCTGAGGCACTCCCCTAAAGACTTCTTTCATCTAGGCTGATCTAGAGTAGTGAATTTACCCAACTACACTAACATCCAACTCACACTCAAACAACATATTTGCAAAAATAGTGTGAAAAACCATCTTGAATACTGTTTTGGCCAGAATACACTTTTTTCTCCCTGGCTTTGCTAATTGTGTGATCTTGGGCAAGTCCTTTAATTTCTAAGCGTGTTTTTTCAACTATAAAATGGGTTGTTGCAGAGGATTAAATGAGGTAATGCATATAAAGTGCTTAGACAGTGTCTGGCAGATAGTTGGAGCTCAATGACTATAAGTTATTATTTTTTTCCCTTGCATCTGAGAAGTCTAGTAATCCTTCTTTTCCAAGATGTAAATGCATCTTGATTTGGCATTATTTGTTCTGTTTTAATTCATGCTGACATCTAGTGATTATTATATTCTTTTCTAAATATTCAGAAACCATTTCCTTTCATAATCTAGTCTCAGATTTGACTAAAAATTAAGTTTATATGTCTGTGATTTCTGAAATCTACTTCCCTACTCCTCCAGCTCCAAAATTCGAAGCAACCCTGACCCATCTTCAGGCCCTGATTATTTTTTTCTGAGCTCTTTCTCTAAGATTTTAGGAGTCAGCTTTGTGATTACACTTGCTAATTGCTTTTGCAGTGTGGAATGAATTGCATCTGGAACCCAAGACTTACTACATAAAGTTGTTTTAGTCTCTCTCATTCACCAGGCTGGGGTTTCGGTTCTCATTGCCCTTCTACAACTTTAGTTTAAAAACTGAGAGAAGATCAGCAAAATACAAGTTGAGCAATTCTGCTTTCTGTACGTGCTCAACCTTAACAACATCCTCTCTGAGCAGTGATTCTCTCAGTTCCTTGTTCTCTTTGAAAAATAGTATGTTATTTTATGGAGATAGCACTTAGTAAGAAAGTATGAAACTTGGGTCCTGATTCCCACTCTGCCTCTTAATTACCTGCGTGATGCTGGGCACGTTGCTTTATCTGCTTGTGCTTCTATTTTCTCATCTGCAAGAGTCATATTTGTCTCCAAAGAGGTGTGCACGAGGTAAAGTATGTAAAGCATTTATGAGATGTTAAGTGCTGTACTGTATAAGGTGGGTTAATATTTATTTGAATGTAGCTATAAAAGCTTTTGTTATCTTTAAGTAATTTTTTCTAAGCCTTAGTTTTCCCTGAGCTTTCTAATTCCTGATACTACATCTGTATGTTTTTGCTCTTCTGTTGTGTTCATCCTGATTTATTTAGCCCCATTAACTACTCTCCGGAGAGTCATTCTGCAACCACATTGGATGCCTCACTCTTTTTCATCATTGGAATTGTTTACGGTTATATATGGAAAATTTAGAAAGATCTCTTGTGAGCCATTTCACTTAGGCCATGGGGGTCATGCCTTTTGTTTTGTTTTTGAAATGTCCTATTGTAAACTGTGATACATATATAACTGAGTCTAGTGCTGTCTCTCTTTTTACTTATAGAAACCCTTTACGATAAGGTCACTTTCTCCTATGTTCCTGTCTTAAGTATGTTGTTCACATTATAACTGTGCATAGTATGTCCCCTTCTGCTTTCTTGGCCTTACGGAAGAAATCTGTCAAAAAGCAAGTCAGCAATCATATTTTGGTAGAATTAGACTTTTAATATAAAAAAGAATACTCTTAACATGTCTTTATTAGGACAGTGTTCTACTTCTTCGGTATGGCTGAGTGGTACGTGCTTTATTTCTATGACCATATCAGTTTTAACCTTCTTTTAGTCCCTTCTGTTTTTCTCTGTTTTTGTCTTAACTCAGTTGTGTATTGTGGAATAAAAGTGTTTGATCTTCAGATTTTGGGTGTTAGGGGTGCCATGGGCTTGGTGGTGGTGGTGGTAGTGGTGAGCAGAAGGCTCTCCCTAAAATTATATCTACAGTAAAAAAAAAAAAAAAAAAAGACTCTGATAACTAGACCTCCAGAACGACTACCCGTTAGGATTTATTGGTGAATTGTAAACATGCAACCAAAACTTCTCATTTAAAAAAATTAAAGGGATTCTTGGCATTCTGAAAATAATGTCAAATGAATATAAAATATTAAGAGTGTTTTTAAAATTCCTTCCAGGCTGACTACATTTCAGAAAACATCAACTCTTCTCAGCGGACCAATTCTTCAAGTGAAATATACCTGTACTGTTTTAAAAAGCTTTGTGCTTCATCATGGAAAAATTTACCCCCCCAAAAATGAAAATGAAGACATTTGAGAAGGTGATTTAAGGTGTGGATATTTGAGAAAGTATCCCATCAAATCATTGAACCTAAGGATAAGGATTAAATAGATTAATCCTAAACACTTCTCTTTTAAACCAGGAGGATTTCATCTTAACAGAAAAACAACTTTTATTCAATATGTATTTTCTGAAATTAAAAGAGAGAGACAAAAGTAGACTTAAAAGAAAATAGATGAAGATGGTTAGTAAATAAGCAGTGTCAACTCTTTTCTGATGAGGATAATTCAGTGATGTTAAATCCTTTCCAAATCCCTGGTTGTGGTCCTGAAGACAAGACTGTTTTTTGATGGGACATCTGATACTAGGGGAAGTGGGACCTTCTGTGTATTCAGCTCACAGTTGTAGAAGATGCAGTCATTGGCATGAGTGGCTTAAAAGAGGAAATACAGCAGTTTTCAATTAAATCCAAAAGTACAGTCATTTTTTTACTCCTGTGATTGTAAAAGCCTCTTCATAACCACTGAAAAAGAATTGACAACTATTTTAAAAGATTAAAGAAAGGCAGATGTCTGCAAACAATTCCCCTCCATCAGCCCAGAAGTCTGTATTACCTGCAACTCTTCCTGCTGTGCTTCCCACTCCTTCTCCGTGTTCAAGTCCTAAAACAGGACTCTCTGCCCGGCTCTCTAATGGAAGCTTCAGTGCACCATCACTCACCAACTCCAGAGGCTCAGAGCATACAATTTCATTTCTGCTGCAAATTGGCCTTACACGGGAGAGTGTTACCATTGAAGCCCAGGAACTATCTTTATCTGCTGTCAAGGATCTTGTGTGCTCCATTGTTTATCAGAAGGTACTGTGCATAATATTTATGTCCATACTTTTTCTAATTAACGTTGTTCCTAATGCTTTTCTATAAATTATACATGCAACAATGAGTTAACACGTGAGTCAATTGATTATGTCCTAATTTTGATCATTTAGGGAAAAGTGCTAATAGGCTAGAAGCCTAAGGTCTGAAATTTCAGGTCCTAACAACTGGAGCCTATATCCTAACTTTAAAATACTGCCTATTCAATTTTCCTTTTTAAGAGCATGAAAATCCATATAAAATCAAGAGGACTTAAGAAATCTCCTTTGTTTTAGAGAAAACAGGAGTTAGAGGGTGCAAGCCATCCAGATGGCTTCCCTAAAGGATAAGACCCAGCTGTGGCTGAGTCCCAGGTGCATACGTGTTCTTCCTAGGTGCGCTGTTTTCCGCCCTCTTTTTTATACTCTCTTCTTTCCCTTTTGGTCTTAATTTCACCTAAACTGCCATCTGATATGAGAAGACCACTCTCTCTTGCTTAAAAAATAGGTAAATGAGTTTTGAATATATGACAATACATAAAAATTTGAAATTGAGGGTAGTTTTTGTTTCCTCTTTACCTGTCTCCTGTCCTGTACTATACCATTTTTGTTTTTGAGAGAGAGGGAGAGCGCGCGTGCAAGCAAGCATGAGAGCGCTAATGGGAGAAGAGGCAGAAGCAGAGGGAGAAGGAGAGAGAGAACCTCAAGCAGGCTCCATGCCCAGATCCAAGCCTGACACAGGGCTGGATCTCACAAGTGTGAGATAGTGATCTCAGCTGAAACCAAGAGTCAGACGCTTAACCAACTGAGCCACCCAGGCACCCCTATACTATACTATTTTTTAAGGAACCTTACCTAAATGTCTTTAATAATCTTGATTTGGTGGATAAGCAGGGACGTTCTCTATTTTATCATGAAACTGTATATTTACATAGTGTGAATTGGGTACATTTTATTTTTGATGGACTGAGCATATGGTTCAAACAAATTAGTATATTTTTTATTTTAAAAATCATTGCACAAGATTAATATATTTGGATTCATGCTCTTTATCTTCCTGTTTTTGTTTTAATTTCTTTAAAAATTAAAAAAAAAATTTAATGTTTATTTTTGAGAGAGACGAAGCACAAATGGGGGAGGAGCAGAGAGAGAGAGCAAGCCGGACATGGGCTCGAACTCACGAACCATGAGATCATGACCTGAGCTGAAGTCAGATGCTTAACTGACTGAGCCACCAGGGTGCCCCCCAAAGTATTTTTTTAATGTTTATTTATTTTGAGAGAGAGAGAGAGAGAGAGAGAGAGACCAAGCATGAGTGGGGGAGGGGCAGACAGAGAGGGAGACACAGAATGTGAAGCAGGCTCCAGGCTCTGAGCTGTCAGCACAGAGCCTGATGTGGGGCTCAAACCCATGAACCTGAGCCAAGATCATGACCTGAGCTGAAGTTGGACGCTCAACCAACGGAGCCACCCAGGCGCCTGCCCCTGTTTTTCTTTTAATTTCTTATCTTTGTTTGTTATTATCTTCTGATGTAGATGCATTTAATAGTCTAAAACATGTGATGTGGTTTGTAAAAATAATCTGTGCCTGTGTGTCAACAATAACTTGTCTGTTGAAATGTGGCCTAAAGATTCACTTTCCTTTTGTAGATCTGTAGAGCCATCTGTGTGCCTTTAAGTATTTTTGCTTTTATTTTCCCTTTCATTAAATGTTACAGAGGTTTTTCACAAATATTTTTGCGACAAGGTTTTTAATTTAAAGGTAAGCTTTTAACTTAACTATAGTTTGTAACTTTAATGTTTCCTTTTTATTTGAGTGCATAGAAATTCTAAAAAATGTTTGTTTATTTTGTGAGAGAGTGTGCCAACAGGGGAGGGGGAGAGAGAGAGAGAGAGAGAGAAAGAAAGAAAGAAAGAGAACCCCACACAGGCCCCACACTCAGGGCAGAGTCCGACACAGGGCTCCATCACACAACCCTGGGATCATGACCCAAGTCGAAATTAAGAGTTGGACACTTAACCAACTGAGCCACCCAGGCACCCCAAACCTATAGAAATTTATAACCAAGGTTTTGGCAGAGTCTGTATTTATTGTTTTCAATCTTCTAAAATTTCACTTTGTTCTTACATTTATACAGAGGCATGCTGATTTCCTACAGGATTATTTTAGAATTCATGTTACTTCATCTTTACTATAGATGTGAGAAGTGGGTCAGATGGGTTAAACTCTTAGAAAACTTGATTAAAAATCATAATCCATGAAAAATTACAGTGATACCAAGGAAGTAAACAGGATAGAGCCGAAGGAAAAAAAAAGATAACTTAGGGTGAACTTTATATAGAATTATTGATTCTAGAAATATCATAGTGAACTGAATTTGAATCAATATTATAGTGATATGGGGATGTATCTGGCAAAAATATGTAGCATATATAGGGCATAAATATACTACACATTTCTAAGAGTTTTGAGCTTGAAACTAGGTCAGCTGTATTGCTTATTTACTGTTTAACTTTGCACAAGTGATTTGACTTCTCTGGATTACAATTTCCAAATCTATCAATGACTGAGTTGGGATGATTTCTAGTGTGTAATTACAGTGGTGAGATTATGAAACATTTAATCAAAATTGGGTCTTCACTGCTAGAGACAGTTAAAGGAAAAAGGAGTTTTAAGGGATGACCTACTCCAGATCCTAACCAGAGAAAAATCTTAAGGCAACCAGCTCAGATTCTGAGATTTTATAGAGACATTTCATGGATCCCTAACTCATTTGGAGGATGGAAAAATCATGTCAGAAGTTCTTTTGTTTTTTCCTTCCCTCTTGGGTACTTGCTCATTAGTCATCCATTTTCATTACCTACATCTCTACAGCTCCAGGTTAGCTGCCAGGTCTCTGAGGGTCACATACCTGCTTTTCTTATATCTATTCTTAGGAAATGCATTTACCTGAACCTTTTAAAAGATGGGGTACTGGTTAAATTTTAGGTTGGGAAGATTAACCATATATCCCTTCTCTCAAAAAGCTTACAGTCTACTGAAGGAAACAGAGTAAAACATGAAAAGTAGAAAGTGAGGTTAAGGTAGAGAGTGCTCTTCTCAGGTTAATGAAGGATGTGGAAGACTTCATACAGAAAGTAGCATTTTATTTGACATTTAAAGAATGAGCAAGATTTCAATAATATAGGAGGTGAGGAATACATTCCAGGTAAAAGAATTAAGATGATTGAAGATACAGAAGGGGACAAGAGGAAGATTATAATAACATTTATTGAGTGCCTATTCTATGTTGGGAGTTTTACACACATTTTCTAGTTAATTCTCAAAATAGTTTGTGGTGCATCTCAAATTTTAATGTATATGCCAGTTATCTAGTGATTCTTCTAAAATGTAGGTTTTGAATCAGTAGGTTTGGGGTGGGTCTAAGCATTTGTAATATGGTCTTAGGGGAGGTTGATGCTCCTTCCCAAGGACCTCACTGAGTGGGAAGAGTGTGGGTGATATAATTGCTGTTGAATAAAGGAGGAACTGAATTTCAGAGACATTTAATTACTTGCTGAAAGTTGGAATTCAAACACAGGTCTTTTTTAAACTCCAAAACCTGTATACTCTTTTCAGTGCACCACACTGCCTTCTTCATGCAAAGGAAATTTTTGCACTTGATTCCTGTAAGAGCAGAGATTTAACTAAGGTCTGCGTGCAACATGCAGGTCTGCAAAGCAACATGATCAGATTTGTGTTTGGGAAAGCTTAAATGTGTAACTCAGTGTGACATAAAATAAGGAGATCAGGTAAGAAGCCACTGTAATGAATATCTGAACTGAGATGATGTGGGAAGTGAATATATTTGAAGAGTGTTGGGCAAGTAGTGTTGGTAAAACTTGACAGCCTATTGAAGAAGACGGGAGCGCGGGTGGCTGGATGGGTGGTGATGCTGGTAACCAAGATAGAAAATTCAGAAAGAAAAGTAAGGTTTTTCTGGGGGGAGAGAATAGGACTGATTTTTATCAAACTTTAATAAGATAGAGTTCCCGTGTTCTAGAAATTTTTAAGGATTTGGGCCCTAGTGTTCTGCTGTGACTCTTGAAATGGAATCATTATTCCTTGAGAAGAACCTTCCCAACTTTCTGTAGAGAAACCAACAAGGTGGAAAAGTGATGAAAAGAGCTCTTACTTTGAAGGACCAGAGGAAAGGCCTCTAAAAGTTAGTGAAGTAAGCCTGGAGGGCAGTCCTCCTTTTGAATTAGTAGAGGAGGACCGCCTGAGATATGATTTCATGTTAACGATATTTTAGATTTTTTTAAATAATATTTTTAATCTAGTCATAATACCAAATGTGTATTCCATCTATTTTACATTTTTGCCATCCAGTGTTAACAATATATTAGTAATAATTGGCCTCAGATATAAGGAATAGGAATTTGACCTCAGGTACAAGAATGGAGTTTATTAATTTGTAAGGCTTTTTAAAGTACCCCTGCAGTGATCCAAAGTGTAGTTTGTGGGATTCTATAAAAGTTTTTGCAGCTATTAAAAAAGGAAACATTTTGTGTGGACATGGTTGGGGGAGGGAGAGATCTGCAAAGTATATAGGACATATAGATAACATAATAAGTGTAGAACAGGGCATGCTGTGCTATCATTTTGTCCTACACACACTTACAAATACATATGTACATGTATATATGATCGCTTGATTGCTTTTTGATTACCTTGGAAGGAGAGAGAGATTTCTTCCAGGAGGGGACTGGTGACTGGGAAACGAGTGAAAGGGAGATTTACTTTTCATTGTGTACCCTTGTGTACCTTTTAGATTTTGTGTCTTCTGCATGTATTCCATATTCAGAAATAATATTTCAGTATTTTTTTCAAATAACAGCACAGTGATCTAAACGGAATGACCGTTACATTTTTAAATTAATTTATTGGCTAAGATTGGATTTTATATTGCTTTATTTTCTAGTACCTCTCAGGCATTAAATAGAAGTATGCCATATATGTAGTTTTTTTTCCTTTAATAGCTATTTTAATAAGGTGTTTACTTTTTTAAAAATCAGACGTAATATATATAATTTACCTGTAATAAAATCCATTGATGGAGTTTTAACAATTGTAGGAAGTTTGTGCAACTATCACCCATTCAAGATATAGAGCATCTTCATTACCCCCTAAGTTCCCTCTTGCACTTTTGCAGTCTCCTTTCCTCGTCCTGGTCCTGGGCTACCACTGTACTACACTCTGTTACTATAGTTTGACTTTTTCTAGATTTTCATATAAATGAAGTCATGTAGTGTGTAGTCTATTGTTCTGCTGTCTTTCACATACCTCAGTGTTCTTTGTTTTTAATTCATCCATGCTGTTACATCGGTAGTTCTTTTTTGTTGCTGAGTACTGTTCCATTGTGTGCATATACCATAATTTGTTTATTCATCAGTTGATTGATACTAGAGTTGTTTCCAATTTGGGGGAATTTTGAATAAAGTTGCTATTAACATTCTCATACAAATCTTGATTGTAGATATGTGTTTTCATTTCCTTGGGGTAAATATGTGGGTGTATAATGGCCATATCCTTGCCAGCACTTGGTATTTCCAGTCTTTTTAATTTAACCATTCTGGTTGATGTGTAATGATATCTCCTTGTGACTTTGATTTGCATTTCCCTAATGACTAACGAGATTGGTTATCTGTGCATGGGTTTATTCACTTATTTTCTTTGGTTAAATTCCACACAGATTGTTTATGTTATTGAAGTATAAAAGTTTTTTAACATCTTAGATACAAGTTCTTATCAGATATGAAATGCACATACTTTCTTCCAGTCTGTGGCAGCTTTTCATTTTTTTCTCTCTCTCTTTTTAATCTAAGTAATAGTGTAAATAATCATCATTTTAAAGGCTTCAGTTATATTGATGCATAGTAGTTTACAACCAGTTTCTTATTTTAGTCGTTTATGTTGCTTCTCATTTTTTCCAGTTTTATGGAGATATAATTGATATATTTGTATTAGTTTTTTAAAAATGTTTATTTATTTATTTTGAGAGAGAGAATGTGAGCATGAGCAGGGGAGGAGCGGAGAGAGAGAGAGAGACAGACAGACAGACAGACACAGTCCTAAGCAAGCTATGCACTGTCATTGCTGAGCCCAAGATGGGGCTCAGTCTCATGAACCATGAGATCATGACCTAAGCTGCAATCAAGAGTTGGACGCTTAACCTACCAAGCCACCCAGGCATCCCTAAATTTGGATTAGTTTAAGGTATACAACATAATGATTTGATATATGTATATTTTGCAAAATGATGACCACAATAAACTTAGATAACATACATCACCTTACATAGTTAAATTTTTTTCTTGTGATGACAATTTCTAAGGTCTGTTCTCTTAGCAGCTTTTAAGTATACAATAAAGAATGGTTAACTATAGGGGCGCCTGGGTGGCTCAGTCGGTTGAGTGTCCAACTTCAGCTCAGGTCACGATCTTATGATCCATGAGTTCGAGCCCCACGTCAGGCTCTGTGCTGACAGCTTGGAGCCTGGAGCCTGCTTCGGATTCTGTGTCTCTTCTGCACCTCCCCTGCTCACACTGTCTCCCTCTTAAAAATAAATAACCATTCTTTTTTTTTTTAATTAAAAAAAAAATATTTAGCTATAGTCACCGTGCTGTACATTACATTGCCAGAACTTATTTATCTTATAACTGGAAGTTTGTACCCTTTGACCAGCTTCACTCATTTTCCCCACCTCCTGTCCTCTGCCTCTGGTAACCACCAATCTGCTCTCTGTTTCTGTGAGTTAAGTTATATGAGACTCCATATAGGTGAGATCACATGGTAGTTGTCTTTCTCTGCTTGACTTATTTCATTTAGCATAAAGCCCTCAAGGTCCATCCATGCTGTGGCAAATGGTAGGATTTCCTTATTTTATGGCTGACTAATATTCCATTGTATATATACCACAACTTCTTTATTCATTCATCCATGGATGGACATTTAGGTTGTTTCCATGTCTTAGCTATTATAATGATGCATTGACATGGAGTGCAGATTATTAAAGGTAGTGTTTTAATTTTCTTCAGATATATGCCCAGAAATGGAGTTGGTGTGTCATATGGTAGTTCTATTTTTAATTTTTCAAGGAATGTCCATACTGTTTTCCATAGTGGCTGCACAAATTTAGATTCCCACCAGCAGTGCACAGGGGTTCCCTTTTCTCCACATTCTCACCAACACTTGTTATCTCTTGTTGATGATAGCCATAAAGTGGTATCTCCTTGTGGTTTGAATTTGCATTTTCCTGATGGTTAGTGATAATGAGGACCTTTTCATGTACCTGTTGGCCACTTGTATGTCTTCTTTGGGAGAATGTCTATTCAGTTCTTCTGACCATTTTTAAATTGGATTGTTTGTTCTTGTTGTTTTGCCATTGAGTTATATGAGTTCTTTATATATTTTGGGTGTTAAACCCTTATCAGATATATGATTTGCAAATACTTTTTCCCCCTTCTGTAGGTTGCCTTTTCATTTTGTCAATGGTTTCCTTTGCTGAGAAGAAGGTTTTTAATTTGATGTAGCCCTTGTTTATTGTTGCTTTGGTTGCCTTTGCTTTTGGTGTCAAATCTAAAAATCATTGCCAAGAATGATGTCAAGGAGCTTATCCCCAATTTTTTCTTCTAGGAGTTTTATGGTTTCAGGTCCATTTTGAGTTGATTTTTGTGGATGGTGTAAAATAGGGGTTCAGTTTCATTCTTTTGCATGTGGCTGTCCCAGTTCTACCAGCACTATTTGTTTAATTATTTAGATCGCACAAGTGTGGAAGGGGGCAGAGGGAGAGAGAGAGAATTTTAAGCAGGCTCCATGGTGGTCTAACATGATCTGTCCTAGAGAATGTTCCATGTTTGCTTGAGAAGAATATGTATTCTGCTGCTTTTAGATGGAATGTTCTGTAAATGCCTGTTAAGTGTCTGATCTAATGTGTAGTTTAACTCCAGTGTTCCCTTTTGATTTTCTGTCTGGATGATCTGTCCATTGTTGAAAGTAGGGTATTAAAGTCCTGGTTATTATTGCATAGCTGTCTATTTCTTCTTTTGGGTCTATTAATATTAACTTCATAGATTTTATGTATTTAGGTGCCTCTATGTTTGGTGCATAAATATTTACAAATATTATATCCACTTGAAGGATTGACTGCTTTATCATTATATAATGATCGTTGTCTCTTTACAGTCTTTGGCTTAAAGTCTATTTTGTCTGATCTAAATTAGTTTGTATACTTTTCATTATAATACACTATATATACTCTTTTCATTCTCTTAACAGTAGCATCTGGAGAGCCAAAATTTCTAATTTTGATGAAGTACAATTTTTTCCTTTGTAGATAGTGTTTTTGTTTCACATCTAACACGTATTTGCCTAAATGAAGATAACAGATTTTTTTTGTCCCATGTTTTCTTCGGGAAGTTTCATAGTTTTAGCTTTTCCTTTATGTTTATGATATGTATGTTAGTTCTTGGGGCTACCACAGCTTCATGACTTAACAGAAATTTTTCTGACAGTTCTTGAGGCTGGCTGTCTATAATTAAGGTATCAGTAGGGTTTGTTCCTTCTGAGGGCTACAAGAATCTGTTTCATGCCTCTCAGCTTCTAACGGTCTCAGGCATTCTTTGGTTTGTAGATGGTATTCTCGTCTCTTCATATTGTCTTCCTTCTATAAATATTTGTGTTTATAAATGTCACCTTTTTATAAGGACACAGTCATATGGGATTAGGGCTCAGCTTAATGACCTCATCCTAACTTGATCATCTGTGTATAAAAACCCTATTTCCAAAGATTACATTCCCAGGTACTGGGGGTTAGGACTTTGCATCTTTTGGAGGAACACTGTTTAACTCATTACAATCCATTTCAAAACAAAACTTTGTATATGGTGTGAAATAAAGGTTGAGCTTCATTTCTTTGCATCAGACATCAAATTTTTCCAGGACCATGTGTTGAAAAGACTTCTTCCCTCATTGAATTACTTTAGTACCTTTATCGTAAATCAGTTGACCACATATGTTTTGGTCTATTTCTGAACATTGTTTTGCTTTATTGACCTACATGTGTACCCTTAAACTAATTTCACATTGTCTTGAATTCAGTTTTATAAAGACATGAAATCAGGTGCATTAAGTCCTCCAACTTTGTTCTTCTTTTTCAAAATGATTTTTACCAATCTGTATCCTTTGCATTTCCATTGTAATAAAATCAGTTTGACAATTTCTACCAAAAATGTCTATTGAAATTATGTACATCATTTGTTGTCTGTGTTTCATATTTTTGATACAATTATAAATGGGGTTCTAAAAAATCTGTCTGATTTTTCATTTTATTATATAGAAACACTATGATTTTTGTACAATGTTATTGTGTCCTGCAACCTTGCTAAACTCATTTATCACTTCTAGTAACTTTAAAAAATTCTGTACAGTTCTGTACATAGATGATCTTGTCTTTTGTAAATAAAGATAGTTATATGCCTTGTCTGCCAATATTTCTTTTTCTTGTTTTGTAATGGAGGCTAAGCCTGTATTGTACTATATTGCATAGAAGTGATAAGAATGGACATTTGTACCTTGTTATCAGTCTTAAAAGGAAAAGCATTTGGTCTTTGACCATTAAATTTGATGTAATTTTTTAGATGTTCTTCATCAAGTTGAGGAAATTCCTGTCTGTACATAGTAGACTGAGATTTACTATCTTGAATGATTGTAAATTATATACTTTTTCTGTGTCTATGTATTTTTATCTTTAAGTCTGTTAATATGATGAAGTATGTTGGCTTATACTTTTTTTTCCATTCCTTTATTTTTTATTTTTATTTTTTTATTTTTATTTATTTTTGTAACTTTTTTATTAAAAAACATTTTTTTAATGTTTATTTATTTTTGACAGAGAGAGAGACAGAGCATGAGCAGGGGAGGGGCAGAGAGAGAGAGGGAGACACAGAATCAGAAGCAGGCCCCAGGCCCTGAGCTGTCAGCACAGAGCCCAACGTGGGGCTCGAACCAACAGACTGTGAGATCATGACCTGGGCCGAAGTTGGACAGTCAACTGACTGAGCCACCCAAGCGCCCCAACTTTATTTTTTATTTTTTAAAATTTACGTCCAAATTAGTATATAGTGAAGCAATGATTTCAGTAGATTCCTTAGTGCTCCTTACCCATTTAGCTCATCCCCCCTCCCACAACCCCTCCAGTAACCCTGTTTGTTCTCCATATTTATGAGTCTCTTTTATTTTGTCCCCCTCCCTGTTTTTATATTATTTTTGTTTCCCTTCCCTTATGTTCATTGGTTTTGTCTCAAAGTCCTCATATGAGTGAAGTCATATGATTTTTATCTTTCTCTGATTGACTAATTTCACTTAGCATAATACCCTCCAGTTCCATCCACATAGTTATAAATGGCAAGATTTCATTCTTTTTGATTGCCAAGTAATACTCCATGGTATATATATACCACATTTTCTTAAATTTTTTTTTTCAACGTTTATTTATTTTTGGGACAGAGAGAGACAGAGCATGAACGGGGGAGGGGCAGAGAGAGAGGGAGACACAGAATCGGAAACAGGCTCCAGGCTCTGAGCCATCAGCCCAGAGCCTGACGCGGGGCTCGAACTCCGGGACCGCGAGATCGTGACCTGGCTGAAGTCGGACGCTTAACCGACTGCGCCACCCAGGCGCCCAGTATACCACATTTTCTTTATCCATTCATCCATTGATGGGCATTTGGGCTCTTTCCATACTTTGGCTATTGTTGATAGTGCTGCTATAAACATGGGGGTGCTGGCGTCCCTTCACAACAGCACATCTGTGTCCCTTGGATATATGCCTAGTAGTGCAATTGCTGGGTCGTAGGGTAGTTCTGTTTTTAGTTTTTTGAGAAACCTCCTTACTGTTTTCCAGAGTGGCTGCACCAGCTTGCATTCTCACCAACAATGCAGAAGAGATCCTCTTTCTCTGCATCCTTGCCAACATCTGTTGTTGCCTGAGTTGTTAATGTTAGCTATTCTGACAGGTGGTATCTCATCGTGGTTTTGATTTGTATTTCCCAGATGATGAGTGATGTTGAGCATTTTTTCATGTGTTGGTTGGCCACCAGGATGTCTTCTTTGAAGAAGCGTCTATTCATGTCTTTTGCCCATTTCTTCACTGGATTATTTGATTTTTGGGTGTTGAATTTGATAAGTTCTTTGTAGATTTTAGATACTAACCCTTTATCTGATATGTCATTTGCAAATATCTTCTTCCATTCTGTTGGTTGCCTTTCAGTTTTGCTGACTGTTTCCTTCGCTGTGCAGAAGCTTTTTATTTTGATGAGGTCCCAGTAGTTCATTTTTGCTTTTGTTTCCCTTCCCTCAGGAGATGTGTTTAGTGAGAAATTGCTGCGCGCAAGATCAAAGAGGTTTTTGCCTGCTTTCTCCTCAAGGATTTTGATGGCTTCCTGTCTTACATTGAGGTCTTTCATCCACTTGGAGTTTATTTTTGTATATGGTGTAGAAAGTGGTCCATGTTCATTCTTCTGCATGTCGCTGTCCAGTTTTCCCAGCACCACTTGCTGAAGAGACTGTCTTGATTCCATTGGATATTCTTTCCTGCTTTGTCAAAGATTAGTTGCCCATACGTTTGTGGGTCCATGTCTGAGTTCTCTATTCTGTTCCATTGATCTGAGTGTCTGTTCTTGTGCCAGTACCATACTGTCTTGATGATTACAACTTTGTAGTATAGCTTGAAGTCTGGGATTGTGATGCTTCCTGCTTTGGTTTTCTTTTTCAAGATTGCTTTGGCTATTCGGGGTCTTTTCTGGTTCCATACACATTTTAGGATTATTTGTTCTAGCTCTGTGAAGAACGCTGGTGTTACTTTGATAGGGATCGCATTGACTATGTAGGTTGCTTTGGGTAGTATTGACATTTTAACAATATTTGTTCTTCCTATCCAGGAGCATGGACTCTTTTTCCATTTCTTTGTGTCTTCTTCAATTTCTTTCATCAGCTTTCTATAGTTTTCAGTGTATAGATTTTTCACTTCTTTGTTTAGATTTATTCCTAGGTATTTTATGGTTTTTGGTGTGGCTTATACTTTGAATGTTACCACCCTTGCATTCCTGGGCATCATATATTCCTTTTTATGCTTTCCTTGATTCAATATATCTCTGTTTTCTTAATATTTTTCTAAGATAATGGGAAATGTATTGGCCTATATTTTTTCCTTCTATTATCTTTGTGTGGTTTTGGTATCAAGGTAATGTTGGCCTGACAAAATGAGTTTGGAGGTATTTTCTTCCTGTCTTCTGAATAAGTTTGTATAAAATTGATATTATTTCTTCCTTAAATATTTGATAGAATTCACCAATGAAGCCCACTGTGCCTGGAATTTTTTTATGAGAACATTTTTAAATTGCTTTCTATTTCTTTAATGAACATAGAGCTGTTCAGGTTATTTATTTCTTTGTGAGTGCAGTTTTTATTTTGTGTCTTTAAAGGAAAATTTTCATTTCATCTAAGTTGGCAAATCTATCGCCAAAAATTGTGCTTTATGTTGTTTTATTATCCTTTAAAGTGATTTTCTTTATTGTCTGTTTTCTATTTTTTTATTTTTTATTTTAAAAAAAAATTTTTTTTTCAACGTTTTTATTTATTTTTGGGACAGAGAGAGACAGAGCATGAACGGGGGAGGGGCAGAGAGAGAGGGAGACACAGAATCGGAAAGAGGCTCCAGGCTCTGAGCCATCAGCCCAGAGCCTGACGCAGGGCTCGAACTCACGGACCGCGAGATTGTGACCTGGCTGAAGTCGGACGCTTAACCGACTGCGCCACCCAGGCGCCCCTGTTTTCTATTTTTTTAATTTTCTTTTTTTCTATCTTTATGCATAACTTTATTTTTTTCAGTTTCTTAAGGTGGAACGTCGGATCATTGATTTGAGTCTTGTCTTTTCTGATATGTGTCTAGCTCTGTAAGTTTTCCTCTAATCACTACTTTAGCTGTATGCCACAAACTTTGATATGTTGTATTTTCATCTACATTTTGTTTAAATTATTTCCTAATTACTTTTGTGATTTCATCTGCAGTCCAAGGATTGTTTAATTTGGAAGCATTTGAAAGTTTTCCAGATATTTTTCTGTTATATTGATTTCTAGTTTTATTTCAATTTTGGTCCAAGAATATACTTTAATTTCAATCTGTTTAATTTGAGGGTTTTGTTTTGTTTTTTATAGTGTAAGATTCTGTCTTACACTACATTCTGAATGTTACATATGCAAGTTTTTTTTTTTTAAGTGGAGTTTTCTATAAAAGGTTAAGTTGGTTGATAGTGTTTTCTGTATCTTTATGGATTTCTTTTTATTTGTTCTATTATTTATTGAAAAAGGAGTATTGAAATCTTTGTAATTTTAGATTTGCCTATTAGTCCTTTCAGTTTCAATTAATTTTTGTTTTATTTTTGAGACTATTACTTACAGACACATTTAGGATTTTTACAGCCTTTGACATACTGATTTATTTTTCAGTGTAACTTTTCTTTATTTTTGGTAATGTACTTTGTTCTGAAGTCATCTTTGTGTGATATTAATATAACCATTCCTACTTTTTCTAAAAAATTATTGTTTGCATTGTGGTATGTTTTTACCACATTTATGTTTTTGCTTATAACCTCTCATATGTGAAATGGGTTTTTTTTTGTAGACTACATATGCTTGGGTCATTCTTTTTGAATTCAGTGTGACAACTCTGCTTTTTAAAGGTTTAGACCATTTATATTTAATATGATGTTTAGTATAGATGCATTTAAACATACTGTTTTCTGTTTGTCCCTTCTGGTCTTGGGTCATTTTCTCTCTTCTTTGGAATTGAGTATTTTCTGTAATCCCTTTTTATCTCTCCTATACCCTTCAAAAAGTTTTTTTGGCAATTGCTCTAGTGCCAGGGTCAGTAGACTACATCTGTGGGCCAAATCTGACCTACCTCCTCTTTTTGTGAGTAGAGTTTTATTGGGACATAGCAGGTTCATTCATTTGTATCTTGCCTGTGGCTGCTTGTATGCTACAGTAGCAAAATTAAGTAGCTCTGATGGAGACCATGTGGTATACCAAGCCTAAAATATTAGTATCTGCTTTCTACAGAAAATTTTTGCCAACCCTTCCTCTAGTTTATGTGCATCTTTAACTCATCAGAGATGTCTTCAAACAGTATCGTACTACTCTGCGTATGATGTAATATATACCTTAGAATAGTATATTTCTATTTTCTTTCTGTTGTCACTTGTACTACTGTTGTCATACATTTTATTTCTGTAGACAGTTGATTCTCATTATTTGTGATAGTTATGTTCTATAAAATGACCTCAAACATTGATTTAGTGAATGCTGAACAACTGCTCCTAGGGGAAATACAGGGTTAGATTCCTGTGAGCATCTCGTCAGAAAACTTTTGTTAACTAGTAAATCCGTAACCTTGTTTTATGCACGTACTTAAAAGACATTTAAAGACATTTATGCATGTACTTAAAAGACATTTAAAGACACCGTACTTAATATATATTGTTGATATGTTGATATTGCTCTCATGGCCAACAGTACTGTAACTCATGCCTGAATGAAGCTTATCTAACACATGTATTTTCTCCATAAGGCATATCATAGGCTACTTGCTCTTAGGAACATTGAATGGCACTTCAGCATGATGCTTGGGGGTCATTTTAAATAGAAAAATCACCATTGAAACCCCCAAATTCAGAACACATGACACTAAATAAATAGCCCATGAAAAGGACATGCGTTTTTGTACTATGATAGTTGAGACAAGAAGTCAGAACATCACCTTGTTTGACTTCAGTTGGGAACGTGCACAGTGACAGATTTTTTGTCTTCTGTCCATGTCTGCAAATGACTACAAAAGCACAAAATATTGATTTTTGGTTACAAATAAATTTTAGCAAGTTCATAGATACAGAAGCTGTGATGAGGATCAACTGTTGCTACAGATCCCACAACACATTGTTATTCCTGCTTTTAACAGTTAACTATGTTTTAAAAAAATTAAAAGCGAGAAAAATGACCTTTTATATTTTATCACGTATTTAGCATTTGTATTACTTTGTGTTAGATCCAAAGTGTATGCAGTATCTTCTTTTCTCTGCTTCATTTACAGTTTTTCTCTTCTTGGTTTTCAGCAATTTGAATATGGTATGCCTTGTTGTGATTTTCTTTCTGTTTTTGTTGCTGGGGTTTGTTGAAGGTTATATTTCCTCAACTTGGGAGACTTTTTGTATTCATTAAAGCTTCCTTGAGTCTTTTCCTGTGTCCCATTTTTACTACCCTTACAAATTTTCCTGAACATGTTCTTGTTTGCTTTCCTCCTTATGTTCTTTCTAATACAGGCTTTCACTTGAAATATACAGTGTAATGGAAAAGCTGTATTTGAATTACTTCTGGGTTGTGCCATGACCACATCTGAATGAATGCATTATTTTAAAACATTTTTCATTCCCAGCCTACTGTTGGAAATAGATTGAAGAAGTATGAACCAAGCTCCTTGTTAAAAGTTTTCCACGATTCAGTAATTTTTGGTAAGATAGTAAATTGTTGTAACCAATTTACTTATCTTGATTCATTCAATCAAATGAACAAGCTCTAATACGTGTACTTTGATAAATGTACTTTATTTCAACGTGTGTGCCTAATTTTTTAACCTATAAAATCTTATATACAATCTACTTTTAAAAGCCCCCACAAGATACTTTGATTACTCTGACAGTGAGCATTTTCTGATAACCAGCTTTTTAAATTTTTAATTAGGAGCAAAATTTTCAAGCTTTGTTTTGTCATATGTATATGAAGAAGTGGCTACACTTCTAAAAATCTTTTATCACAGGCCACGTGTTGTGAAAGATCAAGATTCTTAAATGTTTACAAACTCCATGTATGTGGTTTCAAGGTTTTATGCAACTTTGTGACAGTGATTTTCAATTCTGGCTGCCCCTGAGAACAACCAGGAAACTTAACAGACCCTTCCTTTCCCAGACCAGTTGAGTCAGGCTCTCTGGGCGTGGAGAGTCTAAGAGCTCTGTCTGTGGTTCTAAGAAGTATCCAGAGTTGAGAGCCTCAAGTATAATGAAAATCAATAAACTTAAAGGGCCAGATAAGTAAATAATCTGAAGAGATTTTTTCCAAATACTTAAAGTGTATATTTTGTTATGAGTTTACCATTATATAAAATAAAATTATATATTTTTTGAATCTTGCATGCAAATTCAAAAATTCAGTGAGGTCTGCATCTGATTATAGGTTAATATGATAGTTGAAAATTTTAGATAGAAGAATAAGTACTAGTGATTTCATTTCTTTTACTTGGCAGTTTGCAGAGAGCTAAATAGTGTAGTACAGTGACCCCTTACCTAGGTGCCGTTATCTGTTATGGCTTCATGCAATTGAACAAATATTTGTGGTGCACTTACTCTGTTCAGTCACTGTGCTAGAGACTGTGGAGTTACCAAGATGAAAGATAAATTTCCTGCCCCAGTGATTTATGCTTTGAAAAAGAGAAGTTGAGTGAATATAAAATTACTTTAGATCATGGTAAGACCTGAGGTGAAAGTACAAAATGGTAAATGACTCAAGGAAGAACTACCATCTCATTCAGGAGTTATGAAAACTTGTTTTAACCTTACTTTTTGCTTGTATTATCACCAACTATAGCCCTTCGCCTGGGGAAATAAACCTTAGCAGCTGGTACAGTTCCCTGCTACTACTTTGATAGCTTGTGGCATGGATAAAGCAAGATGCCTTTAACATCCTCAGTAGTCAGAAACCTGTGTATTTATGTACATGTGGACCTTTTTTTTTTTTTCATGGTTAAATGAATAAATCTGTATGATTGTGCTTCCTTGTGCTCTAAATTTTAGGTGAGTTAGACCTAATTATTTAAGAAATTCATGGTGATTTCTGTTCTGTTCATGGTAATCCCTTTACAATCCCCCCCATCATTTTTCTTATAGTACATTAAACCATCAGTTGCCTTTTATGGAGATTATGAGAATAGTAAAACATAACATTTTTATTACCGTGTGCTATGCTCTTTACTCCTGGACAACTTATATTTAAAGTTTTGTTGTATTGATTGTGATTGTTCTTTTACTTGAATGTAAAAATCGTAAGCTCTGTAAGGTCAGACATTGTGTCCACAATAGATGTTCAACAAATATTTTTTGGTTGAATAAACAAAATAAATTCATATGAAACAGTATAGTATGGTTGTTAAAAAAAAATACGAGTTTCGAGGGGCAGGCACCTGGGTGGCTCAGTCGGTTAAGCGTCCAACGTCAGCTCAGGTCGTGATCTCGCAGTTCGTGAGACTGAGCCCCGTGCCAGGCTGACAGCTCGGAGCCTGGAGCCTGCTTTGGATTCTGTGTCTCCCTCTGTCTCTGCTCTTCCCCCGCTTGCACTCTGTCTCTCTCTCAAAAATAAACTTTTTTTTAATAGGAGCTTTGAGGTCAAATTTGGGTTTTATCTCTACCACTTACTAGTTGTGTAACCTTGGTTTCTTATCTAAAAAATGAGGTTTAAAAGTGCTCATTTCATGGCTTTGTGTGTGTGTATGTATACTAAATGGTACATTTATAAAACACTTAGCCCCGCACCTAGCATAGCAATCTCATTGTTAGTTCGTCAATAATATTATTTATTAATCTGATCCTAGTGGTTTCTAAAGTGAAAAAACTTTAGTCACACATACTTTGGGAACGCTTTTCTGTGAGTTTATTGGAAATTAGTAGTGATCCAGAAATGAGTGAAAACTACTAGTAGTTGAGTTTATGTTTTGCTTTTGTGCTTTACAGAATATACACGGGTCATAAACTATTTTCTGCTGTGTAGAAGGCAACTGAGTTTTTCTTAATCTGTATAGGTAAATTATTCACAATTTTCTGTTCACTCTGCAAATGCTCCTTTTAAAGGTACAGAAAATTGGAGGTTAATGGTATATCAGTTCTGTGGTTTATTTAATCACCTATTCTTGGGCTGTTAGTGTCTATTTCACATGCATTCTTTAGCTCCTGAAAACCTGTGCTTTTGTCTTAGAATATTGTACTATATTCCTCAGGGGATGAAGTAGTTCTGTGATTCTTTAGATTAATGGTGATTACAGATGTGACTTCAGAATAATAATTGTGAGTTCAGCTGATTTAAGTACTTAATTACTATTATTGAGCAGTGAGTAAACATGCCTGTCGGTGTTTCTATACCCTTAGACTGTTGTATCTAATATAATGGAATTAGGATATTCCTGTACAGTATGCACATTCCCAAGAATAAAACTGGCAGAAGGAGCCTATAGAGCTACTTTAAAGGCATAGGGATAGTTCATTGAAACTTTTGATATCAAAGAAGGACATGTGGGGTGGTTCAGTCAGTTAAGCATCCAACTTCAGCTCAGGTCATGATCTCATGTTTTGGTTTGTGAGTTTGAACCCTGTGGTGGGCTTTGTGCTGACAGCTTGGAGCCTGGAGACTTGCTTCCGATTCTGTGTGTCTCCTTCTCTCTCTGCCCCTCCCCCACTCACATGCTCTCTCTGTCTCTCAAAAATGAATAAATGTTAAAAAAAATTAAAGAGGGGCGCCTGGGTGGCTCAGTTGGTTAAGCATCCGACTTCGGCTCAGGTCACGATCTCACTGTCCATGAGTTCGAGCCCCGTGTCGGGCTCTGTGCTGACTGCTCAGAGCCCGGAGCCTGTTTCAGATTCTGTGTCTCGCTCTCTCTCTGACCCTCCCCCGTTCATGCTCTGTCTCTCTCTATCTCAAAAATAAATAAACGTTAAAAAAAATTAAAAAAAAATTAAAGAAAAAAGAAGGACATGGAAACTAACCAAGAATACTATCTCCATTAGGAAAAAAAAAATGATCAAAGTATTTATTGATAACTGTCTTAAGAATGGATGAATCCAAATATAAATAAAATTTAAAAATTTTGTGAAATAGTTAATAAAAGACTTTTTGAAATAAATGTATACTCATATTCCCGAAGAAGGAAGACCAATCATATATAATTTCTACTTCCCGAATTAAATTAAATTTTCCATTCAAGATTTTATTGGAATTCTTTTTACCATGACAGTATTTTTCTAAAGTTTATTTAGGATAAAAAGTAATCGAAAGCATTAAGTTAAAAGTCTGAAAAATAAGAGAAAGAGAGAAAAAAAAAGCTACAGTAATGGAAACTATATACTACTTAAACAGTAATAGAACCACAGTACTTTTAAGTATGTGGCTAAGGAAATGAGGAATAAAGGAGAATCATTTTTCAGAAATGGAGTTTAGAAGAGATGCCTAGTTGGCTCAGTCAGTTAAGCATCCAACTATTGATTTTGGCTTAGGTCATGATCTCATGGTTGTGAGACTGAGCTCCTTGTCAGACTCCTTGCTGGGTTGGGTTCTGTGCTGGGCATAGAGAGCCTGCTTAAGATTCTCTCTTCCTCTCTCAGATCCCCTCCCCTGCTCATGCTGGCATGCACTTTCTCTCTCTCTCAAACAAAGTGTTTAGAAAACAAGTTAAGCAGTGAAAGGGGCATTAACATAGACCTGGCACTTAATATCTGGTACCAGGATAAATTTCAGAGGAATTAAAGGTTAAGTATGAGATTCAAATCAAAGGAAAATTAGAATAAAATGGAATTGAATATTCATCATACTTACAGTGAGATACTTACAGATATCTCACTTTCAGATCAGGAAAAGGAAACACAAGGAAAAAGAACCATTTATGCATCAGGCTCTGTGCTGACAGCTCAGAGCCTGGAGCCTGCTTCGGATTCTGTGTCTCCCTCTCTCTCTGCCCCTCCCCTGCTCACGCTCTGTCTCTCTCTGTCTCAAAAATAAAAACATTTAGGGGCGCCTGGGTGGCGCAGTCGGTTAAGCGTCCGACTTCAGCCAGGTCACGATCTCGCGGTCCGTGAGTTCGAGCCCTGCGTCAGGCTCTGGGCTGATGGCTCAGAGCCTGGAACCTGTTTCCGATTCTGTGTCTCCCTCTCTCTCTGCCCCTTCCCCGTTCATGCTCTGTCTCTCTCTGTCCCAAAAATAAATAAACGTTGAAAAAAAAAATTAAAAAAAAAAATTAAAAAAAATTTTTTTAAAGAACCATTTATAGATTTGAGTTGAAAATTAAAATATTTACATATGTTAAAACAATATAAACAAAAATAAGATTGGGTAAATACTACACAAGTATTCTATAGGTTAATATCTTTATTCTGCAAAGAGTTCATGTATTGGCAAGAAAAACACTGATCTCTAAATATTTAGTCAAATGATACAAAAATAAACTTCACAAAAATTTTAAATTAGTAAACAGGCATGCGGGGAAATGTTCAAAATGTAGTAATAAAGACAGGTTAGTTATGTTGTTCAATTGGGAAAAATGAAATTGGTATTTGCAGTATAGATGAGGGTGTGGTAAAACTTCATAGAAATAGAGAACAATCAATGATTTCAGGCTTATAATTAGAAATGGGATTGAATTGTAACTAACACAGATAATACATATACACCAAAGTTTTTTTTTGTTTGTTTGTTTCCAAGAAAATATCTAACAGATCATTTATAGTTGAGCTTTGCTTAAAACTTGGATGTGACCGAAAGTGGTCACTCTTTGAATTCAGTCCAATTTCATGACACATCCAGAGGGTGGAGTGGGTGGAGTTTCTTTTGTTGTTGTTGTTGTCTTTAACATAAGCCAAAAATTCAGCTTCCTTTCCTTGAAGATTTGAAATGCGTCCAACATTTATATTACATTGAGATTGGTTCTGTTTTATTCACCTTTCTATCCCCGCAAATGCCTTAGTCTCAGTAGACATTTTTTAAAGGACACATTGTACTTTTACTGCTGAAAACAATACTGTAGATAATCTATAGTGGTAGTTCCCTCTAGTGATGAAATGACTTCAAGAAAGAAATAAGCAGATAAGCACCAATATTCTTTTCTGATCCATTTCATGTATCAGTTCCTTAGTTGTGTCCAATCTGCTCTGACTAGTTTAGATTTTCAGATATTTAGTTCAAAGAACTCTTTCTTCCTGGGATTGTGCAAAAGGCCAGCTTCTTGAAATACTTGAAATTCTCAAAGTTATTCACTCTGAGGACATCAGTGAACTTTTTCCTTTTTCCTTGTAAAAATGTAGATTAGCACGATTTAAATAGCAGATATTATAGCTCCAATATCTAATTTTAATGTAAGAATGTAGATTAGCACTACTTAATTGGCAGATATTATAGTTCCAATATCTAATTTTAATGTATAAGATTAAATTAAACCAGTGATTTTGATCCCTGACAACCTTTAGCAATATCTGGAGACTTTTTTTGGTTGTCACTAATGGGGAGAGAGGGAGTGCTACTGGCATCTGAAGGGTAGAGGGCAGGGATGTTACTCTGATGTACCAGGAAGCCCCCCACAGCAAAGAATTATCTGACCCCAAATGCTAGTAGTGCTGAAGTTGAAAAACCCTGAGTTAAACTATGTAGAAATAGAATTTCTGAACTTTGGAGAAATAAAAAAAACTTCTGTTACTATTGTAGGGTCATATTAGGGGTGCCTGGGTGGCACAGTCTGTTGAGCCTAGGACTTCAGCTCAGGTCATGATCTCACGGTTCCTGTATTTGAGCCCCGAATCAGGCTCTCTGCTATCAGCACTGAGCCTGCTTCAGATCCTCTGTCCCCCTCTCTCTCTGCCCCTCCCCCACTCACACACTCTCTCAAAAATAAACAAACGTTAAAAAAATTGAATAAGTAGTGAATATGAATATCTTGATGTGAATTGTAGCTTGAGAGCTTTCAGGTAGGATTTCTAGTTTGGCTTGGGTGTGTTTAAGTATAGTATACAGTTTCTGTTGTGAGCATGGAAATAATTGTACAATGTAAATCTTAATTTTTATTGAAATCTAGTTGACATGCAATTTATATTAGTTTCAGGAATGAATGTAAATTTTTAGACTTACACATTAGATTCCTCTATCTACATAGTAGCTTATAAAGCAGACTTAGCAACACACAGTATCTCTGCCCTCTAGGAGTTTATCCACTGAAGAGAATTCTTAAACTGGTGAAACTCAGAGGGCTAGTGAGAGTGGCTGTCAGGAGAACTGAGAAGGCAGACAGATCTGACCAGGAGGTAGAGTTGGGGTTGAGCCAAGCAGAAACCGGACCTCTGCTAGGAGGTCACTATCAAAGAGTCAAATTACAATGAATGAGCAAATCAAAACGGAGGGAACAGGTCAGAAGCTTTGCCCATCTTACAGTGATTGTGCATGGATTCTCAATGTCAAAATTACATTAGTGTTTAAACCTGTACTGTTATTTTTTGTTATTGGCATATGTTTAAAAAAATAATCCAAGAAAGAGGTAGCACTGTTCTAAAGCCAAAGAGACAGACTCAGTTGGAGATTTTGAATTCTTTCACTTTCTTGCTTTATGATTATAGACTCTTTTCAGGTCAGTTACTTCAGATTTGTGTGTGTGTGTGTGTGTGTGTGTGTGTGTGTGTGTGTGTGTGTGTGTGTGTTTTATTTTGGGGGAGGGAAGGGCAGAGAGAAAGGGGGAGAGAGAACCTTAAGCAGGCTTCACACTGTCCGCACAGAGCCCAACACGGGGCTCGATCCTATGAACTGTGAGATCTTGACCTGAGCTGAAATCAAGAGTTAAACACTTAACCAACTGAGCCACCCAGGTGCCCCTTCAGATCTTGATCTGCAAAATGGGGATCATGATTCCTACCTTCATTAAAAAGTTATGGTGATAAATGTAAAGCCCTTAATTCAGTGTCTGGCATATAATTAGTACCCTCAAAATAGTAATACTCAGTTTTAAAATTTCTCTATCTGGGAAGATCATCGATACTGTAGTGTTCTTAAATTTTTAGTAAATACCAAAGCATGTATAGCATTCTTTCAATACACTGACATTGCTTTACTTATGCTTTTTGATTTTAGTATTTAGCATATGACAAACTATAAAAAATAGAGACTAAGTGTTTATTAGAGGGCTGGGATTACTCGTTTTAGGAGTTTTGAGGAAATTAAATGAGGTAGCCTATGATGAGTGCTTTACATGATGCCTGGTGCATAGTAACTACTCTCAGTGTTAGTTCCCCACCTTCTTGATTTCATATTGCCAAGAAGCTTAGAAAATAGCACTGTGATGCTACTGCTATTGTGTTAATTTGTTGAATGAATATAATAGATGTAATAGGAGTAGGAAAGGAAATTGGCCAACAGCAATTCATTTTAAGCTGTGATGGTGTTTACTGAAATTGAAATGAATCTTACTAGAGCAGACTCTGCTTTTAGCTGATTTAAAACATTTGTTTTTAGTTTTGACCATTTACATGACACTAGACCTAAAGAGTCTTTGGTTATGTATCCTAGTTTAGGAGTGATTTTGGTCTATTCGCCAACTGAATACATTGTTTCTGCAGACATGGATTAGGTATAATTTTCAGGTCCTGCCAAAGTAGAGCGAAAACCCCAGCTGTATCTTTTGTTTTCTGGAAACCGGTTGTCATTATGTATTGGGTTTTTTGTTTTTTGTTTTTGTTTTTGTTTTTTTTTTCTGCTCTATTCTTTCTACTACAGCTGTGTTGCAGTGGCTAGGTGACATCTAGCCTGCATTTTTGTCTTGGCAAAATAGTGCCAGGCAACCATTACTAATCTGGAGGCTCAAACTGGAAGAAAGGTTTTTTTTTTTTAATTCTTCTGGATATTCAGGTTAAGATGTTGGATAGACTAGAAAGTTCCAGGAAGTTTGAATGAAAGATAATCAGAACAAATAGCAAAACAAGGAAAAAAGGTAATGGAAAAAGATCACTCTGGTTTGTGTCAAAGAGAAATGGTGTTAAATGAAGCAGCTCCTCTACTATGTCATATCCAGAAAATACTGGGTTGGAGATTAATAATGAAAGTGAAGAATAAGTTCAGAGTATGGGCACCTGGGTGGCTCAGTCAGTTAAGCGTCTGACTTGTGCTCAGGTCATGATCTTGGGGTTTGTGAGTTTGAGCCCTGTGTTGGTCACTGTGCTGACAGCTCAGAGCCTGGAGCCTGCTTCAGATTCTCTTTCCTTCTCTCTCTGCTTCTCCCCACTGGAGTGCACTCTCTCTCTCTTAAAAACAAATACACATTAAAAAAAAATTTTTTTAAGAATAAATTCAGAGTAAACATTGAATAATTTTCTCATTGACTCATCTAGACCCTAGTGCCTACTATCTGTATATAAAAATAGGCATTGGGAGCCCCTGGGTGGCTCAGTCAATTAAGTGTCCTACTCTTGATCTCAGCTCAGGTCATGATGTCAGGGTTTGTGAGTTCAAGCCCCGCATTGGGCTCTGTGCTGACGGTGCAGAGCCTGCTTGGGATTCTCCCTCCCTTTCTCTCTGCCCCTTCGCTGCCTGTACTCTCTATCTCAAAAATAAATAAATAAACAAAATACATGAATAAAAGAAATAGTCTTTGAAATTCTTCTCTTCAACTACATACTTTCCCTAAAAATGATGTTAAGTAGTATATTTGTTTCTGGGAATTATATTAGTGTGAAACTCATTACCTTTGCTCTGTAATCAACAGGTTTTTTTTTTTTTTTCCAGTAAGTTAAATACCAACTTCTAGGTACTGGATGTCCAGTAGGGAGCATGAAAAGAGAATGCCCTTGCCCTTGTGGAGCTTATTTACTATGACCTGGTTTATTATTAGACTTTCTATGATTTACTTGACATCAGACTTTAAAATTACCTTAGTATTCAGCTTCTCAAATTAAGTGAATACAGATAAACCTGTGGCACTGAGAATGTTCTATATCTTGAGCTGGGTGGTAGTTACATGGGTGTGTGTGTGTGTATGTGTATAGGTATCTATTCTAATTAAGATTATTGCATTTTACTCATTATGTTTCAATGTAAACTGTTTTTATTAAAATTAGATGTCCATTGAAACACTCCAGTGGTTTCCCTTTGCACGTAGAAAATCCCATAGTCCTTTAAAAAGGTGTACAGTAATAAATTTTTGTTCAGATAATGTTAAATTCTGAAGCTTGTTAACGTGTAAAAATTGTATTTGACCAAGTAGAATTAAAAACTTGAAAACTTCTACCTCATCTAACATTTTACTGATAGAATTTTATGACATGACATGAATTTTATGACATGAACTTTAAACTGTTCACATTAAATATCTCTCAAGTTATAGTATTGCTTGAAGGAGTTTTATTTGCAAGTATTGGGAACTTTTAATTACAAACAAATTAATACTATCAAAAGTAGCTTCCATAAAATGGCTATCGAAAGATAAGATCTGTTTTTTATTATTGAAGTTGTCTTTACTGCAACAGTAAAGATGTACAGAATTCGTGAAGTGGGCAAAGAGAGCAGTGCATAAGGGGTGAGAATTTCACTTACAATGAAATTCCATTACTCTCCCATATGGACTGGGAAAAGACTTCATTTGGCACAATCTGTAGAAAGCAAGTGTAGAAATGCCTGGGGCAATTTGGAATGAAGTCAAATTAAAGGCCTATTTTGCGCTACCTTGCTAGCTCTTTTGCTGTTTCTTTCATTTCCTCTTTTCTTCTCTTAATCAAGGCTGAGGTAGGCTAGGGAAGGAAATACGGGCATGTCTAGTTTTCAGAACTTTCTTAACTTCCTTCCGCATTTTCCAGTCTCTCAATATTCTTGACCCCTTTGTTGCCCAGAGCAGGGTTTCTCAGTTTCAGCACTATCAACATTTTGGGATGGATAATTCTTCGTTCTCTGAAGTGTCCTGTGCCTCAGAGGATGTTTAGCCACACCCCTGGTCTCTAACCCCTTGATGCCAGTACATCACATTGTAACAACCCAAGTGTCTCAAGACATCACCACATACTTTCTGGGGGAAAAAACTGCCCTGATTGAGAACCTTAGTTTAGGATATGAATAGCCCTTGACAATAACTGACAGTTACTAAGCGTGTTACCACCTCTGCTGCTCTTTTAATCTTGTTGCAAAATTGCTTTCTTCCCTATGAAAGTAGAATGCTTAGAAAGCATTATACCATTTTATTAGCTAAGACTTGCATTCTGGTTGATAAAGAGAAAGCCCAATGAAAACAGTGGATTCATAAATATAATCAAGAACTGATTTTCATTAGTTTACTAGAATATTTCTTCCTCTTAAAATTATACAACTTTGAAAGGGAAAAAAAGTTCTCTTTTGTTCTTTATTCTGCTGGAGTCTGGCTTAGGTAAACACACTGTTGCTTTGGTAAAGCTCCCTTTTTCTGTATAGGATGTTTTATTGCATCAGATCATTTGAGAAATTCAACATATATACTGTTAAATAAACAGGGTGTTTTTTGTGTGTGTGTTTGATATGTTGTTCAGGACTTATTAAGTATCTCCCACATAATGAGATGCATTTTGAAGAATGGTTGGATTTGGAGTTTTAAAGATCTGTCAAACCATTAGAAATGGGCAAAGAATATGAATAACCAGTGTAGAGAAAAGGAAATACAGGTGTCCCTTAAGCATGTAAAAAATGTTCAACTTCTTGGGGCACCTGAGTAGCTCAGTCATTTAAGCACCTGACTTCAGCTCAGGTTGTGATCTCATGGTTCCATGAGTTCCGGCCCTGCATCAAGGCCCCACATCAACAGTGGGGAGCTCTCTGTGTCCTAAGAGTGAAGAGCCTGCTTCAGATCCTGTCTTCTTCTCTCTCTGCCCCCTCTTGCTAGTGTGCATGCACTCTCTCTCAAAAATAAGCAAACATTTAAAATGTTCAACTTCTCATAATTAAAACTATACTGAAATACCATGTTTTACCTAATATTAACAGATTTGCTAAGGATTAAATTGTGTCTCTCCACCCCAACCCCCTACATCCATATGTTGAAGCCCTAACCTTCACCTAGTGTGACTTTGGAGATAGGACTTTTAGGAAGTAATTAAAGTTAAATGAAGTCATAGAGTTGTAGTTCGATAGGATTGGTGGCTTTATAAGAAGAGGAAGAGAGAAAGAGGTTTGTCTCTCTCTCTCCCCATGTGCATTTTGGAAGGAGAGTTCATCTGAGCACTTAGCGAAGAAAGCTGCTGTCTACAAGTCAGGAAGAGGCCTCTCACTAGAACTTGACCGTGCTAGTACCCTGGTCTCAGGACTCTAGCTCCCAGCAATTTGAGAAAATAAGTTTGTGTTGTTTAAGCTACTCAGTCTATATTTTGTTATGCAGCCTAAGCTAATACAACACTACAAACTAGAATGTGGAAAAAACAAGCACTCAGTTTATTACTTATGGAAATATAACTTGGTATGACCTCTATAAAGAGAATTTTGGCAATATCTAAAAATATCAAATGTGGATGTTCTTAGACCTAGCAAATCTACTTTTAGGAAGTAGTCCTAATCATATACTCAAAAAGTAGAAAAGGTAAGTATGTAAGATTATATATTGGGTGTTGTTTGTAATAAAGGATCTGAGGGACACCTGGGTGGCTGTCGGTTAAACCTCTGACTCTTGATTTTAGCTCAGGTCATGATCTCACAGTTGGTGGTTTTGAGCCCCACATTGGGCTCCACTCTGAGTGTGTAGCCTACTTGGGATTCTTTCTCCCCCTAGCTCTTTGCCCCTCCCCTGCTCGTATGTGCACATGCACCCACACACACTCTCTCTCAAAATAAATAAACTTAAAAAAAAGATTTGAAACAGTAGCTAAGATTTATAGAGTGCCCAAAATGGATCAGGAGTTCTAACTTTTTGTGTGTATTCATTCATTAATTCTGATGACAGCCTTATGAAGTGGGTACTATTTTACAGATAGAGAAACTGAGGTTAAGTAAGTTAGCCACAGTTAAATAGTAAGTGAAATGATCAGGATTTGAACTCAGCAGTTTGGGCTTAGTTTTATTCCTTGATCCATATCCCATCAGTGGGAAACTGGTAAAATAAAACTATGCAATTGTAAAAATAAATTAAAAGAATAGAATAGGAAAGAAAGGAAGAAAGGAGAGAAAGAAGGAAAGAAAAAGGGAAGAGGGATGGCTGGGTGGCTCAGTTGGTTAAGTGTCCAACTTTGGCTCATGTCATGATTTAGTGGTTCGTGAGCTGGAGCCCCACATCGGGCCCTCTGCTGTCAGTGCAGAGCCTGCTTTGGATCCTCTGCCTCCCTCTTTCTTTCTGCCCCTCTCCTACATGCGTGCCATGCACTCTCTCTCAAAAATAAATTTAAAAAAGAATAAGAACATTTTATGCATAAAATATCTTCAGAAGGATGCTAGGGAAAACTGGCAACAGTGTTGACTATGGCAGGGATAACTGGAAACTCAGGCATAGATTTTGTACTCTACTCTCCTGTACTGTAAAAATTTTGAACCATGTGAAAAAATTGCCTATTAAAAAATAAATAAAATTCTATTTTTAAAGAGTGTATATTGTATCCCAAAGTATTAGTAAATATCTGTGAGGCCATGTGTGTGTGTGTGTGTGTTTAAAAATGATTAGATGAATAAATAAATGGGGGAAAATAGATAAATCTCACATGCAGAAGAACTCCCAATAATTTATATAGATACTCTGCCTTCAAGGAGAAGGAATGTAACTTGCCATTCCTTAAGGGTGGACTGCACACGGCGACTTCCTTCCAAAGAGCACAGTATTAGGGGTTCAGAGGAAATAGCTTTGCAGTGAAGAAACTTGACAAATACTACCTTAGCCAGATAATCAAGGTCTATATCAGTAGCAATAAATCATGTTGGTAGTAGGTACACTTGATATGATGTGAGGAGAATGGCACTTTACCTTTGCGGTCTTCTTCCCCAAAACTCATAATTCCATTTTAATTATGAGAAAAACATCAGATATGTTTTAATGGTGGCATCCTCACACAATACAGCAAAGTCTGAGAAAGCATTGTCACAGCCAAAAGTGGCCTAAGAAGACATCACAGTGAAAGATAATGTGGTATCCTGTGTAGGATCCTGGGACATAAAAAGGAAATTGAGTAAAAACTCAGGAAACTTGAATAAAGTATGGACTTTAGTTAATGAGAATGTATCAATATTAGTTCATTAAGTTGTAATTAATGTACCATACTAATATAAGATGTTGATAATAGGGGAAACTAGGTGTGGGGTATATGAGATCTCTATGTATTATCCCAGTTTTTCTGTAACTAAAACTGTTCTTAAAAACAAAATCTGTTTTTTAAAAAGAGTATACATAACAAATGTATTGAATAATGTAAAAGTAAACTTGAAATTCAGATGTCCATGCCTCATTCCACAGAACTTAACCATAAACTTGGGAAGAGAGCCTTAGTATATTTCATTTTAAGGTCCACCGGTGATTCTAGTGTATGGTTAGAATTGAGACATGGCTTAAGAATTTACTCTTGCTTGAAAATCTTATTTCTGGGGGCGCCTGGGTGGCTCAGTTGGTTAAGCCTCTGACTCTTGATTTTGGTTCAGGTCATGATCTCACAGTGGGATTGAGCCCCATGTTGGGCTATGCACTGACGCGTGGAGCCTGATTCTCTCTCTCCCTCTCTCTGCACCGCCCCTGCTCACTCATTCACATACACACACACACACACACACACACACACACACACACACACACACACACACACATACTCTCTCTCTCTCTCTCTCTCTCTCTCTCTAAAAATAAACATTAAAAAAATCTTATTTCTGAATTTTTAAAAATGATGAATAGTCAATACCTGTATATTCAAATCATTTGGTTTTGGGGTTTTTATGGGGACATTTTCTCAGTATAATCTTTTTTAGATCTTTTAAACTGTGTGCTCATGGTTTATTTCCCTGTTTCTTCTTTTTAGATGTTTATCTTTAGTGTACACATGCCTTAAGACTTCAAAATGTTTTTAAAGCTTGGGTACATTGTTTCTGTGATGGTCAGTATTTAATATTCTCTTGCTTTTTTTCAGGCCCTACTTTCTGTTACTTCATTTTGTGCTGACTCTTCACTTTCAGATGATTCTTAAATATTCCACGAAAGACACCTAGAAGTCATAATTGGTGAATAGCAGAAATCTATTTTTTACAAGCTATTTAATACACTTTCCTCTCTTGGAATTCTGTAATTTCTCAAACATATAGATGAAGAAAGTATGTAAACATTTGCTAGTCCAGAAAATTACTTCATTCTTTATCATTGAGGGCTTTCCAACCTGGTACACAAATGCTTATTTCAAGTAAATATTCTTAATACTCCCTATCATTTTTTTTATTTGCTCTTCAGTTTCTTAATGCCAGTATGGATTCACTAGGTCATGTGTTTATCAAGAAGATTATTTTATACACATTTTTTTTTCTCAGCCACACATTTTTAAACGTTTTTCTTCTGTCATTAATGTATTTATTTATTAGCTCTTTAGTTATTGGGACTTCTGGGCTGGTCAAAACAATGCTAATGATCCCTGTAATTTGCCCAAGATAGATTTTAGAAGTGTTCTTTCTTGTCTTGCTTTCCGTCTTCTTACTGAATAGTCCAGACCCTGATGCCTCTTTCCTGACCAATGGCTTCAGCCTTCTTTAGGAGCTTGCTCTGGTCTCATCCTGTTTCTTTTTAAGATACAGATTTGATCATGTCACTGCCTTGTTCTGGTATTCTTTCTCTCTCCTCCCCACCCCCTAACGTATGGGATATGGGCCCCTAGCATTTACTGATCATGGTACTATTTTATAACATCAAGTAATTTAATTTTAACAAGAATCCTATAAAGCCAGTACCCTTTTTATTCCAAATTTATAGACAAGAAGCTGAGCATAGGGAGGTTAAGTAGCTTATCTAAGGTTCTATAGTTAGTAGGTGGCAAAGCCTGAACCCCATTCTGTTGACTCCCGAGTTTCTTTAAGTATAGCCCCCTTTGAGCTCCTGTGTGCATTTTTGCCCTCTTTCTGCACAGCCGTCCCCTCATTCTTCAGTCATAGGGGTCCACTTACTTTGTCCCATTTACCTTGTATTTTCTCAGCTATGACCCTTGTACTTTCACTTTCACTTTCTGCCCATAGAAACCCTGCTTTTCTTTTCATGATTCTCTTCAAATATCACTGTTAAAGTGACATTCCACCTTCCCAGTTAAAGTTTTTTATGCCCTCTTCTAGAATTTTATTTATTTTTCATTTTTGTCATTTCCATTATCAGGTTATATATTTATTTCCATCTTCCTACTAGATTGTAAGTTTCTGGGAGGGGAGGGGCTGTCTTACCTTTAGAAACCATGGGGCCAATGCCTTGCACATAGAAGACATGCAGAAATGTGAATTTTTACAAGGAATTTTATTCATACAAATATTTTGTTAGATATTTTTATAAGGATGGAAAGTGGAATCTTTTTTGTTAATACTTAAGAATTGTTGGAACTAATTTATGGAGATTTTCTAATTTGATGATACTTCATAAAATTTTAATTTCAAGTTTTAATATTAAATAAAACTCCATTTTTGATTCTGTACTTTTCTTTTCTTTTAAGTTTGTTTATTTTGAGAAGGGGAGTGGGGAACAGAGGATCCAAAGTGGGCTCTGTGCTGACAGCAGAGAGCCTGATGCGGGGCTTGAACCCACCAACCGTGAGATCATGACCTGAGCTGAAGTTGGGCACTCAACAAACTGAGCCACCCAGGCACCCCTACTTTTATATTTTCAGTTGAAAATTATGTACCGTTAGGTATATGTTTAAAGCATATTATAAAGTTTTGGAAGTATTATTGGTAACTCAGATAATTGAAAGGAGAAGATTCTGATATAAGATATCAGAAGATATAAGAAGAATCTGATATAAAGATTCTGAATATTTCTGTACTTTTTCATTATTTACTCAGGCTTAAAAAAATTCAAATCAACTCAAATTTCTAATTAAGTCATTATTTAAAATTTTTTTAATTTAGTATTTTCCAATAAAATTTAGACCTTCTTAGAGAAATATACAAGAATTTTTAATGGGAAAATTAAATTCAGAAGATAAGGAGAAGGTATCTCCACCTAAAACACATGCCTAAGATCCTAGACTCACGCTGGAAGTGAACTACATATTTGACTTTGCTTTTTCCAGTGGGCAAAGTAAACATGATTAGTTACATGATCAAATTGTTCATATTCTAAAACCAACCAGATAAGTGTCTTTTATGAGTCCTCACAAAGAAGGGCTACCATATGAAGTAGGTCCGTGTCCTCAGTAACATCCCTGCAATAGATACATTTATGGTTTAGTATGACATACATATCAGACCATTCAGTGCAGGCCAGTGACCTACTATATAGCCCATCAAAGGATACTCTGTGAGGAGCCAAAATAAGTCAACGAGAGTGTACAATCCTGAGATAAACTAATTTGAAATACTTTGAGCAGCATTTCCCAAGGCACTGATATTTTAGAAGATGGTCTTGATTTTGATTTAGAAATTAAAGTTATTTTGTGAGGCAAAGACTTACAAGTTTCCCTTACATAACTTTATTAACTATAAAAACTTTTAGAGCTCATACCTTCATATTTTTAGTCCTTGGTATGCCAGTCCCCAAAGTGTCAGCTCTGTAGTCACAAACTGTAGAAGCCTTGAAATAATATACATAGGGTATATATGAACAGATCTGCAAGTCTGCTCTGGCCAAAGGTTTTTTAAGAGGAAAGTATTAGGTAAATGCTGGAGGCTGTAGGTGCATTTGTCAAAAATATTGGAATTGATACTCTTGTGACTATAGTTTGGGAATTGCTAACCTTCTACCAGCACTATTCAGTAGAGTTTCCTGTGATGGTGAAAGTGTTCTGTATCTGCACATTCCAAAATGGTAGCCAAGCCAGTAGCCGAGGTGGTGATTGAGCACATGTAATGTAGCTAGAGTGACTGAGGAACTGAACTTTTAATTTTATTTAATTTTAATTAAAATAACTGCATGTGGCTAGTAGCTAGAGAGGAAGCTCGGTTCTAGAGGACAGGAAAGAATGCTGATCTCTCAGGCTGTGTGAGATAGAGTAGCAGCTAAGTTCAAGATTATATTCTTCATCAATAACTGAATAAAGAAATCCTGTGTTTTTAAGAGACATGAGCTTTTACTAAAGATAATGATTATACTTAAGTTTGCTGTTTTGTTTTTGAGCTTGACAATTAACCAAGGATGCTTGAGTCCATGGTTGATCTTTTAGATATTAATACAATTGTTTTCAGACCGTGTTAGGCTAAAAACTACACTTAAAATTATTTCATAAGATTGAGACATTTACTTATAAAACTGGAAACCTGTGGGTATACTGATATAAGACTGTTTTCTTGTAGTTTCCAGAGTGTGGATTCTTTGGCATGTATGACAAAATTCTTCTCTTTCGCCATGACATGAACTCAGAAAATATTTTGCAGCTGATTACCTCAGCAGATGAAATACATGAAGGAGACCTAGTAGAAGTTGTTCTTTCAGGTAAGTAGCTTCTTTTATTTTGTTGCCTTTTTTTTCCCAACAAGCATTATTTTTTGTGCTAAATGCTGTGTTCTGTTATAGTCTTTATACTATAGTTGCTTAACTTCTTTCATCTATTGTAATGGCTACCAGGTGATTTTTACTTTCAGGAAGGTTATATCACAGATGACACAGTAGGAGAATAAGCCCTGAATTGTTTATTTGAGTGTTACTAAGCTAAGGGAATTATCATTTGAACTGGCAGAAGAATATATACTCTTTGAAATAAATTGAAATAAAACAATTATACTAAAATTCAGTTCGCTTATCCCCATTTCTATGAAGAGCATGGAAGAGAATTGAGGCTCAAAAAAGAAAATCAGGAAAAAAGGAGAAGTAATGAAGATGTGGAAGAGAAAACTGCAGTGCTGATCATTCCCATGATTTAAATAATGCTCCTTCCCTATGTGTTCTCAGTGGACATTTTCTTACCTCCCTCCTTCCCCCCCCCCCCACCCGTTCTTGCCACCTGTTGTTCCTTAGCTCCTTCTGTTTCTGATCTCATCCAATAGCAGGTGGGCAGGATTTAGTGAGGAATGTAAAGGAACAGAGAGTGCACCTAGTAGGCCTGCAGAATTTCTTGTTTGACAGGAAAGGAGGGAGGGAGAGAGAGAAGGGTGTGAGAGGAAGGAAGAGAAGGAAAAGGAAAGCCAGCCAAGAGTTCAGAGTCCTGCCACCAATTTTTCCTCTTTTCAGACTCATCTTTGTCACCTGTTCTTGAGATCCTCTCTCCCCTCACCTTTCCTTATTAGTCCTCGATCCTTCCCATTTGATAGCTGCTGTTTTTTAGAGTCTCTTTTTCTTAACTACCAGGACTATGGAGAACAGACTCTGGAAAGAGCTTATACTGAGATCCTGTTAGAACTCAGAGTGTTTACCATTGAGGTTAAGTTCCACAGTTTTATGGGTTTTTTTGTTTGTTTTTTGTTTGTTTGTTTGTTTTTACTTTAGTGTTCTATTTCCCAGTGTGTTATAAGTTAAACAGTTTTAGACCTAACAACTATTTGTGATCTTGTCACTATGAGAATATTCTTTTGGAGATTGAAATATCTACCCACAGACCTCCTTTTGCAGCTCAAATTATTTGGACCTGAGGAACTTCCTAAAATAGTTTGAAACCCACAATATTAAATGCCGAGAATAGTTTATGATGAATGAAACTTACAAAGAAAAAAAGATTCCACATACTTTGACATAAATGAGTATGGTCAACATTCTTAATATTATTGTAATTGCAGATATACGTTTTATTTTGGTACTTGTCTTTTTTAAAAGCTTTGGCCACAGTAGAAGACTTCCAGATTCGTCCACATACTCTCTATGTACATTCTTACAAAGCTCCTACTTTTTGTGATTATTGTGGTGAGATGCTCTGGGGATTGGTACGTCAAGGATTGAAATGTGAAGGTATGTGTTCTGAGTTTTGGTGTCTTTTGAAAGGGGATTTTGCATTTGCATTCTCTAATCGTTAATGAAAGAATAAGATCATTGGTTGGTGACTAGGTAGTAACCAGTGTTTAGAACTGGACAGATCTAGTTTTTCTGCATTAGAATTGCTAAGGGGTAGGAGGCAGGTGCACATTTCTGATTAGTCTTCTGAGTACTCTAAAGTGGAGGGTCAATAAAGTTTTTCTGCAGAGGGCCAGAGAGTAAATTTTTAGGTATTATTGATTAATAGTCTCTGTCACAGCTACTTAAATCTGCTTTGGGCCAGGGAAGCTATAAACAAGATGTAGAGAAATGAACAGCATGCTATGTTTTAATAAAATTAATTATGAACACCGAAATTTGGATTTCATACAATTTTTACATATCATGAGAGGAATTTCGTACACAGTCTACAGTTTGCTGAAGTGCTTTAAGCTAATTGTTCTCAAACTTTACCATGTATCAGAATCACCTTGAGGACTTGTTAAACATACTTTGCTAGGACCTATCCCCAGAATTTCTGATTCAGTCGGTCTGGGGTGGAGCCCAATAATTTACACTGAATTTTTTGGCTTCTGCTTAGTTTGTCATTCAGGTTCTTAATTAGGATAACTATTGCTGCCAGAGAAAGTAAATTAAATAAAAGAAGCATCTATTTTTTATGTAACATACTTATATATATGTTTCTTTAATCTATTTTTTTACCTTTTAAAATATATTTAGGCTGTGGATTAAATTATCATAAACGATGTGCCTTCAAGATTCCAAATAACTGTAGTGGAGTAAGAAAGAGACGTCTATCAAATGTATCTCTGCCAGGACCTGGCCTCTCAGTTCCAAGACTCCTACAGACTGAATATGTACCCCTTCCCACAGAGGAGGTATGTATTTTAAGGCAATAAGAGGGCATTTTACTACTTGTTCCTTATGTTTCTATGAGGTATATGACATCATCCTAGGACATAAATTATACACTAAAGACTACAAACATTCCTACACTTAAGAAAATTAAAATATATTACTGGAGACAGAGTTTACCAGTAGTAATGAGTTGCGTATTATCTTCTTTGGGACCACATTATCACTTGGACCACTGTGTTAACCTTCTAACCAGTATCCTGGTTCCCATACTTTTACCTCATCTTTTACACTACAGTCAGATCATCTTATTTCACTAGAGCTTAATACACAACTCTGATTATATCGCTCCCCACTAGGAAACCTTTATATATTCTCTTGTTTCCAACAATCCGTTCTATTTAGCATTCCCTGAACACCCGATTGTTCCCTCTCCCTTTGCTCTTATTGGTGTCCCTCCTTCATGCTTTTTTCAGACCTAGCTCAACAGCTGCCTTTCCTGAATTTTCCTCTTACCCAGAAGTTATTTTATTGGTCGAATGCCAAACCACTTTTCAGACCTGTCTAATGGTGTGTATATCATTCTACCTTAATATCATGGTGTCCTCAAGGAATTCATGATCTGTTTAGAGAAGACAATGCTCATGGTCTTTTGTGTGCCCTACCGTGCCCAGCACAATATGTTATACTCTGTATATGTTATACTCACTGAATATGTTATATTCAGTGATGTAAGAATGAGTGAATGAATGAACCCAGTGATTATCACAGTATTCCAGTGAGATATTTTAGTAGATCTGTACGTAATGAGATAGTTGAGACTTATAATGGTTAAGTAGTAACTTGACTCAAGTCACCGAGCAAATTTGTAAGCAACATTAGAATTAAATCCAGATTTAATTATTTTTAGATCAGGGATTTTTCCTAATATATTGTACCCGTGAAGAGTAAAATAGTAGATCAAGAGAGAAAGAAATAACTCCCTTGTTCTTTTGATAGTACTTAAAGTGACCTCCATCCATAGATTGCAGTCTTATCACTTAGTTGTTTCTGTAACCCCTTTGGTCTTCCATAAATTAAGGGCAAAACCAAGCCTTTGGGCTATTGGCTTGATATCCTGGTCACAAGATTTTGCTATACTGAGGCACCTTAGAATAAAAGCTTCTGAAGTTCTTTCACAAAAATCCCATATTTCCCTGTTGCTTAGCACTAATGTGAGATGTTTAACTTAGAAAAAAAGAGTGCTGTGGCATAAGAACTGAGAGCAAAGAGTTATTAGAAACATATACAAGAGCTTGGGAAAGGACTGGTGATTGAAAAGTGAGTGTATTTTATACATGAACTACACAGGAAACTTAGGTCGCAATGGGGTCTGTAGGATAGAGGCGTGTTTTAAGAGCCCCACAACTGATGCTGGGATGCCAGCTCCCCCTAGATGAGGAGTACTAGATTAGGAAATAGGCAGGACAGAGCAGATGAATCAGGTTAAATTTAATTCATTAGTTTCTGTTTTATCCTGAAGATGAAAATTCCTTAGGGAAGTGTATGAAGTAGAGTGACATGTTTGAATTGGTTAGATCGTGCAGAGTATTGTAGAATGAGTAGAAATTGTAGAGTGGAATGTGTGAAAAAAGGCTGCTTCTATCAGTCCACGCATGCAGTCTCAAAAAGGAAAAAGGTACAGTAAGAGAAGAGCTCATGGAGGAAAATCAGAGGGAAGCGTGGGAAAAGAGGACACACTAAAGGAATATAGGAGATACCAATGAGGAGATGAGTGCAGCCTTGAATCTCAACAAAGGTTAGAGAAGAGCTGACTCCAAATGGCTGCCCGGTGAGAGCCTCCTAAGTTCCACGTGCCAGGCTTCATAATGGATGCTTTACTCGTCTTTTCTCATGTAATCCTCACCACAGTCCTGGAAGGCATAGCAGCTCTCATCCTGATTTCTTAGATAAGATGTGAGGAAGAAAAGTTTCTGAGTAGTCGAGATACTAAACTTCACTGACCACTGAGATAAGTTGGAAAAAAGGCCAGGCGGGAATAGAAACTTCTGAATCTGACTCTGGGGTTGTCATTGTTTACATGTAAGAAGGCAGTTTCTGTTGCAGTGCCTGAAGTCATTGTAAAGGAAGTGAGTAAAGAGACAGAGGAGCAGAAGCTAGTCTTTGGGACTAGAAGATGGTCACTGAATTTGGTTACAACAGGACCACTAAGACTAGAGAGACCAGACTTGAATGATGGCTCTTTGGAGATGAGAAGGAGGAATATTCCTTGCAGTACATTTGGGCAGAGGCCTGAGGGGCCAGGACAGGACAGAATCAAGGTAGAAACTGTTGGAACTAAGCGTATGCATAAAAATGGAGGCATTTTTTTACTGAATAATATTCCAAAGTCAAATATGTATAATTAGGGAATTCCCCCCCCCCCTTGAATGCTTTTATTGCTTTTATTATTACATCTGATTGAGAGTTGGCAACATGTTATAAAGTTTTTGTAGGCAAATGTTCACTTTAGACATTAGTTGAAACCCATGCCATGGAAATAATCGGATTACTTTTAGAGAATTTCTGGCTTCTCATTAATAAAGAAGTAAGAATTTTAGTAGTTTGTAAAGAGGGGCCATTAAATCAAGGTAAGAGAAGAACTTTCACTCTAGTTACTCTAGTCTTAGTGGTCCCATTTTCACCAAATGTTCCACAGGTAATTTTACCAGTATCCTCCTTCCTCCAAATTCTGGTTCAGTCTTCCATACCTTTCCTGCCTTCCTCACTCAAGAGAGTGGTAAACCATGGTCCCTGATGAGATTGTAGCCTATGCTCAGGTGTGTTTGAGATGGGAAAAAGATGGGACTGGACTTTCATGGAGAAGACCTGGGGCTAGGGCCACCTGCCTAGGTGGCAGGGGGTGCGGGCAGTTAAGCGTCCAACTCTTGATTTTGGTTTACATCATGATCTCACGGTCATAAGATCAAGTCTCGTGTCAGGCTCCGTGCAGTGCATGGAGCCTACTTGAAATTCATTCTTTCTCTCTGTCTGTCTCCCTATCATGTACATGTTCTCTCTCTCTCAAAACAAACAAACAAACAAAAAAAACCCCACAGACAGAAGACCTAGGGCTAAGTCTTGATTATAATGCTTGCATTTAAGTAATATTAATCCCTTTGAGCCTGTTTTTTCATATTTAAGTAACTTTGTACTAAACATGAAAAATTAGGTGGCTGCTGTAGCCCAGTCTCCTGAGTAGCTCCTTGCACACATGCTTTGTACCATGTCCCTAATACCCAGTCCCAGGAGGGCCTGCCCAAAGGCAGTCAGTCACTCGCTGGCCACTGGCATATGAAGGGATTTGTTATGACAGTTCTTCCTTACAGGGGTGTCCTACATATTTGATGATGGCTGGCAAAATCGATCTTCTTCCATCTTGTGTGCTTTAAACTTGAGACAAACCGAAAGTGGTAGAAGCAGGAGCAAGAGGAGCAGAGTGTTGAATCACCACTAGAATAGGGAGCCAGGGGTGAACAAAAGCCTACAACATCTGTTTCTTGTTCCTGCTGGCTTCCATTACTAGCTTTGCAGGATCGCTGCGGTGCTCAGTACCCAGCGTCACGGTGGAAGAAAAGGACCAGGCTAGAGCAGGAGATCCTGAGAGCTGAAGCAGGTTTGGTTTGGGTTTTAACATTGTTTTTGTAACTTTTCTTAAATTAAACTGCTTCCTAATATGCTTTGGGACATTTGTGGCTACATAGTAGTGAAAAACTATCTATCAGAGACCATTTTTGTGTTCTTTTTGTAATGTTCTTCTCCATTTGTATGTCCTTTTCTGTTTCTTCTTAACCTTCTTCCTGCTTTCTTCCAAACAGTCTTTTTTTTTTTTTCTTCCTCCCTTCATTTATTTCATACAGTTCTCTGTCTCTAGGTTTCTTCTGGCTTCTTTTGCTTTTATGGGTTGACTCAACTTCTCTGAGTTAGATATTACAAGTTATGGAAGGCGCATGAAAGATCTCAGGACTTCAGTTCTGGCAGTGAAGATAAAAGCAGCTACAACAAAATCTATAATATGTCTAGATGATAGGTGTTTTGTGCTTGAGAACGTGGACTATACTGTATTCATTTTTGTTTCTGCAATACACAGCAGAGGGTCTGGGCTGTAGTATAATAATCAGTGAATGCTGAATGAATGGGATGAGGCATATTGAACTGGCCTATAATTTAACTTGATTATTTTCTTTGTACATATAGAAAGTATCATAGTTAGAAAAATCTAGTTATCTCTCAGGTTACACAAAAATTTTTAATCAACATCTTTAATTTTCTTCTTTGCTCCTCTGGGGGAGTAAAGCCCAAATAACTAGAAAATACTTAAAATATCAAGGGACTTCCTAAAGCATCAGTACTGAGGGGTAAAGTTTTAGCTAATTTTGTATCTGCCATTTTTTATGTCATCATCATTAGACTTAAGTTTTGTGGGTTTTTTTTAATTTTTTTTTTTTTAACGTTTATTTTTGAGACAGAGAGAGACAGAGCATGAACAGGGGAGGGGCAGAGAGAGAGGGAGACACAGAATCCGAAACAGGCTCTAGGCTCTGAGCTGTCAGCACAGAGCCCAACGCGGGGCTCGAACTCACGGACTGTGAGATCATGACCTGAGCCGAAGTCGGACGCTTAACCGACCAAGCCACCCAGGTGCCCCTAGACTTAAGTTTTTAACAAACATATTTTAGTATTTGTAAAAATATATTTGAAAAACCAAGACTTATTTCAAAATATTTTTAGACATCATGTTCAATAATTCAACATGAACAACAATAAACTTTCTGAATTTATTATTATTCAGAAAGGTTCATGATTATGATTCATTTCTTGGTTAGGTTTTTCAAGGGATTTAAACATGTCATAAATTCATTTTAAGGCTTTTGTTTTTTATTTGTAAAACGCTATATATGTCTGGCAAGTAGTTCATCAATGAATATACATATGTGAGGATGAAAAAAAAATTTTTTTGGTATAAATAATAGCAAACAAATCTGCACTGTTCACATTCAAGTGATGGTAAGTTAAGCTTCCAGAGGAAACTGCTGAGATGCACATTTTTAGATTTTTGGCTTTAGTGTTCAAAATAAATGACTTTGATCTCAAGTCCTGCTCTTAATACTTTGTTTTTAATATACTTAATACTTATGGAAATTACTTATGTTTTAGTCACATGTTCACCAAGAACCAAGTAAGAGAATTCCTTCTTGGAGTGGTCGCCCAATCTGGATGGAAAAGATGGTAATGTGCAGAGTAAAAGTTCCACACACATTTGCTGTTCACTCTTACACCCGCCCCACAATATGTCAGTACTGCAAGCGGTTACTGAAAGGCCTCTTTCGCCAAGGAATGCAGTGTAAAGGTAGGATTGGATGTTCTTCTTAAATAAAATTCATAGGTTTTTGTTAGGAAATTTGTTTCAAAATATTTATATTTCAGAAGCATAGGCAAAGAAATCGGTTTCATAGTTGTTAATTTAAAAAAAGAAAAAAATGCATGCATACACACACATTCATATTTATCAACAACTATTGCTCTCTGCAGTATATGTACTATGTACCAGGAACTACAATACAGAAAAGCTAGAATTTGGATCTGTAAGGTATGGCTGCTCTACACCTATCAGTATGGGGCAGTTAGTAAGCAGGTGAGCAGATATTTGAGCTTAAGTCTTTCTGATTCCAGAGCCAAATGTACCCAAAATATAAAATAATGCTTTCCTCTTTCCCTTAAACATTCACACACACACACACACACACACACAAATATATTACAAGAGTTTTCTTATTTTTATTTATAATTATGTAGCTAGGAAAGCTGTACCAAAACTGTTATTCCAGAGACTAATCATACTGAAATAGGAAGAATATAAGTAGAAGCCACTGGAAATGTGATAGGGATTATCCATATTCGGGTACTAACCCAGAATACTATCATCGTATTCTAAAAACATCTCTCATTGAACCAGGCTTTTAATAGAATAATGGAATATTTTTTCCTACAGTTGTGTTATTTTTTATGTTTTTAAAGATGATTTTAAATTTTGTTTCATATCTCCTTCACAACACTCCTGAACAATATAGTGAAAACCAAAACAGTTTAAAATGTGTTATTAATTATTGAGCCAGGATGGGGTGTAAGTAGCCTGTCTATAATTTTATGTACTTATTTTTATATGATTATTTTAACGGTTCTTGGTAACATACTTTTTATATAATAGAAGTGATGTGGAATTGAATTATCTAGTTTTATATAAATAAAACATTAGAATTGAGGTCTTTGCAACAATAAATCCTATTTACAATACAGAATAAAATAATTGTACATAAATTTGACTTAAGTATATGAGAAAACTTTTCTTGGCAGTATATGGCAACATGGGAGAACAGCAGATAGAGGACAGGTTGTGCGTTTGTTGCCAGGTAGTTAATAACTATCAGGCAGGCATAATTAAATGTTGAAATTTTATTTCAACAGCTTACTTTTAAATATGAGTTAATATATAAATTAATACTTTAAAATATCAACACTAAAGTATATTGGCAAGCAGCCACTAAGGAATGTTTTGGGAAAGAACATTAATAACAGATGTACAAATTCTAGCCAACAGATAATCTTAGAAAAGGTTGTAAGTAGTGCTGCTCTGCTGAACAGAACAGAAACATTCTAAAACCATATGCAGAGCAGTACGATAGTTTGTAGAGGACCTAACATAAATATGTAGATTGATGAATTTTGAAATAAAACCAGTTAACTCTGCCACTGGGTTATTGATTTAATTTCTTAGCTCTAAAAAAATAATGTTTCATGCTTGTATTGGTTCAGAAAGTAGCATGTATTGGTTCAGAAATATATATATTTCTGTATAACTAAGCTATTTTAATTATCAGTCAGAAACAATCACTTATTTCAGTGACTTCTTTTTTGTTTTTTCAGTTTTTTAAATATTTATTTATTTTTGAGAGAGACGGAGTGTGAGCAGTGGAGGGGCAGAGAGAGAGGGAGACACAGAATCCGAAGCAGGTTCCAGGCTCTGAGCTGTCCACACAGAGCCTGATGTGGAGCTCGAACTCATGAACCTGAGCCAAAGTCAAACTCTTAACTGACTGACCACCCAGGCACCCCAGTGATTTCTATATTTTTAAGATATGAATTAGGATATTAAAAAGTAAAACAGTCATTTTCATTCACTTGTCAAGCTAAGAAAGAAAACAGTAATTTAGTGAAAACAGTTACACTGGATCATTTGAGAAGATACACAGTTCCAAGAGCAGCTACTCATTCAATCACCTGTTTTTTTGTTTAAAAAAATTTTTTTTAAGTTTATTTATTTATTTTGAGAGAGAGAGAGAGAGCAGGGAAGGGGCAGAGAGAGAGAATCCCAAGCAGGCTCCATACTGCCAGTGCAAAGCCCAATGTAGGGGCTTGAACCCACAAACTGTGAGATCATGACCTGAGCTGAAGTTGGACACTTAACTGACTGAGCCACTCACGTGCCCCATCACCTGCTTATTTTCTACTTTGTAATATTAAAACTTCAAGACAGCTTGAAAGCATACATAAAATATAAGAAAATATGAACAAGTTAATAAGAACATGAGTAAGAGTACAGAGAAATAAAAATGCCTGCCATTAGAACCTACCTACTTGCTGCCGACAGGCCACAAATTTGGCTCTATATTTTCAAAGCGAAAATGGAAATCTTGTTATTGTTACAGTTTGCATACCTCATGAGATAAAAAGCAAATCAATTACTTAAGATAAATGGAAGATGTTAATATTAGTATCATATATGAATTTTTCTAGGGCCTTTCATTTAAAAAGACAGTGTTATTTGATACAAGTTGGGTCACCCACCAAATTATTAATCATGGGACTTTTTCTTATAATAACCTTTACCTTATGCCATTGGTGTGATACCCAGAACTTTCTTGAATCACAAGGGCTACAAAATCATTCTAAGTCAGGACTTAAAATTATTTTCTTCCGGATATTGCTGAAGATGGAATTCCAAGGTGGAAGGGCGTAGTAGACAGTAGTAATAGCAGAGGGTCTCAATTTTGGTATCACCTAAAAAACACTTTTAAAACACATTTCTCAGCCCCACTCCCAGAGCTGCTGACGTAATAGGTTTGGAGTGGCGCCCAGAAATTTGAATTTCTAACAAGTTCTTTGTAATGCTGATTCTGCTGGTCTGGGAACCAGAGTTTGAGAACCACTGAGTTACTTGTAGTATTGAATAGCTTGTACCTGACATTCATCTGCAGTGCTATCAACTCTGATGTTCTTGCAGGCTGAAGAGAACTATATATAAAGGTGGGAGACGTTGTGCATGAGAAGCTCATGCCTTTCCTTACAAGGCTGTATAGGAAAGCCCTTACTAATTCCTAATAAAAGCTTGTAGAATCTCAGTCTCTCTTCTGCATATGCACCAGGTCCTAATAATTAGGAACTGAAAGTAAGTGCTTGACGTATGTTGGAAAGTAGTCAGCCTGAGAAACTGTCAAGGGGAACATGGAAAGATGAGTATGAGTTAATGGAGCTGCCAGCAACATTTTGACAATGGTTATATGAATAGTATTAGCTTCATTTTACAGATAAAGAAACTGAGCCCTAGAAGAATTGGGGAAGATGGCAGCAAAGTAGGAGGAGCCTAGGTTCGCTCATCCCACAGATACAACTAGATAATTATCAAAGCATCCTAAGTGTCCCAGAAATCTACCTGAAGACTGGCAGAACAAACTCTACAACTAAAGGTAGAAAAGAAGCCACAATGAAGAAGGATGGAAGTGTGGGATGTGGTTTAGGGAAGAAATGGATCTTGGCTGCTGTGGAGGAGAGGGAGCCATGGTCATGAGAAGGATGAGAGAGAATGCACAAGGGAATGCCCAAGGAGAATGTTTCCTCATCCATTGGCTTGGAAAGCAAGAGGGGCTGAATTACTTGAGTTCTTGCAGTCAGCAGAGATTAAAGCCTGAAGTTTTAAGCATCAGCAGACTGGAATCTGGGAGTCTAGAGGTATTGGGGCTGCCTTCAGAGACAAGACAGGCAAACAACCTGGGGGCAGACAGTGTGGAAGCAACAATCTGAAGAATGCCTGGGGCACACAGTGAGGAGATTATTTGCTCTTCTTGGAGCATGCCCCTGAGAAGCAGAGTTCACAAAGAGACCTTTCTGGGAACAAAGGAGCTGGTGCCATTTTTTTCTCCTGCCAATTAGTGATCATAGATCAGTGGAATAGAATGGAAAACCCTGAAATGAACCCACAACTGTATGGTCAGTAAATCTTGGACAAAGTAGGAAAGAATATCCAGTGGGAAAAAGACAATCTTTTTAACAAATGGTGTTGGGAAAACTGGACAGCAACATGCAAAAGAATGAAACTGGACCACTCTCTTTTACCATACACGAAAATAAACTGAAAGTGGATTAAAGACCTAAGTGTGAGAACTGAAATCATAAAAGCCCTTGAAGAAAGCACAGCAATAATTTCTCTGATATGAGCCATAGCAACTTTTTTCTAGATAGGTCTCCTGACCCAAGGGAAACAGAAACAAAAATAAACTGTTGGGACCACATCAAAATAAAAAGCTGCTGCACAGCAAAGGAAACAATCATCAAAACTAAAAGGCAGCAACCTATGGAATGGGAGAAGATATTTAAAAATGACCTATCCCATAAAGGGTCAGTACCCAAAATACATAAAAAACATATATAACTTAACAGCCAAAAAATGAGTAAGCCAATTAGAAATGGGCAGAAGACATGAATAGACATTTTTCCAAAGAAGACATACAGATGGCCAGTAGGCACATGAAAAGATGCTCAACATCACTTATCATCGGGGAAACACAAATCAAAACTACAGTGATATATCACCTCACACCTGTCAGAATGGCTAAAATCAACAACACAAGAAACAAGTTTTCGTCAGGATGTGGTGAAAGGGGTACGCTTTTGCACTTTTGGTGGGAATACAAACTGGTACAGCCTCCCTGGAGAACAGTATGGAAATACCTCAGAAAGTTAAAAATAGGGGCACCTGGGTGGCTCAGTCGGTTAAGCGTCCAACTTTTGATTTCAGCTCAGGTCATGATCCTACAAACTGAGATTGAGTCCCATGTTGGGCTCTGTGCTGACAGTGTTGGAGTTTGCTTGGGATTCTCTCTCTTCCTCTCTCTGCCCCTTTCCCACTCATGCTCTCTTTCTCTCAAAATAAATAGACTTAAAAAAAAACAAAGTTAAAAATAGAACTACCCTATGATCCAGCAATCCCACCAGAAGAAGTATTTACCCACAGAGTACAAAAGCACTAATTCAGAGAGGTAACATGCACTCTTATGTTTATAATAGCATTGTCTACAATATTTAAATTATGAAAACAGCCATTATCAACAGATTGATGAATGGATAAAGAAGATGTGGCATATATATACAGTGGAATATTAATCAGCCATAAGAAAGAATGAAATCTTGCCACTTGGTAGATGGGGCTAGAGAGAATTATGCTCAGCAAAATAAGTCAGAGAAAGACAAATACCATATGATTTCACTCATATGTGGAATTTAAAAAACAAAACAAACGAGCAAAGGGGAAAAATAGAAACAAACCAAGAAACAGACTCTTAGCTATAGAGTTAAACATCTTAACTGATGGTTACCAGAGGGGAGGTTGGTAGGGGAAGTGTTAGAAAGGTTATAGGGATTAAGGAGTGCATTGTGATGAGCACTGGGTGATGTATGGAAGTGTTGAATCACTATATTACATACCTGAAACTAATATTACATCATGTTAACTAGCTGGAATTTACATTAAAACTTAAAAAAAATAAATTAAAAAAAAAAGAAATGGAACCCTGAGGAGTTGAATACCTATTAAGAGGTGGCATCAGAATTTGAAACCAGACCTTTATTCCAAGACCTGAGTTCTTAGTAAAGGAAAACTTTAAAAAGTCTCTAAGCATATCTGATACTGCCTGACTTTTTACATACATTAATAAACCAAATATTTTATTTCAGATTGTAAATTCAACTGCCATAAACGCTGTGCATCAAAAGTACCAAGAGACTGTCTTGGAGAAGTCACTTTCAATGGAGGTAAAATTCTTTTTCTTAATTTGCCTAAACGATCAGAAAAGGTCACAGTTCTTTTGTGTATTATCTTTGTATAAGGTTATATTTGCATGTTTTATTTTGTTTACTTTGTTTCTTAAACTTTGGCTTTTTTAATTTAATAATCAAGGAAAATACAGATAATCAGTAAAGGTACATGTATTGTATTTTATCTTATTTATGCCTTCCCATTTTTCCTATAGCCACCTACCATTTGTAGTCTAATGTTGCCAGTGGTGTTGCATATTTTCTTCCATCCTTAGACATAAAATACTTCTTTTTACACCCTGCTGTTGTCCCTAGAGGTGTTCATAGTTCTAATACTGACTGCTTCTGTGTGCCAGGCACAGTTCTGTACTCTTTACAGACATTGATATTTAAACCTAAGAACAGCCCTTTGAGTTAAGTATTTACAGATGAGTAAACTTGGCACAAATACATTGAATAAGTTGCCCAAGAAATATAGCCAACAGTTTATAGAGTTGGGATTTGAACCCATATGATCTGGCTTCCTAGTCCATAGTCATTAGAACACATTGTGCTGCCTCACTGTCTCTTTCTCCATCAAATAATCATTTGCTAAACATATTCCCTCATATGCCTTTTTCTTTTCTTTTTTCAAGATTATGTAGTGATTATGTTTTTGGAGGGAAGGAATAATGATTCCAAGCATAATTTTTTTTTTATTGTTTGCCTGTAATATATATATTTTTTTCAATATATGAAGTTTATTGTCAAATTGGTTTCCATACAACACCAGTGCTCATCCCAAAAGGTGCCCTCCTCAATACCCATCATCCAAGCATAATTTTTATTTAACATTTACAGGACTGGTAAAAATTAAATGTAAGTAGTTCTGTAGGATGAAAAGTATAAGGAATGGAAATTGAATTTCTTAAGATTTTAATGTTTTCTTTTATGGCATTTTTTTTTTTTTAAGTTTATTTATTTTGAGAGAGACAGTGCGAGGGTGGGGGGCAGAGAGAGAGGGAGATAGAGAATCACAACCTGGCTCTACACTGTCAGTGCAGAGCCCAACTTTGGGCTCAAACTCACAAACCATGAGATCATGACTTGAGCCAAAACCAAGAGTCGGTCGCTCAACTGACTGGGCCACGCAGGTGCCCCTGTGGCATGTTTTTTATGGTTGCTATTTAACACCATTGACAGATCGTGATTGGTTTTCTCATTTGGGTTACTCTGAATTAATGCAGCTTTGCTATAGACTAAAGTTTCCTCCAGATTTATGGTTCATGTATTTTTGTACTTTACTACTGTTTGACAGATGAATATGAAATACTATTTATATTGGTTTTAATGTATACTAAGTAGTTTGAACATCTTTCAAATGGTTACTGGTTCTTAAGGGGTTTTTTTCCCCCCTATAAATTATCTGTTCACATGTTTTGTCCATTTTTCTGTTTATTTGTTACTGATTTGCAGGGAGTTGTTGATAATTCTACCTAATAGTTCTTTGTCAGTTATACTTGATGTAAATACCTTCTCTGAGTTCTGGATTATCATTTTTTTAAGCAGTGTTATTGAGAAACTTTGCAAACTTGGCACATTTAGTTTATTCACAAAGTTAGGTATCTATCAGTGCAGTCCAGTGTTAGGACATTTTTCATTACCCTGAAAAGAAACTCCATACACATTAGGAGTCACTCGTTGCTCTTCCCCACTAGCCCATGGCAACCACTAATCAACTTTCTACCGCTGTGGGTTTGTCTATTCTAAGCTTTTCATACAGATGAAATCATAATATGTAGTCTTTTGTGACTGGTTTCTTGGACCTAGCTTAATGTTTTCAGGGTTCCTCCATGTTGTAACATGTATCAGTACTCGTTCTGCTTTGTTGATGAATAGCATTCCTTTGCATGAAGATACCACATTTTATGTATCTCTTCACCAGCCAGTTGGTGGACATTTGAGCTGTATCCACTTTGGGGCTTTTATGAATAATGCTGCTATGAACATTTTGAGTACAATTTCTGTGGACATATGTTTTCATTTCACTTGGGTAGATACCTAGTTGTGGAATTGTTGAGTCATATGGTAACTCCGTGTTTTAAAATTTTGAGGACTGCCAAACTGTTTTCCAAAGCAGCTGCACTATTTTACACTCACTTTACCAGCAGTGTATGAGGATTCTAGTTTTTCTGAAAGCTTACCACCACTTGTTATTATCTGTCATTTGGATTGTTGCCATCCTACTGAGTATGAAGTAATACTTCCTTGTGGTTTTGATTTGCATTCGTGGATGGCTAATTGATATGCACATCTTTTCACATACCTGTTGGTCATTTTACATCTGCTTTGGGAAATATCTATTACTCTGGTCCTTTGCCCATTCAACTGGTTGTTTATTTTTTTATTATCGAGTCTTAAGAGTTCTTTAAACATTTGAGATACAAGTCCCTTATTTGATATATGATATGTAAATACTTTTTTCCCTTCTGTTGGGCAGACTTTTTGCTTTTTTGAGGTATCATTTGAAGCACAAAAGTTTTTAATTATAATCAAGTCCACTTTATTTTTTCTTCTGTCACTTATATTTTTGGTATTCTATCTGGAAGGCTTTGCATAACCCAAGGTCACAAAGATTTACTCCTGTGTTTTCTTCTAAGAGTTTTATAGATTTAACTCCTACATTTAGATCTGTGATCCACTTTAAGTTAATTTTTGTATTTGGTTTACAAAAGAGGTCCAGTTTCACCTTTTTGCATGTAGATAATCCAGTTCTCCCAGCACCATTTTTGGAACAGACTATTTATCTTTCCCCAACAAATTGCCCTGGACCAGTTAACCCAACATACAATAGTGGTGGCTAATTTTTTGCTTTGCTTCTAGTATCTTTTGTCATACAGAAATTTAAGTTCTAATTATTAAAAAAAATTTTTTTTAATGTTTTTATTTATTTTTGAGAGAGAGAGAGAGAGCAAGCGGAGTAGGAGCAGAGAGAGAGAGGGAGACACAGAATCTGAAGCAAGCTCCAGGCTCTGAGCTGTCAGCACAGAGCCTGATGCGGGGCTCGAACTCACGAGTTGTGAGATCATGACCTAAGCCGAAGTCAGACACTCAACTGACTGAGCCGCCCAGGCGCCCCTAAGTTCTGTTTAAGCAAATTAATTAATTTTCTGCCTTAGGGTGTGTGCATTTTATATCTTCCTTAATTAAATACCTCTTTATCCATAAAGATATTTTCCTATTTTCATTAAGAGTTTTAAAACCTTTTTTTTTTCACATTTCATATACTTTTTCTATTTACATGTATTGCTCTCCCATTAGTATGAAACTCTGAATTCATTTAAAACTTTGCCAGAACCTTCCAGTCTGGGAACAGATACAGATATACCAATGGATATTGACAGTAGTGACATGAACAGTGATGGTAGCCGGGGCTTGGATGACATTGAAGAACCATCTCCTCCAGAAGATAAAATGTTCTTCTTGGATCCGTCTGATCTTGATGTGGAAAGAGATGAGGAAGCTGTGAAAACCATCAGGTAATGCACGTGTGTGTATTGCAAGCTACTTCCAAATGCAGGATTAGTCCAGGTGCTTCATTAAGAAAGAAAAAGCCACATTTCTTTCAATGGAACCTAGAATGTAATTCACAATCCAGTTAAAGTATTGCTAATTCCTTTACATGCACCACAGTATTTCTGAAATAAATTATACACTCTGGCCATCTACTCAAGATGGGAAAGTATGAGAATCCTTGTTAAAGAGAAAAATGCTTTATTTAAATGTAGTCTAGATATTATATCTGGCTGTGGAACAGCCACCACAAGGTGCCGGAATTAAACTATCAATTAAAGCAACCAGCTTCTTCATTTAGGCAAATTATCAGATGTTAGAAACACCAGTGAGAATATATACCTGCCGAATGTTGCACAGAGATGATGGTGACAAATTTGGGGGCAGTTTTCATTTTACCACAATTAGACTGTTAGCACTTTGCAAAATGCTATTGGATTATAAAACTTATAAATATCCCCTTATGTTTATAGAAATTCAGTTTTTTGTGTATACAGCTTTGTAGGATACACTACTTTGTAATAAAATGTGAATATTTTGGCAGGTTTTGTTCTTCACTGGCAACAAAGAAGTATTTAGAGAAAATGGATCATTTAACTGAGTGGTCATTTATTCATTTTGGCTTGTCATTAGATTGCAGCTATTATCATTATGAACTAAAACTTACTGTTTACCCAGTTTGGAGACTGTGAAGAGAACTTGGCTAGCTTCCTAATCATGAATATTTCATAATTTAAGAGAAAATATTTAACTGAGATTCAAATTGAAAAACCATGTATTTTTCACACATATCCCGTCAAATTGTTCTTTTACTTCCAGCTGTGCTGTTTCTGACCCATGTTTCAATATTACCTAATTTGACGCAGTACTTTATTTTATTGTCTTAATTGGTAGCTATAAATCATTTTATTAGTATCTATTAGAAATACTTTTTCCTAACAACATGAAAAATGGAATTTGACATTTGAACCATGTGATTTTGTGAATAGGTATACTTGCTTTTTACCTTGTTACGAATTTACTAATTAATCATGCTGCCTAGGGCAAAAGAACCTTTCTCAACAGCAGTCCCGATTGAGACCCTCTTCCAGGCTCCAGATCTTCCAGTTGGGGAAGATTCTTTCTGCTCTGTTCATTGTTTTGTGTTGTGACCTTCCAAAAAATATTGATGACACATAATGAGGACTTTCAGGATTGTCTTAGTCTTTTATAAATCAACTGTGTATCATCATGAAAGGATTAATTTCTTTTTCTTAACCTATTTCTGTAAGATATTTTGAAAAAATTTAGCTCAGTTATCTTTAAAAAGGCCAGTGAGCTTACAGTATTCATAGGATTTTTTAAAAATTCAAATTATCAATATTTTATCATAAATGTTAAATGTTTTGTAGTCCGTCAACAAGCAGTAATATTCCGCTGATGAGGGTTGTACAGTCCATCAAGCACACAAAGAGGAAGAGCAGCACGATGGTGAAGGAAGGGTGGATGGTCCATTACACCAGCAGGGACACCCTGGTCAGTAGTCACAGATATTTTAATATGGTAGTGAAAGTTTGTTACGTACTTTATTTTGTGCATTTTTAAAATCAAAATGAGGATGTAATATGTATTAAGACATAGTATATTGGAACTGTAGTTACATTTGTAAAGAGTTCTCAAAAGACAGAACGTTGAAATATCTTTACAAACCAGCAGAGCAGTAGAGATTCAGAAGAGGTCTGGGGATATAACATCAAATACAAAATCCATGAAATAAATAATAAGAGGGACTTCATTATAATTATAAACTCCTGCTCTGCGAAAGACAGTATCAAGAGAATAAGACAACCACTGGCTAGGAGGAAGTATTTACAAAAGAGACATCTGATGAAAGACTTCTCTAAAATATACAAAGAACACTTAAAACTCAACTCTAAGAAAACAAACAACCCAATTAAAAAATGAGTCAAAGATCTTAACATATACCTCACCAAAGAAGATCTGTACAGATGGCAAACAGGCATATGACGAAGATGTTCCACATCATATGTTGTCAGGGAGATGCAAATTAAAACAACAGTGAGATACCACTACACGCTTATTGGAATGACCAAAATCTGGAACACTGTCGACACCAAATGCTGGCAAGGATGTAGGGCAACACAAACTTTCATTCATTGCTGATGGGGATGCAGTGGTATAGATACTTTGGAAGACTGGTGGTTTCTTACAAATTATGGGCTTTGTGATTATGATGTGTCAGTGTAGGTTCATCAGTTGTAGTGGATGTACCACTCAGAAGAAGGATGTAGGTCACAGGAATGCTCTGCATGTGTGGGCACAGGGGATATATGAGAAATCTCTGTACCTTCCCTTTAATTAGGCTAAGAACTTAAAACAGCCAAAATCTTCATTTTACAAAATTATTTTAAGAAACATTTAAAAAAAAAAAAAGCCACGTGTCAAAAAAAGCAAAGACAAATGACAAACTGAAAAAAGTATTCTGAAGTCATGTTCTAGACAAGGATTCATTTCATGATATGTAAAGGATACCAACAAATTGATTCAAAAAAAAAATACAAACAGTCAAAGAATGGGCAAATAATATCTACAGAGTTCACAGGCAGGAAAATACAAATGACTTTTAAAGATGAGAGCTTGATCTCATATTGAATAAAAAGTACAATTTAAAATTTCACTGAATTACCTTTTTTTTTTATCAGTACAGCAAAGATCAAAAAATTTAGTGACATACTAGATTAGTGAAGGTTTGAGTAAATAGGTACTCATGTTGCTGATAAAACTATAAATTGGATCAAATCATATGTAGGATAATTAATACTGTCAAGGAGAATTACATGTGTACATATCTTTTGACCTGGCAAGCCAATAGGTAAATTAGAAATGTAGCCTACAGATGAATTACATATCAGTACATGTATACCACACGTGTATTTGCACGTGCTCACATAAAGTTCCCTAAAAGGATTCCCAGAAACCTACTACCGTTGCTTACGTGGGGTAGGGTGGACTCGAGTATGCTTATGACTATATATCCTTTTTCTGTTCGCAGAATTTTGACCCCCGTGAATTTTAAACCTATTCAGACATACAAACTTATGAGTAGAAATGAAAGGAAAAAGAAAGAAAGGCACAGGTACTTTGGAAGAATCATTATTTTTATACCTAACAGTTGTGTGCCCTTTATTTTATAGAGAAAGAGGCATTATTGGAGACTGGACAGCAAATGTCTCACATTATTTCAAAATGAATCTGGATCAAAGTATTACAAGGTAAAGATTCCACATTTAAAAAAATAACATACATTAAAATATCATATGTTTTCCAGGTATATTAAAGTAATATTTGTTAGTTATTATATTGGCATATACTGTGTATTATGACTCTGCCTAATATCGCTTATAAGTCACTCTTGAGTTCCTTGTTGAAACAGTTTTCCCCCACCCTCCATTTCACCCCCCACAGCAGCCCTGCTACCAAAGGATGTTTTTTGTTGTGTTCCTTTGGTCTTGGCCTGCCTGTCAGGTTGCTGCTGATTTCCTTCTGGACACCATGATTTAGATCGGGCTGTTCATGATCATTGCCTGTCCAGAAGAGGCCGGTGTGGTATCCATGTTCTCCCTGCTCCATTTGATCTTAGGCCCCGATTCCCACATGCTGCTGCTTCGCTTTTGTATAGTCTTCTTTGCCTGGCTTGTTCCACACTTGGCCATGCCACAGACTGACACCAAACAAAATTGTAAGTGGAGCGATTGTATCCTTAAGAGAGAGATCAGAAACTGATGACTTTGAGCTGGTTGGGTTCTTTTAAATAGGTTTTTTTGGTGTGGTTTTTTTGTTTTTTTGTTTTTGTTTTTTTTTTTTTTTTGCCTCAGGGAGTAGACTACACATGCAGAGTTGTTACAGTTGTGTGCAGAACCAGAATGGAGTGCGTGAACAACCTGTGCTAGCATTCTCCTTTTGCTGTTGTTTTTGCTTTGTTTTCCTTTGAGGGCTGCATCTTGCAGACAGCAGCTGGCAGAGAAGTAATTGTTGAGTTGATTTAATGACAGTTGGAAAGGGACAAGTGTTGGATACAGTGGCGGTTAACTCTCCCCAGTCCTCTCCTTCCTTGCATTCTAACAACCTGCTGGAACACTGGGTTAGTACGCTCCAGGCTCTGCCTTTGGCAGATCACTGATGGCAGATACTACTGTAAGACTTGACTGCGTGCTCCGTGTACCACATACTTGTGTTCATCTTAGTGCATTCGCTAGAAATGTGTATCTTTGATTGTTTAGCGTATTTGAAAATAAAAACAAAGATGTATTTATATTTTTTAATGCTTGATTTTTTACTGCAGGAAATTCCACTTTCAGAAATTCTCCGCATATCTTCGCCACAAGATTTCACAAACATTTCACAAGGCAGCAACCCACACTGTTTTGAAATCATCACTGACACTATGGTATACTTTGTTGGGGAGAACAATGGAGACAGTTCCCACAATCCTGTTCTTGCTGCCACTGGAATTGGAGTTGATGTAGCACAGAGCTGGGAAAAAGCAATTCGCCAAGCTCTCATGCCTGTTACCCCTCAAGCAAGTGTTTGCACTTCTCCGGGGCAAGGGAAAGATCACAGTAAGCAATAAGCTTGTTGATGGCTTTTTCCCCCCTTTGGTTCTTAAGCGTTTTGTGGGTGTGGTTGTGTTTATGTATTTCTAACACTCATTTTAAGCTTCATCGTTAGTAACCAATACTGTGGGTTAATTCCTTTATACCATTCACGTTGGTTATAGTGTATACATACAACCCCCAGTATGAAAGAAAAGGTTCCAGAGTCAGTCTCCCTCTCCAGGCTCTGCCAACCTATTAGGTGATCTTAGGCAAAATTTCACCTGTCTGTGATAGTACCTACTTTGTGGGGTTGTCAGCATTCGAGGAAAGAGAACCAGTAAGGAATAGAACAGTCTTTGGTTTCCATGAACTCTCAGTGGATTAAAGTAAATTGCTAATATTAGTATTTTGCTTCATGGTGGGATATAAACAGGTGATCAAGAATTACGGTTCACATCATATTTGTGAAATCTATGAAGCCAGAAATGCTGTTTTTCTTTTAACTGAATTAAGACATTCAGAAATACTAAAAAAAATTGTTGAAACACATGTTCTTTGCACCAACAAAATTTATAAAATAAAAGCTAAATTTTGTAAAGGATCAAGTGAAAGCCATAATATAATGTCACTTTTACGCCATTGGTATTATGTTATTTCTGGGGAAACACCATTTATTAGACATATATTTAAATTGAAATAGGTATCAACCAGTTCCTACATGTACTTTATTTCTGTTCAACTGTATTATTTTGTGCACCTATTCTTGGCATTATGTTAGGCTCTGAGCTAGAGTATGAAAGAAACACAGAAATTAAGGGAGATAGGACACACATACATAAGTAAGTGTTAGGTAGCAGCATAAAGCAGTAGTGCGCAAAAACGAGTAATGCATTACTTGGAGGATGCGGATATGGATAGAAGGAGTAAGCAGAGACTTCATGATTTGGATCTTGACCTTGGATCCCAAGTAGGTTAGGATAGGAAAGGCTAAAAGGGAATGGTAGAGAGCTAGTTTTATTCTAGTTAAGGAGACAGGTGTGATCAATGGGATGAAGATAATGACCGTGACCATGTTTGGTGTTTAACATTGATTCTAAGAGGATGAATTAATGGATATTTACAGTGCTGCTAAAGTTTTGGGGGATTTTAGACAGAACTCTGATAACCTAACTAAAGCCATGGACCTATTCCCCCAGAAAATAATACAGGAGCATACATACAAATTTTATGTATAACTGGATGTGGGAACCTCCTCTAGCCTATCATCCATGGACCTCCTCCCTCGGGTTGAGAATCTCGAAAAGCAGAAGGGTTGCGTGAGAGTGCTAGAGAATGATGCGCAGTCGTGCCGCTTACTGTCTGTGTGACCTTGGTCTCTACAGTCTCTCATCTAAAGTGTGAATCATAATAAATGCATACAATGCACGTAGCACAGTTCCTGATGCACTGGTAATACTGTTGTTGTTGCTGCTGCTTTTTGTGGTGTAAAGTTCTGGGAAGCAATAGAAATTAAAACTGGGTGGAGCTGGACAGTGGAGGCCTTTGAAACAATCTGCATTGACACTAGGAAACCAGAACAATTGGAAAGCATAGTGTTAGATACTTCTGTATCGTTGATGCTGTGCCTTTTTTGTTTCATTGATATTTAATATTTTAATTATTTAAAATATTTTAAGACTGATTTAATATTTTTAAATGCAGGCTTTGACAGTCATTTTTTGATGCATAGTTTTTGATGCATAGTTTGCTTACATTTTGTTAATTTTTGTATTTGGGATTGTAAAGGAAATTTCATATTGTCTTTGAGTTGTCTCCAAGATTCTAGATGTTTGAGACCTAATCTCTTACTCACTTCCCATGCTGCCCTTTTCTCTTGTCAGTTACTTCCGTTGCGTACCAAAATAATACAGACATTTGAATTTTACAGCATTATGGAATATAAGATGAAGAAGTCCTTCCTATACACTTGTAACACCCCCCCTTTTTCCTGGTCCTATACCTCCTCCTTCAGAAGACCATTATGAACAATTTGGTGTATATTTCTTGCTTTGGGGAGAAGGGAAGCTTATGCTATCTGTGCTGTATTGTTATATTTTATTTTTGTAGAAAAGTGTGGTCATACTCTTTGTTCTTTTTGGAACTGGCTTTTATCCACTATTTAATATATATCAGATATATTTCAATGCTAGTATATGTAGATTTGTCTAATTTTTAATTTTAATTTTTTAATTTTTAAAAAAGTTTTTGTAATGTTTGTTTTTGAGAGACAGAGAGCATGATGGGAGGGGGGCAGAAAGAGAGGGAGACAGAATCTGAAGCAGGCTGTCAGCCCAGAGCCTGACACAGGGCTTGAACTCATGAACCACGAGATCATGACCTGAGCCAAAGCCAGACGTTTAACCGACTGAAGCACCCAGGCACCCCAAATTTTATTATTACTAAAGTAATGCATGCTTTTTATGTTTTAGAAAATGAAGGCAGTATAGAAGTGTATGAAGAGTAGGCTTTGTTCCCCAACCCTACTTCTCTCACTCATCGGAAGTATCATTTTCTTCATCAGATGCTGCTACTACCTTACAACTTGCCTTTCTAACTTAATATGCTGTGGATAGCATTCTAACTCAGTATTATAGCTCTACACCATTAAATGTTTAGATAGGATTTCTTTGTGTGGGTGTTTCATATTTTATTTAACCAGTTTCCTGTTACTGGGTTAGTATTGTGTGTGTGGATATATTTTTTTAAAGAACATAATTAGCCAATTTTTAATTCAGCCAGTTTATAAAACTTAATGTACTGTGGGCACTTGCATGTCAGCAGATGTTAATATTATTAAGTCCTATAACAATTTTGTTCTTTGCTCTTACATCGTTCTTCTGTTTTACAGAAGATTTATCTACTAGTATCTCTGTATCTAACTGTCAGATCCAGGAAAATGTGGTAAGTAAAAATTGAAAATTATAGCTAAGATATGCAAATTTGATAATTAAAATAGGTAAATGAAGATGTGAAAATCAGTTCAAGAGATAAACTCTTAAACACAGAGAGCAAACTGGTGGTTGCCAGAGAGGAAGTGAATGGGGGGATGGGGAAATAGAGGGGATTAAGAATGCATTTATCCTGATGAGCACTGAGAAACATATAGAACTGTTGAAACTAATATAACACTGTATGCTAATTATACTTGAATTAAAAAAATATATATGGGGCGCCTGGGTGGCTCAGTTGGTTAAGCATCCAACTTCGGCTCAGGCCATGATCTCGCGGTTTGTGGGTTCGAGCCCCACGTTGGGCTCTGTGCTGGCAGCTGGAGCCAGGAGCCTGCTTTGGATTCTGTGTCTCCCTCTCTCTCGGCCCCTCCCCCGTTCATGCTCTGTCTCTCTCTGTCTCTCAATAATAAATAAACATTAAAGAAAATTCAAAAAAATAATAATTCTTAGGCCAAAGTATTGACCAGTTGGCCTAAAGACACCAGGCAGGCTAGACTTCGGGGCTGATAACTTCTTTAAGGAATTCTGCCTTATGAAGGAAAGTGTGGCAGATTTTTTTAACTGTGAAAATAAAGTTAACTTTTTCATAAGTGTTAGTAGACTATTACATAGTGACAGACTAGTTCAAAGAGAAGGGAGAGACCACTTCTTTCTGGGTCAGCAGAGAAAGCTTCCTACAAGAAGTGAATCCTGAGCTGTGCCCAAGTGGATGGAAAGGGATTTTGACTCAAGGGCTGAGAGGGTGAGGGCAGGGAATACTACTTCATACAAGACAGGGACCAGGATGGGCACATAGAAAGAAGCAGGACATACAGGACTTGTAAGGAATAGTGAATAGGTTCAGTTTGGCTGGTGTATATATGTAGGTATGTGCTGAGGATTGTAACAGGGGTCAGCAAACTTTCTTTTTTTTTTTTTTTTTTTAAACATTTATTTATTTTTGAGACAGAGAGCATGAACAGGGGAGGGTCAGAGAAAGAGGGAGACACAGAATCTGAAACAGGCTCCAGGCTCTGAGCTGTCAGCACAGAGCCCGACGCGGGGCTCGAACCCACGGACCGCGAGATGGTGACCTGGCTGAAGTCGGACGCTTAACCAACTGAGCCACCCAGGCGCCCCAGCAAACTTTCTATAAAGGGATAGATAGTAAATATCTTAGGCTTTGTGGACCACACCCAATTACTTGATTCTGCCATGGTAGTGAGAAAGCAGCCTTAGTACAGAAAGGAATGAGCATGGCTGCGTTCCAATAAACCTGCATTTATGGACCCTTGATTTTGAACTTTATGTCACTTTCATGTGTCGAAAGATACCATTATTTTCTCTTTTTTAACCATTTAAAAATGTAAAATCTATTCTTTGATCAGGAGTCTGTACAAAAAGACCCAGCAGACCTACCAACTAGTTTGCCAACCATGGATTAGAAAGAAAAAAGGCTGGAAAAAGAAGTCATAAAATATTTCATTGACTATATATAAATTTCTCTGATAAAAACCTCTCACCATCTTCCACCTGGGGCATCCAGCTGTTCTAGCTCTTAGCATATAAACGTTGCCTATTCTAGGATTGCGGTGAAGACACCTTATCCAGTGGCGCTATGGGAAATAGAGGGTCTCAAGGAGATGTAATCTGTGTATCTCTTGTTGTAGTGGCAGGTACGAGAGATACCAGATTCTCGGGGAGGGAAGGAGGAGTAACAACGTGAGGTCACTAACTTTGAAGGAGCTTGAGGGACATGCACATTCATAGCTGAAAAGGGGAAAGGTTTAGAGCTGATCTTTGTGAAAAAACCTTTTCTGGCAGCTGTTATTTGAATAGCACATATCCCCTCATCTAATTTGATTAGAACCAAAATTTGGTTGGTTAAACTTTTTAAAAAGTTGATTAAAGTTAGGAAGCATATAAAAATGATTCTTACAAACCTTAAAATTTTCACTATAACTTAAAACATACCTATGCACATTCATTTGCTGTTGTCACAGGACTGAGATTCTTATGGGTCTGCTAAGCAGACTTGCACTTTGTCTTTCTTGTGGCAGTCACATCTGTAATGCAGTTCCAATGGTAACCACCCAGATTTTGTGCAGACTTCACAGACTAAGGGTACAAGTTCCCAAAAGGCTGCCCGCACTTGAGACACCAGCCACAAGTGCAGGGGTCTCCAGGTCACCCGTACTTCTGACCAACTGGCTACAAATCCAGAGGATTCCCACGAACCCATACTGAGGTTCAATAATTCATTAGAGTGACTCTGAGAACGCAGGAAAGCTCTGGACTTCTGATTACAGCTGAAGTATAAAAATCGGGACCAGCCAACTAAAGACACCTAGGGTGCGGTTTGGGAGGGTTCTGAATGTAGAGCTTCTGCGTTCTCTTGCTGAAGTCCGGGTATGCAACCCTACCAGCACATAGATGTGTCACCAGCCCCGAGAGTTACCTGGATTGTGGTGTCCAAAGGTTTTTTTTGAGTTTCATTAAGTATGATTGACTGAATCAGTGGCTACCTGATTGAACTCAGTCTCCTGCCCCCTTGTGTCCTCCCCTGAGTTTGGACTGTTCAAAGCCCCAATCCTCTAATCACGTGGTTAGTCTTTCCAGTGATATTTCCTCATCCTAAGTCATCTTGTTAGCTTAACACAGGTGTGATCTAAAGGGCTCATGTATTACATGAATGAGATATTCCTGTGACTTGGGAAATTCCCAGGATTTAAGAGTCTCTCTCTAAGAAACCAGGGGAAAAGGCCAAATTCTTATTATACAACACCCATAATATCTATAATTTCCTATTTTTGTTTCTTTAAAGTAGAGCCAGGGATACTTGTGAAATATTCTGAGAACAGAATCCGCACTCCCCCAATCTGGAGTTTGTAAAACTACTTAGTTTTCATAGAAATCTTGTGTGTTTCATTGACTTATCAAATATATTTATATTTAATTTTGTGTAATCTATAACAAGTACATTTGGCAAAATGGTTTGGGGAATAAATTCAGTTTTAAGAACTACTCATTGGGATACCGGCCACAAGCATTTTGTTAGGCTGTGGTAGACATCAGTCAATATATGCTTTTCAGAGGGAGTGGAGAGTGTAGGTTATTCTGGTGAGTTAGTAAAAGACAAGGTGTTAGGATAGCCTCTAATGTAGTACTTATTTGACCCTGATATGTCCTGAATTCCTTATCTTTTTAATAGATTTTTCTGCTTCCCAAATACATCATAAGGCTCTTAACTAGGTCTCTTCCACAAATTAGCTACCTTTTGCAGAGCCCTGTGTACAGTTAGGGTTCAATAAATGTTGATGATAATCATAAAATCATAGGCATTTTTTAAATTAGGAGGAACCTAGGGATGTAGACCAATACTTTTTTTTTTTTTTACAGATGAGAAAACGTCCCAGGGGAGTCAACAATTTAAGATTATCTAATTAAAACAAATTAGGAAATCAGATTTATGGAATTACTGATTTTTATATGCTAAGCACTAGACTTGACACTTTGTAGATATCTTTATTTACTTTGCTTAAAAATCCAGTGAAATAGGTGTTACTATATTCCCTTTACCAATTGAGAAAATTGAGGCCTATGTGATTCTATTTGAGTTACTACCGTGAGACAGGCACTGGCTGGGAATGTAAGAGCCACAGAGATCGAGCCCCTGACTTCATGCAGACTGGCACAGACCCCAAACAAAAGGGAGACCAGGATCGAAGAGCTGTGGATTGCCCTCCCAAGAATATTCTGACAGCAGCAACCACCACCAAGAGAGAGCGGGGCAGGGGAGAAGATTGGGGAGTGGGTCTCACTGACAGACTTTCTCACACATACGCTGTCACCAGCCTTTCAAAATCAGCCTAATTTCGATAATATGAACCTTGTGAGTTTTTCTCTCAAATCAAAGATAGCAAATTTCTTTGGTGAAATAAGTAAAATACTGTTCTTAATTTTTTATGTTAATTTACTGTTTATAGATGATTACTTAATAAATGCATGATTTCTTCTATTCAAGGCATTTCCCCCCCTCAAAGATCTTGCTGAATATATTATACTTGCATATTAAGAGTCATAGTATTAAAACTGGGCTTTTCTAGGACATGGAAAGTCTATATTCATAAAATATTTGTTATGAAAATTAGCTGCCTCATAAAAATAAAAATGTGTTCAAGTGTTAGAATGAAGAGTTAGAGATGCTGACCATGTTTCATAGGGCAAATAATGCTGCTTACTCCTTCCCAAATAGGACATTAGTACTGTTTACCAGATCTTTGCCGATGAGGTGCTTGGTTCAGGCCAGTTTGGCATCGTCTATGGAGGTGAGTGACTGCAGCCTGCTGCAGATTATACATACGCCAGAAAATTGTGAAATTTGAAAACCTCTGCTAGCTGTTACGTCTTGTCACAGTTTTGTCCAGTGGCTTGTTTCTGCAGGGTTGACTTGCATTCTTTCAGCTAAGCCCTTTTCACTGTAACTGAGTATTCATTCTTCATTTCAACCGCAAACATTACAAAGTAACAAAGAATCAGGAAATTAGTTCCACAGTAGTCTTACTTTATCTCTTCTTGTAGCATAAAGATGTTTGTGAGGGAAAAATCAATGGCTCAGAGCTTTGTTGGGCGGTGTGTGAGGAGGTTATGCCCTACTGGATGTCCAACACAAATGGCCCCGTTCATCCGCTGTTGGATGAATGTTATATCACATTTGAGGACCTGAGATCTCACTGTGACTTGATATTGGCAGAGTCATTTAAGCTCACCGTGCCTTTGTATCTTCATCCGTTGAATGGAGTTAATAAACCTTTACCTGCATAGTTCACAGGGTTGTTAATTAAACCTAATTGTACATAAAAGTACTTTTATGAGCTATGATCCGAGGTATAAAAGGAAGGTAATGTTAAATCCTAGTCCTCACTTGCTGACACTGTTTAAGTAGTCTCCTCCTCGGCCTTTCTGCCTCCAGGCTTGCTCTCAGGTGTGGTTAAATAACTTTGTGCTGACTCAGTGAACCTAGTAAAATTAATTCATTGATACAGTGTTTCTATCTTGACAGTCTCTGAAGACTAAGAGTAGTTAACTAATAAGGTAAAGATTATTTTTCAGCACCCAAGTTCATTCAAATTTCCTGCTGTTTTGAGTAATGGAGCTGTCATTAGGGACAGCTACTATTAAGGGAAAACAATTTGCTTCTTAAAATTAAAGGTGAGTGAAGGAGAACAAAATCAGCCAAAGAAAAGAAATATAAGAGTAAATACATATCAGTTTTGGTCTGTGGACAACTTCCTGATAAAGCTTTTATGTTGTAAATGAGCTGACAGTTTGCTGCTTCTTACTTTTCTATACTTTTTTTTTTTTTAATAGGAAAACACAGAAAGACTGGAAGGGATGTGGCTATTAAAGTAATTGATAAGATGAGATTCCCCACAAAACAGGAAAGTCAACTCCGTAATGAAGTGGCTATTTTACAGGTAAAGAACAAAAAACCAAGTTGCTTTGTATTGGTTTCAATTTTGATTTATGAGTTTTTAAATACAGGTCTGTTTACTGTGCTGATAAGAATAAGGCTTGTTTTCTGTTTTGTTTTCATATTATGCCCTTTTGGCTTAGTGAGAGGTTGGTGGACATCTGCATTAAATCCTTAAGTCTTTTTTAAATTTTTTTTTAAAGGAAAAATTAAGTTACAGTAACCTAGGAGTTACAAGAACTGCCATTATGGTAGTAGTTTGTTTAGAACACATTTTCATAAGTAAAATCTTAACAACAAAACTCTTAATTTGTCTCTCCAGAAGCTCAAAACACTTGATAGTTCTGTATCACCACATTTGATTAGGAGATCAGTGCTATACCCATTCAGTTCTCACAGATGATCTGCTTGATGATTATAGCAATTGCTATAAAAAAAAAAAAGTCTGCTTAAAAATTGTGGACTTTTTAACAGTAGCATTTGCTATTTTATTAATTCACAACTCCAAAGGTTTAATTTTATAATGGTTTAGTCCACTGAGGTGTATTTTTAAAGATATACTGACAATGACTTAACTCCCATAAAATAAATTACTGTCTTCTTATTTTCATGTAACATTTTTACCTCTTTTGGGGGTCATCTAGAAGACTAAAATGTAGCTTTATCTTTATTTTTATGAATATCCTAAATCATTTATAATATGCAAATATCTATTTACTGTGTAGCTTTTGCATAATATTTAAGAAATCATGGTGATATAATAGTTAATGCTGTCAGAGCCCCCATTTGCTTGTGGGTGAAGTTCAAGAAGATAGTCTACTGAATTTAGGCTTCCTTGAAGAAGCAGGTAAGAAATGTATAAACAAAGGATTAATTTTACGTGTATTACATTATCAGTTACTAGCAGTAATGTTTGCCTCACTTCTTTTTCAGAGGCGTGATAATCAAAAGATTATGATCAACAAGCTACCTGTGGTCCTTTCAGGTTGCTTCCTCCTATAAAACTACCTTCATACAGAATATTAATAGCATTCAGACTATATTAGGATATGGTTAGAAATCTTTTTCACATCTAATTTTGGAATCTTGCTCATTGTCCAACTAGTATGCAAAAAAAAAAAAAAAAAACCATTAAGGATATATATTTTTTAAGGGTTTTTTTTTAATGTTTATTTACTTTCGAGAGAGACACAGACAGAGCATGAGCAGGGGAGGGGCAGAGAGCGAGGGAGACCCAGAATCTGAAGCAGGCTCCAGGCTCTGAGCTGTCAGCACAGAGCCTGACGTGGGACTTGAACTCACGGACAGTGAGATCATGACCTGAGTTGGACACCCAACTGACTGAGCCACCCAGGTGCCCCAAGGATATATTCTTAAGACTTGATTCATCCTTGTCGCTTTGATCACGAACACATCTTTGAATTAAACACTGAAGCTTTTTTTCGTCGTGTTATGAACTGTGGCTCATAATAGCTAAATATAGGGGTTTCCAGGTAATGCACAGTGCAAAAACTGTATTCTGTCCTTCTGGGTTTTTTCATTGATATTGCCCTATGGGGAATACAGTTAAGTGTTATAGTATGTCTCCAAATACACTATTTTCATCTTAAATTTAATACCATATTCTTTGTTATAGATTCTGTTCAAATCGTATGTCGTGAATGGCTTACTTTGTGCCAGAAACTAAACTTAATTAACATCATCCAGCAGGAAGAAGACAGGTTCAGAGTGTGAATCTAAGTCTGTCTCCACACCACATGCTCTTTCTTCTCTGCCACATTGGATCTCCTGTGTGTGTGTGTGTGTGTGTGTAAAATTGTGACTTCAGTTTCTTTGCAATGTGTAAGTTCAGCGAATGTTGAGTGTGAGGACCAGCTTTAGGCTACTTTATATTTGAATTACAGTTCTCTTAGAACAATGTGAATATGGTAAATACATTTTTTTTAAAGCAGACTTGTTTCAGATAGTAACTCATTTGCTGAAATTCATTCCGCAAGATTTGGTTGTATGAGCATTTCAGCGAGACCCTTCCACACGGGTCGCGAGGCATTTCTGTACTCGTTCACTCGCTCCACCCTTTGGTTCCCGCCTCCCCTGGCAGCCCGGTCATCCTTACTTTCCAGTCACTGCCCCTGATTCTTCTTGTACGTAGTCCTCCTTAAACAAATCTAAAGGTCTGGGTGAACGCAGCCTGGTAGTTGATCCTGGTACTGTAAGTCCCCTGCAGTTCCGCCGACAGCCGTAGTTTTTCTTCCCCATGTCCTCATCTTTTTTTTTTTTTAATGTTTTTATTTATTTTGGGGACAGAGACAGCATGAGCGGGGGGGGGGCGCAGAGAGAGAGGGAGACACAGAATCTGAAGCAGGCTCCAGGCTCCGAGCTGTAAGCACAGAGCCCAACATGGGGCTCAAACTCACGGACCGCAAGATCGTGACCTGAGCTGAAGTCAGACACTTAACCGACTGAGCCGCCCAGGCGCCCACCGTGTCCTCATCTTTATAAAGAAAGGATGGGGTGAAGACCAAGCATATTATTGAGACCATACTTTTGGCCTTTCCAATGGCAGGGAGAGACAATTATAGAATCATTGACTTAGGAGTGACCTTACAGTTTACCCAGGAACATCCAGCCTCTCTCTTGAGTGCCTGGTGATAAGCTCTGTATTTCTATCAATTTAATAGAAATGAGAACGTGGCATTTTTGGACATCTGCACATATTCTATTCAGCTAAATCAAAATCTCTTTAAAAAGGTTCCATCATAGACACCACACTCAACACATTGAGTCTCTTTTCCAGATGGTGGCCACACTGACTTTCTTTCTGTTCCTCAAACTTGCCAGATATGGTCCTGCCTCAAGGACTTTGCTTTAGCTATTCCCTGTGCCTAGAATGCTGGCACGCCCCATATCTGCATGGCATATTCCTTTATCTCCTTCAAGACTTTGCCCAGATGTTATTTCCTCATGAGGCCCTTGCATTCCGTTCAGCATTATCCACCCATCTACCCCCAGCACCCCTTCCTCTTCTTTCCATAGCATCTACCACCTTCACACTGGGTCATTTACTAGTTTATTACCTAGTGTCTACCCAACCTTGCTAGAATTAATAAGCTCAGTGAGATGAGATATATTTGTCAATTTTGTGTACTCATGAATCCAGACTACCAGCATAGTACTGGCACATAGCAAATACTCATTTAATATTTATTGAATAAATGTGTTTATGTGGGGAATTAACCCATAACACGTTGTTAAAATTTTGAATGGAAGCGTGGAATGGTTTCACTTGTATAGTTCCTTAAGGTAATGTGTTACTTTGTAGATGTGTACAAGCGGTTGTGCAGAGAAAAGGGTCCATACCTACGTAAACTGTTAACACGGCCACATCTGGGGAGCGTGTTGTGGGGCAGGAAGGAAACGGAGGATTTTTACCTTTGTTTCATGGGGATAAGGTAATATAAAATGTCTTTTGCCCCTGCCTGAAGAGGGTAGGTATAGAGTAGTAATGGGGGAAAATGTGTGGCACTCTCACGGCTACTGTGTTAATGGGAAAATGTCATCAGAAACTTCAGAGAGAAATTTCTGGTTATACGCTGTGGTATAAATTCAGCATTTCCCCCACCTCTTCTTGGAAATTACCCAAAAGCTACAAGAAAAATGATAAACAGAAATGTATACTGTGTCTTTAATAAAAATAGAAGAGAGTTCAGACCTACAAAATAGGTAGGAGTTTTCCAGAAACACTGCAGGGGGAGCCAGGGGTGCGTGCAGGAAGAGGGGCCGCAGTCAGAGCAGGTTTTGCTGGCTCTTTCTGACCTCTCCAGTCGTGATATCCTCTCCAGGTCCCTCCTCAAATAGAAGGCCAAGGGGGTCATGATCTGGTAAGATTTAATTCAAGGGAAAACAGTAAGTGAACTGAAGAAGGGCACTTTGACAGTGGAAGAATGCAGATCACAGCAGATTAACAGTGGCAAGATTTATAAAAGGAAACTAGAGCCAGGGAGGAACTGGCAAGCACTTAGTGGTCCTGGCAGATGAAGTAGCCAAAACTAACAACGTAGAAGGCCTAAACAGCAGAAGCTAATCTAACCACTTGATACTGACATCTGTGTCCTAAAAACAGAGAACAAAGAATACCTCATTAATTCAAAAAAGCCATAGGATAGTGTTCTTTGATCCTAATGCAATAAAACTAGAAATAAATTACAAAATCAGAAAACAAAAAGCTCCCACCTCCTGAATTTTTTTTTCTTAAGTAGGCTCCACGGCCTGCGCAAAGCCCAGTGTGGGCCCGAACTCCCAACCCTGAGGTGATGACCTGAGCTGAGATCAAGAGTCAGCCGCTCAACCGACCGAGCCACCCAGGTGCCCTCTGAAACAAATTTTTTAATATCTTAATTCTTAAAGAGCAAAGTCAAGATGTCAGAGTATTTAGACAATAATCATGAAAATATATCAGCTTTTAGACTATTGCTCAGAAAAAAAAAACTATAAGCTCAAGTATTTACACAAGAAAGAATGAAAATAAATGAATTAAGAATCCAACTTGAGAAGTGAGAGAATGACGGGGGCCTGGCTGGCTCAAGTGGGAGAGTGTGCGACTGACTCTTGATCTCGGGGTCGTGAGTTGAAGCCCCACGTTGGGTGTAGAGATTACTTTAAAAAAAAAAAGTTAAAGAATGAACAATAAACTTAAGGAAAGCAAAAAATAAGAAATATGACCACAAATACTGAAAAAAATGTAAAGGCATTTTGAGATTTTAAGATGCTGCCGTGACCAACTTGATCAGATAAATTTGAACACCTGGAGAAAATGATTCTCTATGAAAGTATAACTTCCCAAAACAGACTCCAGAGGAAACAGGACATCTAAACAAATAGAAGTTAAGAGACAATAATGTTACAGCGTACTTCTAGTTTTGTATGTGTATACATACGGCTTCACAGGAGAGTGGGAGACGGACAACTACAGCATGGGGACAGCCAGCCACACTACCAACTCTTAAGTTGATCAGAGTTGTGATATTCTGAGTCTTCCCCTTGCTTACCGCTATTATCACACGCATTTCACTTTTGTTTATTTATAAAGCTGTGACACTTTATATTTTGCTACTTGGAATACCACCTCATTAAGTTGTTTTAAACTGATTAGTAAACAGTATTTATTTCGTGCTTGCTAGTCATTTTTTAAAACACCAACCATGATTCAGACATTGACCTAAAATGAGTAAGACAGAGTCTCTGCTCCCAGGGAACTTCCTAGGCTACAGAGTAAGATACACATGACATAGTAGCATGGGGTAAGTATTGCTACATGGATAGACGGTGTTTGCTGGAAACTACTGCAGTCGTCCCAAAGAGAGGTAACGTGAGCTGAAATTAAGGCAGTTACAGTGGGAATTGAGAGATGGCGGCAGGTTCAAAAAACATAGAGATGGCACTCAGCCTCACATAAGCCAAAAAGAAGTTTGCCCTTTTGGCATAATTAGGTACCCATAATAAGGAAAACAGCGTAAGAAAAATAGATTTCTATAAATAAAGAATAAAAGTTAAATCACTTGGGCCAATAGAGCATGTTTAAAATTGAATAGGGCGAATGAAGCCATGTTATTGAAGATGTGAAAATACAAGCAGAGGAATAGATTTATGTCCAGAGTAAAAAGCCATTGAATGTTTTTGAGCATGACTGACTTCTCAAATTTACTTTTGAGGAAAGTTTTTTGGGTTTTTGGCTTTTTTTTAAACCGACAAGATAGATTGCTTTTTTTTATTAGCAGAAACCATATCACATTCAGCTTTCTATTTCACTAGCCCTGGTAACGTAGTGGTGCTCAAGAAACCTGAGGTGATGGAGGTAGAGATGCTGAGCCCGAAAGAGGGAAGACCAAATCGAGGCGTGATTGAAGATCTGGGCTTAGACAAAAAACTACCTTAAAAACAGAACCATTTCTTGAGCAGAGATACAGCCCCAAAGAGCCACAGCTCTGCGTAATTGACCATAAAGTTTGATTGGCAGTTGGTGCCCACTCGTGGACAACATAAACTTAGAGTAGAGGCAGAAGACAAAAGATGAGAAGGAAAAGGAGTAGTAATGGACAAGGGCAATTATGTAATCAGTTAGGAGGACCTTCCTTCCCCTCAGTGCATCCACTCTCCACCACAGATCTTGGCAAATCAGAATCCGTGATGCTGTTTGTTTGCTTTTAGTGCCTGTTGCCCTAGGCTGATTTTCTTCCCATTCTATGTGTTGCATACAGTTAATCGTAGCACATTGCTAGATATTTGCATAGTAAAACCATTTCTCTACTTAAGTTGGTCATATAAACATCCTGCAACTCTTCAGAATTTGCACCATCCTGGGATTGTAAACCTGGAATGCATGTTTGAAACTCCGGAACGAGTTTTTGTAGTAATGGAAAAGCTGCATGGCGATATGTTGGAAATGATTCTGTCCAGTGAGAAAAGTCGACTTCCAGAACGAATTACTAAATTCATGGTGACACAGGTATTTTAACTCTTTTTTGAAACGAGAATACTTTAAAATGAGAGAATTAAATAGCAGTGCTTTTTACATAAAGGGATATGGTGGGAATTATTAACCATGGAGAACAGAGTAATTAACACTTTGGTTAAATCTTGACGAACTGTGGTGGACTTCTCCAATTATGCCATTCGAGAGGTCAGGTGGGGGTGAACTATGATTTTTTCCAGGCACTGAAAAAACTGTTTTCTTCAATAACAGATCCTTGTTGCCTTGAGGAATCTACATTTTAAAAATATTGTGCACTGTGATTTAAAGCCAGAAAATGTGCTGCTCGCATCAGCAGAGCCATTTCCTCAGGTGAGATACTCTCCGGAACCTTGAGCCCGTATAATGAAAGGCGGTGGTGTCGGTTCGGATACATAAACATATTGACAGAAGTAATTAGCCTGTAACTGCCAGTGAGGATTAATCCTTGAATAATTTGAACTCAGAACTTACTCATATTGTTTATTTTCATGAAGACTTTTTAGACTTCAGCAGACCTTAAGGAGTATCTTTTTTGCATGTAGACTGTTTGCAGGTCACTTCTCCTCATGGGCAGGGAATGAAGTTAGGAGAGGCCACCTTGGTTGGTGCCTGGTGCTCAGGACAAACTCCCCATAAAATGAGGCAGAGGGGTGACCCTACATTGGGGGACATAGATTTTGAGGCAGGCAGCCAGCTCCTCTTCCTCTTTAGGGCACTTTATTTCAAACATTTTCACCAAAACCTATGTCAGAATTACATTTCCCATCACTGCTATCACTCACATGCGTATCCCCTTTGTGTGTGTTTGTCCTGTGTGTGATGCACTGATTGTTTTACTTGGTGAGACTTCATTTCACTGAAGAGTGTTGACCTTGATCCAAAATTATTTAATAACCTACAAAATGGTTCATAAACCCAAAGTTTGAAATATTTTCCTGTGGAATATGTGTTGGCAGTGCCCATAACTATCAGCTAGACTCTCTCCTTCAAACTGTTGTTTATGTAGATTTGACACACGCACAATTAGTTGGCTACACTAAGGACAAGCAGCTGTTTCACTTGAGTCAAATACAACTCAGATCGTCTTTCAAAGAAAAAGACATATTTTTAAAAATTACTCAACTCTTTTAAGGAGGTAATCCTATTCTTTTACAATGCCTGTATGCTTAAAAGTGATTCCCTATCATTGTGAGGCCAAAAAAGGTTCCCTGGTAGTTGGCGTGATGTTTTAAATAAAGTGCTTCCATACGTCGTTACCTCATTTGATCTTCAGAATAGTTTGGGCAAAGGACGCACACCCCTACAGTGAGGCTAAAACTCCGTCTCTCTTTACCTCTGTTAGGAACAAAGGGCAAATCACATCATTTACTTGACGTGCCTTTTTGCCTAAGTGCTAGCCATGGCCACACTTTATTCAGTTGCCAAACTGCCAAGGCAACTTTTCTTTATCAAGATGTTAGCTGAAATGCGGCATCTAACAACAGAAGAGTTCATATGTCTTCATGGTCGATAATCCTATTCTTCCAATACTCAAAGAGGGAATCACATTCAATAATGGCACGGAACAGTTACCATAAAAACGTGCGTGAGGGTCCATGTCCTAGAAAGCCAGCAGCATTTGAATACACCTTCATCATACACTCTCCAGGCACTGTTGGTACCGTTGGTTTGTAGAGGCCAAATCTCTTTTTTCTCAATGTATCATAATGCTTTTTGTGAAGACAGTTTATGAGGCAGGGCATTTCCTCCGGAAAGTACTTGGCATTTGCTTGTTCGGCATGGATGCATCATTAATCACCAAAATCTGAACATCACTAGAAGATGGGCAGCAGAAGTGCTCTGAGCTCTGCCAAGCTCATCACACTTCCAGAACTTTCTTCCCAAAAGGACATTGTAGTAACCGTGACTACCTTCAGACAGAACTTTTTTCAAATCTAAACATCTCACTAGTAATAATTTATTCCACAGTCACAGGAAACACCTTTGCTCCTTTTTCAAGCAGCCTCATAGTTCTTTACTACACTCAAGTTATTTGCCTATTGACAGTATCCTTGGGAATATAGGTTCTAGGATTAAACAAAATAAAGGGTAAGTTTTAAAATATCAACTTATTTTTCATTCAGCAAACATTTACTGAGGGCCTTTATGTTTTCAGGCGCTGTGAAGTCACTGAGGATTTAAAAACGCAACCTATAATTCCTTTTCACAGAAAATTATCTCCTTTAAAGTCAGATGCTGAAAGATCAGCACCCTCCATTTCATCAAAAAACTTTGTGACCAGGGGCGCCTGGGTGGTTCAGTCGGTTAAGCAGCCGACTTTGGCTCAGGTCATGATCTCACCGTTTGTGAGTTCGAGCCCCGCATCCGGCTCTGTGCTGACAGCTCAGAGCCTGGAGCCTGCCTGGCATTCTGTGTCTCCCCCTCTCTTTACCCTTCCCCTGCTCATGCTCTGTGTCTGTCTCCCAATAGTAAATAAATGTTAAAAACAGACGAACAATGGGGCGCCTGGGTGGCGCAGTTGGTTAAACGGCCGACTTCAGCCAGGTCACGATCTCGCGGTCCGTGAGTTCGAGCCCCGCGTCAGGCTCTGGGCTGATGGCTCGGAGCCTGGAGCCTGTTTCCGATTCTGTGTCTCCCTCTCTCTCTGCCCCTCCCCTGTTCATGCTCTGTCTCTCTCTGTCCCAAAAATAAATAAAAACGTTGGAAAAAAATTTAAAAAAAAAAAAAAAAAAAAAAAAAAAAAAAAAAACAGACGAACAAAACTTTGTGACCACTTACAGCACCCAGCTGGTATTTGACATTGTGGAAGCTAAAACTTCAAAGTGGTTTTTTGAAATAGGCACTAGGGAAGTTTTTCATACCATGTTGGCAGAAGATCACAGGACCATAAATGTATCTGCCTTTTGGGAAAAGCATATTTTACAATTTCCCTATCGACAATCATTTGACATTCGTGATCAGTACAGTTGGCAAGTGTGTTGAAATGATACAGTATCGGGGAGCTTGGGTGGCTCAGTTAAGGGTCCAACTCTTGATTTTGGCTCAGGTTATGAGCTGTTTGTGGGATTGAGCCCCGCCTAGGGCTCTGCACTGACAGCGCAGAGCCTGCTTGGGATTCTCTCCCTCTCTCTGCCCTCCCCTGCTTGCTCGCTCTCAAAATAAAAAAAACATAACTTTTAAAAATGAAATTATACAGTATCATTTAGGGACAGGCAGAATAGATTGACACATAGATAATAATACAAAACTAACATTTTTTTAATTTGCAGGTGAAGCTATGTGACTTTGGTTTTGCACGCATCATTGGTGAAAAGTCATTCAGGAGGTCTGTGGTGGGGACTCCAGCATACTTAGCCCCTGAAGTGCTCAGGAGCAAAGGTTACAACCGTTCTCTAGATATGTGGTCAGTGGGAGTTATCGTCTATGTGAGCCTCAGTGGCACATTTCCTTTTAATGAAGATGAAGATATAAATGACCAAATCCAAAATGCTGCGTTTATGTACCCACCAAATCCGTGGAGAGAAATTTCTGGTGAAGGTAAAAAAAAAAAAAAAAATTATAGCTCTGTGCCCTTTAGTCTAAAAATCTTTGTGATCCCAGATCAGCCTATTTCTTCTGACTTCTCTTTTTAATTTCTCATACTCCTCTTCCAAATTCAACCAGTTACCAGTTTGTGAGCACTCTTCCTCCTGACGGTCTCGTCTCTAACTTCCTTAAAGTTCCCACGCCTAGCACTAACCCAGGACCCAATTTCCTCCCTTTGAAACTACAAAAATACCTAGGGTTCTACCCGTTAGACTCTTTGACGGTGCTTCCCAGTCACCACTGCTGCCAGATCGGTCTTCAGGAAACCCTCCTTCCATCTTAACTGTGCCCTTACATCTCGGCCTCCCTTTAACCACATTGCATCTGTAGGTCTCTCAGAGATAGCCCAACTTCACCTTCTGCCCTCCCCTCCACTGCTCCTGATCTAAAACCTAGCTGCTGACTCTTCTCAGCTGCTTTCTGCATTTTGCTTAGACCTTTCCCTGCCTTCATTCCCTCCTCACTATTGAAATCCTTCCAGTCCTTCAGGGACCCCTTAGCCTGTGGCTCATCTGTGAAGTCTTCCCAGAGCCCCTCCTCTGAACTGTGTAAGATCTACTTAGGCTACTAGGAGGAGATATTCTCCCTGAAGTATTCTTTCTTTTCAGAATTACTTATTTTCAGAGACCTGTATTTCAGGTTCTTTATACCTACAATGAATGATATAGACATTCTTCAGTTTTCAGCTCCCCTGTGGACCAATCCTAGGAGGCATGGTAACATTTGTTTTCCCTGCCTGGTGAAGGTTTTTGAGCTTGCGGGCCCTGGTTCTGTACCCATCAAGAATGCCTTGGTTGGGTCTCTTTAGTTTACGGACACTGACAGGAAAGGCACACACTTCTTTAACAGCCCCATATTGAATAGAACCCTACTGGGGAATACCCCCACCTGGATTTAGCCAACCTTTGGAACACGGGCCTTTTTTGTTTTCCAAAAGTACCAGACCTAATCTTGGGGATTTGACAGTCCATTAAACTGGGAAGGTTTGAGGAACAACATGTAAAGGCAGTAGCAGGCTTTCTTTGTAATGAATACCTAATTGAAGAATATAGGAGAGTCTGGGTGTTCCCAGAATCCTCTTAGAGTTCCTGGGGCAGTGTGGTCTGTAGACTTCAGAATAATCAATTGGTGAGCGTACTAAAGCAAAAACCTGTGGCTAGATCTCAGAGGTTCCAGTTTACCAGTTGGAATGACACCCAGGAATGCATTTTTATAAACACCCCAAATGACTGATGCACATGGTGGACAACCATTTAAGGAACAATGGATAAAAGTTTGAAGTATTGAACACAGGGAAGTTCATACTTAAATACTGTGGTGTGCAGAAGAGAAACAGAACTGGTATAATGGGACTCTTCCCCTTGGTTCAGCCCTGGGTCCAGGCCTTAGTGTCGGTATTTCACGTGTATCGTCATACAGGTGGAAGTCGGTATGTAGCTACATGGTGGTTTTGGTTTTGTGGTATTCTGTTTCTTCAATAAGTGGGCAAAATAAGTATGCCAAGATCTCCCCACTCACACCAAAACACCATGAACATATTTGTATAAAACCTGTTAAGTATGCACTTTTGATGAGAAGTGATCGTGCAAGTCCGGCCACATCTGTAGAGGCAAGGCAGTGGCTTTGGCTCCCTTGCAGACCAAGCCGGGGACTAGAGAACGGTGTCACTGGAGGACAGCAACAACACGTCAGTCTGTAATCAGTTTTTTAATTCATTTGCAAATAATAATACTAACACTTATGTGCTAAGTAAGCACCGTTCTAAGCCCTTTATGTGTGTTATTTCATCTTCTCAATAACCTCATGTTACAGAGGAGGAAAGTGACCCTCTGGCACACGCAGTAAGTCTACACTGTTAACCTGTACTCGACACCGCCTCTGTAACAAAACAGGCACACTTCATAAAATAGGTGCTGTAAATTCAGTGAACGTTTACGGGCCACTAACGTGTCAGCGGGAAGGCCATGTTCTTGAGAAAAGTCGTCCACCCTGTATTTCTGTGGCTTGAATGCCTTCCAGGCAGAGTCACGGTATGTGTGGGTGCCCCATACACCCAATTCACTGGTTGGATTTTCTCTCCTCTTAGCAATTGACTTGATAAACAACCTCCTTCAAGTGAAGATGAGAAAGCGCTACAGTGTGGACAAATCTCTCAGCCATCCCTGGCTGCAGGTAAAAAAACAAATCTCTCTCTGGTGATCCCCATTGGAGCCATTCATTGTAATGTGTCTCACCTAATCAAACTAGTCTAAGATCAGCAGATTCTACACGTTTTAGAATATTGTAAGTGTTCTTCAGTGATTACTTTGTACTATGGCTGAATCTCTGGAAGGTTTGCTGTATACCATTCACATGCAGAACTGATAGGCAGTTCAACTCCCATAAACTGAAAGCAATGATTTAGCCTTTATATAGGGCCTTTTATGCTTCATTTCCCCTTTCTGTAAAATAAGCATGTTATTTTGTCAAATAGATTTTGCTTTTAAGATGCCCACTTAAAAGATTCATATTTGCACTAATGATATATGAAATGCCATTTAAAATGTTTGGCTCAGGGGCGCCTGGGTGGCTCAGTCGGTTGAGCATCCGACTTCGGCTCAGGTCATGATCTTGCAGTCTGTGAGTTGGAGCCCCACATCGGGCTCTGTGCTGACAGCTCAGAGCCTGGAGCCTGCTTCAGATTCTGTGTCTCCCTCTCTCTCTGCCCCTCCCCCACTCATGCTCTGTCTCTCTCTCTCTGTCAAAAATAAACATTTAAAAAAATAAAATAGTTTGGCTTAATTCCCCCAAAAGCTATTGCATAGATTTCTTAAAAGGAACCCCTGAGCTTCAGAGTAAAGAGAAGCTTTAGAACTACTCTAAAGGGGACTGGGGTGGAGGTTGGCAGGTAGAATTAACTTCAAAACAAATGCACGGTTGCAGTGATTATTAAATTATCCTGATAGTAGATTCTAAGTACTTTCCCCTATTTTGAGGAGTAAGGTGGGGCATAAGGTCAGAATTTAGAACAGAATGTTTTAGTGATTATTATTAGCCATCTCAGAAGCCCCAGGCAGTTTTGTTTTAGTTTTAGTTTTAGAAACTAGTTACTTCCTTCATTAGAGACTCTAAATTTGAAAAAGTATCTTAACATTGCTAATTTAAAATATTACGAATGGAACTTACTGTATAGCAAGTACTCATAGTAGAGACTGTCAATTTTGCAGCTATGGGGTTAGGAAAAAAAAGTTCAACGTATTTTATTTCTTTTATAGTTTATAATTCCATTTTTTTCTAGGACTATCAGACTTGGCTTGACCTTAGAGAATTTGAAACTCGCATTGGTGAACGTTACATTACGCACGAAAGTGATGATGCCCGCTGGGAAATACATGCATACACCCACAATCTTGTGTACCCAAAGCACTTCATTATGGCTCCCAATCCAGATGATATGGAAGAAGATCCTTAGTTGTCAATGAGCTAACGTCAGTAAGGAAGGATTTCACGTTATGGACTGATACTTTGCCACACAACTGTTGTTCTTTGTAGGTTATCATCTGCAAGGATGCGAAGATACGGGGAAATGTGATAAGGAATCCGTGACACCAATACTGTAGTTCATCGTGAGAAGGTACAAGAGGGGAAACTGAGTAATAAGAACACATAACGGAACCAAGATGAAGCTTTTCATAAATTTTTATAGCATAAGCAATGACTGGTTTTTATATTTTTTTCCTAATCCTTCACTTTAATAGTATAGTGGCATTTAATTTATCTTCCCTTTCCTGTTACATTATTTTTTAAAAAGGAGAAAAAGGCAGGCTTAGAGTCCAGCCATTGTATAGCTTGACCAAATCACACAAGAGTTTTAAAGTTGAGTACTAAATAGGTTTGCATTTAAAGAGAGAACTGAGGAAGGGCTCCCAGCATGCGATTTCCTGTGAGAACTCTAAATATTTGACCACAGAGGCATTGAGGGGGTTTCCCTGCATGCCTAGAAGAGGAGCTCTAGACTCTTGTACCTTTTTCTTTTTCTTTAGGTCAGTCGACTCCAAAACAGTGATCCCTAACATTTTGGAGTTGAAATTCTTAACGTGCTCTCTACAAGATAGAAATTAAGTTGTCACCTTTTGTGAGTATATTGGAAGGCCCTCTAAGATAATTTTGGGGTCAAATGATACTACAAACCTGGGGGGAGAACCCACTGGTCTAAGTGCGGAGGTAGTTAAGTATGTCTTTTCGGAGCCCAGCCCCCCTATTGCGTACTCGAACTCCCGTATCTGTGACCCACAGCTCTGTGACACCATGGTTGGTTTCTGACATTCAGTAGGTTTAGGTGGGAACTTTCATTACACAGTTTATCTTTACACAGAGTTGAATAATTTGAGGAAGAAAATTACTAAAAGTAAGGCCAGTGCAGGATCAGTTAATGCTGCAGGAAACAGCAAAGAACGTATCCAGTTTTTCTTCCCTTAGCTTATTGGAAGGTTTTACAGATATCCAGAATGTTTGTAAATCAATCATCTCAAGCAGTTTGGGAGAGTGGGTGGGGTAGAGCATGAAACACTTATTCTTTCATCTGCTCTGCTGATCACGTAGCCCTGGCCTTATAAATTGGGGGGGGGGGGGGGGTTGTTTTGTTTTTTTACATTTCAGCACTGGCAACCAGCTAACGAAGTGTTTTTCTACTCAGATATAATATTTAAGAGGTTAGATTTTTCCATAGCTTTTAACAAGTTACTAATAGTTCCCCCCGCCCCCCCACAAAAAAGTTCAAGATCTAGCACCACCCACTTATTAAAAAACTAGCGGCTTTTTATTTTTTCACTCCTCATTAATCACTGTAAGTTTTTTTCCTACAAAAAGAGCAACAAAAGATTGGGAGTCAGGAAATCCAGTCTTTTACGTCTTGGCTCCAATCTAAGCCTCAAGTTCCTCATCAGTCTAAAAAACGAAGATTATAACCTTTGCCTCTATTTTCCTCACAGTGTTGTGATGATCAGATATATAAGAACATATCCATATTCAATAAACTAAAAACCATAAAAGCGTTAACTATCACTGCCCACTGAATTTGAGGTGGCAAAGGAAAAGAATGTCCCTGTATACAGTGTAAGAGAGGGTCTTAAGAGATCCCTGAAGCTACTCCCTTACCTAGGACTAAAATTACTGTGGAGATAGTAGCAAACGTGGTTCCCATGCTTTCAACTCAACATGTCTTTAGTTCCCCTCGTGACAGCCACGAGGGGGAGTACGTTATGGACTCCATCTCACAGATAAGGAAGCTGAGGCACAGGAAAATCAAGTACCTAGATGCTGGAGGTCACAGTTGGTATGTGGATTTGAACTCAGGCAGTGTGGCTCTAGTCCCTTTCCTCCCTCCTAACCATGTTGCTGCACTGCCTCCCATAAACCTCTCCAGGAAACATTCCACAGTGTCTCCTGGTATTTTCTTCTCCTACAGGAGTTTAAAAAATTAATCCAAATTAATTTCACAAAACCTTTTAGAACTATAATTTCCCTGTGGGAAAGGATGGCTTCCCAAATGTGTCCAAACTAAGTCTGTTTATATCAATGTGCTAAAATGGAGTAGTTCTAAGTCACTAGGCACCCTATTGTGGTTTTACTACAGAAGGTGAAAATTAACTGGAATGGTTTGCTCTACTTATGTAATCAAACTACAAGCCATGAAATTAATTGCACTCTTTGTGTCTGTGTTGTTGAATGCCTAAGAAGTTTTCTTAAAAAATTTGTAAAGGCACTGTCAGATAATTTGGAGTAATTTACTCCAGATACTGTATAACCTGCATAACCTTTTTGTCTTGAAGTTGTTTTTGTATAAGAAATAATTGTTAGAAACATTTGGTAATGTACAAAGTAGTCTATAATGACACTGTTCAGTACATTTTTATATTTTTTGTTACATCCCACTTTTGTAAATATCCTCAAAGAAACCTGATAATAAAATGTATTTCCATATCACCATACTTTTCTATGTGAAAACCTGAGCTTATCTCTAGTAGAGGTATCCAAAGAAAATTTTATTAGATTGTGTTGTTTTCCCAGGCCTTGGTAAAAGAACTATTTTGGAAATAGTATTTGTAAATGGAACTAATGCTATATTTAAAACACTGATTTTTTTTTTTTAACTACCTAAAATAAAAAACTCATTTCAATTTATATGAAACCTGAGGTAATTATCTGGAGGTCTCATTTCTTGGAATGAAAGTTTAGAGTAATTACAACTACAGATTTTCGGGAACTATCATCAGATATTCAACTACTGCCACTGCTAGAAGACGTACCATTCAAAGTAAATGTTCTAAGATACAAGGCATTGCCTGATTCCTCCCATTAAATGTAAAACTACTAGATAATTGAGAGGGGCCAATATGAGGCATTTTCACCTTCCAAATTCTCCCAACCAAGTTTTTGAGAAAAGAAAATGCGGGGAGAAAAAAAATAAGGGTGGCTATGAATGGCCCAAGGCTGGGCAGCACGTGAAAAATAAGGCCTCCATCTTCATTTTAAGAGTGAGATTCAGAATGTTAGTCCTGTTCTGAGGGAAGCCAGAGAAGCAATAAAAAACCAAGGGTTGATCACTCCGCCAGCAAACTTCGAATACAGTTAAGCTGTAAGTTCAAAACATGGCTGGTATTCTTTTCCTTTAATCTCATAGGGTAAAAAATTTTAAATACCACAAAGGAGAATGAATTTCTACCCCTCAAACCCACTTCCATGTTGGGCTTTTTGTTTTTGTTTTGAGTGAGTGAGCACGTGTGCACATACAGCAGAGGAGGGGCAGGGGGATGGAGAGAAACTTAAGCAGGCACCATTCTCGGCGCAGAGCCTGACGTTGAGTTCTGGCTCACCACCGTGCGAGCAGGACTTGAGCCAAAATCAAGAGCCAGAGAGGCTACGCTGGCATATTTGATAGTAATTACTGGCATCCTTCCCTCACTTTTTATATATAAGTAACTATCACAGAAAACCACCAGTCTGCATTATTAATTTCTATGAAATTAAGCATTTCTTTAAATGCAGCTTCTCCCCAACAAAAATGGAATCATAACTATAAAACATTTTTACTTGACCACATTTTTCATTTACTACCTTCTTAGAGGTAAGGACATACTACTCTACCTCTTTTTTTAAAAGTACTTTATGGACAGTTCTATTTAACCCATCCCCTGTGAAAGGCCACTTAGATTTCCAGTTTTTACTAAACCAATCAGTGTTCATGTTTACTTTTTAAAATAAAAATACAGCAACTAGCCTTATTAATTAAAGGATATTCATTTCAAGGTGCCTGAGTGGCTCAGTTGGTTAGGTGTCCAACTCTTGATACAGCTCAGATCACGATCTCACAGTTGTGGGATCGAGCCCTGCATCAGGCTCTGTCTGCACTGATGGCATGAAGGCCGCTTGGGATCCTGTCTCTCCGCCCCTCCCCAGTATGTTCACATGTACGTTCTCTTCCACAAAATAAACTTTAAAAAAATTAAGGATACTCTGTTTCATGGTAACTTGTTTCATTAAGCTGAAAGCACACAATTGTGCCAAAAGCCACACACAACCTTAAAAGATCAATGTTTAGTTGTACTGTATATAAAATGGGCTACTTTTATTGGCTGTGAGACATAAAATACTGCGATATGGATTTTACCTGTGATATATGTAAATGGGTTCCCTTTATTTTGCTTTCTTAGGCAGACTTAGGGGTAAAACGTCCACATTGAGATATCACCTCCAGGCAAGTTCACCAAACCCAGCTACAGGTGACGGAGAAGGTTTTGACTGACACGCATTCATCGGATGGCTTCCACCATGAAGTCTCTGATGAGGTAGCAAGGCAAAAAAGTGAAATCTTTCTCCCATCTTCTTAGGATTCATCAACATATCATACCCCTGAAGTAACTGCTGCCTGGATGGCTCATCTGATTTGTCTGCAAGAACCTGAAAGGAAAAACTTCTTAGAAGAAATAACCAGAAGGATTCCTAGTTACATGCAGCAACACTCATGACTGTTAGCCACTCAGTAAAGCACTACTTAAGATGGGATTTCTGATCACCTGCCTCGAGTCATGGGGTGCTCACTAAAAGCCCAGGTTGCTGGGGTGCCGGGGTGGCTTAGTCGGTTAAGCGTCCAACTTTCGATTTTGGCTCAGGTCATGAGATCGAGTCCTGTGTCAGACTCTACACTGAGCATGGAGCCTAGGATTTTCTCTCCCTCTCCCTCTACTCTCTCTCATAATAAAATAAAAAATAAAAATTACTGGGGGGGCGGGGAGAACGTAGGTTGCCAAGACCCAAACCTGTGGATTTGTAGGTTTAGCAAATATTCCCAGGTGGTTTGATCTACTGATAAACACAGTCAAGTTTTCTTAACAAACACAAACACCATTTGGAAGTCTTAAATCTACCTCACACAGAAACACAGGAACTTACAAGGCTCCCCCGCCACAACAGGCAATCTGGTTCCACCATACCCTACAATAGCAATACCAAGCATCTGGCTAACAATAGGAGCGCTGAGGCCAGACGTACTTATTATTTTAAAGGTTTTTTTGGGGCGCCTGGGTGGCGCAGTCGGTTAAGCGTCCGACTTCAGCCAGGTCACGATCTCCCGGTCCGGGAGTTCGAGCCCCGCGTCAGGCTCTGGGCTGATGGCTCAGAGCCTGGAGCCAGTTTCCAATTCTGTGTCTCCCTCTCTCTCTGACCCTCCCCGTTCATGCTCTGTCTCTCTCTGTCCCAAAAATAAATACACGTTGAAAAAAAAAATTAAAAAAAAAAAAAAAAGGTTTTTTTGAAATATAAAATTTTTTGTTTCAAGTTTTTATTTGAATCCCAGTTAGTTAACACATAGCGTAACATTAGAAATACTACAAAATTGAAATATTTAAGATAGTGAAATAAATCATTACCTTCAGCCGGACATCAATGCCCATGTTTTTTAAAAACGTCTGTTGTTTTATTGGACCCAGAGAAGCTACTTTTCCCTCTGCCATTCTGCGCAAATAACTGAAGTCCACATCAGCTGTTAGGTCTGCGGTTCCCGGGGCGATAAGGACATCATGAAGCTTATGGCCACAAAATCCCTTGAAAATAATTTTAAAATGATGAATTTTTGTCCTTTTGTGGTTATCAAGATTAAGGAAATGCTATCATTTTAGTACATTTTACATAACAGCTGTTAAAAAGAAAAACGTAGCCTGAATCAGTGGTTTCCAAACTCTTAAAACAGCACCCTTTCTTCAAATGAGATGCTATGTGGAAAACCCAATATAAAGTGCCGCCTGGAGTGCCTGAAGATGCTGCCCACAGTGATGGAATAGAGAAGGAATTATAATACTATAAATGAATATTCATGACAAAACAATGTGATATTACAATGCTAGCCACTGTAGAAGCCAAAGATAAAGATCTTCAATGAGTTTCAAACCTAAAAACTTAATAGAGCACGCCAATTAACTTTTGAGAAGTCATCTTGCTGAATTATACGTACTCTGAAGGTGTCTGTCTTAGTCCCATCATGACCATAATCGGCAATCAGCGCAGCCCCTCCAGTCAGCGCAATGCGTTGAGAAAGTTCCTGAATAATTACACCAGCTTCAGGACACACTTCCACGTGATCCCTCGTTTCATCACTCTAGTAAAGGAACAGCTGCATCAAAATGCATCACTGAAAAAACGGTTTCCTTAGGGTTTTTCTATAATGAGCATTTCTTGGTTACAATACACTCCTTCTCAATACACATTATGTTGTCCACACTCAACTTTCCACATGACGTCCTCTTTATTATATGGAACTCCCTAGTGCTTTGATGCCGTCCACTAAGTTTACAAAGATACTTTAATTTTAATCCCTCTTATAAAAAGGCATATGCCTCCCAAACCCCTAGATGGCTGGTTCATTATAGTTTTATTTATGGTGATATTATGCTCGTAATTCATATAAATATATTCCCCTGGGCTGAATGCATGGGAAAGGAATTTTTGTCTGCCTAGAATAGTGCCTGGCAAATAACAGATGCTCTAAAATTTGTGCTGAAAGAACAAATGATATAAATCCAATATAACAAGATAGACCCTAGCAAGTAAGTATGTTTTGATACCTTCTTTTAGGGCAAAAGATACTCCAATGATATGCCCTCTGTCTAGAAACCTCAGCTCATGACCTTGTACCTGAGGCCATAATTTCCCAAGATATTCAACTATTTACTAAGGGTCCTTAATAAGTGCCTAATAGTCTAGATGATTCTTTTGATGTTTATTTATTTTAGTGCCCATTAGTCTAAAAAGTGAAATGACAGTATTAGAACTTGTCAACTTGACTAGTATATATGACATTACACTAACTCCTGAGAAAATGGGAAAAAGCGTTGGTCTTTATTATGAAAACCTGTATTAACTTTTGTTCCTTCCTAATATACTCTTAAAAATGAAGTTTTGGGGTGCCTGGGTGGCTCAGTCAGTTAGGCCCATGTCATGATCCTGCACTTCTTGGGTTTGAGCCCCACGTTGGGCTCTGTGCTGACAGCTCAGAGCCTAGAGCCTGCTTCAGATTCTGTGTCTCCCTCTCCCTCTGCCTCTGCCCCTCCCCTGCTTGTACTCTGTCTCCCAAAAATAAATAAATATTAAAAAAAAAAAAAAAATGAAGTACTGACCTGCCCTGATCTTGCCTCTAATGGCACAGAGCTAACAGGTATGGAGTCACACACACTTAGCAATTGAGTCTCTGCTCTTCGTACTGCTTACTAGAAACAAGTTACTTCAACTTGCAGAGTGCTTCCTCATCATGTACACACAAGGCTTATTGTGAGGCTTAAATCAAACAATAAAGCACTTAGCCCCCAGCTTTATTATTTTTTAATGTTTATTTTAGAGAGAGAGAGAGCACGCGCCCACACACGAGTCGGGGAGGGGCAGAGAGAGAGGGAAAGTCATCGCTCCCTCTCTCGTGAGTACCACTCACTCAAGCCAAGAACTGAAAACAATTGTATCTCCCAGGAGCAGGGGGTTAGCTCTTGGTAGCTATGAATTTGCTTCTCACTCAGGTAAAACTGGGAAGCTAGAATATGAAAAAACAGAAATGCCCCCAAGCACTCAGGTTGCTATTTGAATTTAATTATGCTCTGGAAAAAAAAAAAAATTTAATTGATAGGTTCATGTTTAAAAGCTCCTGTGATTTTGAAACAAGTAACTTCTGAGGAAAAAGTACTTAGTTATGGCCCAAAAAGTAGACCTTTTTACAACATGCAATCCAAAACCTAAACGTTCCTCACAAGTATAGGGTTTTTTGAACCCTAAACACAAGAATGGCTCTTGTGATTACTCCTTGAGGGCAAAAGCAGCAGCAGCACATGAACCATTTTGGCAGTGTAGAATGAAGCTTACATAATCGTTTGAGAATTAAATGAGAAAATACAGAGTCACATATACAAAGTACTCATTAAACAGTTGTTGCATTACTGTACCATCAGGTAGGCAATACTATCACCGAGTGGTAGGGAAGTGAGTGAAGGGAGAAGGTGAAGAACTTGCAGAGTAAGTGCTTACTAACTTCCCTGTTACGTCAAGGTCACGCACCCAAGAAAGGATTTTACCCCAGGCTCCTGACTCGATAGCCTCTGCACTTCCCACTCATAAAATGCGCCGCATATGTTATGAGCAAATCTCTCCTGGCCCCTGTAAAGCAGTAACTCAGAAAACAAGACTATGAAGATTCGCGTGGTATTCCTACTTGTATGAAGACTTCCACTGGGGTGACACAAGGCGCCAAAACAAACCGCAGTTTATCAGAAGCTTGGGGATCAATATCGATGAATACTTCTCGCCATCCTTGCGGAGTTTTCTAAACACAAAATAACACATAAAAACTAATTCTTACAAGTTTTTTCCTCAAAACTGCCTCCCCAAAATAACTATTAATTCTCTCCTGCCATATACAAGATAGATGACTAACATTTACAAAGGATTTTACCACTTAAAATCACTTGAAGGCATTACTTCAATTCCTTCAAACAGTAAGACGGACAGATGAAAACTACTAGTATTGGTTAGATAAGTGATGGAGCTGAAGATAAACTAAGCAGCATGGAAAGTGCCCCCTAACATGGAAAACAGACTCTGAAGGACTAATCAAAAGCTTTTGCTAACAAATCAATGCATGCTCTTAGCCTTAAAAATTACCAGGACACATACATTACCACCAAATCTTAAGTCTGCTCACTTCAGTTTCAATGAGGAAAAAATTTAATCTTTGGATATCAAAACTATTGGTTAAAATGTAATCCTTCCTTGCAATAAAGCCATTTACCATGTTATATTCTCACATATCTTTGTCCTTGGAAAAATAAGCTTTTTTATTGAAATTCAAATTAGTTAACATACAGTGTAATCTTGACTTCAGGAGTAGATTCCAGTGATTCATCTCTTACCTATGACACCCAGTGCTCATCCCAAAACGTGTCCTCCTTACTGCCCATCCCCGATTTAATCCATCCCCCCCCACCTCCCCTCCAGCAACCCTCCATTTGTTCTCTGTGTTTAAGAGTCTCTTATGGGAAATAAACATTCTTAATAGTTATCCTAAGACAATTAAGATTCTACTTAACCTTTTACTTTTGCTTTTCAATTATTTATATTCATCAGAATTCCAAACAGAGTTAACTTTAACAGTAATCAAATACCATTCACGTTTATTCTTCCAACATAAGCCCCTTTGTTATTCAATTATAAATATGACTTTATCCCATCAATACCTGAAACTTATGCACAGGAAGAACATCAAAAAATTCATGTGCAAGATAAAAGCTGTACCCTATTTAAAAACAGAAGGAAAACATAGTTTCAGCATTAAGGCAGTATCTAATCGTTCTTTTGAACATCAACAAAAGAAAGCGCCTAGCAGATCGAGTAGGAACCTGAGGTGGCTTCCACAACCATCGCTACCAGAGAATCATCCACCTCAGGCACTGCTTCGCCTACTCTGAGAACACGCTCAAGACCAATTACTACCGTCCTTATTTTCCACATATCCGGACCCGACGGCCAAAACATCCCAATTATCAATTTAACCCTTTATTCACCACAGGGCATGAAAGAAATTAGAACCCAAATTTGTTAGCTAAAAGAGGCTTTGAACTTCCTAAAATCATCTGAGACAGCTGAGCCCAGGACTCGCCGAGGTCGCTTGCCAAGGTCAGACCACCACTTTAGGTGGGAGCAGAGGTCCATCAACATAGTGGATGGTCCCTGCAGAGTGCAGGGATTTTCCCACCTCTCTGAAGGTAAGCAAGGATGTTCAAAAGATGAGACAGTTAAACTCAAACCACCTAACTCTGCTTCCATCAGTCCCCACCGCCTTGGACTGCCTCAGCGACAGTGCTATCTTAGGGGTCAGGAAAAACTTAAAGGTACAATAGGGATCTATCTACATTTTTGTGCAAAACCATATGAAAGGCATTTCTCCCTATTATTAGGCATGTTATTTTTTTAATACAATGCTACTTTCTAGAAACAAATTTGCTATTCCCTATGAGTAAGGGTCCTGGTGGCATCGCATCAACGTACTATAGTGCTCTACACGTTTGTAGTCGCCTATCATCGCTGGGATGGGTGGTAATCAAAATTAGCTCATCACGCAGTGTAAACTAATTACCTTTTGGAACATCTTGCAGATCTCGGTACCAGGAAATTGGAATCCCAGATTTAGTAACACCTTTCATATATGCGGGGGATCCAGGATTTCGCTCTAGAGGGACCTTCTCTTCAGTCAGTGTTAATGCTTGAATCTCACTCAGTTTTTCGCTCACCTCTACCAGATGTATTGAAATGTCACAGTTTTTCAGCACAGATCCCAGCTGACTGAACACCTAAATACAAAAAGAAAGAAAAAAATGGCAAAATACAATGTGTTGAGTAGATTTTAGGTTTTCTAACCATTTCCCTTAACACTTTGCTCATGTCACAGAAGTAAAATTTGGTTTCAGAGGAACTTCACACAAGCCACTCTCCAGCAGTCCGTGAGATTCATAAACTATCAGTTATTACAGTCTACATGAAAGACGAACAATGCACAATTTGGTTTCCTAATGAGAAAAATTAGAATTAAGACTAACAAACATTAAAGATTCAGCATCCAGTAAATAATCAGACTAGGGAGTCTAAAGAGAGAACAAAAACATGAAATGTATATATCCCCCTGATTTTATGAAGCTGCTATGTCTGTGAAATAATCTCATCTTTGAGATGTTTCAACTGTGTTCTCAGGAAATCAAATTCGAAGGGCACTAAAAACTTGACAGTTTAACTTCGCAGTTCTTTCAATTTTTAATTTTTTTTAGCCACACACATTTATAACTGTTGTAAACATGAAGAAAAAAGGAGTACACTGATATTTTATCAATATCTCAATGCTAAAAATTCAATGCCAAGGCATAAAGTACGCCAATAGTATTTTTCATTTGAATGTAATTTTCACTGCTGATTTGCCTCCTATTTTTGAGATCTGAATAAGCAGGTATAGGCTAATAATAAGACAATTTTTCCAAATTTCGTTTGGAAATGAAACTACAAATGGAAAACTTCCCAAGAGAAAAATCCTTCAGAAATTATGATCAAAAAATGAAAACAAATCCATAATTATGTCTTTGTCCATTTTCTTAACATTCTTTTAAATTCTTTAGCTTTTTAAAGTTCTTAGGACTTGACCTAAAGAAGCATCCTGTATGCATTTTAAGAGCTGTGGGCTTGATTTTTATTGTACCTGAAACAAGACAATATTATTTGAGAACCTTATTAAGTATTTTGTATTCAAATGACTTTGCCAATTTAAAGCGATAAAATAGAACACTGGAAACATAAAACAGTGGTTCATTTCTTTTACCCCCAAATATGATATAATCAGGGTATCTGTCATTTTTAAAAATCCTTTGATTCCAAATTTCAAGCAAAAATCATACTGCATCAAGACATTCAAATGTATACTGAATATGTTTTTGTTTTTAAAAGCCTAATGGATTCCAAAACAGTGTAACTACAAAAGTTTAACAAACACAATTACTTGTCATGTACTATAAACAATATTCCTCCTCTTTAGTGTTTTTACAAAACATTAGGTAGAGTGCTAGAAATAACAATACATGGAAAGATACCGCATCTTTGGTTAAAGTGACACAACCCTTCCCTTCGAAAATGTGTCCTCCCTCACCCTCAGATGCCACCACCATCATTTCCTGCTCTTTCTTTATAAATGTTCCTAATTGCATTTGTATCACCAAACACAAATTGTTGAATGTTGACATTTGGGGATTTTATATAGATACAATCATATGATCCGGATTCTTTTACAAATTGTTATTTTCACTCACAAGACACTGAGGTCCATCTGAGTGTTGTGCATTCTGCTGTGATTTCATGCAGTTTCACAACCCTTGATGTTCCACTGTATGTCTGACTGTACCACAATTTATTGATCTATTTTCCCATTGATAGGCATTTGGGTTGTTTCCATTTTTTTTGCTCTTCTAAATAATGCTGCTGTCTTCTTGACCATGTTTCCTGGTACACATCTGCACTAGCTCCTGTAGGGCACACGTCTAGCAGTAAAAGTGCTGCTGGCTCATACAGTATAAGTTACTGTGACGTTAGCAGACGATGCCCAATAAGCACGTCTCAAAGTGCTTACCACAAATTACACTCTTACAAACAGTGTCTGCGAGTCCCCATTGCTCCCCATCTCTCCATCTTCAACAACCCTTGGTGATGCCAAATGTGCTAATCTTGCGGACACGGTGGTATCTCACTCTGATTTTAACTTTCATTTCCTTGACTACCAATCAGTCTGAGCATCTTTTTGTTTTTACTACCCATGAGGACTTCCTCTTTCATGAAGGGCCTGTTCACATCTTTAGCCTGACTTTTCTATTGAGTTATCTGTCACCTTCTTAATGATTGAAAGGAATTCTTCATGTATGCTAACTACCAGTTCTTTATGTGTTACAAAAAACTACTCCCACTTTGCAGCTTGTCTTATCACTCTCTTTATGTGTCTTTTGAAAATTTTTTTTAATGCTTGTTTATTTTTGAGAGAGAACCAGAGCATGAGCGGGCGAGGGGCAGACAAAGAGGGCTCCAGGCTCTGAGCTGTCAGCACAGAACCTGACGCGGGGCTGGAACTCACAGACCATGAGATCATGACCTGAGCTGAAGTCGGACGCTAAACCAACTGAGCCACCCAGGCGCCCCTACAGTGTCTTTGAAGAATAAAAAATTCCTAATTTCTTTAAAGAACAATAACTTCTTAAATTTAATGTAGTTGAAATTATCCCTCTATTCATCTTTACCTTTATGGCTTCTACCCTTTATATAATTCACAAATTCTTTTCCCACCTAGAAGACAAATATATTCTCCCATGATGTCTTCTAAAGGTTTTAAACTTTTCCCTTTCACATTCTCCCTACCCTCACTTTTTAGATTACAAACAGACAACAATAAGTAATGATTCATTATATCATTCTGACATTGTATTTTGGCAGAGAAAGAGGAGGTAAGGAGAGGACCGAAAGCCACTGAAGTCAATGAAGTTTGCAAACAAATCAAAAGAACAAAGGTTCAGGCAAGTACACGAGACTCTGAAGACGTTCCTTTTATTACTTACTCTCAAAATATCTCCCAAGAGGGTACCCCTGCCTGGGCCCAGTTCCACCAGTTGGAAAGCTGCATTTTTTCCAGTGGCCATCCATTCACTAATGAACCATATACCTAGCAGCTGCGACAAGGAAAAAAAAAAACTGTACTGAAATATTATAGCGTAAAAGTATATAAAACTCCAAGGAAATATGCACTTTACGCCAGAAAGCAAAATATTTGCCAATGACCACATGTATGTCATTTACTATGTACATATATGTATGCACATCCAGAAGACTCATGGAGGTGGCATTACAAAAGACACCACTTAGGAAGCCTAGTAACAGAGCACCATTAAAAGGCAGCCCCACTGTAAGAGGTCCCCTGACACAAGGAAGAGGCTAGCACTTCCAGAAAGGTGCTGCTGTTGGGACAGCAGACAGACATATGAAATAAGATGATGCCATTTCTTTACATTCATATGACTGATACGATTACATGGCTTTTTAGGCACAATTACCATTTTTAATACCTGGATTCCACTTCCTCTTGTGTACTACTTTCTATTTCTAAATTCATGGGGGGGATTTTATGTGGAAATCAATGAACTGGAATTCCTGAGGAGAACTGAAAATTTGTGAGGGGGGTTTCCACTGGAACTACGGTACAACCACGGCAGGGTGGGGCCTGAGAGCACATCTCGCCCCACGAACTCCTCAGGGTTTTGCAACTTTTCTCCCTTCACTTTTCTCTCTCTCTTTTCTCTATTATTCTGTATTCCTCCAGCATATAAATGATTAAAAATTAAAACTTTTGATGAGTCACAAAAGCAAAGGTGTAAAACACTACTTACTACAGAAGAATACAACCTGATCTGCTCTCAAGTGTTTGTGATACTAGCTTTTTTAATTAATGTTTGTTTTGAGAGACACAGAGAGAGAGAGAGAGGCATGCAAAGACAGAGGGACAGAGAATCCCAAGCAGGCTTTTTTTGCACCTTTAGCACACAGCCCAATGCAGGGCTCAAGCTCATGAACTGTTAGATCATAACCTGAGCCAAAATCAACAGTCAGACACTTAACCAACTGAGCCACCTAGGCGCCCAGATATTAGCTTCTTTTATAGTTGAAATTGACGATTACCTCCCCAAAGATCTGACTTATTTCCGGTGAAGTAATGAAATCTCCTTTTTCTCCTAGCATGTCACGATACACGTAATATCCCTGAGTAAAAAGAGAAAGTGGAGAAAATGGATTAACTTTCAAGTAAGTTTTGTAAAACACCCCTCCAGAATCTTACATAACGTATACAATGACAATGACATAATCGTTTGGTAAGAAAGTTCCGTCTTCTAAATAAACATGATAAGCACTGTGACTTAATTTAAACTTTACACAGCACCAATCACATTGCAGAACTATACTATCCCAACATGACCCCTCCTTGACCATCAAGGCAGAAGCCACGCCACATCCATCTCCACACCCGCCAGCCCCTCCCTGCTCCCAACACCCAACACAGTAAGATCCTGCTTACTGTGTTTCTATTTCCAAGAAAAGTTTTTTTGTTGTTTTTTTTTTTAATTAGCCCTCTTTGTCCACAAATCCATGCCATTGCAGATGCTCTCCTTTCTCCCTGCCTGTTTCCCCCTGGCAATCTTACACTCAATAAAAGTGAGTATCTGCTCAAATGTCACCCTCCCTGACCTCCTCCTCCAGCCCTCCAACTTCAGACTAAATGCAGTGCTTCCTTTTATGTGCTTATTTATTTATGTATCTGTGTTCCTCACCAAGAAACACAGTTATTCGGGATAGAGAACTATCTTATTTACCATACTATTCCAAGTTTCAGCATACTGTCTAAACTTCAAGAAATACTCAAGAATTCTGTTAAAAATTCCTCTATGCTCCTCAAGCCCCTTCTTTCACCATCTTACTCTTTGCAGGTGACCTGGGCTCCAGTCTACACAGGAAGTAAAGAATGTTACAAAATAGGACTGACTCAGCTTCCTGACCCCAACTGGCCTCCACCTGCTCCCATTCGTTCCTCGGAACTCAAAGGATGAAATGCCTTCACCTTCTGCTCTTACCCAAACCTAATCCCACCACCTGTGCTCTGGACCACTGCCTCTCCTCACACAGCCCTCATAGGCCAGGATCTTGTTATCATCCCCTTCTCTTATAGCTTTAACTTCCCTCTCTCAGCAGCAGAAATATACTTGAGTCACTCTCAACTTAAAAAAAAAACAAAAAACAACTTTTCACTTCATACAGCATCTCCCCCTCTAGCCTTTCTCTTCATAAGTGAAGATTGCAGGGATGTTTTTGTGGTGCATTACAAACCACTCTGGTAGCCTAATGAAGGCTATGGATCCCTTCATACAATGTTTTTAAATGCAAGACTTTAAAACACATAGGGTTAAAAAAAAAAAAAAGAAAAATACTTATCCAGTATTTAAAAACTAAACTGATGATATAATAATATATATGCAGCTTTAGAAGTATGTTAATAAAGCCAAACTTAAGGTCCAATAAGTAACAAAGTTTTGAAATACGGATGAGCACAATGGTATTGTGAGATACCTACGATCACTCTGTTGGGTATGACAACATCAGTGATTTCCACTAATGTTAAAGTCACAGGTATTACTGATGCCACAGGATGTCTCCTCTGTTCATAATGAGAGAAATGCTAACTTTCAGAAGCTAAGGAGGTAAATGCAAATTAAACCCATGAGATACCACCTCATGTTAGGTCACCATGAAAAACACAAGAGATGACAAATGTCGGTGTGGATGTGGAGAAAAGGGAACCCTTGTGCACTGTTGGTGGGACTGTAAAATGGTACAGCCACCATGGAAAACAGTATGGAAGATCCTCAAAAACTTTAAAATAGAATACCATATGATTCAGCAATTCCACTTCTAGAATATATCCAAAGAAAATGAAAACACTACCTCGAAAAGAGACCTGCACCTCCATGTTCGCAGCAGCATTGTCTATAACAGGCAAGACATGGGAACAGCCTGTGTCCATCAATGGATGAATGGATAAAGAAACTGTGGTATATAAACAGGAGGGCACATGCAGCCACACAAGGGATATCCCTGGAGCATGTGGTTCTGGTGACCAGGGGAGACCGCACATAAGGTACCAGAAGACCTGTTTTACACAAGGCCACTACTTTCAAGACCAAAAGATGTAGCTGGTTTAACAAATACATATATACAAACACAGAGAGTGAAACAAAATGAGGGGACAGAGGACTATGTCCCAAATGAAAGAACAAAGCAAAATCACAGAAAAAACAGCTAAATGAAACTCAGATAAGCAATAACCCTAATAATAAAGAGTTCAAAGTAATGGCCATAAAGAAACTCGGCAGACTTAAGAGTGAATGAATGCAGTGAGAACTTCACAAGAAGATAGAAAATATTCAAAAAGAACCAGTCAGAGCTGAAGAATATAATAATTAAAATGAAAAATATCCTAGAGGGACTCAACAGCAGATTAGAGGATGCAGGACAGATTAGTAATCCAACAGGATAATGAAAAGCAAACAAACTGAAGACCAAAAAGAAAAAGAATTTAGGGGTGCCTGGGTGGTTCAGTTGGTTGAGCATCCAACTTAGGTTCAGGTCATGATCTCACAGCTCATAGGTTTAAGCTCCACATCGGGCTCTGTGCTGACAGCTCAGAGTCTGAAGCCTGTTTAGATTCTGTGTCTCCCTCTCTCTCTCTCTGCCCCTCCCCTGCTCGTGCTCTGTCTCTCTCTCTTTCAAAATAAATAAACCTTTAAAAAACAATTTAAAAAATGAGAATAAGTTAAAGGAATTCTGCAACATCTTCAGGCATAATAGCATTCACATTATTAAGAATCCCAGAAGGATGAGAGAGAGAGGTTGGCGAAAATCTTATTTCAAGAAATAATAGTTGAAAACTTCCCTAATCTGAGGAAGAAAGCAGACATCCAGGAAGCACACAGAACACGTAACAAGACAAACCAGGGAGGTACACAACAAGACACATCATAATTAAAACCGCATAAAGTAATGATAAAGACAGTCTTTTCTTTTTTCATTTTTTAAAAATCTTTCTTTATTTTTAAGAGAGAGAGAGAGACAGAGTGAGAGCAGGGAAGGAACAGAGAGAGAGGGAGATGCAGAATCCGGAGCGGGCTCCAGGCTCCAAGCTGTCAGCACAGAGCCCAACGTGGGGCTTGAACCCATGAACCATGAAATCATGACCTAAGCTGAAGTCAGACGCTTAACCGACTGAGCCACCCAGGTGCCCCCATAGAGACAGTCTTCAAAGCAGCAAGAGGGGCCCCTGGGTGGCTCAGTCAGTTAACCATTCGACTTTGGCTCAGGTCACGATCTTGCATTTCATGACTTTGAGCCCCGTATTGGGCTCTGTGCTGACACTTCAGAGCCTGAAGTCTGCTTTGGATTCTGTGTCTCCCTCTCTCTGCTCCTACCCAGCTCATTCTCTCTTAAAACTAAACAAACATTTAAAAAAAAGAAAAATTTTTTTAAAGAAGCAAGAGAAAACTGTAACATACAAGGGAAACCTCATAAGGCTATGAGCTGATTTTTCAGCAGAGACTTTACAGGGAACAAAGGAGTGCTATATTAAAAGCACTGAAAAGAAAAGACCTACAACCAAGAATACTCTACCATGCAAGATTAAAATTCAGAATAGAAGGAGAGACAAAGAATTTCCAAAACAAGATAAAGGAGATCATCATTACCAAACTGGCCTGACAAGAAATGTTAAAGAGAGGGGAGGAGGCAAGATGGCAGAAGTGCATGGAAGCTTTTTTCATGTCTCGTGTCCACGAAATACAGCCAGACCAACACTAAACCATTCTACACACCTAGAAAACTGATTGGATTAACACAACAATCTGCACAGCATGAACCACAGAATTCAGCAGGCACACAGCGTGGAGAGCTGAACTTGGGAAGCGAGAAGCCACGGAAGGTAGGGAACCACTTTTGCGGGTGGAGAGAGGATGGAGACTGGAGGCGGGGGGGGGGGGGGGGCAGATACGGGAAAAGTATCTAAAAGTATCTAAAAGCAGCTAGAGGAAAAAGTGGAAAATTGGAAACAGCCGCAGGGACTAAATTAAAAAGGGAGAAAGGAGAGGGTTTAAATTCCATTAAGACTGTAAACAAGGGGAGCACAAAGGCTGCAACTCAGCCGCTCAATACCTGGTGGTGCTCTGGTGGGAAGGGCGAATCCCCAGGAAAAGAGTGGGGTCCAGGAGGTTCTCAGGCCACACAGGGAAAAGTGGTTCCACTGATGAAAGGACATTTGGTAAAGGCTGTTGAAGCCACCTGGTCCCAGTAGACCCCAGAAGGCAGCCACATTCGCTGGTGCTGGGGCAAGGCCATTGAGAGTGAGGCCTGGTGCCAGATGTGTGTTGTGATTTTCCATAATCCCTGAAATGCTGCTGCTACACTGTCCTGCGACCATTTTCTGGGACAGGCTTGCACCTGGCTGCAGCCTCAGGACATCGGCAACAGCAGGGTACAGCAGGCGTTCCTGGGTGCAGATGACGTTCGGCCATTGCTCATTCAGCTATTGCTTGGTGAGACCATCCGGCAGAGGGGCACAATGGGTCAAAGCCACAGTCCTTCAGAAGTAAGGGGCCAGGGAAAACAGCCGCATCTGAGACAAAACTTGGGAGAGAGGTACTGCCTGGGGTCTGATCATGGAGAGTGAAAAAGCAGGGAGTGGACAAGAGCTGAAGACAGAGGATGGGTGTGCGATTGCTGATCCGGGAGAACAGGCTGGGTAGCTGCGAGGCACCATTTTCTCCACTCCTGTGCATGCGCATATGCACCTGCAAGTGCCGCAACAATCCACCCCAATAGGCTAGCAGCGCCATCTAGTGGAGAGCAGAGCTGTTACACTAAGCCCCACCCAACTGGGCCAACCTTGCTCTTTAAGAACACAAGTCTCACCATCGGCTTAATTTATGGACTATAAAGAGCTACATAGACTGACTTCTAGGGGAAAATGAAACAATTTCAGTCCTACTTCAATCTGTTAGCAGGTTCATCTATTCAATTTTCTTTCTTTTTTTTTTTCTCTTTTACAATTCTTTTCTTGAATACAGAAAAAGAAAAAACTCATTTTTATTTTCAATTCTTATTAAAAATATCTTTAATTTTTATTACTATATTTTTTACTTTTGTGTAAATTTTTTCAAATTCTATTTTACTTCCATCATTCTAGTCTACTTCAGTGTATTCATACAATCTTTCAAATTTTCATACAATCTTTTTTATCTTTTTCTCTTTTCCATTTCTTTTCTTTTTCTTGAATGCAGAAAAACTTCATTTTTACTCTCAATTTCTATTAAAAATATTCTTATTTAATTTTCATTACTATATTTTTGGCTTTTATGTAAATTTTTTCAAATTCTATTTTACTTCCACCATTTTATTTTAGTCTACTACAGTGTATTCACTTTTTCAAATTTTCAAACGATTTTATTTTTTCTTTTTCATTTCTTTTTTCTTAAATACAGAAAATGAAAAAATTCATATTTATTTTTAACTTTTATTAAAAATATTTTAATTTTTTTCTACTATATTCTTGATTTTTGTGCATATTATTTCAAATTCTATTTTACCCCCATCATCTCATTTTAGTCTACTTCAGTGTATTCATTTTTTCAAATTCTCAAACGATTTCCGTCCCCCCCCCCTTTTTTTTTTTCCTCTAATCTGTCAAACCACTTTCAACACCCAGACCAAAACACACCTAGGATCTAGCATTATCTATTTGATTTGTGTGTATGTGTGTGTTTTTAATGTTTAACTTTAATATTTTTTTAATTTTAATTTTTTTAATTTCAATTTTTCTACCTCATTAATTCCTTTTCTCCCTTCAAAATGACAAAACAAAGGAATTCACCCCAAAAGAAAGGGCACGAAGAAACAACAGCCAGGGATTCAACCAACACAAATACAAGCAAGATGTCTGAACCAGAATTTAGAATCATGATAATAAGAATACTAGCTGGAGTCAAAAATAGATTAGAATCCCTTTCTGTAGATATAAATGAAGTAAAAAATAGCCAGAATGAAATTAAAAGTGCTTTAACTGAGCCGCAATCATGGATAGATGCAGCAGCAGCAAGGATGGACAAGGCAGAACAGAGAATCAGCAATATAGAGGTCAAACTTATAGAGAATAACGAAGCAGAAAAAAAGAGGGAGATTAAGGCAAAAGAGCATGATTTAAGAATTAGAGAAATCAGTGACTCATTAAAAAGGAACAACATCAGAATCATAGGGGTCCCAGAAAAGGAAGAGAGAGAAACAGGGGTAGAAGGGTTATGTGAGCAAATAATAGTGGAAAACTTTCCTAACCTGGGGAAAGACACAGACATCAAAATCCAGGAAGCACAGAGGACTCCCATTAGATTCAACAAAAACCGACCATCAATAAGTCAAATAGTCAAATAGTCAAATTCACAAAATACTCAGGGAAGGAGAGAATCATGAAAGCAGCAAGGGAAAAAAAGTCCCTAACATACAAGGGAAGACAGATCAGGTTTGCAGCAGACCTATTCACAGAAACTTGGCAGGCCAGAAAGGAGTGGCGGGTTATATTCAGTGTGCTGAATCAGAAAAATATGCAGCCAAGAATTCTTTATCCAGCAAGGCTGTCATTCAAAATAGAAAGAGAGATAAAAAGTTTCCCAGACAAACAAAAATTAAAAGAGTTTGTGACCATTAAACCAGCCCTGCAAGAAATTTTAAGGGGGACTTTCTGAGGGGAGAAAAGATGAAAAAAAAAAATACACACACACACACACACACACACACACACACACACACACCAAAAACAACAAAAGATTAGAAAGGACCACAGAACACCACCAGAAACTCCAACTCTACAAGCATCAAAATGGCAATAAATTCATATCTTTCAGTACTCACTCTAAATGTCAATGGACTCAATGCTCCAATCAAAATACATAGGGTAACAGAATGGATAAGAAAACAAGACCCATCTATATGCTGTTTACAAGAGACCCACTTTAGACCTAAAGACACCTACAGATTGAAAATAAGGGTATGGAGAACCATCTACCATGCTAATGGTCAACAAAAGAAAGCCGGAGTAGCCATACTTATATCAGACAAGCTAGACTTTAAAATACTGTATCAAGAGATGCAGAAGGGCATTATATCATAATCAAGGGGTCTACAGAGCAAGAAGACCTAACAATTGTAAACAGTTATGTGCCAAATGTGGGAGCACCCAAATATATAAATCAATTAATCACAAACATAAAAAACTCATTGATAGTAATACCATAATAGTAGGAGACTTCAGCACCCCACTCACAACATCGGACAGATCATCTAATCAAAAAATCAACAAGGAGGGGTGCCTGGGTGGCTCAGTCGGTTGAGCGTCTGACTTCAGCTCAGGTCATGATCTCGCAGTTCATGAGTTTGAGCCCCGCATCGGGCTCTGTGCTGACAGCTCAGAGCCTGGAGCCTGCTTCGGATTCTGTGTCTCCCTCTTTCTCTGCCCCTTCCCCGCTCATGCTCTGTCTCTGTCTCCCAAAAATGAATAAATGTTAAAAAAAATTTTTTTTTAAAAATCATCAAGGAAACAATGGCTTTGAATGACACATTGGACCAGATGGACTTAAAAGATATATTCTGAACATTTCATCCTAAAGCAGCAGAATATACATTCTTCTCCAGTGTACATGGAATGTTCTCCAGAATAGACCATATACTAGGACACAAATCAGCCCTAAGTAAGTACAAAAAGATCAAGATCATACCATGCATATTTTCAGACCACAATGCTATGAAACTCAAAATCAATCACAAGAAAAAATTTGGAAAGGTAACAAATACTTGGAGATTGAAGAACATCCTACTAAAGAATGAATGGGCTAACTAAGCAGTTAAAGAGGAAATTAAAAAGTATATGGAAGTCAATGAAAATGATAGCACCACAACCCAAAACCTCTGGGATGCAGCAAAGGCGGTCATAAGAGGAAAGTATATAGCAATCCAGGCCTTCCTAAAGAAGGAAAAAAGATCTCAGATACACAACCTAATCTTACACCTTAAGGAGCTGGAAAAAGAACAGCAAATAAAACCCCAAACCAGCAGAAGACAAGAAATAATAAAAATTAGAGCCGAAATTAATGCTATTGAAACCAAAAAAACAGTAGAACAGATCAATGAAACCAGAATTAACAAAATTTGATTAACAAATTTCTTGGAAAGAACTAACAAAATTGATAAACTACTAGCCAGTCTGATCAAGAAGAAAAAGGACCCAAATAAATAAAATCAAGAATGAAAGAGGAGAGCTCACAATCAACACAACAGAAATAAAAACAATAATAAGAGAATATTATGAGCAATTATATGCCAATCAAATGGGTAATCTGGAAGAAATGGACAAATTCCTAGAACATATACACTACCAAAACTGAAACAGGAAGAAATAGAAAATTTGAACAGACCCTTAACCAGTAAGGAAATCGAATTAGTAATCAAAAATCTGTCAAAAAACAAGAGTCCAGGGCCAGAAGGCTTTCCAGGGGAATTCTACCAAACATTTAAGGAAGAGTTAACACCTATTCTCTTGAAGCTTTTCCAAAAAATAGAAATGGAAGGCAAACTTCCAAACTCTTCCTATGATGCCAGCATTACCTTGATTCCAAAACCAGAGACCCCACTAAAAAGGAGAACGACAGACCAATTTCCCTGATGAATATGGATGCAAAAATCCTCAACAAGATATTAGCCAACCGGGTCCAACAATACATTAAAAAAATTATTCACTACAACCAAGTGGGATTTATACCTGGGATGCAGAGCTGGTTCAATATCCACAAAACAACATGATTCATCACATCAATAAAAGAAAAGATAAGAACCATATGATCCTCTCAATAGATGCAGAGAAAGCATTTGACAAAACACAGCATCTTTTCTTGATAAAAACCATCAAGAAAGTAGGGATAGAAGGATCATACCTCAAGATCATAAAAGCCATATATGAACGACCCAATGCTAATATCATCCTCAATGGGGAAAAACTGAGAGCTTTCCCCCCAAGGTCAGGAACAAAACAGGGATATCCACTCTCACCAGTGTTGTTCAACATAGTATTGGAAGTCGTAGCCTCTGTAATCAGACAACACAAAGAAATAAAAGGCATCCAGATCAGCCAGGAAGAGGTCAAACTTTCACTCTTCGCAGATGGCATGATAGTCTATATGGAAAACCCAAAAGATTCCACCAGAAAACTGCTAGAACTGATTCATGAATTCAGCATAGTTGCAGGATATAAAATCAATGCACAGAAATCGGTTGCATTCCTATACACCAACAATGAAGCGACAGAAAATCAAGGAATCGATCCCATTTACAGTTGCACAAAAAAACCACAAAATACCTAGGAATAAATCTCACCAAAGAGGTGAAAACTACAGAAAGCTTATGAAACAAATTGAAGAAGACACAAAGAAATGTAAAAAGATTCCATGCTCCTGGATAGGAAGAACAAATATTGTTAAAATGTCGATACTATGCAAAGCAATCTACATATTCAATGCAATCCCTATCAAAACAACACCAGCATTCTTCACAGAGCTAGGGCAAACAATCCTAAAATTTGTATGGAACCAGAAAAGACCCCGAATAGCCAAAGCAATCTTGAAAAAGAAAACCAAAGCAGGAGGCATCACAATCCCAGACTTCAAGCTATACTACAAAACTGTAATCATCAAGACAGTATGGTACTGGCACAAGAACAGACACTCAGATCAATGGAACAGAATAGAGAACCCAGACATGGACCCACAAACGTATGGGTAACTAATCTTTGGTAAAGCAGGAAAGAATATCCAATGGAATAAAGACAGTCTCTTCAGCAAGTGGTGCTGGGAAAACCGGACAGCGACATGCAGAAGAATGAACATGGACCACTTTCTTACACCATACACAAAAATAAACTCAAAGTGGATGAAAGACCTCAATGTAAGACAGGAAGCCATCAAGATCCTGGAGGAGAAAGCAGGCAAAAACCTCTCTGATCTTGCCCACAGTAACTTCTTACTCAACACGTCTCCAGAGGCAAGGGAAACAAAAGCAAAAATGAACTACTGGGACCTCATCAAAATAAAAGGCTTCTGCACAGCAAAGGAAACAATCAGCAAAACTGAAAGGCAACCGACAGAATGGGAGAAGATATTTGCAAATGACATATCAGATAAAGGGTTAGTATCGAAAATCTACAAAGTTTTCTACAATCTATCAAACTCAACACCCAAGAAACAAATAAGCCAGTGAAGAAATGGGCAAAAGACATGAATAGACGCTTCTCCAAGGAAGACATCCAGATGGCCAACCGACACATGAAAAAATGCTCAATATCACTCATCATCAGGGAAATACAAATCAAAACCACAATGAGATACCACCTTACACCTGTCAGAATGGCTAACATTAACAACTCAGGCAACAACAGATGTTGGCGAGGATGTGGAGAAAGAGGATCTCTTTTGCATTGTTGGTGGCAATGCAAGCTGGTGCAGCCACTCTGGAAAACAGTATGGAGGTTCCTCAAAAAACTAAAAATAGAACTACCCACGACCCAGCAATTGCACTCCTAGGCATTTATCCACAGGATACAGGTGTGCTGTTTCAAAGGGACACATGCAACCTCATGTTTATAGCAGCACTATCAACAATAGCCAAAGTATGGAAAGAGCCCAAATGTCCATCAAAGGATGAATGGATAAAGAAGATGTGGTAAAAAAAAAAAAAAAAAAAAAAAAAAAAAAGAAAAAAGAAAAAAGAAAAAAAAAGATGTGGTATATGTATTCAATGTAGTATTACTCAGCAAGCAATAAATGAAATCTTGCCATTTACAACTACGTGGATGGAACTGGAGGGTACTATGCTAAGTGAAATTAGTCAGAGAAAGACAAAAATCATAGGACCTCACTCACATGAGGACTTTAAGAGACAAAACAGATGAACATAAGGGAAGGGAAACAAAAATAATTTAAAATAGGGAGGGGTACAAAACAGAAGAGACTCAAATATGGAGAACAAACTGAGGGTTGCTGGAGGGGTTGTGGGAGGGGGGATGGGCTAAATGGGTAAGGAGCACTAAGGAATCTACTGAAATCATTGTTTCACTATATGCTAACTAGTTTAGATGTAAATTTTAAAAAACAAAAGATTAAATTAAAAAAAAAAAGAAAGTAAATCCTAAGAGTTCTCATTGTAAGAAAAAAAATTTTCTCCCTTTTTGTTTCCTTTCTTCTTAATGTATCTACATAAGGTGGATATTAACTGAATTCACTGTGGTAATGTCACAACATGTGCACATCAAGCCATCATGCTGTACCCCTTAAGCTTATACAGTGACGTACATCAATTATTTCTCAGTAAAAATGGGGGAAAAAAAGAAGCTAATGCAAATGGTGTAATTTTTATTCCCATCCAAGGTCACAGCCCTGTTTCTATTCAAGGATCCCTAGGTTAAGAAACTCTACTTTCAAATGGTAGCTACGTTTGTGGTGAGCATAGTATAAGGTACAGTCATCGAAATCACCATGTTGTACACCTGAAACTACTGTGACATTGTATCAACTATGCTCCAATTAAAAAAAAAGGTTTAACAAATTTTAAATAAAAATTAAGGCTGATTTAAAAAAAAAAAAAGCCTCTACTCTAAATTCAAAGAGTTTCCTCAAGGCTTAATCCGGGGTAACCTTCGGTTCTCTAAATATATTCTTTCAGATTCCTTGGATTTTAACACCATCCATACGCTGGTGAACAAATTAATATATGCATATCCAATCTTTCTCAAGAACTCTAGACCCTTACAGCCAGCTGCTCACTTGCTGTCTCCGCCTGGATGTCATCACCAATATGCATCAAATGCACCTCCTGATGTTCTCCCCTTACACTAACACAAAAGTCTAAGTTCCAGGAAAGTCTTGAATGAACTGGCTCCTCCCTCAAACTCATCTACTTTCCTCACCATTACCTGCCACCCCCAGTCACCACCCACCAGCCAAACTGGTGCCTTTTTTTTCTCTGTGAATGCCAAGACATTTGCCAGCTCCAAAACTTTGTACTTCCCCTTCCTCCATCGGGGACTCACTCCCAGTTCTTTGCCAGGCTGGCCCATCTCGACCATCTAGCCTTTCCTGGCCACCTACCTACCAAGGGAACTTTTACAACCCCTACTCCCACTGCACCACTTATTTTCAACCCCACCAACCCGTTAAGGTTTTTTTTTCTTCTTTTCCTTGCCTTCAGAAGCACTTGCAACAATTTATAATTATCTTGTTTCCTTATTTACAGATCATTTCCTCACTAGAACATAAGTGCCATGTTCCACTGTCCACTGCAGTATTCCCAGTGCCTGAGATAGTGCCTGGCCCTTTTGGAGCCTGAATCAATGATGAATGAACCCTCACTCTAACACACAGATGTTTGTTCTAAAGTTTCTCCCTATGTGAACTGTTGGTATGTGGTAGCACTGAGTACAGGTATGAAAGGATCCCTGCCTTCACCACATCCAACAGCAATAGGCCAAACAAACCCCAGAAGTCCAGATTTCATATTTCGACCCACCAACAGGTAATACATTCTAAACCAAAAGGACCCCAGCTTTCACCAAGTGGCTTTGTTGAGCAGAGAAGGAAATCCAGGACAGAGAGCAGGGGCAGTGCTTAATCCTTGAAGCGTAAAGAACTAGACCTTCCATTCCCAAAAAGGAAACCCAGAATATGCTTCCAATGCCTGCTAATGCCATCCCAACACAGACAAAGCTCCAGGACTAAATTCATAATTCCAGATGCCTATTGTAGATTTCCACTTAAGTCCTGTCTGCACTTCAGGTTCATATATTGGATTGAATTCTGTCCTTTCCCTCCCTCTTAAAGAGGCTACTGCTCTTTCTCCTTCTACATTCCCTTCTCCCAGAGAAATGATACCACCAGCTACCATCAATCAGCCCAGGTAGGAAAGACATCCTCATTTCCTAAATTCAGTGGGTTACACTGCCTCCTGAACAGCTTTGGAATTCGTTCTCCCTTCTTTATGGCACTGCCACTGACTTGATCCATCCCTAACCACCTGACACTAATTCTCCATCTCCAGGTCTGTGGGAGTGGCTCTTCCCCTGCAGAAGGCACCACCGCTGCCTGGACTTGGGGCTTCCCTGTGCACACCCCTCCTGGCTCACACCTCAAGGCCGCTAGAGCAGGGCCTGGTCCTCGGGCTCCCCGACTGGTACCTTGGCGGGGTTGGTCAAGACCTCCTTCATGTACTCAGCCACAGTGATAGGGCCAGTTGCTTTGATTTTGTACACAAGATGCCGCAGCATTGGTGTCACCTGGTTTTCTGCCGGCTCTCTCCCGGAACTGAAGTATTTCCCTCTCCAAAAACAGGGAATGACTGCGAAAAACAGTTAAACGGGACCATGAAAAAATCTTAGTTTCTTTGCAAGTGCAAGCAGCCTGAGTGCTTCCGAAGCAGCTGCGTTAACTCTTAACCTCGCACGAAGCAAGCCCACCAGGCGCCGGCAGGAACGCACAGTGCCCGCGACCAGCCATTTGGGGTCTGAGGCTGGACTCGTCTGCACCTCAAAACCCCCAAGAGGCGTCCTGCACCCCAGGAGCGCCCAACTGAGGAAGGCACCCCAGACAGTCTCTACCGCAACCGGGGCTCTGGCGAGGCGAACGCTTACCCGCGCGAGCCGCGGAGCACAGCGGCCCCACGCCTACCCTTGCAAGGACTCTCATGCCGAACTTCGCAGGCTGCAGCGCGCAGTCCCGGGGTGTGGAGTAAAGCCATTTCCGGGAGAGAGCCCGCCCCTGCAGGAAGTACGTCACTCAGGCAAACGAAAGGAGGCTCTGGGCTGTTTGCGCGTGCTGTGCTGGTAATGGCGGCCGCTAGGAAGCCTTTGGAGTTCCATGCCAAGCGGCCCTGGGGCGGAGAGGAGGCGGTAGAAGATCCGGACGAGGACAGCGAAGAGGATAACGATGAAGCCGAAAATGGGTTCTCTCTGGAGGAAGTATTACGGCTTGGAGGCACCAAGGTAATGGCCTCGGACTCAGACAAGGGGACAGAGGCGCCCGGGGTGGTCTCGCAAGTGACCCGGCGAGTGGCGTGGGAGGGGGTCCTGAACCCCGATTCCAGCTTCGAAACTGTGTTGTGCCCTTCCTGCACTACTTTTCTACTGCTCTCTACGAGAGAAAAGTGCTTTAGAATTGAACGTGTTTACGCTATGGCCTTTCTTAGGATGTAGGTCACTCATTTTCACTGATGGATAATTGGCACTCCATAAGGTCAGAGAGGACTGACCTTTTTTGGGTCCTGACATCGTGGCATCAGTGTTCTGTACTCCAGTGCGGTTGGAACGTTAACTTCTGTCCTCACGGAGTACATGCACGTGTTTACTGTGCGCTCTAGAAGCCTTCTGCGCTCTCGGAATTTACATCCTAATTAAGGAAAAGAAACAGTAACCAACTTTTGAATGCATAGAACGTTGGATGCTGAGTAGTGCCACGGAGAAAAAGAAAATCAGAAAAGAGGGTAATGAGTGGGAAGGGCGTAACAGTTTCACATGAGGTGATCGGGGAACTCATCACGGAGATGTTTAGGCATAAAACTAGGAAAGAAAGGAGTGAGCCATGCTGCTCTCTGAACAACTAAATGTCAAGTGTAGCTGAGGCCCAGTGAGGTAAGGAGAGAGTGTAAGAAATGAAGTAAGAAAGGTAAGAATGTAGGCCTGTCCCTGGGTTTGATGGAAAACCTTAAAAGGTTTGGAGCAAATACCTGGCAGAATTTAGCTTATTTTTTTAGTAAATGTTTGAGACCATAGCTTGGGGAGGGGGAGACATGGGGGCAGGAGAAATGCACTTTACAGGGGCAGATTCACAATTTTCCCTGTACTTAATTTTTGAATATATAATATTTCCGATGTTACAAAAAGGTTCTCTTAAAAAGGAGGAGTACACGGTAAAAAGTCGTCTTTCCCGCTTTTATGTCCAGCCATGCAATTTCCTTTCCATTATTTTTATGTGTCTTGGATATCTTGCAAGCAAACACACAACACAGGTTCTTTTTTACACAAAAGACACCATATTGTATAATATTTTGTGTGTCTTTTTTTTCTTGCTGTCTTGAAGATTTTTCCCTATCAGTATATGCAGTTGTGTCACTGGTTTTATTGGTTTTATGCCTGCATAAATCGTTGTTTAATCTGTCTAACCAGCCATTTATTGTGGGTTGTCAACTTTTTGCTATCTTAAATAATGCTTCAGTGAATACCTTGAAAATAAATCCTTTCCCACATTGTAAGTGTTATGTATAACCCAAATTGATAGAAATGGAACTGCTGGATCGAAGGAAGTGTGTCTTGTATTTTGATTTGAAGGTAGCAAATTGCCCTCTATAGAGGTTGTGCTAGTTTGCATTTCCATCAACCATGTAGGAAAATGCCTGTTCCTCACACTCTCCCCAGCACCAGCTGTCATAATTTTATCTTTGCTCATCTGACACATTAGAAAATCGTGGTGGTTTTAAATCCTATTTTTCTTTTAATGTTTTATTCATTTTGGGGAGAGAGTGCACACAAGCAGGGTAGAGGCAGAGAGGGAGACAGGATCTGAAGCAGGCTGTGTGCTGACAGTACAGATTCATTTGACGTGGGGCTCGAATCCATGAACCGTGAAACCATGACCTGAGCCAAAGCCAGATACCCAACAAACTGAGCCACCCAGGCGCCCCATAATTTGGATTTTTCTTAATGTCAGTGAGGTTGAGCATCCTTTCATATTTTGAAAAAAATACATTTTTCTCTGTGAACCATTTGTTTATATCCTTTGCAAATCTTTTTGGTTGTCACTTCCTTAATTGACATGTAGGAACTTATGTATTAAATATTAAGCCCAATTACTTTGATGTCAGTTGCCATTACTTTTTTCCCCGTATTTGTGTTTTGACTTTTGCATGTTTTCTGTGAATGACAATCATACCCATCTTTGCCTTTAAAGTCCTGCAGTTTATGTCTGATTTGGAAAGATTTTCTCTACTCTGAAATTATTTGAATTACAGTGTGCATCCTCCTATTTATGGTTTTATTTTTCACATAAATCTTTAATTCATCAAGTATTTATTTGGTTGTGGGGTGGGAGCCCAGGCAATACCATGGTAATTGAATTTAATTGCTTTTGAAGATACAGATTTCAAATTAACTTTTGAAACTTACCTAAACTGTTGGATTTGTAATTTAAACTTTCTTATGTTTTAATGCAGCAAGATTACCTTATGCTGGCTACGTTGGATGAAAATGAGGAAGTGGTGGATGGAGGCAAAAAAGGAGCAATTGACGACCTTCAGCAAGGTGAATTAGAAGCATTTATTCAAAATCTTAGTTTGGCCAAGTATGCAAAAGCTTTCTTAGTTGAAGAAGATGAACCAGCTAAAAAAGAGAATGCCAGCAAAAAAGCAAGCGAATCTAAAGTAGATAAAAAAAAGCAAAACGCAGCAGAAAGTGAAAGGACATCACTCGGTAAGGTGAAGAATAAGAAGAGGCCAGAACAGCATTCTGGTGAGAACAACAGTGCCACACCAAAAGTTAAGAAAGATAAACAACAGGACATCTTTGAATTTTGTGAGAGACAGACATTGTTGCTCAAGCCTGGAGGCAAATGGTATGATCTAGAATACAGCAACGAGTATTCTTTGGAACCCCAGCCTCGGGATGTTGTGTCTCAGTACAAAACCTTAGCTCAGAAATTGTATGAGCATGAAATCAACTTATTCAAAAATAAGACAAATAATCAAAAGGGAGCTGCTTCTACCTGGATGAAGGCAATTGTGTCGTCAGGGACGCTAGGTGACAGGATGGCAGCCATGATTCTTCTTATTCAGGATGATGCTATTCACACACTGCAGTTTGTAGAAACTCTTGTGAGCCTTGTTAAAAAGAAGGGTAGCAAACAGCAGTGCCTCATGGCTTTGGATACTTTCAAAGAGTTACTGATTACAGACCTTTTGCCAGACAGTCGGAAACTACGGATTTTCAGCCAGCATCCTTTCAACAAACTGGAACAGTTGTCCAGTGGCAACAAGGACTCAAGAGATAGAAGGTTGATATTATGGTATTTTGAACACCAGCTGAAACATTTAGTGGCTGAATTTGTGCAGGTCTTAGAAACTTTAAGTCATGATTCATTAGTAGCCACTAAAACTCGAGCCCTTGTGGTAGCTCATGAACTTCTCTGCAACAAACCAGAGGAAGAAAAGGCTCTTCTTGTGCAGGTGGTAAATAAACTGGGAGATCCTCAGAACAGAATAGCCACAAAAGCCTCCCATCTGTTAGAGACCTTGCTCTCTAAACATCCAAATATGAAAGGAGTTGTATGTGGCGAAGTAGAAAGACTGCTCTTTCGTTCAAATATCAGCTCCAAAGCCCAATATTATGCAATTTGCTTTTTAAATCAAATGGTCCTTTCCCATGAAGAAAGTGAATTAGCTAATAAATTAATTACTCTTTATTTTTGTTTTTTTCGGACTTGTATCAAGAAAAAAGATATTGAATCAAAAATGCTTAGTGCCCTTTTAACAGGAGTAAATAGAGCATACCCTTATGCCCAGACTGGTGATGACAAAGTGAGGGAGCAGGTTGACACGCTCTTTAAAGTGCTACATGTTGTGAATTTTAATACCAGCGTCCAGGCTTTAATGTTGCTTTTTCAAGTAATGAATTCTCAGCAGACAATATCAGATCGATATTATGCAGCACTATATAGGTAAGTACGTACCATTAATAACATGATTTAATAATAATGTGATTTAATATACAGCACCTACTGTGCCCCACTTTGGGGAAAAAGACTTAGAAAACTGGATTTTGGGTCCCCCTCCTCAGCAACTTGCTAATCACCGACTTTGAGTAAGTCACTTAATCTTTGTTTCCTTCTTGGAAAACTGTTAAATGTTTTGCATACATTACTTTTTGTTTTAAGAAGTTGTTAAAATTCATAAGAATACCCTCCCCAAAGAAAGCATCCATATCCTACCACCTAATATTTCAACTTTAACATTTTGCTATATTTGTTTTAAATCTTTCAAATATTAAAAAATTAGAACTGCTGGGGCACCTGAGTAGCTCAGTCCGTTAAGTATCCTGCTCTTGGTTTTGGCTCAGGTCATGATCTTGTGGTTCACTGAGATCAAGCCCCATGTCAGGCTCTGTGCTGACAGGGAGGAACCTGCTTGGGATTCTCTCTGCCCCTCCCCAGTTCACATGCATACCCTCTCTGTCTCAAAAATAAACTTTAAAAAATAAAGGAAATTTTAAAAATTAGAACTGCAGTTAAAATTTCCCACCACTCCCATCCTCAGCCCTATATTTCTTCCCCCTGCCCTTCACACAGCCATTTAGTAATTCATTCAACAGGAATTTTTTTTTTTTTTTTTTTTGAGTGACGTCTATATGCTGGACACTGTTATAAGTGCTCCAGCTATAGCACTGGACAAAATTCCTACCCCTAGAGGTGCTTACGTTTATAATGGGGAAGACAGATGGTACATAAGAAAGTCTGTTAGGGAGGGTTAGGGTTGTGTTTTTGGAATTTTTTAGTTATTAGAATTAAGATTTTGTTTACTGAATTTTGCAATTGTCCTGACACCTATTGAGGGATGGTATTTTGAACAGTGTATAAACAAACACTTTGGAACTGTTCAAGTATACCAACAAGCTATATGTTTTTTTTTTTTTTTTTCTTTTTTTTTTTTTTTTCTTTTTAGAGAAAAAGTGTGAGTGGGGGAGCAGGGCAGAGAGAAGGAGAGACAGAAACTTAAGGAGGCTCGACACCCAGCACGGAGCCTGACGCATGGCTCAGTCCTGCGACCCTGGGATTAGGACCTGAACTGAAATCAAGAGTCGGACACTTAACCGACTGAGCCATCCAGGCACCCCTATGTTCCTTTCTAATTCATTTTACTAATTTTACATACATGTATTTTATAAGAAATACAATGTGCTAATTAATATTTTGAACTTAAGACCCAGCGCCTGGCTTTGAGTCCCAGCCATTAGTTTGCTGTGTAACTTTGGACAAATTACTTAATCCTCTTTAAAACCCTGTTGGTAAACATGATTGATCCCATTTTACTGTGGCCCAGTTTGTCTGTAAAATGGAAAGGAGTGCACCTCTCCTGTAGGGTTAATTGTTCTAAAATTTCCCAAGGTTACATAGCTAAAAAATGACAGAACTGGGGCTTTATTGAGTCCATGTATATGTTAACCCATGTAATCTTCACATGTATGTTGTGTTTAATAATGCCTCATATACAATAAGTGCTCTGCAAGTGTTGGCTGCTATTGTTATTAATGTTACTCACATGAATTTCTTCCCTTTAACACCTCTCCAGTCTGTGAGGTACAGTGATTTGTGCAAAATCACACAGACATGACAAGGCCAACTGAGATGGCAAATCCTGGACTTCGAGCTCTGGGAATTCATAATGTTGCACGGTACTGACTGCACTGGTAAACTAAAGAAAATCTAAGAGTCCTTTCCATAACTCCTAACAGTCTACAATTTTTTTAAGTAATAAAAACTTCTTTACTTTGGAAAGAGTTCCAGGACTGAAAATGTAGAGGTTTCAAGGTCCTAGGGGTTTTTTTTTTTGTAACTTTTGATGGTCACAAGAACCTTTTGGACAACATTTAGAGTCTATTGGAAACATACTTTTCTAATATCCATTTACTATCTCAGTGTTTAACACAACAGTCTAATATCTGAGGAGTACATTCTTAAATTCTTTAAATTATTGCTTGCCAGGAGCTCTCACAGATGTATCTCCTCAAAGGGCATCTAAGCCTTCTTATAGTATTTTATTTAAGCAGAATTCCCTATAAACAAAAATTCCCTAATATTATTTGAAGGATAAAGGAAACAGATGATTTCATTTACAAAAATATGATTTATCAAAAACTTCCAGAGCATGTTCTCTGCCAAGTGGTGGGGACACACCTATCTAAACTCTCAAGTGTTTTAAAAAATGAGTCATAAAACAGATGGAAATACTGACAATTTTAAATGTGCAGAGAGAAAATTGAATATCAAAAATTAGATAATATAGGAGATCTCAGAATATCACCAGAATTACAGAACTGACAAATGGGGAAAACTGGGATGCAGAGCAATATGAAAATGTTTCACAAGATGAAATATTTCCATTTCTAGTATTAACGGGAAAAAGTTAATAGAAGTGCTTAGAATAAGAAGTAATACTGCACATGAGCATGTACCAAGGATTGTGTTAATTCTGGATATCCTAATGTCTGAAGCATCTCTAGGATTCAGCAACTAGGATAAAGACAATTTTAAAAGTATCATGTTCAGTTTTCTACTCTACATGTGTGTTTTTCATTAGAAATATGTTGAGGCTGCCTCTGGTCCCCAAGTAGGAGGTAGTACTACAAGGATAGGAAGAGCCCTGGTCTAGTCCACTGCTTTCATAAGTCAGTTTTCATTATTTGGTTTTGGATTAGCCTTTCATGTATGGTTTTGTATCCATATAAAAATTAGGCTGTTATCCTAGAGAATGGAGAAACACTTGGAAAAGAAACCCACAAAAAGCCTCTTTTTCCTGTGATAACTCCCGCCCCCCCCCCCCCCACACACATACCCGACACCCCCAAGATCATCATTCTTTCTGTTTTGGTCATTGACTTCCATTTTACCAGAAATGGTCTCTTGTTGTAAAATAAACAGGAAGGTTATCCCTAACTAAGATGAGGTTAGCAGCTGCCTCTGCTGCTGGTTGTGGAGGTATTTTATGAATAAATATTTGATCTTGTTTTTGTTTTATAGGAAAATGTTGGATCCAGGGTTGATGTTGTGTTCTAAGCAAGCCATGTTTCTTAATCTTGTCTACAAGTCTCTGAAAGCGGACATCGTGTTGCGCAGGGTCAAGGCTTTTGTGAAGAGGTTACTCCAAGTTACTTGCGAACAGATGCCACCATTCATATGTGGAGCTTTATATCTTGTGTCGGAGATCCTTAAAGCAAAACCAGGTTTAAGAAGCCAACTAGATGATCATCCGGTATATTTCACAACTGCTTTTTAAATCGAGTGGGTTCTGAAATATATTGGTATTTTCTTCTTTGCTTCAATAACTTAGTTCTCTGGAACATGAACAAGTGTGAGTCCTGGATTTGGACAGACCTAGATTTTAATCCCAGGTGTACAGTTTACTAGGTGGGCATGTTGCTTGATCCCTTTACTCATAATAAACTGTACTAAACTAAAATTATATGAGGTGGTTACAGATAGTTACAGAGCTAGTAGATCTCTTAAACCTGTTTCCTTGGTTGTGAAATGGACATATCAGCACCTACTTCATAGGGTTATTTATAACATGTCAGAAATTTGAGGGCTGAATGTTTTCATGTAAAAAAAAAAAACAAAAAAAATCCCCAAAGTCTTCAGGGAATTGTGGCTGAAAACTTAATCCTTTTACATTTAGGAAAAAGAACATGGAATCCTCTCATTATCAATTTGATTGATGGAACTTTCATGTTTCACCATTATTGCAATAAGTGGATCTTCTTCAGAACTCCCTCACTTAACTAAATACAGACTTTCAGCTGATTAATGTAGATTTATTAAAACATTGTTTTAGGAGTCTGATGAAGAGAATTTTATTGACATAGGAGATGATGAAGACACAGAACAATTCACTGATGCAGATAAAGAAACAGATACAGTAAAAAAAGCTGAGATAGAAGAAACTGTGTCTGACGGACCTGTGGGGACAAAAAAATCAGAGTCTGCTTCTTGGGTGCACTTTGATAATTTGAAAGGTGAGTTTCTTAATCTTCAAATTTTTCTCTTGAGCTTTTAAACCAGGGAATTGGATTCCCCTTTGATCTTAATAGAAATTAATAGTATACCATTTTAGAAGACCTCAGTATTTCTTTCTTTTTTTTTTTTTTTTAAATAGAGCTTTTATAACCAGATATATTCAGGAACTTAGAACTAAATTTTTAATATAGTGAATCACTGATCTGTTTATTAATATTATAGATAATAGCACATTTTAAAGTAATTTAGATCTTAAAAAATAAAGCAAATACCTTTTGGAAATGCAGCTTCTTCATTTGAGGCTCTAAAAGAAAAGCACACTAACCTTGGAGATCAAGAAATGGGCCAGATCCATTTCTTCAAACTTGTCATGGGACTCTTAGTCAAATTATTTCATCTCCCCAGATTCAGTTTGCCTGTGAAATATAAAAGAGAAGTATGATAGCAAGCAGGAAAGTTTTTAAAAGAATCCATCAGAAAGATGGTGAGCGTGTACATTGTGAAGTAGAGACATTGTGATCTGTTCTGAAAGTTCTCTTAAATTTTTCATCCTGAGTTTCTGCAAACATGAAGATAATGTAAAACTTGTTTGAAGTGAGAATTATTTCTGCACATAATTTAATAACAAATATTCAGTGCTCTTAAAGTTCTGAAAGAATTTAGATGTATTTCATCATCAGGTTATTTGCCATTTTAACACTAACGACCTAATTGACCCAGATTTGGGTACCTTTTGCTGCCTGGTTTATTCAGTTTGCTATTTCAAGGTAGCAAATGCTATTTTGGGTACCATAACTAATTCTCGTTGGGGCTTAGAATTTTTAATCTAGGTAGATACCTGGCTAACTAAGAATGTTGAAAATTGTAGTTACATTACATATACACATACATATTATAGTTATTAGAGACATTAATGGTGATAGCTTTTAGTGAACTCTTGGGCTGGGAATAAAGCATTTGAGAAATAGTATTTTTTTATTCTCAGGTGGCAAAAAGTTAAAGACCTATGATCCATTCAGTAGAAACCCTCTGTTCTGTGGAGCTGAAAACACAAGTCTCTGGGAACTCAAAAAGGTAAAGTAATTTTAAATTGTCTTTTAATTCAATAGTGCTTTCTATTTGCCCTCATGGATTTAACACTTTGAAGTGTCCATTTTTCTTGTAAATGATAGTGTTTACTTGCTTAGACATTAGTTAATTGGCATAAGGAACCAATTTGAAGTATGTTACCCAGCTGTAATGCTTTATAACTCATACTTCTGTGGCCTCTGCTAAACATTAAATTTACACATTTATTTATTTGTTTGTTTGTTTGAAGTTTATTTAAGAGAGCGTGCATGTGCGCACGGGAGGGGCATAGAGAGGGGAAAGAGAGAATCCCAAGCAGGCTCTGCACTGTCAGCGCAGAGCCCACTGCAGGGCTGAAACTCATGAACTGTGAGATCATGACCTAAGCTGCAATGAAGAGCCGGACGCTTAACCAACCGAGCCATCCGGGCACCCCTAAATTTACGCATTTATACGTTTCTACATTCACATGTAGAAAATCTTAAATAATGCGCATGCAAAATTAATAAATAATAAATATAACATCTTAATACTAATAAAAGAAATTGTGTTTTTAGCAGGTTATTGCATATAAGGACTCTATATAAAGGGTAAATTTTGCTTCATGCATTAGATCTCCCTGAGAAGTTTTGTGTAGATAGAACTATTTACAAATATAGTTACTTTTTAAATGCATTAGAGAAGGGGCACCTGGGTGGCTCAATCTGTTGTGTCCAACTTCGGCTCAGGTCATGATCTCACAGTTTTTGAGTTCAAGCCCCGTGTCCGGCTCTGTGCTGACAGCTCAGAGCCTGGAGTGTGCTTCAGATTATGTTTCCATCTCTCTCTGCCCCTCCCCTGCTCACACTCTCTCTCAAAAATAAATAAACGTTAAAAAAAAGTTTTTTTAAATAAATGCATTAGAGGAATTAATATATCCAATAAACTTTCTATGATACCTTTGGTTAAACAAGTGCTTCATTATAGACTCCTTTGTGTCCTTCACACCTTTTCAATGAGTCTACAAGGTCACAGCTACTTTCATAGTGATACCAAGGCACATTATTTGCCTTTGTAACTGTGTTGACCGTGGTACTGATGATATTAAAATGGATAAAATTGTTTGTGCCTTAGCACACATAGGGACAGTAGCACCATACTGCAATTCATGGCCATTATATTCTTCATTACCACTTACTTTCCAAGAAAAACCAAAAAAAGCCAGTATCACATAGGAATGATGAAACAGGAAAAATTAGTGATGATCTTTACTCTAGAGTACATGTCTTTTTATATTCTGTGTGCATATACAGCAAGAATCCATAACATACTTGTGCATACCTAAGTAAGTATGAAGGTTTTCTCGTGTCTTAGGAAAAGTACATGTGTAGTTTGTTGTAAGCTCAACTAGCTGCTTTTTTCATGAAAGACTGGCTGACTGATAAACCGGTTATTCAGATTTGGGTATTTGGGAGACATTTTCTTGAAAGTGAATGAAGTGAATCTCTTATTTCAAGTGAAACAGCTGACAGTATTTATGGTCAATGATAAAATTCAAGCTTTTTTTTTTTTTTTAATGTTTATTCACTTTTGAGAGAGAGATAGTGCAGGCGGGGAGGGGCAGAGAGAGAAGGCGACACAGAAACCGAAGCAGTTTCCAGGCTCTGAGCTGTCAGCACAGAGCCCAATGTGGGTCTCAAACTCATGAACCGCAAGATCATGACCTGAGCTGAAGTCGGATGCTTAGCTGACTGAGCCACCCAGGCACCCTTAAAATTCAAGCCTTTAAGCAAAGACTAAAAGTTTAGAAATCTTGTAACCACCACCTTGAACTAGACATTTTCTCAATATGTGAAAACTTTTCTGATAAAATCAGTGGGATACCACCAGTGTAATTTTTGTGATAATGTAACCAGCATTTGGAAGAACTGCATAACTCAATCAGTATTTTCCAAATGACTGATGCACAGTGTTACAAAGTCATGAATAAGAGATCTATTCAAAGTAGACTAATTTTAAGTAGCAAGTACGAAAAGCTGATTGATAATGGTTTCAGATTCCATATTGCAACTAATCTTCAGTTTGGGTGTAGTAGCAAAGAAGAAAATCCACAATTATGTGAAAGACTATTAGTTAACCCTCCTATTTCCAACTATGTATCTGTGTGAAGAAAGACCATTCATATACTTCCAACTAAAAATAACATGGACTACAGAAGCATGTATGCGAATCCACTGTCTTCTATTAAGCCAGCCATTGAGTAGTTTTACAAAACTGTGAAATAATTCTGCTCTTCTAATAGTTACTTATCCTGAAAAACTTACTTTTGGTAAACTCTGTTATTTACATTACTGTATAATAGGCTCATTGTTATTTTAAGTTGACTGTAAACAGTTGTTTAAAATTTTTCTGTTGTGGGGCACCTGGCTGGCTCAGTCAGAAGAGCGTGTGACTCTTGATCTCCGGGTCGAGTTTGAGCCCCCCTTTGGCTGTACAGATTATTTAAGTAAATAAAAACTTAAAATTCTTTTGCCGGTGGCTGGGTGGCTCAGTTGGTTAAGCATCTGACTCTTGGTTTCAGCTCAGGTCATGATCTCACAGTTCCAATCCCGCATCTGACTTTCTATCAAAATTAATAAATAAACTTAAAAAAATGTTTTCTGTTGTAATTTCTAATTAGGTAAATAACAGTAGATATCCCACTTAAATTAAGGAAGCTCTTGAGGTCCCTGACTTTTAAATGTATAAAGTACTCCTGAGACCAAAATTTTGAGAATCATTCTTCTCTAATGTATTGGCTCAAGTTTCAGTTTTTTGGATTTACTGTAGTAAAAGTTGACTTTGCTCACATTTTTCTTTTTAGCTATCTGAGCATTTTCATCCCTCTGTGGCCCTTTTTGCAAAGACTATCCTTCAGGTAAGTCTAAAATACTACAAAGATAAGAAATAAGAAATAATCTAGTTTTAGATAATCAATAATTGGTCATACACTGTTTTCTGTCTACCACATAGAATCATAAACATTTTCTGCTGTTGTAAAGGAGCAGTGGCTTGTCTAATACAGTGCAGCAGATAAGTCTTCCCACTCTGAGGTGAATGGAAACACAGGATATTAAAAAACTTCAGCCATTACTTAACTACATTCTGGCTTGTCTCCTGAGGAAAGAGTGCCCATTCCTTTCCCATTTGCTGTGTTTGCCATGTCAGTGTTCCTGGTTAATAGTTAGATGACCTATAGTATTAATATCATTGGCCTATTGATAAAGTTAGCAGTGCATCATAAAGTACATATGTGTATATATGAGTGTGTGTGTAATTCTTCAAGTAAAGAGGGATGAGACGGATATTTGAACCATCATTTATGGCATATTTGTGCCTTTGTGCATTGTGTTTTCCTTTTTTTTTTTTTCTTATCTGGATGCATCTATATAACTTGAGTTAAGCTCTTAATCCTCCCACCCTGTCCGCCTTTCAGGGAAATCATATTCAGTATTCAGGGGACCCACTCCAGGATTTTACATTAATGAGATTCTTAGATCGATTTGTATACCGAAATCCAAAGCCACATAAAGGCAAAGGTATGCTTCTATTTAATTATTTGGTTTTCAGTGTTGATATTTAATAAATAAAATGAGCATACAACTAGGTTTTACATTGCACTGTCTTGATTTTACATTTCAGAAAACACAGATAGTGTTGTGATGCAGCCAAAAAGAAAACATTTTATGAAGGATGTTCGTAGTCTTGCTGGTAAGCATCAAGCCTGGACAGTTGAAATGAACAAGTCAATAATACATAAGTTGTGTTATTCTTTCCTCCACTTTACCAGAATAAAACTGAGCACCAGAGACATTATCCATCTCTTACTCCCAAAAATGTGTATGCATTCGCGAGTTTACCATGTCTGACTGGGCTTTTTCTTTTCTTTTCTTTTCTTTTCTTTTTTTTTTTTTTTTTTACATTACAGAAAGTTTCAAACATATCCAGAGTAAATACACATATAGTATAATGAACCCCCTATAACTATCACCAGCTTGAACAGTTATCAATATTTTGCCATTTCTGTATCATCTATAGCTTTATTGGTGATGACCCCCCCCACACACACATATAACTATCTTTCATAGTTGAATACCATCTTAAGCTCTCTAATATGGGTTCAGCAGAAAACCCACAACTGCTTTTGTCACAAAGCATCATTTCTTTTTAATAGATTTCTCCCCTTTTTTTTAATGTTTATTATTTTGAAACAGAGTGAGCATATGCGCACGCATGCAAGAGTAGGGGAAGGAAGGGGCAGAGAGAGAATCCCCAAGCAGCAGAGCCCAACGTGGGGCTCTATCCCACAAACTGTGAGATCGTGACCTAAGCTGAGATCAAGAGTCAGACATTTAACCAACTGAGCCACCCTGGCGCCCCACAAAGCATCATTTTAAACTAGCTGATAACCTTCTGTGGGTTTTGAGTACCCATCTTGTGGACCTGATTCTGTTTCTGTATTCAGATATTTCTTTATATAATAAGTCACAGCTTTTTGTTCAGAGACTAGGGTTAATTTGCACCTTATAAATCATTTAATTCCCAACTGATTTCACAGAGACCCAGAGATGTAAATGGACTTGCCCAAAGTTAATAGTTAGAATTCACCCAAATCTGCTTTTAATCAAGAGGAGTTAGAAAATTTTATTCAGAAGAGGGAAAACTAATATTCCTATAGTGCCTTGTTCTTGTTCCTTAGTTTCCGTCTTAGTATTATGTAAAATTGTGGATAATTCTGTTTACGTTTACTTCCTGTTCCAGAATGGCAGGCATTACTGTCTTTTTTCTGAGATGAAAATGTCAAGTTTAAAGTGATTAAGAGAACTCTAATTTTCTCTTGAAATTGGGATCCTGGATGCAGTTGGAGGACAATGAGAGAACCATGTTCTTTCTCTGTGATGCACTGGTGGCTGCATACTTCATTGTAGCTGACAAATAGTTTCAAATGTTGGGTCTTCTGCACTCAGACTTTTCCAGAGATTGTCCTATGCACTAGAAGATGCCTTCTGTCCATCTTCCTTAACATTTTGAGACTTTAGAGTTATAGGTATGCTGTATGTAGTCTTAAGAGCTTGAATAACATAAAAAAGGATTACTTTAATAAAATTTTTGTCTTAATCTGTTTTCGTAGTGAACAGTAAGGAGTTCCTTGCAAAAGAAGAAAGCCAAATACCAGTGGATGAACTATTTTTCTACAGGTAATATACTTAATACAGTTTCATTTGGGGTACTATTAAAATTGAAATTTTTAGATTCCATAAAATGTTTCATTAACATAGGTGTGTCTTGAAAAGATTAGAAGGTAGGTTTTTTGTTGTTTTGCAAAGGGAATTTATAAATCATTCAGTTTGCTAATCTTAAGATATCTAAGTGAAATCTGGGGCACTTGTGTGTCTCAGTTGGCTGAACGTCTGACTCTTGATTTTGTCTTAAGCCTTGCCTCAGGCTCTGCTGAGTGTCAAGTCTACTTGGGATTCTCTCTCTCCCTCTGCCCCTTTCCCCCTTTCCCCAGCTTATGTGCATTCTGTCTCACTCGCTTTTTCTCTCAAATTAAAAAAAAAGGATATGTAAGTGAAATTTAAGAACAAGTAAATTTGGGGGAATTTTTTATGACTTTTGACTTTATGAAGCTTATCTTTCTTATTTTTTTAATATAGTAATTGTCTTATAGGCTTTAAATCTGTTACCAGTCTAACATAATAAGCAACTCATGAGTAAGTTGTCTAAAACATGGTTCTAAGCAGAATTAGCAAAATTCACTGTGCTGCTGTAGAGAGAAGTCCTAAACCTACTAGTACGTTATCATTATCTGATTAATTCCACTTGATTTGATTTACTTTTTTTTTTTTTTTTTAAATTTTTTTTTTCAACGTTTATTTATTTTTGGGACAGAGAGAGACAGAGCATGAGCGGGGGAGGGGCAGAGAGAGAGGGAGACACAGAATCGGAAACAGGCTCCAGGCTCTGAGCCATCAGCCCAGAGCCTGACGCGGGGCTCGAACTCACGGGCCGCGAGATCGTGACCTGGCTGAAGTCGGACGCTTAACCGACTGCGCCACCCAGGCGCCCCTGATTTACTTTTTAAAAAACATTTTGTGTGAAGAATTTTGAGGGTATAATCCCATTTGCAGAATGCCAAGTTTCACCGTACCCTTGTAAGAGGATGCATCTGACTGATAAAATATTGTGATTAGATATTCTCCAGAGTCACAGTTGGTCTTATTCTAACACTTAGATCGTTAGTGTTGATGCTAAAACAACTTTTTACTATGCCGTTTAATTAAGATGAAGTGTTTTTATGAAATCTTTGAAATGTATTATACTTCACATCCAGAGGCTTCTATTTTAATTCAAAACTTTTTCTACAATAAATGCAAATTTTAGTCATTTATATCCAGCTGAGTTAAGTTTTTACATTTGTTTGTGTCACTGGTCATAGGTGCTTTAATTATAGTTAAATGGGCTCTTTCATAAAATTATCAAATATATAACATCTATTTTATTTTAGATACTATAAAAAGGTTGCTATTGTTAAGGAGAAACAAAAACGGAATGCAGATGAAGAAAGTATAGAAGATGTGGACGATGAGGAATTTGAAAAGATGATTGGTAATTTGTTTTTGTCAGCTCTTCAATTTGTAAAATAATCTATTTCTATTTCCTTTTAGAATATTGGAATATTAGTTGTAGTAATAATCTTAGTTTTAGAAAAATCATTTAGCTAAGAATGCCATGAAAATGACAACAGAGGATTGAGAAGTACCTTGGTGGCATACGGTAGTTCACCTACACTTGCTCCAGAGAAATGTATGGGATTGTGCATGGACTATTAATGGGAAAAATAAGTTTGTATTTACATGGTATGTATTCCTTCTTAAGGCCTAATCTCTTAGAAAAGAGAAGCCATTGTTACTTTTACTAATAATCTCCTTGCACTATTCGTAGCAGTAGTCTGCTGTTTCATCTCTTTTACCTTTGTGATCCACAGAGCTAGAAAAATTTTAATCTATACTTAGGCTAAAACAAAAAATGGGAAATTAGAAAAGCTTACATTGAGTTTGTTTTTCTTGTGCATCGTATAGATAGAATACCGTAAGCGCTTAAACAACAACCACTTAAAAGGACTACACATTGCTAAGTATTTTGATATTTACCCTCTTTCCATAAAAGAGTTGTAGAAAGAAGTTGAAATTAACTGGAATCCACTTTAGTTTGGGGATTTAATTAAGGTCAGTATATTCATAGGTTTATGTAGATTAATCAAACATACTAGCAGTAATCAGATTTATATCGTTTTGGTGTTTGTCATAACTAGCACAATCATAACTGTGTTAATTGATTCAAATGGAAGACATAGGTCAACTTTGTTATTCCTTGCTATATCTGACAATTTGTATATTGTTCTCTGACAGACACATTTGAAGATGATAATTGTTTCACCTCTGGAAAGGATGATCTTGATTTTGCTGGGTAAAATACTTCAACTTTTTTGGTCTTTTCTTAACTTTGTTGTTTTCTCAGCATTTCCCAAATTGTCCTCAGAACAGTAAAGTACAGGACTATGATGTGTAGGAGAAGTTTATTGAAATAAGTTTGGGAAATGGATTTGTACTTTCATTTTAGACCTTTATAATACACATTAGTGTATTAAATAGAGATTCTGTGCTCTTATTAGCCTAGTACCCTCTGGTCACCAAAAAACACTTAGGAAAACAATGTTCTCCATTACAAGTTTTTGGTTTTCTTCAGCAACATGAAAAAGAAAAAAAAAGGTGCTAAGGAAGACCCAGAAGATGAAGATTCAGAAGGCAGTGATGATGACCTATTTGATAACTTAGATGATGATGAAGTTTCTTTAGGAAGTCTGAATGAAGAATTTACTGAAATTGATGAGGATGGAGGAACATTCATGGATGTGTCGGATGAGGAAAGTAAGGGCATTTTTTAAATATGGGCCAGAAAAACATATCTTCCTTTATTCCTCAGTGTAAGCTAGTTTTTCTACTACAGTGTTTTTTTTTTTTTGTTTACATATTATCCTATATTCAAATTAATAATGAGATCGGCCAAAAATTTAAATAGGACCTTTTCCCCTCTTATTTTTATTTGGAACTGAAGGGTTTTTTGTTTTTGTTTTTTTTTTCTTTTAAAGAGTTGAGTTTTGGGCATTTATTTATATATGTATATATATTATATATATATATACACACACACATATATACATATATACACATAAATATATATATATATGTATATAATTTTATTTTAAGTAGCATGAGCTGGGGAAGAGGGGCAGAAGGAGAGGGGGAGAGAGAGAGAGAGAGAGAGAGAGAGAGAGCGAGAGAAAGAAATATGAATCCCAAGCAAGCTCCATGCTCAGTGCGGAGCCCGATGCAGAGCTTGATCCCACTACCCTGGGATCATGACCTGTGCCAGAATCAGGAATTGGACACCCAACCTACTGAGTCACCCAGGTGTTTGGGCTTTTATTTTAATCAGCACTTAAGCTGTCTCTTCAATACCTGTTGAGCTGTTACGTTCCCCTTTTTCAATTTTAGAGTAGTAATTATTTCTAAAAGTTAGTCAAAATAATCATTTTTCTTAGCCCAGTGGCAGTTCTGTTTTTTAAATTGCTTAATAGCATGGTGTTGTTTTTTGTTTTGGGTTTTTTGAAATAGAAGTTGATGACGTCAGCTCCAAAATCAATACAAAGAGAAGCAAAAGGAAAGGTGCAAATGATTTGGACTTTGCTGGATCATTTCAAGGTAAGGAATGCATTTACTCTCTTTTAAACTTAAACAGTGGTTATGGGAAAGTTACCACTCATTATTATTTTGGGAAACTTCTTAATTGGTTAGTACAATTTAGTTTTTGTTTTTATAATGGATAATAACGGTTTTCTCTATTTTTAATATGTGAAAGTTGTTTGCCACATATGCCTTCAATTATTTTCTCTTCGTAACTTTTTTCTTATTTAAATCTCTCGATCATCTATAAAGTATATCATAACAGATTATGCCTTTTAATGTTAACACTTGTAAAGTGGTAATAAAAGAAAAAGGTACTGTATCAGGTGACAATTTTAACTTTTTGATAAATGTATAGAAAGCAAGGGGCTCCTGGGTGGCTCAGTGGGTTAAGCGTCTGACTTTGGCTCAGGTCATGATCTCACAGTTTGTGTGTTCAAGCCCCACATCAGGCTCTGTGCTGACAGCTCAGAGCCTGGAGCCCATTTCACATTCTGTGTCTCCTCTCTCTGCCCCTCCCCCCCTGCTTGTGCGCTCTCTCTCTCTCTCTCTCTCTCTCAAAACTAAATAAACATTAAAAAAATTTTTGTGATGTAGAAAGCATTATATTTTATTCCTGAAATCTGTGATAAATTCATAGGCTTACTTTTTTTCTATGCTTTGCTTCTAATGTCTCGTTTCTGCTGACTAATAAATACTGATAACGAATAAAAATAGATTTGCAAAGTTAAAAATAATTAAAATGCTTGACAACATTTCTTTTAAAATTAAATGTTAAAATATTTTGGACATTAAATATTTTTGCTAATAAGTATCAAAAATAATAACTATATTTTGGTAGTAGTCTTTCATACATTTATACCCGCACAACTTTTATAAGCCCTTTCAAGTACTGACAACCATAGTCCTCTTAATTAGATTGACTTACCTGATATGTAAATAACATTATCTTTCAGATTTTGTCATCCGTTGAGTGGTGTAAGGTCGCAATTTAATACTAGCCTGTGCTCAAATATAAGACAGCTTTCCCCAAAATCATCTCCAAAAAGAAACATTGGGGCTCCTGGCTGTCTCAGTCAGCAGAGCATGCAACTTGGAGTTCTAAGTTTAAGCCCCATGTTGGGTGTAGAGATTACTTAAAATTATGAAACGGCACCTGGGTGGCTCAGTCAGCTAAGCATGCAACTGTTTTGGCTTAGGTCATCATCTCCCAGCATTCCTGAGTTCAAGCTCCATGTCAGGTTCTGCACTGAGTACAGAGCATGCTTGGGATCTCTCTCTCATTCTCCACCCCTCCCCCCTGTGCTCTCTCAAATAAGTAAACTTAAAAATGTTGCTTTATCGTAAGTCCTACTGAGACTTTCATTAAAAGATGCTCTCTCAATGACCTTACTATTATTTCTGAAGACCAGAGCCTGAAAGATATTAGATCTCAGCTGACAATAGTTTCGAATTAAAGGATACCTGACATAATTGATTAAAACAAAAGAAGGCAAAGGAATTTCAAACATTGATAAATTGCAGAGGGAGAGGTGGGTGGTATTCACCCTATGTTTGCAAATGTTGGATATCCTTAAGGATAAACAAACCTTAAGGCAACTTTAAGAGGGCAGTAACAGGGCTCACCAGTTGAAGTTATAGATGTATACATATAATGTGAGTGAACACCAAAAACGCGTTTCCAAATGCTATACACAAATGGGAATTTTAGCTAAAGAGAAAATACTCAATAACAGTATCCCATTTAAGGATACACAAAATTTGAGATGAAATGCTGTAGAAACTATTTTATCAAAAGTGGCTTTGGGGGGCGCCTGGGTGGCTCAGTTGGTTGAGCGTCCGACTTCGGCTCAGGTCACGATCTCGCGGTCCGTGAGTTCGAGCCCCGCGTCGGGCTCTGGGCTGATGGCTCAGAGCCTGGAGCCTGCTTCGGATTCTGTGTCCCTCTCTCTCTGCCCCTCCCCCGTTCATGCTCTGTCTCTCTCTGTCTCAAAAATAAATAAACATTAGGGGCGCCTGGGTGGCGCAGTCGGTTAAGCGTCTGACTTCAGCCAGGTCACGATCTTGCGGTCTGTGGGTTCGAGCCCCGCGTCGGGTTTTGGGCTGATGGCTCAGATCCTGGAGCCTGTTTCCGATTCTGTGTCTCCCTCTCTCTCTGCCCTTCCCCCGTTCATGCTCTGTCTCTCTCTGTCCCAAAAATAAATGAACGTTGAAAAAAAAAAAAATTTAAAAAAGTAAAAATAAAAATAAATAAATAAATAAACATTAAAAAACAAAAAAGTGGCTTTGGTATCAATGCACAGACTTTACATGATTGTTAGCACCATTATTATTAACCGCCAAAAAGTGGGAACAGTTTAAATGTCTGTTGACTAAAGAATAGATAATGGAATATTATTCAGCAATAAAATGGTATTAAGTACTGATCTGTTACATGTTATAACATGGATGAGCTTCAGAAATACTACGCTAAGTGAAAGTAGCCAAATACAGAATACCACATAATGATCCCACTTACATGAAATAACCAGAAAAGGCAAAAGCCTTCTTGGGAAAAGGGCACATGACTGCAGATGGGCACCAGGATCTTCTGGAGTTGATGGAATTGTCCTAAAATTGCATTTTGATGACGTTGAACAACTCTGTAAATTTACTAAAACATACTGAATTACACACTTAAAAACAGCTGGGTTTTATTATGAATTTTATTCCCTAAAAAAGCTATTTTAAAAATTGGCCCACTATGGGGTGTCTGACTCTTGATTTTGCCTCAGGTCATGATCTCATGGTACATGGGATCGAGCCCCATGTCAGGTTCTGCGCTGACAATGTGGAGCCTAATTGGGATTCTCTCTCCCCCCCTCTCTCTGCCCCTCCCCCACTCACACATGCATATTCTCTCTCAAAAAATAAAAGTAAATAAAAATCAAAAAAAGGTTTTTTTAATGTTTGCTTATTTTTGAGAGGGAGAGAGAGACAGAATGTGAATGGGGGAGGGGCAGAGAGAGGGAGACAGGATCTGAGCTGTCAGCACAGACCCTGACCTGGGGCTTGAACTCACGCACTGAGATCATGACCTGAGCCAAAGTTGGATGCTTAGCCAACTGAGTCACCCAGGTGCCCCATAGTTAATAAAAAATTTTTTTAAATGGCTCTACTAGATGCAAAGAATTTGAGTAATACTGTTTCAGAAAAAGTGAAAATGGATAAAAACAGTATTTCTAGTTAAAATCACATTATCTAAAATATATTAACTAGAAATACTGTTTTTATCCATTTTCACTTTTTCTGAAACAGTATTACTCAAATTCTTTGCATCTAGTAGAGCCATTTTTTAAAAATTTTTATTAGTGTATGAATTAAAATTTAATGAATATTAGAAATAGATGTTCTAGTTTTTTATTTTGAAAAGTTTATGTTCAGAACGTGGGTGGCTCAGTCAGTTAAGCATCCCAATTCTTGATTTCAGCCTAGGTCATGATCTCGCATTCATGAGTTGAAGTCCTGTGTCATGCTCTGTGCTGGTAATGCAGAGCCTGCTTGGGATTCTCTGTGCCCCTACCCCTCTCTTGCGCCCAGTGTCTCAAAATAAATAAATAAACAAACTTAAAAAAAGTTTATATTCACAATTATAAGTTATTTTTTCTAAGGAGAACCATTTTGAGAAGTGTAAACAAAAATTTCATATACAACATAATATACCTTCCATCACTTTCTTCACTGTTAGTCCAAAGAATAAAACCTCTGACTTAATGAGAATTTACAGTTTGCCTTAAAAATTCCAAAATTCATCCATGTCACCCTTAGAATTAATCTTGCCTGATACTATGAAATTAGGTAAACCTTGATCAGTGGCCAAATCGGAAAGGCAGTCAAGAAGACACTATTTGTCATCTAAATTTTATTAGGATACAATTAAAAATACTATATACCAACTCTTAAATAAAATATATTTATTTTAAAATGCCAGCTACTTAATGGTGCTATGAGGAAACTGTAATTCTGTATTTTAACCCAAATACAACTTTTTTACAACAAAACTATGTTGAAAGATTGCTGAATCACTGTGTTGTATACTTGAAATTAATGTAACGTGTGCCCACTATACTTCAATTTAAAAATGTTGTATTTTTCCAAAATTAATGGATTTACAATTTAATAACCTACACTTACACTTTTTTTAGGACCAAGGAAAAAAAAGAAAGGAAATTTCAATGACTCCAGCCTATTTGTATCAGCTGAAGAGGTAAGGTTAAAATACTGCTTCATGATGTTAGCTACTCTGGGGGTAACTAGCTGGCTCAGTCGGTAGAGTACAGGACTCTTGATCTAAGGGTTATGAGTTCAAGCCCCATGTTGGGTGGAGAGATTAAAAAATAAATTTTTTTTTAAAAAAGCTAGCTATTCTACACTGCTTTGAGTTTTCTAATAAATGTATCTCTTTTTAAGTTTGGCCACCTACTGGATGAAAATATGGGATCCAAGTTTGATAACATTGGCATGAATGCCATGGCTAACAAAGACAATGCAAGTAAGTAACTTGAATTTTTATGGAGGTTTTTAAATAGCCTTAACTTACAACTTCCGAAGACGTATTTTTAGACAACCTTTTTTAGTAAGGATAAATAAAATGGCTCCTTACAACCCTGAAGGAATGGCTTTTTTTCATCAGTGTCTGGGGAGCATGTAGGATTAAAAAGCATTTAGACTACAGCAATAAAGACTGTAGTTACGTTTGGGGCCCCTGGGTGATGCAGTCAGTTAGGCATCCAACTCTTCATTTCGGCTCAGGTCATGATCCCATGATTTGTGGTCATGATCCCATGGTTTGTGGATCCTGCGGAGCCTGCTTGGGATTCTGTCTCTCCTTCTCTCTGCCCCTCCCCCACTTGTGTACTCTGTCTCCCTCTCTCTCTCAAAATAAATATAAAAAACATTTTTTAATAAAGACTGTAGTTACTTTAAACTGTTTAATTCTTTTAGAATTAAAACTAAAACCTAACTAAACTAAAACCTCTTTTAGAGAGGCAGTTTTTATATATTGTGAGTATGCTTAGTAGCTTTATAAGTACTTTATAGACATAATTTCTGATATTGTTACTGGATTCTGTTCTTTTGCCAATAAAAGCGTTCAGGGGAAATAAAATCTTTAGGGTATTTGTTCCTTTGTTGACCTAGTCTTTTATTTGTTAAACAGTAATCTGTAACAATAAATGCAGAAGGAAAGCAACAAACAAGAGCAGGGGATTTGCATAGTGGATGGGAAATGACTAAGCCATAGCAGACCAGAAGTTCCTGTTTTGTTCTGTGGGGCCAGGAGTCTACAACATGGTGTGTTCATCTTTCTTCTTCCCCACAAAGGTCTCAAACAGCTTAGATGGGAGGCTGAACGTGATGACTGGCTACACAACAGAGATGTAAAAAGTATCATCAAGAAAAAGAAAAATTTCAAAAAGAAGAGGCCAAAAACCACTCAGAAAATTAAAAAGCAAAGAAATTGATTGTTTTCTAAATAAACTATGTTAAAATTGTACTTACTCTTAATTTTTGCTATTCAGCCATTTTTCTTGATCTTGCTCTCTGACTCCATACATTCCAGACTGTTCAATGGATTTGTAATAAACTATAAATAAAGACAGCTGTCATTTATAAAATCATGTAAAAGTGACAAAATTAAACTATATTGAAAGAAATCAAACCTCTTTTCCTTATTTCTTAATAGTAAAGTAAAAAAGACAGTAGGATACGTATTTCACTTACAAGCCCTCTAGCATCTGTACTGTTATAATAAGCACTATTTATTAAGCATTACTTTATAGCAGATACTGCGCTAAGTGATTACACAATGTCATCTTGTTTAATCCTTACAACAGTTCATAAAGATGGCCATTATTATCACTACTGTATGGAGAAACAGCTCCCAAGAAATTAGCAAACCAGAGGTCACTCAAGTTTTAGGTTGTGATTTGATTCCATCACCATCTCAGATAGGTTTCATTCCAAAGTCTACACTTTTAACCACTGGCTAACTACTCTCATCTCCAAATGAGAATTTTCTCCACCCTGTGTTCTCAGAGGAGCTAAAATAGGGATAGGCAGTAATTCTTGGAAATTGACACCACAAAATTAAAGTCTCAACCATTAATTGGTCATTTAAAAAATTACTTAAAGGGTACCTGAAAAAGGTTTTGTATACTCTTAAAACATACCTTCCAAGATGAAGGGGAATTTTTTGCTCATTGTTTGCCTGAAATCTGATGGAGAAAAAGTGTTAAAATTAAATATTAAAGCATAGAGTCCATAATTAGTGCTAGCTTTAGGGTTTATGAGATAATCTGTGTTAAGGTCCTTCTGGCAATCAGGAACTATATCCTTTTGGACAGGGTGTAAGTTGTACTTGCCTTACATGTTGCCTCCCATAGTTCCTTTTGGAGTTTTTCAAATTTGGCTTGTATACATGATGTAATTTATTTAGAAAAGGGACAAAAAGCAACTTTTCATTGTTAATGTGTTTGAGACACATTAGCTATGACGTTTGAGATAAAAAACTGAGTAGACGTATTTCTAATTCCATAGTAAGGCAAAATGGAATCCATAAAAATTCATTGTTCGATGGATTCTATTTTACCCTCTTAATATAATTAGAAACTTTAATTTGCTCTTAAATTCCATGTGGATGTTTTCTTTTACACCCTTACACTTGAAAAGTGTAGAGACTTTGTGAGATCGAATAGCATCCAGAACACAGTGTTGCACTAAAATACTTTAAGAAGACACATAAGTTTCAAAGATGGCCACCACCCAGGACTACTATTATCTGCTTTAGGGAAAGAAAGCAGCACTTAATAATTCAAAAAGTTGAGGACTCTAAAATTTCCCCCCACAAAATGTCAAGCACTTTCAATGATAGCCGGTGGCATGGGAAAGGTTTTTAGTGTCCAATATTGACACACAGGAAGAACTCAGATATGATAGCCTTTGAGAGTGGTTATTTGATGATTCAGCTATGCCACCACTACTCTACCAGACGATGAGGTATAATTGGCAGGCTGAATTTCTTCCACCCATGTTCCCAAACTAAGCCAGACCAAAAATACTTGCTCTATGCCCCCGACTAGTAAAATCCATAGAAGTGTGAAACATTCTCTTTCATCTACAAACAACATTTAGGAAGAAGAGTCATTAGGTCCATAATTAACACCAAGTGTTCCTCTTATACCCATAAAAATGCCCAATACCTGGAAGAAGCAATTTCTCTAAAACTGTTTAGCACCTAAATGCATTAACAGACTGTACACCGCTCTAGAAAACATTAACTTCTGAATTAGAATTACCTTGACTTGTGTTCATCTTATTAAACAAAAAATATGCTCCAAAAACGCCCACAAGTTCAACTACTAAAACTCCTTTAAAGATCTTCTTTGCCAGTGGTTCCATAGTGCGGGCCATCCTAAGTTTAACAATAACAACATGTAAACCTGAGTGAACATATACAAACTTAATACCACTTCCATAAAAATAATTCATTCCCAGTTTGAACGATGTATACTGTATACTTATTTGTATTAGATGTCCCACATTCCTAGTTTTCAATCTCCACCCCTAAGGGGCACAATGAAACAAAGACACCATTGGATAAAGCACGGGCAGGAGATAAAACTGAAAAAAGCACTGTAAAAAGAACTAATAATTTATGGAACTAAGATTTTTAATTACCTAAGAATATAGAATGTTGAGAGAGAATGTTTTTTAACCAAAAAAATATTAAGATGATCTAAATGGGCAGCATATGTGAAAGCCCTTTGTAAGTACCCTACAAAAGTAAGGCTATTCTGTGAGTGGTTGTACATGTTTCATAGCTGGAGGTTTTCATTTTATTTATACAGCATATAGTGAACTAGGTGCCACAGCCCAAGCATTTCAAAGTTGAGCAACAAATCAACTTGTTCTGGGGAGGTGCTATTCTAACAGTACTTTCAAACTAAGTACATCACTCACAAGGCTTCTTAAAAATGCACATTCCTGGGCCTCACCCTGCAGTTCCCGAGTTCCCAGCTTTCTGATTCAGCAAGTTGAGGGTTAGCATCCCAGTAAGGTGCCCATTTGCACACAACTCCAATGACTTGTATACAAGAGGCCCCTGTACCACATTAGGAAAACTGATCACCACCCTCCAGTAAGTGGCAACCTAGACTTCAGATCTTGATTCGCTTCAATTAAAATAAAAGCCAACCAAAAAGGTTTGAGTCTTCATTCTCTTTCTCTAATGTAAAAGCTCAACAAGGGAAAGGGGCTATATAAGTCAAGAAAATAACATATGACTCTTACTGAGTATATGAAACATAAACTCAAGTTATTACTCTGCCTCCCTAGAACCCCAACAACAGGAGAAACCAGTCGTTTTTAATTTTAGGATTTTGATATCGTCAATGTATGCTGTGTCATAGTGTTTGTTCTCTAACATCTGTGCAGAGATGGTAAGCTCTGTGATACTCTACAGTCCCAGCTCTCTGCTCACGGTCACGCGTTTGCACCATTTCCTTTTGACTCCTTTTTATAATGCCTCAGACGGGGTAATTAAATACCCTACTTTATGAGATTATCCTATTAATCTCTTTACCAGGTGTCCCTTCCCTCCAAAATTCCTTTCCCTCATTTTGATAATATGATCACCCTGGGGACTATAAGATTAAAACTTTATTATTCGTATCTTTATTTTTTTTAAATTTTTTTTTAACGTTTATTTATTTTTGAGACAGAGAGAGACAGAGCATGAACGGGGGAGGGGCAGAGAGAGAGGGAGACACAGAATCGCAAGCAGGCTCCAGGCTCTGAGCCATCAGCCCAGAGCCGGACGCGGGGCTCGAACTCACGGACCGTGAGATCGTGACCTGAGCTGAAGTTGGAGGCTTAACCGACTGAACCACCCAGGCGCCCCTATTATTCGTATCTTTAAAAACCAAAGCAGAGGAAGTTAATAAAGAACTTGCATGTAACCAACAGGCAGTTGAGTGGGTGGGAATGGAGAACTGTTTTGTTTACAATGCTGTACCTGACACCAAGTAAGTCATGATTGGTACAGGGACCTCTCGTGGGATAAGTTTTAATGTTCAACGGGCGAAAAAAAAATATTCTTTTAACTTAAAAATAAAGCCTGACTGCAGCCATAACCACAGTGTAAGGAATCCAAGTAAAATCTGGTTTTGTTCTGTTGGGAGGTGAAGTTAAGGGTTCAAAACATAAAGTGCAAGTAACACTGTATAATTCAGTGTTTACCTTTTTGAAAAATATATACACACATTTTACATTACAAGTCCCTCGACTTCAGTAAATGTGTTTATAACGACTGATAGAGCCTAGTTGACAAAGACCACCAAAGGCATACCTGTCCACGACGAAGTTAGGTTACTAACTAGCAGAGGAGGAACAAGATTAGACAAGATTTTGGAGAAGGACAGAACTTAGGCGAAGTTTAAAAGAAAGCAGTCCCCGAATGGGCTCGAAGGAAAGCAGGGCTGTGCGTCATGGGGGTTCACAAAGCACCGGGCTGAGAAGCTGATTCAGGGTGCACAAGCTTAAACGTGCAAATGTTGCGTCTGAAAACCCTCATCCGTCCACTACAGCTGGAAACCGACACGGCTCAGCATCTGCAGGCAACACGATTTATCACACAGCAAGGTCTCTCACACGCACGCTATATGTTGGAGAGCAAGGTTTCTCAGCTACGTCCCTGGGTTTGATTAGCTAAAGCACCTTGTCCAGATTCCCACGGTCAAGAACCAAGGAACCAGCGAGGCCTCCGGGAGCTGCCTCAGGCTGGCTACCCACGATCCTCAGGCCCTCGCGCGGCCCCCAGGCCCCCGGGTCTCCGGTGTATCTCGGCGGCCCCCCGCGCTCTCCCGCCTGCCCGGGCTCCCCGGACGCTCCCGCCCGGCCCGCAGCCGACTCCCGCGGGCATCAGCGCAGGCTGCACTGCCCGGTCACGGGGCCAAGGTCGCCGAGCGACCCGGAAACACTCGGTCCTCTCCCGCGACTCTCCCGCTGAATGGATGGATATAGCGACACCTAAGTTTCCTCCTTATGAACCCAGAACTTTAGCGCGCACCCACCCCCACCTCCTACCCCCGCCAAAGAAAACCTGCCCGGCTCAGCGTTCCGAGGATCAAGAGTCAGGACTCTCAACTAGAGTCAGCCCTCGCTCTTACCTGAGGCGCTTATTGCGGACTGCGCATGCGCGAGTGTTGCCAAAGCCCCGCCCCTCCCGGCGTTGGGCCTGCCCCGCCCCGTGATTACTTTTTATTGCGCTCCTTTAAAAAAAAAAATTTTTTTTTTAATTTTTTTTTAACCTTTATTTATTTTTGAGACAGAGAGAGACAGAGCATGAATGGGGGAGGACCAGAGAGAGGGAGACACAGAATCTGAAACAGGCTCTAGGCTCTGAGCTGTCAGCACAGAGCCCGACGCGGGGCTCGAACTAACGGACTGAGAGATCACGACCTGAGCCAAAGTCGGACGCTTAACCGACTGAGCCACCTAGGCGCCCCCCCCCTTTTTTTTTTACATTTATTTATTTTTAAGGAACAGAGTGAGACAAAGTGTGAGCGGGGGAGGGGCAGAGAGAGAAGGAGACACAGAATCCGAAGCAGGCTCCAGGCTCTGAGCAAGCGGTCAGCACAGAGCCTGATGCGGGCCTCAAACCCACGAACTGTGTGAGACTGTGACCTGAGCCCAAGTTGGACGCTCAACCGACTGAGCCACCCAGGTGCCCCTATTGTGGTCCTTTTATTTTTCTTTTAAGTTTTACTTATTTCAATAATTTCTACACTCCACGTGGAACTAGAACTCACGACTCCTAGATCAAGGAACGCATGTTCTTCCGACTGAGCCAGCCAAGTGCCCCGTTATTGTGCTTTCCTTACAGAAAGTAGATCCTGACTGCCGCCAATGTATGTTAATTTATTTAATCCTCAGAAAAACCCTATGTCATATTAGGTGGTATGAGTATCTCATTTTACAGAGAAGGCGGGAGTTTTACCCTGCCCGCAAGCACAGAGTTAACAAGAGTTAAAATTGGATTTGAACTCGGGACACTGGAAAACCTGTGCTCAATTATTTTTCTACACTCTGCAACCCAAAGTGTGATAGAATCAGCAACCTGGGAGCTTCTTAGAAATGCAGACCTACGGGGGCACCTGGCTGGCACAGTCCGTTAGAGCAAGCAACTCAGAGACATGAGCTTGAGCCCCATGCTGGTCATGGAGGCTACTTAAAAAACAAAACAAAGTTGTAGGAAATGCAGACCTACTGAATCAGAACCTGCATTTTAGCCAGATCCCTAGACAACTCGCTTGTAAACTGAATTTTGAGATGCACTGCCTATACTACCCAAAAGGAAGAGAAGGAGAAGCAGAAGGGGAGAAGGAGGAAGAGGAGAAAAGGAATATAAAGGTCTATTATGGTACTATGTACAAGACGAAGCCTGGGCTAGCCAAAATAGTTACACAGATCTACCTTCATTGAGGTTATAGTCTAGTGGGGGTAAAATACATTCACAAATAGCCAATGAAAAGTACACAGCGATTAGGGTCTTGCTTCTGACTGAGCCAGCCAGGAGCCCCTAGGGTCTTGGTACTAATCTGAAGGACCCCTGAGGTTTTAGAGAAGGGATGAGTTGTCTTTGGCAAGCTAGTTGGAGCTGTCTTTGTCAAAGCCAGGTAAAGGAAGTGCCTCTGAGGAGCTCTTTGTGATGTCCCCAGTTTTCCTGTACAACCCCACAGTGCCGCATACATGGTTCATTTACACAACTAAACCATCATAAGTTGTGAGAAATGTGGATCTGCAAACTACTAATTTATAGCATGTCATTGGTCAAGATCACTCAGATCCCTACAGATCCAGATCCCCAACTTCCACAACACGGCTTTATCAGTATCCGCTTAACGTCTGGGCTTTGTATAGTCTCTATCTCTTCTATCTGCTCTATGGTAACGATCTCTGGCTTGAGCCCCCATTCTATTAATATTATATATCTGACTTTCCAGTTTTTCTCCCAAGATCTTTTTTTTTTTTTTTAATTTTGTCAGTTATTGTTTTTGCTGTCATGATCTGTTTTTCTCAAAACTTTTCAGGGGCGCCTGGGTGGCGCAGTCGGTTAAGCGTCCGACTTCAGCCAGGTCACGATCTCGCGGTCCGTGAGTTTGAGCCCCGCGTCGGGCTCTGGGCTGATGGCTCGGAGCCCAGAGCCTGTTTCCGATTCTGTGTCTCCCTCTCTCTCTGCCCCTCCCCCGTTCATGCTCTGTCTCTCTCTGTCCCAAAAATAAATAAACGTTGAAAAAATTTAAAAAAATAAAAAAAATAAAAAAACTTTTCAGAACTCCACCCCCAGCTATTACCTACTCTGTTAATGTTCTTCTTTTTCCTCCAGCCGAGACATGTGCAGTCTTTAGAGATTCATTTCTATTCAAAGATTCACCCAGGATAAATATTTCCCATTTCAAAAGCAGCCCCAATGACTTCCAGGAATTTAATATATATTGTATTTAATACACAATATGATATAATATATAATTTATATTTATATTTGTTATATACATACATACATAGATATATGAACCAGGGTGACAAAACAAGACGAAAAGGTTAATTGGAATGGTTCAGATTGAGAAAAGAAAAGAAGGGCGCCTCAGTTGGTTGAGCATCTGGCCCTTGATTTTGGCTCAGGTCATGATCCTAGGGTTGTGGGATCAAGCCCAGAGTTGGGCTCTGTGCTAAGCATGGAGCCTGCTTAAGATTCTCCCTCTGTCTCTCTCTCTCTCTCTCTCAAATAAAAAAAAAAAAAGAAAAGAAAAAACTTGGTAACAAAGGCTGAAATAATTGCACAGAGACGCAATCACTTCCACTGAGAGTGTATATAAACTAATTAAAGGAGGCTGTCCATTAGAGTGGGAGTTTCCTGGTATTACACAAAACTTATATGGCATCCTCATATTCATTTTTTACACATCCTGGACCCCATCATAGATTTCACAAACATGTTTGCAGGTAAGGACCATTTGCCCACAAGGTTTAGAACAGGAGAAATATAGACTCCAATGGAGACTTGTCTTAAGTTAATACAATCAGTGAATTGGGGTAGAGGGCAGAGGGTATTGGGGGGTGGTGGGAAAGACTCTGATGGCAGATTTTCAAAGTGGCACCGATTCCCACCAGCGTCAATTGGAAAGACTCACAAGTAGCAGGTGTAAGGCAGCAGGGATCTCTTCACTAATAAATATGTAGGAGGTTTGCTGACCATTCTCCCATGGTTATCTCAGAGAAAGAGCAGCTACCCAACCTGTCTGGGATCCTCCAAATAAAGCTCTTTCAGTTAACTGGCATGAGGTTACAGAGATTAGATGACCCATGGCCACTGGTGCCAAAAGGCACCTACTGGAAAAGAGAGGCCCAGGATCTTGGTGACAACCCAGCCTTCCCTTAGGAGGGCCACAGAACACAGAACAGTGGGTGACTGAGCCTCTGGTGGCACTGTCCCTGAAACACGGGCAGTGGCGACAGGATCTTGCCAGCTGCCCAGGGCTGGAGTGGAGTGGTTCTTCATTGTCCCCATTCTAGGATGTCAAAGTGTCACCAGATAAACCATCCTGGATCCTGAATGTTTTCAGCATCCACTAACTCATACACATCATCCCTGACTTTCTGGTGTTCAAGTTCTAAAGAGGGAAGCCAATTTTTAATAAACTCCCCCGAATACCAAGAGGCTATGCCCTCTCCCTGCATGTAGGATTCCAAAGTAAATTTCAATCCTGTACTATGCTAGCAAGTAGGACTTCTCTTGCTAAAGAAGACAAAAAAAGCACAATTTAATCCTGAAGGGGCATCCCACTCCATAAAGGGAGGGATGGCACAGGAGGGGCCGATTTACCCGCCCCTAAAAATCAACCTGCAGCCAATGGGCACATAGGCTTCTTAATCCTCACTTGCTTGCTTTACTAACCAGACTTGAGTTCAATCACCCTAGACATTTTTTGTCACCTGTTTTCTCAATCTCTCTTTCCAGAATTCTGTCTCTCTCTGTCATCTGGCATAAGTAAGCCCAGAGAAAAAAATAAAAAGAAAAGACGTTAAGAGGGAACAATGTCTCGGGGCGCCTGGGTGGCTCAGTCAGTTAAGTATCCAACTTCTGCTCAGGTCACGATCTTGTGGTTTGTGAGTTTGAGCCATGTGTCAGGCTCTGGGCTGACAGCTCAGACAGAGCCTGGAGTCTGCTTCAGATTCTGTGTCTCCCTCTCTCTCTGCCCCTCCCCTGCTCACAATCTGTCTCTCTCTCTCTCTCTCTCTCTCTCTCTCTCAAAAATAAATAAACATTAAAAAAAATTTTTTTTAAAAGAGGGAGCAATGTGTGTAATCTCAAGAAAAGGAGCTTTGAACAAACCTTCTGTGCTGCTCCCACCAAGGAGCGTGAACCAAGCCTGGGCAGTGCCATCTGAGAGGTCCCCCACCACTTATCTCCAGCCTAGGTGGATCCAGGAGCTAAATGGAAGCTGGGGTTGCACAGAACCTGGGGCCTACCCGCACTCAAAAGCACACCAGTGCACACGAGCATATAATCTAGGTTATTTTACAATCATTCATGCTGTTTCCCTGCATCATGCATGTAGACACTTAAGAGTCAAGTAGGGGGGCACCTGGCTGGCTCAGTCAATGGAGCATGTGACTCTTGATCTTGGAGTTGTGAGTTCAAGCCCCACATTGGGTGTAGAGAATACTTTAAAAAATAGTCTTGCAGATAAAACAGAGTCAAGGAGGTAGAACTGTAAGACTGACCATTTGCCCTGAGCCCAGGGAGACTAAGAAGAATCAGAGCTCACATTACCAAGTCCAAACAGTCCTCCAAATCCTCCTATAATTACAGGCATTACTGTCAAAACAGGATCCAGGCATATTGTCTTTTTTTAACATTTTACTCACTAAGAAGCAAGCTAAGGACAACAGCAGTATTTGAATCAATACCTTAAATTCTACCTTCCCCAGGTAAACAAAGACTCTTTATAATGTAAGGGACAATCCCACTAAGCAGCTTGGCAGGGAGTCTAATCTTACCTCCCTTTTTGGCCGGGAGGGTGTGGGGAGGGAGCTTCTGAAATACACCACCTTCCCACCTACAGTGAATAGCATCCCATTGTTACATAAGGAAATACAAAAATAGTAAGACAGTTGGACATTCCAATTCTACCTTTTTACCAACATTTTAAAAAGACATTATTATAAATAAAGTGAAACCCAGAACCCTATCTAACTGGGAACCCTCTTTGGTCAGCTCTTTTTTCCCTCTGTAAAACGGAGATTGAAAGTTGCTCCCCTACGTGTACTACCTGCCTCAGTAAGATATGTTCTGCTGACTTCTAAAATTTCCTCAATTCGGTGATGGAAAATTGTATGTCTGATTCAATTAAAGAACTATTTGCTAGATAGTTATCTATTATCGTCTGGTCAGAGATTCTACTCTTCCTTTCCTTGGGAGGATTGTCCATAATGGTAATATAATCAACCCCTGGGGTAATACTCCCTGATCCTCAGCCTGTTTTTGCACCTGTGGTTTGCCTTTTGTCAGAGGTGGGCGTGCAAACAGGCAGGTGGGGGGAGGAAGGGGTGAGAATGAAATGACTTGTTTCTCATGTGAATGGGAGGAGTCCTTTATTCCACCTCCTGAAAAACTCCTTTAAAAGCGATGGCTGCTGCCGGACAACCACAGAACAGGTTCATTAGCAGACAGCCAGCATGGCCAACAAGTCGAAATTTATTGACTACATTGATGAAGCTCTGGAAAAATCAAAAGAAACTGCACTTTCTCGCTTGTTTTTCACCCACCAGGGGATTCCGTACCCCATCACCATGTGCACTTCAGAAACTTTCCAGGCCTTGGACACCTTTGAAGCCAGAAGCAATGACATAGTGCTTGCATCTTATCCAAAGTGTGGTAAATAACAAGTCATTTTCTACAAGGGCGCTTTTTCATAAGGAGTAGATTGGGCAGGGTGCAAGGCAAAGGTGGGAGGAAGGCGGTTCCTCTCCGCATGAAGCTGGCCAGAAGTCAGGGAGAAGGACGACCAAGATGGTTAGAACATAGCTTGTGAAATCAATAACCAGAACTGCTAGATTTAGAAATCCTGGGGTCTGAGAGAAGGATGATGGATGCAAAAAGGGAGTCATGGTGGGGCTAGCAACCAGAAAGAGAAATGCAAGAAAGTCCATTTGCCATCGGCCACTGAGAGCAGGAAAGATTTTCATCTTGGTTTTTGACTGAGGAGCATGGCCATGTCTATAATGTATATGATGATTTCCATGTAATTATTTTTCAGGATCAAACATCATCAATCCTCCAGCTTCTCAAACCAGTGTTACAATGGTCATTTATCAATGGAGGATAAATTAAGAATCTGTGGGGCACCGGGGTGACATAGTCTGACTCTTGATTTCAGATCAGGTCATGATCTCATGGTTCGTGGGGTCGAGCCCTGCATGGGGCTCAGCGCTGTCAGCACAGAGCCTGCTTGGTATTCTTTCTCTCCCTTTCTCTCTGCCCCTCCCCCATGAGCGCTCTCTCTCTCCCTCTCTCTCTCTTTCCCTCTCTCTCTCTCTCCCCCTCTCTCTTTCCCTCTCAAAATAAATAAATACATTAAAAAAAACCCAGAATCTAAGTCCCTATTTTACACAATCTGATTTTTTAAACTGTTATTTCATCTCTAAGTGTTTATTAAAGTCATCTTTATTTGATATTTTTCTTTCTATTATTTGATGCTGAGTTTTTATAAATTCAAAATTATATATACTTTTTTAGAAAATATTCACTGGGGCACCTGGGTGGCTCAGTCAGTTAAGCATCTGACTTTGACTCAGGTCATGATCTTACGGTTCGTGGGTTCGAGCCCCGCATCGGGGCTCTGCACTGACAGCTCAGAACCTGGAGCCTGCTTCATATTCTGTGTCTCCCACTCTCTCTGCCCCCCTGCCCCCTGCTTAGGCTCTGTCTGTCTGTCTCTCTCTCAAAAATAAACATTAAAATTTTTTTTTCAAAGAAAATATTTACTAATGTAAGGTACAATAATATGTGATATATAATAAACAATCATTTCTATAACATAACATTGTTCTATAAGGAACATATTGTAGATTTAAGAAGAATTGCCTTGTGCTCGCTTCGGCAGCACATATACTAAGAAGAATTGCCTCTTGTTAAAAGAGAAATTTGAAATATAAGGTAACCTGGATTTATACTAATGTAAGTACGTTCTATTTTCCACAAAACTCTATTTCTTTCCATAGCCCAGTTTATTTCAAATGCAGAAGAACCAATTGTACACACCACAGAGTGGCTATAGATTTTAATTTTTATGATGTATATGCACAAGTAACATGCCTTTGCTATACCAAGATTCTTTTAATGAGCTTTGATTCTCTGATTTTTCTTATAGGTTCAAATTGGATTCTACATATAATTAGTGAGTTAATATTTGCTGAATCTAACAAAAAGTATGAATATCCAGAATTTCCAATTCTTGAATGTGGGGACCCAGAAAAATATCAGGTTAGTACAAAACAGCCTTTAAACTTATAGTAAATTATCATAGATAGACTTCTTCCAGTTGGGGGATTTTTTTAGTTTTGGGTTCAGAAAGTACTAACACTAATAATCATTGCAACTTATTTTGTGCGTACCATCTAAGCCCAGGACCTTTCAAGGATTGTCTCATTTCAGGGCAAAAAAAAAACCTCATTACTGTTTCTCAAAAGATCAAACCGTCAAAGACTTGCCCAAGGTCAAGGGGCTTATAAATGTCAGGGCCAAGATTTGAACCCAAATTGTCCAATTTGAGCTTCTTAACCTCTGCACAATATAGACAGCCTACTTATTAAAGAGAACTAGGAGGGAAAGTAAGTCAAGAAACCTGAAGAAAAAAATTAAAATGAGGGGCACCTGGCTGGCTTAGTCAGTAAAGCATGCTACTCTTGATCTTGGGGTTGTACGATCAAGCCCCATGTTGGGTGTAGAGATTACTTAAAAAATAAGATCTCTTTATTTATTTATTTTTTTAATGAAATTTATTGACAAATTGGTTTCCATACAACACCCAGTGCTCATCCCAAAAGGTGCCCTCCTCAATACCCATCACCCACTCTCTCCTCCCTCCCACCCCCATCAACCCTCAGTTTGTTCTCAGTTTTTAACAGTCTCTTATGCTTTGGCTCTCTCCCATTCTAACCTCTTTTTTTTTTTTTCCTTCCCCTCCCCCATGGGTTCCTGTGAAGTTTCTCAGGATCCACATAAGAGTGAAACCATATGGTATCTGTCTTTCTCTGTATGGCTTATTTCACTTAGCATCACACTCTCCAGTTCCATCCACGTTGCTACAAAAGGCCATATTTCATTTTTTCTCATTGCCACGTAATATTCCATTGTGTATATAAACCACAATTTCTTTATCCATTCATCAGTTGATGGACATTTAGGCTCTTTCCATAATTTGGCTATTGTTGAGAGTGCTGCTATGAACATTGGGGTACAAGTGGCCCTATGCATCAGTACTCCTGTATCCCTTGGATAAATTCCTAGCAGTGCTATTGCTGGGTCATAGGGTAGGTCTATTTTTAATTTTCTGAGGAACCTCCACACTGCTTTCCAGAGCGGAAGATCTCTTTAAAAAAATTAAAACCATAAAAACTTTGTCTCTGAAGACAGAAACTTGGTGGGATGGCAAGAGTAGGGTTCCTCTAAGGCCTGGATCATTTCTGCCTTCAGTTTATGTCAGCACTCCCCAGTCTTTTCCTAATAAGACACTATCTTTGGTGTCCCTGTATCAGTGATGGCTCTGGTGTGTGGGGGGATGGGAAAGGGTAGTAGCTGAGAGAGTAAGCCACTGATGTGCATAAAGCTTCTTTTTTTTTTTTTTAATTTTTATTTTTGAGAGAGACAGAGAGGGACAGAGTGCAAGCAGGGGAGGTGCAGAGTGAGAGAGGGAGACAGAATCCGAAGCAGGCTCCAGGCTCTGAGCTGTCAGCACAGAGCCTGACGCGGGGCTAGAACTCACGAGCTATGAGATCATGACCTGAGCCGAAGTTGGACACTTAACCGACTGAGCCACCCAGGCACCCTAAGGTTCTTCTTCTTTTTTTTTTTTTTAATGTTTATTTATTTATTTTCAAGGAGAGAGAGAGGGAGAGAGAGCATGCATGAGCAAGGAAAGGCCAGAGAGAAATAGAGAGAGAGAACACTAAGCAGGCTCCATGCTATCAGCACAGAGCTCGATGTAGGGCTCGATCTCACAAACTGTGAGATCATGACCTGACCCAAAATGAAGAGTTGGACACTTAACCTATTGAACCGCCCAGGCGCCCCCTTACCTGTTCTAATTCACTTTACCACACATTATTGCTCCCACTACCAATGTAACCAGGTGAGGCTTGGGTGTGAGACAGAAAGTTCTGTTCCCAGACAGGAAAGGCAAGGACAGGGAGGGAGGAAGGATCTGCCTCAAGACTTCAGTGCCTGGACAGGACAGGTGGGAGGAGGGCCAGCCCCAGCCCCGCCAGAAACGCGTTTGTGTGGGGGGGGGGGGGGGCGGCGGCTACAGTCTCAGCAAAACTTTCAGAGGTGCCTACCGCCAGGACTCCCAACAAGCAGACAGAAGAACTCAGTTACTGAGAATTAAGTCACTGGATCGGGACTGACGAAGGGGTTTCTGGAAAACGACAGAGACACATGGCATGATGACAAATACAAACTGAAAAGTTGGATCCTAGGGGGAAGGAAGCCCATTTCCATGGATTGGGTTAAAGTAACAGAAAAACACAGGCAGGTAAGGTATTCAGGGACTTGGGGCTGGGCTGGAGTGGGGAGCTAAGCGTGCATCCTGGATCTGGGGGGCTGCAACGTCAGGAGGAAGCAGAGGCCTAGCAGCCACAGCAGGGCCCAGAGGTGGGAAGTCAGGACCAGCTCAGGATGTGGGGACAGGAGTTTTAAGAAACTTTCCTAGGTAGAGATGAACGGGCTAATGAAAAATGAAACAATTTTTCCTCTCGAGGCCACTGCATAACCTTTTATCTAAAGAGGGTGTGTATCATCACCTTTAAAATTTATGCTAACATTTCTCTAGCTTTCCAACTTTTTTTAAAAGTAATTTTTATTTAAAATTTCTTCATTTTTGAGAGACAGAGTGAGACAGAGCATGACCGGGGAGGGGCAGAGAGAGAGAGAGAGAGAGAGGGAGACACAGAAGCCGAAGCAGGCTCCAGGCTCTGAGCTGTCAGCACAGAGCCCAATGCAGGGCTTAAACTCACGAATTCGAACTCGTGAGATCATGACCTGAGCCGAAGTCAGACACTTAGCCGGCTGAGCCACCCAGGTGCCCCTCCAACTTTTTTTAAAGTAAACTCTACATCCGAATTGGGACTCAGATTCACGATCTGGAGATGAAGAGTTGCATGCTCTGACTGAGCCAGCCAGGCGCCCCTCCAACTCCCCTTTTATTTATAATTTTTAAAATTTATTTATTTACTTTGAGAGAGAGAGGGGGAGAGTGCATGAGCAGGGGAGGGGCAGAGAGAGAGGGAGACGGAGAATCCCAAGCAGGCTCCGTGCCTCAGCACAGAGCCCAATGAGGGGCTCAGACCCACAAACTGTGAGATCTTGACCTGAGCCAAAACCAAGAGTCAGATGTTAAACAGACTGAGCTACCCAGGTGCCCCATGTGAGCTCTTGATCTCTGGGTTGTGGGTTTGAGCCCCATATTGGGCATAGAGATTACTTACAAAAATAAATAAAATTAAATACATGTATTTTCTTAAAATATGTCTATGTCCAGTCTTTACATTGCTTATAGTTTGGCCCCATCACACATTTTCGTTGACACATCAGTTTTGTTACAGTTATTTCCCGTTTTCTCCCTGGATATTTCTTTAATCCTATTAGGAACTTTACCATTTCTCATATGTCTTTTTGTGATTTTTGGCCATGCAGTGCAGTGGAAACTGCATTCTATAACTTAATCTGAAAATTACCATCTGTGCGATTTTGCACAAAGCCCTTAAAACCTCAAAGTCATTTGTTAATCTCTAAAATGGGGGTTATAATATCCACCTGAGGGGATTGCTGTGAATGAATGTAAAAGTGATGTTCAAAACTAAAAATTAGGGAAATTTGATGTAAATCAAGTATTATGACTATTCTCTTCTTTTTTAATGTTTATTTATTTTTGAGAGAGAGAGACAGAGCGCAGGGGAGGGGCAGAGAGAGAGGGGGGGACACAGAATCTGAAGCAGGCTCCAGGTTCTGAGCTGTCAGCACAGAACCCAAGGCGGGGCTCCAACTCATGGACTGCGAGATCATGACACGAGCTGGTGTCTGATGTCCACTAAGTTTCTACAGAACATTGGCTATAAACGTCTAAATATCATTTTACCACTTGAAATAATGTGCCCCAGCTGTGAGTGACCTCTACAAGTGTGGAAATGAAACTTGAGGCTTTAGCCCATATAACGTACTAAAACCCTTAACCCTGGCAGATTAAACAGGTAACTTCATTTTCAAAATTATCAGTAGAAGCAGACACACACACACACACACACACACACACACACACACACACACAGAATCAATCACTGAGTCCTTACATTGACAAGAATTTCTCTAGCAAAATATTTCTCAGATATTCAAGTGACTGTGCACTTCCAGGTTCTGTTAGGATATTTGATTGCATGGAATTTTGTTGGCAAAAAAAAAGTCTAGATATTAAAAGTGGGTTTGGGAGACCAATGGAAAAACTTGAATATTTCTGGTAAAGACCTTGACTATAGAAGAGAGCCAAATGAAGACAGAATAGATCACAAATTATGAGCTGCAAAGAATCAATTCTAAAAAGAATTTAGTATGATTGTAGAAAAGGTAAAATTTTCAAAAAAAAGACCCCTCCAAAATGGTAAGCCAAACTCTATAAGGCGGTCCAAAAGGATTTTTTTTTAATGTTTATTTATTTTTGAGACAGAGAGAGACAGAGCATGAACGGGGGAGGGTCAGAAAGAGAGGGAGACACAGAATCTGTAGCAGGCTCCAGGCTCCGAGCTGTCAGCACAGAGCCCGATGCGGGGCTCGAACTCATGGACCGCGAGATCATGACCTGAGCCGAAGTCAGACGCTTAACCGACTGAGCCACCCAGACGCCTCCCAAAAGGATGATTTAAATTATTTATGACTTTCTCCATTCCTCATCCCCACAAATTAAGAAAACAGAAATAAATTTTTAAAAATTGGAGGGGGAAATAGAAAAGGCACAGTAGTGATACTTGGAACTACCATTCAGATACTACACTTAAGAGAAATTCACCATAAGACATACACACTTTTACTTTACCATGTCTGTTTTTAAGAGAATGAAACAATTTCCACCCCCAAGGATTCTGGCAACTCATCTCCATTATGACAAATTACCTGGGTCCATCTTCAAGAATAAAGCCAAGGTGAGTGTCCCTCCCTACTCGTATTTCAGTTTGAAGTTTTTAATGTCTAGATATTGCCTTTCTGAGCTATGTGATGAAGTCTGCATCTTATCATAGAATTTTGAGAAATGAAACGTGTGATTTAGCATTTCTTCTGTTGTTTCTTTCTTCAAATATATTTGCTATTGTTGTGCTCAAAGCGAATGCATTTTCAGCTAGGATATAAAACATATACCTAGAATTGAACATATTTTAAAATCTGTTTTATAGTGAATAGATTCCAGAATCCCACTAAGATATTTAGAGAGTTTAACAAAAGAATGCGATAGGAAAACGAGAAGTTGTGTTTTTTTGTTCTTTCTGGTGAGCATTATTTATGTGAGGTCTGAAGCAATTTTATTTCTGAATTTCACGTATAATAGCAAACTTCACGTCCTGCCAACATAACTATAGGTGCTTTGGCTACTCTTATCATTTTTTTATTTTTGCTGACCAAACTCTGAACATTATTTTCATTGTCCTTAATATTACTTTTTAATATTATGTTGCAATTTTTACTTTGTGGTTTACCCTTCCAGATCATGCCCTTATGACTATTCTAATGAGCTTGCCCTTTTTTCCTTTTTGGTATCTTCTTTTTTTTTTTTAACGTTTATTTATTTATTTTGAGAAAGAGAGTGTGTGCACTGCTCACGCATGAACACATGCTAGCTGGGGGAGGGGCAGAGAGAGAGAGAGAGAGAGAGAGAGAGAGAATCTCAAGCCGGCTCTGCACTGTCAGTGCAGAACCTGGCTTGGGGCTCAATCCCACAAACCATGAGATTGTGACCTAAGCCGAACTCAAGAGTCAGACACTTAACCGACTGAGCCACCCAGGCACCTTGCTTTTTTCATATCTTCTACACATGCCTTCTTAATGTCTAAGTTCATTAGCAAAAGTTCTCTGCTACAACATCAGTCTGCTTTTTCTTCTTTTCTCTTCCCTCTCCCCAGACTTCCCCATCTGCCACCCTGCTTCTTCAATTTCTCTGTATGTTAACAAAATTATGTCGTATACAAGATTACACAATGATATTGTTCACCCCTTCACTTTTCCAAAGTTCAAAATATAGACCTGAATAAATTAACTTAATTTTCTCTTTCTAGATTTTGGTGATATTTCGAAACCCTAAAGATACGGCAGTATCTTTTTTCCATTTCCACAACGATGTCCCTGATATTCCAAGCTATGGCTCCTGGGATGAATTCTTCAGACAGTTCATGAAAGGCCAAGGTATGGCTGTTGGTGAAAGAATTCTTACTTTGACAGATGACCACAAAAGTACAAAAAATCAAATGTATTTTAAGGTAAAGAAAGAAGACTAGGGAGGATCCAGGAACCAAAAAGTTGCTTTTAATGAAACTTTAATGAAATTTTATAGCACCACTAGTTCTGCACATCAAACTGTTTTTAAAAATAATTTGGGCAATTCACATGCTGCCTATAAGTATGAGGTGGCCATAGAACAGACATAGGACCAAGAGGCCTATACGGAGTCATGTAGAAAAGCATCTCTGGTTAATTTCCCCTAAGTCTCTATATAACACAATGATTAAAAAAAAAAAGAGAGAGAGAGAGATAAAACCATGACGTTGAGCAAACACATCTAAGATATTTGTTTGCCAGACAGGAAAAGGCTTTGTTAGACCATGTTGATGTTTTACCTCTGGTTATTGATAACTGCAATTTTGTAGGTGCCTACTGAGGCTTCTGGCTGGCTCAGTCAGTAGAGCACGCAACCCTTGATCTTGGGGTTGTGAGTTCGAGCCCCACATTAGGTGTAGAGATTACTTAAAAAAAACTCTTGTAAGTGCCTACTGATGCTCCAATGTACTAAAGGAGGTGTTTTATGTGCATGATTTCATTTAAGACTATAACAAACTATGAATAAAGTACTTCCAGCCCCTTGCACAGATGAAAAAACTAATCCAAAAAGTTAAAACACTTGCCAGTGGTCCCACTGCTTGTAAGCCCCAGTGACTCTGCTTCCATGGGTCTAATGGCCAGAGATTAAAGATGCCTCCTTTAGTTGGTGGTTCTTTTCAGTCTTGGCAGTGTCATAGAAGGCAGAATTAATGCCACCTGATCCTTGAGAAGTTGTTGACAGGTCACTCTAAGAGAACCACTTTTATTTTATTTTATTGGCTAACAAACAGCATGTACAGTCTGCTCTTGGTTCTGGGGGTAGATTCCCGTGGTTCATCACTTACATACAACACCCAGTGCTCATCCTAACATGATTTTTCAAGTTTTATTTATTTATTTACTTACTCACGGACTTATTTATTATTTTGAGAGAGACAGAGCAGTGCCAAGTGTGGGAGGGGCAGAGAGAGAGGGAGAATCCCAAGCAGGCTCTGCACTGTCAGTGCAGAGCCCGATGTGGGACTTAAACACATGAAACTGTGAGATCATGACCTGAGCTGAAATCGAGAGTGGGATGTTTAACCGACTGAGCCACCAGGCGCCCAAAGAGGACCACTTCTAAAGGTGACCAGCACAGCAACACCACGCCCCACATGCATGGCCACTGGGTACAGTATTGGTTCCTAAGCACAGATTAAGTATTGGGATTGGCAGGGGGGGGGGGGGGGAGTGCACAGAAGGTGCTTACGAAGCACCACGATCAAAGTTTTGTTTGTCTGGAAACCACTCACTAAGTGGTGCAAAGTTTCTGCTTTGCACACTTTGTTACGTTCAACTTATGAAGGAAGCTCAATGTACTGGAAAACATGCAGGATTTGGAATGGGAGGACTGGATTGGCTTCATCATTTATTATTATATATCAGTAATTAATATTAGATAGAATAGTTACCACTTACTGAGCAATTACTACATGCCAGGCACTATATACTATCTCTCGCGTACATTTTAACATTTCATTTCTTTTTTTTAAGTTTATTTATTTTGAGAGACAGAGAGTGGAGAAGGGGCAGAGAGAGAAGGAGAGAGAGAATCCCAGACAGGCTCTATGCTGTCAGCACAGAGCCCGATGAGGGATTCGAATACATGAACCATGAAATCATGACCTGAACCGAAACCAAGAGTTGGACGCTTAACCGACTAAGCCACTCAGATGCTCCCCAAAATTTCCATTTCTCTTAAGAACCCCATGGGGACAAATACTATACTTGTCCGCTTTTGTAAAGATGGAGATAGAGGCATAAAAAGGTCACACAGCCACTAAGTAGCAGAGCTTGAATTTAAATTCAGGTTCAAATCACTCACACCTGGGTGATGTTGAGCAAGACATTTGATTTTTTTTAAATTTTTTTAACGTTTATTTATTTTTGAGACAGAGAGAGACAGAGCATGAATGGGGGAGGGTCAGAGAGAGAGGGAGACACAGAATTTGAAGCAGGCTCCAGGCTCTGAGCTGTCAGCACAGAGCCTGACATGTGGCTCGAACTCACGGACCGTGAGATTGTGACCTGAGCCGAAGTCAGACGCTTAACCGACTGAGCCACCCAGGCACCCCAAGACATTTAATCTTTATGAACATTGGCTTCCTGACTTATAAAGGAAAGGTAAGAATATCTGACCTGCAGGAAGTAGGACAGTAGAGCATTTTGTTTGGCAGCACTACAGCTCTGGTGTCAGACAGATGTTGAAAGACGGCAAAACCCATAACTTGCTGTGTGACCTTAAAGCGGTTATTTCCCCACCAACAAAATAGGTATAAAACCTGTACCTATCACCCTGGATTGCTTTAAAGATCCCAGGATCAAATGTGTAGCTATCAATTAATAGTGCATGGGGAAGAACAGAAAACCTGACCGCAGTGGCCCAAACAGATTAGGTTTAATTTTTCTCACTCAACAAGAAGCCTGAAGAGAGACAGCTGGTTCAGTTGCCCAGTGATGGCAAAGCCAACGCCTCTGCCATTCCCTTGGCCTTTCCCTTCTGCCTTTTGCAACATACTCTCAGGCTGGCTACTGTGCCTCCAAGCATCACTTTCAGATCCTGAAGGAGGTTCATCAAGACCGCAACGGTTTTACAAGAAACCTTCCAGCAGACTTCTGCTTGTGTCTTACTGGCCAGAACCATATCCTGAGACCAATCACAGCGCGAAGGGAGGCTGAGAAACAGGAACCAGAATTCCCATAACTGGCTTAGACCCAAGTAACTAACCAGAGTTTGGTTAGCAGCAAAAACAGGAATATATTGGATATTGGGTATGAAACATACAGTGTCTGCCTCAACAAAGAAAACATGTGGAAATAGCCTGGCTCAAAGCAAGGGCTTCAATGATAACGATGATGATGATAAGGATTATGAGAATATTATTATTACTAGCGATTACAGTAACGGCTAAAATTTGCTGAGTGGGTACTATTAATCAGGCACTGTTTTAACCATTTGATGTTGTTAATTCATTTAAGTCTGACAACAATGCCATTTTACTAATGAGGTAACTAAGGTACAAAGAGGTTTCGGTTGTTGCTCAAAGTCATACAGTTAATAAGCAGCACAGCTAATCAGTGTCTAGATGTTCACTGTCCAGTGCAGTAGCCACTAGCTACGTGTGGCAAATGAGCACGTGAATTGTGACTGGTGCAATCAAGGAGTTAAATTTTACATCTTATTTAATTAGTTTAAATTTAAAAACAGATACTCAGGGCACCTGGGTGGCTCAGTCGGTTAAGTGTCCGACTTCGGCTCAGGTCATGATCTCACAGCTCATGAGTTCAAGCCCGGCATCTGGCTCTGTGCTGACAACTTAGAGCCTGGAGCCTGCTTCAGATTGTGTCTCCCTCCCTCTCTGTTCCTCCCCTACTTGCTCTCTCTCTCTCTCAAAAACAAATAAACATTAAAAACAAAACAAAACAACCCAGATATTCAATTCAGTTATTGGAAACTTTTAAATGAATTTGGTACAAGTTGAGTATATGAATCTACTTTCTCAACTTAAGTTGTAAACGTCTAAAAATACATCAGGGCACCTGGGTGGCTCAGTCGGTTAAGGTCTGACTCTTGATTTCAGCTCAGGTCACAATCTCATGGGTTTGTGAATTTGAGCCCCGCATCAGGCTCTGCACTGAGAGTGCAGAGCCTGCTTTGGATTCTCTCTCTGTCTCCCTATCTCTATGCCTTTCCCCTACTTGTGGTCTCTCTCTCACAGAATAAACAAATTAACTTTAAAAAAGGTCTAAAAATACATCAAGTATTTTTTTTTTTATTTTTTTTCAACGTTTATTTATTTTGGGACAGAGAGAGACAGAGCATGAACGGGGGAGGGGCAGAGAGAGAGGGAGACACAGAATCGGAAACAGGCTCCAGGCTCTGAGTCATCAGCCCAGAGCCCGACGCGGGGCTCGAACTCACGGACCGCGAGATCGTGACCTGGCTGAAGTCGGACGCTTAACCGACTGCGCCACCCAGGCACCCCACATCAAGTATTTTTGATAAAGAATTTGGCATTCAAATTGAGATTCTCTGTAAGTGTAAAATGCCCACCGGCTTTTGAAGACTTAGAAACAAAGTGTGATGGTTCCTTAGTAATTTTTTACTGTTTCTTTTTGCTTTTTTTTTTTAACGTTTATTTATTTTTGAGACAGAGACAGACAGAGCATGAACAGGGGAGGGGCAGAGAGAGAGGGAGACACAGAATCTGAAACAGGCTCCAGGCTCTGAGCTGTCAGCACAGAGCCCAACGCGGGGCTCGAACTCACGGACCGTAAGATCATGACCTGAGCCGAAGTCGGACGCTTAACCAACCAAGCCACCCAGGCACCCCTCTTTTTGTTTTTCTTAATGTGGCTATTGGAATATTTAAAATTACAGATGTGGTGAGGGGAATGCTGCGGTGGTTCAGTCAGTTAAGCCTCTGACTCTGGCTCAGGTCATGATCTTTCGCTTCATGAGTTCGAGCTGCAAACCAGGCTCTGTGCTCTCAGCACAGATCCTGCTTTGGATCTTGTCTCCCTTTATCTCTGTCCCTCCCTTGCTTCTGCTTTCTCTCTCAAAAATAAATAAATAAGCATTTTTTAAAATTTACAGATGTGGCTTTCATTAAATTTCTATTGGACAATGCTGATCGAGAAAACATCTGCCTCATCATTTCTTTTCTTTCTGGTACTATCTGTCGTTTTTCGTGTACCTTTCACTATTTCTGAATCATTTTATTCACCTAAATATTCATGAATGTCTGGTAGTTTTTATCAAATCACTTTTGCAACTTGCTTAGTTATTATTTATGAAAATAATAAAATGAATAGAAATCTGACACAGGAATGGCCGTATGCCAGTTCTTCTGGAGCAGGGATTTATAATGACATACAAACATCTTGTCTGAGCATACACACACACACACATATATAGTTTATATTTTAAAGCATAAATTAACCATCTATAATTTTAACCTCAATTATTTGAAATTCCCTAAGAATTTTTTTCCTTATATTTTTAGTTTCCTGGGGAAGCTATTTTGATTTTGCCATTAACTGGAACAAACATCTTGATGATGAAAATGTTAAGTTCATATTATATGAAGACCTGAAAAAGGTAAGATTTTGATTATTGACATTCTATAGCAAGATTTATTATAAAATATCACATAGAGAACCTACTTTTAATGTCTGGTTGTGTGAACAAATATTGTATTCAATTAAAAAAATAAGTATTCCAGATTTGTGGTACAATGCTAGGGAAAAAAAACACAGTGCATAGGGGCTTAGGTTGTTTATTTAACAGAAATAAAATAATGCTTAGCAACTTATTACTAACAGTGGCTGCTTTATTTTCCTTCTGTGATAGATAGCCCAACTTAAGAATGCCAGAAATAATAAGTAGGTTTCAACTGAGATGGAATTGAATGTGCATTTGGCTGTGAATTGATTTTTCCATATAATGTTATTTTTTAAATTGGTATTCATGAACATTTATTTTTTTAATATATGAAATTTATTGTCAAATTGGTTTCCATACAACACCCAGTGCTCATCCCAAAAGATGCCCTCTTCAATACCCATCACCTACCCCCTCCTCCCTCCCACCCCCCTCAACCCCCAGTTTGTTCGCAGTTTTTAAGAGTCTCTTATGCTTTGGCTGTCTCCCACTCTAACCTCTTTTTTTTTTTTCTTCCCCTCCCCAATTCATGAACATTTAATGCTGCCCAGCATTGTTCTAGGCCCTTGTGATACATCAGTGAACAGACCAGACAAAATTCACTGCCCTGGAGAAGCTTACCTTCTAGCTGGAGGAGGCAGGGAGAGAGAAAAACAATAAATATAACATTTTAAAAATGTTTATAATATGTGAGAAAAAAAGAAATGGCATAACTGATTAAGGAAAACTGGAAATGTCAGGGGTAGGGAATTGGGATGTTGGACAAATCCCCATATAAGATAGCTGGTAGAAACCTCATGGAATGGATGTGATTTGAGCAAAGATCTAAAGAAGATGAGGGAGTAAGCAGAGTAGGTAACTGGAATAAGAATTTTCCAGGCATACAGAACCAACTGAGCAAACACCCTGAGGTAGGAGTGTTCCTGGTATGGTTAAGTGATATGAAGGAGGCGGATGTGGCTGGGTCAGTAGGGGTGAACCAGGGGAGATTAACCAATGAGAACAGAGGCAAGGGAGTGGGGTAGAGAGGAGTATGGGGAATAATGTGGCCAGCCATTGAAATTACTTTGGCCTTCACTCTGAGTGAAATAGAAAACCATTATGGGATTCGAGCAGAAAAGTGATAGGAGTTGTGTTTTTAACAGGTTCATTCTGGTTGGTGTATGAAAACATACTAGAGAGAAGCAAAGATTGTGTAGAGAAACCCATGAGGGTTAGGGTTAGGGTTAGGGTTAGGGTTAGGAGTACTATAGTGGTCCAGGCAAAGGAAGATTGTGGCTTAGACCAGAAGTGGCAATGGAAGTAATAAGTAGTTAAATTCTGAATATTTGTTGAAGAAGAGCTATTAGGATTTGCTGCTGGATTGGATGGGAGAAAGAGCAGTGAGAGAAAAATGAAGTCAAATAAGACTCCAATATTACTGGCCTGACCAACTGAGAGGACTGAATTGTTGTCCCTTGAGTACGAGATGCCAGCAGGTGAAGTGAGATTGTGGGAAAGATCAGGGGTTTGGCTTTGCACATGCTTAGTCTGAGATGTTTATTAGTCATCCAAATGGAGAGGTCAAGTTGACTATAAACGTGCTGAATGGAGAGAGTGCTGGGCTGTATATATAAATTTGGCACATAGATGGCATTTAAAGCCATGAGATTACATACTTACATGTATGTAAGTATATACATAGGGAAGAGAAGGAGACCAAGAACTGAGCCCTAGAGTCCCCCATATAGACTGTTTGGGAAACAGGAAGAACCAGCAAAGGAGATGGAGGAGGGGCTAATGAGGCAGGAGGGAAGCCAGAGTCCTGGACTCCAGTAGAGAAAGTATGTTAAAAAGGGAGCGTGCTGAGCACTGGGTGTTGTATGGAAACCAATTTGACAATAAATTTCATATATTGAAAAAAAAAAAAAAAGGGAGTGTGCCAAATGCTTTCTAGAGGAATTGGGTTATTAACACCAGTCTCCTCTGACATTCTTATCAAAGGGAAGTATGAATGAATCCATCCCTTCTGTTTCTCGAGTGCATTTATGTAACATGAGAGAACATACTACTTTAGTCTTTTATCCTGCTAGTCTACAATGATGTTTCTGAAACTTGTGTTCCATGGAATGCCATGTTGCCCAGATGTTAATAATTCTTGCCTGGAGGTTGCCCATTCAAACTGATTTGGGGACTGTGGGTCTTTTGGGACATTCACATTGCAAGCTGACATACTCAAGAGTGAGAGATCCTGTAGGAAAAACAAAACAAACTTCTCTTTATTTAACCAAAAAGATTCCAAACTTATTTGACCTCACCCTTCACTCTCCTTTTCTTTTCTTTTTTTTTCTTTTTTCACAAAACATCTATAGCCACCTTGAAGTAAATTAGTGTTTTGTAGAATACAGTTTAAGAAACTGTTCTAGAAGATTATGAATCTTCATTGGTAGGGATACTGGTTACAAGGGTATTTAGACAAGATTAATTTCAAGATTCCTTCTAGTTTTCAGGATTCTAAAAATCAGACTTTCTGGATAGAATTAAACATTAGCTATAAATAGGATTCAGAAGAAAAGAGAATTGGAATGGGCATGTAAAAATACATTGATTTCCTCAGCTCATTTAGACTGGTGCTTTTTTTTTTTATTATTTTTTTAATGTTTATTTTTGAGAGAGAGACAGCAAGAGCCAGGGAGAAGCAGAGAGAGAGAGGGGTAGATACAGATTCTGAAACAAGCTCCAGGCTCTGAGCTGTCAGCACACAGCCTGATGCAAGGCTTGCTCACAAACTGGGAGATCATAACCTGAGCCAAAGTCAGATGCTTAATCGACTGAGCCACCCAGGTGCCCCTAGACTGGTGCTTTTTAATAAAATGAGTATCATCTTAGATAAGACCTACTACTTAATGCTTGCTATCATTATTTGTATCCTGAGGAGTTTAATAAGAGTCACCCATTGAAACTACAAAGTAAAAACAATACAGAATATTTTGTAGGGCTATCTCAAATATTGATACAGAAGTATCAAAGAAAGTCTAAAGAGAGAGATGAAAAGGTGAGTTGGAGAGGTAGGCTTAGTAAATCCATTCTGGCTAAGAAACCTGTCTTTGCTCGGGCACAATTCCCATAGAAAGAAGTTTATCCTTGAAAATGTTGTTTTCAGAACCTGACCGCTGGAATAAAACACATTGCTGAGTTCTTTGGATTCTCTTTAACTGGGGAGCAGATCCAAACCATCTCAGCCCAGAGTACCTTCCAAGCAATGCGAGCAAAGTCCCAGGAAACACACGGTGCCATTGGGCCCTTCCTGTTCCGCAAAGGTAAAGTCGCATTGGTTTCTGGGACATCCATTGGTTTGCATGTAACAGGCAATCCAAATACTTTATTTTTATAATTTTTTTAATGTATATTTATTTTTGAGAGACAGAGAGACGGACAGAGCACCAGCAGGGGAGGGGCACAGAGAGAGGGAGACCCCAAATCCAAAGCAGGCTCCAGGCTCTGAGCTGTCAGCACTAAGCCAGACATGGGGCTTGAACCCACGAACCATGAGATCATGACTTAAGCCGAAGGCAGACACTTAACCGACTGAGCTACACAGGTGCCCCAATCCAAATACTTTTATCTTCAGTTAAGACAGGATTTTCTTGTTTCTCCCTCAGTAAGTTTGGACACAGTGAGTTCAAAGTAGACTCAGTTCCACTGAGTAGTATACTTCTACTGTGTACTAATTCCACAGAAGTAGACTGAACGAGTTCCACAATATCTAAAGTATCTTTCAGAGTACTAAGTTCCTTGTACCTTTCTGCTTGCCAGTATGTGATGGCAGGACAACAGCCAGAGCTCCACCATTACATTAAAACTAAAGGATTATATATTTTTAAAATAAACAGGGAATAGCAAGATACAGAATCGCATGTTAGCTGAGTGGGCCCCCTTTAAAGAACTTTGTGGGAAGCCTCATCAGTGACTTCTTTATACCTCATTGGCCACCTCTTACTGCCCTGTTGGTTGGGAACTGTGATTTTTTTTAAAGGCAATCTAACTTCTTATGACAGTTTATGATAATATAGCTTAGGTATTACCAGTTTTTTAAAATTATATATATATATATATATATATATATATATATATATATATATAAAGTATAACATGATTTAGAGGCAGCACTATGTGTTAGACCTTTTACTAGGCATAAATTTTACAGCAAAAAAATTCATGAATTCCTTAATTTTATAAATGTGGGCACCAAAGCTCAGGGAAATTAATTTGTCCGTTGCCACAAAGCTAATGATCGATGGAGTCAGGATTTGAACGTAGGTTTACTTGAGTCTACTCCACTTTACTTTATCAAATGAAGACCCATTTAAAATACCCACTGTGAATGGAACATTGAATGTAAATCTAGCTTGGGCTTGATTCCTGGCTTTACCCCTGATTTTTATGCCTTGCTTGATTAGCTTTAAAGGAGGGGGAAGAAAATAGAACTTTTCTTTATATTGCTTTTTTAAAAATTTTTTTATGTTTATTTTTGAGAGAGAGAGAGAGAGAGAGAGAGAGATTGAGAGAGAGAGAGAGAGGGAGAGCAGGGGAGGGGCTGAGAAAGAGGGAGACACAGAATCCCAAGCAGGCCCCAGGCTCTGAGCTGTCAGCATGGAGCCCGACACAGGGCTCAAACTCACAAACCTGCAAGATCATGACCTGAACCAAAGTCGGATGCTCAACCAACTGAAACACCTAGGCGTTAATCACGCACTATTCAGAACAGAAAAATTCTAAAATAAAGTGGTAACTTAAATATTTTACAATATTCTTTGCAAAAATTCAGAAGGCACAGGTAAATGTGCAAGAACGTTAAAAATTATTCACATTTCTCCCACCAGAGGCAGGTTTAACTTTTTGGCATATTTCTTCCAGCCTCATTCTGTGATGTTTTTTTATAGTGGATGACATTTGCAAACAGCTTTGTGTTTTATGTTACTCCCTTCATACATCCAAGCACTTCCTTGTCATTAAACCCTCTTTATAAACATACATTTCAATGGCTATGCAACAAGGAACTTGCAACTTCAACCCAAATCACCAAAAGATTCTAAAGAAAGAAGCAACTTCGTTTTTTTTTTTTTTTTAATTTTTTTAGTGTTTATTTATTTTTGAGAAAGACAGAGACAGAATGAAAGTGGGTTAGGGGCAGAGAGAGAGGGAGACACAATCAGAAGCAGGCTCCAGGTTCTGAGCTGTCAGCACAGAGCCCGATGTGGGGCTCAAACTCACAAACCGTGAGATCACGACCTGAGCCAAAGTTGGTCGCTCAACCGACTGAGCCACCCAGGCGCCCCAACTTCCTTTGTTTTTAAAAGGAATAAGAAAAACATATCCTAATCTCAGGCAAAGTAGTAACTTTTTGCAAAATTATCAGCATCTGAGGTCTTAACCAAAACCTGTTGTAAAATGATAACTTCTCAAGGGGTGAGGTATTTAAAAGACTTTACAGAGGGGGAAAAAAGAATGACTCTCAAAAAGTGGAATTTTAGGTCCCAAGTGTTGAGACAGGGGTGGGGCTAGGAGATGACTGAGGCCAACAGTCCCTTCGGTGATATAAAGAAAGCACATCACCTACTATGCCACAGATGGGAGGCCCCAATGGATACCATTAACTTTACAGGAGGAATTACATTCATTTTTAAGACTGCTTAATTTTCTTCATGTCTCCATTTCACATTTCAAAGTGAAATGCTGCACTGAAAAAATGGTAAAATCAAGAAGAAATAGGGGGATGGGTAAAATTGGTGAAGGGAAGTAGGAGGTACAGGCTTCCAGTTAAGTAAGGAACAAGTCATGGGACTAAAAGGCACAGCACAGGTAACGGTATTATAAATGGCATTGTATGGTGACAGATGGTAGCTATACTTGTGAGCACAGCAAAGTGTGTCTAGTTGTCGAACCACTATGTGATAGCCCTGAAACGAATGTAACACTGTGTGCCAACCATACTCAAATAAAAATAAAAATAAAAATAAAATGAAATAAATAGCTAAAAAAAAAATGAGGAAACTATCTTCTAACAGGTGTCCGGGTCTGTTATTTTTGTGTGTGTTGTAGGTGAAGTTGGTGATTGGAAAAATTTGTTCAGTGAAACTCAGAACCAGGAAATGGATGAAAAATTCAAACAGTGCTTGGCAGGCACTTCCCTAGGAGCAAAGTTGAAGTATGACTCCTACTGCCACCCTTGAAGTAGGAATCCTACTGCCATCCTATTGCCAATTCAGCAGGCATGGGTATTTTCTTTTCCTGAATGATTATTAAATAATGAAATAAGTTGATAAATAATGAAATAATCAACTAATGATAATTAAACAACGTTTAGATATACATAATATGAATTTAATAATAATGATAACATTGGGGCGTCTGGGTGGCTCAGTGGGTTGGGCATCTGACTTCGACTCAGGTCATGATCTTGCGGTCTGTGAGTTTGAGCCCCGCATCGGGCTCTGTGCTGACAGCTCAGAGCCTGGAGCCTGCTTCGGATTCTGTGTCTTCTTCTCACTCTCTCTGCCAGTCCCCTGCTCATGCTCTGTCTCTCTCTGTCTCAAAAATAAATAAAACATTAATAATAATGATAACATTGAAGTTTTTGAGTGCAGAGTTGTTTGTTCACTTTTTTTTAAACTTTTTTTTTTTAATGTTTATTTATTTTTGAGGGAGAGAGAGACAGAGAGTGAGTGGGCAAGGGGCAGAGAGAGAGAGGGAGACACAGAATCTGAAGCAGACTCCAGACTCCGCACTGTCAGCACAGAGCCTGATGCAGGGCTCGAACCCACAGACCACAAGACCATGACCAGAGCTGAAGTCAGATGTCCAACCGACTGAGCCACCTAGGTGCCCCTTTAAACTTTTTTTTAATGTTTATTATTTATTTTTGAGAGAGAGAGAGAGAGAGAGAGAGAGAGAGAGAAAGCACGAGCGGGGGAGGGGTAGAGAGAGAGGGAGACACAGAATCCGAAGCAGGCTCCAGGCTCTGAGCTGTCAGCACAGAGCCCAATGCGGGGCTCAAACCCACAAACTGTGAGATCATGACCTGAGCCGAAGTCGGACGCTTAACCGACGGAGCCACCCAGGCGCCGATTTGCTTTTTGAGGAAAGACCATTTAGCTGTCCAAAGGGGATACTCTTGCTCATGTGGCATGCTGGGGTTGTAACTTCTTTCATGCTCTGGGTTCACATAAGAGCATAAGCAGATACTATCAGAGACACACATAAATTGGCGTCTGAATGGTGTGTAGATGAGACAGGCCTCCCAGTGATGCAAAATTTTTTGTCCTCCCAGAATAATTCCTCTGTCCCTCACTACAGACCAAAGCACTTGTGGTTATCTGAGACTTACTGTTGGGCGGAATTTAATTCCAACTCTGCACTGAATTAAGATGAATAAATCCTATCCTCATATGATTCAAGGAAAATGCATTCACTGCTCATCTACTCTGTGTATGTCCCTGCAGTGAGCCCCGTGGAGGCCCCACTCTCAAGGGGCATTATATGTCTATTTAACACAACCTTTAATTCAAAGCTAAATATTAGAGATTGTGTCATTCTGGCATAAAGGCTTTTCGACCACAGAACCCTAGGTAGTAAGGTGGAACTTACGAGAGAAGGTAAAGAAAGTTTTGGACGAACCATCTCAACAGTCCCTAATCTTTACACCATAGCTAGTCACAGTGAAGAATAGAAGGGTTCATAGAAAAGTTAAATAAAATTCCTTTGAGAGGGGTGCCTAGATGGCTCAGTCAGTTAAGCATTTGACTTCGGCTCAGGTCACGATCTCATGATCTGTGAGTTTGAGTCCTGCATCAGGCTCTGTGCTGACAGCTCGGAGCATGGAGCCTGCTTCAGATTCTGTGTCTCCCTCTCTCTCTCTGCACCTCCCCACTTGCACTCTGTCTCTCTCTCTCTCCCTCTCTCAAAAATAAATAAATATTAAATTTTTTAAAAAAAAATTTGCATTGAGAAAGACTGCAGGACTACTATTTCTGATAGTATGGTGGATTACATAACCTGAAAACCCTTCCCTCAGAACACCAAGAAAGTCTGGATAAAAATTCTTAAAAATTCTTTTAGTTGAATTTCTCAGCCCCCAGTAGAGTAAGTGGACTCATCAGGGCCCAAAACCACAGATGGAACAGAGAAGGAGACCAAGTAATAATCAGAGATGACATTAAGCCACCATTTACTGAGAGACTTGTCAGCAACAGAGGCTTGGGTTTTAATGCCCAGACCCCCATGACTGGTGCAGGAGTAGACAAATAGAGCAAAACAGAGCTGTTGAACTGACCCATAGAGGACAGGGCTGTCATTGCATATCTAGGAAGAAATTACACTCTTCCATATTTGCTCCTAAGACAATTGGTTATGATACAGAAGAAGTAAAATCAGATTCTCACATTCTATCACTCACAAAAATGAATTTCTTGCAAATTAAACAACCATATGTTTAAAAAAGATGTTAAAGCTTTAGTTTTTTGGAAGCAAATACAAAATAATATTTTTATAACTAGAGTGAGATTTCTTTTTTTTTTTTTTTTCAACGTTTATTTATTTTTGGGACAGAGAGAGACAGAGAATGAACGGGGGAGGGGCAGAGAGAGAGGGAGACACAGAATCGGAAACAGGCTCCAGGCTCTGAGCCATCAGCCCAGAGCCCGACGCGGGGCTCGAACTCACGGACCGCGAGATCGTGACCTGGCTGAAGTCGGACGCTTAACCGACTGTGCCACCCAGGCGCCCCTAGAGTGAGATTTCTTAAAGAAGAAACAGAAAGCACAAAGAGGACACAATTTATGTTTTTGGCTACATTAAAATCTAAACATCTTTGTGGGGTGTCTGGCTGGCTCAGTCCTGACTCTTGATCTCAGAGTTGTCAATTCTAGCCCCAGGCTGGATGTAGTTTAAAAAGTAAAAAAAAAAAAAAACAAAAAAATCTTAAAAAGTAAAACTGTGTCATTAAGAAAGTGAAACCCAAAAATGTAAAATGGCAGGGCAGAGACTTGAAGAAGTTACTAAATAAAAGGCTACTATTTAGAGTATATAAAGAACAACCAAGAGGTGCTTGGGTGGCTCAGTCAGTTAAGCGTCCAATTACGGCTCAGGTCAAGCGTCCAACTACGGCTCAGGTCACAATCTCATGGTTCGTGAGTTTGAGCCCTGCCTCAGGCTTTCTGCTGTCAGCACAAAGCCTGCTTTGGATCCTCTGTCCCCCTCTCTCTCTGACCCTCCTCCACTCATTCTCTCTCTTTCTCACCAAATAAATAAATACACTTTAAAAAAAACAAAAAACTTAAAGGGTACCTGGGTGGCTCAGTTGGTTGAGCGTTGAACTTCGGATCAGGTCATGATCTCACAGTTCATGGGTTTGAGCCCCACATCGGGCTCTGGAGCCCACTTCGGATTCCATGTCTCCCTCTCACTCTGCCCCTCCCTGCTCACTGTCTCTCAAAAATAAACAAACATTTAAAAATTTTTTTAAAAACTTAAAAAAATAAAGATCAACTGAATACCTGCTTCCTTTCTTACACTCTATCTTTTTTAAACTAATTTCTACATAAACACTTAAGGACATAGTGCCATCATCGTGTATCCAGTACAATGCTGCACATAGTAGGCACTCAATAAATATTTATTGAATAAATTAATGAACGAAGGGACTTTTTTAAAAAAAAACCAAGAAGTGTTACTTAGAATATAAATCAGTCAGGATCCTTTTGATGTAATAAACAGAAAATCAAACACATACTGGTTTATAGTAGAAAGAAGAGGAGGGGAGAAGTCTTACAACTGACTGGCCTAGGATGGGTCTGGTTCAGATTAGTCTTGATCCAGAGCTCAAAGAAGGGCCCGACTCTCAACCTTCACTTCTCAACTCTACCCCCTCAGTGTAGCCTCCATTTTGGGGGAGATTTCTCTTTGGGAAGTACTGGGAACAGAAACCACTATAAGTATGTCAAGCATAAGGATTCAGTGGGAAATGAATGCATATATATCGGAAAGGTTGGCAGAATGAAAACCAGGAGACTTCCACTGCACCTGCCATCCAGAGCTCAGGACCTTGTCACTGACACTGCTTCTACCACGGCTGCCGCCACGGATGCACCATACCCTTGGAGAACTGACAAGGCCACCTGGAGTCATGAGCACAGAAGTTTGCTCATCAGCTCATTCTATCACATGAGGATGGCCTTCTCCTTCCTTCCATCTTCCAAATCTTGCACCACGGCTCATCAGTCATTAGCAGAACTCCAGAATTTTAATTCCATAAAAATCCGGACAATGTGATTTTAACTTTCCATACTTTATAATCCAGGAGACAGGGAGACATAGAAAGGAGTGAGATTGGAAGCTAAATAAAAATGAACAATATCGTGCAGTCCACTGCTTGCACTAATAATCTTTCAAGCAGACAACAGAACTATGTTCCCACCTAATGCACCCATTCCCTTCTTCAAATGAAAACATGCTTATCCGAGCCCCTAGTCTTTATACCCATGGCTATGTGATATTCCTCCCTCTTCTCTTTTAGTCACAAATTCTACCATAAGACACTCTAACCAGAAGACTATCTTATAAAATTAACCACTACCAGCAAATCTCATAGAAAAGGAAAGGGAAAAGCAATGAAAAGAAGTTTATTAATACAAAAACAAAGCAAGGAAGAAAAATGCAACAGGTCATGAAACTGTAGTTGGTGTTTATTACTTCCTTATTCCTTATTCTCTTTGCCCTCAGAAATCTTCCCAGCCAGTAGGGTGACATAAACCTTCAATCCTGAAGGATCTGAGCCCTAAACAGTCCTGTCTTGTTGAACAGCTGTAGATTTCTACTAACATGTATCATTGAACAGGGAGTTACTAGAAGGAACTCAAGAGGAACTCCCTGAGTTAAAGACATGCTTGTCTCGAACTCCGTTGTGTGGCTACATCACTATTTTCCCATAAATCAGCCCAGCTGGTTTGGTAACTTCCTTATTTCCTTGATGGCCTGATGGCATCATGAACCTGAAATGTCCAGATGCAGTTTCAAATTCCTATTCAAGGAACTATGTGTCTCCTACTGGAAACACAGCCCAATGTCATAGGAACAGGAAAGCACTATTTTGCAAGGGCATGACTAGGTTTCATTGTGGAACACAACCCTCTCACTTCTACTGTTTCCTGAGTTCAGGTGTACTGGCCATGAAAGAAACAGCAATCTGGTTTAGAACATCCACTGCCCGAAGGACAGTACACTCAGCTGAGTATACACTCAGTATACTCCTGCTTGGGGCTGCACCTGAGCTTTCAATACTCCACCCTACTGCCCTGTACAGCCAGCTGCTTTGGGGTGACGAGGTTCATAATAAAACTACTGAATTCTACAGCAGTCAGTATACTGCCTCATTTTTCTGTAAAACGGGTTTCTTAGCAAGACAGGCTGTGATGGTGAGCAAGTATACAGAATATCCAACAATGATGATGCTGGCAGAAGCGCTGCAGGAAGGAAATGCAAATCCGTACCTGAAATAAATGCTCACTCCCCACAGGGCAAATCCCTGTGCACTCCAGATGGAAGGGCTCCTGTGTAACCTGTCTGCCACCAGGTGGCCGCTTGGTCTACCTTGGGGTATGGTACTCGACACTGGGGCTCAGAGTTGGTCCCTGATGGGAGACTGCTGGGTGCTCAGCAGCCAGATGAGCCTTGATGAGAATTTCGCGTCGATGAACTCACATATTCCATACCCTGCTACTGCTGTCGTCTCCTTATTCGTCGTGAACAAGCACTGGGTGTGCTGGGGAAAAGCTGACTGACCTCTACAGAAGTCTTCCTGGCCACCTGCTCCTCAAAAGCCTCCTCAGTAGTAGATGCCTTTGATGAACATTCACTATATGCTCATAGTGTCCAAGGGGTTCACCCACACCATTTTCCTCAGACCGCTTATGACCAACCCTCTGATCTTCTTCCTTCCAAATCTCTGAATCTCCAGCTAGCCTGCGAGACACTGGGTGTGTTCAAGCCACCGGCTTGCTCTCTTTCCAAGTGACAACGAAATGTACTGCTCAAAGTTCTGCCTGCTGGATTTCCTTTCTCCCAATACCCTTTAGGGCCACCTTCCAGAGGGGCTGTTTTAATACATCAATCCACTTCTGATTAACGCCAGTATACTGTGCTTCATTCGATTTTTTTCTTTCTCAGTCATCTGGTCACAGGGAACTCTCCATGAGCTCAGTGCTGTGGGTTGACAGAGCAGGGGTGAGTGCCATGGGGGTCTTAGATACCTGCCATAATCCCCACTGAAATTAGGGAGCTTTTCCAATGGCAGCACCTCCCACTGACATTCTCTAAATCTACAGTGGTCAGGCATTACAGAGTTTTTCAAGGATACATCAAGGATACATCACTCCAATGGATCCTCACTCCAATATTTTCCTCAATGCCTGAGGAAGAAGGGTCCTTTGGATCTTCTTGGGGAGCATGGCTAGGGAGTGAATGAATGCCATCATTCTACTCCAATATTCCTGACTCCCTGAGTATTTTTGACTTATCTGTATTAGTTGGCATCACAATTTCATTTAATGGGGGCCACCCCTGAGCCCAGGTTGCAGTAACAGTTCTAATGAGCCATTTCCAGCTGCTGGAGCCAGCACACTGAGTGCATAATCTGAATTACATTCATTTCTAAATGCCACCTTTCGAATCATTTGCATGCTTATTTCCTGGGTTTCTGCTGATAAAAATTAGTGGAAGTTTGCAAATCTTTTGTTCCATAAACTATCTCCTCTGGATCAGATCTTGTCCGTAACCTCTTGGGGCATGCTAGCATCTGATTCTAGTTCTAGGAGTGAAAGTATGAGGTAGGGATGGGGCATTTGGAGAATCAGCACCTCCCTGCAAGGTGATTACTTTATCATCTTCAAACCAGGCTGTACCACTCTTACCAAACATGGGCAGAGGACTGTTGAAGGCTTAGCAGTATTTGGGAGGGCAGTAGTACTTGGATTCACTCAAATCCCCCCAAATTCCCAGGGCCTCATTCTTTCCCATTCAATGCCCTCAATGTTCATAGAAGAGACCTGGGGAGGCTGCAAATTAAATTTGTATTGCAAAATTCTGTTACCTGCAGCTGCAGACTCTGCACCTAATTTCTGCAACATCAGCCCTGAGTCTACATGAATTAAGAGGTGCTTCTGGGCATTTATTAAAGCTTGTATCCTCTGACCACGCTTGAGATTGTCATTTCCTGTCTTTAAACTCTCTTGGGCAGTTCAGGGCCTTCAGAAAACCTGTCACTGCTACTGCTGTTGCTGCTGTCACAGACACCACGCACCCACAAACCTGGTAAATGGTCTCATGCAAATCCCTGCTATTTCTGGAGCTTTCCGTCATCTGGAAATCCCACAGAAAGATGGCTCTGTCTCCTATCTATCTTTCAAACTTTCCACCAGTACTTCACATTTGCAGAATTTAAATCCTCTGCCCAGGACCTGGGCTCTAAAGAAAATATAGTGTTTAACCACCGAAAATTTAGCCATTCAGTTTAGCCACTGAAACTCCGGAGGGATGGAGAAGAGGAGTGGGCAATGAGTCCTAGAGCCAATGCCCAATGCCAATAGTATATCAGAGGTCCATCTTGGGACCACCTCACTCCCTCACTCTAGCTCAGATGTTGAGGGTACAGACTTGTAATTCTAATTCTAGCTCTCCGGCTTACTTAACTTCTGTGTTACTGAACTTCTCTGTGCCCCAGACCTCAGTTTTCTTATCTGTTGAATGGGTACAGTAATGGGTACCTACTTTGCCGTATCGTAAGTCCTCAGGACTCCTCAATCGCTGTGTCAGTGTCTTATAAACCGAGGACTACCCGTAGGGGCTTCGGGAGCAAAACTCCACGAGGTCCCACAGGGAGCAGGTAGCTCTCCTAATGGCTGGACCTGCGGCCGGTGTTTAGAACAGCGCTGGCAAGTACCTGTTGAATGAATAGACAAATGGGTGGAAACTGACCGAAGGAAGGCTAGGCCTTCAGGTCTCTTCATCCCCAGTCTCGTGAAAGTTAGGAGGCAGAAGGGAACGGGGACGGAGTACTTCGGTGTTTACAGGCCTGACCCTGAGTTGACTCCTGACTTTGCCACTTAGCAGCAGCAGGACTCTGGGCGAGTTAATTTACTCAGTTTCTTCGATCCTGAAATGGGGCGAATAATACCCACCCTCGCACGCCACGGGCGCTTGGACACCTCTCTGTCCTCCCTTCCTCCCGGCGGACCCTTCCGGCCACAAACACACCTGGAAGCCGGAGGGCTTGGAGCTGGGGGTGCCGCAGGAGAGTCCCCGCGCGCCCCGCGGGCAGCCGGCAGCACGTGGGCGGCAGCGCGCGCGGCGCGGACTCGGAAGGAGACTCGAGTTTCCCGCGATCCCGAGTCGGTGCGGGAGGGGCCGCGCGCGGTCATAGAAGGCGGAGCCGGCGGGGAAAAGGAAAGCGAGAGCGAGCCGCCCGGACACGGCAGGCGGGCAGCGGCAGCGGCGGTGCACGGTGAGCAGCGGGGCTCCGGGCGCGCGGCGAGCGCGCGGGGCGGTGCTGGGCGCGGCGAGGGGCGCGGCCCCGGCCCGGGAAGTGGCGGCGGGGTAGACGCCGCGGACCCCCGGCCTGGCAGCGCGGAAGCGCTGTCCGAGGCCCGCAGCTGGGGAGGGGCTCCCTCATCGCGCTGGCGACTGAGAGCTGTTTTATTCCGCGAAGAATTTCGGTCAGAGCAAGTAACGAATTTCCCAGGCCGGGGTGGCGGGGTGGCGGGGTGGCGGGGTGGTGGGGTGGGGGTGCGGGGGCGGGGGGATCTAGTGGAAAACAGATACGTGGGGAATGTGACAGATCGGAAATACGGAGGCCTGGACTTCTCATAGATTGGCTAAATAGGCCCTGGCTAAAAATCTCTTGCCTAGACAGTTCTAATTGTTTCCCAATTGCTTGGCTTTAGCCCTCCCCCACCCTCTTCCCCGCCCCGTCCCCTCCTCTCCCCTTCCCCCGCCCCCATCCCTTCCTCCTTTCCCTGCCCCAACTCCGTACCACCCTTTCCCCCTTGTCTTTTTTCAACACTGCCGCTGCCCCAGGGGTCCTTTTAATCAGAACAGGACAGTCCTTTGCTCGGATCATCCCAATGGCTTACCGTCTCATCAGAATTCCGTAAATGGCACAGACAAGGCCCCTTGCTCTCTCCACTCCGACCTTGCAAGCCCCATTGCTGTTCTTGGAATACAGCCAAGCATATGCTTGCCTCTGGGCCTTTGCACTGCCTGTTTACCCTTCCTGGAAAGCTCTTCCCCCGATACCTTCTTGGGCCGTTCTTTTACCTTACCCTGCACTTCTTCTTTTTTAGTGTATTTGTTTTTGAGAGAGAGAGAGAGAGAACGAGAACAAGTTGGGGAGGGGCAGAGAGCGAGGGAGAGAGAGAGAATCCCAAGCAGGCTCCCCACTATCAGCATAGAGCCTGATGCGGGGCTCCAACCCAGCCACGGTGAGATCATGACCTATGTATGAGATTATGACCTGAGCCGAAGTTGGACCCCCACCCCACTGAGCCACCCAGACTCCCCTGTTTTACCCTGTGCTTCCTGCAATGTCACTTATGTCAGAGTAGCTTTCCCTGAATACTGTCTGTTATTAACAAACAAAACACCTCCCTTCCCTGGCAGTCCCCCCTTACTCTGGTTCAGTTTTCAACATGGTAGTTTTCAGCCTGTGACATTTTTTATGGATTTGTCTGAGTTCCTCCATTAGTTAAGTTCACAAGAATATTGTTCACTGGTACTGCCTGGGCACCTAGTACATAACAGGTTCTCATTAAATATCTGTTTAATGAATGGCGATTCATAAATTCTCTTTTGAATTACAGAATAACGAGACTTCCTATTGCCTGTGTTTTTTTTTAATTTATTTTTAAAATTTACATCCAAGTTAATTAGCATATAGTGCAACAATGATTTCAGGAGTAGATTCCTTAATACCCCTTACCCATTTAGCCCATCCCCCCCCCCACAACCCCTCCAGCAACCCTGTTTGTTCTCCATATTTAAGAGTCTCTTATGTTTTGCCCCCCTCCATGTTTTTATATTATTTTTGCATCCCTTCCCTTATGTTCATCTGTTTTGTATCTTAAAGTCCTCATATGAGTGAAGTCTTATGATATTTGTCCTTCTCTGACTAATTTCACTTAGCATAATACCCTCCAGTTCCACCCACGTAGTTGCAAATGACAAGATTTTCTTCTTTTTGATTGCCGAGTAATACTCCATTGTATATATACCACATCTTCTTTATCCATTCATCCATCGATGGACATTTAGGCTCTTTCCATACTTTGGCTATTGTTGATAGTGCTGCTATAAACATGGGGGTACATGTGCCCCTTTGAAACAGCATACCCGTATCCCGTGGATAAATACCTAGTAGTGCAATTGCTGGGTCATAGGGTAGTTCTATTTTTAATTTTTTGAGGAACCTCCATACTGTTTTCTAGAGTGGCTGCACCAGTTTGCATTCCCAGCCTGTGATTTCTTAAGTACTAAAAATGTCTTGCCGAAGGAGGGCTAAAAGATAGACTTTGCTGTCACTTAGGAGTTTTGAATTTGGGGCAGATTATGCTCTTCTGCCATTTGCTTATTTGACCCTGAGGATCCATAACCCTGGACCTATAGTTTACTCATTTCATTAGTCAGATACTAGATGGTACATGTAGTGTGGCAAGCATTGTGGAGGCCCGGGAGGGGGCTGGGCCCACAAGGAGCTAACAGTCTGCCAGAAGGGGCAAAGGCACAGTCATAGTGACTTCCGGGCATGAGTAAGATGGATACATTACACTCGTCAGTGATTTAGGTGGGGATTTATTTTAGGAAAATGATAACCTACATTTAAAACAAGATTAATTTATAGTAGTTGGAAAAGAAACCTGCTGCTTCTTTTTTCCAGGCTTGTAAGTACTTTTGCAAATATGTTAATTCAGCACTTTCTTAGGTTGCACGTATATTTCACTTAAATTCTCATGATAGGCAGTTACTTAAAATTAAGAGTACAGAGGATTTAGAGCATTTGAGAGAACTTGCGGTCTCTTCCATAACTGCTATTTTGAAGTCTGTGATCCCCTCCCAATCTGACATATGGTCTCATAGTTGTGACCAATGTAAATGACACTGTTCCTATGGTACGTCTACAGATCCTTATCAAAAATCCTTGGGCCTCGGGGCGTCTGGGTAGCTCAGTCGGTTAAGCGGCCGACTTCAGCTCGGGTCATGATCTCGCGGTCCTTGAGTTCGAGCCCCGCGTCGGGCTCTGTGCTGACAGCTCAGAGCCTGGAGCCTGTTTCAGATTCTGTGTCTCCCTCTCTCTGACCCTCCCCTGCTCACGCTCTGTCTCTCTCTGTCTCAAAAATAAATAAACGTTAAAAAAAAAATTTAAAAAAAAGCAACCCTTGGGCCAGATGTGTTCTGGTATTCAGAGGTTTTTGGATTTTAGAAAGGTAGGGCAGCATACATCCTGTTTATTATACCATGCTCTCAGCGGGATTTGGGGGCAGCACTCTCTAATAAAACAGTTTCCGTAGTGAACTGTGTAAGTGGACAACAAAGTATCATAAAGCTAGCTCGTGTCATTTCAGGTCTAGACAGGGGGCTACACACCTATCAAAAACAAAACAAACAAATGAAAACAAAATAAACCTCAATTTTCAGTGCCTTTTGGATTTTGGAATTGCAGACCAGGAGCACCATTGATTGAAGGTTAATGGTGTGGGAAGGACTCTGCTGGATGCTTTTCATCTGATTTATTCCCCACAACGTTGAACTCAGGTGCTTTTATTCCTGTCTTCAAGTCATAAATAAAAGGTTTAGAGAGGGTGTAGCCCAGATCCGTGTGGCTGTAAAGCCTGTCTCTACGACAGTAAGCAGTCATGTGAGGGCTTTACCTTTGCTCGGGCTCCAGGCACTGGGAGCCACCAGCGCCACTCGCCCAAACCACTGCAGCCGCCTCTGTTTGGTCTCCTTACTTCTGCACGTGCTCTGCTTCCCTTCCCACACCTGTCCCTGCCCGCATACCTTGTTCTTTACATAGTATCAGAGTAATCCTTTAAAACGTAAATCCAATCACATCCCCCCACTACTTAGAGAACCTTCTGTAACTAACTTCCTATTGCAATTGTAGTAACATCCACCAGTTCTGACCGTGAACCGCAAGGTCTATGTGGGTGGCACTGGCCCACTTCTCTGTCTCGCTTCCTACTCTTTACCCCTCATTCAATGTGCAGCAGTCCCCTTGATCTTTTTGTTATCCCTTCAAAGGCCATGCTGGTTCCTGAGATACTCTTCCCCCATATCTTAATATGATGGACTTTCTCATTACTCAGTCTTCATTTAAATATTGCCTCCTAAGAAAGGTCTTTCCTGACCACTGTGTCTACAACCACCTCCCTCTGTCCCCACCAACAGAGCTCATCCTCTATGCCACACCCCTATTTAATTTCACTGTGGCACTTTCAGCCATCTGATCATCATATTATCCATTCCTTTTATTTGTTTCTGTACATGATCATTTTCTGACTTCCCTCAGTGGAATGCAGGTAGGGTTATAATCTGTCCTGTGCACATCTGTATACTCATGGTCAGAACAGTGCCTGACACTTGATAAACATTTACTGAATAAATGAAGAAAGGATACACAGAAAACAGCAGATGAAGAAAAAGGAGAAGACGAGGGGATTGAACGTGCAGTATTTAATTTTAATGAGTCATTCTTTCATTCTCCTGTATACCGTTCAACTGTTCAGCACTTACCACTGCCCACTGGGTGTTGATATACAAAGATGAGTAAGACATAGAACCTACTTCCCAAAGAACTCACTGGGCTGTTATCAGAGCTGGGCAAAGTGGAGCGGCCGGGCCTTGGAGGAATACTAGTGGGCCCTCCAACATCAAAGAAGACTTGTGGAGCCTCACAGATGAGTGGGAGTTGCCTGGTAGACAGAGGGCTCACATATTGCATTCACAGCAAAGAGAAAAGCATGTGACAAGTCATGGCGGGGGAGGTCTGGGCGGGGGGAGGGGGGATGGTCTGCAGATACTTTGGCATCCATTCATTGATTATTGAGCCACTACTATAATAGCCTGCTCCCTTCCCTTTTACAGCTTGTGAACTCTTTTGGCGCACAGTTATATAAGCAATTGCAGTAAAGGGGACAAGAGCTGTGATAGAGCACCAAACCAGGACCTCTTCAAGGGTGTCTGAGAAGTGACATTTGAGCTGAGATCTATAGGAAATAGGAGTTGACCAGGCGAAGGCAGTGGAAGGGGTAGAGCCAAGAACATTTCAGGAGGCAGCGTGTTGGACAGGAGTTAGGAGTCAGGAGGGAGGGGTAGAAGTGTTCTTTTGCACACCACCATTGTGTAGGTGGAATTTAAAGCCATAATTCTAGAGGCGATCACCAGGGGAGTGAGTGTTAGAAGAGAGAGGAGATCCAAGGACTGGACCCTGGGGTACTAGAATATTTACAAGCAATGTCTGTTCAAGTCCTTTGCCAGTTTTTAATTAGGTTGTCTTTTTGTTGTTGGGTTGTAAAAGTTCTTTATATATTCTGGATATTAGATCCTTATCAGCATATGATTTATAGATATCCCATTCTGTACATTCATTTTCTTCATAGTGGCCTGTGTCACACAAATGATTTTACTTTTGATAAAACCCAGTCTATCTGTGTTTTCTTTTGCTGCTTGTGCTTTTGCTGTGATAACAAAGATTCCATTGCCAAATCCAAGATCATAAAGATTTACCCTTATGTCTTTTTTTCTAAGAGTTTTACAGTTTGAGCTCCTGTATTTAGATTCTATATATTTTTTAGATTTTTCTTATGATTTAAGTCATTGCTACTCTCTTGGTCCAATGAGACCCATAAACTGGGGTCATAATTTACCCAGGTAAATTTACCTAAAATTGACTTTTCAAAGAAAGATTTTAGAGATTTCATATGGAAGTCTATTTCTGTATTGCAAAGTCTTTAATGATTTCATAAACTTCACTTTATATGTGTACTCTCGACCTTTTTCTTCTCAGCATGAAGAATTCTGATTCTACTCCTGTAGCCTTTTTACCTTCTCAGGCAGGTAGATAAACTTGTACCTGACATTCACTAGAAACAGAGAGTGGAGTGGAAGAGAGAGATCCCTTTCCTCTTTTGGCCAGTTGAGTTATGAAAGTAGAAAGTTTTGGTATGCAGTTCATGAGAGAAAATGATTTTGTAACAAAGTCTTCTCTGTATTTATGTGGGGCTGAAATGAGTCTCTTTTTTTAATGTTTATTTTTGAGAGAGAGAGAGAGAGAGCGCGTGCACATGCGAGTGGGGGAGGAGCAGAGAGGGAGACACAGAATCGGAAGCAGGCTCCAGGCTCTGAGCTGTCAGCACAGAACTCAACGTGGGGCTTGAACTCATGAGATGCAAGATCATGACCTGAGCTGAAGTTGGACACTTAACCAACTTAGCCACCCAGGTGCCCAGAGATGAGTCTTCTAAAGAAGATTCTTCTTACCCTGTTTTGTCTCCTAAACTGGACTGGGAAAATCAGATTAAATATGTTCTGTGTTACTTTTTTCAAACATCTCTTCTGTTCTAGGTTACTAGAAGAAATGGCTAATCATCGTCCACCAAGTTTTTTTATAGAAGAACTTAATGTATACTGTCAGAAGCACAACATGGTACTTAAGTATCAGGAGCTGTCTAAGACAGGACCTCCACATAACTTAAGGTACATTGCTTTTTTCTTTTTTAAGATTGTATTTTTTTAGTAATTTCTGTATCCAATGTGGGGCCCAAACTTACAACCTCGAGATCAAGAGTCGCATGCTTGACTACTGGGCCAACTAGGTCTTTCAAATTGCTGTTTTTTTGTTTGTTTGTTTGTTTGTTTTGTTTTTTCTAACATTTATTTATTTTTGATAGAGACACAGCACAAGTGGGGGAGGGGCACAGAGAGACAGGGAGACACAGAATCTGAAGCAGGCTCCCGGCTCTGTACTATCAGCACCGAGCCCAACGCAGGGCTCAAACTCACAAACCTTGAGATCATGACCTGAGCCAAAGTCAGATGCTTAACTGACTGAGCCACCCAAGCACATCTGATTGCTGGGGTTTTTAAAAGGTATATCTCCATAAAATATGAACTGGGAAAATGGCCACTCTGGCACAATTTTGAAGTCGATAATTTAGCTATGGGGGCACCTGAGCGGCTCAGTCGGTTGAGCATCCAGCTCTTGATTCCTGCTCAGGTCACGATCTCACAGATTGTGAGTTCAAGCCCCATGTCAGGCTCTGCACTAACAGTACAGAGCCTGTTTGGGATTCTCTCTCTTTCTTTCTCTCTCTGCCCCTTGCCTGTTGTCTCTCTGTCTCTGTCTCAAAATAAATAAATAAACTTAAAAAAAAGAAAAAAATAATAATTTAGCTTTAGAACAAAGATGATGTGCTGTTTGGTGTTTGGGGGTGACTGCTTAAATTCTATGTGGAATGGGTTAAACCTTCAGGGTAGTCACAGGAGGCAGTGTAATTAGAACGCTTATCTTTAGATAATGTATGAATTTTATAATATTTTATGAATATTGTCTTTGTAATCAGGTTTAAATACCAAGTTATCATAGATGAGAAAGAATATCCAGAAGCTGAAGGTAAATCGAAGAAGGAGGCCAGAAATGCTGCAGCCAAATTGGCAATTGAAATACTTAATAAAGAAAACAAGGTGAGTAAATGCCCTTTTTAACTTTTCTCTGTGAGAAAATACCCATACAAAGTAGAACCATTCACAAGTTCTTTTTTTTTAAATTAATTAATTAATTTTTTAGTTTTTAAAACAAAAAATTTTTTAATATTTATTTATTATTGAGAGACAGAGAGACATAGAACATGAGCAGGGAAGGGACAGAGAGAGGGGGAGACACAGAATCTGAAGTAGGCTCCAGGCTCTGAGCTGTCAGCACAGAGCCCGACATGGGGCTCGAACTCACAAACTGTGAGATCATGACCTGAGCAGAAGTCGGACGCTTAACTGACTGAGCCACCCAGGCGCCCCTATTTTTTAAAGTTTTAAAAAATGTTTTATTTATTTTTGAAAGAGAGAGACAGAGTGCAAGCGGGGGAGGGGCAGAGAGACAGGGAGACACAGAATCGAAGCAGGCTCCAGGTTCCGCACTGTCAGCGCAGAGCCTGATGCAGGGCTTGAACTCACGAACCGTGAGATCATGACCTGAGCCGAGGTCGGACGCTTAACTGACTGAGCCACCAAGGCACCCCATCTTTTTCTTTTTTTAAGTTTATTTATTTATTTTGAGAGAGAGAGTGAGGGCAAGTGGGGGAGGAGCTTAGGAAGAGGAGAGAGAGAATCCCAAGTAGGCTCCACACTATCAGCAGAGTCCGACAAGGGGCTCAGTCTCACAACTGAGAGATCACTACCTTAGCTGATATCAAGAGTCGGTCTCTTCACCAACTGAGCCACTCAGGTGCTCCTATAAGTTCTTTTACATTCAGAAGTCCCCCCCCCCCCCCCCCCCCCCGTCTCCATTTCTGTAAAGCCCTGAATGAAAGATATATCTAGGAGATAATGGGCAAAGCTTGGCCATACCTATTTAGAATGCTAATGGTAGTGGTAGCCTCTGAAGTTGGAAGAATGGGGAAAGGAAACAGTGTGAAATGAGCCGACAGGTCCTGGCAGGACCCCTCCACCTAAGTGAGCAGTGCAGTGGGAAAGGACAAGGAGGTAGAGGGACTGTGAGGAGGGTGATGTATCAGGAGGGCAGATGATTGAGAGCCTGATCAAGAGCTCTGTTCTAGGTGAGAGCAGAGTAAAGAGTACAGAAAAAGCTCTCTGAAGAGATTCCAGTCGAAAATGTTTCTGAAATAAAGGAAGACCTGCATCCAGATTAAAACAACAGATCATAGAAAAATACGGAGCCACCAAGAACAAGATCCATCAATCATTGGGAAAGTCCTGAGCTCTAGGCGTGATGACAAAATCCTGCAAGCATCTAGGCAGAAAAGAAATTTTTTTTTAATTAAAAAAAAATTTTTATTTAAAAAAATTTTTTTTCAAAATTTCTTTTAATGTTTATTCATTTTTTGAGAGAGAGAGAGAGAGAAATACAGATCATGAGCAGGGGAGGGCCAGAGAGACACAGATACACAGAATCTGAAGCAGGTTCCAGGCTCCGAGCTGTCAGCACAGAGCCTAATGCGGGGCTCGAACTCACAAACCTCGAGATCATGACCTGAGCCGAAGCTGGACACTTAACCGATTGAGCCATCCAGGCACCCCCAAAAGTAAATTATTTAAAATGTAAAAAAGGGGGCACCTGGGTGGCTCAGTCAGTTAAGCGTCCGACTTCGGCTTGGCTCATGATCTCACAGTTTGTGAGCTCGAGCTCCACGTAGGGCTCTGTGCTGACAGCTTGGAGCCTGGAGCCTGCTTCAGATTCTGTGTCTCCCTCTCTCTCTGCTCCTCCCTGCTCACGCTCTGTCTCTCTCGGTCTCAAAAATAGATAAGCATTAAAAACAATTTTTTTTTTAATGTAAAAATGAAGGGGTGCCTGGGTGGCTTAGTTGGTTAGCTATGCGACTTCAGCTTCATGAGTTTGAGCCCTACATCAAACTCTGTGCTGTCAGTGTGGAGCCTGCTCGGATCCTCTTGTGTCCTTTACTCTCTGCCCCTCCCCTGATTGTGCTCTCTCTTTCTCAAAGATAAATAAATACTTGGGGCACCTGGGTGGCGCAGTCGGTTAAACGTCCGACTTCAGCCAGGTCACGATCTCGCGCTCCGTGAGTTCGAGCCCCGAGTCAGGCTCTGGGCTGATGGCTCAGAGCCTGGAGCCTGTTTCCGATTCTGTGTCTCCCTCTCTCTCTGCCCCTCCCCCGTTCATGCTCTGTCTCTCTCTGTCCCAAAAATAAATAAAAACGTTGAAAAAAAAATTTTTTTAAAAAACAAAAAAAGATAAATAAATACTTTAAAAGTATATAAAAATGAAAAAAATCATACTGTCCATAGCAACGTTAAAAGCCAAGGGATAGTTGAGAAATGGCTGTAACATGAGACAAGAGCTCGTTTATATGTGGGACAAGAGAGGATCATTCTCACATATTGAACATTTGAAAACATTGACTTTCAAGATACTTTCCTGAAAAATCTTACTCGATGATGTCTCCCTGGTAACTCAAATAGGGAAAAGTAAATCAGGCAAAATTGTAAACTCATGAATTGTTAATGAGCCAGAAAATTGAATCAAGAAGTTAGAAAAAGAACAATAGAATGCCTTCCCCTAAAGAATCAGAAGAAAATAATAACAAGGTCAGACGTTAATGTACAAGAAAACAAAGAAATAATAAAGATGGTCAATAAAACTAAAAGTTAGTTCTCTGACAAGATTAATTAAATAGAAAAACTTTGGACAAGCTTTCGTCAGATTAAAAAAAGTACATTCCATTCTTATAATGGAAGGAATGTGCTATTATATTCATCTTTCCCACTAAGGTGTGATCCAGGATATGGCTTTACTTCAATTTTGGTTGTCTTCATTTTTGAGATTTACAAAGGGTGAGTGAGACAGTGTTATAGTATTTTGCGTGGATAAACAAGAAAGTTAACTACTTTGTTTTTCTTTAGGAAAATATCAAAGGAAAATGGTGGTTCCTATGGTTAACACTTACCCTTGTGGATTTTTTTCTGGTTGAAAAAGATACATACTTAGACTGGTACTCAAGGTAGTAGAGTAGGACAACACATAAGATCTAAATTGTCTTTCAAATTATTCTTCTAGTGATCTTATTAAATTTTATTAAATAAACTAAATTTTATTTAGTATTTATCAAAATAGTTCAACTTCTGTTTTCATGTATATTAAGCAAGATTTTTCTTTCTTTGTAGGCAGTTAGTTCTGTATCACTGCCAACAACACATTCATCAGAAGGATTAGGATTAGGATCCACTGGGAATTTCATAGGCCGTATCAATAGGCTTGCCCAGAAGGAACAACTGTCTGTAAATTATGAACAATGTGAACTGAAAGAACCTGGGCCTGAAAGGTGAGACGTAATTCAGCTTTTCCTTCTGTTTCATTGTATCTAAGCAATATAACAGCAATATAACGGGCTTGTTTCATGTCTAATTTTCCAGAAATATTTGTCTTCCTTTTTTGTATATTCTGCAGGGAAAGTTTTTTTAAAAAATTTTTTTTTCAACGTTTATTTATTTTTGGGACAGAGAGAGACAGAGCATGAACGGGGGAGGGGCAGAGAGAGGGAGACACAGAATCGGAAACAGGCTCCAGGCTCTGAGCCATCAGCCCAGAGCCCGACGCGGGGCTCGAACTCCTGGACCGGGAGATCGTGACCTGGCTGAAGTCGGACGCTTAACCGACTGCGCCACCCAGGCGCCCCTCTGCAGGGAAGGTTTTATAGAACTCATACGCAATTGGACATCTTTGTAATTGAAATATTAAAATGCTTACTTGCTGAAATCTTGGGACCCATATACCATAATAGATCAAATCTGGGGAATCCTTTGTTTCTGAGGTATATCTGGATGGTTTAGTCTGCAGGAGACCTGTGAGAGTGTGAGGTGCCCCTGCTCGGGAGTGTGGGGGTGCAGAGATATTTCCACCCCAGGGGTCACAGCGGGAGTGGCTAGATGAAAATGGCTGTGCCACACGTGTAGGCAAAATGACTCTCCTTCTACCATCATCAGATTAGACAGCTGTTTGTCCAGGTGTTTGTCCTACAAATTCAGTTAAATGGTGTCACTCCCTAGACAAATACCAGGTAGTAAAAGAAATGGGTTTTAGTCGTAGACTGTGAGGAGACCAGGATTTTAGGAATATGATTTGAGGGATGGAGTAGAGCTTCAGAGCTGCCAAGACTTTGGAAGTAAGGATAAAGAATAGATAAGAACTAGGAAAAGCAGAAAGCAAATGAGTCTGAAGGGGATTGTTTCTTGGCTACAACCAACCAGGTAAATGAGAGAAAAAAAATCTGACTTACAACTACCTTAGGATACTGTCCTCTGAATTTTTTTTAATGTTTGTTTATTTTGGGGAGACAGACAGAGTGCAAGCAGGGGAGGGGCAGAGACAGAGGTGACACAGAATCTGAAGCAGGCTCCAGGGTCTGAGCTGTCAGCACAGAGACCGACAGGGGGCTTGAACCCACAAAGCACGGGATCATGATTTGGGCAGAGGTCGGACGCTCAACCTACTGAGCCACCCACGTGCCCCACTGTCCTCTGAATTGACTCAGCTATTGACTATTTTACTGTGATGGCTTTTAGGCCAGAACCAGGATGAGAAAAGCAGGATAGTATTCATTGGCATGAAATAGTGAAGTGTGTGGGTCAATCTCAGTAAAGTAAGAGGCCATTTTATTTTTTCATAGCTCACCTGTTTGGTTCCTTTGGCTTAAGTGCTCTAACGTCAGTTCCCTAAAAGAGAGAAGTCTAGTTAGAGGTGCCTGAGAGAATAAGAGCCATAGAAACTCTCTAGTCATTCAACCTAATTCTGCATTCAGGGCCCAGCAGCAAAGACTCACCCTGGTTGGATGTATTTGCCTCTATGGCAAATAATACTAGAATAGTTTTGCGGTAATATATAGTAACTCGATGATACTTACCATGTCCATTGCTTTGCTACCTTAAATATAGTTCTCATGTAATTGTTCAAGTATCCTTGCCTAACCACAAATATTCTTACATATAATATGAGGGGTGTGTGGACTTCAGCATGGGGCTTTTGTCTTTTGTACTGTGGGGATTTTCTTAGGTTTGGGGGCACATGAGCAGGGGACAGAAAATGCTGAAGTTAGAACAAATCTATGATTTGCCCATTCCCTACAAAACACTATAACCTTATTGTTTCTACTGTAGATGTCCTACTTTCCCTACTCAGGCTTTTTCTTTCCATTTGAGCATCTCTGAAAAATTTACCAGATCTCTCTCGTCCTTCTTTTCCTCCATATCTTTTGATCTTTGAGGAATTAAAAAAAAATGTTTTTAATGTTTATTTATTTTTGAAAGAGAGTGAGAGCACAGGAGAGGTGCAGACAGAAAGAGGGACAAAGGATCTGAAGCTGGCTCTGCATTGACAGCCGAGAGCCCAATGTGGGGCTTGAACTCACGAATGCTGAGATCATGACCTGGGCTGAAGTCAGAAGCTTAACCGACTGAGCCACCCAGGTGCCCCAAGGAATTTTTTAAAAGTTTTTTTTAAAAAATTGTATCTATTTATTTTGAGAAAGAAAGAGAACATGATGGGGGGGAGGGGCAAAGAGAGAGGTAGAAAGAGAGAATCCCAGACAGGCTCCACACTGTCAGCACGGAGTCTGATGCAGGGCTAAAACTCATATGACCTGAGCTGAAGTCAAGAGCTGGATGCTTAACAAACTGAGCCACTCAGGTGCCCCAACCTTTGCAGAATTTCAGTGAAGCAACAAAGAGAAGTTGGCTGGAAAATGCAAGCTAGGATGTCAACCAATCCTGGTTATTCTGGGAAACTGGTCAGCCAGTTTTGAAGATTTATATCATACAAGCTACCAACTGTAAATCTACCTATCACATCATATTAAGGTCTTTGTTAATATGTGTTTGTTTCCACATCATAAATTAGATTCACTGTTTTTTGGTATTTGGGTTACATATTCTCCATCATTTCTCCTAGATTTCATTATAGATGCAAAATTGGACAGAAAGAATACGGTATTGGTGTAGGTAGTACTAAGCAAGAAGCCAAACAGTCAGCTGCTAAGCTTGCGTATGAGCAGATACTTTCAGAGAAAACCTCAATGGTACGTACTGCCTTTGGATTTAACTTTTAAATTTTAAAATTCCCTTTGAAGAGTGCAAGTTTGACTTCCTCCTTGATGATTTGGATGGCTTTTATTCCTTTGTGTTGCCTAATTGCTGAGGCTAGGACTTCCAATACTATGTTGAATAACAGAGGTGAGAGTGGACATCCCTATCGTGTTCCTGACCTTAGGGGGAAAGTTCTCAGCTTTTCCCCATTGAGGATGATATTAGCGATGGGTCTTTCATATATGGCTTTTATGATCCTGAGGTATGATCCTTCTATTTCTACTTTCTTGAGGGTTTTTATCAAGAAAAGATGCTGTATTTTGTCAAATGCTTTCTCTGCATCTATTGAGAGGATCGTATGGGTCTTGTCCTTTCTTTTATTGATGTGACGTAGCACATTGATTGTTTTGTGGATATTGAACCAGCCCTGCATCCCAGGTATAAATCCCACTTGGTTGTGGTGAATAATTCTTTTAATGTATTGTTGGATCTGGTTGGCTAATATCTTGAGGATTTTTGCATCCATGTTCATCAGAGAAATTGGTCTATTCTTTTTAGTGGGGTCTTTGGTTTTGGAATCAAGGTAATGCTGGTTTCATAGAATGAGTTTGGAAGTTTCCTTTCCATTTATATTTTTGGAAGAGCTTCAAAAGAATAGGTGTTAACTCTTCTTTAAGTGTTTGGTAGAATTCCCCTGGAAAGGTTAGACTGTGTTTAGATGATGCCAGGACAGCCAGTAACATAGCAAAAGGATTCCTCCATTCTGTGTTTCACCAATGAGCCATGAGCCATGAGCCATGGGGCCATGAGGCCCCAGAGATCAAAGTTCTGTTGGCAGTTCAGGGTTTGTTTGTTTGTTTGTTTGTTTGTTTGTTTGAATATTTATTTATTTATTTTGGGAGAGAGGGAGAGCACGTGCATGAGTGGGGGAAGGGCAGAGAGAGGGAGCGAGAATGAGTCTCAAGCAGGCTCTGCACAGCCTGATGCAGGGCTGGAACTCACAAACTGTGAGATCATGACCTGACTGGAAATCAAGAGTTGGTCGTCCAACCAACTGAGCCACCCAGGCGCGCCCCCCTCAGGGTTGTTTTGTAAATCCAGATGAAGCATTCGTAAATAAATGTGGTAGTTAGCACACAGAGACTGAGTCAGTATGGAGCAATAATTTAATTGCTCTTCAAACTCCTAAGGGGTACTCTTTCTTTCAGAAAGCTGACTCGGTATTAGCTGGTTCTTTGATTACTTCGCCTGGTGACTCTGGAAGCAACACTTTGGTGAAAAGCATATCGTAAGTATGAGCAAACAGCTGTGATATTTAACAAATTAAGATTGCTGCCTGAAAGTGCACATTGTATGAAAATGTTGAAGGAGAATTTAGAGAAAGAAATTACTGATCAACAAAAAATAGTCAGAATTCACAAATTAACAATTATTCCCCCTTCTTCCAGTGCTCCTGAATCACCATCTGAAAATGATTTCTTGGAAAATTCATCAGGAGGAAGTTGTGACAGGGGCCGTGTAAACAATTCTTCATCTCCTATGGTATAGTATTAGCCTCCAGCTTCCTAATTAGTTTCCTTATTTTCTTTGTATTTCCTCATTTAAAAAGTATCTCCCGTACCCAACCGTAATTTTTCTATTATCTGGTGCACTCTTATTTCATATTGATATGTGGCAACATTTGACTTCCTCCTTTATTAACTCCCATTCCTCACATGCAAAATTCCTCCACTATTCACTCTCATCTTCTCCCTACTCACCTTCATGTTTTCATATATTCCTATGATCATGCTTATCTTCTATTAATTAGTACTTGAAAGGTCCATTAATATAATTCTGCTCCTGTTTTATTTTCAAGAGAGAGAGAGAGAACACGAACATGTGTGGGGGAGAGGGGCAGAGGGAGAGAGGGAGAAATCTTTTTTTTTTAATATGAAATTTATTGTCAAATTGGTTTCCATACAATACCCAGTGCTCATCCCAACAGGTGCTCTCCTCAATGCCCATCACCCAACCCCCCTCCCTCCCCCCCCCCCCTCCAATCAACCCTCAGTTTATTCTCAGTTTTTAAGAGTCTCTTATGGTTTGGCTTGAGAGAGAGAAATCTTAAGCAGCCTCCACACTCAGCACGGAGCTTAACACAGGGCTCAATCCCAAGACCCTAGGATCATGACTTGAGCTGAAATTAAGAGTCAGATGCTCAACTGACTGAGCCACCCAGGCACCCCAGTTCTGCTCTTGTTTTAAAAAATCAGAACTAATGTTAAAAATCAGATAATTTGGGGGGCATCTGGATGGCTTAGTCGGTTAAGAATCTGACTTCAGCTCAGGTCATGATATCACAGTTCACAAGTTCAAGCCCTGTATGGGGCTCTGTGCTGATGGCTCAGAGCCTGGAGCCTGCTTCAGATTCTGTGTCTCACTCATTCTCTGCCCCTCCCCACTCATGCTCTGCCTCTCTCTCTCTCTCTCTCTCTCTCTCTCTCTCTCTCTCAAAAGTAAATTAAAAAATCAGATAATTTTTGTGGTGATGATTAGTGTTATAAAAGTGTCCTGTTTATAATGAGTGATGAACAGATCAATAAGAAAAAGAAAAGTGGGTCAGTATAAAGATGTGCAAAATATCTGAACAAACAGGCCAGAGAAGAGATACCCAAATAGGCCCCAACATATGAAAAGATGCTTCACTGCATAGTAATCGTGAACATGCAAATCAAAACACAGTTGGGTATCATTTTAAGCCCGTTACCATGGCAAAATTTGAGTCTGGCAGTACTAAACATTGGCACAGCTGTGTTCCAGTTATGACCGCTATACGCTGCTGCTGGTGGAAGCGTAAGTTGGTGCAGTCATTGTGGAGAACGGTTTGGCGACACGTAGAAGTGGAGGGTGTGTGTGCCGTGCCTTCAGGCAGTTCCCTTCCTGGGGAATGTGTACTAGAGAAACACTCATACGTATGTACAGAGACATTGGATAAGCACGTTCTTTGCAACAGCATTGGTAACAGGAGGAGATTAGAAAAAAAACATCGTCCATTAACAGAATGGCTAAATTAACCATAGCTTAGTCATCACACAATACTGAGGCTGGTAGGTGCTATGAGCTCAGAAGTTCTTAGTTCGATGCGCCCCACTCTGTGTCAACATACTCAACTTGGTAAAACTACAAAGTTACCAAACCTACCAGAATAAAAGTGAATATGAATAAAGAATAGCTATGTGAAATTAGTTTTTGAGATATATCTAGGACTTCTCTTTTTTTCTTAACTATTAAAATTAAATTGTTGGGGTGCCTGGGTGGCTCAGTCGGTTGAGTGGCCAGCTTCGGCTCAGGTCACAATCTCGCAGTCCGTGAGTTCGAGCCCCGCGTTGGGCTCTGTGCTGACCCCTCAGAGCCTGGAGCCTGTTTCAGATTCTGTGTCTCCCTCTCTCTGACCCTCCCCCGTTCATGCTCTGTCTCTCTCTGTCTCAAAAATAAATAAACGTTAAAAAAATTTTTTTAATTAAATTGTTCATTTTTGCTAAAAATGAATATTTCAGCATTGCCATTTTTTAAAACAGTTTGGGTTTTTTTAAAAATTTTATTTATTTTTGAGAGAGAGAGAGAGAGAACGAGCAGGGGAGGGGCAGAGAGAGAGGGAGACAGAGGAGCCCTAGCAAGCACTGCACCATGAGCCCAGAGCCCGATGCCAGGCTCAAACCCACGATCTGCAAGATCGTGACCTGAGCTGAAGTCAGATGCTTAACCGACTGAGCCACCCAGGTGCCCCAGCATTGCCATTTTTAACTGATCAGATCAGAAACACTTGGGGAATTACTTTAAACTAGTCCCTGAGCTCCATTTCTTCTTCATTAGCACTGTGGATGACTTGGTAAGACCCACCAGCCCGGGGCATCGCCAGGGAGGCCACGTTCTGTACCAAGGGAATCTGTGCTTCTGCTGAACATGCCCTAGGACTACCTTTTTGCCCTTCCCACCATGTCTATCTGGTTGCTATAATAGATGAGAACACTGATGTAGCCAACCTGAGAAGCAGGGCATGACGAGAGTACACAAGTTGATGATGCTGTTCATCTAAGGGACCAAAAAAATGTCACAGATCCATCTAGAAGTACAGCAGGAAGAAGAGCAAGGTCAAGCAAGAGAATTGATTTAATCATCTGAAACTATTTTTCATTTTCTTTTATTATAGGACAATGTCAGAAATAGTGAAAAGAAGGTGAAAAGGTGAGTATCATTATGCAGTGACTGTATTTTGAAACGAAGTTTTATTTCAGACTTCGTTTGTTAGCCTTATTTACTAAGTCTTTAGTATTTGTAGAATACTATACATCGTCATTTGTGTGGAGTTTCAGAGGTGGAAAGCATGGTTGAGGATCACAGAAAGCTTGACATCTACAAACAAATAATTGTAAATATGTAGAGAAATCTTTGAATGGATGTACATACTGCACTGTGGACATAAAGCCTGTAGGGGGTCACTAAAGTCATTGGTTAAGGGCATTATTTTGGATGAGGCTGACAGATGTGGGCTTAGGGAAGTACTCTCCCGTGAAGTGTGTTATTTTACAGACAGCCAGGTAGGGTAGAGATGGTGTAATGACTTGGGCAAGAAAAGAAAAAGACCAAATGTTACATAAATGATGGTGGATTGGTTTCTTTCTTCTTCTTCTTCTTCTTCTTTTTTTTTTTTTTTGATGTTTATTTTTGAGACAGAGCTATAGAATGTGAGCAGGGGATGGGCAGAGAGAGGGAGACACAGAATCTGAAACAGGCTCCAGGCTCTGAGTTGTGAGCACAGAGCCCGACATGGGGCTCGAACTCATGTACTGTGAGATCATGACCTGAGTCGAAGTTGGACACTTAACCAACTGAGCCACCCAGGCGCCCCACGTGGATTGTTTTTTTGGCCTGAAGAGAAAAACGAGGACGTAATTATCAGTCAGCTGTGAGGGCGAGGTGGCAGTAGGAGCCATTATGAGCCACCGATATATTCTGAAGAGTAGGAGGTGTGTCAAGGAAAGATGATTCCTGATGTGGGTGTTTGGGTGGAGAGAAGAGAGCTGTACATGTGAGGTGATCCAGACATCAGCCGTTGGTTATCGTGGCAGTGAGGAGGGTGAGGAGAATTTGCAAGACAGACCATATGAGAAGAGTGGGCAGGGTTTGAGGGAGTGTGGTTCCAGTAACTGGGGGAAGAAGCAATGGAGAAAGGATTTTAAGACTATTCCTTGTGGGTGAGATGTAGACGGGAATCAGGCATCATGGCTGATGGCCTAACCGCTGATGGTGTTAGGAACCTGAGGGCTTAAAGGGAAGATAGCAATTTGAAGAGGTTTAGTTTTAAGTGGGGTTTGAACTTCCAAAAGCAGGTGTCATGGCCAGTAAGGAATAAAGTACAAAGGGTAAAATGACCGGAATGACAGTGCAAGCAGATAGAAGTCCTTTGGTTCTGAGTCTGGAGGGAGAAAAAGGGAGGTTGGGGCACACCAGCAATAAATGTGTTCAGGAAAAAATAATAAATAAATAAATAAATAAATAAATAAATAAATAAATAAGGAATCAGAAAAGGAATGAAAAATCATTAGTTGACAGAGGAGAACTGTTAAGTTTATTGTTTTATAAAGGAAAAGGTGAATGCTTTCAACCCTGTAATTCTAATAGTTGACTGAATGTATAAAAAAAACTAGTGCGTGACATAAAACTTCTTCTAACGTTATATTTGATTTCAGTTTTATTTGAGTTTCATATTCTTGTCTTAAATCTTAGAAGTTTGGCACCTACATTTAACTCTCCTGTGACAAAAGACAGCAGGTGTTCTGTGGAACTCAGGTAAGAGGGAAAGCTGTGACAAAGAATCTGGTTACAGATATGTTCGCCCCTTCGACAAAAGTTTCTTAAGGGACTGTTGTTCGTCAGCCAGGCTAAATTATATTTCTACCTGAACAGTTTAATTTTTTAGTACACTCAGATCCACAAAGGATCATTGTCTCCTGGAGACGGAAAGTTTAGATGAATCCAGGTGGAATGTGGTAAGTGTAGATCTACGGGATAGTTATGTGAACTTTTCTGACATCCATGGACGTTTTTAATATTGAAGGTAAATATTTCTATAAACCAATGATTTCTTAGAAAAGACTCTTGGGGCGCCTGGGTGGTGCAGTCGGTTAAGCGTCCGACTTCAGCCAGGTCACGATCTCGCGGTCCGGGAGTTCGAGCCCCGCGTCGGGCTCTGGGCTGATGGCTCAGAGCCTGGAGCCTGTTTCTGATTCTGTGTCTCCCTCTCTCTCTGCCCCTCCCCCGTTCATGCCCTGTCTCTCTCTGTCCCAAAAATAAATAAACGTTGAAAAAAAAACTTTAAAAAAAAAAAAAGAAAAGACTCTTGCAGGAATCCAAACAGCTCCACTTGAATCTGTTTTCCACTTTCCAGCTCCATTCCAGATTTCACTTTGGAAAAAGGTTCCCCTTGTGGTAGATTGCATGTTTGGGTTTGAATAAAGTATCTGAAACAAATGAAGCCTATTTGCAATAGGAGGACACTGAATACAAGTTTAAAAGAATCCACAAACATTTCATAAGTCCCTAATACACACCTGGCACAGTTTTGGGCATTGGATTTAGAATGGAACAAACAGAAACATCTTCCGCCCTCACAGTTTTGTGGGGAGAATAATTCGATGAAAAATCTGTAATTACCACGCATGGTCTTAGAAGCAATGACATGGTAAGAAGTGGAAATAGGAACCTTGGGTTTAGTGTGAGGGGTGAAGCAAGGCTTCCTGTAGGGTCACCAGTGTGGGGGCGCCTGGAGGATGAGTTACAACAGGGAGGTGGAGAAGCTCTGTGGCTCTGCAAAAGAGCCACATGTGGAAAAGTAAAGGTAGGAAAGGTAGGTGAGTGTTCAAGGAGCAGAGGCTGTGTGCTTGGAGTGCAGGGAACAAGGACACGGTGCCATGAGACAGGCTGGGCAGGGAAGTAGGAGACTCCTTATAGGCCATCTAAGGACTTTCTGGCTTTGGCTTAATGAAAAGGAGGCTATTGGAGAATTTAGGCAATAGAGAGACATGATCATACTCCATTTTTTCACACTGGTTGCTGTGTGGCTCATGAAGGAGCCTGATAGAAGGTTGGACTAGTGTATAGCTGTTGGAGATGAGGAAAGTGGGTGCATACCAGTGATAGGTTTTGGAAGTAGAATTGGCAGGGCTTAATGATGGAATGCAGGACAGGAGAGAGAGGGGAACGCCAGGTAGTTACAGACCTAGGCAGGCTCAGAGAACATGCTCATTTCTCTTATGACAGCTTGGTGATAGCTGTGGAACATAATACAGCACTTCTCTCTATTTTTTTTATTAAACAATTTTTTTTTAATCTTTATTTATTTTTAGGGAGAGAGATAGAGACAGAGCTCAAGCAGGGGAGGGAGAGAAAGAGAGAGACACAGAATCCAAAGCAGGCTCCAGGCTCCGAGCTGTCAGCACAGAGCCCGACGTGGGGCTTGAACTCATGAACTGTGAGATCATGACCTGAGCTGAAGTCGGACACTTAACACACTGAGCCACCCAGGCGCCCCATGGCACTTCTTTCTAAAGTTTTATACTTGAGATAAAATTATCATGGCTTTTGTACCAGCCAGAAGTTGAACATAATTACCAGAGGTGGTCTGTTATTTTGGGAGCAGGAGCAGGCGTAGCTATTCTTTGTGATTCAAGAGTTTCTGTGGAGTAGACTCTTCTCATTTAGAAGGAGAGAGCCATGTTTCTTGTAGAGTCCATTTTGCCAGTGACATTAAGGGAAAGTGGAAGGGTTGGGAGGCTGGGTGGGCAGTGACCATTGAACCTCAGAATAACCATGTATTTTTTATCTTTTAAGGTTTACCAGCGATTTTACAGAAATAGAACCGATTGGTTCAGGTGGATATGGCCAAGTTTTCAAAGCAAAACACAGAATTGATAGGAAGACTTACGTTGTTAAACGTGTTAAATATGATAGCGAGTAAGTAGTAAATGTTTTATTTCTTTGAATGAGGTGTGTGAACCTGCACTGTTCTTTTTTTATGTTTATCTCTTCTTCATTAGCATATTATTTAGTTTTTTCTAGTCTTCCTTAAAAATGTTGCTCTATCATCAGGGGCTTGGCTTACTGTGAAATGACCTCACTTTACTGTGGTTATTAAAAAAAAAAAAGAATATACCATTGATCATTCTTTTGAGCTTGTTTTGATGAAAACAGAAGTAATAGAATCATCTAGCTTACAGTGACCTTTGAGATTTTCTGGTCTCCTCTCCTTTATCGGAAGGACTAGGAGACTGAGACCCAAAGCTGGGAACTGATCTGTCAAAGGTAAATAGGTAACCGTTTGTCTATTATTGCATCATACACCACTCCAAAATGTAGTGGCTTAAAAACAAAAGGTATTATTATCTCTCATGGTCCTCTGAGTTGGCTGTGGCCATCTGGGCCATCCTCACACGGGGTCTCTCACGCATTTGCTGTCAGAAGTCATCTGAAAGCTTGGCTAGTGATGGCTGTCGCACATGGCTAGCAGTTGATGCTGGCTGTGGGCTGGAATTTCAGCTGTTAACCAGAGCGCCTCTACGTGGCCTCTTTATGTCACCTGGGCTTCTCACAACCTAGTCGCTGCATTCCAAGGATTGTCCTCAGAGAAAGTCATCCCAACAGGGAACAGCAAAGGCTACTTTTGACCTAGTCTTGGAATTTCTACATAATATCGGGTAAACAACATCACTAAGGCCAGCTGAGACTCAGGTAGAGGGCAAATAGACTCTACCTCTTAATCTGAGGAGTGGATGTATGTATGGGGAGGACACGAATTGATGACCATCTTTGGATGCTACCTACTATGGTAACAAGGTGGAGATTTAGAACTTGTTTTCTGGAATGCTGATTCATTGTGTTCCCACTATAACCCCTTGCTCCCCATGTTTGTTTCAGGTATTATCTGCACTCACTTACTCCCACCCTTCCCAATTACTGGATAGAACTCCTGCAGAAAAGAGAACATGTGGGAAGGAAGTATTAAATCACAAGCTCACCGGTTCACCAATCTTGCTTGTTGGTTTCTGACAGTTGGACTGTGTATAACTTGGTAGACCTATCCTTCAAGGACTAGGGAAGGATATGGGAAACAGATATGAGCTATGGAAAATGACATGAGTAAAGGAGAAGCAGGCATGGAGTCCTGGCCGTTCCTCATCTCAGCCAGACACACCTACTTCCCTTCCCATGGACAATGCCTTGCCTTGTCCACCTGGCATCAAAACAAGGCTTTTTTTCCCGTTACATTATTTTGCTTAACATGAATGAAGTGTTGTTCTTTCCATTCAGTAGCATTTTTCTTAATGGTAATATGTAATGATGATAAGACTACAGTATGTTGGACATTTTTAGTAGCTTCATAAATTGGTATAACACAGTTAAAAATATACGTGGAGGGGCACCTGGGTGGCTCAGTCGATTAAGCATCCAACTTCAGCTCAGGTCACGATCTTGTGGTTCATGAGTTCAAGCCCCACATCAGGCTCTGTGCTGACAGCTCGAGCCTGGAGACTGCTTCAGATTCTGTGTCTCCCTCTCTGTTTGCGCCTCTCCATGCTTGTGTTCTCTGTCTCTCAGAAATAATTATTAAATTAAAAAATATATACTTGGAATATTTATACACCTTGACCCATGGATTTCCCATCTGGGAACCTATTCTAAGGATATTGTCCAAATTATGGAAAAAGTTATACAAGAAGATGTAAATCACTGTGTCATTATAACAGTGAAAAATTAGAACAAACTAAAGGTCCAGCAACGAAGAAATGATTAAGTATGTTTTGTTCTCTCCCCTGTTCGATGGCTAAGCTTACGTACGGAAAATATTCAGACATGAAATGATATGATGCTGGAATTTGCTTCAGAATAATCCAGGGAAGATGAGGAAGTGGGTGAGAGTATAGATGAAACGAGATTGGCCAGGAGTTAATAACAGTTTCATTTGGATAATGGCTAGGTAGCAGTTCATGAATCTATTTGCTCTACTTTTTTATACTTTAGAAATCTTACATTAAAAAGTTTACATGATGGTTATACAAATTGTGTAACAAGGAAAATGGTAAAGATAACCTGTTATATGGAGAAATAGGTTAAAAACTATATACTATTATTACAAGTATATAAAAGTGTATAGGAAGAAAGACTATAAGAAACAATCCAAAACGATAACTGATTGTGTTAGGGCTGTTGATGGATGAGTACTTTTTTCCCCTTTATTTTTATAAATGTTATGTCATGTAGTTATGGAACTTTGCAAATTAGAAAATGGAATTGTAAAATGTTTGCTTATCTTTTCTCCTCATTGAAATCTCAAATTTATTCCATGTAGCATAGCATTTTCTCAGCTCTTGACTCCAGATCACTATAAAGCTCCCACACGTACAGTGAAGTCTTGCTTTCTCTGCGTAGATATCTCCTTTGTGTATTTCTGTTATACATTTAAATTTTTGAGTTAGGTTCATCATGTTGCCTGGGTTACCCTTGCTGCCCTATTAGGGTTTGCTTATGAAATCCAAAGTGATTTCAACACAGGGTTAAACAAAATATGATGTGTGAATTAGCAACCAAAAATGCTTGACTGGCATTTCAAAGACGACTACAAATGGCTTTTAAAATGTCTGATGCTTGAACTTGATTAAGTCACTGCTTTTTCTCATGTTGAGAGTGAGGACAGCCATGTTTTTTCTGTGTGTTCAGTTTTTCCTTTCGAGTACTCCTGGCCTCCATTCTAAAAACTCAGGGTGTGGGAACCACGGCAACTGTTTCATAAGGGAGCGTAGGTAGTTGTCTTCTGTCACCTGACTTGTAGTTCATAGCAGGGATGATGCTGACACTTTTATGTTCCCTGTTTCTTTAAAGCAGGAAGGCAGAGCGTGAAGTAAAAGCTTTGGCAGCTCTCAATCACCCAAATATCGTTCACTACTACAGCTGCTGGTTTGGCGATGATTACCATTCTGTGGACAGCATTAACACTTCAAGGTAACTAAAAAGAATTCTCATAGCCCTAACAGGATGGAAGAAACTGTTATTTACTAGGTGTAGGCCAGAAGATAAGGCCATTAGTTATTACATTTAATAATCACCAACCACAAACACCGTTTGAGACAATAATCTTGTCCTTGCTTCTATCCCTTGCTCCACACTTGCTTAACAAAATTTTTTTATTGTCCTCAACTGTTTTATTTTTTTTAATTTATACCTTTTTTTTTTTAGTTTATTTATTATTTTTAGTAACCTCTACACCCAGTGTGGGGCTTGAACTCACAACCCCAAGATCAAGAGTTGCATGCTTTTCTGACTGAGCCAGCCAGGTATCCCTGTCCTCATCTGTTTTGAAAATCTCAGGTTTAGCTTTTTTGTCTCCATTGTTTAATTTGTAGGCTTGCTCACTTACCCCGGCTTCAGGCTAGGCTGTACATGCAGTCTTAGGAAGAAGGTTTGAACACATTATGGATGCTACAGCTGGAAACCCCTCCTCAGCTGCCAACACTTTTCTGTCCCTCTCAAAGACTCCTGATCATTGGGGTGCAGTTAAGTGGTCTGTCTCTCTCTCTCTCTTTTTTTTTAATATTTTAAGTTAAGCTCCATGTCCAATGTGGGGCTTGAACCCATGACCCTGAGGTCAAAAGTTACATGCTCTACCAACTGAGCCAGGCAGACACCCCAAGGGGTCCCTTTTGAATACAACCACACCACTTACAGTGGAGTGGTGGTCATTGAAAATAATTTAAGACCAAGGAGGTACCCCACCTTGCATCACTCATGCTTTGTCTCAGGTAAGACCCTGACAAAGGACTGGAGGGCTCTAAAGACCTGGCATCTGCTTCTGAAAAGTCAGCCAGTGTTTCTTGGGGACTGTCCTCACTGAAATGCTGAGGACAATGAGGGTCTGTTCATTCATCGACTCCCACCCCCAGCACCAGCTCCATCCACCCCAAGTGATTGAGAGCTTTATCATTAGTTTCAGGACTCATCCACCATCAGCATACAGACGGGACTTCTTCAGCTTTCAGCAGATTTTTGGCTTTCTTTTTCTATTTTCTAACCAACATAAGTTTGAAGAAAATAAATTAATATTGAAGCCAACTTAGTTTATAAAGCAAGATAAAAACATGGTTAGCAAAATTAGTCCTCGCAAGTATATGTCAGAGCAATTTGTTGGCATTTCTCTTTGAGAAACGATCCTTACACTATTGTTTTCGATTTGTTTTTCCTGTATTTCTCTCTCATTAAACTAATAACCCCCATGACAGCAAGGATAGTATCTAACTTGTTTTCTCATCTGTAGGTGACTGTTCTGGGCCTTTCACAAAACAGATGCTCAGTAGGCCAATAGTGAATTAAAATGTTCCAGAATTACTTTATGTAGTAATGCAATTTGGTTTTCCTTAATTCCATTGTATTGGTGTTCCTATTCCTTTCTACTAGCAAAGGTGATCAAGGACCCTTACCATTAGAGAACGGGCAGTCTCATACTTTATAAATTACTTAACAAATAAAGCTCTGGACATTTGGGAACTTACAATTTAAATCAAAAATGATTTATTGTATTTTGATTCAAGTTTATTACATTTAGATTTCCATGTTTTTTTAAGCTTATCTACTTATTTTGAGAAAGAGAGAGCATGTGTGTGCACATATGGGAGCAAGGGAGGGGCAGAGAAAGAGGCGAGAGAGAATCCTAAGCAGGCTCTGTGCTGACAGCTCAGAGCCAGATGCTAGCAAGATCTCATGAACTGTGAGATCATGACCTGAGCCAAAATCAAGAGTCAGACGCTTAACCGACTGAGCCACCCAGGCACCCCTAGATTTCTGCCTTCAGACATGTTTTGGGATTCTTAAGAAGATGAAATGTAATTTTAAAAAGAAATGTTATTTTTTTATAAATTTCTTTTTATTGCTATTTGTAATATACTGTGAATTTTATATCCAGACCAAAGACTAAGTGCCTTTTCATCCAAATGGAATTCTGTGGTAAAGGGACATTGGAGCAATGGATTGACAGCAGAAGAGGCCAGACACCAGACAAACATTTGGCTTTGGAATTGTATGAACAAATAACAGCAGGTGTGGATTATATACATTGCAAACAGTTAATCCATAGAGACCTTAAGGTAAATGAAAATGTACTTTGTTAGGAATTGATAAATATGATTTAGTAATTTTATTTTTTTTAAATTTTTTTAATGTCTGTTTTATTCTTGAGAGAGAGAGAAAGAGAGATGGAGTGCTAGCGGGGGATGGGCAGAGAGAGAGGGCGCACAGAATCCGAATCAGGCTCCAGGCTCTGAGCTGTCAGCACAGAGCCCGACGCGGGGCTCGAACTCACGGACCGCGAGATCATGACCTGAGCTGATGTCAGATGCTCAACCGACTGAGCCACCCAGGCGCCCCTATGGTTTAGTCATTCTAAAACGTATCTTCTGTAGTTTTAGAATTGATTAACAGTCCTGAGGAAATAATATCTCTGATCCTCTGAAGTTAGAATGGATCTAGCTCTTGCCCCAAATACCATTCCATAGGACCATTCAGAGGATCTTCAGGACAAATCAATTTATTGAGACAGTGAGCCCTATAGGAAGGAGCTCATTCACTTCTGGTCCTATCTGGCTGCTCTGTATATTCCGCTTGCAAACACTGCTTCAGTAAACTACCTTTGCATGCAAAGAATTACTGTGGCTACCACAGCCAGTGGGCTGCTTTGTCATTGCCTCTGCTGCTACTCAGGCTTGTTTGAGAAGCAGAAGGGACTCTGATGACTGGCTTTGGGAACATGATTCTCCCAATTTCTCAGTCATTACTCTTTTTTTAAATATTTATTTTTGAGAGAGAGAGAGAGAGTGGGGGAGGGGCTGACAGCAGGGGGCCAGGAGATCCAAAGCAGGCTCCGTGGTGACCGCAGAGAACCCAATGTGGGGCTTGAGATCATGACCTGAGATGCAGTTGGATGCTTAACCAAAGGAGCCACCCAGGCGCCCCTATCAGTCATTATTCATGACGGCAATCATAGCTACTGGGTCCAGAGTCTAGAACTTTCCTGGCATTTGGCTAGACATTTCTACCCCGTGATTGGAAAATTGTAATCCAAAACTTGTAACACACAGCATACCTTTGTATTTTTATTTTCTGCTGGCTTTCTAGCTTCTTTCATGGTTGAGATGAGCTGTTTTCCCATTTTACCTCCTCATCAAAATCAAAGAAGACAGAACAGCTTTTCACAGCCTCCCTCACTCTCTCTTCCCTGTAATTGGCCTACTTCCATCACACTTTGGCCATGCTGAATCCTATCACGGAGGCTTTGCTCCTCTTCTTCTTGCGTGGAACATTCTCCTGCTTGTCTTCTTTGGTCTCAGGCTCTTCGTGTAGCCTTTCCTGATGACTCTGGATCCAGGAGAAGCACCTTTTCTGTGTAGATCTTGGCTGTTTGCTTACCCCACCCATCTAAAATAGTCAAGAATAAGGATGAAACAAAAGAGTTTCTTGAGTAAAAGAAGGACCCATAGTTGTAGTTGTTGGGCCTACATAGGAATAATTGGCCCATAAAAGACATCGGGTCTTTGGTCTGCCCAGGAGCTGGATGGCCAAGGCCTTTGTGTTGGAGTCCACCTACTTTCATCTGCTTTAATATCTGAAGGTGCTCTTTGAAGTTGGAATGTTGTAAGAACTGTGTTCAGAAAAATACATTTCGACTGGCTATGCCTTCACCTTGGAATAGGAGATATATATAGTTAAATAACAAATTAAGCACATTTATTTACTTATAAAGTAACCTGCAAATAAATGCAGAAGTTTGGGTATTAACTCCCAGGCTCCCCTGCTCTGGATGAATTCTCGAAACTGACTGGTGCTGACTGGATGTTCCTTTCTCTAGCACGTCTCTTGCCCGTTCTCTCCTGTACCCCATACTTCCTGTTGCCCTGTGTCACAGTGTTCTTTTCTTGTGTCTGTTTGCAGACGATGTTTGTTCCGTGTCTGTAGTTGCTCAGAGATCAGACCTTAATACTCCTGAGCCTTCTTTCCATCTTCCAACTTTTCTAGCTTCTCTACTACGGTTGCTGCATGCGCTATCTTACAACATTATTGACAAGAGACTCATTCTGAGAATCTCAAACTTAGAAGAGATCTTAAAGGTGTCGACTTCAATCCCCAACAGATCCTGGACTCATATTTGCAACATTTCTAACCAGTGGGTGTCCAGCCCCACCTTGAATACTCTGTGACATGGGGACTCTCAAATTCCCATTCCTTGGACCACACTGTTAGTTTATTAGGATATATTAAAGCAAACCTTTTGGTTTTTTCTACCCACCAGTCCTGGATCCATCCCTTTGTACCGTACAGAGTGAATCCACCTCACATTAAACATGTCTTCGGAGATTTGAAGGCAGCAATGCCGAAAGCCGCCTCTTAGAGAAATCCTTACTTCTTCAACTGGCATTTTAAAGACCTGTGATAGTAAATATCCTGTTTGGGGCTGCCTGTATAAGGGTAAATGTCTTATAAGGAAATATAAAAATAGCCCTTGTTAAATGTGATTTGGATATGTGTTAACAGTCTGTCAAATTGGTGCTTATAAATTCAATATTGGGTTTTTTTCTTTTTTTGTAGCCAGGTAACGTGTTTTTGGTAGATACAAAACAAGTAAAGATAGGAGACTTTGGACTTGTGACATCCCTGAAAAATTACGCAAATCGGACAAGGAATACAGGAACTCTTCGATACATGAGCCCAGAACAGGTGAGGTCCCTTTCCTTTCTGTCTATATAGTTTTCATTTCTTTTGTATTTTTAATTAGAAAGATAACAGACACCTCTTATAAAATTAAAAGATCACAGAAGGATATAGGAAGAAAGTGGAAAATTCCCTTTAACCCAACTTTCTATCTCTACTCTTCTCATAGAGTCTGTTGTTTATCCTTTTGGATCATTTTCTGTGAGTTATAGACATTTATAAACACACATTTGTATATATATGTGCAGACTTTTTGCACAAAAATTTGAAGAGATGTTTCTATAACTGACTGTACTGTTATTTTGTGGCTTTTTTTTCACTCAACAATGTATCATAATCTTTCCATACCAGCACAGACGGATCTGACATCCATTTTAGCGACTGTATTGTATACTGAAGTATAGCTATACCATCATTTATTTAACTGTTCCCTTATTGATGAGTGTTTATTTAGGCTGTTACCAACTTTTTACGTGTTTTCCTCCTTATCTTTGACTCTAAAAACACATATTTCTTTTTTTTTTTAAGTTTATTTATTTATTTTGAGAGAGAGTGTGCTAGTGAGCAGGAAGAGGGGCAGAGAGAGAGAGAGAGAGAGAGAGAGAGAGAGAGAGAGAGAAAGAAATATGAATCCCAAGCAGGCTCCGTGCTCAGTGTGGAGCCCGACACGGGGCTCGATCCCACAATCATGAGATCATGACCTGAGGCAAAATCAAGAGTCCACCACTTAACCAACTGAGTCACCCAGGTGCCCCTAAAAATGAGTATTTCCATGATAATCTGTAATAGATTCCTTTAAGTGAAATGACTGAGTAGGCTGACAGGTGCATTTCAACTTGGTAAATACTGTGAAAGTGTTATTCAGAAAAAAGTGATTCTATGATGCCCTCCTCCCAAAGTGTAGAAGAATGCTGCTTTCTCCTTCACACTCCCAACCAGACTAGGGTGCTAGCAGACTGCATTTTGGCCTCGGTGATGAATGAGCATCCTGATGTTTTAGTTTGCATTTTTCAGATTTTTAGTAAGGTAGGCCATCTATATATGTATGTACCTACAGCTTTTCTGCAGATTTTCTATTCATGTGTGCTCCTCATTTTTCTTAATTAGGTTATCTGTTCCTAATTTCTTTGTAAGGAATATTTGTATATTTTGGATATTGATTCTGTATCTGTTAACCATATTACAGAAATGTTCTTGTATGACAACTTAAAATCGTCTATGCTACATTTTAAACAAAGAAATAACAAGAAACCATCATCAAGGAGAACATTTGAATGTTTGTCTTATGTGTAGTTTCATTACTCTAATAGTCTCCCTTTTTGGTTGATAGCTTATTGTCTGTTTTCATCTTTTTGATGTTTGAGAGCCTAGGGTAGAGAGGAAATCCACCTCCTTCCCTTGGGGACCATGTGGCATAAAAACATAATTTAATTTTTTTTGTGGAATAGGAAAGTAGAAGACAAACTTTAACTCCTGCACCCTGTATTGTCACCCTAAAATATTTTTGAAAAAATCATTCCTCATTGTGCTTTTCATTTCCTTAGTGGTTTTTAAACTGAAAAACATTTTATTGAGAAATAATTTATACATCATGAAATGTATGTATTTTAAAGGTACATTTGTCATTTGACAAAGGCACATATACCTGGGAAACCCATATACTTGTGAAAATGTAGGACATCTCCCTCGCCTGTGAAAATTCCCTCAGGCCCTTTCCAGTCCCTCCTTCCTTCCCAGTCTCTCCCTCCTTCCCAGAGGCAGCCGGTGCTCTGATTTCTGTCACCACAGATTAGTTTTCCCTGTCTTGAGCTTCATATGAGTGGAATCATATTTTATGTGTGATTTTTTTATTGTATTTGATTACTTCAGTCAAACTAATGTCTGCTGGAGAACCTCTAGTGGTTGTTTATACCAGCAGATTATTCCTTTTCATTACTGAGTACTATTCCATTGCCTGAATATACCACAGTGTGCTTCTCTATTCTTCTGATGGTCATTTGGATTGCTTCCAGTTATAGAACATTATGAATACATATGAACATTTGCATGAAAGCCACTTACTGGGAACTCTTAACTCTTTCGCCTCCTGCATCTTATTTAACACTACTGTCAAGCTCTGAGGCTGAAATTTTTGTTATCCCCATTTTACGGCTGAGATTATTCCACCATTGATGGTTAATTTACATGAGTGATGCAGCCAGTTAGTGACGCATTTGAACCAGGGCAGTGAGACTCCACAGATCTTGCTAATAAACACGCGTTGTTACATGATATAAGATAGTTTGGTCAAATAGCTGTTTTGGTTTCAGAAGCCATGGATGTTTATATCAGGTATCAGTAACAAATATATCAGTAACAAATATAAACATATTTTGGTCTCTTTAGATTTCTTTACAAGAATATGGAAACGAAGTGGACATCTTTGCTTTGGGGCTAATTCTCGCGGAACTCCTTTACATATGTCCCACTGTTTCAGAAACATTACAGGTAAATAATATCACAAAAAAGAATTAAGCAACAAAAATTATTAGCAGTCATCTCCAAAGTGCTGCTACAGTAACTGCCCTTATGTGAGGATAGACTTGAATATATTAGTACTGACTGAGAAGGAAATATGGATTTAATCTTTCACACAGTTGGGCAACCAAAACTTTTTGCTTCAGACCAGAAACTTTGGTCTTCTTTTGAAGGTGTGTACATCTCACAAAACTAAAGCTGTTTCTTCTTATTTGAGTCAGTCAGTAAAATTTTATTGATTGCCTGCTTTGCCTAAGACACTGTGCTAAGTGCTACAGGGTTTTAAATGTGAATAAGCCTCGTTCTCATGGAGCTTTTATTTTAGAAGGGAAGATACTATAAGAGAATGCTCTACATGTTTTTGGGAAAAGACATGAAGTCTTGGGGAAACAGGACAGAGATCTTTCTAGCTGTAGGGATTTAGGTTTCATGGGGTATTTAAGTTGGGCTTTGAAGGATTGGTTGGCTTCTAATAGGCCAGAATAGAAGAAAGATCATTCCAGCCTTCCTTGTGCAGAGGGTGGGACTAGCAGACAGAATCATTTTTCTGGGAGTAGTAAGTGACAAGGAAGGGATGGTTGGTACACTGGAGAGACGTGCTGGGACTAAATTAACGCAAGATTATGGACTTTCTTATGGGGGCAGTGGGGGGCTGCTAAAGGTATTAGGCAACCGGAGGGATATCTTGGTCTGAAGCTCGGTAAACCGACTTGCTGGAGCCAACAGCCTTCTCTGGACAGCAGGGATGATGAAAATACCTAGCACGTAGGATGCCAAAAAGGATGAAGGGAAGTAATGCAGATGACGCTCTTAGCACTTCAACATGTTGATGTTAAGGATGGGGAAAGGTGGGAGAGGAGAGTCCTGCTTGCTTCTGGGCCAAGAAGCAAGTTTGGTTTTCCTCCTGAGTGAATAACTTCCTCATGTGTGTGTGTGTATATATATATATATATATATATATATATATATATATATAACTTCCTCATGTATATATATATATATATATATATATATACACACATATATATATATATATGTATATATATATACATATGTATATATATATGTGTGTGTGTGTGTGTGTGTGTGTTTTATTTTCAGATTTTTAAAGAGCTAAGGGACGGCAAGTTCTCAGATGTATTTGATGGCAGAGAAGTAAGTACTTGAAAATAATCAGACTTTTATTTATTTCAGTGTTCTGTTTATTAGTATTGACTCACTATCATTACAGAAAATTCTTCTGCAAAAATTACTGTCACCTGAACCCACGAAACGGCCTCATGCATCTGAAATACTGGAGACTTTGAAGGAGTGGAGGAATGTAAAAGAGAATAAGAAACGAAGCACATGTTAGAGCTCTTCTAAAAAAAGTATCCTGCCTTGGATATTCAATTTTTCTATAACTGTCTAAAATCTTCTAGGGACACCTATTGGGTATTTACCTTCTATTTTTATTTTCCTCTTAATTTTTCACTAAATTTTAAGAAGGTTTGAATCTTTTTTTTTTTTTTTTTTTTTACTTCAAAAACATTCAGACACTTTTCCTGAGCTTATCTTCTTATTATAAACATAGGGGAGAATATCTCTCAAATTTTTAAAATATTAGCAAATCAATTAATATTCATTAAATGTCCACTGTTTCTAGGCCAAAAATATATGAGATATCTCACTGTTTGAAATAGCTAATTTAGAGAAATATGGTACTCATAAGAAGATAAGTGATATACAATCACTTTGGAAAACAATTTGGTATGATCTGGTAAAGTTGAAGGTGTATATACCCTCAAAGCCATCAGTTTGGTTCCTACATGCTTGCCTACCAGAATGTTCATAGAAACCTTGTTCATAACAGCCAAAAGAACAAAAAACAACGTACATCACAAGAAGAATGGATAAACTGTATTTTTTCATACATTGTAATACTATATAGCAGTGAAAATGAACGAATTATATAGCTAAGTGCAATAACATGATACATCTCTGAGGAACATAATGTTAAGCCAACAAAGCCAGTTACAGAAAACATATACAGAATGATTCTATTTACATAAAGTTCCAGACCATGCTAAATGAAATACTTTGTTTAGAAATCCAAACAAATGTGGTAAAACAATAAAGGGAAAGAGAGGAATAAGAAATTCTACATTTTGATGGTGGTTTTCTGAGGAGGGATGGAAGTGGTGTGATAGGGGAAGTAAACTTCAAAGATAACAGTTCACTTTGTTTTAAGTTTATTTATTTATTTACTTTGGAGAGAGAGAGAGGAGAGAGAATTCCAAGCAGGCTCTACACTTACAGCATGGAGCCAGATGTGGGGCTCGAACTCCTGAGACACGAGATCATGACCTGAGCCAAAGTCAAGAGTTGGATGCTTAAGCATCATGACTGAGTCACCCAGGCATTCCTCACTTTTTTTGTCTTAAATACATTTTGTATCTATTAGAACACTTTAAAGAGATAACCGTGCTAGAAGGCAGTAGGTAAGCACAGAGAAGAATCAGTCTGGAGAAGTTTCCAGGAGATCACTTTCTACTGAGGTATCATGGCATACAGCTTAGAAGTGGCATTCCAGTGAGACTTCTAAGTAGGCTAGGGATTTAGACAAGTAGTGAGGAGCAAATATGGGCAGGAGTCTGGACAAGAGCCATGGCTTGAGTTCTGGAAAAGATACACCTAAGAATGTTGGGTATACTTTGTTTCCCTGAATTGCTGGAGAGAATACCAGAAGATAATTTGGATGACATCTTGGAAAAAAACCTGAGGGAAAAAACCTGTCATATAATTTTACAGTTTTTAAAGTGAGCCAAGTTTAGGCTAGGCAGAAAAGTCACAGAGAAAGGCTTTTATGAAGGCTATTTCTATTTCTAAAAAGTTATTGAAGGCAGTTAATATGGTTTTCAACTCTCAATGCAGTATTTGATCAAGGCAAGGTTTATCAATGGAGGGTAAAACCATTGGTTGAAAAGGTGTTGGGGAACAAGATCTTCAAAGGATTTAAATATAATCCCACAGATGATATATCAGTTACAAGGGGGAAAGGGAAATGTACCTTTACAATGGAAAGACCTTCTGGTCTCCTTAATAACCATGTGATTAAATCAACATCACTGAAGGTGGGACTGACTACCTAATATTATGCCTCTCCTGATGTAAGAGTTATGTACTATCACCTATTTCGTTTTCTTGCCAAAGAATTTAACTGGAACTCAATCATGAAGAAATTATTAGACAAATCCTGAATTAAGTCATTCTATAAGATAATTACCTTGGGCTTCTCAGAAAGTCAATATCACACACAAAAAAGTAGAGGAAGTATTCTAAATAGAGACTAGAGAGGTATAATGACCAAATGTGATACTTGAACCTTGATTGTATCTTGGATGTTAAAAAAAAAAAAGAGATAAAAAAAAAAAAAACAAACCTGGAGCGCCTGGGTGGCTCAGTGGGTTAAGCGTCTGACTTTGGCTCAGGTCATGATCTCATGGTCCATGAGTTCAAGCCCTGCATCGGGCTCTGTGCTGACAGCTCAGAGCCTGGACCCTGCTTCAGATTCTGTGTCTCCCTCTCTCTCTGCCCCTCCCCCACTCACACTCCCTCTCTGTCTCTCAAAAATAAATAAACATTAAAAAAAAAAAAACATCAAATTATAAAAGACGTTTTGGGGACAGTTAACATTTGGGTATGGACTGCATATTAGATGGCATTATAGAATAATTTTTAACTTTCTTAGGTGTGATAATGATATTGCAGTCATGCAGGAAGAGGTCTTAGGCAGTGCATGAGGAAATATTTAGGGGTGAAGTGGCATGATAGGGACAACTTTCAAATGTTTAGTGAAAATCACTATGTATGTGAAAGGAGAAAAAGCAAATGGGGCAAAATGTTAACAACTGAATGACTGATAAATCCAGGAGGAGGATAAAGTTATTTATGCACATATGTGATTTAGCTTTTATATATACACATATACATAGATAAGTGTGTGTGTATGGGCAGCTACATAATTTGGGACCCAGTGAAATGAACACATGGGGACTTTGTTCAGTAATTAAGCATGGGTCACTTCTTGAATATGGAACTTTGTACAGCTGCACAGGTTCCACAGCCGTAAAGCCAGACATGTGTGAAGATATATATGTATACACACATATATACGTGCACATGCATATGTACCTGAGATGAAATGTTTAGAAGTCTAAATACCAGCTTCTCCAAGACTCAAATTATCCAGGACCCTCACTAGAAACAAACTCACAACATCCATTCCCTACTGGAGCGTCCACCATAACTTGAGGTTCCTGGCATGTTAACTTTTCATTATGGAATATTGGAACATTTCATTGTGGAATATTTCATTATGGGATATTATGGAATATTGAATGATTCTAATATTATTCATATTTAATTTAATAAATTTTATGTTAAAGCATACACAAAAACAGAATAATGAAACTCTGTTTCATTCATTTATTCAAATATCAATATTATGCCTTCTTTGTTATATATACCTCCTTCCTTTTTTTTTAATGTTTAATCATTTATTTTGAAAGAGAGAATGAGCTAGCTTGAACAAGCAGGGCAGGGGCAAAGAGAAAGGTAGCGAGAGACTCCCAAGCAGCTGTGCACTGTCAGTGCAGAGCCAGACATGGGGCTCGATCTCATGAACTGTGAGGTGACCTGAACCAAAATCAAGAGTCAGATGCTTAACCGACTGAGCCACACAGGTGTCCCAACCCCCCTTCCTTTTTTAAATTTTCTTCTACTGGAGTATTTTAAAGCAAATCTCAGTCATTGTATCATTTCACTTGTAAATACTTAAAAATGTATTTCTGACATAAGATCTTTTGAATTTTAACAAAGCCATGATACATTGTCATTCAACAAAATTAGTATTTCCTTGATGGTTGTATAGTAACCAGTCTGTATTCAGTTTTCTTCACAAAAATATATTTTGGCCAGTTGTTTAAATCAGGATCCAACATTGCATTTAGCTGATGTCTCTTTTGCTTTGTAACATTTACCCCTGTTTTAAATTTCTTTTCTCTTGCCATTTATTTGAGGAAGGAACTAGATCATATATCCTGTGGAATTTCCTTCATTCAGGACTTGACTGATGGTATCCCCATGGTGTCTAGTTAGGACTAGAAGCTTGATTTGATTCTGGTTCAAGTTTTTTCCCCAAGAATACTGCATAGATGATGGTGTATACTTTCCTTGACATCTCTTCAGGAGTAACATAATGTTTGGTTGTTTCATTTTCAGTGATCTTAAGATTGATCCGTGGGTTCTGGTGGTGTAATCTACTATAAAGTTTCTTTCCAATCTTCCACCTAATGGTTGGAGATTGTTGTTTGGATCCATTATTTCATTAGGGGTTGCAAAATGAGATTTTTGGATTCTGTAATCTTTATCATCTGTGGTTATTCTATAAAGAACTTTCTTTAAACCAGAATAGAATAGATGGAATAAATATTTTAGAATGAGTTGGTGCCCTGGTAACCCCCAAAGGCAACAAATAAGGCTTTCGTTTTTTGAGCAGCGGTATGACCCAGCCAGCTCTTTGAAACAGTTGTGTTTAGAATGGGTTGGAGCAGGAGGAGACTATATTTGAAAGACCAGAAGGCTGAGAGGCTAAGACGGCCTGAAAGATACTGGGGACAGAACCAAGAGGAGTCGGTGACTAGTTGTGAGGATTAAGGAGAAAGTACCGCCAGAGATTACCTCCAGGTTTGTTTGAAGGTGAGTAGCCAGATTAGGATGTAGGCTTCAATAGGATTAACCCCCAAAGAGCCACACATATTTGAGAGATATTTTGTCTCACACTTTTATCTATTATACAATTTTTCGTTAGGATTTAAGCCAGTAGGAAGGCCACCGCACATCTGTCCACGTGATGAGGGGAGCACGTATGGGGTGTAAAATGTTAGCTCTCATTTGGAGATGCTGTTTGTGTTGCTGCCAGAATATTGAGGTGAAGAGGTCGAGCAGACCGTAGAAAACACATGAGAGAGAGGATGGATTCATACACAGAATGATGTGTATGTTATCTGGAAGTAACCCCTGAGGCTCAACTTTGAATCCAGGGGAGATTATGCAGAGGAAGGCAGACTAAGGAACAAAGTATGGCAAACACTCCATTTAGGTATTTACTCTTTATATCTAAATGTCAACCCTGTCCTTGACGTCTGCGTGATTCTCTGTCTCTAACTATGGCCTGTCCCAATCCTGCATGTCCTCAGAACAGTCTCAGATGAAGGGACTACAGTTGATAGATGTACAGTGTTCTCACTATTGGTTTAAACTCTGACTAAAAACAGTAGAAGAGATAAAACTGTGAGGCAAATACCTCTCAAATATGTGTGACTCTTCAGGGGTTGAGACCTGTATTAGTTTTCTATGGCTGCTTTGAAAAACTACCACACACTTGGGGGCTTAAAACAACACTCATTTATTCTCTTACACCTCTGGAGGCCAGAAGCCTGAAGTGAGTTTCACTGGGCTAAAGTCGAGGTGTTGGCAGGGCCACGTTTCTCTGGAGGTTCCCACTCTATGACCCATGTTCACTGACGTACTTGACTAAGCTCCTGCTACACAGGTCATCTGTGTTACCTGAATAAGGTTTTGCACTCAATGGCTCTCAACTATGGTTTCTACCTAAAATCTCCTTCTTTTTTTAATAACAACTTTACTGAGATAGAATACATACCATACATTTCACCCATTTAAACTATACATTTCAGTGACGTCATGTATGTTGAGAGTGCAACCATCACCACGATATCTTTTTAATCTTTAAATTTTTTTTTTTTAAGAGAGAGTGCACAGAGGAGGGCAGAGACAGAGACAGAGAGACAGAGAGAATCCCAAAGAGATTTTTTGCCCAATCTGGACTTTCATTTAAATGGAATCATACAATATGTGGTCTTTTCCATTTAGCATAATGTTTTTGAGGTTCATCCATGTTGTGGCATGGATCAGGACCTCCTTCCTTTTTATGGCCAACTAATAATCAATTCTATGGCTCTATCACAATTTATTTATCCATTCATCAGTTGATGGACATTTGGGTTGTTTCCACTTTCCTGCTATTATGAACAATGCTACTATGAATATTCATGTGCAAGTTTTATGTGGATGTATGTTTTCATTTCTCTTGGGTAAATACTGGGAGTGAAAGTGCTGGGTTATATTGTAACCCTTTCCTCATAACTTCGCGTATTGAAATGACATTCAGAATCAAATTCAGTGTGACTTCATCATGTTCCACTGTCCCCCACCCAGAATGGAACTGTTTCCTAGTTCTGCTCTTGTCCAGTGCCTCAGTATTATGCTTACCAATTTGCCTTGGGAGCTCAGTTTTCCCTGTGTGGCTCTTTCGATGAATTTCTGGAAAGCAGGGACAGGCTCTCTCATTTTTGTTTACCCCAAGGCAGTGAGCCTACTGATCTGCATAAAGCAGGAACTCTGTAAGTGCTTTTGAATCGGTGGGAAATAAAAGTATTAAGGATTTCATATGTTTGATCCTACAAAATGTGTCTAATACTAAATAATAATGTTCACTTTCAAATTTCAACAGTTAAATGGCAAATAACACTAAAAAAAAGGGTATTTAAGGGAAACAAATTTTGTATATTAAAGTCTATTCATTTTGAATTGTAGAAGCTCCAATGTTTTGGATTTATATTTTAGGAAAATGAAAGACTTTAGAAATTACAGATTGGACTTTGAAAATAAACAAAGCACTCAAAAAAAAAAAAAAGGAAACAAAGCACAATATAAATAAAAGTAAATGACAACACGACATATTATGTTTCAAATTTTACATAAATTTCACTGAAGCAAATTCAAATTCCCTAAAGCAAATTTAAAAATTCTAATGTTTTGCTTATCTTGTTTTCATTATTGTCTAGTTTTGAAATCAGTAAAGTCTTATGTTAATAAAAATAAATTTTTACTCATATTGGAAGCCTGTATTTTTTTTTTAATTTTTTTTTTTCCAACGTTTATTTATTTTTGGGACAGAGAGAGACAGAGCATGAACGGGGGAGGGGTAGAGAGAGGGAGACACAGAATTGGAAACAGGCTCCAGGCTCTGAGCCATCAGCCCAGAGCCTGATGCGGGGCTCGAACTCCCGGACCGCGAGATCGTGACCTGGCTGAAGTCGGACGCTCAACCGACTGCGCCACCCAGGCGCCCCGTAGCCTGTATTTTTTTTTAAGTTTATTATGTATTTTTGAGAGGAAAAGAAAGTACAAGCAGGGGAAGAACAGAGAGAGAGGGAGAGAGAATCCCAAGTAGGCTCCGTGATGTCAGTGCAGAGCCAGATGCAGGGCTCCATTTCATGATGACCTGAGCCAAAATCAATAGTTGGACGCTTAACTGACTGAGCCACGAAGGCGCCCTGGACGCCTGTATTTTTAATTGTCAATGGATAAGAATAAGGAATGTTTCCCACTCTCCAAGGTAAGCCTAGTTTTAAGCCTTGACCTGGAAATGCGAACCACAAATCTGGTGGAGTCATGGATTCTATCAAAGTTATTCCCGTATTCTGAGCATGAACGTATTAAAAATATTCTTGGCCATTAGGCAGGTGGATGGTTGTTCCCACAGTCAGTAGTAGAAAAGGAAGCTGGTGACTAACTCCATTCCATCTGAAACAATCCACATGGCTTTGGGAATGACTGCATGGATGTCAGTATACTGGCTGAAATGACGGGAGAGTATCTGACTGTAATTCCCAGGAAAGACGAACTCCTTTGTTTCAGCTATTAATACAATTTTATTGTTAAGTGAAAAAGTAAATATTTAATACTATTATACAACAGTATAAGCTCTAGTATTTTATATGTGTGTTTATATTCATAAAAATAATGCTTCATTTTCTGGATGAAATGAAGAAGAACTGAGGCCCAGGAGTTAACTAGTGTAGTGATTCTGAAGTTTTGCTGCATCTCAGAGTCAAAGGTGGTCATGCTCAGGCCACAGTGACCAATTACATCAGAACCTCTGCCGATGGGAAACTGTCAGCACAGAGCCTGATGTGGGGCTTCAACTCACGAAATTGTGATGATGAAAAGTCAAACACTTAACCGACTGAGCCACCCAGGCACCCCTTGTATTATCATTTTTAAAGCTCCCCAAGCTAAACTTGAGAACAAATGAATTAGGTTATATTAGGGCAAAGGCTGATACAAGTTGTGCTATTGATTATCTTAACTTATGCAAATACAGGTTATGCTTTTGCTCTGTTCTTGTGTATACTGTTTCTAATAAAAGAGGCTGATCTCTTGCTCAGTGGTACTAAGAGAGAGGTTAGCTATAAAACTGGATCCCCAAGAATGCAACAGTGCTCTGTATTTAACCTGTAGCACTAGTCCTAACGCACAGGTGCTTATCAGATGTATTCTTAGCACTTTATATAAATACAGATATCTAGAAACTACCCTAGACTAGCCGAATCAAAATCACTAGGGGTGGTACCTGAGCTTGTGAACTTTAAAAAAAGTTCATGATTTTTGATGCCCAGTTTTGTCTGAAGATATCTAGAGGTGTGCTACATTGTATGTCCTTAGCTATATGTGGTGACATTATAGAGAAGCAGATTTTAGAAAAATAACTTTAAAAATCACTTATAGCTACCCAGCAATGGAACAATCCATTTTAAGGCAGTGAGCTCTCTGTGGCTGGAGAAATAAAGGCAGAGGTTAGATTGCAAACTGCTGGGAATGTTGTCCAAGGGCTCCCAAATTTAGGAAGTACTTGGATAACCTGATAGTTAAGATTACTTCCAATTCTACAGTTTCTTTAGCTAAAACTTGCAATCTTCACTTATAGTGGATATACACACTGTCATGAAAACTCATGATTTTCCCACAAGTATCATAATTATTTTGTTTCTGAAATTGGCTAGAATGAAGTAGTGTTAATGGAACATGGCCTGACATCAGTCTTATTGAGGGGGATGCTTTTCCTTCCTCCTATCTGCATGGAGGGAAGGGACTTTTTCTTGCTCCTTGGGAGAGAGAAGTATGGGAGCAAGCTCTGTGAACCGTCGTTCATTCCCTCTCAACAGAGAAGTGTCTTATCTGAGATGTGATTTTGGGGGAAGGAACTTAGCATGTGTGGCCCCGCCCCTGGTGGGTCCTCTCTCCTTGAAAGCTAAATGCTCTCAGAAGGCAAAGGTAGGCTCCATCCCCGGCAAGGCAGAGGTCTGCAGTTGTGTCCAGTCAGGGAGATATTTTAGGGAGCCTAATAGGAGAACAAGTCAACCTTGCTCTCTATCTCAACGTCACTGATAATAAAGCTGACATGTTGATCTCTCTCTGACTCCCATGTCTTACTTCTCACTTTGTTCCAAAGTGAAGAGAGGAATGAGGGAGTTACCTGTTGGTGTCCTTGAGCCCCATAGCATCACAACAGAGTCACAAATTGTGTTTGCCCATGTCTATAACACTTGCGTTCTGAAACAGCATTGTTATTTTTTTTTTAAATCAATGAACAACTATAAAGTACAAAGTGCTTCTAAAATCACAAAAAGAACAAAACATATAAAAAGGCCCTCTTTCTTTAACTGGCATAATTTGGGAATTCTAACTGCTCAATTGTTTATTTTTAGAAAACAGTAACATTTTCCAAGTTTCTACTTTATTGAGAATAATCTTAGTCATGATCTGCAGAAGTTGGTCCTGGGCAATTTGAAGAGAGGTCTTCTTTATCTGTAATGTATGTGAGGAAAATAAAAGATTAATACTAGTATAGTAAACTACTCTAGAAAATTAGTTCAACATAACATGTAAACACATGTAGCTGTGTTTGCTACTTACTGAGCTAAACTGGGAAAAGATACAACCATAACCAACAATTCTTTACTGTCAAGTGTAAAGTCCTTAAATTCAAGTTAACAGGGCCAACTTGGGGAGAATGTGTTAGAAGGGAAAGTGCTTGGCCCTATAAGGTATCTGGCAAATTTTAAACCCATTTCTTTCCTTATAATAAAAAATAAAAAAAAAAATGGAGTGGATTTCAGTATTCTGAAACAATATTCTATCTACATAAAAGCTAATTCTAAAAATCTGAAATATCTTGCAAGTAATGCAGCTGAAGAAAGAATCTTTAAAAATAAAGCATGAAAAAAAATTCATCCTCAAGTAACTAAAAAATTCTTCCTTTTGAAATAGAGAACTGAAAAATTCCCTTCTGCACATTTAGTTTCTGAAAAGGCCTCAATTATTTCTATATGCACCACTGCTTTAAGACATTGACCCCACACTGCCATTTGGATGGAATAAGAAATTTCCATTGTCTATGGGAAATGTGACTTACACACACGTGTGCACACACACACACAAAATCGAAGTTAAAAAATCAAAGAGCATTCGTGTTCAATATTTTTAAAAAGTGCAAAGTATCCTCTTACCTTCATAGGCTGTTCCACACCAAATACAATACAGATGTTCCTCTCTTAAATAACCAGTCAATATTTGTAATTTTTCCAGTACCTACATGTAGGACACAGGCACATTAATAGTTCAAATTGAACATAATCTTGGTATTCTGGTCTCTTGGATCCTGCCAAATTAGCCCAAGGCCATAAATCTTCTGCTACTCTCTTAACCATGTAGGATAGGTATCAAGGGAAGAATATATTAGAACATGTCCCAGTTTACCAGCCACCCTGATATTTTCACATGTTTGACAGACACAAAGAGACCACTTGTTAACATTTGGAAAATACATTTGGGCTGGCTCTTATTTTAATCAGGATCCTTTAAAAACCTCCCTCTACTTCAAAGAACCTACCTTCCCAGATGGAATGAGAGTGAACACTGCCTCCCTTTGTCATTAAAGTTCTCATCAATGGTCTCCCAGTTAAGTGGAACACTGGTTTTTCAAATTGCAAATGTTTCCTATAAAATTCTTATACACAAAAAAACACAGAAATGGGATTCCTTTCTTGAATAATTTCCACTTCCTTTGAGCGGTGTTTTTTTGCTTTGTTTATGGGTGGAGGAGAGGGGTATTCATTAGAATCACTTCCTGAGGTTTAACAGGCTACAAAGTAGAAATTAAGATAATTTATATTTGTGGCTCATCTGTCATCCAAACTGAAGCTGAGAGTGTAAACCGAAGCTAAAGGAAGAAATTATATAACGGTTTGGGGTCAATAAAATAACCCTATAATATAGTAGTTCTCAACTAGAGGTGATTTTTCCCCTCGGGGAAATTTAGCAATGTCTGGAGATATTTTTGATTGTCACAAGGGGGAAGTGCAACAGGCACCTGGTGGGTGGAGGCCAGGGATGCTGTTAGAACAGTGTGCCCCAACAAATAATTACCCGGCTCAAAATGTGAATGGTACCAAGACATACACTTAAGACACCCTGCTCGAGGAACTGGTACCAAAACATACACTCAAGTCTTCACTCTTATATTCATCTTCATCGTGTTCTTTTTCTTCCTCTTCCTCTTCCTCGGTTTCCTCTTCAAGCCCCAACCAGTACCATGCTTCCCTAGGAACCTGAATATTCTGAAAATAAAGAATTATTCCCAATTAAACACAGCTAACCAGAAGACTATCACAAGTACGTTCATATCGACATGGATTCTTTCAATGAAATATTTACTGATTGCTGCTTCAAGAGTAAAGCCCTGGGCTGCATGAACCATAGGGATGAAGACTCAGTTCAAGTATTGTCCCCCAGTGGTTGCCAGTCTATTAGGGAAATAAGCCATGGGTATACACATCTTAATGGGAATAAAATAACACACATAAGAGGGATGTAGGTGAGGGGATGGGCATCAAGGAGGGCACTTGTTGGGATGAGCACCGGGTGTCATTATGTAAGAGGTGAATCATTGGGTTCTATTCCTGAAGCCAAGACTACACTGTATGTTAATTAACTTGAATAAAAAAAAAAAAATCTCATGAGATTTGGTTTTAGATCTCACGAGATTTACTTGTAGAGCACACACACACACACAAAGTACACATCAGCTAGGAAAGTGTCATGACGCAAAATGAAGTGCTATGGGAATACAGAGTGAGAGATTGCTTCCAGAGATCTATTTACATACAAGGGAAATGTTTTAGAGACTTTAATTGAAGTCATTTTATTCTAATGGAAAGATCAAAATAAAAAAATTGCAAAATGAAATTAAAACCAAAAACAGAATTTTAAAAACAGCCAAAATATATAGTAATCTACCATGACTTTACTAGTTAGGGACACAAGAGGTACTGAAGATGGACTGAAAATAGGCTATTCATCAAATATTCTGGTGGACAGAATCTCCACACACACTAGCTCTGAGTCTCCAATATCCAAATAAGCAGAGAACGATTAAATATAAAAATGTTATTTGAGCCTTATTGGGTGATTCAGACTACTCCGGTTCCTGCAGCGACCAGGTCATCGTCATGAGTGTCAACCATCAAAGATCAGCCCTGCATGTTAAATGAAAGCTTTAATAGGTAGCGGGCTAGATACCACAGGCCTGGAGTTTCTTTTCTTTCTTTTTTCCTAATTACGTGGCAAATCACAGTGGGCGCTGAAAAACCTTTCCAAACGGAACACAGGTGAAAGGCTTGCCTTCTGAGTATCCAACTGCTGGCAGGCTCGCTGGCTTCTTCTAAGGTCCCCTTCCAGCTTCACTTCATCCTGCTTATGTTTCAATCGCAGTCTAATCGAAAGAAAACAATAGTCTACCGAGAGCCTGCCCTCCCTTTATCCATTTAAATGCCCAACTGCCAGAAAACATCACAATAAACACGGGGTAAAACCCAAAATAGCTCAAATACCAAGTGTTACCGAAACTGCTCTGCGGCTTTTTCTTCGGCTTGGGTTTTCACGTGGATCTTTCTTCTATAGTTTTCTAGTTTTTCCTCTGCTTTCCGCTTCAGTAATGACTCATGACCGATGCCACTTTTCCCTGTTCAAACAGCAAACTGCTTTAGAACCTGATGACTTCACACTTCAAACATGACCTCTAACCAGGTGCAAATTACACACAATTCTGATTTGAGTACAATCACTCGAAATCATTTGACATGAAAACACTAGAGATTTTTTTTTCCTAAACCCAAACACACAATTTGAGTTTTACAAAGATCATTAGTCTGATTTAATGAGATAGTCACACAATACAAAATTCCTTAAATTGGGAAAACAGTATCAACTATCATACTTCCATATAAATATAATAACCAAATAAAATATGTATTTTTCTCCTTAATTCATCCAAAGTCTTAAGAAAAACATTGAATGGATAAGTCTGTCTCAGAATACTTTCAGTACATTCCTTTTTTTTTTTTTTTTAATGTTTATTTATTTATTTAGAGGCATAGCACAAGCAGGGAAGAGAGGGAGAGAGAAAGAATCCTAAGCAGACTCTGCACTGTTAGTGGGAAGCCTGACACGGGGCTCAAACTCACAACTTGTGAGATCGTGACCTGAGTCGAAATCAAGACTCAAATGCTAAACTAACTGAGCCACCAAGGCACCCCTTAGCACATTTCAATGGGCAAAAAATAGCTTTGCATTTTTAATGGTTATGATTTCCCCCCATATTTTTAGGATTTAAATTTTATTTTATACTCAAACTGTTATTTTTAGTTTAAAATACTGAGAAGTTTAACTAAGAAATATTTTACTGGGGGCTTCCTAGGATAAGAACTGTAACAGTGCTACCACAAAAAAAACCCATTTAGTATACAAGTTTATGTGCTAGATCTAAGCATAAGTTATTATTACTGGTAAATATTCTCAGAAATAATTATATACCTGTTTTGACATTGAGAGGAATTGGTTCAACAATACCACCTCCTAAGAAAAGAGAACAAAACACACACATGACTTTAGAACTTCTTCCTCAAGCTACAGGTGAGCGTAGTACACAGCTTTACAATGTTCTATACATATCCCTTCCAGTTTCGATGCCATTTGAAATTGAAATCTGAACATGAATACTCTATAATCAACCACCTCCCTTGCCTTCAAATATCTACTCCTCAGTAAGACTGACCCACAGCCTCCTATGCCATCTGAAGTTAGGGTTTCAGGAAGGGAAAACACTGATATATGTCCAAGAAAGTGGCAGCTTCCAGAGAAAGCAAAGCCTTGCTCGGTGAAGATCAAAGCAATTATAATAAGGAAGAAAAGAAAAATGGCTTACAGAATCTACTATGAATGTATGGCCTCTACACCTTCCTAAATAGGGAGGCGAGAATGGAGCTTCTCCAACCACGCGCTCACTGGGGTACCTGGCACAGGTACAGAGCGAGCAGGGCGGTGTCCTGCCATCATCCTCAATGTTGCTTCACTGTCCTTTGGCTGTTGTACTTCTCAACCCTTCTCTTATCACCATTGTTAGCTGCTGCCTCCGTTGTAAGCCTCGTCCATCCCCGCTGTTGGTGCCTTGAAGGCAAAGTGGGGCTGGTAAGTAGCTCTTGATGACACACACTTGTCTAAAGTGGTGTAGGAAGACACCGTTCTCTATATGCTTGTTACACCTAGTAGCTATGTTGCTTTACTTTCTGTGTAGATGGATAAGGAGTCCTCTCTGGCACTCATCAATAGAGCACCATTTGGTGGTTAGGAACACCTGCTTATGTCCAGATGGAACTTACCACTTTTGCCAAGGGCCTGACCACTTTTATATCCCATCTTTTGGAGCAAAGCAAACCCTTTGTTTTCACAGCCTAGTGCATTCTTCAATCCAATGTCACGTCTTTCTTGTTCTTCTTCTTTTAAACTCTTCTGTCTGTTTTTCAAATTAGCTTCCTGTTGCTTTTCTTCTTTTCGACGGGCTTCTCGGATTTGCCTCAGCATTGGCAATCCTGGTCTGATGTCTTGTCTGAAGAATAATGGAGAAGGTTATTTTAGACTAGGACATGCAGTTGTCTCGTAACTTTGCTTACTTACCTGACGCTACTTAATATTTCAGCACCACCACAATGACCACCTTTGTTTTCATTGATCTTAGAACATAATCAGTGACCTCTGAGAATGGCTATTTTAGTAAAAATAATGAAAGCTGGTGCCAGATTGTAGGAAGCTAAAGAAAATAGAGAGTTGAAGAAACAGTAAATTTAGACTAATTTTTCTAGGAGGTTGGAAATAATAAAGAGCAAAGCTGAATATGAGCTAGAAGAGACAGTAAGATGAAATAAAGCAAAAGTGTAAACTTGCTTGGAAGAGGAAAATAACAAGAATCAAGGGCAGAAGTCAAATGTTTAGCATTAAAAGGGAAGAAAAGGCTCCTGGTATCTTTGTACAGAAATGTAGGAGGTGTTTCCACAAAGCAACAAAACTGACTTTTCAACTCACATTTAAAATCAATGTCATCACTTAGGAGTCTACATTAATGTCTTATATATATCACTACATGAGGTGTGCAAATTTACTTACTGGACATTAATGAAGGAATCAGACATATAGTCCTCTTCTTCCGCCATGTTCAACTTCATATGGCAAAAGTATCTACAAATCAAAGAGGATAAAGTAACAGCACCTTTTTTTGTTGTTGTTTGGTCGACAATGGAAATAAACCTTTCTCTGGAGCTCTACCACACATTCAAGTGCCTTCTGACATCTTTCTGTGGGAAGCTCTCCAACGACTCGTTCTCTTCCATTCCAAACCTCCATTATCCCCTAATTTTTTCAAATAAATGTCGCTACAATCTCCCCATTCCTGACCTCGTATAGCCCTCTGCCAATTCTTCCTCTACAATATTCTTCAAAAGCTTTTTTCCTACAGTTGTGACCATTGCTTCAGTTCAGGCATTTCTTTCTCACCCGAACTATTACAACAACTTCCTAATTAGTTTCATTGTGTGTGGCCTCTCCTCTTCCAGTGCATCCCCTACACTCTCTGCAGTGGTTTTTTTTTTTTAAGACAATTTTTTTTTTTTTTTTAGTTTATTTGGGGCTCCTGGGTGGCTCAGTTGGTTATGCATCCAATTTTGGCTCAGGTCATGATCTCATGGTTCCTGAGTTCTCCTTCAGATCCTCTGTCTCCCTCTCTCTGCCCCTCCCCAACTTGCTCTCTCTCTCTCTCTCTCTCTCTCTCTCAAAAATAAAATAAACATTAAAAAAAGTTTAAAGTTTATTTTTTTTTTAGTAATCTTTACACCCAAAGTGGGGCTCAAACTCAGAACCCTGAGATCAAGTGTTGCATGCTCTTCCTGCTGAGCCAGCCTCTCCAGAGTGGTTTTATAAAAAACATAAGTCAGGTCATTTAATCTGTCTATCTCAATCCCTCAGTAAACTTTACTCTGCAGGCCCTGGAGGACTAGTCACTCTAACACTGTAGCAGGAGGGATCCTTCAAAATCTCACCCCTGACGCTCCTTTAGGGTTCCATATTCAAGTCACATGGGCTTCTCATTGTTCTCTGAACATACACAGACATTTCCTTCCTCCTTGGCCTAAGCTCCCCTCCTTCACGAAACCCATTCTAACCATTCCAGGCCTCTCTCTACAGCACTCCATGTTCAAGCTGTCCGCTTGGAACTTGGTATACTTAACATCTCACTTATATGGAGACATTTTTGAGGAGAGTTTCCATCCAAAATAGTTAAAATCATGTAATTATTTTCTCTTACAGGGATAAAATAGTTATCCAAAAAAGCACATCTCAAACTTTATTATGTATATGAATTGCTTCAGGATCTTCTTAAAATCCAGAGTCTGATTCTGAGCTACAGCTTGAAGTTTTGTATTTCTAATAGGCTCCCAGATGATATCAATGCTTCTGGTCCAGAAGCTAGTTACAGAGGGCAGTCATTTGCTGCAGTACACACAGGTTGTTTTGGCCCACCCACCATCCTTTTCTTTGGGAACCCAACCCTCTGCCCTCCACTGGGTTCTAGTGGAGGGTGGCAAGCTCTGTCTTCTATACTTCCCTGGGCACAAGATGGCCAATTATAGTTCACTATGTCCCAGCAACAGAGGAGGTGATGACCTAACCAGGTCAGATAAGCATGTCTTATGGGGTAAAAGAGATCTCTTCACTGGGGTTTCTGAACAGAGAGTAAGTGAAGGTGGGCTCCAAAGGGCCATCTTTCTGGCCATATGAAGAGATCCCACTTGCAGAATGAAGCCAGATAGAAAAAAATGGGCAAAGATAGGCCTGACACCTTGCTTAGCCACACCCCCACGGGACACAGCAGCGATAAAAATTAAGCCATGAATGAAAGTTCAGCTAAGCCATATTAAGTTAGGGTTGGTAAATTTCATGCCAGCCACTGCGGTCATACAATTAACCCGAATTAATAGACCCACAGCATAAAGCGTGTTATAGAGGAACCCCTCCCCATCCCGCGCTAAAGTTAAATTTTAACTCAGCTGTAAAAAGCTACAGTTAACATAAAAATATGGCACGAAAGTAACTTAACACCTCTGACCACACGATAGCTAAGACCCAAACTGGGATTAGATACCCCACTACGCTTAACCCTAAACTTAGATAGCTAACTAAACAAATCTGTCTGCCAGAGAACTAGCGACAGCTTAAAACTCAAAGGACTTTGCAGTGCTTTATTTTATATCCCTCTAGAGGAGCCTGTTCTATAATCGATAAATCCCAATATACCTCACCACCCCTTGCTAATCCAGTCTGTATACCACCATCTTCAGCAAACCCTAAAAAGGAAGAAAAGTGAGCACAAGTATCTTAACATAAAAAAGTTAAGTCAAGCTGTAACCTATGAGGTGGGAAGTAATGGGCTACATTTTCTATCCTAGAACACTTTTCCACGAAAAGTCCTTATGAAATTAAGAACCAAAGGAGGATTTAGTAGTAAATTGAGAAGAGAGAGCTCAATTGAATTGGGCCACGAAGCACGCACACACTACCTGTCACCCTCCTCAAGTGACAAAACCCAAAGACAATCTATTCAAACTATAAAAAAACACAAGAGGAGACAAGCTGTAACAAGGTAAGCATACTGGAAAGTGTGCTTGGATAAAACAAGATGCAGCTAAACAAAGCATCTGGCTTACACCCAGAAGATTTCATATCAAACTGGCCGTCTTGAGCCAAAACTAGCCCAAATAACCATAAATTCAACTAACGTAAAACAATAAATCCAAACATTTAGTTAATTCTTAGAAGTATAGGACCATATAGCCCTAGTTATTGTAGCAGTTCTTATCCAAACACCATGAAGCTATTTAGGAGCAACAGCCCTAATAATTGCCCACAGATTAACATCATCAATACTATTCTGTCTCGAAAACTCAAACTATGAACGAGTACATAGCCAAACAATAATCCTAGCATGAGGTCTGCAAACACTCCTCCCCTTAATAGTCGCCTGATGACTACTAGCCAGCCTTGCAAATTTAGCCCTACCCCCTACAATTAATCTAGTTGGAGAACTATCTGTAGTAATAGACTCATTCTCATGATCCAATATTACTATTATCCTCAAAGGCACACACATTATTATTACAGCCCTATATTCCCTTTATATACTAATCACAACCCAACAGGGCAAATACACACACCATATCAAAAGCACTAAACCATCATTTACATGAGAAAATGCCCTAATAACTCTCCACCTACTCCCTCTCCTACTTCTATCACTAAATCCCAAAATCGTTCTAGGTCCTATTTACTGTAAATATAGTTTAATAAAAACATTAGATTGTTAATCTAATACTAGAAGTTTGAATCTTCCTATTTACCGAAAAGGTATGCAAGAACTGCTAATTCATGTCTCCATGCATAAAAGCATGGCTTTTTCAACTTTTATAGGACAGAAGTAATCCATTGGTCTTAGGAACGGGGCGGGGGGGGGGTGCCTAAGGGGTTCCATCTTCTTTTTAAAACTCCCCCTTTGTGGGTACAATACACTTCAACATGATCCATTCGCATCAAGCATAAGGGTAAACTTTGTAAAGCCACCATGACGGTGGCTTGGACCACCAGTGGAAGTGGACCACCGGCAGTAGAAGTGGTGAGAAGCGGTCGGATTCTGCATATATTAAAATTTTTTTTTAAGTTTGTTCATTTTCGAGAGAAAGAGACAGAGAGACAGCAGGGGAGGGGCAGAGAGAGAGAGAGATACAGAATCTGAAGCAGGCTCCAGGCTTTGAGCTGTCAGCACAGAGCCCGACATGGGGCTTGAACCCACGAACCACGAGATCATGACCTGAGCTGAAGTCGGACGTTTAACCAACTGAGCCACCCAGGAGCCCCTGAGCGTGTTTTAAAGGTAGAGCTAAGGAGACTGGCTGATGGATGGGAGGCGGTGTGTGAAAGAGCGATGTCAACGATTATGTTAAGGCTTTTGGCCCGAACACCTGGAAGAATGGAGTTACCAGTTAAGAGTGGTTAGACTGTAGTAGGTTTGGTTCGGGTGAAGTCTTTTGCTTGTTTTTTTTTGACATAGAGCAGGCAGAGGCGGTGGCAACAAGAACGCTGCTTCAGACACACGGAGAATCCCATTATACATCCAAGGGGAGAGAAGGGCTAATTAGCTGGACATACAGTAGAAAGGTAACCAAAAAGCCTCAGTCCCCAAGCCCCCCCTTAGGGACGGATGATTTCTCCCTTCTCGCGTCCCGCCCAACTGCAAGCGTCACAGGCAGGAATGTGGGTGATGGTGTGATAGGTCAGTCACGACCAGCGCACAGACCACCGCCCTTTACCATTCTATCAGGTGTCCCCATTCCCTTACCTGGTAGCTCTACTCGCCCCGGGTCGGCTTGTGAGAGCGCTCGCTGCGCATGCGCCCACCCACCTGCACAGGACTTCTGAGCCTCAGCTCCCACCTAAGCTTCTTAGCGAGCAATCGATTGGAAACCTGCGGCGGGAGGAGCCAGGAGGATGTAGTTAGTGCGCTTGCGCAACACGAGCCTTCCGCGCACGCGCTCTCCTCTCGTTTCCTGCTGGCAGGAGTGCGGGAGGCGGGGCATCCGGGTCGTTTGGCAGCTGCTTCTGGCCCCGGAACTCAGCTGTTCAGCCCCTGCCAGACTAGGAGGTGAGGCCATCCCCGTTGCGGCCAAAGCACGCACGGTGACACGCACACACACCCCTGTCCCCCCGTATGTTTTCAGAGGACTGGGGAAGAAAATCGAATTCGTAGGGAACATTTTTCTTTCTCAGGCTCGGGGCTTGGTTCCGAGCCACCGCCTCCTGTAGTTGACAGCCCTGAGTGGCTCCTGCGAGGCCTGCGGCGGCCTCTTAACATTTCCCCCTAGGCCGGGCGCTGCGCTACGGCGGTCTTCGGCGGTCCTCGGAGTAGCCGGGCTAACCCAGACCCGCAGCGCGCGCAGCCTTTGTGGGCTGCATTTCCCCGACCGTCCGGGGTTGTCACTAAATCTTCGGCCACAGGGATCTGGCCTTCCCCATCCCGTCGCCGTAGGAAGACTCTTGTTGGAGACTTCCAGTGTGAGATCTTTATTCTGGGAGTTTTGACGTCGTCCTGGGCCAGGGGAGGGTAAGGGTGCTGTGCACTGAGCCGTGGGCGAGAAAAGAGGAGGGTGGATTGTCAGGCCCAACCGGTGTATGATCTTGGTGCCGTGGTTTTCCCATTCGTGGAATGGGTTAATGACATATGTTTTGCTAGGCATATTTCTTTTGGAATAACGTCTTCTTTGCAATATTTTAAAAAAAAATTTTTTTCCAACGTTTATTTTTATTTTTGGGACAGAGAGAGACAGAGCATGAACGGGGGAGGGGCAGAGAGAGAGAGGGAGACACAGAATCGGAAACAGGCTCCAGGCTCTGAGCCATGAGCCCAGAGCCTGATGCGGGGCTCGAACTCACGGACCTCGAGATCGTGACCTGGCTGAAGCCGGACGCTTAACCGACTGCGCCATCCAGGCACCCCATTGCAATATTTTTTTTAAAAAGCTATCTCTATGCCCAACGTGGCGTTCAAACCCAGGACCCCGAGTTCAACAGTTGCATGCTGTACTGGCTGAGCCAGGCAGACGCCCTGTTATTTGCAGTATTGTAAATTGTCCTTTTTTCATTCTTCTTCACCAAGCATGACTCATTTATGTTTGTTTTTGTTTTACCCTTGTTCTTTAGAATTAGGTTCTTGGGTTTTGCCTCAAAGAAGTAATGTAAATTTCCCGCAAATGAAATGAGAAGTAAAACCACACTTTTCAATTCTTAGTGGTTGCATTCACTAAGCTTTGACTTTTAACATTAAAAAAAAAAATCCTTACAAGTATTTCTTGATTTGTTAAGGTGTGACTTTTAAACTTCAGTAATGGAGCTGGCCCACAGTTTATTGCTAAATGAAGAAGCTTTGGCTCAAATCACTGAAGCAAAGAGACCAGTTTTTATCTTTGAATGGTTGAGATTTCTTGATAAAGTATTGGTCGCTGCCAACAAGGTATAGTATTGCTTTTTTTCCTAGCTGGGTTTACATAATGAAGAGTATTATATGTTCATGCTTTGTAAGGGAGCACGCATTATGTTTTGGAAAGGTTGTGGGTCACTTATGGAATTGAGACTATAACACAGTAATAGAAATTTTTGTCTGTTCTTTTTCTATTTTGTGGCAAAACCAGAATCTCATTTGAACCTAGCTCTTTGCTTACTTCATGCCTCTACCCGGACAACTGAATGTGACTGGAGAAAAATATGATTATATGACTTTTAAATTCACTCATCTCCACCTTGCAAGTGGTCCCTCCGCGCTGTCTAGCAATCCCAATATCTTCACTTATCTCTCTGAGGAGTTATAATAGGGTGGCTTTTTTCTGTTTTCTTCTTCCTACGTAGTCTGTTTTAGCCTTCTTGCTTTTCATTATGTGTTTTGTTTTCTGTCTTTAAAATTAGATACTTTCCTCAAATATCTGATAATGTTTGGCTGTCTGCTCAAATTTAAGAGTGAGTAGTACGTTCCTTGGGCAGGGTGAAGTTTGCTAACTGTGCTTCACTGTAGGCCAGTCCTGTGGTTTGAGGAACCCCTGGCATTGGCATCATAGATTTCCCTTGGCTAGTCATTCCCAGGAAGAGACTTTTCTACTCTAGTGTCCTAGGGCATATCACTAGCTGCCTAGATTCTAGGAATTCGGGGAGAAGGCTCCAGGCTTCAACATCCAGTATGAAAACTTTCGTTTAATCCCCTGTTTTCAGTACAGTTTTTCCAGCCCCCACCTGTGCTGGAGCTTCCTAAGTCCTGAATGGAGGAGAGAGGTATGAGAGTCTTACAACTTCTAGACTCTCAACCATTTCCTCCAGTTCCAGGCATAATTCACTCCCTCCTCCATAAGCACCTGGAGCTTCAAACAACAACAAAACAGACATGAGCTTCATGGGATTCTGTGTTGTAAGTTACGTCTCTTCTCAGCTTTCCCCATGGGGGGTACCTGGCTTCTGTATATTCGGTTGATTTTTTTCCTGTTTTCTTTGCTCTTGTGGATTTGTGCATTTGTGTGTGTGTGTGTGTGTGTGTGTGTGTGTGTGTGTGTGTGGTTGCCCTTTAATATAGTTTTACTAGTATTTCTGGAAAGACAAAGTTAATGCATGGATTCACTTATGGCCCTTAGCTAGAAGTCTCTATTTTCTCTTAAACCCCTTCCAACTGAGTATTTGCTGCATCCATTTCACTGAAATGGCTCTTGTCCAGTCATCAGTGATCTCACATTGTTCCAGCCAATGGTCAGTATTCCGTCTTAGTTGACCATCAGCAGCTTTTGACATAGTTGATCCTCTCCCTTGAAACACTTAATAGGTATTTTATTTTGTTGTGAAGAGTATATACAAATATTTATTCCCGCAATGATATCATCTAATTTCATGATTTTTGCTACCATCTATACAGTAATGACTTGCAGATCTCCAGCTACCTCTTTCTCTTTTAAATAGCATCCCAAAATTAACATATACAAAGTTAAATTCTTTTTTTTTTTTTTTTTTTTTAAATTTTTTTTTTTCAACGTTTATTTATTTTTGGGACAGAGAGAGACAGAGCATGAACGGGGAGGGGCAGAGAGAGAGGGGGACACAGAATCGGAAACAGGCTCCAGGCTCCGAGCCATCAGCCCAGAGCCTGACGCGGGGCTCGAACTCACGGAGTGTGAGATCGTGACCTGGCTGAAGTCGGACGCTTAACCGACTGCGCCACCCAGGCGCCCCTACAAAGTTAAATTCTTGATTTCTCCGTTCCAAACCTGTCCTTTCCTCAGTGGTCACCATCTCAGGAAACAACCATTTCTTCCTTCCAGTTGCTCAGGTCATAAACCTTAGAGTCATTCTTCTCTCTTTTGGAAATTTCACATCATATTTATCAGCAAATCCTAAGGGTTCTATCCACTAAATGTGTCCAGAATTGAATTATTTGTTATCATTTCCATTGTTCCCACCCTCCTCTCTCATCTGGATCATTGCAACACCTTCTTAAATGCTCACTATGCTTCCGACCATGGACCTTGTGGAGTATTTTTCACTCAGTAGTCAGAATGTGCCTGTTAAAACATTTTGATCATGTACCTCTTATGCTTCAGATTCTCAGGATGAAATAGAAAATTCTTACAATGGTGTATAAGGGGCTATACAATCTGGTCCTTTCTATTCTTCTGACTTCATCTTTCATTACTTCCTCTCTCTGACTCTCTGCCAGCCAGACTGGCCTTCTTGCTGTCCTGGCCAAGCAAGTTCCCACCTCAAGGCCTTTGCCCTTGTTTCTCCTGCTTGGAATATTTTTCTCTCAATATCTGCATAGCTCACACCTTTGCTTCTTTTTAGAGAGGCCTTTTCTTACTAATCTGAACAAAACAGTAAGAACTCACACTATTCATTTGTTTATTTGGTAAACTTTGCCTCTCCCCACTAGAATATAAACTCACAAGGGCAGAGACTTTGTTGTGTTCACTGTTTCATCCCAGTGCCTGGAATAGTGCTTGGCATATAATAAGTGCACAATAAGCATTTCTTGAATGAATGAATGAACTCTCAGTATTGACTGTGAGTCTATTTGAATATCTTTTTTTACTACCTGGGGCTCCTAGAGTTTCTTTTGGTTTCCTTCACGGACCTGTGTCTTATGAACTGCTGACTTGGCTTTTACAGGGCAGCCTAGCTAGGTTCTAAGATGTCAGTTGTCCATGTACCCAATATTTTACATCCTTTGTTGGTTTCTTAGTAAGTTGGTGTGGAAACTTTTTCATCTAGAGCAGTCACTTGTATTAGCAGCTAAATTTTTGGTATTGGAGGGGAACGAAGGATAACATTTAGGAAAGAATGGCTCATTTATTCTTTTTAAGACTTTATTTTTAAGTAATGTCTATACCCAGTGTGGGGCTTGAACTTACAACCCCAAGATCAAGGGTTGCATGCCCGACAGACTAAGCCAGCCAGGTGCCCCAAGAATGGTTCATTTCTTACCAAACTTTTCCTTATCTTGAACATTTTCATTTATGGTTTTATGCCTAATGTAATATAGATTTTAACTTTTGAGTATTTTTTATTTTGATTGAAAGGTAATGAAAGCACACATAAGAAAAAAGCTGATAATGTTCTTTATTTTTTATAACAGACTGACGTAAAGGAAAAACAGAAAAAACTTGTTGAACAATTAACTGGATTAATAAGTAGTTCACCTGGACCACCTACACGAAAATTGTTAGCTAAAAATCTGGCAGCCCTTTATAGCATTGGGGATACTTTTACTGTTTTTCAAACACTTGATAAATGTAATGATATTATCAGAAATAAAGATGACACTGCAGCCTACTTACCAACAAAACTGTAAGTACTTAATTTGACGTTTTGGTTTTTTTAGAGTAACTTATCTTAATAAGGGACTACTGATCATAAAGACCCCAAGGTCAATGGAACCTGAGGCATGCTGCTTGACAATGAACGCTCTAAGTAGGTCTGGGGAAGGGTTTCTTTTTCAATATGTGTTTCATCGCCCCTGGGACTTTTCAGTAAACTACAGAGAATTGGTGTGGTGTCCGCAATTTGCACAGAGATCTCTTGGTAAATTTGGATGGAGAGAATATTCTTGACTGAGATAGAAAGAAAAGTCAAGAATTTCTAAGTGATGGGATTAAGGCAGGAATGGGCAAACTAGCCCACAGGCCAAATCCAGCCTGCTGTCTATTTTGTAAATAAAGTTTTATTGGAATACAGACATATTCATTCGGGTGGTAGCTGCTCTCATGTTATAATGGCAGAATTGAATAGCTGAGACAGAGACCATTTTGCCTGCAAATTTGCTGACCTCTAAATTAAGGGCTTACCCAACTTGTGGCTCGAACTTGTGGTTTGGGTCAAAGACAGACATTTTCAGAGCAAGCCTTAAGAATAATGGCAATGGGGTACGTCCTATGAAAGGGTCAAATAAGAAAATCAGCAGTTAGAGTACAGTGAGGAGTGTTGTCCGGGGTGGGGTGGGGAGGGGGAAATGACACCTAAATAAGCTTAGCTGTGGTGTGAGCGGAGAGCAGTGTCAAGAAGGCTTCTCAACAAAGCATTGGCCAAAGAAGATCAACAACAGGGAAGGACACATGGAAATAGTCAAGTAAGTGGTTAGATGGGAAGAAGGGAAGGTGGATGTGATAGGGCAGGGATTGACAGAGTTCATGAAAAAGAGCCAGGTAATAACTATTTTTGGCTTATAGGACCGTATATACATTTCTGTTGCAACTACTCGCCTCTGCCCAAGACTGTATGTAAATAAATGAACATAGCTGTGTTCCAGTGAAACTTTATTGACAAAACCAGGTGGCAGGCTGGATAATGGGTCAGATTCAGCCTGCAGGCAGTCGTTTGCCAACCTGTTTTCTAGGCAAAGGAAACTTCTCATTGGAAACAGAAGTAGGTTCTTTATACTTTACAGAGCTTTTCAGAAAGATGCAAAGTAGAGGAGGGAACAAGTCATGAGGGGAAGATGAGAAGTTCAGTTCTGGGTGTGCTGACTTGCAGGACAGGAGGCAATATCCAAGGGACAGTGTGTATAGTTGGTAGTTGGAAGTCGTGGTCTGGATATCAGAGCTCTGAGTTGAGAACGTAGCTTTTGGCAAGTAGAACTCTTTGGTATGGATAGTTACCTAGAAAGAGTTACTGTTTGAGAACAGAGACTGGCCAGAGATACATCTCTAGAACACCATGTAAGGGGCCTGGGCCAGTTTAATAGCTTACAGAGGAAACAGGGACATTATTCTGAACCTGGACACTGATTTTTAAGTCTGTTTTCAACTGCATAGGTATGTTGTGACTAGATTCTGTGTTGTTTGGGATAGATGTAGATCTCAAAAGTTTTGGAAGAGATTAGAGAGCACCAGTGCTTTCCAGTTTAATTTGGAATTTGAAACTAAACTTTGGTGGTTTAGTTCTCCACCACTTAGCAAATCCACACATGATTTTCTAGTTCTGCTTAAGTAGAATTTATTACATATTGCATATTACTCATATGTATTTCCAGTGGATTCATGGATTCTGTTTAGGAATTCCCTGAATATTCTGGCATGTGACCTCAGTCATTTTTAGTTTTGTTATCAGCCTGGAGAGTATTGAAAAAAGCACAGGATTTAGAGTCAAACAGATGAAGGTTGATTCCATGATTCTGTTATTTATTACATATATGATAGTGAGGTGAGCATATTTAATGTTTCTGCCTCAGTAACTTGCTCAGGACACATAGCTATTAGGTGGCGGGTCCTAGGATTTAGACATAGATCTGCCAGACTTCAAAGCTTATGCTCGTCACATAAATGGTCAAGTCACAACACAGTAAATAACATAATTTTGTGAAAATGAATGGTTGACATGGAGTGTTATATATAATGAGAGAAGAGAAGGAATCGTTGTGGATTGACATAATTTGGGAAGTTTTCATGAAAGGAAAACTTCATTTTTTTTCCAAAGGATGGGTATGATTTCTTACACAAATATATTTCTTCTCTTGTATTCCTAACAATACAGTTTGATTAACGGTAGTATTTGTTGTGATCATAATGAATAGGTAGGTAAACAAGGTGTTATTTAAAGCTGAAAATTAAGGATTTGTAGCCAAAAGTGTCCTGCACAAATACAAATTGATTTCTGAAAATGAGAAAGGTATCATGAAAATTGTTTTATTAACCTGAACAGTGACCAGTAAAAGCATCACTTCTTACAGGGCTGCAGTGGCTTGTGTTGGAGCATTTTATGAAAAAATGGGGAGAATGTTAGGAAGTGCATTTCCAGAAACAGTGAATAATCTTTTGAAATCTCTGAAAAGTGCAGAGGTAAGTTTTACAACAAATATTATTTAAATGTTTTGCTTTTGGCAGGAGTTAGATGTCAGTTAAAAATATATGTTTGCCTTTTTTTCCTGTCACTGTGGTACTCCTAGTGCTTAGCAAGAAGGTAATTTAAGATTATTACTTGCAAAAAAATACATCGCTTGCTCCTTCTTTAATGTATATTACCTTATATTTCAGTGTGAAGGAAAAGAATGCTTTTCCTTGACACCTGGGCAAAAATAGGTTTACTTATTATTTTTTATTTAGCCCTATGGATATTTTTGCATTGCCATTTTATTTGTCATAATTAATGTATTAGGCTCCAAGAGTTGCCCAGGGTAATGAATGACCATGGGGACTTAAAACAACAGAAATTTGTTGTCTCACAGTTCTGGAAGCTAAGATCCCAAATCAACATGTTTGGCAAGGCCATGCTTCTTCTGAAGACTTGTGAAGAATCCTTGCTTGCTTTCTTCTAGTGGTTGCTGGCAGTCCCTTGTTGTTCCTTGGTATTCCTTGATTTATAGACACATTTCTAATTTCTACTTCTGTTGTCACATAGTGTTCTCCCTCCATACCTGTGTTCTGCATCCAAATTCTTCTTTTCTTATGAGGATGCCAACTATTGGAGTAGGGCCACTTCAATAGAGTATGACCTTGTTTTTATTTAATTTCATCTGCAAAGTCCTTATTTCCACATCAAGTCGTCTGCACAGGTAATGGGGCTTAACACTTGAACTAATCTTTTCGGAGGACACTATTCAATCCACAGCAGCTGCTATTTAGTAAAAATAGTTCTATTTTGTGATGTCAGTTTCGTGTTACTTCTGAAAGTTCCTTATCAACTTGGTGTTGACTAAAACTGGACCAAGCCCTGGACTCTCACAGTCTAATTCCTTCATCTCGGAAAGGTAAAGATTGCTTGGACAACCCTTCTTCTGGGAATCATTTGTCCATTCATTTATTAAACAATGTTTGAGGACATACTGTCAGGTAGTAAGCACATAAAGATGAACAAGATGTGGTCCCTGACCTCATCAAGTCTAGTGGAAGAGATCTGTGTTTGAATAAGTGTAAGAGTATGAAAACAGGAACTACAAAAAGATGAAGGTTTAGCATATCTCTGTGACACATTTTTTAAATGTGTTGGATGGTTCTTCTCTTAGAATGCCTATATTACTTAACTACTGTTTTGCTTAACCACTCACATTCTGAGGTTTTGAATCCTTGAGATACACTTATAGTGAAGTTTTTAAATTTGTTTTCATGTTCTCATTAAGCTGCACTTCAGCATATTGTGGAAACATTAGAATATGTTTTCTAGTTGTAACCTAATTTCTCAGAAAGGTATTACTTAATTGAAGTTAATAACTACTCTTACCTTTCAGGTACTTTCTAGGATACTTTATTTTATTTTGCTTTTCATTACTTACTGTTTACAATTTAAAGGTAAGACTATGAGACCAGGAAGCCCAGAAAACTGTTGTGTTTTGGTATGTTCTTGTTTAAACATGGAATTTGTTTTACAACAAAGTTTTCAGTTTGATTTATGTTCACTTCTAGTCTCAAGGGCGAAGTGAAATCCTAATGAGTCTACAGAAAGTTCTGAATGGACTGGGAGGTGCGGCAGCTTCCTCTCATCGTGATATTTACAAGAATGCCAGATCCCTCTTGACTGACCGGTCAATGGCTGTTCGGTGTGCAGTTGCCAAGGTTAGTGCTTGGCCACTTTATAATGCTGTTCCTTCTCCTGCTTGCTCTTTTTCTTTTTTTTTTAAGTTTTAAAATATGATAGTGTGCTTATTGTCCCCATGGGTTAGTTTCATTTTATAAAATTGTGTATGAATGGAATCATGTGGTATGTGCTCTCTCTCTTTCTCTCTCTTTTTTTGGGGGGGATCTGGCTTCTTTCACTCAATGTAATTATTTTAAGATTCATCTATATTGTTACACATGTATCAATAATTCATTTTCTTTTCATTGCTGAGTAGTATTTCATTGTGTGGATGTACTACAGTTGGTTTATTCCTTTACCGGTTAGGGACATTTGAGTTGCTTCCAGTGTAGACTATTACAAAAAAAGCTATGAACATCTGTGTACAAATTTTTGTGTGGACATATGCATTCATTTTACCTGGGTAAATACCCAGGAGTAGAATAACTGGATCCTATGATGGATTTGTGTTTCACTTTTTAAAAAATTGCCAAACGATTTTCCAAAGTAATCATACCATTTTACATTTCCACCAGCAATGTATGAGATTTCTAATTCCTCCACATCCTCACCAACATTTGGTTAGTTATGCTTATTCGTTTTAGCCATTCTTGTATATATGTACCCACATCTCATTGTGGCTTTAATTTCTATTTCCCTGATGACTAATGATGAGCATATTTATTTATTTATTTATTTATTTTTACATGAAATTTATTGTCAAATTGGTTTCCATACAACACCCAGTGCTCATCCCAACAAGTGCCCTCCTCAATGCTCATCACCCACTTTCCCCTCTCTCCCACCCCCACTCAACCCTCAGTTTATTCTGTTTTCAAGAGTCTCTTATGGTTTGGCTCCCTCCTCTCTAACTTTTTTTTTTCCTTCCCCTCTGCCATGGTCTTCTGTTAAGTTTCTCAGGATCCACATAAGAGTGAAAACATATGGTATCTGTCTTTCTCTGTATGACTTATTTCACTTAGCATCACACTCTCCAGCTCCATCCACGTTGCTACAAAAGGCCATATTTCATTCTTTCTCATTGCCAAGTAGTATTCCATTGTGTATATAAACCACAATTTCTTTATCCATTCATCAGTTGATGGACATTTAGGCTCTTTCCATAATTTGGCTATTGTTGAGAGTGCTGCTATAAACATTGGGGTACAAGTGCCCCTATGCATCAGCACTCCTGCATCCCTTGGGTAAATTTCCTTTCCCCCTGAGATCAGGAACACGACAGGGATGGCCACTCTCACTGCTGTTGTTTAACATAGTGTTGGAAGTTCTAGCATCAGCAATCAGACAACAAGAGAAAAACAAAGGCATCAAAATTGGCAAAGATGAAGTCAAGTTTTCACTTTTTGCAGATGACATGATACCATACATGGAAAACCTGATAGACTTCACCAAAAGTCTGCTAGAACTGATACATGAATTCAGCAAAGTTGCAGGATACAAAATCAATGTACAGAAATCAGTTGCATTCTTTTTTTTTTTTTTTTTAAATTTTTTTTTCAACATTTATTTATTTTTGGGACAGAGAGAGACAGAGCATGAACGGGGGAGGGGCAGAGAGAGAGGGAGACACAGAATCGGAAACAGGCTCCAGGCTCTGAGCCATCAGCCCAGAGCCTGACGCGGGGCTCGAACTCGCGGACCGCGAGATCGTCACCTGGCTGAAGTCGGACGCTTAACCGACTGCGCCATGCAGGCGCCCCCAGTTGCATTCTTATACACTAATAATGAAGCAACAGAAAGACAAATAAAAAACTGATCCCATTCACAATTGCACCACGAATCATAAAATACCTAGGAATAAACCTAACCAAAGATGTAAAAGATCTGTATGCTGAAAACTATAGAAAGCTTTTGAAGGAAATTGAAGAAGATACAAAGAAATGGAAAAGCAATCTGTGCTCATGGATTGGAAGAAATATTGTTAAAATGTCAATACTACCCAAAGCAATCTACACATTCAGTGCAATCCCAATCAAAATTGCACCAGCATTCTTCTCAAAGCTAGAACAAGCAATCCTAAAATTTGTATGGAACCACAAAAGACCCGAATAGCCAAAGTAATATTGAAGAAGAAGACCAAAGTGGGAGGCATCACAATCCCAGACTTTAGCCTGTACTACAAAGCTGTAGTCATCAAGACAGCATGGTATTGGCACAAAAACAGACACATATTTTGATGTGCTTATTGCTATCCATACCTTCTTTGGCGAAGAACCTCTTCAAAGCCTTTGCCCATTGTTTTATGGAGTTTTCTTATTATTGAGTTTTGATAGTACTTTATAGTTTTTTTATGTATTCCTTTATCAGATACATGATTTGTAAATATTTTTTTCTCAGCTGTGGACTGTCTTTTCATTCTCTAAATAGTGCTTTTCTAAGAAGAGAAGTTTTGAATTTCATCCAAGTCCAATTTACCAATTTTTCTTATATAGACCATACTGCTGGTTTTGTATCTTAAGAAAACTTCCTAACTTAAAGTTTCTCTTATGTTTCCCTCTAGAAGTTTAATAGTTTTATACTTATATATACACTCCATTTTGAGTTAATTTTTTAATATAGTGGAAGGTATGAATCGAAGTTATTTCTTTTATGATCCATTTTGAATTATTTTTTAAATATGACACAAGGTGTGAATCAAAGTTCTTTTTTTCATTTTTTTCTTTTTTGCACACATATATTCACTTGTTCCACCACCATGTTGAAAACACTATCCTTTCTTCACCTAACTTGCATTTGAACCTTTGTTGAAAGTTGATTGTCCATATATGTATGGGTCTATTTTTGGACTCTTATGTTCTATTGATCTATTTTGATGTCAATAACACTATCGTAATTACTGTACCTTCATAAGTCTTGAAACTAGGTAGTATTAACCTTCCAGCTGTGTTCTTTTTCAAAATAGTATTCTAGGCTCTTTGCATTTCCATATGAATTTTAGAATTAGTTTATCCGTTTGTAGAAAAATAACATGCTAGGATTCTGATTCATGCTGGTATTTTGCAATGAATCTATAGATCAATTTAGGAAGGGTTGATATCTTTTTTTCCTTTTTTTTTTTGTTTTCACATTTTTATTTAAATTCTGGTTAGTTAGCATATAGTGTAATATTGGTTTCAGGAGTAGAATTTAGTGATTCATCACTTATATATAACACCCAGTGCTCATCACAAGTACCCTCCTTAATACCCATTACCCATTTAGTCCATCCCCCCCCCACCTCCCTCCATCAACCCTGTTTGTTCTCTATCACTGAGTCTCTTATGGTTTGCTTCCCTCTCTCTCCCCCCCTTCCCCTTTGTTCATATGTTTTGTTTCTTAAATTCCACATATGAGTAAAATAATATGGTATTTGTCTTTCTTTGACTTATTTCACTTAGCATAATACGCTGTAGCTCTATCCATGTGATTGCAAATGACAAGATTTCATTCTTTTTGGCTGAGTAATATTCCATATATATGTATATACATATACATTACGTACATATATATACATATATATATATAACCACATCTTCCTTATCCATGGAAGAGTTGACATCTTAACAATATTAAATCTTCTAACCCTTGAATATGATATATCTCTCCATTTATTTAGGTCTTCTTTGTTTTCTCTTAACAACACTTTGTGGAGTCTAGGTGTAGGTCGTGTACATCTTTTGTCCGATTTATTCTTAAGTTATTTTATATTTTTGATGCTATTTTAAATGGTATTGATTTTTAAAATTTTAATTTCTAATTGTTCATTGCTAACACAGAAATACAATTGGTTTTTGTATATTGACCTTGTATCTGTCAGTGTTGCTAAGTGACTTATAAGTTCTGTCAGCTCTCTTAATGGATTCTGTCAGATATTCTACATAGACAATCATGTTGTCTAAGAATAAAGACAGTTTTACTAGTTTTCCAACATGGGTGTCTCTTGCTCTGGCTAAATCCTTCAGTACAATGTTGAATTAAAAACATGAGAGCAAAGGGGCACCTGGATGGCTCAGCTGGTTAAGTGTCTGACTTCGGCTCAGGTCGTGATCTCATGGTTTGAGTTTGAGCCCCACGTTGGTCTCCATGCTGAAGCTCAGAGCCTGGAGCCTGCTTCGGATTCTGTTTCTCCCTCAATCTCTGCCCCTCCCCTGCTCACACACACTCTCTCTCTCTCTCTCTCTCTCTCTCTCTTTGTCTCAAAAATAAATAAAACATTAAAAACAAAAACAAAAACATGAGAGCAAAGATCCATGTCTTATTCCAGATCCTTAAGGAGAAAATATTAAGTACTTTGCCATTTAGTGTTAAGTGTTGGTTTTTCTTGATGACTTTTACCAAATTGAGGAAGTGCCCTCATATTCCTAGCTTGCTAAGAGATTTTAGCAGGAATGGATGTTGGATTTTGTCAAATGCCTTTTGTTTTATACTTGATTTCTTGTGTTGTTTTTGTTGTTACTGTTTTTGAGTTAAACTTCTTACTTTAAGATAATTGTAGATTTACATGCAATTATAAGAAGTAATATAGAGAAGTCTTTATGAACTTTTACCCAGTTCCCTCCAATGGTAATATCTTGCAAAAATATAGTACAGTATTACAACTAGTTTAATACAGTGTTGACATTGACACAATCCATTGATCTTGTTTAGTCTTCCCAGTTTTACTTGTATACAAATTCAATTTTAAAAATAGATATTGGGCTATTTAGGTTATATATTTCTTCTTCAGTGAGTTATCTATCTCATTTAAGTTGTCAAATTTATTGGCATCAAGTTGTTTATAATATTCTATTTGTTCTTTTAATATATATTGAATCTGTAATGATGTGACCTTTTTCATTCCTGATTCTGGTGATTTGTGTCTTCTCCCTTTTTCCTTCATTTGTCTGGATAGAGATTTGTCAAATTTATTGGTCATCACAAAGAAGCAGCTTTTGTTTTATTTCTGTTTTTCTTTTCAGTTTTCTACTTTGGCTCTTTTATCTTATTATTCTCTTTTTTTCCCTGCTTACTTTGTGCTAAATTTGCTCTGCATCATCTAGTTTCTTAAGGGGAAGCTGAGGCTATTGATTTAAGACTTTTCTTCTAATATAAGAATTACTGTTAAATATGTTCTCCAAAGTACTGAAAACTCAAGGCAGTAAGCTGGGACAATGATAGGGTTAACTTTATTTTCCATCTCCTAAGGCTCACTGTGCTTCATTGCCTGATGTCCAGTGTCTTGAAAACTATTGTTTCATATATTTTAATTTAATTTTTTTAGTTATTTCAGGAGAAAGAGTAAATCTGATTCTTATTATATCTATGGAAGTGGAAGTTCTAGGATGTACTTTATTTTTTTTCTCTTTTCTTTTTTTTTTAATTCCAGTGTCTACTAGAACTACAGAATGAAGCTGTGTTCATGTGGACTGCTGAACTGGAAAATATTGCCACTCTCTGCTTCAAGGCTTTGGAAAACTCAAATTATGGGGTTCGAGTGGCAGTGTCTAAACTCTTAGGAACAGTCATGGCTACAGCATTGATGCCAAAACAGGCAACAGGTATTGTTTGCTAGCCCCTAATGTACATTATAACAGATACTTGAAGGTATATGGAATTCATCTAAGAGAGTTCTTTCTTAGAGGCAAGCCACTTTAAAGTTTTAAATTGTTGAGTATCTTTGTCTACTACCCAAATGGAATTTTTCTTGATATAGGCATTTTTTATGGTTTTAACATACAAGATAATATATATCAAGTATACTGGATATATAAGCAAGTAAGATTTATGAAATGGTATTGTGTAATCGTCAAGGGACCAGAGTCTGGCACTTTATATGCTTTCTTACTTTCAATCTCTGTGAGTAGACCCTTCTTATAGTACAGTATTTGGGGTTTGTTTTTTGTTTTTTTTTTTTTGTTTTGATGACGATTTTAAGCAAAATCAGAGGCATCATTGATTTGTCATGTGATTTGTGCTGTGCCTCACAGTTCCGCAGAGATGCCTCAGTGAGGGAGGGTTGTGAGTAGATGCTCTGAGCCACCGTTTGCTACTGTCCCCACCCCTACTTCACCTCTATATAGTAAAAGGAGAATCAGATGTCATAGATTCAAGTCCAGGCTCTTATGTTAATTAGCTGTGAAGCCCTCTGAGCTGTAGTCTCTTTATCTTCAATTATTTCACTCTGTGCAATTAGATGATGATGACAGGTAACATTTACCAAGCTCTCTGTGCCAGGCACTGAATTAAGCGTACAACAAAATTGTTTTATTTAATCCTCACAAAAGCTCTGTGAATTATAAGTACTATTATTTATTTATTTACTTTTAAATGTTTATTTTTGAGAGAGAGGGTGTGCGCACATGCGGGCACATGGGAGGGGTAGGGGAGGGGGACAGAGGATATGAAACGGTCTCTGTGCTGACAGCAGAGAGCCCGATGCGGAGCTCCAACTCATGAACCTTGAACTCGTGAATCGTGAGATCATGACCTGAGCCGAAACGAAAGTCGGATGCAACCAACTAAGCCACCCATGCGGCCCTATAAGTACTGTTATTTTATAAACAAGGAAGTCGAGCGATTGTATTAATTTATATTCTGTTAAGTGTTAAGTGTCAGAACTGAAATTCAAACCCAGGCAGCCAAATTCAAAGTTAACATACTTAATCATGAGCTTTATACCTCTCCTACAGACTGTTTGTGAGGATTATGTTTGCAGCTGTTTGTGAAAGGACTTTGTAAAATATGAAGCTCTGTATAAGGGAGGGCAAGTCAGCGGCAGTCCAGTGACATTTTAATTTATTGCTAACCATTGTGTAAGAAGCATGTACTTGACAAAGTTTCTTTGAGTCCACCTCAGCTGGGAATGAGGGCTGTGATCAATGAGGGCTGTGGGTGTGCTTTATCCTTGTGTTACATATATCAAGGTTAACATTATCATTAAGCTATTTTGACATAGATTTATTGAATTGCCTTTAACATCTAGCTCATTCCATTTCCTAGCATTTAGCTTCAAAGTTGAATTTATTTTTACAAGTACATTGTAAATGTAAAGACTGTAAGAGAATGAAAGGACCCTATCTCCTTTGTAGTAAAGAATCCTTGAAAATAATTCCTTGAATTTTAAGCTAGATTTGTAAGAAAGTGTTACTCAACTAATAGCAAGATATATTGCTTATGAATTTATTTTTCTTCCTGAAAGTAATGCGCCAGAATGTGAAGCGAGCGACATTTGATGAAGTCTTAGAACTCATGGCCACAGGATTTCTACGTGGAGGGTCAGGTTTTCTAAAGAGTGGTGGAGAAATGTTAAAAGTCGGAGGGTCTGTTAATCGTGAAGTGAGAGTTGGAGTCACACAGGTTTGTAATGTATACATATAAAAGAATTCTGTTTGCATCGCTTATGAAATCTCATGGAACATTCTTACTAAGTAACAGTACACCCAAGTTTTTAACCTTGTCTGGTTTCTTTCAAAACATTTATTTTACCAAATGAATGAATTACATTCAGATTCCAAATTACACACTTATATGGAAAGATAGATTCTTAATGATGTGTAAATAAGCCTTTGTCTACTATATTTATATAAGTATCTAATAACATTTTCCCAAATTTTACTTGGCAGAAAATCAGATGTAAAATAATTCAGTTTTATTTGAAATTATATTCAAATAGCTTTAGGCATTTAGATGTTAATGTTCTCCAGCTACCCTGTAGCCAACCATATTGGTTAATACTTTGATTGGATTATCATTAATGATTAATCACCAGTGTAATTATGAAATGAATCCTGACTTGGAATTATAATTTCAAAATAATAATTAACCAAATAAGGTATTATGGGTAATGATCCAAGAATAATTAATACATTATAAGATAAAATGTTTCTTTGTGATCTTAGTCAAAATCACTCCAGCTTGTTCCTATACTTGTTCCTAAAACAAGTGTAAAATAATAGTAAGCCATTTTTATCTTACTATCATAAGCAACTATTTTCCAGGTCCATGTTTGTTTAGGATGTGCGAGTTTTCTTAGTCCTATAACCTTTTACCTTCCTCATCATTAGGGTGAATTCAGCTTTCCCTCCCCATTCTCTTTTTGTGTTTTTTCATGAAGCTATTATCTTAAGGACAGTTTTTAATCCACCAGGTCTCAAGTTTTCAATTTTCTCAACTTTCATCTCAAATATGTTATTTTGCGTGCTGTCATCATGTATTTCTGTGTTTGCTTTATCTGTAATTTCAGTTCATTTATATAATTTATCTGAAGTTGTATCTTTACTTATAGGCGTATGTCGTTTTTGTGACTACGTTGGGTGGTCAGTGGTTGGAGCGTAGCTTTGCTACATTCTTGTCTCACGTACTTGATCTGGTCTCCCATCCTCGGGCAACACAAACTCACGTAGAGGCTGTGTACTCAAGACGATGTGTCTCCTTTATCCTAAGAGCTACCGTGGGCAGTTTGCTAGGTGAAAAAGCCCAGATTGCAGCTGCCAAAGAAATATGCCAAGCTATTGGGAAACAGATGAAAGCAGTAGGTAAGAATCAATATCTTGATGTGTCTGGTTGATTAGTCATTTAGTTTTGTATTATTATTCTTGATAAATATAATAGATCTGATTCATTCGTGTCACTTTCTAGACTGTGTTTAATAGTTTTATTGAGGACTCTTATTTTGTTACTCAAACAACATCATTACGGTGAAATAGAATTTTTACAGATTTCGGTAGTGTGTTTGAAAGGTTAGGTTTTCTGTTTTATTTCCAGTACCTATACTGGTGTTAGAGCTCTCCTGGTAAGCTCTATTGTGCTTTGCTGTCTTTAAGGAACAGTCTATTATAATTTTTCTGCTTGGACCCTTTTTTTTTTTTTTTTTAAATTTTTTTTTAACACTTATTTATTTTTGAGACAGAGAGAGAGAGACAGAGCATGAACACGGGAGGGGCAGAGAGAGAGGGAGACACAGAATCTGAAACAGGCTCCAGGCTCTGAGCGGTCAGCACAGAGCCCGACACGGGGCTCGAACTCACGGACCATGAGATCATGACCTGAGCCGAAGTCGGCCGCTTAACCGACTGAGCCACCCAGGTGCCCCGGACCCTTTTTTTTTTATAAACACAAGTTTGTTTGTTTGTTTTCCCTCCATTACTAGGCTTACTGTGAAGATGTGGTTATTAGCCCACCAGAGGATACACTGTGAAACCTCAGTAATTCATAATTAAAAGAAATCCTTTTCAAAGAAATGTCCATTTATAAAATTTTCAGTTAACAAATATTGAGTATCTGAGATTTGCTAAGCAGTAATTCAGGGTTTGAATAATGAGTGACATAAAAGTTTCTTGCAATCCAGTTGGCTTGTAATCCAGTTAGGGAACTATATAAGGTAAAATATAAATTCTGGACAGTTCAGTTTTATTAATTCTAATCATGCAAATTATATTGCCTACTAGTGCTCTTTAGAAATAAAAATTTAATGAATAGAGAATACTCGGTAACTTATATTTAGAGAATATATAGTAAACATTTTCTAAAATCCATAAAAGTAAATTCACAAATAGTTATAGTTTTGATTGTTTTTTTCTTTAAGTTTTTAAAAATATTTATTTTTTTAGGAAAAGAAAGAGAGAGACAGAGCATGAGTGAGGGAGGGGTAGAGAGAGAGAGGGAGACAGAGAATCTGAAGCAGGCTCCAGGCTCTGAGCTGTCACCACAGAGCCCAATATGGGGCTCGAACTCACGGTCCCTGAGATCATGACACGAGCCGAAGTCGGACGCTTAACCAACTGAGCCACCCAGGCACCCCTAGCTTTCATTGTTTATAATAGCTTACTTAGCAAACCATTTTTAAATGTATAGGGTTAACTAAAAGTTATGAATTGTGAATTGAAGGGTGTTTAAATGAATGAGGCATCATTCTTTAGTTATCTTAAAATAGTAGTCTGTCCTAGTTTCACAACTTGACAAATACTTGTACATTGATGTGTGGAAGAAATGTTTGAGTGCCAGAAACACTGCCAGGTTGTGGGAATAAAATAGCGAACCAGATATAGATAATACCTGGTCAAGGGGCTTATGGTTTAGTAATCAAAAGGTGGAGTTCATGCATTTCCAAGTCTAGAAATAGGTAAAGATAAAGAGGACCGTAATGAAAATGACAGTCTGTAGTGTATTAATCTATTCTCTTCCATAATTATGTATTATATATTTTTATAGTCTGTCAATACACAATGAATGCAATAAAGGTAAGGAAGTTTTACAGTCACGTAAGGGTCTTAATCTTAAGGCAACAGACTAGCCATTTGATTTTTAAAAAAATCTTACAAGGCGTGCAGATGGCATCACTTGGAGCTTCAGTTGCTGCACAGGGTTATCGAAGACAATGGCCAAGAGCAAACTAAGAGGGCAAAGGTCCAGGAATGGATTTCATATAGCCAGCCAACAAATTTTAAGACTAAAAACAAAGCAAAACCAGTTACCACTAATCTTAAGAAGATAAACATTGTGAATGATGGAAAAGTTAACAGAGTGAATAAAGCTTTTGTAGATATACAAAAGGAACTTGCATGTTTCTCCAAAGGACTTTCCCTTGAACCTCTGCAGAAATAGTCGATTCCTCAGCAGTGTCATGAAAACGAGCCAGTTAATGTTGATGAAGCAACAAGATTAATGGCTCAGTTGTAAGACACTGGTGATACATCAAATACCCCAGAAAGACCAATAAATTAAATGTTTTGTATACAGTTTTAGTTTAAAAATAAGTAAATAATAAATAAATAAATACATAAATACATAAATAAATAAATAAAAATTTAAACAATCTTAAAAGCAGAACTGAATGTAATGCTATATGTCTGGGATTTATGGGCCAGAATATATTCTCAATTAATTTGGCAAGGAATCTTCAGTTGTCTTTATGTTAAATACATTTTAATTCTTTTTTTATTTTTATTAAAAAAAAATTTTTTTTTAACGTTTTATTTATTTTTGAGACAGGGAGAGACAGAGCATGAACAGGGGAGGGTCAGAGAGAGGGAGACACAGAATCTGAAACAGGCTCCAGGCTCCGAGCTGTCAGCACAGAGCCCGATGCAGGGCTCGAACTCACGGACCGCGAGATCATGACCTGAGCTGAAGTCGGCCGCTTAACCGACCAAGCCACCCAGGTGCCCCTAAATACATTTTAATTCTAATGAAGGGTCAGGGAAGGGGGCAGCAAAGCTAAAGGAGCTTTGAGGAACATCTCAGTAAGAAATTCTAAAGCCAGGTTCCTTATAGATCTACTTCCTTTCTAGTCAGAAATTTGACACTGTTGCAGCACTTGAGATAGCAATAATAATAAAGTGACAGTAATGACTGCTGACATTTGCTGAACATGTATTGCGGACAGCATTGTGCTGTCTTCTTTAATCACCACAGTACCCGTTGAGATAGGCCCTTAACCCTCTCAGCAGATGAGGAATTTAAGACTCGGGTCAGCGGAGTATCTTGCCCAGAGTCACATAGCTGACGCGACTGGTGGAGATGGGACAGGAACCCAGGTTTCCTTTCTCCAGAGCCAGTGCTTTGTACAATGTGATTTGCTACTGCTTACTAGAGCTAGGTGTATTCCTGAAAGCAGACAAGATATCCCAGTATGTATTGAAGTACTGTCATGATGTCATTAATCAGTGTTTTTAAGTCACTTCATCATTTAATTACACAAGTGTTCTGCTAAGAAATAATTACAGAGTTTTTAGCACGTAGACATCAACTGGTATAAATGTTGATACAAAAATACCAATTGTAGGGGGCGCCTGGGTGGCTCAATTGGTTAAGCATCCGACTCTTGGTTTTGCCTCAGGTCACGATCTCGGAACTTCATGGGTTCAAGCCCCACCTGGGCTCTGTGCTGGCAGTGCAGAACCCACTTGGGATTCTCACTCTCTCCCTCTCTCTCTGCCCCTTCCCCACTCGCCCTATCTCTGTCTCTCTCAAAATAAATAAATAAACTTAAAATAAATATCAGTTGTATAAATCAAAAACATTATGTCACAATTTAACTCACCCACATCAAACACATGATTGTATGTTTCCAGAAGCAGTTGTGAACGATACTAGCGGTGAAAACAAATCTGGAGCGGCAGACATCGCAGCAAGCCAGCATGTGATGGTCTGTGCCCTCCAGGAGCTCGGGAGCCTGGTGCAGAGCCTGAATGCTACTGCCTCTCCTCTTATTCAGGAAGCATCTATAGGTATGAGAATTCATTTACTTGCTGGGATTCTTTTCACTATTTAAAAAAGAAAGTCAGAAGTGTGACTGATACTTAACTTCTGATTAGTTGCTTGTCATCATAATTAGCAGTTTTTAGATCATTTAGATCAGTTGGGTTTTATTTAAGTTAAGATTCACTGTAATTGTAAATGTTGAATAAATAGTGAAAGAAAGTTTGGGGAGACAAAGACGTCATGGTAGTTTGTAATAATTGGCTAACGTTTGTTAAATATTCATTTAATTTTTACATCATTTGTATTTTATTAGATGTAATTATACTCTTTTGTAGAAAATGTTTCTTTGAAGTTCTCTGCCGTTTCTGAGATGATGTTATGTGTTTTGTGGCAAAGTTCTGAATGTATGTGACTAAAACCATAATGATTATGATTTTAATCATTGTGTTACACGTAGTCTTCTAGTTCATGGAATCATTGGACTTCGTTAAAGAGTAATTTTTTGAGTATTTCTTTTTAGGACTTTTGGAGACTGTAACTTCCGTGCTTCTTCATCCGAGTATGGCTGCTCGGCTTGCTGCCGCATGGTGTTTGCGCTGTGTGGCGGTGGCATTACCTTTCCAGTTGACACCCTTTCTAGACAGGTGTGCAGAACGGCTCAACAACTTGAAAACATCACCGGAAGCTGTTAGTGGATACAGCTTTGCAATGGCTGCTCTGTTAGGTGGAGTTCATCAGTGTCCATTGGGCATTCCTCATGCCAAGGGAAAGGTATGACGGAATTATGAGTGCTGTCACGTGGGCTTTAGTCTTTATTGGAACACCTCCTGTGTTTGATGCTGAGCTGGGTGATCAAACAATTTTAATATAATAGTATAAAATATAGTGTTATGCTAATATGGAGTTGACAGACCCTAATTCAAATTTGATATTTAATTCTTTAATTCTGTTGTCTGGGGGTAGTATCATTTTATTTTAGAGGAAAAAAAAAAAAACCCAAACCCTTAACAGTTATTATGTAGAAATCAGAGCTATTCTTTCAGCTTTTAGAGATAAAAATTCACATTGCTCTATTCAAAGATATCAGGAGAATATGCTATTGCATTTAGCATTTTGGTAATAATAATCAGTGGTTATTATGAGTCAGTTTTTTTCTTTTTCTTTCTACTATACCTACTAACACTATTATGTTTTTTTTTCTCAAGAATATTAAACATTTATGTAAATACTGTCCGCAACTTTACATATGTAGATTGGGGCTAGGTTTTTAACTTCTTACTCTTTCTGGGACATTAGGCCCAGATCTGTTCACTCTTACGAGCTCCATAGCTACCACTCGAATATTGGCTTCCATCTCCCTTTGTCCTTCAACTGCCTCCTCTCTGATTATCCTGCCTGCAGTCTTTCTCTCGTCTCCCCACACCACTTGCATTTTTCACATTAGCTCCGAGACCCTTAGGGACTACCCAGTGCTCAGAGAGTAAATAGAATCCCCTCGGTCTGGTAAACCGGCACCTCCACAATTTGCTGTCATTCTACCCATTCATTCTGCGTTCCCACTGCTCTGCTTAGACTAGTCGTCTTGCTCTCTTTCCATGCCTTTTGCAGCCTTCATGCCTGTGTTCACACAATAGCATCTCATCCCCCTTCTTGATCACATGAACCAAACGTATCTGTTTGTTTAGAGGCCCAATTCAAGTTCCATCTCTTTTATGAAATTTCTTCAGAGCTACTCTGTCTGCGATAATCTTTGCCCTTGTGGACCACTACTACATCTGCTGACTCTTTTGTCATTCATGTGCTGCTTGTTACTTCCCATTTCCCTGTGACTTCTCGAAGACTATAAGTGCTGTAAGATTATTTTAATGGCAGAAACATATTAAGAGTTCAACAAATCTTTTAATATAGGATAATGGTGCTACCAATAATAGCATTTATTAAGTGGTTTCATGGACCCAGCAACTGTTCTGAGTGCTTTGCTGTATTAACTTATTTAATCCTTGCTGGAGTGAGGTTGGCATTCCTATTATTCCTATTTCCCCGGTGAGGGAACTGAGGCAGGGAGGTGAAGGTGTCCCAGATCAGAAAGCCGGGAAATGACAAAGCTGGGCTGTGACCCCAGGCAGTCTGGCTCTAGAGCTCTCTCTCAACCACTGTGCTGTTCAGGGTCTCCTCACAGACGACAGTGTGATCGAGATGAAGTAGGTCTTGATGTTGGATCTTTTAAAACATGTTAACAGGAACAACAAAAAAGAACAACTTCCTTTTTTAATAAGGCGCACTAGCTATGTATTTTCTTACTTGGTTTCTTTAACTTGTTTCAGTTAAAATCCAATTCTGAACTTCTCTTGCAGATGGTAGTTAGTATCGCTGAAGATCTCTTACGAACCGCTGCTCAAAATAGCAGGCTGTCTTTACAGCGCACGCAAGCTGGATGGCTTTTACTTGGAGCACTTATGACTTTAGGTATAGTTATATCTGAGTAGGATGTCGTCTTACTCTGTAAGTGTCAGTAGATTATAAATAAAATGTAATTTAAAAGTATTAAACTTCACATTCTAGACTTTGAATGACATGGTAAAATGGTGAAGGTGTTTTTCCTCTCATTTGGGAGTAGATTTCTATTTCTGGTAACTTCTGCTTAAGTACATTTAAGGAGAAAATGGTTAACAAAGTTTCACCTTAAAAAATAACGAAGTGTCACCAGAATAGCCCTGGTCTAACTAACTGGCTTAGTGTTAACCAAATGAGATAAGAGTATGGGGCCCATTCCATCCCCAAAGTGACGTGAGTGACATGATTTTAGTGGGGTGATAAAGTCACATTCCAGTGGTCTTGCTGGTGCGGCTTTTCTGGAGTTACCCTTCTCCCCTTCACTTTCCCAAGTGCTATGACAAACCTGACATGCAGGCAAAGTCTAGCACTGTACATAGAACAGAACTGTTGTCATGGTGATGGCGTATGTCTTCTTTTTAGTTCACATGTCCAACTTCCAACTTTAGTAGTAGATATGTGTTTTACTTACTGAATAAGAAGCACTTTGAGTTGGGGAGGAAGTGGAGGAAGGTGATCAAAAAGTAGAGACTCGCAGTTCTGAGATGAGTAAATACCGGAGATGCGATGTCCGGCATGCAGATATACTGCTCTGTGGCAGACAGGAAAGCTGTCAAGAGAGTAGTAAATCCTGAGGCTTCCCATCACAGGGAGAACATTTTTTTAATTTCTTTTTCTTTTCTTTTCTTTTCTTTTCTTTTCTTTTCTTTTCTTTTCTTTTCTTCTCTCTTTCTCTTTCTCTTTCTCTTTCTCTTTCTCTTTCTCTCTCTCTCTCTTTCTCTCTTTCTCTCTTTCATTTTATTGTATCTATATGAGATGATGAATGTTGGCCAGACCTGTTGTGGTGCTCATTTCACACTATTTGTAACCCAAACCTTCACCTGATACAGTGATGTATGCCACTTATTTCTCAATCACACTGGAAAATAAAAGAAACATTTTTGAAACTCTTACTGTCACAGATGAAGGTAGAGTGAAATGATATTATTAAAGCTTGTGTGGGGCTCTTTGACTTTTGTTTGTAATGTTTGTTTTATGTGTGTATGGTTTCGTGTTCTCCTTTTCTCCATTAGGACCATCCGTAGTTCGATACCATCTGCCCAAGATGTTGTTATTGTGGCGAAATGTTTTCCCTCGTTCTCTAAAGGAATTGGAGGCTGAGAAGGCCCGAGGCGATTCTTTTACCTGGCAGGTAACATTGGAAGGTCGTGCCGGAGCTTTATGTGGTAAGAACTGAAAGGGGTGTGCTCCCAGAATATAATTTTATTACGAAAATATTTGTGAGGTTAAGGAGAATCACTACTTTAGATTTTTATGTTAATGTGTAATGATGAACTCATAGACTTGTAGATTTAGAAAGAAACTTTGTAAACTAATTTATTTATTTTGGGGAGTGGGGAGAGAGAAAGAGAGCCCGCGTGCACGCGTGCATGAGTAGGGGAGGGACAGACAGAGAGGGAGAGAGAGAATCCTAAGAAGGCTCTGCCTGTCAGCACTGAGCTCAAACTCACAAACCATGAGATTATGACCTGAGCCAAAACCAAGAGTCTGACACTTAACTGACCGAGCCACCCAGGCATCCCATAAATAACCTAATTTTGAGATGGAAATGAAGCAGTGACTTCAAAGAGGAGGTTAGCATTAGTGGTCATCAGACAAGACTTAGAACCCAGGCCTCTTGAGTCCAGTTATTGCAGTCTTCTACCTGTCAAAGAGGCACTGTCACCACATAGAAAACCCAATAGGTATTTAAAGGAAGAAGACACTCAGGATCTCCCAGGTCACTGAGTTGACAGTGAGTCTTTTCATGATGGACAAACAGCTATTCCCTCCAGCATTATCAAATCTGCAAATGTTCAGATGCATTTTTTTAGACATCCACATTACAAAAATTACGAATAAAATTATTTTTGTTTAGAAGTCAGCAACTTACAGGAAAGGCTCCAGTTTTGTTTCAACTGGGAACTAGAATTACACTGGGTGACTCTGTTCTTTTTTGGTTGGAAAGTGCTTCTTTTTCCAAACCGTGGGAAACAGATATATGCTTAAATCATAAAGGTGGCAGGGCAAGGTGTCAGTTTTGTTCCCAAACATCTGAGAGCTCTTTTTGTCTTAGTTCTATTGCTAAAGAGGCAGCAAAGATATTCCTTCTCACTGAGCCACTTTGTCCACCCTTGGTTCTGTCTTGCTTTCTTTGAGGTTATCTGAATTCAGTGATGTTAACAGACCTTTGAATTCCCACTCATAGAAATCTCCCTAACAGATATCTTCCTTCCCTCCACCTTTCTTCTAGCCTTTTCTAATGATGTTTCTCTGTAGTTGCAGTTAGTTCTTCGTTTGATTTGACCTGATTTCAGAACCTTATATTTCATAATAATTAAGAATTAAAAATTTTACCTAGCAATGAGGAGTTTTGTCGCACATTGCCCTGAGCTCCTGACTGAAGATGTGATTAGAAAATTGATGACCCCAATTGAATGTGCCATGACCATGATGTCACAGTAAGTAAGCGATTATAACAAGTTAATGTTCAGTTTTACATATTTATAAATAATCATGTTTTGCACTCCCCTCTAATGTCATACAGGAAACATGTAAAACTTTACTTTTTTTAAATGAACTTAAAAACTATAGTCATGGAATGAATTGAAATAAAATTGTATTTTATACTGTTCCAATAAAGGTCACAGTATAAACTAAGATGAAAATGTTATACTTGCCAATGTATTTTGACAGTACATCGATACATTGCTGAAAATGTCTATAACACTTATTCTAGTAAGCTGACACCAACTGTACTTTTGATATTTTAGCATTCCGTCTGTAATTAAAGCCCATGGAGCTCATCTGAAAGCTAGTGCAGCAATGGTCCGTTTAAGACTTTATGATATCTTGGCTTTGTTACCTCCAAAGACTTATGAAGGTAAATGAAATTTGCATTATCTAATAAAAATTCTTCAGTGTATCTTTCTAGTTCTTCACAACATTACAGAGTTCTGACCAAGGCTGTCCCCTGACCGTACAAAGGAAGACAACCATTTTACTTTTCTTCATGTAGAGTAGCTAACTCTCATTGAGCACTTACTGTGTTCCAGGTTTGTTCTAATCCCTTTACGTGTATTATCTCCTTGGACTCTAACCACAACTTTATGAGGTAATTCACCTATATTTTATAGATGAAGAACCTCCGGTACAGAGAGGTAATGTAACTTACCTAAGTCTGAGATCTAGTAAGTAGCAGAGCTTGGATTCAGACCCAACTGGTTCAACTTGAGAGTCTCTGCTTTGAGTGGCTAAAATGAACAAATCAGGAGACTACAGATGCTGGAGAGGATGTGGAGAAACGGGAACCCTCTTGCACTGTTGGTGGGAATGCAAACTGGTGTAGCCACTCTGGAAAACAGTGTGGAGGTTCCTCAAAAAATTAAAAATAGACCTACCCTATGACCCAGCAATAGCACTGTTAGGAATTTACCCAAGGGATACAGGAGTGCTGATGCATAGGGGCACTTGTACCCCAATGTTTATAGCAGCACTCTCAACAATAGCCAAATTATGGAAAGAGCCTAAATGTCCATCAACTGATGAATGGATAAAGAAATTGTGGTTTATATATACAACGGAATACTACTTGGCAATGAGAAAGAATGAAATATGGCCTTTTGTAGCAACATGAATGGAAGTGGAGAGTGTTATGCTAAGTGAAATAAGTCATACAGAGAAAGAACAGATACCATATGTTTTCACTCTTATGTGGATCCTGAGAAACTTAACAGAAGACCACAGGGGAGGGGAAGGGGAAAAAAAAAGTTAGAGAGGAGGGAGCCAAACCATAAGAGACTCTTGAAAACTGAGAATAAACTGAGGGTTGAGTGGGGGTGGGAGAGAGGGGAAAGTGGGTGATGGGCATTGAGGAGGGCACCTGTTGGGATGAGCACTGGGTGCTGTATGGAAACCAATTTGACAATAAATTTCATATTAAAAAAAACAGAGGCGCCTGGGTGGCTCAGTCGGTTAAGCGTCCGACTTCGGCTCAGGTCATGATCTCACGGTTCATGCATTCGAGCCCCGCGTCGGGCTCTGTGCTGACAGCTCGGAGCCCGGACCCCGCTTCGGATTCTGTGTCTCCCTCTCTCTCTGCGCCTCCCCCGCTCACGCTCTATCTCTCTCTCTCAAGAATAAATAAACACTAAAAAACAACAACAACAACAAAGTCTCTGCTTTTAATTACTATCTGAAACTGCTTCGTATATATTATAATATAGCCAATAATTTAGGAATCTTGAAAGAGAATAATGTACTCTATAGATATTAAATATTATGTAAAATGTTAATATTAAAATAAGCCATTGATTTGTCTTCACTTCAGCCATGTCCAAGAATTCTGATGTGCTCGGCTTCATTGTCTGCACATCACTGGGTAATTAATAATAAATAATAATCGTGTCATATTTAGTATATTTAAATAAATATTTAAAGCATGAAAATATTTAATATATTTATTAAATTTAATGTTTTAAATTTAAATAGTAAATGTAATAGTTATTGTAAATATTTTCTCTAAGTTTTTTGTTCCTTTAAATAACTTGGGCTAAAACGGATAATACAATAATAAAAAAGAAAGTACCATTATTGTATTTTAAAACAGCATTAAAGTATTTGATACAGATTTTTTGAAAAAGAGAACAGGGGGGACTTAATTATTTCACTTGATCTTAGCCAAGAGGCTGAGAAGCGATGGGACTTAATTATTTTATCCCTGTTGAACATGGTGTTTCTTTTTGTGGGCAATGATTGCATTTCTCATAAAAACTATTCTTTCATGTCTGATCTGAAGTTCTGTTTTTTTAGGATCTTTCAACGCACTTCTTAGAGAACTGGTAGCAGAATTCACTTTGACTGACAATTCAGCCAACACAACCACTTCCCTCCTCAGATCCCTCTGCCATTATGATGACAGTGTTCTTCTTGGTTCCTGGCTTCAAGAAACTGATCATAAATCAATTGAAGACCAGGTAGCAAACTACCCAGGGAATTGAAATACTACGTCATCAAAAGCAATGGGGCTGTTACAGATTGTTATTTAAAAAGGAAATATTTCAGACTAAAGTTTAATTTTATTTTAGCTTTCTTAGACATTTAAAGATCGCTTCCTGGTGGTAGAAAAAAATAGTGAAAAATGGTGAATTTCTTACGTTCTTTTAAAAAAAGACTTACTAATGCCTCTTTTAGTGAGTTTTCGTGAGTTGAAGTTATTCCTGATATTGTTTTGCTTACACATTGTAAGGTGGTCAATATACAAATGTTAAAATGAATAAGTATTTTCTTAAAATTATACAAGGTGTTACTGATGGCTTTTTTTAGTGGCCAAATAATATTTTTATCTGTTTAAAATTTTTCAGATTCTATCATTTTGTTTTTTTCTTTTTTTTCAAATTCAATCATTCTTGGTTTTTTTGTGCTGTTGTTACCTTTTTTCCTTCCTCTCATTCTGTTTTTCATGCCTAACTAATATTTAGTGAGTTTCTTAAAGTAGATTTTGAATGATTTTTATGTCCTTCTTTTTGTAGCTCCAGCCAAACAGTGCATCAGGAAGTGGGGCTCTGGAGCACGACCCATCCTCCATTTACTTACGAATCCCTCCTGGAGAAGCTGTGCCTGGTCCTCTCCCTCTTGGGGTTTCAGTCATTGATGCTTCCGTGGCTCTTTTTGGTGTAGTGTTTCCTCATGTTTCTTATAAACACCGGTTAGTATAAAATCAATCAAATAATTTTAGTTTAATATAAACTATACCAGAGAGGAGGTGGGTGGGGGGATGGTTTAAGTAGGTGATGGAGATGAAGGAAGGCTTTTATTGTGAGGAGCCCTGGGTATTGTATGGAAGTGTTGAATAACTATATTGCACCCCTGAAACTAACGATTACACTATGGTAACTAGCTGCAATTTAAATGAAAACTTTTTAAAAATAAAAATAAAAAAATAAAATAAAAAATAAAAACACTTTTTAAGTATTTAACATAATAAAGCTGTCAGGAAAAACATATATAAATTATATTTAGGCAATAGATTTTCCCATCTCAGTTACCTGCAATAAGGTAAACTACTACTTAAATAATAGGCTTATAAATTTAATAATGTAAGTGACACATACATGATGAAAAAAATTGCTTGAAAATTCCACATAATTGAAACTTTTTAAGAGTTGGCTCTGTGAACTGGCCTCTGACATCCGTTGTCTTGTGGACTGTCTTTTTTTAATAGTTTTTTTTTTTTTTTAACGTTTATTTATTTTTGAGACAGAGAGAGACAGAGCACGAATGGGGGAGGGTCAGAGAGAGGGAGACACAGAATCTGAAACAGGCTCCAGGCTCCGAGCTGTCAGCACAGAGCCTGACGCGGGGCTCGAACTCACGGACCGCGAGATCATGACCTGAGCCGAAGTCGGCCGCTTAACCGACTGAGCCACCCAGGCACCCCTCTTGTGGACTGTCTTAAAACAGCAAGATTTTCATTTCAATAATTCATTTGCGAGTTTTTAAGTAGGTTTTCCATATCTTTAATTAGAGACATCACTTTGCTAACTCTTTTTTTTTATTACTGAAGAAGTTAATGAATGTGAAGTCCATTCTCTAATAGTGTTTGTCTGTCATATGGTTTAGTCTGGGACTTAGGAAACTAAAGTAACAGGTTGTTTTTCTAATAGGAGCATTTTGGTTTGCTGTATTCTGTGTCCACAGACACTATCCCTAATTTTTGTAGGCATTTTATCTATTTATGGTGGTTTTCTCAAGAGGAAGAGTGAAAATAAATTAGTGTAAGACGCTCATAGGTAACTTGTTTAACAAAATATGCTTTTAGGGGTGCTTGACTGGTTCATTCGGTGGAGCACGTGACTCTTGATCTCGGGCTTGTGAGTTCAAGCTCCACGTTGGATATAGAGATTACTTAAAAATAAAAAATCTTTTTAAACAATGCTTTTGAGGGGCGCCTGGGTGGCTCTGTCGGTTAAGCGTCCGACTTCAGCTCAGGTCATGATCTCGTGGTTCGTGAGTTCAAGCCCCGCGTCAGGCTCTGTGCTGATGGCTCAGAGCCTGGAGCCTGTTTCAGATTCTGTGTCTCCCTCTCTCTCTGACCCTCCCCCATTCATGCTCTGTCTCTCTCTGTTTCAAAAATAAATAAACGTTAAAAAAATTTTTTTTGGGGGCGCCTGGGTGGCGCAGTCGGTTAAGCGTCCGACTTCAGCCAGGTCACGATCTCGCGGTCCGTGAGTTCGAGCCCCGCATCAGGCTCTGGGCTGATGGCTTAGAGCCTGGAGCCTGTTTCAGATTCTGTGTCTCCCTCTCTCTGCCCCTCCCCCGTTCATGCTCTGTCTCTCTCTGTCCCCAAAATAAATAAACGTTGAAAAAAAAAAAATTTTTTTTTAAATAAAAAATAAACAATGCTTTTGAAACATTGTTAGGTTTGTGTATAAAGATAACATAAGTATAAAAAATAATGTAAATATTATCTTTAAAAAATGCATAGGTTACTTGGTTAATTGCTTTTTAATTTGAGGAGAAAAATTTCCGTGTAAAATTTCACTTATCTTTAAGAACATTTGGTTGTCACATAAATGAAGAATATGAAAGGGGAAAGAATCTCATAAAGCATCTACTTTAATATCCTTGTTTTAAATCAGGAAATCCAGGTCTAAGAGTTTGTGGTTTGCCCAAAGTTACACAGCTAGTTATGAGAGCTGTAAGTAGAGTCCAGGATTATTTTGACTATATTAACTCACTTTTGTAGAACAATTAAATAAATTACATTAACAATTAATAACTTAAATATTCAGTGATAGAGGAATGAGTCAATCAATTGTGGAAGGTCACTAGGTTAGAATTTTTTTTTTAATTTTTTTTTTTTTTTAACGTTTATTTATTTTTGAGACAGAGAGAGACAGAGCATGAACAGGGGAGGGGCAGAGAGAGAGGGAGACACAGAATCGGAAACAGGCTCCAGGCTCTGAGCCATCAGCCCAGAGCCTGATGTGGGGCTCGAACTCACGGACCGCGAGATCGTGACCTGGCTGAAGTCGGACGCTTAACCGACTGCGCCACCCAGGCGCCCCTAGAATTTTTTTTTACATGGACAATGTTTTGATATGCTCCTTATACAATGTTAAATGATAAAAGTAAAATAAAAGGCAAGAAGTGATCCCAGTCCTGTATTTTAAAGAAAAGACCTGAGAGGAGCCTGGGTGGCTCAGTCGGGTAGGAGTCCGACTTTGGCTCAGGTTGTGATCTCACAGTTTGTGAGTTTGAGCCCTGCATTGGACTCTCTGCTGTCAGCAAAGAGCCCGCTTCAGATCCTCTGCCTCCTTCTCCCTCTGCCCCTCCCCCCCTCAAAAATAAATAAACATTAAAAATAATTATAAAAAAAAAGACCTGAAAGAAAATGTATCTGAGGGTAAGAGTAGTTATTTCTGGATGTAATTTTTTGTTACTAATCTTCAAATTAAATGAAACAAATATTTTATAAAAAAGAAAAAACATTTTTTAAAGTAAGGTTTTTAAAAAGGTTATGTATTTGAGATCAGTCATAGGTAAATCATGCTGCTGGTAGTGTTGGAGACCCTGTGTGTCTTCTTATGTGTATGCTTGAAAGCAATGCCCAGTTTCCTCATCCTTAGAAGATGTGGATCTATGTCAGAGCAAGTATTAAGTAGTCAATTTTAGCCCCCAGTAACTCTCAGTGGAGTTTTACTGAAAGATTAGATGATTTCTTCCTATGTGATATTTGAAGAATACTTTGACCTGAGACCTATGGCCTATTGTAAATTGAGCTTAAATCCTTATAGTGACCTTAGGGAGATCCTGATTTCCTAGTTTAGATCATAGTTATTTTGGTACTGAATCCAACATCCCGATTCCTTTGCCCATCTGATTTATTTTTAGAAGAATCTGAAATGATCTCATTCTCTTATCGGAATAGTCTCAAATGGCTGTGATTTTTTTTTTTTTTTTTCTGACTGTCTCATTTAAAAAATTTGAAATAAAAAAAAATTCACTTCTGATTTTTTACATTAAAAGAAAAAATGACCAAAGCTAAATCCCTTTAAAAACCTCCCAGTTGGGGCGCCTGGGTGGCTCAGTCGGTGGAGTGTCCGGCTTCGACTCAGGTCATGATCTCACGGTTCGTGAGTTCAAGCCCCGTGTCGGGCTCTTCGCTGACAGCTCAGAGCCTGGAGCCTGTTTCAGATTCTGTCTCCCTCTCGCTCTGCCCTGACCCTGCTTTGCTCTGTCTCTCTGTCTCTAAAATAAATAAACATTAAAAAAAAATTTTTTTTTAATAAAAATAAAAAAAATAAAATAAAAACCTCCCAGTTAGCTTCTGAGAATAGGACATGAGGTACAATTTTCTTCCATGTGAGTGTATTTTGAAAAGAAGAAAAAAATTATGCCTCATTTAAAAATTTCCAACTGAATCTTCTACACAGATGCATAATTAATGATTGCTAATTCTGTTCAAGAAACCTTGAGCACCTACTGTATACCAGGCACTTTATTAGATTCTGGCATTAATGTTAACACTGAAATTATGACCTTATTTTGTTCATTGAAACTTAATATTTAGTCTCTTGCCTTGTTCCACTTAAAAACTTCATGCCCCTATATCAATTCAGGAGGAGCTCGGGTTTGAACCAGCTGCAGGAATGAAATAAAAATGAGACAGCATGGGGCATTATTTGTTACCAATTAGCTTATACTCTTTTTATGTATCTTTTTTGAGCCATATTTGAATAAAAAGTATTGCTAATGTGATCTTTATTCTATTATCATAGATTACAAATGTTGGACCACTTTGCTGAATGCGTTAAACAAGCCAAAGGCGTCCGTCAGCAGGCTGTGCAGCTTAATATTTTTACTGCTGTTCTTAGTGCACTAAAGGTATTTACTTTTAAAACATAAGTATTCTGGGGGCACCTGGGTGGCTCATTTGGCTGAGCATCTCTTAATTTTGGCTCAGGTCATGATCCCACCATTGTGGGAATAGCTCCGAGACGGGCTCTACACTGCATGTGGAGGCTGCTTAAGATTCACTCTCTTTCTGTCTCTGTCTCTCTGTCTCTCTCTCCCCACCCCCCTTCCCCCTCCCTCCCTCTTCCTTCCTCTCTCTCCCTCTCCCTTTCACCCTCTCTCTCCCTCTCCCTTTCACCCTCTCTCTCTCTCTCTCCCTTTGTTGGCCCCTCTCCCCCACTTGAGCACGTGTGTATGTTCTCTCTTTCAAATAAAATAAATAAAAATAAAAAAACTATGTAAGTATTCTGAACTAAGATTTTAATTAATGCCTTTAATAAGGCAGGTATATCTAGACCATTATGATGATTATATGTATATCACTTGAAAACTGTGTTTTTATATTAGTTTAAATTATTAGAAACTATTTATTAGACTCATTGCAATTAAATAAGTGTTTTATAGTTTAATAATGTTAACGTTCATTTTTTGATCTGATCTTTCAGATTTTATAAGTTCTAGTAAGTTCTCTTGGAATTTTCAAAGATGTCTGACTAATAAAATCTTGTATTCTACTTGAGGTTAACTAGATAAAGTTTGAGTTCCATTTGTGGTTTAGACCATAAATCAGGAGAGACTATGTTGTACAGCTGAAAAAAGGCTACATTTAGAGACTGTGTTGTGGTTTAGATCTCATAGGTTTATGTCTTAAGCAGTTCCTTAACCTTTTGAACCTCGGTTTCTGTATGTTTGAAGTGAAATAACCAATATTTTGCCTATCTCTCAGAGTTCATGCACTGTTCTATGCAGCCTACAGCCTCTCATGACATATTTGAAAACTTTTTTATATTATTCAGCACTAAACTTGTTATAAGGTTTACGGTTAAAATGGCAGCAAATACAAGTGTTTAAATGGGCGTGAATTAAATTGTGTTTTGTAAACATCAGGGAAAAGGGACATAGGCATTGAATACAGAAATAGAAGTTTGTATCATTTATATAGCTATTAGTATATGCCCTATTTAGAGACCATCAGCTAATATGAACATCTGAGTTTTTTAAAAAAGAATTGGGGGGGCGCCTGGGTGGCGCAGTCGGTTAAGCGTCCGACTTCAGCCAGGTCATGATCTCGCGGTCCGTGAGTTCGAGCCCCGTGTCGGGCTCTGGGCTGATGGCTCAGAGCCTGGAGCCTGTTTCCGACTCTGTGTCTCCCTCTCTCTCTGCCCCTCCCCCGTTCATGCTCTGTCTCTCTCTGTCCCAAAAATAAATAAACGTTGAAAAAAAATTAAAAAAAAAAAAAAAAGAATTGGGTAGTCAGTCTTCCTTAGTGGTTGGAAGGTGAGTGAACCAACTGTAATATTGCTCTACAGTATACTTTTCTTCATAGATTTTCTTGCTAATGCTCCTGCTATGGCTAACATTTTCTCCAGGCACCATGAGTTGGATTTTTGGTCTCATGTAAGCTAAGTTCCATGTTCTAGGTGTACCTAGAACAGAGATACTAACATTTAATATGATGAACAAAGTGTATCGATATTCAGTTACTGATTATTTTTACCTTATTTTATCTTTTTATATACATTGAATGTACTCTTGATGACATAATTATCTTCTCTGGAATTTTTATAGAAACATGTCAACTTTTCATACTTATCAGCCTTTTTCCTTACCTAAAGTTCTAATGGTAAATGTCAATTAGTTGAATACCAGTTGACTTAAGAGTATAGCATCCTTTATAAAAAGCAATACTTTTATATAAAAAGCATTAGTCTTTGGATAAAGACACGTCCAGGGATTGTACATCTTAGGGCTGATTGACTATATCCTTGTTATATATCATGTTGTGAATCATGTTTAGGAAAATGATTAGTTTAACAGGTATTGATTCTAGGCATAATATATGCATATGAAAGATGGCTGAAGAAGGGGAGCAGGTAGGTGAATGGGTAACATAGGTGAAGGGGACTAAGAGGTACAAACTTTCAGTTACAAATAGGTCATAGGAATACAGCATGGGAAATATAGTTAATATTATAATAATATTGTACATTGACCGATGGTGACTACATTTATCATGATGAGCATAGCTTAATGCATAGAATTGTCTAATCATGATGTTGTACACCTAAAACTAGGTTTGTACAGTATGTCAACTGTACTTCAATTAAAACAAAAAGATGGTTGATACATAATACCCCTATTTTATAGCAGCATTATTTACAATAGCCAAGATATGGAAGCAGCCCAGGTGCCCATCAACTGGTGAATGGATAAAGAAGATGTGGTATATATACACAATGGAATGTTACTCAGCCATCAAAAATAATGAAATCTTGTCATTTGCAGTGACATAGGTGGAGCTAGAGAGTATAATGCTAAGTAAAATAAGTCAGAGAAAGACAAATACCATATGATTTCACTCATATGTGGAATTTAAGAAACAAAACAAGCAAAGGGAAAGAGAGAGAGAGAAACTACTCTTAACTATAGAGAGCAAACTGGTTACCAGAGGGGAGGTGGGTGGGCAGATGGGTGAAATAGGTGATGGGGATTAAGGAGTGCACTTGTGATGGTGAGCACTGGGTGATTAAAATAAAAACTTTAAAAAATTAAAAAATAAAAGATGGTTGAAAAAAGGTGGGTGGAAATACATGTATATTTACAAAGATTGCAGCACATCTTTTTCTTTTATGTACTGTGAATTTTGAATTTGCCCCCTTCCCCCACCCCCTTTTTTGTTTTTAATAACCACAGGGCCTGGCTGAAAACAAAAGTACTTTAGGACCTGAGGAAGTTCGTAAATCTGCTCTGACTCTGGTTATGGGCGCTCTTGACAACCCAAACCCCATCTTAAGATGTGCAGCAGGGGAAGCTCTTGGAAGAATGGCTCAGGTGGTTGGGGAAGCAACCTTCATTGCTAGAATGGCCCAGTATAGCTTTGACAAGTAAGTGGGTCTTTTTACTGACAAGTAAGTTTCTCATAGAGACAAAGATGTCTTTTTAGTAGTCAATAATTATATTAACTGGGTGATATGCTTTCCACATGGTATAGCATATAACAAAATATTGGGTGTTTTTTAATAATGATTTTAATTTTCAATGCAGTAATTGTTTAAACTCCAGAACCTGGGAAAGTTGTAATATTATAGATACTTTTAAGGTGGTCAGGTTTCAGCCTTTGAATATTACATAATGGAATTAAGCAGATTGTTAATACGACCTCTCGTAGTTAGTTATATGTACTCTGCTCTGAAGACGTGTTCTGGAAGTCCCTTTCTCTTATCTCTGCTCCTTACATTACTCTTTTTGTTAATTATTCATTTTTTGGAATAAGCCATTCTTTTTATAACTGCCAGCAAGTTTATCATCTTTTAAATTATCCCTGAAACGGGGAAAGTTGGTGTTAGGTTTTAAGGATTTCTTTGCATATTAATTAAAAAGAGTGATCTCAGAGTTCCAAATAAGTATGATTAAGATGATGCCGTTATTAGTGACTCTTGGTTGGTTGTTAATCAAGTACTTAAAGTAGACAAGTTGAAAATCAAGTGTGGTCAAGAACTGATACTTGAGTTATGTAAATTAACCACTGTATATTTTGAGTACTAATTATACCAAACTAGGCCATAATCTTTAATGAGAGAGGTGGGGGGGAAGCAATGGTTGTGAAGCAGTAGTTCTGAATAAAAAGTATTTTCTGAATTCTTGGTTATATGAGAATGGCTTTTCCCTGTCTTCAGACATGAGCAACAATTTGGTTATAGGGTAATGCCCCAGTGTGTTGTTTGAATCACTAAGGATAATATGAGCAAGCAGAAGATAAAATAGTCCCTGACACTTGATCTTCTGTAGGATGACTTTTACCATTTTCTAACAATAGATCAGTTTTGGTTTTCCAAGTATGTCATTGATTCTGAAATCCAACTTCCATTAAAGATTTTTTAAAATATACAACCAGTCTTACCTGTTTACTGATTTGTGCTCTGTTAATAATAGGTAAAATAGGAGTTTTACACATCCAATAACCACAACAAACCCGAGGTGGAATAAAGACAAAAGAAAAGCATAGCATAATCAAATTTCATAAAGCCAGTGATAAAGAGAATGTCATAAAAGCAGCCAGTTGGGGGAAGACATCACGCAGAGGAACAAAGATAACAATTTCAGCAGGCTTCTGATTATAAATTATGCAAGCAAAAGGCAGTAGAGTGACCTAGAACTTTATAGCCAGTGAAAATACTTTTTTAAAACTGAAGTTTTAATAAAGACTTTCAGACTGTGAAAAGTTGGGAAATTCATTGCTTATATGGTGTACCATAAGAAGTATTAAAAGAAGCTTTTTGGGAAAAAAAAATGATAGTAGATGAAAATTTGAGTGTAACATACAGAAGTGAAGAGTGCCAAGAGTGGTAGGTATGTAGATAAATATAAGGACTTACTCTTTATATGTCTGTTTTAAAATGACCTATTATTTTATTCTCATTTATTTTTTATTATATTTTACTTTTGGTTATTGTTTAGTTTTTATTTCATAATCGTAAATTTAACTCTGCAATCCAGTAAACTTGGAGGGGAATAAGGAAATTATGGAACCCACAGAACTGCAGCGAGATACAAAGATTACAGTGAGAGCAGACAAGGGCAAAGGAGTGCTCTCTTGAGCTACAACAGGAATGGTCTGGTAGTTAAGATAAAACACAAGTCAAATTTAATAGATTTGTCCACAGTCAGCAATGGTGATCTTCTTTCTGGTCTTGCCATTCCTGGACCCAAAGCGCTCTGTGGCTTCCACAATATTCATGTCCTCTTTCACTTGCCAGAGACCACATACTTGCCATCCAACCACTTACTCTTGGCAATGCGGATGAAAAAACTGTGAACTGCTGTGTTGGGTCCAGCATTTGCCATGGACAAAATTCCAGGACCCCTATGCTTCAGGATAGAATACTCATCATCAAATTTCTCCCCATTGATGGACTTGCCACCAGTGCCATTATGGTATGCCAAGTCACCGCCCTGACACATAAATCCCAGAATAATCCCATGAAAGCAGGAACTTGTATAACCAAATCTTTTCTCCCCAGTGCTCAGAGCATAAAAATTTTCTACTGTTTTTCAAACTTTGTCTGCAGACAGCTCCAAGGTGACACAGCCCAGGGGCTTACCATCCATGGTGATGCTGAAGAACATGGTGGAGTTGACCATGGCTGAGTGGCACAGGCAGCTCCTGGGCAACAGAGTTTGCAAGCTATTTTTAGTCGCATTTTTTAAATGCCTTGGGAAGATAATTGACCCTTTCATGCAAAAATGATAATGTATGGTAGGATTTTAATAGAGAGAGAAGTAAAAATACATGACAGCAGTGCAAAGAATGGGAAGAGGAAATGGTGGCATACTCCGTGTACAATATACATGAAAGAATATAATATTCTTTGAAGGTATATCATAATGAGTTAGAAATGTATAATGTAAACTCCAGAGATCCTACTAAAAAACAAAAATGTATAACTAATAAACCAATAGTGGAGATAAGATGGAATCATAAAAAATACTAAATCCAAAAGAAGATGGAAAGAAGGAAAAAGAAACAAACTGATGTGACAGAGCTCGAATAGCAATATGGGAGACTTAAACCTAACCTGCTGGTAATTACATTAAATATAAATGGTCTAAACATTACAAGTAAAAGTTAGAATTTGTCATATTGGATAAAAAGCAAAATCTAACTGAATGCTATCTATAAGAAACCCCTTTAACTCTAAAGAAAGAAATAGGTTAAAAGTAAAAAGATAGGGATAATATACCAGGAAAACACTAACTCAAAGGAAGCTAGAGTGGCTCTGTTATTATCAGAAAAAGTAGATTTTGTAACAAAAATTGTTACCAGAATAAATGAGTGCTTTCATAATGATAAGAGGACCAATTCCCCCCAAGAATACATAGCAATTCTCAATGTATATGTATCTTATGATATAGTTTTAAAATACATGGAACAAAACCTAATAGAAGTGAAAGTAAAATAGACAAGTCTAAAATTATATTTGGTGATCTCAGCATTCCTGTCTCAGTAACTAATAGAACAGACTCCGATGATTAAAAATGTAGATTTTACCAACGCTGTCATCTAGCTTGGCCTACTGACATTTGTAGAATACTTTACAAAAGAAGCAATATACATTCTGCCTTTCTCTCTCTCTCTCTCTGTCTCTCTCTGTCTCTCTCTCTCTCTCTCTCCTTATTCTCCTTATTCTCATAATTCTTTTTAAAAAAATCAGGTTTGGATTTCATTGAGTTTTTCTATTGTCTTTCCATTTTCTCTTCCACTGATTTCTACTTTATTTTTATAACTTGCTTCATTATGCTTACCTTCAGTTCAGTTTACTTTTCTCTTTCTAGATTCTGAAGGTGGAGGTTTAGATAATTCATTTAAAACCTTTCTTCTTTTCTAATACAAGGATTTTGATGCTATAAATTCACCCTGATACACACTTTAGCTGCATACCATAAATTCTGATATGTTTTATTTCCTTATTGGCTCAATTAATTATCTATCTTGGTAAATGTTCTATGGATACTTGAAAAGAATTACCATTGGTGAATTTTATTTTATATAAATATATCTCAATAAAGCTTATTTTTTAAGTAATCTGCAATATCTTCTTTTTATATTTTTTAATTCATTAGATATATTTCACAAAGAAAAAGACTGATGCATGTTAAAGAGGTTCAGATCGGGGCGCCTGGGTGGCGCAGTCGGTTAAGCGTCCGACTTCAGCCAGGTCACGATCTCGCAGTCCGGGAGTTCGAGCCCCGCGTCAGGCTCTGGGTTGATGGCTCAGAGCCTGGAGCCTGCTTCCGATTCTGTGTCTCCCTCTCTCTCTGCCCCTCCCCCGTTCATGCTCTGTCTCTCTCTGTCCCAAAAATAAATAAACGTTGAAAAAAAAAAAAATTTAAAAAAAAAAAAAAAGAGGTTCAGATCATAATTATAGAGAATTTCTTAAGTTAACATTTTCTGTAATTTTGTAATTTCTGTAATCTAAATTTTTAGATTTTTAAAACCAGTTATAAAAGCAATTCGTGGGGCGCCTGGGTGGCGCAGTCGGTTAAGTGTCCGACTTCAGCCAGGTCATGATCTCGCGGTCCGTGAGTTCGAGCCCCGCGTCAGGCTCTGGGCTGATGGCTCAGAGCCTGGAGCCTGTTTCCGATTCTGTGTCTCCCTCTCTCTCTGCCCCTCCCCCGTTCATGCTCTGTCTCGCTCTGTCCCAAAAATAAATTTAAAAAAAAAAAAAAAAAAAAAAACGTTGAAAAAAAAAAAAAAGCAATTCGTGTTTATTTAAAACACCAATAATAAAAATATGTTTCAAATAATTCTTAACTTTTCAAGGAATAATAAATGTTAAAAACTGAGAAGTTGTGATTCTTCTTTCAGATTTTCTCTAAAATTAAAATGAAATATGTGACTTTAGCCAACCATTTTAAATTAATCTCTGACTCTTGGTAGGGAGTGGAGAAAGAAGTAATGATTGTAGTCTTTTCTGATTTCCACAATAAATCCCGTTTATGGTGTGACGCATAATGAGCTTGTTATTGTCAGAGGGAAATAGAAAGGCCAGTCCCTGAAGCATGTAATTATTTTCCCAGGTTGAAATCAGCCCGAGATGTTGTATCCAGAACTGGGCACTCATTGGCTCTGGGTTGCTTGCATCGTTACGTTGGTGGTATCGGCTCAGGACAACATCTGAAAACCAGTGTCAGCATTTTATTGGCTCTAGCACAAGATGGAACATCCTCTGAAGTCCAGGTATAATGCTGATTTTGTTTCATTATGACATTTTTAAATAATATTTTTAGGACTGTCATTTGTTTTATAAAATAGTAATGATTCTTATAATTTGTTTGGAAAAATGTTATTAGGGTCTTTGTTTTATGAGTTCTATTTGTAAAACTGTAGAACAGGAATTTGTATTTTAACCTAGTCTTAAATCTGTCTTATTCTGGGAATTTAACCCATTCGCATATATTTCTCGAAATATAGTTTCTTTTTATTAATTTACTATCTTTTGTACTTGTTTCCTCTTTTTTTGCATTTCCTTACATTTGCTAAGTTTTTGTTGTTGTTGTTGTTGTTGTTGTTGTTGTTTTTGAGAGAGAGCAAGAGCAGGGGAAGGGCAGGGAGAGAGGGAAACAGAATCCAAAGCAGGCTCCAGGCTCCAAGCTGTCAGCACAGAGCCGAACACAGGGCTCGAACCCACAAACTGAGATCATGACCTGAAGTCAGACGCTTAACCAAATGAGCCACCCAGGCGCTCCACATTTGCTGAGTTGATCAAGTTTGTTTTAATGGCTATCCTGTCTCTCTTCCCACTCAGACACCAGTCAAAGTCTGGGTTTTTTGGTTGAATTTTCAAGTGTTCTCCTGGAATTTTTGTTTGTTTATGCTCGAACATTTTATATACAAATAAATACAACCACAACGAAAGGCAAGAGCTTCACATGTCTGAAAACATACTACACTAAGGATTTGCCACCATGCACTGATGCACCTAAAAATATTAAGAGTATATGACTATAGTAGCATTCAGCTTGCCAGCTTCATACTGGGACTGTAAGTTGGGAGAAGAAACAATTCAGTTGCCATTACTACATACCATTAGTTTGTTGATAAATTAGTTCCTTCACAGTTAGACAAGAAGCAGTAAATCCAGCAGAGGCTTCCAGTCTACAGGCTTAGTTTGCCTTTGACTTCTTGGTAAAAGTTTCCAGCTGTGTAAAGCCCAAAATTCCCAAAAAGGTTAGAAACAAAAGTTAAGTAAGCTTATAACTTGTTAGGCGCTACACTTTTTTTAAAAAAAAATTCTGTTTTCACAGTAGACTGTGAGATGAACTGCAAGATCATGACCTGAGCTGAAATCAAGAGGTGGAGGCTTAACCAACTGAGCCATCCAGGCACCCCTACATGATTCTTTTTATATGAGAGGACATTTTACTATAATTTGTATTAATTGTATTCCCTCAGCACTACTGTATATCTGCACAAGAAGAGTACAGTAGATATTCTTAAGTTTTCCCTAATTTGTCTTCTGTTTTAAGAATCCTAACTCAAGGAGCATCTGCGTAGTTCAGTCAGTTAAACGTCCCAACTTTTGATTTTGGCTCAGGTCATAATCTTAACGGTTCACGGGATCGAGCCCTGTGTCAGGCTCTGCACTGCACGGATCCTGCTTGAGATTCTCTCTCTCTCTCTCTCTCTCTCTCTCTCCCCTCCTACCCCATTTGCATGTGCACGCTCTCAAAACAAATAAATAAACTTTTAAAAAAGTAAGATGTTAGTAGTTACTAAAATTTAAGTTAAAAAAATCAGCTCAGTATACTCTAATTATTCCTTACAACTAAATGAAATTATATTTCATTCCAGACATGGTCTCTTCATTCACTCGCTCTTATAGTGGATTCTAGTGGGCCAATGTATCGTGGATATGTGGAGCCAACATTATCTCTAGTTCTTACCTTGCTGTTGACTGTTCCACCTTCACATACAGAAGTTCATCAATGTTTGGGTAGATGTTTGGGTGCCATAATAACTACGGTTGGCCCTGAGCTACAAGGTGAGTGAATTCATCTTAAATGAAAGGAACTACACTTTGCTGTCTTTCAGTTTCCTGCATGTCACTATCATGTTGCTAAATGAAAACTTACAATAATAATAATTACTATGTACTGAATGCTTGTTATTTACCAAAGACCTATGCCTCTTCTTTTTACATATGGTATTTAATCTAATGCTTACACCATACCTATAACTGACTGTTATTTGAAGTTTTGAGCAGAGACAGCCTTTCCAAATTATATTTTACCTGGATCCCCATGAAGACAAGATGAAAGTGGAGTCCCTGTGTCCCAGAGTGCCATCCACTTGTCTTCATGGACTTTTGCTTCACTGTTTTCTTTGAACTCTAAAGCTCAGGATCAAAGTTTGAAAACCCACTGCAATAAAGGGGATAATATTATGTAATTTCTCTGTGAGGAAGCAAACTCAGAGAAGATAGGTATGATCCTAAGGCCCGCATTCTAGCCACACAATTCCACCGACATAATTTTACTAAAGGTTGAATGAAACATACAAGGCAGAAAATTACTGTGAATTTATCCTGAATGTACCAGCCATTTTCAAAATCTTCACTTTTTTCCCATCATTCAGTAAATGCTTGAAGTGGGTCAAGATGTTTATGCACATTATCTCATTTAACTTTGACAACATCCTGAGATAGGTATATCACTCCATTTTATAGATGGAACTCTAAGGCTGGGAGAGGTTAAGAACTTTTCCAAGTTTTGTATAGCCAGCAAGTGGTTGGAGCCAGAGGTGAAGCCCAGATCAGTTTCCTTGCCTCCATCCAGACAGATATTTTAAAAAAAGAAGCCAAAATAAAAAGATCTTGATGAAGAATGCTAGAAAGTGGAAAATACATGATTTAGACATGTCTTTTTTCTTGGACTCAGTGTCCTCTTTGAGAAAGTTGATAATTCTTTCTTTCAGTGTTATCATAAGGATATACACAGGATAAATATACAACTTTGATTAAACATAGGTGTTTACCAAGTGCTTTCTAATGCAGTGATAAGGAGGCAATGTGTATTTCAAATTAGAAGTGACCCTATGATTTCCTTATGTCTATAAAATTATTTTTTATTTTACATTGGCAAAAGTTTGAAATCACTTATATTAGGCAATTAAGCCATTTTTTTTTAAGGTTTATTCATTTTTTTTTTTTAAGAGACAGAGACAGAGATGGGGCGCCTGGGTGGCTCAGTCGGTTGGGCGTCCGACTTCAGCTCGGGTCACAATCTCGCGGTCCGTGAGTTCAAGCCCCACGTCGGGCTCTGGGCTGATGGCTCAGAGCCTGGAGCCTGCTTCCGATTCTGTGTCTCCCTCTCTCTCTGCCCCTCCTCTGTTCATGCTCTGTCTCTCTCTGTCTCAAAAATAAATAAAACGTTAAAAAAAAAATTAAAAAAAAAAAAAAGAGAGACAGAGCATGAGTGGAGGAGGGGTAGAGAGAGAGGGAGGCACAGAATCCGAAACAGGCTCCAGGCTCTGAGCTGTCAGCACAGAGCCCGATGTGGGGCTTGAACCATGAACTGTGAGATCATGACCTGAGCTGAAGTCGGACGCTCAACCAACTGAGTCACCCAGGCGCCCCGGCAATTAAGCCATTTTTATACAGATAGTATATAATACTACAATTATTTTTCCTATCTCTGTAAAAATTTCCATTAATCTTCTTAGGAAAATATGATTTAAAGTTATTAAATACTGTCGTGATAATATTGGTTGAACAGAGAAACAGAATGAGGAATTTTCTGTCTCTTTCAAATAAAACAATGATGGATTTAAAAGACAACATAGTTTCCTAGGGATTATATGTAAACCTAGCTAAACCTGGAGGGATATATTGTTGTCATTGATAGACAATCATGTTTTGATATCATTTCTATGGACTTCATAGACTTTTTGTCTTCAAAACTGTACAGTAATCAGAAAGAGAGGTTATTTAGAAGACAATTGTTTTCTAGGAATATTTTTGGTAATACTAATAATTGTGTTTTGCATTTTCTTGTATTTTTCGATTAGGGAACGGAGCAACAATTTCCACCATTCGTTCTTCTTGTTTGGTGGGTTGTGCCATAACCCAGGACCATTCAGATTCCCTTGTTCAGGCTGCTGCCATTTCTTGCCTTCAGCAGCTTCACATGTTTGCACCACGACATGTCAACCTATCTAGTCTTGTTCCTAGCCTGTGTGTAAGTATAAAGCTCCTTCGTTTATATATTTATTTATTTAATATTTTCAAAGTTTATTTATTTTGAGAGGGACAGAGACAGCACAAGCGGCTGGTTGGGGGGAGGGGGTGCAGTTGGCAGAGAGACAGAGAGAGACAGAGAGAGACAGAGAGAATCCCAAGCAGGCTGTCAGCACCAAGCCAGACGTGGAGCTCGAACTCCCAAACCGTGAGATCATGACCTGAGCCGAAACCAAGAGTCAGATGCTCAACTGAATGAGCCACCCAGGCACCCCTCATTCATGGATTTATTTAGAGAGCCCCAGATTTGTTTCCCAAAAGATTAAACTAGACCCAAAACAAAAAATCGAAGTTTCCTAGATTGTGAATCTTAGAGATTCAGCTTCAGTAGTCATTTTATGACTGTTCGTTTTATTTACTGGTTTCCTTTTTCACCTTTTAAGAAATATTTTGATGAGCTGTTTATGTCTTGGTTAAGGATATATCATATTTTTAGCTTTTCCCATTCAGAATTTTGTCTCCTAAAGTTTGATTGATAACTTCTGAGGGGCAGTTGCTGTCATCACAGTCATTAATCTGTTCACTTAATAAATACTTATTGAGAAACTGCCATATGTCATGTACTATGCAAAGTACTGGGAATACATTTTATAGATGAGACAAGATGAAGTTTCTGTCATATAAAATTTATAGTTTACAAGGGAACATGGTCAATAATAATTATTTACCAATATGACAATTGCTAGAAAGGGCTATAGGAAAACATGTAACAGGGGAGCCTGTCAGAATCCAGGCATTCAGAAAAGATTTCCCTGAAAAAATGATATTCAAGGTGTGATAAATAAGAGTTAGTTTGAGAGAAAGTATGGTATTGGTATAGACAGCATTTATTTTTAGGGAGAGAGAAAAATGTGAAAGGTCCCAAGATGGGAAGGAGTGTGATACATTCAAGAAACTGTTTAGTCAGTGTGGTTAGGCTGAGAGAGAAGGGGTGGATAGGGCCCAGGCACAGGATGAAGCTGGACAGTTAGCCAGGTGAGAGATCATGCAGACTTTCTAGATTTAGTAAAACTTTGGACTTTTTTGGCTTTGAAAATTACGGTGGGGCGCCTGGTGGCTCAGTTGGTTAAGCATCCAACTTCAGCTCCAGTCATGATCTCATGGTCCATGAGTTCCAGCCCCATGTCAAGCTCCGTGCTGATAGCTCGGAGCCTGGAGCCTGCTCTGAATTCTGTGTCTCCCTCTCTATCTGCCACTTCCCCACTCACACTCTGTCCCCCTTTCAAAAATAAGTAAACATTAAAAAAAATTTTTTTTAAAAAGAGAGAAATACGGTGGTCTAGGAGAGAGATGGTAATGACTTGCTCCCTATTAGTAGCAATGAGAATGCAGAAAAATAAATGGATTTGAGTGATGTTTAAGAGAAAGAATCAGTGCAATTCATTGATTAATGGGCTGTAAGGAAAAAGGAGAAGGATATAATCCAAGTTCCTGACTTGCGCATAGTAATATAATTTTCTGAGATTGGTAACACCAGAATAGGAGAAGGTTGGGAAAGGTGGATGTAATGAATTCAGTTTTAGACATTTAGTTAGTTTCATGAGCTAGAGCTCAGAAAAGAGAAGTCTGGTTGGAAAGGTAAATTTGGGAGGCATAAGCATTTAGATGGGCAATAAATACAGAAGTAGATAAGATCACCAGGGAGAGTGCTGCATGAGGAACCCAGCATATAACATTTAGGGAAAGAAAAAGAATTAGGAAAAATATGAAGCAATCTGAGTGATTAAAGGAAAAATAGAGTTTGTAGTGTTCACGGAAGCCAAGTGGATTAGAGGAGTGGGCTGCTATAACATATTGTTAAGAGATAAGAATGAGAGCTATAATGTGTCCTTTGACTTTTGTCACATGATGGCTTTAGCAAGAGCTCATCTTGCAGAGTGGTACCAATGGAAGTCCAAATACATTGGGCTAATGGTGGGATATGAATAGAAACTTCTTTCCGGAAGTTCACTTTGTAGGAGAGGACTGAAGATAGTAGGTCAAGGGGGAGATGGACTTTTTCTCCTATGGTAGTGAGATGTGAGGGTTTAAATGCTGAGGGGATGGAACCAGTAGGGTGGGAGAGTTTAAGGTGTGGGACGGAGAGTGGAGAGATAATTAATCACCCAAGGTTTCTAATGGGATAAACTTCTCAGGGCACAAGGAAGAGAATCTCTCTCCCGGTACAGCATGAAGAAAGGGGGAGAGGATGAGTGTACATACAGATGAGTTTATGGATTTGGTGGCTTGAAGTTGGGGGGTTATCATCCAATGACTTTTACTTTCACGTAAAAGGGAAGATAAGTTTTATGAACAAAAGAGAAAAGAAGAGGGCCAGAAATTTGACAGGAGTGGGATGTGGGAGATTGAACTAACTGGAGAAATAGGAGTTTCTGTGGTAGGACTAAGGCTTCAGCGGAGAATAGTGACCCTTTTGGCTCCAGTGTGTGATTTGTAATGGTAGCAGTTCACCTTGTAGGATTTTTCTCCAAAACCTGTAATCAACTGAGCGCAGGCACTGAGCAGCCAGATAGATGCTTTGGTACATTCATGGTTGGACTTTGGCCAAGCAGGTTCAGTTAAATGACAGCAGGATGAAAGAAATAAGGATACTAACAAGATAGTGCTGAGATTATGAGCTCTCACTTCAGTAAAGGAGGAAGGAAAAGACCGTATGAGGCTGATATACAAGGAGAAAGAAAGGTGCTACAGATGTAACCATGGGAGGATATTGCTGAGAAAAAGGGAGGAGGTTACCCAGAATGAGGTGAAGGGACTGAAAGGCCAACATATTAGTTGTTATATCTGATGTGGTATATTTAACGGACGCAATAAGGTTTACTCTTGTTTCACCATAGACCAGGGGAATGTGAATCCGTCCTAGACCATCCCAGAATCTCAGAGTGCTGCAGGGCAGAAACCAGATGCACATGAAATGTGTACAAAAAACATCTGCAAAGAAAATAGTCGATTAATAGTTCATATCTGATTGCATTCTGCAACAAGATACGTAGCATCCTGCCAAAAACCATGGTTTAATGCCCAAGCTCCGAGGGCATTGATGGCATCTCTTGAACAAGGTGACTCTGTTACATGATACAGCTTAGGTTACTGACAAATGTAGGTTACTGACAAAACACAGACATGTATTCTTTAGGTTGTCTGATTCCTCTCTCCATTTTTTTCTCCTTAAATATAATTATACTATGGCATTGACCTTATGAAATAGAGCACATTTAAGAGGATCTGGTAAAGTAATAACATGAGTTTCCTTATCTCAGTAGAGGTTATCAATAAGCCACAGGCTGTGCAATGAGCCTCCAAACTGATTCCCTTGGCAGAACACCAAGGGTTTTATTACAAGGTGTGTTGGAGCACTTTCCTGAACCTCTTCCAAGAGGCTAAGTAGTGAGATTCCAGCTAGTTGGTTGGAAGGAGGTGGCTTGGCAGGGTAGCGATGAGAAAAGGGGCCATGCAAGGGGTTGTCTTGTTTCCACATTGCCAAAAGCCCCTGTGCTGTCTCCATACCAGATCTTTCAACACTGAAAATTAGTCCACACGTGGGTTCATCCAAATTAGTGAAATCGGTTCAGATTTTTACAAATTTCGTGTTTATTCCTACTCAATCATTGACATCAGAAATGGCAATATTATGTGATACCATGTGTAATACCTCACACAAATGAAATGTGATTTATTTTTTCAGCAAATGTATTGAGAGGTGAGTTTCACCATCGTAATCTTTAAGTGATATAAAAGTGTTAAAATTTGTGTGATGTTAAAACTATTCAAAATGTGTCTTTGAAAGAACAACCACCACCCTGAAATATTGTTATTTCCCTCTTGGCAAGCAACTGCTTTTCTACCAGGTGACCACAGTTCCTCATTCTCCCGTCCTGACAGAAGTATTCCACACATAGGCATTGATGTCATCTGGGATAGTTGTAGGAAATGTCAGTGAGAAAAAGACTTGAACTGAATGCCCAGGTCATCAGTGTCAGAGCAGGGGACGTCCAGTTGTCCAGGATGTATATGCGGTGGATGCAACAAGAGATAGCAAGATGATGTAAAGTATAAAATAACAGGCATTTTTATAGAAAGGTGGAGGTCTACTGTAGGAGTAAGCAACACAATGTTCCTGAAGTTTGTGAAATATAAGACAAAAAAGTTTCTTTGGAAAACAATTAGGCATAATCTAAACTAGTTTAATATATGCATATGCTGTGACCCAGAAACTTCACTCTTTTTTTTATAGGCTTTTTTTTTTTTACACTTATTTATTTTGAGAGAAAAAGAGTGTGTGAGCGGGGAGGGGCAGAGAGAGAGGGAGAGAGTATACCAAGCAGACTCCGTGCTGTCTACGCAGAGCCTGATGCGGTCTCAATCTCAGGAACCGTGAGATCATGACCTGAGCTAAAATCAAGAGTAGGACGCTTGGGGCACCTGGGTGGCTCAGTCAGTTGAGTGTCTGACTTCAGCTCAGGTCTTGATCTCACGGTTCTTGAGTTCGAGCCCCATATTGGGCTTGCTGCTGTCAACATAGAGCCTGCTTCAGATCCTCTGTCCCTCTCTCTGCCCCTCCACTCATGCATGCATGCATGCGTGCGTGCTCTCTTGTGCTGTCTCTCTCTCAAAAATAAACATTAAAAAAAAAAAAAAAAGTAGACACTTAACCAACTGAGCCATCCAGGTGCCCCCAGCAACTTCAGTCTTAAGTAAATAGCTGAAAGAGATACATGCATATGTGTGCCAAAATACATGTGCAGGAATGTTCATTGATTGGTTATTCAAAATAGCCAAAACCCAGAAATGACCTATATGTCTACCAGTGAGCAGTGGATAAATAGTGATATAATATTCAACAGAACACTATACAGCAATAAAAACAAACTGAAATGTAGTTACTTGGATGAATCTCACAGATAAATTTCTGAGAAGTCGGACATAAGAGCACACTACATAGTTCCATTTATATAAAGTTCAAGAGGAGGCTAAATGAAACTATAATGATGGATGTCACTATAGATTCTCATTATCTCTAAGGAGCTAGGGAGGGACATTAGGAAGCCACATATTTTTATCAAATATTTATTCAAACAAATATGTCTTTATTTTACCTGATTTACAGTGACTGTAAGACACCATCGATTGTAATTTGCATCTCTAATACTAGAGATGTTCAAATGGAAAAAAATATATATGCCTCAGAATCATTAAAATGGAGTATTCAAAGTACTTTGAAAACAAAAGTGTTCTATTTTTTTCTCTTCAGCTCTCCCAATCAACATTTGTTGAATGTATTTTCTTAGCTACAGTTCTTTTTTTTTAATATTAAAAAAATTTTTTTTACGTAAACTCTGTGCCCAACATGGGGCTTGAACTCACGACCCCAAGATAAAGAGTTGCATGGTGTATAGACTGAGCCAGCAAGGCACCCCTGTTAGCTACAATTCTATTTAGTTGCAACTAAATTAAATTTTTATGATGTTCTGTTTATATATATTTAATCATTTGATTCTTACCACAATCATGTAAGATAGGGTGGGTATTGTCCCCAATGTACACATGCAAAGGCAGAAACTCTGAGAGACTAAGTGACTTGTTCTTCGCATCTCATGTGACCATGCTTAAGCTTTCTAATTAGAGGATATTTGAAAGTTCCAGAATGTCTTAATTTTAAGGAAATGGAGTGAATAAAACATTTTATTGAAAGAAATCTGTCAGGTTTTCTCTCCTCAGTTATATATATATACATATATATGTGTATATATATAGATAGATATAGATATATATTTTAAATACTTGGTATAAGTTTCACGGGCTATGAATTTTATGCAAATATATCTGGAATTAAAAATGCTATATTGGTAGTATAAAAATATACTATCTAGCATTGTGAAGGGGTGGTGTATTCCATGTAATTATTCCCCCTTTCGCTATTTCTGGATGAGATTTTTTACTAACATATATTACTTACATTTCTTATCTCCTTGCTTAAGAAGTAGCTCATGGGACCTAATTTAATATTTTCTTGGTGAATCAGCTTTATGGTAATAACAACTAATCTGTATTGAGTAAGTATGTCAATCATTGTTCTAAGCAAAATACTTGCATTAACTTATTTTATTTTCACCATATTCCTGCAAAGAATTACTCTCCACATTTTGCATATGGACAAACAAGGCACAGAGAGGTTAAGTAACTAGTCGAAGGTCACATAGAAGTAAATGACAACCAAGATTCAAACCCAGTCTAGCAATCAGAGCACAAGCTCTTAATCATCATGTTATGCTGTATCTTATACTTCATGTATTAAAGTGTGCTACATTGATTCTTTCAATGTCTTTCAGGATCTTTTGAGATGAAAAGCAATTCTTTTCCAAAAGGGCCCATTTTGGAATTGTTTCCAGGTGTAAATATTGGCTTGATTTTTTTTATTTTAATAAACAACCCTTCTTTGCTTTCATTCCTTGCTAACTTTTCATTGACTACATATAATCTTTATGCACTTAACAATTTTTAAATTTTTTTTATGTTTATTTATTTTTGAGACAGAGGGAGACAGAGCATGAGTGGGGGAGGGGCATAGAGAGAGGGAGACTCAGAATCTGAAATAGGCTCTGGGCTCTGAGCTGTCAGCACAGAGCCCAATGCGGGGCTCGAACCCACGAACCATGAGATCATGACCTGAGCCGAAGTCGGATGCTTAACCGATTGAGCTACTCAGGCACCCCTGCAGTTAAAAATTTTGGATGACAACATTTAGTAGGACCATGTGTAAAATAAGATGTGCAAGAGATCCATCTGGATTTTTATGTAAGTATATTGTATGGTCTTTAGTGACCAGGTCTTGGGACAGTTATTTTGGCCACTAAAATATTCCTTATATGCTTTATTGGTATTATTATTTTTCCAAAAGGCCATTTATTTGGCTATATATTTAACAACTGATGTTGTTCAACGAAGAGCCTCTTCCCAAGTAAAGTGTTAATATATATTCATTAGGTAAATGAGATCGCAGTGTTTTTAAAAAAATTGTCTAATATGTTATGGTTTACAGGTTCACTTATGTAGTTCCCATTTGCTGCTTCGACGCGCAGCCGTGGCTTGTCTCCGGCAGCTCGCCCAAAGAGAAGCTGCGGAAGTCTGTGAATATGCCATGAGCCTAGCCAAAAATGCAGGCGACAAGGAGAACAGTGGTACTAGTAAGTTACCTTATCGGTCATTATTCTTTTTGTTTAAATACTTAACCATTTCACAGGAGTATTGCTCTTTAAGTAACATTTTTGCTTTCAAGGATAGTCATTCTTCCTGTCCTTGTAAATAAAATAAAACCATTATCACTTAGAAAACACCTCCAGTGTAGTTTTTAGAAAGATTTTTTTAATGTTTATTTATTTATATATTTTTTATGTTTTTATTTATTTTTTAGAGAGAGAGCAAGTGGGAGAGGGGCAGAGAGAGAGAGAGGAAGACATAGAATCTGAAGCAGGCTCCAGGCTCCGAGCTGTCAGGGCAGAGGCTGATGCAGGGCTCGAACCCATAAGCCGTGAGATCATAACTTGAGCCAAAGTCAGACACTCAACTGACTGAGCCACCCAGGCGCCCCATAAATGTTTATTGATTTTTTTGAGAGAGAGAGAGAGACAGAGAGAGAGAGAGACAGAGACAGCATAAGCAGGGGAGGGGCAGAGAGAGAAGAGAGAGAATCCCAAGCAGGCTCCACGCTCAGCACTGAGCCCGACATGGGGCTTGATCCCACAACTCTGAGATCATGACCAAGCTGAAATCAAGAATCAGATGCTTAACTGACAGAGCCACCCACATGCCCCAAAAAATTCCAGTATGGTTTTCTTGGTAATTTTACACTTCTACCTTTTTTAAGGTTTGGAGCTAAACAGCGTTTAATATCAAGATACTTGTGCCATGCCTTGAGGATGATTTAGCTATATATAAAGGATAACTGGGGCGCCTGGGTGGCACAGTCGGTTAAGCGTCCGACTTCAGCCAGGTCACGATCTCGCGGTCCGTGAGTTCGAGCCCCGCGTCGGGCTCTGGGCTGATGGCTCGGAGCCTGGAGCCTGCTTCTGATTCTGTGTCTCCCTCTCTCGCTGCCCCTTCCCCATTCATGCTCTGTCTCTCTCTGTCCCAAAAATAAATAAACGTTGGAAAAAAAAAAAAAAAAAAAAACCTTTAAAAAAAAAAAAATATCAAGATACTTGTGCCATGCCTTGAGGATGATTTAGCTATATATAAAGGATAACTAACTCTAAGGATGTTGCTCAGTATCACTGATAGACTTCTGGAAAGAGCAGTGATCTATTTGGGGGGTACCTGAAAGCTTTGGTCCCTTTTGAAAAGTGATGCAACTTTTCCTCAAGAAGGTAAAGCTAGAGTAACCAATAAAACAAGAAATGTCAGTACATGTTTGGGTAGCAAAAGGTAGATCTTTGCTTTCTTCAATTCTTTCTGTTTTTGGGGGGGTTTTATGTATAACTTGAATTTCATACTTGGTCTTCTGGTCCCTAGGGATTGGTTGCTTGGGAACTTTTTCAGAGCTTAATTGACAGATATTTCCTTATTGTGAGAGAAAAATTTTTACTTACTAGAGCTTTCAAAGGCATAGAAGTTGCTTGAGTACTAAGAAGCAAGATACTAAAATATCTTCAATTTTAGCATAGTGTAGGAGCTCTATTAACAAATATACTGTATTGTAGAAATGTGAAAGAAGCTATACAATAAACATTATTGCTTTTAAGAGAGAAAACATAGAACCAAAAGTAATTACAGAATATTCCTGAATAAGATATAAAATTTTATTTTAATTTTTTTATTTTTATCTTTTTTAAAAATTGAGGAGTTTATTAGAGAAATATGAGAGGCAAAGACACCCCAAGTGACAGAAAGAAAATTCTGAAAATGTCCCTTCAAGCCAAGTGGGGGCCTGGCCTTGACCTCCCCAAAAGGACAAGAAACTGGTGGGTTACCAACAACATTCTCTGGTGGCCACCTTGCCAGGGCATAAGTGTTCTCAGCCAGCACCGCTCCACTCCACCCCCCTCCCCTCCAAAGGTGGAAAGGAGACAAAGACTGTTTATAGAACCAATGCAGAGGCAATGGGAGCTATAAGGAAAGTCTGAGAGAGAGAGAGAGAGAGAGAAAAGGAGGTGGGGAGGACCTTAACAAAGAGTCCCAGGCGTTTGGCTCTGCACGGCCTCAAATGCATTGACAAACAGTTCTACAAAATGGTTACTTAAAAGGTAAAATGCCTAATGTTGTTTCTGAGAGTGCCCCTGGACTTCTTCCCACACACACCAACGTATGTGGCAGGGCCACATCACACACCAACATATGTGGCAGGGCCCAAAGGCCACGCTTTGGAAAAAAGTAAAACCAGAATAAGCCCTCTTGCTCTTTAAGGAGAGAGGAAGGAGCGGAGGCTGCTGGGGCCTTTCCCAGGTACGCCTCCCAGCAGCAGCATGGCACGGTGCTAGGTCTCACCTTTTGTCACCCGTGCTTCAGTGTACTCTAGTCTCCGTTCAAAGGCTGTCAGTTTAGTGTTGCAAGTCTTGAACAACAAGATGTATCAAATGAGTTGAGAAAGTCCACAATTTGTTGATGCTGCTGCTGATGACCTCAGTATACTCCCAGTTCGCTCAGTCCTGCTGAACCTCCCCCAGTACCGATCCTCTTGACCCACCATGGCTGCCCAAGATACAAAATTTTAGAATGTTTACATTCAGCCACCATCATTGAAGTTGAAAGACAAACTAAGAGGGGGAAATACTTGCAAAATATATTTATTGCTTTATTTATTGAAGTGTGTATATTTATGTTTTAATATTTTTAATTTTTTTAATGTTTATTTATTTTTGAGAGAGAGAGAGAGGCAGAGCATGAGCAGGGGAGGGGAAGAGAGAGGGAGACACAGAACAAGAAGCAGGCTCCAGGCTCCTAGCTGTCAGCATAGAGTCCGACGCAGGGCTTGAACTCACGGACCGCGAGATCATGTCCTGGGCTGAAGCCAGACACTCAACCAACTGAGCCACCCAGGCGCCCCTGTTTTAATATTTTTAAAGCTTAAAAGCTTAGTGTGTTGGGGGTCCTAAGACCACCCCACATTTGATGATGCAGTAGGAGGACTTAGCATATAGTCGTGCTTATGGCTATGGTTTATTACAGCAACTGGATACAAAGCAAAATTTGCAGAGGGAAAAGGTACTTGGGGTGAAATCTGGAGCAAACCAGGCTCAGGTTTCCAAGCGCCCCTGCCCCATGAAGTCACACAGGAGCTGCTTGACTCCCCAACAATCTGTTTTGACAACACACACGAAATGTCTACCAGGGAATCTTCTCAGAGACTCAGTCCCCAAGGTTTTTATTGGGCACTGGTTGACAGGATATGTCTGCCTAGCATGTTTCAAAAGCCCAGATGTTCAAAAGTCAGGCAGATGTTTGGCATAAACCATACTGTTTGTACAAACAGGTTAGGCATAGTGAGCCACTTTTACCAGGAAATGGTGGGAACCCTCCTGAAACCCAGTTCTCTCAGATGCTAACAGAGGGCTAACCTGAATATCAGGCCTTTCTAAGTATTCTCAGGCCTGCTATGTTAACTGTCTTTTGCATCTACAGAAATCATGAGAGCATAAGAAACATGTTTTATCAAAGAACAAGTATCAACATAGGAAATATTTTCAACCTCCAGTGATTAAATAATAATTAAGTTATAAGTCAGTGCAATAATAAGATAGCATTTTTCTTTTATGAAACTGACCAGATTAAAAATAATGATTATAACTAGCGTTGGGAGAGGTATGAATAGAAGACAAATGTCTTACACTGCAGATAGGAAGAAATGTAAAGTCATACAAATTTTTTGGATTTGTCAGTATTTTTTGTCAGCTTACCCTTTGACCTAGCAATTCCCCTTTTAGGAATTCATCCTCAATGAGTTAATCAATGTCCTCTTAATTCAGTGGTTTGCTATGTAGCTATGAAAATTCATGTTATAGAAGTATAATTCCTGATATGGGAACATATTACCTGCTGCTAAGTGAAAATTAAGCTTCTGTGGTCTAATTTCTCACTAATGTTCTCTTTCCTTGGAACCTTTTCTTTTGACTTTTCCTACTGTCTGAATTCCTTTCATTGTGGCTGTTTTCTGCAGACACCCCTCATTTGTCTTTGGAGTGACTCAACTAAAAGAGTCACTTTTCAGTTTCCATCCATCTGTCTCACTCTCTTCAAGGTTCAGAGGACTTTAGACTTCGGAGCTCGCAGTATTCATTATTTTTTTTTTTTTTTAATGTTTATTTATTCTTGAGATAGAGACAGAGCATGAGCAGGGGAGGGTCAGAGAGAGAGACACACACACAATCCCAAGTAGGCTCCAGGCTCCAGGCTCCGAGCTGTGAGCACAGAGCCTGACACAGGGCTTGAACTCACAGACCATGGCATCATGACCTGAGCCAAAGTCGGATGCTTAACCGACTGAACCACCTGGGTACCCCCACGGTGTTCATTCTTAAGGCTACCTGTTGTACAAGTTTTGCTGTTTATAAGAACAAAAGGATTTTCAGATAAAGCAAGACATTTGCTATCTTATAACAATACTGCTTTTTTAGTTGAAGTATAAGTAACATACAATGTTATGTTAGTTTCAGGGATACAACATAGAGATCCACAATTCTGTACATGATGAAGTGCTCACCATGATAAGTGTAGTCGCCATCTGTCATCATACGACATTATTACAATATTGTTGACTGTATTCCTTGTTTGTACTTTTCATCCCTGTGACTTACTTTATAGCTTGAAGTTTGTGCCTCCTAATCCCCTTCACCTATTTTATCCATCTCGCCATTCAGTATTACTTTTGGATTGTATGTTTCTTGGAAAGGACTTTCCCAGTTTTTAAGTGTTCGTATAGCATATAATCCATTTATGATTTGTGTTCTGGCTTTATAAAGCCAGATTTTTAAAAATCTGAATTATAAGACTGAATGAATTTCAATTTGTTCTTCCAACAAATATAGCAGTAATTATTTTTTAGGCCATTAAATTCAATCTACCTAGAAATATATCTCTTTCCCACACTTTTTCTTTTTTACGTGAAATATATATCTATTTAGCATTCCCTGGAGATTTGTTTAAACTACCTCAGAATAATCAGTCTTAAAGATGAGATTTATTGTCAGATTAAATTCTAAACCTAAGGATATGTATGTAAACTGGAGAACATAAATTGTATGTGTAGCTAGCTTGTTTTGTCGTAATCCTGAATTTACATGTAAGCGTTGATATTTAACGTAATTGTTACCTCTAGTGTACAACAAAATCCTGTACAAGTTCATTTATAAAATTTGCTTTTCAGATGTCAGTCCTTTTGCACCTGGAGTTAGTTCTCGAAGTGATATCCATTGCCGGCACCAAGGTGTTAATATAACAGAAACTGGTCTTGAAGGGCTTCTTTTTGGAATGCTAGACCGGGAGACAGATAGAAAATTATGTTCTGATATTCACGATACTTTGGGGCATATGCTGTCATCACTGGCTGTAGAAAAACTTTCGCATTGGCTAATGCTTTGTAAAGATGTCCTGGCAGCTTCTAGTGGTATGTATTCAATATATAAAATAGTGAATATTTTCCCTCTCATATACATTTGTATGTGTAAATATATGGATACAGATACATAAAAAGATATATAGATACATAGATTTAAATTTGAGCTTGCATTTAAAAATACTAATACATTTTAATCTATAAATCCCTATATAAATGTTGAAGGTTAAATTACATTACAAAGTAATATGCTTTCTTTGATTTGGGGGAAACAGCTAAATTCAAACTAAATTTTCATGTATGAAAACCCCCAGTTACTCCATAGTTCAACATAGTATGTAAAACTAGTGAAATATGTAAAAGGCTTTTATGTTACCCTTTGCTTGGTTTCTGATTGTTGTTTTTTTTTTTAACTTACCAATTCTACTGTTTTCAAAGGAATGAGAATTTAGTCCTTTTTTATTAGCAATCTTCTAACATGAATGCAAGTTCTATAACATCATTTTTGCTATATGGAAATTTGTCATAATATGCTGTTTTGTGTTATAGATATGAGCACTGCAACTCCCTTAAGTAGTGGAAAAGATGAGGAATCTGAGAAGAAAGATGAAATGGATGATGATACCATGTTCACCACACTAGGCGAAGAAGATAAATCAAAGCCCTTCGTGGCACCTCGCTGGGCCACTCGGGTGTTCGCTGCCGATTGCCTGTGCCGAATCATCAATTTGTGTGAGAATGCAGACCAGGCCCACTTTGATCTTGCGATGGCACGTTCTGCTAAACTACGAAACCCTACAAGTAAATTTAAAATCAGTACTTCTTCTATAGGTTTGAGCTATTTTGCTGCTAGGTAACATGCTTTAGGTTCTGCCTTTCATGTCTTGCATTCATGTGCCTTTTACCTTTGTTTTCTGTCCCCTAAACATACTACGCATCTTCTGCTTTGTATTTGGAAGATAAGTTGAAGAAAGTGGTTCAAAGGTATATGTCTACCTATCTTAAGGTAGATGTATCTTAATCATGTCCCCTCAGGGTAATAATGACAGTAACTTACATATCCTTTGTACTTTGTCCTAGTTTTAGCACTTCAATGTAAAAGACAGAGCAACGCTTTAAGGTGCATAAGCAAAGTGAATTTTGCAGTCCCCAGCCATGGAGAATGTCAGAATTCATGAGTGCTATCATTCAATTCAACTCAAACTCTCAGATTTCAGAAATGCTGCTAGGTAGTTTTAAAAAAGTGAAAATTGTTGGTTACTGAGACCTGTCACTTTTTTATATTTTATGACCTTTTTATATCCCATAATTCCCTGGATCCAATATTATAGGGAGTTTGCAAAGAAATCATCGCATCCAATATCCTCATTTTACAAATGAGAATCAGAGAAGCTGAGGGCAGTAAGAGAGTAATAGACTCTGTCTTGTCATTTGTTGTCTCTTCATTGCCCTGTCATTTTCTTACATATGTAAAGACAAACTGTATATGTTAATAGTATTGAAGTCTGTACATTAAAATGCCTTCCAGTTTGTTTTGTTACTAAATGCCTTTCAGTTTACTAGAGCTCACAAATGGATTAAAAAACAAAAGGTAAAACAGTACTCCATGTATAGAATGTGAATCTGAAGGTACAGTTATCAGGAAAGCACAATTATCATGAGCACAGTGTCTTTATTCCTGTCATTATTTATCAAATATTTACCAAATCCTGTTCTTTGCTACACATTGGGGATACAAAGAAAAAGAAAACAGAGTCCACATCCTTGAAGAATTTCTAGTCTAGAAGACAAAAAGGCTTGTCTCAAACAATTACATGTCCCATAGTGGTATGATGGAGTATTTGGGGAATATAAAAAAAGTAGTGTTCATTTCCTGAAGATCCAGGGAAGATCTCACAGAAAAGGTGATTTTGAAACTGGATTTTAAAGGCAGAGAAAAGATTTTGCAGGTAGAAGAAGCTGATTGTATTAGTGTTCTATTGCTGCTGTAAGAAAAGACCACAAATTCAGTGGCCCTATCCTATAGTTCTATAGGTCAGAAAGTCCAACATGAGTCTCCCTGGCCTAAAATCAAGGTCTCAGCAGGGCTGCATCCCTTTCTGGAAGCTCTAGAGGAGTCTATTTTCTTCATAGCTTCTGTCAGCTGCCTGTATTCCTCGACTGGTGGCCCCCTTTCTCTGTCTTCGAAGCCAACAACATTGGCGGTCTCAGTGATCCACCTTTAGTTGTCACACTTCTCTCTGACTACAGCCAGAAGAGGTGCTCTGCTTTTAAGGCACATGTGATTAGATTGGGCCCACCTGTTAAATTTGGGTTAATCTCCATGTACAAAGTCCCTTTAACATTCACAGGTGGTTGTAGGGATTAGGGTGTAGAAATATTTGAGCACCATTATTCCGCCTACCGCACTGGTTTATTATAAGCAAAGAAAGTAAGAGAATTTGTAAAGGCACAGAAGTATGCATATTACATTTAAGGAAAGGTGACGATCCTTAAGTTGGCTTTCCTTTCTTTGTGTTTAATTGTTTTTTCTCTCATTATTTGTATCCTGTCTTTTTCCCTGCATTCTCAGAGATCCTCACAAGGCTTCCCTTTATGTCATGGATATAATGTTTTACTGTTTTCTGCCCCCCATAGCGGATCTGAAGTATTCTTTTATGTTTTTAGTTTTCGTTTAATTGTTTTGTCTTCTTCCTTCATCGTATCATATCATTTGGGCTCCTTATGATTTTCTGTTCTTATTCTATAGCAACCATGACTTTGTGCATCCTGTTGAGATGCCAAGTGATTTTCTGTATTTTATTCTGATTTTTATAGAACATTATTTTTTAGGTGCATTTTATTTATTTTGAGAGAAAGAGTCCGCACATGTGAACGCACATGAATGGGGGAGGGGCAGAGAGAATCTCAAGCAGGCTCTTCGTGATCAGCAGGGAGCCTGATGTGGGGCTTGATCTCACGAACCATGAGATGATGATCTGAGTCTAAATCAAGAGTTGGACACTTAACCGACTGAGCCACCCAGGTGTCCCCAGAAAATTATTTTTGAGATTAGTTCTTTCGGAATCTTCATAATCTTTCTTTTGCCTGGGTGTATTTTTTTTCCACAGGCTTATTTGTTTATATATCCTTGAAAGGGTAGAGTGCGTATTTGGAATTTGCTCACATTGTGTGTGGGTGGATTGCCCATATTCTCTGTCTTTGTTAACTGGGTGCTTCACATTGGTAGCTGGATGGTGAGCTGATATAACAGCTCTCCAACCTAGATTTCAGTATCTGACATGCTTTGTTCTGCTGGACTGAAAGAAGATCCTTTCTAGTTCCCATTGCCTGCCGTCCTGAACAGTAATGTCAGTGTGTATGAAAAGTTACAGATCAAATAAATGTGCTATCCAGGCTCTTCCTGTATCATCCTTATCTCCCTTTGCATGCACTGTGCTTTCATTGCACAGAACTACCAGTCCCAGAATATAATAAACCTCTAACAGTCCCCTAATTCCCCATTTTAGAATTTCTGCCCCATGTCCCTTCCCACTCCCCTGCTTTAGGAGTTCATCTCCTAGGATTTGGAAAAAAGAGGTCTTGATTTAAGAAAAGTTGGAGGTAGAGAATTGTGTAGAGAAGCGATAGCACTTTCATTTAGGAATTATTGCCTACTTTTTTGTTGTGAGAGTGCTGTCATTCTAGACCTTTTTAATTAGGTGACAGAGAGTAACAGAGGAGTAATGGGCCTTTTAATTTACTTCTGGGTTGGCATAATATGAATAGGCCCATTTTAAGCGAGTTCCATCTACCTTGGAAATTTCCTCCCAACTTCTGGCAGCATTTCATTATTCCTTATTTTTATTGGTGGAATGTTTTGTTTTTTTTTTTAATTTTTCTTTAATGTTTATTCATTCTTGAGAGGCACAGAGACAGAGTGTGAGCAGGGGTGGGGCAGAGAGAGAGAGAGAGAGAGAGAGAGAAAGAAAGAGAGAGAATCTGAAGTAAGCTCCAGGCTATGAGCTGTCACCACAGAGCCTGATGCGGGGCTCCAACTCATGAGCTGTGAGATCATGACCTGAGCCGAAGTCGGATGCTCAACTGACTGAGCCACCCAGGCGCCCCCATTGGTGGAATGTTTTTGTTTCCCTGAGGTGAGGAAGCACTGGGGGCTTCTGACTAAATGTTCTTTTTCTCTCTCCTCTGTTCCTCTTCCCCAAACCAATAGATATTCTTTTTTAAACTTAAGATTCTAAAATAAGAATTTTAGGTAGGCACAGGAAAAAATTAGAAGAACTTGTCTTACAACCTTCACAATAAGAATAACAGCAAAAATCTGTTTAAATAGGAGCTGTTTGGGAATCAGGCTGAAACACAGACTTGCCACTGCTTCAAAAAGACTTTGAGAGTCTTGCAGCAGCCTGAAGAACTTTAGAGTACTTGAGCTTGATAAATTATTTAGATAATTTTAGTTGCTATGTCTTTAAGTTCACCAATCTTTTCCTCTTTGGCACTAATCCCTAATAATCTTATCCAATTTATCTTTCATTTCCAATATATATATTTTTTAATTTTTACAAGTCCCATTTGTGGTTTTCTCTTTTATTTCTGTCTTCATTATGCTCGGGCTTTCCTTTTCTTTCTTGAATATAGGCAACATGTTTATAATAAACCTGTTTTAGGCTGCCTGTCTGTTAATTTCATCATCCCTTTCATTTCTGAATCTGTTTCTATTCACTGAGAGTTTTTTCCCTTGTTATGAAATATATTTTCCTGCTTCTTTGCATCCCTGGTAATTTTTTTATTACATGCCAGATATTGCAAATTTTATGGTGGTAGTGCTGGATTTTGTTGTATTCCTTTAAATAGTATTACACTTTGTTCTGGGATATAGTTAAATTACCTGCTATCTTTTGAATCCTTTGAGACTTGCATTTAAGCTTTGTTTGGGCAGATCTGGAGCAGCCTTTATTCTAAAAGGAAAAAGTCTTCTCCTTCCTACGTCTTACCTTGCAAAAAAGTCTTTTCCATAAAGTAAAAGTTGAGAAACTACTGCCTACAGTCTAAATCCAGCCCATAGCCTGTTTTTTTAAATGAAGTTTTATTGGAACACAGCACACCCATTTATATACACATGGACTGTGACTACTTTCATTCTGCAACACCAGAGTTGAGTAGTTGTGTTAGAAATTATATGGCCAGGGGTGCTTGGGTGGCTCAGTAGGTTAAGCGTACGACTTCGGCTCAGGTCATGATCTCGCACTTCGTGGGTTTGAGCCCCGCGTCGGGCTCTGTGCTGACAGCTCGGAGCCTGGAGCCTGCTTCGGATTCTGTGTCTCCCTCTCTTTCTCTTCCTCCCCTGCTCACGCTCTGTCTCTCTCTCAAAAATAAATAAAGATTAAAAAAATAAAAAGAAATTATATGGCCAGGAAAGCCAAAACTATTTACTATCTAGTTCTTTACAGAAAAAAAAAATCTGCCGACCCCATTCTAAAGAATTATAAACTCCTTTGGGGAAAGTTAGGATAATCAGTTACTTTGCTTCAAATGTTATTGCATAATAATGTCATCTATTTTACCATACTGTGTAAAAGGTTTACCAATGTTCTTGAGAAATTATGATAGATAAGCTTTCTTGAAAGTGTATCTTTGTTATTTTTAAACACAGTGAAATGTATGGAATGTAAGTGCTTTTTTATTTTTTTATTTTTTATTTATTTTTTAATTTTTTAAACATTTATTTATTATTGAGAGACAGAGAGACACACAGAATGAGCAGGGGAGGGGTAGAGAGAGGGGGAGACATAGAATCCGAAACAGGCTCCAGGCTCCGAGCTGTCAGCACAGAGCCCGATGTGGGGCTCGAACTCACAGACTGTGAGATCATGACCTGAGTCGAAGTCGGTTACCCAACCGACTGAGCCACCCAGGCGCCCCCATAAGTGCTTTCTTAAAGACATTTATTTCATTTCATATTAAACCTATTTGGGCAGAAATTTTCCTTTTTGCCATCTATTTTATTTTTAGATGACCTGTTGGTACTTCATCTCTCTGACCTGATTCGCATGGCCTTCATGGCTGCAACAGATCATAGTAACCAGCTGCGGATGGCTGGGCTCCAAGCACTTGAAGACATTATCAAGAAGTTTGCATCTGTGCCTGAGCCAGAATTTCCAGGCCAAGTGATTCTGGAGCAGTATCAAGCTAATGTGAGTGAGATACTCTGTTTACTTAAAAACTTAAAATTGATTCTTTGTGTGGTGAGTAAGGGGGCGAGGATTCCCTGGAGAAATGTCTTTGGAGCTTCAACTATATGTCTTTATTCCCATTGTCTGCTGCATAGTTGAAGCCCACAGTTGAAGAAACAATAGGATAAAACTATTTTTAAGTTATGATAGCGTATTCATGATAAAACTAGAATAGAAATCGCAGGCTAGCTTTTCAGTCTTGTGTTTAGATGTTTAGCCATGCCATTTAAAAGATAAAAGGACATTCAAAGAGTGTTGTGGATTTGCTGACATTACTTTTATATGTCAAGACTTGATAAGCATTTTTAAAAATACAAAGGGCAACTTTGTACGCTGAAGGATAACTTTTAATAATAGCAGTTAAAAATATTACTGAAAGAATTATATACCTTCAAAAATATTTTTATTTTGTTCTAAACAGAGATATTTTTTTCTCCTGAGATTTATAACTTTGTTTTCTTCGCCTGAGGCACAATAGATATAATCCTGGTAATGATGGGTTATATGAAGACAAAGTTAGCAAGGAAAGAATACACATTTTTTTTTTTTTTACTGTGATCAAAATCTTAGCTTCAGATACAAAACACCTTATCTAAAAGCTATACTCAAACATACATAAAATTAAAAAGTACGAATAATTTTTAATCCATTGTTTTTCCATCATAAGTACTGGTGAGGAAATTATAGCTTCTAGCCCAGCTGGCTATAGAAAATCCATATTCAACTATTTACTCCCAAATACCCAACCTATCCAATGAAGGTTTGTTGTTCTGTTTTGCTTTATTTTGACTTTTTATTTAGAAATAATTTTAAACATACAGAAAAATTATAAGAATAGTACAAAAAACTGTCTTATGCCCTTTACTCATATTTACCAATGGTTATTTTTGCTTCATTTGCTTTAGCATTGATTTTATATTTCTCTCTCTTTATACACACATTTTTTTTTCTAAACCATTTACAGATAAATTATTTAAATCATGTACCTTTATCTTAGAATACTTCAGTCTGTATTTCCAAAGGACAAGAACATTGTCTAACATAGCCACAGAACAGTTCTCAACTTCAGGAAATTCAACATTGATATATTACTTCTATATAGTCTGTCATATTCCACTTTTATCAGTCAAGCCAGTAATCTCTTTTATAGTATATTCTCTTCCACCTTCAGTACAGGACCCAGCACCAGCTCTGTGATTAGTTGATGATTGTACCACCAATACTGCAATTAGTTGCCATGTGTGTTTAGTCACAGAGAGTGACTCAATCCATTTCCAAATGGCTACTGATATATCTTAGTGACTGACTCTTGTGTAAGGGAAGATGTCTCAAATTAGGAGTTGAATGTATCTAATTCCTTGTTCAGTTCATGCACATTAAATTTAGTATATCTAAAAATCAATGACTGGGTTGGCTTATTAAAACTAAAGTTCATGGGGTACCCAGGTGGCTCAGTTGGTTAAGTGGCTGACTCTTGATTTCAGGTCAGGTCATAATCTCACAGTTGGTGAGTTTGAACCCCATGTTGGGCTCTGCGTTTATGCTTCAGATCCTGTCTCCCTCTCTCTGCCCTTCCCCTGCTCGTACTCACTCTCTCTCTCAAAAATAAATAAATGTAAAAAAAAAAATATTTTTGAAAACTAAAGCTAATATTCCTTTACTTATTACTGTAACAATGGTACACAAATGAATATTTCTTGAGAATCTTTCTCTGAAAGCACCTCTTTTTGAGGTAAAATGGCTTCTAAGGTCTTTAAATGACTATGTGAATTTTTAGTATTACTCAGTTATTTAAAGGAGTTGATCCAGTTATATGAGATTCACCCATGAGGTAAATACTGTTAGAAGTACATTCAGGAGGGGCGCCTGGGTGGCTCAGTCGGTTGGGCGTCCAACTTGGACTCAGGTCATGATCTTACACTCACAGGTTCAAGCCCCGCATCAGGCTTTGTGCTGACAGCTCAGAGCCTGGAGCCTTGCTTCAGATTCAGTGTCTCCCTCTCTCTCTGCCCCTCCCCCACTCGCACTCTGTCTCTCTCTTTCTTTCAAAATAAATAAACATAATAAAAAAAAAATTTTTTAAAGAAATACATTCAGGAAAATATAGACAGAATAAAAAAGAATAGCAGTTTTCTGTTATCTCTAGGAGCCTGTGACTTTGTCAGAAAATCTTGTTTACTATTAAACAAAAACAAAGGAAAAAGAAACAAGATTAATTGCCTCTTTGGTATAGCATTCATACAGATTTGATAATGATTATAACCTCCTGGAAAGCAAAAGAAAAACGGTATGTTTGAGTTTATTGTAACTGAGAAGAGAGATAAGGGAGATGTGATAAAAAGGAAAGTAACAATGATGTATTTTGTGTGTTTTCATCTCCAAGGACACAAGAGGCTTTATGTTTACCACGTATCTTTAAAACAAAACGCTCATATTCTTTTTTTTTTTTTTTTTTTTTTAGGTGGGAGCTGCTCTAAGACCAGCCTTTTCACAAGATACCCCATCAGACATAATAGCAAAAGCTTGCCAGGTAAGAAGAAAAATAGGGTTTTCTATAGTTACCTTCTTTTTTTAAATTTATTTTTATTTTTTTATTTTTTTTTAACGTTTATTTACTTTTGAAACAGAGACAGACACAGCACGAACAGGGGAGGGTCAGAGAGAGGGAGACACAGAATCTGAAACAGGCTCCAGGCTCTGAGCTGTCAGCACAGAGCCCGACGCAGGGCTCGAACTCACAGACCGCGAGATCATGACCTGAGCCGAAGTTGGACACGTAACTGACTGAGCCACCCAGGCGCCCCTGTAGTTACCTTCTTTAAGTTAATAGATGCCTTAGAATTTCACCTCCAAGAAAGAAGAGGGAAAAATCAAATAATGTTTGTTTTTTATCTTGAAAACACAATAGTGACAGTTTCCTTTTTTATTCTGTATCAAATGATGAAGTAGTAACTTAGTCGCATCCCTTTTTTTGTCATAGCTGAGGAGATGACTTTGGGATACGTAGCTTTTATATTATCCAGAAGTAAACAGAGGTATGAAAATCATAAAAACAACTAAAAATTAAAGTAAGATTACAAAATAATTAAATAATGTATTATTAATGATAATTAGGTAATAGAAAATTGTTGGGGGCGTCAGGGTGGCTCAGTCGGTTAGGCATCTGACTCTTGATTTCAGCTCAGGCCATGATATTATGGTTAGAGAGATTAGACCCCATGTCAGGCTCTGGGCTGAGAGTGGGCAGAGACTGATTGGGAGCCCGTCTCCTCTCTTCCCCTCCCCCATGCTCTATCTCAAAAATAAATAAACTTAAAAAATAAACATAAAAGAAGATTTTTTTTTAATAAAAAAAACTTTTTTAATGTTTATTTTTAAGAGTGAGAGACCGAGCACAAGCTGGGGAGGGACAGAGAGAAAGCACAAACCCACAAACCGGGAGATCATGACCTGAGCTGAAGTCAGAAGCTTAACCAACTGAACCACCCAGGCACCCCCAAAAAAGACTTTTTTCATCACAAGTTTTGAAAAATTTACAAGTTTCTGGGAATCACTTATCCTAAAGAGAATTTAACAATATGGAAATTTAATTGTAAAATTAATTGCAGGGGAATTGTTCTAACATTATTACATTTGAAAAGAGTCACAAAAGCAAGCACTTATATTCCTACACTTTTAGTAAATTCCTCTTTTTCATGCCTCATTCTGAAAAAGGATTCATGCATTTAACTCCCGTGTTTCAGGAAATCCAATTCTTTTTTATTTTTTAATGTTTATTATTTCTTTTTGAGGGAGCCAGACCGACAGCTGAGTGGGGGTGGGGCAGAGAGAGAGGGAGACAGAATCCGAAGCAGGCTCCAGGCTCTGAGCTGTCAGCACAGAGCCCAATATGGGACTCGAACCCACAAACTGTAAGATTGTGACCTGAGCCGAAGTTGGATGCTCAACCAACTGAGTCACCCAGGAGCCCCCGGGAAATCAGAGTCTTTATCTGCTTTCCTAAAGATAGAAGAGAGGCAACCCTCTCCTTCCCAGTTTTCTGGAGTATGGGTTTGGGTCCATCATTATTGCTGAGAATCCATAATCAAGCTGTGACCTCTAGAAAGAGAATGTTCTGCTGTTTGCAATGGTAAGTGTGAAGTTCTTACTGTGTTCTCTCTGTGGCTGAATGAGTTTGCCTCTAGAGCCTGGAGCCTGCTTCAGATTCTGTGTCTTTCTGTCTCTCTGCCCCTCCCCTACTCACTCACTCTCTGTCTCTCAAAAAAAATGAATAAACATTAAAAAAATTTTTTAAAGAAAAGAGAAGTCTGTGGATCATGATACAAACCTCAGAGTTAGAGGAGGCCATTTTGTTTGGGATACCAACACACAATCAGAAATCATAGTTATGTATAAATAAATGTATCATGGTGATGTTTTAAAGCATAGTATTTAAGCAGAAGAATCATACAAAGCTCCTGTTCATAGAAAAGCAAAGGCTATTCAGATTTCATCTTGTGGATGAGTACTATGAAAATTTCTTCTTACTGAATTTGCCTTCAACGTCTCATTCTTTATGTGCCTCTAGCTGCTTTTTCTATAAGAAGTTTCTCCTTATCTAGAGGCAGGCTTACGTTTTGACCTCCTATCCTTCTGTTTCTTGAAGGAAACCTGCTTTTGAAACAAATGGAACAGTGGGTTGCAAATTCCTTTTCTTTAAAGAAAAGTAAGGAGTTGGCTTTGGACAGGTCATGAAACATTGCATCCCACCTTATTTACTGGAATAGATGTTATGTTAAACCTGAAAATCAGGACAATTTTTAGATATTACAGGAAGACTCAAGTGGAACACACATGTGGACAAGTAATCAATGGCTTAATAAAAAATCATTTAAATCAGCCTAGCAATCTTAAACATAATATATACTTTATCTTATTTCAGATTAAAATTTATAAATGTACATTCACGCACCCCTCCTTTGATGTAAGGCCAAGGTCTTTTCTCTGAAAATGATTTTGCTGATTCAGTGCTGCTATGCCTTTCTTGATAAACCAAACCTATAATGCAGTACCTGCAATATCTAGTTTCATCTTCTTTAAAGTGGAAGAGATAATTAATGTTTTTATAAATTAAACTTTGTGCCAAATCCTCAGTGTTTAGTTTCCCCCAACTTTTAGTTGTATTTCTACCTCAAGAGAAATGTGTATCAGATCTCTTCAATATGTTGCTCAGTTTCCTAAAGAATAGCAACTCTATTTTCATAATCATATTTAAAATCTTTCTACTTCAAGTTTCATTATATTTCCAACAATATTTTGACTGGCATTTTATTTTGCCATCAATATGTTCATAATTAATAACAATCAATTTTAAAATGTCCTTTTTAATTTTTATTAAACTTAGTTCTGAATTCTGGGAGGATAAGATTATAAGAGAATAAAATGATTTACATAAATATTTATTCTCAGCTTAAAAAAATTTTAAATATAGAAACATAATCCATTAATTATGATTTAATATCCAAACGCTCTGAAAAACAAAAGCTTTTTCATTATTTATTTGCTGGTGAAACCTGACCTGACTGTCATTTGTCTTGATGTGAAGCTGAGTGGGGCTAGAGTATTGATCCGTCCCTCTTACTGTGATTTGTACTACATTTCACGACAGAAGTGTCCTTCTGTTAATTGGGGGGGGGTGCTGCCACACGTCTTGCTTGATGTATTTCTTAGTGAGGTTCACTGGCCTTACTACCTTTCATCAAAAAGTTGTGAATTGTGACCCACATCTTGACCCAAAGATTTCAGATAATCAGAACATGAGGACTTGTAATTGTGGAGTAAAGGTGGCACTACCAGGCCACCCCTTACTTCTTGACATTCTTCCCTTGGCTCCAGTGTCACCGCACTTGCCTGGTTTTTCTTTTGTTTTTCTGGAATTTTCTTTTCAATTTCTTTCATTGTTTATTCTTATTCCACTTGTCCCTTAAGTATAAATACTTGCCCTGTGTTCTGCCCTTAACACCTTTTTTTTGTACCTCAGTCCTTGAACAAATTTACCTGGTAACATTGCTATTATTACTAAATAATAGCCAGTGTTAACTACAGTGTTATATTAGTTTCAGTGTACAATATTAGCGACTCAACAATTCTGTTGTTCACTCTGTGCTCATCGTATTAGCGTACTCTTAATCTCCTTCACCCTAGCTCCACCCACCTCCCCTCTGGTAACTATCAGTTGTTGCTCTATAGTTAAGAGTCTATTTTTTGGTTTGTGTCTCTTTTTTTTTCTTTTGTTCATTTATTTTGTTTCTTAAATTCCACATATGAATGAAATCATATTGTATTTGTCTTAGTCTTATTCATTTAGCATAGGCTTATTTCATTTAGCATAGTACTCTCTAGATCTATCGATGTTGTTGCAAATGGCAAGATTTCATTCTTTTTATGGGTGAATAATATTCCATCATATATATATATATATATATATAATGTATATATATATAATATATATAATGTGTATATATGTAACATGTATAACATATATGATATGTGTGTATATATGTATGTGTGTGTATACACACACATGCATATACACCACATCTTTATCCATTCATTTGTCAATGGACACTTAGGTTGCTTCCATAATCTGGCTATTATAAATGATGCTGCAGTACACCTAGGAGTGCATGTATCCCTTTGAATTGTTTTCGTATTCTTTGGGTAGATACCTAGTAGTGCAGTTACTGGATCATAAGTTATCTCTATTTTTAACTTTTTGAGGAACCTCCATACTGTTTTCCATAGTAGCTGCACCAGTTTGCATTCCCACCAACCGGGCAATAGGGTTCCTTTTTCTCCACATCCTCACCAACATCTGTTGTTTCTGGCGTTTTTTATTTTAGTCATTCTGACAGGTGTGAGGTGATATCTCATTGTGGTTTTGATTTGCACTTCCCTGATGGTGACTGATATTGAGCATCTACTTCGTTATTTTTTACCTTCCTCCTGAAATCCAGAACCAAGGTTCCACCTGTCTGCTGAATATCTTCCCACAGGTCCCCTACTAGTACTTTGAACTCAGCATGTTAAACTGTGCAAGGTTAAAAATGCTCTCTAACTTCTCATCTCCCCCAACCTTTCCTTTTTCCTTTCTTGTCTCTTAAGCAGTGGCCTCACTTTCCTCACTTTCATCCAAGTTAGAAGCTTTGGCAATCTTTGAGTCCTCACACTTTTTCTAAGGCCCCGCCCCCTCCCCCTAAAAATATTTAATTGGTTTCCAAATCCTGTGATTTCTACCTCCAAATCTCTCTCAGATGACTCTCCCTTTTTATTCCATTCCCAGTTTCATCTATATTCTCTGCCCCACAATATTATAATAGTCACTTTACTGAACACATGGCTAACCATCTAAATACCCTCTTTGCTGGCATAAATGCTGGAGCAATCTTCCTAAAGCATAATTCTAATTGTAATCTCCCTGCCCAGAGGCCTTGGAAACTTATGATTGCCCATAGAACAAAGTCAGTATTCAGTTCTCCTGGAATTTAAATTGCACCATAATCTGATCCCACTTAACTTTGCTAATCTCATCACTTTTCCCTTGTAACTCCTCTGTATCTATACACACAGACCTTCCTGATCTCCAAACATTCCCATTTCTCCTCCTGGAAGTGATGTCTCCCTTCTCTGTTTTTAAGTGTAGTGTTGCAATCCTAAAATGGTCGTGTGTGTTCATTCAATCTACGTTCTCTTCCTTGAGAACAGGGACCAGATTTTAGCCCTTTATTTATTTTTTAATCTCTTCCATAGCACTCAGAATAACGTTTTATCTGTGGTAAGCAGAAATGTTGTTGAATTGAAGGATTATTCACAACTGATTCTGAACTGATACAGGCAGAAAATTTTTTCTATTAAAATTTTTGTCAAATTAGAAAATGGAAGCATAAGTAAATCACCGTTCATTTTCCACATAAGAGTACAATAAATCCTACTCTTGCTATTGATTTCTGATTCAAAATAATACTGAAGCACAGCATTGGGGTTTTTTTGTTTTGTTTTCTTCGTTGGTTTTATTTTATGTTTCTTCCCCAAGGAAAAAAATCATATTTATACTCTTATATGTTTTGTGTTAATTTTTTTATACAACATTAACAATGTTTTTCTTTGGCCAGGTGTGTAGTACGTGGATCGGAAGTGGAGTTGTCAGTGATCTCAATGACCTCCGTCGAGTGCACAATCTGCTTGTTTCTTCTCTGGACAAAGTGCAGGCTGGAAAAGGATCTTCTAGCCAACTGTACCGAGAGAGTGCCACAACCATGGAAAAACTGGCTGTTCTCAAAGCGTGGGCAGAGGTAACCACAGCCTATTGTTTTTGAACCATTTCCCCATCCATGAGAAAATGTTCCCCTACTCCTCCTGTAGGTAAAAAAAAATTTTATTTGGTTATTGTTCTTTTAAAACTGATCTTTGGTATGGAATGCTTTTTGAAAATCTATTATTTGCTCCTTCTCGCTGAAATACGTATATGTTTATGTCTCAAAAGAGCTCTTATGAAGCCTCTGAAAATTACAGTTTTTAATCAGTTTTTTCAAAATTTTGATATTGAGAAATTGATCCCTTAACTAATTATGTGGAAATTAGGCAGAGAAAACTACAAATATAAGTAATATAAAATATTTTATGCCAAGAATCTTTTATTTGATAGTTACCTGGCTGGCTCAGTTGGTGGAGCATGCGACTCTTGATCTTAGGGTTGTGAGTTCAAGCCCCACGTTGGGTGTAGAATTTACTTAAAAAAAAAAAAAAAGTCTTTTATCTGATTAAATTTCAAGAGACTTGCCACTGCTCATTGATACCAAGATTGCAGTTTTCTGTTTGTGTGTTTTGTTTTGTTTTGTTTTGTTTTGTTTTGTTTTGTTTCTATAGCTGGCTTTACCTTTTTCATTCCACAGACTTTTTTTTTTTTTAATTTTTTTTCAACATTTATTTATTTTTGGGACAGAGAGAGACAGAGCATGAACGGGGAGGGGCAGAGAGAGAGGGAGACACAGAATCGGAAACAGGCTCCAGGCTCTGAGCCATCAGCCCAGAGCCCGACGCAGGGCTCGAACTCACGGGCCGCGAGATCATGACCTGGCTGAAGTCGGACGCTTAACCGACTGCGCCACCCAGGCGCCCCCACAGACATTTTTTAAAAAATTGTGATATTGCTTTAAATTCACTTTTCCAAATTCCTTCTGCCATTTGCTTTCAAATTCTTACTATCTGACCTACAGTATTTCAAGTAACCCTCCCTCTGCCAACCAGTACCCGACTTCTCTATTTCTCTAGTATCAGTGGCTGATGACAACCCAGTAGACACTTGCTGACTCAAAGCATGCAGCATCCACGTGATATAGTTCAGATAAAGAGCCTCTGAATTTTTGCTGTACTTTTTTCCCCCACAAAAATAAAAATGGAAAAATATAGAGCTCAATAAGATATGGAAATTAGTTTTCTCTGATTTTTAGACTGTAGATCAAGCTATCCTTCAAGTAGATTATCCATGAAGGTTCCCTTATTTTTCCCTGCTGCCATTTTTGGCTTAGAAAGCAAAATAATATTTTTTGTTTGATAAAATGATTGCTCTTATTGATAAAAATTTAGTTTTTTTTTCAAATCAATGCAAACCTTTTTAGATGGGAAGTAGTGTAAGAAAACGTTACTATAATATGACTTATCTCTGTTTTCTCACTTTGAAAATGATAAAAATTCTTTGTTAATTTTCATGTATCTGAGTTTTTATCTAAAACTGCTACTTTTCTTGTCTATAGAAATTACATTGCAGTTGATGTATTGATTTTTATCTGAAAACCCGCATTGTTCTGAATTCTCCAACCCCATTCACTCATTTCCCCAAATGTAGAGACCACTGTGGGGTCTGAAGTTCAGCACATTGGTTGCCAGTCAGCTAGTTCTTTGCTGACCTGCATTAATATGCTTGATTCACCTACTAGGAAGCCTGGCATAGTTTAGTATAAAAAGCATTAAATATTGACTCAGAGGCCCTAGAACAAATTCTGTCTCTGGCATTTACCATTTTTGTGATTTTGGTCAAGTGATTCGACCTCTTAGAGCCTTAGTTTTTCATTAGAACATGGAGATAATATCTTGTAAGGCAATGTATATAAAAGGACCAACCACTGGGACTGGGACTGAATGGAAGACAGATCATTACTTTTAAAAAGTTAGATCAGAACCTCACATAATTTTTTTTTAATTTTTTTTTAATGTTTATTTATTTTTGAGCCAGAGAGAGACAGAGCATGAATGGGGGAGGGGCAGAGAGAGAGGGAGACACAGAATCAGAAGCAGGCTCCAGGCTCTGAGCCATCAACCCAGAGCCCGACGCGGGGCTTGAACTCACGGACCGCGAGATCGTGACCTGAGTCGAAGTCGGATGCTTAACCGACTGAGCCACCCAGGCGCCCCAGAACCTCACATAATTAAATTAACAATGTACATTTGTATTTGACACATTTTGGGGGGGGGTAACTTGTTCTATAATTTAATGATTTGCACCTCACGCCTCAGCCTTCAATGCTGTCTAGCAATTCTTTCCCTGCTTATCTTCCTTTCCTTTATCATTCTCTTCAAACGGCCAGCATATTCTAGATTTCTCTCCTCAAGACCTTTCTTTGGTTATACTTTTTCACTCAGAAAGCTGAGGATTTCCATTGTCTGTCTCCTCAGATTGTTTCCTTGAAATCTTTAGATTTACATGGTTTGGGAACTTTCCCTTTAGGCATGAGTAGGAAGGGGAGACTGTTTCCAGCTCAGTGCCATCAGTCCTGCCCACCTGTGTGTCTTCAGCCTCTCCCTCTACATGCTTGGTCTTCTTACCTGCTTTCCTCCCCAACTCAGCATTCTCTTTTACTCACTGCTTTCTGTCTCTCCTCTTCACATCTCAGTTCACTGAAATTTCAGTATCTCCACTTCCTAAGCTCTTGGCCACCCACTTCTCAGTCCCCCACAATCTGGGGTCTTCACTGATGCAGGCTAGCTGGGTCCGAGGACCCCGAGGGGGCCCTACAGGACCAACCAGGAGGGTCTTTGGCTTTGCACAGGATAGAAATCAAACACGAGCTGAGAGGAAGTGGGAGCAGAGTTTACTGAAGATATAGAGAGAGCAGATACAGATACCAAGTCTCTGGGAGACTTGGAAAGGAAAGGAGAGTGAGTCTCATCTTTGCTTGGGGTCTGGGGTTTTTATTGAGGACAGTGGTCTGGTGTACATGTATTCTCAGGCGTCCACGGACCGGTCAAAACAAGAACAAGTGCTCAGACATGCTCCGTGAGTCACTTGTGCCCTGGAGCCTGAGGTCTCAGTGTCAAGGTGTCTGGAGTCAGTGGTCTTGGAAAACTGATGACCCTACCTGATCACTCCTTAGATATTATCTTGTGCTAGAAGAATCCAAGTATTGTTTAAAAGACTATGAATATGTATATACAACTTATCTGGAATGTTAATGATATTTTCTTATTTTCTTCATTTTATGCTTCTCATTTTTCTATTTTTCTTGTGTGATATCTAATAAGAAAAATAAGCCAAAATTTGTTAAAAAAAATAATCCTAAAAAATATATTCTCCTGTATTGCAAGTAGCAATATAAATTATAGAACCCTTTTGGAAAGGTGTTGACAGTGTCTATTCACAGCCATAAAAAAGATTTATAATCAGTAATGCAGTAATTCTGTTTCTGAGACTTTATCTAGGGAAGAATATCCAAAGTGTAGGAAGGAAGTGTTTACAAAAAAAGGTTTACTTGGAACATTATTTATAATGTGAAGAACTGAACACCTTTTGTTTTTGAAAACTATAAGTAGTCTTTTTTAAGATTCTGAAGGCTGGGGCGCCTGGGTGTCGCAGTCGGTTAAGCGTCCGACGTCAGCCAGGTCATGATCTCGCGGTCCGTGAGTTCGAGCCCCGTGTCGGGCTCTGGGCTGATGGCTCAGAGCCTGGAGCCTGTTTCTGATTCTGTGTCTCCCTCTCTCTCTGCCCCTCCCCCGTTCATGCTCTGTCTCTCTCTGTCCCGAAAATAAATGTTGAAAAAAAAAAAAAAAAAAGATTCTGAAGGCTGACTAGAGAATCAGAAGTAAATATAAAATTTCAACGATGGGGAAGTTGTTAGACCTATTATGGCTCACCCCCTGCAGCCATGAAGGGTTATAAAGACTAGGATTCCATGGGAAAACCTTATGATATGTTAGAAGATAAAATTAAACCCAAAGTTCTCTGTACAACAGCATTCCAGCTTACAAAGACAGAATATGATAACCTGGAAATTGGAATTATAGTAATTTTAAAAACCCATTTCCAAAACTTTTTATAGTATAACTTTTTAAATAACATCAAAAGTTAAGGGAATAAATAAACGTTGAAAAAAAAATTAAAAAAAAAAAGTTAAGGGAAGATACATAACATCTGGTCTATAAATCCTGTAGTGACCTCTTCTCTTCCCCATTGCATATAGAGTAAAACCTTCACCTACTTTTGCCTCCTAGTCTCTGCTTGGTCTGTACCACTTGCCAAAGCCTAAATGCATGTACAAAAACAAACGTGTATAACTGTAACAAAGAAGAATCTTTAAAATTATGATTTAGGAGGGGCGCCTGGGTGGCTCAGTCAGTTAAGCATCCGACTTCAGCTCAGGTCATGATCTCACGGTTCATGAGTTTGAGCCCTGCGTCAGGCTCTGTGCTGACAGCTCAGAGCCTGGAGCCTGCTTTGGATTCCATGTCTCTCTCTGTCTCTATCTCTATCTCTATCTCTATCTCTATCTCTATCTCTCTCTTCCCTCCCCTGCTCACGCTGTGTGTGTCTCTCTCAAAAATGAATAAACTTAAAACAATTTTTTTTTAAATTATGATTTAGGAAGTTGCTATTATACATCCTTTTGGTTTACCAAGTGGAGAGAAAGGATATGGATAATATATATGTAAGCAGTAAATTATATGCTCATCTCTCTGTTATAAAGACTAGATTGCTAACTATCACTTAAGGGGTTAGAAGGATATTTATGGAAATCCTTTCTGTGACCCTTCCCCCGTGCCCCAGCCTTTTTCTTTGAATGCTGTCCAATTGTGTCTAATAAGTCTGTGAAAGTAGAGACAGTAAACAGGAAGTTATACCCTATGACGAAAAGAAAAAGTTAAAAAAAGACACACATAAAAGGGGGCTTTGTAAAGTATAGCAAGAGAAACCAGAAGAAATTCAGAGAACCCTACTCAAGGAATATTTTATGAGAGGAATAGTCAGAAGTCAGAGCAATAAAAACAAATTACCTCCAAAGCAGGTGGAATTATTCTTTGGAGGCTCTCAGGAACTCATGAGGCTGTATCCTCTCCAGTGTCTGTACTCAGCTACTTTTGGTAATTCAATTGTATAATCATAGCAACTTAGATTATGTCATTTCTTAGTATTATGCCTTGTTATTTTCTCCTCCTGAATACCGCACTAGGTATATGTGGTTGCTATGAATATTAAGAAGGAAGCGGAGTCAAAACCAAAAAGAGCAATTAAAAGCACTGATGATGATGATGATGATTTTGGTACCATAGATGAACTACCGCCAGATAGTTTAATCACACTTGTGCAACCCGAGCTGCCAACACTCAGCCGCCTGTGGTTGGCGGCACTAAAAGACTACGCGCTTTTGACTTTACCAGCCGAATTTGCTAGTCAGCTCCCCGCAGATGGTAAGTACTGCGTTCAGAGTTTGGCCTTTATGGAGTTCAGAGTAGTAATTAAACAAAATGTAATGGGTGGAAGCTAGCGACAATCACTAATAATATTATGATATAACTTTTACATCTTAAATTTATAAAGATAGTATAACATCTTAAATTTAAATTTTTAATTATTGATAATTTAATAAAGTGATTTAAGATGTAGCAATAACATTTTCAATTTCTGTGGACTTAAACTTGGCATTCTCTCACTTGGAGCCTGTTCTCCATATTGAATTTCTGAATTCAAATACAGCCTTAAGCTTATTTGTTAACCCAAGCAAACATGTTCTCCCTGTTATAATAATAACTTTATGAGCTAACATACTCTAAATAACTATGCATAACAAGTCATTATGCATAACTATAATGAAGTTTATTGCTGTGCTGGTCAGTGAATGCAAGGACAGATGGGGGAAATCTTCAGTTTGACAGTGTAAACAGGAGATGAGGGAGAATGGCAGAGGGGGAGTTGAAAGAAAGAGAAAGAAGGGACAGAGTTCCCTGTCTCTGCGACAGAGAGAAAGGCGATAGAAAGAGTGATGGAAAGTGAAGGCGACCAGGGCTTTAGGGAGTGTGAAGAGGAAGTGAAGAGGAAGTGAAGAGGAAGCCTGTGGCCACAAGGTAGAGAAAGGTACTGGGTTCCCAGCAGCATCCACAGTTGCAGAGGAAAGACTGGAAACCCTAGCATTGGTGAGGAAAACACAGGCACTCCAGTTCAGCAGTGGCAGGAAAGACGTTAGTTTTGGTGGCTTGGTAATGAAGAGAATCTCAATTGGTCAGATTGCTCTTTTGTATGTGCTGTGTCTGAATTGTGTGTCCCCTCAAAATTCACGTGTTGTGGGGCGCCTGGGTGGCGCAGTCGGTTAAGCGTCCGACTTCAGCCAGGTCGCGATCTCTCGGTCCATGAGTTCGAGCCCCGCATCGGGCTCTGGGCTGATGGCTCGGAGCCTGGAGCCTGTTTCCGATTCTGTGTCTCCCTCTCTCTCTGCCTCTCCCCCGTTCATGCTCTGTCTCTCTCTGTCCCAAAAATAAATAAACGTTGAAAAAAAAAATTTAAAAAAAAAAAAAAAATTCACGTGTTGAAACCTAATCCCCATGGTGATGGTATCAGAAAGTGAGGTCTTTGGGACGTGCTTAGGTCATGAGACGGAGCCCTTCTGAATGGGATTGGTACCCTTGTAGAAGAGACCCCACATGGAGTCAGAGACATGGCCCTTAACCGAGCATGCTGGCACGTGATCTCAGACTTCTTGCCTCCAGAACTGTGAGAAATAAATTCTGTTGTTTATAAGCCACCCAGTCTGTGGTGTTTTGTTATAGCAGCCCAAATGGACTAACACAGTAAGTAATGAGTATTTTTAAGTTAGCTGTTGATAAATGGTTAAACACTTACAATAAAAAGTAATGGCTTTGATTGGCTTGATTATTTTACAGGCGGAGCATTTTATACTCCTGAGACTATTGATACAGCTAGACTTCACTACCGGAATTCCTGGGCCCCGATTCTCCACGCAGTGGCACTTTGGTTAAATAGCACAGGATTCACATGTTCAGAGTCTGCAGAAGCAGCAGCAATACCTGGCATACAAAAACGTTCTACACCCATCAATTTAAACCAGGCATCAGGAGCAACACCTAGTGCTAAATCTTTGCCAGAAATTAACAAAGATAGAATGCATCTGATTTTAGGTAGGTGTGTCATATTACTGTATTTCGAGATGTGTCATTTTTGAAAATTCATATCTATAGGGAAGAAAAAAATCTCTCTTCTATCTTCTTAGGTTCTGTGGCTGGCCTAAGAATTAAATTGATATGAGACAGATTAACAAGAGAAGAGCACACAGATTTTTTTAATATTTTCAACCTGAAGTAGCCATTAGGCCCAAAAACTTACATGCCGTTCTGCACAAAGAACAGTAAATAGTAGGAATGTGACAAGAAAGGGCTTTGGGCCAGGGGCAGTAAACTGTGGGACAGGGCTAGGAAATATGTGCAGGAAACTGGTTTTAGTAGGTTTGTTTGTACAGGTCTATTTCAGCCTTGACTCTCAGTCTGGTCTTCCTGATACAGGGAGGGCACCTTTCTCATGAGAAATTTTATGACCTGCTTGTAGGTAGAAAGGGGTCTGCTGTTCATCAAGTACCTTCAGCTCAAAATAACCAATATGCCAGAGAGGCATATTTTGGTGTGGCATGTTCTGAACTCCTCCATCTTTCATTTTAATGCCATAGAAAGGTTTTATGTATCGCAGTTCAGAGGGAATAATAAAAGAATTTTTAGGGGCGCCTGGGTGGCGCAGTCGGTTAAGCGTCCGACCTCAGCCAGGTCACGATCTCGCGGTCCGTAAGTTCGAGTCCCGCATCGGGCTCTGGGCTGATGGCTCAGAGCCTGGAGCCTGTTTCCGATTCTGTGTCTCCCTCTCTCTCTGCCCCTCCCCCGTTCATGCTCTGTCTCTCTCTGTCCCAAAAATAAATAAAAACGTTGAAAAAATTTACAAAAAAAAAAAAATTTTAAGTACATTTTCTAAATTACTAACTGAATTTTTAATATAAAAATTTAATTATTAAAAATACTCTGGGGCGCCAGGGTGGCTCAGTCGGCTAAGCATCTGACTCTTGATTTGGGCTCAGGTCATGATCCCAGGGTTGTGGGATTGAGCCCTGTGTTGAGCTCTGTGCTAAGTGTGGAGCCTGCTTGGGATTGTCTCTCTCTCTCTGTCTCTGTCTCTGTCTCTTTCTCTGTCTCTGTCTTTCTCTCTCTCTCTCTCTCTCTCTCTCTCTCTCTCTCTCCTCCTGCCCTTCTTCCCTGCTCACATGCTCTCTCTCTAAAAACAAAAACAAAAACAAAAAAAACTACTCTAAAAATTTTACCTGTCGTGTCTACTCACAGAGCAGTACTGAATAATTTTCAAGAAAAAAAAGCTACATTTTTCTTTTTCAACAATAGATTTTATTTTTAGTTGGCACTTAACAAATTGTCCCATGAGGAAATAACAAATGCAAAGTTAAGGCAAATTTGAATAAATTTCAATTTATAATTGCTTTATAGGTGTTCTTTTAACATTAAGATATTATAGATTCTAATGAGGCTCTTAAGTGGTCTTATCTTTTCTGGGAGGGGAAAGGAACACAGAGTAAGATGGAAGTACAGAACTCGTCAGTAAATCTTATACATGAAAATATGAGAGACTTCTAGAACTATGACCTTACCCTTATGCAAATTAAAAACAATTGTTACCTGGAGCTCCTTGGTGGTTCAGTCAGTTGGGTGACTCATTCTTGGTTTCAGCTCAGGTCACCATCTCACAGTTCATGAGTTCAGGCTCTGCGTTGGGCTCCACAGCTGGTAGTGTGGAGCCTGCTTGGGATTCTCTCTCTCTCTCTCTGCCTTTCTCTCTGCCCCTCTCCTGCTCACGCTGTCTCTCTCAAAATAAATAGATAAAAAAAAAAAAAAAAAAATTGTTACCCAAGATATCCGTTGTGCATCTGTAGCTTGCCACTAAAAAAAACTTTGTAGATATGAAAATTGTTTGGCAACCATTTAATGAGAGTTAATTGTATAACTTTCATAAGTTTATTTTTAAAAGTCCTAGAAAGAAAAAATTGAATATCTTCTTAATCAACTTGATGACTGTGGAACTGCCTCCCTCCCCCAACCTCCAATTTCATTGGAGGCTACAATCTGTAGTTACAAATCTGTATTCTAAAAAGCTAGAATCTGTATTCTAAAGTTTGGCTGCTGCTTCTGGTAACCATTTGTAAGTCTACTTCAAGGTAGCATTAAATATATGCTAAAGCATCTGACAAAGAAATAGGAAAACTAGAGAAAAAAAATTGATGCGGAAGCAACGAAGTGTGTGATGGTGACAAATGTGTATTTTTATTATGTACATCGCAGGTGTGAGTATACAGTTCCTTTGTTCCCCTAGACCCGAAGAGCCTATTGAACACGTCACAGCATGTCTACAGGCCTTACACACCTTGCTAGATTCTCCTTATGCCCGAGTCCATATCGCAGAAGATCAGGTACAGTGTATTTCTATAACAATTTCTATAAATCGTATGCTTTGTTTTCGCCATACTTATCTTAAGATAATTTTCAACCTTACGAAATAAATCTTATGTAGTAACTATTCAGGATTTTGGCTTTATCTAAGGCATTATACTGAATGTTGGATGACCAGGCACAGCCAGCATAGAGAGTGGTCAGTATATCTTTGTAGATGTGTTCATCGGCAGTCAAGTACAACTAAAAATTAAGGGATGCCTTCCATCCCAGTTAATGATTCTACTAAAAAGGGGCTGAAGTAATTTATAAGGCTATTAAGTAAATTATGCCACTTTTAAATGTTTGATAAAGTTTTATCTCTCATTTAATGAGATTGTTTTTTGTACTGCTCAAGTACTCCTCTAAACAGTTTAATGAATTGCTTTTTCTAATTTCTGTGGGGATTATTTAGAGGCCTTTATTCATGTTCCAGAAGCAAGCTACCAGCGGATTTGTTACTCTTCTTTTTAATTCGAAATTCTTTCCCTGGGGGCACCTGGGTGGCTCAGTCTGTTAAGTGTCAGACTTCAGCTCAGGTCATGATCTCATGGTTGATAGGTTGCAGCCCCGCATCAGGCTCTGTGCTGACAACTGGAGCCTGGAGCCTGCTTCGGATTCTGTGTCTCCCTCCCTCTCTCTCTCTCTCTGCCCCTCCCCTGCTCGTGCTCTGTCTGTCTCTCTCTCTCTCTCTCTCAAAAATAAAATAAAAACATTAAAAAAATTTATTTTCTTTTCATAAGAAACATCTTTTTGGTTGCCATCACTACCATGTGGGGTAATTTTCTATAAACCACAAACTAACAGATAAAAAACAAAGTTGCTGTCATTTCATTATATATTCATTGCACCCCAGCCTCGCATCCTGAAGCTATTCCTCAGCTGTACTACAGATTACTGCAAGAAACTTCAGGGTTGTCTTCAAATAGTCACACATATAAAATTCAATCTGTGAATGAAAAGGGAATACTATATTTACACTCAGTAATTTGGGTGTTAACATAATTTGTCCCACACCTAACTACCTAGCTATTTTTGCACATAATAGTGTTTTGTTTATGCAAGCACTGCTTTACACTTGGATGGGTTTTGTTTTTTTTTTTCTCCTGAGTTGGTTCCTATGATTTCAATATCATCAGAGTACATTGACTCAAAAATTGTATTCATTCACCCAACAACTTTTACTCTGTGCCTGTCCTGGCATCAGACACATTTTGAGGCTATAGGTATCAAAAATGGTTTCACTGCATCTGGATTAGGAGACCAGTACAATATGATAAGTGCTGAGCTAGCGGATGTAACGGTCTGATGAGGACAGAGGGGAGGAGTGCTGACATTATCAAGGAAAATAAAGATTGGGTTGTCAAAGGAGATGATGGTTGGATTACATCTTAAAAGAGTTATTAGTGAGGCAGCACAAGAGGTATGGGTTTTCCTCTCCAAGAGAGAAGCAGATACAAAGACAAGAAGGTATGAAGAACAGGACCAGTTCAAGGACACTACTATCATTTACTGTGGCCAAGGCAAAAAGAGCATGTTGGGGTTGTTAGATGAGGCTGGACAATGGGGAAAAGGCCAGCTCATGAAGATTCCTTTATGGCATGTTAAAGCATTTAAAATCTATCTTGAAAGTGATAAGGAATCATTAAAAATGGTAAAATAGGGGCACCTGGGTGGCTCAATCGGTTAAGCATCCGACTTCAGCTCAGAGCATGATCTTGCAGTTCATGGGTTTGAGCCCCGTGTTCGGCTCTGTGCTGACAGCTTGGAGGGAGCCTGCTTCAGATTCTGTGGCTTCCTCTCTCTCTCTGCCCCTCCTCTGCTCATGCTTGCTCTCCCCTCTCTGTCTCTGTCTCTCTTTCAAAAATAAATATTAAAAAAAAAAAATTAATGTTAAAATAGAGGAATGACATGATTAAACTTATATTTAAGAATATGGTAGATATAGATTTGATCACTTTCATCAATCTCGTAGAGATTGGTCTGTAAGAGATGATAAGGGAGGCAGGGTGACCAAATTAAGAGGCTCTTTTCATAATTCCAAAGAAGTGATTAATTACACTGGCCTAGGAAACTGAACAAAGGAAGAAGAAAAGAGGGCCAAGACTGGAGCTTGAGGGATAAATAGCAAGTAAGGATGGAGATGAGGGAAGTAAGTCAACAGTGGAGATCACTAGAGTGGTAGGAGGAGAACTAAGAACAGAGTTACTAGGGCAAGAGAGAGTTTCAGAGATAGACAAGTCTCAGAAGAAACAGGATCCAGTATATAAGGACATAAGAGAGTCCCAAGGAGGTTACTGGTGACTTTGGGCAGAGCCAGACAGTGGAAGAGTGAGGAGTAAATGAGAGGGTGAAGGAAGTGGAAGCATCTATCTAGGCTGGGAACAGAGGAAGAGATAGAAAGGACATAGAGGCAAGAGAGAAGGATCTGACTGGGTTCAGGGGAGGAGGGCGAATTAGACAGGAAAGACTTGAGTGTTTTCCTTATACTGGGGAGAAGAGCCTAACCAGAGGGAGAGAGGTTGATGATATATGAAGTACAATCAAGGTCCTTGAAGAACCCTTGGGAGGTCAAATAGGATAGGATAGGAAGCAAATGAGGAAAGATGAACCAGCCTTGGGTAGAGCCTGGATACTTAGTCTTAAGGAAAAAGGCAAAGGTGGCTTTGGTTATAGTTAAGTGGTTTTTTTCCCCCTTTGAAATCTGAGGCAGGGTCATTGGATGGGTTTGATGTGGAAGATTGTAAGAAGCTTAAAATGAGTGGTGAAAGTTTGTAATAATTGCTGAGATGAATTGGACAGGGACTTACTAGAAGGGCTTAGAATCCCTGGTAGACAACTCCTGGTGCTCAGCTAGGATTGGAAATCATAAATTTAGTGGCATTGTACTTTAGCAATGCCATTTAGTTCAAATGGAGGAAAGAAATAGGAGAATGATCATTTTTTTAATATAAAAATTATTTAAACGCAAAAATAATTTGTTGACTGAAAAGGTGTTGGGATACAATATGACCATTTCTCAAGATTGTTATAATTTTCTTATTTGTTATGTAGTCATAAATGTTAACTTTAGTTACCAACTTTATTTTTACACGCATATTTTCTTAGATTTTAATAACCTAAATTTATCCTTTGAAATTAAGATAAATTAAGTTTACCTGAATTAATTTATAATAGCTGATTGGCGTAGAGTTGCTGAGTGTTTTGCACCGCCTCCTGCTGACCTGGAACCCCCCATCTGTCCAACTGCTGGTTACTGGAGTTGTACAACAGATAGTAAGAGCTGCTCAGGATTATTTGCAAGAAAAAAGAAACACTCTAAGTAAGTACTAGAAATTATGCTAACTTTGAAATAGATCTTATTTGTACTCTGACATTTTAAGTATCAATGCCAGCAAGTTTTTAATAAAAATTTTAATCAAAAAATTTAATCATATATATAGAAGATTTGCAGTTGATTTTGCTTTAATTAGAAAGAGACAAATGAGGGGCACCTGAGTGGCTCACTCAGTTGAGCATCTGACTCTTGGTTTCAGCTCGGTTATGACCCCAGAGTTGTGGCATTGAGCCCTGTCAGGCTCCGTGCTGAGTATGGAGCCTGTTTAAGAGTCTCTCTCTCCCACTCCCTCTGCCCTGCTTGTGCTCTCTCTCTAAAAAAACTAAACAGGGGCGCCTGGGTGGCTCAGTCGGTTGGGCGTCCAACTTCGGCTCAGGTCATGATCTCGTGGTCTGTGAGTTCAAGCCCCACATCAGGCTCTGGGCTGACAGCTCAGAGCCTGGAGCCTGTTTCGGATTCTGTGTCTCCATCTCTCTCTGACCCTCCCCTGCTCATGCTCTGACTCTCTCTGTCTCAAAAATAAATAAATGTTAAAAAAATAAAAAATAAAAAAAAATAAAAAAGCTAAACAAACAAAAAACCCAAAGGAAATTGCTGATAGCTATTTCTCACCTTCAAAAGTGTCAAGTTGATATGGTTCAATCTAACATGTGTGTTACTCGTAATATGAAATACATTCCAAATAAAAATACCTAATAAGAATTTTTGAGACGGAGAGAGACAGAGCATGAACAGGGGAGGGGCAGAGAGAGAGGGAGACACAGAATCAGAAGCAGGCTCCAGGCTCTGAGCCATCAGCCCAGAGCCCGACTCGGGGCTCGAACCCACGGACCGCGAGATCGTGACCTGAGCTGAAGTCGGACGCTTAACCGACTGAGCCACCCAGGCACCCCTGAATTGTCCTTTACCTTTAAGGAGAGGTCAATAAACAGAATTCTAGGAAGGCAGAGAATTATTCTGAAAGACATGTGCTATCAGTCAGACATTCAGTTATAAATTCTTTTGAAGGAATTTCTCAAATATACTTATTGTGTAGTTTTATCTACTCTGTGCTATTTTTTTTTTTTTTTGCTGGAAATTGTATCCATTTTTCCCCCCAAGATGAAGATGATATGGAAAAAGAACCCTGTCCTGTAGTAGGAGAAGGAGGTGACAGCGGTGGTCTTGTTCCTGGAAAATCTCTTGTGTTTGCAACTATGGAGCTGTTGATGTTCATTTTAGTGCGACATATGCCACATCTCAGTACCAAGATGTCCGACTCCCCCAGTCACGTAGCCACTAAAACTCGACTGTCAGAAGAAAGTGCTCGTCTGGTGGCAGCCACAGTTACCATACTCTCTGACTTACCGTCCCTTTGCTCGCCTGCTGGTACAGTATTGAACACTATTTGCAAATGCATTATATTGCAGTAGACAAAGATGAGCCTTCCTTTGTTTTTAAGTGCTGTTATGACTTATTTTCCCTCTTAAATCTCAAGTATGGAAGAAGTCAGTCTTTTACGACGTTTACCTTTTGGAGCCTATAAAGGTTAAGGATTTAAAAAACCAAAAACTCCAGATGCTCTTCAGATATATTTCAGACAAACCAGCAAAGAGATAGAAGCACAGCTTGAAGCAAGACACTGAATGTTAGTGGACAGACATAAGGCGGGACGACTAAACCTGTTAGTTTCTGGTCTAGTTGCCACTTTTGAGTAACACTGACAAACTACTAAACGTCAGATGACTGTGACAACCAACTGTAAGGAGTAACTAGAGAAATTATAGCTGCACAGATTATAGCTGTCTGCAGATACCTGAAAAATACCAGATGGAAACTTAGACTTTCCCTCTACTTATCTAGGAGGGAGAAATAGGAGAAATAGTATCAGGAGATGTAAAGGCAAATTTCAGCTCAATGCAAGCCTGTGGATGTAAAAATAATGCATCCAATGACCTTCGAGTTCTTTTAGCTAGAAATTCTGGAATTTTTTTCATTTCTTCTTTGCTTTACCCATATAGTCTTTTCATCATTTTTCCCAGCATGGTTAAGGCTGACTTGAATACACTGAAGATTGATTACATGTCTTAGAATTGTTACATGATTCAATAAGTTACTCAGATGCTTATCAAAGGATATGGTAGTGCTTCCCTTCTGGTTCTCTATCTTCCTTTCTCATTTTCATTTTGAAGGGCATGATTAGATGAAATACTGGAAATAATAAAAATAAGCTAGCCAGAATAAGAAAGAAAATATTGTCTTCTTTGAAATAACTTGCCACTTTCTCATTTTCTTTTTTAACATTGAATTAAGTAATAGGAATGCAGCACATTTTGTAAAACAACAAGGAAAAAAAATAATATTAAACCACAATCAAATGTGAAAACAATTGGAAGAACTGTAATATGAGAATTGAGTAGTTATGAGGTAATCTGATTTGTTTTCAATTCAGGATGTATGACAATCCTGCCCACAATTCTGTTTTTAATTGCAAGAATATTGAAAGACACAGCAATAAAATCGGCAGATAATCAGGTTCCTCCACCAGTCAGTGCAGCTCTTCAAGGGATTAAAAGCATCGTGACACTCTCGATGGCCAAGACGGAGGACACTCAGAAACAGTGGACAGCTCTAATTCGCAGCACTCTTGCGTGCATCCTGGAATATTCTCAGCCAGGTAACCTAAACAGGGCTTAAAATCCATAATGTATTTGGATATCTGTATGCCAATAAGTAGTTGAATGAGCTTATCAGAAAAGTGCTATAGAACACTGAAGCAACGCAGAGATGTCTTGTAGTCATGTTAGATAGGAATGTTAGTACCCCTTTCTGGATATTTGGATATTGACTATAAATGTCCTTGTCGTAGCACTTAAATACATGTTGGAGGTTCCTCAGGCCAAAAAGGACAGAAGATTTCAGAAAACATACTCAGAATCAAATTGATATGTGTTAAAATATTTTTTTGCTTCCATTTTTTAAAATAAATATAATAAAATAGAGAAAGTTGAAGTATCTGTCACTCACCAAGCTTATCCTCAAATGAAACCACAGCCTTGATTTAGATATATTTCATTCCAGAAATACTTTTATATGTAAATATACTTTTTGTACTAATAAATATAGGTCCTTATTAATAAATAATAAAAATAAATGTATATATTAATAAATGTATACATGGGTTATATATAAAATGAGATAAATAACCATGCGCAATATATAGTATTTTTGTGTTTTTAAATTTTTTTAATGTTTTTATTTATTTTTGAGATAGAGACAGAGCATGAGCAGGGGAGGGGCAGAGAGAGAGGGAGACACAGAATCTGAAGCAGGCTTCAGGCTCTGAGCTGGCAGCACAGAGCCCGACTCACGGGGTGTGAGATTATGACCTGAGCTGAAGTCGGACGCCCAACTGACTTGAGCCATCCAAGTGCCCCTCTTTTGTGTTTTTCAATCGACATAAGTAATGTCACAGCATGTCATTCTGCCATTACGTTCTCACTCAAGAGTAAGGTTTTTTGGAGCTATTAATGTGTACATATAAAATTCTCATTTATTCCTTCTATATAACTTCTATATAGTTTCCATCACATGAATTTTTCAGTTATTATTCATTCCCTGTCAACTGATATTTCTGCTGTTTCAGATTTTTCCCCATTATAAAAATTGCTGCCATGAACATCTTTATAAATTTTTCACATACTTGTGCTATGCTATTTTCTGGGGTACACCGCTACAGATGGAATTGATGACATATTTTAATTTTAATTTTAGGGGCGCCTGGGTGGCGCAGTCGGTTAAGCGTCCGACTTCAGCCAGGTCACGATCTCGCGCTCCGTGAGTTCGAGCCCCGCGTCGGGCTCTGTGCTGATGGCTCAGAGCCTGGAGCCTGTTTCCGATTCTGTGTCTCCCTCTCTCTCTGCCCCTCCCCCGTTCATGCTCTGTCTCTCTCTGTCCCAAAAATAAATAAACGTTGAAAAAAAAATTAAAAAAAAAAATTTTTAATTTTATCAGACCTGGCCAAATTGCTCTCCAAAGTAACTATGTGAATTTAAACACCCACCAGCAGTGGATGATAATCTCTGTTTCTCCATGTCCTCACCAAGACTTGGTATTTCAGACTTTTAAATTTTGCTATCTGATGGGTAAAATATACTGTCTTGTTGTTTTAATGTGCATTTCTCATTTTCCTAGTGAGTATAATAAGCATTCTTCATTCTTGTGTTTAATTTTGAGGGAAATGCTTATTTGCACTTTTGTTCATTTCTATTCTGTGTTTGACTTTTTCTTTCATTTTATTTCTGTTGTAAAGACAGAAACAAAGATGGAAGACAAAGAATAATAAAGATTTTCCATGTCACGTTTCACGTATTAAAATTTGCCATGTCACCTTTCACGCATTTCCACATTAAAACTGTGGAGCAGGCCCATGAATTAACAGACAGCACAACGAAACACGCAAATTGCTTTAAAACAGACATTTATGCACATGAGAATATAATACATGATAAAGACCATTCATTATCCTTCAAATGGTTTGTGTCAGGTAGCTGTTTGAGATATCAGTTCCAGTTAGGCCCTCACCTTAGATCATGACTCAAAATAAATACCAGATAAATTAAAATGATAATATAACATTTTATTTATTTATTTTTTTTTTTAATTTTTTTTTTTTTCAACGTTTATTTATTTTTTTGGGACAGAGAGAGACAGAGCATGAACGGGGGAGGGGCAGAGAGAGAGGGAGACACAGAATCGGAAACAGGCTCCAGGCTCCGAGCCATCAGCCCAGAGCCCGACGCGGGGCTCGAACTCCGGGACCGCGAGATCGTGACCTGGCTGAAATCGGACGCTTAACCGACTGCGCCACCCAGGCGCCCCGATAATATAACATTTTAAAAATAGTTACAGAAAATACATGTACAACTTTTATGTAAGGATGGCAACAGAGTGTGTAAGTGTAAGAACGGAAAATATCACAGAGGTAAATATCAACATACTAGGCTATAGAGTAACTTCTACCTGTCAAAACCTCTTACATTAAAAGGTAGCTGAAAAAAAAGACAGCTGAAAAACTGACAACAATATTTATGTTAGTGTTAATATCATTAATATACAAAGAAGTCTTGTAAGATAAACATTTAACACCCAATAGAAGGGGAAAGAACATACATTACTGAAAAGTAGAGATGACCACCAAGCATATAAAAAAAAAATCAACCACATTAATAAGCAAAGAAATATCAACAAAAATGAAATAATATCAAATTTTTCTTGTAAAGTTGATTTTTTTTTAAATGTGATTGTACAGTTGGCATTGGTACCCGTAGAACATTTTCATACTTTGCTGAAGGGAGTTTAAAATGGTTTAAACTTTTAGGGAATCAATTCTATAGAATGTACAAAGCATTTTCAAGGATTCATTATGTTCAAGGTTATTTATCACAGTCTATTTTACAATAATGAAAATATGTGATAAATATAATTACCTGGCAGTGGGAAAAATTATAAAATACATGATTATATATTAATTTGGATTATATATCCATTATATCTATTAAAATCATATTTATAAATACATACAAAAAGAATGCAGACCAGAAGGATTTAAAACAGTACCTAGAAATTAAACTGTCACTTGATGGTAGAATTACTTTTATTTCCTTCCCTAGACCATTTTTATATGTTAAACAATGACCTTGTGTTATTTTTATTATCTGAATTTTTAAAAATTTATTTGGAAAGGAAAACCTCAATTAGTTTTATTAGTGCTACTGGAACTATTTTAGCTGTATCTTGAGTGAATGTTTATAACCAACTAAAGAAATGTTAAATACCATATTTATATATGCATGTGTATGTATATACGTGTAAGTACATAAATAGATATGAGTAACAAGATAAATAGTTAAGAATTTGTTTAAAAATCTAAATATTGTTTTAATTTTCACGGGGCAGTTCCGTAGTCAATAATCATGTTTTTTAAATTGTCAGTTACAAGGGAAGGTTTTGATATTTTATCAGTCTAGTAATATTAAATTAATTCAAAAGTATGATAAAAGAATGAACTTGCCTAAGATATTGTGTCCAGAACTGAACTCTTAGGAGATGGTCAATATGAAAATGGGATCAAGGCCGCAAGTACCATTGTGTATAATATATGTATAGTATATGTAAGCAAGGCAAGCAGAATCCCTTGCTTTACAAGAAAAGTTTCGTAATTGAGAATTTTTATTATAGAAATCATATTTCCTAGTATAAAATCTGAGACTTCCACTTAGAAAAAATGTATATATGTATGTATGTGAACACATACACCCACGAATAGAAATCTCCTTGGATGTAGTGTATACTCTTAATATTGCTGCAGGTTTTTTTTCATTTCTAAAAACTTCAATTTTGAATAGATTTCAAACTTTTTAAAAGTTACAAGAATAACATAGTTAACTACAGTATACTCTTCTCCTCAATTCACCAGCTGTTAACATTTTGCCACGTATCTTATTACTCTATAATCCACATGTTATTGTTAATATTATCGTTGTTAATTATGCTGAGCCATTTGAGAATACACTGAAGTCATCATGACTCTTTACTACTAAATGCTTTATGGCTATTCTAAGAACAAGAACATTTTCTTACATAACCACAGAAGAATTATCACATGTAAGCAATTTAACACTGATATAATGCTGTTGTTATTCATATTCAAATTTACCAGTTGTCCTAATAATGACTTGAATAGAAGTTTTTTCTTTTTCTTTTTGATACAGTCCAAGATCACGCATTGTACTTGTCTTAATGCTTTAGTCTTCTTTAATCTGAGTCAGTCTCTCTCAACTTTTCTTTATCTTTCATGATACTGTCCTTTAAAAGTGCAGACCATCTATTTTATAGATTGTTTTTCAGTTTGGAATTGTGTGTGTGTGTGTGTGTGTGTGTGTGTGTGTGTGTGTGTGTGTGTTTCTTGTGCTTAGATTCAGGTTATGCTTTTTTGGCAGGAATACTGTATGATTTTGTTAGGTCTTTCTCAGTGCATCATGTAAAGAGGCATATAATGGTGTTTCGTCTCATTATTAGGAGTCTTTTTTTTTTAATGTTTATTTTTGAGAGCACGAGAGACAGAGAATGAGCATGAGTGGGGGAGACGCAGAGAGAGAAAGAGATGGAGACACAGAATCCGAAGCAGGCTTCAGGCGCTGAGCTGTCAGCACAGAGCCCCATGTGGGGCTTGAACTCACGAACCATGAGATCATGACCTGAGCCAAAGTCAGTGCTTAACTGACTGAGCCACCCAGGCACCCCCCCCCCCATTATTAGGAGTCTTAACTTTAATAACTTGATTAAGATGCTGTCTGCCATATTTCTCCACCATAAAGTTTACATTTTTCCCTTTTACAATTAGTAAGGAATTTGTAGGGAGATACTTTGAAACTATATCAATTATCTGTTTCCCATCAAGCTTTTACCCAATGGTTTTTGTTTTTGTTTTTGTTTAGTAAGTAAGCCCTACCCCCAGTGTGGGCATTGAATTCAAGACCCTGAGATCAAGGGTCACATGCTCCACCAACCCAGCCAGCCAGGCGTGCCATACCCAGTCGTTTTAATATCTGTTATACCTGAACCAGTTCTTACTGTGATGATGTCAAAATGATAATTTTCTAACTTCTTCATTAGTTTTCTTCCTTTTACATTTATTAGCTGGCATTTCTCTGAAAGGAAGAGCTTTTTCTTTGCCTTCATTTGTTATTTTTTATATGGTTATTGTTTATTACTATCAGTACAGACTTATGATTCTTTTTTTAGTTCAGTGGGTCCATTAATGTCATTTTGACATATCTCCATTATTTCCTGAGCACATTTTTACTTTCTGGCACCAAGATGTGGCAAACTTACCTTATGTTTTCCCTATTACTGTTCTGGAATTAGTCACTTCTCTAAAAAAGCCCTGGTTTCTTTTAGTAGGAAATGGTATTTAGATAGCAAATCTTAAAGTCGCAATTTTAAAATAAAGTGTTAATTTTCCAACAAAAAATTGCTTGCAGTGTCACAAACTCTGAGTTAGAGATTGTTCAATAATATTCCTACTACAATAATACAGTAATATTCCTATGATGGAGTTCTCAGGTTTTTAACATCTGTGACTTAGGTTATTATAGATTGGCTGAATCCTTCAGATTTTACATCTCTTCCTTTTCTTCAAGTTAGTGGGCTTCTTCTCAACTATTTTTGTAGCACATTCTATTTTATGCTGGTACCCTAATTAGGAGATAGTGTTAGCATATTAAATATATTCATAATCCTGATAAATTACTGATGATAGAGTATTTGCAATTTCCAAATTAGTCCAAATTCATATGTAAAGAATGTTAGTAAGTTCAGCTGTGGAAGAAATGATAATGACAAAATAGTTGAGGTCTCTTCTTTTATGTTTTTTTTTTCTTATTTTATATGTTTAATAGTACTTTTCTTCAGAAAAAATGTATATATTTCCTGTGTTTCTAATAACATACTGTATTTCCATTAGGTTAAAGTCATATCTATTCCCAAATAAATGGTTGCAATAGCAAGAAGTTCTTTAAAATTATGAGAATACTGCCTTCAGGAAATTGTACGAGATTTTTTTGATTATGGTTGTATAGAACTTAAAGGTTTCATATTTACTGAATATAAAGGTGATATCACTAACAAAGAACACTCTGGATTTTTAAACTACTTAGAATATCTTATAATCACCTGGCTTTGTTGAAGGAATAGCTGTATTTGGAAATTGTTGATCAGTCTAAACTACAAGGAAGTTACGTAACTTTTAAGTAATTTTACATTACAGTGTTATCTTTCCTATTCCAATTTGCTTTCCCTTGTAGAGTTCTTATTAGGATTTATGCCTGATTTTTTTTCAGTTAATATTGCATCATCCAGAAAAACAAGGAAAAAAACCTTAAATACAGGAAGTATCCCTGTTTCCTTAGTAGTAGATGAGTTCTATCCATAAAGTTGTTTATGGACTGCATTAGATTGAGGTACATGCTGCTGTAAATGTCTTTTAGGGGAGAGAAGGTTATTGCTCATGTTTGGAATTCCAAAGCATGTTGGAAACAAGACATTGCTTTCATTTTTCACGTATTTTAATATTATTCATATATTTCAGAAGATTCCATGCCTATGCCTGATGAAGTAAGCATGCTAACAGCGATTGCACTCTTCCTGTGGTCTGCTAGTAGTGAAATAATAGGAGTCCAGTCATTACAGAATGGCTGCATGAACAGATTTAAGAATGCATTGAATTCATGTGACCCATGGGTAAGTTACACTTAAACATAGAGGTAAACATTCCACTTTATCAATAATATTTCAGATTGGTTCACTAAAAGGGGTAATACATCAAATGAGAACCTAAATATTTGCTATGTGGTTTTTAAATAGAAAAGCTGGAAAAGATCACAGGGTTTAAGCACTAGGAGACACATTATGTGTATGTTTATTCTCCAATGTCTAAAATATTTTATTAACTCTGACTTATATTGGTAGAAATTTTACATGAGTCTGCGATTATATTTTTCACTGTTTACTTAATGGCACCAAGAACATTAAAAAATAAATTTGTATTATTACATGTTTTGATGAACCTATTGGAAACTAGTTTTTCTAGAAAATAAATTTTTTTGGTTTCACAGTGTCAAAGTCTGAACTAATGATTCTCAAACCTGCTTCGTATCAGAAAAAAAAAAATCAGTTTAGTAACATGATTCCTAGAACTCTGCTACTGTCTTCCTGAATCATAAATCTGTATTTTAAAAATATTGCCCAAGTATTTATGTCCAGCAAGGTCTGGTAACTTCTCTTCTACCAAAGTGCTGAAACAGCTTTATTCCACTATTTGTCCCATATGGTGATGGACCTTCCTTTGATCCTTCCTTCCTTCCTTCCTTCCTTTTTTTTTTTTTTTAATGGTAATATGAAGTATTTCTAAGCTAAAGTGGAGTCAATGAGATTTTACTTTCTAGAGACCTAAAACACTTAAGTTGCCATAAGCAGTTATTTCCAGGGAATTCAAATGAATGTGAGGTGTCTTACCAGTGTATTTTTATAGCATTGTTTGACATCAGTTAGATATTCGCCTTCCTTACTAAATATGTTAGGTTAAAGTGGGAGGGACAATTGTCGAGTAAAGAAAAAATTAAAAACAAAAATTGGAATTCCTCGTTTCTAGCGTCTTCCACACTAATGAAATACACAAATTATATAGGCTTGGTAATTTGGCAGTTACCGTATAAAGAATGTTTTTTTGATTAATTTCTTTTAAGTTAGTTTTTTTTTAGTTAGCTTATTGACAATTTTGTTATTTTAGCTTCATTTCTATAAATAGAAAATGGCATTAATTCATCCTACATTTTAATTTTCATCCTATAGTGTCGTATCTTTTCTTCCTATATTAAGTTGCAGTGTGAGTGTACACAAACAAGAACTATTGCACATGTTAATTAACGAAATTACTTTCTTCTATAGGTTCAAGCCAAATGTTACCAGCTTCTCTTGTCAGTCTTCCAACATTCCAATCGTGCCCTTTCAACTCCTTATATCCATTCCTTAGCTCCAATAGTAGTTGAAAAGCTGAAAGCTGTTGAAAGAAACAGACCAGCCAGTAGCACAGAACTTTTAGCCGTTCAAGAAGGAATCAAAGTTCTTGAAACGTTAGTTGCTCTTGGGGAAGAACAGAACAGTAAGTATTTGTATAAAAATCCAAGTCTCAAATGAAGAACTGTATTTTATATATATATGTATGTGTGTATATATATATATTATATATATATATATAATATATATATATATATAAAATTTTATATTGGACACAGGCCATTGCAATAGTAAGTTTACTAGGAGTGGTTACTATCGGAAAGCTTAATATTTTTCTTAGGGTGCTAATAATATAGTGTATTGAGTTGATTTATATTCACTTTTTATGAGCAAGAGGTTAAAATAAATTACTGATGGCATTACAGCACATTGATGTTTTTTCCTAGGAATGTAGTCTTTAAGAACTAGGGAAAAAAAAAAGAACTAGGAAAACTATGGATGTTTAATAGATTTATAAAAATAATTTATTGTTGTGTTCATAATAGAAGTACAAAAGCTTTATAACAAACATGATCAGATTAGTATTAATACCACACATCATTCCTAAAATCCTTCCAATTTTGAAATTTAAAAATTATTTTTATTTAATGAAAAGCTACCACATACATACATCAATTTAATCACAGACTTAGCTTAATACCTACTCTTTATTCCCTTGATTTCATCACAATCTAAAATTTGTCTTTAGAAATAGGACTTTTAATTATTGCAGAAAGACTATACCTTTTAAACTAGTACCTTATGATTGAACATTAAGCTAGTTCCAATTTTTCAAAATCATAAATAATTGAGCTAAGTATCCTTGTACACATTTGGGATTCTTTGTATCTTTCTTTGGGATTCTAAGTATCTTTGTACAGATTTTTTATTCTGTTTCTCAGACAAATTCCTTAAAGTGAAATGACTGGGTTGAAGGAAATGTACATTTTTAAGGCTTTTAATATATATTGCTGGTTTATGCTCCAGATAACAATTATATCCATTTTTCTATCATAAGTTTTTTCTTCTTCCCTTGAAAAAAATTTTTACAGGAAATTGGGAAGATAGGAGAGATTTTGAAAAAGCTATTGTAATAGTTTCCCTATAAAGTAATGATCCAGGGGTACCTGGAACCAGGGGCTCAGTCGGTTAAGCATCTGACTTCAGCTCAGGTCATGATCTCACAGTCTGTGGGTTGGAGCCCCACATTGGGCTCTGTGCTGACAGCTCAGAGCCTGGAGCCTGATTCAGATTCTGTCTCCCTCTCTCTCTGACCCTCCCCCTCTCGCACTCTGTCTCTCTCTCTCTCTCTCAAAAATAAATAAACACTAAAAAAACTTTTTCTAAATAATAATTCAAAACTATGATAGTGAAAAAGGATAAACGTAAAGGTGATTATGAAGAAAAAGTTTTTTTTAATTTTATTTATTTATTTTAAGAGACAGAGACTGAGTAAGTGGGGGAGGGGCAGAGAGAGAGAGAGAGAGAGAGAGAGAGAGAGAGAGAGAGAGAGAATCCCAAGCAGGCTCCAAATTGCCAGTGCAGAGCCCAGTTAGGGGCTCGAACTCACAAACTGTGAGATCATGACCTGAGTGGAAATCAAGAGTTGGATGCTTAACCGACTGAGCCACCCAGGTGCCTCTGAAAAAAGAAATTGATCTTATACACCAGTCTTATTGTATGTCTTAAAAGTCTTGGTATAGGGGTGCCTGGATGGCTTGGTCAGTTAAGCATCTGACTTCAGCTCAGCTCATGATCTCACGGTTTGTGAGTTCGAGCTCAGAGCCTGGAGCCTACTTCAGATTTTGTGTCTCCCTCTTTCTCTCCCCCTTCCACCTCTCGTGCTCTGTCTCTGTCTCTCTCTCTCTCTCAAAAATAAATAAACATTAAAAAAAAATTTTTTTAAGTCTTGATGTAGTACACAGCATCTGTTATCTGAGTGAAGCAATCTTAAAAAATGAAGAAACTATGATAATACTTATTGTTGATGATATTTCACTAATATTTATTATGAGAATATATAGCAATTTACATATATAATATATAGTATAAAGTTATACTTAATACTACAATACATAGTTATAGAAAATACAATACTATAAAACCCAAAGTGTAAATTTTCAGCTTTTAAATTTGCTTTATCACTCAATGTTTTTCACATCAGTTCCAAATGCTAATTTTTGTTTTTAACTTGATAGTATCCATTACAGAAATAGACAATGAAGTTTTTTCACCCGACATGACCAGGGTTACAAGCTAAAGACATTGGATTTATATTTGAGTCTTAATTTTTATTCATCTTTATCCAATCTGTTACTCAAAACTTATCCTATCTTTTTTTGAAACTTCTCTAGGATTCAAGAGACTCTGACTTCCTATTCTTATATCTAATCATCTCATAACTAGATAACTATAATAATTTCCTAAAAGTATTCCCCATCAATTTTACCTAGAACAATTTAACTCTTCTTTAAGAACTGTGCGTAGTATCCTCTTGCATTACTGCCTCAAGTCTGAATATTCTTGCTCAGTTCTCAAAACTTTATTCTACTCCCTAATGTGTACTCACTAACCTGACCAATCCAGTTTTCTCCTTCAGCTTATTTTAATCTCTATACAGTCTGCATTCTCTTTTCACTTTTCTTGGGTGTGTTTCTTCCCCCTCTTTCTCCTTATACAAACGGATTCAACCTGTGTCAGACCTCATTTCTTTAGGGAAATGTTGCCTGATTACTCAGCCCTCTCTGACCTCTCCCTTCATACAATTTCTTTGGCAGTTATGATCAACCGTATTCTATGGCCCTGAGATTTTAAGATCATCACTAAAAGTATAAAATCCCAAAGTATTCCTCAGCTGTGTGAGTTTTTTGAGGAACTCTAGCTCAGATGCCAACCACAGATTTTTAGCACTTAGTTCTATAATTGTTCGGTGTACTGTATACTCTTTTTTTTTTTTTTAAGTTTATTTGTTTAATTTGAAAGAGAGGGTGAGTGCCAGCAGGGGAGGGACAGAAAGAGAGGGAGAGAGAGAGAATCCCAAGCAGGCTCCGTGCTGTCAGCCCAGAGCCCTATGCGGGGCTCAAACTCAGGAACTGTGAGATCATGACCTGAACTAAAGTCTGGAATCAGACGTTCAACCAACTGATCCACCCAGGCACCCTGTGCTGTATAGTCTTTTCAGCTAGGTAATAATAGTTTTAAGTATAGATGAATTATTAAATATTTCCTAGAATGCTTAGCACATTTCTAGATACTTAATGGGTAAATAATTTATAATGTATTTTTTCCAGTTAATTAAGTGTTAAAACCAAACCTTGCTTTTCAACGTAATGGTGGAAAGCCTTGTCTGCTCTAGTATGCACAGTGTGCTGAAGATAATTTCATATTTATTTGATAATTTACTATTATATGTTCATTATGAAAGTTCTTATTAAACAGTAATGTTATAATTCTGTGTGAGGAACATTCAGCTAACTACCTTATTTGAGGATTCTTGGGACTTTTAAAATATCAGCTTGTTGTCTTCTTTCTTCTGAAATTTTATCATGGAAAAATCCAATTGATAAGAACCTCTGAGTGGTTTTCAAGAGAAAGGGTGTTTATGTGTTTGCTCATCCATTCAACAAATAGTTACTGAATGCCTGCTATGCACCAGGTGTGTTCTAGTCATGAAGTAAACACACAAAGATCCTTGCTCTTTAGCCCTAAATTCTTGGTTTTTAACCCTAAATTCTATATATTCCATTATTTTTGTGAGATTCTTTTCCCTAACTTACTGTGTGTTTGGGGAGATAATGAAATGGGAGAGAGTTATATTTCCATTTTAAAAAGAAATAAATACTTAGTTTTAGTTAAATGTTAGTAATTGGATGCTGTTCAGGTATCTGTTTCCTACTCGAACCTCCCCATTCTGGAATACCCTTAAAGATGTCATAATCTTACTAGCCGAATACATTCCACCAGATGGCAGTTGTAAAATGCTTGTTCCTTTTTAACCTTTTTAGGCAGTAATTTTTTTAATAGAACAAATTAATATAAACCTAAGATTTACAGTGTAACAAATCTGGTCTCAGCCAGATAGCTTAGCATTAAGTAAATATTTGATATCAATTATGAGTTATTGTTGAGTCTAAAACAGATTGTGTACGTGTATTTGCTTATGTTGTATTATGAGTGAGACCACCATGGTAATTGCATAATTTTAAAATTAAAGTTTATTGTAATTGGCAGACCCGGGATGATCTTCAGACTTTATCTTTGTTCTTTACAGGAGTCCAGTTACTTGCCCTTTTAGTTCCCACTTTGATCTCCTACCTGCTGGATGAAAATTCCTTTGCCTCAGCAAGCACGGTTTCCAAAGATCTTCATGAGTTTGCACTCCAGAATTTAATGCATATTGGACCTCTGTATCCGCATGCTTTCAAGGCAGTAATGGGAGCAGCGCCTGAGTTGAAAGTGCGTTTGGAAACTGCTGTTCGGGCAAGCCAAGCCAGCAAAGCTAAAGCAGCTACCAGGCAGCCAGCCCCGACCGTACATTCTGCACCAACGATTAAGCTAAAAACAAGTTTTTTTTAACTTGATATTCCATTTGTTTTTATTTATACTACCTAGTGGCACCTAATTAGCGATAGCAACTGTATCATTCCGAGCTATAGGTTCTGCATCATTTGAATTGTATGCCTCAGATGAGCAGGACAAGTAAAGTAATGCTCATGCCGCCGCTTTCTGATTTTGAAGGAGTGATTGTTTTTATCATGTGGTAGGTGTGCTTTCATTTTTCTCCTAATAATGTTTTGTTTTTGTTAATTAATTTATTTTTAAACACTGAGCCATAGGCTCTTAAATTTAAATGCTAAAAACAATTATATCATGTAGTTGGGCAGCCTATTGATATTGTCAGGAAAAAACAGGTCAGTATTCAGCATCTGTCATGAAAAAATTTAATTGAAAAACATGCAGAATTTAAATTTTGAAGTAACCAGAATAACGGAAATTATCTGTTTTGTGGTGTATATATAATATGAATAAAATCCCATTTTCTTAGCATTTCTCAGACTGTCCTTACCTTTCTGGTAGATCTTTTTACTTTCATATTAGATTACTAAATTATGCTTTGTGCGTAGTTTAATTGTTAACTGAATTAAAACTCTCATTTAAAGGTCCATTAAAATGTTTCAAATGTGGAATAATGTTCTGTGGGGTTTTTTTGGTTTTTTTTTTTTTTTTTTTGATGGCTAAAACTTTGGCCTTGGTTATGTTTTATAATTACAGTGCAGAGTCTTGAGCCCTGACTATGATGGTTACTTTTGTTCATCAAATATTTATTGAGTGCCTGCTGCATATAAGGCCTCAAGCTGAGCGCTGCAGGGCATACAAAAATGAATTAGTCATAATTATGATTATGCCAGTCTTTTGTGCAATGGGAATTTTACCGCATCAAATAGATAATTGATGAAACGAACATTTGCACAGTGTTGAGCAAATATTAAACACCAAGTTTTACCAGACGGTGTTACGTAGACTACAGGTGTCACATAGACTGCAGTAGCAACAGCACCTTTTTGAATATTCCAGATGCACACCTGTTTCTCATCGGCTGGCCTTCTATTGGCTTGCATACTCTCACCAGCTGGCAGCTCCCATCTCCTTGCTGGCTTTCCTTATTCAGTCTGTTAGGCCTCTCAGAGGGGGCTTTCGTTTGCCCATTCCTTACTTTCTTTTATGGCTACAGGGTTGTTGTTTCATCTCAAACTTGCTTTTCCAAAGTTATTCTTGTTTCAGGGGAGATATTTTTGGTAACAGTTTTATTGAGATGTAATTCAGACACCATATAATTCACCATTTAAAAGGTATAATTGAGGGGCGCCTGGGTGGCTCAGTCGGTTAAAGCGTCTGACTTTGGCTCAGATCATGATCTCACAGCTCTTAAGTTCAAGCCCAACGTTGGGCTCTGTGCTGACAGCTCGGAGCCTGGAACCTGCTTCAGATTCTGGGTCTCCCTCTCTGTCTACCCCTCCCCAACTCACGATCTCTCTCTCTCCTTCAAAAATAAATAAACTTTAGGGGCGCCTGGGTGGCTCAGTCGGTTGAGTGTCCGACTTCAGCTCAGGTCATGATCTCGCGGTCCATGAGCTCGAGCCCCGCGTCAGGCTCTGTGCTGACAGCTCATAGCCTGGAGCCTGTTTCAGATTCTGTGTCTCCCTCTCTCTCTGACCCTCCCCTGTTCATGCTCTGTCTCTCTCTGTCTCAAAAATAAGTAAATGTTTAAAAAAAAAAAAACTTTAAATAAATAAATAAACTTTAAAAAATAAAAATAAAAAATAGAAGGTATAATTCAATGGTGTTTAATATTTTCACAGAGTAGTGCGACAACCATCCCTACAATCAATTATGAACATTTTCATTACTCCAAAAAGAAGCCTCACGCCCTTTAGCAATCACCCTACAATCTTTCCATTTCTCCCTAGCCTGTCACTACAACAAATTTACTTTCAGTCTCCATCAATTCTCCTATTATGAACATCTCGTATAAATGAAATCATAGAATGGGGTCTTTTGTGACTGGCTTCTTGACTTAACGGTTGTTTCTTTCTTTGTTGGTTTTGGTGGGGGTTTATTAGCCTTCAAAAAACTTTACTGGGGGATAAGCCTAGCTCTAGTGGAAAAAGCCCACCTATGAAAGAAGACTGATTATTTAAGTTGGTCTGATGTACATCTATGAATTATACATTCATGGCTCAAAATAAAGACCCTCAGGGTGCATGGGTGGCTCAGTTAAGCGTCTGACTCTTAGTTTTGGCTCAGGTCATGATCTCATGGTTCATGAGTTCAAGCCCCACATCGGACTCTGCGCTGATGGTACAGAGCCTGCTTGGGATTCTCTCTCTCTCTCTCTCTCTCTCTCTCTCTGCCCCTCCCCAGCTCACACTGCCTCTGTCACTCTCAAAATAAATAATCTTTTTTATAAAGGGGGGGCGCCTGGGTGTCTTAGTCGGTTAAGCGTCCTACTTCTGTTCAGGTCATGATCTCATCTCAAGCCCCACATTGGGCTCTGTGCTGACAGCTCAGAGCCTGGAACCTGCTTTGGATTCTGTGTCTCCCTCTCTCTCTGCCCCTCCCCTGCTAATGCTCTGTCCCTCTCTCAACAATAAACATTAAAAAAAAATTTTTTTTAGAAGGACCCTCAAATACAAATGATTCTAAAGCCATTACAACCCATGTGATTCACTTATATTGGCTCCTAAAATATGACCTATGTACAGAGGAGCTATACCTTCCTCACAATTAACTGAAGCACAGGGCCATTAAAGGGAGGGAGGGCAAAAATGACAAATAGAGTATAAGGTCCTCCTCTCTACACTATCCAATAAACATATATCCAGAATGAGAATGAAATGGAATCAATGCCCAGAGAGCAAGTCCTTGTGGCGCATGGAGTTTGGAACTTTCTAGCATAATACATCCCAACTACTCTGGGTACACACAGTTTGCACCTAGCCCCTGTGCAAGGTGTAGCTCCACTATAGTTTTGATCACTTCCCTTAGGGAACAACCTTTATGCCTCATTAACACCAATCTGTGGCCCTCACTGACTCCGTGGTGCTTTTTTTGTTTGTTTTTTGGTTTTGTTTGTTTTTGGTTTTGTTTTTATAAAAACAACCAAAGAGGTGGCAAATGGTTGCAACAGACATCAGGTTACAGCAATTCCAAAAGCTGAAAAAGCTCTCCATCCACTGGTCCAATCTTCTCCCCTATTGTTACTAGTTTTGCCACTAACGGGGGAAAGATGGTGGACAACTTCTTTGCAACCAGTCCTTAGCAAAAGTCCATAAATAAGAAAGCTTGTCAAAGGCAGAACCATTATATGGGCTACCTCCTCTAGCTGCAAATTTGGGGCTTGGGAAAAGAAGGAGCCAGGCGTGTGTGCAAGAAAGAGGTAAGAGTCCCTTTGTCAAGGGTTTGGTGACCCATCCCCAGATGCCCATCTTGGTGCCCACAGACCAGGGCCCACCAAAGCCCATTATTCAGACAGAAAAGGAAGCGAAACACACACACACACACACACACACACACACACACACGAGTCCAGAAATTTGCACAAGTGATACTTATTCCTAACAGTAAGAGCTTGAATGAGAATCCGGAAACTTGAAGAACACACATTTGTCTTCAGGATTTAAAAAATTTTCTCCTGTACTGAAAGATTACTTCAGCGTGGGTCAGGTCCAACAGCGTTTGCTAGAACTCAGTTGTTAAGCACACCCAGCACTGGGAAGAAAACTTCATCTGAGCCAGTGGCTGGTGGACTGGCCAGAGGCCACTCTTTCATAGGTCCCCAAACCCTGTCCCCAATTGTGCCTCCCGCCTCCACCGTTCTGATCAGCAGCTCGCCTCATGCTAGCAGGGGGCACGCCAAATTCACACCCCTCCCCTCCTGTGGGCAGCGAGCGGTGCCAAGTGGGAGGGCTGATGGGACTGAGTTTGCCCACCAAGGGCATCGCGACAGTGGCGACGAACCAGTCCCAATGCCCGACATCTTTGCCTTGGACATGGCCAGGATGCGCAAAGCCGCCGGACTCCAGGTCCCAGGCCCCTTATGACATGGCCCCCTCTGCAAGTGGAAGGTACGAGGACGCAAGGGCCGCAGCTAAGGAGCCGAAGGCGGAGATACCCGGATGTGGCGCCTCCCTTGACTTCATGTTTTTAAGCTTCCTCCACGTGGTAGCACACATCAGAACTTCATCCCTCTTTATGGCTGGATAACACTCCGTTACACGTAGACCACATTTTGTTTATCCATTCGTCAGTTGATGGGCACTTGGGCTGTTGCCACCTTTTGCCTATTGTAAATAATACTGTTGCAAACAACTGTGTGCAAGTTTTTGAGTGGACATATGTGTTTTCATTTCTCTTGGCTATATACCTAGAAGTGGAATTGGTAGCTCTTCAACTTTTTAAGGAACTGCCAGACTGTTCTTCAGTCCCTTGTTTCTGGCGCATATAACCCCTTTTCACTCACCTATGTGTAGAGAATAAAGTTTATTTCAGCCTTGGCTGTTTTCTTCTGTTCTTGGTACCTCCCAGACTTTTCCCATCATTTCCTACTTTGAGGTAGGGTGCATCATGCATTGGCAATGATTCTTTTTTCCCTCCCTCTCTCCCTCAGTATCTTCCTTCCTTCCCCCTCTCCCCAGTTCTTTTTTATACTTTCCCTAAACTCTTCTGAGCCACTTACAACCTAATGTCTAGGTTTCTGTGATAATATTTATAAAAGAAGCTCTGTTTGGTTTAAAGAATTATATTTATTAATTTGTTTCACTGCCCAATCCATGAGCTTCTTCTCAACCTGAATAATTGTATCTATTTGCTTACAAACATCCAGTATCAAGAAGCTAAAAGGAGAAGCATCGTGGTAGCCAATAGATTCTTTCTGAAGCATAGTTTGAGCACTGTTAACATTAAAAGAAATAAAGTATTTTCTATTTCCTTTCCAGGTTCTTGTTAATATTGTCCATTTGGATTCTGAATCTAATGAGAGAGAACAAAACTTTGAAGTCAGGTTTCCCTTTTCCAAATAGGTTCTGCCATCAACTAGGGATAGAACTTTGGACAACCTAACCTCTTGGGGGCTTCAGTTCCCTCCTCTAAATAGCTATCATGGTAAGACAGTATAAAATACATTAAATCCAGAGAGCAGTTAAATATTGTAGATTATCACTATCAAGAAGAGTTGCCATTTCCATTGTGTGCCAGGCACTGTGCTAGGCACTTTTATATCCATTATTTCCTTCTATGCAAACAATGCTGAATGAGGTATGCAATTAGCACAATTTTCAAAAACACCTTTACTTGTATGAATCACTATACCTCACATTTTCTTCCTTCTTAATTGGAATTTTTAGATCCATGCCAGAAATGGCTAGAGTCCAGCTATAAATAAATGTCTTGCCTTAATGCTTTCCATCACATGGATTATTTCAAAAACTTAATTTAATCATCACGAATCTATTTCTACTTATAAAAACGTATGAAATTATTATTGACAGACTTCACAAAATTTTACCTAAAAATTTCATGTCTTAATCACAATTTAGAAAAATTATCCTGAGCTAAGTTCTTGGTGCTGTCACTAAACAAACATGTGAGGACCATGCATGCACAAGTAACAGTACAACCATTTTTTCTTTTGTTTCCAGAGCATTTGTTTACAGCCTTGGGCCCCTATTCACAATTCCCTGTCTCTTTTTACCATTAGAAGTCAGGGTTTCCACTGTGTCTCCCTCTCTCTCTGCCCCACCCCCGTTCATGCTCTGTCTCTCTCTGTCCCAAAAATAAATAAATGTTGAAAAAAAAATTAAAAAAAAAAAAAAAAAAAAGAAGTCAGGGTTTCCATTTCAGGCATCGTTTTTCTCATACCCATATGCCCTGTTTGCCCTTCTCCCCACCCCCACCCCCCCCCAACTTTCAATGCAAGTCAAAATAATACTTTAAGGGGCACCTGGGGGGCTCAGTCAGTTGAGTGGCCCACCAGCTCTTGATTTGGGTTCAGGTCGGGATCTCATGGTGGTGGGATCAAGCCCTGCCTCTGGCTCTGCGTTGACAACGTGGAGCCAGCTTGGGATTCTCTCTCTCTCTCTCTCTCCCTCTCTCTCTCTCTCTCTCTCTCTCTCTCTGTCCCTCCCCAGCTGGTGCATGTGCATGCACTCCTTTCTCAAAATAAATAAATCAACATTAAAAAAAAGAATACATGAAAATTTAAGTGAGTTTGTTTGGCTTTTCCAACTTCTAACTTTGGCTTTTCCAACTTCTAACTTTGATTATTCATTCTTTCTTTAAACCTCTTCCTTCTTTCCAACTTATTTCCATTTGTATAGGAAAATACCTCTCTTATTTGTGAAGAAAATAGAGGCGGGAGGTGGGTGGGACTTTAACCTTGTCTAATGAGCATAAAAGTAGACTCAAGAGGAAAAAGGAAAATAATTTTATACGTTATTCTAAATTGATTTTAATTAAAAAATGTGCATTCATTAAATTTTGGGGAAAACTTATCACAATTCACCACACAGAGACAATACTGTTGATATTTTAGTCTATTTCCTTCTACATTTGTAATCATCCTGAAGTGGAATGCTGTATCCTGCTTTTGCCAACTTATTTTATAAGCATTTCCCCTTGGAATCACTCTAATAATAAAATGAGATAGATTTAGTAACCATCATTTTTTGATGGCTACTTAATGGTGACTGTACCACTACTGACCTATGCTGGGTACAAGTTTTTACATTTTTCTAAATAATGCTGCATTTGACTTTTAAAAAATGTAACTTCACAGATTATTTCCTTGGGATAGATTGCTTTTTAAAGGGGTTATAAAAAGATGACAGATTTTAAATTTTGATACACATTGCTGAATCTTAGGAAGTGATGCTTTTTGAAATAACAGATGTGAATATGAAACTGGGCCATTGTTTTCCAAAGTCGAGAATATACCTGGGAGTATCATTAAATCACAAATATTTGGTTATACCTAAACATTTTTTAAAATGTTTATTTTATTTGTTTTGAGAGAGAGGGAGGGGGGAGGGGCAGAGAGAGAAGGAGAGAGAATCCCAAGCTCAGCTGACAGCACAGAGCCTGACGTGGGGCTCGATCCCACAAACTTCAAGGTCGTGACCTGAGCCGTAAGCCCAAATCAAGAGTCAGATGCTCAACCAACTGAACCACCCAGTTGCCTCCCTAGACATTGTTTAAAAATGGCATTCTAGTTGACTGTAAATCATTATGAAGCTAGCAGAAACACTTAATAAAGTTTGGCTGTTTTTAGTCAAAATATACTAGCTGAAACAAGAAAGGTGACAGTCCTACTCTGTACCCTGAAGGACCCAGCATGTGAGGCCTGGGCTTGGGGTTAGAGGATCAGCTTCAGATGCCACGTATCAAGAGCAATGACAGACTAAGGTGTATCCAAGCCACGTGATAAAGAGGAACTGAGAATAAAATGGGCAATTTGGTCATTAATCTTTAGATAGCAGGACCAGATAGTGGATTGCACCAACAGATCAATGTTTCAAATAAGTGGTGTGCAATTGAATATAAAATGAGAATTTCCGAAGAGAGCTGTTAAAAATGATTGCCTTATGATAGTGCGTTCCTTGACACTGGACATGTACAAGGAGAACTTGAATTCCTGTTGGTCAAAGATTTTGTGATATGGCTGTCTGATGCTGTCTCATTCACTCATTGGACAATTATTTATGGCACACCTATATTCCAGGCATTGGGAAGAAAATAGTGAAGAGTCAAGCAAAGAATCTTCCATGATATGTTTACATGAGAGATATGAAATCGTCACAAGTTGTGAGAAGTAGTTGGAGGGAATGGTATGGAGTATGGTTTGAGAAAAAACAGGCGGGGATTTCTATGTAGAATTGTTCAGAACTCCAGACTCTCATCTACTCTTCACACCTTAAATGTGACTACCCACTCTTGGCTGTCTCAGAGATTCCTCAAACCCAATTAATTTTAAATTGAATTCTTCACCTGTATCTAAAACCAACTTCTGCACTCGTGATCTCCCAGTAAATAATACAATTATTATGTCCTGTCGTGTAAAATATAGATTGTGATGTCATCCCTGACACTTTCCACCTTCTCCCTCACTATGCTTAGTTCATCAAGTTTCCTAAATATCTTGTCAAATCCCTTCACATGTCTTTATTGCCATTATTGCCGTCTTAGTCCCAATCACGTCTGGTTGCAGTATACCAAAGTGGCTGGTGTGGACTGTAGTGTCACCTTTCCTGGGTTGGAATCTGGCTCTATTATTCACAAACTGTGCAACCAGGGGTAAGTCACTTGTTCTCTCCGTGCCTCAGTTTCCACTTTTGCAAAATGAAAATAACAATACCCGTTTTATAGAGCAGCTGTGGATTAAATGAGTTAAGACTTGCAAATGTCCTGAAAACAGTGCCTGACTCTTAGAAAACAATTTAGAAGTGTTAACTAATACTATGTGTTCCACAGAGAAACTGAAATGATCTTTATAAATTCAAATCTGATACCTTGCTGAAAAGTCTCCAGTTGCTTACCTTAGCTAAAGACCAATTCTTTAAGGGGACTCAAGTAATCTGGCCCCTGCCTACTTCACCTACTCATTTCATCCTGGTCTTACAGCCATATAGTAGTGTCCCTATCTGTTAAGTGAAAATGATGTTAGTACTTACCCGTTAAGGACATTGTAAGGATCGAGTTAATGCATAGAAAATGCATAATTTTTTTTTTTTTTTAGTAAGCGGTGAATAAAAGTAATAATTGTTATTACTTACCTCTTGCTCTTTATGTCAGGTATATCGGACTTCTTTCAAATGCACGATGTACTTTTCTTCCTCAGGTGTTTGAATTTGGCCGAAAAAGCTCCATTCCACCCGGCGCTAGCTAATTTATACTCTTCCTTCATGTTTTAATCTGGTGTATTCTCATAAAAATGTTGCAGCATTAATTTGATTATTGCAATATCCTAAAAATGGTATTATTTAAATGATCTTTTTCTCCTCTAATGAAAATGTATGTGTTGGCTCCTTCAGCTTGAATACAATCAGCTCGCAGGCGGTAATGTTGTACATTATGATTTCGTGTGAAAGTGTGTTTGAGCTGGTTCAAACCCCTCCTCCTCTCGTTACTTCATGTCCTGCAGCTGGGGGGAAATCTGGGCAAGGAGATAACATAGATAATGGGTAGAATTTTCCATTACAGAGAACAACTCCAAGTGCTAAAATTAATACCGACTGGATAGCAGTAGCGAATTGAGGGCCTGCAGGGGAGAGGGAGGGAGATACACTCCGTGTATCTTGTTTGGAAAAAGTTAAGAAAACAGGGGTCTTCAAACCCTAAAACAAAAACGTATCAGACTTTAACCTCACTCATTTTTCTTATTTTTCTGGCACAATACCCAGATTTCCCATCACGTTTACAAATAATAATACTGATGACGCGCCACATTTAAATTCTTTTGAGAACTGACTTAGTTTATATTTAAGGACTATCAGATAGGAGTTTGGGGAGGGGAAGCTGCTGTTCTGAGCAATTCAAATCTAAATGAAGGTTGGGTGTCTTCTTCTGAGCACAGGCTCCACCTGGAAATCAGTACATCTCTGTTTCATGGTTGGCAAGGAGAGTCAGCTTATAAAAAGGTTCTTTCCCCACCTCAAGCCTCACAACGGTTATTTTTATGTAACGAAGTTATGTGAATTGTAACGAAGTTCTGTGAATTGTTTAAAGTTCAATTCCTGCTTTAGAAATAGGGGCACCATAGTTATTAAGGAGAAAAAGAGGAGGAAGGCAAGAACCAGTTGAGTAGAGCTTTAATTCCCTGGAAATATTAAAAGAGACAGGATAGAGAAGCAAGGCATGGAGTTGATGGAGAGGATGAAAAAGAATGTTCAAAAACCAGTTGATCTTTGCTGAGAGGAACAGAATCTTAAGTTGGTCACCACTGATATTCTGAGAGAAGTCTTGCTATAGCTTCAGAGCTGTATTATCATTTTAGCCTCCTGCAGTGTTAGCTATTTAGATCAGTGAAAGTAATCCTGATTTTAGGTTTAAAGTATCTATTCCTCCATATATCAGCCACTACAAAATTAAAATTAATTTTAATTTCAAAATGAAATTTTATTTAATAGTTGAATTTACTAAAATGTGTTAGTAACATAAAATTTCTTTAAAAAAATTTTTTTTAATGTTTATTTATTCCTGAGAGAGACAGGGTGAGCTGGAGAGGGGCAGACAGAGAGGGAGACAGAATCTGAAATAGGCTCCAGGCTCCCAGCTGTCAGCACAGAGCCCGACGCGGGGCTCAAACTCACCAACTGTGAGATCATGACCTGAACCGAAGTTGGATGCTCAACCAACTGAGCCATCCAGGCGCCCCGGCAACTCTCTAATTTCAACCACACTCTTCCAAAAGAAAATAATAGTAGTAATAATAAATAATAGTAGAGGCGATTTTCCCCATCCTATCACGTGACTGTGAGGTAGATTTAATTCTTGGACTCCAATAACATTTTCAAATAACGGAGTTCCTTTACTGCCCGATTTTTTATTGGCTGTTCTCCCAACCCAGTCATTTTCAGACTTCCAATCTAAGAGGGAGCTTGGAAGCTGAGGAAAGGTAGAAGCAGGGTAGGCAGAAAGGAGAGGTGAGGGAAATTAGGTAGTGGCCAGAGAGTACAGAGGCTGGCAAACAGTGAGCTATTGAACATGTCTGTTTCCCAAAGTTCTCTTCATGCTAGTGGAGGCCTATCTCTACTCAAGTGGTCCACTCTAGTCTCTGGCCAGAATCCTGAAAAAGCCATGAAGCTCAATTTGAAGACTATTCTTGGAGCAGTTAAAAAATCAGAGACCCAAGTGACTTATCATTTATTTATTTATTTTATTAAAAAATTTTTTTTGAGTAAACTCTACACTCAACATGGGACTCAAACTCACAACCCCTGAGATCAAGAGTCACATGTTCTACCACGGAGCCGGTCAGTCTCCTGCACAGTTTTTTAAAAATACCCACTCATTTTAATGAAAAATAAAAAAAAAGAGCAGATGACTTATTCGTTGTTTTGTGTTCCTATAATCCCCATCCCATATAACATACACATTGAAATTAAAAAAAGCCAACACTCTAATTATCTAAATAAACATTTAGCATTTCACGATTTTTCACTTTATACTGGTTATACTGATACATGAAACAACATCTTGACAGCTCTCTCTGTGCTTGGAAATGAAACTTGTATTTTTTGTGTCATAGGTTTTATCAATTATAAAATGAAATGATCAGGAAATCAGTACCACCTTAAGGTCTGAGGCTTAAGGGTAAGGCATAGACATTAATATTTTTTAAAGATTATTTTAACTCTGCTGAATTGAATTTCTACATAGGGGATTAGAAAGAAAAAAGAACAATTATTTTCCCCCTAGTATTTCTCGTCTTTATATGTTACTCAGTCTTGTGAACTCTGTTATAATAATAGCTATCATTATTTGGTATATGCTATTGGTCAAGCACTATGCTAAGGGCTTTACATTTTTTCTCTTGTCTAATCTTTGTGGTAACTTAAAAGCTGAATATTATTCTCATATTAAAAGTGACAGAATAGTGAATCAAAAAAGTTAAACCATTTGTCCAAGATTTCCAGATTTAGATAATTGTAGAGTGAGGAATAAAATTGAGGTTCTTCTTTCTCAAGATTGCTTTGGCTATTTGGGATCTTTTATTGTTCCATACAAATTTTAGGATTCATTGTTCTATTTCTGGGAAGAGTGCCTTTAGAATTTTGATAAGGATTGCATTGAATCTGTAGATTGCTTTGAGTAGTATGGAGATTTAACAAATATTAATTCTTCCAATCCATAAGCATGGAATATCTTCCCATTTTTTTATGTCTTCTTCAACTTCCTAGTATCTGGTAGTTTTCAGTATACAGGTTTTTCACCTCATTGGTCAAGTTTATTCCTAGGTATTTTATTTTTTTGGATGCACTTATGAATGAGATCTTTTTCATAATTTCTCTTTCTGATAGTTCATTGTTAGTGTGTAGAAATGCAACATGTCTTAGTGTATTGACTGTATTCTGCAACTTTACTGGATTCATTTATTCTAATAGTTTTTTGATGGAGTATTTAGGGTTTTCTATATATAATGTCATGTATATAGTGACAGTTTTACCTCTTCCTTTCCAATTTGGATGACTTTTATTTCTCTTTCTTGCCTAATTGCTCTGTTTAGGGCTTCCAGTGCTGGGTTGAATACAGGTGTTGAGAGTAGACATCCTTGTCTGTTCCTGATCCTAGAGGAAAAGCTTTCATTTTTTAAAAAAACTTTTTAAGTGTTCATTTATTTTTGAAAGCAAGAGAGACAGAGCATGAGCAGGGGAGGAGCAGAGAGAGGGAGACACAGAATCCGAAGCAGGCTCCAGGCTCCAAGCTATCAGCACAGAGCCGGATGCAGGGCTCAAACTCACAAACCATGAGATCATGACCTGAGCTGAAGCCAGACGCTCAACCGACTGAGCCACCTAAGCACCCCAAAGCTTTCATCTTTTCATCATTGAGTATATGATGTTAGCTGTGGGTTTGTCATAGGTAACCTTTATTATGTTGAGGTACACTCCCTCTATACCTGCCTTGTTGAGTGTTAACATGATGTATCACACTTATTGATTTGCAGATGTTGAACTATCCTTGCATCCCTAGCATAAATGTCACTTGACCATGGTGTATGATCCTTTTAATGTCTTGTTAAATTTGGTTTGCTAATATTTTGTCAATGATTTTTGCATCTATGCTCATCAGGGATATTGGCCTATAATTTCTTTTATTAAGAATTGTTTTAATGCTTATTTATTCTTGAGAGAGAGAGAAAGAGAGAGAGAGAGAGAGAGGCAGAGCGTGAGCAGAGGAGGGGCATAGAGAGAGGGAGAGACAGAATCTGAAGCAGGCTTCAGGCTCCAAGCTGTCAGCACAGAGCCTTACATGAGGCTCGAACCCACAAACCACGAGATCATGACCTGAGCCGCAGTCAGGCACTTAACTGACTGAGCCACCCAAATGCCCCTATAATTTTCTCTTTTTTTGGCGGCATACTTGTTTGGTTTTGGTATCAGGGTAACGCTGGCCCCATAAAATGAGTTTGGGAAAATTCTCCCCTTTTCTGTTTTTTTGTTTGTTTGTTTGTTTTTTTGGAAGAGTTTGAAGATTGGTATTAATCTTTCTTTGAATGTTTGATAGAAATCACCAGTGCAGCCATCTGATCCTAGACTTTTGTTTGTTGGAATGTTTTTGATTACTGCTTCTCCTTACTGTAATCAGTCTATTCAGACTTTCTGTTTTTTCACAATTCAGTCTTGATAGGTTGTAGTTTTCTAGGAATCTATTCATTTCTTCTAGGTTATAGAATTGTTTATAGCAGTCTCCTATGACCCTTTGTATTTCTTTTTTTTTTAATTTTTTTTTAACTTTTATTTATTTTTGAGACAGAGAGAGACAGAGCATGAACAGGGGAGGGGCAGAGAGAGAGGGAGACACAGAATCTGAAACAGGCTCCAGGCTCTGAGCGGTCAGCACAGAACCCGACGCGGGGCTCGAACTCACGGACCGTGAGATCATGACCCGAGCCGAAGTCGGACGCTTAACCGACCAAGCCACCCAGGCACCCCTGACCTTTTGTATTTCTATGGTATCAGTTGTAATATCTCCTCTTTCATTTCTGACTTTATTTATTTGAGTCCTCTCCCTTTTTCTTGATAGTCTAGCTAAAGGACTAATGGGTTCTTCAACAGCTACCATTAAATGTAATTGTTTTATAGTGTGTTATGAATTTATTTCAGGGAATTGTCAGCCATGTCTTCTATTAGAGAAAAAAACCACAACTTTCTAACATTTTAAACTTGTAAGAGTACTTAAATCTTCCAGATGAGAAAATATGCCATAGTGGCATTATTGTCCCTTCCACATTCTGGTAGGTCTGATAAGAGAGGAGGCAACGTGTTAATGGAAAGATCAATGAACTAGCAGTCAGGAATTCTAGTTTCTCATTTGGACTGTGCCACTCACTCAAAGCCTCATTGTGGACAAGTTTCAACTTCTTTGGACTTAAGTTTCTTGAGCTGTAAAATGAGAGGATTGGGCAGTGTCTCAAAGGACAATTAACAGCCAAACTAATTTATGACACAGGGAATTTGGCCAAGCCTGGATCACACTTTTATTATAATAAAGAATGAATTCATGAAGCAGAAACATTCAATAAATGAGAAAAGAGAGCTTGCCATCTTTATTTGCAACCAGGGCAGATACAGTGTGTTTCCTGTCTTTTCCACAAGCAGCCATGGGAAGGGAAGGGTTGGGGGAGGACAGGAACAGGATGTCCTTCCCTGACATATCACCAGGCAGCTGAAATCTTTACATTTTTTTTCATGGCCATCAGGTCTGATATCCCGGAAATCCATCCCACAAAATAAAAGAATTACAGATAACTCGTTATGGGGACAAGATAAGTGCTTCATTTCATTTTCATTTGTTAAATTTTTTTCAGGCGCCTTCCTTTCATTATTGTTGTAGTGTGACTTTATAGTGACATATTTTCAGGGACTTCGGAGGATAAGATTTGGAGAAACACTTGAGAGGACTTTGATGTGCTTTTGAAGGCTAATACTGCTGCGGGTTTGCAGGTGAACCGTGGACGAAACTGGGACCGGGACAAGTGAAAAGGGAGAAGTGCCTGGATACCTAAGACAGTTCTAGGGAAGAGAAAGGGACTTTGTTCCTTCAGGTGGTGTTGATTTAAGGCACTGTGAGAATTGATTATATACTTGCCAATCTCCCTTTGATGACAGGAACTGTGTCATTTATTTTTATGTCCCCAGCGACAGAAATAACTGACAATCAAATATTTGTTGAGTTGAACTGAGTAAAAACCGCGCGGGAAAAGGTAGAAAAAAAGGACACCGAAATGACACCCTTGGATATCTGAAACGTCTACAGGACTTACTACTGCAAGATTTACTGCAGGAGAAAGGGACTTCAGCGGAGCAGTGTTTCAGATGAAATGCCAACAATCTAGAATGTAGAAGCTGAAAAGGGCTGGTCCAGGAGAGAGAGGTGATCAGAGTTCCTTATAAGTGAAAACTGATCAGGCAACAGGTTTGAATCCGTAAGGGAGGAAAAAAAAAAAAAAAAGGGAGGAGCGATAGCGATAAGCAGATTGCCAGAACTTGAGGAGTGTCTAGGGCCAGAGACACACTTAAGTTGGAGCCAAAGGGAGAGGGTTAGATCCAACTAGCTGGAGCCGTCCAGGAGCCGGACCTCCGAACCTCGCTTTGAGCTTGTTTCTTAGCACAACCACCAGGAAGCCCTGAAAGATGTGCTGCCCGGACTGGTGTCTTGGCGCGATAACTTCCGTGTGTGTGTATGTGTGTGTGTGTGTATGCAACAGGGCGCGCCGCCCGAGAACTTCCGCGTGCGAGGGGGGCACTGGCGCGCAGCCCGCTCGCGCCCGACCGGCGGGTGAGGAAACCCGCGCTCCCGGCCCAGTCGGCCCCCACAGCCGCGGGCAGGGGCGGGCAGGGGCGGGCCGGGGGCGGAGCTGCGGCCGCGCCCGAGTCTCTCGCAGCCCCACAGGCCGCCGCGACCACGCTTGCCGCCGCCCCGCCCCGCGACTACAACTCCCAGCAAGCCCTGGGCCGCCCGCGCGCCGCAGTTGACCCATTTCCCGGCCCGTCCCGGGCTCGGCCGGCCCCCGCGCCCAGGCGGCTGCTCCCTGCTGACTGGGGTGTGGGCGGGGAGCGGCGGAGGCAGGAGGAGGCGCTGCTGGCCGCCGCCGTTGCCTCCGCTGCTGGGCTCCTGGGCAGCTCCCGGGGTTTCTGCGGCCGCCATGGACGAGCAGGCGGGTCCCGGCGTCTTCTTCAGCAACAACCACCCGGGCGCCGGCGGTGCCAAGGGTCTCGGGCCTCTGGCGGAGGCTGCCGCGGCCGGCGACGGGGCGGCTGCGGCGGGGGCGGCGCGAGCCCAATACAGCCTCCCTGGGATCCTGCACTTCCTGCAGCACGAGTGGGCCCGCTTCGAGGTGGAGAGAGCCCAGTGGGAGGTGGAGCGGGCGGAGCTGCAGGTAAAGACCCTCCCGGCCTGGCCCTCTTCATCCCGCCTCTTCGCTCCCTTCCGCCCCGCCCAGGACCCTTCCCCCCTCTCCCCCTTCGGCCCCCCTCGTCCCCTCCCCCTTTGCTCCCGCCCATCCCACTCAGAAACCGCATCTCTTTCCCCCCTTCACCTTTGCGTTTCCCTGACCCCGCTGCCTTGACCTAGGTTCCCACTCCAGCCCCTGATGCGTTGTTTACCCTCCCCGTTCCTTTTCGTCTGCTCCTTCACACTCTTAACTCAGTCTCATTTCAACTCTCTTGCCGTCCCACATTTTAGGTCGTCCCTTTCAGTTAACTAATTGGGCTGACAGTAGTTTTGAGAGACGTCTAGCAAATCATCCTCTGCCCTAGTGAGTCCCATCCTAGGTCTAGAGATGTTCCCTGCGGAAGGTATTGGTAGTTGGCTCCTGTCTCTCTGAAAGGGAGGTGACCAAAGCAGACAACCGAAGTTGTGTGCGTGGGGCCTTGACTTTAGGCAAGAAGCTGATGCTGGGCTAAAGTATTATGAGGGATATCAGCTCCTTTTTGATGTATGTAAACGTTTCTTCTCTTTTCCTCTTCCTCCACCCCCCCCCCAACCCCCCCACCTCCGCGTTTCTTTTAGGTATTTCAGATCATGAAGAACCTAGATGATCACCGTCAGGTGATGGTTCGGAGATGGTTTCCTATTCTCAGAATCTGAAACTTCCCAAGGGTTAATTTTATGCCCAGTGTTTTGTGAGATTGCCTTGTACTTTGAAAGGAACTAAAAGGGACTTTAAAGTTGGTTACATTTCCTTGCATAATCTGCAAGATAAAGCATATCCAGGAAGGAGCTGTTGTGGGCTCTTAGAAGAAAGTGAGGCTGATACTTTACAGGCCATTCTGAATTGCTAAGTGTGTTTCCGAAGCTGATCTTAAAACTTCCAAGGCACACACCAATTTCACAAGGAACTCGGAGAACTGAGTGGCTGTGCCTTTCTGTTTTTTACTGGCTAATCTTGTACACTTCTGAAATCTGAGTATAGTTTTGGTTGGTGAAACACTTGAAGTTAAAATGCTACCCAGCGTGTCACTTTTTTTGGTAACGGGTATTTTCTTTGGCACTTAAAAAAAGAAAAGAAGGAATCTGTTAAATAGAAAATCATGTGCTGGAACAGGGTGCTTTGGCCTAGTGGAAGTGGCTATGGAAAGAGGGAGTAGACAGCGTTTTGGTACCAGCTGTGCTTACTGCTGGCTGTGACCTTGAGGAAATCCTTTAACCTCTGTGAACTTCAGGTTCATCATTTATTTATTCAGTACTTTATTGAGTGCCAGCTGTGTGCCTCGAGGGCCTGGGATGAACACAACTGACAGAGCTTCGGCCCTCATAGAGCTTACGTTTTAGTCGGCAGGCAAACAAGCAGCAAATGTAAGTACATAATATACCGAACCATAATGGCACTTTGGATGAGGAAAATAAATCAGGTACAGAAATAGAATGTGATAGGGACAGCTATTTTATTTGTTTATTTTTTTTATTAAAGTTGTTTACTTATTTTGAGAGAGCGAGTGAGCAGGGGAGGGGCAGAGAGAGAGAGAGAGAATCCTGATCTGGGGTTCGAACTCACAAACTGTGAGATCGTGAGAATCCCAAGTCAGCACTGAGCCCCATCTGGGGTTCGAACTCACAGACTGTGAGATCATGACCTGAGCTGAAGCCAAGAGTCAGAAGCTTAACTGATTGAGCACCCAGGCTCCCCGCAGCTTTTTTATTTTAGATGGGGTGGGTGAGGAAGGCCTCTGGGAGGAGTTGAGTGAAGCGAGGCAGTGACCCATAGTTTCTAAAATTTCTTCTCATTCTTTATTTCCACAGTTCTATGTTTGTATTCTTTGGCAACTTTTTTTTTTTTTTTCAATGTTTATTTATTTTTGGGACAGAGAGAGACAGAGCATGAATGGGGGAGGGGCAGAGAGAGAGGGAGACACAGAATCGGAAACAGCCTCCAGGCTCTGAGCCATCAGCCCAGAGCCTGACGCGGGGCTCGAACTCACGGACCGCGAGATCGTGACCTGGCTGAAGTCGGATGCTTAACCGACTGCGCCACCCAGGCGCCCCAGGCAACTTTTTTTTTATGTCTGCCGTTATGTACTTTAGTATCTAGTCTGTTGGTATTTGTAACTTTTCTCAAAATGAATCTGACCATGTCTGTATAGTGATAAGCAGACTTGAATGCTTCATTTAAATTTATTAGTAATTCACTTTATTAGACAGTGCATTCCATAAATGAAATTGTGGATTTCAGACTTCAAGGAAGTGTTAAAGGCAGGCTTTAGCGTTAACGTTGTTCGGGTGTGGAGAATGATTTTTTTATGTGGCTGCTTAAATTTTAATTTCCAGTTTAGGGAAGGTGAGTCACACTAATTTGGTCAAAAACAAACAAGATAATAACTCTTCCCTTTTTACTTGTGGAGGTTCGGGAGTTTGCAGCTCATCTTACCCTTGTCCTATCTCCCAGTTCTCCCCTTCCACCCCTCCATTTCAACTTTTCAATTTACCTATAATTGTAGTCACTCTTCAGTTTTACACACACACGCGCACACATGCTATTTCTGGGATTTTTAATGGCAAATGTTAAAGCTCAGGTAGGTTTCCAATTGGTGCTCCTCACACTGAAAGCACTACATTTTTACAGTATCTTTTCGTTTGTGCTTACACTAAATTAAGCATCCAGGGAGGAACTTTAAAAATGTGTCATATTTTCCAAACAGAACAAATAACATACTTTTTGGGAAGAGAGTTTGTGGGAATCTCACAACTGAAAACATATTTTTAAAGTAATTTCTTTTTATCAACATCATTAAATGTGAACATACCCCTTCGTTTTTCTTTTGCCATTTAAATTTTTCTAGAAGAAATCGGAAGTCAGAGAATGAGTGGTGATGAAATTTGGATTAATTGATGTCCTCTCTTTGGTTTTTAAATCTCTTCTCAAGTCATTAACACCGAAGTCAACAAAAATACCTTTAAGATTCAGGCTAATTTGTCCCTTCAGGAACCTGTTAGTCTTGCTCTTTCAGATTGTCAGGACAGAGTTGTGCAAGGCAATCCAAGCTGTCACCTACCTGGTCTGCCTTTACCACTTCCTCCCTTCTTCAGGTCTTGGGAGGAAGGAACCAGTTATACTGTGCTGTAAACTTGTCATTTTCCCCTCCTTGCCCATCTCAGTTAATGTAGAATTCTCTCTCTCCTTTTAAAAAATTTTTTTTAATGTTTATTTATTTTTGAGAGAGAGAGACAGAACGGGAGCAGGGGAGAGGCAGAGAGAGAGGGAGACACAGAATCTGAAGCAGGCTCCCCAGGCTCTGTCAGCACAGTGTCCGACGTGGGGCTCGAACTCACGGACCATGAGATCATGACCTGAGCCGAAGTCAGATGCTCAACCAACGGAGCCACCCAGGTATCCCTAGAATTCTCTTTATTTTTGATAATCCCCCTCCTGCCTCACTACCACCATTCAGATGAGAATAGGCAGTTAGTTCATGGGAAAAGAATGGTTAGGGTTATTACTGAGCTTTATATTTGTGAAAGGAATTGGAGTTGGAATACTAATCATAACAATCGAGGGAAATTTCTTTATGTGAGACATTGAGCTAGATGACCTTCAAGAAGTATGCAGTCTAGTTGGAGTGATAGACAAGCAAGATGTAGAAAAATCAGAGTGTTTATCATTGTGGGGGCTTAGATTTTCTTAGAATAGCACAAAAGAGAGCTAGCAGTGAATGGGGAGAATAGCAAGAAGAAAGAACTTAATGAAGTAATGAGAACCTATTTGAAAATTACTGACTTAATAGAAAGCAGGCATGTAAATACAAAACAAAAACTATTGGCCCTAGATTTTGGGGGGTGTGTGTAGTAGGGAGGCTCTGTTATTTACCTGGAAATGTTAGAATTGTATGAAAAAGGTGATATGATTGAGTAGCTTAGGGCATGTGGCATAGAGACTGGAGTATTTATTAATCTGGATTTTGGCATTATTGATTCATATTCAGTCAACAAGTGTTATTCACCCATTTTATGCCAGCTCCTGTTCTAGGCACTGGAGAAACAAGATGGTTAAAATAGATCCTACAGGCAGACAATAATGAATACTTACATACATAAAATGTTAGGTGGTAGTAAGCACCACAGTCATGTGGTTGGTATAAGGGGGATATGGAGTGCTTGGTGGGGTGGAGTGGGGAAGAAAGGCTTACCTGATGAGATGCCATTTGAGCAAGACCTGAAAAGGTGAAATTAAGGAGGGGGTGTTCTGGGAGGGCAGAGAGAACAGTAGGGGGGAAAGGAGCATGCTTGGAATGTTTGAGGAATAATGAGGCACATGTGGCTAGAGTAGAGGAGAAGAATGGAAGAAATGCCATACTGGGTCTTGCCCATTGTAAGGATTTTAGATTGTACCTCAGCCAGATGGGTGACAGTTGAAATGTTTTGAGTAAAGGAACAGCATCGCAAGGGTTTAGAATGCACTTGGAGGGAAGACAATGGTAAGAGAGTCATGGAGTCTAGTTAATAATCCAGGCTGGAGATGAACTAAGCTGGTAGTGATGAGATATGTGAATGTCTATTTTGATACGTATTCAAAATCTAATGGATTCTGAATGCATTTTTGAAGGTAGAACCAACAAGATGTGCTGAAGGATAGGATGTGACGTTTGAGGAAAAAAGAGTCAAGTATGACTCAAAATTATTTTTTGTCACTTTAGTTCAGTATTTCTTAGCTTTAGCTCAACCTTAGAATAATCTGGGGGAACTTTTAAAAATCTTCATTTCCTGTGCTCTACCCCAGACCAGTTTAATCAGAATTTTAGGATTTAGTGCCCCTGGTATTAGTGTTTTTTTGAGCTCCCTCAAGAGAGCACGGATTGAGAACCATTGCTTTACTTGTTTGTTTCTGATTTTACATGTATTGTTTGGACACATCTGTTAGTATTCCAGATATGGATGGCTTTTTATAGAATTGGGATATAATTTTTGTTACGTTTCTATTATTCTTTCTGATGATAGCTGGCATTTTATTTTTAGCCAGTAGAATATTATAATTTGATTCACCTCCCTCTGACTGAGAGAGATAATGATAGAGTAATTTCTGAGCTGGAATGAACTTTGGAAAAAATCAGCTGCAACCTTCTTCCGCAGGTAAAGTGAGGCCCACAGAGAGGTTGAATGACCGAGAATGAAACAGGTTTTTGTACAGACTGTCACTTAAGTCTCCAGATACCTGTACAGTTTTTTCCAAGCCCTTAAATTCATTATCTTGCTTGATCCTTAGACCCTTCTGAGATAATCAGTCACACTAATGCTTACTTATCATTTTTCTTTTTATTTAAAACAACAGACCTGGAGATTTTACTCTGTTCCACTGTTTTCTAGCTTATTTTATTGTCTACATTTAATATTTTTTTCTGGACTTTGTGTTCTGAGTTTCATTATGATGTTTCAGGGTGTATATTTCTTTTGATTTTATTTGTGACTTTGTTAGGCTCTTTGAAAAATCTACATGATCCTCAATCATTATCTCTTTAGATTTCTGCAAAATCATCAGTCACTATCTCTTTATATTTCTGCTTTATCCCATTCTCTTTTCTTTAATCTTTAGGTCTCTGATTACATGTATTTTAGACCTTCTTTATCTGTTTATTCTGACTTATTTGCAGTCCATTAATTTTCTCTTCAGTTGAATTTAATCTTTTAAAGCCATCTGATAAGTTTCTAATTTTAATTATTACTGAAGTTCAGTTTGGTTGCATTTTAAATCTGCTGGATTTTTTCTTAATAGTTTCCTGTTCCCTGAAGATATCTTCAAGTTTCTTTTTCTTTAAACCGAGTGAGTATAGTTGTTTTTATAGGTGGTATATCTGTACTTCCTCTGCATGAAGTCTTGGAGATCTCTTTCTGTGGTCTCTTGTTTTTGCCGGTCCTTGTTCATGGTAACTTATTTCTTTGTATGCATAGTTATTTTTGTGTGCTGCTCACTGTCCTTGGAAAGGTGTTAAGACTAATCTGAGGTCTCAAATAAAGGTGTCTTCTTTAGAAGGTCTTTCATTTGCTCTGATGGGTTTTTGGAGGCATTAGCAATCCACAACCATTTTAAAACCAATTCATTGCTTGAGGTTTTGGACCACCCAACTGATGCAAATTTTGGCCGCAAATACATTTGAGGACCAGCATCCTTCACCTTTGCCTTGAAGGAATATGCTACAGGGTCTTAGCTAAATGTGGGACATATCACCTGTTAGACTTTTTACTCCGGATGGTCCTGGTCTTTAGTTTTTGCTCTTTGGGTCCTATAAGGCTGTCCAAACTTAAGGTTCAGATTTGTTCTGATTGGCTAGTACCTCTAGAGCAAAAGTGGCTTTTGTTCTCTTACCTTACTAGGTTCCCATTTTCCTTTCAATTTTGGCCAAATAATTCCTTACTTCTTATCAGCTTTGCCTTTTAAATATGTAAAAATATTTTGTCCAGAATATTTAACTGTTTTCAGTAGAAGAGTTAATTTGAGGCACTATTACTGAAAACTGAGTTATCTTACTTTCAAAAATTGACAAATAAGAATGGCCCAGTAATTATCTGTAGAGAAATATAATTGATACTTTTTCTCTATTAAGAGATATCCTTATGTGACCCTAAACTTTATTTACTATCTAAGTTTACTTTTCTTTGAGTCCCAGTGGTGGGGGGGAGACTATAACTTCTCTCCAAAATCTTGGTAAAATTAAAGCAGAATTTAAAACAAACAAACCAACCCCTTTATTAATCAGTCCTTGATTGGTGTTTGAAAGTCCAAATAATCTGGACTGATTTCCCTTTGTCAGCTTACTCTCTACTTGATGTCAGGCTTATTTTATTTTATTTTGTTTTATTTTATTTTATTTTAATTATTTTTACTTAAAAATTTTTTCAAAAATTTTTAATGTTTATTTTTTTAGAGAGAGAGACAGAGCGTGAGTAGGAGAGGGGCAGAGAGAGAGAGAGAGAGGGAGACACAGAGTTTGAGGCAGACTCCAGGCTCTGAGCTGTCAGCACAAAGCCCAACGTGGGGCTCAAACCCACAAACCATGAGATCATGACCTCAGCCGAAGTCGGATGCTTAACCGACTGAGCCACCCAGGTGCCCCAGCATACTTTTTGATTTATGAATGTTATTAATGGATTCCAGGTTTCAATTCTGGGCCATTAGAAATAAACTTGCCCTTGGGATCTTTGGAGTTTCTTGCTTTAGTGGTCAATTTGACACAACAGTCTATTGTCATTGTCTCTTGCAGTGTGGCTGTGGAAAGTATGGGCCTTAGTTCCATCATTTCCAGTATATAATTTTTCTGGGCCCCATCTTTGTTTGTAAATATAGCCACCAAACAGAGTAGTTGTAATTTTAGAAAGATAGAGTATGCAAAGTTTGTGACCTATAATAAATGTCCAATAGGGGTGCCTGGGTGGCGCAGTCGGTTAAGCGTCCGACTTCAGCCAGGTCACAATCTCGCGGCCCGTGAGTTTGAGCCCCGTGTCAGGCTCTGGGCTGATGGCTCAGAGCCTGGAGCCTGTTTCCGATTCTGTGTCTCCCTCTCTCTCTGCCCCTCCCCCGTTCATGCTCTGTCTCTCTCTGTCCCAAAAATAAATAAATGTTGAAAAAAAAAATTTTAAATAAATGTCCAATAAGTGGTTTGCTTTTGCTGGTTGAGATTTCTGTGGAGAGAATGCTTTTAACTGTTTTATTTATTTATTTATTTATTTATTTACTTATTTGGTATTATTTATTTAAATTAAACTTTAGGAGCCAAGAACTAGTTTAAGTGATGCATTTGGCATAGTGGCTACTTATGCCACTGTTAATAGTGACAGTAAAACTGACAGTTTAATAATACTGACAATAAACCGACAGTATCAGAAGTAAGGAGCAGGCTAGAGATGTAGTAGTAGATGGTAATAGCTGGAAAACATTGAGGACTGGAGATAGGAACAGAGGAACTTTGCAGTTCAGGAGAGAAACCTGAGGCAGGAGAAGAAGCTAAGGAAGGGGGTAGAAGAAAAGAAGAGACAGAGGGAAGAGAGATGGGGAGAGCAGAGACAGACAGGAGGAAGAAACTGTACACATGAACCTGTTGTTAATTCCTAGAGTATGTATTGTCTGTAGTCTTCATCTTAGCACATGTAACTGTAGAATTCTAGGGCTGACGGGGATGCGTGTGCACACGTCCCCTCTCTTTGCCCTGCATAGCTCGACTCCCAATTTTCTATTCCCTTCATTAGACTAAGAATATTTTACCTCCTGTGGGACCTTAGAACTTGCATAGTCTCATCCCTTGGTTTTTTTTTTTTTTTTTTTGGTGTGGTTTACAAAAGTGATATATTTTTTTTTCTACTTAATTTTATTTATTTATTTTTTAAAATTTGCATCCAAATTAGTTAGCATATAGTGCAACAATGATTTCAGGAGTAGATTCCTTAGTGCCCCTTACCCCTTCAGCCCATCCCCCCTCCCACCACCCCTCCCGTAACCCTCAGTTTGTTCTCCATATTTATGAGTCTCTTCTGTTTTGTCCCCCTCCCTGTTTTTATATTATTTTTGTTTCCCTTCCCTTATGTTCATCTGTTTTGTCTCTTAAAGTCCTCATATGAGTGAAGTCGTATGATTTTTGTCTTTCTCTGATGGACTAATTTCACTTAGCATAATAGCCTCCATTTCCATCCACGTAGTTGCAAATGGCAAGATTTCATTCTTTTTGATTGCCGAGTGATACTCCATTGAATATATATACCACATCTTCTGTATCCATTCATCCATCGATGGACATTTGGGCTCTTTCCATACTTTGGCTATTGTTGATAGTGTTGCTATAAACATGGGGGTGCATGTATCCCTTCGAAACAGTACACCTGTATCCCATGTATAAATGCCTAGTAGTGCAATTGCTGGGTTGTAGGGTAGTTCTATTTTTAGTTTTTTGAGGACCCTCCATACTGTTTTCCAGAGTGGCTGCACCAGCTTGCATTCCCATCTCATCTCTTGTTGTATCAGTTAGGGCCACAGAGAGAATAAGTAAATGGTCCTTGATCACTCTGAATTGGTGGGGATTGACTTTAGAACCCACGAGTCGTACTACCCAAGCCCAGGCATTGTTCTCCATACATCATCTCCTTTTATTGGTCCCTTACCCTGTGTAGCTGCTTCTGATCTGAAGTAGCCAAGTGAATTACAATATTTAGATGATTAAGTATGCTTTGAGTAGCTGTCATAATGTAAATTCTTATATATTTCAAACTTCAAGCAGAACAACTTAGTGAAATGATTGCATTTTAAGGGGCTCAGGAAAGTTTTCAATGATTTGTGTTCCTCAAAGGTGTTTAACAATGTGTCACTCTAGTTTCTTCGAATCGTTTTATTTTTGTGTAGAGAATACTGATGTAAAATGTTTATTTCTTTAAAAAAGTCTGCAAATTCGGATCTTTTCCAGCTTGTTCTGAGGGTAGCCTAATTATGTTGTGTGTGTGTGTGTATGTGTATATCTGTATATACATACGTATATATACTAACTACGCTATATACAGGCACATATGTATATACTAACTTTATATGCTATACTGTATATACTAAACATATTAAAATATGTATACATGTATATTTTATACATATTTTATACATATATATGTATGTATATTTTAATATAGTTAGTGTTTATTGATCGTATATCACCTTTTGTGTAGTGCTTTTGTTATTAGGTTATTCTCAGCCCATCTGTTTTACATATGCTGTTTGAACAGAATAATAATGTCAACCATGTATTTGCTGTTATGCATTAAGGTATTTAAAGAAATAAAATCACTTTCTTTGGCAGACAGTGCTATTTAACTTTTATAACAAAAGTACCTTATCTAAATAAGATGATGGAATATTCGAAAATACTGATATGCAAGAAGGAAATTTTATTGTAGACTGGCTTAGAAGCAGTATGGCTCAAGGAAAAATGAGTAGTGTTCTGTTTTGTTTTATTTTTTTTTTAATTTTTTTTTTTAACGTTTTATTTATTTTTGAGACGGGGAGAGACAGAGCATGAACGGGGCAGGGTCAGAGAGAGAGGGAGACACAGAATCTGAAACAGGCTCCAGGTTCTGAGCAGTCAGCACAGAGGCCCAGGCGGAGCTCGAACTCACGGACCGTGAGATCGTGACCTGAGCCGAAGTTGGACGCTTAACTGACAAAGCCACCCAGGCGCCCCTGTTTTGTTTTGTTTTAGATAAGAACAGGAGAAGAATAAGGAGTAGAAGCCCTGGAATTAAGGGGAGCGCTGGGAAATGTTGAAGAAGGTGGGGTGGAATAGGTATTTTGGGTGTGGTGAATAGGTTCTTGGCATGACTGCACTACAGAGATCCAAGGAAAGGGCCGGGGGAGTGTTACACACAGGCTTCATTAGCACTCATTTACATATGACAGAAATTGGATCCAATACCAGCATATCTAGTTAGGAGAAATAAATAAGATGTCAGATTCCATAAGGGTGATACCAATTTCACCTGATGGAAAATTACAGCCCAGTCTGGGACTTGCTCTCAGTTTTTTTGTTTGTATTTCCTAAATGAGAAGGTTCAGCAGTAAGCAAAGCTTAAATTATATGCACAACCAAAACCTGCTCCTGAGGAATGTGGATTCATGTAAAGCTAAAAGGGAACAAGGAGGAGCCTGGAGATCTGGGTCAGCACACTTATTGAACTTCAAAGAGTCCTTACTTGGGGAAGATGGTACCATGGTCCCAGTACTTTAGCTTTTGTTTCCTCTTCTTTCCCCTCCAACAATAATAACAGTTTTTATTGTTGTTGTTGATCCCTTACCATGTGCTGGGTACAGTGTAGAGCACTTTACACGTGTGATCGATTTTAATCTTTACAAAGCTCTTTGTGGTAGGTAATAATTATTCCCTAACTCATAGAAAAGATAAATAATTTGCCATAAGAAAAGTTTGAGTGGTGGGACTGGGCATGGTAAATGGAAGGAAAAATATTTTGACACTTTTCTTCTTCTCATGCTTTTGAGTCAATGTATAGGGTTGGGATATTTTCGCTCCCTTGTCTGCCTGGTGAATTTCTAATCCTCTTCCAAGTTTCATTTTACTGTCTTTGGGAAACCTCCAGACACAGTGAAGTTTCATGCTCCCCTAAGAGCTTGTATAAATAACAGAAACACCATCCTGATCAGTGATTGGGCAGTTAATCTGGTTGAAATGATACCAAGTCATTTAAGTTAAAAATAATATAAACGCATAGTCATTTGTCACCGTAAGACCAAGCCCACCTGCCCTTCACTTTTTTTTTTTTTTAAGAACACTGATTGGAGTTGTGTGTTGTCTTTCTTGAAAAAGCTACAATTACAATACATTGGTTATGATTTCTGGTTTTGGTTTTCCTTGAGTAAAGTACACAGTACAGAATCCTCGATTTTTATGACTTTTCCCTAGTCTTTCACAGTTGTGTCACCCACATTTAATTTGATAGCAGGTCTCCTGCTTAGTAGGTCTCCTTTGTTGTGTTGTCTTCCCAAAGCATTCAACTTAGTTTTTCTTTTCATACGTATGTTTTATTGGTTTATGTAATGTTTAATTGAATTATGTAATCAAAGCAACAAGTGCAATTGGCATAAACAGGTTTGGGAGGAAACCAGATTGACTCTTGGTGAGCTTATACAACTTGACTGAAAACGCAGTGTATGGGTGAATTATAAAGAATAGCATACTCTAGCTGTGAATACTTAATGTGCCCTGGGCGTTGGGCAGTGTTTTACCAAGGGACTGAAGAATACTGGTTAATCCAGAGGTTTGGTTAAGAGAGGATTAGTGTTGAGAACTTCTGTGTCTCAGTTATACCACCTGTCTCCTGATTTGTGTGTTTCCTCACTAGGTTTTGAGTCACTTAAGCGTGTTTTAAGGTCTAGCAGTTACCGGCACATAGTAGCTGCTTACTAAATGGTTCTTGAATGAACGAATCATATATTAGACTACACTGTTACTGAATATGTATTAAATATATGTGTTTAAATATGTATATTATGTCTCAGCTAAATTGTCATAAGGGCAGGTCCTGTGACTCAGACATCTTTGATATTTACAGCATTTGTCAATTTTGTGAGTGTACAATATATGTTGGCGTATATGGGAGCAGAGGGTCTGTCCCTCTTTCTGCTAGCTAGTTCTGTCTTATGACTTCCCTTGGAAAGGGCCTTTTAGAGCAAGTAGTGTCTGTATTCTGTTGTGTAGAGAGCATTGCCTGGGCCCTGCCAAGTCATTCTGACAGAGCTCATTTTTAGGGATGCCACTGGCTTCATAATTGCAGGTTGATGTTAGCTGCAGCAAATGGTGCTTGGGTTTTGGTAGTTGTGAGTGTAGGTTTGTTTTCTTTTCCCTTTGTGTGTTAAACACTGACTGCCAGGAAGTGTCTTTGGCATGGTGTCCTGAAAAGTCTTTACAATCAGCAGGGTCACATAACATTTTTTTCTTTTCTAAAATCCATGCGTTCAAATTTTATACACGTTCCTTATTCCTTCTGAATAGATAACGAATTATTTTTTTTCTGTGAAGATGAATCTTGCTTTAAATAAAATATGTAGTTTTCATTACTTTGTATTCTACTTTTCCAATTGTATTTATAGTTGCATTATTAATATACTGTGATTTTAAACTTTTTTGAACTCTGCTACTTTAATAAAATAAAAATGCCCCAGTTATCCATAATTTAGAATTAAAATTCGGACTTTTTTTTTTTTTTAACCCCTAAGCCTGCTTCTTTTCATCAAAGATGAACGTTTGGTTTTCCAGATCCTTATAGCTAGCCAAGTGAGAATGAACACAAAAAAGCTGAAGTATGGAAATACCAAAGTTGCCAAAGCTTCATAGAAAATACGTTGTGGTTTAACAGTGGAAAACAAGCAGATATAGTTCCAGCTCCTGTAGAGCTTATCATCAAATGATGATTCTTAACTTTAGAAAGACCTGAATCCATTATGCCAGTGGTAGTATCCACTGTGGCAAGGCCATTTTAGTTTTTCCCATTTAAAAACCAACCAAGCCAATAGGAATAATAAAAGAAACCCCTTTGTCAGCAGTCTTACCCATTAGTAGACTATCTTGTTCTCTTTCATTTCAATAGGATGTTCTCAACATCCTATCTTGTTCTCTTTCATTTCGCTGTTAATTTCTCTGTACAGACCACATTTAGGACCTTTGGTTTTCTACTAGTCTCATTTTCCTCCCTCTCAGTTCCTTTGTTCTCTTTCTCTCTCTTGGGTTATTTATTCCTCAGTCTCTTATGATCTTGCTTTCAGGCCACTGTTCAGATACTTGTTTGCCAGATTATACTGTTTGTTTTTTTGTTTGTTTGGTTTTTGTTCCCCCCCCCCCCAGCTGTTTCTCTTTGATTTGAATCTTCCCACTCCAATTGATTGCTTTTATATAGATAGATGTCTTATAAAATTATATCTCTAGGGGCACCTAGGTGGCTGGCTCAGTTGGTTAAGCATCCGACTTTGGCTCAGGTTATGATCTCGTGGTTTGTGGGTTTTAGCCCTGCATCGGGCTCTGTGCTGACAACTCGGAGCCTAGAGCCTTCTTTGGAGTCAGTGTCTCCCTCTCTCTCAAAATAAATAAACATTAAAAAAAAGGTACTCTTTTTTCTTTTTGCCTATAGTAGGTTTCAAATCTCTTCCATGATTAGACTGTTTATATTTCCTACCTGTTAGGGTACTGTTCCTAAACCAACATAGTTTAATCTTGCTTTGCACATAAGCCACGTCTACTTTTTTTTTTTTTTTTTTAATCATTGCTCAAAAAGTTTCATCATTCTGGAATGTCCTTCCACCACCTCATAGTTTGTATTATTCTTTCAGATTTATATATTTCTTTATTCAGATTTAGCTTAATCGCATTTCCAACATGAAAAGTTTTTGGTTTTGGTTTTGATTGTTCCTTTTTTAATACTTGCTTTGTCATTTGGCACTTAGGATGTGCTATCTTTTACTGTTTACTGCTTTTTATGAATCTGTTCGATTAATTTAACAAATGTTTATTGGGCATCTTCCACATGCAAGTGATTGTTGTAGGCATTGGGAATATAGCAATCACTTGCACAGTCTCTGCCCTCTTGGAGCTTTAGCAGCTTCCTTTGTACCACATTTTTAAAAATTTTTTTTATTTACTTCTAATACCTAGTGCAGTATGTATTAACATTATGTGTTAATAGTGATAATATTACAGTTGAGTTCAGTTTTGCAAAACGGAGCCCAACTAATAAAACAGAAAAAAACCCTGCCTTGCTGCCAACCAAAAACCTCTGATAACTATAGAGAAATCGATAATTTTTCTGGAGAGTGAGGATATCTTTTGGAAGGTGGCTGTTGTCTTTGAATTCAATTATACGTTTTTTTAAAAATTAGCCAAAGTAATACTGCCTTTGAAGATATCAATTCAACTGTATTAGTCCCCCATACAAATAAACAGAATGTAAACAGAAATAGAAAAAAATACTCATTGTCTGGGAATCAGGACTTAACTCACATATCATTTTGTTTTCCACATATCACCTTCAGTTCCGTATAATCACAGAGTGTTAAACTGTTTCCTTGTATAGTTAAGGAAACTGAGGCTCAGAAAAGTTTAATAAGATCATACAGATTAGTGAGAGAACCAGGAGTAGGAATCTCCCAATTCCCATATCAAAGAACATTGAAGTTTTGTATAGTATATTTTAATAATTGATGTGCGTAGTTCTGGTCCTGAGTTACCAAGAAAAATTATGTTCCCTGGCTTTTTTTTTTTTTTTTCCCCAAAACAAAAGCAGGAATTTGTTGATCTTTAAGATTCAGTGTACATCAAAGCTTAAGTTTATCTCAGGTATTTTTTATGTGTGTCTAGTAAGTCTTTACTATTTTCCCTACTTTGTGTTCTCTTGGTTTCTTGTTTGAATAAAAATGGTTACTGATATATTGACCTTATTTTATATATACATTTTTTAAATCAGGAAATGAGTGTTTTATGAAAATCAGGTAGTTGTTAATAAAAGCTTGTTTTTAATAAACTTGACTTCCCTAGTTAAGGAATCTATGCTGATTTTTTAAAAATGTTTTTGTAAGTTTGCTATATTGTGAATTAGAGATTTAGAGCATGAATCACTGACTAAAAACCACCAATTTTTCTATAAAAAAAGTTTTAAGTTTTTAATTTTTATTAATTTTTTTAATGTTTATTTATTTTTGAGAGAGAGGGTGGGGCAGGGGCAGAGAGCGAGGGAGACATAGAATCCAAAGGAGGCTCCAGGCTCTGAGCTGACAGCACAGAGCCCGACATGGGTCTCGAATTCTCGACTGTGAGATCATGATTTGAGCAAAAGTCGGATGTTTAACCGACTGAGCCACCCAGGCACCACAAGAAAGTTTTTTTTTTTTTTTTTTTTTTTTTTTAATTTTTTTTTCAATGTTTTTATTTATTTCTTTTGGGACAGAGAGAGACAGAGCATGAACGGGGGAGGGGCAGAGAGAGAGGGAGACACAGAATCGGAAACAGGCTCCAGGTTCTGAGCCATCAGCCCAGAGCCCGACGCGGGGCTCGAACTCACGGACCGCGAGATCGTGACCTGGCTGAAGTCAGACGCTTAACCGACTGCGCCACCCAGGCGCCCCAAGAAAGTTTTTTTTAAGTTTATTTATTTTGAGAAAGAGAGAGAGTGGGAGGGAAGAGGCGGAGAGAGAATCCCAAGCAGGCTCCACACCATCAATGCAAAGTCCGACGTTGAGCTCAAACCCACAAACTGTAAGATCATGACCTGAGCCCAAATCAAGACTTTGACACTTTTAACCAACTGAGCCACCCAGGTGCCCCCCAAAAAGAGAGTTTTAAACTTTATTTAGAATTCAGAGTTAAACTTAGACTTTATTTTTAGAAACTGTCTAAATTTTACATGTGGCAATACTAAAAAAAATCGAGAGCTGGACAGTGGTTAAGGTGGTAAAAGCAGATTTTAATCAGAGACTTTTGTAATAGGGGGAAAGAGATCTCAATGGGCCCAATTCTGAATACAACAAGGAAAATTGGGAATTTATAGCCAGGGCCAGGATGGTGGTGGTGGTGTCAGTGGATGTAAATTATGAAGAGTAAACGTCAGAGGTAGGGGGATTCTGGCTAAACTGACAGAATCTGACAGGATTCTTGCTGAATCCAGGCCAGAGTGACCAAATGTCACCTGGGTACCGGGGGGGTTGAGGAATTTGATCAGATATATTGAGGGTGAGGAGATATTGAAGGTGAGGGATTCTTGCCAAAATGACTTAGAGTAAGATTGCTGCAAAAATTGGGGGATGTGAAGGTGGACGTGGAAGTCTAAAGATCTGGCCTCGTGGAGCAGAGGGCTCACAGGAGCCTGACTGAAGTTTGGTTGAGGAGAGACTCTTTGTCAGAAGAAATGATTTCTTTAAAATAAGAATAGGTGTACATGTGAAATACAAGATACTCAGCCATATCTCTGGTATCTCCCTCGTTCTAGTCCTTGTCACAAATGTACTCTTTAGAGGTAAATTCTACTAACAATTTAGTTTGTGTCCCTACAGAATTTTATGTGTATGCACACATAAACACACACTTGGGCTTTTCATTGAACTTGCATTTACTTGGCAATGATCATTTATTGCCTTTCTTGTTTAATCTATTTTTATCTCCATTCTCATATTCTCCTTTCATTTTTCTTTATCTTTGTAAAATATTTTTTCTGTACATGCGCTTTTTATTTACAAAAATCAAATTATGTCTATTTTTCCTCTTTTTAGAAATATCCATTTGTGATATTTTGTATACATTAACTGTGTTACTTTGAACTGTTTGAGAATTTCTTTAACATAGTAATGGTTTGTTGGGCATGCATAAACCTAATTTGGCTAAATTGCCGATTGCTTTTGAGAATGACTGCCCTTTCTACATTACCTACCAGAGCATGATCACATATAGCTTGGCATTATCTAGAATTCTACTTTTTTGCTAATCTCATAAATATAAAGTTATATCTCCTATTTATATTAGCTTTCATTTTTCTGGTTATCACTAAGATCAGGCATCTCTTTCTGAGCTTGTTAGCCTTTTGGGTTTCCTCTTCTCTAAATTGCTTATTCATATCCTTTATGAGAGCATGGAATATCTATTTCTTGAGATCATCTTCTGTCTATATTAAAAGTAGGATTAGTTTTTCTTCTTTTTCTATAATTTTGGTAATTTTTCAGGTTAGTGTTACAGTTTTAGCAGGAAACAGAATGGTAGTTCTATTTATTAAAGCTAAATAAATCTAATACTTGTAGAGTAGGTTAAGATAAAGTCATTGGGATTTGTATTTATATTAGGAATATTACTTAAAATAATAGGCATTGTTTTATGTAATGGATTTAATTCTAAAAAGGCATGTTTTCTGGATCTTATTCTCTTACAAATTAAAGAAGGAATATATATAAACACACTCATAGAGGTATCTGCATACATATATCTGTAGACACACACATACTTGTAGCTACTTTAGCTGATTTGGGACATGTCATAGGTTTGTGTATATGAAAATCAAGGTTACCAAAATATATTTCTAGTCTGAAAGCTGCAGTCCTGCCTTGCCTACTGCCTGTAGGGCGTGACCACCTTAATAATAAAATCAGCAACATATAAATTTACATTTCAGTCTTACCCTACTTCACTACAAGGTCTTTAAATTTAACTCTCTAGCATCTGTGTTTTCTTCAGATCTCTGTTAGTGTACACATTTATGTTTTAAACGTGATTGGTTTGGGGGCACCTGGGTGGCTCAGTCGGTTAAGTGTCCAATTTCAGCTCAGGTCATGATCTCACGGTCTGTAAGTTTGAGCTCCACATCAGGCTCTGTGCTGATAGCTCAGAGCCTGGAGTCTGCTTCGGCTTCTGTGTCTCCCTCTCTCTTTGCTGCTCCCCTGCTCACACTGTGTCTCTTTCTCTTTCAAAAATAAATAAACATTAAAAGAAGAAATCTTTTTAATGATTGGTTTGTACATAACTATTTGGTGTCTTTTTTTTGTTTGTGTAACAATGAAATGAGTTAATAAAACACTCAGAAGAATATAACAGAGGAAGAACTCAATAAAAAATGGCTTTCGTTAATTTTATGTATTCATATGTATATATGAATATATATATGAATATATGAAATTAATATATGTATATACATATATACGTACATATATGTATATATGTATATACGTATGTGCATATATATGTGTGTAAATATATATGTGTGTGTATATATGTGTGTGTGTGTATATATATATGTGTGTGTGTGTGTATATATACACACACACACACACACACACACATATATATATATATATATATATATATAGTTGTAGTTCCTGTACTTACTTTCAGTAATTATGTAACCCAGACAGATGTCATATTTGCTTATCTTTCTATCTCTGCATACAGGAAAGTTCAGAAGAGAATTCAGCAAACTGTTCACATTGATTATCTCTAGGTAGTGGAATGGGGGTAAAGGAATGGATTTGCTGGTTTTGGCTTTATATGTTCATATAAAGTTTGAATATTTTCCCCCAGTTTTTGGTATTTTTAATGAGGAAGAAGAATTTTTTTTTAAAGCTATCAAAATATAGCTTATTGAACTACTCTCTTAATGAGTACTTGGATGGTTCTGTTATAGGACAATAGTCAACATATGGCAAAATAGTCAATATTAATAATTGTCATCAAGGAAGTACTCATTAAAGCAATGAGATACTTCTTTCTATCTATGAATTTTTAAAAATCAATGACAGCACCCAATGCTCGGGGGAGATGTGTTAAACTTTAGTTTCATACATTGTTGTTGGCATTATCAACAGTATCTATCTGGTCAGTATCTATTAGGAAACATACTTTGACCTAGTAATTCAGTTGGTTGTGGTCTATCCCAGAGAAATAAATAATTCCCTTAAAAGTCTATAAGCATGAAAGGCAGCCTACTGAATTGGAGAGGATATTTGCAAATGGCATATCTAATAAAGGGTTAATGTCCAGAATATATAAAGAACTTATGCAATTAAACATTCAAAAAACAAATAATCTAATTAAAAATAGGTACAAGACATGAACAGATGTTTCTCCAAAGAAGATGTACAGATGGCCAATGGACACATGAAAAGATGCTTAACATCACTCATCATCAGGGAAGTGCAAATCAAAACCACAATGAGATATCACCTCACACCTGTCAGAATGACTAAAATCAAAAATACAGGAAGCAACAGATGTTGGCAAGGATGTGGAGAAAAAGGAACCCTCTTGGACTGTTGGTGGGAATGCAGACCGGTATAGCCACTGTGGAAAACAGTGTGGAGATTTCTCAAAAAGTTAAAAATAGAACTATCGTATGATCCACTAATCGCACTGCTAGGCATATACCCCCCAAAATACAAAAACTAATTCAAAGGGATACATGCACTCCTATGTTTATTGTAGCATTGTCTACAATAGCCAAATTATGGAAGCAGCCCAAGTGTGCATCAGTAGATGAATGGATAAAGAAGATGTGTTTATATATATGTAAACACAGTGGAATATTTTCAACCCTAAAAAAGAATGAAATCTGCAACAACATAGATGGAGTTAAGTGAAAAAAGAGTATAAAGTTAAGTGAAAAAAGTCGGAGAAAGACAAATACCATATGATTTCACTTATATGTGGAATTTAAGAAACAAAATGAGCAAAGCAAAGAAAAAGAGACAAACCAAGGAACAGGCTCTTTATAAGAGAACAAACTGATGGTTACCAGAGGGAGGTATGTGGGGATGGGTGAATAGATGATAGGGATTAAAGAGTACACTTATCATAGTGAGCACTGAGTATTATGTAGAACTGTTAAGTCACTATATTGTACACCTGAAACTAATAGAACACTATGTTAACTACACTGGAATTAAAATTAAAAGCTTAAAAAAAGTCTATATGCATGAAGAACATCATTAGCAATTTATTTTGTAATAGTGAAAAGTTACAGTCTGAATGTCCAACTATAGTGAAATGAGTATTAGGAAGTGAACCCTGTTAACAGTGACCTAACAAAGGTCGTATATTTCTCACAAGTCTGGTGGTGGGTAGTCTTTTTCTCTGACATAAGCTGGTGCAGTTATTCAATGATGACGTAAAGAAACTAGGCTTTTTTCTGTTATTCTCTTCTGCCATCCTTCACCCCCAGTGTGTTGGCTTATTGTCTTCTTTGTTGCATTATGATTATAAAATTGCAATAGTTACAGACATCAAGGGAAAAGTAGCAAAAAGGTTTGCTTAGGTGTTTTTTGTTGTGTCTCCTTTATCAGTGAATGATAAACTTCCCCATAAGTACCATCCCCATGCCCAGCAGGTATCCATATATATCTCATTGGTTACATAGCCATGTTTGGCCACAACAGAATCTAAGAAAGCATGACTTTTGCTTTCTAGACTCTGTAGTGGGAAGTTACAAGGTAGAAAGTGGTTGGAAATGTGTATTTTGAGTAGCCAGTCCAGAAGATCTGTTGCAATGGTTAAGTAAGTATGGTAACTTGAAGGTCTGTAATAAACTCCATGAAAATGATGGTATAAAAACAGTAATAACACAGAAAATTAGATTAGTTACATACTGTGTTTAGCAGAATGCCTGGTTCTCAAAAACCCTTATTTTCTTGCCTCCTGACTGAACATTAATTTAAGTGCCATAAAGTAGTAAAACAGTATGTACATACAGAGGAGTTTTTCTTTAATAGAAAATAATAAGTACTCTTGGGCTTCAGAGAAGGCTTGAGCTAAATAGGCCAAGACTTGGCATTGGTAGAATTTGAAATTTCAGAAGAGCGTTTGGGGAGGTAGTGGAGATGAAGAGAGGAACATTAGCCAAAGTGTGGGACTGGGAGAGTTCAGGCCATATTTGAAGACTAAAATACTGTCCCCTTTGATTGGAACACAGGATGTGTTCAGGAGAAGGGAATGTGGAAGACAAAGCTGGACAGGTGAGGTGGGAACAGATTGTAGATAGCCTTAAATTCCATTGGGAAGATTTTGGGCTTTAGTTACATAGCATTGTAGATTTATAGGTCCACAATGGAGACATAATGAATGAATGTTTTAAATATGAAAAGTGTTGCCTCTTGAAGACTGTTTCTTTAGAGATTATATATCAATCGAAAGGGAATTCGATTGGTGTAAAACATGTTCAGAACTGCTTTGAAGTTTTCTGACCATAAAATGATACACTGTAGAAAACTTTTCATATGCAAGGAATACTTTCTGAGACTTTTTGTGAATCCTCAGGTTTTAAAATTCAGACCTCTTTGTGTGGGATCCTTGCTTTCTCTGAATTTTATTTCCTTTGAGAGTCACGTTTCATATGTATATATGAATTCCTGTTAAGTTAATAGTCTTCTCAGTGTTAATGAAAGTTTTATTTCTTTTGATGAATCGATTTTGCTCAGGTTGGAACACTTGCTGAGTCAGTTTAATGATTTTTTTTTTTTTTTTTTGTATAGAACAGTTGGTGGACTTGTTCACATTCATACTTACAAGCTGTTACCAAATTTGACATTTTCTGACTAAGAGCTGTCACTTTCTTAGTACTTATGTTTTTCTTCACTTCCAACACCACTGCTAGCCATTTGGCTTTCTTTGGGGTTGGGAGGAGACATTTTTGATAAGCTTAGTTTTTAAAAAATTATTTTAGAGTTATTGCTTTCGACCTTTGAGATGTGAATGCTTGTTTAGGCTAGCATTTACTCTGGATCTGGCCTCTAGCCTCACATCGTCTTAATGGAATGTTTTCTGGGTGGTTCTCAAACAGTGATAACTGTGAATATTACATCTTTGAATGTCAAGTTTATTATACTGCACATTCACAGATCTGTCCCTTGACTGATATCTTATTCTCTCACTTCACTCTGTGTATGTATATGAATATGTACATATTTTTCTTTTTCCTTTTTCCAGCTTTATTGAGGTATAATTGACATATAACATTGTGCAAGTTATAGTGCACAATATGTTGATCTAATACACTTGTATATACACATACATGTATGTGTGTCTACACATGTAATATACACACATATGTATATATACACACATATATATGTATATGAAGTTTCCATTTCTTTGTGCAAATGTTAGAAACATTTGTAAAGATTTGAGATATAGGAGGACATGCCGTGAGAATTGATTGGTTGAGGGATAGAGGAACCTTTATAAGGAGTCAAGAAACCTGATGTGCGATTATTTATATTTTGCCATCACCTGATAATGTGTATGTAATTAATTTAGTGTTTTAAATGTGAATTTGACCAGTGGAGAGTTTCTTGTGTAGGACAATTTATATTTGTAATCATGTATTTAGGGATGGTGGGATTGCTGTGAAAGAATACACCCCTGTCTCTTGTAGAACTTCAGACATAATCTGTCACTTAAAAAAAATTCCTCATCTTTTCTGGAAAGGAATACTAGATAAGTAAAAATAATAGCATGGAGCTTTTATGAGGAAAATTTCAGGAAACTCACTCATTTGTTAAAAGATAAAGCTAGCTGTAAAGTTAATACTAGATTAAAATACAGTTTCTGAGATGAACATCAGTTTTGTACTTGACCCCAGAATTGAATAGGCATCCCACTGTATTTTGTGTTTATTTTTTATATTCAATGCTTTTGCCCATAATTGTGTTTCTGGTTCTAGTTACATACAACATATGCTACTGGTCCATCTGTGTTGTATTCAGCATACAATGGTTCTTCTACTAGACTGTTTTGTTTTGTTACTGTCATAGCCCTAGTGTCAATAACTGTACCTGGTGCAAGGTAGGTGCTCAGTTAATATTGTTAAATGAATAAATGTGAATATTTTACTAAATTTACTACTCAAATCCTCAGTTACTAAGAGACCTCATTTTCTGGTCTTAGCTTTTTTCTTTAAAAATTTTTTTAAATGTTTATTTACTTTTGAGATAGAGAGAGAGGGCACAAGCAGGGGAGGGGCAGAGAGAGAGGGAGACACAGCATCCGAAGCAGGCTCCAGGCTCTGAGCTGTCAGCACAGAGCCTGATGCAGGTCTTAAACTCACAAACTGTGAGATCATGACCTGAACCAAAGTCGGATGCCCAACTGACTGAGCCACCCAGGTGCCCCTTAGCTTTTTTCTATACATACGTGTTCTGGTCTTGCACCATCACTAGATTGGAATCGCACTGTGAGTAGGAACCTGGTTTTATTTGTTTTTCCTTTTTTCTTTACAATAATTTGGACTGTGGTGGGTAATAGGTATTCTCTAAAGATGTGATTTTAACTGAATGAAAAATGATCAATTTTATTTTTTTTATCACGAGACTACAAAAATATAGTCATAAACAAGAAATTTGGCAGAGAAAACAGCTAATGTGTCTTTGTCTGTCAGCTTGAGGGCCTATATAACACTTTGTACTTCTGTGGCATAGAGAGCTGGGGTTCTGGGACAGCTCTGTTTCTTGCTCTTTAACGGCCTATTTGCTTTATTTTTGGCTTTCTAACTATGTCACAGATGGTGTAGGTCAGTGGTTCTCCAAGTGTTGTCCCAGAATAGCAGCATTAGCATCACCTGGGTACTTGCTAGAAATGCAAATTCTCAGGCCCATTCCAGACTGAGGGTGGAGCCTGGCCCGAGCAATGTGTGTTATAGCAAGTCCTCTCTTTGATTCCTTTACAGTACAGTTTGATGTCTCTGAGTGGTCACACTGTCTTTAGGAGAGAGGGCTGCTAGAGGCAACAGTTGTGTGCCAAAGAAAACCAACTTGCAGCCAGAATTTAAGAGAGCAATGTAATCCAAAGTTTTTCAGAGGGAACAAGTGTAGTTTATAAAGGTGTTAGGATATAAAGCAAATTATTGAAACTTCATTGTATGCTATTACTTAGCTTAAGTAAACTGTATTATTCACTTTTATTTTTCAAGGATTTCTCTTGTTATTTGTGAGTTTATGCTCAAACGGAAAGTGAGAAGCTTAGATTGGTCAAGTTTTCTCATACTTCAGATTTTTGCAAAAGTGAGTGCTCTGCCCATTGCAGATGAGCAAGAAACAACTGAAAAGTGTCCAACCCAAGCTAATATTTTGCGTATTTTTCTTTTTTGAATATGCTTTACAGTGATTTCAGTTTTGAATTTGAAACCTTTTAAGATTTAGAGTACAAGATAGTTTAAATGGTTTCAATAAACTAAATGGTACATTTAAAATAATTTGTTTTTAGATATTCCTGTGTGTGCAGATAAACCTTAGATATAGCAGGTTTATATTCCTTATATATGTCCTCTTGACAAATTGGAATTGGAAAGTAATACAGAAATTAATTTTTGTTTACCATGTAGACTTAAGTTGTAAAATATCCAGTTATTGCTGTTTTTATGTTTTTTATTTCTAATGGTTAGGAAATGAAGACCTAATTTTAGGTAAATAATGTAAAATCTTAATAAGGCTTGTATGCGTTCTAACTTTTATTTTCCTTGAAGGTAATTCCAAAGTTTTCTTTTCAAAAATATGTGCCATTACCATTAGGTTTCCCTGTACACATAAATGGATGTATGATGATTTACAATTTAAAAAATATTCTATCTGTAATACTTGAAAGCTATTTTCATACTTTATCTACTTGATCATATTGAATTTACTTCATTTTTCTACTTTTTTTCTTAAGATTTCAATTGCATGTCATAATCTTTTGTTCCTGGAACTCTGGAAAGTTCAAAAGAGTTCACTCCAAGAATGTTGAGGTGACATTAGTGAAGGCAGAAGTGAGAGTTTTAGAAAGTAGGCAAGTTGTAGCTTACGTAGTTCAGAGAGAAGTGAACCGATGCAATGAAAAATTCAATAACTGAATGCATCACTTCCATATTACTGGACAGTATCAGAATATATTTGCTCCCTAGAAATCTGTCTCTCTTCGTTTAGAAGGAATTCTGCTATAGTGGTGTGCAGGGAGAACTTTTAAGGGGCCCTTTGGACAATGTATTGTCTGTCATATCCTTGTTGTAATACTCCCACTATGTTGCATGTGTGCCTTGAGTTTTCCAGGTGGTGATTCATTTATGGTCTTGGACTGTCATCTTAGTTCATTTGTGAGAATGCCGTGCTCTTTAGGGGCATAAACTCAATCTCTTGGTGCTTCTTTTTTTTTTTTTTTTTCTCTTTTATAAAAATAATGTATTTGGATTGAAACATCCAAGACCAAGTGTACAAACTGGTGGCTTGTGGAGCCAGATCTAGTGAACTAGTTTGGCTGTAATCGTTTTAAGTTTTTCAGTTAAGGGACTTTTATGCATAGTAACATGCCTATAGGACAGCATTCGGAAGGCATAAGGAGGGACATGTACATTTAAAGGTAGTTTTAACTCTATTCTTCTTTCTCTCAGCCACCCGGTTGTTTTCTTTGAGGATATTCAGAATGGATACATATTTGTGAATCATTCCAGAGTATTACTTATACAGAGAAGCATAATAGTATATTTACCTTTTTTTTTTTTTTAAACCAAATGGTTGCAAACTACATACGTTGTTCTGTGTTTTGCTTTTATTTTCATTTAATCTATCTTGGAATTCATTCTATATCAATATAATAAGAACTGTCTTCTTTGTAACAAATGCGTAGCTTTCCTTTGTATAGATGTAGCCCACTTTTTTTCCTATTTTCTTTGTTTTTTCCTTTCTTCCTTCCCTTCCATTCTTTCTTTCAGTCTTTTCTTCCCTTCAGTCTCCGTCTTCCTCCTGCCTTTTTCAGTTAAATAATCCAATTCAAACAATAGTATCTTACCATATTAGAAAAACCTTTACCTGGGATTTACCTTTTATTTTGAAAGGGTAGAATTTATGCCAGTTATTATGTTTTAGATTCAGGTGATTTTTATAGAAGAAATTAGTCTGTCAGAACATGTGTTTTCAGATCTTTTGTTTCTAACTTTCTGAGTAGAGTTTTCCAGAGGGAAAAAAATTTAAGACATTGGCTTTTTCTTCCTCTTTTTTTTTTTTTAAAGATATTAGTTGAGGACCTGATTTTCTATTAGTTTTATTCATAATTAAATGTAACCAGTTCCCTGTAGATGGACATTTGGATTATGCATACATTTTGGGGTGTAATTTTTCAATATATCATTTCACACATGTGCAAATATATTTGAAGGGTAATGATCTAGAATTAGAATTGCTGAGTAAAGAGTGTGTGCATTTGCAGAGTGGATGGATGGTACCAAATTGTCCACTGTAGTGAAACTGACAAATGCCTTTTTCCCCTGACATATTGTTTTATTACATTATTGAACTTAGTCTGATAGAAAAGGGGAAATCTGATTATAATTTCAATTGGTATTCTCTTACATGTGACGTTAAACATCTTTTTAATAAGTTTGAGCTTTTTGTATTTCCTTTCTATCAATATGTCCTTTGCATGTTTTTCTGTTGAGTCCTTGGAGTCCTTGATTTTTATCTTATTGGTAGGTGCGCTTACTATATTAAGAAAAGCAAACTCTTGTGATTTGTGATATGACTACATTTTCTATTTTGTTTTGACATTTGTCAAAAAAAGAATTATCTTATTTCTCATAATAGTTTTTCAGTAACTTTTTAATTGCTCTATGTGTAAATATTTTTTGAGATAAAATTTATTAGTCTTTTATGGCTTTGGGTTTTGTTTTATCCTCAGAAAGGCATTCCTAACCCTGAGATTATTAAAACAAAAGCAAACCCTACCTTTTTTTCACATACTTCGGGGTTCTTTGAAAAATTTTTAATATTTTGATGTGAGAAATATTTTCCAGATAGCTGCCCATCAACATTTATTGAATAATCCATGTTTCCCCCAGTGATCTGCAGTGTCCCCTTTAGCTTATACCAAATTCCTATATATATTAGGTTTTTTTTTTTTTTTTTTGATTGCCCATACCATAGCTCTCTGTTCATGCATCAGTACCACCATTTAAGTGACTACAGAAATATGTTTTAAAATATTTCAGGAATTTTAAATAATTTGTTTATTTTGCTTATTTAGTTTTCCACTTATACTTTAGAATCATTGTGTGCTGTATTCTTTGCATGGCTTTTATTTTTTTATTGAAAGATTTATTGTAATCAGCTTATTTTTGTTATTATAAATAGGATTGCTTTCTATAATTATGTTAACTTTTTATAGAAGCTCATTCGTTTTAATTTTTTAAAACTTTTTTAAAGTTTATTTATTTATTTTGAGAGAGAGAGAGAGCATGTACATGCATGCACAAGCAGGGGAGGGCTAGAGAGAGGGAGAGACAGAATCCCAAGCAGGTTCTGTACTCTGAGCGCAGAGTTCAATCAATGCAGGGCTCGAACTCATGAACCAGTGAGATCATGACCTGCAAGAGTTGGATGCTTTACCGACCGAGCCACCCAGGTGCCCTTTATGGGTTTTAATTTATTTTAATACGTAGCCAATTTACTAAAATTCCTCTATTTTCTTAAATACGTTTGTAGTCAGTTTCCTTGGATTTTCCATGTATCCACTTGTATCATTTGCAAATAATGATGATTTTATTTCCTCTTTTCTGTTTTTAAACATTTCTTTCTTGACTAATGGCATTGGCCACCACCTCCAGAATATGGTTAAATATTTGTGATGAAAAATGGACATCCTTGTTTTGTTCCTGATTGTCAGTACCTCTTGGGTTTTTCCATTATGCATGATGCTAACTTTGAATTGAACTTGTATCTTATCATATTAAGGAAGTTGGCATAGTGTTTCAAAATTAAGAAGAAAATTTAGATCTTGTATTGACAGAACTGTCGCAAGGGTAATACCCAATTAAAAAAAATTTTTTTTTTTAACATTTATTTATTTTTGAGAGACAGAGTAAGAGCGTGAGCGGGAGAGGGGCAGAGTGAGAGGGAGACACAGAATCCAAAGCAGGCCACAGGCTCTGAGTTGTCAACACAGAGCCAGATGTGGGGCTCGAACTCACAAACTGTGAGATCATGACCTGAGCTGAAGTCGGACACTTAACCGACTGAGCCAACCCAGACGCCCCCACAGAAACCATTTGAGGACAAGTTGTCAGCTAATCTGATAGCCTGTTGTTTCCCACCAAATACTTTAAAAGTGTTTATTTCCTATAAATAAGTACTATCTTATGTAACAACATATAACCATCAAAATCCGGAAGTTAACACTGGATATATTACTACCATCTAATCCTCAGACCCCATTCATGTTTCATCAGTTGTCCTAATAATGTCCTTTTATAGCCAAATCCAGTTTAGAATCATACATTATACTTGGTTTTCATGCCTTTTTAGTCTCCTTCAATCTAAAACAGTCTTTCCTTGACTTTTATGACCTGACACTTCTGAACATTACAAGAAACCTAATGTAAAATGTCCCTCAAGTTGAGTTTGCCTGTGTTTCCTTATGATGCATTTCGGGTTATGCATCTTCGGCAGAAATACCACAGAGGTGTTCTGTGATCACCAAGAAATAACACAGATATTCCTGTTAATCTTTTTTGTTTTTCTTTCCAGGTAACTCTATCTTCTCTGCAATCTTTCTCTTTAACAGTTCTGGGTCTTTTATTTTTATTAAATATTTAATCCAATATGTGAATTGACAGGAAGATGGAGAAGCAAGTGTACTGGGGAACACAAGGAGTGGTTGGTGGGTTCAGAAATGAGTCACAGTAAAGACTTTTCCAGTATTATGGACTGAAGTTTGAGAAGCATCCAGGGACCACGATGGAGACAGAAATATAAAACTCGCCGAAGGATATATAATGGAAGACATTGATCGTTGATGTTATTATTACTTTGATTACATAATTATGCTGATTAGATTATTATTTTTATTAAAGCCATTTTGAAGAGTATGAAGAATTCTATGCCAAAGCACTGTTTGGTCAAAGCAGTTGGACTATCATATCCTTTTGTCAGGACTTCCATTTTTGTCAGCTTTAGATGAAATTATTATTATGCTTACATAAAATAATGATTGCCTTGTAGAGTACATAATTTCAAAAGGTTTTATGATCATTAAGTGTAGGTAGTGTAGATATTTGATGCCTTTTCCTTGTGTATACAATTGTTTTTGGACGATTTTTAATTCAATAAGATGAAAATAATCCTTTTAATTGCAATGTAACTTTTAAAAATATATAATTTATTGTTAAATTGGCTTTCATGCAACACCCAGTGCTCATCCCAACAAGTGCCCTCCTCAATGCCCATCACCCACTTTCTCCTCTTCCCCACCCCCATCAACCCTCAGTTTGCTCTCTGTATTTAAGTCTCTTATGGTTTGCCTCCCTCCCTCTCTGTTTGTCATTCCTCGCCCCCTCGCCCCCACTTCCCTTCCCACATGGTATTCTGTTAAGTTTCTCAAGTACCACATATGAGTGAAAACATATGGTGTCTTTGTCTGACTGACTTATTTCACTTGGCATAATACTCTCCAGTTCCATCCACGTTACTGCAAATGGCAGGATTTCATTCTTTCTCATTGCCAAGTAGTATTCTGTGGTGTATATAAACCACATCTTCTTTATCCATTCATCAGTTGATGGACATTTAGGCTCTGTAACTTTTAAGAGCTTACTGAAACGAGAACAAAAACAGCACTACCTTCATTTTGAAAGTTATAAGATGCTTGGTGAATTGGATTTTATGTTCATTATGGCATTGAAAAACCAGAAAGGAATGTTATTCAAATGGAGTAGAAGTAAGTTTAGTGGCTCACTCACTAAACCTTGGTTGGACAATCCACAATTTCTTAGGGATGTGGTAAGGTCATCATTAAATACAAGTTATTGCTTGTTAAAGCACTGTGGAAATATAAATAACATTGTCATCTGGGTGAATGTAATAGAAATGGGAGGGGAAAACATGAGAACAGTGAAATTGATATAGCAATCCTTGAGGGCCCTTAAATGCCCTATGTGTTACTTTAACTAGTTAGTGTTTGCAACACAGTTTCAGTTCCTTAAGTGGAAGTTACTATTTCAATTCTACATGTCTTTTTAGATATTCTGGAGAGCCATTCTGCCCAAGCTGTGTTTCTGAAGACATGAGTTTTACAGTTTGTTTACATATTAAACCGTAGGGTTTGTTTTTGTTTTTGTTTTTTTTGTCTTTATTCCTTGGAGGGGCTAGGAACCTCTGGAGGGCCATTGTCTCTGATTTTCCTTTTTTGAACTTTCACTTTTTACCCTGCATATTAAATCTATTAAAAGGAGGTGGGGTGAAAGGTAGGGATTGAGAAAAGGCAGCTACTTTTCATTTGTAGGGGAGGTCCAGAATAAAGTCTTTCAAGACAATCTGAAATCCATCATAAGATTTAAATATGTAGTGAAGCTGTGAGAACTGTTACTTTGCGATACTATTATAAGAACTCATGATTTTATTTTCCCACTTTCCCCATCTTCATTTTTTATAAAAGAGAAATCCCCTTAATGCCACAAACATTTGAGCAAACTATACTGTATCCTTTGCATATGTCTGCATTTATATTGATTGTTTTGGATTATGGACTCTTAGAGGATATACATTACCTGTTTTAACATCCCTAGTCTGAAGTAAAATGTGTATTTAAAAAAAAGTTTTTCCCCCTTGCAATCAGTGCCTTTCTATATGCTTACATATTTTGTGACATATATGTAAAGGAAGCATATTTGCCTCTAAGTGCCCTATCTTCCAAGGGTTCTTTCTTCAGCTGAGTTAAAAACTTTTTTTGTTTGGTCCAAACTGAGTTTTGTCTTCTTCTTTTTTCTCTACTCAGGCCCAGATTGCCTTCCTTCAGGGGGAAAGAAAAGGTCAAGAAAATTTGAAGAAGGATCTTGTGAGGAGGATCAAAATGCTGGAGTATGCTCTTAAACAGGAAAGGTAATTCAGTGGGATGGAAGGCTGTGTTCTCTTTAAAGACTGGACTAATTTTTCTGTTATTCCTAAAACAAATCCAAATGTTAATACTTTATACTTTTGAATTACAAAAATAGTACCTGTAATGCACATTCACAAATGGTTGTAATATTGAATGTTATCGTGACTGTTTAATGGTCATGAACAATAAACTGATTTGTATGATTTTTTTTAAAAGTTTAGCAACATTTTCCCCCTGCCCTGTCCTTTCTAAGGAAACTTATGTGCTTCCTGAGCTGTCATGATCCATTTCTTTATGGGATTGAACTCGTTTTTGAGTTGTAAAGGAAATTTCTCTAATGCCTTTTCCTCATCATCTGGTATTCAGTTCGGTGTATTTTCTTTGGGGAAAAAGCAGACTGGATTGAGAACTTTTTCTAGACTTTTTTGGTATTTTGTTCCTTTGCTATGAGTTATTCATATCTCTCCAAAAGTGAATCTTCTCTTTCTATGTTGCTAGTGTTTAACCTCGGTTCACAGGGAAAGGACAATAGGTCATAGATGAGAGTTTAGGAGATTTTTGTATGAATTATAAGTGTATATGTTATAACAGGTGGTCTTTGGAATTTTTTGTCAGCAACATGAGACAGTTTTTTTGTTTTAGGTAATTGAGTACTTGATAGGTGATACTGAAATTCTCTATTTTGCTTGTTTTGATCACATGCTTTTCTCACTTTTTTTTAAGTTGATGAATGGGCTGTTTGCAAAACTGTCATAAAATAGCATTTAACAGATAATATTTATGGATATCAAGAAATAGATTAAACTTTACTAGAACTCATTTTCACCTTTATGTGAGATCTTTAAATGGCACAAGAAATTGAAAACACGTTGACCTCTTGGTAAAAAAGAGATGATTCTTTTTTATTCCTTGAGAGGTTGATTGAAAGCTGTATTGGAGAGATGGTGTGGGTGAGGAACTACTTTTAAAAGTGTGCAATTTTGGAATATTTGAGATTTTAAGCAATTTAAATTACAGGTGTCATCAAAGAGAAAGAATAATAACATTAATGGCAACTTTATTAAGTACTGTGCACCAGGCCCTGAGGTTTAAAAACTAAGTAACTTGAGTAAGTAGAGTTGCAAAGTTGTAGTACAGCTGTGATTCAGATCCTGCAGGTCTGTCTGATTCTGAAGTCTGTACTCTTTACCATCTATCATAATACAGTAGAATTAAAATATACAGGTACTCAAGTAACCAAGGATATTGCATGCGCGCGGCGTGTGTGTGTGTGTGTGTGTGTGTGTGTGTGTGTGTGAGAGAGAGAGAGAGAGAGAGAGAGAGAGAGAGAGAGAGGCCCTCCTCATTAAATATAGTCATTGCTCTATCCATCCAACTTAAGCACTGTGCTGGAGCTGAGTATAAACAAGGTCATTGTCCTTGTCCTTAAGGGCTCAGAGTAGCAGGAAACAGACTTGTAAACCACAAAAGTGCAGTGCAGTATCATGAGTGCTATGGAAGATGTCTGTACAGGGTACAGTGGGGTCACAAAGAAGGGAGTGGTTATTTGGATCTGGAAGGTAGAAGTAAGTAGAAGTGAGGATGTAACAAGAGGAGGTGAGACTTGAACAGCAGGTGTTTGCCAGATAAGCAAGGTTCAGGAAGTAGAGAGTGTATGTTTGGCAGGGAACAAAGCAGTTTGGTGCGTTCAGAAATTTACAGTCACGGTGTATGGAGGAGGGTAAGATGTTAGTTGTGATTTGATAAGTGATAATGATAGATGTGGGCAAGAACCAGATCATGGAGAGCCTAAGGAGTTCAAAATTTTATCTTACATATAATAGGAAACATTGAAGGTTTTTCAAAACCTTTTATTATAAAATTTCTCAAGCTTATAGAAGTTTCAAGAACTACATGCCCTTTACCCAGATTCACCAGTTGACATTTTGCTATATTTACTGGTATGCTCATTCTGTAGACATACTGCTTTTTTCCTGGATCATTTGCTACTTAGATGAAGACATTATACCCCTTATGCCTCTAAATACCTCCGTATATATCTTCTGCGAACAGGGACAGGGACATTCCCTTTTATAATTACAACTCATTATCAAAATTAAGGAAACTTAGTGTTGATATAGTTCTATTGTTTAATATAGCCCATATTCATATGTTCTGGTGATGATCTTTGTAGCATTTTTTTTTCCACCAAATACCCCAGTAATGATTTTTGTAGTATTTTTTTCCTGGTCTAGGAATGCATGTTGCATTTAGTTGTTGTGCAGTTGAAAGGAGCATGGAATAGTGTGAAGTAGATTTTAGAAAGATCACCCTGACCTCAATATGGGGATGGACTGGAAAGATCTGTTAGTAGAACCAGGAAGATTCTAATAGTCTAGGATGAGAGATTATAACATAGTAGCTGCTAGAATAGAAGAGGCATCAGCTATGAAACATTTTAAGTAGAATCCATAAAAATTGGAGATGACTGGATATAGGGGATGAGGAAGAAAGATGATTCAAGAATGATTCCCAGGTTCCTGGCTTGAGCGAAAGTTTTGTTAAATTATCAAATGAATTAAAGATTAAGAAATGGGGGTTGAGGGGCGCCTGGGTGGTTCAGTTGGTTGAGCATCTGACTTCGGCTCAGGTCGTGATCTCACAGTTTGTGGGTTCGAGCCCCGCATCAGGCTCTGTGCTGACAGCTCAGAGCCTGGAGCCTGCTTCGGATTCTGTACCTCCCTCTCTGCCCCTCCTCTGCTCGTGCTCTGTCTCTTTCTTTCTCTCTCAAAAATAAATAAACATTAAAAAAAAGAAAAAAGGGTTGAAAAGCAGATATGAGAGTAAGGCTCATGACTAGAGATGTATACTTGGGGCTCATTAATACTGTGGATAAAGTTGCAGGAGTAGTTGAAACAAGCAGTTGAACAAGTTCAACAAGTAGTTGAAACAAGTGTTGTGGGAAGAGAAGAATCAGCCAGAACCACAGGAAATGGAAAAGTTTGAGGAAAAGGGAGAGGAAGAAGAACCAGCAAAGGAACAGTTGGAGAAGGAAGGAGAGAGCAGTATATTGCAAGCAAGCTAAAGAAAGTGGGAGTTTGACAATTGTAGATGCCACACCGACTCTAAGTAAGCTGTAACCTGAAAGTAGTCAACCAGATTTGCCAGGTCAGAGCTTGTAAATGGCCTTGCCAGAAGAGCTTCAGGGAGGTAGCAGGAACACAAACCAGATCACAGGGGTTTGAGGGGTGAGAAGGTCAGATAAAGTGGAGACAGATATAGTCGCTTATTTTTTCAAGTAGTTTGACTTTGAAGAACAGAAGAGATAAAGAACTGGCTGGGTCTAGGGAAGACATTTTGTTTTCTTTCAACTAATGGAGTTCTCCTGGAAAAGATTTTGTATCTTCTGAGATTTATGGAATAATTTGAGGTTATTCCTGATGCTATGGCACTATTTAAGTGTAATAAATTAAGGAGTAACAGAGCATTTCTTTGTGGATTAGAGTCTTAAACATTTCAGTTCTTTAACTCTGAAATTATTTTTCTAATGCCCTAACGCCAGGAAGTTTTACAGATTTTGGAGTTGTAGAACATTTCAGTTCTTTTGATTCTGAAATTATTTTTCTAATGCTTTAAGCAGAGAATTTTTAAGAAGTTTTTTTTTGAGGAAAATTTGAAACATAAATGTAAAGAGAGTAATATCTTCTATATACACCCCCAACCCTTAGCAGTTAATGTTCCTGTCAGTCTTGCTTCATCCTGATCTATTTTAGAACAGCAAATTCTAGACGTCTTTTAACCTGACACATTGTCATTTAACCTGACACACCTAAGTGTAAGGATCATAATTTAGAATTGCTGTGTTATTGATTTTCTAAGTAGTCCCATTTAAAAAGATCCAAAATTAAGTGAAACTGAATCTTTAACATTACAGAAAGATTACTCACCTAGCAATGAATTTATTTAAGGCATTCCCTAAAGTATAATAGAATATGCAAAATGAGCAAATGTATATCTAATTTTTCAAGAGTACACAGTGTGCAATTCAAGATTTACTCAGGAACTTCTATACTGAAAAACCTTAAATACTATATAAAATACAATTCTGAAACATTCCATTTTTCCCTGTTTCTCTCTTACATCTGCACTACTGTAAAAACCCATATGTCCTCTTTGCCTGTAATAATTCCATATTCTAATTCATCTTCCACGTTCACAGGATTCACTTTTTGAAATACAGATTGTTCTATCCCTGCTTTAAAATATCTAGCTAATTTCCAAGTTCTTTTTTCTTTTTTATTTTTTTATTTTTTTTTATTTGGGACTTCAAGTTCCAGATTGAATTTTGTTTTTTCCTTCCCAAGTTCTTAGTAGAACCTTTTACAGCCAGGCCCCTTTCTAGTCCTGTACACACACACACACACACACACACACACACACACACACACAGATTTTTTTTGACCCATTGTGTATTTTTCCCCCACTTTTTCTTCTGACAGAAATACTCTTCATCAATTTATTTGACTAAAAACCACTGGCTTTTTAAGGTTTAGCTAAAATCTCTTATGTTACCTTCTTTTTGGTAGCTCTCCTTGACACCACCTTTGACAGAATTAGATAATCCCTTTTCTGAATTCCTATAACATTTGATGTAATGCATAACTCTTTTTTTAAAAATGTTTATTTAGTTTTGAGAGAGAGAGAGCGCAAGCGGGGGAGGGCAGAGAGCGAGGGAGATACAGAATCTGAAGCAGGCCCCAGGCTCTGAGCTGTCAGCACAGAGCCCCATGCGGGGCTTGAACTCACTAAGCATGAGATCATGACGTGAGCCGAAGTCAGACGATTAACCGCCTGAGCCACCCAGGCGCCCCTGATATGACTCCTAACTCTTAACACAATGTGCTGTAGTTATTTTAATCTCTGTCTCTTAGGCATCTCCTTGCTCCGCCCTAAACTGACTGTAAACTGCAGGTCTTTCCCATCAGCCAGCACAGCACCGGACCTGTCATGAGAATTCAGAACCTGTCTGTTGATTTAATCAAGTTATTCTGAGCATGAACATTTAAAATGTGATTTGGATGCTATGTCATATTCCTAGCACATTATAATAGACTTTGAAACAAAAGTATAATGGGACTTCTTTAATTATTATACAATTTTTATGCTTTTTTAACCCAATAAAGGCCAGTTGGAAGGCCTAGCCACGTATCGTACGTAGAGTTCTTAGATGGGAGATCTGCTATTTATTTACAATCTGATTTAGACAAAAAGATTAGGGAACAAGAGGATTGGTAGGTAACACAGATCAAGTATTAAAACTGTAGGAAACAATATGAGTGAATTTAGCATATTGGCTTCAAAAGGAATGTTACTAAGTTGAGAATAGTTCTGGAAGTAAATTATTTTTCAGTGAATTTAACAGTTCAGTAGAGAGACCCTGCTTTAAGGAAACACAGCCTGTGGTAAACACAACAGTTCTTTATTTATTTTGTCTACTTTTTTTTATGAAATGTCAGTTTATAATATGTTGTTTTTGTTACGTATATTGTAAAGAATATTTTCTGTTCCCTTTTTTACATAAACTCTGTTGCAGTTTTTCCTAAGACCACTAGAATGCACTATAGTGTAGTATTTTGCGTTTGAAATGTTTTTCTATATATGTATGTAAATGTACTCCATAATATTTTGTTGATACTTTTATTCTGCCCTCAGACCAGATACTTTCAATTGCTATTTGGCTTCTAGGAGGTATTGTTATTTTGTTTCATTGTAGATGAAAAATCTGAAACTTGACAGTTACATTAAGAACCTTATTTACTTTCTGGTAACTGTAAGTAAAGTGGCTTTAAATATCACTGTCTAATAATCAACATTATTACAAATACATTGAAATAGACTAGGAAATGTTTAATCTGGTGATGAAATCTTTGTGAATCACAGAAGCATTAGGAATAGAGAAAAACATACTCTGGTTAATTTGGAACAAAAATATTTACTAAAATTAAAAAAAAGAAATATATGCATATTGTTAATTAAGCAAATAATACAATTTGGTCTCCTTTATGTATCAGTTCATTGATTTCCTTTCCAAAAGGAAATCTTAGTAACTAATGGCTTATGTATTATGTATCCTTCCAGAACTCTTCTATGCATATTAAATGTATATAATATACATATATAAAGCAAATATCCTTTTTAAATTTCTAATGGGTATATATTATCACAAAACATTTTATACATATGTAAAACATATAAAGACTATTATAAAATCTATTCATATACCCACCATCTACCTTATATAGAACATCAGCTGTTGTAATTTTCATGTTTTCTTAAGATTCCCCTCTGTATAAACTTTGATTTTTCTGTTGTAACTGCAAATGAATATGAATCCAGTACTTTGCATGTTTGAGCAAATAATTTTCCTTTATATCATTTTTGAAATGATACTGAAATATTGAAACTTTAAATATTAAATATTGAAATATTGAAACTTTAAATTTAAATATTGAAATATTTAAACTTCTTTATGTTAAGTACTCAATTAGTTTTATAAAAAAGTTAACTTTCAATCTGGCTATATTATCCCTTCATTCCTTCTTCATTACTTTGGTTTTTCAAATTATTGTGTAACCTTTTTACATTGAATATTACAAGTGGTCTCAATATTTTGGGGAAGCAAACCAATCAAAATATAGAAGTACACGAAGTAAGTATGGACATTTTTGTTGACCTTTACAATTTTTACCTTATCTGCATTATTTTTCTGATCTCAGATGATTAAATCTGAGATAGTGAAATCAGGTTAGACATAAATAATTACATTTAGCTAGCTTTTAAAGGGAAATAGATAAGAATTTCTGTTTATAATTCTTCCTAATTGCTTCCTGAAAAGGCAAAGGATATCTTGACTATTAAAAAAAACATTTATTCATTCCTACTGCAATAGCTTATTCAACATGAGTGATTTGGGCTGGTTCCCCCTCCCTCCTTTGGATTGTTTACTATAATGCATACTTGGCAAATCATAATTGCCTGACAAGGCAAGGGGTATTACAGATGATTCAAAACACTTTTTGGGTATAGTTGATACACAATGGTACATTAGTTTCAGGTGCACAATATAGTAATTCACCATCTCTATATGTTATGCTATGTTCACTACATTTGTAGCTACCATGTGTCACCATACAATGGTGTTACAATATCATTGACTATATTCCCTGTGGTGTGCCTTTTATTCCTGTGACTTATTCATTCCATAACTGGAACCCTGTATCTCCTACTCCCCTTCACTCATTTTGCCCATGCCTCCAGCCCCCTTTCCTCTGATAATCCTCAATTTGTTCTCTGTATTTGTAGGTCTGAGTCTGCTTTTTGTTGTTTACTCATTTGTTTTTTAAATTTCACATATGAGTGAAACCATATTTGTCTTTCTCAGTCTGATTTATTTCACTTAGCATAATACCCTCTAGGGTCCATCCATGTTGTTGCAAATGGCAATATCCCATCCTTTTTTATGGCTGCATAATATTCTATTGTATATACATACCACTAGATGACTTTTCTTTTTAAATATGTAAATTTTGAGAAAGGTTAGTCTTCTATAGGCTTATTTCACAATCCAAACTTATCTACTGCTTTTATAGTAGAATTGTACTTTGGCGATCATCAAGAAAATTTGAATACTATAGAAATTAGAATGTTATATCGTTCATTTGTAATTATACAAAGATTTGTGGTTCTCAGTGTTATTCTATTTGTTATGATGGCACTTGATGGTATGACAACAATAAAATAATAATAATGACAAGCACTTTTTATTACTACTTTGACACCATGGAAGGCTATGATGACTACTCCTATTTCATATCCTAAAGTTAATTTAAATATATTTTAAGATGGTTTGTATTTTCTTATTTCTTTGTTAGAGCCAAATACCACAAGTTGAAATATGGGACAGAATTGAATCAGGGAGATATGAAGCCTCCAAGCTATGATTCTGGTAAGCTAATTTTAAAGGAAGTTTAAGTGATTAAAAAGAAGTTGATACCTAGTTTTTTTGTAGCAATAATACTTATGATGGCAAGTTAATTTCTAATTATTTGCATATTAGTTATTTTTTCTGACCTCCTCATTTTTGGCACTAAACATTTAGTGTCATTTAGATTATTTTCCAACACCTTCCTTCCTTTTCCCTCTTCCCCTTTCTTCCTCCTCGTCCTCCCATTTTCTCCTTTGTTCTCCACTTACTGGAAGGACCAGAATTCATGGAGTAATGCACTGACATAACTGTGTCTTGTTGGGTTTCCCTGATGTTAATGGGAACTTTGAGATGTGCTTTTTAAAGTACATCATGCCCTTGAAATCCTGAGAGAAAGAGAAGGGATGATGGAGTTCAAAGACTTCTCAAATACAGAGAATTCCTAATCTCCTCAACCTCATCCCTCAGCTGCAGGTGCAAGATTGTTTTTGGACTCTCTTACCCATGAGAGTTTTCTGCAGCCAGACCATCTTTTAACAGCTAAAACTTTTATTATCTTTTGTGTTATTTCTTCTTTTTTCTTTTCCTGTCTTTTCATCCCTACAAAAATAGCACTTTGTAAGCAATCAGATATTAAGGAATATAGATGTAAATGACACATTAGTAGGTATAAGGGATAGTAAGAAAAGTTGTTCAAAAGTTACCATGTTTCAAATGAGAATGTTTTGACATAATTTCAGATTAAATTTCAAGATCAAATACCTGATCTCAATTATTGTTTATATCATTTGCTGAAATACATGCCTTGGGCTAGGTGCTTTGTGTATATTAGCTTCAGATAGTTACTCATAAAATAGTTACTCGTAAAGATGACATGGCTCTAATTTTACCTAAGTGAAATTTGAACTCCGAGAAGTGGAGAAACTTGTACAAGGTCACACAACTATTAAGTAATGGGAATATGGATCTGAGCCCTGGTCTGTTGACTCGAAAATTCACATATATATTTTTTAAGTTTATTTATTTAATGTATGTAATCTCTATACCCAGCATGGGGCTTGAACTCATGACCCCAAGGTCAAGAGTTGCATGTTTTTTCCGCTGAGACAGCCAGGTGCCCCATATGTACAGGATCCAAAATTCATATTAGTCCTATTTTGCTACACTGCTTTTTTTTTGTTTATTTATTGTGAGAGAGAGAGAGAGAGAGAGCGAGAGAGAGAGCATGAGCAGGGGAGGGACAAAGAGAGAGAGAATCCCAAGCAGGCTCTGCACTGTCAGCGCAGAGGCCGATGTGGGGCTTGAACTCACGAACCGTTTGATCACGACCTGAGTCGAAATCAAGAGTCTGATGCTTAACCACTGAGCCACCCAGGTGCCCCAACCACACTGCTCGTATATTTGACAATGTATGAAAAAAAATTTACAAAGTAAGTTCTGAACGTGCCACTGATTTTATAATTGAATTCAGTGTACGCATTTCCACAGCTGAATATTGAGTCCTTGAGATTTAGAGTGGTACCAGTTGATCATTGGCTCAGTTTTTTTGCTTTGTTTTTTTAAATTGTTCTGTCTTACTCTGGTGTCTCTTCTTTTGACTTGAGATACACTTAAATTAATTTTTTTTTCTTTTTTTAAATGTAGGCTATTTGTCAAAGGCTGTCCTAAAAGTTACCTTGTCTGATTCACAGAAGGGATACAATCAGTACTTTTATATAAAGTAGTTTATTTCCTAAGTTTTCAATACTAATTTAGGAGTAAACTTTTAATTTAGTTAATGTTTTCAATATTAATTTAGGAGTAAACTTTTAATTTAGTTAATGTTTTCAATATTAATTTAGGAGTAAACTTGCACCTAGTAAAGGTCTAGTTGCAATATATACAACATGTTTATAAGTAAACAAGTGGCTCTAGAAGAAGTTTGACTTTTATGCGTGTAAGTTCTTAACTCTGCCCTGACACTTTAAATACCTGCGGTATTAATCTTTCTGAGATTGTTCTGTTCCTTATCTGAAACTGGGAAAAATAGAGGAAATAATTCCTAACTTTCAGGTTTATTTTCTTAGTATACAACACATAGTACCAAGGGTGATTTCATCTACTGATCTTTCAAACTATTTATTTACAAATATTAAATATGTAGTGCTTGTCAGACCTAGCACCAGATTCAGTGAATGAGATAACAGTGCCTTACTGGATTTTTACAGGGGAGATAAGAAAAAAGTGATTGCAGTAAAATGACCTGTATAATGGGGAAGGTAATAGGTGTTAAGAAGCACAATAGCAGGGGAACCAAGTCTAGGCTTAAGCAGTCAAGAAAGGCTTTTTTGCAGGAAATGAACAGTTAGCGTCTGAAGGACAAGTAAGAACTGGCCAGGGAAAGTGAACTTACTAAATTATTGTTGAATGAGAGGTAGGAGAAAGACAGAGGGAAGATATATGGCACATTTGAGAAATAAAATAACCGGCTAGTAGAGGAAGGCTGGGGAAGGAGTGTTTCTAGATGCAGCTAGAGAGTTAACCAGAGGGGCAGATGGTAAAGTATGTTACACGTGTCTCGTAAAATATGTTAAGGGTTCTCATTTTATCCTAAGAGTTTTGAGAAGGCACTTGAAGGATCTTAACTCTCGTGATCAGATTTGCTCTTATACCCCATGGGCGGCAGGTGTAGCAGGCATATGAGAGAGGATCTGGATGGGTGATGGGACACACCTGGCTGAGTGTGGAAAGCTGCCTTCGCAGGGCACTGACAGTGGAGATGAAGAGGGTGGGTGTGTTCAGGAAGTACTTAGGAAGTAAAATCTGCAGGAATTCGTTCTTGTTTCTACGTAAGGGATGAAAAACAGGGACACTCAAAACTCAAAGATGGCCCCCACACTGCCAGTTTTGCAAACTAGTTCAGATGTAGATTTGGAAAATGATGGGTTCACTCTTGGATTTATTTGTCAGGCAGTCAAGTGAAGCTGGCTGGTAGACAGCTGGCTGTGTGGGTCTGAAGCTCCAACCAGAGGTCTGGGTTGGATATGTAGATTTGAGAGGCCTCAGCATGCAGTACCGAGGGCACTCAGGTCGCTGGAGAGGAAGAACTCACCCAGGGACTTAAGGCACAGTAAGAGGAGGACCAGGATCTCTAATACAAAACTGGTAGAAGAGTAGAAAGCTGGAAAGGAAACTGATAAGAATTATCTTAATGGTGGGAAGGAAACCAGGAGAAGGGAGGGATTTCACAGGAAAGGACTCTACAGCACTGTGAGTAATGGCCAGAGGTTCTGAAGAGTAGCCTTAAGATTTAGTGATACATGGGTCATTATTTTGGGCAGTTTTAGGAGAAGGGTGAGGGCAGAAACAAAGACATGAATGGAAAATGAAGACTCCATGTAGTCATCTTTCAGGAAGTTTAGATTGTGAAGGTGAAGAACAGGGACAGCTGAAAGGATCCATGGGGTCAAGGAAAGTGTGTGTGTGTGTGTGTGTGTGTGTGTGTGTGTACATGCGTGCAAGTGTTTCTTAGAAGAGGAGCAAATAAAAAGGAAAGAGAAGAGGTATTTAAAATAGGAAGGTATCTGAAGAAGTGATAGGGACTGGATTCTGAATTAGCTGGACAATGCTGGGAGGAGTATGTCTTTTATTGTTCCCAAGAACGAATGTAGAAGTTAGGTGTTGGGTTTGTGAGTTTGGGTTTCAGTTTGGTGGTGGGTATTTAATATGATAGCTTTATGTGTAAGACTGGATTATCTGCTAAGAGTGTATGACAGGTTTAAGAAAAGTAGAGAAGGTTTAACATAATAGTGAGCAGGAGGACAAACTGATAACAAATAGTAGGATTGAGAAAAGCTAAGGGTCCAGTCAAGGTGTGTGATCATGAGTTTATATAGAAGCATTGGTTTACACCCTTGACAGCTTGGGTGGAAGTTAAGTAGGATGAAAATAGTTAATAATGGAATTCATTGAATTTATGGAGAGACAAAAGGAAGGAGTAACTTGAGGATATTGGCTAAAGAGCAGTTGCAGTGATAGACCGTGAACTAAGACTAGGGAGGGAAGGAAGTGAAGACAAAAAGGAGGCTAATGGGTAAAAGTAAGGGGATGGGCTGTTGTCTGGAGCAGGCCAGCACACTGGTGTCCCGTAAAGGGCCAAGTAGTAATGTTTGGGCTTTTTAGGCCATATGTTACCTGTTGCAGCTACTGAGCTCTGACATCCTAACATGAAAGTAGCCACAACACAGAAATGAATGAGTGCAGCGGGCCACGTTTGACCTGCAGGCTGTAATTTGCTGGCTGGCCCCTGATCTGAGGTCCCAGCTAAATGAAAGAACTAGTGAGGTGGGAGTATGAGCCTGAAGGATATGCTCAGAGAGTGAGTTTGCATCTGTGTCTGTTCTTCATAATGACAGGATCTGAGGTCTGACAGCTAGAGAGGGTGGTGGTTGTGGGGAGCCTAAGGTGGATCACCCACACGAATGTTAACTGCTCAAGGTGATGTAAACGTTTGGTTGCAGAGGAAGCACGTAAGCCTCGTTCTGAGCTTTATCGAGGGATTCGTAGGTGACAGTGATGAGGACAGTGACGAGGAGAGGGTCGAAGGTGGTGTGTTCACCACAGGGTAAACTTTAAAGAAGCAGGAATTTTCCTAGTGCTTGATCTTTTATCCATTTATACTACTTTTGTTTAAACTGATAATCCAGACATTTTCTGAAACATTTTTCACTGTAAAATTCGTTTCCTTTCTGCCTTTTTTTTTTTCTTCCCTGTTTTGTTCTATTTCCAAACCTTCACATTTCTGTTTTAGGAGAATATTACCCCAGATTATGTTAATTTTATTTATCTTTCCATAGTTCAGTTTCTTCTATTTAATATTAGAAGGTAGGTACTTATTAAAAATAGAATATTTTTATCCAGAGTGACAGATTCTACCTTTTCATCACGATGTTTAAGACCATTTACATTTCACGTGACTATTGATATGGTTAGATTTAAAGTTCCCACCTTGGCTGTTTGTTTTGTTTGTTCAGTCTGTTCTTTGCTCCCTTTTCCTTTTAGATTTCTTTTGGATTCATCTAGTTTTTTTTGTTTTTTTTTTGTTTTTTTTTGTTTTTTTACGGTTCTATTTTCTCTCTTGCTCACTTATTAGCTATAACTCTTTGCTGGTTTGGTGGTTGCTTTAGGGTTAATAGTATACTTCTTTTTTTTTTTTTTAAACCGCCATCTATCTTTGAGTGACAGTATACCACTTCTTTTGTAGCGTGAGAACCCACGTATTTCCATTTCTCTTTGGCAGTTGTTCTCACATATTTTCTTGTATTATATTATAAGTCACACACTACTATCATTATTTGTCGAAGCAATCGATTCTCTTTTAAAGGGATTTAAATAATACAAAAAGTATACATTTCCAGTGCTCCTCATTCCTTTGTGGGGATCCATATTTTCTGGCATCATATTCCATCTGCCTCAAGGGCTTTTATGTATCCTGTAGTATGGGCTGTTGCCGATGACTTCTTCCAGCCTTTGTGTGTCTGAAACATCTTTGTTTTGCTTGCTTGCATTGTTTCTGATGAGATACCTTCTATCAAACTTATCTTTATTCCTCTGTATGTAGAATGTGACCTTTTTCTCTGGCTGCTTTGAAGAGTTTTCATTTGATCATTGGTTTTAAGCAATTTCATTATGATGTGCTATGGTATAGTTCCCAGGTTCTCTCCCCACCCCCCCACCCCCCCCATTATATTTCTTGTGCTTGGGATTTGTGGAGTCTCTTGGATCTGTGGGTTTATAGTTTTCATGAAACTTGGAACTTTTCAGCCATCATTTCTTCAGATACTGTTTTTTGTTCTCCCTCCCTATGCTGTGATCTAGAAACGCTGTCCAGGCAGTGAGCGGGAATAATCACAGGGCTCACCGTGCTTCTCTTCTCTCAGGGATCATCTTCCTCTGTTGCCTGATGTCCAGTGTCTTAACCATGATTTCATCTATTTTGTTTTGTACTTGTTACAAGCAGGAGGGTAAATTGGGTCCCTCTTCTCCAACTGCACTGGAAGTACCACTCAAGTACTTTTAATATTACCAAGCAATTCAACTCTTACCACTTCAAATAAAATCCTCACTTTTTTTGATGTCATTTTTTTTTAAACTTGGTAAGGTAAGAGTGAATCTGATAGTTGATTGAGAGAACTGTGAGTTTTAACTTGGATAAAAGAACGGTGGGAAAAATTAGGTTCTCGTGTACAGAAGTTTTTTTTTTAATCCAAGACTTTAAAAAAAATACGTTACCCAGGGAGTCAGATTTTATATCAGTATACAAATACACTTTTTTTCTTAAAGAGGGTGAAGATGCATTCTTATTTGATTTGGCTTAATTTATTTTTTATTAAGATATAATTTACATAAGCAAAATTTACCTTTTTTAGTGTTTTCACAAACATATATGGTCTTGTTCCTACTACCCTTCTTCCCCACTCTAATCGCTGAGCAGCCGCTAATCTGTTTTATGTTCCTGTAGTTTTGCGTTCTCCAGAAACTCATATGAATTCCAGGATCATACAGAATAAATATAGCCTTTTGATTCTAGCTTTTCTCACTTAGCACAATGCATTTGAGATTCATTCGTGTTGGTGTGTTCATTCCTTGTTGAGTAGTATTCCATTGAGTGCATGTGTCACACTTTGGTAATAACATCATGAGCTGCCAAAGTAGGCAAAGACAGTTGAGTATATCTGAGGATAGTATAGAAAGAATTCGGGCCATTACTGATGGGAAATTAAATGATCTCAAAAGTTCTTTCACATCTGAAATTTTTAGTCTTTTGAAATGCCAATGCACATGTTCTCACTTGGCAGGTATAGGTTACTTACTTCACTTAAAAAGGGGATATATTTAGAACATACCATAGTGTATTCCTGAATTTGTGGGTCAATGGAAGCAGATGTGTTGTTTTTCCTTAATATTGGGACATCATTTTGCCCTCTTTTTTTTTTTTTTTTTTTTTTAAAGTATACCCTCTGAAGTCATCCTATCCCAAAGTACTCTTATCTTTTTAAGGTATCTTAATCCCTCCCACCCCCCACTGTACTGCTATTTCTTTGGTATATCACAGAGCTGGGCCTAACTATTTTAGGAGAAAAACGAAAATGGAAGACCAAATTCTCATTTACTTATTTCTTTAATTTCTTCTCACTGTAGTGAGAGCATGTAGAGGGAAACAACTCTGGAGTCACATGTGATTTCAGCACCTTACAACTGTGTTTCTAACTTGGGAATCTTACAGTTAACTTGTAAAACTCATCTTGCTCATCTTTAAAATGGGGATTTGGGGTTGTAAAGATTAAAAAAGATAACATATGTGTTTTTAACATAGCATCTGGAACATAGTAAATGCTTAACATCAAAATCATAAAACAAATTTTCCCAATCTCTCTTATATCTCCACTTGAATAAAACCCTGTAAGAGATCACAGTTTCTTGCAGTTTGATCAAGGGCTGATGAAAAGTGTGAACTTTTTGGGTTGTTTTTTTTTTTTTGTTTTGTTTTGTTTTGTATTTTTAAAGTTGAGTCAGAGTATAGTTTGGAAATTCTGTAGTCCAGATTTATCACAGAGAGGGCTCTTTTCATTTTACTATCTTAAAAGGGTTCAGTGTCTACCAAATGATGAATTAAAGCTTTACAGGGCTTAGGTGGTTTTCATTCAAGGAACGTCTTCAAAAGAATACTTGAGGTTTTTACTTAATAACTAGTGAAGGAAATAGATGTGGATTGAAATTATTTCTTACCTATATCTACTCTTTACCAGACTGGCTTTTCTGTCATCATTCCTGAGTACTTTGTTCTAGTTCTGATGTGGTGCTCCATAATACTTTCATTGGACTCCTATTGTATGACTTGATTTGAGTCAGTCTTTGTCCTGGAGGAAAATTCTTAGGCTACTAGAGATTGGGAAAATGTCGTTATTTTAGTTCTGCTACTCTCAGGGGAATCTAGTAGCTATAATGAATTTATATTTTGTTATGGAAATTAGATTTAAAAAACAGAATTTACATTGTCCTAAAACATACCTTACAGTGTAGTTTTGCATATTCTGATCTAATAAATTTTTATTGGACATATTTTATGAATTGAGATACTCTCTAATGTACAAAGCAAGGCATTTTTATTATGATTTAATGTTTTCCAGATGAAGGTAATGAAACAGAGGTACAGCCACAACAAAACAGCCAGTTAATGTGGAAACAAGGTCGACAACTACTCAGACAGTAAGTATCCTGTGGTTAAACAAAGAGAAGTATATTTCATCAGGGTACACATATATATATCTATATATCTATATATGTATCTATAGATACATCTATATATAGATATATACATATATATATATTTTTTGCATTTGCAACTCAGTACAATAATATTATCTCTTTTATTGTTAGACTGCTGGTATGAAAAAACTTAATTGAATTACTGTTCCTTTTTCATATTACACATTTTCCCCTGTGGTAGAATTCATTTTTTATTAAATATTAACAAGAATTACCAAGAATAAATTCTTTTATTTTATAATTTTAGCTTTATCAAAGAGTATATCTAATAGTGTTTATTTATTTATTTTGAGGGGGGTTGGGGAGAGGCAGAGAGAGAGGGAGAATTCTAAGCAGGCTCCACACTGGGAGCAGAGCCTGACCTGGGGCTTAATTCCACAAACCGTGAGATCATGACCTGAGCCAAAATCAAGTTGGATGCTTAACCGAGTGAGCCACCCAGGCATCCCTCAGAGATTAATTTTAAGCTTCTAAATTTTAATATATGCTTATGTTTACATTTTAAAGAATTCTGTATTCCTAAAGTTATTTTTGCATCTTTTGTACATGAATATACGTGTGTCCTAGTAGAAGTCTAATCAATATTAAGATGTAAAATTTTGGGTTATGTTTTTTAAACTTTCTATTTTAAATAAATTGAAGAACTTCTTTAATTTTCCCAATTTGCAGATATTGCACTAACATGTACTTTCTCCTATAAAATGTGTTTTGAGACTATAAAGAGGAAACAAAGCTGGAATGAGGTTCAGATGTCAGGTGGTAGGCTATAACCCACTTTACCAGCTCACTGCCTGGTTCTTGCATATCACATTTGAAATTGGTATTCTAATTTGTGCTTGAGTAAAATGAAATTTACTACCTGTTTTGGATTTTGGGGTTTCCTGTGAATAGTCTACATCTGTGGTTTCCAGAGTGGATTTGTACCGCCCATTCCTTTTGACTAATGGCGGAGAGAATATTAAAATGTGCCCTTTTATGTATTTGTTATCTATTCAAAGTTAAAGAAAATGAGAATTCACTAATATTTAATAAGTGGTTTTCACTGGTGCCCTCACTTTGGTCTTAAATATGATTATGAATTTTTCTTTTTATAAATGAGTGTTCTTAAAGTGATGATTTTTTAAATGAGAAGTGAGGGAGAGACAGAATCCCAAGCAGGCTCTGTGCTGCCAACATGGAGCCTGATGCGGGGCTTGATCTCACTAACCGTGAGATCATTGCCTGAACTGACACCGAGAGTCAGACGCTTAACCTACTGAGCCACCTGAGTGCCCCTCATCAAAACATTTCTATAAATATTGGATAGTATTAAAATGAGTGTCTTGATTTGGTAAGATACACTTACTCCATTTCGGTCACACATCTTTGTGAAATATCTCTTTGAGCTGTAATCTGTTAATACCTGATCTTGAAATAAACTGACCTGAAACTAATTATCTTGTCCACCTTTGTTTTCTCTTTCATTTCATAGACTTGATGCTTACTTACAGGTTCATGCCTAATATTTGTCTTTCACATTTGTTAATGACAGTATTTTGGCATGACGTTTGCCTTTTTCATGTTTTTGCTGCTACCGTTTTTGGTCTTTTTTGATCGATCTTTGCTGTTAAAGGATAACGAATGCCTTCTGTATGCCACCCAATGTATTAGATGTGTCACTCTTAGGAGGGAAGAAAGCTGAAGTTCAGGAGAATTAAAGTTACACAGGAAGAAAGTGGCAGAAATGGGCTATAGAACCAGGTCTAGCTCTCAGTACAAACCTATTTTTTCTGTGCCGCTGGCTCTCAGTATCACACACACCCACGTGCACACACGCATCCCACATCCACAATTGAATTGTGGGCTATTTTTACTTTAGAGTTGGCTTAGGATAAAAGCTTCCTTTCTGTAGAAATGACTCTTTGGAATGTACTCTTCTTGTATGTCTTGGAGGAAAGCAGATATGCTAGAAATATTCTCTCTAGCTCTCAGACAGTTGATCCAAAAACACTTTATAGCAGAAATGTAAAAAGAGTACTGGTTATAATAATTACTGTTATAAAATAGTAATTTATTAAGGATCTGAGAGTGAGTTTGCTCCAATCCTGCCTAGAAGAAAGAATGTGCTTTTAGGTATATTAAGGAACAGCTTCTTCTTATGATAAATGCAATGAATAGTGTATTGTATAGTTCTTTGATTTTTTTCAGTGACCGTAGAGGCTGGTACTGCAAGAGACATCTCCATCTGGCAGCTGGAAGATTATTTATTAGCCAGTCTTGCCAGCATAGTACTGTACTGTTAAGTCTTCTGCAGGCAATGGATTTAAAGAAATACTTTTATTTACATGTTAAGTTACAGAATACTGATTCCAAAATGACTGGATTGTAAGAATCCTCTTCGCACACAGGTATCTACAGGAGGTGGGTTACACGGATACTATTCTAGATGTGAAATCTAAACGAGTACGAGCTCTCTTGGGCTTTTCAAGTGACGTCACAGACAGGGAAGATGACAGAAATCAGGACTCAGTTATAAATGGCACAGAGGCTGAAGTTAAAGAGACAGCAATGATTGGGTGAGTATTTTGTCTGGGTTACTAAATAATTTTGGTTTATGGGTGACACTTGTGATACTTGCAATTTTAGATACTGTTACAGGAATAATTTTTTTATAAAGTTTAATTAAAAAATGGAAATTTCATTTGGTAGAAGATAACCTATAGGGATTAGAGTTATTTGTGATTATTATAATATTTTTTGTTTAAGATATTTTTATTTGCTTGAAATTTATAGATTTAATACAGATTTTAATATCTTGAAGCTCAGTCACTTACTGTTAGAACTTCACAAAAGATCATCTTTCAAAATTCAGTTCAAATCTGTAAAAATGAAATTTCATTCCTGGTGACCGAGAACTCCTATAAATTCCTCAAATTTTTTAGAAGTAAAACTTTTAACCATGTTTGTGTATTTAATAATACTGTAACCCCTCTTTCTTTTGAAAATTATCTATTTTAAGTTTATGTTTTTAATTGATAGAATCAGTGTGAGAAATTCAATAGCTATTTGAAATATTTTGTTTTGCATTTTGGATCATATGTCATACAATTACATGTAATTTTGTTTAAAATGAATATGAACAGTTAAATAAGGAGATTCTTTATTGAAAAAAATGTTGGCATGATTCTTAAATAAAAAGCCAAAGATTCTATGAAAGTCTAAATATTATGTTACTTCATTTTAATGCATGTTAAAGCCATAAGAATGGTTTAAATTGAACTCTATACATTTTCTAGTAGGAACAGCGTTTCTGTTAGTTGGAACGTTAAAATTATGGGATATGGGTAAAGGCTCAAAAATAGGACTTATAAGTTCTCTAAACAAATGTCATTGGACCCTTCTTAAATGTATTCAGTAATAACTAAGACTACATTAACTTGTTTTTATAAATGTAAGATTAGATTGTTTCTTTGTGTAGATACAAACAATGCAGGCCTTATTCCTGATTATAGTTTTACCTAAAGGGTTATTGTAAGTCATTGTAAAGATGTTCAGAAAAGACCACTCTAATTGTCTTGTGTTTTGTCCTTGACCTGTGTTTTGAAACTGAAAAGGGTATTATTCTGAATCTGTCTGATTTATGCAGGGATAGAGAATAGGGTGGAAAAAACCCAAAAACATAGCTCTCAACAGATTTGAAATTTGAGATGTATCTGTTTTGAAAATTTTGTCCATAGTTGTGGTTAAATTTTTTTTTTTTTTAAGAAAATGCCTTTTATCTAAAACATTTCCTAATTAACTGGAGAGAAATCATTCTATTCTGGCTATTAGGAAATTATTTACTAGATTTATTTTGAGGGACTAAATTAAAATTGTATATGTTTGAAAAGTCAGTCATTTTGAAAATGAATGGTTTATTCATTAACACGATCAAGTTTTATAGTATTAGTTTGACTAATAAGTTATTTCATGTGCACATTTACTTTTTTTCAGCTCCTTAGCTGTTCAGCAGAAATGTAAGATTGCATTAGAGAAAATTGACCTAGTAGTTATTTTTTTAGTTATAGAAATTGATATTGTTGGAGGAAGAGTTGCAGAGAGTAAAAGAATAGAGAAAAATAGAAAATATTTTTAAATGTTTAAAAAGAAAATATTTTTAAAAAGAAGTACATTAAGTTTGACTTAAGGATCAAAAGAATACTGAATCAGGAGGGGCCATTAGTCTGAATAGTTATGATTGTAAAGTACTTTAAGAGTAACCACTTCCTATAGTGCTTTTCCAATTAAAATCCATGGAAATGTAATGGATAAGAATCAGTGTTGTTCATAACATGATTTGAGGGGTCATAGTTATAATATAGACAAGTTAATGCAGCATATCATGGATTAATTCTTATGTTAAGTATAAAAAATGAACTGAGCAAGACGTACATGTTTTAAACCAGAAAATCCGAGTTAACAGATTCTGCCTCCGTGCTGGATAATTTCAAATTCCTTGAAAGTGCAGCTGCAGATTTCAGTGATGAAGATGAAGATGATGACATTGATGGAAGAGAAAAAAGCATCATTGATACTTCAACGGTGAGTTGGTTACTCACATATTAATATTTTTAGGGATCATTATGTGTACTTTAAAAATAATCTGTGTTCTTCAACCTAAACTCTTAACTTTTTGTGTGTGTGTGAATTTGGGGACATTTAATCTAAGAGGTTTCAGTATTGAGTTAAAATTCAAGAATATTTTTAGGATGGCAGCTTTCTCTTAAAGGTCCTCACTCTTTGGGGCACCTGGCTGGCTCAGTTAGTAGTACATGTGACTCTTGATCTCAGGGTTGTGAGTTTGAGCCCCATGTTGGGTGGAGAGATTACTTAAAATATAAAAAAAAAATCTTGAAAGGTCCTTACTCTTTGACTGGTTAGCTCATTAAACATTTCAGTATTTCTGCAGAGCTGTTGAATGTGGTAAAAATGTGTGTGTTATACCAGTGCAGCGTTATTGGTGCTATAAGACAGTAGAACTGACAGACCCATTATGGTGCCTGATGGCGACTGGCATCACCTCTAACTGATGAGGTTTTTGTGACTTTTGCCTGGGTTGCTTTGGTAGACAGATGTTATAGACTCTCAGAACTCTTCCATTAGATTTCTTCAAACAGATTTAAAGTTATTCTGCAGTTTTGTTTAGATCTTCATAAATTTATTGACTTTCCCATGGTAGTTTCCTGGAATAAGAAGTGTCTCTTGCTTCTTCTCCCTTCTCTTCCCTTCTCCATTCTGTCACCTTCAGCCCCTCTTGTTATTTTCCCTCTCTTCTTTTTTCCTCCCTTCTTTTTCCTCCTCCTCCTCTCTTCTCTCTCTTCTTCTTCCCATCCTTCTCCTCTTTTAAGTAATAGATGAGGTCATGCTTTGTTTAGAAAAATGTTTACATTTCCTCTTCCATGTGTATTTAAGAAGAGTAAGGTAGAAAGCAAGGTAGGGAAGCTGACTGGACCTAGAGTTGAAAGCCTTGGGGTTAAGTTCCATTTCTGTTACTAGTTACCTGTGCTTCTTATCCTTCAGGCTTAGTTTTATACTTTGTAAAACAGAGGTCATAATACCCATCTTATCCTCAGAGGATTTTGTGAGGAATAAATGAGATGTTGTATATGAAAATGATGTATACGCTTTCTGGGTGTAACTCCTCTCTTCTTGATGCCGTTTGCTTCCATCAGAGACTCTCAAATTATTACTTCCAGATTCTTATTTCCCTGAGCCACTGTTCAGTAGCATTCTGCTGGTACAGGCTTGTCATGGGCATTATTTGAACTTCAAGTAGTCACCCCCAATTTTTCGTATGCAAATATGTAGTAATAGCATGTGTTTTAATTTCCTGTATGAAAAGAAAATGCCTAAACTTGTATGATCCCTTTTCTCTGTCCTAGTCATTTGGAAATTTTCTACTGCCTTGTGATTTTTATGGGCTGATTGCATTGAGATCATATTTTCCCATCAAAATACTTTATTCGTAACTCAGTGGTAAATGATCGCTGATTATGATGCTTTACATTATTTGTTAGCCATTATATTGATTTAAATATTAAGAAAATCTGTAAGTTGATTATTCTAAGTATTAAGTATGGTCTTCCTAGAAATTCCTAACCGTAAACTGGTTTCAAGAATTTTTAAGTAATCAAATTCATAAAGATCTCCTATCTTCCAGTTAGTGCAGATTGTAGCAATTCTGTGACCAAGCAGTGAAGGCACAGCTAATATAAAATACTTAACCCCATTTAACCACTGGATTCAAAAATCCTTTTAGCTTTTCAGGAAAAAACATCTCTAAACAAATCATTTCTTTGTAAAGCTTTGCTAATTTTTAGGATACTGTACACTCATTTTCATGGCTGCAGGTTAATAGCCACATACCAAAAGGACTTTCAAAGTCTAACTCTATGTAGCAATGAATAAGCATGACTTAGAAAACGTATCACGAAGCTATATAGAGAATGACTGAAAATTATTCTATTAAAATGTTTCGTGAACAAACAGGTTTTTAAACTATTTCTTTAATCAAAATCGTTTAATGATTCAACTATGAAAATATAGGAACAAAGCCATTAGTAACTTTTATTTGTGTGTAGGCTATAAAATAGTGTTGTGGTATCTTCAAAAAACTGCTGTGTTCTCTTATCTTGCTCTTTACCCTCTATTACAGTTTGGTTGTTCTTTGAGTTACATTCTGGATCATTTCCTCCTCTTTCCTTCTTCTTCCTCATGATCAACCTCTTCATCTTATTTTTCTTTACCATCATGGTCTTCATTCTTATCATAGTACCATTAGTTATGTGTAATAATGATCTTGAAATTATACATGTATACATAAAGTGATTATCTTTAAAATTTTGAAGGGTAACTTCACCAGCAAGATTTAGTCTCCACATTCAGATACTTAGGAAGAAAAGTAATGGGATTAAGAATCATTAATTGTTGTGTTAGTCACAGTCTTGTCCCTATTTATGTTATATTTCTTCTAATGATTTGAAAAGGGACCTTCTATCCCTTTTTCTAATCTTTGTGGCACCCTGTACAACTCCTAACTTTTTTGTATCTGCCTTAATTTCTTAAGCTGATTTGTAAACTCACTGAAGGTAAGAGTGGAGTGGAACCTTAGACGTAAGGAAAAGTAATATGTGCTTATTACAACAAACCCCACCCCTTCCCATTTACTAATCCTACTCTTTGTTGGTAACCATACTTTTCTTCTATGCCTAACCATTAAAAACACAGGAGTTTTGGGGTGCCTGGGTGGCTCATTTGGTTGAGCATCCGACTTCCGCTCAGGTCATGATCTCGCAGTTCGTGAGTTCGAGCCCCTCGTCGGGCTCTGTGTTGACAGTGCAGAGCCTGAAGCCTGCTTCCGATTCTGTGTCTCCCTCTCTCTCTGCCCCTCCCCCCCTCACACTCTGTTTCTCTCCCTGTCAAAAATAAATAAACATTAAAAAAAAAAGAACAACAACAACCAAAAAAACGACAGGAGTTTTAATTTATTTAGGTTGGGGAGACTTGATAGACAGTGATCTGCAGGTTGCCATATTTTCATTCATAAGGTTATGTGGAGGAGATGAAACCTAGAACAGATTAGGAGTTAATTTTGTGACAATACCATATTTAGTAATAAGAATGTTGAAAATACATTCAGACTTTCAATGTAAGTCTGTATTTTCTCTGCCCTTTTTGTTAAGCATCGAGAACAAGAATTCTCTATCTACAAGATGTTGGTGATGGCCTATCTAATTTATATCTGGTGTCCCATCAGGGTCAAGGAAAGAGAGGGATCAAGCCTCTAGGGTGAAAGAAGAGGGATTAGGCAGTGTGTTTGTGGAGCAATGAGGTTAGCATCTTCTCTTGGCATAACTCTTGAGAGATACTTTTTGACCTTGGTCTGGCCGCCCAGGGAAAATTAGAACAAATTATTGACATGTGGTTACAAAAGAATTCACCTTCAGCATGGGTTTTCTATACCACAGTATGTCAAACTGGTCTTGCTTTTTTTGTTTGTTTAATAGATTCATAGATGGGAGATTGGAATATGCTGTAAACATAAAAGTATGTCTTGATTTTAGGGAAATATTCTGAATAGTTAAACCAGTTATTCTAGCAGCATTAAAGAATCCTTGATTTCTCCTATTCATTTTACACACACACACACACACACACACACACACACACACACACACACACCAGGACAGTTAAGGCAGATAAGGTTTCATTCATTGCACCAGCTTTCTTCTTCTGATAGTGGCTTCCTGGAGTGCTGCACTGAGGAGGATTTTTGAGACTGTATCTGATCTTAGATGAAAAGCACTATGATTGGTAACTGATACCAGGAATGAGCAGGAGAACAGGGTAATACAAGTCAGGTATTTGTTACCTCTTAGAGTCTGTTTCTAGACTCTAGTCTGTCCTATTGATGAGTCTGTTGAACCCTTAAAATTTTAAACCACTCACATTACCCCACTGATACAGTTTGATCAACTCATGCTATTTCCATTTTGCATGAAATGAAGAAGCTGAGGTCTGGAGAAGTTGAGATACCGAGTCCATTGTAGCAAAAGAAACTGCAAACCAGTCATCCTAATTTCTTTGGGCTCTTAGTGGTGCAGGTGACTAAAAAGAAAATGATTCATAACAAGTATTGGCATATAGATCTCAAAAATTACCGATGCATGCCTTAAGCCTAAATTTTAATCCTTCAACTGGATTTGTGATTCCAGAGACATTCCTAAATAGATAGAATGAGACATAACAGCCCTTGCCAGATTTTCTAGTAAATCTAAGTTAAGTCACACTCTGAAAGATCAAGGTTTTAGAAAAAGTTTAAATATGTAGAGAGTTATTGGAGAAAACTGATGCCAGGTTGGAACAGTAGAAATAGTAATGGGAACCTTTTTTTCCCCCTCTAACCGAATACTTTCTAAGTTTTAAGGCATGCATTTTGGGATTTTAGATTTTTAAGGGAATGATGTAGTAGAGCTAACCTTTATCATGGTTATATTCTGTAAAACCTTTGCACTGTTGTGTGAAATGTTTCTCATTTTGGTTAGAATAGAACGTCTACACGTTACACAGGCTGCATCCAAGAAATGTAAGAGATGGTTGTGGTTCTCCTAGTACTGTAGTATGTCAGGGACATTTTTCATCGACTATAACAATGTTTTCAATATCTGATTTCATTCGTTTATTTAAAACAAGCCATCATTGAACAAAGTTTAAATGGTTACTTTAAAATGTGTGATGTGTATCTTTTCAAAATGACCCCTGTTTTCCATTGATTTGGCTAGGTATTACAGCTATTTAACATAACAAAGATCTACTTTCTGAAGAAACCAATAGTTGAGTTTTCTCATTCGATGAGAAAGGGATACTGTTTTTCTTTATTTAAATTAATTCCAGGGGCACCTCCATGGCTCAGTCGGTTAAGCGGCTGACTTCGGCTCAGGTCATGATCTCGGCGGTCAGTGAGTTCAAGCCCCGCATCGGGCTCTGTGCTGACAGCTCAGAGCCTGGAGCCTGTTTCAGATTCTGTGTCTCCCTCTCTCTGACCCTCCCCCGTTCATGCTCTGTTTCTCTCTGTCTCAAAAATAAATAAACGTTAAAAAAAATAAAGAAAGAAATTCCATAATATATCCTAAAATTTTAATTTAGCATGTTTTTTCGTTAGATTGTTAGGAAAAAAGCATTGCCTGATAGCAGTGAAGATCGAGATACAAAAGAAGCCCTAAAGGAGTTTGACTTCTTGGTTACATCAGAGGAAGGAGACAGTGAGTCTAGAAGTGCAGGCGATGGAACAGAATGGGGTAAGGAAGCATATGGATCCCACCAGAGACGTTAAGTAAAAGAAACCAGTATTTTACCAGCAGGGCAACATCTTGAAGAACACTGTAAATTTCTCATAATGTTGAAATGTTGAACATCCTATGAACTTTTTACTATTGTCACCTTTTATCCGGTGTATATATCTGTGTGTGTGCGTGTGCGTGTGTGTGTGTGTGTGTGCGCATGTGTGTGTCTGTTTAAAGAAAGTTGTATTGGTTATCTTATTTTTTTTTTAAATATAAGCAATATCCATGAAAATAATTTGAATCCGTATACAGACTGTTCTGTGTTTTCTGCCTAGATAGTAGAACTTGAAAATCTAGATTTTGTAGAAATTGAGTATGAGAATGTAATAGAGGGTTTTAGAGACTCATCTCTGGCATCTTCTGTTCAAAAAGAAGTACAGATTTAAAAAATTGTAGTTACTCATTCTAGGCAGATTTCATCAGTTTGTACGAGGCATAGAAACCAATTGTATGGAAACCAATTTGACAATAAATTTCATATATTAAAAAAAAAAAGAATCTTGTTAGTTTCTGGCAAGTAATAGATTTCACCACACATCTTCTGTGACCTTCCATTACTATTGTTTTGAGTCTAGTGAAGATAACAATAAGGTTTAACTTTTAATTAAAAAAAAATGGAAGACCCTCTAGGATCCAAAAGCTACCCAGTTTAATTTATTACTAAGAGCTGATTGATGAAATATTAACATTTAAAAAAATTTTTTTTGAGACAGAGGGAGATAGAGCTGGAGTGGGGGAGGGGCAGATAGAGAGGGAGACACAGAATCTGAAACAGGCTCCAGGCTCTGAGTTGTCAGCACAGAGCCTGATGCGGGGCTCAAACCCACGAACCGTGAGATCATGACCTGAGCCGAAGTCGGATGCCCAACCGACTGAGCCACCCAGGCGCCCCGAAATATTAACATTTTAAATTGTTAGATCTTTCTGGAAAAATAGAGTATTTTTATTATTGATAGATTATAGTTAGAGGTATAAAAATGTTGAGAGTTTTAAAATTTATTGTGTTTAGTATATTCAGAGGCCCAATAAAGTTTTTAAAACTGTAGATTGAAATTTAAACTTCTTAAAAATAGATTCCTGTTTGTTCTGATTCATTTAGATTTATTCCAGTCATCCAACAAATATTGATAAAGTGCCTTCTATGTGCCAAGTCATTTGGTGAAGATCCTTACCTTTGTGGTCCATATAGTCTGCTAAGGGAATATAGCCAGTAAGCAATATTCTGACAGAAAGTGATAAATGTTGTGGGAAATAGAAAAAGTAGAACAGAGTAAAGCAGATAGGGAGTGCTGGGCTCAGGGTGGCCTGGAGGAGACAGATTACAATTTAAAATTGTATTGGGGTAGGCCCCATTGAGGGGTAACACCTGGACAAAAGACTTGAAGTGGATTGATGGGTTGACAGTAAGATATCTAGGGGAGGAATATTCAGGAAAAAAAAAGCTACAGCAAATGCCCCAGGATAGCAGTAGCCCTCATATGCTTGAGGAATTCTGGGACACCAGAATGGCTGAAGCAGAGTGATTCTAAGGGGAATATGGTAACAAATGATCAAATCGTGTAGGGCCATAGACCACTGGTGAGATGGGGAACTACAGGGGAATTTGAGCAGAAGGGTGACATGGTCTGACTTTTAAAGCATCATTCTGGCTGCTGTATTGAGAAAGACTACCTATAGTAGCCATTGTTGGTAATAATCTTGATGTTAGGGGAAAGGGGGCAATTATTGTAGTAATTCTAGCAAGAGACAGGGTGATTAGAAAAGTAGTGTATGTGCTAAGTAGTCAGATTCTAGATGTGTTTGGAAGGTAGAAAAAACAGTATTTCCTGAAATATTTGATGTGAGGTGTGAAAGAAAGGGAGTTTTTTGGTCTGAGCAAATGGCAGGATGAAACATTGGATTTGGAAAAGGGGGGAATTTGATTTTATATGTTTAGTTGGAGATATCTTAGAATTTCTCATGGAAATGTAGAGTGGGCAGTTGGATATGAGTCTTGAGTTCAAGCAAGAGTTCTGAGCTAACACATAATGTTATATAGTATATAAATTTATACTAAGTATAAAATATGTAACATATTTACTCCTTAAATTTTCTTCTCTTGAAATAGTGAAAATTAATGATTGAATTTCTTATCTGCTAGAAGCTCAGTTTCCTGTTTAAGAACTTATAGGCTAACAAATCACTTAAATTGCTTTAAATTTTGAATGAAGGTTGATTGATAAGTTTACAAAGTGCTGTTTATAAGGCCTGTAAAAAAAATGATTAGTTGATGAACACATGCCAAAAATATAAAATTTTTGAAATGAAAAGATCATTGAAGACTGTTTTGTATAATCTCTTAATAATAATCTTCTCTCATTACATAAATTAATAAGTGTTTTTTTTGTGAGTCAGTCATAACTGAATTCAGAAAATGGAATGAAAATGAGGGCTTCTCATTATAGAGTTGTGGGGCTTAATTTAATAAAAGTCACTCAAATCTTCTAGTGTTTTTTTCTGTTTCTTTCAAGAGAAATTTAATATTATTACCTAGGAAATTGAATTGTCGTTTCTTAGATATTACATTTTGTATGACTTATAAGCAATAACTTTAAAATTAGTGTTACATTGAAGAAAATGGTTGTTGTCATTCAGTGACACAACAGTGAATTGACTTATAGTGTTCAATATTTAATTTAAAAAGGCTATTTCATTTGTTTTACTCTATTTAGAAAAGGAAGACCAGTGTCTCATGCCTGAAGCCTGGAATGTGGACCAGGGAGTAATTACCAAACTCAAGGAACAATACAAAAAGGAGAGAAAGGGGAAAAAGGGGGTGAAGAGTAAGTGGAAAACATTGTATCTGTAAACCATAAATCTTTCCTTTTTTTATATCCCCCAATTTTTTTCCCCAATGTTTTCCTAAAACCACTTACTCTTTTTCTTTTCTGCTCCTGGTCTCTTTCGTTTTCATCTGCTCTCAGGGGTTGAAATTAAGTGGTTAGTTATTTGATTGTGACCTTAAAAAAATAAAAACAACCATGCTTCTGATTATGGAATCATAATATATCCCAATAATAAATCTAGAGCCTTGTGAGAATATGGAACTATATATTCAAAACATAGTGATAATTTCATTTTTAAAGTATATGTGCTTAATTACCACAATGATTTTTCACTGTTGACAGTTTTAAATCTCATCTAGTTTGACCCTCTGGCAATCCACCAAAATTACTGCATATAATTTTAGACCTTGGAGACAGAAAGTTAATTTCTACCCCTGAATATTCTGTGTGTTCATAACACACAGTTCATTTGCTCTCACTACTATATGCTATACAGGGCAGAGAGTCAAATACACAACTTTTAAAAGTATTTATTTTCTAATTTAAGAATTTTGCCCAATTTCATTTATAATAATATTGCCAATTAGCTTTTTTCTTTTTAATAAGATGTCTGCCATATAAAAACTGGAAGCTAAAATGAAATTGCTAGCCCTGTGAACCATATATAACCATATATATATATATATATATATATATATATATATATACACATATATATATAATTATGCAAATTATTAGGTTTAGCAGTAGATCTAATTAAGTATGTAAAGTAGAAACCTTGAAGAAGCTTTCAAGCATCCCTGAAAACCATCTAAAACACCTTTTTAGGACAGCAAAGCTAAACTACCTCCTGTGCTTCCACTCCCGTTGACCATATGCACATGGGTCTCCCTTTTATGGCAAAAGGAATTGCATCCTTTGGGATATTAAAGTAGTGTAAAGTGGGATTAAAATCCAGTTTAGTGAAACATGTATTTAAAAGTTGGAAAAAGCGTAGTTGTTATTGATAAACAATTCAAATCTTTATTTAAAATATGCTAGGAGTTACAAGTATTTAACTTGAATGGATTAAAAAGTCAGTGGCTATTTTTGATGTTATACTTGTAACGATTACATAACTAAGAACTATTATTTGATGCCTTCTCAATATAAATTAAATTATAATGAGAAATATTAATATTAAAACATTAAGAGCATTTTGTACTTTTTATCCAAATGTATGGATAATAAATGTGATCTTAAACAGTAATGAGATATGATTTACTAGGGCTTTTCAGAGCCATGGCAAAACCAGTTACACTGAAATTTTAATGCAAATGTCATAAATGAGAAAGGAGAATATTTTAATTTTCAGGTTGACCTAAGTTGATATTTCTTTAAGTCATTATGCTACAATAATGTTTTGAAATGTAAAAAATCTCTCATTTGGAAGGGTATCCAGGATTTACGTAGAATCCACCTATTATACTGGTTATTCAGTTCTTGTCAAATATCAAGGCATTGCTATAGTTGGCATTTAGCACTTACGATCTAAAATGGCACCATTTGACTGGAACTGTATTTCTACTAATGGAAGCTATTGGCTTTCCTGAATCTGGAGATTATGATCAGCATGCAGGTATATAGCACATAATTTTTTTGTATGACAAAGAAAAATGACTACAGGGGGAGAAATTTTAATATCTTAGGGTAGAGGGACTGCAGGGTGAGGCTCCACACATTTTGTTTATCATCATCAGTTCACACTGTTTTCATAAAATGGTGATCTGGGAACAAGTGAAGACATGGTAAAAACAGAACCGAAGCAAAACTTTGACCTGGTATGAAGCAGAAATTTACAAACCCCCACAAATATTTTTTTAATTGAACGTTTACTGTTGGAAAAATTTGATTCCTATTGATATGGCCCAGTAGAAATATTTCCAGTCAAATTGTGTACTCCAATCATACGGTCTTGAAATATATTTCTAGGTAGTAGTTAAAATTGCTTAAAAATAGTTGTATTCTTTGCTGGTATAGGAAAAAAAAAACCATAATGGACTATGGGTAAGATTTTCCCATTCTTAATTAAACTTGTAACAGGAAAAACTACCGAAGATCTGTTTCAGCCTCTATCCTATATAAAACAGTCAAAACAGGGATGTGGGAGAATGAAGAATCAAAGTTCAGGTAAGTAATCAGTAGGGCATGAGACTTCACCTCGGGTACCATAGCTTCAGGATGTAAGGCAGTGAATGCAACTTCACATAAATGGACAAAAAGGAATGTTGCCGTTTAACTCAGTACACAGTAGCTTCACAATCCCTGGTATCTGTCGTCATTTAGAGCAATATATAAGGATTAAAAGAATGCTATTATTTTTAATGGTCCAAATTGCATATGAATATGATTTTTTATTGAAATAGCGATATTATTCCATTAGCTTAATTTTTAAAATATATGTAAAACATAATTCTTCTCAAGAAATAAACTTTTAAAATAATTTGAAAACTTGGAAAGTAATTACTTTTTAATATGGTAGGGTAGTTTTAAAGGTGAATGTAAGCAAATGTGAATAAGGTTTATGGCACCATTTTGATGCAGTTGGATAATTCCATTCTTTTTTGTTCTCTTCTTCCCTGTTTCTGGGCTAGGGCCCAATAGGTCAAAACTACAAGATATGCTTGCTAACTTGAGAGATGTTGATGAACTTCCCTCGTTACAGCCATCTGTGGGTTCACCTTCCAGACCCACCAGCTCCAGGCTTCCAGAACACGAAATAAATAGGGCAGACGAAGGTAAGTATATGACACTCCTGAGTGCGCGCGCGCGCGCGCGCACACACACACACACACACACACACACACACACACACACACACACTACTGGGAAATGCATATCTAAATTCAGTTATTAGAAAGGACTTTCCTAAGAAAATAACTTTATTTTACGTATGTTTGATCGACATGGTGTTCCCCAAATGTAGGCTTTCTTACATTGAAGGGGTTTGATTCCCCCTTCAATCTGTTAGACTTGAAAAGGGTGCATAAACAGCAAGTCCAACTCCAGATTCTAGTCCACCTCCCTAGAAGCCGTGTATTTGGTATGTACAGGCTGTTTTATTCACCCTACTGCAACAAGAAGAAAATTAAGTCCATATGATAGGTAGTAAATGTTTACTTCGAGATTCACGTAAGTATTTTCAGATGTTTTCTTTAAAGTCTGTCATCGATAAGTGAAAACGGGGGGGGGGGGGGGGGAGGACACCTGAAAGTCTACTCACACTTGCAACTGTGTTTCTTTGTTCCCTTTCAGTCCTTGTCTAACTGTGTGTATTTTTTTTAACAAAGTTACAGTCACCACAGAGTAATTCTATCTTGTTTTATTTATGTAACATAAAGTCCCAAAACAACTTTCATAATTATAATTTTGAGATTACACATTATATTTTAGACTTGATACTTCACCATATCCCTTTTGGATATTTAGGTTCCCAGTTTTTTACAGTACTGTCTTACGATATTTAAATACAATTCTGCCTGTTTTCTAGACATAAGTTCTGACTTATCTATTTATAAATAGATAAAATGCTTATATGTAGAAATTGATCTAAACTTTTTTTTAATGTTTATTTATTTATTTTGAGAGAGAGAGAAAGAGAGAGAGAGAGAAAGTGTATGTGCAAGTGGGGGGAGGGGCAGAGAGAATTCCAAGCAGGCTCTGCATGCTGTCAACACAAAGCATGATGTGGGGGCTTGAACCCACGAACCATGAGATCATGACCTGACCCGAAATCAAGAGTCAGGTGCTTAACTGACTGAGCCACCCAGGCACCCCTAGAAATTGATTTTAAAGTATGTATTTACTGGGGCGCCTGGGTGGCGCAGTTGGTTAAGCGTCCGACTTCAGCCAGGTCACGATCTCGCGGTCCGTGAGTTTGAGCCCCGCGTCGGGCTCTGGGCTGATGGCTCAGAGCCAGGAGCCTGTTTCCGATTCTGTGTCTCCCTCTCTCTCTGCCCCTCCCCCGTTCATGCTCTGTCTCTCTCTCTCCCAAAAATAAATAAAAAAAAAAAAAACGTTGAAAAAAATAAAGTATGTATTTACATTAGCTGAAAATCCAGTATGATGTAAAAGGAACCTTAATGATTAATAAATATTTTTCAATATTTATTTTTTAAAATTGCCTTGAATTTAAATACTGTAATTGTTTGCAGTGAATATGCTTCTTCAAATTACTATTTATTGAATAAAACAGACTGGGAAAAAGCCACAGAAAAATCATAAGTGTTTTTCTTTCTTGGGTTTTAAATTCAGTTACATTTTAGAGAGACATAAACTGATAGAACCTTGATGGACAGATTTTCATGGTCGGAGTACTTTTTAAATGAAACTTTTGACCATCACATGGTTAGTTATTAGAGTTAATTTTATACATAGTATACCTGGAATTTATTACTCATACATTAAGTAACGAAGACTTGTACATTATACCTTTATACTCTAAATACACAATTTCTTTGATATAGAGACGTCTTTTGAATTAAAGATGTGAAGTCATGGGCCTCATTAGGTGTGTTTGTTGTCCTCTAGGAGATACATTCACTTGACACTATCCATGTGAGAATTTTAATCAGTTTGTTATTCTAAGATCAAGTCTAGATAAGAAGTTCATTTTTCTTTTGTTCTAGTAACTCCTAAAGAGTTTTATCAGAGATTTCATCTTGCAGAATTCTAATAACAGAGACAGAATAAGTACTATATACTAAATGACAAATGTATAGAAGCATTACATAAGCCACAGAAAGTGCCCTTCATGGGAAAAAATATTGAAGAACCTTAAAACTGAAGCATTGAATATCTAACTTACTGTCTCTAACATGGGTCCTATAAGCTTTCTTCCTCAGTGAAAGGTTTTCAAAAATATAAAAAGTATGTAAGAAATACACGGTGTATTTAATTGCCCATGAATGATGCCTCTTGGTCTCCAGTTTAGTTTCAGAAAAAGTGTCCATAGCCTGTGTGTGCTATAAATGTTTATCACTTTATTTTTGTTTTAATGGTTTTGTTTTAATTATTTAACTGTAAATAGTAAAGAGGCACAGTTAAATAATTTTGTAAAAGCTGAAGAAATGTGGCCTATCGTCTCAAGTTGTAAGGAGTCTTAGAGTTCTGCCCATGGTCGCTCCCTCTGGCCCTCGGGTGTGCTGGCTTAGCCAGGGAGTGTGCTGGAAGGAGCTCTGCCTTTGTTTCAAGGTTTGACATGGCCATTTTTAGAGCATTGTTTAAATTAGCCCAAACAGAGTGTGTGCTCAAATCCCATGAATCTTAGTCTTGTTTTTAAGAGTCCTTTTTATTTCACACCTGAACAAAGTTGTCTGGATACAGTAGAAATGAAAACAAACAAAACACCTGGCTGAAGACCCAGTCTCATAGTCTCCTGTGAGTCATTTGATTGAAATTTGGCATGAAAATTGCTATTCTAACCTAAACAGTCTCCACCCTGCAGTAGTTAATGTGAGAGCTGCTCAAACCCCTCAGAGGATATGTGGTATGTTTGGGTAAAACCCATTTTTATTATTGCTGCTTTATTGCATGGTGGTTTTAATTGCATAAGGTCTTAATTTATGTTCTCCTTTGTTCTTACAAGGGTTTTAAGACATAACTCTTATGTCTACTATTTTTAAGACATAACTATTCTTTCATTTCTTCAACAAATACTTATGATTGAATCTAAACTTACATAATTTAAAGCTGAAAAACACCTTTAAATCCAGTTTTCTACATATGCTAATTAATATATTGACTTGTTTTTCTTAAGGAAACAAAACATTTTTTTAGCAGCCGGAGTTTAAACTGTTAAATTCGTCTTACCAACTTATAAATGTTTGTTATTAGTAAAGTAACCACCTCTAGAAAACTACTCAAAGACTATCTTTGACAGTTTGCCAGCATAATTGCATTTATAAAAATCAACAATTTACTATTGACCAAATTAGGTAAAACTCCTGTTTTACTTTGGCATTTTGCTTTTAACTGATTCTTCTATGATGGTGATTGGAGGAATTGGATTGGTATGTTCAGTGTCATCTATTACAAAGAAGATAATGGCGTCAGCTCGTGGCTAATGAAACTGTTCAAACGGACACTTCGTTAAAAAAACGTCTTTGAAATAAAAATCCACTTATAGTGAAAAGAAAATGTCTTTGACACAGACATTTTTAACTGAACTATACCTGTGGAAAACTGTAGAAGTGGTAAGGGAGCAGGTCAGTGAATTATCACAAAGTGAACCCAGCTGTGTTACCACTCCCTCGGTTAGAATCTGAACATTACCAGGGTCTTGAAGGGCTGCTTGGGCTTCAAGTTACTGCTTCTCCCCTTCTCTCCAGACACAGTCCTGAGTTCTAACACCAACATTAAGTTTGCCTCATATAGGCATGTTTTATAGTTGTAACTATTTTACTTCTTTCTTTTTTTTTTTTAATGTTGATTTATTTTGAGAGAGAGAGAGAGAATGCACCATGAGCAGGGGAGAGGCAGAGAGAAAGGGAGAGAGAGAATCCCAAGCAGATTCTGTGCTGTCAGCATGGAGCCTAATGTGGGGCTCAAATTCACGAACTGTGAGATCATGACCTGAGCTGAAATCAAGAGTCAGACGCTTAACTGAGCCACCCACGCACCCCAGTTATCATAACCATTTTCGTTTGAAATTTTCTGTATTCTTCCAAGTTACAGAATTAAGCAATTTCATTTTGAATAAGACCAGGAGTGTTCAGATCACTTGTTACTTATGTTTAATATTTGATAGAAGTAATTTGAGTAATTAACATGAAATAGCAAACGAGGTAAGCCTACTTTGCTTTAGTCGTATTATTTTTTTGTATAGTGAAAAAGAAGGGACAATGGTCTATTGGATTTGTTTCCTGTTGTACTTTTCTTTTTTCTCTTTCTTTTTTTTAATGTTTATTTATTTTTGAGAGAGAGGAGAGAGGGAGCCAGAGGATCCAATGTGGGATCTACAGGGGCTGCGGAGAGCCCAATGCGGGGCTCGAACCCACAAACAGCAAGATCATGATCTGAACCAAAGTCAGACGCTTAACCGACTGAGCCACCCACAGGCCCCTTGTGTTGTACTTTTCAAATTAGATACCTTTGCCTATGGTTAAGATACAGAAAAAGCAACCAGTTCTTGAGGATTTTCTGCTCACTGAATTTTACTGTGTTTGAATGCATTTAAAAATAATCAAATATAGACATGCCCTTAAGAGACTGTTTACACTTTAGAAGTTTTTTTATGTGTCTTCTGTCTTCCCCCTTCAGTGGAAGCATTGACCTTTCCTCCTTCTTCTGGGAAGTCCTTCATCATGGGAGCAGATGAAGCCCTTGAAAGTGAACTGGGACTTGGAGAATTGGCTGGACTTACAGTGGCCAATGAAGCAGATTCACTAACTTATGATGTGAGTCATGGTTTTATTTTTGTTGTTTTTTCATTTCTTAAAAATAAAAAGTTAACCTAATAGAAAAAGATAACAGTGGTAAAATTTCCTTACAGGTATAGAATTTGGTTCTGTTTTAATTGCAAACTTTGAAAATACAGTATTTTTCACATTGTGTAGAGATTAAAATGATGGTCTTTGCCTAAATCCGTAAGTTTTTATATCTTGTTTATTGGTTTTAGATTAAGGGAAAGAATTCCCTTTCTGTTACAAGTTTGGGTTTTATGTTTTAAGGCACCAGAGATCACTTGAAATTCATGCCTCCCTAATGGCAACATTTGAGTTTCTTCTCCAGTACATTATCAGTGAATACTTGGTCTACAGGAGATTTTAGTTATTGTTAGGCAGGGATGTCTCCAGGGTGTCTTGCAGATGTTAAGGCCGACCCATCAGTGATTTAGACCAAAACTGAAATCGTCATACCTTTACACATGCATGCGTTTACTTAATCCCAAACACAGTTGTTTTATAACTACATTTAAATTGTCAGAAAAACAGTTGCTTGTTTTATAAAGTATTTACAACCTGTCTTGTCTTGATGAAAATGGTCTCACTTTGATACCTCATTATCTTTGTTGGAGAACACAGTATAGCTCCTACCACATGGGGGCTGTAAAGATGGATGCTTAAGCAAACCATGGATATGAGAAGGATGTGCTCCAAAGAGGAACCTCACCACTCACTCCTCTTCCCACAAATCAAAATTCTCACTCTTTGCTAAGTCCATTAGTAAGTCTTTTGGGTTCTTCCTCCAAAAATACCTAAAATCGTTAGCTGTTTTTTACTTTTCATCCTACTCCATTGTTTTCTTCACCTGGAACTACTACAATAACCTCATCTAAATGGGCTCTTGGTTCCCCATTCTCTGCATATATGATACAGGTTTTTAAAAAATATTTGTTTCCAGTAGTTTTGTGTCCTTATATTCTACATCTGTTGTGTATAAAAACACAATTTAGTTGACTTTTGTTTTTTCATCTAATATTTGACAACCTTTTTATTTTTTTAATTTTATTTAATTTTTATGTATTATGTACTTATTTTTGAGAGGGCGCAAATGAGCGAGGGGCAGAGAGAGAGACAGAATCCCATGAGGGGCAGAGAGCGAGGGAGAGAGAGAGCGAGAGAGAGAGAGAGAGAGAGAGAGAGAGAAGCGGGGCTCACACTCGCCCCATAAGGGGCTGGAACTCCTGAATCACAAGATCATGATCTGAGCAGACGTCGGATGCTTAACCAGCTGAGCCACCCAGGTGCCCCTGACAACGTTTTTAATTGGAGCATTGAGTCCATTTCTTTTTAAAGTAATTACTGATATATTTGGATTTAAGCCCACTGTTTATTTGTGCTACTTGTTCTGTGTTCTTTTTTCTCCTATTTTTAGCTATATTGGGATTCTTTTTTATAAGTCACCCCCACTCCATTATTTGGAGATTATGCAGTCTTTCATTACTCTTTCTATTGTTACCCTAGAGATTACCACACATATCCTTATCGAAATTTTAATGCACAGACCTTAAGAACACTTTTAACTATACTTAAAAAATTCCTACTGTACATATATGTTACTATTACTATATATTTTGTCTCGACATTTATCTCCTACAAGATAATGTTTTATACACTCAACATTCAGTTAGGGTTATCCGTTTTACATGATTCATTTTGCTTTATTCTCTTCTCCCCTGCGCATCTGACTGTCCATCTGGAACACTTTTCTTTTACTCTAAAAACAGTTAATATTTCTCTTTGGTGAAGGTCTACTGGTATCCAATTCCCTCAGTTTCTGGTTTTATTAAATTGTTTATTTCACCTGAGTGAGTTAACTTTTATCTCTGGTATTGAGTTCCAGTTGGCAAGGTTTTTGTTTTGTTTTGTTTTGTTTTGTTTTGTTTTGTATTTAGTTTCACTTTATTTAAAAAAAAATTTTTTTTTTCAACGTTTATTTATTTTTGGGACAGAGAGAGACAGAGCATGAACGGGGGAGGGGCAGAGAGAGAGGGAGACACAGAATCGGAAACAGGCTCCAGGCTCCGAGCCATCAGCCCAGAGCCCGACGCGGGGCTCGAACTCACGGACCGCGAGATCGTGACCTGGCTGAAGTCGGACGCTCAACCGACTGCGCCACCCAGGCGCCCCTTTAGTTTCACTTTAAACATTTTAAATATATTACTTCATTTTCTTCCTTCGTTTTCTGCTGAAGTCAGCTGTCATTTCTTTTATTGGTCGTTCAATGTTAGTCTGATTTTTTTTTTCTTCTATGACTCATAATCTTCCTATGTCTTGACTGTTAGCCAAGGTTTAGTTTTCTTTTTATTTAACCTTCATGAAGTTCTTAGACCTTCTTGGCTTAGTATGTTTTTCTCAGTTTTATATAAAGTTCTCAGCTATTTATCTTCAAATACTGCTTTTACACGTCTCTCTTCTCCTTCTGGAACTCTAGTTATATTGTTAGAACTCTCTACATCCTCTGTCTCCTGCTCCCTTTGTTATGTATTTTCCATCTTTTGTCTCTATACTTCACTCTAGATGTTTTTACGACCCATCTTCTGGTTAACTAATTCTTTCTTCAGTTATGTGTAATGTGTAATTAAACCTATCTACTTAGGTCTTACACTGTTTGCTTCTAGAATTCTTTTTCTATAGATTTATTCCAAAATTTGCAATGTTGTCTTTTATCTTCTTGAACACAGTAAGCATGATTATGTTCCCAGTTGTTTTCATTAAGCTGTATAATCTTGTGTGGGCATGGTTATTTTTTATTGTGTCCAAATAACCATACTTGAAAAAATGTCTATAGAAATAACTTTAGGCCTAGGATGATAACTTCCCCCAGGGAGTATATTTTAATTTGCTTCTCTCAGATGTCTGTAGCCAGTAGAAATCTGGATCACCTCATTTCAGTTTCAGTTTTTCAGATGATTTAAAGCTGATCTGCAGTCTCTGCAAGGGCTTTTGTTCTAGTTCACGCTTCTGTCTAGGATGCAACCCTTTGGACTCAAAACCCAAAGCACAGTGCTTCACCAAGCCCCACCTTCTTGGCAGGCCTTGGACACCAGTCTGTATCTCCTTGCACTGCCCAAGCGTCAAAAGCACAGCCTGACCTCTCAACCATCCCCTCTGGAATCAGTAAATACCCTCTGGGGAGAAACAACTCCAAATATCAGGCTCACCTTTTTAGATTTCTGTCTTCCCCTAAATCCTGGCCTCCTTTTTCTTCACTATTTTTCTGGTTCTCCATTTAAAAATTATTAGCTCTGCTTTTCTACTTGTCCTCAGTACAGACTTGATCCTAATGGTCTAGTCTACATCATGGCTAAAAGCAGAAGTTCCCATGAGATACTTTTGTCCTCTCTATACGTACTCACAAAGATTTTGTCCCATATGTTACAGAATTCAGTCATGTCTCTAGACAAATGTCATTCTTTTTTTTTTTTTTTTTTTAGCTGTTAGTTGTTAAAAACTTAGTGTTATGTCTGTGTTTCTAAAAGAAGTCTCTAGTTCTAATAAATATATTAGTAACCTACCGCTGTGTAACAAATTGCACACGACACAGCTTAAAACAACATTTGTTACAGTTTCTGGAGGCCAGCAATCTGGGGCAGCATAGCTGTGTGGTTCTGGTCTGTCATGTGGTTATAGTAAGCATGTAGCAGGGGTTGCAGTCTTAAATGAAGACTTGGGAAGATCTCCTTCCAAGCTCACTCATGCAGTTGTTCAAAAGCCTTGGTTCCTTGCTGGCTATTGGCTGGGGACTAGTTTCTCACCCAGGAGCCTCTGTGTGGCGTTCTCAGTGGAGCAGCTGGCTTCTCCCAGTGTGGGTGTACTTGAAAAGAGAGTGAGCAAGAACACCCAAGATGCAAGGTTTTATGACCTGATTTTGGAAGTAATTTGCCACCACTTTTGCTATATGTTATTGGTCACACAGAGCAACCCTGTATTGTGGCAGGGGACTTCACAAGGTGTAAATATTGGACGTAGGGCTGAGTAAATTTACACAAGGTGTAAATATGAGGACGTAGGGCTGATCAGGAACCATCTCAGTGGCTGTCTACCACATTAAGACATTCAGAAGGAATCTAATTGTTTTTGTATATGAAAATCTTTCAGCTCTTCAATAAGAGCAGACAAGAGTCAACTTAGTTGTTCTGCTTCTCCCCCTGCTCCACGCACCCCCAACCCCCATGCAAAGATAACCAGCCCCAGATCTTATAGTAGTTCCTTGCATCGTGTGTTCTGTCTTCTTACTGCTCCAGTTGTGACCTGCTCTATCCAAATTTTTCTGCAGACTTTTAAACTTCTGGGTCCTAAGTTATAGTTTGTATTACGAGTGTAGCCTCTTAAGTCAGGCTATTTGGTTTTGAATCCTGAGTCTTCCACTTACTAGAGGGAACTCATTCAGCTTCTCTTTTCTTTACATGTCTGGTCCTTAAAGTGGGGATAATGTTGATTCCTTCATAGAGCTGTTGTGACACTTAAGTGAGTTAATGCGTGTTAAGTTTTTGAAAAATGTATAAAGTAATGAATAATGCTCAAAATAGCAGTTATTATTAGTATTGGTTTTTTTTGTCATTGTAAGTATGGCAATATTTCTTCAGTGTGTTAACCAATATGTGCCCTACTTGTGCTTAAATCTAGAATGCTTGTTAGTCATGGAGTGTAAAGTAATATGTGATAGCATATGTGGTGCTAGTGTAAAGTTAAACATGAACCTCTTTGGCTTTGCTGTTAGTTGGAAATGAAAAAAAAAGTTGGAATATTCTTGGAATGAAAAACTGCATTTTTTAAGTTGTTGAGATGGAGTCTGTGTGGAGAAAAGCAAGATAATGTTGTGCTTTGCAAATGGAATTTATTGTTTTGTAACATCTGATTGTCTCTTTCAGGGTTAACATTTTATGTTTCCAGTTTATAAACGTTGTTACCAATTTGACAAAGAAAATTTAGCTTTTCATATAAAGTACTGAAAATCTAGAAGTAGGATCATATTCTATAATGTTAATAGGTTATTAAAGGTAACTTAGTTTTCAGGTTTTTTTTTTTTTTATTTTTTTATTTTTGGGGGGACAGAGAGAGACAGAGCATGAATGGGGGAGGGGCAGAGAGAGAGGGAGACACAGAATCGGAAACAGGCTCCAGGCTCTGAGCCATCAGCCCAGAGCCCGACGCGGGGCTCGAACTCACGGACCGCGAGATCGTGACCTGGCTGAAGTCGGACGCTTAACCGACTGCGCCACCCAGGCGCCCCAGTTTTCAGGTTTTATCCCAAATTAGTTTCTATACTATAATTTAGGTTGAAATTACTTGTCTGTTGTTTTTTTAAGTCATCCTAGTAAAGACCCATTCTTGTTATTTAGTCTTCTTTCAATTTTGAATTATGTTACTTGTTTTTATGTTGTGTATTCATTCATATTTCTTCAAAGAAAACCACTGTTGACGTACTGTTAATTTTGCCTTTTGATTTGATTATTTGCATTTAGAAATTATATTGTTTTGACAATTGCACAATGTGATGATTTAATGACAAATCAGCAGGAATTAATGTTGCAATATAATTTTTTTCATGTCCTGAACCAGATGTCCGGGTATCTTTCTTTTGTTTCCTTAACAGATAGCAAACAATAAAGATGCATTGAGGAAGACATGGAACCCTAAGTTTACATTACGAAGTCACTTCGATGGCATTCGAGCCCTTGCTTTCCACCCCACTGAGCCCGTTTTGATAACAGCATCAGAGGATCACACATTAAAAATGTGGAATTTGCAGAAAACAGCCCCAGCCAAAAAGTGAGAATATTCTACTTTAACTGTATTTGAGGGTTTTTTTTTTTTTCAGTTTATTTATTTATTTTGAGAGAGAGAGAGAGAGAGAGAGAGAGAGAGAGAGAGAGCGTTCATGGGAGGGGCAGAGAGAGAGGGAGAGAGAGAATCCCTAGTAGGCTCCACACTGTCAGCACAGAGCCCACCACAGGGCTCGAACCCACAAAAGGTGAGATCATGATCTGAGCTGAAATCAAGAGTCAGATGCTCAACCAGCTGAGCCACCCAGACGCCCTGTATTTGAGTATTTTAATTATCAGTTTTCAGCAGAAAAGTACTTAATTATTTGCTATTAAATTTCTCAAGTATACCTTCCAGCTTTTTCTTCTTTACCATGTCACATAATTAGAATTTTTCCCTTCTTACTCACAATCTGATATCAGGTTGGAAAACTGACACTGAGGGAGAAATAGTATTATCTGATAGTTTCCCAGAGCTTGTGAATGCTGTTTACAATCCTTACACAGTATTTTAAATGGTTGTCATATTTGTGGATTCCCTTGTCTATATTGAAGGTTTCTACTGTTGTTGTAAAGAGGTGTAGGCGTGTCATCATTCCCCAGCACAACCTTGCCATATTATTTATTAGGTTTGGACTTAATGATGTGGAAGGGAGGCTGATTGAGGGGTGAAGGACTGTTCTTTGGTATTGTCTTTTGGCCTTGACCTTTTAGGTACTTTCCATACCTACCAACATGTATAGACTGAAAGGCACTGTTATTCCTGTCACTTAACTGCTATTTCTTCCCTCAGCCCCTCGGTTCCTCTCTTAAGCATGAACAGACATGAGTTGTTATAATCTCTTTTATCAGTGACCAAGCTAGTCCGGGTCCCACTTGGTAGGGTACTTACTGGAGGTCGCTCTCCTGTGTCCTTTAATCAGATGGTCCAAACCTAGCATGTGCCAGTAATGGCCCTTCTCTGGTGTCAGGCACTTCTGTTATTGGAAGGAGAAATAAACATGAACTGGCAAAGATTATAGAAGTTTTACTACTGATAGAGGATATCTATTGCCAAGTTTAAACGAGATCAGTGAACATTCCTGCTGTGAGTCCTACATAAACTTGATAAAATACTTGATTTATCAGTCTTCATCAACCAGTTCAACCAGATCTTGCTAAAACCAAGTGACTTCTCATAAGGATCAGGTATCTTCAGCAGAGAGTAATTATTTCTTTGTTATAAATTGTGCCTTTTGTCTTTTTAGTTCTCTGGCCACAATGGGCATCTCATTCGACCAAAGAATGTCAATGTCTCATATATTCTTGACTAAAACTTAGAAAAATATTGAAACAAGTTTCTTAGCTGGTGATAGCTTAGGAACAATATCTCCACATGTAAATAACAGTGACCTGTTTACCTTTGAGCATAAAATTTTGGAAATGCTTGAGGAGAGAATCATATAAAAAACTGTAATACAATATAAGAAACGGTAAGTAATTGACTTTACATCCAGTTTCCATTAACAGTCATGGCCAGTATTAGTGTAGAGTATCTATACATTCAGTGTTCTGATTAATGAATTAACTGATGACTTGGACAACTTTTACAAGTATCGAGGACAGATATCTTAACCTTTATGGAAATGCAAAGAAATTGAAGTGCCATGTGCTGAAATCCTGCTAATGCCTGTTTCTAGCCTAGTCTGTTTTACATGTAGACTTTTATTTAATCCTGTGAGTATTTGGTATTATCCTGATTTTTCAGTTTTGTTTTAAATATGTAGAGGAATCTGAAGTTCCAAAAGAATAAATAATTTGCCTGAAGTTAGCCAGCTAATTGAATCCAGAAATTTATCTCCTCAAAGCCTATGATGCTCTTTGAGTGTGACTCTCTCTTCCTTTAGTCAAATAGACTATGATAATGCTGAGAACACTACAATCAGGTATTATTACTAAACTACTAAACAAGTGTTTCTTGAGGCCACAAAAATATGTGATTGATATCAGATAAGCTGTCTTAGGTGTCCTAGGTTGAGAATGGTATATTACCACAGTGTTGGTATTTCTAAAGGCAATTTTGTGGCATATATTCAGGACTACTGTTTACTACTGAAACTTAGAGTGGTAAAAGTCCTCTCTCTCTTGGATTTAGGAGTACATCTCTTGATGTGGAGCCTATCTATACATTCAGGGCTCATAAGTAAGTATGTGCTTTTTCTTTGTTTTAAGTCAGCATCACTGTACATCAGCCTGATTAGAGTATTTTATTTTCTTTCCCTTAAATATTTGTGTTATATATTTTTTGTATTTAGTAGCTTTTTTCTTTTGTAAATGTAAAAGAAACTGGCAGATAATACAGTGTTAAAAACAAGTTTATCACTACCAGAGATCCTTGCTAAAATTAGGTTTTATTTGGATAATGTTTAAATATGATATCTCTCTTGCTTAAAATAAGTTGATGCAGTAAGGGTTAAATATTATAAATCCTGACCTTTGTTTTCCTTAAAGATAATATAGATTAAAAAAACCCAAGAATTTTAAAATTATGAACACATATTGCATGCTGCTCATATTTCCACATAAGCTTAAGGGTTATACTTATTCACTTGATTTAACACAGAGATTGGCATTTTTTATAGAAAGGGTCGGATAGTAAATACTTTTTCAGCTTTGTAGGCCATATATTTTCTGTTGTATATTTTTGTTTTTAGTTCAGTTTGTTTTACAACCCTTTAAAAAAAATGTAAAAACCATTTTTAGCTTGAGGACTGTACAAAAACAGACCATTGGCTGGATTTGGCCCACAGGCCATAGTTTGCCAACCTCTGGTTTAGCAGCAGAAGAGAGATGTGCGATGCTTCCATAGTATTTTTATTCATCGTAAAAAGCTGAAACATAGAAACCATATTAATTAAGCACTCTTATTTCTAATAAGTCCTATTATCAGATTGATTTGGGGGAATAGAAATTGCTTTTTATCTCCCAGAGGACCAGTGCTCTGTGTGGTGCTGAGCAGCAGCGGCGAGCAGTGCTACAGTGGGGGTGCCGACGGACTGATCCAAGGCTGGAATACCACCAACCCCAACGTCGATCCCTATGACTCCTACGGTAGGTGTTTCCCCCAGGATATGCAAGAATAACTTGTCTTCCTTTTACACATTTTACATAGCATATATAAGGATAAAATGAGATATGTTAATAAATTGGTAAAAGACAACAAGGTCTTTATATGGTTGAAAAGGACTCTTGTATTTAGGAATCAATTTGATATATGATGTTAAAAGAAAAAAGAAACAAAATGGGTTATTCCTGCAAAAAACAGTTCCCACCCTCCCAGAGTTTTGTTGATTAGAAATGGTGGCTATGACTGACCATTGTTTTCTTCATTTTGGGCATCTGTACATTACTTGAGACATTATTACACATTTCATTACTGTTCTTGACAAATAGCCTAAGGAAAATTAATGTTGGCATCATCTTCTTGATCAGTTACTGGAGTGTGTAGAGGGTAATGATTTTTAAGCTCCATGACACCAAAATACTTGAAAGGCCTTAAAAATTAAGAAGTGCCTTTAGTCTTGGGAACAGTACTGTGAAACATAAATCCACATGATAATCTATCTCTAGATTTTACCATAAATTCTTTTGCAAAAACTGTTTAGGAATTGACTCTTTTGGTTTCCTCTTACATTCTCAGATTTTAGAATGGTATGAAGTGTCATATTTGTCATAAAACCATAGTTTCCTCTTCACTTTAGATTAATTTTACCACCAAACCTAAGTAAAGATAAATTCGATAAACAAAAAATTTTCCCAACATATATTTAATAAACATTTAACATGTATTTTGTGAAAGGTAAACCCCCTCTCTCTCCCCGGGTCTCTTTTTTTTTTTTTTTTTTTTCAACGTTTATTTATTTTTGGGACAGAGAGAGACAGAGCATGAATGGGGGAGGGGCAGAGAGAGAGGGAGACACAGAATCAGAAACAGGCTCCAGGCTCTGAGCCATCAGCCCAGAGCCTGACGCGGGGCTCGAACTCACGGACCGCGAGATCGTGACCTGGCTGAAGTCGGACGCTTAACCGACTGCGCCACCCAGGCGCCCCTCCCCGGGTCTCTTAAAAGTTGATCTGTTCCATATTTTTCCTTACTTCCTTTATCTCTCTATGAGAGGATCAGTTGTTCTGTCCCAAGGCAACCAGCCCTTCTCCTTTGGCTCTTGACCTCATTCTCTCTTGTTTCTTTTGAGACTGCACTTGATTCGTTCTTGCTGTCTCTCTTGCTCTCATCTTAAGCCTTGCCCTCTTTTCTCTCTTTCCACCCCCTCCACATATAAGTAAATCCAGCTAGCTCCTCTCCTGGGCAAGGGGAAGCCTTTTCTTGACTTCATTTCCCTCCCTGGCTTCTGTTTAGTCTCTGTTTCCCCCATCATCTGTGTGTGTGTCTCTTTGGTGGTTGTGACTAGAATACACAATTTGGAGTTACTAATTCCATGTCCTTTCCCTGGGCATCATCCCTCTGCAGTCTGTCTTCTGGTCATTCCCCTTAAATATACCAAGATTATCAGTGACTACCTGATTGGCTGATCCAAGGGGTATTTTCCAGTCCTTGTTTTTCTAGACGTATTGGCTATCTGAAACTGTAGAACATTCCATCCTTGTTGAAATTTGTCCACTATTGGCTTCTGTGACAATTTGTTTCCTATCCTTCATAAACTTTTATTTTTCTCACCTTAGATACTGGCATTTATCAAGGCCCACACCCTATTCATTCCTTCTTTTGTATGCATATTCTTTGGTAGACTGAATCCACCTCTACGGTTTTATATGCTGTTGACTCATAAATATCTTCTGTAAGCCTCAGACTGCCTACAGAACATTTCAAAGTCACCATCTCATTGTCCATAAATCCCTGCAAGTGCTGTATTTCTTCTCCCATATATTCTTTATGAGATGGTGGCACCACCACAGTTACCCAAGCTAGAAACCTAACAGTTATCCTTGTTGCCTTGTTCTGTTTGCTATCTGCACCTTATTAATTTCCTAGTAATTAATATTTACCTAATATTCATTACCTAAATATTCCTTGAATACAGCCCTTCTGCTTTGCCCCCTTTCCCAATGCCCTCCCCTAGGTGTTCATCATCACCCCCACCAGACTGCTGGAACAGTTCCCTTGCCGTCATCTGGATTCTGTCCAGTCTGTCTTCTGCACTACAGTGAAGGCTACCTTATTAAATACCTACTTCATCCTACTGCTCCTGAAAAACCCCGTAGTGGTTCATTTTGCTTTCAGAATAACTCCCAACTACCTTGATATGCTGTAGAAATCCCACCTTAAGGTAGCCACTCTCCTCTCATCTTTCTGTCTCCAACTTCACACTTCAGTGGTGCTGAATTGCTTGTAAATTTCCTCACATGTCGTGCTTTCCTTCCTTTTGATTTTGCAGGTGCCGCCTCCTTTGCCAGCAGTGGCTTCCCTCTAGTTTTGACTGGCCAGCCCCCGTATACTCTAGGTGTCATTCTTTCCAGGAAGCTTTCAGTCAATCCTGTTACTCTCCATGGATACGATGTCAGTCACTGTTATTGTACTTATCACAACATCTTTTGAGACCAGGATAGCACTGTGTCTTAATTATCTGTGTGGCCCCAGCATCTAGCATAGTGCCTAACACACCGTGTCTTCAATAAATATTTTATGATATGACAGAGAGTAGAGGACAGATGACATTGACATTTTAAACTTAACATGTGTGAGCCATCTTGAAAGTACTGCTTCATAGAGTCACTGTGAGGATTGATAATTACAGTTTCCAGTTTGACTTTTGTCACGAAACCGTGCTAAGTGAGCCTCCTTCCCTTCATGCACATCATTCACATGTCGGTTAGTGCTGTTAGAGGGGAATACCTGTATGTCTCAGTTCGTGTCCACCGTGAATTCCAGGGACCTGTTGCTCCCAGGAATAACTGCCATTTGTAGTGCGGAGGTACAGGAGGCTGGTCTGAAGAAGCGTGTCCAAAGTGCTGACAGAGCTCAACGAGGAAAGGATCTCTGTTCATTTCCTCGAGGAATAGTTGTGACTTCTCTGAACGCAGATTAAATTCAAATGATGTGTGTTAACGTGCTTTTTAAAAAATCTAGACAAATGGAAAGAAGGGAAGGAGAAGGAAATACCTGATTTTTTTAAGGAGAGAAATATGTACTTTAAAATTTTAATTTATAAGTCCTAGACTCTGCATGTGCGTATTTCCAAGCCTGTTTTTAGTTACTGCAACATTTCAGAAGAATAATAGAAACTAGGAAGCACATTTTGTGCTGTTATTAGACGCTTTTGTTTGTATTTCCTTTCTCTGGAATCTGAGTTACCTTTATGATTTGTTTTTTTCTCCTGATTTTGCATTCTTGCTATTTTGTGTAGATCCTTCTGTTTTAAGGGGCCCTCTGCTGGGCCACACCGATGCTGTCTGGGGCTTGGCTTACAGTGCTGCCCATCAGCGCCTGTTGTCCTGTTCAGCAGATGGCACTCTCCGATTATGGAATACAGCCGAGGCTGCTCCAGCCCTAAGTGTATTTAATGATAATCAAGGTATATGCTTTTTTTTTTTTTTTTAATCATTCAACTGAATCTTTTATAAAGTGTCTAACAACAAGCAAATAAGTAAACGATTCTATAAACTCTTAGAGTTTAAATTTAATTTGAAGGGTTTTTTTTTTAAGTAATGAAAGCATATTTGTTTGAATTTCCAACTTATGATTTTTAAAAGCATAGTATTCAATGAAAGAACACACATTAAAAAATGTTTTTTAAATCAAAATATAACATCTACAGTAAAAATGGATATTGAAGACATGTCTTACTGGGTTTGACAAATATATAACTCTTATACCTCTCAAGATCTAGAACCTTTCCTTCACCTCTTCAAAGTGTCTTTGGGTCCTTCCCAGCCCCTCTTCCCATTTCCAACCAGCGGTGTGATTTCTTTCATTACAAATAAGTTTTATCTGTTCTAAATTTCATAGAAGTGAAATCATATAATATGTACTCTTTTTGTACCTGGCTTTTTACTCTCTAATGTTTTTGTGATTCATCCATGTTCTACATATCAACTTATTTATTTTTATGTTTAATAGTATTTCATTAAACCAGTGTGTTTATTTATTTACCTTTTGATGGACATGTAGGTTGTTTCCAGTTTTTGAGTATTATGAACAAAACTACTATGAACATTCTTTATTTATTTATTTATTTATTTATTTATTTATTTATTTATTTATTGAGCTAGTAAAGAGCTAGAAGTAGAATTGCTGGGAGTTAGAAGTGGTTTTGTGTGTTCAACTTTATGTGAAATTGCCAAACTTATCCAGAGTGGTTGTGCCATGTTATACCACTGACAGCATGTATGAGAATTCCAGCTGTGCTTCATTCTTAATTAATTAGCATTTGGTGTTATCAGTTCATTTAGTTTTAGCCACTCTGGTGGGTGTGTAGCAGTGTTTCATTGTGGTTTTAATTTGCATCGCTTTGGTGGCTAATTATTGTGAGCACTTTTGTGTGTGTGTGCTTATTAGCTATTAATGTATCTTCTTCTATAATATACAGATTTTTTAACTGCTTGCTTGCTTTAGATTTTCAACCATATAAAAAAATCAGATTATATTCATGTATATGTATACATGATATGTATACATCATTCTATTCTTTTATGTTTGTAAGTACACTGTAAGTTTAACCAAGTTTTATCCTATTCTAGATGATAAAGTACCTTCTTTATTCTTGAGCTGTTTTAACCTGTGTCTGGGTTTTGATGAGTTGCCTGCATTTGATATTTGCATGACTCTACCAGTAAATAATAATTTGAAATTTTATTTTTTTAATTCCGTATTTTTGATGAGTTAGAATTCCTCATAAGAGATGGTCTCTTAAAGAATTCCCACAATGCCACTCTAAGCCTCAGGTAAAAGTGGAAGCAACAAAACTTGTAGTCCAGAAATGTTTTCCATTTATTTTCTGAGTAAAGGCCTGCATTCTGTGAATATATTAGCTGAGTAACAGGTAGAAGACTTGCTGAACAGGTAAAGATAATAAAATAGGCTAGGGCTAACAGTAAAAAAAGAAATAATCTCTATTGAATGGCTAATGAGCTAATTTTTATTCTAATGTTGAGCCTTCTTTACTTCTTAAGGAAATCTTGTGACTATTTGTTTTGCTATATTATAAGGACATTTTCAACTAGACCCTCTGATCGCCATTCTCTGAATATGTTCTGACTCTCTTAGAATTGGGAATCCCTGCGTCTGTGGATCTAGTGAGCAGTGACCCGAGCCATATGGTAGCATCGTTCAGCAAAGGATATACAAGCATCTTTAACATGGAAACGCAACAGCGCATTCTCACTTTAGAATCCAACCTAGATACAAGTATGTATACCAATTTTAAGTATTCTTTGTTTGGGTCAAATTTTTAAACTTTCTCAAAATTATAATTACTAGAGTCAACTACAAAAAATACTTGTTATTATAAAGAGTTCTGCCTTTTAAATCACAGAACACAGTTACTTGGATAAAATGATTTACAATTGATTTTAAGACTTTAAATTTATGCACATTTATAACTATACTATTTGGAATAGCATTTGAGCTATTCCAAAGAGGAGTCAAGTCACATCCCCAAAGGCAAAGGAATTAAAAACAAAAATGAACTGTTGGGACCTCATGAAGATAAAAAGCTTCTGCACTGCAAAGGAAACAGTCAACAAAACTAAAAGGCAACCGACAGAATGGCAAAAGATATTTGCAAGTGACATATCGGACAAAGGGCTAGTATCCAAAATCTATAAAGAACTCACCAAACTCCACACCTGAAAAGCAAATAATCCAGTGAAGAAATGGGCAGAAAACATGAATAGACACTTCTCTAAAGAAGACATCCAGATGGCCAACAGGCACATGAAAAGATGCTCATCAGGGAAATACAAATCAAAACCACACTCAGATATCACCTCACTCCAGTCAGAGTAGCTAAAATGAACAAATCAGGAGACTATAGATGCTGGCGAGGATGTGGAGAAATGGGAACCCTCTTGCACTGTTGGTGGGAATGCAAACTAGTGCAGCCTCTCTGGAAAACAGTGTGGAGTTTCCTCAAAAAATTAAAAATAGATCTACCCTATGACCCGGCAATAGCACTGCTAGGAATTTACCCAGGGGATACAGGAGTACTGATGCATAGGGGCACTTGTACCCCAATGTTCATAGCAGCACTCTCAACAATAGCCAAATTACGGAAAGAGCCTCACTGTCCATCAACTGATGAATGGATAAAGAAGTTGTGGTTTATATACACAATGGAATACTACGTGGCAATGAGAAAGAATGAAATATGGCCTTTTATAGCAACGTGGATGGAACTGGAGAGTTTTATGCTAAGTGAAATAAGTCATACAGAGAAAGACAGATACCATATGTTTTCACTCTTATGTGGATCCTGAGAAACTTAACAGAAGACCAAAGCGGGGGGGGGGGTGGGGTGGGAGGGGGGAGGAAGAAAAAGAAAAAAGGTTAGAGAGGGAGGGAGCCAAAACATAAGAGACTCTTAAAAACTGAGAATAAACTGAGGGTTGATGGGGGGTGGGAAGGCGGGGAGGGATGAGCACTGGATGTTGTATGGTAACCAATTTGATAATAAATTTCATATTAAAAAATAATATGGGGATAAAAAAACAAAGAGGAGTCAAGTTTTATACCAAATGATTAGTTTTCAATTCTGTTTGAAGAAAGTAATATTTATTCTGAATATAAAATAAATCTGTTTTTCATTTCTCATAATTTCATTTTTTAAATCAATTTAGTTTTGTATTAATAATATTATTTGACACAGCTCTCTACTGATTAGACTGTAAATCAAGTTGTGTCTCTTAAAATCTCAAATATGAAGCTTCTCATTGGATACAGAAAGTCAGGAAATAATTTCTCAGATTGTGAAAAAGATACTATGGAATCTTTTTGATTTTTGGCTTTTTAACCACTGCTTTCTGTCTTTAGGCTTAATCTAGACAAGTACATTTTAGGTTGCAGTTGACAAAGGAAGCTGTGTACATATATATTGTTGTTTTAATCTGAGAACTAGCTTTGAAAATAATTACCATGGTGTGTTTGTGTGTGTGTGTGTGTGTGTGTGTGTGTGTGTGTGTGTGTGTCTGTCTGTCTGTCTCTCCCTCTCCCTCTCCCTCTCCCTCCCTCCCCCCCCCACTCTTTTCCTTGCAAAAATTTCCCTCATTCCATTTTGACTTTCTTCATTTTCTCTTCCCGATCTGTTGGCCTTTGTTTTTTTCTGAGGTCTTAGGAGAATTGTTTGGGGAAATACACACGAATAGAGTTTTGAACTATTTGGATGTAAAAGAGAGGGGTGAAAAAATAAAAACTGATATTATGGAATAAGAAAAGGAGAAACTTTTTTTTGTCAAGTAATAATCGGTTTTAGACTCTCAATAAATTTAAAATCAATTTAAATATATGACTTAAAGCTACAGTAGTAAAATACAGATAACAATATGAAACTAAGAAAGATGTGAACATTTTTGGAATTACCTTCAGAAATTATAGTCAATTCTTAGAATGTCCTGAGTGGTAAATACTGACTTTAATGACTGCTACAAATTAATAAGATGTCAAGTCTGGTGGATGAGATGGATGAAGTAAACTCGGCAATCCCAATTTTCTCTTTAAGTGTGTGACAATAAAGTCATGTGACTTTTTGCCTGATACTAGAAACATTTTCTGAAGAAAACTGCCAAAAATGTTTTGAACAAAGGCAACATTATTGGAATAAGTGATAATTACTTTGAGTTATAATAATAATATGTCCTGACATTTTCTTTTTTAAATATATCCTTTTTTTTTTTTTTAATGTTTATTTACTTTTGAGAGAGAGCGAGTGAGTGTGAGAACACAGGCAGGAGAGGGGCAGAGAGAAATGAGAGAGAGACACACACAGAATCCGAAGCAGGCTCCAGGCTCCGAGCTGTCAGCACAAATCCTGACATGGGGCTCGAATCCACGAACCGCAAGATCATGACCTGAGCCTAAGTCGGATGCTTAACTGACTGAGCCACCCCAGGCGCCCCTGTCCTGACATTTCCTAAATTATCAGTTTGATTACTTTCGAGTTGTATAAATTATCAGTTTTATTACTTCAGAGCTGTACTTTTATTCTTTTCTACTGTGACTACCCCTGCTTATTTATTTTTTTACTACATTGTTCTTTTCTGTAATTTAGCAGATTTTTTAAAAATTAAAGTTCAGACCAAAAACATGTTTCAAGGTAAAAGTAAATTTCTTATAGAATTAAAAAGGATGGAGGTTTTTGTTTTAAAAATCAGAATAGACTCACTTTCTGTTCATTAATGTCAGTGGTGATTTGTGATAAAGTCAAAGGTATTTGAAGCAGGTAATTGAGGTCTTGTCAGTCCAGTGAAAAGTAAGCCCTTTCTACATTACAAGCTGAATACAAATACTTGCAGGAGTTTTTTAGATTCATTGTTCAATTTATTCCTAGTGTTCTTTGCATTTTGCCTACATGTCTGATTTACTATTAAGTGGAGAAACTTCCTTAAAAGTATTACTAAGTAAAAACTCTTTTGCTTCCTTCCATCATTTGATTTCTATCATAATTATTTTCTAGGTCTCAGCATAATTGAAGCTATTCTCAGAAACCTCTCTCTCAGAATACATGGGATATTTTACTTAAAGTATTTCTTTTCTTTTGTTACTCTCCTGCTAGATCCTACAGAGGATAATGCTCAGTGGTATGTTATCTCTGGAGGAAAGAAAAAAAAAAAACAACTACAGGCTGAGCTTTGAAACTAAAGTCTTTGTTAAGGACCATTTAAATTGAGTATAACTGACTGAGCTTACTCCACGTGGTCAAGTGACTTTTTCTTTTATTCTTAGATATCAGGCTGTTAGTACTGGAAAAAGATTACCTTCAGTTTTTAAGATGTCATATTTTTAGGGACCACAAGAAAATCCAAGAGAGTACCCTAATATTACCATTATTTTTATCTATATTTAGCTATATTTTCTATTATGTGAATGTAAATTCGTAATAACTTTACTAAGATTTTAAAAAGTTTAACTCTTTTTGAAATAATTTTAAATATGCAGAGTTTCAAAAATAGTACAAGAACTAGTTACATTTCACACGGATTCATCAGTTTCTACCATGAAACAGTTCATGTACTGTGATACGGGCCTAATGACATGTGGCCTGCTTCTCTCATTGTGCGTATAATTGAAATTCTTTGAAACTTACTGTATAGGGCACAAAAACTACTGTTAGGATGCTGACTATTTGAAGATTCCAAACACGGTAGACTGTCAAATGATAACCATTTCTATTATGATGAGAAAGAGAAGATTATACATTTCAGAAGCTCTCTTTGTCATATTTGTCTTCAGATGATAACCATGTGATAAAGAATATCTAGAAAGAGTGGAGATTTAAATTTGGTTATCATCTACTTGTAAGTAATGATGGAACTTTATTAAAGCTGCAGAAATATCATAGATCATCAGAGAATGAGAAATGTCTGTGGCCCCACGCTCAGCGCTAGGTGGCACCCATTGATTGCAGGTGGTGGAAAAGAAAATTCTCATTTGTAAGTACCTCTACATTTGTCAGTATGGTATTGTTCAGGCACTTCTTCTTTCCTAACATTGATATTGAGAATACAGTCACAGAATAAATTAACTAAAGACATATTAAAGTCACAAAGTCTCCTAGGTGAGCATTCAGTCCTCTTATATGAAGAAATAGTAGCGTTAACTAACTTTGTTGCTCTTTTTTTTTTTCTTTTTCGCAGCCACTTCTTCCTGTCAAATAAATAGAGTCATCAGCCATCCTACTCTTCCCATCAGCATCACTGCTCATGAAGACAGGCACATCAAATTCTATGATAACAACACAGGTAAGTGTTTATTACAGAGTGATCAGTGTTAAATAAATAAATAAATAAAACCCACTGTAAGTAGGCTGACTTGGGTGTCTGTTAGTGGCTATATAGTCTAGGAATAAGCATGGAAACAAATACTCTTCCAGCTCAGTTTCTGTTCATTCTGTCCAAATCTGCTAAGAACTAGTCTTCATGATAGCGTATAAAATCATCTTAGGTTATTTAAGTCATTTACTTAATGTTTTATTTATTTTTGAGAGACAGAGTACAAACGGGGGAGGGGCAGAGAGAGAGGGAGACACAGAATCCAAAGAAGGCTCCAGGCTCTGAGCTGTCAGCACAGAGCCCAATGTAGGGCTTGAACCCACGAACAGTGAGATTCACGACCTGAGCCAAAGTTGGATGCTTAACCAACTGAGCCATTCAGGCGCCCCTCATCTTAGTTTATTTAATAATAAGTAGATACTATGTTTTGGCCCTAGCACCAAGGTTATCACTAGGGACACAATTGAAAAGGTCATTCAAATACCAATAAAATTGATCTCTTGCTGTGAATATGTTGGGGAAAAGTAGAAACATGTTAGAAGTAAGAGGCATATGATCATTATATTTTGTTTAAAATTGTTCAAGTTTGGGGTGCCTGGGTGGCTCAGTCAGTTAAGCATCTGACTCTTGATTTCAGCTCTGGTCATGATTTCACAGTTCTTGAGTTTGAGCCTCGGTTCATGAGTTTGAGCCCCATGTCAGGCTCCACACTGACACTGCGGAGCCTGCTTGGGATCCTCACTCTCTCCCTCCCCCTCTCTCTCTCTCTTTCTCTGTGCCCCTCCCCAGCTCACAGTTTCTCTGTAAATAAATAAACTTTAAAATTGTCCAGTGTTGGAGAGCCTTAGTGTTGGAGATAGAAACCCCTAAGTCATTTGTTTTTTTGATTCAGTTTTCCATAGACTACTCTTTTCGGTATTATAATATTGACTATCTGGTCCTGATTGATTTGAATTACTATATGTAAGGTGGGGAGGATATGTGGGCTTTCCCATTTTTTATTAGCTTTCATTCACTAGTCAGAAGGAAATTCCTGAAGAGCTGTGTTCGGAGGAAAACACTCCATATTGGCAGCCATATTTACCTGAGTATCTGCTATTAGCTTTGTAGATATATTAACTTTTGCTGACTTTGCTTAGCTGTGAGTAATGAGTAATTTAATATTTTAATCCCTTTCTATATGTTGTTTCCACCAATATTGTGGCTGGGTTTTCCCTCCGTTGCTTTGTCTTTCCGTCTCTTCTGTTCTCACAACCCATATAATTTGCCTGTAGCTAAAGGATGCAAAGTAGGTGATTCATGTCTTAGTCTTAGTTAATGAACATGGCTTAAGGGAATATTTGTGTATAAATGACTGACTTTTATATTGCTATTTGAAAGACAGAAGTATAATCTGAAATTTAAGCTTTTGTTTCTCATTACCATGGCTAGAGCAGGAGGGAGACACATTGTTTTAGCTGTGATGGAAAAAGCTATTGATGCAGTAAGTACACAGAGAGGGGTGACTGGAGAAATCAGTGTAACATGGTAACTGGCGTATGTTCAGGATGAGGAAAGCTGTTAATAAAGAGTAACAATCTCTTTTTCCCAAAGGCAAACTCATCCACTCCATGGTAGCCCATCTAGAAGCTGTTACAAGTTTAGCAGTTGATCCCAATGGCCTGTACTTGATGTCTGGGAGTAAGTACATCAACTATGGATTATTTATTTATCCTTACTATTTTCATGTTAATGTAATTTTTCCTTTCAATTTCTTTTTCTTTTCTTCTTCTTTTTTTTCTTTTCTTTTGATACAGGTCATGACTGTTCAATACGTTTATGGAACCTAGAAAGTAAGACGTGTATCCAAGAGTTTACAGCTCATCGGAAAAAGTTTGAAGAATCAATTCACGATGTAGCTTTCCACCCATCCAAATGCTATATAGCCAGTGCTGGGGCTGATGCACTGGCCAAAGTCTTTGTATGACACAATGCATCATCTTCACCTTCTAGCTCTTTATAAATAATCAACTGCACAAAAGAGATACAGAAGACCAGGGCAAGAAGCAACCTGTCCTGCCCTTTTGTTCTGCCGAAGGAGCACAGAGAACATTTGTTAAAGTATAGTTTTGCAATTCGTATACTGTTTTCTAAAACTAAGGTTTGTTCTGGTTGCTGCAAGCTCAGCTGAATCTGTGAGCCTGAAAACTGTTTCAAAATTTCCCCCAATAGGAGCTATTATTTCTGAGGTTGTTCTAATTCGCTAGGCAGGCCTGAGCGAACATAGGTTTAGCCTGTCCCTATTGAGTAAATAGGGCATGCTATAAGGGATAATTAAAAAGCTTGATGACTGGGAATGATAGAGGAAGAACAGAAATTTAGACCCAGTTCTCCCCTGAGAAATCTTGTTAACCACATTAGGTAGTCAAAACAGTAATCTTTACCATATCTGCTGTACTAACCCCGATGTGCATAATGAGCAGGCAGTGTCCAAATGAGTTTTTAATTTAGCTCTCCTTTCATCTGTGCACATAAAAGCACCTGGCAAAGCATTTTACCATTAGGGGAAAAAAAGAAATGCAATAATATGTTAAATATATTATTATTCAAAAATGCTAAACAAATATTTAGTTTGTAAGCAGATTTCTATATTGTATTACCTTTTTGAAAATAGATTTGGTAACATTGTAAAGTTAAGCTGTCAAAAACAGTCACCATTATCAATAGTCAGTAGAGTCTGCTTTTACTAAAGAATTTAACTTATTCAGGTTCAAGATTCTGTTTATTTTTAAGGGCAAGCAGGGCATATCTTGATAATTTCTATTAATTTTAAAATTCACTTTATTCATGTGATATTTCTAGTACCAGAGTGGTTATCTCATATTGATGAAATCTTACCTTTTAGTGGTTGAAAAGACGGAAGTTATCTGTGAGTACTTGTTTTTCAAAATCCACATAACCATGCTTCGGATGACCTCTTGCTTTTTCTTTGTCTCTCATATTCAAATTATCCGACACCTACCAAAAACAGTTTATAATTATGTTTTGACAGCCCAAAGGGTATGGTTAATGTCAGGCAACTGCTTTTGCAGTACTAAATAAAGCACCTGGTTTGTGCCCCAGAAGTCTTCCATTAATCTATCCAAGAAGAAGAGCCCGCTGGAAATCTGGATGGAAGAGTTCAGTGCATCCCTTGGTTAAAGAGTTTTCTCTTTACCTTCCCCTACCCCTCCATTCTCTAATTGGAGTACACAGCGTGTTTTAATAGGCAGTGTGTCAGTATTGTTTCTGTGGAAAACTGTCATAAAGGACCAGGGTTCCTTGAACTCACCTAGGTTCCTTGAGCTCACCTAGCCTGTGACCCACATGTGACCAGCTCTTAAGATTCCCATGACCCCACTCTTTGGACCTAGTGTCTTCACATTCTTTTGTTTGCCCCAAATGTCAGAGACCAGTGTAGAAATTAGGAATAAATTATTAATGCCCAACTTTTCAGCAAAATGTATATATAGTAGTTTTCATACTTAAAATCCATATCCATAAATGTTTTAATCTTTTAATATAATTCCTACATTCCTCTCCCAACATATTCCATTGTCGTAACAATGACACTTCTGATGATATGTATATTTACTCTGAAAAAGTATTCTGGTGGTGATATGGATAGTAATTGACAATTTTTCTTTAAAATGTCTGCTTTTCTGCCTCTAGAGTTTTGCAGCATACAAGCTAGATTTGCCTCGTTGATAGACAGATATACTTTAATATTTTGACACAGCTACCTTGTCATTTCATCTGTGCTTTGGTTCACAGTGGGCTCAAGGGACTCCTTTCTATAATCGAATGAATTGACCTGGACTTGAACTCCCAGGTGAATGTTTATATTCCCATGCAGATATAGAAGTCCACATTGTGTTTGGTTCATTCCTCTTTTTGGTTCTTCAGTGAGTAAAAAAAAATGGTGTTGCTAACCTAACATTTATATAAGTATACTGGAAAATCCAGTCGGGTGCCCTTACTTGGCATGTTTATGATGGACTAAGCTATTGTTTTACCACTTACTGCTTAAATTACCTCGCAAGGTCTCCAGTGCCTGCTTTACTTACATCACTGAAATTCTCAAAACCAAGAAAGTCTCTTTCCTTACGTTTTATACCTCCTGGTTGAAATTTCTCTCTTCGTGAGTGGAAAATGACCATGAGATAGGTAAACTGTGGTGCAGATGATGGAGCTTTGGAAGTTCTTTAGCCAGCCAGTGCCAGGCCATTGGAGACCCTAGACAGAAACAGATTCCTCTCCACTAGCACTGTGTGATCACAGCCTAGAAATGAGCCAAAGCTGTCTTCCAGCCAGAGAGAAGCATAGACATGTATCTGCTTTCCCCGCCAGCCTATCAGAAATTTAATCCCCCAAATGAACAAATTCAAGATTCACACAGTCATTGAAATGCTTTCATAGTGCTTGGTTTGTAAATATTTTGGGTGAAATGTATTGGGAGAGTATGAAAATCAGCAGGAGACATGGTCCCTGCCTTATTTTCATATGCTATGAATACATCTCTGGGACTTGCAGCACCCTTCTCAAAACCCAGATGTCATATGGAGCTCATTTGCTACTCGAACCCTAGACAGGTATTTAACATAAGTGATATAATGACCTTCAGTATTTTTCTATTGAACAAGTTTAGCGATTTTTGCCATTAAACAGATAATTAGTTATGCAAAGTATTTAGCTTTTATAATCATTTTAGTTATGACTAAAAGGGGGGAAATTATGCTGCATCACTGATAATGAACTTTGTGAAAAATTTTTGTTTATCTGACTTTCATTCCTTCAGTATTCTTGCTATAAATTTCTTTTGGAGATAATGATAAAGATTTATTTGAAAATGTCTAAAATGTATGTATATTTTATAAATATATATTATATATATTGTAGGAATATATATAATATATATAGACTATATATATTATATATATATTATATATATATATAAACCATAGGTGCATTTTACTGTTTTGTATTTTCATTCTTAGAGGTCGTGTACACCACAGGTAATGATGAGTATGATGAGTGTTGTGCTGTTTGCTTTTGCAGTATAATATATAGTTCTAAATGTTTCAATTACTGTATATACTATATTCATTATAGGCTAGCATGCTTGTTTTAAAGACTGTCATTCTAGTTTATTAAAATCTGAATGTAAGAAAACCTGGCTATTCAAATGTGAATTGAAAAATATTCCATTCTCAGTACTGAACTATTTCCATTGAACATTCAGGATTTTTTTTAACAAAACAGATATCATCAAGAAGGCAATAGCTAGAGAATGAGAGGTGCCTTTAAAATAAAATACAAATGCAGCCTTACAGTGAGGATGAGGATTGAGCTGGGGGGGGTGGGGGGGGGGCTATGGCAGAGAGAGATTGAGAGACAGAGAGAGAGTGAATGTGTGTGTGCGCGTGTGCGTGTGTGTTTGCCAGTCTGTGAAGATCCTGATTTGTGACCATCAATGTCTTTTCAGTGTATCTGCTCAACTTCTAGGATTTCAAGGGACATTTCATGCACTGTCTTCGTGCTCTTCTGAGCACCACGTGTACTTTCCAAGGATTTTGAATGTGAATTCCTAGAAATTTCAGTAGACAGGAAAATAACTATTCTTTCATGATAGTTAAGTTCAGGTAAAAGGAGAAATTATTGATTCACCAAAATTATGGGATCTTCTAATGTGGGCTAGGTAATTTTGTAAAAATGTAATTTTTAAAGGCTTACTTTTTTAGTACTTCATATATTTCCCTCTTACACAAGAGCATGCCATGAAATTCTTCTGTGATGAAGATCCAACTAGTAAAAATTATTTTTAGATTAAACACCTGAACTAGTTAAAATACCACCTAAGAATAGTGTTTAAATGGCATCTTTCATATCTACCTCGTTGTCATTGCTGCCATTTTAATGAAAGCAAATCTTTATGATCAGAAATGACTGGATGCAATTTCTCTGTTGGTGCTTTTCTCAGGCTTTGTCATTTAAGTTATATTGAACTAAGATGTCACAAATCAGATTGAAAGACTCAGAGTTTTGGTTTTCTTTTGAAAGAACTGCTTAAAATTTATCATCAGTGTTGATAGTGAGTGGATATAGTTCAACTCTGGTTAGTATACGTCTGTGATATTTTCAACCAAGAGCCAAACTGTTACTGAATTTACATGGAAAAAGAGCTCTAAGTACAGTTTTCTTCAGCTTACTTTATTCTTTGAAAGCTATTTCAAGGCTATTAAGTACATAATCATTAATTTTATGTACTCAGAAGTTGCCTTTGTTACTGTTACTTGTCTAGTTTTTTATATAATTGCAGTACTTTATGTGTTTGACACTGGGATTCAGGTTGTATAAAAGTAGTAGCTGACTGAAAATCATATGTATATTTTTGTGAAATGTATCAATTCCAGAAGTTCCTTTTAGGGGAAGGTCCAGAAAACATGTCCATCTTTAAAAACAAAGGACAGGTCATTGGTAAATGATTTGAATCATTTTTACTTTCAGCACTGGAAGCTTTTTAATTGGCCGTATCCATCATCTAGCTGGACCTCCATGTCAGTGTAAGGGACACCAGATTGACAAAGTATTTAGCAGATTGCATCAGTTTTGTTTTTGTTTTTCTGTTTTCGTTTTTTTTCTTAATCGGAAAAAAAAAAAACCCACAAAAAACAAAAACCAAAAAACTAATCTAGGCCAAACAGAGATCCCTAGATTCCACTTACTTATTCTAGCAGTATTCCTGAAGTGGTGCTTAGGGGTCAGAATTTTCTGGATCTTTGCTAGTTAAGCTTTAGATTTGATTTAACTGGGACCACATGGTTGCCATCCCTGTGATGCAAATTAGAAAGTTCATTTTAATTTAGATTAACTTTAATGTCTGCCTGGATTTTTAACAGGCTGTGAACCAGTGAGTGCCTTGTTAATGTAGAATGATTTTCCCTGGTTGTTAGCTCCTTTCTGAAAATGTCTCAGAGAATGGTATTTTAGTTGACTTGTACAGATCTGCTAAGTTCGGTATTATCAGCAGTCAGAAAGCCTTCAGTCTACCATGTACCTCCCTCCCTGCTTTCTTCTCATTGTTTGGCTGAAGTTTGCCTCTTGTGAGAAACAAATTCGACCCCCCTCTCCACACACTTTTTTCAATCCAGATTAAGAGGTATTCCCTACATGCATTCCAACTGTATGATCTAATATCTGTTTTTAGGAGGAACCACTTCTTTGTAATCCTGAAATCTACTTGTTACTTTACGTCCTTCTTAACTTCAGTTTACTAGAGCTGACTCCAGGGCATCATCAGTTTAGATTCCTACTAACTTCTTTTCTCCACCCCCCCACCCCCACCCCCTCCCCGCAACTGGTGGGCCCTGGACCAGATTGTTTGATCTTCAGGTATTTTTAAATTTAGTTATAATATCAATTAATGTAAATTAATCCAAATGCTAATTTTTGTGGTGCAAGAAGTTTCTTTTGTAAATTCAGGGTATGGATAAGCTAATTAAGATATCTTTATTTGGTGGCTCTAAGTGTATTATTTGTTTTTAAATAAAGTGTACAAATATAGATAATGTGCTATAGGTGTCTCATGAATTGAAATATTTTGGAATCTAGTGGATTTGCAGTTTATTATAAAATACTTTAATACAACTTGATTTTGTTTTTTCCAGTAGGGGTGGGGCAGAAGAGGCATGCAGAGGAATGAAGGAGTATTAGACAAAGTAGATGTGAGTCCAAAGTAATAAGCCAGTCTTAATTATTGATTTTGAGGAAGATAGAGAAATTTATCATTATAGAGTGTGAACCTTTGGAAAGCCAGTAAAATTAAAATACCCCATGAGATTGGATAATTGATACTTTCAGGGACACACATATATTTTTCAAGTGTTTAGTTATATATTTTTTAAAAATTACACATATATAAATTTAATGTGTTTTTATTTTTATTTATTTTTTTGTTTGGCTACTTAACAAACATAAGCCCTCCCCTCCCCCTTGCCTTTTCAGATCAACATTAGTTTTCAAGAGCTCTCTCTGCCCACAGCTCACAGTCTCTTTGTTCCAATCTGAAGCCACCATACTATGTGGAATCTGAAAGTGTCCTTGAAACTATCTGCCGTTCTCTGATGTTTTTGTATTCTGCTGTAGTGATGAGTTTATATCCTTTAGCACGTACACATTCTTCAGCAGCGTCAGAAATACCCCTTTTTGTGCCTTTTAATGAGAACTGAGACATTGCCGGAGTAATTTTTGAGTAATCTAGTACAGAAGGCTAGGAAGATGCCAAAAGTTTTTTCATGGATTAACGGGCCCTCTGGGGTGCCCCAGAGTGTTCCTCTGACCTGCATTGGGTTCCCCAAGACCATCACCGAGGTTTTGAGGGGCCCCAGAGATGTTCTGGCACTTAGGATAGTCCCCAGGAACACTAGGAATCTAGCAGCGCCATGTAACTCAAACACTGTGGCTATGAAGTGCCCCTCCACTTGTTCCTTATTAGTTAACACCTGTTGCTTACAGTGATCGGGATACTCTGATTTTATGGGAATCACTGGTATGCACCTCTAAAAATTAGAAACCCTGTCTTCTGGAACACTAACTTAGTATAGTTTGTATACTTTCAAAACCACAGAATTCAAAGTTCACCAACCACAAAATGACTCACTTTGCATTTCACTTAGATCCTACAACCCCAAGTCCTTTCTCCATCCTAGTGGTTTAATTAAGGGTACTGGTGGTTTTAGTCAGACTTGAAGAAGGATCTATTTGAGTGAACAAAATCTGCAATATCCTGCTAACAGGAAGGGCCTATTTTGTAGAAAATTCCCTTGTCCTCGATGATTTAGCCATTCACCTTACATTGCAGGCTGGTCCAGATGCTAACTCTGCATTGACTTTCCCTGTGTGCCTCTTTAAAGATATAATTAATCCAGTAATGTAAAGGAGAACCCACCATAAAACATCTGTTAAATAGCACTTGGAGCACTGGAATGAGTATGGCTAATTCATGTGCCACAGTTTTCTGTGCTCTCATAAACTGCAGTGTATATACCAGGTTCCCAATCTCTAACCTCAAACCACAGATATTTTTGAATTACCTCATATAATAGCATCACCAAGTTAAGGGTAATGGTAAGGGAAACCCATCATTTACAAATGAAATTTCCCAAACTGAAAAACTTTCTTTAATTAAACACTGCATGGAATGCAAAAATTTTATGTTTAGTATGAGTTGTAAAAACAAGGAGTTTGTGACTTGTGTAAGATGTGCTGAAATGTTAAAGTACACTGACATCTAGCTATTTTCTGAGTGAAATGGACCAAGGCAGTAGTTTTTCATAAGTAAGATTAACTTACTTAGAGCAAAAGAAATCTCATCAGAAAGTTGACTTTGGGTGCTGGCTAACTTGGGTGAGAGTGTGGGGGAAAACTACCGTACCAAGAAGGAAAAGCCACCAGCCCTGCCATCTGGGCCCACCACCCATTGGCTCCCTTTTTTCTTTAAATGACTTGGAACGATGACCTCTAAGATCTTTTGACCTCTAAAAGTGAATGGTTCCAATTCTGCCTTGTCATTGCTCCCTGTTACCTAAATGAAAGATTTTTAGGAAGTACATCAAAAGTATTCTAGAGCTCCCAGGTAAAGTGTCAGCATAGCTTTTATTATATTTTAGGAAGCCATATTAACATAGACCCAAGTATGTTGTGCCACTTGTATATGTCAGAATGACGACCAGAAATGTAAAAATGAGGCCTCTCATGAGGCCAAGTGATAATCCCATGAAAAGATCAGAAAGTCATTTTTGTAGGATGAGTTGTTTTGAGTGATTTTACTATGCTTTCAAAACCATTTAAAAATATATTTGCATGTTTCTCTACAGACTTGAGCCCATATATTTCAGAATATCCTGTTGGTGGAATAATTTTATTCAGTGTGTATTTTAGAAAAAGAATTCAATGGTCTCACATCTTTTGACAGTTATTAATGATCAAACTCCTGACACTCCCTCCCCTTTTCCTCCCCTCCCCGCTGGAACTCATTGGTATGTAGACCAGTAGCATATGTCTCCATGTTTTGGCTGCCTGGAAAAACAGCATGTTGTATAGTTTTCAGATAAACATGGAGCCTTGTATATTTGATACATGTCAAAATGATAGTGAATATCATGTGAATAATGTTAATTAGCAGTGTCCCCTCAGCTAACAACATTAAGGTTAGATTCTGCCAATTACCATTCAGGAGTTTTGAAAGTATGCACATTGAGCTAAAATACCACTTAATTCATTTAAATGGAAACTTTATTTTTCAGTGAAACAGTACGTGTTCAGTTTCCTTGTAGATCTCAGGGTCAGAAGAAATCAGGCTTTCTCCCAACTCTAAAACATTCAGGCTTTCTTTTATTCATTTTGGTCAGCCTTTTAAATAAGCAAGACAATAAACTCCTATTTCTCATATCCTACTATACTTGGGAATACACATCTAATGATTCCAATTAAGAAAAAATAAACCCTGCAAGCAGGCTTCCCCCCACCCCCCACCCCCCCGTCTTTAGGAACATCATTGCTTTCTGGAGGAGAAATTATTTTACTTCAGAAAATGAAGGTGAGAGATCCATGCAGTTTTGTCTCCTTGATATATGCAAGTTATGTACAGCTTTCCTCTGCAGAAAAACACAAATTTTATTTTGTATGATTTTTAAAAGTTATTTTGGAAGTACAAAAATCAGCAAGGAAGATGTGATAAGTTTATTTTATATACTGTCTTTCAAAATCTTAGATTTTTTGTGTTGCATGGGAAGCATGTAGTGATGAATTTTATTATGAATGCCTGGTTTCCACCCCATCCTCAACTCACATTTTACATATTATGTATTGCTCAGTGTCACGTAACTAAAACAGGTAAATGATTGCTTCAGTCTCTATAAGCTCATTTGTTTTTCTTATATTCTGCTTAGCACCTCTCCTGATTCCTTCCCATATAAAAAGTACTCAAATACTATCTGTGGGTTGAGAAATTAGAAAGCACATTTTCAAAACTCTAAATCTATCCAGATCTTCAAAAACAAATAAATCATCCCTGCAGGTTCCTAGCCGATCGCAGATATATTTAGATCTGTGAGGCTGATCCTAAGATTGAGGTCTGTATCCTAACTGAGGAGGAATTTGGATCTCACCTGGAAGGTGGCAGCAGAATGGCCAAGACACCACCCTCCTGCACACTTCCAGTCCTGCCTACGGAATTAAGCAGAGCATGTGGGGGACAAGGACATGTGTCTGAACACTGTTAATGGTGCATCTTCTTTCCCTAACCTCTCTAGCACCAACCCACTGGCCTTTGATCTCTTGTGGGGCAGCTCCTCCAGTCTGGAACTTAAACCTGCCGGGACTGTCTTGGGCCCAGGCCAGATCCACCACCCTTTCCTTGCAACCCTCAGAAGGTCCAGCTATTCCTAACTGGCTGTTTTTTTCCCCAAAGAAGTAGGAAGTACCTCCCAGTAGAAGATTGTCAAGAAAGGCATTCCTCTGGGGGAACTTGCCTTGGATTTGAAGAATCTAGGACAAATCCCTCGGGATGTTTTCAGGGCTGCTTTTTGCCTAGAAGATTTGATGGTAATTATCTAAACGTTTATTAACTCTCCTGGGACCGAGCTCTGTGTTGTCTTGCTTTGCAGCTACCATTCCACCAAGGCCCAAGTGGCTTGCAGCCTTGAGCTGAAAAGCTGAATTGCTTCAGGAGCAAAATAGTCAACAAGTTAGAGACAGACTATATTTTAACAATCAAATGACTTTTAAATCATTAAGAGAATCATCAGAAGAGTAGTGAATTGAATTTTTCACATTTCCATTTCTAAAGGCTTATTATAAATAAAATTGAGTGTGAAATGTTCAATTAAATCTCAAAATAATGTTAAACCTATATATTATGTAAGAACTATTAGCTCTTCAAATTATTAAAAGAGGATTATTTTAAGATCAATCCAGGACAAAGGAAAGAACAGGATTTTGACCTGGACACAGGACATTGTCGGTGAAACTTTAGTGAGACTAACTCTTATGAATTGGTTTCTCATCTATGAAAAGGGGATTATACATCTGCCTGATAGATTGGTTTGAGAAAAGAGATAAAAACACCTGATAAAATGTTGGGCAGTCTTAAGCATCCAACAAATAATTATTCACACCCTGAGTTCAGACTTCTTGTCCATGTAATTCTGTCACACTCCTGGTAACTTCTAGAATATCAGAGTTTTAGGAGAAATGAGGTTAAAATGAACATCAAGAGTAGCCCTAAAGAAGAAGTTACTCCTAAAATATTACTTTCCTCAATATTTGAGTGCCTGCTGTGTGTCAGTCAGTTCGAGGTGCTGACATTCAGCAGTAGACAAAGTCCTTTACCTGATACAGCTTACGTTCCAGTTGGGAGGAACAAATAATATCAATAAAAAATATCGAATATTGGTGATAAGTGCTAAAAGGAAAGGAGATGGGTGTTTCACAGATGTAAATAGGGGTACAATTTAAATTACTGCAATTAACGAAAAGAGAAACAAGGTGCATGTGGCTGGCTCAGTTGGAAGAGCATGCGACTCTTGATCTCCAGGTCATGAGTTCGAGCCCCATGTTGGCTGTAGAGATTACTTAATTAAAAAAAAAAAAAAAGCAACAAGTGAAGTAATGAAGAGACATAATGGCAGAACTCATACCCCACCATACCATTCCACTCCCACCCCATCTTGTAACAGCCCGATCTATGTATCCCTATTTTTGTTCATCCAGATAGGTGTACACAAATACTACACAGGGTTTTGTCTTACTCTACATGTTCTCTGCAACTTGCTTTTAAAATTTAATGTGTATTTTGAGCACCTTCAAGTCCATACATAGACTTCTTTTAAATTCCTTAATCTACACACACACACTCTCGGGTAAATGAAATGAGATTTTTTTTGGTGCGTCTGTTTGCTGTAAATAAGTGGGATAACACATACCCTCTGCATCTTTTCTCATCCAAAAATGTGTGATGGAAATCCCTCCAAGTCTGTCTCATAGCTGTTATTTCATTCTTCTGAATGCTGTATAATACTCTATGATGATGACTTAAACTTCTTCTCTAATTAATGGACATTTACTTTGCTACCGGATTTTCACTATTATGGTAACTATGCCTGTGCACATACTCATGACCATGATGGTGTCACTTCTGTGGAGTAGATTGCCTGCAGTAGGATTTCTGGTTGACAGCTACATAGATTTAAATTTTTTAAATAACTATTGACAGATTATTTCCCAAAAAGGCTGGAGCAATTTATATCTTCATCAGTAAATGTACAGTATAAAAATTACCCATGCCCTTCATCCCCACTAGGGATGTTGTATCATTTAAAAAAATAATAGAAGAAAAAAAAAGACTGGTGGTGTGTATAATGATTTCTCAGTATTACTTTATTTGCATTTTACCTAATTATTGTAAATCTGCATAACTTTTCATATGTTCTTTGGTTATTTGGGTTTCACTCATAATTAAATTACCTTTTGTATTTTCTATTACTGTATAACCGATTAGCACCAATTTAGCAGCTTAAAGTGATACCTGTTTATTATCTCACAGTTATATGGGTTAGAACTTCAATCAGGCTTGACTGGGCTCTTTGTTTACTGTCTGATAAGGCTGAAATGAAGGTGGGTGCCAGTCTGAGCTCTTAACTGAAGGATCTGGGGAAGAATTCACTTCCATGCTCATTCATGTTGTTGGCAGAATCTGAATCCTTAAAACTGTAGGACGGTTGTAGATGGAGGGCTCTGTTTTCTTGCAGGCTGTCAGCCAGAGGTTGATCTCAGCTTTTAGACGTTACTCTCCAGTCCTTGTACATGACCCCTCCCACCTTCCAAGTTAGCAAGGATTCATCAAGATCCTTCTCATGCTTGACTTTCTCTGCTTTTTCTTCTGCAAGCCAGAGAAAACTCTGCTTTTAAAGGACTTATGTACCTAGGGTGAACCCACCCAGATAATTTCTGTATGTTAAGGTCTACTGGTTCGTAACCTTAATTAAGTCTACAGACTCCCTTTGCTGTGTAAATGTAGCATTATCATGGGAGGAACATCAGGGTGAAAGATTATGGGGGCCATCTTAGAATTCTGCCCTACCACAAATCTTCATATTTTTATTTATATCTTTATATTTGTGTCCATGTTTCTATTGTGTTTGCCTTTTTATTTAGTTTGTAGGGGGTTTTTGTATATTACATATATTAAGCCTTCCTACTTTTGGTTGCAAATAGTTTTACCAACTCATTTATAAGTTGTCTATTGACCACTAATATTATTAAGTACTTTTTCCACAGAAAACTTAGCCATTTGGATTTCCCTCTTAAGGTGAATTGCATATTTGTATTTTTTAATTCACATTTAAAATTTTTACTCATTTTTTCATTTACTTGATTTTTTATTAACATTTTGCCCATATGTGCACTGTCTTTTAAAAAAATTTTAAGCACTCTTTCAATCATTATATGTAAATGCTTCATCATATTATTTGCAAATTTTCTCCAAATCTGTCGTCATTTACCATATTTATAATACATTTTCCCATTAAAAACTTTATATTAGTATATACTCAAGTATATTAATTTACGAAATGTGAACACTTGTAAATACATAAAAATTTCAAAGTATTCTGTATTGATTAAGGCCTTCACTTCTGGGTGATGTGTGTAGTCTCCTAGAATGTCTTCTACATTTCATTTTTGTTGTTAGTGTTTTTTCACATTGTTTTTACTCCATTTGGAATTTGGTTTTGTATAGAACGCCAGCTATGGACCCAACTCTCCTTTCTTCCACGTGGGTTGCCAGTTGTCCCAGCACTTTTTATTAAATTATCCTTTAACAATGAAATGAAATACCAACTTTGTCATATATTAAATTTTCATATATAATGAGATTTCTCAGTATACTGTGCTGTTTCACTTATAGTACTCTTTATATGTGGCAATATCACACTGATTTAATTACAGTGGCTTTATGTATAGTCATACAGTGGCTTCATAAAATGGTCAGGCAGAACTTTTTCCCACCCCACGGTCCTGCATACTGTTCTTTTTACTACCTTTCTTGGCTATTATCAGGCATTTCAAGTTTGTGATCATTTTATCCAATTAGGGGTTGAAATTCCATTAAATTTAAAAATTAATTTGGGGAAATTTGACATATGATATTGTCTTCTGTTTTTATTTTTATTTTTAAATTTAATTTATTTTTGATAGAGAGAGACAGAGCACAAGTGGGGGAGGGGCAGAGAGAGAAGGAGACACAGAATCCAAAGCAGGCTCCAGGCTCTGAGCTGTCAGCACAGAGCCTGATGCGGGGCCAGAACCCACAAATTGTGAGATCATGACCTGAGCCAAAGTTGGACGCTCAGCTGACTGAGCCACCCAGGCTCCCCGCCATATGATATTGTCTTCTAAGAACTAACAAAATTATATCATTTTCTGTTTGCTCAGATCTTGTCTATATCATTAGTATGATTAAGATTTGAGAGTTTTCTTCACTTAAGCCCTATGTCTTTTTTTTACTAAATGTAGTCTTGTTCCTTGGTTTTTTGGTCATTATTAAGAACAGATTTTTTTCCCCATTTTCATTTCTAAAGGCTTATTACAAATAAAAAACCTATTTTTTTTCCTGTGTGCTTAAACCTTATATGTAACAAATTTATTATATATACTTACTAAATTTTCTCATGAAGTTTTCACTAGTCTCTTGGGACTTTTAGAAATATAATGATGATACAAATATTATGATACACGAAATCACAAAAATAACTCGTTTTTTTTTTTAATATTTGAAATATTCTTTTCCTCTAGAATCTTTAATGTCTAGAAACTCTATTATAGTGTTGAATGGTAATGGTGATAGCCAGCACCTCTGTCACGGATTTTAATTGAAGTAGTTTATTGAGCTGTTTCGAATATTCATGTTGCTATTTGGTAAATAATCTTATCTAAACAAATTCTTGTTTTACCAAGACATTTTATCAGAAAATGCTACTGAATTTTGTCAAATGCCTTTTCAGCCTTTTTTGATGTGGTTTTGTGTTAGTCTTCTTTAATCTGTTGACTACTTAGATTACATTGGAGCTGCTGATATTAAGCCACTCTTGTCTCCTTGGAATAAAACCTACTTGGTCATAATGTGTTATTCTTTTTTTTTTTTTTTTTTTTTTTTTTTTATAAATCAGTATTCCAGTTGCTAATATTTTATTTAGAATTTCAGCATGCATATTCATACATGAAATTAGTCTATAGGTTTCTTTAGTGGTCTGTTTTTATTAGGTATAAAAAGTTATGCAGGTTGACAAAATGTGGGACTAATCAGAAGGCTCGCCCACTGTGGGTGAGAATGCAGATTTATTCAAATGTGTTAGAAAACCACTTGGCTGAATCTACTAACGTGAAAATATAAAATCTAGTAATTCTGCTTCTGGGCAAACACCCAATAAAATGCATACGTATGTTTACCAAAAGACATGTTCTAGAATGTTTATAGCAACATTATTAGCAATAGCTTCAAACCAGGAACTACCTAAAAGTCCATCTACTATAGCATGGATAAATACATTTTTGTGTTCATACAGTGGAATATTATACAGCAACAAGAATGAAGAGTTTATAAGCACATGCAATATATGGATGAATCTCAGAAATGTTATGTCGAGCCTTAAAAGGCAGATATAAAAAGAATACTGTATGCTTGCCTTTTTATAAGTGCAAAAACAGGCAAAACTAATCTGTTAACTGTTAGAAGACAGGAACGTGGTTATCTTCAGTGAGAGATAAGTAGAGGGGGAGGTAGTGTCTGAAAGAGTTTGAGGGGGATTCTGCAGTGCTGGTAACATTTTGTGTCTTTGTCTAGGTGCCTGTTTATGTTCGATTGTTTAGGTCATGGAAACTCATCTACTTTACACTTACATGTACACTTTTCTGTATGTATTTTATACTTGAATAAAATGTTTTTAGAAAGCAATACTTGTTTCATAGAATGAATTGGGGAGATTTCATCTTTTTCTACAGTTTAGAATTGTTTAAGAGGTCTTTGAAATTATATGTTAAAGATTAGATGAAACTTGGCTGAGAGACTTTCGGTCCTGAGGCCTTCTTGTTTAGAGGTAGGGTTGTTCATTGCTTTTCTAATACCTTTGGTTCAAAATACTCACTTCTTGAATTAATTCTGATAATTTATATTTTGTAGGAAATACTTCATTTTTTTGTAGGTTTTCACATTTATTTTCTATAGATCTGTGTTTTTATGTTTCTTGTAATTTCTTCAGTGTGTGGTATTATGGTTTTTATTCTTTTTATCCAAGGATTATCTATCTGTGTTTCTTAATTTTCAAGGAGTTCAGGAAAAGCAGTACTAATTTTTCACATTCAGTTCCTCTTGGCAAGTTGAGGGGTGAGGAGGAAACAATCAAGGTGGATCAAGAATTTGCTCAGAATCCCATCTGAAGATTCCTGGATCAGAGGAGGTGTGTTACTGAGCTTCTCCATGTCCCTTACCTTTTCTGGAAAAACAGGACACCAATTCTTTTTTCCCCTCTCCCCAAGTCTATTGCTTTACCCAAACATCTCTTTTTTGTGTGTCAGTTGGAAGAGTAGTGTGGCTCCTGATACTATAGTCAGTGGTCTGTTTCCACTAACGTGAACAGTCTTTCTAGGTACAAACATGTGAAACAAATGGCAAGGAATAATTAGGAATCGGCTATGGATATTAGCCACCTTTCCTATCTTATTCCCTTTGTGTTTGTCATTGTTACTGGGGCCTATTTGCCGTCAATGTACAAAGTACAGCCCTGCCAATTTGCCTTTTGCTTCTGTATCAGCAAGAAATGGAATTAGCTTTTAAGTTTGAGAAAACCCAACAAATAATGGCCTAAAAATTAGGGTTTGTTTCTCTCCTATAAGAAGCCCAGTGTAAGGGAGTTGTTGGCATTGGTCCAACTGTTCAAAATGTCAAGAAGGACCCAGGCTCTTTTTATTTCTCTTTGCCCCTTCTGAGAGTATTGGATTTTCATCTATTGTTTGGTCTCAAGATGGCGCCCACAATACCAGTCATATTATCAAGTTCAAGGCAAGAAGAAGGTAAAAAGGGGGTAAGGGCAGAACTAATTAGGACTTTTCTTTTTTTGACAGCAAAGGAAATCTGCCCAGTGGCCCTCCAGCAGATTTCTCCATGTATCTCACTGGCCACAACATTGCCTCTCTACCTTTAATGGATGTTGAGAAAGTGAGTATCTCACTGTTTAGCGTCTGTAGTAGGAGATGGCAGTGAGAAGTCAATTTCAAATGGCTTTTGGGTTAGACAACAAATGTTCCCTCTCACAACTACCCCATTAGCCAGGAACCTCTTTAATCACTCATTTCTATTTTGCATTTGCCCTCATTTCTCCTCTCTCGCCCTGATTATGAAAAGAAATATATGTGGTTTGTGAATGCTGAGTCCTAATTTTCCAATTCTTGAGAACAGTGCCTCAAATCACCTTCCAAATGAGACATTTGCTTTCTCCATGGGATATTACAGTCATTCTAATCTTGTTTGTTCATTCCCGGTTTTGAATTCACTCACTCTCTGAAGAACCATCAAACAAACCCTGATAAGTAGGCTTCCTTTCACACAAATCCTGAAGAACTCTGTTGTCTTAGATATAGCCTGGAGTTTGTCTCTAAGGTTAAGTTTCATATCAGTTGGTACATAACTCTTCTTGAATTCTTTCTGCTCCAAGAGGATTACCTTTTACATCTTAGAAGAAGTCGGTTTGTTTTCCTAAAGATGCTATAAAAAAAAAAAAAAAAAAACCTTAAGAAATGTCATAAAAAATAAACATCCTTACACATAAATTCTTTGGGCCAACCAGTACCAAAAAACCCCCTAAATTTCAACCTTCTGATATAAAAAGTGTACCCCTCCTTTGCTCTTTAAAATTGAAGACCAAATTATGCTTCTGGCTAAGTGAAGTAACAGAGATCAGATTTACCGTCCCCCTTTAAGCAATAGAGGGGAAAAAAACCCCAGTAGTTTTCAGACATTGAACAACAGCCAGCACAAGGCAATAATCCCTGAGAGAGAGGAAAACAAATTGTTGACCTGGCTTCTTGCCTAGAGAGAGTGTCCATGATCAGTGCAAGGAGGGGCAACCCAGGCAGAGCTTAGAGATCTCTGAGTTGAAGAGACAGAGTTGGGAGTTTGGCAAGTCCAAGATAGTTAGAGTTTGCAGGACAAAATACTACAGGAAAGCTCTGGAGATCTGAACTGGGTCTTCTCCAACTCTTCAGCTGAGTATTGGTATGTACAAGCATGTGAGGAAACTATGAGAGGCTGAGGAAAGAGTCACCCAGTATATAGGCAGAACAATCCTCTGGTGTTACACAGGGTTGGGAATAGTTTGTTTCCACCAGCACAGTGGAATAATATAAAATGTGAGGCATTAGGTAGAGGGCTCAGAAGGATATTATTGCCTTATCACTGTGGAAAAACTCAGCCCTCGGCTAAAGGTTGCTTTGACTCTGTCTTAAAGCTTAAAAGTAAGATCTGGAAAGCTCAAACACACACACACACACACACACACACACACACACACACACACACACACCCTGAATATCTAGTTCCCCAAAAGGTAAAATTCAGAATGCTTGGAATCCAATTATCTGGAATGCAAAGAAGCAGGAAAACACAACCCCAAATGAGGAGGGAATGTAATAAATTAAAAATAACCCAGAATGAACACATACAGAATTAGTAAACAATGGCATTTAGTTGTTTTTATAACTATATTGATATGCTAGAAGACAGAGAAGAATCTTTAAAACACTGAAAAGAAAAAACTCTGTAAACTTTCAATTCTATACCCAATAAGAATATCTTTGAAAAACAAAGGCAAAGACACATAAGTGCCAAAAGTATTCATGACTAGCAGATATACTAAAGCAAGTCCTTCAGGCAGGAGGAAATTGATAGCAAATGTAATTGATGCAAGATAATAACAGAAAAAATTACTCTTTCTACTTCTTAAATTGCTAAATGACAATTGACAGTTTAAAGCAAAAAATAAGAAGGCACCTGGGTGGCTCAGTCGTTAAGCATCTGACATAGGCTCAGGTCATAATCTCATGGCTTGTGAGTTTGAGTCCTGCTTTGGGTGAGCCCCACTTCTCTCTGTCTCTCTCTCTCTCTGTCCCTCATGGGATTCTCTCTCTCTCTCTCTCTCTCTCTCTCTCTCTCTCTCTCTGGCCCTTGCTCACTTGCCCCCCCCCCCATTTTAAAAAGTAAAGCAAAAAATAATATACACAGGGTTATAAAACAAATGTAGAAGGAAACATATGAGAATAATAACACAAAGGCTAGAAGAGGGTAATAGAAATAGACTGCAAGGTTCTTATACATTTCTGAAGTAGTATAATATAAATTATAGATGTATACCATTGAATCTAAGGCAACCATTTTAAAAAAGCCAATAAAGGAGACAAAATAGAATAACAGAATAATTCAATTAATCCAAAAGAAGACAGGAAGAGGAAAAGAGGAACAAAGAACAAGTATGACAAATAGAAAACAAATATCAAGATGGTAGATTTACACCCAACCACATAAGTAACATTAAATGTAAATGGTGTAAACACCATAATTAAAAGGCACAACTGACAGATTATATACAAATAATGAGACCTTGCCTACATGAAATGCTGCATACAAGAAATCCACTTTAAATATAAAGATTCAACTAGGTTACAAGTAAAAGGATAGAAAAAGATATGCCATACCAAAAGAAAGCTTAGTGACTATATTAACATCAGACAACATAGATTTCAGAGAAAAGAATATTTCCAGGGATAAAGAGGTTTATTTCATAATGATTAAGAGGTTAATTCATCAAGAGAACATAACAGTCCTGCAAGAGTATGCCCTTAATGGCAGAGCTTCAAAGTAAGTGGAGCAAAAGCTAATAGAATGAAGGGAGAAATAGACAAATCTACAATTATAGTTGGGGATTTCAAACGTCTTCTTGCAATAACTAAGAACAAGTAGACAGAAAAGCAATCAGGATATGGAAGACTTGGGTAACAGTACCAACTTAATTAACATTTTATGGAACATTCTACCCAACAACAGCAGAAAACACCTGTTTTTTCCCCAAGTGCCAAGAACATTTACTAAGATAGACCATATTCGGAGCCATAAGACAAGTCTTGATAAATAGAAGAGGATCCAAATCATACAAAGTATGTTCACTGACCACAGTAAAATTAAATTAGAAGCCAATAAAAGAAAGGTGTCTGGAAAATCTCCAAATATTTGGAAACCAAATAACACACTTCTAAATAACCAAAGGGTCAAAGGAAAATTAAAAAGTATTTTGCCTGGTGAGGATGTAGAACAAGAAATCTCATTCACTGATGATGGGAATGCAAATGGTACCACTACTTTGGGAGACAGTTTGGCAGTTTCTTATAAAACTAGACCTACTCTTAGTATACAATTCAGCAGTCATGCTCCTTGGTGTTTACCCAAATGAGTGGACAGGTTATAATCACACAAAAGCCTGAATAAGGATATTATAGAAGATTTACTCATAATTGCCAAAACTTAGAAGCAATCAAGATGTCCTTTGGTAAGTGAATGGATAAATAAATAGTGGTACATCCAGAAAACGGAATATTATTCAGCACTAAAAAGAAATGAATTGTTGGGGTGCCTGAGTGGCTCAATCAGTTAAGCGTCCAGCTCTTGGTTTCAGCTCAGGTCATGATCTCATGGTTTGTGAGTTTGAGGCCCGCATTGGGCTCAGTACTGACAGTGAGGAGCCTGCTTGAGATTATCTCTCTCCCTCTCTCCCTCTCTGTCTGCCCCTCCCTGGCTTGCTCTCTCTTTCTATCAGAAAATAAAAAAATAAACATTAAGAATTTATTAAAAAAAAAAAAAGAAATGAATTGTCAAGCCATGAAAAGACATGGTGGAAACTTAAATGCATATTACTAAGTGAAAGAATGAACCTGAAAAGGCTACCTACTATATGATTCCAATTATATGATAATCTGGAAACTATAGAGATAGTAAAAATATCAGTGTTTTTCAGGGACTTGGGAGAGGGAGAGATGAATAGACAGCCCAGAAAATTTTTAGGACAGTGAAACTATTTGTATGATACTATAATGGTGGATATATGTCGTTATACATGTGTGAACTCTGAGGTAAACTGTGAGCTTTGGGTAATAACGATGTGTCAGAGTAGGCTCATCTATTTTGATAAATGTACCACCTGGCTATGAGATCTTGATAGTGGGAGAGGCTGTGGAGGGTGGGGGGCAGGGAGTATATAAGAAATTTCTATACTTTCTGCTCAATTTTATTGTGAGCCTAAAACTGCTCTAAAAAAATAAATTCTTTTAAAAATATTGTGAACAAATATTTTGATCTGAATGAAAATGAAAATGCAACAACATTTGTGAGATACAAAATAAAGAGGACTCAGAGGGAAATTTATAGCACTGAACTCCTATATGAGAAAAGAAGGAAACTTTCAATTAAATGACCTCAGCTTTCACATTAAGACACTAGACAAAGAGGAGTAAAATAAACCCAAAGTTAGTTGAACAAAGGGAATGATGGAAATAAAAGCAGAAATCAGTAACATGTAAAACAGAAAAACAGAAGAGAAAGTCAATGAAAACATAAGCTGTATTTTTGAGAAGATGAATAAAATGGTTATTCTGGCAGGTTCTCCAGGGAGCTCCTACCTGAATAGGTGGAGGCAGGGACTTGCAATGCCTTCTCACACCCAAGAAAGATGACAAAAAGGTCTCTGGGTAATGAGAAATACCCACTACCGTCTCTGCAGGTGGCTGATCTTCTAAAATCAAGTACGATCTGTGTTCTTCAGTGAGGGAAAAACACAGGATTTCTTTTTTCATCCAGGAAACTTGTTCTTATCTAGTCATTTGAGAAGTTTCTATATATGCCTGAAAGTTTGAAAACAATATTTCTTCAAATAATTCTGTATTTCCGACTTCATGTTAGACATCTTTCTCTCATCCTCCCTCTTATTCAGAATTTATAACTTTGAGCTTTCTTCGTATCTTCACTTTATTTTGTTCCATGGCTTTTTAGGTTATTGGCTTTCTGTTTTATTCTATAGGTAGCAAACCTTAAATAATTGTTTCCCCCCAAAATATTGGTGCATAATTTTATTGCATTTACTTAAAGTATGTTGTATTTACTTAAATGATTTTTTTTTCTTGAGGCAGATTTGCGTTTAAACCAGCCATTTATCCAATATGTGGGCCCAGACAAGAGATTCTCTGAGAGTCTATTTTTCCCCTCTAAGAAATGATGGCTTCACATCTCTTATCCCACTTAAGTCCTGCAAAGATAGTAGCAGGCATCTGAAAGCCCCTCAGGAGGGCCAGGTTCTCAGCTCTTTCCTATTCCCACCCCAGCAAACCTAGGGTAGCTGCTCACAGTGTCCAGCCTGCTGCAAGAAGCTTTGCTGTGGAGAATTCTGGACCTGGTAACCAAAAGCAACACATTACAAAGACCTCTTGGTTTAAAAACATTCGTAACCTGGATCTTTCCAGGTGATTTATTTAGAAACCTTCTTAGGAAAGGAGTCACACTAAAATAAAACTAATTTTCTCCATTCCTAATTTTCCCCAGAAAATGATGAGATTTATTCAAAAGAATTTATAGGCAATGCCACATTTAGGAGCAAAAATCTAAAACAGCTCCCTTTTAATTCCCCAAGTGTGCTTTTCAAGATGCAGCTTTGCTCTTTAAACTATGGAGATGGATAGATCCCAACTCCCCCATCCCACTGCCATGACAGATACCACGAATTGATTTTAGTGTCTCTTTCTTTAAGGGCCCTTTGGCCTCAGAATCTCTCTTCATATGCTCCGTTAGGCAGTCACTCCTACCAGACACCCAGACGAAACCTATGTACCATCCCAGCCCAAAGCTTTCAGGGTATCAACCCAGTGTGGTGAAGGTGGTGTGGTTGCAAACATGTGTATATCTGAAAAGAGAACTCTTTGTTCTGTACTTTGCTCTTAGGAAGAAAAAGTTCCCCAACCCCTGGCAGGGCATTTGCAACTGGGACAGGTGACTGGGGTAGGCCTTGGCATTGTTGTGGGTGTGCAAGATCTGGGGCATCTAGAAACCTCTTTGAGGGTGATACTGTGGTAGGAAGGGCTTCCTAGGGCAACTTGAAAAAAACAGCAGCTGTCAAGTGGCCAGCAGGCCCCAGGCAGCCGCAATTACTGCCAGCGCCAGGTGGGCTTGCCACACTGCAACAGGTTTGGCAGCTAAGGACACAAATGGCCCAAGTGGCTTAAGACAGCCTACTACATAGGCTCTCTTGTCCCACGGGACATCAACGTGCATGGCAGGACACCAATACCAGAGGGCAGTGGATTCTCTTTATAAGCTATGGCTCAACCCTAGGGAGGGCCCAGGTGGAAAGTAAGTCCTAGGAATGATGTGGTGAATATAAATCTGCTAGCACAATTGGTGGCACGTTGGGACTTTGTCATTGATGTCTAACGGTTGGTTTTCCTTCTGTCACCGGAATTTCCCTAGGCCTCCTCAGCCTGTGGGTATGAAGGCAATCATAGGAACATAACTGCTCCGTAGTACTGGCTTATCTTCATGGGCATGCTGCAGGACCAAGCATTTCTGGGGTCTTGAGGGTTGTCTCAGATCTTCTCATGAGCAAGCCTGTGGTCCAGCCAGGACACTCTTGGCCGCTGCCCCTGTGGGCATCCCTCCCTCCCCCCTGAGGCTGCCGCAGCTCCACCAGCATTTGATGTCCAGGATGGGAGCAGCTCCCAGATGAAAAGGTTGATTTTTCACTTCAGGAGAATGCCCCCTCTCTGCAGAGAGAAACAGGCCTGTGGGTGTTCCAGGCCTTGCATGTAGGTCATAGGAGCTGGAAGGGTCCCCTGTGGTTTCCACACTCTGGTTGTCTCCTGGTTCAATGAGGGTATTCTCTTAGGAGAGAACCAAACTGTACTGCCGCTCTGCCCTTTAGAAATTTCTGTCTGCTCATTTATTTTGCTTGGTGCATATCTTAGACAGTTATTAACACAGTGGTTTGTAGCCTTCGACTTGCCCCTGTTCCCTCTTTGGCTTTCAAACGCCACACACACCCCCACCTATTGAGGTTGGAAAGAAACTCCCTTTCACTGGGGTTTCAAGGAGAAACTTGCAGACTATTAGGGTAATTGAAAAAAAAAATCGATATTGTAATATCAGGATACAGGTTTACAGATGCCTTGGGGATGTCAGGCTAACAACAATTAAATTGATTTGGGGTCTGGTTTTGGTGTTTCCAGTTGCCATGGCTTCCAGACCTTCCCTGTTTCTGTGCCCTGGGCAGCCATGTAAAGGCTCTTTGTTGAGAACCCAGATTCAAATTTGCCATTAACCTGAATATACCCTGCTCACCTCAACTGAGTGTGAAACTAGAGGAGGCACAGAAAGAAGCCATTCAGCTGGGATTGTACTTTTTATAAGAAAGCCTCAGCTGCCAAGCCGAGTTTAGGATTTGCTTACTTGGGCAGCCTCTAGCCTGCAGGCCCCGTTTGTGTAAAAGGGATGGCAGGAATAAAGCTAAGTTCAGTATTTCTCAATTACAGGAGAAAGAAAAGAAAAGAAAAAAGAAAAGAAAAAGGAAGGAAGAAAGGAGGGAGGGGGGAAGGAAGGAAAGAAGGAAAGGAGAAAGAGAAAGAAAAAAGAAAGAAGAAAGAAGGAAAGAAGGAAGAAAAGCTTGCACTGAAACTGTGGTCTTTCAATCTGATTTGTTTTCCATGTAGATGGTTATTTAAACAGCACATTTCTCCTTGGTCAGGCCTTCCTACTGAAAACAGAGGTGGATACCGGAAGCAGTGCTCTGCCTCTCTGACAGTCTTAACAGTCTTCGAAGGCTGCAGCCTGTAAACAAGTAATGTAAGTGTAGCCATCCAGGCAGAAGGAAGTGAAAGTCTTAGCAAGACAGTCATTGGTTTTCTGGGGTGAAACTTATTTTTTTTTTAATTTTTAATTTTTTTTTTAGTGTTTATTCATTTTTGAGAGAGAGAGAGAGACAGAGAGGCAGAGCATGAGCAAGGGATGGGGAGAGAGAGAGGGAGACACAGAATCTGAAGCAGGCTCCAGGCTCTGAGCTGTCAGCACAGAACCTGACGTGGGGCTTAACCCCAGGAACCGTGAGATCACGACCTGAGCTGAAATCAGATGCTTAGCCAACTGAGCCACCCAGGCACCCCTCTGGGGTAAAACTTCTAAAAAGACAGAGGGAGACTGCACTGCTGGAAGGCTTTTATTCAGCCTGTCGTTGGTTCTTTCCCAATGCAGGAACTTGTGGACACACAGTCACTAGCATTCCAAACAACTTGATGAAGGAACTTCAAGAGGTTACTACCTGTAAGGTGATCAGATAGAACAGTGGGGGTGCTTGTCCCCAGCCAGCCACATCGGTGTGGTTTCCTGAGTGACCTTGCTGAAGAAGGCTGCTGCAGGGGGTCAATCCTTAATGGGCAGGAAGCTTCACTTTGTTCCCTCTCTGCAGGGTTGCCCAACACTTTCCAGATGAAGATCTTTCTGGAGGAGAGCAGAGGGAGAGGGCTGCCTGGTTCTCCTATTCTGCTCCTGACCTTCCTCCCCTTTCTGTGACTGCTGCCTCCCTAACCCTGGACTTCATGAGTTACTCCAGTTTCCTTCCAAAAACTGCCCCTTTGCTTGAGCTGCTGTGAATTGAGTTCCTGTTACTTGCAGCTGAGAGAGTGTTAACCAATGCAGCCTCCTGTGGCCTGGCCCCTGCCTTGCTCCCCAGCTCTGTTCCTGGACACCTCACATTTCATGCTGTCACTCTCTCTGTGCATTGCTGCTTCCTGCCTCCTTGCCTTTGCTCCTGTCATTCCCTCTGCTGGGGTATCTTTTCCATCTTTGTCTGGCTAAAACAGACAAACCCAGCTTAGGAAGCCTCCCCAAGCGTGCCTGTCAACTATCCTATCAGTCAGATGTTAGCTGTTTATCTTTGTGTCTCCCACACTGGCCTCTAAGCTCCTTGGGCAGAGACCAGATCTTATTCATCATCTCTGTACCCTGGTGTCTGTTACCATGCCTGGTACATGATAGGTGTTTGTTGGAAGAAAACATGTTTGTTGAAAGAGATTCAAGAGGGTAAACTAAAAAAAGGGTTTCCGTTTCTGCAGAAGTGAGAGCAGAAGGTGAGGAGAAGAGTTACCCTGTGGGTGGGTCCCTGGAGAGGATTTTGGCCCTAGCCCTAGAAAAAGAGCGATTGTAACATACAGTAGTAGACGTCGGAAGGGCGTTCTAAACAGTGGTGCAGACTGGACGGAATTAGATCCTCTTTTTCTCTTGCCATCGTATCATGCTTCTCTCTTCCTGAAGTATCTCCGCCTCCCATTCTACCAGCGCCATTGTATTAGGGGTTGACACTGTTTGGGTGATTTACATTCAAAGTTCTCATTTCCTGTGTTCCATGTCCCTAGTGACATGTGTGAATTGTGTCCCCCAAAGAGAGGGACTCAGGAGGTTGCTGGAAAATGGGTGGGTCAGGATTTTGTATCCAGAGAGTCTAAATCTATCTGAGCAAATTGGAGAGGGCTCCAAAGAAGAGGTGGCATTTGGCCTGAGACTTGAAGCATAATGAGGAGTTTAACAAGAGGATGGCGAGCCCAGTGTGTTCAGGGAGCTACAGGGACTGCGGATAATAGGTTAAAATCACTCATCTCAGGTCTCCTGGGTGGCTCAGTTGGTTGAACATCTGACTTTCGATTTTCTGCTCGGGTCATAATCCCAGGGTTGTGGGATGGAGCCCTGTGTCGGGCTTTTGCTGAGCATGGAGACTGCTTAAGATTCTCTCTCTCTCTCTCTCTCTCTCTCTCTCTCTCTCTCTCACTCTCTCTCTCTCTCAAAAAAAAAAAAAAAAAATCACTCATCTTAAGTGAGGGCAAGGTGGCCGGCCAGAGAATCAGGTGTAGGAATGGGGAGAAGTGCAGTGTACCTTGGACATTTAACAGACTCTTCACTTTGTACATTTAATAGACCCTGGGAGCACACTTTGCAGAATTATACATATACTTTAAACTGTTAAGCTTGGTAGAGAACCTTCTATGCAGCCACCATTAACAAGAAGCAAAGTGGTTAAGTATATAGACCCTGGAGTCAGATTGTCTGGCTTTAATTCCCAGATCTGCCTCTACCAGCTCTGTGACCTTGGGCAAGTTATTTGACGCCTCCATGCCTTGGTTGCATGGTCTGTAAATCGAGCATAATAGTACCTCTCTCAGCAAGTCATAGGGGTAAGATGAGTGAGTTAATACATGAGAAGCCCGCAGAATAGAGCCCAGTGCGCAGCAAACACTCAGGAACTGTCGGGCACTAGTATGATTTCATTTCTCATAAGGTTGTTTGCAATCACCAACCGTGCACTTAGTGCATGATCCCATGATAGTAATTACATGGTTTTAGTTGTTCATTTGGTGGTGTTTCCCGCTGGACTGTGAATTCCTCAAAGGCATTAGCTGAATAAATGTCTCTTTCCAAAGTAATTGAATTCATGCTTTCAAGCATATTTCCTACTTACTACATTTATGTGTTGGTAATCTAAGGGGAGAACTTTCCTTAGGATTGTGAGGGGGAAATAACATTCTTAGTTGGAAACTCCTTTGCGAGGCGGGAAAATCTTTGCACACAGAAGCATTGTCTTCTTTATGAACCCAGGCCAGCCCCTTGAGATTGTTGCTGGAAAACTTGCTTCATGGAGGTTTTGTCCTATTCAAAAGGGTTTAAGGAGCCCAGAGAAATAAGAAATATCTGAACCCTGAACCTTGTCCATTTGGCTGGACATTTTTAGCAGAGCCTTGTTATAAAACTTTTAGCAAAGAAACTTCTTTCAAAGGGCCCTAACTCCTGAAAGGTGGGAAAATTAAGTTAAGTGGAGTTTAGACATCACATGCACCCAGAGAAACTGGCCTGATGCTCCTTCTCGGCTTGTTTTGATTGCCTTGGAGGAGAAAGGGCACAGAGAAGCTTTTCTGCTGAGACCACGGAATGAAAGTTAAAGTTGCCTTAGGAGATTGGCTCTGAGTCTGCAGGACCCAGGAGCTCTGCAAAGGCTGGACCATAGCCCAGAGGGCAGACCCAGATTATGTGTGTGTGTGTGTGTGTGTGTGTGTGTGTGTGTGAGAGAGAGAGAGAGAGAGAGAGAGAGAGAGAGAGAGTGAGAGAGAGAGAGAGAGAGAGAGAGAAAGAGAGATGGAGGTGAAGGTGGGGGTTCTAACTTCTAACCCTCCCCCACTCAGGAAGGCAGTCAAATAAGTCAGTTGGAAGACAGATCTGAATTCCCTTTGTATCTGCATGACCTTCCTCGAGACTGGTTTTTCTCTTTTGCCATTGGAGGGCTTGATGTGAATTGTCTGTAAGTTTCTGTTCCCAGTGTTCAGATTCTGGCTTGGCCCCAGCAGTGTTGGGCACAGTCTGGGTAGAGCAAGGTAGCATTTACTTCCGAGCTTCCCACATCATCCATCACCACCAGGACCCTTATCTCCAAACTGCTCTGTGCAACCCTGACCTGACCCAGCTCACTCCCACGCCAGCCTGCCCACTGCATCATGGGGCCACTCCTCTCTGTTGCCAGCAAGCTCCCAGAAGCCTCAGGGCTTTCTTGCCCCTGCTCATCTGCACCCTAAGGGGAGGCTCTTCGTGCTCTCTCATCCCTTGATCTTCACGCCTAGGGTGGGGAGAGGCCTGCTCCTCACCTCCTTTGCCCTTCCAGTCTCCCTCCTTCCTTCTGCAATGTCTCCAGCTCCCTTGGAGATCTGACCTCAGCCCTCCACCCTCATCACTGCTGTCTTCTCCCAACTGGATCACCTCTCGTTCGCCGAAGACGGTGAAGCTTGGCTCACTACTGGTCTCTCCATCCTGACTCACGCCACCAAATGTGGCGATTTGAACATCGACTCAGATGATTCTGGCAACTCCATAGTCTCCAGGTTCCTCGACAACCTCACCTCTGATGCTCCCTTCCTCCACACACATACACTCAAATATTTGTTGGCAACATGTAGACAATGGGCCCACTTGGAGAAGTTTCATTTATCTTGAAAACTATGATACCTAAACTAGAGTGATCATATAATTTATTTTCCAAACTGGAACAGTATTGTGAATAAAAGAGGACACCAAAGTGATTTAGATTATATTATTTTTGCAAATATTTACGTATTGATGACAAATTGGCTTTTATATTAAGGCCCCTATGAAATAATTATATTCAAAAACTATTTTCCCAAAATAAGTTTTTCTTCAAAAATTAAAAAATAACTGGGCGCCTGGGTGGCTCAGTTGGTTAAGCGTCTGACTTCGGCTCGGGTCATGATCTCACGGTTCCTGAGTTCCAGCCCTGCATCAGGCTCTCTGCTCTCAGCACAGAGGCCGCTTCAGATCCTGTCTTCCTCTCTCTCTGCCCCTCCCCCACTCATGCTCTCTTGCACACGCATGCTCTCTCTCAAAAATAAACATTTTTTTTAAAAAGACAAAAAATTTAAAAACACTTGTATGTGTACATATTTTTATGTATGTACATTGAAGAGACATTAAACAAAGTTCTTTTGTATTGATTATCTGCATATTCAAAAACATAAGCAGAATAAGATTTCCTTGTACTTGTTTTAACTTCTTTAATTAGTTTCTTAGCTGAAGTTCTCACTAATTGTGTGTGTCACTGGTATCTTTATAAAGAATTTCCTTTTTGAAAATGTTTTTGTATTTGGAGGTTTTTGAACAAATCTGTTTGTAATCGCTTTTGAAGTAAAATTTAGGGTTAAAGAATTTGAAATTGCTGACAATTAATGACTTGATTCCTCCCTGTAGACTTCAATGTTTTTAGTTGACAATATTCTGTCTCTCCAGGTACCGAGAAATTTGGTAAGTTTGATACAAATTCTGCTAAATAGATATCTTCAAACTGTTTATGTTAAATATTTTGTCCCAAGTGTTGACACAGGTATAATCTTTTTGCCGCCATTCATGGTAGCAGCCTTCAACACACATTTTCACGAAACACAATTTGTCAGGTAAGTCATCTTTATTAAGGATTCTTTGGAACACTCCACCATTACACACAGATTTCATATCCTAACAGATGAGTCCTTGGCAGGAGCTGGAAGTAGAAAGTGGAGCTCAACCAAACCCCATCCTGGCTTATCTGAATGCAACTATTAATGATCATATCTGGTTAACGACAAATGCAGCACAAATGCTAAAACTGAATAGGACACAAGGCAACAGGCACAAACGGGCTCTCCCAGGAAACACCTATAACACTGACCCCTCAGAGGCAGCTCATGGTTCTCAATCAATGGCAGCATAGCAGTATCGCCAGAGAGCTCTTCAAACAATGCTGGTGTTCAGGCTCCACCCCCCAAGACCCAGATTCCATAGCTATTGGAATGGAGCCTGGGAGCCAGCATTTTAGTCTCTAAGAGAGTCTAAGGTGCAGCTCAGGCCAACAGCAGCCTCACGCACTGCTGTTAGGCCAGATCACCGTGGTCCTCCAGGGCCGTTCCTCAACTCCTAACGCTATAGGATGCAGGTACACAGTGATTCAGATAATAGAGAGGAGGGAGGTAAATCAAGAGTGGCTATGCTGCTGCCACACTTTCTCTGCACCCCCATGGTTGTATTGTTACCATGGGCCAGGGGTGGGTGCATAGCAGGTGCTCTGAGAAACAAGAAGAGCGGAGGGTGGTCCTGCCATAAACCCTGTGAACATTAGCCATGATATGGTCAGAATGATTGCATGTAATCCTTTAAAACATTTAATGAAGCTACTCCTCTATTGTTGTGATAAAAATGAAATTTGTTGAGGGTTACAGAATCGTAATTAGAAATAAAAATGGAAAAAATCTCACAAAAGCTTTAGTGAAGCCTGTCTTAAGTTCTGCACTCGATTCTGAACATTTATTTTGAAAATAATCACCAAATGTAAATCCCCAGCACCCTCAAAATGATGTATCATTTTGCCTCATTCTATAAGTTTCTGATCATCTTTCTCACTCCAAGTTTCAAAGTATGAAAAACCACACAGGCAGAAAACAATCACAGCACATCCATTGTCCAAGCCCTACACGCCTTACTGCCCCATAATGCATTGGGGTTGTCCCAGAGCCAGTCGGGAAAGCAGCATCCGTCAGTGCTTCACCTGCTCTGAATTCAGTTTCGAGGCTGTGAGTTGAACTCTGTACAAATGTTCTGGATGACCTTGGGGACAAATTTGTACAGGTTGTCAAACTCGTCGACAAAGAAGGAATGGTCCTTGGCGGGGTGAGTGGCAATGACTTCCAGCTCGTCCTGCGCAGCCCATGCGACACCTATTGCGTAGGTGATCACTCCTGTGGGGACAAAGTTTAGATGAAGCAAAAGTGCCCAAGAAAAGGTACTGCTGATGAATCCTTGCCTTACCGTTGCTCTGTTGGCTATTGTGTTTGAATGCAAACAAATTCAAAATCAGAAGTGTTCCTCAAAGCATAACCACCTGCTATGTGCCAACAGTAACAAAATTGATAGAGCTGCCATCTCATAAGAGTTTGGAATCTTTGGGAGGAAAAAACCCAGACAAAATGGAATAAATAAGATGTTCATGTCCAAGGGCAGTAGAGGGTATTTTGGGACAAGTAAAACTTGGTGCCATGTAGATGACATCACACAGTACATGCCTGCTCTACCTGTGTGTAGAGCCAAATAAAATCTGATTGATTGATTTTTCAAAGATTGTTTTTGTTTTTAAATCATCTCCATACCCAATGTGGGGCTTGAATTCACAACCCTGTGGTCAAGAGTCGTCAACTTGCTCCACTGACTGAGCCAGCCAGGCTCCCCTCAGTCTTAAATGCATCAAAAGTCAGTTTGAGATCTTAACGAAAACCGTGGAACTGAATTACTTTAGGCTTGAAGGTGACTTTACAAGCCATACAATGCAATGTCATTCCCAGCGCAGGAGCCCTTGCACAAGGACCCGGAGAGATGGTGACCCAGCGTCTGCTCCATCACTGGTATGAAGAAAGGCTTTCGAGACAAGGAAGTGCCCAACAGTGTTGGATGCTGCAGGGAGGTCATGTGGGATTAAAACAAACAAACAAAAATGCACATTGGATTTAGAAAACAAGACATAGGTAGAGTGGTGAGAGCAGTTTCAGGGAAGTAAGTAGATGCCAAAAACTCCAGATGAATTGCTGTGAGGTGAGAGTGAAAAAGAACAGAAGATGTGGACACAGCACATAGAACTGATCCTTTTCAAAAGTTTGGCTGCAAAGAGAAGGAGGTAGGTGGGAAGTGGAGCAGAACATGGTGTCAAAGAGTTTGGTTTTATTTTTTAGGGAGGGATCTCGGTGTGCCTAGATGCAAATGGGGAAGGGTGCCGGGGGGTTAAAGGTTCTGGACTGCAGTGAGGAAAAAGAGTCCCTAGGGAGGAGAGGACAGACTCAGAGACTAGGCATCTGTCCTCAGTGGGAAAACTGGAAGACTCGCTGCTGGATGGTTCCTGATTGGGGTTGGGGGCAGCTGGTCAGCGGGAGCTTGAGATTACTCTGCAAAAGCCTGTTCCCATGCCACCTGCAGGCTGGCAGAGTGGGGTCAGCTACTTGGCCATGAAGCAGAGGGGAGAGCCTGGGTGTGGCTCTCCTACCCAGCCACCCATGGCAGCCCATGTCACCATCTTCCAAGCGCCCTGTTGTGCTGATTGGAGAGTCATCCACACCTCACATGGCTGTGGCCTAAGCTGCTTTTCAACTGTGGCTCCATAAGCTGCATTTAAGCTGCCAGTCCCTTTTCTTACCTCTCCAGTGTCTTTTCTCTGGATATTGTCTATGTTGTTGTCTACAAACACTAGCATTAGGCTTAAGAATGCTGCCAAGTGGCAGTGGGAACAGATTTGCTGCACAACGTGGCTTAGATCGGCTAAGCCCTCGTTTTGCACAAAGATTGAAAGGCTGCCCCCCAATAAAGGCAACACAAACAGTATTAGAAATTTAGCTTTTCAGATCCTTGAGTCCACCCTTGTAGAGAACCTTCTACTGGCAATTCTGACCAATGGTCAGCCAGCCTTGGCTTGGACACTCCTGGGGACACAATGCTCATTGCCTCCACATAATTTGCTTCTATTGTAAAGTTTCCCAGAACGTCTCTCTCAGTCTTCGCTTCTTCTAATGAGGAGGCCGAGGATATCCTCTGGGTGAGGCCCAAAGGATGTCCATTTAGGAAAATGAGTAAGAGTGGAGCTAAACATGAACTGGAGACAGATGTTTGGAGATAGCAGGAGAGCCCTGGGCTTTCAGACAAAAGCTGGCCCATCTGGCTCTGCCCACTCACTTTGGAACTTTGAGAAGGCTGCGTCTCAGCTGTTTATCTTCACTCCGCTGACATGAGCCCGAGGGAGGCTGTGACTGCTGGCCGACATGCAGGCCATCTACCATTTTGCTGTTGAATACCCCCCGTAGGCTCTACAAGGGCAAATCACTGGGAAGACTCTGCCTGAACCTGGTGTCTGGTTACTTTGGTTCCCAGAAGGCAGAACTGCTGGTTCAAGAAGGCTTGTTTATTTTTCCCCCTCCTTGTTTAGGGAAGGATTAAAGCAGCTTTAAAGAATACTGAATATCCTGCAAACTAACAGAAATCAAATGCAGGCTCAGAAGAAGGGGACAACCCTGGCCCTGAGTGAGTCTTCTACCCTAGTATGGATCTGTCCAGTCTTTGGTGTTCATGGACAACTCAGTTTACTTTGGTTATCCTTACTATTATTACTAGCACTTGGGTTTTTGCCAGTTGTTTGTATTTTTGTGATATTTTGTGGTACTTTTCAAAATGGCGATTAAACTTGATTCTGTGAAAAAGGCATTTAATGGGACTGATTTTCTAAACAGCTCAATTTTCATAGTTTTAATTTTTTTAGTTTATTTTTTGAGAAAGAGCGAGAGAGAAAGAGAGACAGAGAAAGTGAACAGGGGAGGGGCTGAGAGGGCGGGGAAGAGAGAATCCCAAGGAGGCTCTGCATTGTCAGTGCACAGCCCAATGTGGGGCTCAAACTCACAAACCATCAGAGCATGACTTGAGCTGAAATCAAGAGGCAAACGTTTAACCAGCTGAACCACCCAGGTGCCCCTCATTTTTCATAGTTTTAAACTTTCTGTTGCCCTCTTACAAATTTTTATTAAGAAATATCTCTTTAAGTATTTTGGATGAAAATTTCTTTGAGGTTTCCTCAAAACCCCCAACATCTGGCTAGCAGCTACTTACAAAAAATAGTACTTTTCTTTTATTTTTATTTTTTTAATTTTTTTTTTTCTCAACTTTTTAAATTTATTTTTGGGACAGAGAGAGACAGAGCATGAACGGGGGAGGGGCAGAGAGAGGGAGACACAGAATCGGAAACAGGCTCCGAGCCATCAGCCCAGAGCCCGACGCGGGGCTCGAACTCACGGACCACGAGATCGTGACCTGGCTGAAGTCGGACGCTTAACCGACTGCACCACCCAGGCGCCCCAGTACTTTTCTTTTAAAACGCTAGTTTTCTTCAAATTTCTAACACAATTTGGTGGCCTTCAATAGAGACTAAAATAATGAGTCAAATTCCTTTTTAATGCATTACAACTTCGTGTGTAATGCCTCAGAGTGTTGGGCGCAAAGGAGAGGGTTAATGTTCCCAGTCATCTGCAGGCCTTGGGTTTGCCATGACACTTTGTAAACCATCGTGGTACTCCCCACCTTGTTCCTTCTTTGCTGCTCATAGAGGCCTGTAGTGCTTACCAACACCTCAAATACATTCCCCATGGTTTTGGGCATTTTATTAAATGGTGGACAAAACCAGTGCATAAAAAGACAGCCCCGGGGTGCCTCGTGGCTCAGTTGGTTAAGCTACTGACTCTTGATTTCTGCTCAGGTTATGATCTCATGGTTCATGAGTTTGAGCCATGCAAACAGCCACAGCTGTGCTGTGCTGACGGCAGAGAGCCTACTTTGGATCCTCTGTTCCCCTCTCCCTCTGCTCCTCCCCTGCTTGCGCTCTCTCTCTCTCTCAAATATAAATAAATAAATAAACAAACAAATAAATAAATAAATAAAATATTTATAAATATAAATAAATATAAATAAATAACATTTATAAATGCATATAAATATATAAAAATACAAATAAATAAATAAAATACTTAAATAAATAAAACATATTTAAAATAAATAAATAAAATAAAATAAAACAAAATAAAAAGACAGCCCCCTCCTTGTCCCTCACTGGACTGGTCAGCAAGACCAGCTTACCCTTGTGATGGGCAACCATGGCCGGTATTCGGACGTCATCATAGGATCTCCCATCAGTGATGAGGATCATTAACTTCCTCTTGTTGGGTTTGGACTTCTTGAAGAGCTGTTCTAGGGCATAGTTGATGGCGGCCCCTGTGCTGGTCCCACCACTCCAGTATCCCACCCTCTTGATGGCATTGAGGATGTCAGACTTGGTGTTGTAATCGTCAAATCCAAATTCCAGCCGCTGCTCGTAGGTGTACTGCACAGCCCCGATTCGTGTGTCTATGTCCGAAATCTCAAACTCTTTGCTGAGGTTGGCCACAAACTGGAGAACCGTGCGGAAGTTGCCTGTCCCCACGCTGCTGGAGCCGTCGATGACGAAGCCAATGTCGGCTGAGTTCAAGCAGGTCTTGCTACAGGCCAGTCTGTCGGTGTCGCAGACCCGCTTCACCAGGGCTTGCACTGTCTTGTGGAGGCTGAACCAGCTCTGCACATTGAGCGAGTAGAAGCCATTTGTTCTGCACACAGCCTGGAAGACAGAGGGAAGGGACACTCGCCACGTCAGGTGTCACATTCTCCAGGCTGTTGTCACTACCCTGACCAGCAAGGCAGGTGAAGAAAGAAGCAAACAGACTCTTGTTTTCTGCACTCTTCTTCCTAATGCTCTTTCTGCACCACGGTTCCCCCAGTTAGGTGCTCATTGGGGCAAAGATCCCTCAAGTTGTCTCTGGACTCAGTCTTACTCCCTCAGCTGGCTCTCTGCTTTAGGGGAGAGCTATCACTTAAGCAAATCCTTAGAGAGAGGTGAATCACTCATTTCAGCTTTGTACCCGTGCCTCCCTGGGCCCCTCAGTTCATCTGTACTGGCAGCCGGCCATAAGATTGGCACTGGTGGGCACCAACATATGAGAGGATTAAAGAAAGTTTTTGTTCTGATGGGGAAAACAAGATACATGAGAAATAGCTGAAGAAATGTTTCCAGAGCAGCCTTGCACCCAGCAACAAGGGGTCCCATACATATGTAAGGAGTCATGCTAGAAGTTCTTGGAGAGATTCTCTCATACCCCCCTGCCCTCACCCTAAAAGGAGGATATAACCCCTCTTCGTGAAGGAACAAACTGGGGGCCGGCTGTGAAGGGACATCCCTGAATCCCTAAGACGGGAACACAAGTCTCTCTGCCTGCAAAACCCAAATTCTGTCCTCCAGATGACCCTGCCTCCAGACAAATGAGTATTTATTGACTTGTGCCCAAGCGTGTTCCAGAAAAAATTTAAGGTAGCTACAAATAAACATTGAGCAACCTGACTGGTGTGCTCCTGGAAGGGACCAGGCTTGTTCCTAAAGTGAAGTGTTTCCTCCTTGCCGCTGTCTGTCCGGGGGTCACAGAGAGAGTCACAGACCTGGTGACTACAGATGAAGCAGTAAGATTACCAATTTATTTTAAAACAAGAAATGGCTTTAAAGTATCCTAGGAAATGTTTTTAATTGGTTTGCAAAAACCTAAAAGGGGTTTATAAAACTTTCCATGAACTAGGTGGTATTTGAGCTGAGTTCTAGCCAGTGGAGGGAAAGGAGGGAGACCCACCAGGCACTGGCTGAGGTCATGGAGGGAGAGGGCAGTGGTGCTTGGCGTGGGCAGGAGATGGGTCAGGACCACACTCCAGAAGGCCTCAAGAGTGTGGGGGACAATGAAGGGTTTGGAGCAAGGACCCCTCCGGACTGGAAGAACTCTCCATAAACAGGAGTTGGGCTTCATTGTGGAATCTAAACTAGACTGGGGAGCCCTAAGGGGGGAGACAGACCAGATGCAGAGTGGTAGCGTGACCCAGGGAGGTGGCATTGGGAGTTATCGAGGCCTCTGGGACAGCTGTGGGGCCATTCATGTGAAGTCCAGAGGAGGAATAAATTTGGTGGGAAAGATGGCACTCAAGCTTTTTACATGCAAGATTCAAAGCTCTTCATGACATCAGGTGGAGGGAAGTCAATTGGCTGGAAACAGATGGAAACAGAGCTCAGGAGAGACCGGGGTTGGGGACAGATGAGGGTATTGTTGCTTGTGACTTGTGAGTGAAGGTGGTGGCTGTGACCTGGGAGGGCTCTGTGGGGAGAAAGCCCAGTGAGAGGGGAGGAGAGGGCCAAGCACCGAGTCCGGGCAAGTCGGGTGCAAGACAGGAAAGGGTAGAGAGAGCAAAGGAGATAAGAGCCACGCTGTGTCCTGGAAGTCAAGGGAGATGAGAATTTCAAGGACGATGAAGTGGTCAGCAGATTGGTGCAGGAGGTTGAGCCCTGTGAGATCTGGAGACACAGACCATCAAAGCTAGAAGGGAGTCAAAGACAAACCAGTACAACGTATTCCTCCCTCCTTTCTTTTCCGTTTCAAGCTGGGGCCTTTTCCTTGGAGGCAGGTTTATGTGGAGTCGCACTGTGTAAAACATACAAAAGGTGAGCTTCTCCAGGGGAGTGGGCGCAGAGGCCTGGCTCCCCGTCTATCCTGCTCCTGTCTGCTGCCAGCCATCTCCACAGAAACCATGAGCAGAGTGTGGAAACCTGATCTGCCTGACCTGATTCAATGCCTTTCTTTTCTTGTTTATCGGGTTGGTTAATCTGCAGTGTGTGTGTATGTGTGCATGCACATGTGTGTGAGCAAGTGGACATGTGGCTGTGTGTGTGCTCACATGAGGCCTCACCAGGTGGCCTGGTGGAGGTCCTCGGTGGCCATGGAAAGAGCCTGGGGAAGCCTCTATTGGAGACTTGGGGACACTGCTTCTCCCGAGGGGCTGTTGTTGGCCTCAGTTCACCAGGTGGGTGTGGGGTCTTGCTCTGAGAGGGTAAGTCTGGGTTCCAGACTTACTAGCCCCTCACTAGAGGCTCCCCTACCTAGAAGAGAGCTCAATCCTTCTTCAAAAGTAGGAGAACAGCCTTGATGGCAGTTACAGCTTTGCAAAGTGCAGCAGATCCTGACGGTGTGTGGGTCCCTTGGGCAGTTACGTACCTTATGAGAGAAGTTGGGCTCCACCACGTACTGCTTCTCATTTTCAGTGGCACCTTCAATGGTGATGAAGAAAATATTGATTCCTGACTCCCTTGCAAACCTCGAAGCCTCCTCCACCTTGTCGGTGGGCCAGCCATCCACAATCACCACGGCCACATTGGGAGCACTGCCTCTGTTCCCATTAGCTTTGGAAAAGAAGTTCTTGGTCACAAAGGAGATGGCCCGGCCTGGAAGAAAAAGAAACTTCATGCTTGGAGTGCTTAGAAATGCAGGCAAGATCCCAGTGGTGTAAAGAGAGCCAGAAAAACCCATTCATTCTCTTCTTTTGTTTGTTGGTTCCCCCCACCCCCACCAACTTTTTTTTTTTAAAACCACATTAACTGTTTTGAGGTGTACAATTCAGTGGTATTAAGTACATTCACAATGTTGTAAAACCATGACCACTAACCATTTCCCTCCCCCATGTCACTTTAAGCCTTTAACTTCTAACTGTCTTTTATTTAAAAAAAAAAAAAAGTGTTAGGGACCAGCAAACAGATGAGAAAGACTTTCATGGGAATAAAAGGGTCCCCTCTTTGCCTGCATGCTGGAACCACACTATGCTCTTTCTGGGAGCATGGGGTGGGAGGGGTTAACCTGGAGCGACAGGAGCCTTTTCTCCACCTCCTGTCACTGGGGGTCAGCCAGCCTGGTGCTCTAGGGGCTGCTGGGTGTGGAAGGCTACATTCGAAGTTGAGTGGTATCTTTTGTCCAGTTAGGGGCACAGGTCTGGCTGGCGAGGGAAGCACTGCACCTGCTAAGAACTGAGGGACTGTGTTCTAGTCCTGGCTGTGCTGCCTACTGGCTGTGTGGGCCCAGGTAGGTCACTCCGGGCCTCTGGGCCTGGATTTCCATTTCAGCTGAAAGCCACAGTTGTAAGATGTAATGGAGCCTCCCAGCCTGCCTTTCCAAAGCACATGTTTCACACCACATAGGACCTCAGGGATTTTTCAGTCAAGCAGGGTGACAATTGTCCCAGTTTTCTGGGACTTTCCCAGTTTAAGCGCTGAAAGCCCCATATGTTCCTGGGAAGATTGGGATGACCAGGTCACCCTAGAGTTAGCATAGCTGCATACAGTAAGGTGGTGCTCTTAACCCGGGCTCCGTGGACCCCTGGGGGCAATGGGCACTGTGTATCCACAAATTCCCTGAAATTATACACAACATTTTGTGTATAAAAGTATTTATTTGGGTAGAGGAGTAGCTTTCAGGAGATGCTCAAAGGGGTCTTCAATCTAAATAAAAGTTAAGAACCATCTTAAGACTTTAGGATTAACGTCATTTCACTCAATGCTTTTTGGTTTTGGCCAATATCCTGGCTCCACGGGTTAATCTTAACCTGTCAAAGGAAGGATCAAATGATCACACATTCAGTTGCTGGAGAAAAGTCTTGGAAAACCCATGTGATCTGGCTGCAGGGAGCACAGTTGCTAAGGGAAAACCTGGCTGCTGAGAACTGCCTTCACAGCCAAGGGACATGTCCCTCAAGGCCCAAGGCACCTGGCAGTCCCCTCTGGCTTAATGTTAGATGCCTGTAAACAGAGCACACCCCTGGCCTCACTCAATCTTAAATTTGGAGGCCGTGGTCCATTACTGCTCAACCCACATTGCATCCACCTTCTAGCACATCTTGGAAGCAGAGACTGGAAATCTGAAAACTACGTTGTTGAGACTCCCTTGCAACTATAGCCCTGGATTTGTTCTAGTTTCATGAATCGATGTGCATACATGAAATTTAGAAGAGTGAAGAGAGGCAGAGACTGTATTTTGGACTCTGCTCTTTCTGCTTATGAGCATCTGTAGGGTACTTGACTTCTTGGGTGGTGCCAGAGGAACTTATGTCTGCTGTCTAGCTTTGTTGCCATTGAGGTGGCAGGGTGCAGAACATTCTTTCTGTGCATGTGAATGGAGCAGGCAAGGCCTGGTTGGGGGGCTGACCACCGTAGCAGGAACTTCCTGACTGTGGTGGCTTCCTGGCTAAATCAGGTTCCTGAAGAGGCTCTATTGGCAGAATTGAGAATGTGATTTCCTGATCTTGGAAGAGGCAGCAGCTCCTTGGAGGGCCAAGTTTTGCAGGAAGACTTTAGAAAAAATCTCTCAAAGTTCAACCTAGAGTTCATTTCTGCAGTCCTTTTGATTATATTCAAAACCATTTAATACCTAGGAATAAACCCCTTTCTGCTTGAACCAGTTGAAATGGGTCCTGTTCTCTGAACCCAAACTCTGATCAGTACAGGGCAGGGATAGAACATGTTATCTGCTGAAAAAGGTATATGATTTTATTAAGACACCACTCTAATCCCATCAAGAACATAGGGTGTCTTCAGAAGTTTTAAAGTTTTGCTTCATGATACATTACTGCAGTATGACTGATATAAGTATTCAATTGAAAACAAATCAGAAATAAACTCTATCGGGGCACCTGGGTGGCTCAGTCAGTTAAGCATCTGACTCGACTTCGGCTCAGGTCATGATCTCATAGCTCATGGGTTCGAGCCCCATGTCGGGCTCTGCTCTGGCAGGGCAGAGGCTGCTTGGGATTATCTCTCTCTCCCTTTCTCTCTGCTCCTCCCCTGCTCACATGCTGTCTCTCTCTCAAAATAAATAAATAAACTTTTTTTAAAACAGAAATTAAGTCTATTACGTTTGCAATGTGGTAATACTGATTTGGGGTCCCAGATAGCAGTGACTTGGCTAATGTTTATTTAGCATTTTTCGAAGATCAAGGGCTTTTCATTTGCCAGATACTAACATACCGGTCCACAGAGATGTACAATGAAGCAGAGAACAAAATAATCAGACTTATAGTAACTTCAAAGATGTTCCTTCAGAGTCAGTTCTATTCTCTGTGTGCTCCATGCCAAGCAACTATGGCTCACTTCTCCATTTCTTTGGGTTTCAATGATATAAAGAGGTTCCCTGAGAAGTAGACAGCCCTCCCAGTGCCCCCAAAGCCAGACTACCATTTATGAATTGATATGCTGGCATAGGCTTACTGGCAACTTTTCAGTTTGGTTAGTGTGAAAGGGTTCCCCAATGCCTGGATAGCTCCTGGTGAACTGGCAAAATGGTTTCTGGACACATTGAGGGCTAGACTTGGACTTCTGGTAAACCCCCCACCCCACCCCTAACCACCAAGGTGCAGACATCTCAGGAGACTCAGCTTGAAACAAGGAACCTGTCTCTGTTTCCAGAGTCAACACTAGGACAGGGGAGCTCATTGGAAGAAGATTCCCAAGGGGCACTGTGGAGCTTTCTGAGTGGAATTGGTTATAACATTTAATGTTAAATAGTTTATGGCTTGTCAGTCAATTAGGAAACAGTTACAATAGCAGTCCTGCTTGTCCTGAAGAAAGCTGCCAACCTGAGGAACCAGGCATGCTGGAACTCTTCAGCATATGTGTGGTGATGATTCTTACCCCTGAATCCATGATGATACCTTAGAAAAGATATAATTCATTTGTATATGTGTGTCATTTCTTGATGGATTATTATTATTATTTTTCCTCCTCCTATATAGGATGTTAGAAGACAATCACACAGAGGGAGAACCGTGGAAGCAAGCTAGAATGATCTGAATTCGGTCACATACCTGCATTGGAAAGCCCTCCTCTCTGGGTGATTTTCTCTATGGCAGTTCTCAGATCCCGGGAATTCATGTGAGTTCTGAGGTTAAACTGGGCAGAAGGGTTGTCTCTGGAGAGTGAGAACAAGAAATAAAAATTAGCTGGAAAGAGAACATGTTATATGCTGAAAAAGGTATATGGTTTTATTAAGACACCACTCTAATCCCATCAAGGATATAGGGTGTCTTCTGAAGTTTTAAAGTTGTACTCCATGATTACATTACTGTAATGTGATTGATCTAAGTATTCAGTTGAAAACAAATCAGAAATCAACTCTAAAATCCAACTCTAAAATCCTTTGGAGGAAAGCAGAAATCAGAGTCTATTCTTTTATATATGAATAGAATGGAAGCCGCTTCAAAGCCTTGAGCTGGGTTTCATAAAATGACCCACTGTGGACAGAAGGAACAATGAGATGGGGGGACTGGGGTCCTCTTCAGTGTGTGTAGAGAAAAGTGGTCTGTTTTAGGACTCAGGGTTCTAGTTTTGAGTGTGCTATTTCCTAGCTGTGTGACCTTGGAAAGTTGTTTAACTTCTCTCGGCTTCAACTTCCTCATCTAGGTAAAAGCAAAGATTGTGACATTCGGATTTCTAAAAAAACCAGGATGATAGTCAAGTGGGATTCTGCAAATGTGTAGGTGTCCCCAGGTTGCCTCAGACCCTCCTCTCCAGGGAGATAATCCCAGCTGGCAGCCACTGCCTGGGTCACCCCTCCACTGGAATTGCGCCTTAACAGTGTTGTCCAGGAGAGGACATCCCTTTATTTTTTCATTTTGTGGTGCCTGTGACTGGGTGAGAATATTCAAATCTTACCCAAAAGGTTAATCTATTAACCAAAAGGTCAGCTGGAGAGGAGGTGGAGTGAATTAAATGGAGAAAGGGAGGGAGAATCCTTCTCTAGAGACGAGTCTCTGTGGGTAAGCTGGGCGTACAGGCATGGGAGCAGCTGAGCAGAGGGTGTGGATACCTTTTATGACCAGGTTGGGGAGGGGGGATCTATCGGGTGGGTGTTTGCACCCAAAGCCGCGATGAAGTGGGGAAGCACAGTATGAGCACATCTCACGATGCACTGACACAGAGCCATTGGCATGGCTTCATGTGAGTGTGACCTCTAAGGTCACGTGGGCCCCCCACTCCAGAAAAGCCAGTGCTCGGTTCAGTGCTCTGATGCTGCCATCTTGAAATCCTTAGTTTTTAAAACAGGGCCCAGCAAATCATGTAACAGGTCATGCCTGCAGTTTACTAAGCCTTCAAGCGGAGGGAGAAGACTTTTTTCTGTTTATTTATTTTGAGAGAGAGGGCCAGTGCAAGTGGGGAAGGGGCAGAAAGAGGGGGGGGGGCAGAGAATCCCAAGCACTAATAGTGTGGAGCCCTACGCAGGGCTCAAACTCACGAAACTGTGAGATCATGACCTGAGCTGAACCCCAGAGTCAGAGGTCTAACTAACCGAGCCACCCAGACGTTCCAGGAGAAGACTTTAAAAAAGCAGCCTTTCCACAAGCACCTGGAGTAGGTCCCAGGAGAAGCAGCTTTAGGCGGTTTAGGTGGGAATTCCAAGGGGACTTACAGTGGATTCTTAGCAAGTCCTCTAGGAGACCTGGCAGTGTGGTCACCAGGAAGCCAGTTCCCTAGGACTGAGAGGAGACATCTTCTGTCTCTCTCCCTTCTTCCCTCCCCTACTCCGCCCATGATTCCCACTTTTCTAGGTATCTCAAGGTGATCTATGTCAGAGGAGAACTCTTGGAGACTGGCAGTGTGACCCTCTGTCCTCCATTTTATTAGTAAAAGTGAGGGACATGGGCTGGTTCTCAGACCAAACCAAAGCAAAGTGCTCAGAAGGCATGCTTGTCTCGGTGAGAGGCAGGACAGGCTCCATTCAGAGAAGATGAAGGAGGTTTAAAAGCAGCTCAGTGATGTGAGTGTTGGGGCCAAACCCAACCAGAAAAATGCCACCAGATGAAAACCAAGTTCTAGTTTAGGATTCAACAAGAACAAACAACAACAAAGCAAACTGCAGAATGGGGAAATGTGGGCGTTTTAGCTGAGCCCGACTTTACTCTCAACCTAAGTATGGTGTGGGTCCTCACGAATGGGCTGCAGTAACACAAGCCCTGTGCGGGACGGGGAGGAGGCATCACACAGAGAAGGAGCTCTGTGGTTTCCATGGTTAGATTTCTCTCTCTCTCCTGGCTCAAGGGTTTTGGGGCTTATATGCTTTGCAGATCAATCAGTGAATGCTGAACTTGCCCCCTGGCCATCAAGACTCAAAACCTGGACTCCCATCGCTATTTGCTCATCATAGGGCCCATGAGTCCAATCAGTAAAACCCTTCAAGTTCCTCTATACACCATCACTTGCTTTCATCCCTCCTCCATATGTCTGCAGTGACCCTCTGAGTTCAGGCACCCTGCTTCTTGCTGCTTCTATTATAAGAGTCTCTATTTGGTCTGTGCAAAGCCAATTGTATGCACATCTTCTAAAAACCTCTTCCTCATGTTCAGCTCTGAGAGTAAAATTCCTCTGCTCAAAAATCATCAGAGGCTCCCATGGTTAAACTTCATATTTTGGCTTTCAAAAGCCCATCCATAATTTAATGCCAACGTACAATGTTCATATCATGCTCTCTGTCTTTGTCCCAGGATAACCTATATCCTAGTTGGAAAGAGCTGCTCACTGTTTCCTGGTTTTTGAGCTTTGTGACTTTGCTCATTAACTCCCTCATCTGGAAAACCCAAATTGTGCTCACTCTCTACCTCTAGCTCCCTGTCACCCTGCCCGGTGCTGACAACCTCCATACCTGACTCTGCTCTCCTCTAACTCAACACCATACACAGTATGTAATCCCTGCAGGTTCTCAATGAACAGTATGAAGAAACAAACATTTCCTCTTTTTCTGTGCATCTCTACCTCTAAATGATGGTGTTGCCCAGAGTGTATCTCCCTCATGTCTCCCTCCTCATTTATGCACTTCCCTGGGAGAGCTCATCAACTTCAGTCACCAGGGGTTCAGAGACCATTCACATGCCAACAGCTGTCTGGTGCACACTGGTGGGTGCTCTGTCTTGAGCCCCAGATAGACATAAAATGACTTCCATCCATCTCTGTCCAGAATGCACTGTGTGGTGCCTGGGGGCGGTCCACAGCCACCTCAGGTTTGTATTTCCAAAACTGAAGTCATTTATCTTCTAAATCTGCTCCATCCAACCACTCATATCCCCTTCTGTGTTCCCTCTTCTGACTCATTGTCATCTCAGCAGAAAACATGCTGGACATGTTCTGACACCTCCTTCATCAAATGACATTTCCTATCAGACCAACCTCATAAATATCTCTTGTATCTCTCCCTTCCTTTCCATCCCCATGTTTGTACTTTGATCTTTCCTTTCTTGAACTGCTAGAATTTCCTACCTGGTCTTCCTGTACCCAGGGTGGCCTCTGAAGAGGACCTTTTTTTTTTTTTTTTTTTTTAAGCAGGCTTCACACCCAGTGTGGAAGCCAATGTGGAGCTTGAACTCATGACTCCAAGATCAAGACCTGAGCTGAGATCAAGAACTCGATGTTTAACTGACTGAGCCACCCAGGCACCTCTCTGCAGAGGACCTTTTATTCAATAGGCTATACATGCTGATCAGAGGCAAATTAACCTGGGAGCTAATAATACTTCTTCCAAGGGGCCTAATTTTGTATTTGTAATTTTGTGTTCTTTTTCTTCACAGGACCCTTGAGCTGCATAGGCTTCAGAGTCCCCAGTCTTGATCTTCCCTTGGTTACCAAGGACTAGGAACTTTCTCAAGGCCTAAAAAATAAAATACGAGTTGAACCAAAACAAAATATTATGGGCTATAAAATTAAAAATTGTAAAATGGATATTGCCAATGGTAAGTATGTAAATTGTCTACCAAACATAACACAACTTACACTTCCATAGTTGTACAATTTTAAACTCACCAAATTTTAATTACATTTGAAACTGATTTGTGGGCTAGATTTTCTCCCTCTGCAGGATTTCCTGCACATGTGAGATGATCGTGTAGAAATCATAGCTAATCATAAAGTATTGCTCATACACACATAACTTAAAAAGCAAAAACATAACATTTTCTTTTGAAAGTTTTTCCAGAAAAAAATGTATTTAAATGTAGAACCTAGTCACTTAGTCACGTCCACAGCATTCCCTGGAATGTTGCTCAGGAAGCTGTCTTGATATTCATCACTTTGCAGAGCAATCGATTACCTGTCTCTTTCCCATTCTACATATACAGCCAAGTCTCCTTATTTGCAGTAGTTACGTTCTATAAAGTTGCTGCGAGCATCACATTAGCAAATACTGAGCCCTTGCTCCTAGGGGAAATACTGGCTTAGGTTCCTGTGGGCCTCTGGTCACAACATTTTCATCAGCAGATCGATATATAAACTTGTTTTATGTACGTTTCTGTTGGAAGACACCTAATTTAATATATGTTTCTTACAAATAATTAATTACATGCAATATTTCTGTCTAATAAAACACAGCTGAGAAGGGTTTAACAGTTTCCTGACCCTGAGTAATGTTACCATAAATTTCTTTGGCTTTTAGCCTCACAATACCATTTTTTTTTTTTTTTTGCAAATCAGTCTTCACTTCATGAATTCATAAGTTCAGCTACTTTTCCATCTTTTTCATAGCTTCATCAGACATTATAGATATTACCTTAGAACTTTCCAGAGCAGAAGCACACACATATCAGCGATGTTCCTCTTTCTTTTTCTGAAAGTACTGAATTATTGGTTCATTAACTTTGAGCTCATGACCAACACACTGTCACGCATGCCTGAAGGAAACTTATCAAACAGTTGTAGTGTCTTGGTAAGTGCATCACAGCCTTCTTGTGCTCTGGACCCTAGATAGCATTTTCAGCACCACATTTGGGGGGCATTTCAAATAGTGAACATAACCAATGACAAGCACAAAAATATGAAGACTGTGGCACTAGATAGATTGTGACAAGGAGACTTGTTTATAGCATGGCGGCTGAAACAAGGCACAACATTGCCTTGCTTGACCTGGGCTGGGGATGTGTGTCAAGCAACTCAAATCCCACCCCTATGCTGTGCTAGTCTGCAGATGACTGTAAAAGTACCATGAGAGTTTGCTGTCAAATATGGAAGCCACAAGTCAGGAGGATCGACTGTTACCTATTTGAGAACAGGCGCTATGTCCCGGTATTTCCTATCCCTAGTGCTTAGCGTACAAGTGATAATAGGTGATTGTGGAATAAATAAATGAAAGGAAGAAAGCTCAAATGTCCTTTCCTCTCTCAGATCATCCCCGGTGGAGTTGAACACTCTGCTTCTGGGCTCCACACTGATCCTTCTCTTCCTTTATGATACCATAGAGGTGGATGAATCCATCTACAGAGGCAGACAGATGAGCTATTCACATACCCAGTGAATGGATGCTTTTAATTTTATTTAATGTTATTTCTTTTAAAAATATTGCCTCCCTTACTAGATGGTGAAGTCCTGAAGAACACAATCTCTATCACATTTATTGATTTATTTTTAGCAGATTGAAAGTTTGGATCAGAGGACCTCTGAAACTCTCCAAATGCTAAAATTATGATTAGGGGCAAAGCAACTGAGCCATCCATCAAGAGACTTATAGGCAAATGTAATCAAACCACTTAGAAGAATTTCACATTAGCATCTCCTACAAATGGCATAGAGCTTAGTGCATGGTAAACACTCAATAAATCTTTATTAAATTGAAATGTAATTAAATCAGAGGGATGAGCGATAAGTCTTAAATCTGCAAACTGTAGCAGCTCTTGGTACTAGAACACATGGGTGTATGTATCCTTTTTCAGGATATACGGGCTGGTGGCCTGACACCCGAGCCAGGTTACTTTTCAGAGACAGACTAGTTAAAAAGTTCAAAGAGGTATGCCACTACATTTCCATCTAAGTAATTTTATTACAAGATCTCATTAAAGGAAAACAATTTTTTTCCCTCAGCGATTTCAAAGCTTTCCTTTGAAAATAAGAAAATAAAAAAAGGTTTATAGCTCAAGGAGAAAATAACAAATTGTTCTGTTTGGAAAAGAAGCTAATGACGAGAAATTATAGGGAGCCAGAATTTGTGCATGGAAAGGAATAATTTATGTGACAGGAAATGATGAGTCTGTGAATGTTTAAGAAAAAAGAATACCTGTCAGAAATGGCCCCAGGTGATCAATTCCTAGGAAGGCTTGGGACCAGGGGCTAGGGAATTGGGATGGATATCAGTGTTTCCAGGCTTTCCTGCTGGTGCAACTCACCTGAGGCACTTGTTAAACTACATAGGTACCAGATCTCCTGCTGGCAGAAACTCAATTCAGTAGATCTGGGCTGGAAGTGGGAATTTTTATTTGTTTGTTTGTTTTAAACTAGGGATCCAGGCGAATCCTATCCTTAGGAAAGTTTGGGAAGGCCTGGGGTCTGAGGACTAATGAAGCCCTTTCAGTCCTAAGGTCCATGCAGTTCTAGTCCCAGAGGCTACTGCTTTACCCCCATAATACTTTCAGTCACACTACGTGAGCCCCTCAAATGAATTTTTATGCCAGTAGAGACATATTAACTGATCATATAGCAAGAACCTTTCAAAACGGGTTCCTCCAACAAGGCATCACCTTAAGGTTACTAATGCTAAAATGTGATGATTCATGGGCTTAGTCACTGAGATGTACCACGTGAAATCAGGAGGATGTTCTAGGGTGACCCTGGCCACCCAACGACATGCTGGTGGCTACAGATTGGGTGGCAAACTTGTTCCTTTAGTGCATTACCTGGCTCAGAACAGAAATGATTTTGCCCCCATCCTCTCAAAGGACTGAGAGCTATGGTCCACCCGGTGGCCTGGGCCAATCTGCTGAGGGACTTTGTACAACTAGCCCCTTCTGAAAGGACACTGGCCTTACACTTCCAAGGATCAGAGATGGGAAGCAGGGTCTCAGAATCAAATTTTGTCTTTAGATGAGTGTTTTTTTGTCACTAATGACAACAAATTCAATCCACCCACCAAAAAGTGGAGAATTGACCTGAGTACCTCTTCCTTATGGGGGAAAAGCAGACATGCAATCTGCTCATCTGAGAGTCACTCTGGAACCAACGGACTCTCAGGCTGGCTCATCTGTGACCACATCACAGGGCTCGGAAGCACTACAACGTGGAATGTCTTGGCAACAGACACACTTGCTGGCACCCCCTGGGCTCAGACGTGCACCCGATCTCCTGGGGATCCTGTCTGATTCTATAGGTCTAGAGTGAGGTCTGAGGTTCTGCCTTTCTCCCAGATGATACTGTGGATCCCATGTTGAGAAGCAATGTCTTAGAGGATGCCGCGCCATCAAGAAAATCAGCAGTGGGCTGCCAGTGATAAGGGGAAGGGAGGAGAACAGCTGAGGAGTCTAGAGGAAGCATGAGAAAGGCAGAGAAAAGGAGGAGGAGGACGGAGCGGAGGCAGCTCTGTAGGCACAGAGCTGGGAGAGGATTCACCAGATGACAGCACAAGCCTGTGGGACTATCTGTGCCTGAGCTCTCTGGTTGCACAACATAATCACCTGGGAAGCTCTAAAAATTAATGATGCCTGGGTCCCACACTCAGAAATTCTGATTTAATCGATCTGAGGTTTGGTCGGGGAATTGGGATTTTCAAAAGCTCCCCAAGTGGTTCTAATTGCATGGGGGTGGCCATCTGCTTCTCTAGCAGAATGATCTAGGGATCTAGGGATGTAGGGAGAATGATCTCAGGGGGGGCCCTGGGATAAACCCAGCCAACATGTGGTGGGGGCTGAAGGGGGACCGCTGAAAGGGAAGTGGTAGAAGTCAAGTGCACTCTGTGTTTTATTTGTACCTCTGGGAGAACTGAATGGCGAGGAACAGAAAAAGCATAGCGTTCTTTGTGTAGATTTTATTCATAGCTCATTCAGCTTTGAGACTGTGTCCCTGAGGAGTGTGGCACTCAGGCTCACCTGTGATCCTGTGAGAAGGGTCCTGTGAGGAAGGCAGAGGCAGTCTTTACAAGTTCCATTAGGCCCTTGGAGAGGCTGCTTGGGGGCCCCGTTGGTTTCTGTAAAGGCAGTATAGACTAGGGCATGAGGAGAATGGGGTGGGCATGGGAGAGATCTGAATTCTGGACGGCGTGGCCACTCTGCTCCTGGGAAGCCGAGCTGTGCCTGACTCTCTCAACAACAGACTGAAATTACAGACTAAAATATCAGCTTCTGGGTTTTTACCAGATTCTGACTTACTCAGTCTGGAATGGGACCTGGGCAGTGGCATCTGTGAAGCCCCCTAGGTGACACTAGCATGCAGTCGGGGCCTGGGCCGCAGCTTTTTGCTCTGAGCCCCCTGGAGCCATGTCTCATGCTCCAGCCCTGCCCGCTCCTCCTTTGCTGCAGACTCAAGAGAATGTGACAGAATGGTCCTCCTTGCCAGGCATATTCATTTTCTCTTTCCGCTTTAACAAATGGCCATAAACCTAGGGGCTTAAACGTTCAGTAGCTTACGGTTCTGGAGGTCAGAAGTCTGACACGGGTCTCCCTGGCAGGACTGTGTTCCTTTCCGGAGGCTTGGGGGCAGGGGTGGGGTGGGTCCATCTCTTTGTCTTTTCTATCTTCTAGAGGCTACTTGCATTCCTTACTCGTGGCCCCTTTCCTCCATCTTCAAAGTCAACACTCACACCTCTGACCATCTTTCCATAGGCATATGTTCCTCTGACTGATAACAGCTGGGGAAGATTCTCTGCTTTAAGGCCTTGTGTGATTAGATTGGGGCACTGGATAATCCAGGATAATCTCCCCATCTCAGGGTCCTTAACTTTAATCACATCTGCAAAGTCCCTTTTGCCCTGTGAGGTAACATAATTATAGGTTCCAGGGATTTGGATGTGGACGAGTTTGGGGGCCACTGTTCTGCCTGCCACACCAGGCCTGACATTGGTTCTTCCCTCCGCTCTGACTGTCCTGTGCACGGGGGCTCAGCTGACCCACGGGAGTCTCTGGGCATCCTTTCTTTGCGGGGGGGGGGGGCAGGGAAGGAGGGAGGGGAGCCGCTGAGTGTACGACTGAGGGTCTTCAGTCCAGGGCTGATAGGTAAGAAGGGTAAGAAAGTACAGCCCGCTTTCTACCACACTGGACGACTGTTACAGAGCAATGAGCAGAGAAAAGTCTTATTTCATTTTGAAATGAAGAAAAGCCAACATGTGGCTTTGTTCTGTAACTGTTTTCGAATGTTGATATCCTAGGGTTGATTACAGAGTTCAGAAGCACAGGTGCAATTCTGTTCCATTTGTACCGAAACTGGGGGCTAAAACAAAATCATGTTGAAGGTCAGGGGGCACGAGGCACACGCGGATCCAGGCTGCAGTGAAAACACCAGTGTGTTGGTTTCATTTGTTCTGCCGGCTCGAGTTTACCTACTAGCCGCTTGCTCCGGCTGTCCTTGCGTTTAGCCCTTCTGTGTGCCTGTTGGTATTAAGTGCAGTCACGAGCCTGTTGGCTGTGCACTTCTAAATCAGAGCTCAGCTGCAAAACAAGGGCTTGGTCCTAGGCTTTTTGCTCAAGCACAGCGTTTCAGTCTTCAGCTTGGTGGAAAGCTTCAATCATCAGAAGCTTTCTTGGCAGATGAGCAAAATCTTTGCTTTGAAGTCAATTTTGGTTGACATTGTAGGGATTAACCCAAGATTTAATACCTGCCCTCTCCCCAGTGGTCATGCATTTAGCTGTGTGCTCTTGGGCAAGTCACTCAACCTCTCTGAGGGCAGCACTGCCTCTCTTACAGCAGGCGTGTGATGATTGGGGAATGAACTCTGTGGTTGCCTGAAGGCTGGTGCGGTTGGGGGTTAGAGGCTTCTTCATGTGCAGGGAGGGGGGACGTGGGAGCATGCTGGTACCACAGTGGTTGAGGCCTCCCCTGGTCTGGATCAGGAGCAGAAGCCCAGGAAGTGCAAGGTGAAGGTGCGGAGGAGCAGAGACCGCGAGCCCGCTGCTCGGCTGAATGGGGAATCGAGGGGACAGAGAGACACAGAGAGGCAAAGAGGGAAGGACCAACCACTTGTCAGTCCCGTGACATCAACCCCCCTTCCCTTGGGCTACCTGGACTGATTTTCTGTTTCTTGCACCCAAAAGATCTTTGTGTAGGATGCTTGGGAATCAGGATTCGGAATGAGCACTGCATCCTGTAAATCAGATCATTTTTAATACTTCCAGTATTTTTATCTCATATTTGCCTTTTGTTTCCTGTTAATAGTATGAGTCTCTTAAATTCTAAATTTAAAAGTCTAAATCTAGCCGTGAAAGTCTAAATTCTGACGCAGCCCTCCTAAGGAAACGCGGGGAAGGAATCTTCTGAGCCTGGCACGTATGAGCAGAGTTTCCAGATTTCAGGGACTCCTGCCTGGCCAGCTTCTTCCCAGCCCACACCTCTCCTTGGAGTGCTCATTGTTGGTAGGCTGGGCACTTCCTGTAGAGCCTCATTTCCTCTCTATAACATGTGGGACTTTCTATGGCCCCAAGGCTCTGTGATCCTGAGAAAGCAACACGATCCCAGTGACCCTAAGGTGGGCACTGGAATCCACTGAGGACCCAAGACTCCAGGAGAGGGATCAGATACCAAATCAGCCAAGCACTGGCCCTTCCTGCTTTTCATCTTCCAGAAACACAGGCCCCACATCTGCCTCTACTTCTGCTTCCTCCCCTTTCCTGCCCCACTCCCTCTCTCTAGATGCACTAAGACCATTTGGTAAAGAAAGGATTGAAGGGAGCCCCCTCAGGAAGGAAGCCAGGGGGCTGAAATCAGAAGCAATTTCAGCTGGGCACACGGATTTCCCTTCCACCTCACACACACTTCTTATACCGCCCTCCAATTTATTGTGTTCCCCACATTCCACTAAAGGATGCATCACCTCCGTGCAACACATCATGTCATTACTGACCACGCCACCTAACTGGAACCAAGGCTGGAAGGAAGGGAGAGGCGGCTCGTTTAGTCTGTTAGCCCAACCTTCATTTATTGGGTGTCTTCCGAGTACAGAGCCAGTCACTGAATCATAGGACATCAGGGCTGGTGGCGCCCTAATAAATCATCCCGTCCGCCCCCAGGACTTCACAGATGGCAGCACTCACACGGAGAGGTTAAAGCACCTGCTTAAGATCACACAGCAGAGCTCAGGCCAGAATTCAAGACATCCTGTCACCAGTTTGTTGTGCTTTCTAGCCCACCCTATGGCTGAAGGAAGGTGCAGATGATTGATTCGCTTCTATGAGTACATAAAGTGAAGGAAAACATGCAATTTCTCTTAAGTGCTCCAAATTAATAAGGACCCAGGATACAGAAAAAGATGAATAGCAAAGGCATTTTTAGAAAGCGAAATTGGAAAGCATGGAGGTAACTCTTCTTCTGCAAATGGTGATCACATTAGGAAAACGTGGGGGGAAATAGTTTTCTGGGGGGAAGGAGCCTTTATTGAATTGGTTTTCCTTCCCTGCTACATTTGCTCGTTCATCCGCCTTCCCACTGGCACACAACACTATTCTTCCGCCCATTTTTCTTTCCCCTGACATATTTATTACCTTATTTTCATATTATACTATAACCCTTGGTATACACAGCTTTTAAAGCAGCTATTTTTAATGCAAGATGACGCGCCAAGCTTTGAACCCCCCAATAAAATTGACCGGGGACATCTGGCACTAAAATGCTTACACTTCCTCCCTAGAGAAGCCTGCTCTCCGTTTGCTATCTTTAAAAAGTAACGTAGGAATGAAAATAGGTTGACATTTCGAAAACAAAACAATGACCAAAAAATCTCATTTTTCTATTTCAAGTTAAAGTCTTCAAGATAGATCCCTTGAGAGTTGACATTTGACGCAATTGGTTATTTTCATATATTTGACTCTGACTATATACAAGGGCCAGGTAGCTCATCTACTAATTTTTCTTCAGAGGAATACAAGATAGTACTAAACGTGTCATTGGAATTCAATGTTAAAAGTACAAATGCTATAAATTTATGAAAACAAAGGATTTGTGATTATTTCTTTTGACAATTGAAAAATAAATATTCTAAGGTCTTTGAGATAACAGCCTTGATTAAAATACAGCTCCTGGAGATCCTTGGGGAATTCCAAAGGATCTGGAGACCCTCTGGTTGTTGTCAGGTACATATGTTTTTACATTTTAGGTGCAGAGAAATTAAGTCGTGACTGAAGCTTCTGAGCTACAGGCACAGAGGTCTGTGTTAGTTTCCGCTGCTAAGGTTAAGCCGTGGGTCTGCGGGGAAGAAGGGGTCATCTTGTGTCTGAGAGTCCTTTGTGGAAAGGGAGATAACTATCCTGCCCTTAATGGTTTCTGGTCAAAAGTCCATCTATTATTTGAGATTTGTGCTTGTTCGCTCTTCTGATCGTTTGCTTATTGCCTGTCAATATCTGTATATCTGCTTCAGGGAGAAGTAGGTTTCTCGTATTATAATGAAATAAGATGGGCTTATTATCCCAAAGAAGAGAAGAGGTTGAGATTGGATGTCAGTATGAATGCTTGATTTCTACCCCAGCTAAAATAATAGAACGGAATGGGGACAGGCACCTGGTGCTCAGCTGACTGACAGACCACTCCCCTCCCCGCCCATTCTTCCCCATTGCCTGGTGAGCTCTTCTGGTACCAGTGCAGAGGCCTAAGGTCATATGGAGAAAAGAGAAAGGTCAACCTAGAGCACCGTATCTTCTGGGCATCTTACCTGTCGGTGTGCAGGAGTGAGCACATGGTACGGTCCACCTTCCTCATCTACAGATGACAAAACTGAGGACGAGAGAGAGGCGAAGGCCTAGCCTGAGGCCACGTGCTTGTTGTGGGCGGAGCGAACACTGGATTCCAGCTCTCCTCCTTCCCAGATAAATATCCTCTCTACCAATCGGAAGTGCAAATGCCATTTACTTCCAAATGTTCATTAACCTGTCCTTCCCTTCTGGAAGAATCAGATTTCTTAAATGGCACCTGAATTGCTTCAGTTTCTTTCACTTACATTTGTATTAGGGAAGACATGAATTTATGCTCTAGGATGCGTTGGTATTATTTGTGGCACAAGATTAAGTATGCAACGCCACTTGGTTTCACAGCACTTACCCATACTGAACGATGCCCATCAGTGGACCGGCAGGGCCAATGTCAAGAGCTTGGGCAACATCAGCCAGGAACTGCTTTTGGATTCGGAACCGACGTTTGCCAATGCTTGAGCTCCCGTCAATTACAAATGACAAGTCAATTTTGCAGTCTGAGGAATGGAAAAGGGGTCTGTTATTCTGATGATCTCTCATTGCATTAACCTGGGCATTCTCCCCCTCCCTCTTTCCCCATCAGAGCCCGCCCCCCCCCCCCCGATAATCCAATGAAAAGAAAATTAAAAAAAGTGGCAAGATGCAGGGTATATTCACTTATTTATATTCCTGACAGATTTTCACTGGGCCCCAAGGTCCGGGACACTTGGACTAGTACTTATTTCTATAAATGTTTTAGAATTCTCTGCCCCAGCCACACTGATAGACTTCAGAAGCAATGACCTCCCATTCAAGTTTGGGGAAATCCTGAGGATGGTTTCCTAGGCTCAGACCATGTAGGTTCAGACCCCTAGATGTAGAATTCACGAAGACTGAGTCTCAGGAGCTTGTGCTAACTCTCGTCTTAATTTTGTAGAATTATGTGTTGGGTCTTTATAAAGGCAAGAAAAAATCAGCAAGGCCAGTGCGGAGGGGAGGGCAGGAATGGTAGAATGAGAAATTAATACCAATCTTCTCGTCATGTCCCTGGGTAAGGCAACCATAGAATTAACCATAGAATTATCTACACCTATCAGTACTTGTTTGTAGCAGTCTTTGAATTTTTCCCTTTCTTTTAGTTGTGATAAAGACTGGGACATTTTTCTGGCTAGGATCCCTGGACTTTCATGAATATATGGAGGTTATGTTGGAGGTGGGGGCGAAGAGCTATTCTCGGCCTCTCAAATGCTGTAGAAATTGGTGGAAAGCCACATAGGCTAATAGTGTCTTCTTTGCTCTCGACTGAAATTGCATCACCTTAGTATGATAAAACTGATTATTCAAAGCTGATCAGAAGTTCTTATTGGGAGGTATGTATCCCTTTGATCAATAAAAAAAAAAAAAACGGGGAGGGGTGCCTGGCTGGCTTAGCTGGTTAAACGTCTGACATCAGCTCAGGTCACGATCTCATGGTTTGTGGGTTCAAGCCCCACGTCAGGCTTTGCACTGACATCTCAGAGCCTGGAGCCTGCTTCGGATTCTGTGTGTGTGTGTCTCTCTCTCTGCCCCTCCCCTGCTTGTGCCCTCTTTCTCTCTCAAAAATAAAGAAACATTTAAAAAAATGGGGAATGAATCGTTTAACAACTGCAATTTGGGAGACAAAAATATTTCAAAGCACAGTTCCACGTGGAGAAAAAGAGAGGGGGACAGTAAAATTGGGAATTTCTGGGCTGGAGCATCCACGAGGACACAAGGACCAGTGATGCCCTTTGTGCTTGGTGGCCGCAGCTGCCTGAACAAGCCTGGATCTCTTTAAGCTGCCATAGGATCGCCCATGAGGCCACTCTCAGCCTTCTCTTCTCTTCAGTGCATGTTGTATTGCTTCCATGCGACTGGGGTCTTCCCTTCCCCAGAAGGAGGTCGGTGGGCAGGGAGGGATATCCATCTACCTACCAATCAATCAAAGTATATATATATATACATATATGTATATATGTATATATATATATATACACATATATAATGAGAACAAGAAATGGACATGAATTGACACAGTTTTAAGCAGATTTGATGAGAAATACTTATTAAAGAGTGATACTACGGAATTGGCAGATTAAGGGAAAAAAGTTGTATCTGAGAATGTGCTTCATTATCTTGCACTGGTGCATGGCAATGAAAGCAAGGGGAGAAGTAGGCGATGACAGCGACCTCTCTGGGACTGGCTGACTCTGCTCCATCTGGAATCAGTGCCTTGGCTCATTAGTGGATCTTGCAAACTTTTGCTTCCTGTCTGCCTGGACATTTAGTGCCGGCCAACTCTTTTTCTGCTGGCTTCCCCTGTCTTTGCTGCCCCCAAACTGCCTATACCCAAGCATGATCCTTGAGATGAATATTACAGGAATCAAAGAAAATCAAGAAGTGAAGCTTAAAGATGTCACAGAAGCCTGGGAAAAAGCAGAAGAGAAGCAGAACAGTTCTAGGGCTACTGATGTACCCCACACAGGGCCAGCCCATTCTTTCCTATGTCCGAGCTTGCAATGAGAATTGTTGCCAGCAGGTGGCAGTGGTGTTCTTCAGGGCTTGCCGCTCACCAGGCAGGCACCTGTGGTTTGCTAGAAATGAGGACTCCCAGGCTCCACCCAGATCTACAGAATCAGATCCCCATTTCAGCAAGAACTCCAGGTGACCTGTGTGCACATTAAAGTTTGAGAAGCACTCCTGAACAGGGCTTTTTCTTCTAGATGTCAGTAGATTAGTTCAATATGCCTTTTAAAATGAAAAGTCTTTTTTTTAATAACTGTTAATTAGAATAAGGCCCCGAAGTGACTTCCTTTCTTTTTTTTAAAGAATGTTTATTTTTGAGCCTGGGAGGGACACAGAGGATCCTAAGTAGGTTCCTCACAGACAGCAAGGAGTCTGATGTAGCTCTTGAACTCAGGAACCGGGAGGTCATGACCTGAGCCGAAATTGGATGCTTAACCGACTGAGCCACCCAGGCACTCTAAAGGTGGTTTTCTTTTTAAATAAATAAAGCCCACGGGGCGCGTGGCTGGCTCCGTTTGTAGAACTTTGAGTCTTGATCTCAGGGTCAGGAGTTCAAGTCCCATGCTGGGTGTGGCGCTTACTTAAATAAAGCAATGAGCCTCTTCTTCATGGACAAATTTTTTCTCATTTCTTACAACTTGAACCTTGTTCAGGATTCAAGTGTTCACTTCATAGCTAAGCTTTAAAGAAGTTGAGATGCTCTCTATTTGCTTAGGTCTCTTTACTACTACCTGATGGCTGACATTGGAATCACCTGTGCTCCCCATTGCCCAGAATGCTTTAATGATCTGGCTTTCAGCTTTGCGCATGTGCTCACTGAGACACAGCGGCTTTCTCGTATTGAGAGGAAAACATGCCGATATGTAGATGGCATCACTGCTACAGGATAGAACTGAGTTACTAAATGTTCAGCATGAACAATTTATTACGGTCACAGAGGGCAGAGGTTGGAAGACGAGGAAGAAAAGGTAAGATATAGTGTCTACGGGAATCAATCTACCAATTTTCTTAATTGCTTTGGTTTTCTCCAACATGACACAATTTTTATAGATTAATGCTTTGTGTTGTCTCATACATTAGGCCAGTGCTTCTTAACCCTGGATATATATCAGAGTCGCTTATGCAGCTTCAACAAATAAGAATGCCTGGGAATCTCTCTGGGCTGTGCTTCTTAAGGTTTGATGTGCAAAGAAATCACTTGACTCAGTAGGTCTGGGGTAGAGCGTGGGATTCTGCCCTCCTAACAGGCCTCCAGGTGATGCTGATGTGGCCAGACCATACACTGAGTAGCAAGATCTAGGGTGAGTGGGATTCAGTAGGTATGAGCAGGAACTGGACATCTTGAGTCTTCAGGTGATTCTCACACACAGCTGGGTTGGGGCTCACAGCGCCCTGGTAGCTGACTTGCAGCGACTTTCTAGGGGAATCTGTGGGTGCTCCCTTGGGCCTGTAGCACTCACCTGCCTCTCGGTTTTCCTCTTTCCCCCCCAACCCCGCCCGGATCCCTCCTGTCTGATATCCTCAGGTGGCTTCTCCACCTATTTAGTGCTGAAGTTCTTCAAGTTTTTTCACTTTTTAAAAATGTATTTATTTATTTATTTAGAGAGAGAGTGGAGGAGGGGCAGAGAGAGAGAGAGAGAGAGAAAGAGAAAAGAGAATTCCAAGCAGGCTCCACTGTGTCAGCACAGAGCCCAACACAGGGCTCAATCTTGCAAACCATGAGATCATGACTGGAGCCGAACTCGAGAGTCGTATGCTTAACTAAGGCTCCCAGGCACCCTGGAAGTTCTTCACGATTAAGCCCTCTGGTTTCCCTAGGTCACCTTTCCTGTTCTCATGACCTTGGTTTTAAACCCTAGCTCATCATCTTCCAACTCTGAATTCCCAGGGGGCTCCTCCTTCTCAAGTCAGATCTGGGGAGTCAGGCACCTACTGGACCGAATGTCTTTCAGAAGATGGAAGACAGAAACCATCTCCCTGCCCTACCCCTGTGGACCTCATGGCAGTACCATTATCCCAGCTGCTTCCTCTCTCATACCTCCCCCTCCAAGCCTCTAGATTCTTCCTCTCTGTTTCCTGTTTCTCTCCATTTCCAGTTCCAGCTCGGAGCTCTGTCTGCCCTCATGCCCAGTAAGCCCCTGGCCCTGCTGGCAAGCCAGTCTCCTCCTCTACCCCCTCCTTTGTCTCCCTTTTCCATCCCACCCTGTTGCCATAGTGATGTTTAAAAAATCCGATCCTCTCCCCTTCGTGTACACAGTTTAAATCCTCCATAAGCTTCCCTTTCCCCTTAGAACAAAGTGACAGAAGAGAGGAGATCAATAGATCCAGGGTGGGAAAGAGGTGGGTTTGGGTGGGAGTAAGCGGGGAGAGAGGGAAGCAGATTGGATGTCACGGCCACTATGGGTTTCTAGTTGTCAGTTAACTTACTTGGATCTCCCTGGGATAGCGGCTCCAAAGCCTGTGTGCTTAATTCTTCTTTTGGAACAAATCCTGGAAAGAGCAGTAAAACTTTTGGTGACTTACAAGAACAGGAAGCATCTGGCCTTACCCCAGGGATGGGGACATAATGGATATTCACACCCAGCTACAGGGCGAGGGGCTTGGCTACAGGCTGACTGTGTTCTTCTCCACACCACCCCCACCTTGAGAGATAAGACTGAATTACTGACAGTCTACAAAAGACATGGCAGCTTATGGGTGCTCAGGGGTCTGAAGTCAGAAGACTTGAGTTCTGTTACCTACTGCCTGTTAACTGAGTCTGTCTGAGCCTTAGTTTTCTTACCTGCAAGCAGTAAGCACTTTGCCAGTGTGAATTATCCCTCTGTAAAACTCTGAAAATCTCAAGGTCAGGGCATGTGTCTTACCCATCGTATAAACCTTCATGGTGCCTATCACCATAGGTCCTCGGTCAACATTTGGTGACTGAGTCAATGCACGAAGATGGGTGAGACACATGGCCAGTCTAAGGGGGGGGGGGGGGGTGGCAGATGCAAGCTGCAGGGCAGGAGATAAGACACCAGCAACTCCAACAAGTGAGAGGGTCTAGAACGCAACCCTTCCCCTCCACAGCCTGAGATTAGAGGGGAAGCTACAAAAGGGTTTTGTCCTTTTAGTGCGTGTGTGTGTGTGTGTGTGTGTGTGTGTGTGTGTGTTGAATTTCAGCCTTGGGAAAGTGCTTTAGAGCCATTTACATGGAAGCCAAATTCACACATGTATCATATAAGGGAATAAAGACCATCAATAAGATGGCCTGGGAAGTTGGTCTTCCTATTTTCAGCATGCCTGGAGTGTGGGGTGCCCTCCCAGAGGCTCCGTCAGAGGAGGGAAGTGCGGGGGGCTCTGCTCTTGGCTGTGGTGAGCTTTCTCCAGGCTTGTTAGTTTTTCCAATTTGCCAAGCACATGATTTCATCTTTCCATGAAAGGTCAGTCTGCTCATCCCACTTCCTCACATCATTTTGAAAATTCGCTTTGGGTGTCTAACGGCATTTCTCAGCCAGGAGCCTCTCAGGGAAACTGTCCAAGGCTCCATGTTGGAGGGAGGGGGGAAGAAACGTGAGGCCAGAGGCCTCTCCTCCACCCCGTCGTTCCCTACCAGTAAAATCTACCCTCAGACCGAGAGCCAGAAGGCTGTGTTTGCTGTTGGAGTTTCAGACCCTTAATTCAGTAAACAGTAAACAGCGAGCAACACTCATTCATGTCAAGGGCCAAGCTGAATACCACTTTGCAAAGAAGGACAGGGCAATAGAAGGAAGTCAGAGTGTGCTTCGAGATGGAGTGAGCCTCTAAACCTAATTTTGGGGTGAGGAACTCACTCCCTTGTACGTTCGGGTCTTCATGACTCTCACTTCCCTTTCGTTATCCGGTGGACAACAGTGGCCTCTGTGCCACCAGCTGGATTATCAGACTCTCGTGATTCTGTAATCCTATGTCTCCATCTAGTCGTGGCCAGGGGGTTGGGCTGTATAATTACCTGCATCTAAAAGGACCGATCCAGGTTTCCACAAGTCCATTTCCCCTGATTTTCAAAATTAAAAAGAAGCAAACTTGTTATTTAGGTGAAACCAGCAGAAACTTTCAAGTGAACTGCCCGGATGATAACATTTTCCACTTGTGGCAGAGAGTTCAATAAAAGAACACGGGACCAGACGTTAGGAAGATACCACCTAAAACCTACAGCGTTTTTTCTCGTGGGAAGCTCTGAAAACCAAAGACAAAAACATCTTTGCCCTTTCCTTTCTTTTACTGTGCACCAAGAATCATGGACTATAAAAATCCCGGGATTCAAGGGGACCTAAAAGCTCATCCAATCCAGACCAACCTCCCCAGCATGCTTCCACAACATCACTACCAAGTGAGTGGATGGCTGGTGCTTGGATACCGCCAGAGACAGGGAACTCATTACATACCCAACCAAGACAGTACATTTCTTCTCGGACCATTGAGACTGTTAGAAAATTTTTCATCGTATTGATCGGAAATCTTAATCCATCCCTCCATCCACACTTACTAAGCGCCCAGCATATACCCAATATCATTTCAGTTACATTTGACTCACCCATCTATTTTATGTTCTCTTCCTTAGAACCACACAGAACAAATCTGGCCCCGTCAGGGAGTGGGCAGTCCACTCATTTCCTGGGGCTCGGCTGCTCATTGTGTGCCTCATGCAGAATAAAGCAGAGTCACCGGGCATTTCTATGTGCAGTAAAATGTTTAATGCCCCACTATAAACTGGGGTTGATAAGGTGGAAAGGTGGTCAGGAAGGGAGGGGGATTCTTACCCAATAGTCCCTGACATCTTTTGGAGAATCATGGCCAGGAGGGGCTCAGAGGCAGCACAAACGTGTTATGAAGCCTCATAAGGACACCAAAATAGCTGTTTCTCTTCCTCTGTCCCTTCCTTCTGTCCCCACCTCCCCAGCTCAGAAAGTGTAATCAGCCCATCAGCTTTGCGGCAGGCCAAAATGAGTAACACACCCAAAAGAAGTGATGTTTTCCTTCATAGGATGAAGGTGCCCGGCTATTTTGAAAGGCCGTCTGCGTTTGTGCACATTCTGATTTAGTGGTGAGAACTGAGTTTAATCTGGCTCAGCCATTAACCAGGTGTACACCTTAAACAAGTCTCCTACCCTCTGTGAACCTTAATTTCTCTGCGAATCACATTAGCAGGTTGGGTGAGATGATCTCCCTGTTCAAATATTTATGACTTAGAAGTTTAAACGGTCGGCTCGTCTCATTTCTCTATCGCCACCTACTGGTAAACACACGCACTTCACCCTTTCCTTGAAGAACGAGTCTGGTAGCATCTCAGTTTTTGCCCAAGGCTTTCAGCACCCTTGAATGCTACAACGAATTAGAATTCTGGGCATACTTTAGCAAGAGAGAAACAGTTCCCTGACAGTAGGGAACCAAGCCCTTCCTCCTGTCCTGGGAGCCTATCTTTCTGTTGGTGCCACTTATATTTGTTTGGGACAAGCATGAACCAAATCACTTACCCAAAAGCTGGAGGCTGAAAAATATTTGGACAGCTGAGACTTGGTGTTTTTTGGACTTGGTGGTGATGGGAAGGAAGTCTGTGAGAACACTGACTTTCTGGTGTTGAAGAGTAACCAGGTGATGTGAGGATAAAAGGCACTGGAAGACCCATCCTCTGTCTACCCAACCTTGGCCGGGGGGTTGGGGGACTTGCCTACCTTCTCTGACCTCAAGTTTTCTCCTGTGTAAAGCTGAGGTCATGAACACCTGCCTTGACCTGCTTCCCACAGAGGTTAATGTGTACAAAATCACATCGCAAAGTGTAAGCCAGTCTTAAAAAACAAGGACTTATTTTTTGGGACGATACTTGCTTGGTCATCTCATAGATACAGTCAGCGTCTAAGGGAAGAACTGGCTCTGAAGGATTTCCATGGAAAAAATGTAGATCTGTTAACATTTACTAAGAGTGCGCTTGGCGTCAGGCACTGGCCAAGCACTTTGCAAGTTTAAGTCACAACGGCCCCGTGAGTTGGGTTACGGCTGCGACCTCACGTTACAGGTGAGGAAGCTGAGGCACAGGGAGAGGTCGAGCTGAACTTTGAGCTCAGGCTCCAGAGCCTGCACTTAATCACCCCCTGTTCATCACACGTGCGAAGTCACTGTCACGTCGGCATCTCAGGGTCATCTTAGGCCACTGAAGGACACACAACCTGGCACACTCCCCGTGACTCACGCTAAATGTGGGGGACCCCCATATCCCTGCTCTGAGACCCTGGTGATGACCTCTGCACTGGTGACAGCTTCCGTTCCCTGCACATCTGGAGGTGACCAGCACAGGACCCAAGCGGGAGCTGTAAGACACGGCCCTTAGGGCTGTAAAGTTTTATGGGGCAGAAACACAGTTGGCCCTTCGCCCCCCCCCCCCCCCCCACCGGGTTCTCCCCAGAGAGTCCCCTGGAGTGTGAGTGTTAGGAGGTGGCGGTCTGAGAGGCAGCAGGCCTCCGGAGCTGGGGCACCCCCGTACCCTCCTTCCCTTGGCCCGGCTCCCTGCCTGGAGCCGCACGGTCCCCGTGGACAGCTCCCTCTTGCTGTAGTGAAATGGCACGCACTCGCAGAGCCGCTGGCTGGGCCAGAGAGAGCACAAGGGCTATCAGAGCAGGCTGAGGACAGTCCAAGGTTCTAGGCACTTGATCTGTCACTGACGCATCCATAATGCTGGGTTTACAGACGGGTTGCCCTCCCAGCTTGGTGTGGGATATTGGTTTGGGACCTGGCAGCCTTTTCGCGTGCAGACAACATTAATTCCATGTTGGGTTTCCAGGCAGGTGAAGCCTATTGGATCGAACATGGTAGCCTGAAGCCAGACAGCAGAAGCAGAATGGTTCTGAGGCAAAGTCACCGAGTTCTAACTGAAATCATCAGAAGCACCCTCCTTCCCCTGGAAATACAGCTGGCGTGGCCATGCTAGCAAGATGGCTCCTGTCCCCACTCAGAGGGTGCTGGAAGGAGGGGCAGGGCCTGGCAGTGGAGGCCAGAGGTGGCAGTGGCCTTACGGATGACTCTGAAGGACCAGGGTGTGGGGCCTTCTACCTGTGGAGGCAGAATTCCAGAACCTGAAAATATCTTAGTTGTCTTTGTAGTCCTAATGCAAGGCACAGTGTCTGACATCTAGCATGCTCAGGAAATAGAATTTCTTTTAATTAAAGAACAGTTCCTCTGCAGTGGGGATGGTGGCTTAAATTGGGGAGGTTGGGCAGAAGGCATGGTGGGAGGTGGGTTTTAAGTCTGGCGTCCTGTGGAGGAGAGGATGAACTACTGAGGCCAACGACAATCTCATGAGGTCCATGTATAGCTGTCCGCGTCTGTTAGTGGGTTGCCTTAAACACAGGTATTTAGTGGGGCTCTGAGATTTGGTCCCATGTGGTATAGATTTGTATCAGTGATGAGAAAAGAGGCAGGTGGCACATTAATCAATTATGCGGATGACAGAAAAGTTGGAAGGATAGTTAATACACTAAATGACAGAATTAAGATACAGGAAGATGGCAAGAGACAAAACTGAGGAATTTCACAGCGATAAGTGTGATATTCTAAGTTGGGTTCAAAGACTCAATGGCACAAAGACAGGACGGATGTGACCTGCTTCTGTAGAAGTGCAAGAGAAAAACACCCTGGTGACTTGAGTTACTGAGTTATTGCCATGATGGAAGCAGAATATTTAGGCAGCGAGAGGCAGTGCCCTGGCACACACCCCTCGTGGGTGGCATTGTGTTCTGGTCTGAGTGCTCTGTGTGAGTCTTTCAAGGACTGTGGTCACAATCTGCCAGGTCACAGAAAGACCTGTGGGAGGAACCGGAGAAATTTATCCTAGAAAAGATGAGACGTAAGGTGGATGTGAAGGCTCCTTTTGTATATTTGAAAGGCTCTCAAATTCATACTCTTAAAAATGATTGAAGGGGCGCCTGGGTGGCTCAGTCGGTTAAGCATCCAGCTTTGGCTCAGCTCATGATCTCACGGTTCATGAGTTCAAGCCCTGCGTTGGGCTCTCTGCTGACAGCTCGGAGCCTGGAGCCTGTGTCTCCCTTTCTCTTTGCCCCTCCACCTCTTGTGCTCTGTATCTCAATAAATAAATAAATGTTAAAAAAAAATGATCAAAGACCCCAAGGGGTTCTTGTTTGTGTGTTATCCTACTAAAAATCAAAATGCTCGGTCATTTGAAACAGAATGTTAACCATTTCACCATTTATTATGCTTTTTTTTTTTTTAACACGAGAAATAGCTATTTTCCAAAATAATTCAGTGACAAGGGTGACAAATTTCTTCAATGCCTGGCATAACAGAAGACTGTGGGAATCTGATATCTGTTCCTCAGTCTGTTGGGACATGTTTCGGTTGAAGAACGAGAAGAAAGTCTGGCCTCACTCAGTTGTGCGGTGGGAGCAGGGAGGACATCCCAGGATCCCCATGAGCAGGGTCCTCAGGCTTCACTCTGAGACACACTAGTTTAGCCAAATTAGGATCAATGGGCCTAAGTTCTAGATAGTTATGTCTAACAGTGAGAGGGCTGGGACCCCTCCTGACCACTCACTCAAAGGTATCTGACGTGGGGCAAAAGCCTTTCTCTGGCATATTTGGTGGGGAATCAGACCAGAGGCAGTTTATGCAATTCATCCCAATTCCATGTCTCAGTGATTTTCTAGCTGAAGAACTGGGCAACTTGCCTGATAGGCCTGATTACCTCTGAGGTGAGAGCCTGACAGAGGGTATCTAAGAGCCCCAAACGTTCTGACCTGCCTTTGCTCACGGTGTGCGAGTGGCTTCTGCCCACAGGCAGGAGCCCTAACGAGGCTGCGGGACCGGTGAGGCCTGGGTGCCCGTGGGCTAGGAGACACTCTGAGGCCAGGGCTCTCTGGGGGTGGGTGGGTAGCTCAGAGCAAAGTTCCAGGGATGACGGTGAGGGAAGGAGCCGCAGAAATGGGTAGGATTTGAGGATACAAAGGCAGCTGGGCGCATCTGGAAAGTTTAGGAAGATGGAGCATAATGGCTGGGAGCATGAAAGAGAAAGGGAAAGGAATGAGGGCTCAGAGCTAGAGAACTAGAGAGGTAGCATTAGAAAAAGAGAATGGGGTCAATCACTGAAAGTAACCTTGGGTTCTTGGGAGTCAAAAGTAGGAGCTTGGAGATCAGGTAATGTGCCTCATTACCAACCACCCCCTGAGCCGTGTCTGATTTGTGGTGTATGTGAGCTCAATCAATCCCAGAGGCGGGTCCTGGGGTGTGCAAGGTGGGGGCATAGGCCGCCCAGGTGGGAGCCTCTCAAGCAGACCCAACCCATGAGCGCTACTGGGTGTCTGCACAGCTGGAGATTTTTCTCTTTGACACACCAAGAACAGACAAAGCAAAGAGATGTTTTCTAGAAGGTAAAACGCCTTGGCATGCCCACAAACTCTGACCATGTGGCAGGGGCCAGCAGCCAGTGCATGGGGAGTAAGGTATTTGCAAGGGTGCTGGAGCACGGCTGGTGAGCAGCGGGCAGCTTACCCGGGCTGACCTGTGCTCCAGCAGACTTCTGGAAAGCAGCTCTGGGAGAATCCTGACTTTGGATACCTGATGGGATCACACGGCATCAGCTGATTCAGGTGCAACCAGCAGTCTGCTCTCCTCCCTTAATTTGCCCCCTGGTATAAGTGCCCCCGGTTCAGATCTTCCTTGGAGGTCAGCCAAGCTGGCTGAGCTTGGCTCTCCTTCTGGGGGTGGTGGAGGAGGCAGAGATCCTAGCCAAGGGGACAGGGTGCGGGAGTGGCCCGTGCCTGGCTGCCTGAAGGGTCCCGGGGGCCTACTGAAGGCTAGGATGGCCTTGGAACCCTTGCCTTGCCCAGAGATCTGATTCTTAAAACCCTTTGTCCAGGACAACAGTGTGTGCTTTGGCAAAGGTACAGTTGGGCAGCAACTAGAGGGGGACCACATGGAGCCCCTGCTCTGATCCAGTAGCAAAGCAAAACAGAACCTACAGTCTCTAGGAATCTTTTAACATGCGGAGGACAGACTGGTATCCCCCAGCAAGAGTAAAACCTGGACTCTTTTCCTTGGGAGACCCAGGCCCCACATGGCAGTGCCCTGTGGCTGCAAAAGGCTTTGTGTCCCTGGATCAAGTGGATCAGCTTGTGGCCCAGGCCCTGAGCACAGTTTGTAGAAAGCACCCGGCCCTGCTGGATTTTCCTTTCTAATCTCTGCAGGCCTCCAGGGCATCACAGAGAAGAGAATTACTTGCCTCGTCCCTCTGCCATCCCAGGACTTGGGCCAAACTTTAAGGGATCCACACAGACGTAAACAAAGGGTTGCTGGGAGTGTCATAAGTCACAGAATTCCTGGAGGAGAGAGAATGGGCTTCTATTCTCCATATCATAGAATTACCCCAGCAAGATCGGCTCTGCCCTTCCCTAGACAAAGCCACAAATTTTTATCTTTCTTTTACCCTAGTTCCTCAAGCATAAACCCCAGAGAGTATCCCTTTTCAGGTTTACAAGAGCCTAGTTACTGAATCCTTAGGAATTTCCATCATAACCTGCACAAAAGTGCCTCGAGGGAACAGCCATGGGTGAAAGCTTTGCATTCCTTTCAAGTTTCCTCACAAGCTGGGCCCCTGAGCAGTATCTCCTGTTGGCATCACTGGTTTAATGCCCTCTGTCCAAATCTAAATCAAATGGCAAGGATCTGGAATGACAAAGCTCATGTAAACACGCTTAACTTCCATCAGTAGCTGGAAAGGTGAGTTCAGGTTCTTACCTGGATCTGCGCGGGGGCTGTTTTGGCCGCTTGTGTAGGTGCTGGTGGCCCAGAGATCTGTAATAACATTTGACCGGTCAGAGCATGAATTTTCATTGAACTGTTCTCATTCTTTCCATGATCCAGCCTAGCAAGACATTACCAAGGTCAGAGCTAAGGTAAAGCTTTGTCCTTGGGCGGTCTGAACCTACCCCGAGGAGGCACTGAAATGGAAAAAAAAGGGGGGGGGGGTGGAGCAGGGATTTAACTCAAAATACTGACTGAAAATTCCACATAATAATCACCCTTGTATTTCACAATTGTCAAAGTATCTTTTACTAAAGTGCCATATATTTTTTTATACTTCGTTATTCTTACAATAATTTTCAATGGTGCCACTCCTGAGGAGGTTAAAGTAATCCTTCAATAGCAATGTCACTTAACATTTAACAATTTGCTTAAATGGCGTTAACAGGGTATTGACACAAATAGCATTAGCTTTCAGTCATTTTAAAGGCACACGGAGGGTTATCCTTAATTACTTTATGAGAAAATCAAATGCAACTTCGGTGTTCATTATTTATTGGGCAATTGCTCTGAAGCAAGGCTTTAAAAGGAAGGAGGGGGATTTTATAAAGAGGGAACCATGGGAAATGAGCTGAAAGAAGGAACCAAGTTTCAGGGAGGGGGAGAGAAAAAAAGGTCATGGAACAATATCAATTTCTCTTAAAACCCAAACTGTCCACAAGTCAATGTTTCCCTCCCTTTGACTCTGTTCCATCCGTCTGAATACAAACTCTAAATAGCTTTGTTTTCTGTCTCATTGTAACGATAACATGTGCTCACTGTGAAAATATATGCCGTGTATAGCAAGAACCCACATGCAATCCCTCTATCCTCCGGTTGCTGGTACACAAAAGTGAGATCAGCACCCGTGCTGTTTTGTCGACTCCTTCCTTGAGTTAACAACCTACCACAGGCCAGTCTCCTGCCAGGAGGTGCACATACTCATCAAAATGATAATAGCTGTGTGCTAATTGCTTTAACCATTCTGATGGTGGACAATTAAATCGCTTGTACTTCTTTTTCTGTTAGGAACAACATCTGTGTCCAGGCTCCTTGTCCCCCTCAGATGACGTTACCTCAGGATACATTCCAGTAAGTGCAAATTCTGGGTCGTTTCTCTACACTTTTGCCCAAACCACGTATCCTCAGTTTCTCGTGTGAATTGGTGAAGAAGGATGTGGTATAGCTTAATTTGCATTGATTTGATTCCTGGGGAGGTTGAACATCTTCTGCTCTATTTATTGGTCATTTACAGTTCTTCCACTGTGGCTTGCCTGGTCATGACCTTCACCTATTTTTCCATGGGAATGTTCATCTTTTTCTTACTATTTGTAAGACTGGACTTGAAGACCTAAGTTTTCCAGATAAACTTAAAGACAGATACGCTTTCAGAGAGGAGATAAACGGCGAGAAGGTGAATGAACACGGCCGCCCGCATGTCTTGCCACCAGGCGGCGCTCTGCTCCCTTCCTTGGTTTACCCTTCTTCGTGGGCACATGTAATGTTAGGTCTCCCGAGTCACCTGTGGCACTTCTTGAAAGGAACCCGACTAGGAAGATCATGCCCAGCAGAGCCACCCCACCCTTGTAAGCCTGCGGTAGATTCAGCTGACCCTGCAGAGCAGGCCTGGAGGGATCTTCCATCTTTTCCAGAACTCCTTCCCCAGCATATCTACGGATCTGGTTCTACTGGCTGCCCTCTCTGGTTGTGGGATGTGGCTCTGTGGTGCCCGTGTAGTCTGGCTTCTCTCATGACGGACAGCCTCACTCCTGTCCCTCTGAGAAGTCTCTGTTGCTCTGGCTCTTGGCTCCCTTACCCCCAGCCTTGATTTGCTCCTCACTGTCTTGTTAGGTTTGCCTATTCACGGGTCAGTTAAGGGGTGTCCAGACCCATCCTTTTTCTTCCATCTGTATCAGCTCCTCTTCTTGGGCTGGGAGAGCCCCTGTCTTTTCCTGCTACAAAGTTTCCACCTTCCGCAAGACTCCCTCCAAGTTCCTATGTTCCGTCTGAGAGGCAGCCTTTTATCTTATTGTAGAGCAAAGATACTCGTTGATCCCAGAGGCAGATTGCTCCTGTTCTGGTACACACTTCTAGGTGTCCTAAGCTGAAGGGACCTGTTGCAGGGATCTTGGTAGGGTGTGTTCACGGGTGTAGCCCAGGATCTCAGGGCAGTGCCTGACACATAGCAGGCTCTCAATAAATATTTGTTGAATAAACAAATAAATTAGGTTTTACCTGGACACCCCATCTACAACACACTTCTACAATCTTTTGACTCTCGTCAATACAAAAGAGGAGAAAACCCTTAATAAAGGCAGTAACTTGTCTATCAGCAATAGGAGAGTTGCTCTGTTAGAGCTGGCAGAACATTCTCAGTTGATTTGAAGAAAAAAAGGAATTATCTGTGTACTGATTATGACTTAATATAGTTGGGCTACAAGATCACAGCCAGCTACCTATAGCCATACATGAAAACAGGCATTCGTGAAAGTAGACTTACAGTTACCTGGGGCTGGGGGACGGAGGGATCAGTTAATGGGTACAGGTTTCTTTTGGGGATGATGCAAATGTTCTAGAATCGATTGTGGGGATGGTTGCCTAACTCTGCAAATATACTAAGAACAACTGAATTGTACAATTTCAATGGGTGAATTGTATGATATGTGGAAAGTATTTCAACAAACTCTTCTTAAGAAAAGAAAAAGACAGAGGCCTTCAAACATCCATTTTCACTTCTCTTCATTCCTACAGCAAATCCTTTGAGCGGGCAACATGGTTTCTTCATGCCCCCTCTCCCTTCCTCCCCTTCCAGTCTGGCCCATTTCTTGGCAGTTACCGTGGAGGCGGCATGGAGCGCTCCTTCTGAGTGTTTGCCTGGCAGGCTGTGGGGCGGCGTGGGCGCTGGCTGAGGTTGAAGAGGGAGGCGGCCGGGCTGGGAGGCTGCTGTCCAACGGCTCCTGTCCCCCAGCCAGGAATAATGAGGCTTTGCCAGGTCAGGAGCCACTCAAGGAACTCAAGTTCCTTGAGGTTTCCACCAGCACAGGCCCAGCCTGTCACAGGATTTCCAAGCTCCCAGTGTAGCCAGATAAATATGCCACATGTTTAATTACACGTGTTATGTAAAAACTGACCTCCTCCGAGGAGACACCAGGAGCAAACAACTTACTCAACCACTCAAAAGTCTCTGAGAGAATCAAGGGCCCCTAAAGTCAAGAGCCTGAAGTTATGAAGAAGGAAAGCTTGTGGCTTGAGGGCCTCTCCCACCCAGGATCCTTGCTTCCTATTTCTCTTGCTGTCAGGCATCATGTGCCTGTGCTCGTGTTAGCCGGGGTTCCACAGGAACAGGATGGCGGGGGCAGGGACGGGGGTCATGTCCTGTGTATCCCGGCAATTATTTTTATGGCATTTTTATTTGGGTACTTTCCATCATCGATCCTTCCAGGGGTTGTTCATCCCATGGAATGAAAATAACCCTTGTTTCATAGAGTAGTTAGGAACATTGAGTAAAGTAGTGCACACAGGGTGCCCAGCCCAGGGAAGCATGGACTGCGTGCTCCATTGTTGTTATTCTTCACCTCAGTGGGCGTTGGGGGTGCCTAACATCCTCTGGCCTCGCTGCCCCATCCGTGGCAAGGGCAGGTCAGGCCCCTGCTTCTGGGATGGCTTCATTCCTGCCTGGGGTGTTCGTTTATGGCAGGGATGCCTCCTGCAGGACAGTCAGGGGGGAACCCGGCTTCTGGGGTGCCATCGTGGCTCTGCTGTTTCCCAGCCGTGTGACCTGGGCCAGTTTCCTCACTGCCCTTCTCTCTGGTTTCCTCATCAATGCAAGGAATTAGTGAAATCAGAAGTCGTAGATCTAATTACGTAGCTCGGTTATGAGGATCTCATAGGCTAATTGTAAGGTGCTTCGAAGTGTCCAGCATGTTGCAAGTGCTGATGTTATTTGTTAGAAAAAAGGACGAATGGATGGCTGGACTCTGATATGGAACAGGCAAGGGCCCTGCTGTGTGGCGGGAGGTGAGGCTGAAGGAACAAGTCCTGGGCACGTCCTTCTAGAAGGAGAAAATGGCTCTAGGTGGGAAATATTTAGAAAAACCTGCTGTCACTCCTGCTGTGGAATGTTCCGGACTCTTTCTAGAAGACCTTTAGAAATGAGATGGTCTTGTTAGCCTAGGATGGCTTGCATAAAAACCTGCATAGAAACTAGAGACTGAGTTATCAGATGAGCTCTTGAGGTAATACCATGTAATACCAAGATTGGTTAAATCTAAAACACTATTTAAGAAATGGATACATAAAAAGCAATCAGAAAGGGAATAAAAACTTTAGCTGTCTGGCTTTTCTTATAGTTTTTTTTTTTTTGTTTGTTTGTTTTTGGTTTTGGTTTTGGTTTTGTTTGCTTCTAATATTTGAAGACTTCCAGGAGCATACGTTTGTCCCTTAAAACAAAACGCAACAGCATTTACCTTGAAGCCTACTATCCCTTCGACTCGGCTTTTGCAATGGGAAAGTTTCACGTAACGTCCTACCTTCCTAAGTATGGTAACAGCAGTCACACTTCCGAATCTGTCTTAAGCCCCTTCCACGTGGTTCGCTTAGCTCTTAGCTTGGTCCTAACGTAGTATCAGGCTCAGATTTACCCCTGGAGTCTGGAAGGACACAACCACGTACTTCCGGCTCAGGTCTCGGCGCTACTCCTCAGCCAGCTCAAGAGGCGGGACTCCGCACGAGCATTCGGACAGAGCTGTTACCCCGGAAGCCCCGTCTCCTACTTTCCTAGAGCATGACAACACACAGTCTACCTACTGACCCAGCTCCCCGCTCCTGAGGCCAACGGGCTGGGGTCTGAGGCTGCTGCTGGTGGAGTCGGCAGATGGGGACGGCTTTGGCAGGCTGGCGTGGGCGGCTCCAGTCGCAGTGGCTCCCGTTACCTGCGTCAGGGTGACTGGCTGTGAGGTTGTTCCTGGAACTGGTGGCTTCTGGTAGGCTTTCGTGGCCTCATCTGTAAAAAAGACGAAATTATACTGAGTCCTACCAATTGGCTGGTGGGCCCATCAGGACAGAAACGAATGCTTATTGAACACTAGCTTTGGGCAAAGATCTCTGCTAGCTGCTGCGGAGGAGAAAATCCACCCGCCCGAAAGGAATGTACAATCTGGAGGGAACAATGAGCCAATAAACAAACCAAAGACTAAATAACAATAAAATATTTAACTTTTTTTTATGTATTTTTTGAGAGAGAGAGACAGAGCGTGAGTGGGGGAGTGGCAGAGAGAGAGGGAGACACAGAATCCAAAGCAGGCTCCTGGTTCTGAAATGACAGCATGGAGCCCGATGCGGGGCTCGAACTCACAATGTGAGATCATGACGTGAGCCAAAGTTGGACGCTTAACTGAGCCACCCAGGCGCCCCATAACAATAAAATATTTAAAAGTTAAATCCTACAGCAACACTGAGAAGGCAGAACATGATTTACTGCCAAATTAATTTGCCAGACACCAGAAGCAATGGTTTATGAACCTTTTTCTTTCTTTCTTTCTTTCTTTCTTTCTTTCTTTCTTTCTTTTTTTTTTTTTTTTTTTTTGCTGTGTCAGCATTGACCTAGGGATGGAAGGAACTTTGGGGCTTTCACTGTGACTTACTCTCAGAGAATGCATTCTAGATGTTCTAGCTTAGACTGGTTCATGACTAGTCAAATCACTCCTCTGGGCCCCAGTTTTCTCATCTGTAAAATGGGGTAATGGAAATAATTACATGGTAAGGATCACCTAGATTCTACTAAATTGTGCTCTTCATTCATGTGTAGTGATTTACATTGTTTCCATGATTTAAAGAAATTTTTTTAGTTGGGGCACCTGGGTGGCTCAGTCAGTTGAGCATCCAACTTCAGCTCAGGTCATGATCTCACTGTTCGTGAGTTCAAGCCCTGGGTCGGGCTCTGTGCTGACAGCTCAGAGCCTGGAGCCTGTTTTGGATTCTGTGTCTCCCTCTCTCTCTTCCCCTCCCCCGCTCATTCTCTCTCTCTCTCTCTCTCTCTCTCTCTCTCTCTCTCTCAAATAAACATTAAAAAATTTTTTTTAAGTTTTATTTATTTAGTTTGAGGAAGACAGAGACAGTGTGAGTGGGGAAGAGGCAGAGAAGGAGGGAGAGAGAGAATCCCAAGCAGGCGTCGTGCCCGATGTGGGGCTTGAACCGTGAGATCATGACCTGAGCTGAAATCAGAGTCAGACACTTAACCGACTGAGCCACCCAGGCACCCCTCCACAATTGTAAACAAGTCTTAATGTGTTAGTTCTCTGGGGGCCCTGACAGTTTTTCTGAAGGTTTAGGGCACCAGTGGCTATCCTCTGGGCATTGGATATTGTATTGACAGCCATGGTCTGTGTCAGAAGGGAACACAAAATGGTCCCCAAACTGAACAGCACCCCAGTCCTGGGAGGGACCAGTTACATGTGTCACCTGAGCCCCCCAGCAGGGACATTAACTCCTATGCCTGCTCCTCTGTATTAGTGTCCTAGTGCTGCTGTCATAAATTGTCACAAATGCACAAACTGGCTTAAAACAACAAAAATCTATTCTCTCACAGCTCTGAAGGACAAAAGTTGGAACTCAGTGTCACTGGGCCGCTGTCAGTGTCGCTGACCTCAAGGTGTCAGCAGTCAAGGTGTGAGCGGAACCTGCTTTCTGCCTCTTCCATTGTCTGGTGGCTGCTGGCATTACTTGGCTTGTGGCCACACCCCTCCAGTCCTCAAGGCCAACATCCTGAGTTTCTCTCTGCTCTGTCTTCACATGACCCTCTCCTCCTTGTGTATCAAATTTCCCTCTGTCTCCCCCTGCCCCAGATAATTCAGGATAGTCTCCCCATCCAAAGATCTTAACCTAATCCCATTGGCCAAGCACCCCTCCCCTTTCTTTTTTTGCCGTATATGGAAGAATTCACAGATACCAGGGACAAGGACGTGGGTATCTTTGGTGGTGCTGGGGCATTTTTCAGATTACCACAGCATCGTAGCCATAGCTTTTTTTTTATTATTATTATTAAGTTTATTTATTTTGAGAGAGAGACAAGTGACAGAGCAGGAGCAGGAGAGGGGCAGAGAGAGAGAGGGAGAGAGAGAATCCCAAGCAGACTCCATGCTCTCAGCATGGAGCCCGACATGGGGCTCAATCTCATGAACTGTGAGATGATGACCTGAGCTGAAATTAAGAGTTAGATGCTTAACCAACTGAGGCACCCAGGTGCTCCCCGCCCCCAGCTCTAGCTTTTAACTCTGCTTAGGGATATGCATCTTTGGTACATAGAACAGCAGGCCGAAGGGACAGCATCTGAGATTAGGTGCCGTGCTGTTCCTGTGAACCATCCATCTTCCTCTTTGACATCGTACAGCATGCTGGGAAAACAGTGTCAGCACCATGACCTTGGACCGGTCACGCAGGCACATGTGTGCCGGGGCGTTTAGACCCATCACCCAGCACTGGCATCTGCTCGTTTCCCACCCTGCCGCTGTCACCTGTCAGCACTGACTCGGGAGAGCATATCAGCATACAGTGCCCCAGACACAGGTTGGAGTTTGGCCATTCAGTCTGCTCTCGTAGGCCATCCGGGCTCTCCTTTTCCCTGTTGTCGCTAACAGTAGGTCACCTTCAAATCTGCCCGGAGATGGTGGCAGACGATTGCTAAAGAGCTGGCAGCAGCTTTGGGGGGGTCAGCCAGTCTTCACGCCGTCCTTGGGCAAAACCAAACCTGCGTGGTTTATGAAATTTCCGTGACTTCAAAGGAACTGAGCCTTCATGACAAGTCCTAGGGAAGTTTCTGATTTCTCTGAAGTAGTCTTCTGTCTTACTCTCTGGTAAATGCTCCGAAGCATTAGCGTCTTGTTAGGGGGATGTGGGCCCAGGTAGGACCCGCTTCATACAGGGAAGAGCCATTTAATAGAATAACATATATATTTTATGAAATAGGATAAAAGTATTAATTTGGAAAGAAAGATATAAAACCTACAGTACATTTTACTTGGAAATTGTTAATTAAGCCACAATTAAAAATAAAACTTCTAGCAGTAATGAATTTTGTCACCTTACACTCATGAGATATTGAAAACATGAAATGTCTTTTTCTCACACCGTTGGCTAATTGTGAGGTTTCCAAGCACCCCCAGTCTTCCTTTGCTAACATTGATGGCTGGAGAGCAGATTAAATATCCTGATGGCAGCCAGTCGTGTTAGCTGCTTAGGACACAGATACTTTCAAGCAAGTCATAAATTCAACCAAGAGATCCATGTGTCTGGTTTTCCATGGTCTTCCATGGGCTGTTGTTTCCACCTGCTCTCCTGCCTGGAACAGAACTGTCTTTAAGATGAAGACAGAGAAAGAGCTCTTCCCCAATTGCTCCCAATTCCTTACGGAACATAACGCCTGATGTGACCCAAAGTGAATTCCTCATTGCACCAGGTTCCTTTTGAGCAGTTAGAAACGAAACCATTAAAATGGTTTCTTCATACAATGTCAGATACACAGAAGCCTCATGGAAATCTTTTCAAAGATTTTCATGGGAAAACGTGAAAATTTCCTTTAGGCTCTTAACATATTACTCTATGGACAAGGTCATGTAGTGTTCTTTTTTTTTTAATTTTTTAAGTTTAGTTGTTTATTTTGAGAGAGAGAGCAAGTGAGCATGAGAGGGGGAAGGGCAGCGAGACGGGGGGGGGGGGGCGGAGAGAGAGAGAGAGAGAGAGAGAGTTCCAAGCAGGCTTTACACCATCAGCGCAGAGCCCGATGTGGGGCCCAAACCCACAAACTGTGAGATCGTGACCTGAGCCAAAATCCAGAGTTGGACGTTCAACGAACGGAGCCCACCCAGGCGCCCCAGGTCATGAACAGTTCTGAACAACCTGCTCAACAGGAGCGGGAGGTCCTCAGAGCTCCCTACACCTGACTCATCATTGAATCATAGCGACGGCGTTAAAATGCAGACTCCGGGGCCCTAATCACATAGATTCTGATGCGCTGCATCTGGGACGGACCCTGGAAATCTGATTTGAGAACCGTCAGCCAGCATCAGGCTGGACTCCTGACTTCAGGCCTCAGCAGCTCGGCCACTACCGTTCCTTTGCTGTAAAACGGGGATGGTCAGACCGACCTGACGAGGCCGGGTCCTAACTAGGCACCACGTCTGTGAGGGGCCCGCACAGTGCCCGGCACATGGTGGGCACTCGGCAAGTGGCAGTAGCTGACACTTATCGTCGTGTTGTGTCACCCCTCCCCTTCCCCCACTGGAGGACAGTGCGGACACTGAAGCCCAGTTAACAGCAGTGTCTGGAGGTCAGGGTGACGAGGGAGGGTTTGCTCTTCCCGCCACTGAGTCAGGATTATACACGAGGGCAGGTAATCTATTCACTAAGCATCTACTACGTGCCAGACGCCGTGAAGGCCTCTTTGACAGAGGCATTCACATTGGATACCAGTCACAGTCCCGGAAGCCAAGCCAAGAAGAGGTCTCACAGACAACAGGTAGCAGAGCCAGGATTCGGACCCCTATTGGTTTGATTCCAAATTCCGTATGTCTTTCCTCCAAAGGGGAACACGGTGGAAGGCAAGTCATCAAGAGCCTCGAGATTCCTGAATGTAGTTCCCACCAGAGGGTGGCCCAAGGTCTCTCTAGAGTGGTGGTGGAACCTGTCTTATTCCCAAGACGGGGGGGCCGGAGTGGCCTTGGTGGGTACAGGCTGTGAGGGCAGGAGGCTCTGTGAAGTCAAGTGTAATGGATTTTGATTTTCCTCTGGGGGGTGGGAGGGGCCGGGGCACGTGGCCAAGGGGAAGCAGGAGGGGGCTCTCCGGCCACTTTGGCTCAGAACCCTCTGAGAAGCATTTCCTTCCCTTTCTCTCGCTGTAGTGCCAGCGATGCGCCTTCTCGGGTTTGGTGAGCTTCTCCGAACCAACACTTACCTGTTTTTACTTAGTTCAGAGTAGCTTGAGACTCGAGCCCAATACCAGCTGCCTGCCTGATAGTTGCTGCCTGACTGGGGAAACAGCATTTAAATCAGAAGGAGCTGCCCCTGGCAAATCAAGGTGCTTTGTAGTTTTTTTTTTTTTTAAGATGTTTCCTATTTGTTGAGTGAGCTCTTTTCCCATGGAAGAAGGCTGCTTTGCTGTGAGGGGGTCATCCTGACCTGATTTACCTGTTAACTCACCGTCTTGGAGGGATTAGGAAGCCTGTTATCCGTACATGCCAAGACCAGAGCAAGTGACTGCTGGCCCCCATATCTTCATCTCATCTGCTTCCCCCCATTTCTATAGGAATTGTGTCATTGGGATAGGAAAAAAGGGGACCCCCCCCTTTTATGGTTCTCACTGGATTTTTTTTTAATACTTATTTATTTTTGAGAGAAAGCCTAAGAGCGTCCACGAGTAGGGGAAGGACGGGGGGTGGGGAGGGGGGACAGAGGATCTCAAAGCAGGCTCTGCACTGACAGCAGAGAGCCCAACATGGGGCTCGAACTCACAAACCATGAGATCATGATCTGATCTAAAGTCGGATGTTTAATCAACTGAGCCACCCAGGCGCCCCAATGCTTTTTATTATTTTTAAAATTTATTTTGAGAGAGAAAGAGAGGGAGCCAGTGGGGGAGGGGCACAGAGAGGGAGACAGAGAATCTCAAGCAGGCTCCACGCTGTCAGTGCAGAGCCTGATGTCGGGCTCGAACCCACAAACCGTGAGATCACGACCTGAGCTGAAACCACGAGTCAGACACTCAACTGACTGAGCCACCCAGGTGCCCAGAGACTATAACTTCAAAGAGTGGCTCCTCTAGAAGCTGGGCAAGACCCCAAGTGTCCCTTTTGTGTTTATGTTGGAAAGGGATGTTTATCCCTTCTCTTTGTGTGGGAAATCAAAATGCCCCCAAAGACACAATAACGCATAGCCTAGTTCTCCCTTGACACAAAAACCTAGAAAAAGGTATTTTCCTGACCTGAAGTCTATCTGTGCTCCCTTTGTGGTTCACATGACGCACAACCTCATAAACACTGTATCTTTGGCTTGGGTTATTTCTATTAGTTGTTTTCTGTTAACACCATCCTTTTTGCTTCCCTTCATTTCATACCTAGTAAGAGACAGCTTTTCCCCTTTCATCTGCCAGGGAACATTTCTAGACAGAATGTCCTGTCATCTTCTAAAGTAACAATACAATTCAAGGCAACAACCATTGTGAATGAAGATTACAAAACATAGAGATCATCTTGGAACTCGAAAACCAAAACCAAAAACTGAAGCCTTACTCCTCAGCCCCAGCCATCTGATCCCCTTGATTTCTGGGGCCACGTTTCTGGCATTGGTGAAAATATTGCTAGCATCAGTGGAGCTTGACCAGATGTTAATTTCTACACTACCTCCTAAAACACGTGTTTACAAACTCAGAATATTTAGATGAAATCACATATGAACACTTGCCTGTTTTCGCAGCAGGGCTTTTAGATGATGAATATGTGAGCGCCGATGGGTAGGTTACACCCTTTTGGGGTTTACCTTCTGCAAAAAAGAAACAAATAATTTATTTGTAGAGCTAGAAGTTTTAGATGGTTCTATTCTGGTATGCTGATTCCCTCTTTCCTATTGATCTCTCTTGAGTTCAATAAATCTGTGGTCTCCCCCACCAAGCTGAACTGCTGATTACAATAAGAAAGTCAAGTGAGGTTTTGTTTTCCTGTATAGCCTGTGTTTTATTAATATTAGAAAGGAAGCAATAATATCTCTGTGACTCAGAGTTAACATTAGCAACCCTCGTTCTGCCCATGAAGATGTGACATGTGAGCTAAGGTTTTCATATGTGTGGTGCTGAATGTTTAATTAGGTCAGTAGATGAATGTAAAAGCACTCCCCGTGCTCTCCTTCTGGATGCTCCAGAGCTCTGGTCACAAGCTGGCTGTGCATGAATGGCTCTTTCCCCCTTTCACGGACCCTGTGGGATCCATTTGAATTCCATGGCACTAAAGAAACCTAGAAGTAGTTTTCAAAATAAGCATTTGTTGCCCACCTAGGGAAAGAAAGTTTAGAGGCCAGGTGAGGAGAAGGAATGTTAATATGTATCAGGGAAAACAAAGGAGGCATAAAAAAGAATAACGATGAGGTGATCGGAGCTGGGTAAGCAAGTACCAAGCCTGATAGGACTGGAAATTGCCCGGGAAAGGCTGTTGCGTCTAAAGCCTTCCTCCGCCAGGAAATGATGCCTCGAATTCCACACAGGAGTTTTGCCCCGCAATGAGGTGGGCAGTGTCACTTGGAAGGTGGAATCTCCCTGGAGACTGGGGATTTGTCTCACTTGGTAACCGTTGAGACACCGCCTCAAGCGGTGGCTGGTATGTAGGAGATGATCAATTAGTATTTATTCGATCATGCTTAGATCTCTGTTACAATTTCAAATACCCTTAAGAGGGGTCCTACCTGGTATCTAATATTTGCATCGGACAGTGAAAGAATTTTAAATCTCAATCTAAGGAAATAGTTTTATAGGACGGGCTTGGGGACGAGATGGGGAGGAGTACTGAATGGAGAGCCCGAGCGGCAGAACAGAATCTAGTGCACGATTCTTGCCAAAAGCCATACTGACACAAAAGGTTGTAGAGCCGTGAAGCAGCCAGAATGATGGGGTCTCAGAAAGGACCTGGAACTGGGAATGAGAACATCTACGTTTGTGTTTGTATTTGCCATGTATTCTCTGCCTCAACCTCTGAGACTCTCATTTTTCTCATTCAGAAAACAGGGACAATGATATGGACCAACTTACTATATATTAAGTTGTAGGGGCCTAATGAAAAAAAGAAGTTAAAATGTTCTGGAACCATGTATTACCAGAGAGATGCAAAGGTTCTCTGCTGGTATGGTCTATAAATATCACTCAAAGTGGGGATGAGGCAAAATGTTTGGGCTGACTGAGTTATTTTATCCCATTAAAGTCCCCTGGGAACAGAGTTTTCCAGGTCCCCTGCCCTTGACTGGGCCTCTTCCAAATTGTGATTGAGGTTATTTCGGGCCCAGGGAGGGCCCTATGGCCGTTGGCCTCACTTGATCAACAGAGGGGACTGCACAGACATGGTCTTCATCGGTTTACTGTTCTCACATTTAAAATCCTATGGCTTTTCCTGCTTCTATTCAGAAGGAAAAGGAGCATGAGCTCAGTTTTCTGAAATGTGGATCAAAGAACAAATGGGCAGTATTAGGGAGTCCCTCTCTGACCATTCCTATCCACGGACCGCCAAAAGACTGTGCTGACCAAAAAGGCATATCCTATCGTCTGCTTCCATCCCAGCCCACCAAAGTGAATTAACTAAAGGAGCACAGCGATGCGTGAAAATTAAAAATAAGAAGGTCATGGAGGCACCGGAGCCTTCAGAGGAGGATTCTGACACCATCCAGCTGAAGTTGGTGGCCTTGAGCTCCCAGATAGTGGGGAGCGCGGCTTGGCTGCTGGCCAGTGTTGCCCCCCCAAGTCACCCATTCGAAAGAGATTCCTACTCGTTGCAGAAGCACCAATGTTTGTTATAATTGGCAAAAAGTGTTTTGGTTAAATGTCACTAGGTGAAATGAGGGGACATGGAAGTTGAGTTTGTAGGGAATAATCTCAGTAGACTGATTTTCATTTAAAAAACCCAAAACATCTCTACTCTCTTGGAGTTGATTTTTCCTTTAAACCTCTGTTGGGGATTCTTGAATTGCAGGCTATGCATTTAAGATGGAAACACTCTTATTTAGCCAGGAGCTACTTGGTAAACACCTATGTGGGGATTACATTTCTCTATATACTTGACAAATTTGTAGTCTAGCTATTAGCATTTTCATATGGCCCCTGTTCTGAATTCTCACGGCACTGTGGTTGATGACTTTCCACTACCTGATATAGAAGCCAGTTTAATTTGAACCCTAGGCTGCAGAATTCTGCAGGCAAGAGGAAACAGGGATTGCTCAAGTTGTGAAGAATCCTAAAAGGTCTGTTTGTAGTTCTATTAAAACTCTGAAAAAAACCAACTCTGATCAATGGAGGATAGTAGGAGTTGGGGCATGGGATGCATAAAGGTACCAGAACACCATCCAGATGGGAAGACCTACTATATTATGAAACATTTTTCTTTTCCTTGCTTTGGGTGGTCTTCCACAGGTGGCTCCTCAGGAGAGTTTCAAGATTCCTAATCTTGTTGGCATGCCAGAAGCTTTGCTAGAATATAGTTTAAAATCATGTGAAACCTCTTTGAAGAAAATGGGATATGCAAGGCCCAGCATAAGGCCAAGTACAACACAAGGATAAACACTATGTTGTGCTCAAACACCAATGAGGACGTGCCAAAAAAGCACAAAGGGCTCCCACTGGCTGAATTTGGAAAACTTGAGCATCAAAAAGAATAATGATAGCCAAATTATGGAAAGAGCGCAAATTTCCATCAATTGATGAATGGACACACACATACATACACATATACATACAATGGAATACTACTCAGCGATGAAAAAGGAGGAAATCTTGCCATTTGCAGCAATGTGGATGGAATTAGAGGGTATTATGCTAAGTGGAATAATCCAGAGAAAGATATCAGATGATTTCACTCACATGTGGAATTTGAGAAACACGACAGATAAACATAGTGAAAAGGAAGGAAAAATTATATAAAAACACAGAAGGAGGCAAACCATAAGAGACTCTTAAATACAGAGAACAAACTGAGGGTTGCTTGAAGGGTGGTGGGTAGGGGAATAGATTAGATGGGTGACAGGCATGAAGGAGGGCACTTTTTGAGATGAGTACTGGGTGTCATGTAAGAGATGAAACACTGGGTTCTACTCCTGAAGCCACGACAACACTGTATGTTAAATTAAGAAAATAATAATGGTGATAATGGATTATAACATATTTTCAAAAACAATCCATGACTCCCTGGTGGTACTTAAAAAAACAGGTGTGCAGAGAGGGAAAAAACCCTCTTCTTTATGTAAGAAAACTTGCTAACAAATGTGGAAGGAATGACAGAATTAGAACAATTATAATTTTGCAAATTCTAGTGTAATTCTTGCTGGTGCCAGGATCATCAATGGATGTTAAACCATTGGATGAATTTGTTGGGGAATGAGCTATTCATGCTGATTTGAAGTATCTCCCTACAGATTGCTTATTCGTTACAAAGTATCTCTACCATGGAGAGATACTGTAAAGTATCCAAGCAGTCCAGTTTAGCATCACCGACAACTGGATAAACTGACATTATTGTGTTTTCTGATATGACCACTGTGATAAAGCACAATGCATATGCTATGATACTACCTATGTAGTAATCTTGGCAAAATATGTAACTTGAATCCAATCATGAGGACATGGCTGGACATGTTTGTGGTCGGTCCAGACTGGGAGACACAGTACTGGACAACTGGCTGGGACTTCAAAAATGTCACTGTCATTCATGACAAAAAAAAAGGTAGTGTGGTGGTAGATAGTTTTAGATTATTGGAGAGTTAATAGACATGACAACTAAAGGCAATGGATGATTTTTATTATTTATTAGACTGTGGATCTGGAAGGAAGGAAGGGAGGGAGGGAGGGAGGAGACAGGGAGACAGGGAGACAGGGAGGGAGAGAGGAGGGAAGGAGAGAAAAGGAGGAGGAGGAAGAAATTCCTATGAAGACTAAGATAACTGGATACTGTTGAGGAAGAACTATTTGTTAGATAACATAATTGTACCAATGTTAATGTTTTAGGTGTGGTATTGGTATTGTGGTTATTAGGAAAATCTTGTTTTTACCAGATGTGTGCAGAAGTATTGAGAGATAAAGTGTCATGATGCCTGCAGCTTACTTTCACATGGTTTAGAGAAAAATGTAGATAAGTAGGTTAATAAAGCAAATGTTGCTAGGTGAAGGGAATGTGGATATTCATTGTACTATTCTTTCAATTAAAAAAGTTTCAAAACAAAAGGTTGCGGAATTCACAATAATAGGAAAGGGAGGGTCATGATAATACAGATACTAGGTCACCTTTTTTCCCATGAAATCACACTTGTCATTAGCTCATTGACATTACCTCATTGGAAGAGGGAGGAAAAGAGTGAAAATGTTATCCACAAAAATCCTAAGGAGCTAGATAGCAAGGACCAACGAGTGAAACAATCAATTAAATAAAAAGAAATCTCAAAATTGCAGCTCAGTTCTATAAGAGCCTATATCCCTTTCCATTTACCAGAAATATCAAGGAATGAGGTTCTAGATATGAGACATATTTGGCCTAACTAAAGGAGTAGTTCAAAACCGAAGTTATTAAATGTAATTCATTTCATTAAAAGTTTGATTGGATTTATGGATAGCTGCAGTGTGTTTAAAATGAGAAATTGGAGCCTTTTAATATTTCCAGACTTTGTAGTGATTTATCACTGTAATTATAATTTATTGTTTCATGATCCTAATTATCAGAAGAGATAATGCTTCAGACTTTTATGAAATGAGTTGGGCCATAAACTAAAACCAATAGGACATTGAAAAGAATACATTTCATCCCATGAGGTCACTTAAGCCAAGTGCCTGGGTAGGGCTGTGTTTCTCCAGTGTGTGGGCGTACCTGAGACGATGAAGGACTCTCTCCAGCGTGGCAGGGACAATGACTGGACACCATTGGAATAACTCCCCTTATAGCCAGATTGCCCGGCAACTTTCCGAACAAGTATTTTCCCTCCTGAATTATCAAGCACACCACTATGAAGAGAAAAAAAAAAAATTGAAGAACAGAAAAATATTCTTTGACACAGTCAACAGACTGATATCAAAGTAGCCTCCATCTTTATTTGAAGATATGAAAGAGTGAGATTAAGAAAAGGTTTATCCTCACCTTCAGTCCATCCCCCAAGAAGGGTGCCTTCATCCCATGGCCCAGCATCTGACCTCCCAGGTCAGATATGCTTCTCTTTCTTATTACAGAACCTGCTTGTTCCATTGGGCAGCAATTTCTGTTTGCCACCATGCCTCAAATTTCTCTTCCTTGGTTTGCTCATTCTAACTAGATCTTTTGAGTAAAACTTCTGACAATTTCCAGTTTGGTTTTGTGACATCACAGAATGAGTCCAGTTGTTTCGGAGGGTGGCCATGAACTTTTACCAAGCAAATTATTCCTTTTATTTTGAGCAAGGGAAGGAAGGTGCGTGGCTATACTGAACTCACTAAAAAGAGTCCTGAAGGACTAGAAATTGTTTCTTTAATTTCTAGGATTTTGAAGGTTTTAGATCCTGATGTAACAGTGACTGACATATATACCTCTTGGCTTGTATGTGAAGCAGGGGTCCCATTCTGCTTCCTCGGAATCACTTCACATTGTCATTTCCTTGCCCCAGAGCCAAAAATGGCTCCTGTGGGTATCTGTGATTTATGGCACAGAGGGAACTAAAAAAGCACTTAGATTTGTTCTCATCAACACCCTCCCTTCCCTCCAGGAGTGAGAGTTGCCATTTCCTGCCCTCCCACCTTCATGAACCAACAAGTTTCAAGACTCACCTGCTCAATGACCCAGAAGGAAAGACAGTGATAATAGTACTTGACATGTGGAGCACTTAATTGATTTAAAATCATTCTCATGTATGGTATCTCACTGGGTCCACCCAGCAAACCCCTGACTTGTGGCATAGAGGCAGTGCTGTTGTTCCCATTTCACAGAATTGGGCTTGGACCAGCGGAGTGACTCAGGCCAGATTTTGTAACTAGTAAATTGGCAAGGCAGGGATTTGAACCCAGGTCTCGCTGACCTGGAATCCCGGGTCGGTCCCGCTTGGTCACAGTTGCCTCTGAGAGTCCAAAAGCACAGGCACCAAACTCCTCATCTTTCCAAATCTTTGCAACCCTGCCCTCCTTTCTCTTGGGGGCTCAGGATCTGTTACCTCACCAATTCCAGCTGTGGCTAGGCTGGTCTCGGCTCCCCGGACAGAGCACCTGGTTCCCACTCCCCTGTCTGCTCCTCCTGATCTTTTGCTCTGGAAAACCAGCTCCCACTTCTGCCTGACAAGGCCTGTGTTGCTCAGTGCCCAACCCTTTCTTCTCTCCAGAGATTCTGGAAAGACTTTGCGGCATCCCTTCCTAACGATGCCTTAGAATCTTGTCTCACAACCGAGACTCTGATCGTATTTGGTCTTGGGCCATCTTCTAAAAATTTCTTGAGTTGCTTTTGTCTCCCAACCAGATTAGAAATGTTCATATGGAAAAGGCAGTGTTTTAGGCTTCTGTGCTGGAAGGCCTGTCAGTGGTGTGCCACTAGGAAAGCCAGTTGTTAACTTTTCAGGATCGTGGGAGTTGGTTCGCTTCCCACCGTAGCTTGACTCAGCCACAGTGGGAGTATTTATGCCACAGAAGCTGGTAAAATCAGAATTACCCCTGCGTTTGAGGAGCTGGTTGTTAAACATTTACCAGCACAGCTCTGGTGCGGCTGAAAATTCTAGTTATTAAAAAAATTATCCCATGCTCCTTTTACTTATAATTAATGAGGGAATTAGAAATCACAATAACACTTATGTTTTTATTTTCTTCCCAAGAAATTATTCTGCCCTTGGTTTCATACTCCAGTGTATTCAGGAAATGTGTGTGTGCGTGCATTTGCTCCTGTTTAAGAGTCAGAAGAACAGGGGCACCTGGGCGCCTCAGTCGATTGAGCGTCCGACTTCGGCTCAGGTCATGATCTCACAGTTTGCGAGTTCGAGCCCTGCATCAGGCTCTGTGCTGACAGCTCAGAGCCTGGAGCCTGCTTCAGATTCTGTGTCTCCTCCTCTCTCTGCCCCTCCCTCGCTCACACTTCGTCTTGGTTTCTCAAAAATAAATAAATGTAAAAAAAAAATTAAAAAAAAGAGAAGAACAGTAGCTGCCACCTAGAAGGAAGGGAAGCAAGCGAAGGGGGGGTCTGTTGAGCTTCCCTCAGGCTTCCCTCAGGCTGTTCAAGGAGATGGGAAGGGTGGGGGCGGGGGTGGTCTCAAGCTGGACAGGCCTGCTGATATCCCTTGTGAGGGTGAGGTAAGGCTGAAAACCTAGACTTTGGGGAAGATGTGATACCCAGCTAGGGTGTGTTCCTGAGATTTCCCTGTTGCAGACCAGACTGATGCCTGACCCTGGCAGTGGACTTAACTGGAGGATGTGGATCTTCCCAGATATTCTAGAGAAGAGTGGATACCGGAGAGGTCAATGGTCTGTGAAATACAGGTGCTAGTAGTCCATGGAGATGGAATGCACTAGAGACTTGACCACTGTAGGAGACACTAGAGAAGAGAGACAGCCTGAAAGAGGCTGTGGTTTTGCTTATGAAGCAGATGGGAGTCATGGTACTTTGGAGAATTTATGTACATGTGCCCTCATTTCTATCCTCACTCAGAGATAGATACCTCGTAAATATTCTCCAAAAGAGCAAAACAGTTTTACTTCTTTGCATTCCTTAGATGCCCTGCATGGTACTGGGCATGGCCTTCTCCTCCCTATCCCTGGTATCCAGGGATTGGGCTACGCTGAGGGTCAGCTGCGTGGTTCAGAGAAAAGGGCCGTTTTGAACAGCTGCCATTCTCAGGGCGGGCCTCTGGTCAGAAATCAGCATGAAGAGGGGCGCCTGGGTGGCTCAGTCAGTTAAGCGTCTGACGTCAGTTCGGGTCATGATCTCATGGTTCACAAGTTCAGTCTTCGTGTCCGGCTCTGTGCTCAGAGCCTGGAGCCTGCCTCACATTCTGTGTCTCCTTCTCTCTTTGGCCCCTCCCCACTCATGCTCTTGTGTCTCTCTCTCTCTCTCTCTCTCTCTCTCTCTCTCTCTCTCTCAAAAATAAACATTTAAAAAAATCAGCATGAAGAGTACTCTGCATGGGGATGGCCTCCTCATAACCCCATTGGGCAGAAATCTTCCCCCTCCCTGGCACTTGGTCCTACTCTATGTATAGAGGTTAGTTCGGGACAAGATTGAGCTGAAATATGATGCCTCCAGTGTGTTCATTATCCCTTTGGGTTGACAGAATCAAGGGAACCATTCATAATAAGACATCTGATTATGATATATTGTATTAATATTAAATTCTAACGCTAAATCTGAATTTCTAAACCAAAGTATGCTCTCTCCAGCTTCCCAGTTCTGACCGTGGGGACTCTGAAGGGATAATATGGGAGGACCCGTGTGTACTTTCTACTCATGTTCTAGGTCTTAAATCCTGCCTTATGAAGACAGACTCATTCTGTTTGTGAAAAACAAAACTGAGAGTATCAGAAAACTCCTATCTGTTCTCCCTTAAGGTCTCCATTCATCCTCCCCAGGGACAGTTTCTGAATAGTTTCTGAGTAGTTTCGCACTAGATCAGACACTGGTCCAGAAAACTACAATGGCACTCGGTTCAAGTAGCAAATCTTGTGTTCTGAAACATTCAAGCTCTTCTCCTCCGCCCCTCTACCCTCCTCTGTATTCTCTTCCCACGTTCTTTCCTACTCTCCAACCCCCAACATTGGGATTGCTGAGTCCTGGTCCTTGTCAAAACCCTTCTTATTTTCTCCCCAGTGGGGTTTCCATCCATCATAAAGCCATTCTCAACTCTTACTGGTCCAAAGTCTACATCTACCTCACATCCTCACTTGTACATTAAGCAATGCTGGGACCCCTGCCCCTGTTCTTATGTACATATGTCACCTGGGCTCTGGACTGGAAGTCAGGGGACATGAGGTCTAATCCTGAATTAGCAACTAACTAGCAACTTAATTAGCTTCCCTATTTCTCAGCTCCTCTTGTAGCAATTGGGGATGTTCACCGCAGCCTCAGGGTCGAGATGATGCTGGAAGGAGGGAATCATAGCGCAAGGGATTACTGTGATTACGATGACATCTTTGTGAGGTTGAATGAACTCGTGTGACTCTGTCCTGCATGGGAAGCATGGAAAGGCAAGAGAGATCCAGCAAATGCCAGAGGGAGCAGAGTGCCAACCATCTGGATCACAGATGGGAAAATACAGGCAACCCAAAGACAGGCTCAGCCTCTGCAGCGGACCCTGTGTCCACACAGACACAGCCTGGAGAGGGCCAATGGCGCTGGAGCTGACTGGGCATGCACGTGTGTGGGGATGTGGGTGTGCATGCACATACGTGCAAGCACACGTGTGGGAGCACGCACGTGTGCATTCGTGCATATGCATGTGTGTGTAGATTTGTGTGCCTCTTTCCTTTTTTCAGGAGATTTATTTCAGAGTGAAAGCGAAATTTTTTTTTTCATGGTCTGGCATTAAGAAATAGTGTTTGGTGTAGTTTCTGTCCCTTTTTTTTTTAAGTTTATTTACCCATTTTGAGAGAGAGAGAGAGAGAGAGCAGCATGAGTGGGGGAGGGACAGAGAGAGAGGGAGAGAGAGAATCCCAAGCAGGCTCCGTGCTGTCAGCAGAAGGAGCCCCACGCGGGGCTTGATCTCATGAACTGCGAGATCATGACCTGAGCTGAAATCAAGAGTCAGACACTCAACCGACTGAGCCCCCCACGCGCCCCTGGTATTGTTTCTCTTGAATGTTTCACTAGTTCTCCGTAATAGAGCGTTTGTAGTCCTTTTCCCATCAGAAAATCAGCTCATCATCCCCCTGCAGTGGTGGGGAAAAGAGGCCAGCCAACAGACTCTTCCAGTAATTCTTAAGTCTTATTTTACACATAGACTTTGCTTTTGCTGCTTCCCCAAATTTCTGAAAAGCTGCTGACGACACACCTTCAAAGGGAGTGAATTTTACATCTTTGCCCCTCTGTCTGGCAGAGATACGACGGCACTATCACCTGACCGGTGTGCAGGAAGGAAAAAGATACAGAAGCCTGACTGATTCAGAAACTTCATCCGGCATCCGGTGGCCGAGCACTGACTCAGGGGCCGCATCTCAAAGCAGTCTCAGAGTGGTAGTTAAGAGCTGGACTTAGGTGCCAGTCCCCACGCGGGTACTTTCTAACAGTGCGGCTTTAGAAAATCTAGTCTGCCTCTCTCTCTCTCTCTCTCTCTCTCTCTCTCTCTCTCTCTCTCTCTCAAGATGTGGACGGTAGTAGCAGCCACGGCATTGGGAACTGTGAGGATTAAATAAGGTGACACAGGTGAGGCGCTTGACCCAGACACATTGGCCTTTTTGTCAAAGGCGCTGCGTGGACACGCATTCCCCTGTGTTTGGACTCGCAGCCTGAGCAAAAGAGGTTACGAGCGTTTCGGGGCGCCTGGGTGGCTCACTCGGTCACGTGGCTGACTCTCGGTTTCGGCTCAGGTCATGATCTCACAGTTGGTGAGTTCCAGCCCCACGCGGGGCTCTGCGCTGACAGCACGGAGCCTGCTGGGGAGTCTCTTTCCCACTCTCTCTGCTCTTCCCCTGGTTGCGCGCGCGCTCTCACTCAAAATAAACAAACTTAAAAAAAGAAAGAAGGATGAGGATTCTGTGAAGGTCACTTTTGCCTCTCCTCATTTAGGCAGTGACTTAGTTCAAAACATGTCATGCTTCCTGTCCTCCTTCCTGGAGGACAGCTGACCAAGCAGTGCCACCTGCCACCCTCCTTCTCACGTGTCCTGTTCTACTTGTCTCCAGGCCATCACCACGGCTGTGACACTTCTTCTCTACACTTCTGTGCCTTGCTTAGTCCCATCCCGATTATTGCCTTGTTCAGCACGTACAGGTAGAAAAAACATGCTTCACGTCACCGAGAACTGTGGCTCCCTTGTCACGAACGTGAGAGAGTAGAATTCTCCCCGTCCCATGAAGTCAGTTCTTTCCCCGGAGGGCTGTGAAAGGAGACTCGGGGCCATGCTTGGCCTCTGCCTAATCCCAGGGGATAGGGTTGCCACACGAAATACAGGATGCTCGGTTACATTTGTAGAGTCTCGTTTGCTAAAGCAGGCGGCCCTGCATGGCAGGGGGTGGGAGGGGTGGGGGGTGGGGGGGAGCCCTGCCCGCAGCCTGGGTGCTGGTTGTTAAGCCCCGTGGAGCTACCCACCTGTGAATCGCAGCACCGCACACGCTTGAGTAAGACGCGTAGATGTCCGTGCCATAAACGTGGTATTTGGGGTCTTGGCACCCTGCTGGGCATTTCACAACGAACTCAGGATTGATGATCTTTCCGGCTTTGACATCACAGTTGATCTGAGGCACAGCTGGGAAAGCAAAATGAGGCCAAAATGACACCTAGGGGTATCAGCTTATACACTGGGTGGCTCTGTCAGGTCATACATGATCATTTACTTAATCTCTAAAAGCCAGGGCCTGGGCCGACCCCGGGTCCTCTCCATATAATGAAAGCAAAGATATAATTAGGACATTCCTCAGGCTAAAAGAACAACAGTGACCATCCACCGCATTTAACCTGCTGAGAGCAAAAACAGAGGTGGATTCTTGTGCTTATTCAGACAATTGAAGAGGAGAACTCTGGGAAAAGACCCACCTCCAGGGTGGGGCGGGAGGGTCAGCAATGTCATTGTGGGTCCATGACTGGGGAACACTGGCTTTTCAGATGCTCTGGAGCTAGTTCGGGAAAAGAGGGACCTGTCAGACGACCTTTTGGGCCACAGGGAAGGTATTTCAGGGAGGGTAGATGAGGGAGCACGGGCTAGGGCCAGGCGGCCTGATGCATCAGAGGCTCTGTACTGGAGCCGGGTGGGAAGGTGGGGATTGGGGGGGGGGGGGGGCTGGGCCGGGTCAGGAGGCTTGAGGGCTTGTGTTCTGTGCAGGAGGTGGGACACAGTGGAAGGTTTCTGGGCAGGGGAGACAGATAATGGAAGAGATCTTAGGTCGTGGTCCTAGACAGGGGTCCTAGGTCCGGGCTCAAGATGATAGTGATATTTACTCATCTGCCTCAACACATGATGGAAAACTAGGATCCTCCCCCCCCCCCCCATCCCCTCTGCAGAGCAGCCAGGGGAAGCTCAGTCTTTCCTGTCTCCTTTGTCCTTCTCTGGCTTTGTGACAGCCATTGCCAGACTAGCACCATCCATCAGGCAAGTGTTCTAGAGCTGAAAGCTTGTCTGAAAACGAGGTGAGGTAGGTTCTCCAGGGGCAGCAACTAAAAGGGGATGTAGCTGCATCTTCCTTGGAGAAATTTCCCTCAGAAACTCTGAAGGACAAGGTCTCCTGGATGATACTATACTGGTGCCCTTGCAGCTGGGAAATGTATTCCGTTCAGGGCCCTGGTCTCCAGAAGGGATTCTGAAACACGAGCATAGTTCAAAAAATAGGCAGAGGCTCAGGAGGTGTCTGTAAACCATCAGGTGGGAGGGCTGGCTGGCAGAACGGGTTGTCTGGCCACAAGGAGGCGAGAATTCGGAGGCAACAAGTGATTGCCGTCTTCACATGTAGGGCTGGTGTGTGCTAGGACACCAGAGGACCAAGCTAGAACTGAAGGAGCGACTTTCCATAGAGGCAAATTTTGCAAAGAAGAACCTTCCAGTGATCGAGGCTGTCCTTGAAGGAATGGGCTGCCTTGTGAAGCGGTGCGTGAGCTGAAGTATACAAGCAGGGACTGAAGAGTTGAAGACGAGATTTCTCCATTGGGTGGGAGGTAGAATCAAGCCCCGCCCAGGGCTAAGAGTCGGTGAGGACATGCATGGAGCCAGGATCTCTGCCAGGCCACCCACCCTCTCCCTGGGTTACTGAGATGGTCTCAGAGTTGTTAATGGCTTCCAGCTGTACCCAAAACTACCCCCCCCCCCCAACTCTCTCTCTTTTAACCCTTATATACCTGAATGGAGCAGAGTTGCATTTCTCTCAGACTGAAGAGAAAACTGATGTTAGAACTTCTGCTCTTTTCCTAAGCTCCTCCCAGACGATATCGGAAGCCCTCCTCCCCCGGGGGGTGGGGGTGGGGGGGCTGAGTCTGATCACAGGCTAAAACAATTTGTGGTCTAGGTTAAGAAGCGGAGTGCTGTGCTCAGAACAGCCTGTGGTTTTCTTCTCCCTACCACAGGTTGCCTCCTCTCCAAAGCTATTTTCCTTTTATCTTTCATTCTCTTAAATCCCGATACTCAAGTCTGAATTTACTATTTTGAGTCTCAGAATATCTTTTTTTTTTTCTTTTGTAAGCAATTTGAGGGCTGAAGACGCCAGTGTAGTGTCTCCTTAAATTAGTTAATTGATCTCTGGGCGTAAGTGGACGTGTTCGGCTCTCCTCCCTTCCGCACACCACTTCCCCACCCCCAAATGCATCTGCTCCTTTACATGGACACAAAACCGAAGCATGCCTTCTTGGTTCTTAGGGATTTGAACCAGGAGGTGACCAGCTCTGCGAACTGGGATTTAATGTGGATGTGACTTTGGCTCTCCTGTAGGCCAACCCAAATCTTCTGGAGTGGAATAAATGGGGGTATATCTGGAAGCTTATTGCCTGAGTATTACACAGTGATCAACGCTATTGAAAGACTTTAAGGTATACACAACACACGCAAAGGATTTTCCATGAAATAGTTGTTTTAAAAAGACAAGTGGGGAGGGGGGAATGTCACATGGGAATATTTTGCTTCCTGCTAATCAAGTTCCCCTTTCCCTCAAGGGGTGTTTGTTTCATTTTTTACAAAGGCCTGGAAGTGCCCTAAATAAGCTCTGTTTTAACTGCACCCAATTGGATTAGCAAAATCAGTGAATTAACTCAACCCATAGCAGGGAAAAATGAAATCAAGCACATATGCTCATGTACTTTGGAAAAACAGAGTGCAATGGCAAAGTGTGGCTAAAGGTCAAATATTTGTTAAATTTGTACAAAAAATTAAGCTGGAGAGAGTGAGCTAATTAAAAGTAATTGCCCAAATCACTGGGAAGTGTAATGTCTGAATCCAGCCTCAGGAAGAAGCGGCCATTTGCATTTTGGGGGCCACTTTTCTTTGAGTATAGAAACCACAGTTTGGTTCTTTAAAGTATTCCCCTAGTTATTTGTGAAGTAGTCTGTTTTCTTGTAACCTCGAAGAATCTTTCATCCATCCACTTATAGCCCAAAGGAAGTGATTTCTCTTTGCATTTCCTCTGAATACTTTTGAACCACTCTGATCTTACAGCTTAGGTTTTCCTTTCCTTTTTCTTTCTCTTTTGTTGTTCAGGTTCATTTTCGTATCTCCCTTCACCCTTCTCTGGGTTTTATCTCAACCGTGCAGAACTAAGACTTCCTTAAGAGGACAAGACAAAATTAAGGCAGCTCAGGAAGTATCATCCTCAGGTCTGAGGGGAGGAGGAAGACCTTTGGCAAATGCCTGGTGAGGGGGGTTGGCAGTGCGCGCTGCTTCCCCACTGTCAACCTCAGGGGATAACCTAGAAGTCATCAAAAGGTTACTGCCAGCAACGTTTGAAGAAAGCAAGACGAGAGCCTCTCCCGGTCCTTCCAGAGTAGACAGGTGCCATGGTGGTGAGGGAACCCGGGGCTGAAGCCACAGAGATGCTAGGATTGTCCAGAACTGCTTGGGTGGAACCTTTGCACAGAGACCTGTTCCTTGGCCATGTACTCTTCTTCTCCCTAGTAGGATGCCTTTAGGTTACCTTGCTTTCTCATGGTCACTATCACTTTCACTGACAGAGCTCACATGAGAGCATTGCAGAATCCGCCAAGATTTCTTCCTGGAGGTCCTTGGCACCAGCCATAGGCAACAGGGAACCGCTTACAACCCAGATGATTAGAACTGAGAGATGAACTTTAGTTGCTGCTCACTGAGGTCCTGTGTTTGCTGTATGGATCTCAGCGGGTCCCTGGGCAAAACTGGTACTGTCTGAGTCACTATTTCATACAACACAGGAATACTAGAGGTAGGTCTTCTGCCTGATCTAACAACGGATCAGGTGATGGGTTATCAGACTGGGTAATGTCGCATACAATACACCAATCACATAGCAGACCAAATCAAACGGAATACTTGTTTTATATTCATCTTTTCACTGATCCCAGGTGAGCTACATTGCTTCTGGAAAACAGATAGGTTTCCTAATCAGTTAAGAGAAGCCCTTTGTAAGGTTGCCTCCTGGCAGCTTATGAGGAGGAATTATTATAACATAAAAGCACTTATGTATAAACAGTTTTGATGTGAAATTTGATTTGTTAGAAATTTGAAACTGAATATGAAATTTGTTAGACTGTGCTATTGAACTCAAGCAAAGTCCTATTTTTAAGATCATTAAGCAAAAACATTAATGAAATAAAAATGACCTTTAAATAAAATTTGAAGATGAACTGTCTCCTTGATCCTCATGCCCAGTGACCAGATCATGTGCATCCTTCCTTGGTAGTGACTTCTTTTGCAAAGCATTCTTGCCCATTTTTCTTAAACGGTCCTTGACCACCTTGAATCTTTGGGCAAAAACCATCAATACTATTTTGCTGCCCGTGGACAAATTTCAGAATCCTTAAGCCCTTTCCCAATCCCCTCCACAGGACTTCTGGGCTCGCCAATATTGCTCCTGGCACTTTTCAAATGCATGTCATCTTGCAAACTTGGCTTGTATCATTTCCCACACCCGGAACCCTCTTTCTTATATCTGTGTAAATGTTACTACTTGTCAAGGCCCCAGTTTCAGTCAGATCTTCATCTACCTCCTGGAATATATATTCCACAAAAGTAGGGATTCTTGTCTGCTTTGTTTACTGCTGATCAAAAATGTCTGCTGAATTCTTCTCAAAACTAGAACAAGCAATCCTAAAATTCATATGGAACCACAAAAGGCCCCGAATAGCCAAAGGAATTTTGAAGAAGAAGACCAAAGCAGGAGGCATCACAATCCCAGACTTTAGCCTCTACTACAAAGCTGTCATCATCAAGACAGCATGGTATTGGCACCAAAACAGACACATAGACCAATGGAATAGAATAGAAACCCCAGAACTAGACCCACAAACGTATGGCCAACTCATCTTTGACAAAGCAGGAAAGAACATCCAATGGAAAAAAGACAGCCTCTTTAACAAATGGTGCTGGGAGAACTGGACAGCAACATGCAGAAGGTTGAAACTAGACCACTTTCTCACACCATTCACAAAAATAAACTCAAAATGGATAAAGGACCTAAATGTGAGACAGGAAACCATCAAAACCTTAGAGGAGAAAGCAGGAAAAGACCTCTCTGACCTCAGCCGTAGCAATCTCTTACTCGACACATCCCCAAAGGCAAGGGAATTAAAAGCAAAAGTGAATTACTGGGACCTTATGAAGATAAAAAGCTTCTGCACAGCAAAGGAAACAACCAACAAAACTAAAAGGCAACCAACGGAATGGGAAAAGATATTCGCAAATGACATATCGGACAAAGGGCTAGTATCCAAAATCTATAAAGAGCTCACCAAACTCCACACCCGAAAAACAAATAACCCAGTGAAGAAATGGGCAGAAAACATGAATAGACACTTCTCTAAAGAAGACATCCGGATGGCCAACAGGCACATGAAAAGATGTTCAGCGTCGCTCCTTATCAGGGAAATACAAATCAAAACCACACTCAGGTATCACCTCACGCCAGTCAGAGTGGCCAAAATGAGCAAATCAGGAGACTATAGATGCTGGAGAGGATGTGGAGAAACGGGAACCCTCTTGCACTGTTGGTGGGAATGCAAATTGGTGCAGCCACTCTGGAAAGCAGTGTGGAGGTTCCTCAGAAAATTAAAAATAGACCTACCCTATGACCCAGCAATAGCACTGCTAGGAATTTATCCAAGGGATACAGGAGCACTGATGCATAGGGGCACTTGTACCCCAATGTTCATAGCAGCACTCTCAACAATAGCCAAATTATGGAAAGAGCCTAAATGTCCATCAACTGATGAATGGATAAAGAAATTGTGGTTTATATACACAATGGAATATTACGTGGCAATGAGAAAAAATGAAATATGGCCTTTCGTAGCAACGTGGATGGAACTGGAGAGTGTGATGCTAAGTGAAATAAGCCATACAGAGAAAGACAGATACCATATGGTTTCACTCTTATGTGGATCCTGAGAAACTTCACAGGAACCCATGGGGGAGGGGAAGGAAAAAAAAAAAAAAAAAAGAGGTTAGAATGGGAGAGAGCCAAAGCATAAGAGACTTAAAAACTGAGAACAAACTGAGGGTTGATGGGGGGTGGGAGGGAGGAGAGGGTGGGTGATGGGTATTGAGGAGGGCACCTTTTGGGATGAGCACTGGGTGTTGTATGGAAACCAATTTGTCAATAAATTTCATAAAAAAAAAAAAAAAAAAAAAAACAAAAATGTCTGCTGAGTGAATGAATGGATGAATGAATGAACTGGTCCATTAGCAAATCTTATTAGTTTTATTTCCAAATCTGCTATTTCTCTCTACCTCCATCTTGGTCCAAGTCACCAACATTTCCTGTCTGGACTATTAACATAATAGCCACCTATCTTGTCTTCTTCCTTCCATGTTGCCCACCCTTTGCCCCAAGCTTTCCCCATTGGAGACTCAGGGTGATTCTTAGAAAAAAATGTAATCACATTTCATCAGTTTCCTGATTAAAACCCTCATTGGCTTCTTATTGCCCTTAGGATAATGTCCAAGCTCCTTGAGATGGCCTACAAGGCCCAAAGGACTTGGTCCCTGTACTCCTGTCTACTTAATCTCCTACCACTGTTACTTGGTGATGAGAATGTGCTAGGCAACAAAAGCCTAGAAGAAGGAGCCTTCAGACAGAAAGAAGAGCCAGTACAAAAACTCTGATGTGGGAATGGGCTTGGTGGTTTGAAGAATATAAAGGAGGCCAGTGTGTGTAGAGAACAGTGGAGGAGGGAGAGAGAGATCTCTGATACAGACTGGGAGGTCAGCAGGGGTCAAATCACATGGGGACTAGATGAATTAATAATCCTGCCATAACCAAGATGTCATAAATTGTTTTTGCTAGCCCTCTTTCCAGGACTGTACAATAGCTTTTTTTTCAGAAGAAATTTATTGATAAGCCTACTCGGGATAGAGGCTGAGCTTCCAAGGACCTGTGTGTGGGCTGAACTCTTCAGAGAGGCAAGGAGAAGCATCTATGTGTAAAAGGGGCTTGAGAGGGAGGTAGGGGCATGAGATGGTAAGGGAGAGAGAGCGAGGGTGAAATGAGGTGTTAGCAGAAAATTTTATGCTCTACAAGATGACCCCTTCTGTTGATCCTGGAAAGTACATAGTAAAAGCTCCAAAATATGATAAAACATCAGATGCAGGGAAGTTTCTTGTACAAGTTAGTAAAGTAGCTGAATCACAGGGCAGGGTGGAACAGGAAGGCCATTGCAACACAGGAGTGACTAGGTAGAGAAATCAGGAAGTTCATTGCAGATTCTCCAGAAATCATGGGGAATGCTCCAGGATTTTTAAAAGATTATAGAACTGGTATTTATACAGGTTTAATCTGGCATCTGAGGATCCATGGTGGCCAAGCTAACACTGGGACGACATCACTCTAGATGATGGAATGACAGCATTAGTTAGTGGTGGGGCTGGATTTGAACTCTAAAATGTCTGATTCTAACACTATGCCACATTTTCCCTGAGACAAGCTTTTGCCAAGATGTAAAGCCTTGGGGTTAAAAATATTTTCCTTTGGTCATAAAAGATTCCTTAAGAAGACTATATCAAGCGACACTGGAGGGAAACATAAGGCATGTGATGGAAATTGTTTACAAAGGCAAACCCAGTAGAGAGCATGTGCCTCAACAGGTAACTCCAAGCTCAAGCTTTAAGCACTTCTTAAGAACTCTGTAAAGGTTGGTCCTTCTAACCAGGCTTCCATATTCTATGGAAGGACAGCGATGAAGGAGTGACTGGAGAACAGAGGTTAATCTATCTGTGGCAACACAGCTTTTGGGCAGCTGCAAAAGTTTGTGTCTCTAAAAATAACCTATTTTTAGTTTTCAAAGGACTCTAATACACATTTTTTCTTTCACTTGAACCCTACAAAACCTTGAGAGGTATATTATTTCTACATTTCAGAGAAGTGAGTTGACTTGCCCAAGCCCAAGTACTAAGTAAGTGGCAGAGGTAGGACCCGCACTCAGGTCTCTGGCTCTAAAGCCAAAGTTTTGCCGCTTCCACCTGTTTACTTCTTCCGTAACTGAGAGAAAGAATTAAATTACTCTTCCCTAATCTAATCCTAACGGTTTTCCTGAACTCAGAGGTCACTGACAACCACCAGTGGGTGAATATTTCTTGAAAATGTGTGTGTGTGTGCGTGCGCGTGCGTGCGTGCACTCATCTGTGCATTTATCCCATTGTTTTCCTGCTATTTCTGACAAGTGCCATGGTAGAGTTTGCTCAACTAAAAATCTGCAACACAGAGAGTGCACCTCTCTTCTCACTCCCACCTCAGAAGGAGGGCTAGAAAGTGAATCCTCTTCCTGTTTCGTGGTCTGAGAAAGGGCGCACACACCATTCTGTGTGGAGAACACACTGGTGTTGGTACCAGGTGTCTAAGAAGCAAGCAAGCACTGAAGGTTACTCACAAGTTGCTACAGCTAACAACACGTGAGCCTACTCGGGAAGCTGTGTGTGTGTGTTCTGCCCAAATCTGACAACCACCCAGAGCTGTCTCTTCATCAGTGTCCAATGCACTAAATAACCAAATCCCAGAACAATTACCTCTTCATGCCCAAGGCAGTACCTCTGGGAATCATCAACCTTTCAAGGTTGATTGCAAAAATCTTTCCATGCCTTACAACGTATTAAGGTTAACTTATTGGAAAGAACCACATGGATTAAAGGTTGTACATTTCACTGCAAGTTAAGACTATTTTAACAGACTCAATGTAATGGAAATATTTCAGAATGTAGCTTTACTGCCCTGGAGAATATCTCACTGTTACTTATCCTACTGATTGTTGTCTTCATTGTGTAGACAGCTCAGGAAACTCTGAGGGTCCCCATCATCTAATGAATGGCAAAGAACAAAGCTTCTCCACCTGGCCTTGTCTAGTCCTAACCCATTTCCCAGCTGCATCTCCCATGACTCCCCCACACTTAAACCGACCGCATCACTCACTGTTTCCTGACATCATCTTCCACTTTTTCTCCAGGATGTCTGGGCTTAGTCTACCTAGAAAACCCTCCCACATACCTCTGCCCTACTTTCAGTTCGTGTCCTACCTCGAATGCTTCTTCATCAAAGCAGTATGAATCTTTAAAAAAATTTTTTTTAATGTTTATTTATTTTTGAGACAGAGACAGAGCATGAACGGGGGAGGGTCAGAGAGAGAGAGGGAGACCCAGACTCTGAAACAGGCTCCAGGCTCCGAGCTGTCAGCACGGAGCCCGACGCAGGGCCTGAACTCACGGACCGCGAGATCATGACCTGAGCCGAAGTCGGACGCTTAACCGACTGAGCCACCCAGGCGCCCCAGTATGAATCTTATTCATACATCCCTTGTTATTCTTATGTAATCATTTGCCACATTTTGCTTTATTTTATAGTGGGTTTTGGATGTTGTTTTTGTTGTTCATTTGTCCATCCATTCAACAAATACTCAATGAGCACTCAATGAGTCTTCATGTTGCTTTTGATCTAGATGGCAAGACAGACTCTATAAAAAAGCTCTTCTAAGAATGTGGGATAAGTACAGAGCAGAGGAAGTGTAGTGCACATAGGAGCCATATAAACTCGTTTAGTGTGTGTGTGGCAGTGGGAATTAGGTCCAGGAGGTCTCACCTTTGCATAATTTAATTTTATCTTCCACAAGATTGGGTACTCACTGAAGTCAGGGACTCTGCAGGATGGATGGCTGGTAACATGTTGCATGGAGCTGATCATGGCTCTCACCTGTGTGATACCATCTCGCCTGAACCCACTTTTAACGGAAGCCATTGCTTCTGAGGCTCTTCTGGGGCTTCCTTACAGGTAGAAAAGCCATGGAGGAGACTTTATAACTTAAAATATTTTTTCCCTCCTTTACAGACACTGCCTGGCAGGGATTGTTCCAGAGATGCTGGTGGACATAATTTAAGGGGAAACATATGATGTGTTTGTTACAGTGTGGCCTGAAATGTTCATGAGTTGAAGACTAGGCTCTTTTTTGAATGTGGAATCTACACATAGATGAAGTTAACAATTAAAATTCATAAAGTACAGTGACTGCCTTAGGAGAAGAGTCTTATGAATATACCCGAACCCTTCAATAATTATTTGTAGCCTACAACAATTGAGAAAAATGCCCCCACATTTTGGTCATTTGTTAGCAACTGCTTGAATAGGTTTGTACTGACTATGTCTACCACTGAGGTGCCTCTAAGTAAGGTCAACCCATGGCTCCAAAACATATCAGGAAAATGAGAACCTTGAGAAATCACCTCTAAAAATAAACTTGGTGAAACTCTCATTGCATATAGTGTGGTAAGCTTTACCATGGACTATACAGTGGGTTGATTTATTGAGACATTAACTTAGGTTTATTCTGATTGTATTCCCCCCACCCACCCCCCCTTACTATTCTAAGAAGGTAGTCAGGCCTGTCTTCTCCCACCTCTGGAATTCAAGGTTGCATGAGAGAGGGCAGAGTTGCCCAAAGACAGCTCTCCCTCACGCATTGGGAATTCGTTTCTCCAAATCCCCCGTTTGAGAGCACTGACCTTGGTCAGCCCAAAGAGTGATGGAGAGGAAATGATCTTCCAAGACTGGGAAGGTGGGAGTGGGCAGGTAGGTCTCGGTGGGGGAAATGTCTCTGTTCCCTAATAGCTGCCTTGGAGGAAAATCATCTGGGAGCAATACCTGGTGTGGTGCCCCTCATGGTGAATCCTTAGTCCTGGGACTGCCGCCATCTTTCCCAAGATCCCACATTTCAGAAAACAATGGAGTGCCCAACTTCTACAGATAACATGGGCTTGGACACTGAGCAGGGCAGGGGAGCTCCCTGAATACTGTAGATTGCATAAGCCTTCCAGGGACTGGAGCGGGGAGGGAGGAAGCCCCTGTAATGATGAAATTTTAATTTCTCAGCCCCTGGAAATTGGCAGTTTGGAGTCAGACTTGATTTGATTAGAAAATGAAGTGATGTGATAAGCCAAGCGTGCTGAAATTACATTGTGCCTAATACAATTGTGTACATGAAAGCAAAATATTATCTTGAAATGAATGGTCATGCATAAGAGCGAGGAGTAAGTTTGTAAGAGCTTCTCCCATTTCTTTTTTTTTTTAACCTTTGCTTTCCCTTTTGTAAGACTCCCATGCCAGATTATTTTCAACATGTAATACCTTCTTGGTCTGAAGGGCCCCCAACAGAGATAAGTGATATCCATGAGGGCCTCTGGGGAGCCATAGGAAGACCAAAGAAATGGAAAAAGGAAAAGGAGATGAGAAGAAAAAGAAATGATAAAGAAACGAAGGAGAGAAAGCAAAGTCTACATGTAGACAGAATAGATGCACTTGTATGGCACATGGCTTCTGGCCAGACCAAAGGAAGACACCCACGCTGGTTCCTCCTTTTCCTGTTCTCTCCACATCTCTTCTACTTTATTTCCTATTTGGTCAGCCTGTAGTCATCCCACACCCCTCATCTGTCTCCAGGCAACAGATATTTCGTTCCTAAGCCCTGGCTGGCTTGGCAGAAGGCACTAAGAAAGCATCTGGGGTTGAACCTCACACAGACCTGCATTTCCAATCTGGCTCTGCCAGCCTGTGGCACCAAGTCGTGGGCACTGAGTCAAGAGCAGCGTTGCATGGGTTGTAGGGGTCAGTGTCCACTCACCAAAACTCTCAGATTACTTTATTCTTGTTAGCCTTGAATGGGCACTGGTGCCAACGGAGGGCTGGCCCCAAGAGGGGCCAGAGGGCACTGATGCGTACCCATGGTTTTACAATCATATCTGAAAGTACCCCTGATCTGGGATGTCTGTCTACTTCCTGGGTTCTCAAATTTCACCAGGCATTGGGATTACAGGAGGGCTTGCTAAAACATGGATGGCTGGGACCCGTCGTTCGCATGTCTGATGTCAGCAGCCTGGGCAGGGTGGGGCAGAAGGTCCCAGGTGCTGCTGGTGCGGCTGGTCCAGGAGCACACTGTGAGCATCACTGACCCAGTTCGTTCTCACACTGAGGCCAAAGTGATTGGTTTAAAGTCTTGCTTTTATGATTTCCCTTTTCTGCCTAAAATCCTTCAGTAGCTCCCTACAAGATACATTTTGGGGTGTCAGCTGAGCTGGAAATGAAACAACATTTTCCTTGGGGAAGAGCTCGGAGACCACCTCCTCCCCACCTCCTCCTTTTTGAGCGTCTCCTGGGAATATGGGCTCCAAAAAGGCCCACCTTTTGATCTTATGATGCAAAGCCTTCAGCCTTCTGACCTGTGGATCCGTAAATACTTACTTCTAGAAGGAGCTCGGGGCTGTCCAGGTATAGGGGAGACAACCATGGAACCCATGCATTCACCTCTCAAGGAGATGAGAGAAGATGTAATTGTCGTGCCTCCTACTTGACTGTAGACCTTCGTGTGAAGAGCTGGGCAGACTCAGTAGATGCTTTCACTGTACCCGTACATGCATGTAAATCCGTACCCTCACCAACAAACTGCATGCTCTCTCCTCTCTCTCCATTTGTCGGCAGAAAGAGTTTTGTGTTTTTTCAATTTTTTTTTTCTTGGCAGGATGGTCTTATTTCCCCAGCACAACCCTAACTACTTTATTCTTCTCTGAGAACCACCCTGCAGCCTGGGATGATGCAATTAGGTTCTCTCTCCCAGGAATGTGGAGTCAGTATTGACAGACACCTTGTGCACAGAGTGGGTAAAGGGAGGGGGAGAGGGAGGACCAGGGAGAGAGAGGGAGAGGGAGACAGTGAGGCAGACATGCATAGAGAAGCAGAGGTACTCATTCTTGGGGCCTTTTCGTTTGGGGTGTGGTTCCAGCGAGTTCCAGCTACCAACCCCCCACCCACGTCCTGCCAAAATCCCTTTTGGAGTTATGCTGACTGCAACCAAAATAATGTGCGCTGAGATATTCCCATAGCCCTCATAAGGAAGTCCAGATTCCCGGGCACGGTAACAAAGCTCTCCCGATCCCACGCCTGTTTAGTCCTTCACCTCCTATCTCAACACCTTCACTTCCTACTCTATGTTTCAGTCACATCAAACTACTTTTTAGCTCTTTCCACTCTCCAGGCCTTAAGCGTGCTGTTTTCTCTCTGCTTGCATCCCTCTCTTCTCACCTTTGCCTGGTCTATACCTAGTCGGTCTTCACATATCAGTATAGTTGCGGTGCTTCCTCCAGGAAGCCCTCCCAGATATACAGCTCTTCTCCACATTCTTGGAGTACGTTTAGCTGCCTGGTGACTTGCCTTTCTTTCTCCCTAGATTTTGAGCTCTGTGAGGGCAAAGACTGAGTCTCAATCGCTGTTGTATCTGGGTGTCTAACATAGAAACTGGTACTTGGTGGGCACTCAATAAATACTGATCAAATGAATGGAGTGCCTCTTTGCCATCAGTCACCTAACCCAGTGGCAGACTGACAACAGCGAAAAGAAAACATGAAAATGACTTTGGCCTCAAGCCATATAGACTGTCATTTGGAAATACTCCTGAGGTAAAGAATCAGACATTACCATGGTTTGGGAATATCCTATTACCTTCACTGTATCCCCATCTCCCTACCCCCCTTATTTCATCATTGTGCCAGGGTTTCCAACTAGAGAAAAGGCCTCTTGCATGTATTGATTCAAATGTGCTGCATCACCAGGGAGATTTCGAGTATAAGGTTAGAATTTAGCATATCAGAAATCTAATCCATTTGAGATCTCTCAAAGAGGTTTGCCTTTGGGTCATTTAGCACAGGCTTTCATAGTCACTGACAACTGTTGTCATGGTAATCATGGAGCCTTTCATGATTTTTGTAGATGAGTTAATGAAGATACTGGAAACAGCCCAAAGGAATTCATACTTGGGTGTGCGTTTGTCTCCATATTAACCCAATCATTGTTTTGAACACACATCTGCCCCTGGGCTGATTCTCTTGGCTCTTGGTACCGACAGGAATAAATAAACAACTGATTCCTTTTTAGGATTTTAGGCTTGGAGGCTGTGGATGGCTGCTCTTTTGGTCTCGTTTCAACAGGAAATCCCACATGGAGGGTTTAAAGGAGCAGAAGGGAAAAAGAATGGTGTGTGAAGCAAATATCTTTCTTTTATTTCAAATTATTAATGTTGCTGATTGCCAGCATCTAAATTTAATGCCTGTGAAGAAGTTTCAGTTGTGGGAAGCACAGAACATTGACTATATCTACAGCATTTCTTTCATGGTCCTTTATAAATGTACCTTCACTTAGGCCTCCATCAAATGCACAAATTTAGATCCAGATATCTGAGCGTGTTTACAGTATTGGAGTGTGAGATTTTCCATCTATGTCCTGTCCTGCTAGTGATTTCCCAATATCCATTCTTCCTTCTTTCCTGTAATACAATCCCTTACTTTTAGCTAGGCATGTGGATACTTGAAATGAAGACATTTCCCATTCTTCCTTAAAGCTGGCCAATGACATTTAAGTAGAAGTGGTGTATTTAACTTGCTGGACTTATCTTTAAAGGGGTGGGTATGTGTCCTTCTTCATCTCTTCCTGCTGACAGGAATGTGGATGTGATGGATGGAGCTGGGGCACCCATTCTGGGCAATGAGTTGAGAGCCATGTTGAGAGCAGAATGACAAGACAGAAGGGGTCCAGGTCCCTGGAGACTGTAAACCTTCCATAAAAGCCCAAACTGACTATGTTTACAGGAGAAAGAAGCTTTGCTCCTATTTAAGCAATTGTTATTCTGGGTTTTCTGTCATCTAATTTTAACTGATCTATTATCCAAAAATGAAATTTATTTTTCCTCTTTCCACTGATTAGGTGTGAAACCTTATGCACTTTTCTGTGAGATTTACCTTCTTATCCCAGAGCATGCTGGAAGGTGAACATGTTTGCATTAGCCAGACTCAATTTTCTGGTATGGAGAATTGAGACACCATTTCAATGGCAAGAAACTAGCTACTCCAGCTTAGCCATAGAGACTTAGTGTTGCCCGGCCTTTGTATGTACATTTTGAAATTTTCCAATATGATGGGACCACGTATCTTTTACCCCAAAATCAGTGCTCCTATTTCAGATGCTTTTGTGGAATGAAGTAGGTGGTAAATAATAATTACTGCTAATTAGACTGAATGCAAAGTAATTGAAGGAAGACCAAGAAACCCCAAACCTTCCAAATTATCTGAAACAAGCATAACAGCCCAATACACGGGAGATACAAGTCTTATGCTAATAAGGAACTGCAGTTTTACTTACTTAACTTGGGCCTTTTAATCTTCTTTGTCATGTCTTTATTTGAGTGTATTCCAGTCACCAGCAAAACTACATGAAAAAAAAAAATTGAAGAAAACCTAATCAGTATCACTTTACCTAAACACTTTCCTTTGACCCTTATCTTTGCTTCGATCCCATGTTAAAATATTCTCATCGGTGAACTAATTTTCCCTTAAATGAAGGTCGGGGAAATAAGACGATTAGTTTGTGTTTTTGTCCTCCGCGGAAACAGACCTTTCAAAAACATCTCTTGTATACCTGCCCTTTGCTTTTCTTCACATTTCACCACATCAACTCCCCTCTCTCCAATTTCCAAAGGAGGAAATGTGGGCCTGGAGAAGTCTACTCTTTGCTTGGCGCAGGAATAAATGATGGAGGAAGGATGAGCACCGAGCTCTTCTGGCGCTCTTTCCTCCGGTCCACACTCAGTTTCCAAAGGGCTAATTCCCCGCTAGTCGGAGAACTCCATGCGCATGCGCATGCCTGTGTGCTTGTGTGCATGTCTGCGCATGTGCATGCGAGTGAGAAAGGGAGGGCTGGCAGGGAAAGGTAAACTAGGAGGAGGGGGGCTGGGGAGAAGAGGAGGACTGGTCGCACGGTGGTAGGTGTGACCTGGGTGTCCCCTGTTGGTGCAGCACCTGGTTCTGTGCCCCATCAAGGCCGACTGCAGGTAGGTGACCTTTCCCCTCAGAAACATGAATAGAACAGCTTTTGGAGACGGCTGTCTTCAGGAGGTGTAACACCAGAGGAAGGAGGGGGAACTCTCTCCTTTTTAATTCGAAGTCATGTTACCAGTTTGAGCCTTGTGTTTTTAAAAAATAACATTGGCCAGTTTTTCTTATTTCCGAAATAGTACACGTTCCTCACTGAAGGATGTAAAAAACACAAAGAACAGTAAGGAAATTATAAATATAAATGAACACAAGAGTATAATATTTTTGGGTTTTTTTCTATATGTGTACTTATTCATGCAGGTGCTCAAACAAACCTTTGATCATGCTCACACCGTTTACAATGTTTTATAACTTATTTCTACTTGAGGATATATACAAACACTTTTTCATGTCATTAAGTGTGCCTCTCACAATAATTTTAAGTGTGGGCAAGGTATTGCACTGTATGGATGTATCAGAATTTAGCTAACATCTGATTTAATATAAATTGCTTCATCTCCACACGGATCCTTTGTTATTTCCTTTAAATAAATTTCCAAACAGGATTTCTTGTCTGAGAGACATGCCCACTTAAAATTTCAATATGTATTGTGAATATTTCTCATAGCATTTTTTTTATTAGCAGTGTCTGAAAACGCTCATGTCTCTACCAATGCAAATTCTACCTGCAGATAGAAAAGCAATGTTTTCCCTTCAAAAGGCTGGTCAATTCTCCATTCTCCTTCCTTCCTCTCTAGGCCTCCCTTCTCCTCTACCCACCCAAAGCTGGTACTGTTTCACGTGTCTCTATATTAGCCACGTTTTTGAGAAGCTCACTTTGTGGATGGGGTTGGGACTCCAGAGGTAAACATGGAGAGATAGAGTAATCAAAACAGGCATTCTACTTCCTGCCGTGTGTGTGTGTGTGTGTGTGTGTGTGTGTGTGTGTGTAACACAACTCAGATGCTCAATGTAAGCATACATGGACTTAGGAATTCTTGAATTGGCAACTACCTTTGAAGGAAAATGTCACCAGCATTCGTTAAGAAAACTTTGTATTTATCTTGTGATTAGCTAGTCTGCACCAATGGTACAGCCCTTGAATTATCCCCAGTTTCGACCTTTAATGTTAAGCGGAGGCCTGGACAGTTGACATACCATATCCTGCAAGAACAGGCACATGAAAGAGAACTGAATGAGACCCAGAAGTCGAGCCAGGTGGAATGAAGGCAGACATTTTTTACGTGTTATTTACTTCTGGGGTTTGGGTGGGTGTGAGTGTCCTGGAGGTCTAATTTTTATAGTGGTCTCTGTGTCATTTAACTCTGTGCAAAGACACATCTTCATTTTATCCACGAAAACAACGAGCCCTAGAATATTTAAAAAAAAAAAAAGCAAGTACTAAATAAGTATATAGAAGAAAATTAAGCAAGTAGAAGGAATAAATGAAATAGTAAGTAATACATTTGGGTATCAATATTTGTGGAAAACCAAATACTGTCCTCCCAGGTCTGTGTGCCTGTGGCAAGTGGGTTACAAGTCTCTGTATCATTAGGACTATAAATACTTCGGTAAGACCACCCCACCACTCGCATTTGCTCCCCCATGACCCTCCAGGCTGAAAACATGCATAACTGGGCTCAGTTTTACCACAGTGGTTAATAAAGTCATTATTTTCAATGGAACGCAGAGGCCCTCCCCTTGGCTTAGATGGTTGTTAATTAAAACTCTCCAGAAACCACTCCTCAAGGGCGGGGGGGCTGGTCAATAAGGCTGCAAATGTGCTTGTGCCCTGGAGCAAGTCTTCATTCCTCATATATAAGGCTTCCCTCCCTGCACTGGAAATGGTGAATTAACTGTTGAATTTGGGAAAGAGAAAAATCAGTCTTGTGTTGCCTTTCTTAGGAAGTCAGGCAGAGCGCGGGGGTGGATGACCAATAAGGGATGGATGGCCAATACTCACTTCCAAGGACAAAATGGACCACAGGTCTGAAAGCCAATCCCTTCTGTAGGAGTAGCTAGTCACCAGGCTATGGAGGCCATTAGTGTCTAGAAGGCCTGAGGATGTTAAATCTAGAGGCCAAAGTTCCAAGGCAATCATGGTTTATGAAATTTGTTGCAATACTTCTCAATTGTTGAAAATTCAATATTCTAGTTTTGAGTAGCGTTGAATAAAGGGAATACGGTTCTCACCTTTTGATAGTAGTGCTTGAAATTACCAAACCAATGAACTGTTGATATTACTTTTTCAAAGAAAAGATTTCCCCCCACTTCTCACTCTCTTCCTCTTTAGAGTAGCCATGAGTACAGTTGAGAGGGCTGAAGTGTGATTGTTTTAAAATTCAATTTAAATAAATTATCATCCAGATAGCTTATAGATAAATACAAATGAGTTGGCTTAAAATGATGTTCAGTCTCATTAATGACAAGAAATGCAAGGTAAAGCCAAACATGATAGTTTCTCTTATCATGTCAGCAAATATTGAATACAAGATTATACTTAATCTTGGCATGGATTTGAGATGATGGCATTTAGGTACACTGCTGGTGAAGTCTAAGCAGGTGCAGTCATTCTGGAAAGCCATTTGGCAATATATGTCAGTAGCCTTAAAAATATTTCTATTCTTTGTCCTAGAAAATATGCCCCTAGGAATATATCCCAAGTTATAATTAGAGATAAAGATAAAAAGTGAGGTAAACAAATGTCCATTACAGCATTATATATAATGGCAATCTGGAAATAATGAAATGTTGGAAATATCCCAACAATGGGGGTATCCTGAGCATTTATTACAAATGATGTGTTAAAGAATATTAAACGGCAAGTGCTCAGTTCTAAACTTAAGAATGATTCTGACAAAGTTAGAATACATGCAGAGAGAAATAACATAGCAAAATGTTAATGATGGAATTATCATTTCTATTTTCTATATTTTCCCCATTTTATAGTGTATTCCATATATGTATTCCATATTTTATATAGAATATGTTTCTTTTACAATTAGAAAAAGGCAAAATGTTTTATAATTGGGTCATGTTGAAATCATATAGGCTTATGATAATGCAAAGTCCATTCCAAAATCATTGGTATGATTAATAGGCACTTGTGTCCCAGTTCTCCCTATCAATAATGCATTATAATCAGAATTCACTTACTTTCAAGAAAAGACATGAAGGGCCAGAACATCTAATCAATGACCAAATCAGGAAGTACTTACTGAAAACTTATTATGTGCCCAGAACTTTTATGGAAGTGCCTCGTTTTAGCCCATAAACTTTTTGATAGATCCCTTCAGGACCCTTGAAGACACTAACTCCGGTGATGTTGACAAAAACTCTCTCCTTGACCAAACTTTAATTCAACTCCTCCAGACCCTCTTCCCAGCTGGCCTTTGACCGTGGGCTTCATTGTCTCTCCTTGTTGATTCTGCATCACTCGGTTTTAGCAAGAATCCTGTTTAGAGAGAATCCTCCACCCTTGATACCTGATCGCCCTGGTCTGCCTTTAGCAAGAACCCCCCACCCTTGATGTCTTCATTCAGTAATTTCCATCCACTGACCCATGCGACTTGCTGCTTGGATAGAAATCTCCATGTTCCTTGTTGTATTTGGATTTGAGCCCAGTTCTATAGTGCGATCTCCTCTACTGCAATAGTTCCTGATTACAATCTGTTTTTACCTCTTTAAACACTATCCAGCTCTGGTTCTCTTTAAGTGTCCACAATGCCTTCCTGAAAACTGATTTACGAGGCAGGTCATTTTAAAGCAGTTCAAATTTCCCCCATGCTTTAATTTGGGATTATGTTCTCAATGAAACATCTGGCATTAAATAAATCAGAGCTTCATAGCAAAGACAGGACAACTAACTCTCTACAATCATATAAATCATACAGTTATGCTTCAGATCACGAATATTAAAGCTGGGAGGAGCTTTGCAGGTTATCCTTTTATTTTATAAAAAAGAAACAAAGTTCAAGGTTAACACCTTGGCTAAAGCGGCAGTTATTTGGGGGCAGAAGTTGGAACCAGAACAAAAGTTTGCTGGCTACTGTCTTAGCCCATGTATACCACTTGCTCCCCATAGGTGCAGTTGTTGAATTTGACGCCATCTTCAGGTAGGTAGAGTCAGAATTGAGTTAAATTACAGGACATTCAGCTGGTGTTGGGGAATCACTTTGTGTGGTGAAAAAACCCACACATCAGAATTGGGTACAGAGTTGGACTCTGATACCTTAGAAATCCAGCATCCCTAAGGAGGACAATTTATTTCACGATTATTCTTGAGTGCCGGTGGGATGTGTCAAGCACTGGCAATGCACCAGCTCTTGCCCGCAATGAGTTCACAGCTTTGGGGGACCTGGGCTAGTAGCAAGGCAAATGCCATGCAGCTATGATGGAAATCAATACAGGGTGCAACGGGACACTTAGAAAGATGGCCTGATCAAATGAGGGGCTGAGGGAAGGTTTTTGAGGACCAGTAGGGCTTGGGGAGGTATGGAGGCAAGAGGAAGAACATTCCAGGAGGGGGAACAGCATGGTCAAAGGCCTGGAGGGGAGAAATGATGTGAGTCTCAGGGGAATGAGAAAGTCAGTACTTTTCAGGTCGCTGGAAGCCAGAGTGGACTCCGTGGGGAGCAAGGAGCACAGAAGACAGCAAGGGCCATATCAGTAAGGCCTCCCCAACAAGCAAGGCACTTTAATTGATATGGACCCCATCTCAAAGACAAAAGGGAAATACTGAGGAGTTTAACTCAAGAGTGGTGATCAGACATGGGCTTTAGAGAGATTGGGGTATGGTAGAGAAGGAGTTAGAGGGCTCAGGATTTGGGGCAGGGAGGCTGTCATGGGTACCAAGGAGCATGACAGGGAAATGGTCCTGGGATGGAGACCAGCAGATGAACAAGAGAGATGCCAGGGAGGCAGACGTGTGAGGACACAGAGAGGGGATTTTGTGACAGGAGTCTCCTTTGTCTACTTTGATTTCTCACTTTCTGAATGAGTAGCCCTGAGGGGAGAGAGTTTTGCAGAAAGGCAGGCTGAGTCAGGCTGGGACCAGGAAGGACAGTCAAGTCTTCCTTCTTGGTTCTGTGATGCAGGGGACATGCTGAGTATGAAATGGCCTCAGGGTTTGCTTGTTTTGTTTGTTTTACAGTCACTAAAGCCTTCTGATTTCTGACTCTCTACCTGCCCTAAATAAGAAACCTGCTAACAGGCGAGTGATTGTGGGAGGGGGCAGCCTCTCAAAGGACAAGGTCCAAGTGAAGGAGCCTGAGTTTCCCAGGTGAATATCCTTCAGCAGGTTGGTGGGGGAGTCTGGACCAGAACCCATGTGAACCCTCCGACTCCCAGTCTAGTCTCCTTCCACCAGGTGAAAGCCCTCTTGCCTTCTCAGCTGTGTTACCTATTTCTCTTCCATTTGCCAACTCTGCTGTGTAGACGCCCTCTGCACAGACCTTGAACATTCAGACTATGTTATGGGTTTAATTTTGTCCATCCTAGATTCATATGTTGAAGTCCCAGCCCCCAATACCGAATATGACCTCATTTTGAAATAGGCTGCTTGCAGATGTAATGATTTAAGTTCTGATGCGGTCCTACTGGACTAGGTTGGGCCTCTAATCCAATATGTTGGATTATAAGTGTTATAAGAAGGGGGAAATTTGGGCGCACACACAGATGCACACACAGAGGGGTGTGACGTTAAGAAGTGCCAAAGATGGCCCGCAAACAACCAGAAGCTGAGAGAGAGGCATGGAACAGACTCTCCACCACAGCCCTCTGAAGAAACCAAGCCTGCTGACACTCTGAGTTTGGACTTCTAGCTTTCAGGACAGTGAGCGAATAAAATCTTGCCATTTGAAGCACCCCCCACCCCCACCCCCACCCCTGGTTTGTGGTATTGTGTTGTGGCAGCCCTAGTGAACAGATAGACTGCCTGAAAGGGCTTTGCACACTTCCCTGGCATTAGTATCACAGCCATCCGTGGGGTCACTCTATCCAACATGGTTGGGGTGCAGTGGGGTTGAAATTACTAGAAGATTACCCTTGGGCTTAAAGCTAAACCCATCAACCCTCTTCTCTCTTCTGGGCGAGCTGCTGCTCCTCCAGAGCCTACCCAAAATTGTGTTCCCTGCTGATAATGGGTAAGGGTTTCATCTCCAAAAGTATGGGTCACCAGTGGTTACAAGTAAGGTCATGTCAGTGATAATAATTTTTTTTTTTTGAGGAATAAGAAACAAGAATGTTCCCAAATTCAGAATCCTTAAATGTGCTCTATCTGCAATGTTGGCTAGTTGCTGAAGAATGCACAGATATGTGCGTATAAATGTGTGTAATATGTACAAACATGTAATACATACATTTGCCTTATACAAAAATATATACACACTTACATCCTGAATTTGATCCACAGTTAACATTCTCATTGAAACTTCCCTCCAAACTATGTATCATAAAAAGATACACTGTGCTGTTTACATGCAATGTCTTGGTTTAAACCTTTTCTTGGCAAGATTCTTTGGACTTTAGGAAAATGTTAAAAGTGTATCCAGATACACATATAAAAGTACTTACCAAGGAACATTTCAATAACAGATGCCTTCATAGTGAGGACAACAATCCCCATAAAAATCAAAATGGCACCCTGGAGAGGAAGAAACAATAACACCGTCACATTTCAGCCAAGAGTTCTGAAATTGGACGCATGGAGTGGGGGGCGGGGCGGGGAGGGCTGCCTCGTTTTGCATCGCTCCCTGGAGTCTCAGGATTCTAAGTGGCAGCTTGCTCTAAGGAGCCCACAGAGATGGCAGTGGCCAGCCTCACTGGTACCCAGAACCCCTGCTGGCCACTAGTCCCTATTCTTCACAGGTTTGGTCTTTACTTAGAACCGAAGACAAAGTAACTCCACAATTTCGGGAAGATGCTCAACCAGCCTTTAAATTAGGACAAAAGCTACACTTATGATATTGAGAGAACATTTTTGGATTACAAGTAAACAATGCATTCCTCATTCAATAAATATTGATTAAATTCCCATTATATGGCTAGGTATTATTAGGGAGGAAGTGATGGAAATGGAACTAATAAAGGTTTCTTAAAAGGCTTATATTTTAAAAGAAGTGGGAAGACATGTGTAGATACAAATAACCATAACGTTAGTAAGTGTGCCAGGCTCCATAAGGGAATAGAAGAGGCGTGTGTAGACCAGTGGTTCTCAAACTTTGCTGCATATTAGTATCGTCTGCGAGTTTTAAAAGGCCCTGATGTCCGGGCTGCACCTCAGACTAATTGAATCAAAATCTCTTAAGGTGGGATCTAGCATTGTGTTTTTAAGAACTCCCCCAGGTAATTTCAATGTGCTGACAAATTTGAGGACCTGTGGTTTAGAGCAAGACTTGCTAAATCTTACATGCATAGGAATTACCTGAGGTTTTGTTAAAACACAGATTCTAATCCAGTAGGTCTGGGATACTGTCAGAGATTCCCCAGGAGGCCAGGGAATTTTAGAGAAAGGAGAGATAATGACAGCCATGGGGATAAGAGAAAGCCTCCTAGAGGTGGTAGCATTTGATCAACTTTGAAAGACAAACAGTTTGGACATGCAGAAATAGGGAGAAGTGACCCCAAGGTCACTTGGGGGAGGAACAGCACTGACAGGAGCTCAGAGGTTAGCATAGTGGGTATGAAGATGCTATCGATCTGTACGGGGTTTCCTCCTGCTCTTGAGGCTATGAGGAAACTCTAAAAGGTTTGTTCATACTACCATTACTCATTACGTGGAGCACATACTCTGTTGCCTCAAATCTTCACGATAAGCCAGTGTGGCAGATTTTATGATGCCTCAGGAAAGTAAGGCTTAGAAAGGTTAAATGTCACATCCCTGGTGACCAGGGTAGTCAGTAGGACCGGAATGGAGGTGGAGTAGGTAGGAAGGATCTGCCCTGGGCACAGGCAGTGAGGAAGAACGTTGTCTGAAAGAATTTACAGGCTTAAGGTTGGTCTGCTTTTTATTACCTTTATAAGCTAGCAATTCTAAGCAATGTCAGTGATAAAGCACCCCTGTCTTCTGGGGTGCATGGCTCTCTGCCCAGTGCCATTGCTGTGTGGCCTAAATCTGGCATTCATACCCTGCACTCTGCTATCCTCAGTGGTGTTATTCTCTGGGGCAGGGAGACAGGGAAAGCCCCTGACTTGTAGCGTTTGTTGATTTCTGTGTAAAAATTCCATGGCTGATGACGAAGCCACCAAAGTAGAGAATTGGAAACACCATCAAATACTAGCTAGGTCCAGTGCAAGCTTATACGCAATATTTAGATTCAGTACTATGCAGATTTTATTAACAAAAAGCAATTATCAAATTATGGTTGAGGTAGTAATACAAGTACCTGATGCAATTAACTTAAATAAAACTTTTTAGTATATGAAAGATTTTATTACAGACAATTAAATTAGGCAGCAAGAGTAACCTCAAACAGAACGGATTATTTTGCTAATTTCCAGCAACAATTGCAATGTGTTAAATTTCCCAGTAAAAGTTGTTGACTACTGTTTACATAATAGGCAAATAACGGCTCTTAGCTTCAAAATAGAAATAAAATCATACATACAGTCAGTTTGGCAATTTGATGCTTAAATAGCTGGGTTATGTTTTGGAAATAGGGTGATAGCAATTAAAAAATTTTTTTCGTCTTTTACTATTTTGACTCTGAGAAGCTCCGGAGCCACTTAACATGTTTTCAGGACGAAACCATTAACTTTTTATGGAATAAATGCAGTATATCAAGCTACCCTACTGTACCGACCTAACCCTGCACCACCAGTTGGCTGTTACTGTTCAGCTTTGCAGATTTTATCAGGTCACCCTTGATTTCTGCTTCTCTTTCTCCACATCTTACCTATCAGCCAAGGCTGTTAGCTCTATATTCATAATGTATCCAGAATCTGACCATGTCTTATCATCTTTACTACTGCCATCTGCTCCAGGCCATGCCTCCTGTCACCTGGTTATCGCAATCAGCCTCCTTACTGGGCTAGTTCCTTCTTCCTCTGACTCCACAATCCTCACAGCAATCAGAACTCTGAAGTGGCTCCCCATGTTACTCCGAATCAAAGCCCAAGTCTTGACAAGTGGCTTACAACCCTATGTGATTTTGCACCATTGGCCCCCCTGACCTCATTTCTCCCCATTTTCTCCCTTACTTGTTAAGCTCTGAGTACAATGGCCTCCTGGCTGTTTCTAGCACACACTTCTCATCTCATGGTCTGTTTCCTCTACCTGGATGCCCCTCCCCCAAGATCAGAACATGATTTACTGCCTCATTTCTTTCAAGTCTTTGCTTAAATGTTACCTTCTCTTGAGACATCGCCTTACCACCCAACATAACCTCTGCCACCCACCACCAACTGGTACACCCTATCCTTTTCCCACTATTTTTTTTTCATGTTACTATTGCCACGGACATACTTTATTTATTGTACTTGTTTACTGTTTGTGTTCTCCACTAGAATGCAAGCTCCATGAGGGCAAGGATTTTTTACTCGATTTTTTTTTTTTATGTGCCCGATAAATACATGTTGGATTAAGGAGTGAGTAGCTGGGGCTTTCTCCTTTCCCTGGGAAATAAAAAAAGAAAACCGACGATCTTGTGAATACACTAAAAACTAGTGACTTGTACACTTTCAAGGGTTATCTTATGGCATGTGATTTATATCTCAATAAGCATTATTGATCGTCAACAAACTGAAGATGGATTGCAGAGAGAAATGCTCTCAGATCTGTGTCTTACAACTTGAGGAGACATGATGGACCTGACCTTTACGTGCTGGGACGGGTGGATAAAAACAAACAGGATTCCAGGAAACACTCTAATCCTGTAGGAGTTATCACCCAAATGCTGACTCATTCATCATGGACTAGAATCACTCTGGTCTCTTGGAATCAATGTTTTGAGAACTCTTTCTTACCACTTCAATTTCTCTCCTTGTTTGGCCCATTCACTCATATACTGAAAGAAAGTATAAATGTGCCTTTTTGAAATGTGTGTTGAAAAACCTCTAACCCTCTCTTAGCCATTCCAGAGGCCAGAAATGAGGATGGCTGCCACCGCTGTTAAGCAGTACTTGTAGACTGTCCAGTGCCACGAAACTGTGTGGTGCACAGTAATGTTGGAGCCCTGAATCCTCGTGTGCTCACCAGGGTTTGAACAAAACCCAGACAACTGGAGTTTCCAAAAGAATGTGTTACTGATTCATGAATTTATGGATTGCGCCATGAGATGGAATATGGAGTCCTGAACATGAAGTTCTGGTGAGGCAAATGAAGCCTGATTGTGAAATAAAAATACACACTAACGTAAGTGGAGTAGCCAGCCAACTTAATTAGACCTCTCGTTGCCTGGATTTAGAAAAGAGCGAGCTGGTAATAAATAATAACATCACCTTATATTTATACGGTTCGTCAGGTTTTTTTCCTCCAATTTAAAAATTGTGCTAAAATGCACAAATGTAAAATTTACTATCTTAACCGTTTTGTAAGAGTCTGAAATTCTACGCCCATTAAACAAAAACTCCCCATCTCTCCCTACTCCCAAGTCCCTGGCAACCAGCATTCTGCCTCAAGGATTTTGACTAAGTACTTCATTTAAGTGAATCATACAGTATTTGTCTTTTTGTGACCGGCCCATTTCAAATAGTATGATTTTTTCAGGGCTCATCCACGTTGTAGCCTGTCTCAGAATTTCTTTCTTTTTGGTGCTGGGTGATACTGCATTGTATATATAAACCACATTTTACTTATCCTTTCACCTGTTCATGAACTCTTGGGTTGCTTCTACACTTTGGTTATCATGAAAAATGCTGCCATGATCGTGGATGTACAAGTATCTCTTAGAGACCCTGCTTTCAGTTCTTTTGTTTATACCTCAAAGGGAAATCACTGGATCATATGGTAGTTTTATGTTCTTGTGTTTTGAGGAACCACCATACTGTTTTTGGAATGGCTGCACCATTTTACGTGGCCATTAACAGCGCTCAAGGGGTCTGGCATCTGCATGTTGTCACCAACCTTGTTATTTTCAGTTTCTTTAGATGGTACTCATTCTAATGGGTGTGAAGTGGCATCTCGTCGCAGCTTTGATTTGCGTTTCCCTAATGGTTAGGGATGTTGACGAACGGTTTGTGTGCTTGTTGGCCACTTGGAGATCTTCTGTGAAGAAATGTCTATTCAAGTCCTTTGCCTGGTTTTTTAGCAGGTGGTTTTCTTGTTGAATTCTTGGAGTCACGTATACTTTCTGGATATTAATCTCTTATCAGCTATGATTTGCAAATATTTTATCCCATTTTTTTGTACTTTGTTGACAGTGCCTTTGATGCACAAGATTTTTAAATATTCATGAAGACTAATTTGTCTATTTTTCTTTTGTTGTCTGTGCCTTTGGGTAGCCAGCCAACTTAATTGTTAATCCAAGAAATCATTAATCCAAGAAATCATTGCCAAATCCAATGTCATGCAGCTTTTGTCGTATGTTTTCCCCTAAGAGTTTTATAGTTTTAGGTTTCACATTTAGATCTTTGGTCCATTCGAGTTAAATTTTGTTTATGGTGTTAGGTGAGGGTACAGCTTTGTTCTCTTGCATGTGGATATGCTCTTCTCCCAGCACCATTTGTTTAAGAGTCTGTCTTTTCCCTATTGAATGGTCTTGGCACCGTGGTCAAAAATGATTTGACCATGTATGTAAGGGTTCATTTCTGGGCACTCTATTCTGTTCCATGTATGTTTCTGTCGCTGTATGTTTCTCTGCCAATTCCACACTATTTTGATTACTATAGCTTTGTAGTAATTTGTTTTTTTACTTTTAGATCAGGAACTGTGTGTCCTCCAGCTTTCCTCTTCTTTTTCAAGACTGTTTTGGCTATTTGGTGTCCCTTGAGATTTCACATAAATTTTTGGATGCATTTTTCAATTTCTGCAAAGAACGTCATTGGAATTTTGATAGGTATTGTATTGAATCTATAGATTGCTTTAGGTAGTATTGAGATCTTTTTAAAAATAGACTTTATTTTACTTATTTATTTTTGAGAGAGAGAGAGAGAGAGTGAGCATGCAAATGCATGCAAGTGGGGGAGGGGCAAAGAGAGGGAAAGAGAGAATCTTAAGCAGGCTCCACCATGAGATCGTGACCTGAGCCGAAATCAAGTGTCTGACTTTTAACTGACTGAGCCACCCAGGTGCCCTGGTATTGACATCGTAAAAGTATTAAGTCTTCCAGAGGCACCTGGGTGGCTCAGTCGGTTGAGCATCTGACTCTTGATTTCGGCCAAGGTAATGACCCAGGGTCATGGGATCCAGCTCTGTATCAGCCTCTGTGCTAAGTGTGCAGTCTCCTTGGGATTCTCTCTCTCTCTCTGTCCCTCTCTCTACCTCTCTCTCTCTCTCTCTCTCTATCTATATATATATATGTGTGTGTGTGGGGGTGTGTGTGTGTATATTATATATAATATATATAATAAAATGAAAAAAAATACTAAGTCTTCCAGTTTATCAATATGGAATACGTTTCTACTTATTTATGCGTCCTTCAGTTTCTTTCAGCAATATTCTGTAGTTTTCATTGTATAAGTCTTTAGCCTCCTTGATTAAATTAATTCCTAAGTATTTTATTCTTTTTGATGCTATTGTAAATGGAATTGTTTTCTTAATTTCCTCTTTAGACTGTACGTTGTTCATGTATAAGGATGCAAGTGATTTTTATCTGTTGACTTTGTATCCTATTTGGCTGAATTCATTTATTCATTCTAACAATTTTGTTGTGTAATCTTTAGGATTTTCTACGTATAAGAGCATACCATCTGCAAACAGATAATTTTACTTCTTCCTTCCATTTTAGATGAATTTTATTTACCCCCCTTGCCTAATTCCTCTGGCTAGAACTTCCAGTGCTATGTTGAATAGAAGTGGTAAAAACAGATGGGCATCCTTGTCTTGTTCCTGACCCTAAGGAGAAACTTTCAGTCTTTCACCATTGAGCAGGAAGTTTGCTATAAGATTTCATATATGGTTTTTATTATGTTCATGTAGTTTCCTTCTATTCCTAGTTTGCTGAGTATTTTTTACCATGAAAGGGTGCTAAATTTTGCCAAATGATTTTTCTGCATCACTTGAGATGATGTTTGTTTTTTCCTCCCTTTATTCTATTAACATGGTATATTACATTAGTCGATTTTTGCATGTTCAACCATTTTTCCATTCCAGGAGTAAATCCCACTTGGTCATGTTGTATAATTACTTTTAATCTGCTTCTGAATTCAATTTCCTAATATTCTGTGGAAGAGTTTTGCATCCACATTTATACGGGATATTGTATTGTTAGGCGACACTGTAGTTTTCTTTTCCTGTGGTGCCTTTGTCTAATTTGGGCTCTGGGTAACGCTGGCCTTACAGGATGATTTAAGAAGCATTCCCTTATCTTTAGTTTTTGGGAAAAGTTTGAGAAGGTTTGATATTGGTTCTTCTTTAAATGTTTGGTGGAATTCACCAGAGAAGCCATCAGACCCAAGGCTTTTTGTTGTCAGGCGATTTTTGATTACTGATTAAATCTCTATACTAGTTACAGGTCTATTCAGATTTACTATTTCTTCATAGTCTTGGTAGGCTTTGCGTGTCTAGAATTTGTCCACGTCAGTTAAGTTATCCAATTTGTTGGCATACAATTGTCAATAGAACATTCCTATATATATATATATATATTTTTATCTCAATAACATTGATTACCTCAGAGAAAGAAAACCTGGTAAGTGGTGATGAGAGACAGAAGTGAGTGTGACAGTTTTGTTCTGTTGAAATCCTTACTCTGTGCCCCTATGTAAATAAGTCAGAAATTAGTGAAACAGGCTGTTTGGAAGATTGAACATAGATAACATTGATATTTAACGAGAAGCTGCAGTCATCTCCCAACCCATTCCTTGCTCTCTGCTTTCTGCTCCGGGTCATCCTTCCCCCCAGCTGGGGAGGATCAGCTTCCCGAAGCATGGGTCCGAGTGTACATTCACCCTCTCAGAATCCTCCTTCACAGTCCACTCATCCTCTGTGGAATAAAAGCCTGGCTTCCTCAGTGAGGGATTTCAAGCCATCACACTGCAGTTCTTGTCTGTAACCCTCTCCTCGGACCCCAGCACACCTGGGAGTCAGAGGAGGGTTTTTCTCTACATGCGACACCTCAGCGTCTCGTCCTGTGAGCTTGCTATTCCTCTGTCTAGATTAGCTCCTCATCTGCCTTACACAAGCCTCTCCATCTCTCAACGTTCAGTTCATGAGCCACCTCTTTCTTGTAAATCTTTGTGACCTCCTCAAGTCAAAATTCATCTTCATTCGTGCATCCATTTAATCATCCAAAAAAATTGTATGCTCCATGCTAGGCGGAGAGGAGCGAGATGCAGGTCCCATCATCAAGTTGCCTAGGGTCTTCTAGAAGGAGACTGATGTGCCCTCACCATAACTAACACAGACTGAGCACATACTAAGTGTCAATAATGGCTCATTTAATCTTTGCAACAACCCCATGAGGTGGGGGCTCCTTCCTGCCTTAATTGTAGAGGTCCTCTGCCCAAGGTCACAAGGCTGCGGAAGAAGAGCTGGAATTTACAGCAGGCATTCTGAGCCCAGAGCCCAGCATTTGCAAATCACTGTTTTGTAATAAGTATGCTTTCTTCATCTGTTCTGATGTAATTGCTCTGAGTTGGTATCACTATTGTTTTAAAGCTCCCCTGGTGACTCCCCTGTGCAGCCAGAAGTGAGAATCTCTGCTGTCAAGGATACGGTGATGGCAAAAAGTGTGGGTGGCCACATAGGCCTGGGGCATGGGGATTGGAAGGGGCTTGAACTCGTTTAACTGGCAGGTCGGAACACAATGAGTGACGAGGGGAGGACAGGACACGGGACTGAGTAGCTTCAGGAACTGGGAGCTGCTCTGAGAGGCTGGGCGAGAGATCAGACTGTTAGAGAGGAAAGAAGGGGCCATGTTGGCCTTGAATGTCATGCCTAAAGAATGTGCAATTGATCCTTTAGGCAATAGGGAGACATGGAAGACTTAAAAATTATTTTTGCATTCATCATTTTTAATAAGCCCCCTAGAGGCTTACTGGAGCCCCTCACTTGCAGAAAATCTGCCCTAGTGGGCGTGTAAGATTTATGCAGTGCTGGTGTTTGTCTGATCTATGATGCTACAAGGGGGAGCACCTAACAGTACTCTTTGTCCACAAGGCAGAAAGAGCCAGTGTCCATCTGGAAATGCTTAATAGTTATGAGAGGCTTGTGCTGTATTTCCAAAATGCCAAAAATCCCCCGAGGGCAGACATCTCTGAATGGGGAGAGGCTACATGTGCAGGCTTTTGCTTTCCCCATCTCTGCCTGATGTAAAGCCTCAGCTGTTTGTCAGTGGATGTGGGTTGATCTAGTGAGGTTGGAAGAAGGAAGACTGGTCCTAGGAGGGGTCTTTTCAATGTGGAGGTGGCCTCGATCTGCATATAAACCTTTACATAGATCCTATTCCTCTGGGCTGGGCCTGAAACACTGCATTTCCTGTTGCCATGACACCAGCAGTCACTATTACAATCCCCCAGGATTCTGTGAAGGAAAGGGAGAGGGAGGGAGGGAGGGAGAGAACACAGGAGCGAGCCAGAAAGCATGGTAGTTTTTCTCCCTTTCCTTATTTTCCTCTTCTTTCCAATCCCTTCTTCTATCTTAAAGAAATACCAACAGAAAAGTACAAGCCAAATAGGCAAGGAAGGCAGGGGAGAGTTTCCCTTTTCTCCATGTTGGCTGCTAAGAATATACCAGGCTACTTGAAGATGTGCTCTGAGGCAGGCTTTGCGGACAGGACGCTGATGGTTGCCTAAGCAGAGCGACCTCTTCTCCACTTCCTCTTTCCTAACACAACCCCAATTTGATAAAAAGAATAAATGCACACAGATGACTTAGAGGAAGCTGCTCTATCCCTGCTCCTGGGGTGGATCCTGATTCCAAGTCTAAGCCAAGGATTGTTATATATACTTTCTCCCCCTTGCTGGCGATTGCTTCAGAACCCCAGCCTTGAGCCTATCAACATGGGGCCCCCTCCAAGCGATAGCGCCTAGTTCAAGGGCGGGCTGTGTCCTGAGTTGTGTCAGACACACCGAATGGAAAGACTTAAGTCTGTGTTTTTCAGGGAGAGAGGTTGCCTCCCTTGTTGGTCTGCTGGCAGCCATCTTGTGACCACGAGACAAGTCAGTGTGAGGAAAAAGTCAACACAAAAAAGGAGGAGGACAGCCAAGTGAATCACAGAGAAATGGAGCTGGAACTCTGTCTTGTGCCTGGAGGTGGGGCCCACCTCTGGACCACCTGACAAGTGAGATAATGTGTTTCCTTTTCAGTTGGGCTTGTAGCTGAGAAATGATTCCCGATTCTTTCCTAACTCAAAGTACCTATCTTTGTAACTACAGAAGACTGTAACAATGACAGAGTCTGTAAGAAGCTTTCTCAACAAATCTCTCATCTGAATCACCTAAGAACCTCTTGATGTAGAATGGCCATTATTATCCCTATAATTCAGAGCAGTAAAGTGACTTGTCTAAGGCCAGGTCTCTATTTTAGTCCCATGCTCTTTTGACTATATCAAACCTCTCATGTAACTGTTAATGTAAATAAATCCCATGATTTATTATATATTATTATAAAATAAAAACTCTACTCATTTGTATAGTTCTTTGCAGATTTAAATGTCTGGTTACATCTAGGGCTTTAATCTCAAAAGACCCCTGAAATGAATGTCTCAGATGTTACAGTCAGACACAGAAATAATACATGCTAAAATTAAGTGATGCAGCTGGTCTGGCAGGAAAAGATAACCTATGCCAATCAAGATCCCCCTTGGGATTTGGAGTTGGGACCCTGAATAAGATATAGAGATGAAGGCCAAAGAGAGGAGAAGAGAAAGCCTATGGCCCCGAGAGAAGCAGGGGGAGAAGACACCTTGGTTTCTGGCCACTTTCCAGTTCCCATTTCCAGTGTGACAGAGGTCCAGCTGGACTGGGTCTCCTGCTCATGACATAGATGTTTCTGGGCCCTTTTACTCCAGCCAGTTGGAGTCGGTTTCTATTTCTTGAAGCTTTGATTCGAACCTCCCCTTCTTTAGTTTGTTTATTTACTTTGAGAGAGGGAGAGAGAGAGGTGGGGAGGGGCACAGAGAGAGAGAGAGAGAGAGAGACCCTAGGCAGGCTCTACGCTGTCAGCACAGAGCCTGATGCGGGGCTCCATCTCCCAAACTGTGAAATCATGACCTGAGCCAAAATCTGGAGTTGGATGCTTAGCCAGCTGAGCCACCTAGGCGCCCCCAAACCCTTTTCATCTCGTTTTAGTTATCTCTTTCCCTGACATGATTAGTAGTAAAAAATGAAAACACTTAAGATGAAAAGGGCCCTGGTGCCAGTCTTGTGGTAGCCTCAAGCAGGGGTTTGAGAGGCTGTATCCCAGTCTGGAGGGAGGCTCTGGGAACAAGTGTGACAAAGAATCTTACAAGCTGTGGCAGTACCTGAGGAGGAAGAACACAGCCTGCACCCCTGGGGTGCTCTGGGAGTGGGTGACCTTGAGCTGATGCTGTGAGAATGTCACCATGGAGTCTCCGATATGTTTAAGACCATGGTTCACGGGGCAACTGGGTGGCTCAGTCAGTTAAGCATTGGCTCAGGTCATGATCTCAAGGCTCATGAGCTTGAGCCCCACGTCGGGCTCTGTGCTGACAGCTTGGAGCCTGGAGCCTGCTTCGGATCTGTGTCTCCCTCTCTCTCTCTCTCTATCCCTCCCCTGGTCATGTTCTGTCTCTCTCTCTCTCTCTCCTTCAAAAATAAATAAATATTAAAAAAAAAAAAGACCATGGTTCACAACCAAGAGGATTTTGCCCCCTCCCCAAAAAGGTATGGTAGTGTTTGAAGACATTTTTGGTTGTCACAGCTTGGGGTGGGGCCTCTGCTTCTAGTGGGTAGAAGGGTGGGGGCGAGGGATGCTGCTGAACGCCCTCTAGCACATGGGACAGCCTCACAACCGTGAATTATCCAGCCTGACATACCAGTAGTGCCAGGGTTGAGCAACTGTGATTTCTGAGATTTTTTTCCCCAGTGTGTTTATAAGAGGGTTATGTTTACTGATGTTCCAGTCTAGGAATTTTCCATAAATATTATAGGTAAATATTTTTTATAACCAAGGTGTGGACAACTCAGGCTCACTTCCCCCAGGACCGCTTTTGATCACCACGTACAGTCAGGTCAAATCCCGAAGCAGAGAGATTTACTGGTGGGCAGTGGGGGACGAGAGAGGTCATCCCTGTGTTCGATGATGGAGATAGGCCTCTGCCATTAGGCTCATTGATCCATGTGGCATGTTTCTGCGTGTCAGAAAAGCAAAAAGGGAAAGCCTTTTTTGGTGTGCGTGTTTCGGACCATCATTTTGTACCTCGTTAAGAACCTGACATATGGTAGTGCTTACCACATCCACAAAGGCTTCGACCAATAGTGATTTCTAGTAAGGTTGCAAACAGTAATTACGTTTCTAAAGTGGTAGTTTAGATCTTCTATTGCCAGTAGGAAAAAAATACTAGTTTGCAGGCATGCCCCCAAATGAGCTCTAAAGAACTCCTTCCAAGAGTTATTTATCTTCCGTAATGGAAGGGCAGTAAATCTGGGGGAAGGGCTGAGGACCTCAGTAAAAGGCGAGGTGGACCATGACCGCTCCTTTCAGTTACTCTGGCAACTGTGTGCGGTTAAAAGATTCTCATGGAGCTTTGGAAGATGAGCTTCTCTCATCAGAAGCTTCTTTACTTAATGTGTTTGACACTGTGGATTAGCGCTGCCTCCTCCCAGTGGGTTTTCTCCTTTGGGCTCTGAGGTTTGTGGTTGCCAAGGGCTGTCCACTGTGAATGTGGAGCTGTGTGCTTGGATCCGTCCAGCTGTGATCCCCGGAGCCTCGACTGGCCTGAACACTCTGTGCTTTTTGGTCTGCCTTCAATTCTGAGGCACAGAAAAACATTTTCAGGTCTTGCCTAGCCTCCCAGCTGGGGTAGGAAGGAAGATGAGGGTGATTCTGTAAGATCCATAGCATCTTCCCGTTGGCCTCCTGGTAACGCGTGGGTTCCTCTCAGATGAACAGGGTCCTGGGTCTTCCCATGCTGCAGAGAGGCAAGCACGGGGCTGTGGGTTAAAGCGCATTCTTGAATCCCAGCAACCAGAGGCTCCTCGAGGTGGGAGGAGGGCAGTCACTGCGGCTGGGCATTTGAGGTGATGGAGGCTTAAGTCCCAGACATCGGCAGAACCAGCAGAAGGAGGCATTCTGAAGCAGGAGACCCAGGTCTCCAAAGCCATGTGGCGTCCCGCTCCAGGGGCCCTCTCCAGACCATTCTCAGCTCTGATGGAGCCTTCCAACCGTCCTTCGTGTCCATCCCGACAATTTTGGCCCAGCTGTCTAGTGCCCTGTTACATGAGATGGGATTCATTTCTTTGTTGTTCTTCATGGGACGTTTTCGAACCTGAGAGCCCACTGGGATCATAACAACTTCATTTGTTGAATCCCTACCGAATCTCCACACCGCACACATACCATCTTCTTTAATTATCGTGGCGGTCCTACGAGGTAAGTCCTACTATGCCCACTCTTTAGAGTAGGAAATTGAGGTTTAGAGAATTTAGGGAGCTGTCCAAGGTTGGAATGAATGTGTGGCAGCACCAGAATTCCGCCCCAGGCCTCACTTTATCCCCGCTTACTGCCTCATTCTACCCCTGCAGGAGGGTTTCACGTTCCTCTTCACCTTGACACGTATGTCCCAGGTTTTTTGAAATATTCTGTTGACAGTAGTTAAGATGCACACTGTAAAATGCATACGTTGTGTAATAAAATTGTCTTGGTTGTGAGGTCAAGGGATTTTTTTTTTTTTTTTTTTTTGAGTCCTATCTGGGCCTGAACTCACACAGAGCTTTCTCTCTCTCTCACAAACGCTATTTAGGGTAAAGTGATGCACCAGGCATATTTTTAAGTTTAACCAGGCATAACACACCCATCTAAATAAACATTTGAGTGTATTGTAATTGACTGTGTAATGAGATGTTAAAATCGGATGACCCTTTGTCTTAGCTTCAGCGGGGACTGGAGACTACATGAGAACTCATTGCATGTTCCAAAGTGGTCTCCCTGACGGTCCTCTTCCTGCTGTCTGAAGTGATGGGGGTGGGGACACGCCCTGTTCCCCTCCTGCATCTGGAGAGGGGGGCGGGGGGGAATGCCAATAACTTTTCCTACAGTCGTTCCTGCTCTCTGGTCTCCAGCTTTCCACTCGACTCCTATAACTCTGGTAGTAGTCTGGAGGGAGGCGGTCGGCCACACATCCCGGCTCTTGGTCACCTCCTTTGGAAGTCCATCTTGGATGTCCTGTAGCCCCATTTAAAATGACCGACTGGTCTTGGGGGTGCAGTGGACGGGTGTCTGGCTCATGATTGAGACATCTACATCTACCGGAGAGAGAATAGCTTGTGGCAAAGCAGACCGTGTGCAAGAGTCAGCCTGGGGTCACTTCAGGTCCTGCCCAAGCCAGGTGCACGGAGGGCTGAGGAGGCCACAGTAGAAATCATAGGAGATAGACTGCCGGTTTTTCAGAGGCTGAGCAAGGAGCTGTAACACAACCCCCTCCCCCACCCGCCCCTGGCCAGAGCAGATCCGTATGCAGTGGCATCTGGGGAACCACGGCTGAGGCGTTCCCAACAAACTGGTAGCATCTCCCAAGAACCCACAGAAGTGCCCCATGCAAACAAGAAACACCTGCACATGCCTGCCAAACCCAAGGAACCCGGATGCCAACTTACAACAGAATCCGCTGTAAGGCCCTTCTGTCCTCTTACCTTTCCTCTCTGTACCCACTTCAACTCTGGATCTGAAGGTACTGTCATTGGCAGCTAAGTGGAAGGTGGGTAGAGGCACAAGGCAGAGAAAGAGAGAATCTGGTAATGCCTCCTTCTCCGTTGCAGCAGTTAGGCCTGGGGTGGGGGTGAAACTTTAAACTTAAGCAGTACTTAGTATTACATCCGTATTAATGACTAAACTGATTGTCTGGAGGTGTAGCGTGGGTAAGATCTTTTTAAAAATTCTTCATGTGGCCTGAGATATTAAGGGACCTACTCTGATTTCATCCAGGGCAGAGGCAAGAACTGCGGCAGAGTATGTGAATCGGCGGAGGGATGGAGTGGGGGGGGGGGGTGCACCTAGGGGAGCTTGAGAAGCATTAGGATAGTGCCCTCCATTCTGCTTGTCCAAATGCCATGACATTACTTTTCCCCCTCACCCTTTGGCTCCAGATCGTGTGGTCCTTGCAGGCATGGTGCTACCTCAGGGCCTTTGCATTTGCTCTTTTCTCTGCCTGGAATGTTCTTCCTCCAAGTGTCCACATAGATTGCTCCCTGGTTTTCTTCACCTCTCTCTCTGTTTAAATGTCCCTTTATCAGACATTTTATCTAACCATGCAATGCACATCATCATCCACGTCTCACTGCTCTGTCCAGTCCCCTTATTATACATTCTTAGGTTTTCCACAGCCCATAATACCACCAGACCTCTCATGTGGATCTGTTTATTGTGTGCTCCCCAGAGCAAGCTCTAGCAGAACAGAGACTATTTTCTTCACTCTTCTTCCCAAATGCATGGAATTATGGATAGCACATGATTGTGGCCCAATAAATATTTGTTGTTTCTGTTGTTCAGTGTTATCTCTGCTTCCCCAAATTCCTTTTACCTTTCGGACTGTAGATTCATTCACTCTATTATACAAGCAAAGCCAGTCTGGGCAAGCTGACTCACACCTTTACTTCCAAAGCCTGTTTTCTCTGTCTGGGACACAAAGGAACCCGGAGGAGGGAATTCACTTAGCATTGAGATGCCAGTGACCTGATCTCTTGGAAACGATACATTGGGTTCCCCTGAAGGAATAGTTTCTCTCTCTCTCTCTCTCTCTCTCTCTCTCTCTCTCTCTCTCTCTCTTTTTCTTTTTAAATCTGAGAAGAAAGAATGCAGAATGAGTCCCTTCTCACTATAGCCCGAAGGGTGGTTTTTATGAATTTTTACCACATGTCCACACAAAACTTTAGCCTTTCTCTCACTGAAGGAAAGAATGTGAGAAATTTTTACTAGAGTCTTGTCCGTGTAGAGACCCTTATCAGGGAAAGTGATTTTCTGAAGTGGCCTGAGTCATTAGGAAATAGGTTTCTTTCTCTGACTCGAAGCTAACTTAGCCCTCGAGCGAAGATAAAGGACTCCTTTTGGGGACTGGCTACTCACAGGGCTTGATAATGAGGTCTGCTCCTTGGCCTTCCCCCTGAGAATCAGGTCTTCCCAGCACACCTGACAAGTGTTCTTAAATCAGGAGCTCATCTAAGAATGACAGAAATAAAAACCTCCCTTCCTGACAGAGCTTCTCCGGTGAGATCCTTACGTCTGCTCCCCTCCATCATTATTACCCCTGTGTCTACACTTGCAGGAAGGAATTTTCTCTGCAATTTCTCTGAAATTTAGTTGGCTTGAAAATGATGTTTTCAGGGATGGCAAAGATTAATTTAGTGCAGTGACAGGGAAACCAGGGCCCTGTGTACTTGCTGCCTGGCGGATTAAGAATGTGAGCTTTGGAAATAGACCGCGTGGGTTTGAGGTTGAGCTCTATCACTTACTAGCCGTGTGACCTCGGACAAGTTACTTAACTTCTCAGTGCCTCAGTTTTCTCATCTGCAGAATAGGAATAGTAACAACCTACCAATATGGTTGTTGTTAGGATTAAATGAGTGAATATAGGAGGAGGGCTTAGAACAGTGTCTGGGCACATAAGAATAGCTGTGGAGGTGTCGGCAAATATTATTTTTGTTCAGTGGTGGTCAATCGTGATTATCGTCATTATCCTCATTGTTTTATCTCCATCCTCTTGCAAATGGGGCCCATTTATTTATTTATTTATTTATTTTACATCTAAGTTAGCATATAGTGCAACAATGATTCAGGAGTAGATTCCTTAATTCCCCTTACCCATTTAGCCCATCCCCTCTCCCACAACTGCTCCAGCAACCCTCTGTTTGTTCTCCATATTTAAGAGTCTCTTAGGTTTTGTCCCCCTCCCTGTTTTTATATTATTTTTGCTTCCCTTCCCTTATGTTCATCTGTTTTGTCTCTTAAAGTCCTCATGAGTGAAGTCATGTGATTTTTGTCTTTCTCTGACTAATTTCACTTAGCATAATACCCTCCAGTTCCGTCCACGTAGTTGCAAATGGCAAGATTTCACTCTTTTTGATTGCCGAGTAATACTCCATTGTATATATATACCACATCTTCTTTATCCATTCATCCGTCGATGGACATTTGGGCTCTTTCCATACTTTGGTTATGGTTGATAGTGCTGCTATAAACATGGGGGTGCATGTGTCCCTTCGAAACAGCACACCTGTATCCCATGGATAAATGCCTAGTAGTTCAATTGCTGGGTCATAGGGTAGTTCTATTTTTAGTTTTTTTGAGGAATCTCCATACTGTTTTCCAAAGTGGCTGCACCAGTTTGCATTCATATGGGGTCCATTTAGACTCTAGTTGAGGACTTATGAGAGGAAAAGTAGCCAGCTGAATCTCTCTCAACAAGATGCTGCTCAGATTAATCATGGCTTGATTTTTTTCGGCTTGTTGGTGAAGGAACCACACGGGTTTGTGACCCCATTGAGTTCTGTTCTTCTAGGGCTCCAGAAAGGGAGTGATTCTACACTTGTGTTCCTTCCTACTCTCTCAGATTTATAAGGATCATCACCCCATTCTCATGAAAATCTTCTACATGACTGTAGGGCAATCGAACCAATCAGATGGCTGAGGAATGATACCTAGCTTTTTAAAAAGAATTGAAGAAAGCCTCTAGTCGAGAAATGGGAAGTAGAAGTGAGCCTAAACATTTTTTTTAATTGTATCACCAAAATAAAACACAAACACCAAAATATTCTCCAAACTGGATCTAAACCAAACTAGTGTTTCTTTTGTTCCAAGACCATGGCTTGTAGATTTGAGGAAAGGATTTTGGCATCCACTATCTCAGTTCACCTTTCTCCCTCAGGATATTAGCACTGGAATGTGGCAGCGGATTTCAGCCGAGTCACAACATCTGCATGGGGGATTTGCCTTTTGCAGGTTGCCACATGATGTGCCGCGTTTATAGGTCTCAACTCAGAGCATCACCTGGTACCTGCTTTGTACACATCCCAGGCAGCCCCGAGCATTTCACATGGGCAGTCTCTAAGGATCTCTTCAAGCTTTGCAGTCTGTTGAAGCAGAAAGTTTTCTAGCTGATTAAAAACAAATTCTAAATCTAGTATCCACGACTGTTTGTTTAACGGATGAGGTAACCGTAGAAAAATGCAATAAACAAAACTGAAATAGTCTTTGCTCCATTGTGAATGTGGGGCTCTGGGAATCTTGCTGGATTTTGGTCCTTCCTCTCCTGTTCTGCAAACAGGAACTTACCTAGAGGATCACAGACTGACTTAAGTGTGTGTGTGTGTGTGTGTGTGTGTGTGTTAATTAAAATTTTATTCTTCATTGTGGAATTTCTTTTTGGTTCTGTTTTATGTCGTCTAGGTCTTTGTTGAGCCTATTTTGTTTTTGTGTTGTTTTCCTGGTGTTATTATATAGCTGCATTGTAGCTTTAGAACAATTATTTTGAATTCTTTGTCAGGTAGTTCATGTATCTCCATTTCTTGAGGGCCAGTTTTTGGAGATTCACTGCGCTTCTTTGGTGATGTTGTTTCCCTGTTGCTTCATGATCCTTATACCTTTGTCCAGTGTCCAGTTACCTCTTTTGGACTTCGTGGCCTGACTTCAGTAAGGAAAGGTGACTTTGGTAAGGTGACTTCACCTGTGGGTCGAGGCATGATGGGGCAGACTGCAACCCTGGGTCTAGTGGTACAGGGAACCAAGTGTAGCGGCTTGTGGTGGCTCTGGGTCCAAGGACGTATGATGTCTCAACAGCTCAGGCTGCTCGGGTCCATAACATTGACAACTGTGTAGTCCTTGGTGAGAACTTTGGTGTATCTGCAAGGGCTCTTTGGGTCCTTAGTGATGCCTCAGGGTCCAGAGGCTAGAGACCAGGGAGGGCAGGCAGTGGTGATGGCTGGAGCTGGCGTCGTGCATGCAGGGGCTGCTGTGGTCAGCTGCAGGTGCCTGTGTGGTGGCAGGGGCCGGTTGCGGGCACGCCTGTAGTGGCCGGGGTGGGGGTGGGGGCAGGCCCAACTGCTGGTGCATTAGCAGGTGCCTGGCCCCTGATTGTCATTATGCTCTCTTGTGGCCTCGGGGTCTCACCATGGGCTGTGCACAGCAGTGGAGCCAGTGATGGGAGTTGGGCCAGCAGGGCACAGGTGCACACCTGGAGTGGCTTAGCTGCAGGTGAGCTCAGGGGTGCGGGCAAGTAATAGGAGTTAGGGCTGGATCTGAGCTGACGAGCTGCTATGCGGGCCCTGGCTGTTGGCATGCTCTCCTGCCACTTAATTAAAAATTAACAACCAGCAGCACCTGGGTGGCTCAGTTGGTTAAGCGTCCGACCCTTGATTTCAGATCAGGTCATGATCTCATGGTGTGTGGGATCGAACCCCTGTCGACGGGCTCTGTGCTTACGGTGTGGAGCCTGCTTCGAATTCTCTCTCCCTGTCTCCACTCTCTCCCTCCCTCTCTGTCTGTCTGTCTGTCTGTCTCTCTCTCTCTCTCTTTCTCTCAAAATAAATGAACGTTTTAAAATTAACAGCCAGCACTATATCAAACGGTCATCTCTGATGCCTCACCTAAATTTGCCCCGGTCTGTCGCTCCTTCCTTTCCCTCTTCTCTGCACTAACTACGTAAGCTGCTCACTGCCATGTGTACAAGGACGTTTCATATATGTCACATGTCGCAGGCCCCCTTTGCAGCTCTCTAGCTCACACCATGTATGTTCAGAGGGCCAGGAATTCCATGCCCTTCTGCAAACCAGAGGGACACATTCTTAGGCAACGAGAGAGGGCCTTTGGGGTTTCTCAAATTACAGACATCACAGAAGTTGCCTCTCTTGCTTATCATTTGCTGACTGATTAATTAGCTCATATCCTCTGGATGAAGAAATGGCAACACATTTCTCATAATTATACTCATATCACATAATTTCCTAAGTCTAATTACTTAGGACATCCACAAGAGTTAATGGCTAAAAGTTTGAAGAGTATCACCATCAATGTGTCTCACAGCTGATCTGATTTCTTCGTTCTAGTCACATGCAATAAAGAGAATTTGGGGGCATCTGGGTGGCTCAGGTAAGTGTCTGGCTGCAGCTCAGGTCTTGATCTCACAGTTCGTGGGTTTGAGCCCCACATCGGGCTCTGTGCTGACAGCTCAGAGCCTGGCGCCTGCTTTGCATTCTGTGTCTCCCTCTCTCTCTGCCCCTCCCTGGCTTGCACTATGTCTCTCTCTGTCTCTCAAAGATAAATGAATGTGAGAAGAAATTAAAAAAATTTTTTTGCTGACATTTGGGTGCTGATGGTATATCAAGCACCAATGGAAGCTTTTTGTCACAATCCTAATAGACACTAATGATAGATGCCTTTTACAGATGAGAAAACCGAGGCCCAAAAAGTTGAAGTAACTTGCCAAGGTTAACACGTTTAAAAAGAGGCAGATCCTCCTGCCAGACAAACTCCCACAGGATCCATACAGCACAAGGGGGCCACTTGAACTTGGCCTTGCATGCAAGGCCTTAAATTTAGGTATTTGACATTATCTCCATATGAGGTCACACAGTCATAGAAATGCACTAGAAAACTGAAGTAGGTCTGGCATACAATTTGGACCACACTGTCCTCATAATAAAACTGTTATATATTATATATATATATACACACACACACACACGTTTACATACATATAATTATGTAATATATAATAGTATATACACATACACATGTATACACAGTTGGGTTACATTTCTGTAATATGCAACTACAGTACATTTCATTTTTGTGTGTGTTAAAGTCTTAGGTAAACACAAATATTTTAAATATATCATAGGTTCCATACTTCTTTCACTTTGTAATATACAGAGGCCTGGCCATGTCTTGACACGGGACAGGTCCCAGTGCACAGAACCATAGCAATAGGAGGGAAACTTAGAGACTAACTATCTTGTCCAACTTTTCATTTCATACGTGAGGACATGGAGACACAGAGATGTCGAGTAACCTCCCCAAGGTTACACAGCTAGAAGGCCCTTCTACTGACGGACCTGTGTGCTCTGTCCTGCACCCACTGCTGCTGCTGTAGCTGCTGCTACCTGGTTCATGCTTCCAAATAAGCAAGGAGAGGTTACGCGTATGGGCACAAGTAACATTCTGGAAGCCTTGTAACATTTCTTTCCAGGCCAGTGACTCCCTCCAGTGTAATCTGTTTTTGCATATGGGGGGAAAAAGATTACATTTCCATGGGACTTTGCGCATTTCAAAACCCATTTGGAGCTGAGAATCAGCAGTGGACCTTGTGACCACCCTGGGAGGGTGTGTGCGCAGGCATTGCTACTTCTGTTTTTCCGATGGGTAAACAAAAGTCAAGAAATGTTGCACACCTCTCCCAAGGTAACACAGCCAGGTAGTGGCAGAACTGTTACTGTAATTTAGGACTCCTGGCTTAGACCGTTGTGCTGCACGCCGCTGCTTTTCTGCGTGCGATACGTCCTACAGGAATTACAGAGGAGAGAGCACAAGCATTTTTGTTTTCCTGATGCTATTCATAAACCATGTTAAACCCAGTGTATTTTTGTCTGAAAGAAACTATTCCTCATGTAATCAGTAACCTGGCAAAAAAGATAACTAGATCTTCTAAACGATATTCATACAGTAAATGCTATGAAGATAGATAGTAAGCATTTCCAGTGTTCCTTAGGTGTTTCCTTTCAGTGGTGAGGTATAAGATATATTTAAATGAAGCTTAGTCTGGGAAACCAGCACATTGCAATTAAAAATGCAGCCCTTTAGTCTTGCAATTCTTTGTCTAAAGCCCTTTTACAAAAGAGGGTATTTTAATTCAATAAATAAAAGGCACTTCCAGCTTTCCTACTGGAGGAGGAGGAGGAGGAGGAGGAGGAGGAGGAGGAGGAGGAGGAAGCTTAGCTACCACTTGCAACTAACACACATAACAGAGGAAACACACAAACAAATAGCATTTGATCTTGCTTTGCTGCAGGGCGTTTTCATCTTTCAAAAGACGGAGGGAAAAACAACCTCAGAACTTTAACCACCAAAGCTTCCAAATTTATTGCAACACAACGTAATGGCAAAATGCTATTTTCTTAGCGCTCAGATTTTTTGAATAACCACCATGGCCAAGAATGCCTGGTTTTATTTTTGCAATACACCCAAAGAAAATCTGGAATTCTACTCTCGATTTGGGGATGGCAGAGATGCCTGGGTTTTTCAGAGCAAACCATTGAGTCTAGTTATTCGATCTTATCCTCTCTGTTTAACCTGTGCTTGAGGCATTTATTTCATGTTTATACTAGTTTGACACAAATCATGCTTAAAAGAGATTTCATACCCTGTCTCCCTCTGCAAAGTTGGGCTACAATAGTAGACTTAACAATGCCAGCCTTTTCTTGGGCTTATCAGTTAAAGAAGCATTCAGCCTAAGAAAACGCTTCCAGTGGAAACAGGATACACAATTGTACATCTAGCCACATTCCACCGAGATTTGTGTGAGCAGAGAGAAGTATAGATCTGCACTAAAAAACTTCTCTTCATCTAGCATCAATGTGTCCATTTCTCATACTGCTTTTCATACACGGTTGGAAGCAACTTGTTACAATTCTGTTACATTCGGTATAGGAAGCAAGGTTTAAAAAGGGCAGGATAATAAAGAGACTTAAAGCTACTTCAAAGTTCTACACAAATGTCCTACTTTTCAACTTTTTTTTTAACCATAATTAAATCGGTTTAAAAATACAGTGAAAATCTTGTTCTAATCTTATCTCAGCACAATTTACTTACAGTTGATATACATAATATTAGTCGTTTACAAGGATGTCAACTACCCCCACTCCCTCCCAATTCTCCTGAGACTGAAATTTGTCCAGACTGATTACTTGGTCAGGGTGTGTATTATAGTTTCTTAATGAGAAATACATTTTAACATTTTTATAATAAGGTATGGAAAGAAAACTATCTACATAGCTTAGTAATTCATCAGACATACCTTGTTTGAAGAAAGCAATTTTTTTTCAAAAATTTTCCACCACACAGAATGGATATCCTTTTTTCTTTAAGCTTTTCTGCATCACAAATCCCATCCAAATTATTCTAAAGAAGAAACAAGGAGAGGTCCAAGCAACTTTCCTCTTTTCTCAGAGGAGCTAATCAAACATTCCCATCAACCTCTCAGCACTTTGAAAAGCACATTTTAGCCACACACACACATCCACACACGTACATGCTCACGCACACACACACACACACACACACCCTCACACACTGCTTCTCACACTGGTTTTAGTGCTGAATTAGGCGGTCCTCTTTCAAATTTCCACTCCCACTTGCTTTTCTTTGGGGTAAGGATTTCTAAATATTCTTCTCTAGCCTAAAGCACACATTTTCAGTAAGCAAATTCTGTAATTAGAAATTCTAAAAAGTAGAAGAGAGGAGGCTAGATAAAATGGGAAACAAAAAGTATCCTTTAAAAAGGTTGTACACGGGGCAATTAGATTTTCTCTTTCTTTTTCAAATGCTACGAAACAGCTGGTTAAACTGCATAAGGAAAGACTACTGTGCCAACATGACCAACCTGATTCTACCGGACTCTCACTCCTGGAGTCAAAAGCACTTTTCCTACATGGTAATGCTATTTTTTTTTTAATTTTTATTTTTTAGCTCACTGTGGTCCTTTCTGCATTTTGGCAAGCTTAATGAAATGACTGTAGTCTATGTTGCTAGTAACAGGACACAAGATAATAATAGTGGGAAGCCAAACCTGACTCATGTTTTGAAAAACTGATGGTGGCGAGCTCACATCATCAGTGAAATCTGCCGATTTTAGTTATTATTGGTGTCATCAGTTACATGAAAGGAATGCAGACCCAAAACATGCACAGGCATTAGCATATCACAGCATTTTAAACAGCACACCGTGAGTCCATCTGGCACTCCTTGAGATTCAAGTGTGTGTCAATATGACGAGCATCTTCTCTCCAGCAGGGCAGGAGGTAGCACAGAACCATTTCTCCTCCTGCTGGGGAATGTGCACTCACGCAGCCTGGGAGGACAGTCCTCCCCCCAGCAGCCTTTCCACCCTATCTGTTGCTCTGAGGTTGCCCCTTATTTAAGATTACGGTTGGAATGCTATTGAACTTTTTCCCGCCTCCATTTGGTTCTGCATTTAAGTTATTTCTTAGTCCTGTTTCTTCTTCCACCAACCCCTGAGCCAAAACCATTGGTAGTAAGAATGGGGCTGCCATCATCATAAGGATGGCTTGTCCCACCATCAGGGTTAGGGGAGGTTCAGGTGAAATGGCTGCCCAGGGCACCTGGATGGCTCAGTCAGTTAAGCATCTGAGTCTTGATCTCGGCTCAGGTCATGAGTGCATGGTTTTTGAGTTCAAGCCCTGCATCAGGCTATATGCTGATAGCACAGAGCCTGCTTGGGATTCTGTCTCTCCTTCTCTCCACCCCTCTCCACCCCCCTCAAAATAAATAAACTTAAAAAAAGAAATAAATGACATTCCAACCTGAATAACTGCTGTTTATCAAATACTTACTTTCGCTAGGAATGGTGATAGCCATTAGATAGATCATAGATCATAGGTCATCTCATTTAAAACTTAAAAGAATCTAGAGAGGCCGGTACCATTATTCCCATTCCTCAGATAAGAGAATTAAGGCTCAAAGAGATTAAGTAACCCAGACAGAGAGGCAAGAACTGGGATTCAAATTCAAGGCCATCTCATTCAGAGGCAAGTGTGCTGTGTTAACTTCTAATGTTAGTCTGGAGCTTCTTCTCTTTCCCTGATTTGTTTTCTTTTGGTGAATAAGGCAGAATTAGATGTAAAGGTACTGAGAAACATGTGAAGAGATGCTCAAAGAGAAATGCCAATTCAAAGCAACTATATTTGTGGTGATGAAAAATACTGTGGTCACCCCATATCCTTGGAGGACATATTCCAAGACCTGTAGTGGATGCCCGACACTGACTATAGTACCGAACCTTATCTATACTATGTTTCTTCCTCTGAACCTTGTCTATACTATGCTTCTTCCTCTGCATGCATACCTACCTACCATAAAGTGCAACTTAGAAATTAGGCACGGTAAGAGATTAGCAACAATAACTAATAATAAAATAGAACAATTATAACAATATACTGTAATAAAAGTTATATAATGCGATCACTCTCTCAAAATATCTCATTGTATTGTATTCTTGTGATGGCACAAGATAATGTAACAGAGTGAGGTGACAGACAGGCACATTGTGACACAGCGTTAGGCTACTATTGACCCTCTGGCAATTTCTCGGAAGAACCATCTGTTTCTAGACCAGGTTGACCATGGGTAAGAGAAACCACAGGTAAGGGAGACTACTGTAGATACTGATGGTTGTACATTATGAATGTAATTAATGCTAGTGCATTAATGAACTTAAAATGGTTAGACTAGCAAGTGTCTTGTTATATACGTTTCATAATAAAACAGAAATTCCCTTTTGGGAAAAATAATAAAACCTATATAATAACATCATGACAAGGAAATTAATAGTCGTAAAGTTCTTGGAACCTTACCTATGTGAGGCAAATATGATATTAGTGTTTTTAAAATGAGTAAAATGTACATCAGCACTACTGCGATCATTTTCTATTGTGGGTCACAAATGACCATACAGTCAGTGTCTTAAAACAACGCCCGTTTCCTGTGTCCCAGTTGTGTGGGTTGGAAGTCCAGGTGGGGCATGACTGGGTTTTCTGCTCAGGGTCTCACAAGGCTGAAATCAAAGTATCAGCTGGACTGAGCTCTTATCTGGACACTCTGAGAAAGAATCTACCTTAAGTTTGTTCAGGTTGTTGGCTGAATTCAGTCCTTTGTAGTAGTAGGATTGAAGTCCTCATTTATTTTCTTTCTTTCTTTCTTTCTTTCTTTCTTTCTTTCTTTCTTTCTTTCTTTTTTTCTTTCGTTTATTTATTTTGAGAGAGAGAGTGTGTGCGTGTGTGAGCAGGGGAGGGGCAGAGAGACAGGGAGCGAGAGAATCCCTATCCGTGCGTAGCCTGATGCAGGGCTTGAGCTCACGAACTGTGTGTTCATGACCTGAGTGGAAATCAAGAGTCAGACACTTAACCGACTGAGCCACTCAGGTGCCCATTTTCCTGTTGGCTGTCAACCACGGGCTGCTCTGAACTCTAGAGGTCACCCCACTTCTCCCCACATGCCCCCCCCCATCTTTAAGCCAGCCATGACATGTTGCATCCTTTTCATGCTTGGATTCTGTCTTTCTCTTCTACAACAAACCAGAGAAAACTGCCTATAAAGGGTTGTTGTGATTAGTTTAGGCCCACTGGGATAATATCTTAATGTCGACTGATTAGTGACTATAATTACATCCGCAATGTTGTTTTGCCGCTTAACTGTGACATAATCATGCCCCAGGGGCAAAGATCATCTTAGAAGCCTGCCTACCTGCTGCTATTCATCTCAACAATGTTACTTTGAGGGAAAGAAAGAAGCAGAATGAGAAACAATACAACATCGGAATGGTTCATTGTTTGTGTCAATCTATGTGCCTAGCTTGCTGACTGCAGACCCCAGATTTCTCAGTCACCATGTGATCCAATTTCTCAGCAAATCTCTCTCTCTCTCCCCTTGGTTCTGCTGCTTTGGAGAGCCCCCATGACTACAAATGCAATTATGAAGATTAAAACGATGCACATAAAACTGCAATATTCATTTTGCAAGAACACTTATCAGTCAATGAATATATACTCAGCAGATCCCTGGTGCTTCTGAGCCTCGTGCTTGCTGTTGCTGACGGCTTCTCTCGGATCCCTGTGTGGATCACATGCTCATCTTCTTTGCTCAAATATCAAGATGTGAGTGAGGCCCTGCTTGGACACCCTGATTTAAAATGGCACTCGCCTCTCCCCCCAGCACTCCCTCTGTTTTCCTCATAGTGCTTATTGCATTTTAATATTTACTATTTGTCTTTTCATTGTGCATCCTCCACTAGCATGTAGGCTTTGGGAAGGCAGAGGTCTTTCTCTGTTCTGGTCTCTGACATATTCCTAGTTCTTTGAACTGACACATGATAGATATATAGTAAGTGTTTCCTTTTAAAGTTTTTTTTTTCAACGTTTTTATTTATTTTTGGGACAGAGAGAGACAGAGCATGAACGGGGGAGGGGCAGAGAGAGGGAGACACAGAATCGGAAACAGGCTCCAGGCTCTGAGCCATCAGCCCAGAGCCTGACGCGGGGCTCGAACTCACGGACCGCGAGATCGTGACCTGGCTGAAGTCGGACGCTTAACCGACTGCGCCACCCAGGCGCCCCTAAGTTTTTTTTTTAATGTTTGTTTATTTTGGGGTCAGAAAGAGAGAGAGAGTGAGCGCACTCTCTGGGGGAGGGGCAGAGAGAGAGAGAGAGAGAGAGAGGGAGGGAGGCAGAGGATCCCAAGCAGGCTCTGTGCTGACAGCAGCAAGCCAATGCGGGGCTCGAACTCACGAACTGTGAGATCATGACCTGAGCTAAAGTTGGACGCTTGACCGTGGGAGCCACCCAGGCACCCAGATATACAGTAAGTCTTAACTGCATGATTACAAGCACATTAGAATGTTTGCCTGTAGGGAAAGGGAATGCGAGTGGAGAATTGGGATAAGTGGAATAAAACACATGACAGCAGAAGGTCCCAGAGTCTTGTGTGGACCAGTGAGGAGGGTGCCGGGAATTGACTGGACCTTCCACACCTAAAGGCTGGCCGCAATAGTACCAGCTCAACCCTCAAGCTGGGAGCCTCAGGGAAATCTTTTGACTTCAACAAAAACAAGGTCACACCTTCCTGGTAAGTGGCCTTGAGCTTGCTACTTGGCATAAACTGAACTTTTCGATTGTTTCTAGTTGAGAACAAAATTTGTGGCGTTCAGTTTTTTCCTGCATTACTTCTTGAAATTCTGTTTGGCTTATAAATCACCTGTGGTTGCTTGAAAGCATCGGCTCTTTCCTAAATAACTGTTTGTCACTACGTAAACGTAGTGTCCCAGTCTTTACTGTACCCAGCACAAAAACTCAAACCTCTTTTAGAACATTTTCTATTAAAAGTTTTTTATTATTGTCGTAAACATTGAATTTGATGGCTCTTTAAAATACTACCTCATTTTTTTTTCCACTCCAGAGATAGAACTCAGGGAAATCAATGCCCTCTTCATATCACAAGTCCATTATTTTATGTGACTTTTAAAAATGCAGGGTGGCAATTTAAGAGTAAGTAATGAGGTAGCCTTTTCAGACACTCCTGATACTTTTACTGTGAACAGGTATAAAACGCAAGAGTTATACCTTTTATAACACAAGCTCTCTGAAATGTCTAAGGCCGCGTCGTGTTTGATGCTCCATCAATTTTTCATAGAAATATGATTTGCCTTGAACTCCTCTACAATAGTTTTGGGACTTTTTTCCCCCTTTGGTAGAAGCTTACTGCAATGATCAGGTGTTATTTCTGTTTCCTGGACACTTTTGAACATTGCTGCTTAAGTGCACCTGTTCTGTGTACTGTCAGTGCGACATGGGCAATTTGCTACCATAATTAACTTGTGTTAAATTTATGTTACCGCTGTCTTTCAGAAGCAAAGGGGTTATTACAAGAGAAACATATCTTTTAAAAAATGGAAGGAACCAAACTGAGAGTGTGAATAACTTATAGACTATGGGTAGCCAAAAGAGATTTTGCCACAGAACATAAAAGAACCTCTGAAACTGGAAGGAAGGTTTGTTTGGAGTATATCAGAGGGAAAAATTGATTAGAGATTGGACAGGAGTTATTGATTATGATACAAAAGATAAACTTAGTGGTGCAAAGGCGATAGTGAACCAATAGGACTCATCTTCCTCAGCCTTTTTTGTTTGTTTGTTTAAGGATGTTAGAAAGATTACTACTCCCAAATGCTTCCCTGAAAGAAATAAGCTGAAATCACTGTATCAAATATTGGACAACCCCCACAATATTCCAGGCCAAATTGACAAAAAAAAATAAATGCAGATAAATCACTGTGTGTGCAATAGCAGAAAAGAGATTCAAAGACCTACATGATGATATTTGGAACAGGAGGCTGTAATGTAGATCCTAGCATTAAAAAAGGCTGCTGGTCTGGCAGATTCGCAAAATACAAAAGTACCTTATTCAAAACAAGGGCTCGAAATGTTTGGCAGGAGATCATAGGCCTTATATCTCCCTTTTATGCCACGTAAGCAAATGGAGTCTGAAATAAAGGACTGGTTCATTGAACACTGGCCAGCTGGGGCTCTGCTGATCTAAGCTGGTCGCGGCGTGCTATGTAGCTCTCTTCTCACTGCAGGTCTGGGGGTTGGCTGGCGGGGCCTCCGTTCTACGGGTATGTATTTTGGCGCCTATGCTGCCGGGCAGCAGCTATACAGGGGAGGAGCTTCTCACGGCAATGGCAGAGTCATAAGAGGGCAACAGGAAATGTGTGAGGAGTCTTAAGGCCTGGTCTCAGAACTGGCACACTGTCATGTCTGGCCCATCCCACTGGCCAGAACAAGTTTCACGAGCCAGCCCAAAGTCTGGGGTCAGGATACAAGACTCTACCCATAAAGAGGCTATGGCAAGGGTGTGAATGAAGAGAGGCGTGGAGATTTTCATAGTTGATACACTGGCACACTTTATCAGTGTCTGTGTTTGCCTCTGTGTCTTTCTTCCCATGCCTTCTTTCTGGATTCAGGTTTCTTCTTGCTGATAAAAGTTTTGAAGAAAAGAAGAATTGGTAGATACTTTAACGTGATAAAATATATCTGCCTTAGTCCTAGAATCCATTCTCTCATTTAACGGGGAAACTGTAGAGGCATTCCCACTAAGATCAGCAAGGATGCCTACTATCTCTACTACTATTCCACTGCACTAGAGACGTTAGCTAATGCAATTCAACCAGAGAAGTCTATTAAAAGAAAGAAAAACTAGCAACGAAAGAGTAGCACTGTCTCTATTTACCAATATAGAAATTTACGTGAGAGAGAGAGAGAGAGAGTGTGTGTGTGTGTGTGTGTGTGTGCGCGCGCGCACATATATCTTTGCCTCCCGAGAATGCGTAGAAGCAATAAAACCTCATTACCAATGAGCATATGTAGAACAAAAGCTTGGTTTCTAAATATCATTCTTCAATAAACAGAATCAAACATCCTTAGAAAATACTTGATTCTCGGGCTCAGGATGGGAAAGTACAAGATGTGCCTGGAACATTTGGGAGCCGGTAAGTGAGAAAAATGATGGCGACATGTCAAAGGATGCACGAGCTGACTGGAGGAACCCTCCATAGCCAGATCCGGGACAATTTGGACAACAGACCAAATAATGGTATTAATGAATTAACACATTAAATAAAATCACAATTTGGGGATTTGTACTAACATAAATAATTAATTGAAAAAAAATAAATGCAGGAGAGGAACAGCTTCTTTGTACAAAAGAATTCTAACTAATAAAGGAAGAACGATGGAAATAGAAAACCATTCAGCAAATAGCACAGTAGTCGGTGAAAAGATGATGAGAAACAGGATATTTGCAGAGCCTCAAAGTATCTCCCCAGAAGATATTTATTAATTAAGTAGGGGGAAATAATATCTTTACAGTGGAGAAACCTGGAAGATGCCACTTAACCCAGTGATCCCAATTGACATCATCAGTGTTTAGACAAATGATACTACATGCTCCTAACAGGATGTCCTGAGAACACAACATTACTTCTGTGGGATCCTTGCCAGAAATGTGTAACTGACATTAATCATGAGGATGCATCAGACAAACCCAAATAGAGGAACGGTCTACAAACGAACTGGCTAGTACTTCTCAAAAGTGTCACAGTCATGAAATGTCATTAAAAGAGAAAAAGATGGGACAGTGAAAGCAACGTGTGAGTGCGGATTTGCTCTTGGACCAGAAAAAGGATATTAATGGGAAAATTGGTGGAATTTAAACGAAGTCCAAAGATTAGCTAATGATGTTGTACTAATGTTAATTTTTTGATTTGGATAATTGTAAGTATGTGAAATATTAGTATTTGGGGAAGCTGGGTAGAGAGTATACAGAAATTCTTTGTACTATTTTTACAACATTTTTGTAAATCTGGAATTATTTTAATATGAAGAGATACATTTTATTAAAAAAAATTTTTTTAACGTTTATTTATTTTTGAGACGGAGAGAGACAGAGCATGAACAGGGGAGGGGCAGAGAGAGAGGGAGACACAGAATCTGAAACAGGCTCCAGGCTCTGAGCTGTCAGCACAGAGCCCAATGCAGGGCTCGAACTCACGGACTGTGAGATCATGACCCGAGCCGAAGTCGGACGCCTAACCGACCCAGCCACCCAGGCGCCCCGAAGAGATAAATTTTTTAAAAGGAAAAAAGGTACCGTATGAATGGAAAATTGGATTAAAATTGGATAACAAGTTTTAGTAGAAATAACATCAGATTTGTACCAGGAGACCCGTATTTGTATCTTTTGGCTCCTTATCCTCAAATGAGTTACTTGGGCAGTCAGATTCTTCATTCTGTAAAATGAGGAAGATAATTTGCATGATCACTATATCAAGGGGGTAAAGTTGATTGAGAAAATACCCCGTAATCTCTGAATTGCTGCACAAATTGTTATTAATAATAACGATGATACGGCCTTGTTCTGGACAAGATCAGAGACAGTATTCAGGAATCAGATCCTTTCAGTAATATTCATAACTGCTCTGGAGAAAAAGTGCATAGCAAACATTAAGGTTTTCCAATGACCCCCAACTGTGCCAGCTTGTGAATCGATGTGGATGTGAAGCAGGGGGAAGCCAGGCCTTGGTGGGGCACAATGCAAGGGGCAGCACCTGGAGATGAACCAAACTCCTGCCACAAGCAGAAAGGACAGGTTCAGAGTGCCTTAAAACAGTAGAGAAAAAGGACCTGGGTCTCTTTATGGAAGGGACTCCAAGAATGCCTGCACAAAGCCCAGGTCACACAGATCAATATGCTTGTCATGGGGCGCTCGGGTGGCTCAGTTGGTTAAGCCTCCAACTTCAGCTCAGGTCATGATCTCATGGTTTGTGTATTCGATCCCTGCATCAGGCTCTGTGGTGACAGCTTCTCCCCTGCTTGTGCTCTCTCTGTCTCTCTCAAATAAATAAATATATTTTAAAAATGTATTTGTCATAATGTTTGGGTCTTAATGTAGAAAAAGATGGCAGGTTACCACTTGGAAAAGCGCATACAGGTGATCTGCATCTGGATGGAGGTGGCCCAAGTGGTGGTAGTTATGCTATGGGAAGGTGGCCCCGGACATTTCCATCAGCAGTATAATGAATAGAGCTTCTGTTTGAAAGAGCCAAGTCTGAGATGTGACAGGATGGGACTGAAATGGCATGAAAGCCATGGAAGATATCACAAAAGAAAAGATTGATAGGTTTAACAGCATTACCAATAAAACTATGATATGGTTTTAAAAAATCCACATGCATGCCATGAAGGAATTAAAAGACCAATGACCAAATGGGTGGGAGAACATATTGGTAAGAAATACGACAAATGGGTAATATTCATAAAACATAAAAATACTTAAAATCGGGGGCACCTGGGTGGCTCAGTAGGTTAAGCGTACGACTTTGGCTCAGGTCATGGTCTCACAGTTCGTGAGTTCGAGCCCCATGTCAGGCTCTGTGCTGACAGCTCAGAGCCTGGAGCCTGCTTCTCATTCTGTGTCTCCCCCTCTCTCTGCCCTTCTCCTGCTCATGCTCTGTCTCTATTTGTCTCTTAATAATAAATAAATGTTAAAAATTTTACAATAGTTGAAATCACTAAGTAAACCTCAAAAGAACCACCAAATGGAAAGAGAGGCCAATGACATAAAGACACACACACACACACACACACACACACACACACACTGTAAATGGACAATAAACACCCATTTAACCTTATCTGGACATTCAATAAATACAAATTAAAATGATACCGAAACACCATTTTCAGCCTGTCGACTTGGCACAGATGTGTTAAATATTCGACATTCGTATGGGTATTGCTACTCAGAGCAAGCAGTAGAATTGGTACAACCAAATTTGTTGCACTAATTTCAGAAAGCGATTTGGCAAGCTGTTCCATGAAGCGGAAAAAAGTGTGTAATCTTTGACTCAAGAATTCCCCATCTATGAGTGTATCCTAAAGGGAAAACTAGAGATGTGTTGGTCATATCTAGGAGCAAGGCAAATAAACAGCATAATTTATGCTGCTTCCCTGAGCGGCTGAAGCTGCTTTCCCTGCAAAGAACTTGGCTCTCACTCGGGTAGGGAGATGGGCAGGGCTTTGCCAGCAAAGAGCACATTCTTCATTTTGTACCACCCAGCATCCTCCCCAGTGCTCACTAAGGTCCTGGGTTGTGCCCCAAACCTTGTTTGGTATTGGCTCAGTGGCCCAGTGGAAAGTTTCAGAACTTCTTTTTTAAATTTTTTAAAAATGTTTATTTTTGACACAGAGAGAGAGAGAGAGAGAGAGAGAGAGAGAATGAATGAATAGGGGAGGGGCAGAGAGAGAGGGAGACACAGAATCTTAAACAGGCCCCAGGCTCCAAGCTGTCAGCACAGAGCCCAACAAGGGGCTTGAACTCACGGACAATGAGATCATGACCTGAGCTGAAGTCAGACGCTCAACTGACTGAGCCACCCAGGCGCTCCAAAGCATCAGAACTTCTAATCCTAGTTATTATGTATTATTTGAGAAGCTTTGCCCTTCTGTTTCTCTGGTCTTGAGAAACATTGATAATGATGGTAACTACAATATTAATAATATTTGTCCATCAACTGATGAATGGATAAAGAAATTGTGGTTTATATACACAATGGAGTACTACGTGGCAATGAGAAAGAATGAAATATGGCCGTTTGTAGCAATGTGGATGGAACTGGAGAGTGTTATGCTAAGTGAAATAAGCCATACAGAGAAAGATAGATACCATATGTTTTCACTCTTATGTGGATCCTGAGAAACTTAACAGAAACCCATGGGGGAGGGGAAGGAAAAAAAAAAAGAGGTTAGAGTGGAAGAGAGCCAAAGCATAAGAGACTCTTAAAAACTGAGAACAAACTGAGGGTTGATGGGGGGTAGGAGGGAGGGGAGGGTGGGTGATGGGTATTGAGGAGGGCACCTTTTGGGATGAGCACTGGGTGTTGTATGGAAACCAATTTGACAATAAATTTCATATACTGGAAAAAATAATATTTAGTGAGCATTTACTGTGTACCAGGTAGAGTTCTTTTTTTTTTTTTTTTAATGTTTATTTATTTTTGAGACAGAGACAGAGCATGAACAGGGGAGGGTCAGAGAGAGAGGGAGACACAGAATCTGAAACAGGCTCCAGGCTCTGAGCTGTCAGCACAGAGCCCGATGCGGGGCTCGAACTCACGGAGTGTGAGACCATGACCTGAGCCAAAGTCGTACGCTTAACCTACTGAGCCACCCAGGTGCCCCAATACCAGGTAGAGTTCTAAGCACTTTGCAGATATGAATTTGGTTAATCTTCAAGCCACCCCAGTGAGTAGCAATCATTTTTGAAATGAGAAAACCCAGGTAGAGAGAGTGACATACCCAGGGCCAAATAGATGAAGAAACAGGGTCAGCAGCCTCTCCCCTGACTGTGCTGTTTCTACCTACATTGCTGTGAGGATCAGAACAGAAAAATATGTAAAAGAGATTGTTTAAAATCATAAAGCAGGGCTTACATGTAAGCCTGAAAGATAATAATAAAGGAGATACTGTGGAACACTTTCCTTGGCAGCATTTGCTGATAATTCCACATTTAAAATTCAAATAAAGAAATCCCGACTAGATATAAAAATGAGTATTGAAAACCCTTTTTATTTTCTTAGACTGTAAGCTAGTTGACAAGGGTTCCCTTGCTAACTGAGGGGGGAGGTAGGGTTCAGAGGAACTTTCTTTTCCAATTTTCTGAATGCAAAATTTAATGCAGACTGGAGAGTCTGTTTTTCAGCAAAGGGAGGTTTTCTGTGGCCTGATTTGTCTGGCTGTATTCCCCCCCCCCCCCCCTTTTAGATAGAAGAAGCTTAATTCAATGGACTTGTAGGAGAAATGTTTTGTTTTCCCATGTTTTGTGAGATACCAGTGTAGGAAAAGATTAATTAGCATAAAAGATTAATTACAAAGCACTTGAACTAAATGGATTCTCATTATGATGAAAGTCGAACATTACCACTTCATTAGCAGAACAGGGAAAATGCAGATGGCGAGGTGAAGAGGTTATGACGTTCCCAACCAGGTGAAGGGGGAGCACCGGGCAGAAGTGGGGGAGGGGCATGTCCAGCTCAGGCTCTGAGCCCCAGGGCCACCACAGTCTTCCCAAGTCCGGGGTGGACACACCTGACCACCACATTCCCTGATTTATCAAAGTCAGGTATTTAGAGATGCTCCCAGTATTTTGAAACACTTGAGTTAGTGATATGACTGGACTCCGTGGGTGTTAGGGTACCTATTTACCTTTTTCTTTCTGACACCTTCTTCTCACCCTCCTTGGAGGGCACCTCTTCTGTCCGTTCCTTCAACACGACTTCCCTTCAGAGGCCTACCCCCAGCCTCTGCTCTCTTGGCCCATGTGCCCATCTTAGTTTGTGGTGTCCACTTCCACGGATCTAAGTACAAAATATAGGCTGAATTCTTTCAAATCCTTATCTCCGGACTCTCTCTCATGACTTCCTCTAGCTATGGTTCATCACCATCTTGATACTTCACCGGAACCTCAAGCCAAAATGTCCAGACAGGGGCTTGTCATCCTTCTGAATCTCCTGTCCTGATTTGTGGTGGCCCCATCCACCCAGCTCCACAGGACAGAATCAGGGAATCGTTACCACTCTCGTTCCAGCCTCATTCTTTTTCCTAAAGAGATACACATTTTTTTTTTTATTGAGGGGCAATTCACGTCATAAATTCACCCTTCAAAGTGTAAAAATCCAATGGCTTTTAGTAGATTTACAGACTTGTGCATCTATTACCACAGTCAATTCTAGAACATTTTCATCATCCCACCTCACAAAGAGCACCCCTTCACCCTTCTCCCCATCCCTCCACCTCCCGACACCGAACCTACTTTCTACTTCTATGTATTTGCCAGTTCTGGACATTTCTCATGAATGGAATTATGGAGTCTGTGGCCTGTTGTGATCGGCTCCTGTCATTTACCATAATGTTTTTGAGGCTCACCCATGTTGTAGCAAATCCTGGTACTCTGTTTCTTTTTATGGGCTAAAGAATATTCCATTGCACCCATTATTTTTTCTCTGGACAATTACATAAATTCCTAACTTGTTCTTTTGCTTCCAGGCTTATTCATCTCCCCCATCCATTCTCTGCATTGTTTCCAGAGGAATCTGTAAGCATAAATTTAATGACGTCCTGTTTAAAATCTTTGGGTGGCTCCCCACTCCTTGAGGAGGCCTGAACTCCTGGGCATGGCATGTGAGTTCTAGGATGCTTCCACTGACCTACTCAGCTTGTTTCCCACCCTCTTCTCCTGTTCCCTGGGTGCAGCCTGGACAGGACTATCTGCTCCATTTGTTTTGTGTGAGATGACCCCTTCCTGTGTTTGTAGGTGTAGCCCTTCTGCCAGGAATGTCCTTCCTCCCAGACTCTGCCCAGCGCACTCCTGCTCATCCTACTCTATTTCTGTATCATTTCCTGCTCATGTTTCCATAGGTTCTAGAAGACATTAGGGTATGTGTCGCTTGCTATAATTATTTGTGAATATCATGAACTTGAATCCAGGAGCTAGCTTTTGCTCCTCTCTCTAATCTTAGGGCCTGGTACAGAGCCTGAAATACAGGCAAAAATTGATAAATGTTTGTTAAATAAATAAATTCTTGGAGATAGAGATATCATATTTTAATGTTCCTGTTTGTAGCTTACCAAATAATCAACAACGTTAATATTTTTGTCTGAGCACATGTGTAATAAGTGGGGTTTACTAAACACCAGACTGTTGTGCAAAAAGAAGAAGAAAAAGAAGCAGCAGCAACAGCAAAGCTGCCATTAAACAGAATAGAAATTTTATTGCCTGGGAATGGCTTAATTTACTTATCAGAGCTTCACTAGACAATTGCTGACCGCTTCCTTTTACTCTGACACGATTAGCTCGATTAGCTCGAGGATCTCAGTAAATAACCAGTTTGTAGAAAGAATCGGTTTTTGAATTTGAATCTGCAAAGGACCTTTCACCCATAAGCCATGGATTTTGATTGTGAAATTCTTGTAGTAACTGAAGGCGTGATCACTAAATGTAGGTATTTGTTTCTACATGCGAAACCTAAGAAGCCAAACTAGAATTTCTTCTATTTCGTGAAGTGAGCGACGGACTCACTGAATCGACCAGCAGTCTACTACATGTTGTTCTGCTACGGAAGTTAATTCCTTGGTTTGTATTTGGTATTTTTGAGGATTTAAAAAAGACTTCAGTTGTGTAGAGTTCTCGCTCTCTTTAATTCATAGCAACAGTATGAGAATGTACTTGCGGAATTCTCAGTTGATGATGAAATTGTAAAAAGTTAATTGACTTGGCAAACAGAGTCACAGGTATGTAACATTCAAAGGCAGATTATATATAGCCTTTGTGTGCCAGAGCGTAAGAAGTCTAAGTGAAGCAGTGTTCTCAAGAACAAGGTTGGAGGACCAACTACCTGACTTCAAGATTTAGGATAAAACTCTAGTAATCAAATCAGTGTGCTGTTGGCAAAAGAATAGACAAATAGATCAATGGAACAGAAATAGACCCACATAAAGATCCAACTTTGATCTTAGGCAAAAGAGTAAGGGCAATACAATGGAGAAAAGGCTTTTCAACAAATGGTGCTACAATTGGACATCCACATGCAAAAAAAAAAAAAATCTAAACACAGACTTTACACCTTTCACAAAAATCAACTCAAAAGGAATCAGATCTAAATGTAAAATGCAAAACTGTAAAACTAGGAGGTAACACAGGGAAAAAAATCTGGATGTCCTTGGGTAAGGCAGTGACCTTGAAATACAACCCAAGGCATGACTCACGGAAGAAAGACTTGATAAGCCGAACTTCATTAAAACTAAAAACATCTACTCTGGAGAGACAGTGTCAGGAAAATGAGATTAGCCACAGACTGAGAGAGTATGTTTGCAGAAGACATACCTGATAAAGGACTACTATGCTAACTATAGAAAGAACACTTAAAACTTAACAACAAGAAAGTGGACAACCTGATTAAAAAAACAAATGGGCAGAAGACATTTCAGACATTTCACCAAACAAGATATATGAATATCGTATAAGCATATGAAAAGATGCTCCCCGTCATATGTCATAAGAGCGTCTCACATTATAGCAACAATGAGATACTATTGCATACCTGTTAGCGTGGCTAAAATCCAAAACACTGACAACAACGAATGCTGGTAAAAATCTAGAGCAACAGGAACTCTTACACATCGCGGTGGGAATGAAAATTGGTACGGTCACTTAGTAAACAGGTTGATAGTTTCTTACAAAATCAAAAATACTCTCACAAATGACTCAGCAGTGGTATTCCTTGGCATTCACTCAGCTGAGTTGCAAAGTTATCTCCACACAAAAGTCTGCACGTAGAGACTTATGGAAGATTTATTTATAAGTGCCAAAACTTGAAAGCAACCAAGATGGCCTATAGGAGGTAAATGGATAAATAAACTTTGGTACATCCAGACAATGGAATGTTATTCAGTGCTAAAAAGAAATCAGAAAGTCAACATGTTATATAATTCCAACAATCTGACATTCTGGAGAAGGCGAAGTTATGGAGACGGTAAAAGGATCAGTGTTGTCAGGAGTTAGGGAGGAAAGATGAACAGGGGAAGCACAGAAGACTTTTAGGGCAGTGAAACTATTCTGTATGGTACTCTCTGTCTTACTGTATCAATTTCTCTTTTTTCTGAGACATTCTCATCAGCATACTAACATGCTCTACAAATTCTATCTGGAAAAATAGCCAAAAAAGAAATCTTTCTCCCATGACTCAATATTCCCACCTAGCTACTGCCTCAAAGCTTTGCTCCCCTTCACATGCAAACTTCTTGAAAGTTGTCCATCTTTACAGTGCCCACTTTCTTTTTTTTTAAAGGTTATTCTTTTGAGAGAGACAGAGACAGCGTGAGTGAGGGAGGGGTAGAGAGGGAGGAAGAGAGAGAGAATCCCAAGCAGGCTTCCTGTTGCCAGCGCAGGGCCTGACTTCAGTGCGGGGCTTGAATTCACAAAACTGTGAGATCATGACCTGAGCTGAAACCAAGAGTCAGACGCTTAACCGACTGAGCCACTCAGGTGCCCCTATCGTGCCCACTTTCTTATTCTCTCCCCCACCCTGTAGTCCCTGCTAGTCTTCTGAAACTGCTCCTCCCCAGGCCACCTGTTACCTCCACAAGGTCAACTGCAATGACCACTTTCTGGTCCACCTCTTCCTTGACCTTTCAGCGTATTCAACATGACTTCCTTCGGGAAATATTCCTATTCTTGCAGCTACCCTGATACCATGGTGGCGTCCTTTCTGGTTTTGTTCCACTTCACTATTACACCTCACCACAGTCCCACCTGACTACTCCTTCTCCATCTCCTTCGCTGGCATTTCCTTCTTTGCTTTCCCTGTATTTGTTGGTGTCCCCAGGGCTCAGTCCTGGGCCCTTTTCTCTATTTTACACCCCTCCTAGGTGAACCATTGGTTCCCATGGTTTTCTCTTCTCCCATATGCCAATAACCTCTTTTCTGCGTGTGAGGGTCTCTGACCCCAAGCTCTAGACTTCTGATAGCACATCAGACACAGGGTAGGCATGGAGTGTGTCTCTTTTTTTCCACAGCAATGGCTATCCTGCCTGGTTAGCAAATTAAGATGCGTCTTGAGACAAAAAAAAAAAAAAAAAGTAAAATGTATGATTTGGAAAGACTATTATCATTAAAGAAAACTTCTTTAATGGTAAATTATTTTATTATTTCAGCAGAGGAAAGCTTATTTCTTACCACAATAGCCAAACACATTGCAATTTGTTTTATATTCAAGCTTCCTGGCTCTAAATATAAAAGTGAACTCAAGTCAACCAGGGTGCAAATTTTCCGTGTGTGGCCTGCCTTCCCTCTTCCCCTAATTTTGTAGTTGGAAACACCTTAAAAGGGAAAATAACCCCCCTTTGGGCAAAGTGAAACAAAAATGTAAACCGCATCTTATGCTATCTTGAAGAAATGTATGTTTCCCATCATTACATTTCGTGGTCGGGAGTAGGCTCTTGAGAGAAAATGGGGGAAAGAAATAGAAAAAATATCAAAGCACATGCATAAAATCATAAAAATAGAAGAGACGGCTGTGTGAGAGCTTACTTTAAAAAACAGTAAACTGATTATTTAATGCTCATGCCAGCTGAATTTTTAGCATCTCTATGAATAGGTTGGTAAGAATAAAAGATGGGCTTTCTCCATCAAGCTTCCCAGTCTCTGCTGAATTCAGGTTGCTATTTACTCTCCATCTTTTTTGGACAATTGGTTCAACCCCTAATCCGGTCCTCCTATCTAGAGAACTTACTCCTTCAGCAAAAATTCCCTTTACTCACCACTGTATGATCCCCACTCAGCTCCCATCCCTCCCCCCGCCCCGGAAGCAAAGGAGATCTTCTGACCCCACCCCCAACCCCATCTATCCCATTGCCTAGTCAATACTCTGGGAATTCCTGCAGAAGTGTCCATACATAGAAACTATGAACTTTAGAAAAGCTATAATTATGAATCAGTGTGGGGTTACTAGTAGGCTTAGGAAGGAGCAGTAAGGAAGAATATTTCTGTGGAAGTTATTAATGGGGACAAAGAGCTGTTTTTATGCTGTCTTCTGGAAAATGTCTCCATTATGCCTTATTCTCAATTGCAGAGGGGAGTTTGGGGGTGAAGAAGTGAAAGAAAGCGTCTTTCTTAAGTAAGATTATACAATATGCATTTCATTGTCTCTCAAACAACTGGTCCTATAAGTTTATTGTTCAAATTTTGTATTTTACAGCCATAATTTGTGACGTTACAACCTTTGAGCTATAGGCAAAAGCATAAGAACACATTATGGAAAGATACAAACCTCCCTCTTCCTGCTTTCAAAGACGTCTGCAAAGGGGCAGGCAGCACAAAGAAAGACGTTGTTAAACAATGAAAGTCTAAGGGGCACGTAGTAAATTTTTCCGCAGAGCAAATAGCGCACGATCAGAAAATAGGGTAATGAGTAAGATTGAAACTGGGCGAACCAATGCTGAAATCAAGAGCAGGAAGGAAAAAAGAGGTTGGCGGAAAGTTAGCAGGCACCGAATTCTTTATAAGCTGTGGGAATTTGGGGGAAAGTGTCAAACTATTATTGAGCCAGAGAGAAATTTGGCTATGCCTAAGAATGGTAATGACTGGAAGGTGGAACTGATAAGAAGGATGAGGCATGTAAGTTGAAGTTCATATTCTTTTCTCTTTTTTTATTTTTTAAATTTTTAACATTTTTTATTTATTTTTGAGACAGAGAGAGAGACAGAGCATGAACGGGGGAGGGGCAGAGAGAGAGGGAGACACAGAATTGGAAGCAGGCTCCAGGCTCTGAGCCATCAGCCCAGAGCCCGATGCGGGGCTCGAACCCACGGACCGCGAGATCGTGACCTGAGCTGAAGTTGGACGCTTAACCGACTGAGCCACCCGGGTGCCCCTCTCCTTTTTTTTTTTTTTTTTTTTGAACAGCTTTATTGAGATATAATTTACATGCCAGAAAGTTCACTTGCTTAACGTGTATAATTTGATGGTTAATGTGCAATCATCACCATAATCTAATTTTAGAACATTTTTATCATCCTCCAAAGAAACCCCAGTATCCATTAGCTCTCTTCCCCCCAGCCTCTGTCTCCATGGATTTTCCTATTCTAGAATTTCATATGAATGGAATCATACAATATATGGTCTTTTGTGACTGGCTTCTTTCACTAGGCTTCACATTTACAAAGTTTATTCATGCTGTAACATATGTAAATTCTTCATTTCTTTCATGGAGAAATAATATTCCATTGTATGGACGGACATACCACATCTTGTTTATAATGTTATTAGTTGATGCACATTTGGGTTTCCACTTTTTGCCTAGTGGGAATAATGCTGCTATGAACAATCGTACAAGTTTTTGTGTATACATATTTCTTCGTTTCTTCAGGGTAGATACCCAGGAATGAAACTGCCAGGTCATTGTGTCTCTAGGTTTAACATTTTGGTGAACTGCCAAACTATTTTCCAAAGTGAGTGCTCTATTTTACATTTCCACCAGCATTGTGTGAAAGTTTCAATTCCTCCACATCTTTGTCATCACTTGTTATTGTCTGTCTTTTGATGTTAGCCATCTCAGTGCGTATGAAGTTGTCGTACCTTATTGTGGTTATGATTGGCATTTCTATGACTAATGAAACTAAGCACTTTTTAGTGCAGTCATAAGCCATTCTTCCTGTCTCCCTTGCTACTACATGTTCATTTATTATCCCTCAATCTCCCGTCCTGTCCTTTCTCTGGAGATATGGCAAAAAACCTGCATACGCTGGACCTGTATTTTCTGTGCTGAAGCTATCTTTCAAGGAAACTCCAGGACAAGTTCATTACTATTGATTCTGGACAATTGAAATTACTAAATTTGGTTTAATTGAAGCCGGTAGACTTTTATTAAGTGCTTTGGTGGTATTTATGTTCGAACTACTGAATATTATGCGCTTAGTGACTATAACTCTTGAAAGTTACTAGAACTGTAAGTCCATCAATAAGTATAAAATAAGGAAGAATTAAGTAAATTCATAAGAAAACTACCAAAGTGTGCTATCTATGACTGAAATGAAAACCTTCCAATATACTTACCCTTGACTCAACCATCCATTACTAGAAATCTATCCCAGGGAAATGATTGTTATAGTTCCACGAATGTTTGGGTATAGTGATGTTTGCCTGAGTGTTATTTCTAATTGTACAAAATCCAGTAGTTTGATAGGTAGGTAAATAGATTATGACATATCCACCCAGTAATTATGCATTTATTTAAAATGATTTACAAATATGTTTGTTATATACCATGCAGAATGTATGGGAAGTCTCCAGGGACAAGAAAAAAAAAAGGCAGAAAGGAAAACCAGAGCAGTAAACAGGAAAGCTGGTCCTGAAGCAGACTTGGGGAGAAGGGGCTGGGGAGGGGCTATTAGATTTAGGTTCCTAGGGATTTGGGTTTTGATATTCACATGGGGACAGGAGGCAAGAGCTAGGGTACCTGACTGTGCAGCATAAGGCCAGACTCCTTGAAGGACTACAACCAGAGAAGGGGGGCGATTTGGGGAAACTCTCCTCTGCCGTAGAAGTCACATGGGATTCTGTCTGTCTTGGCTAGTCTCTGGGTAGAAAAAATAAATATATTTTGAAATTTTGTAATCATGAACCCGTAACTCATGTAGGATTGGGACCCAAATTTTACTGCCTAAGTTCAAGAGGAACTTGGCAGGAAATTAAAAAAAAAAATGTCTTCTATGCAGGGCCCCTAGGGTACCTGTCAGAAGACAAGAGAAATACACATGTCAGCAATGCAGATTGCACAGGTCACCAACAGATCAAGTTCAAGGAAGAAAAAGCACATAATCCACAATTCAAGGTCAGTTTCTTCTACTTCACAGATTTTTTTTTTCCCCTACAAGATTCCTCATTTTTCAAAAGTCTGAAAAGAAGATCCACACTAATTCTTATCACTCTCATCTTTAAATGTTCCTTCTCGTTTCTTTCCGGCAGCCTGGAAATTCTGCCTTGGTTAAAATGTAAAATCGTGACAAGCTAATGTCAGTGAAGATGATTTCTGAGTGGAACTGAATGGGATCTTTTAATTTGCTGAATAATTGCCTGCCAAAATTATCCATCAGATCAGAAAACAGTTTTCTGTTTTGCTTTTTAAATGTCCTCGCTTATGCTTTCTTCGTGGTTGGCATTTTGTGATTATGCCATTGTTTGCAATTGTAGGTATGCATATTTTGTATCAGCTTCTTTGAACTGTTGTCATCTACTTGATTCATTGCACCGCGGTTTGGTTTTGTATTGTAAATGCTCACCAGTGTATCTGCAATACTTTGCAACATTCACTCAACTTTGTCCCAGCTCCCTCTCTGCTCTCAGTTTCTCCTTGGTATTTACAACCGGTGCACGTTCTTCAGGTATCAGTGAACATCCTGCTTCAACTATCAGTATTCTTTTATTTTTATTTATTTATTTTTAATGTTTATTTTTGAGACAGAAAGAGACAGAGCGTGGGGGGGGGGATGCAGAGAGAGAGAGGGAGACACAGAATCTGAAGCAGAGCTGAAGCAGACACAGAATCTGAGCTGTCAGCACAGAGCCTGACGTGGGGCTCAAACTCATGAAATGTGAGATCATGACCTTAGTCGAAGCTGGACGCTTAACCAACTGAGCCACCCAGGCAACCCTACCATCAGTATTCTTTTAAAGGAGTTAGTGCTATTTACTTTCTGACTTGTAAAAGGTATTATTATTGTTACAACAATCCCACCACTACTCTGGAACATTCCACTCTAGGTTTCTGCTGACTCGTACTTCCTTAGTGACGGTGTAACTAACATATTTGAACAGAAACTTTTTTTTTTTTTGAAGACATGTTCATTGCTTTAGAAACGCATCTGGCTGGATATTCTTGTTTTTGTTCTTTCAGATGATTTTAAGTTTTAGTTTAAGCTTGCAGGCGGCGTCCTCCATGCAAGTGGCCCTGTAGATTATAATGAGGACTGGGTGAAGCAGGGAAATGTCTTGTGAGGAGCTGCTTAAGCTTACAGAGATAATTCACCTAAACACAGAACACCCAGGAAAGTCATAAAACGGTCCCCAGACATTGGGATAATGGGGTCGAGGGAGGAATAATTCAGGAGGGAGCTGTAGTTTCACTATGCAGAGGAAAATGTTAACCAGAACTGGGCAACAACTAGATAGATGACATTGCAGATGAGTGGTTTTTGTTAGTGGGGTTTGAAGGATCAGGCATAAGCTTCAAGCCCGGACCCAGGGCTTCACTCCCTTTTAGGCTTACACAATACACATTCCATAGTAGGAAGAAAAAAATAATTGTGTGAATTATATACACAGTTCTCTTAAAATTTAATTGATTTAATTATGAGATGAAGCTTGGAAATAGGGTGTCATTATATTTTATACCCTTTTTTGTCTCTTACCTTCAGGGGAAGAGAATTTTGTGATGTCTCTAATATTCTTTTTATGATTTAAATGTCCTTCCCCTTGGGGCATTGTGTAGAAAAATAAGACAGCACTTTGGACAAGTAGCTTTTATTTTCTCTTTACTCTTTGGAATAGTCATTAAAGTATACAAGTTAAGAAATATGAAGGGTATTTTGTTCCTAAGAAATATAAAGTCACCTAGGGGCGCCTGGGTGGCTCTGTCGGTTGAGCGTCTGACTTCGGCTCAGGTCATGATCTCACGGTCTGTGAGTTCAAGCCCCGCGTCAGGCTCTGTTCTGACAGCTCAGAGCCTGGAGCCTGATTAGGATTCTGTGTCTCCCTCTCTCTCTGACCCTCCCCCGCACATGCTCGCTCTCTCTCTCTCTCTCTCTCTCTCTCTCTCAAAAATAAAATAGGGGCACCTGGGTGGCTCAGTCCGTTGAGCATCAGACTTCAGCTCAGGTCATGTACTCACGGTTCATGAATTTGAGCGCTGCATCAGGCTCCGTGCTGATGCCTCAGAGCCTGGAGCCTGCTTCGGATTCTGTGTCTCCCTCTCTCTCTGCCCCTCACCCACTCATGCTCTGTCTCTCTCTCTGTCAAAAATAAATAAACATTTAAACAAATTAAAAAGAAATACAAAGTCACCTAAACTACATATATTAATGTACTCATGGATATGATCGGCTCTTTGCTTTTTTCAACTCCTAAGGAGATTTAGTTATAGGTTCTAAACTAGAGAAAGTTCCTCTTTTAAAGAGAAATCCTTGTAAGAAAACAAAATAAAGCAGAAAGAAAAATGGCAAAACCCTGAGAAGTCAATTGTCCCATTGTTCCACAATGGGGCACTCTTGAGTTTTGCAAGTTGCCCTTTTAATGGGCAGAAAGGGAACCGTGATACAAATGATCACTTACAAGGTAGTGCTTTGGTTTCCTATGATGAGTTGTGTAATGTGTATTTTTCTTAAGTGAGGATTACAAGTCCTCGCCAAAGAACTGAGTATATATTTGTATAATTTTCCTTGAAAAGTGCCACCATCTCCTGTTGAGTGGTATCGTTTGGGTCTGAATTCTTTGAAGATGTGAACAAGCGTACAGATATTTTTAAATTTGCAAGTGATGTGCTAGATTGAACTTTTTCTTCTAGACTTTGCATTTGTGAGTAGGGAAAAAGCTATTTCAGTCATTAGACTATTTTTAGGTATTCCAAAGGCCCTAAATCCCCATTAACTTTTGGTCTTTTCAAAAATAAACCTTAATATTAGGTTGAGGTGGTGTGATATATAAATAACCTGTGAGTTTAATTCCTCGGTAGGTAAATCACTGAAATGACAGTCTGGTTATTTGGCATTGTATACATAGACCAAATAATTAATGTATTGGTTCTATTTTCGTTTAAAATTTTTCTTTTGCCATCATGAATGAATATAAGTAGGTATATATTTTTCTTACTAATGTTTTTGTTTCATTTTGGATAAAATGGCTCTTGTATAAAAGAACAATTTTGAAAAGAAAGGGAGGGGGGGCGCCTGGGTGGCTCAGTCGGTTGAGCGTCCAACTTCGGCTCAGGTCATGATCTCACGGTCTGTGAGTTCGAGCCCCGCGTCGGGCTCTGTGCTGACAGCTCAGAGCCTGGAGCCTGTTTCAGATTCTGTGTCTCCCTCTCTCTGACCGTTCCCCATTCATGCTCTATCTCTCTCTGTCAAAAATAAATAAACGTAAAAAAAAATGAAAAGGGGGAAAACGAATCTGTATATAAACCAAGTTTCATATCTATGTATTGCTTAGAGAGGAGAGACATGTACTCTGGTGGCACCTTGCTCTACTTACCTAAGCCTGTTGCTAAAATCATTGGCTCAGTGCTGAGCTCTTTGGAGAAATACATGGTACATTGAGGTAGGAGTAGAAAATGAATGGAAATCTGTTCTGAGAGATAGTATGTCTCACTTCCTCTCAGTTGTCTCTTCTGACCCTCCCAGTCCTTGCTGCTCTTATAGAGGGGTGGTCAGGGGGATGGTATTTAAATATGGGAGAAGTTTCAGAAGATACTCAATCCACACTTGCATCCAATGGGGTCTTAAGTATCCCAGAAAGAAAGACATTTGGCTTTTGCGTACTTACCTACATCCTGGGAAAGACAGCACTCTGCCTGCCAGGGCAATCTCTTCAAATGGTGAATTTGTAAAGGTCTTGTTCCTGTGGCTTTGAAAGGTTGTGTCATTGTTAAGTTATTTCAGATTTGCTGGCCTCTGAGTGCCCTCATAGTTGCAATAGTGCATACCATCTGTCTCTTTTCTGTTATGTGACCTCCTGTAAGAGAGGACAGCACTGTAGTCATTGTCCTGTCCTTATCACAATGCCTGCAGAATTATAGCCATCGAAGAAATGTTGATTGCTGCATTAGTATTTCTGGGGCCTGGAATGGCTTATGACTCCAGCCTCTCCACCATCGCGTTATTACTCTTCTCACCTGAGCATAATGGAACTGGTCCTTAACACCTATCACGTGCATGGAACAACTAGAGCTAATTTAGTGGGTAGAAAGAGAGCCAGAAATCTTATGTTTGCTGCTTCATTTTTTTTTTCTGATCACAAAAGTAAAGTTGGTTCATTGACAAATGTTTGTAAAATACAGAAGAGTACAGAGAACAAAAGAAACAATCTGTATTTGCATCCCTCAAAGGATTCCATTTTGCTTGTATGTACGCCTGTGTGGAAGTGTCTGTAAAGTGTGTGTGTGCGCGTGTGTGTGTGTAAATCCTGAGGACATGCCTTGCACCTCTTCTGGGATATGTGGACCTTTGTCTTTCTTTGGGGGACATAGAATGTGAGGCAACATAAAAAAGTCCCACTTAATGTTCTGTTTTCATATAAATATGTTATGATCTATACTTAATATAATGGAATGATAATTTGAAGCAATAATTGATTTATTTTTTCTCCCTGTACTTCCTGCTTCCCTTGTTACCTTTCCTCAGATGGGTCAGGTGACAGGAAGCCTCCTTTCAAGGGAAGCTGTGATGGTGGAACCAGATCACAAAGGCTATAATTTCTTTATTTTTAGTTTTGAAAACCATAATCCAGCTGTGAGACCAATGGATCAGGAAAAAAAATGTGATCAACTGAACTCTCCTCGATACGTTTCCCCCCACTACAAATATGAGGAACTAAGACAAAGTTATGTTAGGAAGTATAAGAAAGGAAAGATGTTAATCCAGCTGTAAACATAAAAAAAATTGTAAAAAAGATTAGCTTCAAAAGAAATGTACAGGACTAACATACAGAAAATTAATATAAAAATAGCTCTACTGAGGGGTACTTTGGTGGCTCAGTCGGTTGAGTGCCCAACTCTTGGTTTCAGCTCAGTTCATGTTCCTAGGGTCATGGGATCATGCCCCATATCAGGCTCTGTGCTGAGTGTAGAGCCTGCTTGGGATTCTGTCTCTCCCTCTCTTTCTGCCCCTCCTCCACTCATGCGCGTGCGCTCTCTCTCTCTCTCTCTCTCTCTCTCTCAAATAAAAAAAAAAAAGATAACTCTTCTGAAGGTCAGGAAAGAAAATAGGAGTAAATGTAGAGACATGTTTTGTTTTTGATAGACACACTTAATATTACAAAAATGTTAATTCTCCCAAAATTACTTTATAGAGTTCATACATTCCCAGTCAAAATCCCACCAGGATTATTTGTGGAATTGACAATATGATCCCAAAGATCAAATGGAAGAACAAACACGCAAGAATATTTGGGAAATTCTGAGTTGGGAGGGATGAGAAAACGTTCTCCACCACACATTAAAACGTATCATGGAGCGGTTAGAAATGTTTTAATTGTGCTCCTGATGGGGGAATAAAAAGTCAGATCAGTGGAGCAGAATGGAGATCTGAAATAGAGTTCCAAGTGTATGGGAGTTTTGTTTCCCCGAGTGTATTACAGTCATTTCCCAACTTTCCTTATTGCGGTCTTCCTACTTCTTTCATTAGCCTCTTTCTATCCTTTCTCCTCAGAACATCCAGAGTCACTACCTAAGGGCATAATCAAGTTATGTAAGCCTTGACTTAAAAGCTTTCAGCGGGTTTCCACGCAGTTGGAATCGAATCCGTATTCCTACCCTGAATCTCTTGATCCAACAGACCTGCTAACCTCATCTCGCAGCACACCTCTCCATGCTCAGCATGTCTCAGCCACACTGGCTGCTTTCTTACCTTTAAAGAGCCAAGATCTTTTTCCATGGAGCCCATGCACCCGCTGCTCCTTCCATGGGAGTCAGGGGTGCTTGTCCCCTGGCTCTTTTCGGGGCTGACTTGATCTCATGCTTTGAGCTCTGGCTTAAATTCAACGGAACTTCCTTCAAGCAGTCTTTAAGAGGAAGGTGCCCTCAGCTCCACCCCATCATTCTTTCTCTGTACTGTGTTCGCTTCCTTCTCAGCACTTTGCAAATTGTACTTACTCGTTGGCCTGCTTGTTATGGTCTCCTCCACCATACTGTATGCTGCAAAATATGGCGGTACATGGCAGGGACTGTGCTTTGCTTATCACCCTGCTTCCAGCATCTAGCACGGTAGGCTTTTCAATGTTTATTTATTTTTGGGACAGAGAGAGACAGAGCATGAACGGGGGAGGGGCAGAGAGAGAGGGAGACACAGAATTGGAAACAGGCTCCAGGCTCTGAGCCATCAGCCCAGAGCCTGACGCGGGGCTCGAACTCACGGACCGCGAGATCGTGACCTGGCTGAAGTCGGACGCTTAACCGACTGCGCCACCCAGGCGCCCCTAGCACGGTAGGCTTTCAATTGATATTTGCTGAGTGAGAAAAGGAATACATGCATAAATGAATAAAATCGGTGGGCTATTGAAGAAAGGAAGTTTGGGCAACAGGATAGCCTTTTAGAACAACAACAACAGAAATAGCATGAACTCTTTATTTTCTTACATAAACATAAATTTAAGGTTGATCAAAGTTTTAAATTTAAATTGTGAAACCATAGCATTTTATAAATAAAACATAACAATGTTTTCATGTATTTTGAGCTAATACGTAAGTATGATTCTTGGAGAATACATGAATGTGAGATATCCTGGTGATGTTTAAGAAATTGCTTTTGGGGTGCCTGGGTGGCTCAGTTGGTTAAGTGCCAGACTTCAGCTCAGGTCATGATCTCGGTCCGTGAGTTCAAGCTCTGCATCGGGCTCTGTGCTGACAGCTCAGAGCCCGGAGCCTGCCTCAGATTCTGTGTCTCCCTCTCTCTATTCCCTTCCCTTACTCGCGTTCTGTCTCTCTTTCTCTTTCAAAAATAAACAAACATTAAAAAAGAGAAAAAAGAAATGCTTTTATCTTACATTAAAATTTTAACATTATTCTATCTTATGTTAAAATATATTTTGCATTCATGTATCTAAACCTAGAAGCAACATCATTGTCCCTTGTCTTTCAGTGTAAGTTGTTGTAGCAGAGACCCACCCCAAAGGCAATGGTTTAATCAAGATAGCAGCTTATTTTGCCCTTAAAGAGGTTACCGAGATAAGCAGTTCAAGGTTGGTGGGTGACTCGATAGTCTCGGCCTGCACCCCCATCTCCCAGCCAATGGGAAGAAGGAAGGGTAAAGGGAAATACAGGTTATTTTATTCTATGGTCAACCTAGAAGTTAGTTACATGGACATGGGATGCATCTTTGGGTTCACATTCCACTTACTGGAACCTGGCCATGCATAGCTACCATGGAGACTGGAAAATGCAGTCTTTAGGTGGACAGCCTTCTTCCAAGCTCCGATTCAGAAGTTTCATTACTGAAAAACAGGGAGAATGATAATTGATGGATACCTAGGAGTTCTTGCCACAAGGAGGCACTTGACCTACAATACCACGAAACTGACTTTTTCCTTCTCGTGTTTTGCCTTATATTTGTTTTTACAGTTAGTTTTATCTGGATTTTCCCCTTTCTTAAACTCCAGCTTCAAAGTTTACAGACAGGGTTATGCTCTTCTGGCCATTGTCATTTCCCCCAGTCACTGCAAAAGTTTTCCACTCCATCTTGTGTTAAGAACCCCATTGTCCTTGAAATATGGACTGATTCAGCAAGCCAAACCAGATATTCCAGCACATCTGTGTTCAGCTATTTGTTTTCAAGATCCTTTTCCCTCTCCCCAAATCATGTCCATTAACCTGATTTTGAGGATCAAGGGTCAGCAAACATTTCCTGTAAAGGACCAGATAACACATGTTTTAGGCTGTGTGGGTGACACATACAGTCTCTGTGCATAAATTTTTGTTTGTTTTATAACTTTTTGAAATGTACAATTATTCTTAGCTTTCAGACTGTACAAAAACAGACGGTTGGGCTGCTTTTGGTACACATGCCATAGTTTGCTGACCCCTCTTGTACAACAGTGAATGACAATGGGTGTCTGTATGTCTCTCTTAAACAGTGAGGGAGTGGCAGTTAGTGTTCCTTCACTAGATGATATATATCAAGGAACTACAAGGAATATCTTGCTATGTTGGCAATGACTATAACTCTGACATAGGTACGCCTTCTGCTAAATAAACACTGGCCAAAAATTATGATATAGTCAGTATCATAAAGCTTTATGCTCTATTTATGTCATCACAAGGATGAAAGTCACAGTTTGTCATATATATCTCAGTGTCTTTTTAAATGTTATTAATGTCAACCCATCTATACATATCCTTGATAGAAAGATGCTGATGAGACCCTAATAGCTGACAATATATAGCTTAGAAACGATTTTCTAATTCCTAACTTAAAATGCTTACAGATTGCATTCTCTCTGAATGTACATTAAGCCATTGATAATGCGATTAATCAACAAGTATTTCTCAAACCGCTATCATATAGTAGGCGCTGTACTAGACTCTGGGAATGCAACAGTGAACAGATAAAGTCCCTACTCTCCAGCAGGGGGAGCTCACATTCTAGAGACAGGCAACAAACAAATAAGCACATTCATTAAACATGCAGGATGCTGACAAGTGCTATGAAGAAATATAAAGTATGGAGGTAAGGATATAGATAATGTTTGAAGGAGCTATCTTAGAGTGGTCAGGATTCGCCAAAATGAGATGAGAGTTGAACTAAGTCAAGAATGCAGTCGGGAGCAAGTTATACAGGTTCCAAGGGACCAAGTGCAAAAGTGCTCATGAGTACTCAGGACCAGGAAGGGGCCAGCTGTCTGGGGAGAGTGGAAGGCAGGGTGTTATACAGAAGGTCAGAGGGCTAATGAAGTCAGATAGCACAGGATGTCGTCCTGTGGGTTTTATTTTGAGTGAGATGGGAAGCCTTGGGAGGGTTTTGAGCAAAGAAGGGTTTTGATCAGACTTAGGTTTTAAAAGGACCACTCCAGCTGCTGTGTAGAGAACAGACAGAGGGCAAGAGTGGGAGCAGAGACACCAGGTGCGAGGTTATTGTGACTGTGCAGGTGAGAGAGGACAGTGGTTGGACAGGCTGAAGGTAGGAAATGTAACTGTTTTCATGTGGCTCAGCACACATGAAGTAGGTTTGCTTTAATTGTATTTCTAATCCTGGAGGAATCCAGTACCACCTAATCGTCTATCCCAGGATGGGCATTGGTAGTCAAGGTCTCTTTCAATGGAAAACAGGCTAATTAAATGAGGATTTATTATGGCTTACTTATATCTCAAAATCTAGACAGTGCTATATTATGATCACTAATAAAGAGTCCTGGCTATAAATTAGGATGAGTTCATGAGGCAGTGCTTCCTTTAATATCGGAAGAGATGATGGAACGCTATTTAGAGCTAAGTTATGTAGAACACTAATCTTTCAGCGATGGCTTGATTTTCAGACCTCTATTTACATCATTGCTGCAATAAGGAATGAACACAAACAAATGTAACTCTACGCCTAACAATGCAAGGCACCAACTGCATATAAACAAAGCTAAGCTCACAGTGGATCCCCAGTTAATTGTTGTGAATGACAACTGAGTGATGCATTTTAGCATTTAAAAATTAGCACACTATGATGTGCTGAGGACATTATAATAAATGAGAGGACTATAAATACCTTCCAAGTCAACACTTTTTTCTCATTTACTGCCAGGAAGTAAGTGCAGAGTAAATGAAGCCTTCCATTCTCTGCCATATTTTGAAGACGACTTCAGTGCTGAGTTCGGATTTTTTTTTTTTCTGTCCAGCATTCCCCAAACTCACTTAACTAGTTGATTTTGGGGTGGTAGCTTCTCTCAAAAGACAAAGAATATGTTTTCAGTGCAAACAGGTCCTTTTGTTAAGACTGATCGATATTTTACTTTTTGGATAGTTATGGCTTCTATAAAGGAAAGTGTATAGACTGAAATATACTATACAGCTTAACTGATTTTCACATATATGTATACACTCATGTAGCTACTGCCCGGATCTACATGTAACATATTTACAGCATTTCAGATAACCTTTGCATTTCCTACCAGTCAATACTCCACCAATGGAAATCATATTCTGACCTCTGAGTCCATAGTTTTGCCCTTTTTTTTTTTGAACTTTGTACAAATAATATTATATAGTATGTATTCTTTTGTATCTGGTTTCTTTTACTCAATACTGCATGATATTCATCCAAGTTGTCACCTGTAGCAGAAGTTCAAATTTTTTTCATTGCTGTTTAGTATTCCATTGTGTAAATACACCACAATTTATCCATTGTACTGTTAATGGACTTTGGTAGTCTCAAGCTTTGGGTCAACATGAATAAAGTGCTATGAATACTCTCATACATGTCTGATAATGAACATACATACTTGTATATGTTGTCTCTATGCCTAGGGGTAGAATGCTATGGAAGAGGGTCTATGCAATACTGACTTGCATCAAACAGTGTTTTATTTTTTGGACAAGAAAACAAATTAGTTCCAGAGAGACAACAGTGTTTGATTGTTGTATGAAAAGAATTTGATAGAGTGTTTAATTGGATTACTTGGAATTATTTGCTTGGTTATTTTTCTTTTCATAAAGATAAAAAGTGAGGAGTCACATTGATATATCACCCCACAACCATTAGGATGGTCACTATAAAAAAACCCAATAAATACTACTGCAGGCAACTTTTCATTCACCTTTTCCTGCATAGAGGACAGAAATTGGGATGTGTGATTAAAATCATAATAAAATTTATTCCCAGTTATTTAAAAAAACAGTAAATAACAAGTGTTGGCAAGGATACGGGGAAATTGGAACCCTTGCACGCTGTTGGTGGAAATGTAAAACGGTGCAACCACCATGAAAAACAATATGGAGGTTCATCAAAAAATTAAAAATAGAATTATTGTGTGATCTAGCAATCCCACTTCTGGTTGTAGTCCCCAAAGAATTGAAAACAGGCTTTCAAAGAGATATTTACACACCATGTTCATTACAGCAGCATTCACAGTAGCCAAGAGGTGGAAACAATTAAAATGCCCATTGAAAGATACATGGATAAAGAAAATGTGGCATATATGGGGGCGTCTGAGTGGCTCAGTCGGTTGAGCATCCGACTTCGGCTCAGGTCATGATGTCATGGTCTGTGAGTTCCAGCCTGCATCAGGCTCTGTGCTGACAGCTCAGAGCCTCGAGCCTGATTCAGATTCTGTGTCTCCCTCTCTCTCTGCCCCTCTCCCACTTGCCCTCTGTCTCTCTCAAACAATAAATAATAAAGATTAAGAAAAAAAAGAAAGAAAATGTGGCATACACACACACACACACACACACACACACACACACACGCACACACTGGATTATTACTCAGTCTTTAAAAAGAAAGAATCCTACAACATGATTAAATCTTGAGGATATTATGCTAAGTGAAATAAAATGGTTACAGAAACACAAATAAAGCATGATTCCACTGATATGAGGTAGTTATGAATAGTCAAAATCACAGACACAGAAAGTAGAACAGTAGTTACTGGCAGCTGAGGAGAGGAGGGCAAATGAGCTGTTGTTCAGTGCATATAGGGTCTCAGTTTTATGAGGTGAAAAAGTTCTAGAGACCTGATGAACAGTGAGCATATAGTTCACATGAGTGCCCTGGACATTTAACAACGTTTCAGGTGGGGAACAAAAAAGATGGATATTATAAAGACCTTATAGGTTTGGCCAAAAAATATCCCTCTCTGCTTTCAAGCAAACATGTCATCGAGAAATGAGATGTTCGTAAGATGTTGTAGAACATAACTATGTTTGTTCACATAGGCTTCTCTGCTCCCCTGTTGCCACATGGATAGTTTGGGAGGAAACAAGGTCCTTGATGCTGAATAAAATTATAAAAGTAATTTTTTGCAAAGCAGTGAGGAGTTATTGCTGATTTATAGAGATTAATAATTTACAAGTACAAGATGGTTATTTTCTAGTTCTCTCTGATTAAATGAATCTATTTTTGTACTCGCGATATTTGCATGAAACAAAAAACTCTGGAGTTACAGTGACTCATAAATAACCTTAGTGAAGCATTCAGTCCATGATCTAGCCAGTTGCAGGTTGTCGATAGACGTGATGGAGTGTAAAGGCCTCTGGACAACAGCTGTGCTGGAGCTCAACGCCTACCCAGGCAGGACAGACAGACGCTGCCTCCTGGTGGGCACCAGGGTTTTAGAGCAAAGCTGAGGCTTTCACAAGACATCATAGCTTTCCCAAAAGGGACATGAATTTAGGTAAGCCAGAGAGTATGGTAGGCACAAACTTGTTGATGAGGGCAGGCTTTCCAGTCAGTCAAGGATATTATTGTCCTAAACTCAGCTTTCTGAGTTGACCTTACTTGAAAATCAAATGGGCTATTCAGTTGCTCAGAAAAAATAACCATTTATTTTTATGGAATTTCTGAATATGTTTTTATCTCTATCGGGGCATGAGCCTTTGGCCATGGGGCCTTGGGCCTTGGGCCACATGCTGCCTGCCTTACCCTTGCCATAGGGCCCAGGATCTAATTTCAAAGTAAAAGATTGGAATGCTGCTTCCATTTTACTATTTCCTGAATAGACCCAGAAAATAACATTGTAATGGCTAAAATAAGCAGCATTATTTTTCTCACCAGGTACTGTAACTTTCTATATGGCAGATCATCTAAATTGTAGAACTATAATATTATACATTTTCCCCATGGGACTAAATAAAATTATTTTCATTTAGAATTTTTTAAGTATGGTAAGCATTTTACATTTTTCCCCCTGAATTTATTTTTCTCCTTTCCCTTTCCTTCCTTCCTCTCTGTCTCTGTCTCTATGTCTCTGTCTTTCCCTCTCATCCTTGTTTAGATACCAGTTGAGTCAGTTTGGAATAGAATTTGAGCCTGAGAATTTCAACAGGGATTTTCCTAGCAGAGTAAATATACCCCTCAAGCTATCTGTTTCCCCTCTTATAACATAAAGATAATAATAGTATATCCTTTAGGGTTACTCAAATGATCACATGAGACATTTTTGCCTGGCTTGGTAAATGTTAACTACTATATATTATTAATATATACTATATGCTGTGTATACTACATAACTACTATATAATATCAATCTGACCATATAGTATATGCAACATCAAGAACACTGATCTGGAGCAACAAAACAAAAAGGAAAATCTCTTAAGAGCAGTCCAAAAGCTAAACTGATGGCAAAACTGATGAAGGAGATCTTGAAACTCTGCAAATTAGATACACAGAAATAAGAGAATTAGGAAAAATATATGCTTTTAGTCAATGAAATAGCAACAATAAGATTGTTGCATTAAATGAACAAAACTTAGTTCAGGCCATCAGCTAAGCAAGAAGTTTTTTTTTAATGTTTATTTTTGAGAGACAGAGAGGGAGAGACAGTGAGCAAGTGGGGGAGGGGCAGAGAGAGAGGGAGACACAGAATCCGAAGCAGGCTCCAGGCTCTGAGCTGTCAGCACAGAGCCCCATGTGGGGCTCAAACTCACAAGCTGTGAGATCATGACCTGAGCCAAAGTCAGACGCTGAATCGACTGAGCCACCCAGGCTCCCTGAGAATTTTCTTAATCATGATCAGCATTTATATTGATAAAACTGTTTTAGGGGATGATATTTCTTTGAATTATAGTGGAGATGAAAATAACTTCGAGCTTACAGATCTCTCAGTCCAACTTGGTGATTTCATAGGGGAAGAGACTGGGGGTTCCAAGAGATTCAGCCCCTTGCCGAAGGTTACACATCTCCTCATGGCAGAGCCAGACCAGAACATGGGTCGGTCCCCTGATTGGAGTCCAGGGGGATATCCGACTGGAGCACACAGCTTTTGAATTGTGACAAGGTAAAAACAAACAAACAAACAAACAAACAAACAAACAAACAAAGTTCATGCTGGAGTGAGAACAACTTTACCTTCATATCAGGGATCATTTTTTGCACATGGAATTCAAAGCATTTTGAAGAGATCTCATTATACCTGTTTCTAAATGGAAAAATAGAAACAGAGATAGGCTCTTGGTTGACTGGCTTTGTAGCCCCGCCTCAGGCACCATAAGTATATCCCTCATGCCCATGAATGCTGGTATGTTAACCTGCTATAGGTACCTGCCCCTGATGCTGGGACACCTTACACCTTGCTTTCTATTGCCTACTTTTATAGTCCTTTGTCGTAATCTCCTTTCTGCCAAATGTAAGCCTCCCAAAAGAGTATTTTTTCCGTTGTTCGTAGATAAATCTCCAACTTCCTGAACAGTGCCCAGCATACATTTGACCATCAGTGGGAGTCATGCCATTTCTTGAATGAATGAACAAAGAATTGGCAGTCTTGGTTTCTCTATCTAGATACTTGAATTGGCAGATGAATTTTAGGCCATATGTGTAGGCTCTTATTTTGCAACCTCTCCTATATTGCCCAGTTCCATACCCTGCAACCATGGGTCAAAGGAGCCTGCCCTTGGATCATACCCTGGATTCCGGGACACAGCATACTGAGCACATTCTGTGCTCCACTCAAGACGGACAGGAAAGAAGACAAAAACAGGTATAATCCAGAAGACTGGACTTCTATGTTTCGGAGGTATAAAAGGGAATCCTCCAAAACTTGTGCATGGTGACAACTTGAAGCCAGTGAAGCCACCCCTCTGGGAAAAAGGAATAAAACCAAACACCATGTATGTAAGCCCAGTGAAGCTAAGCAAGGCCTCCAGTGGAATCAGCCAACCACCATTATGAAGGTTAACTCACCCTTCAGACTGGGTGTACAAGGTTTCCTTTAGCTTCGAATTGTACTTGACTTTCATTTGAAGCATGCCTCACCAGCATAACCAGACTGCTTAATCACTGCTGTCAAAGACTTGGGCAGCAAAACAACGTTAGGCTTTTGCTTTGTTTCATTAAGCAAAGCAGCTTCAGTCTCTGTGGTGAAAGAGTCCTCTATCAATGACTTCCAGTGTAAACAGGAAAACCTCCACATACACTGCCTTTTTGCAGAACTGCTACATCTTCTGACCACCAGATGTTGTCTACAGGGTCTTATAAAATCCCCCAAGAGGTCTGTTCTGGAGAAAAGGATAGGCGAGCCATCCAGTGGATCTTCAAGATGGGCAAGCACTTCTCAGCCTTGGGGGTGTTTTCAATGTCCTCTGCGTCAGCCTTCTTTCCTCCAATTTTTATGCTGTCATGTGATTAACAATCAGATACAAGGTTTAGCAGGAAAGATGCTATTAAGTAAGTTGAAAAGAGAAAAAAACCAGCATCCACAACACAACCACTCCATGCACATACCTGACCAGCTCTCCTGACAGACTCTGTTGCTGCACAGGTCACTGGGAACACCTAATTGGCAGACCCATCAACATACCTTGCCAGATCCTTGGAGGGGGGAAGGCCTTAATTTATGACCCCAAGACAAGATAATCATAAGGTTGGGAGAACCCTTCTCTTGTAAACAATCCTGGACCCTATGCAGCTCTAAAGACAGCTGGAATATGTGTGGACAGCACTGAATTACAATAATACCTATTGATTGAAGAAAACTGTTTTGTGGCCTTAGAGTATTGGGACAATATTTGTGAGGGACGTGGTCATTATCAAAAAAGGAAGTTTTAAAACTAAAGGAAGCAGGAGTGACTTTTGTGGCTTTGGTGAGGTTCCATTTCATTCTGTACCTGTTTCCCTGGTGAATCATTCCAGTATGCACTGGTTCCTACACTTGCTGGGAAGCCACGGTGAGTGGGCCACCAATGAGTCTCTAAAGAGAAGACCAATATGACTCTCCCTTCTCTGCCTGGCCTCCCCTAACATGGCAAAAATTCAGATTATTCTACAGGTCATCAGGCCATGTAGGCTTAAGCCAGGAAGTCTCAAGAATTGTTTTTGCAAATAGCTTATTATCAGAGGAAATGTCAGCTGAGCCAGGAGCATTATTCTTCCAATGGACCTGGGTGTTGAGGGATTTAATTGGGGTGAATAGTTGAGCAAGACAAAGATGGCTTTTCCTTGGGGACCTGTGTACTCTATAAAAGGGCTAAAATAGAAATGCTTACGCAATGACTTTCTTCCTAAAAATTCAGAACACTTCAGAAATGCCCATTAATTGTATTCTCGGCTCAACTCTGAAGGTTAGCAGACTGATGATAAAATAGATGTTCTGGGAAGTTACATATATGCCCGTAACTCCTTGTTTTTTTTCTTTTTTAATGTTTATTTATTTTTGAGAGAGAGAGAGCAGAGGAGATCCAGAGAGCGAGAGAGGGAGACAGAGGGTATGAACTGGGATCTGTGTTGACAGAAGACAGCCCAATGTGGGGCTGGAACTCACAAACCACAAGATCATGCCCTGAGCCGAAGTCGGACGCTCAAACAACTGAGCCACCCAGGCAGCCCTCCTTGTATGGCATTGTACACTCATCAGAAAAACGGACGATTGATTGAGTACTATCACCAAATATCATCAAGGAGTGCAAATTCCAACCGTGTGTGGAGAGAGGAGAGTTTGGAGGCATTTGGAGGGCTTACAGAATGATCAGCCCACCAAGTCTCCCTACAACTTATATTATTCAATTTCAATGCTCAAGCCCTGGCTATTTTCACTTGTTTAATCTTGTATGGAGAAATTTGATTCCAAAGTCTATTATAGGGGACTTGCGTCTTTCCATCATTTCTGCTTTGGGAGGGTACATGCTATGTTATTTGGTGCATAGATGTTCATGATGACCACACCTTCACTGTGATTTGGAGTCTTTAACATAATAAAGCAGCAGGAGCCAGAAGAGTATTCGGTGATGTCCACTCGCTTTCTGTGGTATCCAATAGAACTTTTGTGACAATGGACGTGGTCTCTGCGCTATTTAAATTGATTAGCTGAATAAAATAAAAAAAAATTCAGGTCTTCAGTCACATTACCCACATTTCAGATGTTCAGTAGGTATTGTTGCTAGCTGCGGCAGGATGGGCCAGCACGGTTATATAGTATCTTCTTTGTCTCGCTTACTACTTTTTAGCTTGAATTCCATCTTGCCTGTTATCAAAGCCTTGACCCCTGTTTTCTTTTTGTTTGCCTTTGACGGGCACAATTGGGCTAACATTTTCTTTTTAACCTTTCTGGATCACTTGGTTTTAGGCAAGTGTCTTGTACAGAGCACAGAGCTGGATTCTGCTTTTTAGCTTAGGTTAAGCCCATTTGCACTTATTGATATGACCTCTGTGTTTGATCTCATGTCTTTCATTTTTTTGTACGTATTGTAAATGCTAGTAATGCCATCTCTTTTTAGTTCATGTGTCCTGGCTGCATGCTCTGAGCAAACTAAAATTAGCTCGCATCCTCCTCTTTCTTCTCTCATCTCTCGTCTGCTTTCCAATTTTAGTCAATAATATCTTCCTTAGTGTTTACCTTTGTAGTCCTAGGCTTCTACTATTCAGCTTGTCAGCATTAAATGATCTCCTATCACTTCCTCCAACTGCTCATGATGCAATTAATATTCTACTTACCACATTCTCTCCCCTCCTTTTTCCTCCAATATTTTATTATGAAAATTTCCAAACCTACAGCAAAGCTGAAAGAATTTTCCCTTTGAGTACCCATACACCCACCGGCTACATGCCATCATTAACATTTTACTATATTTGCTTTATCACTGTGTCCATCCTTCCATCCATCTGTCCATCTCATTCTTTTCAAAGAAAATTGAAATTCACTCCAAAGTAAATTGCAGACATTAGTACATTTACCCTTAAATACCTAGGCCTGCATATCACTAACTGGAGTTTAAATATTTTTTTTAAGGTGTTTTCCTTTAGTGTAAAATGTACATGTTGTAAAGCACCTCAATCTTACGTACACCTTTGCTAGTTTTGAAAATTGCATACATCTGTGTAACCTGACCCCCGTAACAAGATATTGAACATTACCATTGCCCCCAGAACATTCCCTGTCCTCGTTTCATGTTAATCCCCACACAACAACCAGAGGCAAACTTCTGATTCTTTGCCACCGTAAATTCGTTTTACCTGTTTTAGAACTTCACAGAAAATAGAATCAGGCAGTATGTGCTCTTTCGGGTAAGGTTTCTTTCACTCAGCATCATGCCTTTGAGGTTTGTTCAGGTGATTTAGTCCTATTTATAGCTCGGTGCTATTTTACTGTAAGAACATATGGCGTTTTATTGTATATTCTCTTATTAATGCTTTGTTTCCATTTGGGGGCTACTATGAGTAAAGCTTCTATGAGCATTTTTGTACAAGTGTTTTTTATTAGCTTTTCCAATTTCTCTTTGGTTAATACCTACATGTAGAATTCCTGGGTATGACACAGGTGTAGGCTTAGTTCATGAGAAACTTTGAGACAGTTTCCCAACCAGTTTGTATTCACGCCAACAGTGTATAAGAGGGCTGTTTTCCCCACCTCCACACCAATATTTGCTGCTGTTAATCTTTTTAAATTTCAGCCATTCTGGCGGATGTGTACTGGTATCTTTTTGTGGTTTTAATTTGCATTTCCCTGATGACTAATGATGTCGAGCACTCTTCATTTGCTTACAGGCCACTTACATACTTTGTTTTTTCAAGGGCATATTAAAATATTCTGCCCACCTTACAGTTGGGTTGTTTGTCTCTTTGTTATTGAGTTGTAGGTTTATTTGTTCCAGTATGCTGGAATCCAGTTACTTGTCAGATGTATATTTTGTGAATATTTTCTTCTAGTCTGTGGCTTATTCACTTTCATAACAGTATCTTGTGATGAGGACACATCTTTTAGTTTGATACACTTAACTTTTTATTTCAAAAATGTTATAGTTATTGCTTCCAGCATCCTGTCTAAGAAGCTTTTGTCTACCTCTCCTTCAGACTGCAATCTGGGTTCACTAGGGGTGGGATCTGCCTTAAGCTCACCTCATGGTTGTTGGCAGGAGTCAGTTCCTTGTAAGCTGTGGATCTGGTTCCTTGCGAGGTGTTGGTAAGAGGCTGCCCTCAGTTCTGTGACACGGGGGCCTCTCTGTAGGCCGGTGTGTTTCATCAAAGCAAGAAGAGAGTCTGCGACGAGATGGAAGTCACTTGCCTTTTATAACTGAATCATGGAAGCGACACCCCATCACCCTTGTTGTGTTCCATTGGTTGGAAGTGAGTCGCTAAGTCCGGCCCACACTCAAGGGAGGGAATTACAGAGGCCTGAACACCAGGACACGACTTTGGGGGCCACCTCAGAAACTTCCTGATATCTCATAAATCCTCTGTAGGCTCCCCCCAAAGACAAAGTAAAAGGGCAGGTGGATAATCAAGATGAGAAAGGGGTGTTTTCTAGACAGCACGAATCCGCTGTTTTCAGTTAGGACTTCAAAACCGGCAAGAGTGTGTAGGAGAGCTAAGGAATTCAAATCCTGCAAGACAAATGGCCAAAATTAACACAGTGGACAATGCCAAGTGTTGGTGAGGCATGGAGTCACTGGAACTCTCATTCGTTGTGAGTGAGGGGGTGCATTGGTACGAGAGCCTCAGAAATCTGCTTGGCTGTATCTGCGGAAGCGGAACCCAGGCTTCGCCTACCACCCACAATCTCCACTCAGGGCGTTTACACGACGGAATGAGATGCCCTGGGACAGTACACAAATGCTTCTTAGTACTAGGATGTTTTCTTACACTATCTTCTAAATGCTTTATTGGTTTAGCTTAAAATTTTTTTTCCGATGTTTATTTTTGAGAGAGAGGGAGACAGAGCACGAGCAGGGGAGGGGCAGAGAGAGGGAGACACAGAGTCGGAAGCAGGCTCCAGGCTCTGAGCTGTCAGCACAGAGCCCGATGCAAGGCTCGAACCCACAAACCGCGAGATCATGATCTGAGCTGAAGTCAGATGCTTTACTCATGGAGCCACCCAGACACCCCTAATTTAGTCCTATTTCTAATGACTTTTATGCCCCCCACCCCCGCCATCCTGTTCCTTTCCTAGATTTCCCCCAGTCACCTTGTGGTGGGTAAAGCTTGTCCTATAGTAAGTTTCTAAAGAAGGGTGCCTGGATCCAACAATCTCTGATTCTTAGACTCCATACACAAGGGACAGTCAGGATTGGTAAAACATCTTTGGTTCACACTTTCTTGCTTTGATTAGTATTTTAAATATTAGTTGTTTTCCATTATTTATTATTTTCTATAGGCACAGGATGAGAAATCCACTTGTTTTAGACTGTTTTCTTAAGATCTCCATATAGCCAATTTCACATCGACATTGTCTTCAGGGCCGTGTAGAGGGCTGCCTTGTGAACTTCTTTGTTACTGATGGTCAGTATGGATGTCTCCTTTGTAACATGGGTTTTTATGAGTTTTGAATTTGCGTGTACCTGGGAAAGTGTATAGTAAACGTAAGGTACTAAGCGAATATATGCAACAATAATAATGCCACTCTTTCCTATTTTTGTAGCAAGGGGTTTATATCTAAGAAGGTAGAGGTTTTTCTGTTTTAGGACTAGAATTTTCAGCCTAGAAATACTGAAAATAATTTATGAGGTTGGTAACCCAAAGTTTAGATGATTCAGTTTCTTGTATAAACTTGGGACTCCAATGTCCATTCCATCCTAATTACTGACTCTTAGGAAAACTTTTGAGTTGGGTAACAAAGCTGAATTAATGAGGCGTATATTTTTTCCTCATTAAATCTTTCCATATTTGATCCTTCCTTACTTAGCAAGTCCATATAGGAGTATACGAGGACTAAGGAGCCCATTATCTCAAAGTACAAGAAAGGTTTTAAAAATTCTCTTGGGAAAATGCAAGCACAAGATACTAGCATCTGATCTAAGTGGGTCAAAGTGAGATAATCCGTGAAATTCAATATCCTTCTCTATTTATGTAATATGAATATCGCAATATGGTTTCTAAACACACCTTACTCTGTTTTTATAAAAACAAAATTATGTAATAAGACAGAAGATGGTAAAAAATGAATATGTAATTTATGATATGCTGGAATTCTTAAACGTTTACTTGTGTAAAAAAGGTTGAATTCATACAGCGCCATGTTGGCAACTGATGAGTCAAGAAAGAATAAGGGATTTTTGTACCTTTCACATGAGGGCAAGGCTTTTCACAAAGACAGTAAGTCCCTGTTCACGGGGGCAAAAAATACTATAATCAAATCTTTGCCCTCCATGGAAATTTTAATTTCAAAATGAAAGTATTTTTTCTTATAAAAGAAATGCCTGCTTCTAAAATGTAAAAAATACAATTGCATATAAAATAGAAAGTGATGGGGGTCCCGGGTGGCTCAGCTGGTTAAGCGTCAGACTTTAGCTCAGGTCATGATCTTGTGCTTCCTGAGTTCGAGCCCTGCATTGGGCTCTCTGCTGTCGGCCTGGAGCCCACTTCGAATCCTCTGTCCACTTCTGTTCCTGCCTCTTCCTACTTGCATGTGCTCTCTCTCTCTCTCTCTCTCTCTCTCTGTCTCAAAATAAATAAACATTAAAAAATATGTATAATGGTGAAAGCATTTTAACTACTTCCACGACTGTCCCTGCTAGTGATCTCATGCTACAGAGACATCATTAATATTGATAACTTAGCATTTCAGACATTATATAAATATATACTATATATGAAAATTTATAAATTGTATACTTTATAAATATACGTTTTTGCCTGAGTGTAATCTGTAATTTTATATTTTTTCATTCAATACCATATCTTGGATATGTTCCATATTAGTTCATATAGATCTACCTTATTTTATTTTATTTTATTTTATTTTATTTTATTTTATTTTATTTTATTTTTGTTATTTTATTTATTTATTTTTTGTTTATTTATTTTTGAGACAGAGAGAGACAGAGCATGAATGGGGGAGGGTCAGAGAGAGAGGGAGACACAGAATCGGAAGCAGGGTCCAGGCTCTGAGCTGTCAGCACAGAGCCTGACGCGGGGCTCGAACCCACAGACCGCGAGATCATGACCTGAGCCGAAGTCGGATGCTTAACCAACTGAACCACCCAGGCACCCCAATTATTTTATTTTTTAAAGTTTATTCATTTATTCAGAGAGAGAGAGAGAGAGAGAGAGAGACAGAGAGAGAGAGAATCCCAGCAGGCTCCACGTTGTCAGCACAGAGCCGGATGCAAGGTTTGATCTCATGAACAGCATAGTGAGATCATGATCTGAGCTGAAACTAAGAGTCGGACGCGTAACCTACTGAGGCACCCAGGCACCCCTGCCTTCTCCTTTTAAATGGATTTATCACAAATATATTGTATGAATGTGCCTTAACTGAGTTAATGAATTTTCCTGCTGATGGATAAATAGTCAAGTTGTCCCCAGTTTTTTAATATGATAAACTGCACTGTGGTAAACATTCTTATACGTACGCTTAGCTATTAGGAGAATTTATTATATTTTTTAGAAGTGAAATTTTGAGATGAAAAGGAATGGTCATTTTCAATTTTGATATATAATACTAGATTATACTTTTGGTTTTTTATAGACCTCAGGACTTTGCTTGGCTTGTTAGATGACCAATAATAGAATAATAGAAATTTAAGATATAGAGGCCACATTAAAATTAGTATCTATTATTTTTGTTGTGAAATAGATAAGAGGGTTGATGAGAGGATTCAAGATTTTGACCAGTGGTTGTACAACATGCAGGGGTAATGCAGTGGAAGGGATACCCTTACTTTTTTATAAAATGGCAATAAAAGTACTTACCTCATAGGGCTAATGTAATGATTCAAGGAGATAATGGTTCTAAATCTCCTAGACTAATACTGTTACAAAGTAGGTGTTCAGTAAAAAATTACTGGTATTTTTATAAAGAGAAGTTGTTCTCATAAAAGAGCCTTTTAGCTTTCATGATCACATTTTAAATAATTCCTGTTGGCTTCTGTTTTCGTCAAGTATGAGACATTAGTAAATACTTAGTATCCTATTTAGTATGAACAGGAAAAAATTGTGGAGTCTTTAAAAATGAGTGATCGAATTTTATACTACAAGATATGGGATGTTGGGGCACCTGGGTGTCTCAGTCAGTTAAGCACCTGACTCTTGATCTCAGCTCAAGTCATGATCTCACGGTTTGTGAGTTTGAGCCCCGTGTCAGGCTCTGTGCCGACAGTGTGGAGCCTGCTTGGGGTTCTGTCTCTCACCCTCTCTGCCCCTTCCCTGTTTACTCACTCTCTCTGCCCCTTCCCTGTTTACTCATTCTCTGTCTCTCTCTCTCAAAATAAATAAACTTAAAAAAAAAAGTTACGGGATGTTAGGGGTTACTAGTCAAGGCAACACCTTGGGGCCAGGAATATCCACCATATGCCCAGGGTCAGTGCCTGCAGGGTGAAAGGTAGCAATGTAAGCTCAGATGTCAGGAAGTGAAAGCAGGCCAAGAGTCAAAAAGCAAGATGATTCACAGGTAATAGGACACCCAAATGTTGGGAGTCATGAGAAGCTGGGAACCTGGCTCTATAACCACAGGAAGGCTCAAGCTCATAGCAGACTCAGGCCAATGCACAATCTGAAGTTTTAAAGTTTAAGGTAGCCAGCCAGGGGCCCAACGGGACCAAGGCATACCTCCTTGCCAAGGAGACTTGGCTGATAGCTGTTTCTAGGTTCTTACAAACTTGTGTGGGTCGGAAGTCAACCACAGAAGACCTTGTCTAAGTTTTCTAGGGCAAGTCCGTGAATCGGGCAGCAGAGAGTTAGATTACATATAGGAAGAAAGAGGCAATAAATAAATAGAAGCATTGGAAAAGCTACCCATGCTTGCATTAGCAAGCCACACATCTGCTATCATCCCTTGGGAAATGGAATGTTGCTATGTTCTTTCCTTTGTGTTTCTAAAACAAATACATAAAGTTCTTACAGCTCTGCTAAGATTGAAGCAACTATGGCACTAAGCCCTCCATTATGTTCCGTCTGTGTGCTATCCTCACCTGTGTCTTCCTGGAAGAGGTCTGGGGTGATATTGGAGGGAGACATTGCTATGTGCTAAGAAGTAGGTGGGGACGGGAGTAAGCCCACTATTTTAGAAGCCGCACTCCTATACGCAAACCATGCTGTACTGGGAACACTTTATTGGGAAGTGCAGTCCCATGAAGCAGGACGCAGGCAAAGAAGGAAGGGGAGCAAATACCAAAGAGCAGGTTATGAAGCTGGCCACAGCTTGATTGTAAGTGCTGTCGATTGCTTGTTCTCACATGATGTCTTCAGAGAGATGGTAGGAAGCTGTTACATCTCAGTTCTGGGGAGTGTAAGGGAGAAGAATTATCCTCTGATTTCCATTTCCAACTGGTCACAGTTTGCTCTCTGGGGCGTTACCGCCCCACACTTCCAGGTTGCACCACCTGGTCCCTCCATCAACAGCTGGGGAGGCTCAATCCAAGGGAGCAACTGTGGCATCTGCAGGATAAACCCCTTTCCTCAGGACAAGCCATAGTGTAGGCAAGAGTCACTGGCATTTCCCACACCCCTGTCTGTAACACTCAGCCCCACAGGTTCTGCTGGATGGGTGCTCAGTGGGATCCGAAGCATCATTTAACTCAAAGCCCAAGGTCGAGAGGGAAGTCCAGATAAGGCACTGGCTGGTCATGCCCACAAGTGATGCCCCAGCCACAAGAATGACACAGGCCAATGCTTCAGACCACCTTGACCAGAATGCAAAGCATGTGTCCAGATCTGGGGTGACTCATCAACTGAGTTCAGTAGTATTTCCATGCTTCTGGTCACACAATAAGTAACACTGTTGAGCACTTACTGCCCAAAGCACTTAATATATAATCGAATGTATGAGTCTCATTAATATACATTGTTTTATAATCTATTTTTTCCATTTAATTTTCTGTAGTGAAGATTTCCTCATCTCATTCAATATTCTTCAAAGGCATTTTTTCGCTGGCAACAGCATATTTCATAATATGGCTGTATAGCATTTTATTTCACTTTCCCATGTTATTGAACACATCAGTTGTTTGTAATTCTCTGCTTTCGTAAGTCATTCAATGTGTGCAAGCCAGATTTGTCTAGTCTATGTTGTTAAAACAAACAACTCTTAAATCTTGGTGGCTTAAAATACCAGAGGTTTATTTTTCACCCACGTCGGGGGTTAGCAAGGGATCTCTGCACATCATAGTCACGTACACACCAAGTCTAACAGAGAAGCATCATCTCCAATGTCATTGGTTACTGTGCCAGAAGGAAAAGATAACTCTGGAGAGATTCATGTTGGCAATTAAATGCATCCTGAAAATGATACATGTCACTTCTGAACTCATAGGTCAAATCTGTTTGCAAGGCCCCACCCAATCACAGAGGGGCCAGAGGGGAAAAAGAACAAGATGAGGCAAGTACTACTCAGTGTGACACCATTAGGAATGTACTTGTGCCTAAATTTTTTGTGTGTTTTGCTACTCATTGTTGCTACTTATAGTGTTTTGCTACAAATTGTTGTAAGAGACAGAGTAAACATTTTTATGTTATTGATGCAAGCTCTGGTATTTTATGTTTTGACCTGTTCTTTTATATTCTCCTCTGCACCGGGGCCTAGGAGCCTGCAAACTACATTTCCCAGGTTCCTTTGCCAGCTGGGTAGAAGCCATTTTTTTTTTTGTTATTGTTGCTTCTGGCTCCATCAGCAGTCATGGAAGCCAACTGCAAGTGATTACAATCTCTAGCAGCAGCAAGTCCAGAAACAGCAACAGAATGTTGGCTTTCTGCTCAGGGTTGGTGGTGGTGCTTGTGGACTCTGGGTGGTACCCACCTTCTCCCTTTTGCTTCTTCAGATCATGAGTTAGCATTAGCTTCCTGCAATTCATTATTACCTCTAGGTACCATCATCTTCCCCCTTTGGTTCTTCCAACTGTGCTAACAATTTTCTAATCAACGCCTGTATTAGATTTCCCCTGCCTAAAATGCCTAATGGGATACCTACTGATATAGTATATGTGCCAAATTGTCCCTAGAGATTTTGTGCCAATTTATACCCAGTCCCAAAGGGATACCTCTTCCCTTTAACCTTCACCATAAAAAAAATGTTTTATATTTTCATTTAGAAATTACCTTTGGATTGTATAGGCACTGAATATTTTGTTGTTTTAATTTGTATTTCCTTGTTTGCTGTCGAGACTGAATTTTGTAATTTGTTACTTTCTTTCACAAATTGATCACTCATAATCTTTACCTATTTTAGGGACATGTCTACTTTTCATTGATTTGCAAAAGACCTTTATATGTTAAGGACTTTCATCTTTTCTCTCTCATGTTTCAGATACAACCCCAATTTTTCATTTGCTTTTTAGTTCTGTTTATGGTGTTTTATAACATGGAGAAATTAATTTAAAAGATTGAATCAGTTCTACTAATTGTTTCCTGTGTGGTTGTTGCCACAGGACTGGGTTTTAAAGACCTACTTGAGGTTTTAAAATTTCCTTTCTACAATGTAGTTTTAACCTCTTATCTATTAGGGTTTAACAGATAATAAAATCAGAGGTGTGTGGCTTCTTAAGATGGTTTTATTATTTCTCCTTCTTCCTATCTCTTCTTATCCAGACAAAGAAAGGGCTGCACAAAGGGCACAGGGGATGGTTCAGAGCCACTGCAGTGAAGTGAGATTCTCTCCACAGAGATCGTGGCAGCTCTGATCTCACTGGCCAATGAGTCCTGCCCACAGTTCCAGTGTAAAGTGGTCTGTGAAACAGCTCTTCTGTGGATACAATTGTGACATGAGAAGTAATGGCCAGAAGCTCAGACCTCCAGTCCCAGCTGTCTGATCCTCCTCTTTTATCAGGACAACAACTTCCGTTATCTCTATACTCCGGTCGCCTGTCTTGAAGAGTGGTTTTTGATTAGTGTGCAGAGATTTCTCGGGGCACTACTTTATATCCCAAATCATGCTCAACATTTTTAGCTAATACCCTCTCTGTTGGTCTTACAGGTGGTTTAAGGAGATGAAATTATGTGTTGGGTAGATATGTATCAATAATTTACGACAATTTCTATTCAATATTTCACTGAAGGATGTAATTTTTCCCCTCTGTTGGTTCCTGTCTTTGCTTTTATGCTTAGAAAACATTTTTACATCTCAAGATCAGAAAACCATTGATCTTTCTTTTCTGTTTATTTGGAGATAGTAGAGTACTTTACCCTGAACAGTAAATAGTGGTTGAGCCCTAGAAATATTTTACAGCAAAGAGCAGTAGCTGGTATGCAAAAAATAAAAAAAATAATAATAACATATTTGCTTTTTCTTTCTTTTCTAAAGATTTTTTTTTTCATTATGAAAAGCATAATTTTCCAACAGTCTCTTTCACTTCATTTCTTTCCCAGGGACTGGTCTATGGGCTCAGGAAGAAAAGGGAGCATTAGAGATGATGCTCATGACTTCACACTTCTCAGGCAAATTCTGCCCCTTCCTCATAGCCTCACAGCTCTATCTCTCTAGTCCAGGAGTGGGCATACTTTACCTGGAAAAGGCAAATAGTATATCTTTCAGGCTTTGCCAGTCTGTGGAAACTACTCCATTCTGCTGTTGTGGTGGGAAGCAGTCATTCACAATGTGTGAACTAATGAGCATGTTCTAGTTAAACCTCACAGAAACTGCAAAAGCTGTCAACGCCAACCTCCATGCTGTGGAAGAGGGTAACCGGGTAGGTGTGATTAACGAACCCTTCAATTTTTGCTACTTTGTGTTCGTCAGGAATGTCAACCAATTTGAATCTCACAAGTTTGTTTAGTTTGGATGTTGTTAATGCCATTAGATGAGACCACTGTGACCGGTGTCATCTGGGCCTCCTTCCTCTTCCTTCTATAGAGTCGAGTTCACTGTCTTTCAGGTGCGTGGGTGGTTTCTCTGACCGTGAATTAACCACAGTACCATTTTGTCTTAGAGGAGATGTGGGAAGCAATCATGAGGCAGGTCAAAGGCCTCGCCTGAGAAGTGGCTGATTGCTTCAGCCCACACGAGTCTGTTCATTATCACGGGTGGAGGCTGTCAGACTTATACCACTAATAAATGTGTCTGTGCCTCCTGATGTCCCTGTTCTTTGGGAAGGTACCGGCGACATCCTGACAGGCTACAGGAGCCAGCCCCCTGCCCCTCTTTTAAGTACTGTACCTTAGTATTCTACACTCACTATGTCATTTTTCACAAAAGAAATTGCTTAATTTTGCCCTGTGTGTCCATCGCTCAAAGCTCCTTCTGTGTTATTGACCATCTTTACTCTTCACATTTTTAATACACATTTACTCGGGAAGAGGAATACATGTAAGAATGCCAAGTTAAAAAAATCATTTTAAAGCAACAGAATTGGAGTCAGAATCAGATAAATTAAGCTTAAATCTTATCACCTATTTATGGGTTTGGATATAGGCTAGCAGTATCTGTTACAGATACCTTCCTTGCTTGGCTTTAATAAAATCTCCCTGCAAGACACATGTGCATACTGAAGGATAACCCAGTCACTTGAGGTTTTAACTAAAGCTCTAGAAATTGTATATTCATGCACATTTAAGTACTTGCAAATACTGGTAGATGTCAGGCCATACCTGTCTCACTCAACCCACCTCATTGGCAGAGGCCACGTGATTAAGGGCTGATTGAGATTTTGTGCACTCTGAAGCGTATGTATAACTTGGTGGGCTCTGTATTTAAAAAAAAAGACAAAATTAGCTATCAAAGCAAATATTTCTTTAAAAAAATTAAAAAAAATTTTTTTAATGTTTTTTTTAAATTTATTTTTGAGACAGAGACAGAGCATAAGCAGGGGAGGGGTAGAGAGAGAGGGAGGCACAGAATCTGAAGCAGGCTCCAGGTTCTGAGCTGTTAGCACAGAGCCCGACGCGGGGCTCAAACTCACGGAGTGTGAGATCATGACCTGAGCTGAAGTCGGACGCTCAACCAAATGAGCCACCCAGGCGCCCCTAAAAATTGTTTAATGTTTGTTTTTGAGAGACAGAGAGACAGAGCATGAATGGGGGAGGGGAGGAGAAAGGGAGACACAGATTCCAAAGCAGGCTCCAGGTTCCGAGCTGTCTGCCAGCACAGAGCCGGACTCGAACTCACAGACGGCGAAATCATGACCTGAACTGAAGCTGGACGCTTAACCAATTGAGCCACCCAGGCGCCCCGCATATATTTCTTTAGGATGAAAAAATTTTATAACAAATAATATATTTTCTAAAAAGGTGACAAATAGCACAAACATCATAAAACCCAGAAAAATAACATAACACTTTAAAGAAATTAACTTTCTTTTTAATTTTTTTTTAAAATGTTCATTTATTTTTGAGAGAGAGACAGAATGCAAGTGGGTTAGGGACAGAGAGAGGGAGACACAGAAGCAGAAGCAGGCTCCAGGCTCTGAGCTGTCAGCACAGAGCCCGACAGGGGGCTCGAAGGCACGAGCTGCGAGATCATGACCTGAGCCGAAGTCGGACACTCAACCGACTGAGCCACCCAGGCGCCCCAGAGTAATTAACTTTCTAACACATCTCTATAATACCTTTCCCTTACATTTTGGCTGTTGCTCTTGAATTGCCTCCATCAGACTGCAATTTTGTAACACAATCATTTTTCATAAGCGACAGAAAGAAGATTCAGTCTTTCCTCTGACATAGTCAAAATCTTCTTCATTATTGGTAGTTTAAAAAAGTTTCAGGTTCCTGACTTGTAAGTAATACTGTCAGGTAAATGTGTTAGAGTATAGTCAAATTTAGAAAAGCTTTTCTCAAATTTCTTAAATGAGTTCTCAGATTTCAGGGCAATGCAAGTGTTTTGTGCAGCGATTAATCTTTAATATTGCATGAACTGGTAGCACTTGTTGCTTCTCCCAGGGTCTCGGGAGAGTTGTGCAGGTGAGGGTCCCTGAAGCTTAAGCTTCCTTGGCTTCATGGTAAATTCATTCTTGCACCAGATCTTACAGGAAAGTTCAGTATTTCCTCATTTTTTTAGACCAGTCATGACCCAGAGAGGCTGGCTAGTTGCCAGAAGACTACCCTAAACCTCATCCTATTTTTTTGCCTGGATGAGTCTCTAGGTATTGCCTGTTCCTGGATCCCTCATCATTGTGCTTTGTTCAGTTGTGAGGCTAGAGGGCCCGCTGAACCTGATATAAGTTGCTATAGAATCAGTGTTCACTGTTTTGTGAACATTTTGCCCTGCCACTAATTTGAATGTAGCCTCAAGATCGGCTGTAGGGCCTGTCCCCCACCCCTGCCCAGGCTAATCCAGTTCCAGTGGCAGACTTAGCTGCAGATGGGCCACCCTCCCAGTGTGTCCTTCCTGATAGTGTCCGTGATCACTGGATATGACCATGAGACAATGGTAGGGGGGATCATAGGTGGCTTCTTCATCCTTTAGGAGCAGGCTTGGGTTGGCCAGAAAAGACTACATGGATGGGAGTTACAGATGTCTTTCTGAATGACCAGGAAAATATGGGAGTAGCTGGAGAAAATATTCACGTGTTCTAAACATATACATGGCTTGAGTCCAAGTCCCATGCAAAAGATGGGCAGCGTAGAGAAAGTTGATGGGAGAAAGTGAAGAGAATGAAAGAATGGAGGAATAAATGGTAAACTAGAAAGTGATTAAAATAATGGTAGGTAAGGAAGGCTACAAATGGAATGGGAAAATTTGAAGGAATGGGGATAAAATAAGGTATGTCTGCAGGGGCTTTGAGTAAGGAATGATATTTGAAGGCAGTAGCTGAGCCGAATGAATGAATACAAAGATTTAAAACTCATGTAACAGCATTTGGTGGCATACATTACCTACCATTTATTTTGAAACCAGCTATTTTCAAATTCTCAGAATGAGCAATGTAACACAATTATCAAGCACGAGAAAGAACTTTCTGGCTTCAGAGAACTTCAAAGCCTAGTTAGAAGCTCTGAGGATATAAATGAAAATACTATTACTCAATGAAACCAATTACAAGTAAATTTTATTTTTCAAAAATAATTTGATGCATGTATAACTGTCATTATTTGCAAATAAAATATGTAGAAGAAGTTAGTAATTTGGTAATCCTTCTTCACTCTTCTGACACTTTTGGAAGATGGAAGTGCTATATTTCCTTATAATAGATCTTCCATTAAAGAGTTTAATTTCAAAGAACTAAATATTGTTTATTTTATTAGACACTGGAAATGAATCTCTGCTCCAGGGTCATTTAAACATTTATTATTAAACACAGATAAGATCAATGCTTTCTTCAGGGAGTATTAAAAGCAAAGTCTAGCTTGTGTCACCCTTTGCCTATGGGCAACTATTTTAATGCCACTTTTATATATGGAACAAACGTAGAAACAAATCAGTCTTCAAAACAATTCATAGAACTTCCACTTTATAAATTATTCATAGGTAGGACACTGCCCATAATAATAGAGGCTTATCAGTCTCTCCTTTGTTCTATGAAATCAATGCTATTTCTTGTCTATGCATTTTACTAGGAGAATGGGAGAGATATTTTCAGTTCTCTGTAAACTAAAATATTTCTTGGGTGCTAATGACAGAGGAAATGGTCTCTGTTGTCTCTTAAATTTTGGCTGTTTTTATTCCGTGAGGGAAAGATTACTGAATAAAGAAATGCAATCCTTTCAGGAGTCAGAGGCTTCAGGATCTTCTGACCTATTATTCCCATCCTCCCCCGCCCCCCCCCCCCCCCCCGGCTTTTTTTCCCATTATTTTCCATGGGTGTGTACAGAGGCATCCCTGTGTGGAGTGCTGGGAAGTTGAGGCTTGTGACAAAGCAAACTTGAATAATAAAAGTGAGAAAATGAATAATGTTTAAAAATTTGACAAATAAAAGTGAGGCTGTATTAACATCAAGCCAGCTATTTAGCAAAGGAGAAAGAACACTTATGGGTCAAACACCAAAGCCCTAAATTTGTTTCTTAAATTTTTATTTAAATTCTAGTTAGTTAACAGTCAGTGCAATATTGGATTCAGGAGTAGAATTCAGTGATTCAACACTTACATACAACACCCAGTGCTCATTACAAGTACCCTCCTTATTACCCATCACCCATCCAACCCATCCCCTGCCCAGCTCTCTCCATCAATCCTCAGTTTGTTCTCTATTGTTAAGAGTCTCTTATCCAAAGCCTAAGTTTTGGCGTAGAATGACGTGCTGAACCATATCAAAGCATCTCACAGCAAAAGGTAACATTGTCTCTTTCACCCGAACTGCACTTTCAAATTTCCTTTATTCCATAGAGCCAGTGTCTTTGGTCCCCTGTGATTTCAAGTAGTGAATATCCTCCATCTATCACTCTTTTTATGATCTTTTATGGACCAGAGATTTGGTGGGTTTTCCCCTTGATCTGTGACCTACTAAAGCAACTGCATTTCATCTTTATGCAGACTTCACTTTTGGAAGACTATTGATTAGAGGGTCCTCATCTATACTTTCATCATCTAGTACCTATTTCTACCTGGTATTGTCTTTATTTGGTGGTTTAAATGTAGATTAATTACTGCTATAAAGGCGACAGGTGATCTCAGTCAAGGTTGAGTCTGACTGCATTGGGGTAGCAAACTCCTTAAGCATTTCTATTTGCATGAGTTGATATCTACTGGGACATTGTTTGTTGTTAAAAGAAAATGAAGGGGCTTTGTGCATGGGCAAGGAGCGGGAACCAGCCAAGAGAGATGAGAACAGAGGGCTGGCATGGTGTCTATTTAAGGTGGTTACAGCTAACGTTGTTGAGTCAATGTATTGAATGGGTTGAATTCGATTATGTACAACATGAAAAATATTTCCTTTCCCCTGATCTCAGCCTGTAAACATGCTCTGTCCAGTGTGTCCTCACCACTTCTGGCTAGCATGTTGGCCAGATTCCACAGCTTTTTAGTCACTTTGACAAATCAGAACAGTCTGATTTTCAGGTATAAAAAGTCTGACTCCATGTAAATAACAATTTCCATTTTATACTCAGGTCCGAACTCTCCCCTCCACCCCTCGTCAGCCTCCCTGCATAGGCCAACCTGGAAGCCAGCAGGGGAGTGGCTTTGGCTTGCTCTTTCGCTGCCTCCATCAAACCCCCTTCTTGCTCTGTATCCTCTCCTCTTCCTAAGCTGAGGTAGTTTCCTTCCGGGCTCATCAAACCCGCTCACGTTTTTTTATGGGACCCTTTCAAGTTGACTTGAGTCTAGCTACCTTCTGGCATGAACACTGGGTCCCCAGGGTAAAGTCATAACCCTTGCCCAAGAAATGGTGAGCTGCCCCTCTGCTGCCTTCTCTCTTGGCCCCAACAAGACAGGCAGCTCCTCTGTCCTCCTGGCTTCAGAATTCTCTAGGTAATAGGAAGCCCTACTTCTTAAGTTCACATATGCCCCTGAACTCCAAGGAACATACATTGGGTTCTTCTAAGAACTGCTCATAGTGGCCCATCCTGTGGCCATGAGGGTACTGGGGTCAAAGTCCTGCATCTCAGTATTCTCTTGCTGGAGGCAAAGACACTGGTCACCCTTTGTGCAAGCTCTGGACACTCTCTGGCTTTCGGGAACCCCTCTCTCTTGGCTTGAGTCAGGGCACCCCAGCCCCTCTCTATCTGGCTGGCAGCTCTGTGTCTCAGTGACACTAATTCCTCTTTATCATTTCTAGTCTTGTCTTTTGTAGGTGGTTAATAGGGTACAGGGAAAGTTCTGGCTTTGTTCTTTATTAGTAAGTCACCCATTTAACATCTAATTACTGTTATTTCTAGGAAGGACCAATAGTCAAGGATGACAAGGAAGCCAGAAGAAGGAACAGGATCATTATCCTGAGCTCAAGTGAGGTGCCCTGTGGGAACTCTCAGAAACCACTGGGATGACTTTGGGAGGTATGTTGGTTGTTGAGGGCTGCTATAACAAAATGCCATAGGCTGGGGGACTTACAACAGCAGAATTTTATTTCCTCACAGTTCTGGAGGCTAGAAGTCAAAGATCAAATTGTCAGCAGGTTTGGTTCCTTTTGAGGCTTCTCCCCTTGGCTTGCAGATGGCTGCCCACTTGCTGTGGGCATGGTCTTCTTGATATATGGATGTGCCCCAGGGGTCTCCTCCTCTTTTTATAAGGATCCATCAGGTTGGATCAGGGCCTCACCCTAATGGCGTCATTTTAACCTAATCACCTCTTTAAAGACCTTATCTCTAAGTACAGTCAGATTCTGCAGTACTGGGAGTTAGAATGTCAACATAGAATGTTGGGGGAGCCCTACTCAGCCCGTACTAGGAAGAGAAGGCTGAGGCTGGGATTTTCTGGCCCCGTGGGTAGATGGGTGCAACCTTGAGGGTGCTGACCTTCCCCAGCACACACTCACCCAATGAGCTTCCAGGTGGCAGTTCCTGGAGTCCTGCAGGCTGACCAGAGGGGATGACCAAGCTCATTACATTTAGGCTAATTCAGTGCATTGGAACTCCCAGTTTGGTGAGACTTGAGGACTTTGCAGGTTTGTACACCTATCCAATCTTCCAAAGGGCAAATCCGACCTTAAGAGTTAGTTACTTTCTACAACATTTAATTAAGTTAACCTTTCTTCTTTAAAAAGTAACAAGGAATTCCCAAGACAACTAGTCCTAACCATCTAATATCAGATTAGAAACACGCTTACTTCTGTGTCTACCCTAGTGAAGTCAAGTAGAAAATTGAGCAATTATGTGTGTGTTTGCTTAAATTATAGAAACAATTATCTTAATAGACCACATTGTTTTGTCTTTGTAGATCCAACAAGTGGCTTATTTATTTAGATGCATAGCAGTTAAAATATTTTTAATTGAGTTTTTCATTTTAATTCCAGTACAGTTACATACAGCATTATATTAGTTTCAACAGTGAGCCAGTTCTATATATTTCAGTGCTCATCATGTTAAGTGTACTCTTCAATACTCATCACCTATTTAAACCATCCTCCCACCAACTTCCCCTCTGGTAACCACCAGTGTGTTCTCTATAGTTGAGTCTATTTCTTGGTTTGTCACTCTTTTTTCCTTTGTTCATCTGTTTTGTTTCTTAAATTACACATATAAGTGAAATCATATGGTATTTGTCTTTCTCTGACTGGATTATTTCACTTAGCATTATACTCTCTAGCTCCATCCATCTTGTTGCAAATGGGAAGATTTCATTATTTTTTTATGGCTGAATAATATTCCTTTGTGTATATAGGCCACATTTTCTTTATCCATTCATCCATGGATGGACATTTGGGCTCTTTCCATACTTTGGCTATTGTTGATAGTGTTGCTATAAACAGGGGGGTGCATATGTCCCTTTGTAACAGCACACCTATATCCCTTGGATAGATACCTAGTAGTGCAATTGCTGGGTCATAGAGTAGTTTTATTTTTCATTTTTTGAGGAACCTCCATACTGTTTTCCAGAGTGGCTGCACCAGTTTGCATGAGGTGCATACCTACCAACAGTGCATGAGGGTTCATTTTTCTCCACATCCTTGCCAACAACTGTAGTTTCTTGTGTTTTTGACTTTAGCCATTCTGATAGGTGTGAGGTGATATTAGATACATAATATTTTGATGACACTATTTAGATGCAGCAATATTGGCATAACTCTTTTGATGACAACATTTTGAGCACCCTTAAAAAAAACCCCGTTAAACTTACAGCTTTAAAAATTATAACATTGGGGTGCCTGGGTGGTTCAGTCGGTTAAACATCCAACTTCGGCTCAGGTCATGATTTCACAGTTCGTTGGTTTGAGCCACCCATCAGGCTCTGTGCTGACAGTTCAGAGCCTGGAGCCTGGTTCAGATTCTGTGTCTCCCTCTCTCTCTGCCCCTCCCCTGCTCATGCTCTGTCTGTCTCAAAAATAAATAAAATAAACACTAAAAAAAATTAAAAAAAATAAAAATTATAAGATCATGTGTAGAACAGACATTTAGTCTCACCCATCACAACCCCACTCACAATAAGATTTTCCTTCTCCAAAGAGAGCAAAAGAAATTTTAACACCTCTGGAAAGAAAACCATAGAGGGAGAAGAATGAAAAACAAGAACCTGAGAAAATACAACTCCAAAGAAGTAGGGTATTTCAATTTTAACACTCATTCTTGTAACACCCTCATCTTTGGAAATTTGGGGGGATTCCTCTGGTTGATTTTGTGGAATATTGCTGGATGTTATGGTTCCCTTGTCCTAGCACTCTTGAGTCTATGGACAATTTGGGACAAATACCCCTAGAAGAAATTTGTATTAATAAGTATACTGGAAAATAGACTGTAATGCATATGGGCAACATTAAATGTGTAACCTGGATCAGGCAAAAAATAAAATCATTTACAGAACCAGTTTATCTCATCCAAATGTGACCCAAGCTTCCTGGGTGTTCTCTCTCTCTCTCTCTCTCTCTCTCTCTCTTTTTCAAACTCTCCTGAATTGTTTATGTCTATTTCTTTCTACAAACTGGTGGAGTCTCTTGAGGCCACCTGGTCTCCTGAATGCACCCTGTCAGTCTTCCATAGAGTCACCTTCTGATCATGTGTCATTGTGCTCAACAGAACTTTCTTAGTGTTATTATTATTATTATTATTATTATTATTATTTACTAATTTTTCTCCCAACTCATTAGGAAGTGGACTTTGTGTTGTGGAAGGTTGGCATCTTTTTCTCTTTTCTTCATCTTTTTTCCTGCATAGGCCAGAGAGATTTTCTGCCTCCACTGAATTTCTTCTCTTCCGAATGAGGCCCTCAGATTTACATCTTCAAATAACAGTCTATTTTATTAATCTTGCATTACTTGCTAGTGAATTTATATAATTATAGTATAAAATATAGCTTCCATCAAACAGTAAAGTAAAAGAGATAATCAACAAGTTAGCAATTTATCAATAATTACTATATACAGTAAATGAACTAATTTTAAATGTCTGATTTGGATCCACTTTTAAGCAGATCAGATGTTAAGTAAACAAGGCACATCTGTATAGGGCAGTTCTAACAAGGAATTTAATAGAGCCACACCTTTTTAGAAAAAAAAATCGTGGTTAAATATATATAACATGAACATTACCATTTTAAGAAATTTTAAATGTGCTGTGGCATTAAGTACATTCATGTGTGACTATCACTACCATCCATCTCCAGAATTTTTTATCATCCCCAAAGGAAACTCTGTACCCATGAAACACTAACTCCCCATTTCTCTCCCTACCCCCAGCCCCTGGCAACTCCATGCTACTTTCTTGTCTCTATGATTTTGACCACTTAGGTACCTCATACAAGAGGAATCATACAGCATTTGTCTTTTTGTGTGTGACTTCACTTAGCATAATGTCTATAAGGTTCGCAACCCTTGGTTTGCAACCCTCTTTGGAGCTTCCCAGGTGTAATCTGAAATCAGCCTCCTAGGTAGAGGGCAGGGAAAGACCAAAGAAAGCAGCAGGCCACTCCAGGATGGTAGGTTTCAGTTTTAATAAGCAAAAGGAACTTACACAGGAGGCTTGCCTTTGGTGACAGCAAGACAAATAGATCCCCACACCCACCTGCCAAATCTTCAAAAGTTTATTAAGAGGCCTAACTGGGTTCAGTCATGGTATACCCCGCAGGTGTTCTCAACACCACATACTATCTGAAGGCTCTGTCCTTGGAGCACTTCTGGGAGCAGGAAAGGCAAGTGGAACCCACATTCCAAGGACAGGGGAGGGTGTGAGACTTCCAGTGCCTGGGTCCAACTCACGGGTCAAGTGGCAGTCATGTCTTTTCAGTTACCTTCCCCAACACTGTTCCAAGTGCTTTGCAAATATTAATTCACATAATTATTCATCTTTGTATGTTCCCCAGGGTCTAGAAAGTGCTTTGCGTGTGTTAGACATGAAATATTTGTGGAATGAATTTTGGTAGGGCTTAAGCATTTCCAAGTGACTCTGCCTGCTCTTCTGGTTGGAAAGTTAACAAAAGGAGCCGGTTTCTTCTGGGTCATAATCTGACACTAGGTCGCGAGTTTAAAGAAGCCCTTTATTTTAGCCACCACATTTAGGCTAGTTTCCCACTAGGGAAAGGTTAAGAGGGAAGTCATTCCTGAGTGATAGAAACTGTAGGAAGAGACTCAACGTTAACTAAAGGTTTCCTTTCTACGGGGACAGCGATCACCTCGGGGAAGCCTCAGGAAAAGGGAAGACCCCGAGGCCAGTTGGCTCTGACAGGTACCCCGGTGGCGGGACGGAGGAGGCGGGGCCCGAGGGGGGGCGGGACCTGCTGGGTGGGGCGGGGCCTCGGGCGGGGCCTGTGGGGCGAGGCCTGTGGGGCGGGGCGCGCGACTGCGCCGGGCGGCGATGGCGGCGGACGGGGACTGGCAGGATTTCTATGAGTTCCAGGAGCCGGCCCGGAGCCTCCAGGACCAAGAGAACTGTAACGCGAGCCCCGAGGCCGGGGCAGGGCCGGGCGGGGGAGGTGACGGCTTCCCGGCGCTGGCCTGCAGCTTGGAGGAGAAGCTGAGCCTGTGTTTCCGCCCCTCGGGTCCCGGCGCCGAGCCCCCGAGGGCGGCCGTGCGGCCCATCACCGAGCGCAGCCTCCTGCAGGGGGACGAGTGAGTGCGGGCCCGGCCGGGAGCGGGCGGGAGCCCCCCACTGCCCCTCGAGCTGCCCTCGTCCAGCTCTCGTCCAGCCCTCGTCCTGCCCTCCGGCCCTCGGTCCGCAGCCTCGGCGGGACTCCGGCCACAGGCTCCTCCCCGCGCCCTCCTTCCGCCTCCACAGACTGGCGAGTCCCCGCCCTCCCCGCGCCCCCGCTGGGCTCCCTGGGGCTTTTGGCCTCCCGGCGCTCAGCTATTTAAATCCCCGCTTCTCGGCCCTCCACGCTACTCTCTCTCCGCTACTGCCCTCCTGCTCCCTAGAAACCGACCCGGGTCTGTTTGGTTCAGAGAGGAACCTGCTTGCCCGGAGCCAGTAGTTAGAGACAGCACCTCTTCGGGCACGTGTGTAGCCACTCATTCATTCAACTAGCATTAATTTAAGCTCTCAGTGCCAGAGGCTGCTTCGCCCTGGGGATACCAAGGTGACTGAACATACCCCTGTCACATAGGGCACAATTTAGGCCGGGGGGTGGACTTGCAGACAAATATTTGTATGGGTGTGACATATTCTCCTGGACGTAAGTGCAAAGTATAGGAGATTTTTTTATATAGGACATGTGGGAGAGGCAGGAAAGGCTTCACGGGGAAAGAAATGTGAAAACTGGATCCTGATTGGGTGAGTGGGAGTTTGCCTGGCAGATGAAGAAAGGTCTAGCCATACAGCTCGCCGATATGGCACGTGCAAAAGTACCAGCGTTAAAGCAGCATTTATGCCACAGAATTTATTGGCTCCATCTGAGAGCCCAGGTGGAGTGCACATCACCACAGAGGCAAAAACGAAAGGAACGCACTGGTTACTAACGACAGGGATCTCTTAGTCTGGTGGGTAAACACGTACATTAACAGTCATTAGGATAGAACCGTCTCAGAGCCATGATAGGAAATTCATAGGGATTTGTGAGAGCTGGTTAAGGGGGAGGCAGAGTTCCTGGGGGGCACTTCATTTAACTACTAGCCTAGCCTTAACTAGCCACTTAAAATTTGGCTAAGGGTTGTCGTTAGGTACCAGGGTTTCACCCCAAAAGACAGTAAAAGGGGTGGTGAGGGTGAGGGAGCTGAGCATATGGTATAGGTGGCTGGGGAGGAGCCCTGGAGAGGCTGAGGGTTCAAGTAGTGCAATAAACAGTGTGGACATGGGTGGGGTGGGTTTTTAGAGCCCTGATGGAGTGGAGAGATTAGAGGTTAGGGAAGGATTCTTGAGAGATGGAGAAGGATCCACAGGCACTGAAAGGGCCTTCCAGCCTGATTCCTCTGTGAATAAGGTAGGAAGCTTGAGAAGGATTTAGGAATGGGGGCCTTTAAACACTGCCTTGGCAGTGGTTTGGGCCCAGCTATGCTGGGGACCACATCATTTCATTGACCTGCCAGGTGTGGAGGGAAGAGTTGATGACGAATTTATACACGCATGTACATAGCTTGTAGCAAAAGATGACATTTTTGAAAGTCTGTTCCCAGAGAAGATAGTTTTATATATGTGTAGATTTATATATTCTGAATCACAAGGACTCAGAACATATTCTGGATTAAAAAAATGATATTTTGGGTTTTGGGTTTGTCAAGAGTGACTTCTCAAAACAGATGAGTGGTTTGTACACAAATAGTTAAGGCTTCCTATTCTTGCTTCACCTGTACTGTCTAGAAAGTAGTTTATTTTAGGGGCACCTGCGTGGCTCAGTCAGTTAAGCATCCCACTCTTGATTTCGGCTCAGGTCATGATTTCATGAACTGAGTTTGAGCCCTGCATTGGGCTTTGCACTGACAGCCTGGAGCCTATTTGGCATTCTCTGTCTGCCTCTCTCTCTGCCCCTCCCTGGCTCATTCTCCATCTCTCTCTCTCTCAAAACAAACTTAAAAAAAAAAAAACACTAGGGGTGCCTGGTAGCTCAGTTGATTAAGCCTCCGACTTTGGCTCAGGTCATGATCTCATGGTCCGTGAGTTCGAGCCCCGCGTCGGACTCTGGGCTGATGGCTCAGAGCCTGGAGCCTGCTTCCGATGCTGTGTCTCCCTCTCTCTCTGCCCCTCCCCTGTTCATGCTCTGTCTCTGTCTCAAAAATAAATAAACGTTAAAAAAAAAAAAACAACAACACGAAAGTAGTTTATTTTAGTCTTTGCTTAAATCTTAGGTTGATATAAAACTTAAAAAATTTTGTTACTCTTGATGATGGTTTTTAGTAGATGATATGTTGGTAGTAATGCATGATGCTTGATTTGGGAATGCATAACAAACCTCTTTCTCTCTTTTCAGGGGCTGGGGCTGGTCATCACTCACTCACCCCTTTCTGTTGCATAAATTTCTCCATTTATGGAATCCAAAATGTCCATCCCTGCTCCTCAAACTAGAGAGAGTTGAGAATTCTTTCACTTAGATATTGCCTTGGCTTAGGGCACTTCGTTTAACTTCTCTGAGCCCCACCTTTATTTTTGGCTACATATGGATTGTACTTACCTGCTAAGATTTTACTTTAGGAAGGGTATCATGTAGGATTCGGTGTCACAGGATTTTGACCTCCTTTGACTTTGTCCTACTGGTTCTTTATGACAGGTTGTAATACTTTATGATAAGGATGAAGGCAATTCATGTCTTGACTGGAGAATTCTAGAAATCTTCCACTTAAGTCAGCCCTGTGTCCTTCCAACTACAACTGTTGTGACCTTGGTGGAGAGAGAGTACTGTTAATTGTCCTTCACTTTCTTGGAAGATCAAATTCACCCACAGTCTCTCCTAGTGGGTGAAGTATTGCACTCCACTTGCCCTCTTACTCCAGCCTCATTTAAAAAGAAGCAAACAAGCAGTCCCCAAAACTCTGGACTGTCTTCACCTACGAGAATATCCTACTTGAGTTCCTAACCAGCGTTAGGTATATAGTCAGTTATTTGGTATATGAAGTGCTTTTACGTAGGAAGGTGTGGGTCAAAAACTCAGCACGTTTAACAGTCCGCAACTGTTGCCTCTGATTTGAGCACTTTGGCATTGGAGAAGGTTATGATTCGAACAGAGAGGAGAATAGGAATGAACTATGCATTTGGGAGATGTGCAGGGTAAACAGGCCAGTTTCCTAGAGCTTTTTGGGTTCACGTTTTCATTGAAGCTGATGTGCATTCCAAAGCCAGACATCATTTTGGGATTTTATGTTTTTTTGGCAGTTACCATCCCATTGCTTCTTCTGTTTAGCACCAAATCCCAAATTCATTAAATCAAGTATGTTCCTTCTTTATTTTTAAGCTTGCATTCTTATTTTTATGCCTTCAGTGGTCTTGTTTTTTGTCTCTTTAGTGGCTTACACATTTGGGGAAAAAAACCCACTCAATTGTTTAATGGCTTATTCATGATTAGATATCTGCCATATATTTTAGTTTTTTTTTCCCTTATGACATCTGTGTATCTCTGCCCACTAAGTCACTTATATATGTAATGTTTAACTTACCCAATTAAATTTCATCTCATTTATATCTTTAAAGTCATTCATATTTTTCATACAATGTCATGTTTGATTATGCTGATATTACTTTGGTACTGAAATCTGAATTTTGATCATGAAATTGGAGTTTGCTGTCCTTGTCTGGTGTGGCTTGGGACTTTCCTCAGCATGACTCATGTGAAATAATGCTTGGAGTAATAGAACTGGAAGGAATATCTGGTATTCTTGTCCAAGCTTCTCATTTTATAGAAGGGTTGCTCATACCTAGAGAGGTTAAGGGACATAGCCAAAGACTCATTGTTTGAGAAAGAATGGAAACAAGAGTCTATGTTTTCTGAATTTTAGTCAAGCACCCTTTCATTTTACTGTTGCTTCCCCAAAATGCTGTCTGACAATAAGGAAGGGTAATTGCATTGGATATAACCTTTGTGCATTTTATTGTGAATTCCTGTTTCTTTCCCCCTTCATTTATCTTAGTCCTTAGCCTGTTATATTACAAAATAGATATTAAACCCTAGCCTCACACTGAGACTGAATCCTTTCTCTAAAAAGGATAAAAAATTTTGGTTAGAGAAAGATGACTCACCCTATGAAATGACCAGTATATTAGGAAGTTATTGAAGAAAAATGTAAAACATAGTGTGTGTACTACTTCTGTGGCTCTGTAAACATTACATAAGCTGCCTGTGTTTTAGTTTCCTCATCTGCAAAATGGGGATAATTATGATTCTTCATAATATAGTTTGTGAGGATTAGATGAGTTCATATATGTAAATTGCTTAGGACTGTGCCTGGCACCTAGAACAGCGGGAATGTTAGCTGTCAACTTTGAAAGAGTTTTTAATCACTTGATCTTGTCAGTCTGATTAGTTGATTTTCATTTAGTGTTATTTAGGAGGCCCTTCTTTTTGGTGTTTTTCTGGAAAACAGGCCTTCTGTTGTTTTGCTTTGTTATTTTTTGTTGCATCTTTCACTATAGTATTGCATGTTTATTTAATAAAAGATATGTAGGATGTTAACCTTCATTGATTGTGGTTTTCTTCTTTTTAAGGATTTGGAATGCCCTGACCGATAATTACGGGAACGTCATGCCTGTAGACTGGAAGTCATCCCATACTAGGACCTTGCATTTGCTTACACTGAACCTCTCAGAAAAAGGGGTAAGTTAAGAATTGAGCTGATAGTTTCTGACTAACTGATCCTGAGGATGGAACTAAAAAGTAGCCTTTCTGTTTCACGCATGTTCATTGGGTTGCCTCTTATTTCCAAGTTTCTAGCAATTGGAGTGGCCCACTGTTGCCATCTTGGCTCCACTACTGTCAGCTTGCTAGCACTTTCCTCTAGTTCTTCCCCTGCACACACTCACTTTTGTATGTTTAGCCAAATCTTCATTACCTGTGTATGAACACCAGTGATGAGCATTTTTCTCCTGAGCTTAACTAGCATAACTTTAGTATGCTGAGAAAACTCAGTTATACATTGAGGGTACTGGAATATCAACATAGAGTTAACTTTCTGATGAATTTAAGGACTTGTTGGACGTGACATGTTTTTGGAAGATTCTGTTTCTGTGAGTATTGGGGAACCTAAAAGACATTACAGTTCAGGGCACCTGAGTGGCTCAGTCAGTTAAGTGTCTGACTTTGGCTGTGGTCATAATCTCACGGTTCCTGGGTTTGAGCCCCATGTCGGGCTCTGTGCTGACAGCTCAGAGCCTGGAGCCTGCTTCAGATTCTGTGTGTGTGTGTGTCTCTCTCTCTCTGCTGCACCCTGCTCACACTTTGTCTCAAAAAATAAATATACATTAAAAAAAAAAGACATTACTGTTCTTGGCTAACTGAGGCTGCTTAGGATTCCTTGGTATTGTAATGTGAAGATGTCTTAAGTGTGATCACAATTGATAGGACATCTGGGGTGGGAGTGTAGAAAAGGGAAGATAATTTAATGTTTATTTATTTATTTTTGAGAGAGAGAGCGAGAACACGCAAGTGCGGAGGGGCAGAGAGAGGGAGACATAGAATCCGAAGCAGGCTTCAGGCTCTGAGCTGTCAGCACAGAGCCTGATGAGGGGCTTGAATTCACCAACCACGAGATCATGACCTGAGCTGAAGTTGGAAGCTTAACTGATTGAGCCACCCATGTGCCCCTAATTTTTTTTTTAATGCAGAGATTTCATTTTCTCTTTTCCTCTCCTCCCCTCCCCTCCCCTCTCCTGTCCTCTCCTCTCCTCTCCTCAAGTTTATTTATTTTGAGAGAGAGAGAGAGTGCAAGCAGGAGAGAGTGGCAGAGGGAGACAGAGAATCTCAAGCAGGCTCCATGCTCGGCGTGGAGCCCGTTGCAGGGCTCTGTTTCACGAACTGTGAGATCATGACCTAAGTTGAAATCAAGAATCAGATACTCAACTGACTGAGCCACCGAGGCGCCCCAGGAAGATAGTTGTTTTAAGTGGAAAATCACATTGTTGGTTTATCTAAAGGTGATGAGACATGTAGCCAAATTATGTTAAGTTTCCGGGCCTGACTGTTTGAAGTTCCTTATCATGTAACAGTGTAAACTCATGCCAGATTTTTTGGCACGCTCTGTATTTCATTAAGTATAGTTGTGTAATTGAGAGTATAATGCAGTGGGGCTGTCATTATTTTAAATAGTATTGCTAATGTTTTATGAAAACAGTTTTCTTAAATATATGATTCAGGAAAGCCTGCTGCTATTATTTTCTTGTAAAATACAGAATTTTGCTTCTATTTCCTAGTATTCTAGTAGATACAGAAATCTTACTGTATGTTCCAGTTATTAACCCCACAAAGCTATTTTGTTGACCAACCTGGCATATGTTTAGTGAAAAGGAATAAAACAGCATACCTTATGCTCTATCTTCTGTTTATTTAGACCCTAGCTATCATTTTGGGCTTAGTTCAAGTTTCCCTTCCTCTCTGAAGCTTCCTATTACTGTTTTAGCCTTTGCTGATCTCATGGAATTATACAATTTTAGAGTTGGAAGCGACTTTAAAGGACACTTAATCCACCCTCTCACTTGGGGGGAATCCCCATCTACAGCATCTCTGACAGATGGTCATTTAGCCATGGCCTAAATCCCTGTGCGGGAGGAAAATGCACCTCTCTCTGTGGGAATCGGTTACACTGGTGGGGTTGTGAAAATCTTCAAGGACTTATCTGTCCCACAGAGGTTAGCCCCGTTGTCTCCTGGGTACTAATACTGACAGCACATTGTTCATGTTTCTAACCATTACTTTGTTCTCTTATTAATCATATATGTTTCAGGGTCTGTCATTAGATTGTGACTTGCTGGCAGGTGTCTTTGTAATTGTGTTTTTAGTAGCTATCACTGTGCCTGGCACATAGTGAGTACTAGGACAAGTTATGTTGAGTGAACGAATGTATGATCTCGTCAATGAGACCATAAGGTCAGAGACCATGATGGAAAGTTCTTTTTTAAAAAGTAGCTATTTTTATATTATTTAACATAGTGCTAAATCCATGATAGCCAATTAATGAGTAATTTTTTGTTTGACATAATAAAATATAGCATAGAAGAGAGCCTTTCATAGTTTCAAATGGAAGTACATTGCAGGATGAATGGGACACTCTAATTTAGTTTCATTGAATAAAATGTATGTCTTGTATAGTTCTTAGATTGCACTTTAGGAAGTCACTCCCTTTTTCTGCCTTTTGGTTGTTGTTTTTAATTCCAGAATAATGGTATGGCTGAGGGTAGTTGATTAGTAACCACTTGGAGTTTAGTACTAGTAACTAATCTTAATTATAAAAACCTTATCTGGAAACCTCATCAGATTAAAGTGGACAAGCGATTATCCATCTGTCATCTATCTGTCTGATGAATAGAACTGAAATTAGAAATTAGAACTCTGTTTCTCAGGAAGGAGTGGCACACATTAAGTTCCTTAAGAACAAGTGGGCAATGCGGAACTGTATAAGAAGCAACCATCTCATTCCATTAGATAGCATATCATTACATCTTTTTTAACCTGAGTTATCTTGTTTAGCATTGCCACCTGTGCTCGATCCTTCCCGTGACTGAATTGTGTTAAATTTGCCTTTTGGAAGCATTCTTTAGTTTATTCCAATTGTAAAACAAGATCTATAGGAATTTTTTTTTTCCTTGACGAAGGGAGAAGACATTTCTTTTGCATTAGGCTGAGGAAAACCTTTAGGAAAACCACCATTTGCCAGATTTCAGCTTTTGATTTTTCTTTCATTGAGGTTTAAGATGTTTAAGACGGCATACTTCTGAATTGGATGAGTCTTTTCTGGAGTAAGGCAACTAGTACGTTCCAAATTCTTACATGGGCACATTTTTTCCATCCGAAGCAGCTTCAGTTTCATACAGGGCAGTAGAACCACCGGCTGTGTGTCTAACCTGGCACAGGAAGGAGTGATGGGAACGCTTGGCAGAGAGAAGACACACTGATGCCGAATGGGAGAGTGAATAATGACACCCATGACAGCCAAGGTTAGCTTTCAAAGCCCGAAAGGGGTTCCAGCCCTTAACATATGCCATCTCTGTGGGGAATGGACTTGGCTCAGTCCCGGGAAAGATGATCTGGGATCATTATTTCTGTTGTTATGGAAATCTATTCTAATGGGTTACTGGTATCACTTGTGTATCTTGGCAATAGCTATGAAAACAATTTCTAAATCCAGTGCCGGTTTTGAACATGCTTAGATGATAGAAGGCTTCGGAATCACATTGCTTTAGGAACCTCTCCTGTGCCATCTTCCTCCTCCTGCCATGAGCATTTTTTCAGGGACAGGGAACGTTGTTGTATGCACCTTTTCATCTTCAAGAGTAGAAGCAGGAAGAAGATGATCCTATCTTCCTTAGGGGTCACTTCAAAATTAAAACTTTGTGAGGGGAAAAATAAATCTGTGGTCCTCAGATTATAATGAAGATTGATTTTGGGAAGTGTTAAAATTTAAGGACCTGTGGAGATAATTGTTAGGTCTCCTCTCCATCATCCCGTACATCCTTATGACTACCGAGGCACATGTCATCTCCACTTCTATAATTTTGAAGTCAAACATTCTCCCATTTTAGTTGCTTTTTTTTTTCCTTTCCAACTTTAGACTTTATCCATTTACTTTACATCCAGAGGATGAGGGTTTGGGTCTTTCTCAGTCCTTTCTCCAACCCCCATCACCAAAACTTTCCCTTCCCTTGTCTTTCCAATATAATTATATTAAGATATTTGGTTAAGTTAATTTTAATCATTTACATTGACTGTTTAAATGTTCACAGTTGACCCATTTCCGTATATCATGAGAAATTTCCTCTTGTAATTTTTTTTCTTAGGGTAATAATAATTGCCTTGTGTTTTATTTAAGTTACCATTAGCTCACAGATTCAGCTTCAACAGAGCCCTGAAACTCACTTTAGTAAGTGACATACACCAGATAATCTGTTAGTGTCTGTCTTTCTTCCTCTTGTGCTTTTCTTAACGTCCTGTGCAATAACCATTCTCATCTGACCTGGTCACTCTCTCGTTGAGCATCACAGCCAACATTCTGGGATCTTTACTTCACTTTCATTACGAGAATGCCCTCACCTCTTTCTTGTATTAGATCCCTTGTCTGCTTCCTTTCTGGCTTTCCTCCTGGTTTTAATGCAGCATATTTTGCAGTAGCTGTCTGAGAAAGGGTGTATGAGGTCAAATACTTTGAGAACTTGAATACTTGAAAATGTCTTTATTCCAAGCTCCCATCTAATTGTTTAGCTGGAGATAGGATTCTAGGGTGGAATGTATTGAAACATGGAAATAATAGTAATCGTTTTCTGGCTTCTTTGGTTGCTGTTGAGAGTTCAAATGACATTTTTGATTCTTGATCCTTTTAATGTGTTTTTTTTTTTTTACCTCTCTCTGGAAGCTTTTAGATTCTTTTTTTCATACACAGTCTGAAATTTCACAATGGTACGCTGAAGGCCACGTGCAGGCCTTTCCTAGGCCGATGGTCCGGGAAGAATAGAGTGGGGAGCCATGTCATCACCGTGGTGCAGCATGGAATTGCAGTGTGTGGGGGGAGAGACCCTGGAGCACTGGCGTTGCTCCTCTCCCTGCCTGATGTTCTGAAAGGCAGCCCACCAGCGGTTCCTTGCACTTCTCACTGTGGGTTTCCTACTGGGTGGGTTGGATTCACCCTTACACTTCGGATGCTTCTGTATGAGGAACTAGGGAGGCAGTAGGGACTGCCCTGAAGTCAAGGGCGTGCTTTGATTTAGGCCATAAACTTCAGCCTCCTGAGGCCCAGAGCAGAGTGGAAAATGGCAGTGAAGCAAACAGAAACTTCCAGCACAGTTAGGTTGAAAGATCTTCTTGGAACCTAGAGAGATTTTATTTTTGGAAAGAGAGATGTTCCACTGTAACGCAAAGTATGACCCCCGTGGACAGTGCCAGGGAGTGATTCTTGATATTTTACCCCGAATATTAGAAGTTAGTTTGCAAGTAATTAACTTTATGTCATCTGTGTAATTTTAACATCTACTACTTTTACTATTAGATTGTTAACTAAATAACATTCGCTGCTAAACCCGCCTGTTGCCTCCTTTGGGTGTCTCTATCATTCCCTACAACTTCCTAACAAATACTGTGTAAAACATTCTTCTCCATGGAAAAAGCAGCTACGTGTGTGTCTGTATTGGGCAGTAGGGGTGCAGGCAGCATTCATGCAGGCAATTTCATGTTTCCATTCCCCTCATTTGTGTTTGAGGTGAATACATAAAGCACTTCGTACACTGTCTAGCGCACAGTGATTGGAGTCATTTCTCCCTTTCGAGGGAAGACTCTTTACCCAGACACTGTGACTTTGTTGTGATCAGAATTTCCTGCTTTTAACAGTGGGTTATTTTGCTTTTAGATAAGTGACAGTTTGCTCTTTGATACATCAGACGATGAGGAGCTGAGAGAACAGCTGGATATGCATTCAATCATTGTCTCCTGCGTTAATGAAGAGCCCCTCTTCACTGCAGACCAGGTATTGTGGAGAAATTCATCGAGGAAAGGAAAAGAGAACCTCGAGCTGAAGGACAATTTCTAACTGTGGCAATAAGTGACGGGTTGTTGGAATCTACTGATTTTTCCCGCATTTTCTGTTTATGTAGGCTTATCAGTTAACTCCTCCACTGAGAAAAGAAGAAAGTATATGTAATCCAAAGCAGATGGGATTATGCTAGTTGGGAAGATTCTTCAAGATAGGCAGTTTTCCAGTATAGACCTTGTTAAATCCGTGCAGCGAGTTATTACTAAGGGAGGGTTATTGCTTAACCTGAAATGACAAAAAATATTGTGAGTTTGGTACTTTTTTTAGGGTTGGCAAGACATGGCCAACTCTGATGTATCTGTGTAGAAATTACCCAGTTCCTCTAAAAGCCTGTGTAAAAATCATTAGTACTTATTAGAAGTGCGTACTGTGAACCCGGAAAGAAGTGAGCTTTATTCCTGTGGCGTGCTCTCATAATGTCAACTCTGTGTTCATGTAAACCGCTTGAATCAGCTTTCTCATTGTCTGAATACTCTTCCCACTGCTGTTGTGTTGTCAAAATGTGGTGTAAGAACTCCTTCCTGAAATAACATGCTTGTGGCTGCTCTGACTGTGAATGCTACCACATTACATTTTTAGGCTGGAAAGATGAGGTCGGGAAAGAGATATGTTATGGCAAGGATGGGAGGAGTCCATTAAAATGTGCCATTTTGATGCTCCTTAGTCATATTTGTGGTTAGATTATTGTAGGCCTGGGAAGAGTGTGGTGCTTAAAATGCCAGATAATAGGTTAGAGGGTTGTGGGAGGTTGATCATGATATCTCAGGGAAATACGTGACCCTGTGAGTTCACAGTCTCCTCAGTAATCTATCTGCCTGAATGCCGTAAACTGTTCCTGCTTCTGAGACTTGGAGAAATAGATTCTGCAGCCTCCTCTGGCATTTCATTGTACTGTTTTATAATGCCTATTTGAGAAAATCTTCTTACTAATTACCATAATCCCCACCTCCTTCAGATTTACTTTTCTTTGCCCTTAAGCTTACTGATTCATCCTGAATGTTTTCTTAATAGTTTCTTTTTTCCTTTTTTTTTTTTTTTAACTCTTAGACCTATTTTTTCTAACTGTTGAGTAATTTTTGTGGTTTTACATTCTCACTGACTTCTGTATCCTTCTCAACTTTTAAAAAGTGGAGCAGGACAAGGTACTGTTGGAAGATTCGAGCAGCGTTGCACATGACAGTAGATCATTGTCTGAAAGATGGTTCTGAAATTTTCGTGTTTTTGTGCAGCTTTTTTTCCCTTTAAGCTTCTACATGTCACGTAATTTTTGAATATCTCTTAGTCTTTCACGGAATTAATATATGAAATTCCTTTTCTGCCATTAAAGGGAAATTTTACTGCTATAAAGGTAATTTCTTGCTTTATTTTTTATACTGTTGTATTTCAAAAATTTTATGTCAGTTTGATTAAATGGCTTTCGATTGATTACTTGCATGTGTCATATGGTGAATTTTCTGTCATTTGCTTTCTTTTGACTGTAACGATGATCTGGTTCTAGCATGTGTAAGGTAAATTGTACCTGTGTTTTGCACCATTTCTCAGACCTTCAAGATCTGATAGATCTACTGAATCATGATGGGCATATTAAATATTATTCTGTTTAATTTTGTGTTCAGCATATTGTAAATTTTATTTCCTTGATAAACCATGTTCACTCTTAACAGTCAAAATTGTGATTATTCAGAACACCAACTCCTGCACAGTGTTGGTTAGTGGATATTTCAGTGCCCTTCTTTTCCGGTTGCCTCATGAGCGCCATGTTGCAGAGAGATTGTTTTTCCCAAGTATATCTGATTAACAGTGGTGTGTGTATTTTGGAAGGTTATTGAAGAAATTGAAGAAATGATGCAGGAATCTCCAGACCCAGAAGATGACGAGACACCCACGCAGTCAGATCGGCTGTCGATGCTGTCCCAGGAAATCCAGACTCTTAAGAGGTCCAGTACTAGCAGTTATGAAGAGAGTAAGACACCCTCCTTCATTCCATGCTCTTTAGACTTCCTGTGCATCTCAAACCATCTCCAGAAAGCTTTCACTCCAAAGGCTAAGTTATGCACCCTTCTTCAGCCCTCTAGTAATACTCGGGCATATCTTTATCATTGCTTAGGGACTTTGTCACATTCACCTTTGAATCCTGTACTAGTCGGCTCGGGCTGTGTAACGAAGTACCACATGCCGGGGGCTTAAGCAACGGGAATTTATCCTCTCAGAGGTCTGGAGGCTAGAGGTTCAAGATGAAGGTGTTGGCAGGTTTGGTTTCTTCTGGGGTCTCTCTCCTTGGCTTGTAGATGTCTTCTCTCTGTCCTCCCGTGGTCTTCTCTTTGCATGTATCTCTGTCCTAATCTTGTCATTTTATAAGGACACCACTCACACTGGATTAGAGCCCACCCTAACAACCTCATTGTAACTTAATTATCTTTGTAAAGACCCCATCTCCAAATACAGTCACACTCTGAGGTCCTGGGTGTTGGGACTTTAGTGACATCATAGCCTCACATGAGGAGAAGTGCTGAGAAAAATCTGAAGTGGGCTTTAGGGAGTAGGCCTTCCTTCTTTCTTCCCAGTCTTCAAAAAAATTCACACATTGGGCCATATGTGATTAAATATGTATTTAGTTTAATTGTTTCAAATCGACTTCTGTCTTTTGAAGTGTGCTAGAACCCTGCTAAGTTGCTTGCAGTTTCTTGTCAGCAGGTAGTTTGGGTACTCTCCCTCAGCTTTTGTGTTTGTTCTGTTTCTTGTTCAAGCTTTTTTTAGTCTTGACTGGAGTGCTGTTGGTGGGATGATTGAGTTAGACAAGTAAAGAATGTTGTTACACTTCTCAGCCTCTTGAGAAGTAACTTTGCTGCCTACCTCTGCTCAGTCCTGCCCACCAGAAGTTTGAGGATTATGAGAAGATTGTGAACAGTTTCATTGCTTAGAGTATGGTGTCTGCTCTTTTGGCATGAAACCCCCTGTTGTGCTCGTCTCCCGAAACATTTTTGTCTTAGTATCTGCTGTGCTTTGCTTCTGGCCGCAGGAGTAAAAAGGCTCCCGGTATCTGAATTAAATGAGCTACTGGAAGAAATTGAGACTGCCATCAAGGAATACTCCGAGGAGCTGGTGCAGCAGCTGGCCCTGCGAGATGAACTGGAGTTCGAAAAGGAAGTGAAAAACAGCTTCATTTCTGTTCTCATTGAAGTGCAGAACAAACAGAAAGAGCACAAAGAAACAGCCAAAAAGAAAAAGAAACTCAAGAACGGCAGCTCTCAGAATGGGAAGAACGAGAGAAGTCATATGCCCGGCACAGTAAGTGGTGTTTTGCAGGAGTCCTTGAGCACTTGGAAGCTGCTTCCGTGGTGGTCCCAGCGCTCCAGGCCCCAGGCAGGCAGGCGGTGCCTACGCATGCGAGTGCTTCTCACCGCGGTGCCCACAGGTTCTGGTGGAGAATGCCACTGTGCTCAGCAGTTTCAGAAAGGGGTTCTCTGGGTGAGGACACAGTGGTTTTCTGGGTATGGTCAGGGGAGAAGTAAGTGGAAGGAAGAGGAGGAAGAAAGAAGGAGGGTGTCTTAAAGGTATCAAAGCATTAACGGTGATTATTTATGTTTGGCTGGTGGGCGTATGAATGGTATTATTTTCTTATTTTTGCTCATCTTGCAGGAGTTGTATAATAAACAATTAAAAGGGGGTGCCTCTAAGGGTTGCTGAACTGTGCTGAGCCTGAAAGCACAGACTGATTCACAGTCAGATTCCTCCTGATTTATCAGCGAAGTTGGAACATGAAGGCATTGGAGGCAGTTATGTGACATCAGCCATTTGCTTGAGTGTTTGGCAGATTAGAATATTTCTGACCGGGGACAAAAAAGTTGAGAATATGTGCATCTTTGACTCTTCATGTAAAATTTCTTGTTTTCTGCTTTTTCAGTTTTCTTAAGTGGTCCTCTTAATTTCACGTGATTAAAATCCATCATAAACATTAATTTTATGAGATGTGTTTCTTTATTGGTCTTAGGGCCATTTCATTTTTTTTTTTGATCATTTGAGGCCTTATATGTTGCCACCTTCGTATTATTTGTGTGTGAAGAAATGTCAGTTTTGTTTTTTTGGACTATAATGGTTGTCCAGAGGGATCCAGTTTTCTAAGAGGAATGTCCCTTTTTCATTCTTGATACTGATAACCTGGTAATACGAATTATCACAAACTAGCTATTATGGTTTGTAATAATGTAAGTTCTGCCTTTAAGTCTTGATTTGTTTTTTTCTAAAGAATACTTATATCAGAGAAGTAGTTCTCACTAACCAGCCTCTCATGGAATCCAGGAAAGAGAATGCAGTTCTGGGTTGCTGGGTCACCAATGAGCAGTTGATACAAACAAAGAGATCTCGCCGTTTAGCCCATTCATTGTCTGCTTGGGCCTGTGAGTAAATACATGGTCTTAGTGTGATGTCCACTTGTGTATAGAAAGGACATAGCTTCAAAACATTTGTTTGAATATACAGTTCTGGAAAGTGTGCTTTAAATTTCTGGAGCAAAATTTGGATGTCATATTTTTAAAAACATTGCACCTTTAACTTGCCCTATTATACAAGTGTGATTAAATGAAATGCTTAGTCAAAAAGTCATAGCGTGGTTGGTAATTTCTGTCTGTCTGCTTTTAGGAATTACATGTAAACCCTCCATTTATTGGTGTTAACACTTGGCTGAGGAAAATAAATTTGTCCCTAGAGGGGTTTAAAGGCTTCTTTTTGTAACTCCTGTATAAAAAGGGTTAGAGTGGATTCACTGTGTAATTGTACATGGCATTTATATTGAGAAATGGATTTGGCAAGGTAAGATTTAGCTCTTACTCGAACCTTTATGAGTCATGAAATAGATTCATAGTAAAAGTCCATTTTTTTCACAGTATTTGGACCTGGGAAGTTGCTTCTCGAGTCCTGATCTACTATTTGTAACAAAACCTTTAATCAGGTTACTGATGGCCTTGCTGAGCTCGTGGTACTGGTTCCCTCTAAGCTGGAGAAAGACCATCCCATCTGTGACTCAAGGAGCCTGAAACCTATGATTCTGAAAATAGTGGTGGGTGGCTCAAAAGAACCTTAAAGTGAAGTGGCCAATTGGATAAACAGATTGCAAAGGATAGTACCTTGTTAGACACTTTATAGAACACGTGGTTTGGGCAGAGCCTGACCTCTAAGAGTTATCAGTGACACAAATTTCTAAAAATTGGTGACGTTCTTACAGATACCATGTATTACCTGCTTTCTAACAACATTGGTCGCGTTTTTCTTTTTGCCATAGATATTTTTGTTTTATTAGCAGGACGTGGTTTTCTTTCCTTAAGCATGGAGTAGCCTTCCTTCCATTTTTCCTTAAACATGTTTCACTGAAACAAAACATCAGTTTGTAGTTGGTATAACCCTCTATCCATGTTTGCTAGCTGTTTGTTTTGGTCCAAAGATACTGTAATGAAATATCTGGGTGGGACTAGAGCAGAGTTAAACTATTTAGGTGTTAATTTTGGAGACATTTTGTTTCAAACATTTTCTGTAGGGAAAAAAAAATTGGGGGCTGAGGGATGCTATTTAGATTGAGCACTAGACAGTTTTGGGGAGACAATTGGGGAGGGGCGTAGAAATACTATTAAATATAAAGTATTGAGTATCTTATACAAGTGAAATCTTATCTGGCTTTGTTTTAATTTTTAAAATCTGCATGTTGGATAAGACAAAGAAATATCCGTTCAGCAAATGAATGACTAGGAGTGTAAGAAAGAAAGACTAGAGAGTGTAATTTCTGGTAGTAATAAATGCCACCAAGACAATAAAAGGCTGGGTAAGGTGGTCGGTAGCAAAGCTGCCGGAGAGCTGTTTTCTGTAGGGTGGTCACTATGTCACTGCTCCTCCTGATGGGCAAGGTCGGTTGTCCTGTCCTTTTCCAGGTCTCTGTTTGGAGAGGAGGTTAGAGGATGGTTCTTCTCTTTAGGAAATGAGACTTAAGAGAGCAGAAAACTGTATCTCCTATGTCCTGTTGTTCAGCATCAGGAGAAAGAGAGCGGTGGGAGTGGAGATTGGAATGGTTGATGGGTACTGTCTGTTAATCACTATGATGACCTGTGTGCATTTCTTGGAACTGACTGTGCTCTTTGGGCCTTGGTGCTTTTATACGTGCCCTTTCCTTTTCTGGAGAGCCCCGCTTTTCCTGTTTCCCCCAGTCCACTTGGAGGACTTTTTTTTTTTTTTTTTTAAGTCGACCTTCAAGCATTGTCTTCCTTTCTTAGAGCCTTCCTCGGTGACTCTTCCTCCAATGCAGAATTGACTAGTCTCTCCTTTTGGGGTTAGTATTATTCCTCGTGACTGTTTCTTTTGTCACGGTCACACAGGACTGCAGGTTTTTTTGTTTTCATGTCTGTCTCTGTCAGGTTCCCTAAGGATAGGAAATGTAACTTTATCTTCTTTTATATCCTTAAGTGTAACATTAAGTACTCATTTTTCTGCTGAATAAATGTGTGAAAGAAAGATAAACTTGCAAACCTGTATTTCTACCTTGGAATTTTCTGTCAGGTGTCAAACCCATGGAGGAGGAGTAGCCTATTGATTAAGAACTTTGGGGGAAGAGCTGTGTTTGAATCCTGCTCCTGTCACTGAGTACATCTATCTCCCTTTGAGTTTTGGGAGGACTAAATGAAATAATGTGTGTTAAGACTAGCATATATCCTGAGTAAATGCTAGTTATTATATGTCCAACTGCCTACTAGCTAGTTGTCTCTGGAATTTATCAAACTAGAGTTACCATTTTCCTAAGGTTGAATGTAGTTCTTATATATTTTTCTTTTGGTTAGTGGAACAGTCTACTCATTCACTGATATCCATGGAATTTCTGAGTCAAAGGATATACAGTTTTGGAGCGTTTTCCACAACCAACTTTTCAAATTGTTCTACAGAAATGAACCTAGTAATAGTGTGAGTGAGCGACCATTTCCCCACACTTCCAGCCAACAACGGATATTATTAGCCTTTCGATCTTTTGTTGATCTGAAAGGCAAGTAATGGTTTGATCCGTTGACTTCTGTATTCTCTTGTGAGTTGCCTATTAAGTCACGTAAGAGATGTTTTTCATATTTATGAGGTACACATACTTTTAATCTCATAGTGTCATAATTTATCATCATCAGCCTTCCCAAAGGCTCATTCACATTGTTTCATTGTTCAGCATCTCACCTAATTTTTGCTACTTTGCACATCACGTAATGCCTGTTTGTTGAATTGAAACTTCACTATAAAGGAGATACAATCCCAGAGGATTTGGAGTTGTCATATTTGAATTATTGTTCTATCAGGTGGTCTTTTAAATTTTATTTTTTTGCCAATCTTCTGTTTGTATTGAATAGAGTCACAGATTATTGAATTTCAGTGGCAGTTCCCATGAGTACAAGAACAAGTCCAAGTATACCAGTTACATTTTATTTTTTAAATTTTATTTTTAAAAAGTATTTATTTATTTTGAGAGAGAGAGTGGGTGGGAGAGAGAGACCGAGAGAGAGGGAGAGCGAGCGAACCCCAAGCAGGCTCCACACTGTCAGTGCAGAGCCTGATGTGGGGCTTGAACTCATGAACTGTGAGATCATGACCGAGCTGAAATCAAGAGTCAGACACTCAACTGGCTGAGCCACCCAGGCGTCCCACTAGGTATGTTTTAATTTAGCAGTGGTTGTCACCTAGAGTTACCTGAAGTTGTAAAGATATTAATGGGTACTCGCTTGGCATCATACCTCGGCATATGGATGAAATGGCCATATTTCCTCCTTTAGAATCCAGTAATGTTTTTAAATTAAAAGTCACATATAAGGTTATGTATTATAAGTCTAGGGTTGCGAAGATAGGAATGAATAGTTTTCTGTTTGCCATACTCACATTGAACTTTCAAGAGCGAGTTCTCATGTGTTGGACTTAGCACCAGCAAAAATGTATAATTGCTTCAGTATAACCCGAAGAAGTTTATTTTGAAAACTCATGGGGTATTAGGAATCAGTAACTCTGTTGTGAAAAGAATCATATTGCCCTGGTCTATTGCTTTTGGGGGTCGGGGAGATAACTGCTTCAAGATGGGGGACAGCTAGGGCTTGGATGATAGATACTCTTTCTTATATCTTTCTTTCACAGATGCATTGCTCTGTATTTATGAGTCATTTAGCTCAGATTATGATGAATAGTCAAATCTATTTTGTTTCTCTTTTGCATGCAAAAATGCACCAGTAATAGTTTTCATTTAATCTTCACCAAAGCTGACTTTAAGGTAAGAGAAATTTATTTTCATTTAGATAGCTCCTATTAGATTGTTCTGAAGTTATTCCAAATTGTGCTAGCTCTTAGCTTAGAAGGATCTGTTCTGATACCCTACTTGAATTTGGGGCTTTTGTTTATAATAAGGTACAACTAGCTTTTTTTCTTCCCTTTTTCCTTCTTTCTAATTTGGAATTTTTAAATTTCACATTTGCTAAGATGATACAGACTGGGGATTGACAAGGCAAACTACTGCCGGAAGGCCAAATTGGCCCTCTACCTGTTTTATAAATAAAGTTTTATTGGAATACAGCCATGTCCATTCATTTCCATATGGTCTATGGCTGCTTTGGTGTTACAAGGACAGAACGGGATAGTTGTGACAGAGACTGTGTGGACTGTAAACTTAAAATATTAACTCTCTGGCCCTTTATAGGAAAAGTTGGCCAACTCCTGATTTAGACTAAAATTGAGTAAAATTAAAAATTTGAAGAAAAAAAGATGCAAACTCCATTTAAGTGAGTTTGTATAAAAAGATCACTATACTATGACTAAAATTTATTATAAAATGTAACCTTATTTTATCTGTGTGTGTTGAGTTCTCCTTTCCTCAGAGCCCCATCCAGCAGCCTGAGTTGTGTCTACATGTGGTGATGCCTTGACCAGTCCATCTCCAAGCCACATGCCTAAGGCAACCTGCCTAGCAATAGACCTTTGTGTCAGATTCCCAGTAGCTAAGTGAAGAGAGCCAGCGGGTAGACCAGTTGTCTTCTAGATTTGGGGCCAAATGAAAAACTTAAAAATGTTGGCAGTCCTCTGGGTGCATTGTATTTATAGACAGCAATAAATAGTAGTTTAAAGAAGATAGAATAGAAATGGAAAAAAGGACTGATTCCCTTCCCCCACTTTTTCTAAGTAGTGGTACTTGAGAAGATAAAGTCTACCCTATATATGTGAATGTAAATATTAATATATTTTTGGCAGTAATTTGTTGGTTATATTTGATAGCATTTCTCTGCAAATTTCTTGTTTCTTTTTTAAAGTATAGTTGACACAAGGTTACATTAGTGGCAGGTGTATAGCATAGTGATTTGGCAACTCTATACATTATGCTATGCTCGTCACAAGTGTAGCTCCCATCTGTCACCATACAATGCTATTACAAGAACACTGATTATATTCCTTATGATGTACCTTTCATCCCCGTAGCTTACTCATTCCCTAACTGGAGACCTGTACCTCCCACTCACCTTCATCCATTTGCACCCCCATTCCCCTGGCAACTACCAATTTGTTCTCTGTATTTATGGGTCTGTTTCTGGTGTTTGTTTATTGTTCATTTTTTTTTTTTTAGATTCCATATAGAAGTGAAATAATATGGTATTCGTAGGACTTACTCATGTAGCATAATACACTCTAGGGCCATCCATGCTGTTGCAAAGGGTAAGAACTCTCTTTTTATGACTGAGTAATATTCCATCGCGTGTGTATTGATGGACATATCTTGACTATTGTAAATAATTCTGCAGTAAATATAGGTGGTGCATATATCTTTATGAATTGGTTTTTTTGTTTTCCTTGGGATCCAGTCAGTAGTGGATCATATGGTATTACTATTTTTAATTTTTTAAGGAGTCTCCATATTTTTTTTCATGGTGGTTGCACCAATTTACATTCCCATTAACAGTGCATGAGGGTTCTCTTTCCTCCACATTCTCGCCAACACTTGTTATTTCTTGACTTTTTTGATACCAGCCATTCTGACAGGTATGAGGTGATATCTCATTATGGTTTTGATTTGTATTTTCTTGATGGTTAGTGATGTTTGAGCATCTTTTCATGTTTCTGTTGGCCTTCTATATGTCTTCTTTGGAAAAGTGTCTACTTAGGTCCTCTGCCCATTAAAAATTTTTTTTTGTGTGTGTTTGAGACAGCGTGAGCGGGGGAGGGGCAGAGAGAGAGGGAGACACAGAATCCAAAGGGGCTTCAGGCTCTGAGCTGTCAGCACAGAGCCCGACACAGGGCTTGAACTCACAAACCCACAAGATCATGACCTGACCTGAAGTCAGATGCTTAACTGACTGAGCCACCCAGGTGCCCCTATTTATGGGCTTTCTAACTAGTTCTGTTGATCTGTATAACCATTTTTGTGCCAGTACCATACTATTTGATTATTAGTTTTGTAGTATATCTTGATATCTGGGATTGTGATACCTCCAGCTTTGTTCTTTTTCAAGATTGCTTTGACTATTCGGGTCTTTTGTGGTTCCGTACACATTTTAGGATTATTTGTTCTAGTTATGTAAAAAATATTACTGGTATTTGGATAGGGATTGTGCTGAATCTGTAGATTGCTTTGGGTATTGTGGACATTTTAACAGTATTGATTCATCCAATCCATGAGCATCTTTCTCATGGTATATCTTTCCATTTGTTTGTGTTGTCTTTAATTTCTTTCGTCAGTGTTTTATATAAGTTCTCAGTACAGGTCTTTCATCTTCTTGGTTAAATTTATTCCTAGGTAATCTATTCTTTTTGATGCAGTTGAAAATTGGATTGTTTTCTTTATTTCTCTTCTGCTACTTTGTATTAGTGTATAAAAACACAACAGATTTCTGTGTATTAATTTTATATCCTGAAACTTTACCGAACCCATTTATTCTAGTATTCTGGTAGTCTTAAGAGTTTTGTAGATATACTAACATGCATTTGCAAATAGAGTTTAACTTCTTCCTTACCTATTTGGATGCCTTTTATGTCTTGTCTGATTGCTGTGGCTAGTGTTTCCAGTATTGTGTTGAATAAAAGTGGCAAAAGAGGACCTTGTCATGTTCCTAAAGCTTTTCCTTAAGAGTATTGTGTTAGCTGTGGGTTTGTCATCTATTGCCTTTATTAGGTTGAGGTACATTCCTTCTTAAACCCACTCTATTGAGAGTTTTTATCATAAACACCTGTTGAGTTTTGTCAGATGCTTTTTCCTGCATCTGTTGAGATGATCATATGGTTTTTATCTTTCATGTTGTTAATGTGATACATCACTTTGATTGATTTGTGAATATTGAACCATCCTTGCATCCCTGCAATGAATCCCACTTAATTAAGGTGAGTGATTCTTTTAATGTATTGTGGAATTTGGTTTGCTAATATTGTGTTGGGGATTTTTGCATAAATGCTCATTAGGAATATTGGCTTGTAGTTTTCTTTTTTTTGGAGTGTCTTTGGTTTTGGGGTAATGCTGGCCTCATAGAATGAATTTGGAAGCGTTCCCTCTTTTTTTTTTTTTTTTTTTTTTAATAGTTTGAAGAGGATAGGTATCAACTCTAAATGTTTGGTAAGATTCACCTGTGAATCCATCTGGTTCTGGACTTTTTGTTTGTTGAGAGTTTCTGATTACTGATTAAGTTTTGTTATTAGTAATCGGCCTGTTCACATTTTCTATTCCTTCCTGATTTAGTTTTGGAAGATTGTATGTTTTTAGGGATTTATCCATCTCTTCTAAGTTGTCCAGTTTGTTAGCATATAATTTTTGATAGTTTCTTATAGTCTTTTGTATTTTTCCTTATTATAATAAGTATTCCTAAAAAATTAGCATTAGGGCCATAAAATGGAAGGTCAGTGTAGGATGGAGAGAAACTTGGATGTGTATTATTTATTGTTTTAATACTGCACACCTATGAATTATTAGTTTAGATGTAGAACACATTTATTTTATGAGAAATAGTTCTGCCTAGACAAATGTATGTCACTACCAGTTTTTGTTAATCATTATCTACTATTGATTTTTTGCAACTGTCTTTTGGTGACTGGTAATAGTGAGCTTTCATGACACAGCAGTTAACTTAGTAAAAATCAGGAGTCTATTCTTGACTCCTTATGCCTTGGAGAGGTTTGCTAATTGTTAATATAACAGAAATTCACATAAAGCCTTGATATGGCAGGAAATTGTATTCTTTCTTTTTTCTTCCAAGATTTTGTTTAATTCCAGTTAGTTAACATATAGTGTAGTATTAGTTTCAGGAGAATTTAGTGATTCATCACTTACATATAACACCCAATGCTCATCACAAGTGCTTTCCTTAATGCCCATCACCCATTTAGTCCATTCCCCTACCAACCTCCCGTCCACCAACTGTCAGTTTGTTCTCTATAGTTAAGAGTCTCTTGGGGATCCTGGGTGACTCAGTCGGTTAAGCATCCAGCTCTCGATTTAGGCTTAGGTCATGATCTGACCGTTTGTGAGATTGAGCCCTGCATCGGTCTCTGTGCTGACAGTGCAGAGCTTGCTTGGGATTCTCTCTCTCTGTCTCTCTCTGACCCTCCTGCCTGTGGTCCTGCCCTCTCTCTCTCTCTCTCTCTCTCTCTCTCTCTCTCTCAAAATAAATAAACTTAAAAAAAAGTCTCTTATGGTTTGCCTTCCCTCTCTGTTTTTATCTTATTTTACTTTTCCTTCCCTTCTCCTATGTTTATCTGTTTTGTTTCTGAAATTCCACATGAGTAAATCATATGGTATTTGTCTTTCTCTGATTGAGTTATCTTGCTTAGCATAATACACTAGTTCTGTCTATGTCATTGCAAATGGCAAGATTTCATTCTTTTTGATCTCTGAGTAATATTCCATTGTGTATGTATATATACACACCACATTTTCTTTATTCATTCATCAGTCAGTGGACATTTGGCCTCTTTCCATGATTTGGCTATTGTTGACAGTGCTGCTAGAAACATTGGGGTGCATGTGCCCCTTCGAATCAGTATTTTTATATCCTTTGGGTAAATACCTAGCAGTGCAGTTAATTCGACACCCAAAAAATTAATATTCCAGTTAAGAAATGGGCAGAATATATGAACAGATATTTCCCCCAAGAAGACATACAAATGGCTGACAGACACATGAAAAAATGCTCAGCATCACTCATCATCAGGGAGATACAAATCAAAACCACAATGAGATACCACCTCATACCTGTCAGAATGGCTAACATTAACAACGCAGGAAACCATAGATGTTGATGTGGATTCAGAGAAAGGGGAACCCTCCCACACTGTTGGTAGGAGTGCAAACTGATCCAGCCACTCTGAAAACAGTGTGGAGGTTTTTCAGAAAGTTAAAGATAGAGCTACCCTATGACCCCGCAATTGCACTACTAGTTATTTACCTTATTATATACTTAGGGTGTTCGTAAGTATCAGGAAATAATGTATAAAATTAGCAGGGTTAATTATTTTACCCTAGTTTCAGTAGCTTTGAAAATTTTTGCCAACACTTAATTACCATATTAATATTAAATTACTTAAAAATTTAAAAAGATCTTCAAATAGAAAAAATTAAATTGATACTGTTCCATTTAATTCCTAACTTAGAAAATCTTCATACCATACCTTTCTGTTCTGAGAGTGAAATTCCAAAATAATAGTGTAATATTCAAGACATTTTCAAATATTTATCTACTTTGGTTTAGTTCATATTTTCTAATTTACTTGGATCTGCTTTTTCTCTACAGAAAGTTTTTCACTGTAATTTGCATTTATAACTGCTTTGTAATTCACATGAAAACTATTTGATTTGAGGGGCACCTGGGTGGCTCAGTCAGTTGAGTCTACACCTCTTGATTTCTGCTCAGGTCATTATCCTGGGGTTGTGGCATCGAGCCCTGTGTCAGGCTCTGCGCTGGGCATGGAGTCTGCTTGGGATTCTCTCTCTCCCTCTGCCCCTCTCCCCTGCTTGCACGCTTACTCTCTCTCAAAAAAAAAATTAAAATATTTGATTTGAAGAAGTGTGAACACAAGCAGACTAAATTTTTACACCTTAGGTAATACCTTAATTATTTGAATATCTGTGCTTTCTAATTTTTTTTGCATGTAACTATTGCTTTCAATTCTGTTTTTCTTTCTTTTTTTTTTTTTTGAGACTTTATTTTTTATTTTTTTTAATTTACATCCAAATTAGTTAGCATCTAGTGCAACAATGATTTCAGGAGTAGATTCCTTAGTGCCCCTTACCCCTTTAGCCCAACAGAGTCTCTTCTGTTTTGTCCCCCTCCCTGTTTTTATATTATTTTTGTTTCCCTTCCCTTATGTTCATCTGTTTTATCTCTTAAAGTCATCATATGAATGAAGTCATATGATTTTTGTCTTTCTCTGACTAATTTCACTTAGCATAATACCCTCCAGTTCCAGCATGTAGTTGCAAATGGCAAGATCTCATTCTTTTTAATTGCCGAATAATACTCCATTGTGTGTGTGTGTGTGTGTGTGTGTGTGTGTGTGTGTGTGTGTATACACACACATATATATACCACATCTTCTTTGTCCATTCATCCATCGATGGACATTTGGGCTCTTTCCATACTTTGGCTATTGTTGATAGTTCTGCTATAAACATGGGGGTGCATGTGTCCCTTCGAAACAGCACACCTGTATCCTTTGGATGAATGCCTAATAGCGCAATTGCTGGGTCACAGGGTAGTTCTATTTTTAGTTTTTTGAGGAACCTCCATACTGTTTTCCAGAGTGGCTGCACCAGCTTGCATTCCCATCAATTCTGTTTTTCTTATGTTTTGTGTTTTGATTATTTTAAGAATGTGAAATTAAAACTATTGTTCTAGAAGTTAATATTTGAAAATTTTGTCATTTAAACTATTGCAAATGATGTGATTTATAAGGAACAATAATTTATGTTTGAATTTCACTTCCTTTTGAACCTCCTGAGTAAAAAGAATATTAATGAAGTCAGAGCATAAGTTAGGATATGAGTCCGAAATAGATGAAAAGCATTTCTTAATTGCTTTTTCTAACCTTTTTTTCTGACACTGAGCTTTGAATTTGGGATTTTTAAAGATTTCCTGCTAGTTAGAGATCTGTGCCAGTGGGTGTCAGATGAGGCTTAGAGAAAAGTCTGATAGCAGGAATTAGTTTGAATTTCCTGGCCTCCTGGTTAGTTTCGCTCTTCCCTGTCTTGGATCCTGCTTTCTGTGAAATTAGTTAAACTGGTGAATGTGTGAAGAGAATGATTTGATATATTTAGGACTCCAGAGAAGGATTAACAGACCACATCGCTGTATCCGATTCTTGTTGCTTGTTGGTTTCCATAGTGTTTTCTAGCTCTTTACTTTTTTATTGTTCAGAAAGATCTTGAGTTACCCGCAAGTGTAACTTGTTTTCTGTTTAAGCTTTTTGGATGATTTGTATATTTAGTCATAGACAGTAGTGTGTTTTCTTTGTGTTGTCTTAAGTCCTTTAAGCTAGAGACTATAATCAGGAGTGTTTTATTTCACAGTGGCCATTTTATTTACTTAAGGAGAACTTAGACTGCTCATTACTTGTTCTGGAGAAAAGTAGAAAGGTGTGGTTACTTCTTTTTGGGAGCTGTGTCCCAAATGTTATTCTAGCCTTTTTAGAGGAATGTTTTGAATATTTTTGGATATCTATATTTGCTGAACGCTTTGCTAAGTGATTCCCATGGATTCCTCACAACGACCCTATAGATTTTGTTCATATTTCTTTTGCTCACAGAACCCGTGTGCCCTGGCGCGATGATGTGCAGTTATGCAGAGACGCGTGCAAGGGACCCTTGGCCCTGCGTTGCTGCTTCTGAGCTGTGCAGACATGCTGTCTGCGGGCTTGGGAATCTTGGCTCCTTTCTTCTTTCAGATTTTTATAATTTTTGTTTTTAATCTCCTCTATCTTGTTTATACTTTGTTGCTCCTGGTTTTGTATGGGAAAAGATTCCAGAGAATGACTGATTTTGAGACTTAATACATACTCATGCCAGGGAAGGAAATGGTCATGAGGCAGTTGTGAGTGTTCTCATTGTAAATCATGTGAGTGGAGCCCCGTATTGAGTAAACTTCTTCCCCCGTCCTTACCAGGTTACTTTGGCACTTTGTCAGCAGTGAGGGAAACAATAAAGTAAATACTGTAATGCTTAATCATTTTCCTGCTTATAAATGGGCTCATATAAAAAATTCCATTCTGAGAAGCACATTTTACAGAGCTATTAACTCCTTTGTAAAAAATACGGTGGAAACAGATGGATAGATTGCAAAATAACTTGAGACTCCCAGCATCTTCCTTAGCTCTTCACTTTGAATTTGAACATTTGGATCCTTCAAATTTGGAAATGGTAGATTAAGTGGAAATAGGATTGAGCTTTCTGACATAACTTAATATTGCAGTTGTTTATTTCAATTAAACAAAAGTAAGAAGTCTTTAATGTCCTTTATGTCATTGAGCATTCCTAACCTTGAGGCTTCAGAAAGTGCTTTGACATGTCGGTAGTACTTTTGCCATGAGAAATGTTCAACAAAGCAATGCTTCTCTCCTTCTTTTCTTCCTCCCCCCACCCCCAATAAAATTTCAGCGTCAACAAAATCTTCCCTCTGGCCCAGTTTAGTACCAGAAGCACCTAATCACACCATGTCTGCTCTCAAGGTCATACATGTAGTGCTTCTAAATGAGGTGATGTTTACTAAAAAAGTAAATTTAATCTGTCTCTGAGGTTTTATCTTTTTAAAATTCATTTTGCCTTCCAGAAGAGTGTATTGTTTGGAATTTATAGGGCAATTGTAAAACCATCTATCGTGTGCTCTGTGGAGCTCGTTTCCTGTTTCTTCCTTGTCCCCTTGCCTGCTCTTTCTGTTCCTTGATCCTTCTAGTTCACTGATCTTCTCCTGGCTGCTCTTTTGTTATCCTAGGGGCTTTGTATTTCTTAGTCACCCATTGTTTTACAAACCTTGTCAACAAGATTATTTATCTTACTTTGTTAATCTCACGTTGACTTCCTAGACCAGGTTCTTCAGTGGACTTTTTCAGGGCTCCGTTGTTGACTTCTTTGGCAGAAAACTTTCTATCTTGTCACATCATCTTTCTTCTGTTCACCTTCAGATTATTTTTGCCTCTTAGCTCTTTAAAAAAAATTTTTTTCTCCTTCAAAAAGTCAAGAGAACAAATTTGTCTCCTCATGCTGTGGTTGTCACAGGCTCTAAGCTTCTTGGGCTGTGGTCTTAGAAGTGTTAAACTCTGGCTTAGCACACATCTATAAATGCCACTGCAGTAGGTAACTCTGAATGTATCATCTGGGTGTGCATTTCTGCCATTCTAGAGCACTTGTAGCCTTATGTGACCTGTCAGTCCTGTGCTGTTGTGTGTTTATGTGTGTTTTTGATTTTTGTGTGCCCTCTTAAAGAAACCATGTGGCAACTTGGTTGAGATAATTCATAGATTCATACAATTTACGGGTAAGAGTGCTTTAAAATGATATCATTTCATCACCTATTTTACTGGTGAGGAAACAGACCTCAGTGAGTTCAGGGACCGCCCTCACGTCAGACGTTAGTGGGAAGCCTGGGAGAGAATACCCATCTCTGCTTTCTAGTCCAGCATTTTTCGATCCAAGTTGACTCTTGAAAAATTTTCTCATTTCAAATACTTTCGATTAAGGTGTGATTCCTAGTTTCATCCCCATGTCTGGAAGTATGTCACTGGCATAGGTAATCATTGCTAAAGAATTCTGTAATTTATGCCAGTGACTATCGATCAAGTGCCTCCTGCATGATGAGGATGCGTTTGTGCTTTGTTGGCATACAAAAGAAGTATCTGAGGTTATTTCTGCCCTCGACAATTTTGAGAACTTAGTTGAATTTACTAAAAATTAACCCAAACTTTCTTTTTTCTTTTTCTGCTGTTTCTTTATATCTTGTGCTTCACCCCCAACTTAAAACATATCTTGAATATCTACTCTTACTGCTGTGAGACAAACATACATTGATCTCTAATTGTGTGTCAGGCATGAGTGTTTAGGATGCAGAGTTAATCCCAGCGTCCAGGGACATGCTGCCTGTGGGCTGGGGATCCAGCTCACAAACCATGCAGTGCGCTTTATGCAGTGATTCTCAACCAGGCCAATTTTGCCTCCCTGTAAGGCATTAGGCAGTGTCCGAAAACGTTTGTCCTTGTCACACTGGATGGGGTGGGGGCAGTGCTACTAGCGTTCTGAATAGAGGCCAGTGATGCTGTTCAACATCCCACAGTGCATCAGACTGCCCCCCCCCCCCCGCCTCCACGCAACCAACAACTACCTGACTCCAAATGTCAGTACTGTCAAGGTTGAGAAACCTAGGTATAGAGTGATCATTGCTATATCCAAAACAGCTACCATGTTCTTGATGTGTTTAGTGCCTGGCACTGTCTCATGATACAGGTGTGGATACGTTACTAGTGCCCCTGGGTTGGTTTGGGTGTCTGGGAAGGCTGAGTTGAATCTGGAGGACAAGAAGAAAGGACAGGAAAGGTAAGCAGAGGGAGTGGCGTGGGCAGCCATCTAGAGGTGACAGGGCCATCTGGGGCCCTGCAGGTTGTTCATTATGGCTAGACGTTGAGAGAGAATGCTGAAAGCTAGAGAGAGAGGGAAGAGAGAGGGAGAGAGAGAGAGGGGGAGAGAGAGGGAGAGAGAGAGGGAACGAACCTCAAGAAGAGGGTGAGGAGGTAGCAAAGGAGAGCCTGGAAGTGGTAACCTTGTATGTCATGCTAAGGCATTTGGGTCTTTATGTAAAGGCTGTAGGAAACCAAAAAGAGGTTTTAAGTGGATCATCACATGTTCAGATTTGTCTTTTGGAAGGGCAGCTTTAGTGTTTCAAGGAGAACTAATTGGAAGGGAGCAACTAGAGATAAGAAATTGACTCAGAGACTGTTGCACTCATTCAGGTAGGAAATGAGCCTAGACGTTACAGTGGGGGTGGGAAAATGGTTGAATTTCAGAGATACAAGAGAGGTTGAATCTATTGATTGGGTACCAGGGAAGAGAGGATCAAGCGCCGGGTCACTGATCCCTGACTTGGGCAAGCGTAGCTAGAACACACGTACCCCTTCCTCAAAGGGAGATGTACAGGTCTGTCAACAGCAACCGCATCGGGCTTCAAGCCTGGCATCTTTGGGGAACGCCTGCCCTTCCTTTTGGCGCTGGATGTAACCCCTGTGATGCAGAGGTGAATCTGCCGTGTTAGCACATCCACCCACAAAGATGGAGTGAGAACAGGGCCGCTGCGATAAAAACTTATGCGAAGGTGGGGAGAGAAATGCTCAGTAGCTACTATTTCACATTCTGTTGCAGAAGCATAACAGGACCCCTGCGCACTGGCTGCAGAGCCAACTCTTTGGTCGGCCAGTTGGGCTGCTTTTGGTTTTGTTCTCAGAGAGGAACTCTTTTGTCCATTGCCCTTTGTGGCTCATCTGGGAGGGTGTATAATTCATGTTTCAGCTCAGATGTCACCTCCTCAGCTTTTATTTGACCTCCCGATATAAAATAGGCAGCCAGTTTTTAATTGCCGCCTTGTAGCTATCAGCTGGACACACATTATCAGCAATGATCTAGTTCATTTACTTGTTTTACTTTTTGTACCCCTTTTCTACTGGAATATCAGGTCTTGAACGGAGGAGGGGATTTGGTGGATGTGTTCATTTTGAGTCATTAATACCTGCAGTGTCTGGCTCACCATGTTTTTTGAAAGGATGGACAAATGAATGAGAAAGATACAGAATGCCAAAAAAGGAACAGGACTTAAAGAGTGGTGTGTGTGTGTGTGTGTGTGTGTGTGTGTGTGTGTGTTTTACTTTTGGTGAGAGAGAGGAAGAGGAGTTCAGTTTGGATGTAATGGGTTTTAGCAGTATTCAGGTAGAGATGTCCAGGAGGCTGCTGAACACACAAGTGACGCTCAGGAAGGAAGTTGTAGTATAAAACTGGCTAATGTTTACTGAACCCCTTCCTCAGTGCCAGGCGCTGTTCTCAGCCCTTTCCTGATCTTAGGAAAGTGGAGCTGTGTGTACATTTGTGGAAGCAGAAGTCTAAAACGGTGGAATGGGAACATTCGGAGAGTGTGCATGAGAAAAACAATAGGGACAGAATCCCAGGGGACACGGGGCATATGAGAGCCGAGCAGAGAAAGAGGCACCTCTCCGAAGGAACCACCAGAGGGGCAGGGGGAGCTTAGGGAGAGGATGGCATGTAGGAATCCAGGGGGGAGGGGGTGCAGGGTGGAGAGCTCCCCGTCTGTCTCACAGGGATCTGAAAAGTGTCCGTAGACCTCAGGATCAGAGAAGTAACCTGGGGAGAGCTGTTTGAGGAAACCCTGGGGGAAGCAAATAGGTTGAGGGAGAATTTAGTACATGTGCTGCTGAAGCGAGCCCAAGGGTTGGAGAACTTAAAGTTGCCCTTGAGAATAAGCTGGTAGGAGGAAGAGTTTGAAAATGCAGCATGGGGAGGAGATGGCGACTGTGTGATTCTGAGGGTTCGTTGGCGGGGTGAGAATTGATGGCAGCCAGAGCAGTGGTGGAGGAATGTTCTCAGATATATCTTTTAGCTGCTTTCTTTGTATTTCCTGTGAACCTTTTGATTTTCCTGTTCTGTCATTTTCCCAGCAGAACGGGAGGCAGTAGAAGCTTACCAGCTGCCACACTGCTTCCCTGTTTAGGGTGCGGTGGCAACTGGCCACAGCTTCCATCAGCCCAGGAGCACGGGTTCTAGGGAGAGTCCCTGTATTTCTTTTGCTGGGATCAGCCGTTAGTTTTGTGGTTTTCCTGGTTACTGTGGCTTCACATGATTACGCTTCCACTTATTTCTACCAGGCCTGAATTCTGGTTGCATGAAAGCTATCTTTCAGAAGCCATCAGGCTACCAGTAGTTAAAATGGCTCAGCAAAGTCCACAGCGGCACACTTAGTAAGGAAACCTGAATTACATATGTAACTTGGGAATTTAAGAATGTACATCAATCTTTTTTTTTTTTTTAATTTTTGCAGTGACAGCCATTAGGTTTCCAACTGAGGAAGTAAAGCTAGTGTTTTTAGAATATGCTGTTCAAATATAAAATATACCTTAGTTTCTTGATGCATGGATGCTAAAACTGTTCACCTTGCTTGATAATTTCTGAATCTATATTGAGATATAGATAATGGAGTCAGGGTATATAGAAAATTATTTTCTAAAATAGTATTTTAGAATAAATACTATTTATTTAAATTTAAAAATTTAATTTAGAATAGAAAAGTATTTTCCTCTTTGTTGCCTTTGAGAGAAAATACATTTGACAGAATTAAAAAAAAAATGGCTCCAGACTCTGGAGCCTAAGAAGTTCGTCTCTTTTGAGAATCTGCTTAAAAATGTGAACAAATCACATGAGAGCATGTGAAAAATCTACAAATACAAAAATCTACAAAGTAGTTCCTTGTAGGTTTTCTTTTAAAACTAGCCTGCTCCATCAAGGGTAATAGTTATGCTGTCAGCAGAGTGAACTGTGTTCCATCAGGGTGTCTGGACCAGATGTTTGATTCTTGCCAGAACAAAATGGCCTCCGATCTGGGAAGGACCGGGTGGGGAAGGACCATTCAGGAGGAGAGGGTAGTTGTGCATGTTCTTCAGAGATGGTAAAATTTGGTACTCAGTTTTCAGTAGTACCATTGAGTACATGACGGATAAAGAGGCACTTCACTCCCTCAAAGAATAAACCTCTTGGTGTTACTCAGGTTTTTGTTGTTAGGGCTTCTTCATAATCTTAAAATTCTTTGAAGACCTCAAAGAGCTTTTTGTTTATATAGGCTATATTGATTGATATTTGCTAGATTAGATAGTAGATTGATGTAGATTTTGATATTACATTGATATTTACTACATTGGTAAATGCACAAAATTTACCAATTCGTCTAAAAATGCCAATAAGAAATTCATTAATGCTTACACAACTAGCATGTTTTTATGAAAAATAACTATAGTTTTAAAAATTTAGTGAGAAAAAATGGCATTGCTATGCATTTTTGTCAATCTTGTTATAATATCTCAACCGAAGAGAGATTCTTAAATCTGCTTCTGCATTCAGCCTATCATTTGGGATATTTCACTGTAAGTCATGAAAGAATGAACGTGAAGAAGGCAAATCATGTCTTAGTATTTCTGAGAAAGTAATGTTCAGCTCATGGACCCTAGAAGTGTTTCATGGACCCCCTGGGGGATCCCTGGGCCACGCTTTGAGAACCACTCAGGTAAACAATATGTTCTTGAAAGCAAAGACCATTGCCTTGGTTTCCTCTTCTATTCCTCGGGGTCTGGTAAATATTCGTTGTATTGACTCCTCAAATGTGTTTACTGTTTCCACTTTCCTCTGTAAAAATCCAGAGGAAGGACCCAGCTGGTGAATCAGGATGCCTTCCTCCTTAATTACTCACAGCATAAGAATCCATCTCAGGCCTTTGACTCAGCAGCCAGAGAGGTGCCACTGGACTCTTTTCCCTGTGTCTGATGACATTGCAGGCTGGTTACAAATCAAGATAAGTAGTTTAGGGAAAAAATATTCTCTTTATAGTACAGTGGGTTCTAGGAAGTCTTGGAGGTTGCTGGGGGAAAGAAGCTAGAATTGTTTCCTAGGAACAGTGGGAAAGTCTCTGCGGAAGTGTTAGGGGCCTGCTGGCGCATGGGATCCACTCTGCTCTCCAGAAAGCATATGTATGTACTCTTCCAGTTTGTAATTTCTGCACCAAGGCAATGGCAGGTGGCCTGAAGAGCGAGTGGGAAGCAGTAATCAGCTCTCCAAGTAACAGCATTCTCATTTGCCAAATGTTATGTTAATGTTTCTCCAAACTTGTGGTAGAAATATGCAAACTTAGACTGAAAATATGCATACTGTTAGTATTAAGTTTTCAGACTTTTGATAAAATGTAGGTAAACAATATCAAAAGGTATCTTAAAAATTATGTAGTAAATTTTGCATAAAACAAATATGTGTACCACTTAGGATATTTACATTGGAGCCAATTTATTTATCAGCTACGTGAGGGAAAATCTTTATGAATATGGTAGCATAAAAGCAGTAGTTTTTGCATTTGACTTGCAAGAAATGGAAGCAGAAACATTTTAAAAACAGCATGATTTTGTTTGCTTTATGTGAATGAGCAGTGGCATTTTCTAACTGCTTGCCTCTTGGGCACATAAATCATCATGGTGCGTTCTTACTAATAGTCTTTGAACTTCTTTCTCTGTCCTTTTCCTCTGGGCCGTATATTGCTGCCTTTAGCGCTTCAGCATGGAGGGGATCTCAAATGTCATTCAGAATGGCCTCCGCCACACCTTTGGAAATTCAGGTGGAGAGAAACAGGTGCTCGGTTATCCTTATTTTCCTCATTCTCTGCTTTTTCATTCCCTGTGTAAGTGAAGGTCCTGAAAGCTGGCACTTGTACTAATTTACTAAGACTGTTGCTTAAAAGGGAGAAGTGAAAGTTCATCATATCTCTAGTCCTGATAATACATAGGATTTCCCTTTAGGAAACAGCACTTTTCAAATTGGGCAACAGACTAAATGCATTCTTAGTACATGTTTTAGAGCTCCATTTTCCACTGCTGTTAAAGAAATTGCATTGACCTCATGAGCTGCATGTCTAGAATATATAACTAAACCAGAATATGCTACTGTAATTCTAAAAGGCTGAGAAACAAGATGTCATTTTAGGGGGAAGAAAGCTGATCTCGGTATCTTTCTGATTAGAGTTCTAGGTCAAACAGGTTGATAAGAGTATATCCTACCTCCTTTTCAATGAAATTCAGGTGCTTCTAAGGTGTATTGTGTAGCAGCCAACTCAGTTGTCCGCCGAGTGAGGCACGAGACGTGATTTATACAGAATTCTACATGGCTGTAAATACACCCTCAGTCAGATGTGTGGCTGTTTTGTATAATGACTTAGGGAGGATCATGAACACAGGAAACACATCTACATTAATGAGTGTGCTTAAAATTACTTTTCACAATTTGAAATTTTCACTTCAAAAAGGAAACCTCTCACATTAGCTCAAGCTAATTTGAGCCTAGGATTTTTACTAAAAGATAATTTCTGTATTGCTCAAGAAGGGAAACAGTCGATATCAAATAATCCTTCACACTGACATTTACAGCTCTAGTGAGGGATGGTCGAAATTTCATTTTTCTTCTGGCCCCTCTCACCTGTCTCAGATGCCCAGGACGGCAAAGTAACTTCCAGAGTGACCCACACGTGGGAAGCCCGAGAGCGTGGTCAGAGAGCGTGCTCGAGGGGGCGCAGCTCCCTGATGCTGTCAGAGTCCCGCTTCCCTGACGCGCGCTGTTCGTGGAGCCCAATGGGGGCTGGCTTCCTGCTTTCTGTGTATTCACGAGGAAACATTCAGTTCCACAACGGGGTATCAGCTTGGAGAAGTCAACGAAAAGTTGGTGGGAATTGTTTCCTAAACACGGAATAATTCACTTTCCTACTTCCCTGTACGTAGGGAGCCAGTTCTTACTAAACCATTTTACCTTGTTTTTTGATTATAAGATCACTCAGGGGTGAAATCACTCAAGGAGGGTTAGGACTAGAGCTGAGATTTAGGACAAGAACTAAATAATGGGTGGGTCTGAAAAGATTCTAAGTGAGAACAGTGGCTCTCCAGATGAACACAGGCAGACCACACTGAGGTAGATAGTTTTGGTAGAGTGGCCAGAATAGGGACATCTGGACAGTAAATTTTAGATTGTGCTTCCATGGGATGTAGCTACAGGCCATAACTGGTACTTGTGAGCCTTCACGGGAGTGAATGAGGCACTTTGTCTATGTATCAGACGTGAATTTTCATTATTCACCAGGCCATTCTCTCCTTTCACTTTTCTCTTTTCCTTTAATGCCTTTAAACTTTGAAACTACTTACAAGTAATTTGAAATAATAATAATAATACACCTCTAAAATCATTTGGGTACGTGTGTCTATGTCAGCTTCTGGAAGAAGCTGGTGTGTGTTTTTAAGTTGTCAAGTTATCCATGTGACCATTTTGTTCAACCAGAAAAAAATGGTCTGAAACAGAATTATTTGGCTGTTGGGAATTATTTGGTCATGCAGAACTGTTGCAACTATGTCTTCAGTTTTAAATTACTCTTTTCCAAGTATGTTGGAAATAATGCAAGGAGATTGTTAGATAAGGCTTTACTTTAAAGATGAACAAATTGTAAAGATCACCCTCAGGCCTACTTTTGTGAAATTTTCAATACTTGAAAGGTAAAAATATGTTTATGTTAATGTTGGGTTTGTGTGAAGCAGATGGAGGTAGGCAAAAAATACAGAGACAGCCGAGATAGTAAGATACCTGTGTTCCATACTAAAGAAGCTCATGTTTCATGTTACAAAATAGACCTGTAGTAACTGTATCGAAGTTTTACAGATAAGGTCATTCTGATTTAAGTGACATTTTTTTTTTTTTAACTTGGCAGTACTTGACGACAGTCATTCCTTACGAGAAAAAAAATGGACCACCATCTGTTGAAGATCTTCAGATATTAACAAAAAGTGAGCAGAGCCAAAATGAAACTGTTACTTTATTTACTTTTGCTGATTCTGAATACTGATTTTGGTTGGTTGATTGTTGCTATGTTTTGTTTTGTCAATTGGGGATAGTAAATGACAGATGTCGTCATTTATTGAGAATGAGACCATAAATGCCTGTACCATCAAATGTGACATTGAATTCCGAGTTGATTTGTACTTTTTGTACTTTTTCTTACCTTTTGAAATACTTACAAGCTGAACTTTTGAGGAAAAAAGTGTAACTTGATTCTCCATCATCCCTTGTATGTTTAAGAACATATCATTTATCAATAGATAAGGTGCTTCATGGATCTTATGTAAATACGACTGTCAGTAAGTCAATAGGAAAGATTTAGAAAGTGGCTGAAAATATTCTCCTTTCTTAGGAACGTAGAACCCAAAGTAATAGTCATAAGCAGAATACAAATCGATAGTAATATTTTAAGAATATTCATTCAGCAAATATTAAAAAAGGCCTATTCTGTGCCAGGCTGTGTTCTGGGCATTGAGATACTTTAGTGAACAAAGCAGACAAAAATACTCCACCTTCAAGAGGCTCGCATTTTAAAACAATTTGTGAGACCTAAATATACATTCTACTGATTCTTTCTTACGATAGCCATAAATGAGCAATGAATTCTGGTTCTATCCCTGTTATTTACAGTAACGTCCTTGGATGTTACTTATCCCTCTCTTGGTCACAATGAAAAACAAAGGTAAACATATTTGCTGTGTTTCCCTCATAGTAAATAAATTAACATATGTGTGATTTGGGATAAGTCAATTACTGAGCTTTGTTTTCCTTGAAGGGACTGGATTTGCTGCTCTGTTAACTGTTCATTAAAGAAGGAACCAAAAAAGAGGGAATCACAGGAATGCCTCTTGTGACCATACCTATTTTGGAATTTAGGGATATGGAGGCGTGGTTGTCATGAGCACAAGCTGCCTGCCTGTCTCCTTCTACCTGAAGTTGTTACTCTTTCCTTTGGTGAACGATACTTTCAAAACATTTTATACTAAGATACAGGTAAATCAAGTGATGCCAGCCAGTCTGAAATAGAAAATGAAGAAATTAACTGGGTGGACTGCCCTCTGATTTTCCAGACCAACCCATGAAGTTATGAGTGTCCAAGATCACACAGGGGAATGCTTAATTACAGGGCTGGGTATTTTAATTCCCAGTCCACTGTACTTTTTAAGAATGTTAGCCTATGGCACGTGATTTTATATAGAACTGAAAACCAATCTAAAACACGATGGGAAGCAGGAATACTGAACACAGTTGCCCTCTGAGAAGGGAACATAAATATTGCCTGGACGCCAGGAATTACTGAAAGACCTTGGATTCTCAGAGCATGGACAGACTTGGCCAAACGAAAGACATCATAATTCCCACATCAGAATGTCTTCAGGCTGATCCTTAGATGATACCTTTGTAGATGGCACAATTTGGAATCTCTGAGTAGACATGTAGGGGGTGTGAAGGAATGCCCAAGTTAGTGTGAGTTTCCCTTTGAAGTAAAAGCAGTTAGCTCCTCAAAACTTGGGGGAGAACCGGAGCCTCTACCACTGCCGCCCGTCGATGTTCACGGCGGAAGCCCGGGGAGACGGTTGCAGCGTTTATGGTTGTTCAGCCTTCCTCATGAAAGCTCCTGGAAGTACAGTAGCAACAGTAATAAGAATCAGAATACCGTTAGTTGTGTTAATAATAATGGCTAATGCTTACACAGCATATATTCTGTGTTGGGCACTATTCTCAGTCCTTCACGTCTGCATTAGTAACTTGATAATCACAACCAGCCTTGGGGACTGGTCTGATGACTATGCTCATGTTACAGATGAGGAACTTGGTGCACCGACTGGTTAGGTAACTTGCTCAGAGCGCCCACAGTGGGGAAGTGGTAGAGCCAGGGTTTAAGCCCAAGCAGACGCCATGTTGTTCCGTCATATGTCTGGGGAAGCAGGGCAGCCTTCTCCCCCGGGTGCTCCGGGGACAGTTTGAGGTGGCAGCCTGTGAAAGTGTAGCATTTGTTCATGTGTTTCTGTACCTGCGTGGTCGAGATTTTTAAGCCCCCCAGCAGCTGATCTTGCTATTTGGCTTTGCTTGGAGATAAAATTGTCCAAGATGCCCCTTGAGAATGAGGTCGATTCACCGGGCTTCCTCTGTAGTACAGGGGCAGGCAGCGCGGCTGGGTGCTGCTTCAGTGAAGTGTGCTCTTTATTTTGGCCTTTGAAAGTTTCCAAGAAGGCTGACAGACATACTCCTTGGAGAAGGTGGCTCACTAGTCATTTGAGAGTTTCTCCCGCTTGTGAGATGTGCAGACTGAGGGTCTCCTGCTCCCCAGAGCTCACGGAAGTGCTCATGGTGGTACCTCGCTTTCCAGTATTTATTACGACAGACTTGAGGCTCTGGGTAAATAGCCCAATTCTTCTTTGCTGGTTCCACTGTCTGGATGTTTTATACCCGGGAGAAGTCTCCGGTAACAGCAGTGTTCTCACTTGGATAAGGGCTTACTCAACGACAGTACATTCTTGAGCATTTGCAGTTGTTGTTTAGCGTGCAGAAAGTAATCACTAATTTGTATGAATTGATTATGCCTGATAATTAATGAAGGCTACAGTGTAAATGAGATTTGCTCTCTGAGTTTGAAATTGTTGCCTTGTCTTTCTCTCCTTCATTTTCCAGTTCTTCGTGCCATGAAAGAGGACAGTGACAAGGTTCCGAGCTTGTTAACTGATTATATACTGAAAGGTGAGTTTTATAATGGTGTATGTGCGATGGTTGGGAAGTTCTGATTAGTCGATAAATGCATCATCGTCTTGTTAATAGATAAGAAAGTAACTTCCAAATGCACTTTTATCATTCTCATTTGTGCCGAGTGAGGATAGATGCCTGGCTTACTTATGCTACTCACATTATGAATTATGGTTATATAGAATGCAACTTTTATTTGGGATCTTGAGCTGGAAGTAATTTCCACAGCTCAGCTTTAGTAAGCACGGAGACAGGCAATGGAGGAAATATGGAGACGTTCCCACAATTATGTGTCTCAGGTATTGACTGACACAGGGTGGGGTTCAGTAGGGTGGTGTCTGCCATCGTGGGGACAGTAGAGAAGGACAGATCATGAGGATGGATGAAAGAGGGGACAGTGAGGTCAGAGAACAGTCCCTCAGGGATTTGTTGTAAGGGAAAGGAATGGGAGGGAGAGAAAGAATGGATTTTCATCAACTAGGACAGTGAAAAATGAACCATAAATTTTAGTGAGATCAAGATCACAGGTTGGGAACAGTGATGAGGCAAAGGAAGGTCATTCGAGAAGTTAATGAGGTTACTAACTTTGCTGAGGAAGGAGCAAAATTTGGATAATAAAGAGGGAACTGATGAGCTTATTTAATTACAGGCAAAATTAACACTTTTCAGTGAAATTATTTTTTATAAAGCAGCAGTTATTCAGGTGACATTTTCTAAGCATCATGAAATGCATCCTATAGTATATGATCCAATATTGAGAGCAGCCCTCTTCTGGGAACATTTTTCTTTGGGTTCTCTCCGTCAGTGTTTCTGGCTGAACATAGGAAGGTTGGGATTTCTGAGATGTTAGGTAACTCAGATGGCACATTTCTTCAACCACAGCTTCATAAAGAGGGAACCTCAGTAGAATATACTGGGAGCTCAGAGTGAGTGACACATTAAGTGTCACCTGTGATTGAAGTGGAGCCAGTCATTAGTAGGTTAGGGGTGTGGGGGAGGGGGTTGAAAGAAGAGATTGAAATGTTTTAATAAGCCATGTTCTTCTGATGGAGGGCTTTTACTTCCTATTACATTCCAGTTTCTTTCTTTTTCTTTTTCTTTTTAATACCTGACATCTTTGTTTGCTTTTATGTTGTGCTAGCACTGGTATGAAAGCTGGATTGTTCTGAGGTTTGTTCTTGTAGATGTGACACAGGAATGAGATGAACATAAAGAACATGTCTCAGGTTTTAATTATAGTGGGTCCCTGGGGCACTGCCGTGGGTGCCAAAGATAGAACGAGCTTCGGAAGCATTCTCTAGCTATTTTATCATTTGACCGGCATGGAAGAATTTTATGACCCAGAGAACAGAGTCGTCTGGGGGCAAATGATGTTTAAGTGCTTCCTCTGAAAACCCAGGCCTGTAACTGTGAACCTATACCGCGTGTCTTAGGGAAGCAGCACTTACCTAATTCTGTTCCTCAGGCTCAGGCCACAGGCTCCAGCCTGTGAGCCCAGCCCGTCTAGACTGTACCTGTTCTCCGGAGCTGCTTGTGTGCATGTGTTGTGGCTTTGCCTCGGCTCTACGAGGACTGGGTGGAAAAGAAGCGAGGGTGCAGACCACAGTGGTGACTTCGCACCCCGGACAAGTGAATGGGTGTGTGTAAGCTCAGAGGTGTTCAGTCGCGTGGGAAGGTGTGGATGGGGGGTGATGGAAAATGCTCTCTTCCACCCATCCTGGAAGTCCACAGCCGGTTAGCAATTGCTCTACCCCGAGCGCCACTAGAACACTGGCCTGGCAGTGGTTTCTGCTCAAGGGAGAACTTTCCTTCTGCTTCCTTGGTGGGACTTCCTCATAGTTGTTTTTACACTGAAGACTGTGGCTTGGCTGCTGAATATACCAGCTTAATTTAAACGCAAAGGTCTGAAACGAAAGAAGGTGCAAAAGTGGCCTCATTTGGCCTAAGAAGGATGGGAGGGATGCTGTGTGGGCTCCCGAGGCTTTTCCTCACACGTGCTTCTTTACCCTGCCCTCCAGGCTCTGCCTGAGGCTGCATTGTGGGCGTGGTTGCTGCCGTGCGCATGCGGAGACTTGAGCCCTTCTTTCACTTACGGGGGAGCCTCTGCTGTGGTACAAGCCGGACGGTATAGGGCGAATGTTATGGGCTCTTCGCTCTACGTGATATCCTGAGAGACATGGCCTTTTGGTATCTCATTTCTGGGCAGTTTTAATACATGTGTCATGAGAGAACTCTTCTCTGTTGGGTGTAGCCTTCTAAAAAAAAAAGTTGCTACTGTAGATCCTTGCATTAATATTGACTTCTCATTATTTGTGTATTTTTATATACATATAAGATGTATATAAAACATGTATGCATCTTGTGTAAATGTATGCAAAACCTACATTTCTGTTTACAAGTTCTTCTTCTTCCTCTAGTTCTGTGTCCTACATAAGGCGTCAGGCCAGGAGCGGCTTTCCCTTTCGTGGACCACAGGCTAGATTTCCTATGGCATTGTTCCGAAAGCTGGCTACCATCCCCTTCCTGCTGTTGGAGACTCCACACACGCGAACTTGGGTTTGTGACTCTGTTACTTACTAGATCACGCTTTCACTAATTCTTTATATCACGAACCAAGAGAAGTATGGCACGGTTTTGAATTCTAAGGGTGTTTTTTTTTTGTTAAATGCTAACGGTTAGGAGCTCTTCTCTCCTCCGACTTTGTAGAGGAAGGGGGAGCAGTATCTGCGCAGGTGCAGTCATATTTTTCCTGAACTGACTGTAGGCCCAGCTGAGTTTTGCGGCTTTCTAGATCTGAACTGCACCGAAGAACTTGTTGAAAGCGTGGAGAGAGTCCTACTGTGGCCGTTCTTCAGTGATGGCAAGAAACCACACTGATCTTTCTGAGGGAACTGTGAGGATCAATCTTACCTACTAGTATTGTCCAGGGAGACGGACGCTGAAGCGTGGGCTGTTCTGGGAAGATGCTGTGGCGAGCGTCGCTGGGCCCTGCTGGGGAGGATGGAGGCAGCCGCGCTTCACCACTGTCCCAGCTGTAACCATTAAGTGGCCATTCGCTTTCAGAATTTTGTGTTAAAGATACAAGATGCGTAAATGTTTTGCTTCATGTGTCTGTGAAGAAGTGTCCTTTCAAAGGAGGTTGTGTCCTTTAAGGTGCTTACCTGTGTGCTGCAGCCTCGCCCCGCTCCCACTCCGGTTGTGTTTCACTCACGCCTGCTTGTCTTCCTGAAGTCCCAGTTCTGGAAGCAGCGCCTCACCCGTACATCACTGGTCACGAAACACTTTGGCCAGTTCCCACCAAGTCATTGCCATTTAATAAATGTTGGGAAAAAGGGTGATACGTGCTTGAGAGACTGAGTTTTTATTGTATTTCTTACAAGTCTTCTTCCCTTGCAGGGCTAGATTCTTCCCTTTACCGTTCTACATATTGTCACTACAGTGTGTGAGCTGGCGAGACCCTGATTAGCTTCATGATGGTGAGGAGGGTTGAGGGCGACTTTTCCAGATTGTCCCAGGCTGCTGTGGAAGGACAGAAGTTCTGCTCATTTCCTGGGTCTGTGAGGCATTCCCAGCAGCTAAGGTAGCTTCCTTCCTTAGGCAACATGAGTGTAGGAAGAGTTAGAGAGGCCCTGTCAGGGGTCTTTAGAATTCCACTTACACGTCTGTGAGCATATGGGCCCATCCATATTCCTCAGTCCACCCGGTAACTGGGACACCAGAGCTGCAAAGGCAGTAGCTCAGTTAGGACTTGGATGCCAGCTCGGCATCTCAGCTGTTATCTAGGAATGTGCAGAACTCAACCTGGTTCCTTTTTTTTTTTAAGGTTTTAAGTAATCTCTACAACCAATGTGGGGCTCGAACCTGGAAACTGAATCACATGCTCTACTGACTGAGCCAGCCAGGTGCCCCGAAATGGTCCCTTGTTTTATTAATGCTTTATTTGATAGTGAATATGTGAGACTTACTAGCTCCTTGCCCTTGAATTGATGAATTGCATACTTATATACAGTAATAACCTAAATTGATCCAAATTTGTAAAAACTTTACCTGTACTAAGGAAATACCACTTTAGAGGGCATACTACAGAGTCAGAAGTCCTTGAGGATGTGTTTTTTGGGAAGAGATTCAACAATTGTCTTTTTATAGTTCATTCTTAAGCTGATCCTTCTGAAGTGTATGAAAAGATATTTTTTCAGCTCACAGTCCCCTTGTAAGAAGATTTCTCTGATTTTGCTTGATAAACTCTTTCTTCTTCAGTGGTAGACTCCCAATGTTTCCCACCTCGACCCTTCTCACACCCATGATGAGATGATACCAGTGAGGAGATGAGCACATTTCTGATTTGTGACTGGCGACAGGTAGGTTTCTAAGTCTCCCTCAGAGCAAGTGTCGTGGGCCATAAACCCCAAGGTGGGATTTCTTACAAAGATTCCCAGGGCAAGGCCGCCCTCTGAGGGCAGGCCGGCAGCTGCTTGGGATGCTGGAGAGTCAGCCGACTGACTACCTTACCACAAAAGGACGATTTGTCCTTTGGGTGATTTAGATTCAGAGTGTTTACTGTTGCCAAGAACCAAGTCGCAAATAATTCCCTCACAGCTTTGGTTTTTGAAGAAAAAACAAACTGTAGAACCACAGTGCACTCCAAGTGCCATAGATCTATTTTATTTTTCAGGAAATTAGATTTGTTTTTCTTTTACAAGAGCACAACAGGAACCAAAGTAAAAGAGTAATAGATACAGCACTCAGGATAAATCATATCTTTAAAATAATAATAAAAAAATTTACACCTTGTCCTATATCCTGTTAGTATTTTCATAATATGGCCATGATTGAAAAAACAAAAAGCAAGCATTTACAATTTTTTTTGATAGAGATTTTTATGCCAGGAATGGATTAAAACTTTATACTAATCAGGCTGATGTAAATCTATTTTGGTAACATCGTATCATTAACAAATTTATTTTGGAAATAGATAAAAATATTGCCCCTTGATAATAAATCTTTTTTTTTTCCTTTGATGCAAACAGCTAGAACACCTTTTTCTTTTCCTTTTGATATTCTAAGACAAAAAAAAATGGTTAATCTTCAGATTAATAAATTAGGTCATTATAATAATAAATTAATTTTTTTTTAAAGTTCAGCAACCTCTGTCCAAGTATTTACAACAATACTTGAAAGTTCCTTTACAAAACAGAACACATTTTCTTTTCACATTAAGCATACTGGGTATCTGTGTCTTTCTCAACAAGCATTTTAAAAAGAAAAATCAATGCACAAATGGGTAATTAGTATAAAAGTGCTGAGAGCTGTTTGAAAAGTTAACACTATAGGATACAGTCAGTTATATTTGAGGCAAACTACAACAGACTTCCAGCTTATTATGGACAATATTCCAGTAGTTGTTTCAAACAGTTGTTTGAAGAAAAAAAAAAAAAATCCAGGAGCTGATTAGTGATGCAGATAACCTGCCGTCGATGTTTCTGGCCAGTGAGCAAATTGAAAACCAACGGAAAGCAGATCCAAATGAGGAAGAAGATTTTAATAAAGGAATACCTTCTCCATCGCAGGTGTGATGCTGACTGCACAAGGCATGTGCACACTCACCCTCACACACACTCAACACACACATCTTTCTTCCCAGTTAAACTGCAGGTAGAATAAAATTTTGTGTTATTAAAAATTTGTAAGTGATCAAAAGCATTGATATGGAATGCCTGTTTGTCTTTGTTCTGGTTAAAATCTCATAAAAATACATTCAACAGGAAAACATAAATTGTATGTGTATAAATATATATGCATATATATATTATATACACACGCACACAAATACTTTTGTTTTTTTTTGAAGCATAAGATAGTTACATAAATATTCCTATAATTGCTAAAGTTTAAGGAGGCATATTTTTTTTCTGAGCTTCAACAAAGGTGCTTGAATAATATACAATTAAAATGAAGTAGTTTCTATTTTGTAGAATCAGTATAATAATAAGGAAAAAAAAATCCCCAAACAGTCCTTTTTAAAAGTTTCTTCTTAAGCTAGAGCTTCAACAAAAACTATGAACAACCAACAACAGAACAAAGCAACAACAGACAGTGAAGTACAGCCCCTGCTGGAAAGACCTGGTGCCTTCGCCCTCACCCTCCTTCCCGCCACGCCGTGGTGAGGGGCTCCAGTGCTCGCGTCAAGAAACCGCTTCCGTTGTGTTCACTCGCTGACTCTGCTAGGAACTGGCTGATTGGCTTGGAAGAAAACAAAAGCAGCAAAAAGTCTAACTGTATCTATCCTTAATAACCCGCGTCAGAGAAATGCCACGACACATTTCTCTCGCCTCCTCCCCGCCTACCGTGGCTGTGACTGTATAGAAAAGAAACTCGTGGCTTTAGACCAGGGATGGCTATCAAAAGGTTCTGGTGTGCTGTCTGGCAGTCCTAAGGTGGCTACGGCAGCTGGATCACAAGGCCTTTGTCTCCCGCTCATTCGGGCCTGGGCTTTGCCGCAACCCGTGGCAGTCTTCGGAGCGAGACTTTGGAGCAAGCATCCTCTGGGCCGCTCAGCTGCTTTTATTACACTGGGTTTCTCCCCGAGCCAAGCTGACCAATTTGCCTTCCCAACACCACCCTCCCATCTCCCCAACCAAACTCGCTGTCCCCCGCCCCCAAACACCTCTACAGCTAGATTACAAGCAAATACATCTTAGCAACTTGAAAAACTTTGGTTCTAAGAAAACACTTGGTCAGTGATCTTGAGGAGAGTGGGAATGTTTGTTCTGCACACTGCTGAAGACAGAGCCCGTCCCGGTAAGTTCTTAGCGCTGTATGTCAAGTCACAATCCAAAATGATCCACTAAGCAAGTGCACAAATTCTAGTTTACTTTTCAAAGCAGATTTAGTCGTCGTCTGTCTTTCAAAACCTCATCCGCATTGCCTTTCTTCACACTGTCTGGTAGAAATTATCTGCCTGGAGGTGGTTCTGTTTCTGCATGCTGTAGAAGCCGCTGAATCTTGCATCTGGTTCGGCAATCCTTAGCATTCTCTGGGAACTGTCCGCTGGGACTCTGCTTCCTTTCTTGCAGTCCACAGACACCAGCTGATTATTTAAGGAGGAAGGCTAGTTGATGAGAGGAGAGGAAAAAAAAACCCACAAAGAATTAGCTATTTCACAGATCTTCCATTAACAAATTTCGTACCCGATTCAAGGGAGGTAACAGCTTCGCGGGACACTGACGGGCCCGCTGGCTGTGGGGTTTATGCCCTGTTCTAGTACCAATGGTAGTTTCGTGAGGGATACTGACAGACTGTGTTTAAAAGTGAAATAGTCAATAAATTACGTCAGGCTTGCGTCACAGGAACTGAGAAGAGAGTCTGGTGAAGCGACGTAACTATTTTCAAATCTGTAAAGCGCAGACTCATGCTTAAAAGGGTTGAAGAAGTCGTCACTGGCCAGGCAGATTTTAAGATAAACACATGATTTTAAATCACTTGCTGGGTAAAAGCATCATCACAGGCTGGGCCAGCCCCATTCTGCATCCAGCGGCTCTACGCACATTATGAGCTAGTCTCTCTTCCCAGCTTTGTACATTGGGGACCGTATCCTGACCCCGCGTGTGCCCAGCAAAGGCTGCGCCCAACATGTACATGTTGAAAGAAAGGGGCAGAAGCATCTGATGGGAATTTCACATGGACGAGTTCTCTAGATGATTAACTGGATTAAAATAATTATTCAAGGGGCGCCTGGGTGGCGCAGTCGGTTAAGCGTCCGGCTTCAGCCAGGTCACGATCTCGCGGTCCTGGAGTTCGAGCCCCGCGTCGGGCTCTGGGCTGATGGCTCAGAGCCTGGAGCCTGTTTCCGATTCTGTGTCTCCCTCTCTCTCTGCCCCTCCCCCGTTCATGCTCTGTCTCTCTTCTGTCCCAAAAATAAATAAACGTTGAAAAAAAAATTTTTTTTTAAATAATTATTCAAGCTGTTTTTTCAATTCGTAAGGGTGTAGGAATTTTTTTTTCTTTTCTTTGGAAAAAAACAATGCAAAAAGTAGACTTAGGGTTGGAAAGAGTCCTTATTCTTCCTTTAATGAAAATGAATTTTCTCAGTCTTTGAGATAGGCTAATTTGACAATAAATATTCTTTCTCCCTCAATATGAAATGTGTCTCTCTCTGCCTGGTCTGGTTAGTAGTAGTTACAGTCTCTTCAGGATCTTCTGCTACCTTTCCCCTCTGCGCTTGCCCTGGACATGTCTCCCTGTCCTTTGGAGTTCTGTGTGCCCTCATGACACTCTAGTTCCCCTGTCGCCCATGCCTGAGAGCTGTCACCCTCTCACCAGGACTTCTTTCCCAATTCTAAGTGGATAGACCACTGAGAAGAAACTCAAATTTTAATTTCTAATACAACAATGACTTAGGAATCAACCTAGAAGTATTTCTTTTTTAAAACACTTTAAATCCAGGAAACTGGATGTGTGGAAGGTCAGGATCCATTAACCAGTGGTTGATGGGTAATTCATCCAGTGACTGCTCCAGCCCGAGGCAAGTACTATGGCCACGGCTTACTGTGTGTTTGAGGCTACGAAGACCAGACCAAAACTTTCGCTGGCTAATACAAAAGACATCAAGCAATTTAAGCAAATGTGAGCATGCAAGCTTTCCCAGTTCGGTCACTTAAGACAGACTTTTTCAGGACAGTACCTTAGTTGGTGTTCGATACCAGCAAAGCAGTGGTATCCACTGTTTCTTCTGGTTGAAGAAAAGGAATGCTATTATAATAGAGAGGCCAATTACTATGGGAACCACAACTGAGGCGATGGAGTCCAGTGAAGAATCTTCGCCTGGATGCGGCCTGTTGTTATCTCTGTAATCTACCTGAAGGTGACCCATGTCTAGAAGGGGAAAAAAAAATTACAAGCATTTATTACCTAAACCAGAATTTTTAAGTATTCTAATAGTTCCACTGCAAACAGATCAACAACTTGGTTTCATTGCTTCCCAGTACTTTCAGGCTAAAACATGACTCAAGTCTAATGATCTGAAGAGCTCTGATGAGACAGCAGAGCTCTCAGGGATGATGTGAGACAGGAAATATTAGGGTGAAGAGGTTAATAACTGGGCAGGAGGAAGCTGGTTCTAGCTAGCCAAGAAAACAAAATTGTTATGTAGACGTTACAAAAGTGATTAAAACTAGATTACTAAAAATATTTTGATTAACCTGTATGGTCTAAGATTTTGAAGCAGAAACATTAGTTTAGCTCCCTCTTTACCAGCAAATAGGAGACTAGGACAAAGTATTTTTGACTTACTAGAGTAACAGTTAAGACTAATTGCTAGTGGAATAGTAAAAACTAAAGCCAGAATCAAAGAGTTTGGTCTTTTGGTTTACTGAGCTCTAAGCAAAAATGCCTCCCTCGTCATAAACTTGTTGAAAACTCACTAGGCCTACTAGATCATTTTCCTGCCTTCGTTTTAATATACTGTATAGGAGACATTTAACTTTGTTCGTTTGAATGAAGGTCTTTCTATTACTTTAAATCATCATGCTTGCCATGAATATTGCAGAGATAACAAGGTTAGTAACTATATACCAATCAGGAGAACTCCTTGGAAGTTTCTTTACTTTTATTTTCTTTCAAATAAACCACTGTGGGGGCGCCTGGGTGGTTCAGTCGGTTAAGCGTCCGACTTCAGCTCAGGTCACGATCTCGCGGTTCGTGAGTTCGAGCCCCGTGTCGGGCTCTGTGTTGACAGCTTAGAGCCTGGAGCCTGTTTCGGATTCTGTGTCTCCCTCTCTCTCTGACCCTCCCCTGTTCATGCTCTGTCTCTCTCTTGTCTCAAAAATAAATAAACGTTAAAAAAACCAAACCACTGTGGTCGGCCTGTCCAAATGCATCAAAGACCAGGCTAGTGAAAGATGCAGGGGTTACACATTCAAAAGGAGTTGCTCTTAAATGATTCTGGAAACCCGTCTCATAGCAGTACAGTTCTGTGATATTAAGACAGTTTATGGTTTAAAAGATCAGATTTTTGTTAATATGCTGCTGCTTTTGTGTGTGGGAAGAAGAGAACCTTCCTAGTCATTCTATCCAGTGTACATACTACTTTATAGGAAGGTGGAAAAAATCCTACATTTATCAGCATCAACAAAAATGCCAAAGGTAAAAATAACATCTTACTGATGAATTCAGGTTTTAATGAATGAAGGAATGGATTTTTGCCTTATCATATTCCAAATGATATGGCAGATGGTTTTAGGAATATATGTCATACAAGGAAATTGAAAAGTTAATTAAGGAAAATCTTAATGAACGGAAAATAAAGCTTTAGTTGAGATCTGTTTATAAAATTCAGTCCTTAAGTTCCATTTTGATGCAAAAATCAGGCCACAAAGTTTAGCTTTGGGCTTCTTAGCAGCCAAAGCAAAAATGGAAACAGGTATCATCAATAAGATTCACAATGTCTTCAAGATTAAAAATAATCAATTGCTTAGGAGAAGTGTAAATTTTCCTGCTATTGACACAGGAAATTTCTTCTCAGGTACTTTGTAACAGAGATACTGTGTAATGCATAGGTCTTCAATATACTACAGCAAGTAAGGCTGTCGATATGGCCAAAGTCCACCGTCTAGAACAGTGCGTGGCACAGAGTAGGCACCAGTATTTATTGATCGAATGCAAATGTAATGATAAAGCACAATTCAGTCACAGCAATTACACAAGGAGCCAAAACACTGGAGCCAGGAATTTGGCTCTCTGGTCAACCGGCTTGATCTAAAGAAGCATAATACTCAGAACATCTAGGGTAACAACAGACCATTAATCTCTCAAGCAATGAATATTGCTTCCCCCAAAAGAAATAATATAAAAATTGTATAGCAGTGATTTTGAGAATGTCCTTGGAGTAGACGGGAGACAGTCCTGAGTCATGGCTAAGCACAGGTTTATACTCTTAATCGAGACATCTACTTTTATAGAGAAGGCAATACTGACAGGAACTCTGCCTGGCTTTATCTCTTAACTACTGAGAGAGGGAATAATAGGTCTATTATACACAACTGGAAGGACAGAGCTAGGGGAAAAACAAAACGAAACAAAAAACATGGAATATACCCGATGAGTGGAAAAGTCAGCACATGTAATAAATTGAACTCTCATGGAGTGAAAACAGCCTGGAAGCAGAGGGTAACCTAATGCATAAATGCTTAGTCCAGAATCCACAGGGACTGAATAATTTATTATTATTCCACTTACATATGTACAAATATGAGTCCTGGCTTAGAAATTGCAGATACCGAGCTATTAGGACAAGGAACATATTTCTTTCCATCATCATGAAGTCTCTGAGCACATGAGGCCAGAAGGAGGCATGTTATCCAGTTACCTGCAGACTTATTTTTATCATTCTGGTTTAAATATGTTATAGTCAACAGGTCTCCCCTGGAGTAGTTATTTGAACTTACTTACCTGCCATTTAAAAAGGTACTCGAAGTTAAAATTAAAAAAAAAAAATTAAAAATTAAAAAAAAAATTAAAAATTAAAAAAAAATTTTAAAAAGGCAGACCATATATGTGAAGTCTACAGAAATCTCAGTCAACTTTGCACTTACCTCTGGGGAGATGGATAATGTCATTTTCACTGGGTGTGGGCCACAAGGGAACCTCCAGGTCAATCTCTCCACGATGGTTTGTTTTCTCAATGGGTATATTGGTTGGTTCTGGCACATACATTTCTAAAAGAAAGGGATATTTCTCATAAGAGATGATGGAGGGGCTGCTTACTGCTGACTTTGGTCTCTTCAATCCCAATGGATGGTGCATTCAATTCGGTACAATACTGTCCTGGGGCACGAAAGGTCCAGTTTCTGCAATTGCATCATTACTACTAGACAGTCACTGGCTTTGCAAGGGTGGGAGGCGTGTCATATAACCATATTCCCCCTCAACCCCCCCCCCCCATGTAAAAGTAGTGGGGGAGAGTTTTCTCCACCAGGGTCAGAGGCTCTGCTTTTTCATGTCAGATGGTGTTGGCCCTGTAGTTCTGTGCAAACTGACAGGGACTGGCTGAAATGGAAGGATTTCTTTTATTTTCCATCAGCTAAATACTATATACCTTAATAAGCTGCTTCTCTTTAACCCATGAATGTTGAATCACTTCTATAAAATAGGTCCTAGGAAGTGAAAAAGCTAAAGCATCTTTCACTCTTATTTCTTTGTCAATTCCCCTAAATGGGAATAGACTGTAAGCAGACCTCCTGAGGTCCGGCCTGGCTTAAGCATCACATGTCTGTTTTATCACCAGTGGAACCATGTGGATTGGTAGATGATTTTCAGTAAATATGTTTCCATGATCTAACTTGATCATTTGGGCACTTGGATCAGTAAGATACTATAAATGAAACAAAACTAAGAAGAATAATATTCTTTATCCCAAATTTCTTTTTCTTTTTTAATATTTCTTTTTTGTTTATTTTTAGAGAGAATGAGAGAGAGAGAGAGGGAGAGAGAGAGAGAGAGAGAGAGGAAACACAAGTGGGGGAGGGGCAGAGAGAGGGAGACAGAATCCGAAGCAGGCTCCAGGCTCTGAGCTGTCAGCACAGAGCCCAACATGGGGCCTGAACTCACGAACCATGAGATCAGGACCTGAGCCAAAGTCGGACGCTTAATCGACTGAGCCACCCAGGTGCCCCTTTTTTTTCCCCGCGTTTTAAAGCTAAATTCTACAAGGGACCCGTGAAAACAGTTGAAAGTTTTTCTTGGCTACTACAAATATATTTATATATCCTTTCTTCATCTGGCTAACCAGCCCAACATTTTTTTTTTAAGTTACTATTCTTTATTTCAATAAAATTCCGTATAAAAGGTACAATCAAACGTTTTCTATGTCACTTTATAACTGCTGGAAATGCTATACTTTTGAACTTTCCTGGGTTGTATATATAGACAGCTGAAAGCTCTAAGTCAGTATGTTTCAGACAAACACACTGGACTATATACCCAGACACCTTTTAAATAGATGAGGCAACAGTAAGGATGTCTCAACATGCTCTAAAGAAGTAATTCTTGAGAACCCGTATTCTCAAAAGGCAACACAAAAATCTGCATCAACTATATGTCTCCTTTTGGCCAGATCCTGCCGTATTATTAACCAATTTTTATAAGGTTACTCAACATTGGTCATACTAAATATTCACTAATAGCCTAATTTAGTCCAAAATAAGATACATAAAATGCAAGGTATAGAAGTTAAAATAGAACTAATATCCTCCCTGCTTACAGTGATTGGTGTCTACCCCATAGTCTCCTGGCTTTCAAGATGAATTACAGAGAGGAGAAAAGTGACAGGGAAGAGAGTATTTGCTCTGCTCATAACACCGTGTATTAACGGAGTACCCGGCAGGGAGGTAAAGTCAGGTTAAGTCAGTTACCCAAGATGACGCATCCAGGAACTGGCAGAGCTGGGATTCAAATCTGTTCTGTGATGCCATGGCCCAGGTCTTCCTGGTTGGTGCCCCCCAAGAATAAAGTTATTTTGGCTTTTTGTCCCTCAGTCTTGTGCTTTCTTACTTAAATACAGGTGACCCTTGAACAACAGGGGTTTGAACTGTGCAGGTCTACTTATACATGGATTTTTATCAGTACAGTGCTGTAACTGTATTTTCCTTATGGTTTTCTTAATATTCTCTTTTTTCTAGCTTCCTCTGTTGTAAGAATATAGCATGTAATATGTATAAAATACAAATACATGTTAATTGACTGTTTATGTTATCTGTAAGGCTTCTGGTTGACAGCAGGGTATTAGTATTTAGGTTTTTGGGGAGTCCAAAGTTGTAGGGGGATCTTCGAGTGCATGGGGACTGGTACCTCAGACATGACCAGAGCTAGACACGTGAATACCTGAAGACTCGAATTAAAAAGAGAATTTACTGAAAATACTATTGAATTAAAAGGAGAATTTACTGAAAATACTATTTACAGAAGCAGGGGCCTGAGTACAACCAATGACTCAAACTTTTCTGTCCTATCTGAATCACCTGAAGAGCTTATAAAATGTGCTGCATCTCAGGGGTCTGATTCGGCAAGTCCGCAGTGGGTGATTCTGGGATGGGTGTGTCAGACATGGGGTCTCATTCGCCCACTGACAAACCCTGATTGTGTGATATCAATTTCCTGGAGGAGTTTGAAAAGAAAAGTGACCTTGACATTTATGTGACATCTTTCTATGCCACAGCATGTCTGAGGGCCTCCCCTGTGGGTCTAGCACACAGCACTGAACCTTCCCATCATGCAGGGGCCACTCTACCGCTGGCACCTGAGACCTCAGTAGAGAAGGCCACTGTGGGCTCTATTCCCCCAAACCTGGGAATGTCAACGGCTAAGTAGCCAAACCGCCCCCCCCCCCCCACCAGAGGTCCCCAGAGAGGGGATTGGTTCAGTTTCACGTCAGGGTTTTCTGGGGGAGAGCACCAGGAAACAGTTTTGAAATCCTTGTGCCTTCTAGCTGCATATGCATAGATTTCAAGTGAACCCCCCCCCCCCCCACCAGACAGTTCAAACCCTCCTCCCACAGATGCTTCGGAAGGCTCTACTTGGCATCAGCGGGAAAGGGAGAAGGGTGTGCCCTGGATGAGGGAGAATGTCTTACAGAGTGATTAATTCTATTACCACTGTCCACAAATACTTCCTGAGCACTTCAGTGGTCAAAGTTCTGGGAGACAGCCACGAGCAAGACCAGTCCTGCCCTCATGGGCGTCTCATGACAATGGGTGTTTCTCACTGTTGGGCAGCTCACAGCCCGCCCTCGGTATGGGTTTGCTCCCTGAAACTCAGTACGGCTAGGATGAAAATCTACCTACACCTCCTTCCATCGTCACCAAATACTCAGCGCTCTAGTTCAGAGCCCTCATGTCCACGGGGAGAGGGTCATTTCCCTTTAACGTGAACTTACAAGGGAAGCAGTCTCTGAGCAGTTTTGCCAAAAAGGATAAATCTTTCAGCAAAAACCTACTTGGACAAACAGAAGTGTGGGAATTACTGCATTTCCATGCCTAGACCCAGGCCTTCCACGGCCAAGACCTGTGACTGACCCCAATTCTCACATACAGCCCTTCTGGCATTTACTAGAAGAGCCCTTGACAGCTGCTTGCACTGCAGACACAGAACTACAAAAGGCTAGGCCACGTGGATCACGGGCACATGGTCACAGTTAAGAATTACTCCCGTGGTCATATCTGATCTGAACTTCAGAGGAACTCAAGACCACTTACTGTGGATATATTTTACTTTCAGAGGCACCTGGCCAGTTGTAAGACCCACGGTTCCATAAAATGTCCTTTTCTGGAGTATGGGGACAGGATGCCAGAAGCTCACAAGCTGATGCACCATTTTTTTTTTTTTTTTTTTGGGGAGATGGAACCTACAAGTCAATTGGGATCAGAACTCCCAGGTCAGCCAACTAGCTGCAGGACTGTGGATAATTCACTTAAGTTTCCTGAGGCTCAGTTTCTTCTGTAAAATGGGACAAGTCCTAAGCAGCTACCCAGCCCATGGGTTTTGTACTCATAAGATGGCAGAGGGGGACCATGCTTTGTAAAGGGTGAGGCTATCCAGAATGGGAGTCGGTATGGGCTGAGGGCAAAGCATGGTATCAGGAGTTATCTAGATGATAAATGGAAGCCTGGAACTTTAGTGAGGATTCCTGACCAAGATCACACAGTGAGCCAATGAGCGAACAGGACAGGAATCCAGCCTTAATCAAATGTAAAGTGGCAAAGCTCGGCTGATTGCCATTTGCTTAGAAGATGGAGAAATGATCCATCAATAATACATCAGACGCAGAAAGAAGAGTTACAGAAATTTCCATCCAACAGTAAATCCTGAGAAGTCACTGGAGAAATCTTTCATAATGAACAAGGATGTTATTGGCAATATATGCACTCTCTCCTTAAACTCACAAGCCAAGGAGAGTACCTCTTTTACTCTGTTCCTACCACCATCACCTGGATTTGGGGCCTTGCTGTCACCACCCGGGACGTCTGCAATGTGAGTTACAGCTGTCCTGGCCTCTGGTCTCCCCTCGTTTTAGTCCCTCCTGCACCCCACCCTGTTAATCCTCCCAAAGCACCTATGTGACCATGTCATTCACCTGCTCAAAAATGAGGCTCCCATTCCCTACAAAGGATGGTATCTACACTCTAAATTTGACAAGCGAGGCCCTGAACATCCGGGCCAAAGCTATCTTTTTTGTCCTTACCTCCTGCTACTAGAACACTCTATTCTGGGGACACTGGGCCTTGACCTTTCCATCTCAGGGTCTTTGGTCAGATTACCCTCTTCCCTCCAATAGAGAGGGCCCACCTGTCCTGCAAGGCCACTCTACCTCACAGCAGAGTCTCACTTGTGGACCCTACAGCAGGGCTGATAACCAGTATCGCCAGTCACCCTCCCCTTCTCTTTTGAGCCCCCCTCTAATTAGACTTAGCCTCCACTGCTGTACCAAAATGGCTGTGGTCAAGATGATTAGGATCGTGCTAAACGCACAAGGATTAGTTTCCCCGTCTCTTCTGACTTGACCTAACGGCACACCTGCCCCTTCTCCATTTGTCTTCTGGGTCATGGCTCTTGGTTTCCTCCCGTGTGGCTGTGGCTCCTCCTCTGTTTCCTTTGCCAGTCCCCCTTGCCCTGCCCGGTCTCCCAAAGTTGGAGGGTCTCTGGGCTCAGTCCTGGCGCCTCTTCTCTATCACGCCCACTCCCTGGGGGATCTCCTCCAGTCCCAAGGCTTAAAAAGAGACTCTTAAAAACTGAGAATAAACTGAGGGTTGATTGGAGCGGGGGGGTGGGAGGGCAGGGAGAGTGGGTGATGGGCATTGAGGAGGGCACCTGTTGGGATGAGCACTGGGTGTTGTATGGAAACCAATTTGACAGTAAGTTTCATATTAAAACAAATAAAAAAGTGAAAACAAAACAAAACAAAAAACCACCTTGGTTTTTAAGCCGACAACTTTCAAATGTACAGACCCATTTCCGGTGTCTCCTGAACTGCAGATTACATGCTCACTGTTCACTCGCTCCACTTGGACGAACAGTGAAGATTTCAAAGAAAAACTGCCGCCAACCAAACTGCCTTTACCCCGTGGCTGCAAATTCGTGTTGTCATCTAAACACATGAGAGTCACTCACGGCTTCTCTTCCTCTCTTCTCACAAGCGCTGTCTTCAAATCCTACCGATTCTCCCTCACAAAGAATCCGAGCCCGACCCCCTCTCCTGCCTCCAGAGCCACTGCCCCGGGTCAGGCCACCCCTGGGCTCTGGCCTGCATTGTTGGGAAAGCCTCCAGACTGTCTCTGCTTCCACTCGTCCTCTCCACATCCCCCAGTCTACGCCTCAACTCGGCACCAGGGACGTGTTGTGAAAGGGAAGGTCACCCAGCTTCCCTCCTTTGCTTAAGACCCTCTGAAGCCTCTTCCCCGCCCAACGAAGACCCGCAATGATGCGGAGATTGCAGCTTCCGGCTCACGACAGCCTCTGTGCTCGCCTCAGCCTCCTGCTCACCGGGCCTATCCACCAAGGCCTCCTGGCTGTCCTTGAACATGCACAGCGTGTTTCCACCGCAGGGCTGGTGCCCTGCCTGTACCCAGAGCGTTCTGCCTCCTCCCCCCCCCCCCCCCGAGTCCTCAATTCTTCTGGATCTCATTATAAATGTCACCTTATCAAAGTGACAGATCATCCTGCGTGAAACAACCCAGCCTGTCCCTTCTTCCCCTTTGCCCCCTGTCTGGCTTTGCTCTTCTCCACAGTCCTTAGCTTCACCCTGGGTGCGGTCTCTTTATCGCTTACTTGTTTCCTGCCTGTCCCTCCCACCGAAAATGTAAGCTCCCCGAGGACTGGGGGTGGGGCTCTGTTTGATTCACTGCTGTCCCCCAAGGGCCTAGAAACAGCGCAGGTGCATGGCAGGCACTGAGTGAGTCTCTGTTGAAGGAAGAAGGTCAAGTCTCACCATTTTGATCTCAGGAGCGTGTTACTGGGGAGATGGATGTGGAGCTCGTGAGGCACAGGTGGTGTGGAGCAGACAGACTGCCTCCCGGGGGAAACCCGCGGCTCCCCTTGTTCTCTGCATGGCCCGCAAGGACTTCATGTCCCCCGTGTGCAGATGGTGATAAGACGGCAGAGGGGACCTCTCACTCCCCATGTGCACCTCACACAAGGCCCGTGCGGCTAAGCTGGGAAGGGTACCCAACGGTAGGCTCTGAATAGGGTTCAGCCTCCTGACCTGGAGGGACGTCCCATCCATCACGTGGGATGAATGGACAGTTGTAGAAGTGCTCAATCAGGGCTCCGCTGCTGAACAGCTAAACAGACAACGAAACTGTTTGGGTGCTGACCATCCCATCTCACGACCACACAGTACAGATGCACGGCTGGCAGGACTCCCAGCTCACCGTACTGCACGGCCAAGGTTCTCTGACATAACGCAGCAAGGAGACACGAGAGTCAAGGTGAAGGTGGAAAGGATCCTGACTCCTCCCCGGAGTGCGTGTTCTCTGCGGTATAGACCGTCTGAGGGGTCTGTTTAGGGCTGGAGGTACGGAATGCTCCCCGGAGGCTGTCCTGCTGGGGGCTCAGGCCCTGCGTTTCTGGGACGAGGGACAGAGGACGAGGGCACAAGACACAGACGTGGAAAGTAGGAGGTGGCCTGGGGGAGGATCTGGGTAGCTGTGGGGGATGGAGGCTTGCGACTCGGAGGTGGGTTTCCGAGCTGACACGGAGGGTGGGTGTGGGGAGAGGCGTGGGCGGGGGGCGCCACAGCAGCCAGCTGGGGCCTCCGCGGGAAGACACCAAGTTGGGCACACGGCTTGGGAGCAGGCCGCAGGGACAGCACGGGTGCTGCTGGGACTCGGGAACTGAACACAGACTGAAATGCATTCTTTAACCATAACTCCTCCATTCCGGTTCTGATATATATTCACGTTGCAATGGCTGTGAAGCGATCCCCTAGCGGGTCCCCTGGGCCCTCTTCACCAGGCCGGTCCAACGCCACACCAACACTGCGCGACCCGGCCAGGGCACGAGGCACTAAGAGCCTGTTCCACCCGTCAGGCCGTGCCGCCATGAACACTTAGAGCACGCAGATGAGAAGAACCAGAGCGAGTCTAGCATGGGACCCAAATCAGGCCCTCACCCTGATGGCAGTCTCTCCAGCCTCCCCCCACCCCCAGCCCCATCTTTGCGGCGGAAGACCTGGGCTGGGCCCACGGCCTGCCCGGGCCCCGTGCACCAGCGGCCCGTTTCCCCCGCAATCACTGTGACGGCTCGGGAACCCTGGCTCAGATACCTGGACACATCGGGCAGCAACTTCCTTCCACGTTGATGGGCTCCACGCAGGGCAGTGGGGGGCAGCTGACGGTGGAGCAGAGGGTCTGGCCCTGCAGGCAGTAGCAGTGCGTGCAGCTGTCGATGTCCCAGCGCTCCTCGTCGGCGTAGGCCTTCCCGCTGAAGTGGCACACCGCCTTCTTCGGAATTGCGTCCTCTAGCGAAAAGAACAGCACAGGGTGGAGTCGCTGGATGTGACAAAGCACCGCATCTTAAGACACCGGACACGTAAAAGGGCAACAGCCCTGTACGGTCACCACGTCCTTCCCACGGTGACTTTCCAGCATGTGGCGAAGCTTCCGCCTCCCCAGTTCCCTGCTGCCATTTTCCTTGGCACAGGAGAAGCTTCAGAGCACTTGTGGCCTGAACCTGACCAAGGGCCACGGAGGCCAACACAGGCTACTAACTGCTACGGCCAGGTAGGAATGATACCCGCTGGGTAAGTGTCCCTGGATCGTCACTGAAGAAAATACAGATTTAAGCACATTGGGTGGCTACTGAACGTACTACATGAAGAAAAAAAACCAAATTCAGACACAAATAGGTAGGGATGCATTCAGAGGTTTTATGTGGGAAGAGATAAAGTCCAGCTGAATACATTTATAGAGCCATTCACGAAACTCCTAATTTCAGTTAATCCTGCTGTAAGTGACACAGGGGAGGGGTCAGGAAGGATGGCGGTGTGTCCCGGGGAACCCACGGCTCTCCTGTGCAGGCATCCGTGCTGACAGAACCACTTCCCTCATTCTTGGGCGATGCTGGGGGGGGGGGGGGGGGCTTCCCTGTCATCAACAAAGGCATTCCTGCTTTCAAACCCACCTCATTTCATTTCAATCCATTTTTTTCCAGCAAACTATGGTTTTTGATAATCATGTATTTTTAAGAGTTATTTTATGTGTAAGAATTTACAGCTGTTCTCTTTCCTCCAGTCTCCCCTGCCATCCTCATTTCCTTCCTCCCCCGACTTTTTCCTAAAAAGTCCCTTTCTCTTGGGACTCATCGCCTCCTCCTGGTTCACCTGAACTCATTTACAAGTGGGCACATTTCAAAGCCAGTCTGTCTCCCGAGAGCTCAAGAACGGTGGCTCAGAGTGAGGTCCCAGTGACCAGCAGAGACAGGGCAGGTCAATGGGGACACGGGGGGGGGGGGGCAGCACTTCCTTGTCACTGGACAGGCCAATAACTGGGTGACTCCTACTAAGCTGGGGAGATTTTATGGTCAGATTCTAAAGGTGCCTCCACTTACCACTGGTCACTGATAACTGAAAAACTAAAGGAATCTGGTAGGAAAGCAGTGACGTCAGGGGCTCAGGGTTCTTCCTGGAAGACATCTGGGAAGCTCCAACAGAGGCCCCGACACAGAGGATGGAACCCAGAATGCCCGAGGGAGCGATGAGAAATGTGTAGGCAACAGCAGCCATATTCCTTGAGCAACTCCCAAGGCAGCTTCTAGCTGCTCTCTGTGTAGACCCAGCACAAGGCTTCCTGTCGGGCTTCTCTGGAGGAGGCTCACACAATCGGTGTCCACATTCTCTTCTTGCCTAGACTAGGATGTGTTGTATGTCCATAGCTAGATCTCAGGCCATGGCAGAGGTGTATAAGAGAGCACAGGAAGGAGTCTGTGTCAAGTGCAAGAATGCACAATCTCCGTTTCTCAACATGTGTTCACAGCTTCTCTCACTATTTCTGCCTAAGGCTCAACAAGGGATGCGGAGGAATCACGGAAAGCTTAGTTGTAAACAGAAAGGTTTTCTCACTCTCTAATAAAATGTATTTCATTGTATTTGTGAACGTTCCATAGAAAGTTTTCTGGTGTGCTGACTGTTAAGCTTAAAACCTTGTCTGGAGGCTTTCAAACCAAACCCACGACAGAAGTTTTTGCTAGTCTAGAATCCTTAGGGGAGGCGACTTTATTAAGACATCTCAAATGCACATGTCAAATGGCTGAGTGGAATCATTTAATGAACCTGATTCGAGTTATATTCTGACCTCCAGCCAACTTTTCATTGAGGACATTAGATTTGCCATCAAATCTAGAGTCTATTATGCAGAGAACTCTTTATGAAAGGAAGCACCTCTTCACGAAGCAATACTGCTGATTCTATTTTACACAGACCTTATAACAGCTCATCGGATGGACCAGTATCACTGCATAAAATGTGAATAATGAATTATTGTGCTAGGAGCTTCGGAAAGAGAAGGTCAAGCTCCTTGCCCACCTCATCTAGCACATTCTCTGTGCTTTACCTCCTAAAGGCATCTTTGCCAGTTCCTCTCAGAGAAAAGGAGGGAATGAACTCAGGAAGGACTTTGTAAAAAAGAGATTCGAATCAAAGCCAAGCACAGGTTTGTTATTTTCTCAAGATCTAAGCAAAGGCACTTTTTAAGATATTTAATTAATGCTACAAAGCTAAAATGGTCTGTTAAAAAATTACATTGAGGACGCCTGGGTGGCTTAGTTGGTTAAGCATCTGACTTTGGCTAAGGTCATGATCTTGTGGTTCGTGAGTTCGATCCCTGCATTGGGCTCTGTGCTGACAGCTCGGAGGGCACTTTCTGTCCCCCTTTCTTTCTGCCCTCCCTGGCTCATGCTATCTCTCTCTCTCTCTCTCTCTCTCTCTCAAAAAATAAACATTTAAAAAATAATAAAATAAAAATGACACTGACATTAAAAAACATTACATAGTAAACATTATAAAGACATTCACTCACTGATTCTACACACTTTTCTCATCTGTGGGAAAGAAGGCATGACCACGATGACCCTGACCCAGAGGACGGGAGAGAAGTAGTCGGACAGGCCTGGGGATGGGACTCCTCCCCACAGCACAGCAGCTGCTGCCTCCGTGAATTTAACACGGAGCTGCACACCATGGAGGGCGAAGCGACTACCTGCCGGGGAACCGGGGAAGGCATCGCTCGGGACTTGCGGTTCGTGTTTTACTTGGAGGGAACAGCAGAAGGTGAAGAAGGTGAAGGAAGGGCACTGCGAGTGGCGGATGGCGTGTCCAACAGTGAGGGTGTCAGGCTGTACAGAGTGTGCGTGTGCGTGTGTATTGGGGGGGGGGGGGTGGAGAGTGTGCATGGGTGCCCGCACCGTGGCTGGAGATGAAGGTGGGCTCACACGGTAAGGGGTCTCGAGTAACAAGAGACCCACTGAGATTCCTTCCCGGAGAGGAGGGGAGGGGCCGTACCAGCTGTGCTGGGAGGACGACTCTGCAAAAGGGCCGTATGGAGGGCTGGATGGGGAACTGGATGGGGCAGGAGGACACTGCTCACAGAGATGTGACGTGGGCCAGGTTAAGGCGGCACGGATGGACGCGGACAGACAGGCGAGGCTACACTGGAGGTTTCTGAGAAACTGTCAGGATTTGGATGCTGGGGAGGAGGCGGGATGAAGGGCTGCCCGGACTGCACGGGGGGCCAGGCAGAGGTAACTGCAGTACAGGAGTCATTTCCCTGCTGTAACAAACAAACAGCTGGGGAGTTGGTCAGGGACCCAGTCAGGCCTTATCAGATCGCCCAGATACTCCAGGGGGCCAGTCAGGGCTGCAGGGATCGCTCCTCAAACGCTTAAGCCTCTCTGCGTGATCATGACCATGAAGCTGCCGCCAGGACAGAGCCAATCTGGGGTGCAACAAGGTAAAAGAGGACAAACTTCGGTCACTGGGAGCTTCAGGTAGGAAAGCACCCTCGCAGTGTGTGGGGTAACAGGCAAAACAGGCAGTACCCTTCATGGGACTTGACAGAGTTTATACCCCTTTGAGCCACTAATTCTTCCAAGTAATCCATCCCAAGGAAATAAGCAGAAAACGCCTAAAGTAAGTGTTTTCTGGTGGATGTTCATCACAGTATTATTTATAACAGCAAGAAGTCAGGGGAAAAACCTGTGTCTGATGATAAGAGAATGTTTAAATGACTCATGATGCAATCGTGAGAGACAATACCGTGCAGCTATCAAAAGGCACCATTTGGGTTTAAGCTCAATCTGTAAGGAGGAAAATTAAAAACTGTCTAGAAAGAAATGAAAATGTTAATAGTAATTGGTACAATCGGGTGAATTTTTCTCTTCACTTTTTTTTTTTTTTTTTTACAATGAACATCAGTTACTTTTGATAAAGAGACAGCAATATATGAAATGGAAACCTCAAACACACAGACACATAAGCATGCGTTATGCACGTGACCCCCCCCCCCCCCCCCCAAAGACACACCCGAGAATACTGAGGGGGAAGAGCTGAATCTGAGCCTGGTTCTAAAGAACCTGGCCACGCGGTATGGTGCTTCCTGGATGCTACTGGCCCACACTCTGGAGAATTTCAGCAGACTGTAGGAAAACCAAGCCATGGAGGAAATGCCAAAGATCAAATCCTGAGCTACAACATCAGGCAGGACAATGAAGGCGATCGTTGTCCAAAAGAAAATTTATAAAACGGTATGAGAGCAGCTACTCTGAACGCCTTGGAGGTGATGGGTTGAACCAAGAACTCTGACTACATAGTGGGTGAAACTGAAGTTCTTTGATTTTGTAACAACAATGTATCTTTTCCTAAATTCAATGAAGATTTAGAACTCAAAGTAGCAGTGTGATGACAGGGCAGGCAGTGAAATGCATCACACCTTCTGGCTCAGAGAAGGGTTCAGATGGGTCCAGCGTCTCTGGGCTTCAGCGGTCACAGCAAAGCGGTTCCCTTCAGGGAGGGGGCTGACTGCCATGGACTGAATTTTCAGGTACTTTCACCATTTTCCCTCTATTCCACTTAAGCTCTGCTCGTCACAGATTACCTCAGAAGTATCTCGCTTTCGAGGTCATTTTCACCTAAGTTAATTCCAATTTGAGATTACGAAGCTATTTTGCTAAGTCTACAGGGCACCTGGGTGGTTCAGTCGGTTAAGCGTCAGATTTTGGCTCAGGTCATGATCTCCTGGTTCCTGAGTTTGAGCCCCACGTTCGGCTCTGTGCTGACAGCTTGGAGCCTGGAGCCTGCTTCGGATTCTGTGTCTCCTTCTCTCTCTGCCCCTCCCCCACTCATGCTCTGTCTCTCTCTCTCTCAAAAATAAACGTTAAAATAATGTTTTTAAAAGTAAGCTATCTTCGTAGGTCTAAAAAACTGGGGGTGCCATGTTCATGGCAGCATTATTTACAATAGCTAAGACATGGAAACAACCCATTCATCGATGGATGAATGGACAAAGAAGTTGTGTTTTATATACACACACACACACACACACACACACACACACACACACACACTGGAATATTATGCAGCCCTAAAAAGTGAAAAAAATCCTGCCACTTGTGACAACATGGATGGACCCTGAAGGTCTTATGCTAAGTGAAATAGACAAACACTACATGAACTCACTGAACTGTGGAATCTAAACTAACAAATGAAACACAAATTCACAGAAGAGATCAGACTTGTGGTTACCAGAGGTGGGGGGTGGGGGCAGGGGGAAGTGGAGAAAGTGGTCAAAAGATACAAACTTCCTGTTATAAGATGAATATGTGCCAGGGTTGTGACGTACGACACGACGACTACAGCTAACTAGACTGCTGTGTGGGAGACGGCAAAGTTGTTAAGAAATAAATTCTAAGAGTCCTCATCATGAGGAGAAAAAAATTTTTTAACTGCATCCATGAGATGTTAACTAAATCTGTAGTGGTAATCATTTCGCAATATACGTAACTCAAGCCATCATGCTGTATGCCTTAAACTTACACAGTGATCTACGTCAATTCTTTCTCAATAAAACTGGGAAAAAACCTGGGGGGGGGGGTGGTGGGTAGGATGGAGAGATAGATGCCAGTAGACTGGTAGCTGGTAGCCCCGCCTCAAAGAAGGAGTCTCTCCTTGGGGGTGGCAGAGAGTTAAAAGGGGCCCAGTGCCTCAAAAAAGACCCTGGAAGGGACTTGGCCGCAGGACTGAGGGACCTCAAAGTCTGCTCAGAAGTCCAAGAGATCTAAGAACTGAGCGACCAGCACTCTCAGAGCTGACCTTCTTAAAGACTGAAGGTCAGAAGAGGCAGATGGCAGAGATAAAGAGAAACACCGGATGGTTCTGAAAGAAGGATCTAGAAGCCAAATACTGAAGGACCCAAGAGCACCTGCCGAGCATCCATGGTGCTGAAGGGCTTCACGCCATCTGGGCTCGCGGAAACCCCGAGAGGTAGGGCAGTCTAGTCTACTCTTGGGGAAACACAGATTTAGAGGGCAGAAGGGACCTGATGTAACCAAACCAGTAAGTGGTGGAGCCCACATACACCCTGACTCCATCTGACTGCAAGGCTCGAGTTCTTTACGAGGTCTACTTAATGGTTGGATCCTTTCCTTCTATTCCAGAAACACACAGAACCTTCTTCATGTGGTCTCCAATGTGCCCGGTCCTCTCTGGAAAGAAGACAATGCCTTCAGGGAAAGGCCATGCTGGTTCCAACGTGCTGCCTCGGGGTAAGCCACGGTTAGCTGTGCGTGCATCTTGCCAGGAGTGGCAAGCTTGAGGACAGGCACTTCAAGCCACGATTAGAGACCCATTTCAGAGACAGGAACGGGGAGACACTTCCCCTCCACTGCTTGCAAGGAGTGGTTTTCTACGGTATCTCCACAACTGACCAGTTTGAACCACAAAATCGATACATTTCGTCTGTTTCTTCAAACACATTTTAAAGCGAAGTCACCTTTAAGACTCTACTGAATTTTCGGGTGAAATAAATGAAGGATTCTTGGTTTAGGAGGGCCCTGATTAATCGTTTCCAGGGTGGCTGCTACGTGGCCCAGATTAATCAACTAGAGTTTGGTTAATGAGGCTTTATATAAATATTTCTGCTTTTGACTACATGTCACCTGAAAGGCAAAGATCTAAACAGAGGCCTGAGAGCATGGAGTCATTTGTGCTGGCTGACGGATTCTGGAGCCTCCTGTTTCTTACAGGCCCTTTCTTTTCCGGGTTACTGGTTGTAACACCTCCTTCCACGGCACATTTGGGTGAATCTGAGAATGGCCAGAGAGTTTTAGAAATGAGTCGGTTTACAGGAAGACGTGGTGGCCGTTCTATGTAATTTGAGGTTCTAACTCATAAAGTCACCATAGTCTTTTAGGGGAAAGAGCACAGTCTAGTTGGAAGTACATACAAAAGCATTTTAAGCACTTTGGCTGAAGAAGGATGTAGAAATGGAGACATGGGAACCTTCAACTAAAAGTGGTCTACACAGTTTATATTTGGCTATTGAGTGGGCCATGCCATTTGTTCTATTTATTACTCCCACTGGTTTGTTTACACTGACAATGACATGATTTTTATTCTTTGATATCCAATAATAGTAATCCATTTGCTGAATGCCTACTATGTATGGGCCACTGTGCTGATTTATATGAGCCAGTTCCGTTTTGATCTCCACAGCCCAAGGGGACAGGATATTACCCCCATTTCTCAGAGAAGTGAGGCAAGGGGAAGTTACATGACTTGCCCAAGACACATGGCAAGGAGGTGGCAAGGCCAGGATGGGAACATTGTAGGTGCGGCTGCATAGTCCCCACACCTTCTGCCCACCATGTACCCAGTAGGATAACCTCAGGGAGGATACCTCCTTGTGTCAGACACATGAACGTGGTTATGACTTACTACCTAGCAAATGGGCACTTTTCCTACCCCTTACATTTGTTGGGGCTTAAGGTTTTTGTCTTCAAAGGTAATCTACCTTTTAACTGACTGCCTCACGTATCTGGCACAGTCCTACAGAGGAACAGAGATAACGAAGTGGTTACTGAGGACCCATGGCCTTTCTCAGGCACATCTCTATTTAACATCTCTCTCGGAAGAAGAGGATTAGAGGAGAACGTTCCAAGAAAAACATGAGATATGACACTAATATAATCAGGTTATTTTTAGGACAAACACATCAGGAGTTATATATCCAAACAAATGTGCTCCTCTTCTAAGCAGTCACTGCAGAGGGCTATAAACGTATCCCAGCAATACTGCCCTTGCCTCACACAGCTCTGGAATTTTCCTTTGGCAGAGACGTCCACAGCCAGGTTTTGACCCATGCAATGAAGACAGTTACTATTTTATGGCCACTCCTTGGTTTAGAGCAGCTCTGGTATTTTGTTTCCTCGGCTCTGGCCTCTCTCATCCGTGAGACCAGGCTTGGAAGGACTTTGGGCCTCCTTCAGAAACAAAGTCTCTACTGTAGGAAGGAGACCTGGTGCTGGAGTCCTCACCAACGCCGCGTCAGGAGAACTCGTGCACAGCAGCTCCTTCTGTGGGGTCGTGTGACTCAGCGCACAGACACGGGTCTTGTCTCTTTTGGACTCAAATATAAGCAACATTATATTGCATCACGGATGACTACGATAAAAGTATGCCATGTCTTTCCGTGGGGGCAGTTTGGAGAACTCTGCATTTTTGTTTTTCTTTCCAGTTTCCCTGATTCTGGTTCCTACAAAAGGGGAGGAAGAAGCAGCAAAGGCCTTGAAATGTTAACTCCTTTCAAGCTGACTTCTCCCACTGTTTAAACTTCGCCATCTCACTTCTTTTAAAGATAAGAAGTCTTAACAGGCTGTTAAAGTTGGGACTTTGCTTTTGCTCTCAAGCTATCTTCCCATTACACCATAAAGCTAATTAACAGGTGGGGAAACCCCAGGATGCACAGCTGTGTTGTTTGCTTCCTCTATAAAGGTCCATTCAGTGTTTCAGAAGCCCCCGATATGGGAGCTCAGGCCTTGCTCTGCCTCTGACCCTGACCATGATGAGGGATATACATTGGCCTCTGAAAAGGAAGCATCTCCTGGTTGTTTCCCCCACTTGCCTCTGTGGACGGATCTGAAAAGTAAGATGCCCTTGAAACTACACTCTACTCGACTCTTCAACTGCTGTCAGGAGACAACTTTCCTGTGTAGACACTGGAGGTTCTAAATGCGGGTGTGGCAGTCCTGAAGGCAGAGTGTCAGTGTGGGAGTCACTTCCTGGGAGGAAAGCAGGTGGGTTTACCAAAGGCATCAGCTCTCTCCAATCTCCAGGGTACTGTTTAGAGTCCTGAAAAGTAATTTGCTCTGGGATCCCAGGCCAAGAAACTAAATGCAGTTCTGACTCTCGGATTAAATACTACTGCAAAGTAATCCCCGGCAGTAGTGGAGAGGGGTGCTTTGTCCTTTTGCCACACTGCTGTGCACAGCACGGCCCTGAACGCTGGCACGCTGGAGACGCAGCGGTGCACAAGGCAGATGAGGTCTCCACCCTTGACGAGAGGCTCCTGGATCTGGTGGATCTCATCAGCTTCCCAGGTTCCCAGGTCCAGACCCACAGGCCAACTGCAGGCCATGCTAACAATGTTATACTGCTATCTGGTATCCTAAGTTTGCCACCCAGGGACTTACAGAGAGCGTTAGTGTGATCATTTCGGCAGGTGTGAGAAGCCACGGGGCACCCTACGGGGAACAGGGGATTCAGACAAGGGAGTGGAAGAGGCAGTCAAGAACCACCAGGGACGCAGCTGACCTGAGGAAGTGCCCGGGAGGTACTTTCAAACATTTTAGCTTATAAATTTAACGTGGCACTGCAGCGACCTTTCTCTAACTGCCGCAGAGGAATAGAACGCTACTATTATATTTTATCTTCTTTTAGCCGGTAAAATACCCAAATCCCCTGCTTGTGATATCCCCTTCATTTCCATATCCCAAAGGTGGGCACATGCTGGGCATGAACTCTCCCTTTGGAGAAGAGATCGATTGTGTGTGCCTCCTGTTTGAGAAACCAGCTTTACTTTTGTTTACGTAAAGAGGAAACAAACCACAACGCTGAAGGAATCCGAGCAAATAATTCACAGGTCACTAAGCGACTCACGGAGGCTGGTGGGCACAGATGAGGGTGGAGTTTGAACGTGCTGGCCCGCTGGGCCTTACTTGACTGGAAAAAGAATGGAAAAGCAGAATGCAACTGATGTCTTGCTAAAATCAGATGCAGGTGGTCTAGATAATTTCAGAGAGGCAGAGATCTAATACATTGTAATCCTATCAGCACATGATTAAATGTTTTTGGCTAAAAAATGCAAAAAATATTTATTGATTTGACTCAAAACCTGAGTACCTTATAACATTTGGCTTCTAGTAAATAAAACATCTGCTCTTAACTCATTTTTGTAAAAAAAAAAACAAAGACCAAAAAACCAAAACAAACAGAAACCAAAACCTGAGACAAATATTGCCATGTAGGCGAACACCTACCTCTCTGTATGTCTTAAAATACTTTGAAAGCAGACCTGACAACCATTTTAAGACCCTTCTTGGAAGTCCATTTGTGTTTTATTTTATTCTGTTTCTTGGGGTGGGAGTCTAGGTGCATTTATAAAAGCCAAAGAGGCCTTTCAGGTTTCTTCAACATACTAGAGAAAATAGGAAATAAAGTTACTGGAAAAATTATAAATTTTCCTGAGTTCTACGAACAGAAACCTCCTCAAACTGGTAAACACGAGGACGTGTGGCTGATTCCCACAGCATGCAGAGGACAGAATTTTTCAGTAATGGGACTTAATCCATGCATTAAGTGTCTGCTGTGGGTCGATTAAGCACTTCATGGATGGAAGTTCAAGGAAATATTCCATTTTCAACTTGAACTGAGGTCCCATCTCTTACAAGGCCTACAATCCTTCATGGAGATTATATACAGAAACCATTTTGAAAACACATAATGTAGTGTAAAAGGCAGAAACAATGAAAGATGAAGATAAGGAAAACATAATACTTGCTTTATGACCTAAGGGAAGCTTTCCATGTAAAAGAGTACAGAATTCTGTTACGCAAACCTTGAGGAGGAAGCCACTGGACTACCCAGAGCGGGTCCTGCCGTCACAGCCCAACGTCCGAACACCCCGCCAGCAGCCTCCAGAGGGTCTGCTGAGTGACTTCAGGTCTGAATACATTTCCTTATCAGAAATAACCTTCCATATTGGGGGAAGGGGGGGGGGGTCTTTCCCCCAACCACTCGAGAGTCCAAAATCAGGGTTGGTATCCTGGACAGAAACAAGAGGCGAAGACACCAGTGCCAGGCTCCCTTCTGTGCAACAGACCTCTTGAAAATAAGACTGTGCTGGTGCCCAGATAAGGACAATGCCACTTGGAGGTTTACCCAGCTGGAACCACTGGAATTTCTGTTTACACAGCTAAGGCCTAGGACACTGAGGTGCAAAGAGAAAGCTGCATATGGCATGAGTAGGATGAGGTGCTTCCCAGGGTGCAGGGTAGACCAACTGAAACCAATCACTCTTTACTTCTGCTGCGGCAACTTGAGACCCATTCCAAAGTCAGTACAGCACGTGACAACCAGAACGTCTGCAGCCGTTCACCCTCTAAACAGCACGCAGAAAAGCATCCGGCTCCCCTTCCCTTCTGTTTAATCACATCGGCACCTTCTGGGACCACCTGGGTTGCCGTGTTGGGACCTCAGGAGCCCAGAGCTCTGAAGGGTGTGCGGGAAGCAGACGGGGCTCTTCCTGACGGTGATGTGCCCTGATGACAGATGCCATGGGCTCTGTTTCTGGACTCGCGGTGGATTGTGCACCACAAGTTCACGGACTCCTCAAATGGGCCTGGCCTCTCAAAGTAAACAAAAACCAAAAGAGCTGCATTTTCTCTCCCCTGGCGACACCCAGAAGCATGAAAGGGACTGGGAAGCTCTGAGGTGTGTGGGTGGCACACTGCCCCAAGCAGCTGTGCTACGGGGCCTTAGAAAGTACGCTGTATCCACACGGACCACAAATGGTGATGAGGCAGTGGTGGGCGATTAAGGTAAGAGTGCAGGACAAGGTACACCACCTCTTGCAGAAAGGCAGGTGCCATCTTTCAAGGGAGCAATCAGAATCGATTTGGCATGTGGCCCAGATCAGCTGCACTCTGTTAGAAGAGCTATAACTGTACTGACCCAAGTGAGCGCTCACGCCGTGTCGACTTAAGTACCCTCACCAGTGTGTGTGTGTGTGTGTGTGTGTGTGTGTGTCACTTAACTTATGTCTTAGAGATGAGGAATTAAGTATTTGCTATGTTTGATTCCTGGGCGGAGTTAAATACACAACGATCAACAGATGTTCCAAAGAGATACTATTGATATTTGTAATCTCTAAGGAGAGATAGCTAAACAAGTTAACATTATCATAAACAGAAAACTAAACAAAAATGAATGCTGTATAATAGACTGACTTGATAAAAACTATAGATAGCGCCTCTATTAAGGAGAAACATTATTCATCATCTTCTAATTGAAGATCACAATAGAGAGGAAATAGAATGATAACCATCGCAACCAGTGAGTGTGCCAAGCCACCTTGATTCCACATAAAAGCTCTACCTCAAATATTTATATATAATAAATATAAAAATAGCTAATCTCTAATCAGTCTGCAGGAAAATCATTTTCACAGACTCTTAAAGATACAGGATACTTAGCAACACTTAAAAGATACTAGACTTAAAGATATATAATCGGGGTTATCTTAACTTTGTTCACATCACACGTACACATTTTATAACTTGTATGTACACTTTCATAACATACAAATACACAATTTCATACCTCTCGTATACAAATACACGCAATACACAAACACACAAATACACAAATACACTCAAGCGACTAACCTTTGACAAAAACTTCTCAAGTGAAAAAGATGCACGGACTCACAGATTTCCAGCCAGCAAACAGGACTTTAAATATCTGACCTCAAATATTTTCTAAAGTAACACATGGTTACAAAGAAATAAATACATAGCTGCCAAATCCTGAGTTTCGAAACGATATTGTATGCACTAAGTAATAACAGGACTGGGCCAACACAGGGGCTGCCTACCCGAGAATGGTCCCGTTCAGACTGGCTCGATCGAGGGGCACACCTGTGCATCTTAATGTCCAAAGTCAAGAGCAGGCATGATGCTGCAACAATATAGGCTTGGAGACCCCACGAGCTGAATTCAGAAAAATTTTCATGACGAATGTAGCGCTCTTTATAGTATTTGCCCGGGAATGACTAAACCCCTGCACGTGGTTGAGGGTCCACTGGAATGCTGATGGTGCCCTGCACAGAAGCTGTCTGGCTCTCGGCAAAAGCATCACCAACACGAACATCAGAGCAGAGCGAGGGGGATGCATGCGGTCAGGGCATCACCCTCAGGGCAGGCATCCCCACAGGCACTGACTGTGTGAGGGCTGGATTGTTAACTGTCATGGAGAAGAGATGGAATAAAGACCTCACTGGAATTCTTTTTGCTCTAGGAAGGGTCCGGAATGGCATGTGGGATACAGTCAGTGATAAGGCCACGTGTGCGTGGTGAAGTGTGTCACGGTGAGGGCATCTGCTGTTTATGAGAAACCACGTATCAAATCTGCCATCACACATTACAATTCCCACCACACCTTTTATCTTCACCTGATTTATGCGCTCAGCTCATCTTTTGATTCTTGCTCCCCCCATCCTGTAAGCCATCGTAACAGTCAAAAAGCCTCTGAAAATAAAATCTAAATTCGTGTGTATTTGCGTAGGAAACTGGAATATAAAAAAATTAGGGAATCAGAAAATGTTTCACTAAAATGATTGGGTAATTACTACTTAGTTTCTTTCTAGTACGAGGATGAATTCCCAAATGATGGGTATTATCGTAATGAGACAAAGCTGTTCACTTCTCAAAATTAATCATCAATCCTATTAATTATGTCTGTATTACACATTCTATTAAATTAGCACACATAATATGAGGCCTTCACACATCAAAAGAGAAGCATTATCATTGCGCATTAGTGACTTGATAATTTAGCTGAAAAGAACACAAATATTCGTAATTATAGTACTTTTCGTAGGATCACCACTTTTCAATTCTCTTACGGTAAGAGAAAAGGATACTTTGCAAGGTGAAGGAAGCATGCTTTTGGTTAGGGGTTTTATCACTACAAAAAAAGGTCAGATTAAAAGCAGGTTTGAGGTTTTTGGAAATCTGTATTTGAGAGATCTAATTAGTACACTCAGGGACCCATGGCCATGGTGAGGTCAGCACTGCAGGCTGGGTGGGGTGAGGCACACGTGGCCCCGGGAACAGATTATCTACGTTAAGAAGAGCTGGTGTCAAACAGAGAGAGCCCAAAGCAGGAGACTGTGCAAGCACTGGTCCTCTGCGCCTCCTGGACAAATAACGTGGTGCTTTAGGACATGCAAAATGATGGCCTGTCTTTTTCTTTGCTAGTGATCTCTGGATGGTGATGCAAGCTTTGCCACTGAGGCACAGCCGGTAACTGCCTGCGGGGTGCTAGTGCTGCCGGGCTTGGAGCCCTTACAAGGGACCAGGCTGACGGGAAGCTGATAAGAGAACAAGCCTGAAGAGGCCAAGGGAGCTAACTGGAGAGTCAGATAGGGAATCTCCATATCACAGTCAGGGACTGAACTTGACTTTGTATGCTTGGACGTAAGGGGGAGAAAGGATGAAGACTAATCCAATAAGGCTACTTGCAAAATATGTATGATGTATACAGAAGGGGCTCAGTGACTATTTTAATAATAGAACAACATGTATGAAGCATTAAGATGAATGAATAAAAGTATACAGTATTACTCATCAAATCTTCAGTCTCCCCAATTTGTTCTCCTGAAGATAAGCCTTAGATTTATATATAATACAATTATACCTGCCACTGAAACACAATTTCACTTTATTATTATGAGCTTGTATGAACAAAAATGTAGTGAAAGTGCTTGCAAACTAACTTAAAATCAAAGTAAAAAATGTGGACCAAAGTGGCATTTAACTGTCCACACTAAAGAAGAATGTACAGTTTAAATCATGCAAGAATTGGAAGAGGAAATATGAAGGCCAAAGAAACAACCAAACAAACCAAACAAATCAAAAACAAAAGCAAACCCCAAAGCCCCACAAATAACAAAAAACCAAAAACCAAAAAACAAAACCGAGAAAGACATAGACTACTCTTGCTTCTAGGTTTCTTTTCATGAGTTTAAATTTGTCACATTGGCTTTGAAAAAGAAGTGATTTCCTATTTATTATATGCAAACAAATGTACTAGTTCAGTAATTTACTAATTACAAATTTACCGGTTAAGCAGCAAAACACAAGAACTTTTTTTATCTAAACAAAATAATCTGAGAAGTTTCAACACACAAGAGACTCACTGTCAGATCTTTCCTCTGAAGGTAACATGGAATTCTCAGCCTCCTGGGCCCTGGTTTCTTTTCTAAGTATGATCCAAGTGCCCCTGGTGGATTCATAAAACCCCTGTACTGGAGTTTTGATATTTAAATATGGTAGTGGCAGTTGTAGTGGTTGTACATTTCTCATTTCTGCTAATCCCCTAGCCTGAAATGGTGGCCTAGTTACGCCTTTTATTTATATCTCACCAAAGGCAGTGCCATTTTTTTTTTTGTCTAAATTCCGGTCAGCTCTTTGAAAAAATAAGCAGCACTAAGTTGGATGTATGACTTGACACATTGTTTTTGGCTCCACTTGGGGGCTAGGAAGCTTATGGGTATTACAGAAGAACCCAATGTGTTGGTCACTAAAAGGTAGGGCAACCGTAGGTCCTGATCTGCTTCAGATACTCCTGGTCTAGAGCTGTTGTCCCATCATAATTAACAGCCCCTGTTTCTCTCTCAAAAGCATCATGGTTTGAAGAATAAATTACATAAGTGGTCACTCTATTAAAAAAAGGGAGGGGCGCCTGGGTGGCGCAGTCGGTTAAGCGTCCGACTTCAGCCAGGTCACGATCTCGCGTTCTGTGAGTTCGAGCCCCGCGTCGGGCTCTGGGTTGATGGCTCAGAGCCTGGAGCCTGTTTCCGATTCTGTGTCTCCCTCTCTCTCTGCCCCTCCCCCATTCATGCTCTGTCTCTCTCTGTCCCAAAAATAAATAAACGTTGAAAAAAAAAAATTAAAAAAAAAAAAGGGAGTCCAGCTTTCAAACATACATTTTAATACTCTATGGCCATTATACTGAGAAAAATCTAGCTGTAAAATTCCTGAGGGAAGAAATTGTGTTTTTAGAATCTCTGCATCTCTTATATACCAACACACAAAATAAGACTCAGAGGAAGTGGCCTCCTGTTGTGGCCAGAGGTCACACAGTCAAGGAGAGGGAGCTGTCCTGATAAGCTTGAGTTGTGGCCAACAGGTACCTGAGTGCCATTCATCGGTTCTCCTTTGGAAACTGGTACAAAGCACTGTGGCCAGATCATCTCCTATTCCTCAAGTATCATCCCAAATATACAGAATTACTTGTATCTGGAAAGCATGCAAGAATCTCCAACAGTAAATGCACAGTACATGCAATTAATACGGCTTGCCTAATTTTTCACCTGCTACTCTGATTACACGTTCATTACTGGCTTGAGAGGCGTACATTGTCTTTCACTTGACTTCATGAGCTCTACTCAATACAAAAGCAATGAAAGAGAGTGAGAGCCTTGGGAGTGGGGACTGTGCTTTTATTAGAGTTGCCAGCTGTCTGAGCCTTGCCTTCTGGACTCCAGAACAGCATCTGGCTTATATCCATAGGACCGATTTCAGTATAGACGTCAGGGGCAAACATACATATGTCTCCTGCTGAAAAGCTGTATCCCCATGGGTCATAAGGAGAGGATTCTGTCAGTTTCTCAGGCCTCACTTTGTGTCCCGAAAGCCCTCAACATGGACAACTGCTTGGTTTAAATGGAATCAACTAAGTGTCAGCAGACAGAGGAATACCAGGGACACTAAATCAGTATTTGGTATTCAGTTGATGTCAAGGCAGCAGCGAGCTCTATGTGCTAAGTGTACCTTAATATGGGACATGGTGTTTCTCTGTGAACAGAAAGACCACTGTAAATAACAGGGTGGAGAAAGGGAGCTGAATATTGAAAATCCTGGAACAGCAAAGGAGCCCAATAGAACATGACAGTGCTATCACATCATGGCATTCTGAGAGAGCATTTCTTTATTCTTAATATGTTTTACCTTGCGAACACGTCTTCCCCATCACCCTTCTGAAACTAGCGCTTTGGCTCTGTGTGACATGTCAGAAACATTAACTGATCTAGGCAAATGGCTGTCAATGTAGATTTAGTGGCCAATGGTAGAAACCCAAGATTTTTTTTCGTGGTCTTACCTATGCAGTAGGGACAACACTGGCCTTTCCTCAAAACAGGTCTTTCACAGGATACTGAAGGGCAAGACTCAGAGTAACAGCTAATTATGCTATCCATGCATACACAGCTGGTACAAACGTCAGGCTTCCAGGACTCAGCTGCCAGGAATATATCCCCTTCATCATTTTTGCAGTAACTAGGCACGCTCTCATTATGGGATGAGGAAGGCTGAAGAGGTTCATCTGGAAAAACGAACATAAGGTCAGCAGAGAAAAGGAGATGCTATAGGCCACCTGTGCAACATAGCGAATTTCACCGTGTCTCATAAAAAGCACACTCAGTCACTGTGGTTTGGTGTGCCTCCTATAAAAGTGACTCAGGAATGAAATGGCAAGTCTGACTTGGGCAGGGTCTTGAATTTGGAACGCAAGACAATAAGGACCACAAAAGACCTGTTACCAAGATTCTGTTAGTTGTCTGTACAACATCCTCTCTACTCTTCCTCTGTAGTTTACCCAAATCCTGGTTTTGGGGGGTGGGGTGGGTGGTGGAGGGTTTGGATCACAACAGGTGTAAGTCAAACAAGACGATCCTGCTCCCTGCTTTTCCAGTCTCCCCTGCAACTAAGGGTGGCCCTGTCACCTGGTTGTGGCTAATGGGACTTAATGGCTAATGGAGGGATTTCTGGGAAAGCTTCCGCTTTCCTAATAAAGCGCAGATGTGGTGCAACTCTCACATTCCTCCCGCCTGGAATATGAGTGTGTTGTCTGTAGCTGTAATATCCTTATCGTACCTGTAGAAGATGGACCTCTACGTATCTAAGACAATGATCAATGCCGATAAACACCTGCCTCCTCACTTCTTGTATGTAAAAGAAACTTCTGTCTAAAAAATGTAGCTGGGTTTCTCCTCTTACGTGCAGCTATGTGCAGTCTTAACCAATCGATATCCAAACAGACTTTCACTGCACCTTCAAAACACCCATTTGTAACATCCCAATGTTCAGGCATTCACGTTAATGGCTAAGAGATAATGGGAAATCTAAATTACTCAATAAGGAGGCACCCACATCATCTGCAAGTCGTCTGTGCCTTTGTTAAAGACTTTGACCAGAGGGTTCTCAGGTCAAACTTGAAACAGAAAAGAATGTTACCAGAAAACCCAGTTATCTCTTTGGGTCTTGGCATCCATTGAAATCACAAGAAAAGCTGTAACCTCAAGCAGAAACCTGACTGGGGTAGAACAAAGAAAAACAGGATAGTGAGGTTCCTAGTTCAGAAATGTGACAATGCTGCTAAGAGAAAGCACTTGCAACCACCTTCACCAGTCAAGAGCTTGGAAAAAGCCATGATATCCTACCTGGCAAACCTCTACATTTTCTCAGTGGCCACATGGTCAAAAGAATGATCATATCCTCCTCTTGGAATCAGTCTCACGAAGTCTGCTATTTTCAGTCACAAAACAGAACTAAGATAGGCAGTTATCACAGTGGTGTAGAAGCTCTAAATGTCACATTCTCCTTCCATCCATCTCAAGAATATGTCCTACAGCCAACACATTCTCCTTCCATCCACCTCACGAATACGTCCTACAGTCAACAAGTTTGATTTGACAAGAGCCTCTCTGAGGAGCAAGGCAGTTGCTTTGTTTTGGGCAACAAAACAAAACCAAACAAAACAAAACAAAAAATGGAATGGGTGCCATGCCCTCTCCTGGAAGTGATGGAACCATATCTCCTACTGCCAGTCCCAAAGGTATTCCCAAGTGAAAAAGAGACATTGGTTCCACTGCTCCAAATGTGCTCTCGGTCCAACTTTAGGGCTGGTTCCATAGATGAATTCCATATGGGTTAAAAATGGGGGATTTGGGATTCCCTTCTCAGTGACCTTTTCAGGGTCATCCATTTCCAGGGATAATTTTGCCCTGAGGGTCCTCTGGGTTATGACAGCTTAGCTCTTGCAAGCAGTATCCACCCTCATGTCTAAAAATTTAGAAGAGGACAGGGACAGCAGTGATGGAGCTAAGAAGTACCGAGTGAAATGAATACTCTAGAGTCTGGAGGCCTCTTGTTGAGGCCTAGAGAAGACCCTGGGGGACACTGGTAGCTGCTGTCAGTGCTGGAACAGGAGCCAGGGCAGAGATGCAGATTCTGGGGGCTCCTTCCCCCGGGCAGGAGACCCCTAACCAAACCCTAGCTGACCAGGTCATCTGGGAATCTTGCCCATGGTATCTTCCTTCTTTGGGCCTCTCTTCCTATTTTCCTCCCGCTCCAGAGACCCCATCTTTATACTTTTGATTACAAATACTGACTCCTAAACTTCGTTTTTACCAATTCCTTGGTTGGCGCTCATCCATTCCTTTTATTTCTATTCTACCTCCCTCTCTCTTCTGTGCTATGCTTCTTTCAAACTCTAAACAGTAAAGGATGAAAGAGAATTTAATAAACCTTTAAAAAGAAAGAAGTGTTATTCCATTCTCTTTCTTACTTTGGCGAAGAATTGCCACCTGCAAGGATGCTCGATCTTGGTGAACCCATTTGTTTCCAGACCTTGCTCTAAACCCAGGCTAGAGGAGGGGGAAAGTGGAAGGACAGAAGGCATAACAGGGCACCCTGGGGGAAACAATCATCAGGAGGGACACAACTCTTCTAATTGTACATATGTCTCCTTTCTGGACTACGTTAGGAGGCAAACATCCTAAGATTAGGGATGGTCTTTTTCCAGATGTGATACACCCTTTATCAACACTACTGTTAAAATTCACTGTGAAGAAAATGATGTTTTGCATTTTAAGAGTCTTTAAAATTGCTGCAACATAACAATGAATGGAAAGTTCAGGAAGATCAATTATGGGTCAGGTGACTTATTTTAAAATAATAGCATTCCAGAAATGCTCTTATTCAAATATAAGAGGAATGTTTGGAATACTGATATATAAAGCAATAAATCCTAATGTTTAAGAGGAAAGCTATCACTAAACTCTCTCTCAGGTTGTATGTTAAGAAAAGACAAGCCACCCAGGTGTAAGTTAATAAACGCAAAGCCAGTGCGCAGGGGTGTCTATTCCCCTTAGGAACTGAACCGAAAAACATTATAAGGGTTTGAACGTGAATAAAATAGTGATTAAAAAACAAAAAAGTAATGAGGGGTGCCTGAGTGGCTCAGTCGGGTAAGTGTCCGACTTTGGCTCAAGTCATGGTCTCATGGTTTGTGAGTTTGAGTCCCACATCAGCCTCTGTGCTGGCAGCTCGGAGCCTGGAGCCTGCTTTGGATTCTGTGTCTCCCTCTCTCTCTGCCCCTCCCCCGCTTGTGCATGCGTGCTCTCTTTCTAAAATAGACATTAAAAAAAAATGAAAAAAGAAAGTAATGAAACACATGGGTTTATGTTTTACTGAGTAAAACTACTCTTAAGAATGTACATTTAGAAGGCAAATGGTTATTGATTTAAATGGAAGAGACCAAAAGCTAAGCAACAACAAAATGAAAGTAGCTGTGCTGTCCACTTGGCGATGTTATATATACAAATTACCTTCTGGGAAAAAGGAATATACTCCGGTGTTAACTACGAGTGCTACTTTAGTCATAAAACCAGTAACTTACGTTTAAAATCTTGACAAAATTTCATCACGTTTGTATCTTTGAATCATGACCATGAATTTACAAGCAAAGGCAGGTTACCTGAGCAGTAAAAACACTACTCTCTGTGCACGTGCAGTGCTAGTCAAGTTAATACTTTTGGATCGTAATTTATTTGTCACTGCAGATTTGAGGGGGTGAACATGATGCATATTTTATCAATTCTCTGTTTAACATTCCACAAGTATCTCCACCACCCTTCCGTACAAAGAATTTTATTTACATTATTTATCAATAACTGCTCTTCACATTTGTTAAGGACAAAGATGACTTTCCACATTAGCAAAATCAGCTGGAATAATTTGTTGCAGCAGGGCTGTCTCCCGAGTCTGAGATGTAGGGTTAAGAGACAAGAATGGCAGAAAGAAACAGTCTCTTTTCCCCCTCAAAGTCACCTCAAATGCAAGGCATATTAATTACATAAATATACGTGGCTGATAGAGGGGAATGAATTTAGGAAGCAGGCTGCCAGCTGCTCCGGCCTGGGTGACTGGCTCCCGGGCTTGGCATGCTGCCACGTGGGGCTCAGCCCGGCCTGCTGGCTCTGCGGAGTGACAGAGCCCAAGCCGCAGGCTTCCCCAGCGAGCACGTCCCAAGGCACGGCGCAGTTACCTGTGCACTGCGGGCAGCAGGAGTCCTGGGTGCGCGAGGGGTTCTGGCAGAGCAGCGGTGGGCACACCTCTGTCTCACACAGCACCCGCCCGCTGTGGCAGGTGCACTGCGTACAGGAGTCGATGTTCCAGGTTTCTCCTTCCACAAAGTACTCTCCTCCGGGGGCGTGGCAAATGGAGGGGGTGCTGAGCTCTGGCTTTTGCACCACAAAGTCATCTGGGAAATGACAAAAAAAAATCAAGACACAAGAATTTACTCAACTGTGGTCTTGCCAACCCTTGGAGAAGCTGGTGTTATCTGCTCGAAGGGACAGAGAAATGGTGGTAGAGTATCTCACTCTGTTCTCAGCGAGACGACGGTGAAGAAATATTCCATGCACAGGAATAGAAGGGGACGGTGAAAGAGCTGGTTTCCAGAAGAGAGGTTCAAGTGGTTCCAGTGTGTCAGCAGTAATGACAGAATTCAGTAAGGGAATTAAATTACCTCAAGAGGGACTCTTCCTGTCAAGAAGAGAACAGGGCCTCTTAAGGGATCTCTGAATGTATAGGAAGTGTCTAGAATAACAATCTCTCATTTACTGAAAGCTTACTGTGGCCCAATTTCCATGCTGTTTTATGTGTGTTGGTTCATTTATTCCTCCCACCAACCTTGTGAAGTAGGTACTGGGATCCTATGTTACATATGAGGAGCAGAGGACTCAAGGTATTCAGGGCAGACAGGGAATTTGCACCCCAACTATGTTTGTTTGGATCATGGATATGCCTCCAGATTAAACACAACTTCCAACCCGGTCTGTGCCCCATCCACTTCATTATCTCTATGATCCGATCCTGCTGTCGAGCAGGCCACACCCCTAGACTAGCTGGCAGCAAACGGAGCAGGAATGCTCTTTCAGAATCAACAGTCTGGAAACCCTCACCTGAGACTAAACATTTGCTTGGCAATGTCATCATCAAGAGAGGTAAATGCCCAGAAACTGATGATAACTATGATTTCTTGCCCCAGAAGAGAGGCGATTTTGGTGTCTTGGTGAGATGATAATGACAGAGAGGGAACTCAATGTTGAAAAGGTCTACAGTGGTACTGGGAGTTGCCCTGAAGTTGTGCTGAGGGAGACGAGAAGTATGAAGACATTAACCAAACTTGTGTCATCCAAATGCAACAAGGGTTTCAAGAAGGTGTTGACAGTGGTGAACCCTGCCGAGAAGCAGTCTGGAGACACCACGGCTAGCTCATGCTTGGAGCTCAGTGGAAACTGGGCCCCAGGACAGCTCCCCTGTCTGTGCAGAGATGCTCAGAGCTGGAATCTCTGAAGAGCTCCCATGCTGTTACTTTCAAAGTGATGGTCAGCGTGAGAGTCCACAACTCTGATGACATACAGTGCTGTGGGTGGATTCCCAGCTAAGATCGTAACTACGAACACAGCTTTGTCTCAGGGGCACTAGGAAAGACTGGAGCTTTGCCCGAGTGGACCGATTAGGGAGAAATGACACACTAGCCAATGCTTACATTCATAAGCCACCAGACCAAACTCTCCAGTGATGAGACAAGTGGAGAGGATAGTAACTAGAACGCAAGTGAGGGGGGACGAGATGGTTTCCAGAGGAGACAAAAACTTTTCCAAAGAGTGGCAATAAGCTAATGCTGGAAAAGCATGACTGCCTTTCCCTTACTGCCTTTTCCTTTCCAAAATGACATAGAGAGGCTTGCCAATCACTGTCCTTCTCAACGCTGATGCAGAAGGAAGTGGTTGGAAGAAAGCAAGGCACGTTTGCAGATGTCTTGCCAGCTTCTCTGCCGTACTCCGTGCCTCAAGGAGAACATTGTGAGTGGCAGCAGAGATGGGGACAAGAGACAAATGGAGAGGCAGAGGGAGAGGAGGAGAAAAAAACCTGAGAAACAGTATCGTCTGGTGAATCTTCTAGCAGGACAGTTTAGGAGCTACCCCCGAAAGGAAAACAGCTGATCCTTGAATGGGAGAAAATATTTAAAATAGGGGTTCCCGAATGCAATACTTCTGGGGTCTCTCATCAGGAGAGTCCAGAAGTGGTAGCCCACTTAAGATATTTGGAGAAAAATATACCTACATACCCACATACACGCATGTTTTTATGCATGTATATCTAGACATTTGCAACCCACAATGATACGTCAATTACTCTGTGTGTGTTTATAGAAGAGTTTTCGCTATCTCTGTAACAGAGAAAATTCATTTTAGTCCCACTGACTTTCAGTTCTTAAATCAATGGTCTATTCTTACTAATGTCTTCGCATTTGAAGCCCTCTGGCTCACTTCTTCACGGAATACAAGTGGGGCAAAGACGCAGGGGTGTGGTCCATATTCCATACACTGATGCCTAAAATTAAGGCACGGCGGGGGTGGGGGGGATGTGGGGAGCCTGGGTGGCTCAGTCTGTTAAGCGTCCGACTTTGGCTCCGGTCTGATCTCACTGTTAGTGAGTTCGAGCCCCGTATCGGGCTCTGTGCTGACAGCTCAGAGCCTGGAGCCCGCTTCAGATTCTGTGTGTGTCTCTCTCTCTCTGACCCTCTCCCACTCACACTCTGTGTGTGTCTCTCTCAAAAATAAATAAACATTAAAAAAATAAATAAAATTAAGGCACTGGGTCTTCATTGGAACAAATGATTTTTTTCTTCCCCAAAGGGTCAACAGAGTTGTCTCATTACACTGCACATTGACCTTCTGTTTGAGTGGATACTGGTGGTTTTTCATATTTAACTAGCAAAACACATGAAAAAGGAAACTTTCGATATAGAACACCTAAGACTCATATGAGGACAAGACAATCTGGTTCTCTACAGGGGTGTGGAGCTGTCTGTCACTCTGATACCTTAGTTACTGAGGGGCCTAGAAGCTCAGAGCTAATAGGGACTCCCCTGCCATGGAAGGCGAAGCTGCCACCCCTCCCCCTGCCCCCGCCCCCCACCTCAGGCTGTGCCTGTCCTGCTGGAGAAAGACAGGTCTCCGGTTCCTGACTCCTGACTGCATCCACGGCATAGGTGGGTCCATCCACAGGGAGGGATGGGATGGACCGGACGAGAAGGTATCCCGACTCTGAAATCTGACAGGACACACATTCCAACATTAAATGAAATCAGATGCAAGAATCGGGAGACTTCATTTCTCCGTGGCCTTCTGACACTCTATTTTACTTCGGGTAAGAGAGTTAGTATTTCTGCGTCTGTTTTTCAAATGAAAAACTGCTTGAGTGCATTTTCCCCTAACTCAAAGTGGCCTGTACTGAGAAAGAAATAATAAATACAAAACTACGTTGAACTCTTTGGATGAAAGGCACTAGATGCGCTATTATGGTAATAATTACCGTTATTGACAGCCATAATTCAGACACCCATGAGTTATATAATCTGGTCTGTTCTTCTAGCAACTTCTCTTGATTACCAGCATTATGATTTTAAATGTTTTGGATGTGTGGTCACTCTAAATATCTCCATTTGGCAAGAATACCACATAGCCATTAATTTAGAAAAGGGCAATAGCCACAGACTTCGCTAATCCTCTCCCTCTCAAATAGTCCTTTATAAATAATATGCTTTAATGGAATGAAGTTAACATCAATCCCCTCCAATTAACTAAAGCACTCAGCCTCAATACACTATCCATAAAATGGAGAGCTGGACTTTAAAGGACATCAGGTCTGCAAACCTTTTAAAAAAAAATACGGTTCAAAGACCAATGTAATTGAGTAAACCATTAAAAAAGGAGGACAGTAGTTTTAGGGCTTTTGCTTTTTCTCTGGTCTCTGGCTAATCATTGCTAACACCTGGCTGATTTTGTGGCTGTTGTTGACAAAAGCCACAGAGAGCTGAAAAGTGCTCTGGGGGGTCATCCCCGGCAAGACCCCCCACACTCAAAGATGCAATGAGGCCCTGCAAGGCAGAAGTCATTTTGCTGAGGGAGCGCACAAGATGGCAGCCAGCGTTTACCTGAACATGACGGGCAGCACTGTCCCGGATGAATGGTGGGGTTGCCACAGGCAGGCACCGGGCAGGTGATCAGAGCACACATTTCCCGTCCATTGTGACAGTAGCATTCCCGGCACCCGTCATGCCAGCTTTCCTCATTTTTATGATGATGGCCATCCATGGACAGACATGTGCCTGACAGGACAGGTGGCCCGGCTGAAGCAGGGACCTCTGGACAGACAGAAGGCAGCCTGGTCAAGCAGCAGCTACGGCACAGGAGAAACAGCCTGCAGTGTCCTCCCAGGTAATGCTACCCAGCCACCAAAAGTCACGTGTACAAAGGACAGCTCACGACACGGGAAAGGCTCACGAAAAGAATGTAAGTCAATATGCTCTCAATTTGGAAAAAAAAGAAAAACAGGAAAAAAAACTGGCAAATATGTTTCTCTATTGGCGGGATTACAGTTATTTTTACTCCTTTCATTCCTACTTGCTCATGTTTTATGCAGTAAACGAGCACTGATTTCACAGAAAATGGTATATTATATTCCATACATGCCGAATAGCCTCTCTAGAAGTCACCCAATGGGGAAATCCTGGGCCTCTTGAAACTAACAGATTTTTGTTCAATGGAACAATTGAAGCAGTGACTAGATTTCTGTTTACTCTGATCCCTTAAGAACACTGTTAAGGTGGTAACTGTCTAACTTTGAAAAAAAAACACACAACAAACTTAAGGATCTTTTACTGCTGAGTATGTGGATCATGCAGACAACTAAAACATACCGGAGTGGGTGCTGGGCTATGGGCAAAAGCGGCGGTCAGCGTGCATGTTGACGTGGCTTCAGGGACATCCCGGGAATGGGAAGTCTCAGGCAAAAGGTATGCCCAGGCTTCATGCCTATCTAGAGGTGTAGGCTGGCATGTGCTTATTCAGCACGAGTTTAAACTGTCATTGCAAACCGTGTTACCAGAAAACACACAAGCAGGCTGCTTAGCCACACCCACCCGCATGGGCTCTGAAAAGGGCTCTTTGCTGCATCAATTCTATCAAGCCACTGCTGGACAGAGGCAGCCTCTATGGAGGTCAAGACAAAGGTGCTTTAGGCTAACGTTCCTAAGATGAGTGAAACTGAAGAGCTGAGAAGTCACTAATTTGGTGCAATATGCTTGGCTATTAGATGTTTATTTTAAATTCTATTCTGAGCTCTTATTCCAATGAGACATGAGGAAAAGGGATAGTCCCATGGACAAGTGACATTTGTATCTGAGTAGACCATCATCACTGAAACTGTTCCATTTACATCATGTCCTCCTGTTCTTTGTTTCTGAGTCCTGTCTGCTCGGGGGGGGGGGGGGGGGGGTGGGGGGTGGGGGGGTGGGGAGGGAAGGAGGGTCATGCGATCGCACTTACCTCTGCACTTGCAGATAAGACAGCCATGACTATCCTGCTGGAAACCCAAGGGGCAGATTTTACTGCATGGGAGCTCTGGGCATTTCTTACAGCGACAGATATCACAGCCGTGCTTATTCTTCCTGGGTAATTAAAATTTTGTCAGAGGTCAGAAAATCCAAAAGTCTCAAATGATGCCCAAATGCTCCGATCAAGGGTCACTGAAATGATACTGCTATGAAGCAGAATGACTTGACTTATGCTCTCCAAAACTCATGGAGTGATGTGTAATTGGCTCTCTGTGGCTGTGACCGCCACCCACCCACGGCCAAGGTTTAGAATTGCCCAAGTACTAATGTGCTTCTGGGATGTGACCATCAGAACCCCAATGACATGACTGTTGTTTTAATTAGGAAAAGGAGTACCATGATATGAAAAAGACGGATGCATAATGCCATGAACAGGATGGTGAAGGATATATTGTTGGGCACTGCTAGAGGCCAGCACTGGGGCAAGAGTCCTTGGTTTGTCAGAGTAGGCCTTTCTCACGGACCACAATCTCTGAGAGATCTCAGACACCAGTAAAAATAGTAATGAGCGCTTCACTGAACTTAGGGAAGTCAGAAGGAGAACATTACGGCTCCACAGACCTGCGGATGCTATAGCCAAGCGTGAGAAAGAATCAAAGCTTTGAGAAACCCTGCCATCAGTGTCCGCTCATTGTTTCACTCATTAGAAAATAATACCGACTCAGCAGTGCTCCGTACATGGGGCGGGACGGAAGCATGCAGGGTAAAGGAAAAAGACTGCATCAGTGATCTTTTTCCTTTAATAGAGTGCCTGAATTCTGTGATCAGAAAGATGATGTGAAATAAATAAATATGTGTTTATGAAATACATCACAGCAGTTTAAGGGGAGGTTTTTTGAAAAGAAAAATTCTTAACAACCATTCCTTATTTTCTCTGAAAGGAGAATGTCACTGTCTATTACAGAGGAGCTCACTTTGTGTCCAACCAGCCACAGAAGTGAGTCTTCTCCTAGGCTCCACATCTCCTCTGCAGGCTCTGCCCTACTTGACTTAATGCGCCTCAGACAAGGAGGAGTTACTCTGTTTACCCTCAGGTTTCATCCCCATTAGCCCTAAGTGGCAACAGTGGTGTCCAACTAAAAACAGAAGAAAGAGAAAAAAAATTCCTGTCTTCATCTTGGATAAATCAAGGAACTCCAAAAGAAGACAGCTCCATGGGAAACCCTCAGTATACCACTGCCCACGTGACAATTAAATTACAATCTGCTAAGTGAAATGAGAACCGAACACTAGGATCTTATTTATGCCACCATAATGAGACCAATGAATTAAATGAATTATTCATACTCATGTCAGACAGCATGCCACTTTTTAAGTTCTATTGAGGCTTTACCTGATTTGTTTGTTCACTCCTTTATGTATTATTATCTGTCCATCTACCCACCCAATCCTTCCGTAAGCCCTGGCTGCACACAGAGAGTAACAATCAACTCAGCAGGTATGTATAAGGGGCACTGATGGCCGCCTTCTTCCTAACGCTCCCACATGGTGTCTGGCCAACGTTCCTCCTTCAGAGGGTGTCCTTGAAACACATGTTCTAGCTGAGGCAGTACTCATTTGTCTCTGCTGGTCCACCTGGTCTGCACTGAATGCTCTCACTGATAGGAACATGAAGTGGACCCCACAATCCTCTAAGAGATTTCTCTTCAAGGGGAAGGCTGGACTTGAATGCAGCCTTGGTTCTGAGCTGTCATAATACTGCAGCAGGTTGGCTGTAGTTACTATTACGATAATAACACTTTATTCTACATTAGCAATGAAGCTAAGAAATAATTATACTTGTGCTGGTATCACAGTCACATTTTAGGATTAAGAACAATGACGGTTTATTTATTTGGGGACTTCCTAAGAATAGTGAGCACTCCTAATTTAACTATCTGATTAAAATTAGATTTAAAATTCTCCTAACCCTGCTAAACCAGAATTTCCAAGAGAAAGAATAAAAATGGTAACTAAAATGCCAGGCAAGAGATGATGGGTCTAAGTCCCTTATAATTACTAGCAATACACAAATATACCAAATTGGAAAGGCAGAAAGACAGGGAAGGGAACCAAGGGAAAAAAAAAATGATAAAGCAAGATTAGGACAGGTAAGTTTTTAGGGAACCAACAAAGCTTTAAGGGCAGAAAGAGACACTAATACAGACACTAAACAAATGTGAAGTGTCTTTATCTCCTGGGATAATCTAGATTTCCACGGGGTTTGACTCAACAAAGAATACTTGAAGATACAAATCATGGTTCTTATCTCTAAAGAAATTCATAAAATGTACTGGTCCTTAAAGAAAAAGCATGAATTACAGACCAGAACCAAGATAAAATACTGAGGCGTGGCCAATAAGCATGCTCCATATTGCCAACGAGCGGCTGTCCACTGAACTTAAAATACACATTAAATACATTATCACAAAACAGTCACTGGGGCAGTTATGAAAAGTTGTGGCACGTGTAATACTAGGACCTCATGACAATTCCCCACCAGCAGCATCCAAAGGCCCTTGCTATGAGGCAGTCTCAGAGAAGAGGCCCAAAGGATAGTGGCCAGAAAGGCTCTGGTCCCTCTGCATAAAAAAGCAAAACTTGAGTGTTTATACCCCCTTTTTACTGTTCTCCGATTCACATAACAAAGCAAGCACAGATATTCTGGACTCGCAGCATCACTGATACACACACACACACACACACACGAAACAGCTAACAAAATAAGTGTGGACGTTTCATTAAGTTACAGATAGTTAAGACTAGATCCTCTGAATTAAATACTTACAGGTATCCAAATGGACAATACTTGTCACAGATGATGGGTCTGCACTTCTTGGGGCGTGGGCGGCACTGACAGATCTCACAGCTGTGGGCATCAGTCAGGAAGCCAAAGGGGCAGTCCAGAGTACACCCTCGCTTGAGCCCCGAGCACCGCTCTTCCCCTGTGAAGAAGCACAGAGGCCGTGAGGTGTTGCAGGACACACGGACACTTCTATACCTTCCCTAATCTTCCAGTCTCGCTCCACAGGTGTAAATGTCTCACGTCTCCCGCAGCATGAGGAAGTGGTTAAAGGTTACAGACCTGCTATTTCATGGTTCTCCCAACAGAACTCCGTGCAATACACAAAATGAAGCCCAACTTTGAACAATAGATTTCTGAAGCGCATTCTGATCTGGTGCTGAAGGGCAGGCTGCTAACTACAGCCTGAGGTGCAGGTGAAATGGAGTGTGATTTTTTTCACGAAATTTGTTCTTATATTATGAATTACCTCAAACTACTTACTGTTTACCGTGTATTGTTAAAAGGTGAGAAGTAGAAACTTACACCCCAAATTTCATTATAATTTTTCTCCTAGTAAATGCTCACAATAACACATGTTCTTAAATGTTCATAGAGTGTTTTCTTGACGCATAGAGCATTAAGAAATGTTTTCTCTTATGAGTTTTAGATATTATCCCATGATACTGCATATTACATGTAGCCTAAAGGATTTCGTACCCTTTCTTTAAAAAAAAAGCCAGTCTTACCACATGATATAAAGTGAAACAGTCAGTGTTTCATTTAGATATTTTTTCCCTACCATTGACAAATATCCAGGTATTAGGATAAGCTTAATTGGACACTAAAAAGTGTATGTGGCAAAAATGTCTACATTAATGTTTATTCACTATTTGAAATGTTCAAACTCTCCTCTGTTAGCAGAATTTGGAGTGATGTTTAACTGTCCCCAGTTAATTATAAGATTATTTTGGAGGGTAAGACACTATGGAGATTGGCCAAAGAAGTTAGTGGAGATACTCGCTTTGTAGAAGTCTTTTTTTTTCTTAATTTTTTTTTTCAACATTTATTTATTTTTGGGACAGAGAGAGACAGAGCATGAACGGGGGAGGGGCAGAGAGAGAGGGAGACACAGAATCGGAAGCAGGCTCCAGGCTCTGAGCCATCAGCTCAGAGCCTGACGCGGGGCTCAAACTCACGGACCGCGAGATCGTGACCTGGCTGAAGTCGGACGCTTAACCGACTGCGCCACCCAGGCGCCCCTAGCTTTGTAGAAGTCTTCTAAAAAGATTTCAAAAGGTGTGAGATAGGACTTCATATAGGGAATGAAAATGTTCCAGTAAGAAAAGCATGCCTGGGGGAGCACTAAGACAACCTGACGCCTCTTTGTATTGAATGTAGTCTGAAAGTCAACCGAATTTAAAGAGGCTGAGACAGTGATGGCAAAAGTACAGCAACTTTGGGGGCGCCTGGGTGGTGCAGTCAGTTGAGCGTCCAACTCTTGACTTCAGCTCAGGTCATGATCTTGCGGTATGTGAGTTTGAGCCCAGTGTGGGGCTCTGCACTGACAGTGTGGAGCCTGCCTGGGATTCTCTATCTTTCTCTCTCTCTCTCTGTCCCTCCCCCCCTCCCCCCCCAGATAAATAAATAAACATTTAAAAAAAAAGTACAGCAATGTTTGATTCCTGCTCTGCATGGACTGGCAAGATGGGAAGCAGAAACTATTTTTGTCGGAATAATAAATGAATCTGTATTTTATATGGACACCTTTTAAGCATAAATATTGTAAATAATGCATAGGTTACTAAGAAAAACAGATCATGTGACCCTCTGCAAACAAATCTTGTAATCTAAAATTAAACCTTGAACTACAATTAATAGGTGAGATGGGTTCATGTTTTACATAAATATTTTAAGATAGAATCTTTTGTGAATCTTAGCTGGCAAAACGCGAATATTTAATTTGCTATCTTTTATGAAGAAAAATGTGATTTATGGTATAATTTTCTACTTTGTCCTGATCATAAACCTTTCATTACACATATTTAATATAACCCCGTGGGTCTGTATCATACTGCGAAGCAACTGATTACTAATTTGCATCCTTAAAAGTGAAATTCTAAATGGCTCATTTAAAAATTTGTAATTATAGGATTTGAAAGGTCATCAGTTTTCATCTGTTTCGATCGTTAAGGGATGATGAAAGAGAGAGAAGACTTCAGAGCCACATTTCTTTCTCTGACAATGAAATAGAAGTTGTGAGCCCATTTTTCTATCACATGAAATTTTAAGTCATGACACCAAGCAAATTATGTTGGTATGAAATAGAGGAACTAAAAACGCTCTGAGAACATCCCAGAGTCAGAATCCCTGGGGATTCAATTCCTTTGAACTTTGGATTCAGTGCATCTTTGTGCCTTAATATTTTTCTGCTCCTATAAAAAAGATGTTTTTCCATAGATTTCAATCTAGACTGGTTTTCACTCTTTTTTTTTTTTTATTTTTAAAAAATGTTTGTATTTACTTTTGAGAGAGAGACAGAGTGCAAGCAGGGGAGGGGCAGTGAGACAGGAGAGTGAAACACAGAATCTGAAGCAGGTTCCAGGCTCTGAGCTGTCAGCACAGAGCCCAATGCGGGGCTCAAACCCACGAACTATGAGCTCATGACCTGAGCTAAAGTTGGATGCTTAACCAACTGAGGCATCCGGGCGCCCTAGACTGGCTTTCACTCTGAAAGAAAGTTGTTCACCAAGCTGAAACTAACCGATAAAAGCTACATCAGTCTGGAACTACCTCTGTTCTGCAATGTAAGAGCATTTCAAACAAAGGCTGCTATGTTTACACAAACACACAGAGAACTCACAGACAGGAGATGGGCTACGCCACCTAGGGCAGGATGCTCTAATGTCGCCCTGGCTTGGGACTGCTCACTGGCCTGTTCTAGACTGGGTCTGTCTCGCTTCTGTTCCCCTAACAGAAGGAGGCTCTAGGGTGGGGCCCTATTTTCTTACTTCTACAGCCTGGGTGCTACGATGGTGTTTAGAATGGAGTGAATGAACATGAATCGATCGATGTTCTTGCTATTTATCCCTCCACTCTCATCAAGGCTGCCATATTAAGAGAAAAATAAATAGGTCAAAAAAACTTACTCTGCTAGTATTTAAAGTCACCTAAAATACCGGCACTTGGTAACCATCTCAAAATACCATCTTCTATTATTTCTTCTTCTCAGAAAGAAAGAATATTAAAGACGGTAAGGTAGCCCTAGATCCATGTATCAATTATGGACTTTTCTTATTAGAAAGGTACCATCAAAGCAAACTTTTACATAAAGAGCAGAACAAAGTACAAATATCTCATTTATGAATGGGTGGGGGGGGGAGGGTTCAGTTTGCTTGAAAAGCTTTAGTACATCACTTGAGGCAACATGAAAGAAAGAATGGCGGCTTTATGTTCATAATTTTTCAGCATTATGACTTTACTATGATCTAAAAATGCTTTCTAATCCATAGGGGAAGATTCCTGAAGAGAAAGTGATAAATGATGGCCAAGTACAGAGCCTGTGCATTACGGCTGGTCGATAACAGCCACGTAGGAAACTCTGTTTACTCTGGAGAAAAAGCGCTGTTTGTTCCCGGGGCCGAAACGTGACACCACTGAATCGGTTCTTTATCACAACTGAAAACCACGTAACTGCATGTAGCGCGCCATATGACCATGACCCTGGGGCTGTGCTGCACTTCTCTGTGGCGGCTCTTCACACTCCTGGATACCGCCAACTCCCACTAACCTACCAGTTAAGGGCACCGTGAAGCCCCTGAGACTATTAAATAAAGAAATGCAACACGACAAACAGTTGTGCCAATCTTGACTTTGGTCTTTAGTTATTACTTTGGTTCTGAGTTACAATGAAAACATGGAAACTGCTTCCCTGTATTTAATGCTACAACCTTTAGATATTTGATTCGGATATATATTTTGTGAAAAATATGAAGCCTTTTTCTTCTTGCTAATATTCTATGCCTGCATCAGTTTCTGAATAAAAGCATTATTAACTCCTAGAATTACAGAATGTTAAAACTGGAAGAGAAATTAAAAATAATCCAGTGAAAACCACTTGATGTAAAGACGTGGAAAATAAGATGCCAAAAGATGGATGGCATTTAATTCATTTGCTACATAAAGTTCATATAGTGAGCTGAAGTGTACTGTGTCTATGTGACAGCAACAGACATTTTTGGTTAAAAAATAATGTTATTAACAGCTTATACCAATAAGTGTTAGGTTACTAATAGCACATCTAAATGATTTCGGTTTTAACTTCTGTTGCAATAGTACTTAAACATTTTCTACCATATTTCTTGTCCTTATTCTGAATAGGATAAGATGAGTCGGGGATTATTTAAATTCTCTGTGTGCCTTTGATGTATGACTTTGTTGAGCAGTGTTATAAGAATATTATCTGTTACAGGTTAACATAGCAAAGCTGTAGTGTGTTCAAACAACACAGTATTTGGTCCTATACCTTCCATGAACTTTTTGGAAGACTCGTTACCACCGGGTTTTGATTTCAATGGAAAAGTGGTTATGTATATAATATGCTTGGTTATGTTGCACTCTCGTTACAGCATATTGGCATTATTACTAACATTAGTCGAGGCTAAGGCCCATTTTTATCTTTTCATATCCCTTGGCATAAGATGGGCCATCAACAAATGCTAGATGAAAAAAGAATGAACGAACAACAAAGCAATGAACAGGGGAAAATATTGATTTGGCACTGGTCTTATTTTAAGAAATCCTGATGCCAGGGGTCTATATAAACAAGGTCTAATCCCTAACAGAACACTTAGGTATGAATGGTTGGGGCTACTGCATGTGAAACAGGCTTTAGCGGGATGCAAAAATAAATAAATAAATAAAAATAAATAAATAATAATAATGTAAGGGAGAAATGTAAACAAAATCAATACTTATCAAGTAGCTGTAATGGAAAAAAAAACACACTTATGCCATCTTTTACTACAAGGAAGATTCCTTTTTCTAAAACCAGGTGAAAGAGAATGAAAATATTCAACTGCTAAAATTAAAAGGTAGAAGAAAAGCTGTTTGTGTGAGTGTCGTCAGAGGGCAGGAAGAACCAGAGCCAGGTCTGTGTTGGAACAAAGGAGGGGAAGCTGGGGGCTTTCCACTTCAGCTGGCTTGGGCTGACTCAGAAATGGATCTGTTATAAAACAGCTACCATTTTCTGTAAACAGAGTAACAATGCCCATATGCCAGCGAGTAAAGCTAGCTTTGCATTCACTGATTGATCCGGTCCTCAAAACAACCCATTAGTTAGGTATTATTATCTGCCTTCTACAGATGAGGACACAGAGCCTCAGAGAAGTAAAGCAACTTGACCTGACCAGCTAGATGCAGGTCAACCTGACGCAAGAGCCTGGGAGGACAGCTGGGCATGTACGGTCACAGGAGTCTGACAACTAAGGGTCTGACAGTTTGGTTTACTGTGACTCACATCTAAAAGGTGTGGCTCCCTAAGGTGTCAGGATTGCTAACGGGAGGGGAGTGAGAACAGAATGTTCACTCTAAGACTAGACTTCTGTATGATATAGACAAACTGACAAATTTGGTGTCTGATTATGGTCTTAGGTATATGGTGGCAGCAAGTGAGATAGCAGAAGAGTGACCTGGGTCAAGAATCTTGGTGTGACAAAAGGGATACGTGGTCAGAACAGCAAGATCTCAGAAAGGGATCTCAAACAAGAATGATGCCCAAAGGCATCCCCAATTCTGATGGCTCCTGGCTCGTTCACTCAAACACCCTCTGCTGAGTGTCCAGTGTGGTCCTGGGAGATGGGTCAGTTATTTCCCTCCTCTGGTGTGGGCATGTGCCTGGGCTCTTCTATAGGACCAAAGCTTCCTCTTCATCGGACCTACTTTTTTAAGTTAAAGAATTTGACTTGAAATGGTGATATTTCATTAGTGTATTGGTTGTAGGTGGTTTCTTCTTAGGGGTGATCTTGCATTTTACTCATGTTTGTGGCATTAACACCTAGAACTGTACCTAGAACTCAGCAGGTGCTCTATCATATGAGGCAAAGGAAGAAAGGAGGGAGAAGGGAAGGAAGAAAGACCAGAGATCCCTGCAAGCAAACAAAATTTGCAAATAATGAACAGCTGATCAAGATTTCTACGTAAAAAAATTGTTGACACAAAATGGAACACTCTCCTGTACATATTTCTTCCTCCACGTTAATGTGATGGAGGCTCCCAGCAAGTAGTATGCACGCATGTCCCTGTTACAAAGCCAGAAGATGACACTAACATGAAGACAGGCAGAAGAGAATTTTCCTAACAGTCTCACTTTGCAAAATGCCAGTGATCCATTTTTAACTTGCTTCAATGACAAATGAAGGAAAATGGTTTCCTTGGGCTTAACTACAAAGGGTTCCTTATGAAGGGCTGGGGGTCTTATATAAGCATAACCATGTTCCAAACAGCAAAGCCTAGATGAAGGCGGTAGGTGGGGAGATCAGGCACAATGAAATCTGTATTTTTAGACTTCAAAAAGTTCAGAAAAAAATTTAGGTATGCTCCCTTGATCACAAAGGTGTGCAGCTCAAGAGAGCTGAGAAGTATTAAAATATGAACTCTTCACAATACAATACCAATGATCTCGATGTTAGGAAATCTACATTGGCCAGTGAAGCAAACACATGTGAATGTCAAGGCAGCTCCCTAATGAACTCAACTTTCCAAAGGGAGGTGATGAAGGCAGGACAGCCCCAATGAGTGGAGGCTTCTAGGACATTTAAAGGTGGTAACAACCACAATCACAACAACGGTTCTGTAAACTGCATTTTAGCACCAATTCCATCAGGCAGGCACACTGATGGTAACACTGACAACTGAAAAAAACTGAATTACTCAACTGTGATTTTCTGTCTTCCTCATCAGAAGTATTCTTATAGAAGAAGGCGTTGAACGATTAAGGTTAAGAAGACATAAAGCCCAAGATAACTGATAAATCAGAAAGTGAGCATCTATATACGTTAAATAATTCCAAGCCTCTGAGCTCAGGATAATTACACCCAAAGGCTCACGGAGAACCTGCTTATTATAGAAGTATGGTCTATGTTTGAGAGATCAGAGAGCATGGAAAGAGATTTCAGAAAACTAAAGGAGGTCACCAAATGTTAATTCCAAAGGGACAGAGGAGGGGTGCCTGGATAGCTCAGTCGGTTGAGCATCCAACTCTTGATTTCGGCTCAGGTCATGATCTCAGTGTCGTGGGATCGAGCCCTAAGTGGGGCTTTGTGCTGAGGGTGGAGCCTGCTTGGGATTCTCTCTCTCTCTCCTTCTGCTCCTCTTCCCTGGTCATGCTCGCTCTCTCTCAAATAAAAAAAAAAATAAAAGGGACAAAGGATTCTAAAACTACAGAAACTAAGCTTGACATTCATGACTGAAAATTCTGTGGAAATAACATATGATTTGTGATATTTAGAAAAGAAAGCAATGACCACCGGTAGCCAGCATAGGTTCATGAAGAACAAGCCAGGCCCCATGCACTTCATTTTGTGTTTCAAACAGAATTTCCAGCCAAAGGGTGCTGCAAATATAATGCGCTTTGATTTCAGGTAAGATACAGACAGACTGTTTCACGAGATGATCGGACATGTTGTTAGCTGAGTAACTTCACTGAAAGAGTGAGGATTAGGGTTCAATGCCATTCTGCAGGAAGGTCTTTAGTGCTGTGTGGCTCTGTCCTTGGTTCTGTACAGTTTATTCCAGTTTGACAGTTTGCGTGAGGACACGTAAGCTATGCTTATCACATTATCAAGATTCAAAAATATTCCAAACAGTTGGAAAATGGTTTAAAACTTTCAGGATAATTTCTTATTTAATTTGCCCCTATATTTGTATCCTTTAAAAAAAAATCAAATATTCAAATGTGGAACGCATGGAGAGCCAATGTAAAGGACACCGAGTGGTGCTAGCTAGCTATACTTGTAAACTCAGTATTACCCAACAGTGTGCAATTCAAAGAGCTAATGCAAACTCAGGCCACACAATAGCACTGCATGGATCAGACCACATTCTAAAGTGTTCTATCTGTTTCTGGGCCACACACATTTACATAAGGAAAATGACATATTATGTCAAAAGATGGAAAGGACTAAGAAAGTTCAAAAACCCATGTCACGTGTGGAATGGCTGAGAAGACTGAAAAGGCTTATTCCACTAGAAGAATCAGGAAGATTAAAAATCATTTTAAACAAGAAGGGCAATTTTTCCCCCTTCTGGAAGCAATGCAATATACTTACTCTCTAAAGTTTTGGAGGTCACGCATGACCTGGAGGCGTGACTGGAATCTACATATGAGCGAGCTGGGATCAACAGTGTGAAGCATATTCTAAGAATTATGGCTGCCACACACGGACTGTGTCACCCTTTGTGTGGGTGACCGCCTTGTCATCGCATGAGCCCAGCAAAGGTGTTACAGAGACAGCCGATAGGTGGTCGGAAAGAGGAAAGCCGTACCCCAAAGGCCTAAGGGCTGCACCCATGATGCAGCGGGACATGCAGAGTATCTGAACACAATGAAATGGGAGTGAAAACCAAGAGAAAGGAGAACCTCTTTTTCCCCAAATGACTGTGCATCTGTTTAAGTACAAATTTTTCTTTTCTTCTTTCAGGTTGCTAAGGGAATGCCTCAACAGGAATGAAAGAGATATTCAATCACCTAATATGCTTTGACAATATCACACGAGGCTCAGAAAAAGTAAAAAGTGCCGTCTTCGGCCGTCTACTTACTGTTTTTACACTGACAGGTTCGACAACCATTGTGATCAAGTTTGAAACCGTAAACACAGTCCTTCTCCGTCAGCGTGCAGTTTGGTAACTCCCCACATGCAGGTGGATCAATTGTGATGTAGGTTGGTTCTAATAATAATAATAATAATAATAATAATAATAATAATAGAAAAAATCAATGAAACATATGATTACCTCTTAGACGCTATTCAACCTCTGAAACCACACACTACTGCAGTTGCAAAAAGAAAAATCAATAATTTTCATCAAACCCTAAGCTTTCACACTTTCATAATGTTCGTAAGCCCTGAAACAGAAAGATTTTTATTTAGATTTTTGAAAATTCCCAAACTTTATTTTTTACATTTGAACAATTTATGTATTTTTTGGTACCCTTACATAATACTTCCCCGTGGTCACCACTACAGAAAGCAGAGGGGAGATGTTAAATCAATTCCATGTAAATTGTCAACTTTTCTTTTATTTCTTCCTGATGTTTTCTGAACGATCTATAAAAAATCAGGACATAGCTTCCAACGGTCCATCAGCTCTTCATTTTGCAACACTTCTGAAATCTGGATTTCCTATCATTTATGTGACACTTCTTCAATTATTACAAATGATATGATGGATAACAGGGACTGAGAACTTATCCTCGGGGCCCAGGGCTTATGGGAGTGGCAGAGTTAGACACAAGCAGTCAGCAGGAAGAGCGAGCAGCCCTTCTGGGAAGAGGTGCACAGAAGGAACCAAGGCCAAGGGTGAAGCTTTACCTTCCCTGCCATGTTAATAATGAAGAACTGTCCTGGGTCATAAAAGTAATTATACACTTATGTAAAGTGCATAACGGGTCTGTACAATGTTTGCAATGAATGTTCTTCATAAACGCCTTCAAGCCTCATCCCACTCCAGGGAGAGGAGCGCTATCGTTTTCCCCACTTTATGGGTGTGGAAATCTAGGATGCTCACATGTCCCAGATCACAGAGTAAGTGATGGGCCCAAGACTCGAACCCAGGCATTCTGGCTCCAAGGTCACAATCTTGGCTTCTGTGTAATACAAAGCCCACTGTAACGGTTCTTGTTTTGCAGTGTGGATAAGGGGCAATTTATATAACGTAAGATTTTGGGAAGGGTACTGACAAAGGGAACAGGGCCACAGACATAGTTCTGTATCCTCTTTTTAATCAAAAGATACTACGAACTTCTTCAGAGTAAGCGGGTTCTCACAATCTTTGTGAAGAGCTAAGTACGGAATGTCTGTACCTATGTTTCCACAAATGGAAAATATGAGGTGCAGAGAGGGTGACTGGCTTATCTAAGTTTACATAGCAACCCAGTAGCAGGCTGGGAATAGAACAGAGGTTCCTGACCTCCTGTCCAACACTCTATCCATTAGTTCACACTGTCTTCTCAAGTTTCATCTCCAGTTACCATGGAAGAGAGACTAAAATAAGGGTTTTAGCTGCCACTGCTAAGATCAAGAGTTCTAAATTTTTATCCATCTGCTAAAAGAGGCCGATGATTCAGCGCTTCACAGGTAGCGGGCAACTCTGACTTATGCAAGGGATGCTTTGATCGGCATTCTCCCAGTACAAATACGTATGAAGAGGGTATAGCACATTCTCTATTTTTACTGCAACATGGTTTGAAGCACATCTCCCTGAAATTTTTATATAAACTTTCCACTGCCGTAAAACTTCTGGTTTCCTTCCATCACTAAAGTATCCTTTCTCACAGGTAACTGTAAACATCAAAAAGTAGTTCTAAGTTGAGGCAAGTTTTAAGATACAGTGAATTAATTACAGCTGTGCTGCCTTCTTACATTCTTTTAAAATTTACTGTAAACATCTCTGGTTTTCAAAACTATATAGTTTTTTTTTAATCACTACTGTTATTAGTCACCCCAAATAAGGATTCCATTTCAGCTTTCAGCCACAAGACATCCAATGTTTTGTCAATATCATCCTGACCACAAACCTAAGACAGAACAGAGGAACTGTATCACCTGTAAGTAATGATGCTGTCGATTATCCCACAGAAAAAGGGGTTAGGTCTATGTTCTAGGGTGATGAGAGCAAAAATCAGGGCTGGATCCTGAACTCTCTGTCCAATGCTTTAGGGAATGGCTGATGGGCACGAAACGTTTTGAGCGTGTCTACACGGGCCAAACAAAAGCTTGTATTCTTAACTGACACTTAAGTTTGTGAAAAACTTTTGCTTTAGAGAACGTATTATGGAAAAGCATATATTTGGGCAGATTACACTGAGGCTGGAAATGCATCATGGAATTTTACTTTCAGTGAATTTTAGGGATTTATTAAGAGAATTAATAGTGAGGTACATGCTATTTTTGATACTTATCATGATTAATGGATGAGATCAGAATTGTGATCTGTGGCTAGAAAGGAAAAGGAAAAAGTAACAGAGTTGTTGGGGATCAGAACAGCAACACTGACCTGAACAGCCCCACACCTTATCTAAATAGCTGCATCAGCTAGGGTGTGTGTGTGTAGTCATGGATGTACATCAAGCACAAATTTCTCCAGGAGAGGAAATACAACATTTTCCCTACATGTTTCCCTACAACATTCAGGATAATAGCTTTTGCTCAGTTTAATAAGTTAAAAGAAAATGCATAGAAGGGCTGTTTAGTAGGTGCTGGTCCTGAAATGCTGCATTGTAAATATTTCAGATAAAACAAGTCCTACTGGATGTCTTCCAGGACTCAGATAATATGGTAGAATGCAAGAAGCAAAAAATTTTCTGCCTTTAACATTGTATTTCCCCTTCATTTATGATGCATTAGGTGGAAGAAATTGGGAAGTATATACATTTCAAATTATGTCTCCCTCAATATTTAATATTAAAACACAGAAAAACTCAACAAAACCATTTACTCATGAAAATTGTCAATTTACTTGAGAGCTATTCAATTTCCACTCAATAGGCTAGGCTGAATACAACAACACTCACTGTGATATATTCAATACAGACAGAAGTCTAACTGTTTTTAGAAAGCATTTTAACATTTGTCATCTCGTTTCAGGACATTTAACAAGTAAGTAGTGTTTTCCTGTTCAAGTACAAACTGGAACAAATTTTAAAAGCCTTTTGAGGGTGGCGATGCACGATTCTGGGGGGTACTTACTGCTGGTGTCCTAGGTCACTGGAGGAAATGGTGATCTGTAAGAGACACATGCGTAGACAACTAGCTGTCTAACATTTCGTCTGAAGTCATGCATTACCGTTCTATTACCTTCCATCATTCTCTCAACATTTTAGTGCCTAGTGTCCTACCCTGTGGGCCCTCTCTATACTAGAGTTCTGTAAGAACAATGTCACAACAGGAATATGCAACTACAAGTTAACTAGCAAAAAGTCTGCTATCACCATAAACGGATCTGAGAGTTTTCTCTCAGTCAGTCCAATACACTCACATGTAATCTCTGAAGTGGTCCTATTACTAACACCAGAGCAGTGTTTTGAGAAAGAAAGACTACTGCGATTCAATTTCTTATTCCAAATAATGAACCCAAAGGGAGACCCATGGGATACCATCCTGAATTAGAGCGTTTAAAATCAACGTTACATTTACAGTCCTTACAGGGCAAGATTGTTTGCAAAGTTCCTATCCAAGGAAGTTCTTGGTGTGGGAAGAGGGAGTTTTAAAGAATCTAGAATTGTGGTATCATAGCATGATTGTTTCTAATCCATATACATCAAGAAGCTCGAGGAGGTGTTAGTGAGGTTTGGGAAACGTGCATGCGGCTTGTTAGAGCATTTTTAACTATGTGTATCAGGAACTGCTATTATCTCCCAGTTTCTCTGAGCAACAGTGTTCTCAATATGGAGGATATCCTGATGAGTCTTGGCCCCAAGACCAGAAGATTCTCATGTAAATCCTGAGTGTCTATGCTCTTATATGACATGGGATACGGTATTGAAGTGATAGTCCAGAACGTACGTGCCTTTCTAGAAGGATGATGGCGATGCTGTACCCTCGGCAGGTTTGGGGGTTATCTGTTGAACAGAGTCTTGCTAAGACTTTTGGAGACACTGATGCATCATGGTAAATGATGCCTGTCACGTGGAGCAAAGAAAACTGTCCCCCTTCAAACCCGTTGGGCGGAGATGTGTTAGTGGGCCCCTTTCACAGGAGAGCAATGGTCTTGGGTCTCCTCACTGAGGAGAATGAGAAAACACTTGCACAAACGTGGGTATCTGGCAAGGGGAAGTTCAGTGAAGTACTGCTTACAGGATCAGCCTGAAATTCCATCTCATCTTGTATTGAATCAGCTGAGGAATTAAAGAAATACCTTAATGTCCTCCAAAGGAAGAAGGCTTGAAACAGCAGGAATTCATTGTCTTTGGCTACAACTATTTCTAAAGGGAACCCTGGAACAGCTTCTTTGTGGAGAAGAATTCTAGAAATATTTTCTGAGCCTAGAAGCAATAAAGAACAAAAATGGGTGTTTGTTACATCTACATCCAGTTTGCTTGCTGTTTCCGACCCCGCATCTGAGTGGGGGTCGCTGCTCTCCTCAGCCTGTTTTCCTCAATGATTTTCAGAGTACCTCACACTGTCCAGAAGAGCTATTTTTACAAGAACCCTTGGGGTTGTGTCAGGAGTCCAGATGTTCAGTCACCAATTCTTATCCTAAGTCTTAGAGAACAAAATTCTGGAAGGAAACCTATAATATGCAGTAACATAAACACATACTGCTTTTTAATTTTACATTTATTTAAAATTTAGGAATAGCTATTTTTCGTATCTCAGGAAGCCCAACAAAAAAGTCCTTTACTAGTAAAAATATTTCCAGGAAAACATTCATATTTTTTGAGATTCCGAGAGCCTCACAAACTAGGTTTCTGAAGAACACCACCAATATTTTACATTGATGTTCAAGTATTTCTTAGGAGCAATTTTATCTACTCAGTGGACATGGTAAGGCACTGTGGTCATAGTTAATCCAATCAAGAGTACAAAGTTAAAATAAAATCATTATTTTAACTCCTAGGCCATAGTACTAGACTGTAAAATAATTATATTTGATTATTCAGGAGATACAAATGTGTTAAGCAAATCTAAACTCTCCACTTTTTTGCTTTTTGTTATTTTATTTTACAGAAAATTCTCCACAAAGAAAAGGAAGAAGATGAAACCAATTTAACCTTGTAAGATGTTGATATAAAGTTTTAATATCAGTCCTTTCGTCCTGTCAGATACTTTAACATACTCGGGACAGCAACAACAAAAGAATATATTTTGGCCTTCCGTTATTTTAAAACGTGTAATAATCATGTGAATTTGCTCCTGAAATAATTTATATAATCGCTAGTTTGTTCTGTTTCGAGCAGCTATAGGTTAAATGAAAATGTTAATAGATGCTTTTAACTTGGTGTCTAATCTGTATTACTCCACTGAACGTCTGGTTTTGAAATAATGCATACAAGGCTCTTCTCATTACCTTGATTACTACGAGCTGTTTATCTCCCGCAAATAATACTAATTATCTCCATTGAGAAAGGTGTGAAGCACTCTTTCTGATTAGCAACCCTGGGAAGGTGACAGCCAATTAGTAGCTCTTGAGTCTGGGCAGGTGGGTGACCGGAGAAGGACACTTGTGGAAGACAAGCAGAGCCATCCCTTCTGGGTCTGTCGGAAGCACCGCCTTGGACACGGGGTCATTAGCTCTAGCTGCAGATTTCAATCTTCTCTAGGAGTCCTGCCCCACCCTGCTGCGGTCCGGGTGCGAGGCAGGTCTGGGGGCGCCTGGCTGCAGGCAGCAGCTGTCTGCCAGCACCCTGGATTGCTGCGAACACATGAATGCATACATGTGGGTGTGCGCACATGCTAAGAGAAGTCTTTCTGGAAAAACGTCAATACGGGCAAATTTCTAGAGAAAGTAGGGTTTTTTTTTTTTTTTAAAGGTAGATTCATTCTAACATTTCTTTTGTAAGCTAAAATTTTCAAGTAGAAGTAACAAAACAAATGAGGTTTATTCCTGTCTCTTATTTACCTTTCCTTTTGGACTTTAATAATGGCTTGCATAATGTTACATGGCTCTTGTCTGTAAATTCACAAGCCTGCTTATTCAGTTGTGTGGCAAAGATGAACAATGAAGTTATCTTTACAGACCTACTTCAGGTATTCTCTTCCTTAAGATTTTTTCAAATTAATTTAATTATTTACTTATTTGGGGCTGGACTTGGTTAAGCCATGTGAATATCTAATGAATGTGGGAAAATTCCAAAGCTTCGCTCACTTTCTAAGGCTAAATATGTCAGGTCTCCTATAGCTACCAGTTGCTGTTGGCCTGGCCAGGGCCATAAAACTGGAGATAAAGTTGGACAAGACAGAACCAAAGAAGATAGCTTATCTGTTTTGCTGTGTCTTCATATGTCATTCTGTTAACCACAGTCGCTTTTCAAAGGTGACCACAGTCAGAATACCAGTCCAGTAAATCACCAAATTGTCAACATAATTACTGCCTGGGAAGAGAAGTACAGTAAAGATGAAATTTTCCCAAATGAAGCTGCAGGGGAAACTATTAATGTAGACAAGAAGAAGAAAAAGATTGAGGATACAAAAATTCCCTCATCTGGAAGGTGGGGATTTCCATGGGGTATGAATGTGTATTTAGGAAAATCTCATTAAGTCATGGAAAAAAATCTACAACTGGAGTTTTCAAATTCTTTCAGCCACTACATACTTAGTGATCCTTTTTTCTTTTGTATATATTTCTCATAACAACACCTACATCCTTGTAATTTCTAAAGTACTTATCACAAAGCAGTTTCTTTATTTTAAAATGAATGGTGTGAAAATGTTCCCAAGATTCATATTATTTTAAGGTCAGATAGAGAAGCGACCATATATTTACTTTAGACCTATTTATTAACTTTGTATGCTTTTTCTCAGTGTCTCAGCACTGAGAACAGAGCCAGGAGCTGTTGGAGATATTTTTCTTCCTTTATCAATCTCATGTTTAATAGGAAAAGACAGTAGTATGATTCTGAGGTTATTATTAAAAGACCACAAAAGACAAATCAAAAAAAAAAATTTAAACAGAGCGGGCTATCTTTTTCCAGGAATTCAACTTGAGAGAGCTCGTAAAATGACTGGATTCCAAGAATAATTTGGATCTTTTATACTAGTCTTATATTTTATTATTATATTACTTTTATTGTTCAGTTTCCTAGAGAACGTATCTTGGTAATCTTTAACCAGAAATAACATGTGACATTTGTAAATACACTTGTATATGTGTGTGTATACACACATTTTAAGAGCTATATTGAACTTGGGTGTGTCAGGCGGTCAGAAATTTGGTATCTTAACCCAACCCTCTGGGAAATGGCCAAGGACCAGAGAGGAAAGGTCCCTGCATTAGGAGCAACGGTTTATTCATGGCTTATAACCTTAGCACCAAGCACAGAACTTGGCCTACAGTCGTGCTAAATGAATGAATAAAAAGAAAAAAAGACATCTGGGCACTGAAAGTCAGAGCACATTTTTTGAGGAAGAAGGGCTCCCACTCAAGATTGTCCTTAACAAGCTGAATCTCTAATTTCCTCCTACCTTTTGGAGGACTGGACAGGAAGTTCCTTAGGATCCTCATGGCTGTGCTGGTCCCTTACATAGGTACTCAATAAATGAGCTTCTCTCAAGCAGCAAGCTAGACCAGAATGCTGCTGTGAACCAGACACTCTAATAATAGTGAAACCAGAGTGAAAATCCCCAAACCCAAGCAGTCTGAGAAACCCAGTGATGATACTCCATTGCCTAAAATAGGTTAACTTATGACCTGTACCTTTGGCTTGAGAAGGCACACAGGTATACAAAGCATTGTAGGTCTCCCTTCAAAATTCTTAACATAAAATCTGACACCCCAAATTTCGCTTTGCTGGAGAATTCACGTCTGTGACTACCTCAATTCACTGATGGTGCCAAATGAATGAAGTGCTACTAAAATAGTCCTGAAAAGAGCTGGGCATGCACTCAATTCAGCAACACAACTAGCAGGGGACGAAGGGCTCAGCAAGAGTCAGAGGGAGAAAAGAGACAAGTCCAAAGCTGAACGCACAAGGGCACTGATGATGTCATCCCAGTGCCTGGCACCTGGAGGGGGCTGAGGAGCCTATTTATTTTACTCCGTGGGGATGTCAGTGCCACTGGTCAGGGCCCAGTGCCTGGACAGGAACGAGGCTGGGCAGGCCTGGGTACAGAGACAGCTGGGGAGTGGCTCGCATGCCCTCTGGGGTGGGGGGGAGGGTGCATATCCCTCGGCAGCGGCAACAGGCTTTCCTGGAGGTCATAGAGCAATGTCAAAATTCCTGAACCAGACAGAGGCTCAGGAAAACAAACAGGGTCAAAGGCCAGGCCACAACAGGTCAGGATCATAGTCATTGGGTCTCAGCACTGAGAACAGAGCCAGGAGCAAGAATGGCTTCTGAGTCTGAGCCATCATGGTCGAGTCCTTTCATATTCACCATCTTATTTCCTCACCCTCTCCCTTCTCACGATGGGGTCTAAGGAGAAGCAATGCCAAGGACGTGGACTTGGAGTCAGGAGATTCAGCATGAGTCCCTATGCTCTTATTACCTTACATGCGATGCTGAACCTCTCTGGGCTTCTATAAAATGGGAATATCCATTAATTATTCCAACCTCATGACATCACTGCGAGGCTCAAATAAGATCACAAGGAGGGGACAACAAACTCTAAGGGATACACGGTTATTACATGTTGCTATAATTACTGTTGTTAATGACTATCCTGCCTGCTTGGAGCTAGAACTGGTCTCAGATGATGGCTGAGTAAATGCATTATGTGCCTCTTGCAGGCCTTAAATGTTTGGCTGATAAATGGTGCGACAACTGGTTTGGCATTCTGAACCCTGACCATTGTAACTTAAGCATCATTTTCTATCTCCAGCGATAACATGAAAAGCATCTGGGATGTGGGTCGGTCCATGACATCCTTTCATATGGTCTGGTAAGCTTTGGAGCGTGTTAGTGACCGGCCACTGGCGCCTTTCACGTTTGCTGAGTAGCAGTCTGATATCATTGTTCCCCATTTTCACTGTGTCCATGGTGTCTCGAAGAGAACAGAAATCTCTTCATAATCAGCTTATCCAGTGTGAGTTGAGACAATGGTTCTGTGCGCCTGGCTGACCCCGTTCTTCCTCTCTCATGATGGGGGCCTTGCTGGATCCTTGGGGAGGAGGGCAAATTCATTACACTACAATATGGAGTATCTGCATAGCTTTGCCAGTGGTTTTGCCATTTTTAAGTTGCAAGAGGATACAGAAGACCCATCTCTAAAAGCTGCCTTTGATGAGCAAATCTTCGTTTGATCAATCTCAGTGTGATCTAAGATATGTCAACAGTAAGAAACAGTTCAACCAGTACTTTCTTAACAATGACACTGGGTGCGTTTCACTCAAATAGTAACACGCTCACTGTCTCTCTTACAGGACTGTAGAGCAGCCCTACTGAATTAATCTGGCCTAAAATCTCCATGGAATCTTTCTAAAACTTGGTTCCCAGAAAGCATGAAAGAGTCATGATCTTAAAAAGATCTGAACTTGCTGATCCTTCTCAATCTGCAAGGCTTAGAGCCACCCCAAACTGTTTATTATTATCTCTAAGCATTTTTTTCGGTAAAATTTTTAATGGAAGAGAGACTCCCTAAATTGGTTTAGAAAGGGAACGGACATGCAGGGCAAGAGCTTTCCAATTGAGATGAAAAAGAACACCATCTCTTGTCTTCCCACTGACGTCCAAACCAATGGCTCCAGGGCCACAGGGCAAGACAGAGGCACAGGCAAATGGCAGGCACCGCATACCTAAACGCGCATTCAATACACCTAGCCGATCCCAAAGCAGATCCAAAGCGGTCTCAAGTTATATCAAGCATGTATACGTTTTTAAAGTGAGGAATGGAGGGCCAAGGTAAATTTTACGTAGAAAAGAATTTCCTGCAGCCAGGGATGAGGTCAGCACCCAGAGAGCATGCTGCGAGGTCCTGCCTGGTTGAAGAGTCACGTGGCTCACAGACTCGGCTCTCCGTGTGCCCTAGCAGCCAAGGCGAAAAGTCAAACCCAGGGACCAAGTACTTGTTGGTGTCAGAAGTTTCGTGGGGATTCTTGGTTGTGTTTCACAGCGGTGATGCAAAATAAGAGCTGGAGCTTTGTACTGACTCTTATTTTCGACTGGTGGCCAGCTAAGTGCTGGGGTCTCCGGTGGTCTGCGCGTGCGTGAACTGGCTTCTGTTTCAAAAAGACATGATGAATCCAGCTAGGCTCTCAGGCGTGAAGGTAAAATTGTATTGTGTAAATTTTATGTGTAAATAGGTATTCATTCTGCAGCTAGAAACGGTAGGTAAAAATTTGGTCTAACTGCTAATAATTCAATTCAAATTAAAACAAACAAACTGTGTGACATGACAAGGCATCACCATCCCCCGTTTCTGCCAAATTTCAAAAAAGTACTCCACGTTCACTATGGCTTATCGCCAATGGAATTTAGATCCAACTGACGGTAGGACCCCTGGACCAAAATGTGGCAGTGCTGGGTCCCCTGGTAACAGATTTCCCAGTCTGCACGCTGACGGATATGGGGAGTACCTGGGGGGGTGAAATGAGAACATGTGGGTGTGGTCTGGACCCCTGCCTTCTCAGCAGCCACCTCTCCTGGAAGATCCACAAATGGCCAGAGGACATTCTTTAATTTTTTAGTAGACATTTTCACTCTTGCAGGGTTGTTTTTTTTTTTTTTTTTTACAATAATATTGCAGCATTTTATACACTTGAGTGACATTTTATCTTCAAAAATCAGACACAGCACAGCGAATACTTCTAAATAGGGCCTCTAGAACAATTAATTCACCGGGTAACTCACGATCTCTACAGCTAACCCTCATGTATTAAACAATGTGAAATTGTTTTGTTCTTGTAAGATAAACTTGAGACCATACAGTGACACAGTTTAAAATGGTCCAATCAGAAGTGGAGTTAGAGAGTTAGCATAGGGATCACTACCTCTTTTAAAAGAGTTATTTCTAGGGGCGCCTGGGTGGCGCAGTCGGTTAAGCGTCCGACTTCAGCCAGGTCACAATCTCGTGGTCGGTGAGTTCGAGCCCCGCGTCAGGCTCTGGGCTGATGGCTCAGAGCCTGGAGGCTGTTTCCAATTCTGTGTCTCCCTCTCTCTCTGCCCCTCCCCCGTTCATGCTCTGTCTCTCTCTGTCCCAAAAATAAATAAACGTTGAAAAAAAAAATTAAAAAAAAAAAAAAGTTATTTCTATAGGGAAACTATTTTAGTCTAATTTATTTGAAAATATGTTTGAATGGAGCACCTGTAACTTCAGAAAAATGTAATATATGACCATTTAAATAAATGCTTCTAGCCCCTAGAAGTCATAAAATACTATGTAGTAAGTGAATTGATTTTTTTTTTAATAAACACACCAGGAGTTATACTTACAAATAAGTGTTATTGCTAAAAGCCCTCACTTTCAGAGGCTATATGCTTGTGCTGAAATGCTATTCATGTTAAAATTCTATTTGAAACTTCTCTTTGGAGTTGCTTTCAGAGCAAATTACTATGTCATAGAAGACAAAGTGCCTTTATTTTACTGTCACTTTTTGCTTCCTCTGAATGATTTTACCCAGGTAGATCATCCACTTTTTCTCACCAGACTTAGACGTGAATGACTCTGACTATTTCCTAGAGTCTGATAAACCTTTGAAGTCAGGGGTCTGTGAAGCTAAAGACGTTCAAAAGCCTGTGCTGCAAGCCCCAATGCCAGTTTCAACAGAGGAGTACCAAAAATATTCTGAGCGACTATATTTCTGCAGGAACTGTACAGTTTTCCCACAGAACTATTCTGAAAGGAAAAACACTTCACTTGGATGTGTACATTTTGCTACACTGAAAAAGAAGCTCACTACTCTATCCTTGGACCTTGTATTGGTCTTAACAAGCAGGCTTTCACATGAAAAGTGCTGTCAGGTGCTTTAAAACAGGTGTGTCGAGGGGGCGCCTGGGTGGCACAGTTAAGCGTCTAACTTCAGCTCAGGTCATGATCTCACTGTTTGTAGGTTCAAGCCCCACACTGGGCTCTGTGTTGACAACACTCGGAGCCCGGAGCCTGGTTCGGATTCTGTGTTCCCCCTCCCTTTGCCTCTCCCCCACTCACGCTCTGTCTCTGTCTCTCAAAAATGAATAAACGTTAAAAAACAAACAAACAAACCAGGCGTGTTGAGACCAATCCATTCCCTAGAAAGGAGGTAAACAGTTAAGTGCAGCAGAAAATCTCCAAAAAGCTAGACAATGTGATTATTACTTAACATGGTGAATTCTATCAACTGATAAAAAGCTAAAAGAAAACCAATTCTGCTACATCAGGGTCAATGGCTGTGTACCATAAAGAAAATGGGATCTTTCTTTTTAAAGTCCATGAGCCTTTTCTGAAGGGCATGTTTCTTAATAACCTTCATTAACTTCTGTTTGGTTGCCTAAGAGTTGTCTCTTATCCAAAAAAAGTTTAACACAGTCTCAGTAGAGATTGTGTTTATTTAAGCTTGTTGGAAAAACATTCCTATCATTTCAAGAATGACTAAATATTTTTCATTCACATAGTTAGCATTCCAGACTATGTTTTCCTGCCTCTGTTGATTAGATGAAAATTAGCAGGCCCAAGTCTGAACTATTAGATTCAATTATTATCTACGCAGGAAAAGGATGAGACACCCAGCAATAATGCCCTTTTAGGTATGGGAAGCGGAGAGCAGAAGACGCGAAGAACAGCCCCTGGCAGGGAGCTTCAACAGGAAAACGCTTCATAGCTACGACTGCTGAAAAAGCTGTAAAATCAGAGGCAGAGGTTTTTCTAATCACGCATTTCACAATCAGCTCCGAACAATAACATTCTAATGTTATTTGAAATACCTAAAGCTATTTTAAATTACCAGAGAAAAAATCACAACACTATGAAATTCATCCAGGAAAAATTTCTGATGCTTTAGGTTAAATACCTACCTAGGTCAACAAACAGTCATGTTCCCTGTGTCTGTTACCCAACATACGACCTTATTTGGTCAATAAAAAAAACAAAAAAACCCACACACACAAAAAAAACCCAACAACCCAGACTGTGCTATGTTTTAATTTCCATTTATGGAACTAGTTTCCAGGACACTTAAGAGTTAAAGGATGGAAGAGCATGCCTAACAGTCTTTGAGATATTATGAGTATCTTATTATTCTTGGCCTACTAATAATAGCATCGTATATGGCACTGAAGCAATACCACCCATAAACTGAGTTTTGATCCTTGTTTGATGTATCAGAATGTTGATATCATGTGACCCTGTGGCATCTTTGACTTCGCTGCCTCTTGGGTCAGCCAAACTATGTTTGATTCCGTGCCACAGAAGCAGTAGCTTAATCATCTGAGATACTATTCAGCGAGGAAGTATTATGGGCAGGGCTGGAAACATTTTTTCTCGTTTTAAGGAATTCCCACCCAGATACGTGCCTGGTACAGACTTTTCTGGCAGCCCAGTAGAAATTTCACTTGAAGGGTGGCTTGATTCAAAAGACACCATCAGCATTTATGGGAAAGAATATAGTGCTCCTATACAATTAGGATTGACGAGGAGGCTGTTATGTCTGCTAGCTCACTGACCTCCAGCCCTTTAGAGAGGAACACAGCAGGCATTCTGGTGGGTGAGCTGACGTTGCAGTGGCTTACTCCATCCACACAGGTCAAGAGAAGCCTAATGCTCTTCAACACTGTCTCAAGTAGGATCAGGATTACCCAAGTAAGAGATCTAAGAAAGCCAGGTACCAGGGAGAAAGATAGTTGACTGTTTGGCTCAATCACATGTTATCCCAAGTTCAGAGAATTAGGAAGAATCAATGCAAAGGAATCTCTTATTCTTCCACTAGAAGAGCTGGCTTACTCCAGGTAAGCAGAATTATTAGGTCTGGCTGAAACTCAGCTCAGTTTCACATAATAACTCTGCAAACAGCACTCATTTTAAGTTTTTATTATGGAAAAGATCTTTTTCTGTTAGTCCTGAGGTAGACAGAGTAACAGGACAGACCCTTATGTACCCATTATCTAGCTTTGATAAGCTACAAATAACTCTTTGATATCCTGAGAGAGGAAACAGATTTGCTCTTGTTTCAGAGAAACAGAAACAGTAGAAAGAAACTAGCCATTTGCCCAACCACAAGGACGAAATGTATTTACTGGCAACCTAAGCCATAATGTTGAATATTACCTTATAAAATATTACCTATGCTGTTCCTGATTTTTGATAAGTGATACTCTGGGTGTTGGCTCTGAAATCCCCCAGGTTATCAAAGCCAACAAATCCTCCCAGCAGGAGACTGTGTACGTGGGGCCTGATGGACACTCAGGTCACAGAGGCCACCTGGGTGGGGTCCAGCCATAGCCCAAGATGAGACAGCAGACTGGGCCCCACATCAAGACTTCGAAGTAACAATGAAATTCTTATCTCTTGCATCAGGTGGGGCAGTCAGGCTGGCCTCATTCATACCTGTTCACATGTCTTGCATTTTTCTTATTGGGTCATCAAGTGCATGTCATATATACCTTGTAGCCAAAATTTCCCTCCTCAACACCTATCTTACCTTTAAATATAAAACAGATTTTTTTTTTTTTAAACGGAAAATGGTACTGTGTCCTTAGGGTCCCTCTGACATTAAGAATCAGCATAGGCACCACTTATATCTGATATTACTGGGAAAAAGTTGAAGTATTTTCAATATTGAATTGCGACGTTAAAAAAAAACGTAGTGAAATAACAAGGCAGGTCTTAAAAGCAGTACATTCAACTTGCCAGTGAGCATTAGCCTTGTGGGACTCTGGACACAGGGGCTAAACTGAAGAGGGAATAAACCACAGTTTACAAACCAGTGATGAAAGAGCCCTGTGGCTGCCCTGGGAGGGAGTCGAGAGCTCCGTGCTCATCAGGAGGACGCGTGGTCAACTTGAAGCTAATGGGTCCAGCTCGCCTGTAGACATCTGGGCCCATCGTGTGCCAAACACACTCCATCTAACACTCTTGCTTCCTACTCTCAAAGTGTATTTTCAAACATAGGCATTCTTTTTTTTTAAGTTTATTTATTTTGAGAGACAGGTAGAGAGCACGTGGGGGAGGGGCAGAGAGGGAGAGGGAGACAAAATCCCAAGCGGGCTCTGTGCTATCAGTGCAGAGCCGGATTCAGGGCTTGATCTCATGAACTGTGAGATCACCACCTGCGCTGGAGCCAAGAGTCAGATGCTTAACTGAGCCCCCCCAGGTGCCCCTCAAATATAAGCATTCTAACGTTGCTCTTTCTTCATCTGCTCAGGGTCAGCATGTGAGGCTCTGGTTACAGAAACCTCTACCAGGGTCTGCCCAGAGTCTTCCTCCTTCCTCAGCTCAGGAGGAGGTCTGTAAGAGGAGTTTGCTTGATTTCCTACTCCAGGCTCTTGCTCCCTCCCTGCCTCACTCGCTCATCATTTATTCATTAACAATTTCTGAGCACCTACTTACATGTCAGGTGCTGTCTTTTGGATTTACAAAATATGATAAATTCCCGGGTCGTCGGGGAGTAGCCTCTTTCAGGCTACTCGTGGACCTGGAGCACCGTGTGCTGTCTCAGAGGCAGCGCTCCTGATCGGTCCAGAGCCAGGGCTCTGGGAACACACTGGCCAGCCAGTTTCAAGCTCTACGACCTTGGGCGAGTCACGTGACCTCTAACTATGGATTCTGTGATGATACATTAGGATGGTGCTAGCAGAGGGAAGTTGTGAGAATCAAAGGAGCTGATGCCCTTAAAACAGGCTGTCTTTGTCGGTGTGCAAGAAATGTTAGCCACTGTCATTAAGGGCTATAAATGAGAGGACACAAACGGTGCCAGATGCCGAGGAAGCCCTCACTCTGCCACCTTTTCTGTTTTCAGTTTTTAAGGAGATAAGGACACATCTTCCATCTGTACGCTTAAATTGCATTGCAAACTTCATACGCTATTCCATTCTCTTCTATCCTAGCTCTTTAACAAGGGCGAGAAAACTAAAATCATGTGATTGAAGAATAAGAGGAAAGGAGGAGAAAAGCCAGCAGAGCAAAACCTGAGAATACAGTCAGTTACAGACTCACACAATGGGATGGCTTATCTGTATACCTGAATTGGGTGTTGACAATAACTTGGTAAGACTCAATCATGAGAGTACTTAAGTGCCAATTTAAAAAGCACTTAGGGACTTGTGAATTGAGTTAGCTATCAAGTAACAGCCTAGCCTTGAAGGGCCCTAGTTCCCGTCCTCCAGGAGTAACCAAGCACATGGCATTGTCACTTGGAACGTACGGATCTCCAGTAACAACAATGGTCACAACAATGTTTGTCCCAGCTGTAGGTCCTAATACACCATATGTGGAAGTCCAGTAATCTATTTAGAAAGAATCTCAAACCACAATCCCTGTGTGGGCTCTTTCATCTAATTTCAGGCTCTGAGTACCCTGGGACTGTAGCTAATAGGGTGAGGGCCAACATTTGTTATGCAATTGTGCACAGAGGAATTTACTGTGTACAAACTGCATAAATACCAGTGTTCCTGGTTTCTCCAAGTAATCGTGGCTGATTATTACACATTAACACCTTCCCTTTTTCTTACTTCATCTAATCTTTTTGCTATTCTGAGATCACTTGAAATTCTGTTTAAATATGCTGCTGAAAAAAATTGTTTTCAAATAGTTCCGGAGACTTTCTCAGGTCCTATAAACTAAGCAATAAGTTTCATTTGCCTTGTATTATTTTATAAGTTTATTATTATTAATATGTAACCTTCTGGTACTCAGTCTTAAAGTTGCATGCTCTTTTTTGATCCCATAACGAAAAGAATCTGTCTTCCTACTACACCTTAAAAGGAAAGTTATTGGACAGCAAGCATAATCTTATATGAAACTCACTACTTAAGTTAAAAACAAGAAACTCAACATAATCAATCGAGTTCTCTGAGGACTAGAAAATGGAGCATGGTGAAGGCTGGATGAAGAGAGAAAAGTGCTGTAAGGAGAAACCAAGGAATTGAGGGCAGCAGAGCTGAGAGCTTGAAATCAAGGTGCTGAGTTCTGGGAAGGAGACTATCTGGACACGAGACTTGGGAAGGAAATCTGTTGTAACTGTCAAAGGCATCCTTCTCCTGCCCCCCACCCCTGCCCGAGCTCCTCAAACCAGGGCAGGGGAGAGGGGCAGGTGGGAAAGGGTGGGGTAGGAGGGGGGTAGATGGGTAGGTCCAGAAACACCCGGAGTAGATTTCAAACCACAAATGACCTCCTCCTCTGTCACCCCACTCCCCCTGACATCGGGCCAAGAGCCAGAGATGAAGAGAGACGAATAAGTGGCAATAGGGGCGTGAATAAACAGATGACATCTGGGGGCGTGGGAAAAATGATGAAACGCAGCCGAATCTGACAGGACTTCTGTGTATCCCATCACTGTTACATAACGGCAACTGACCTTGGAGGGAATTACCGAAATCTCACTCAACCTTTATTTCTTCATCTTTAAAACACAATGATGTGGCCTTCAGCACAGTGTTGCGTGTGCATTAGACGACATCAGGTACTTACCGCACAGTACCTAAATACGGGCATGCCTTTTCTCTTGGTTTTGTATAAAACAGCCTAAAATATTTTCTTTGACCTTAACGAGGAGTTGTCTCTCATTTATCTTTGTGTCCAGTGCCGCATTTGGACAATCAGAAGTTCTTAGTAAATTTTTTGGAATTAACAGCTGACCAAAACTATCACTCTTTTCTCAAACAGTGGAAGGTTAGATCACACCTCCACAGAGATGTGAGATCAAACTCTAACATTCTTTCCCTCTCCAAACATCTACATGCTGTACAAATAAATCAGTCCTTTTCACACACACAGATATTCCCAGTCACTAACAGTTTCCCTTCTCTGTCACTATGGTAGGTATGCTAATGAATGCAAAAGGGTCTGTCTTCCCTTCATTTCCTTTTAGACGAAAGACCCTATTTTTTGGTTGTTGTTGTTTGTTTAAGAAGCTTTTTAGTCTTATTTTCAATTTATAATTCAGGACTCATGAAGTTAACGGATTAGTGTTTGTTAATATATTTAGGCTTTAAATTTCTCTCAATGCTACAATGCACATATATGTACTTAAGGATTTCAAGTCAACAGCGGACTGTCCCAAATTCTCAGGGAAAGGTCTTCCCACCTCTGTTTCAGCCAGGTGCCTTTTCTCACAAAGCCAAACCATATACCATCACACGTATTTCCGTCCACTCCTTTTTCCGGTGCTGAAACACCGCCTTCAGGGGATGGGAGGAGTGTATGTGTGAGGGGTGGGTGATTTCCACAAAACTGGTCATCTGGAAGCTATAAACTTTTGGAGTGTGGCAGCTGCATTCTGAGCAGAATAATGGTGAGGGAACTGTGATGTCAATAGACCCAGAGTCCTCCCCTTAAATGTTTGTATGATTTTTAAGTTCTTTATAATTCTAAGCCCTCAGAGGTTAATAAAGCTGGTCAGGCAAACTCTGAAGTCTGAGTTTCTTACAATCTGGGTAGAAGCAAAAGACTTCTTGATACAGGACTTAGTCAACTTAACTGAATTTCTGAAAAGACCTGTCAGTTCCTTAATAGCTGTTTTAAAAAATTCCAGAAGGATCCATCTTCAACATGATCCACTTTAGTTCATTTTTCTATGCAAATGTGCTTCTTAATGATGGATTCTCTCTATTGGATCTGTCAGTATAAATATTCGCTCTCTTGTCTGTACTAACAGACACAGACAGAGGATTAAAGCTACCTTAAGGGTGCAGAGAACCTTCCCAGGACGGGGGAAATGGACTGGAACAGGGTTTGGGGAAAGACCATCCCAGAATGCCTCGGGCTCCTCTCCATTAAACAGGATGAGTGAATACAGGCAGCCAAGACCGAAGTCAAAGCCTCAGGATACTAGAAGCAGAATGGATGCTCAGAAGAAAGGCAGTGAGGAATGCAAGTTGCCTTTGATGGTTCCAGGCTTTCCTTCTAGCCATCAGGACTCTTGGGCTCATGGAAGCATCATAACTCAAACACACTATGCTTGAGTCACGGGTCTTATCTCCCATTCTGTTTTATTGCATTGACCTTTGGATGGCTAATTAGGCTTGAAGTGAACTGAACTGAAATGTATATATTCTTATATTGTAAAGAATCGAGATAAGCATATTTGCAGCAGTAAAAAAAGAGAGACCAGGCCATCCTCATTGCAAGTTTGCAACACTTGCCCCCAAATGATTAGTTTGGGCCCGTAGGGGGAAAGAAAAAAAAATTTATCTGCAACTGGTAACAGCATGAAGTAGACATTACGCCCGAGGAAATAAAAAACAAACAAGAACATACTGGCAGAAGCTGACCCAACTGGAGGCAACCGCCAGGGACTCAGCAGAGTCAACAAGGCTTACCTTCGCACACAGGGCAACACTCGCCGGGCACTTTGACGGGGTTCATGCAGCTCTGCCCGCAGGCTGTCGCCACGCAGTGGGGCTCCCCATTGATGCACTGGCAGAACGTGCAGTCGTCTTCCCGCCACCGGTCTCCGTGAGCGCGGATCTGACCGCTGGCGTAGCAGCCGGCAGGATTATTAAAAGGATACACTGGATCTAAATCAAAATGTGAGCTCAGAGTGAGATGGAGGGCATTCTAAATCTTATCCCTGCCTGCACCTGGAGACATTTTTCCCAGGTGCTAGTCATCAGCAGTTCTTTTCCAGCTGTGATCAGCAGAAGCTCGGGCTGCATAAGGGGTCTCCAGGGGGGACATGCAAAAGAAGCTGTCATACCGAGTTCATGTCCACCCATCGTGACACTGCAGACAGGGCAGGGGATCTGTGGTGTAAAAGCCAACGTGCAGGTGTTACCACTACATAAAGTTCCAAAACTCGGTGGGCAGAGCTGGGGGTTGGTGACTGCAAAACATAGGCCCATTTTAGGCTCTGACAAGGTCTTCTGAGTTGTCAGCTTTAATGTTTAATCATACTTCAATTTCACCACCTGTAGAGTGGGGGAAATAATGCCCCCATCCAACTCAGAGCGATGCCGTGACTTCTAGGATGGACTGAAGTCTATCTCGGGGTGCCTGGAGGTCCACGTGGACAACAGTGAGGAGGACAGCAGGAATTTGCTGTGGCCTTGTTTGAGACGAGGCTGGTTTAGACATACGGTGGGTGGCTGTTTGTGCCCTGGAGGAAAGGCTATGAACTTAGGCTATTTTTTTCTCCCTGTGAGCTGGGTGGCCAAGCAGCAGCCAAGGATGGGGAACAAAAGTAGCCAAGGCTACTGTTAAAAACTAAAAAATGTTTTCTGACGTTACTGACCAGGACATAAACACTGCACACAAAATCCCCAACTATTATCATAACGAGAGCAACCAGATAAACCACTCAATTTTCTTTTTCAGAAACACGTAAAACCTGGCTTCAAAGAGTAAGGGCTGCTGAGTGGGGAGGAAAGACTAGGCACTCATGAGTTTGGTCCTCTTTAGTCTAAAGAGGTAACAGGGCGTTATAAGAAAGTCAGAACGCCGAAAGTTAAAATCATGCAGTCACAGCTTTAGAAAGTCAGCCTGCCAGAAAGGGAAGCAGCCAAGAGACCTGAGCTAGATAAGACTTTATAAATTTCTTCATAAAAAATATTACACTGCATACTTCATTTCTACTCTGAGCCTGGATCTGAATTCCAGGAAGTGAGACATAACCGGATCTGTGCCCAGACCTCTCATTATGATTATTACACAGAGGTTCCTATCTGTGTTTTTACACCACCAACTGCTACGTAGTTTGAGAAACTATTACAAACTGGGGCCAGCTAGGGAACAAATCATTTGGGAAGGTTAAAAGTTTGATGTGACTTTTTAAAAAAATTAATCCACAACGACACTTCTAAAAAGTGAACCACCTTTCTCCTATGTCGGCTAAAATAATTGCTAAGACGGGAAAGAATTTCCCTGGTATAAACAATTGTTCAATGTTAGGAATGTAGTTTGTATACTTTAAACATTTTCAGATCTCCAATATTATGTGGTAAATATAGCTCAGACAGTGAACAGGACCGAAGGAAGACAGAAAAAGGTACAGAATGTGGCGTGGCATTCTGTCCTCTGTTTCCTGTGCACAGATAAAGGCAGGGTGGACTTTAAGTTTTTTTTTTTTAACGTTTATTTTCTTTTTTGAGAGAGAGAGAGATAGGGTGCATAGCGGGGGAGGGGCAGGAGAGAGGGAGACACAGAATCTGAAGCAGGCTCCAGGCTCTGAGCTGCCAGCACAGAGCTCCACGTGGGGCTCGAACTCACGAACCATGAGATCATGGCCCGAACTGAAGTCGGACACTCAGCCGACTGAGCCACCCAGGCACCCCAAAGGGAGGGTGGACTTCAGACGCAAGACGGAAACGTCTGATTCCAGACTGAGGGTCTGTGACCCCGTCAGTCCAGACAAGAAGGCCCACGTCACCTTGGGCCTGAGTGATGTGTTCACACCAGAGACACAATCAGGGGTGGGGGTATCATAAACTTAGACAAATGACTCTACCTTTTGAACTTCAGTTTCCTAAACCTTAAAATGTGCGGGCCATAGTGAATGGATATTCAGAATCATTATTCTGAAATGTTCACTATTTACAAATAGCAGAGGTGGGAGAGTAAAGCCTGTTGGAGAAACATGAAACTATTACTTCTTAGAGGGATGAAGGGATACAGAGAAAGCAGACCCTGAGAGCCTTCTGCCCAGGGCCATACCTGACACTTGGCTGGGCTTCAGCTGGTGTCACCACCATGCCACACAACCCCTCTCTCACCAAATACATATTTTCAAGGAGTAGAGTCCTGACCCGACCTGCAGGGGTGTGGGTGTGGAAAGGAGACAGGGCAAGCTCCCCTCTGAGCTGACTGGCTGAGATGGTCAATGATCAGGGTTGGCTTGTTCCAGCTGAACAATCTGAGGAAAACAGGGGGTGAACTCTGACGTCCCCAGATCTTGCTGAGGAACTTCTGGAATCAAGGGGGGGGGGGGATGGATAGCACTTCTGGGAAATCTCATGTCGACCTGTGTAGAGAGGTGGCCCACTTTCTACACCCAGGGTATAACTTCCCTTGGGGAGGCATCTCACGCACTCCTCCTGACATGATCAAAGTCCTGAAAGATGGGCCACGATGTCACAAAAAGGGAACTTCTTCAATTTTCTTCTATTTTTGGGTGAGACTGAATTGTGTTGATTTTGGTATTAAAAGTCTGAGCCATGTATATGCTTATTAACCTTAATGAGCACCTTCTCTTACCCTCACACACTGGGCAGCACTCTCCTTCGGGCACATAGTACCTCTCGCAGTTCAGCTCACCACACTGGGCAGTGAAGCAGATGGAAACACCCCCTTGGCATCGACAGAACCGACAGTTGTCCATTCGAAACATATCTCCGTCATTATATTCCACGTTATTGAAGACACAGGCTGGCTTTGTTTCTGAAAGGAGTTAAAGCAAACAAGGCATATTCAAAGTCATTTCTGGGTGGTGCCTTTTGTTCTTCAATCAGCCTCTAGAAAATTCTGACAGAACGTTAGAATTTGATAGAAATTTACCAAATTGATATAATTTGTACAATGAAAACAGTAAGGCAATGCAAAATACAATTAAACAGTTATCTTCTTGCCCCAAGGAACTGAAATTCTCCTGAACAAAAATCTACACCGACTTACCCCTACTCCAAACAAACAAAGGTAACCATTTGAGCATGAAACTCACATATCTGATATGTACTTTAAAGACATTATGTGTGTTTTGCTAAAGAATTCTCTGTGTCAAATAAACGATCTTGCCTCCACATTAGGCTCTGCTCTGCCTCAAAAACAATTTACTTAAGGTCTTTTGGAGGTGATGTTCTTGTGTTCTTTCAGTGTTCGCTCCTAAATTATTTCTTCTATCTGGGTTAATAATCCATAGTTTTAATAGTACCTGGACTTTAACAAAACACCATTCCCTTTCTTGGAAACAACCTAAATGTCTATGAACTGATGTTATGAGAAAACAAAATGTGGTATATCCATACAATGAAATACTTCTTGGCCATAAAATGTATGAAGTTTTGATACATGCTATAATATTAATGAACCTTGAAAAAATTACACTAATTAAAGGAAGCCATTAAAAAAACCCCCCACATATTATATGATTCTATTTATATGAAATGCCCATAATAGGGACATCTATGGAGACAAAAATTAGATTAGTTGTTGCCTAGGTGTGGGGGTGTTGGGGGCAAATGGGGAGTGACTGCTAATGAGCTGGGAAGTTTGGCGGGGTCGGTGGGGAGACTAATGAGTATAGTAAAATTGATCGTGATGATTCCACAACTCTGTGAATATTCTAAAAACCACTGAACTGTGTAACTTGGTAAACTGCATGATATGTGTCTCAATGAAGCTGGCAACATAAAAACATTCCCAAATTGAACAAAGTTCTCCTAGGCTGAAGTACCCTGTTTAATAAAGTGGGGAAAGCTAGATTATGATACAAGCATCGTTCACGGGCTCCTCTGAGCTAACATCATTTGATATGTCACCTTGCATGTTTGAAACTTTTAAAGAGACTTTCACCGCATTTTAATTTGAATGTATTTGCACCTGGTTTATACCTAAGGACAATGACTTTCTCATTCGAGTTTATATTAGTGCAGTGGAGAAGACAGAGCAAGTGTTAATATCCATTTCTTTGATTAGGAAAATGAAACTTAAAGAGATTAGATGACCTGCCTAAAGTCACTTGACTGGTGTGAGGCCGGCTGTGCATCTGTGTTTACACAGGCAGCAAAAGTGCAGGTCTGAACCGAGTCCCCACTGCTGGCTGTATATATGATTTCTTTTTCCAGAAAACTAATATTGTGTTACAAAGTATCATCTCATTATAGCTCAGAATTCTTCTATATGCTTTCAGCCAACATACTAATCTGAGCAGGGAATAGAAGGAACTGGGCAGTGAGACCACAAGTTCCAAAGTGTAGAAAATGGGAGCGCTCTTGCAAATCAAACTTGCATGCTGTGCAGTGAGGTAAAATACTGTAACAAAATGCTGAGCACCCATTCAAAATGAAGGGAAAAAAGTATAAACCCATCAATATGAATTATTTGGTTACATTAATCAGCCAAATCCACCATCTGCGTGAAGCTACAAATCTTGGTGCAAGATTTGAAGAAAGTGAGGAGGGAAGAGTCTGGTTATGAATAATGCCGCTCCAGATGAACCAGTATTTTTGGTAGGGTGTGCAGAAGCTTAAGCGGGCGGGGACGGGGTTGATGAAGGATTTGGCAGTTAGGGTTCACTAGCTAATGCACAGAGAACAAGGGGGGGTGGGATCTAGAGAGACGGGGAGTCCCCCAAAACACAGCCTAGAAAACATAACGAGTTCTCTAGGATAAACACCCCACCTCCAGCCCCCACCCCTGGCCGCGCGCGCGCGTGCGCGCACACACACACACACACACACGTCTCATAATGAAATCCCTATTTGATGCTGAGAGATATTTATAGACGCTCTTCAGAAAAAAACACAAGTAAGAAGGATGGCAGTGATCTTTGAAGAGCAGTGACCAATTACTTCCTCACCTGTAGGGGATATAAATGTGACTCTCGGAAGCGTGTGGAGATTACCACTACCTCTCTAAGGAACAATTTAAGTGGTTGTGGAAATGAAAAATAGTACAAAGAAATAATTTACTATGGAATTTATACTTCTCAATGCAGAGATGCATAAAAGTGTCTTGTCAGTGATTTTTTTTGTGTGTGTTGTTTCATGTCTGCCCAATTAAATTTTATATTTCTTAGTTCTGGAATCTTCCCTTTTCTCTTTAATATAGTCCAGAACTCCTGGAAAAAAAAAAAACAACAAAACCTTATAGTTGGTTAATAACCTTTACTGCCTGCCAAATTACAGTGATTGGCAGATGGTGATAGGAATATAATTTTAGTGAAAGAGAAGACTAAAATGTAGAACTTTTATATCAAATGTGAAAGTGGAAGAAAAGTCCAAATAGATACACTTTTGTTGCTTTTTCCCTTCAATCTCTCAGTAGGAAAAGGCTAATATCTGGCCTCTGGTCTCATTTCCCTGGCGGTGAGTTGCGTAGGAAGGCCAGTGGGCGGACCACAGAAGCCAAAAGAGAGACAACCACACGTCAGGAAACATCTGAAAATCTCCTCATATGTCAACAGCAAACTGATGGCCCACAAAGACAGGGTACATGGGGTTCTACAATACTGAAGGGAGAAAACCCTTTTCCATTGGGGGAAGACGTGTGTGTGCCAGAGCAGGATGAGGAAAAGGGAACCACCCTCATAAGGGAGTGCAAAAGGTGGGATCATCACTCTTAAGGAAGAGCAGCTTGAGAAGGCCCCAGGAACACAATGGGTGCTCAATAAGTGCCTAGTAAGTGAAATACTTATTCTCTGAATTACGGTAGAAGTAGATATTATACCTCTAGAAACATTACTGAGCATTACTGCTATACAGACAGTGGGTTCTCAATAGATGTTGTGTATTCATTTTCAACTAAAAGACTGCAGGTCTGAGTTTTTTAGACCCAAATTTTACACAAAAAGCAAGCCAACTCTGGGTATGGCTCTCCCACGACTGGCCAATTTTATGGTTTACTGTCTGATGCTGGCAGAGGCAGTTACCGGCTATGATACTCAAACCAAGATACTCTATTTTATTCAGATATGCACATACGACTGATCATATATCTGAGCAACCTTCCACATTCTATGCTTGAGATTTCAAACCCAAACTCCTCTAAGCATGAGGTGGGGAGGGGGAGGGTGCTCGTGTGAGACGATAGAGTGCATTACAGCAAAATGGAGAACACGCACTCATCAAAAAGAAGCAGAGGCCACCGCTCAGTTCCAGCTGACTGAAGATAAAACTTCTGTCTGTGGGCCCGAGCAGGCCCAGAGCTGCTTCTTGAAGGAGACTTGAGATTACTCCAGGCCTGGCTGTGGGTCATAGTTCCAGGTGATGAACTTGATGACTTCTAAGTTTCCATCAAAGGAGCTCAATCATACCACCTGTTCCTTTGGTTTCTAAACAGGGCTCTTGTTCACCTAACACCTCATAAGTCTTACTTTTGGCTCTCATCAGAGAAGGCATCACAAACTGTCTCAATCTGGTTTGCAACTCTCTAGTCCCACCACCGAAACCAAACCAAATCAAAGAGAATGTTTGTGAAGAATGTTCTCTCCATCTATTCATCCAGGCTGATGTTTTCAAAACTTAGGAGTTTGCAAATTCTCTGTGAATATTTTCCATCTTGTGTTTTCACTTTAATACTTAATCTTAAAACACACACACACACACACACACACACACACACACACACACACACGGATTACCTAGATGGCAGCTTAGGAACTGAGTGGTGACATGCTGTCTCCATTTCCATACGTGGGGTTAGGTAACATTCAACCCACTGTCCCCTCAACTGGGGTTTCTAGAACTATTCCTACATTGTGGGGGGGGGGTTCTCAAAATCTGGGAGGCAATGCTCCAGACATCTAGATTCCAGCTGTGTGCCGAACTCATCTCTGAGAACTGCTTTCGCTGAGTTGCATTTGAATACGTGGCTTTTGCTCTGTGTTGAGAAGAGCTGTCGCAGGAAACCCGTGTCTGTATTGGTGGTATGAACGGGACTGAGGACGTGACCTACTGCATCAGCCAGTGCCTTTCAAATTTCCAGGTGAGAACAGAGTTGCCCCCTCCAGTAGGTTCTTTCCTCTAAAAATAAGACCTGCGTATCTAACTCTATCTCCTTTTTTCCACTTTGACGGCCAGAAGTTGGGAGCCTTGCTAATGTTTAACCCTGGCAATTATGCAGACAGACACTTAACAGCCTGCACACCTGCGGGCGCTTTCTTCTTTTCGGTTTTCACTTTCAGCATTTGCATACAACTCTATGGTTCTCTCTTTTCTCATTAGTATTTTTGCGTTATGGCTTTTGTTCTTGCTATGAAGGTGCCTGAAATCCTTTGTGGATAAGCAAAGCTTTATATAAATATAAATAGACCTCTGCTGTTCTAAGTGGTGACAAGGAGTGTTTGATATGTGATATCCTCTAATGATGGCCTTATGACAACAGTAAGATTTTCTCAGGGCGCTGGGGGTGGGGCCAAACACACACACACACATGCACGTATCTGCGTGTGTGCATGTATGTACGTACACCTTAAAAGAGGTAAAATACAGACTTTTAAATGTTATTGTGTAAGCTTATGAATCTTCCCAGCATTAAGGTTTCTAGCCTCATCTACAACTGAATGACTAAGACAGTAATAGAGACGCCAAAACAGGACAATGAACAAAAAAGCAGAGATCACCCAGGTTTGTGGTGGCAGGCAAGCGTCACCCCCGGAAACACTGAGCGTGTTTTGTCATCTCTGCATTGTCTTGTGGCAGATGGCAAGTCCTATTCCTGGAATGACAGCTCTACAAACAGCGAGGCTATAAACGAGAGCGGGCCCCAAAGATCCATCCGCGGCCGCTGAGGTGGGGGGCAGCCATTAGCCGTCTGGTCACAGCACACTGGGTAAGATGGAAGCTTAATGTCCTAGTAAGAAAGACACGACGCTGGATTTCTACAACTGAGATGCAAGGAAAGAAGAAAGGCACTCCTCTTCCTTGCCCAGAGGACACGACAGCAAATGGTATTTCCAGGGGACAAGTGACTTAAGATTAACGTCCAGGGAGGGCAGTGAAAGATGGAGGGTCCCCACAAAGGAGCCCCTCTCTGGGCTGGTATTTAACAGCCACCTCTGGAGGGAACTGATATGACCCGAATCTGCTCACTCACTCCCCCAAGACAACCCGAACGCTAACACCCACAGACACAAGGACAGACTCTCTGGAGGTTCAGGCTGGAGAATGAGAGATGGACATGAGAGGACTGGCCGAGTGAGGAGTCCTAGAAGGAAGCACATCTGAGATGCTAGGAGCCCAGGTGAGGAGTATTTGTGCCAAATGGCAGAAGAGTTAAATACTTGCAAAATGTCCCCTACGATACGTAGCGGTACCAGAGAAGAGGCTTTGCGGTTTGCTGGTGTTTAACACACACGACTAGAAGTGAGGAGAAGCACTGAGAAGAGGCTGCTTTCTCCACATGGAGCTTTTTCTACACCTGTGCTTGGATTCGTGAGGTCTGTGAGCCAGGAAGCTCATCTCGCCTTCTCTATCCCCTTGGAACGTCCAGACCCGGGTCTGTGGGTGTGAACGGGAGGTAACACGCAAAATAAAGACTATTTATTGCAAGTGCTTCACAAGGGGAACCTCATTTAAGTGACTGTTATTCACTCCACTTGACAGATGTGGAAACTGAGGCCCAGGGAGACCAAGCGATGCCCAAAGTTACACAGCCGGTAACTGGGGGAACCAATTCTCAAACCAAGGTCGTATGGCTCCAGTCCACGTTCTGTCAACCACGAAGCCTGACGCCAAGTGTCTACTCAAAGCAAAACAAACAAAACAACAGGCGGCCACTGGACTGAAAACCAAAGGACGCAAGGACTCAATTTTAATACAGCCTTTTCATATGGGGAAGGGCCGGCTTGAGGGAGGGCAGACATTCTTCTGAACTCTGATTTCTTAGAGGCAGCAGTTAATAGGGGGGTTTCTGCAAGTGCGATTTTGTTGTTTTTGTCCACATGCGCTTTCATTTTCCTCGTGTCTAGGCACTGACTGAATAGTGCTAGAACGACTGACATTTCACTTGCTTGACTTTTATTCTGTTTTCCTTCTAAACATTCCGAGGGAAGGGCGTGTCTTAGGTTCTCCTCCCTTTCTAGCATCTAAATTCAATAAACACCATGTCACCAAACACCAAGCCCTGTCATGAAAGGTGAAAAGGAGAAGTGGATTCTATTCGAAGGAATCTTGTGACTGCAGAATCCTTTTTCAGGGCCATAAGGCTCGAATCAAAAGCGGCCAATAAGAACGACCTAGCACCAGTCAAAGACGTGCTCTCTACGTAGGAAAATACTCGACTAGAGGAACGATGCCTTTTCCGTGTCAAGTTGTGGTGGCTTCAATGTGGCATCGGCTACACAGACTAGCTCCTGACAGCAGTGGTAGTGTGGTCACAGCTTCTGCGATCCTTTTCCTGAACTCCTCATGTTTCTGCACTACCGAAATACAGCCGAATGTGACAGCTACAGACAATCTGTGCTTCCACTTTCAAAATTCTCTTTCTGATGGACAGAATGAGGATCCCCTTCTCCTGACTCCCTGTGCCGCTCTGAGAGATCTCAAGCTGACCCTCCTCCTGAATGAGTGGCATTGAGTCCCTGAATGTATGCCCCGCCTTCCACAGGGCGGAAGCGGCCAATGGAACCCTCCCTCCTCCTGCACCCCCACGTACCATTAACACATTCAAAGACATCACAGCACTTTCCGGGTGTCCCATCTCCACGAGAGACTATGCGAGGGGTGGATCCCACCTCACACACGGGGAAACCACATAAGCCAGAGAGACACTCGCATCTGAAACCAAAGAAAAAGGGAAGGAAAACCCCATGAATAAACAACAACATAGAAGTCGGGAGACCACAAACAAAGTGGCAGTGGCTGTGGCAAACGACACTGTCTTGCTTAACTGGGGTCACTGGGGGATGGGGACCAGGTGCTAACATAATTTGCATTCCAAATAACTGAGGCTCATCTCCTTAAAATACACCCGTGTTTTTAACTGTAACCATTTTCACAGAAATATTCCTAAAATGCATTACGTCATTTCTTCCTTAACCAGACCAGCATAACAAGCATTTCCTTGATGACGCAGGGCCGTGTTTGTGTGTGTACATTATGGTGTTATTCCATAAACCAGCGATGCTCGCATGGGCCAACACAGAAGGGTGCTCCCGTGTTAAATGGCCCTGTGTTCCTGCTTTGTTGCTGTTGACCTTTGGGTGTTTTTCAGAGATCTTTCTGACCCTTCTTTCTGCTATTAAGTTAGTAGCTCTTGAGTCTCTTTTTGTCAGTGTGACTGGGTCTCGGGGTACCCTCATCTTTAGCCACATTCATTTATAATTATGCATAACACGAGAAACGGATGCTGATGGAAGACTGAGGAGCTCTTTACAACGGGCATGAGCTTTAGTAGGGGGTCCTGTGACAGTTACTTGAAAGCTTAAAGCCTCATTTTGGGGGATCTTCTAAGCCACTACATGCCCATTTATCTCAACATGCATGAATGAGGTGTTCAATGAACTGCAAGCCCACTCTGCTGGCTCTCACCTTACTTAAGTTCAACTCTGCTGTGAAACCAGTCTAAACATAGTAGAAAAGTAAGAGGTGGGTATATGTATGAGGTGAGCATAAGAGGAGAAAAAAAAGTCTACTGCTTGCTGAAGCCTGTTACAAAGAACTAGGCAGGGAATGAACAGCCTAGGGCCTTAGAATACAAATGGAATAAAAGGAAGGAACAGCTAGCCTCCGGCTCTCCCCCACCAAACCCCACCCCCCTCCCCCCCCAGGGCTCCCCTGGGAATGAAAGGAGGGGTCAGAGGGCAGAGAGGATGACCAAGGAAGTTCCCAGGTTGATAGGAATAAAAGGAAGGCATCCTAAAAAGAGACATCCTCACAGGAAGTATGTGGGTACTTATGTACAGTGTGGGGTCAGGATCAGGGGAGGGGGACGCTCCCAGCAGGGAAGAGCGATTAACACACTTGTTAATTTCAGTTTTTGTTTCCCCCCCCACCTTCTTGCTTAAGCGATTGTTTTGTTCTCCTATTGTTCTTTGGACCTGTAACGAATTCCAGTATGCTCATAGTCCACAAGTACCTCAATAATCAGGCCCAGAGGTTTAGTTACATTTATAATCAACTGCAGAACTAAAAGGGAAACAAATATAAATTAAAATTTGCACCAAAGACCATTAAAGCCACTGGAAGGGTGTGAACAACCCCTCTGGAGGTGGGCCCTTTCAGGCTTCTTCCATATGGGGTGATGGTTATATCAGGGGACCTGGGAGAAGAGGGGGTTAGGTAATTAAGGTTTTGCTGCAATGGAATCTCTCTTTTATGGTTTCAGATAAACATTTGCCTCTTCGGTGTGGGCGGATCTGTATTCCTATAGGGCAATCAACTTCCAGGGCTGAACTGCAAAGGTTATTCCACAGTCTTTCATTTCTGTGTGCCTTGTTACTACAGTTGTAAGCAGATAATCATATCCCTGTGATACTACAGTGATGACGTATTATTTCCATTTATTCTGGATCCTCTGTACAACTTCAACCCTTCAGCCTCTATGGATTAATGGGGCCAGGGCCTCATGAGGCCACACCCTGGTTCTGGTATCTGCATGTGATTATGATGGAAACATATCCTACACGAATAACTGACTAACCTTTTCTTCCACATCTTCTGGGATCCACATTCTTGCCTACTGATGTGTTCCGGGGAATCATTCTAATTCAAACACCAGAGAGCATACGATGAACTGGAAAATACCTCTTCGGATATCCTTCAGGGACCTTTACTGAACACGTATGTGCACTTAGGGGCCAAGCTCTCTGCGAGGCTGTCAGAAATCCCACCAAGCTGAAAACCGTAGTGGAGTCTGCCCTACGGCTTCTTGTGTCCCCTTTTACATCTGACCTGTTTCTCAACATTTAGATCTCTCTCGCGCTTTTGTAGTGATTCACAGAGGTTGTCTGTAGTAGGTTACAGAAGGTCTAAAACTGCACACAACTGCCTAGTAACCCACTTACCAAAGAAAACCCCTGATGCTGAACTTTTGCTCCTATACCCAGAATGACTATATGTTCAAGTTCCAAGGATTCAGGTGCCCTGGTTTGGGCTGGCTGGTCTGCTCCCAGCTCCTTTCCCCTTCTGGACCAGCCTCTTGGCAAGCCCTCCCCACCTCTTGCTGTCTTTTGATTTCACATGGCTTCCTTTGAACCTAAAATTAGCAGGTGTTAAAGACCATTAGCTCCTTAATAAAGAAAGAACTTCCTGAGAAACCAGAAAAGGTGAAAACCTGGGCCCACATCAGATATCTATCCAGCAACTATTAGGTTGAAACTTTAGGACAACTGTCATTTTTTTGTAAGTCAAAAATAGTCAAATGGCAATCTCATACAGTTCAACACGATACAACTCACATGGGTTATCTTTTGACAGATGTGTTTACGCTCCCTCTCTCATGTAATAAATGGGGGACTCGTCAGGACCCTTGTCTGCCAAGGAAATTTATTAGGTCTACAAATTACGTAAGTCTTACATAATTTTAAGTCTAAGTTTTTAACTTTAAGTCTAAGTTTTTAAAAAGTTCTTTAATATGATAGAGATAAAATACCTGGTTTACCTACAGTAGGGGCAGGTATTCTTCCCTTTTACAGATGGGAATAGTGAGGCGCACAGCCTAAACCAATGACCTGAGATTACATAAGGCTTCCTGCCCTGCACTTGCCACAAGAGGCTAGGTTTCCTTCCGGTGAAAAGGAAACGCTGAATTACAAAACAACTAAAGGATGCAAATTGTTATTTTGTCCTTACCCCCTTTTCTCTCCATTTTTGTTCTTTTTCTGTCCCTTCTCCCATGTCTTCCTTCTACCCTTTACCCCACTGCCTGGATAAAGAGCAAGCAAGAAAATGGAGAAAACGTGTGGAATAGCGGTAGAGGAAATAGACACGGAAGAGATGCTCATGGCACCAAGGTCAGCACTTACCCTCACTTCTAAAACCCCCTCCCTCCCAATTTCCAGGTTCTCATCTGGCCTCCTTCAACTGACTCTCTCCTCCCAACCCACACCACAGCCCAGTTACTGCACTTCCAGCGTCCGAAGTCGTCAGCTGCCCCTCACTTAACCGATCGGCTTCTCAGCCTAGCATACGACACTGTAAGTCCACGGGCCTTTCCCCCAAGTCTCCCCTGTGGTCTTTCTCTTCATTTTCCTTTGCTCTGGTCACTCCTCTGTTCTCCACACCAGCTCTCATGCTGCTGCCTCTGCACTGTTCACCCCTGCTCTCTCCGGAATATTCCTCATCCAGCTGTCTGTGCACATACTATCTGTCCTCTTGGGCTGACCTCAAATGACAGCTTCTCTCGGAGCCGCCAGATACCATACGTCGCTTAAGGCTTCTCTCATTCTATTTTGTGGTGACTTGAGTGCAAATCTTACCACCAGCTCTCCTTGCATCCACTGTGTGTAGTCACTAACAAATACTTCTTAAGTGCAACAGAACTGGAAATACACGAAAGAGGAATAATAGTAACTAAAAACAAAAGTACAAAAGAGAAAGTGAGAAGCACAACACGGAGATTTCTACACCATGAATTCAAAATGGCTGCTTCAGGTAGAGCTGTTGGCAGGACACCTATAGCAGAAATGCTAAGGGCTTTTTTTTTTTTTTCATAAGTAAATAACAGCTTTATTGAGATATGATTAGCATACCATAAATTTCACCCCCTTTAAAATGCAATTCAGTGGTTTTATATTCACAGGATTGTGCAACCACTACCACTACCTAATTTTAGAACATTTTCATCACCTCAAAAAGAAACCCTGTACTTGCATTTCCTCCCCCAGCCCCCTGCAACCACTCATCTGTGCTCTGTCTCTATGGATCTGCCTGTTGTGGACAGTTCACATAAATAGAATCATACAGTATATGGGCTAAGGGCCTTTTAACTTCAAACAAGAAGCAACCTGTATGTGCAATTTGCCGCAAAAAATCAAGCCTCTACTGTTATCCTCAGTATTAAGATAATGATCAATCAAGACACCACATTAATAAATTTCTGCATAATGTAATCACAGCTGCAGCCAGGTGGGTTGCTTAGGCTGTCTTTTTTCTCCTGAGTAGGTAATGGATTCAGCTTAGTGGGCATCTGAGCGCCTGAGCACAGTGATGAACAGCACTCAGAAATCATCTAAACCCCTAGAGGGCACTCCCCTCCTTAGGAGGCCCAGGCGGGCCTGTTGTGTTGGCTGAAGGGCAATGTGTACTGATGCTTTCTTTCCCTTCTTGTCCTTTGCTTCCTGGACCACACAGTCCCAGGCAGGCCAGAGGCCAGGGTCCTGGCACAGCTCACAAAGTACCTGCCAGTCTAGCCTCTACTTCTCTTTTTTCTAGCTTCCACGTTCTACTGGTTCCTCCACATGCCGCACCTGGGCAACAAGGGCGACTCCCCATTCACCAATCCACCCACCCAACCCTTCTCACTCAGGGCCACAGCTCAGGTGTGCACTGTGCCTCAGCTCTTTGGCTGCTGGTAAATTCCACACAACCTTAAGACCACCCACCCTACAAGGACTTCCCTGATCAAACAGCAACCAGGATTACAATATGTGTTTAACTATTAGAATTTAAAGAAAAACCTGAAACTTTTTTTTTTTTTAAGGAACCAAGATTAATTTTCTTTCCTCTGACCTTCCATAGTACACACGGGTGCTGAATTCTTGGGACTGTACATGCTCATCCTATGAAATCAAAATCTTACTGCCTCTCCTGTGAATTCCCGTGGTGCAGGGGGCATGTCTTATTTGTCTTGTAAATGAAAAAAATGAAGGACAAAGCCATCAAAGCAATAATCTGGAATAAACATTTTATCCATGGTTAATAAATCAGAGGTTAACTATGCATTGTTTCTATAGTTTTTATGTGTATAAATGTTGGACTGAGAGCTAATAGGTACAGCACTTTTCAAAATCAACGTGTGAAAGGAAACACTATGGAGTTTGTCTAGAATACAGATTCTACGGTGCCATCCTCCAGGATTATTGTTTCTGCAAGTCTGGGGCAGGCCTCAGAATCTGCCCGCATCAAAAGCTCTCCAAGAGACTGCACTGGATGCAACCTGGGACCTACTTTCTGAGAAACTCGCTCCGACAGGTGCAGGCTCTCAGCTGCTATGGCTTAGTTTGCACTTTTAATTTGGAAAAAGCCAAGTACAACTAGTCCTATCATTTCAGTGAGAATGACAATTTGCAGCACTTGCTGTCAATCATTTACAAAACCTCTTTCCTGCCTGAATATGGTGGCTTAGGAAAGACACACAGGGTGAAGACAGGATCAGTACGGACAAGGAAGCACCACCGCCACCAGAAATCATGTGACCACAGCAAGCCACTCTGGGATGTGGCGTTCTCGTCCACCGAAGGAGACGGCTGGTTCGTAATGAGCTTTCTTCTAACTATAAAATGCTTCTATTATTGCCATTCCCATCACTGCAACAGTATGATCTGGGTTCATCCTTCCTACTGCTTCTCCTGGCCTCCACCCTGTCCTTGGAGCACATCACAGCCTTGCATGCCCACACTCCCTGCTTCTCTCCCTCCTCCTCCCCACCCCCTCTCCTTGCCAGCACTCAACCATCAGGCCCAGCTCAAGATGCGCCTTCTCTCCAAAGCTTTCTTGGGTGATCTTTTTTTTTTCTTTTTGGACAAGGAGTATACTTTTACGATTCTCTCTTTTTTCCCCACTAAGATGACTAAGCATCACGGGAGAAGACACGATATGCCTGATGCTGGTCCTCACAACTTAACTTACGGCTTCATAACTTAGTTGAACAATCAACAGTTTGCTTCACCAGAATGACTGGAGACACTGTAAAGGACACCAAACTACAGGAGGTCAGAAGAGGCCTCAGGAGGAGTCCTCCTGTCTCTCCCACAGCCGCGCAGCAAAGCACAGGCGTGCCCTGCGGTGGGCGCCACGCAGAAGGGAGGCCAAATGTTATTCTAACATTCCCCTACAATAAACTCCCGCAGAGGAGGAAATGTGGAAGCAGCAGACCATCCAACTGCTCATGTTCCCCAAGCAGAGGAAAACAACTCCGTGAGGCCCTCTGAAAACAGCACCTCCCCAAACTGGATTTACTCCACACCTCACTGGGCGCTGGGGCCCTTCAAAGGGGGGAGAATCATGGTCTATAAATAAAAAACAACTAGTATTTATAGGTGGGAGGGAGCTCTCCCTTTAGTTAGGAAACGAGAAGAAATGTAGAACTAAAAGGGCAAAAACCTTGCTTGTACTACTAGGATTCCACTCAGTGCATCAATGAAAGAAGTGTCAGGTAATGGAAATTCTAATGACACATAAAACACAGCTCTATTCTACAAAACGTAGCTGCAGGTTTAATTAAATCTGATGCACTCTCTTTGTAGTGATTATATTTCTTACCTCTTTCCAGAAATGCAGAAGTTTAATAAAAAAAAAAGAGAGATACTACAAATAAAATATCCAAAATAAACGAGTTTCCCTCCCGAGGGCCCAACTACCCTTATGGAGAACTGCACTCGTTCCTAGGGAAATTTCCTAGGGTCACAATTCTTCTCGTGTCTCACCAGAAGAGATTTACTCTTCACTCGGTGACGAATCCTTAGTCACCCTCTCTGACGCTAATTCCTACATGATCTCTTTGCAGTGCCAACCCTGGGCAGTTAGACACACACGTTAGCAGCGAGCCCCGGGCCCAGCTCTGAGGATGCTTCCTTCCAGCAGTGGGTCCAGGGGCCACTCCTTTCCACAACCAGAAACTGTACATCGTTCCCCACTTTCCCTTCAGAGACGACAGTAAAATCACTCTGCATTGTTTCTGTTTGTTTTGCTTTTTTTTCTGTGGGGAGCAAAGGATGTGCTCCAATACAGAGAAGACGTAAATTGAGAGCAATGAGGTAAAATATTCCTTTGCATTTCTAATATTGGTAATAATAACAAAGTCCACCATAAGACCTTAATAAAGTAGTCACTGTAGCCCTTCTCAAGGGGCAAATGATTAGGGCTCCCTCCTCCAAGGCTGGCATGTGGCTCAGGAAACTTATCTTATGGCACTAAGTTGAAAGAAAAGTGGTATAAATTATAGGAAGATGGTATTTACAAGCCCGCATGGCTCCTGTAAGATTGATAAAGTTGTGTTCTAGAATCATGCTCCACAGTAAGCAGGTGGGGTGAGGAGGCAATGGCACTTCATACACATCACCACCTCAACGTGACGGCTGAAGAAGAGAGTCGGGGAAGTTCCAGAGGGACTCAGTCCTGGCAGGAGAGGAACCAGAGCACAGACACAACTGGAAAGAATCCCTGGGGCCTGGGCCCCTAGTGAAACATGAGAGCTGCGATCTGGCAGGCATCCTGAACCACACTCAGGTTAGCTCAACAGTCTGGAAACGACCAAGTCCCAGGAACGGAAGGCTCTTTGCCTTCACCTCCTTTGGTCTGGGGGAAAGACGATGGCATTTGATTTCACGGAGGGCAGGATGGCCTCAGAGAGCCGAAGGGCAGGAGTGAGATATGCACGGAGAAGCAGTGAGCAAGAGTGAGAGGGGAAGCTGGCATAGTGCACTCTGGGAAGGAGGAGGACTGGCTTTGGATGTGGAGAGTAACATAAGGTATTCCCATTTCAGAGCTGGAATCACCGACTGCATTAGAAATGGATGCTGTGGAACATGGAATCAGCCTACATGTGAACATACAATTACTTCGTAACTATTTGTTGAGTGAGTGCAAGCAGGAGGGTACTCAGCTGGGTGGGGATGGGGATACACAGGATTCTGGCTCTTAGCTTAGGGGTTTAGTTTAGGAAGGATTGGGATATATAATCACAAATTCTCACACAGTGGGATGTGAACCATTCTATTTCCTCTGTGGAGCACATGAAGAACATCAAAGACGTCAGGACTGACCTATTTGAAAACCTGAGTGGCCTGGGCTTCGATCGTTCCTTCAGGCCCCCAGAGCCACCTGGGGCTGGAGCGGGTGCTGACACAGCATGCATCTTTAAGCACGTGTCTGCCTGGACCCCTGTGGGCTGTCAATTCCCAGACCTCTCATCCTTGTCATCAGTGCAAAGTGCACGATCCTCTGGTCGCCTGTCCTCTGGGGGAAGTGCATCCTCACAGAGTAGTGTTCTGCTTCCCCAGGGACTCCTTCTTCCATACCCATCTCTCTGCCTTCCCCAACCTCCCCCTTGCAGACAAACTCTCTCGGCATCTGCATGTGACTACAAACCGTACTACTCAAATCTGTTCCGGCACTTACCCGGCTGGCCCCAAATGCTATTTCCTTACAACTGCCTTTAGTGAGATGGTGAATTCCCCACACTCACCTATTCACCTGGGTTGGAAGGGAGGTCAGCATCCTCCACATTGTCACTTTCCTCCCTCATGCAAGCCCTCCCTCTCTGTGGCCCTGTCTCCTATCCATTTCCTAAGAGGGGTCAGAGAATGCACTTGGACATTAGGACAGTCTTAGGTTTGAGTTCAGGCCACTTAGGAGCTATATGACCTTGGGCAAGTGACATCGTTTCTCTTAGCCTCACCTGAGCCATATGTAAGAAGGGGAGGATTCAAGTTCCTTGTATCTCCCAGGATTGCTCTGTGAATTAAAGGAACAGCTGTATGAAAAGCAACCTAGGATAGTATCTGGAGTACAGAAGTACCCACCCACTGTATGCTAGGTAATAATTTGGAAGGCCTCCATGCTAGGTAATAATTTGGAAGGCCTCCATGTCTATGTGGATGAAAACATCACCCTGAGCTCACCTGATTGGAATCTGAGGATCCTTGCTGCCCCTTTGCATTTCAGGCACTTGCTCCCGAGGCCACAGCTTCCTAAAATCTCTGAAGCCAAACACCTTACTCACTGATCCCAATGGTTCACCCGCCCAGTTCTCCCACCACCTGACTCCTGCAGCCTCCCTGAGATAGCTGTGCCCCAGAGAGCTTTTGCTCTCTTCTCTAGCCTGGGCCTTGTCCTGACTGTGCCTCCCTAACAATACAGCCCCAGACCCATGTTCTTTCACTCAAACCCTCATCTTCATGATGCCTTTAAACTTCTTGCCCTTTTAACCTCCATCCACATCTGGTCCCCTGACACCAACCCCAAGTTAGCTAAACTCAGAAAGGCCAAAGCCAAATGTCTTCAGGAGTCAGGCAAGAATCCTGAAAGAGCAGAGGGCTATTGTAGATGACTCAAGACGGTCTGCTCACTATTCACTCCATGACAGAACGTACAGTCAATGTCACTACGCCTTCCAATTACTCAAAAGAAGCTGCATTTTTACATGAAGCATCCCAGCTTTAAAATGTTAATGGTTAATTTAAAGAGGAGGAAAAAAAAGTGAAGCAAAGAAAATACGTCTTGGGGTCAAATTCAGCCCCAATGCTGCCAAATGCAAACTGTAATATCAACCAACTACCTCCCTGCTCTGTGCCGATACCCCACCCATTGATGGCTGCTGGAGAAAAGCACACTCCTGGCAGTAGCTGTTCGACATTTTCAAAACTGACGTCCCTCCCGTGCCTGACAGTCAGTCCTCCATTCACTCCAAGAATCCCTTCGTCCACGATGCCTTCTCTGATGGGCGGCGCAAGGAAAACAGCTGATGCTGTGCGTATGCATCTGTGAACGCAGGCTGTGAGTGGGCACAGATTGTTAAGTGTCTATCGGGCGTGGGGGCATGGGGGTAGAGGTAAGGACATTCCGGGAAGAGGGAAGAACCTACTCAAACTTGCAGAGGCAAGAAAGAATATGGTATATTTAAGGCTAGAGCAAATGGTTCAGCCCATCAGAAGCACATTATGCACTGGGATGGGTTGTGGGGGATATACTGTAGGGGTACCGGCAGGGGATAGGACTAGTGAGGAAGCCCAGGGCTGGGTAAGAAGGGGCCCTGCGTGCCACACTAAGAAGCACCTTTAACTGAAACCAATAGGAAAGTAATAAAATATCTGAAACAAGTGATGTAGTCTTGAAAAGGGGTGGTTATATGAGGGAGGGAAAAATCAATAGTCATGAATTCCATTTTTCTCTAATCATAAAGATAGATGGGATGAGTGATAATGTTTCAAGTTGTAAGACACATTAAAAGTTTAAAAATCAATGACCACAACAGCCTAGAATGCCCTTTCCTCTTTCTCCAGCTGCTGAACTCTGACTCATTCTTAAAGACTCAGCTCAAAAGTCAAATCCAACATTTTTCCAAATCAGAACTGGTAGCCCTTTGCTCTGCGAGTGGCTTTTTTGCACGCTCCAACTTCTAAAGCACACAGCACTTTAAACTGTAATGATTTATAGGTGTTTGCCTTTAGACTGTAAGCTCCTGAACATCATAGTCTACGTTTTATTCCCACCAGGTAGCACGGCATCCAGCACTTGGTAAACATTCAAATGTTCGTTCCCTAAACAGATCAAAAGAACATAAGGGGTTTTAATGCTAGGACTTGCCACAGATCAACTATCTCTAAACTTAATTAAAAGCAATTATTGAGTATTTATTTACCTGTACTTGGCACTAATGACAGAGAAGGACATGGTAAGGTGTATCCTTGCCCACAAAAGTACACCATCTAATGTCTCAAGAAGTGTCATTAAGAGTCTTCAGGAATCCATGACCGAGCCATGGTAATCAAAGCGCTTGATCATATGCCCACAAGAGCCACAACATAACAACTTCTCTCCCCTTCAAAAAAAAGGCACAGTCAGGAAACGGCAACTTAAGATGCACCTGTCTGTGTGACACATTCACAGATTAACTGAGCGTCAAGTTCGAGAGACACAAGTTGTCCTCACCTTCATCTTAACTGCAGTTAAGCAGCTAAACTGTCTACTGGACAAATATAACCCTGAACTCTCTGCAAACTGTCGTCTACACAACAATGAGGAGCCCTATCACTTACACCCAACTTACAGGTGCAAATGAACAATAAGAAATAGTCCCTGAGATTTGTGGTTGCTGTAGGCGTTTCCAGAAGAAGAAGGATTTTTACATTTTAGATTTGCTTATTAGTTATGTGAATAGCTTCAGGAAACATTTTTCCAAAACTGGAGCTATTCTCTTTGTCTGTGTCATGAGGAGGATACTATGAAATGCGGCTGGGTGGGGACAGTCCTCTGAGGTTCAATATCATCCATGCAGTGGAGCCTGCTTTCCAACTGTACTGAAAGTCTTAGGGAATTCAGTTGAGTTCCTTTCTTTCGGTGAGAGTCAGAGGGCCAAGGATTCAGGGTCTGGTGATGGCCACTCTGACCAAACTCTAAGCCACTCAACAAGAGCCTTGAACTTGGTTTCAGGACTTAAACAAATGTGAAATAAGACTAGATACACTTTCATGGAGACACTCAAAAGGCATAAAGCCTAGTATAGGAAGAGCAGGGCTTACACATCTGAAGCGAATTATTGACAAATTAAACTCTCTACTAGGGAGATAGTTCATCTCCATGGACAAGGGCTTTACTTCTAGGAAAGCATATTTGCTTCAATCTGGGGATAAGTCCAAAAATAACATGGAATTCCTAAAATTATTTTGTTTTAAAAACATCAGAGTTTAATATAGACTCTGGCTTTTTTAGTTATGAGTTGACTCGCTCTTTTGGGCCAAAAATTACTGTGGCAGAGGGCAACAGAAGAGCTGTTCTTTTCTTAGTTGAGAAAGAAGGACTTCAAATATATTTCCAAATTTTTTTCGGGATGTGTTTAAAAACACAGAGAATGCTACCATGATAGCATGTCAGGAGTCAGGAATGTTTTAAATCTGCACTATGCTAATGCATATTTTACATACTGTATAATTTAATTTTATTTACTCTCAAAAAGCAGCTGGATAAATTATCCAAATTAAAGAGAACATCCAAAAAGTGAACCGAATTAGAGAAATCTGTCCTAACAGATGACTCCTACCCCCAAAAAATGTTAAGTATCATCTTCTTTGAGACAATGTCTTGGGAACAGATGGATATGATAATTAATTACAACGCTCTTAATTTGATGAAGTCCTTTTGAAAATGCCTATGTAGGGGCAATTTCCACTGGCTAGCTTGAGTAGGTGTGATACAAGCAATTTAATTACCTAACACCATGTTAAAAGCACATGCAGCTGCAATAAATACTATTTGATCATCTAAAGAACTTAACGTGGCCTCAGAGAAGAAATAAGGAGGGCTCCCTGAGCCTTGAGAAGGAATCGGTCAGTTCCAGGCCACCCTCAGGAAGTTTCTGGCCTTGACATAGGAGTCTGGCTGGGCTAACATGTCCTGTGTTGAGAGTCTTGCCCTCTGTGCTCCTGGCCTTGTCTAATCCTCCCACCCCTCATCCCCCACCTCGCCCCTCAAGACTTCGACCAGCAGAACGAGAGACTGAGGCTCTGGAATTGGCTGAAGAGCTCTAGAGAGTTCAACAGCCCAAGTGTAAGTATTGGAGCAGAAGACTCCTGATACTCCAAACCTATTACTAAAAAGTGGACAGAGGAATAAGAAAATCCACTGAGTTCCCAGAGAGAGGGGAGCTGTATGATCGCAAGACTTAAAACTGCAGGCAAATGTGGAGAGCTATGAAAAATCACAATCAGTTTTTCTGTATGTGTGTGCTTTTTGAAGTCCCTGACTTCTGAGTTCGGATTTAAAGCTGGCAAATTATGTTACAGCTTTTTCTTAAATTCAGTTTCTATTATTTGGTAGAAAGTCTATTAGTCGATTCATATATATATATATATATATATATTTTTTTTTTAATGTTTATTTGAGAGGGAGAGAGAGTGCAAGTGGAGCAAAGGCAGAGAGAGGGAGAGAGAGAATCCCAAGCAGGCTCTGTGCTCTGCAACAAGCCCAACATGGGGCTTGAACTCACAAACTGTGAGATCATGACCTGAGCTGAAAGCAAGAGTCAGATACTTAAACAACTGAGCCACCCAGCCGCCCTTGATTCTTTTCTTGAAGGCAGATCACTCTCTATGTGTTCCCTTCTGACTACCTTCCCAAAGTCTGGAACGTTCTCGAAACTGCCAGAGCTGATATTTGTAAGGTGTTGAGTTGCTTCACCTGGGCCATATCTTATTCATCACCGTGCCCCACACCAAACCAAGCCCAGTGTCCTCTACCTTCCATGAGGCCCTCAATGGGTCTTTGACATCTCACTGACATTTTCAAAGCGGGACCTTTTTACTCACTGCGTCTTTGCGGTTAATTTTTATTTAACTCAAGTGCTTCTGAAGGGAAGGGACAACCTGCCAAAATTCCATTCTGATGGACTCATCTGGTGGAGTCAGTATCAGAAAAAGAAAGCTCCTTCTCTCAAGATCTACGTCTCTTCAGAAGAAACAGCGAAAGAGCAGTCGGCTATGATTCTCCTACCATAATACAAGGTAGCACTGGCAAGACGGACTTTCTTGAGAACACAAACCAGGATTGTGGAAGGGGGACTAAGCAGCCTAGATTCTCCACACGAAGCAGCTGAATACAAACACCCAGATGCTGCGGTGAAAAGTAAAGAAAAAATTCATGAATTTTGTTCTGGTCACGGGCTGTATATCTGACATATCCTTCAGATGCAGTGGGGTTGGCATCCTTCCTTTTATCTTACTTCCCCTCCCGGAACTGCAGTGTTTCAAGCTGTTATGATATGACACAGCATGTGTGGGAAATTGTCTTCTGAGGTCAAGGTCTCATAAGAGAGAAATAAAACTGAGGATCAAACAAAGAAAAGGGAACTTAATTCAGTAGATTGTTTCCTATTTAAAGAGTCGTGAAGAGAAATGGTCCGCTCATAAAGTCGGGGATAGAGAAGACCATGCTTCCACAAATACAATGCTGGGTGTGTATGTGTCTGCATGCATATCCAAGTTAGAGTAAAACAGAGAAGCCCAGGAGCTGAATAAAGAGTGGCAAGGAGGACAAAGACAACACCTCAGGGAAAGTGAGGCAGCAATAGCTGGGGAGAAACAAGTGAAATCGTGGGTCCAGGAGCCAGGGAGCAGCCGGAGACAGGGTGTGGTTCACACCGCTGGGTGAGCGACACAAACCACACATCCTCCCCCCCAACCCCAAACCCAACAAGGCAGGCTGACAGGCAGAGATGTCCACATGCTGCTAGAAAGTGACTTAAGAGACTAAACTCTTTCCTTAAGATTCAGCTTTGGCCAGATATTCTCCAATCTGCTACATGAGGGACTATTTACGGTTGTTAAAAAACAAAAAATACAACTAGCAATATTCCATTAGCCATGGACCAATAGGTAATCTACTTTACCGGAATATCACCCAGCTTTCACAATTCAACAAGTCTGATACCCAGATTTAAATCATTAGTCTTATAAGTTTCTTTTTTTTATGTTGCCTTTCCTAAGTTTTTAAAAACATTTTTTAATATTTATTATTTTTGAGAGAGAGAGAGAGTGTGCACGCACGAGAGCGCACACGAGTGGAGGAGGGGCAGAGAGAGAGAGGGAGACACAGAATCCGAAGCAGGCTCCAGGCTCCGAGCTGTCAGCACAAAGCCCGACGTGGGGCTCAAACCCACGAGCTGTGAGATCATGACCTGAGCTGAAGTAGGACGCTGAAACGACTGAGCCACCCAAGCACTCCAGTTTTTTGTTTCGTTTTGTTTTAAAGAAAATGAAAAAAAATAAACAATTCATTTATAACTTTGTTTGGACTCCCCCCACCCCCGCCATCACCACATATCTCTATCCTATTATCTTCTAAGTGCTGGAATTTTCTAAAATGTTCCTTCTTTCTCTCCTAGGAGTCTATCACCAACAGCTTGGGTTCTTCCCCCCTCTAAAAGGTTTGGGAAAATCAAAAACTTTAAAGGTAGAAGTTACTGCTGAGATCATCAAATCCCTCTTCCCCTTCTTCTCTCTCAGAAAAGAAAACAGACTCAGAGGATGTGACAGCCTTGTCCGAATTCCTGCTGAAGTGGGCCAGCATTCTAGCACTCGATATTTGGCTGTGTGCTGTCACTGCATGACACCAGGTCACGCGTGGAGGAGTATTCCTCAGCTGCTGGACAGAGTTTACTCATGTGCACACATTTGCTCACCGACTATTAACAAGTTATTATCATTATTATTATTAACAAATTGACTATAACAAAGGGAAGCGTAGGACATGGCGTGTTAGGTCTCCTGAGTGGTGGAACCAGGGAGGGCTGGGTGGGGAGTGAGCTCAGCGCCACAGGGGACAGTAAGCCTAGTGGTCTGTGCTCACACAATCTGGCTCTGACACCCACCAGGCAAGACCCTCCCCGGCTCCCCACGTCCCTCCATCCCCAAACCAGGGGGGCCGTACAACCTGCTGCCTGAACAGGAGCACCAGGATTCCTGTTTGTCTACGTTTCCAGTGGAACTGTACTTAGAAGGTAATGTGCTCCGGAGAGTCTATGAAACTTCTTGGTGAAAAACAAAGTCACATATTAGTCAACACTGGAGCTAACAGACCATCTAAAAATTTTAAATTATTTTGGATTAAGGAAAAAAAAAGTGAAAAGTGCTTCTAAATCCGGATTTAAAAATAAAACAGGTTTTTCAGGGTCTCGGAAAGAGATATAAATGTTCTGGATATAGGTTCTGGCAGAGAATCAGACCCGTTAGTCAGAGAGAGGCTGGAGCCAGGAGGGAGCTTGGGAACCTGGCTGGCTGTACTGTGTACAACCTAGGAAAAACCCTATTTTAAGCCTGAACAT